>NW_025767435.1:212500-2752379 GCF_003918875.1 Haliotis rubra
CCACAAAGTATGTGATCTGGACTACCAGTTGTCAGGTGGCTGAGTAGGTTACATCATACTCTTTGTGTGTTGGCGATAAGGTGCCGGACTCGGAGAGTGTGGGTTTGAATCCTGGGCAGGACTGAACTCAATATGTACTAAAGAACTGTCGGAAATAGAAAAAAACTGCTTTTAGGCTGTTACTCTTTATCCCTTAAATTGACAAATTTACAAATAGCATATATCGAAATAACCCACATCGGCCTAACTGGGCATTTAGTGGGATGCGTAATAGTATATCGAGAAAAGCATGTTTACTCGTATATCGGGAAAAATACGAATAGCTGCTCAAAACAATAGATCGGACTATAGATGGCAATTAGGTCGCTCAACCAGGTATGACGAGGGACCGTCGACTCTCCTGGCATGAAATGCACGTCCTGCCTACAAGCACAAGGGGTCATCTCAAAGATAATTGGCATGACCACCCAAAGATCGACAGGACTGGATATTATTTGTAAATTGTTATGACAATGACATGCTGTTTGCCTCCCAGTTTAATTCCCCTAAAGGATTATCTTATCTCAGCTTATATCTCTATCCTCCAGCCCGACCCCCAACCACCGTCTGCAACACCTGTCCTGGATATGCTTTTGAGACAACCCCTCCTACCTGTTTCTTTTTATAGTGATAGTGAGACTCCATGGTAGCTACATCCTTCATAGTTTCTGTATTAAAGTTATTATTATTTACGTCAGCTATCGTTTATATTGAAGCTAAGTTTTATTTCAAAATGGACATTTAAAAATTGTCCTTTGTAATATAATATCATCGCACACTCATTTGCATAAAGCCATGGTCTGTTCCAAATAAGTCGCTTTGGACTTAGAAAAAAACCCGCATTTCTCATTTCTGCACTAATCTCTCCTCAGTAAAGTCCTTTTTCTACGTTTCCTATCTCCCTACCACTGAGACTGTAGTTAGGCCGAACTTAGTTTAACAGATATTTCACACTTACACATATTAACTACATAAATTGTAGACATCAATGCGAAAAAGGTTTTTTTTTCTATTTTCGACAGTACTTTAGGATCTGTACTTTACTGAGAAAGTGTAATTCCAATACAATGTTACAGTTGTTAGCGTGTGAAAAACAGTCCTTGTTTACAGGCTGTCGACTGACCGTTAAGATAATTGTTTTGTCATTGTATTATATACATATTGTGTCATTGTGTTATATACATTTGCTCCATTACAAATTGGTTCTGTTTGCCCTGCTAAATACAATATTGACTGTCTGTCAGAAAGATGATCTATAATTGTCACAAACAAATACTTCACCGACAATGAATAAAACATTAACTTGTAACATGTAATGATCGATTTTCTCTGTAGCAGGATACACAGGGTCCAATAAGCTGCACACATACACATCTCCATCGACTAAAGCTATTGTATTTTACAAGAAGATTCTAATACCTTGGAAGCTTAAGTCCTCAGATTTTGGCTTAAGTCCGGTACCATGACTGTGAAATTCATACATTAGTATTTATGTATTTATAAATGTCCTGTCAAGCCAAACTAAAGCTTTCATAGTTTCCGCTATTGAAACAGTAATGGAGGGAAGTCTCTTTGGAAAAGAAATGTCTCGCCATTATTTCAAAGAAATGTTTTCATACACTTATTGTCAGTCTAGTTTTAGGCTTAGTGCCAGTTCATTCATGTCTGGAACAACAAACTTGGTGCTGTTCAATACCAGGGCCCCATTCCTCAAAGCAATCGTAGCACAAGGATGATGGTAACTCCTTTACCTTTAAACATAGACTTACGACTGTATGTAGTGCTGTGATTGCTTTGAGGAACGGGGTCCAGGTCCTTCAGGGTAGGCAAGTGGATAAGGTGTTTGCTTATCACATTAAGATTCTGTGTCACTTCATGAAGGGGCGGTGGGGTAGTCTAGTGGTTAAAGTGTTGGCTCGTCACGCCAAAGACCCGGGTTTGAAGCCCCACATGGGTACAATAAGTGAAGCCCATTTTTGGTGTCCCCCGCCGTGATATTGCTGGTATATTGCTAAAAGTGGCGTAAAACCAAACTCAGTCAGTCACTTCATCAAACAGGCCATGATTTCTATGTAATACTTGGTACTGGGAAGCCAGTTACTGATGTCACTTATGATTGCCTAATTACTGCTTTAAAAATTGTGCTTTGTGGTGTAAAACCTTACCCACTTTCTTTTGTTACTTCATTTTGTACATGATTGAGCAGGGCAATATTTAAATGTTATACATGCCAACAGAATTTGGATATTGAACACATTCTATATATCATGATGTGGTAAATATGAACAGGGCAATTTGTATGGCCAGATTCACCACAGTAGATCCACTTTGCATCATGCTGGTTGAACAATGGTTAATGAGGAATGGTGGCCACAGTGTCTCACCTGTCTGATTAAGTGTCAACAAAACTGTCACAACACAAACATGGCTGTGGCTTACCACTGGCCTTGTTTCTTTCAATATTTATTGACTCAGCAATGACTGCAAAAATCATTTGTTGCATAAGAATCACTCTCACTCACTCAACCATACAACCACTCATCCACACAACCACTCATCCACACAACCACTCATCCACTCAACAATCCTCTCAACCACTCACTCAACCACTCATCCACTAAACCACTCATCCTCTCAACAATCCTCTCAACCACTCACTCAACCACTCATCCACTCAATCCACTAAACCACTCGTCCACTCAACAATCCTCTCAACCACTCACTCAACCACTCATCCACTCAATCCACTAAACCACTCATCCACTCAACAATCCTCTCAACCACTCATCCACTCAATCCACTAAACCACTCGTCCACTCAACAATCCTCTCAACCACTCACTCAACCACTCATCCACTCAATCCACTAAACCACTCATCCACTCAACAATCCTCTCAACCACTCACTCAACCACTATCCACTCAATCCACTAAACCACTCTGGCCCACTCAACAACTCCTCTCAACCACTCACTCAACCACTCATCCACTCAATCCACTAAACCACTCATCCACTCAACAATCCTCTCTCAACCACTCACTCAACCACTCATCCACTCAATCCACTAAACCACTCGTCCACTCAACAATCCTCTCAACCACTCACTCTCAACCACTCATCCACTCAATCCACTAAACCACTCATCCACTCAACAATCCTCTCAACCACTCCACTCAACCACTCATCCACTCAATCCACTAAACCACTCATCCCACTCAACAATCCTCTCAACCACTCACTCAACCACTCATCCACTCAATCCACTAAACCACTCTCAGCCCACTCAACAATCCTCCTCAACCACTCACTCAACCACTCATCCACTCAATCCACTAAACCACTTCGGCCCACTCAACAACTTCTCAACCACTCACTCAACCACTCTCATCCACTCAATCCACTAAACCACTCTCACCCCACTCAACAATCCACTCAACCACTCACTCAACCACTCATCCACTCAATCCACTAAACCACTTCGTCCACTCAACAACTCTCTCAACCACTCACTCAACCACTCATCCACTCAATCCACTAAACCACTCGTCCACTCAACAATCCACTCAACCACTCACTCAACCACTCATCCACTCAATCCACTAAACCACTCATCCACTCAACAATCCTCTCAACCACTCACTCAACCACTCATCCACTCAATCCACTAAACCACTCATCCACTCAACAATCCACTCAACCACTCACTCAACCACTCATCCACTCAATCCACTAAACCACTCGTCCACTCAACAATCCACTCAACCACTCATCCACTCAATCCACTAAACCACTCATCCACTCAACAATCCTCTCAACCACTCACTCAACCACTCATCCACTCAATCCACTAAACCACTCGTCCACTCAACAATCCACTCAACCACTCATCCACTCACTTACTCAACCACTCACTCACTCAACCACTCACTCAACCACTCAACCACTCAACCACTCATCCACTCACTCATCCACTCACTCAACCACTCAACTACTCGCTCCAGATGTATTCGTGAGTGAGTTTAGTTTTACGCCGCTTTTAGCAATATTCCAGCAATATCACGGCGGGGGACACCAGAAATAGGCTTCACACATTGTACCCATGTGGGGAATCGAACCTGGGTCTTTGGCGTGACGAAGATATGCGTTAACCACTGGGCTACCCCACCACCACCCCAGATGTAGTAGTAAGTCGTAAGTATTTTTATTGCTGATACGGCAATAAGTATTCAGGGTCATTGGCCATGAAAGCCTCAAATTTCATGTAAAGAATGTCACCCTTGGTTTTGCTAGTGTGTCATGGCTGGGAGATTACAGGTTTGACAGGTTTAGACCCTCATGCCTGGGCCCAGGTTTAGACCCTCATTACTGGGCCCCAATAAAGGCTTGCATGGCTAAATGTCAGTTATGGCATTTTATCTGCAATTATAGTACAGCAAAGCCACCAGTCTTGTATGGCCCTACCTAATGTGGAGCTTGCTGGGAAATTTACACTTTGTTTTGAAGTTGACTTAAGGAAATATTAACCACTTGAACTGGGAAGATATCAGCTGTTTAATCTAGAGTGATTAATTATCCATTTGAACTGGGGAGATATTAACCATTTGAACGAGGGAGATCTCAACTGTTTGAACTAAGATGGTTCATTAACCATTTAAACTGGGGAGATATTAACCATTTGAACGAGGGAGATATCAACTGTTTGAACTAAGGTTATATTAACCATTTAAACTTGGGAGATATTAACCATTTAAACTAGGGATAGATCAACTGTTTGAACATAGGGGATATCAATCTGTATGACACATTTTGAATGAATCGTGACTTGATAGTATGATAAAATCTATTACACATTTGTCTTTGTCAAAACTGGCTAATTAAAAGCATGCAATAATAAGCATCATACGGTTTAGGGATTGTGGTGTAATATATCATCTTGGCATTTGATCCGTTCCACCTGAATGTCGCAGTGCCAGTAATACAGGAGTGACCGCCTACATGAACACCTCTAGCAAATGTAAATAAACAAGATAAACATAGAATGCTGGCCACATGTGCATGTGTTGGTAGGTGTGGGTGCTATTGAGCCCTATACTGCGTAGCAGTCACGCCGATGGTTGAGCACCAGTAGACGAAGGGTCCCTGTACACTTTCTCAACAGGTGATTGGAACAGTTTGGGTTTTATTCTTAACACAGTGGTAACTGTTTTAAGAATAATCTTACGCTTGACAAATGTGTTTTTAGAGAGAAGTCACTCTGTGACCTAATTATATTTGATAACTGTGCAACCAAAGTCTGAAATTTCAGAATACGTCTTGGCCAGGCTGATGAGTCATGCGCACAGTCAAATCAAATTTATGTAAAAAAATAACTCTGAAATCCCAATTAATTGAGGGTAGAAACTCAACGTCTGTACTGGGTTATCTCCCTTGTCTCTGTAAGATGGAATCTTTTATATACAGGCAAAAACAAATATTTTGGGATTTATCTTCTGCATTTGTATACATAGGATCTTTGAAAACTAATTGCATGCAGATGATTGTGTTGTTTGGATGATTGTATGGAACAGCCATAAGTATGTTTGGTCTGTGGAGTAGGCCAGGGTTAGTCAGAAGCCAGGGTGGAGAAGGAATGGTTGCCAAATGTGTGGGGGAGTACATGAGGTGGGCGTGGTCTGTCGTACAGGTCATGTTGGCACAGATATAGGCCAGTGTGTTACAGGGTACAAGCCACTGTTAACGCAGGTAGACAGATATATTGCATTATACTTACACTATAGCAATATATATTAACCCCAGGGAGTTGAGATTGATAATACGATGTGCCGTTGAGATTGACATCCAGTGATCGAGGGGAAAAATACCAGCACGCTTGAGGATGCACTAGTTGCGTGGATATGTGCTCTACATAAATATCCTATAATAATCCCGGTTAAAATAACTGCTAAATATATAAATTTTTATAATGGAATAGAAATCCTTTGAAGTTTTTATTTTTTTTCCATTTTTATCTGAATAGATCGTAGCAAAACGTGAACACAGCAAATTGCTATTTCTGGCTTAGATGAATAGCAGGAAGAGTAACAGGAACAACACTTGAATCATCATGTCTAGTGATTGATATTTTATTGCAAATTTTTACAAAGTTTGTTCACCTCCGATGGTACGACATCGTTTTGACTGAGCAGTGTGAGTACAGTACATGAAATAGCAGGTATGCAATGCACATAGAATTTGAGCATGATTTTACGTGGCCATCATTCTGTGTTATGTATAAAGCAGGTGTCTCATAACATGGGGGATCATTCATGGACCCCAAGACCCGTGTTATGGCGAGGGGTGACTTTATGATCTTATACAGTCCATGTTGTCTCACAGTGTGCTGGTATGTGGTAATATTTGAAGGGGTAATATCAACTTCTTTGAGTGGCATTTTAGAAGCTGGGAAGTACAAAATTGACAAGCTTTATGGATAACAACTTCATTATTACGAGAGTGCGACGTTTCGATACAGATGCTTGTACCGTTGTCAAGCAGGAATGTAACATACAATGATGGCAAAGTATATATACTGAGTGTAACAAAGAAAATAGAATAACAAGGTAATTAACACAACAGGGTGGGCTTAGAGGTGATGAAGCCAGTGGGTAGACAATGGGGGAAGGCATAGAAGCTAGAGATGTACAAATGAAAAGGGGGTACTTTAAACAAGGAGGAGATGTTTATACAGCTGATTGGGTTTAGTGGAGGAGTGCAATGTTATGTTTTAAACAGGGAGGCAGGTTTATGTCTGTGGAGTTGAGGAAAGTCCTACATGGACAGTGACCAGTCATATGTCTACATTGCCTGATCATGTTATGTCATTCCCCAGTTTGATGTTCAGTAATGATAGCTGCTTAGAAGTCAGAGAAAGATAACAATACAAGGGTGAACAATTTCATTATTGGGTCATTCTACAGAAAATGGCAATTTGCTGTCCCCACTGACCTTACTCTCAATTTTGTTATTGCATGAAATAATTTACTGAAAATTGCCTTTATTTATAGATATATGGTACTAAGCATACTAATCACTAAATAAAAGATATTATTTTCCTGGCTTAATTTTGGAAAATTACAGATGAAGATGGGCAATCACGTTAATTAGGCATGTCCCAAGCTCCAACCTCTTTTGCATTTTTGGGTGTCAAAACTTCAAAATTGAATATCATTATGTATCTTTAGGTCAGTTTTAAAGAATATGCATGAATGGTACAATTATTTCTCAATTTACATGAATACATTGTATATGAAGTAAATATCTGAAAAATTTAGATTTAAAAAAATGTCCCTGAAAATGTTGTCATTACCTCAACATACAGAGAATTAGCACTGAAAAAATATATGGATAGTCTCCCTTCAGACCCTGTGATCAGCTTCCACTACATGGCGTCATTGCTGACCATGTGCTCAAAGGAGGCATGTCATATCATAGGGCTTAGAGTGGAATTCTCCATTCTTCTTTCATTATGAGGGGAGTGATTTTAATGTGTGTCATTACCGCAATGCACTTAACTATAGTATATATGAATTGTACTAAGTCTTTTGTATTTTAATGAGATGCCTGTTTGAATACTTTTCACAAATATATATCTAAAAGAACTTATAAGTATATGGAAGATCAGGAGAGTTGAATTTGAACAAAATTGTCATTACCTCAACAAAAACTGTTGTTGCGGTGATGACATGTGTCACTACCACACATGTGATAACACGGGTTATCCAATATAGAATGCAACAAATAATACTTTGTTATGTCTTAAATGATACAAAGTATAATGTAATGTAGTGCTTGGAATTAGAGAACATGACTACCCGACAAGGATTTATAAAATGCATCACAATGTCATTATCGCAACAGTCATTACCACAACGCTCCAAACACCAAAATCTGTAAATTTTGCCTCACAATGGTATTAAAGTTTGATGAAATAAGAACATAATAGAAATAGTTGCCAAGGTTTTGTGAATCCACTGTTAGTGTTTACAAATTACGTGGTTAGTTAAGATTTAATTATTTTCAATTAACAAGAAAATAACATTTTCAATTCTTAAAATATGTTAAAAAACACTTAAATATGATAAGTAATATTACATCTGTCTTGTTGAATTGGTAAAAACAAGTAAGAAAGTGTAATTAATCATATTAAATTGATTCTTAAAGCAAAGTTATTTCAAGTTATCTACTTTGAGAACCAAACAATTTGCTGTTGGTCTGCCGCGTGTTGTCAACAACATAACATAGAACATTGTATCTAACTGTGGTCACAGAGATTAAATTATTCAGCCTCGGTGTTTTATGTTCATAAAGCTAATGTTATATAACAAGTCAACTGCTTGGAAAAACATATTGTTTAACTTTATTCTTGAATTTGTTCACGTCCATGTCATTACCAAAACAACATGTCACTACCGCAATTTCAATGTCATTACCAAAATGGAACACATTTTTTATGATTATACAACCAATTATTTCCTTGAAGCCATTTAACTTATGGGAGGGTAAACTTAATTCAATGTTTTATCCTTTCCTGATAACTGTTTGAGATAAGAGCTATTGTTGCCAAAGTTATTGTTTACATTCATGCAAAAAACTAAAAAAATCATAAATGCATTGAAACAATTATGATAAATTACCATTCATTGCACAAATATACTTATAAATAGCCTCATATGTGACATCTAACAACTCTTTCCATTTCATAGCTGTTTTTAAGCAAAATTTATAACTAGATTTTCCAAAATCAGTATTTTTGCCGTCGTTGCGGTAATGACATTTTGATTTAAAGTTGAAAAGTCACAATGAATTTTACGAAAAATTCTTGTCTGAACTTCTCTGCTGATGCAATATTATACAAACCAAAGAAGTTTACATGAAGACATAAAAAATATAAAAAATATAAATAAAATTTTCTTAAGAGCAAATGCTGAAATTGCCCTTTTCCATAGAATGACTCTATTACAGTGAGAGTGACATTTCGGTGTAGGTTCTAACACTGTTAACAAGCAACTAGGCCTAAAAAAAATGTTGTCGTTCCGATTACCCAACCAGCCCTTGAATTCTGGTGCCAACCATAGTTTTTTTTGACAAGGTATGAATAAAATAAGCTTTCAGATACCATTGCTTTTTCCCGGCACCAACAGACATCGGTCATTCTGATAGAGAAAGTCTACATGAAGTCCACAAGCTTGATTGAATAAACAATTACACATTGATAAATGTGTTATTAGTTCGTACTTTACTTCTTAAAAAAAAGGTAAAAAAAATTCCCTTCCTACCTACCTAACCTAAATTTTAAACAGGTGTAATCGGAACAACATTTTTTTTATTTAGCCCTAGGGGTGAAACGGTACGCTCTTACCACGGTATGGTACATATTGTGGTACAAGGCCTTTGGTGCAGTTCGCTATATGAGATATGATCATAGTGCAGAAAATTGACAAGAGCCAAACCTTTCATTGTTTAACATGGGAAAAAGTAACCATAATCTTTGTGATTTTGAATGAACAAAACTGTCGTTTTATGACTAGATAGAACAACGGTACGAAACTGGAAATACTGAATTTTTGGATTGCATTACGGTTTACCGAACCGAAGGCAAATGAGTGCAGTTATACTAATACCGTGTTATACCGTTTCACTCCTACTCTCAACTTCTCAAAGTGTCTCAAGGAAGATAATTGTTTGTCACGTTTCAAAATTCACCTGACGTTATCCACGATTCCCCTCTTAGACTTCAAGAGTGACAACTATTTCTTGACATTCACCAGACATACTGACATGCACCCAGCATATTTCTACATTCACCAGTCATACCTCGAGTTTCACCATATTTCAAATTTACAAACATTACTGTCATATTTTAATATTCACAAATTGTATTTCATCTTTCATAATTCAATATTATTTCAGCATTTTCAAATGTGAGAAACCTTTTCATGCAATTTTGAAATAAACCTCAAGATCATGGTCTGAAATGTCTCAGTGAATTATATTACAGGTTTATGGCATGAAAGGAAGTCCATTGAGATATTTTCTCCCTTGTCTTTCCTCAGATATAAACATGATAAAGCATGTGGTATTATAATTCTCATCCTGTTTCAACACTGATTGTTGTCTGAATGGTGGAAAAGCTTTTATCGCCTTCTTACTGGAATAATGATTATTGGGGGCGGTGGGGTAGCCTAATGGTTAAGGCGTTGGCTCGTCACGCCGCGGACCCGGGTTCGAATCCCCACATGGGTACAATGTGTGAAGCCCATTTTTCTGGTGTCCCCCGCCGTGATGTTGCTGGAATATTGCTAAAAGCGGCGTAAAACCAAACTCACTCACTCACTCACTACAATGATTATTGAAACTTGAAGTTTTAACACAGAGTTTGATAATATTTCAATTTTGGAATTGGCAGTTATATTATTGTATACTGCTGTTTTCAGTTAAAAAATCATTCTTTGTCTTTGATCAATTTTAGTTTTCTTTGTTATTTACAAATGATTTAAGAGGCATATTTGCTTTTGAAATTGTTGTTTTATCATGTTTATGAGAAAGAGATTCCAGATTTTGTCAGTGATTTCATGGGTCAGCATTCACTATTGCCATGAATTTGTTGAACCAAAAGCAGCATGTACATAGAGGTTGCTATATGAGTGCCCATCAGGTACCATATATCTTAGGACTTGTTTCAAGACTGGTTGGGGCGGTGGGGTAACCTAGTGGTTAAAGCGTTCACTCGTCACGCCGAAGATCCGGGTTCGATTCCCCACATGGGTACAATGTGTGAAGCCCATTTCTGGTGTCCCCACCGTGATATTGCTGGAATATTGTTAAAAATGGCATAAAACCAAACTCACTCACACACTCAGTTAGTTAATGAGCAAAAGGGTCAAAATACCATTGATTGAAATTTCTGTTTGTCATCCATGTTTGAGGTATTTATGGTGTAGGTGTAGCCCTCTGGTTGAAGCACTCACCTGTCATGGGGAAGTTTGTGGTCTTGATCATGTTTCTGTCAAATTTTTACTTCCTTTTTGGTTCCAGGAATTATATCTTTCCTCGTCTTGTTTACCTGACTTCTGTTCGTTCGATGTATTGTCATGATGATTGGTTGCCTGGTGTCAGCTGTGGTTTTATTGTGTGATTTTTTCTTTCCAGTTGGAATTTTCTGTGATCTCTTGTCTCCACTGATCAGTGAAAAAGTGCTGAAGTCAACATGTCTACCTACGAGACAACCACCACGACCACCTCGTCCAGCACAACAGGCATCCATCCTGATGTCGGCTACATCAAGTCCATCCCCGGAATACTCAAGATCGTAGAATTTGTAAGTGATAATTTGTGCGTGCATGTGTGCGCGTGCATGCGAGAAAGAGAGAGAGATTACAAAATCAAGATTTTGCACTGGTCTGCAATATTTTGTCTACATAACACTACAGGGTGCAATTTTGTTAGTTACAACCTGCATGTTCAAAATGGCTGGTGTGGGTTGCCTTTAGTAATAGGTTGCACCTGGGCAGGTAACAATAAATCCTCCAATATCTTATAGCTGTCGTCGTGTCTTTTGATAGGGAAGTAAGTGGCTGGAAGTAACAAGACTTCTTACAAGCATAAACATTTGTGTCCTCGTTAATCAGTTATGTAGCAGTAATCATATAATTGAGATTTCTAAATAAAGGTAATGCAAAATTGAAACAGAATCATTCATCAGTATCAGATTCTGTTAAATGTATCTGATACTGAAGACTTGTATGAAAATTGCTAAACAAGTAATTATGTTGCGTTTTAGAACCAGTGACAATCATTTATGGTGCAACCAAAATTTGTTGGTGCAGCCAAACCTATGAGCCAGGTTGCACTTGGTGCAGGTACTGAACAAAAGCAAAATCGCACCCTTCACTGTGATGTAAACATGGTAGATAATCAAGTCAGGACCAGACAAAGCCATCGGGAAGCTGGGACATTCGTCTGATGTGCTTCACTTCACTGAGTTGCATCCTTAGGACAAAACCGAAACCTGTGCTTGTCGGTTCGATTCCCTGATGATGTGTCCAGGGACTCATTTCACAAAGCTCTCGTAAGCCTAAGATCTCGTAACTTTTCTCGTAGCATTCGAATCTCCTATACTGTAACATAGGAGGTACGAATGCTAAGAGAAAAGTTACGAGATCTTAGGCTTACAAGAGCTTTGAGAAACGGGGCCCAGGTTTGTCGACACTAAACTCATGCTTATGGGTTGTTTTTTTTGTTTAATGCCGCACTCAGCAATATTCCAGCTGTATGGCGGTGGTCTGTAAATAATCAAGTCTGGACCAGACAATCCAGTGATCAACAGCATGGGCATCTATCTGCACCATTGGGATACGACATGTGTCAACCAAGTCAGCAAGCCTGACCAACCGATCCTGTTAGTCTCCTCTTATGACAAGCATTGGTTGGTGAAGACCAATTCTAACCCAGATCTCCACGTATCCATGCTTATGGGTTTGATCCCTATGAGTTTCACCAAAGTGGTGAACTTTTGAGACCTGCATCGCTTCAGGCCTTCCTCCTGCTGACATGCTGAGATATAAATGGATTACTGATAAAAGTGGTGTTGAACTGGGTTTACTTAGTTATGGCAGTGGTCACTAGACAGAGACATGTTGTATGGGTTGAACTGTGTTCTTGTTGCAGGTGCTGTGCATCATTGTACTGATCTGCACATCGGTAGTCTACTGGGTACCCTATGGAGCCGGCTGGATCCAGTTTGTGGCTGTGGCGGCAGCAGTAGTCGTGGCGCTGTTGTTCATATTCCACTTCCTTCACATCTTTGAGAAACTTCCAGGCCCATGGCCCTTGATTGTAAGTAATGAGGCTGTACAGAAATATACATGTTACAACTTTGTGTGGTAATATTAGTTATAACATTGGACAGTAATATAAACTTGTTATAACATTGGACAGTAATATAAAATTGTTATAACATTGACAGTATATAACCTTTTATAACATTGAAAGTAACAACAGTGTTATAACATTGGGCAGTAATATAAAATTGTTATAACATTGGACAGTAGTATAGTGTTTTTATAACAGTGAACAGTAATATAACATTATTATAACATTGGGCATTTGTATAACATTGATATAACACTACTGTACTGTAAGTAATATGATTGTATTAAGTATAAAAAGTAAGATTGTGTGAGAAGTAATAATATTTACACGTTATACATTATTCAACATATTTAGTGACCCATCCCTATTAGAAATACATATTATGCCGGGCAGCTACACCCCGACCCTCCAAATCATGAATGTTGTAGTTATCAAGTGTACATACCACATGTGAACCAAGAAGTAAGTCGTGTTGGTGTTCTGATCGCTGTTATTTTTCTGTTCTGTGTGAATTTAAAGGAGATACACAGTAAAAATCTCAAATTAAATCTTATTAAAACATGTATCTTGAAGAAGAACCGTAAAGTAACTTTATTGCCTAAAACGTTAAAAAACTACTCAGGTTCTGGAAACTACTGAGAGTTAATGAGCAGATATGCCATCCCGACCTGGCGTCGTGGTGGAGAGATGACTCTCACATCAGTACGAGTATACCGCATACTTGCAGGTTATGCGATTGGAACAGTTGTTTGTTGCTTTTAAAATAAAAATATAATTGCTGATGAAACAAAGTATACTTGTTTACACAAAAGAAAATTTCAGAAATTTTCTTTTGTGTAAAACAAGTATACTTTGTTTGACCCTTTAATATGTCTTAAGAAGTTTATATTCAGTATATGTCTTTTAAAGCTGCACAATAGTGTCATTGTACATGATTACATTTTAGTTATAACCTTGTACTGTAACATTGTTCAGTAATATGGTTTAGTTCATTTGGGTTCAAATGAGAACGAGGAATGATTAAATAACTCGAAATAGGGACAAGAGCACAAAACATAAATAAGACACATAGTCCTAAAACCTCTGTACCCAACAGGATCTGAAATCTGACATTTGGTGATCGATCGCGGAAAAAGTTGTTTGAGAAACTATCATGTAATATATTGTGCCATTTTCACTCTTGCCAGCGAGGGGTGACACACAGCTGGTGGAACAGCGCCGGCTGTTTCCTGACTACAGTCCGTTTGACTCAAAAGCGGACCGATGAATTGCAATCTAACTCGAAAACTAATAAACATAACATACTCAATGAAACGCTGATCATAATCAAAACATCATACCCACTCTGTGAGGTTTTTGCAGAATTTTTGTCCTAAAAATAATAAAGTTGTTTAACAAACTATCATTAAAATATTGACACAGTTCACTGTTTGTTACGAGGGAGGAGTGCAGAGAAAGGGACAGCCAGGTGTTTGAGAAGCACGTTCACAGACAAAGTTATTTATTCATTAACCTGTGCTGTCCCTTTCTCTGCACTCCTCCCTCGTAACAAATAGTGAACTGTGTCAATATTTTAATGATAGATTGTTAAACAACGTTTTTATTTTTAGGACAAAAATTCTGCAAAAACCTCACAGAGTGGGTATGATGTTTGGATTATGATCAGCGTTTTCATTGAGTATTTTAAGTTTATTAGTTTTCGAGTTAGACTGCAATTCATCGGGCCGCTTTTGAGCCAAACGGACTATAGTATATATCATCCCACCTGGCTGTGCTGAGTTGCACCTGAAGTGCGTGCCTGCGCTGTTCCACCAGCCGCTTGTCTCCCTCGCTGTGAAGCGTGAAAATAGCACAATGTTACATGATGGTTTCAACTTTTTCCATGATCGATCATAATGCGTTAGATTTCAGATCCTGTTGGTACAGATGTTTCAGGACCATGTGTCTTATTTATGTTTTGTGCTCTTGTCCCTATTTCGAGTTATTTAATCATTCATCGTTCTCATTTGAACCCAAACGGACTATAACATTGTACAGGAGCGTTAGGCAATAGCATTTTACAGGGATATGCGTAATAACATAATTACATTGTTCAGTCAGGTAGATAAAATAATGTACAGTAATACAAGTAAAAAGACTACTGTAATATAAGTAATGATAATATATTGCAGAAAAAGTATTGACATAAACAGTAATATAGTGACATTGTATTGTAATATCATTAATAACATCCCCGCCGTGATATTGCTGGAATATTGCTAAAAGCGGCGTAAAACTAAACTCACTCACTCAATCAATAATAACACTGCATTATAATATCAATGATAACATGATATATGATAATAAATAAGTTTATATGCCACATCGTCTTCACCATCTTCTTCATCTCTTGTTAACCAGGCCCCACATTCTCTTCCAGGAGTTTATATGCTATATCGTCTTCACCATCTTCTTCATTTCTTGTTAACCAGGCCCCACATTCTCTTCCAGGAGTTTATATGCTATATCGTCTTCACCATCTTCTTCTTCATCTCTTGTTAACCAGGCCCCACATTCTCTTCCAGGAGTTTATATGCTATATCGTCTTCAACATCTTCTTCTTCATCTCTTGTTAACCAGTACCCACATTCTCTTCCAGGAGTTTATATGCTATATCGTCTTCACCATCTTCTTCTTCATCTCTTGTTAACCAGTACCCACATTCTCTTCCAGGAGTTTATATGCTATATCGTCTTCATCATCTTCTTCTTCATCTCTTGTTAACCAGTACCCACATTCTCTTCCAGGAGTTTATATGCTATATCGTCTTCACCATCTTCTTCTTCATCTCTTGTTAACCAGGCCTCACATTCTCTTCCAGGAGTTTATATGCCACATCGTCTTCACCATCTTCTTCTTCATCTCTTGTTAACCAGTACCCACATTCTCTTCCAGGAGTTTATATGCTATATCGTCTTCATCATCTTCTTCTTCATCTCTTGTTAACCAGTACCCACATTCTCTTCCAGGAGTTTATATGCTATATCGTCTTCACCATCTTCTTCTTCATCTCTTGTTAACCAGTACCCACATTCTCTTCCAGGAGTTTATATGCTATATCGTCTTCACCATCTTCTTCTTCATCTCTTGTTAACCAGTACCCACATTCTCTTCCAGGAGTTTATATGCCACATCGTCTTCACCATCTTCTTCCTCATCTCCGGCATCGTTGCAGCCGCACGTGGAGGTTGGCATTCATCCATTGCTGCTACCTCTGTGAGTACAGTCAAATGACTTTTATAACCTTTAGTAGTGAAAGGACCTCATGAAAATGTAAAGAGTTACCTCCCTTGCCTATGCCAGGATCTGATAGTCTGAACCCCAGAATCACTAATATGTATTTTCAGTATAAGAGCATATTCATGCATTTCCATTCTGGGTAATGGATCATGAACAGAAAACTGTTTCAAACTATTGCAAATAAATTGTATTACGGTTTCCAGCGGGGGGGGACTATGTCGACGGCTTTGACAATAGGCAGGATTGCCCATGGCGCAAGCCGCATGGGCCCTGCCTTCAGTCCCTGGGTTTCAACCCGCAACGGTTACAACCCAATAAGAAGCCCTCTCGGCTTGCCACCCTTTCCCGCACAGGCAGATTGGAGTCGCCCGAGCATAACGGGGCTGATCCCGTGGACTGCTTGTGGCCCACACGTATGGAATCATCCCAGTCAACCATAATGGCTATGGGAGACACAGACTTCTCGGCTGTCCACCAGCAGACGTCTACCATAGCCACGGGTAGTCCAGCTGATCGGTGGGATGGCATAACGGGATATGTCTCGGATCAGGTTGATACGGACGAGGTCGACCATCGTCAGCTTTTGCCCATGGTATAAGCTGCATGGGGTCCTGCCATCAGTCCCGGGGATTCAACCGCTTGTAAGCCCACTTGGCCTGTAATCATTTTTCCGCATGGTGGGGTCGCAGCCGTAATACCCAACAGCATTGACCATGGTCGGGTGACGCCCACGGGATTGTCAGCCGTAGTAACTCATATGACGCCGGCAAGAGCCATTGTTTAGAGTCTATACCCGTAGGCAGTTGAGATGCTCTATAGTCTATACACGGGTAGTCGAGTATCAACCATGGAGTGAGCAAGTTAAGTTTAAGTTTTCACTTAGAAATATTCCAGCTTTATGGCGGTGGTCTGTAATTAGTCGAGTCTAGACCAGAGAATGCAGTTGTCAACAGCATGAGCATCGATCTACACAATTGAGATATGATGACATGTGTCAACCAAGCCAGCGAGCCTGACCACCCGATCTCATTAGTCGCCTCTTACGACAAGCATGGGTTGCTGAAGACCAATTCTAACCCAGATCTTCACGGGTCACATAGACTTCTGACAGTCATAGTGCTATGATCTCTTTGTAAAACGAGTCCCTAGACCAGACAGTCCAGTGATTTATTGTATCAGCAACAATCCACATTGTCCGGGGATGTTGACGTGAACCAACAAACTCTGGCCATGTCGTCCCTTCAGTCATCATTCAAGACCAGCATCGACCAGTTCTAACCGATAATTTCCAGGGGTGCTCGCCGAAGTAAACATTGTATTCTTTTTCTGTATTTCAGTTCTTCTGTTTTGCTGCAACAGCCGTCTTTGGGATAGATACATTCTTCATGTACCGCGGCTGGCAGAGTGGCCCCGCCACCACCACCACCACCTCCTCCGCAGCCACGGTGGAGACAACGACTACTACATCCTACGAGACCAAGACACAGTACTAGCTTCGTTGCCACCGCGGCAAGTTCACGTGGAACCAGACATCCACTTATCTTACCGTCACCATAACGACAAGTGCAGGCTTTTGAAAATCCATTTTCAGTTTACTCAGGATCTGGTATAAATTATCATAAGCTCATTTTGGGCTACCATTTCATAAGGTACCTTGAATAACGACAAATGGCTACCAACACCCTAATTATTTTGCAGCTATTGAATGTTCAACAATGAATGAACAATATGTGGTTTTTGATTAACAGATAATTGTCATTTGATTTTCTTTTCAAAGATGACATACCCTGATCCTCATTTGACTGACAGATTAACACCTTTATGAGAGGCATCAGCTGTGGATGTCTAAGTAAATTACTCGAACGTCCCTCCAATGAATCGAACACTGCTAGATTTTCCAGAAACAACCATTATATGCTAGTAGCCGTGACAGTATGTGGATATTCAGCAAGCCCGTAAGTCTGACCTTGACATTGGTCACATGTCTGAGAACACTGAAATACTGACTGTAGATAGACCTGTGTTAAGTGATGGGGAACTTACATGCTAACATTTTGTAAACTTGGTGATAAATATTCATGGCCCAGGGATTGAATGTGTTCTTAGTTTGCCCTGATATTGTATATTGAACCTGATACTCAGATAGCATGATTCCTAATGTGACAGTTATGCAAAACGTTATAATTGAATCACTTCAAGCTTTTATGAATATGGTAAGTCATATAATCATGTTGAGGTAACCGTTTTGATATTTAAAAGTTTATTCATAAAAGTTTGAATATTTTACTGTAGTGGAGCTGCTCTGTTAAAGGATGCCCGTGAGTCCAAGTTAAAATTAAACACCTAAAAGATTAGATGAAACAAACAAAATGCATCAAATGTAATTGTGTAAATTGTTTTTACATTTTATCCTATTTTCCTTTTGAGTTTACGCATTTCGATAGCAGGATCAAATTTGCAATGAAATTAAATATAAGTAATGAATAAATATGTAATTGTCCAGGTAACAGTGTATCAGTTCGGCTGTACTGTTAGACGTCAGGTTTGTCACCTACTGGTAATTAGTATATTGAGTTTAATAGGTTGAGCCTGGGGATTTATTGGACAAAATGGCTGCCCTGTTATTTATGTTAGCACGCTCTTGCCTAGTTAGAGATTCCTGATATAAATCACATGATGACAAATATGCACAATGTGGGTTGGAAAGCAGCAATGGTTATTATGTAAAGAACTTTTTTCTTTGTCAGTATCTGGAGTTTGGGGAAATATTTGGGGCATTGGCATTATAATGGATCTCATTCTACCTGGTAATTCATCAGTACCATATTTGATGAAATTCTTCAACAGTCAAGACAATTAAAAAAATATAATTTTAATTTGTACCTGCATACTATTTTTAAAATGTAGTACTACTACTTCCAATTATTGTTATCTGTCGGGGAGGTGGGGTAGCCTAGTGGTTAAGGCGTTGGCTCGTCACGCCGAAGACCCGGGTTCGAATCCCCATATGGGTACAATGTGTGAAGCCCATTTCTGGTGTTCCCCGCCGTGATGTTGCTGGAATATTGCTTAAAGCGGCGTAAAACCAAACTCAGTCAGTCAGTCAGTATTGTTATCTGTCACCTATTTGATTATTTTATTGGTTGTGAAAAGGGGTTTTAAATGGAGGTAGTTTCAAGTTATGATTATGTAGCATTGAAGTATTTTCATATTTTTTTACAAAAGACTTTCAAAATTTCCATACATACTTGTCTCTACAAGGGGCATTCTTTAGTAGGCATCTTCGATTTTACTTGCAAAATCAAATAAAACAAAAGAACTTATTTTGATATGGTATGCTATTAGAACAGCTTGAAAATCATCACTATTTGGTTACAAATTGGCACTTATTTATGCAGTTTTTCTCTCAGATTCTTGTCTATGAGTAATTTAATATCTTGTAACAAATATATCTGAGTACTATGGAAGATTAGAAATGGTGAGCTTACAATGGTCGATGTTGCGTGAATGTTGTAATCTAACACTAGGATAGCAGTATTAGGAGAAGATATATATAATCTAACTGTAGGATAGCAGTACTAGGATAAGACTTCTTGTTGTTGGATAAGGTTTATCTCTGGTTCCCTCTAAATGTATGGAATTGTATGTAGTTCGATCACATTGATATGACAAGGCCTGTGACGGCCTATGGGGATGTTACTACTCAAAACATGTTTTCGCTTGACAAATATTAATACAAGCTATTATCAATTTTCTTTATTCAAAACTTTTTATAATTTTATAATTTTGTCTCTAGGACAAGAAAGAATTTTCTTCAAAGATAAGGGCCTTAATTCACGGAGCCAACATTTGCCTTTTAACATGTCAGTCCAGATTCTGTTTCCATGTCCAAAATCTGTGTAGCATTTAGAATGTCTGTTTTTCTCGGTGGACACATTTGTACGAATATGTTGTATATTTTGCCAAGCTTGGTACATATCATCTTTTCACTTTTATGCATTCTTTAATACCCTTGTATGTATGGAGAGGACATTCAGAGACAGTTACACCGGTCATGGTCAGTGGAGGGTCCACTCAAAGTACATTGTGATGAAGTTTGGGCTGGAACAGTTATAAAGATGAACACAATGATACCCGGAGTTCCTTGTTTAATGTGGAAACTCTGAATAACTGATGATTATTAGAACATATGTATATGCAAAGGGACACAACTTGGATTGTTTCCCTGGGAATAGCAGTTCAGACTGACGTTAATCAGGTACATTAATTCCGATCTGTCTGTGTCTGTAAATTAATACAAAAGTCTTAAAACAAATTTTATAAACATTACAAGCATTTTTTTAAGTTCTGGATGAATTCACTTACTGACATTCATTTCAAAGCCAGCATTTAATATTTATAAAGATAAACCAATTTCAAATATTTCATTATTCAGTATAGAAAGTTGTACCTGTTCTGCAAATACATGTGTGTTGAAGTTGGCCATATGTGGCATGTGAATAGCCAGAACCAGCCAAGGAGTACACCTGTACTTGTTTCGGCCTTGCAAAACTAGGGCTGACTTTCCTAAGGTTATTGTAGTGCTTCGACAGTTGTAAGTGTAATGTTACAGTATAAACATTACGATTGTCTTAGCTCTACAGTCACTTTGTGAATTAAAAAAGTCTACCTGTGATGCCAGGGTGAAGTGAACTTAAATCTGTCTAAGTCATCATTATTTAAATTTGTCATCTTCATCATTAAATGTAAATGTCCCTCCATCTTCAGATCAGGGTGAAAATACATGGTCTTCTCTTTTATTTGTGTATGTACATCTTTACGTCACATGCATGTGAGGCTGTGAGGTCTTGAAGCCTGTGTACAATATATGTTCATATCAGCCTGTTTCTGTTCTTGCTGTACATTTTATTAGATCTGACTTGGGTTATGTATTTAACAGGTGACTTACATGGTTTGGAATTGATTTTGAAAGTTGGATGAATTTTAAAACATTAAAATTCATGAGTTGTTTTATGAACTTTTGATGATATTACACACGAGGATATACTTATTACTTCCACTTCTACTTCTTTTCTTGTTAATTGTATTTGTTTTGTAAGTTATTGTTTTATGACACTACTTGTTGATGTTTAATTCTCTAACCATTGCTAATATTTGATTATGAATGAAGCAAAATGAAGTGTTCTTTAAAATTATTGATGATTGTTAAATATCTTTCTTTTCTGTGCAATTTTCGTTTTCAAATTTACAAATATTTCCCTTTCTTTTCATGAACGGAGTATCTCTTTGATGCCAAGTTTTAGTAGTTTCTTTCTGTTATTTGTGTTTTTGATGTTTTTGATATGCTAAATGAACAAAATCAGCAATATTAATCCATGACAATATGTTATCAAATTATTCATTTCTCGCTTAATTCTTGGAATTTTTCATGAATAACCTGTTTAAGGGCATATGAGTCTTGATGAAGATCTTTGTTACGCTTGAACAATATTGTAGTATCTCACGGCATTTGGGGGAAAAGTGTTGTAAAGTAAAGTTCTGTTATTAGATGAATCTATATATGATGTTTGAGCTTTCCCATGTACAGATCTGTACTCCCCATCTGTTGTTTGTTCTGTTAGGACTGTTACTAGCTGTTACTCGCTGTTATTGTGTAGCTGTTACTTCCTATCACATGCTTACACTTACAATAATGAAGTTCTTGATGGCTATTTTATATACACTGTATGAATCCCGTCAGTTTGTCACTAGTAGGATGATATATTCACTTGTGTTTATTCACCTGAAATCTCAAAACAAAACAAATGTTTACAAATTGATCTGAGACCTGACAATTAAGGGGAGGTAACTCTGTATGTTGCTTTCAACATTGTGTTTTCTGTGAAGGTGCTATTCTATATGCAAGTCACAGATAAAATATGTTCACTATATTAAATTTGTCTAGTAAAAAAAGAAATATTAAGCTAAACTGTTACTTCACTGGTATATATTTTCAACAGTATTTTCAGCTCAATAAATTGTAGTTAATTTTTCAAACTATTTTCCTGACTTGACGATATTTACACAGTGTTAACAATTTATAGTCATCGAGATGTTGGTGTATGGAAACATCTGACTATAGTGGTTGCTATGCCAACCCTAGCGCCGGGGTATGTTTGCTCCGTAGTGTGTACCTTAGACATTTATAATCATGTTTATCACTGGATGTCTGTGTACTTCATGTAAAATATATATCATATAGTTTTGATATTTTATTACTTTTGCGTCTAATTTGTCAATAATTAAATCCTAACCAGTTTCAGAGGGTGCTAGTTAATGACTTTCACGTTTGTATGACAGTAATAGTTGCATATGGCACTGAAATATTTTTTGGGAAACCACAGTTTTTTATTTACCACAAATTTTTCAACTAATGTGATGATACAAGTGTTTGGATTATGCAGGTGGTTTGTGTAACATGACAGGTGGAAAGAAGAAAACATTTCTTTTGAGTGGAAACAAACTGGTGATTTTTAATAGTGTGGCTTGAATATTTAGTTAGTGTTATGCTTGGATATTTTGTGGGCTTTTATAACAAGTGTTTTAGACTGATGAAAATGATGGATTGTTAGTTCTGATAAGCAACTTTATACCAGGTTTGATTTCACTTTCAAAGCCTTTATAGTTCAAGTCTATTCAATCATTTAAGGTCATTTATCAGTGATATTATTATTTTATTTTTTGCATGTAAATCATTATAAAGGGATTCAGTAAATAAACAATAAAATTACATAGTGTCTATTGTTTTCAGTTTCTTTTCTTGGGGCAGTAGGGTAACCAAGTGTTCCTGTGTCAACCAGAGACCAAGGTGCCACGCCCAGCATGGGTATATTGTGTGAAGCGCATTTTGGAGTTCTTCTGTTGTGATATTACAGAAATACACGGGACTTTTAAAACAGTTCGCTATAGCCGTCAGTTTGTTATATCCGTGTTCTTTATAAAAGTATTCTACTGTAATGCTGAAATCTGAACTGTGCAGTCAGTTATTTGTGAACCAGATCAATGGAATATCCATATTATGGACTTATTTTTTGTTTGTTCAGTTTTGTGCTCTCACTTTTTGCCATCAGTTAAGGGAATATATATATTGTCTGGGGTTATTTATTTATTTATTTAATTTTTTATTTATTTATTTTTCAATTTTATTTATGTATTTTTTATTATTATTTTTTTTTCTGTGCTGTTTAATGCCACACTCAGCAGCATTACAGCTATATGACAATATTCAAGTCTGGACCAGACAATCTAGAGAGAATCAGTCAATGTAACTGGGATATGAGGAATGCATCAACAAGACAGTGAGCCTGCCCACATGATGCAGTTAGTGCCGTCCTAGACACATGACTTTCAAACCCAGACTAGATTATTAAAACAGGCAATTCTGTCTAGTTAATATTCACAATATCAGCATTAGAATGTTGTTTTATTATGCTTATTATTTGCGTATTGTCTTTTAACATGAGCGAGTGAGTATGGTTTTATGCCACTTTTATCAATTTTGAAGCAATATCACTGGGCTACACCACAAATGTGGTGAATCGAACCTGGGTCTTCAGCATGGCAAACGCTTCAACCACCTGGCTATCCCGCTGGCCCTCTTAACATGAGGGGTGGTTGGGTAGCCTGATGGTTAAAGCGTCCGCTCGTTATGCCAAAGACCCAGGTTCGATTCCCCACATGGGTACAGTGTGTGAAGCCCATTTCTGGTGTCCCACGCTGTGATATTGCTGGAATATTGCTAAAAGCGGCGTAAAACCCAACTCACTCACTCACTCTTAACATGAGGCAACTACAGGCAGACCTGTACTCCACGGCACCACATGGGTGGCTGATCCTTCAGGATGGTTCTCTGTCAGAGACAGGATGAACATACACCTGTTCCACAGGGCTAAGCGTGGTCGTTTAACCTGTGGATGTTTTGATGACGACATACATCATGATAATATTATATAGGTAAGAAGCCTATATCCCAAACACATGAAGATAACTGGAGCATACATCAAATCGGGAGTGAATTGTATAGCCGATGAGCAGCCTTGGAGCAGGCATATCAATGACCAAAATCAAGAGCAACGGTACGTGACATTTGGGTCACGATGACCCCAACCAGACAACCCACATAATCTGAGTAGGCCAACGGGATGCTAGATATATTTTTCGTTATTATTTCCTCTAAAAGAAATACAGTTTTTCAAAATAAATTAAAATAAGTTGTCATTAACATTTAAATCATTTTGGCGAAAGAATTGACTTTGTACAAATCGAAATTAGATACCAAGCTAGCTGACCTGGAGACTTCTTCGGTTACATGGTGTTTTTAATAACACTATCGTACACTCAGATTGTTCAAACATCACCTGGTTATAACCAGCGATATTGTATTTCCTTTATACAACATTCGATAGATCTATATCCATGTATTTAGATAAACGCCCCCTCCTTCAAACACAACATGAATAGATCGCGTATATAGTTGTAATTGAAACGGGCTATTCAACCAAGGAGAGTCGTCCACTGAAAAGTCTCTGTCCTAGGTGGCCTGCCAAGTTCCTTACAAATAAAAGCTTCATTCAAACATTCAACAGAAACCACGAGAGGTAATAAAACACGTTTAATAGCTTACAAAATCGGTGTGATAAATGTTGGCCTTTAGCGTTCACAGAAGTCGCGAAATCGGATGGTCATGTACGGCTTGTTTTCAGCGTTGCTGGATGACTACAGCGTTTGTTGAGCAGTTGCATACCCTCTGGAAACTGAATTCGATACTCACTTTTCATGTGAACAGTTAGCGATATGTGGTTGTTGGACTCCTACCTTGGAGAATGAGTTTGAATGGAGGAATGGTTATAGAACCCGAGTCAGTACTGTGTCAGAATGAAGTGGCGAGCCCTGTGGGCCTTGTATTGTTAACTGGCTACATGGAGCAGTGATTGTTGGGACTGAAGGTACGTGACTTTTCATCGTTTTGATTATATGGTAAAATGTCAAAACGAACTCCAAGAAACCTTTGATATTGGTTCGTAATATGTGTAGTTCGTTGATGCAAATCGCATTCGTCATTTGTATAATGGTCGTTAGTTTTATCAATTATGATATGAATATTACAACAAACTTCAAGACCTTTGAAACTGGTTCCCGGTAGTCGAATTTCCTACCTTTGTACGTAAGTTCCCCAAATAATATCATGGTAAATGTATTTAAAAAATGATAAAACATGTAAAAGGATTGAATTTGAAGTCCCATACATGTATTGATTTGTATGGTATCCCATATGTGTACTGTTTGGTGTGATATCTCATTAATGTATTGTTTGGTGTGATATCTCATATATGTACTGTTTGGTGTGATATCCCATAAATGCACCAATTGGCATGGTATCCCAAATGTGTACTGTTTGGTATGATATCCCATATATGTACTGTTTGGTATGATATCCCATAAATGCACCAATTGGCATGGTATCCCAAATGTGTACTGTTTGGTGTGATATCTCATATATGTACTGTTTGGCAGGATATACTATATATGTACCGTTTCGTATGATATCCCATATATGTACAGTTTGGTATGATATCCCATATATGTACTGTTTGGTATGATATCCTATAAATGTACCGTTTGGCATAGTATCCCATATGTGTACTGTTCGATATGATATCCCTGTGTGTACTGTTTGGTATGATATATTATCTATGTATCATTTGGTAGGGACTCCCACATGTGTACTGTTTGGTATGATATGCCACAACGTACTGTTTGGCAGGGTATCCCATATGTGTACTATTTATCACGATAGTGTTTCGTTCCACCCATGTTATTGTTCGATTACCAAAAACCTGTGTGGCCCAGATTCGAATTTGTCCTGACAGCCTCTTAATAGATAGGCTATTGCCGAGGTAAACAGATAAACAGTTAAACTCTTAGAACACCACGATAGGTGAGGTGAGGTGAGGTGGTGAGGTGAGGTGAAATTGGGTTTTACGTCGTGCTTGCGAATATTTCGCTCATATGACGACGTGCATGCGTGTGTATGTGTATGTGCGGCTGCTTGTACTAGCCCAGACTGAAGCTGATTTTATAGTGCTAGCCCACTGAGATACCATGCCGCAGTGAAGCATGAATACCCCACTCAGACACATTATACTGACTCCGAGCCGACCAGTCCTTGTTGTACCCATTAATGCCGAGCGCCAGGCAGGGACCAACAAGTACCATATTTTAACGTCTTTTGGTATGACGCGGTCGGGGATCGAACCCGTGACCTTCCGCTCTCCGGGCGGACGCTCTAACCACTACACCACGGAGGCGGCCCCACCATAGGCCATACTCAGGAATTCTCTTGCTATATAATGGAGGTATGAGAATACTCGTGTCTGCACCTGACAATCGACTGGTTGATGTCACCAGCATCGATCTGCGCAACTGGGATACGATCACATGTATCAAGTCAGCGAGCAACTAAGAGGACCAGATGGTCAGGCTCGCATACTGCATGTCATTGTATCACGACTGCGCAGACAGATGCTCATGGTGTCAGTCACATTTTTGTCTGGTCCAGACGTGATTTTCTTCAGGCTGCTGTCAAATATCAGGAATGTTGCAGACTGCGACGTTTAACTACGAGCAATAAGACTATGTTTGTCAGACCTGACTCTTATCAAACATGCTGTCAAAAATACAACCCTGTAGGACTGCTGAAATACGGCCTCCCATAGCCAACCATTACGAGTCCCACCACCATACTTGCATTGAAAGGGGTGGTCGGTGGGGGTAGCCTAGTGGTTAAAGCGTTCGCTCGTCACGCCGAAGACCCGGGTTCGATTTCCGCCATGGGTACAATGTATGACGCCCATTTCTGGTGTCCCCCGCCGTGATGTTGCTGGAATTGTGCTAGAGGCGGCCTAAAACCTCACTCACTCACTCACTCACTCACTCACTCACTCACTCACTCACTCACTCACTCACTCACTCACTCACTCACTCACTCACTCACTCACTCACTCACTCACTCACTCACTCACTCACTCACTCATTCACTCACTCACTCACTCACTCACTTGCATTGAACCATCACCAAAATGTTCGTGGAAAAGATACTAATACAATTCAATGTCCGTAATCTGTTGTATATAGCGTCATTGTTCAGTTGATGAACCCATTCTTTTTGTTTCAGGTAAAGCGTAAAATAGCACCATGGCAACCAGCAAGAGATTATACACCCCTAATAAACCCATCTACGATGACAAACCTATGTATGATAAATCAAAGGGAAATGATATGTATGATAAATCAAAGGGGATGATATGTATGATAAAAGCAAAAATACCAACAAGCGACTTTACGATGACAAACCATTGTATGATAAAAGTGAACCATCTAATAAACCCAGGCAAAAACCTCAAGAACCCAAGCCTACAAAAGAGGTTAAACCTAAACCCAAACCTACCCAACCTCCCAGAAAAAAGACCCCGGAGAGAAAACCTCCCCCGGAAAACAAACCAAGGCAACAGCCAAAGCCAGAACCAAGGCAACAGCCAAAGCCAGAACCAAGGCAAGAAAAAAGGCAAGAACCAAAGCCACGCTACGAACCACAACCAGCAGTCGAAGATGAAGGCCCAAGACCACGACGAGCCCCCAGTCGGGGAAATGCAACTGTTGTCATCGTTCCTGGTCATCCCCGAGGCCTGACCCCGCCCCCGGACAGATACTCGCCAGGGACAGTTGTGGTCACTCCTGAACTGCCACCACCTGGTCCTATGTTCCCAAGGGAGAGAACCCCACGGCGTATCAAAAATTTATGGAAGCCGCCTACGCCCTCCCGTCACCGACGCCGACGTAGAGAGTTACCGAGGACCCCGCGACAGGGTCTCAGGAGGAGAGATTTTATCGACTCTCCCCCACCCACACCTTGGAGTGAGTACCCAGACCAGGGATCCATGAGGTCCCTTCCCAGGGACTACCAGGATTCAGTCATCTCCAACAGAAGCATCATGCCCGTACCCGGATCTGTCATCAGTGGGTTTACACGGACTCTGGTCAATGAGGAGGACGTGCTGCGGACGCCGATATCTTCTCGATGGACCTTCCCAAGGTACAACGTCCGCGCTCCTAGCAACCACACTTTCAGAACCTTTCCTCAGGAACCGCTCAGAAGGTACGACGCCACGCCTAGACCTCCCAAAACTAGCTGGAGTAAAGTGCCGAGAAGGGGTTCTCTCATTGCTCCACCGTGGTCAGAGAAAAGACTTGTTGCTGATCCTCAAATGGGAAACACTGCTGCCTGGGTTGGAAGACATACAGGCTATGCTGCAGAGTATTCAAGTCGGCCAATGTGGCTCGGATACGACGTCGAGACAGATTCAGACATACTCCAGACACCGTTAGGACCTAGACGCTTCATTGGGCAGGAACCAGAAGCTACAGATACATCACGGTGGGTCGAGCGGAACTTTGGGGACAGTAGAGACTGGTTAGACACACCATACTTCGATGGAAGATATTACCAGTATGATAGAAGGTACTTGGATTCAGATCAGTACACGGAGTACAACCCAAACAGAGATTACCATCCTACAAACCCAATCCTGTACAACGATAAGGCTTACGGCACATCCAGATGGGTGAATAAGAACTTTAGCTCAGATCCTATTCTACTGGAGAGGGAAAGAAGACGACATCGGAACTATGAACCTGGAAGAGGTCATCCTAAACGCTTGATTCCTGTACGCGACTACAGCATGTATGGTTCCGACCCTGGATATAGGGAACAGCGACACCTTGACCACAAACAAGCGCTGAGGGAAACGGACAGATATAAGAACCTGAATCGGAAACACAGACGCGCGTATGATCCTCCCGAGAGCATCAAACCAAGACGGGGATCTCATGCAGACAGGCTGTCCCCAGAGATCCCTCCAGATCGATACGACCGCCATGGAGACGACGAGAGTCAGTTCTCGAGGGTTTCTGCCAAGTCGTACAATAACTACAGGCCTAAGGAGCCGACTAGGGATCCTGGCTGGGATAGATACAAGGATTACGGAAAGGAAAGGAATGACATGGGACCCTCTGCGCTTCCGGGACGGGACAATGTGCACAGGTGGTTGAGTAACAGATAAGGGAAGGCGATGTGATACTGCCTTGTGGTTAAAGTGTTCGTTCACCAAGTCAGGGGTTCGTTGCCCTGTATCGACACAAAGTGGAGCCCATTTCTGGTATGGCATGTTTGTGGAATACTGCTAAAAGCGGATGAAAACAATCCCCTTCGTTCATAGATTGAGGAATAGTAGAATGCACGAAGCAGTGGCTTGAAGCCTGATCAAAACTTGATTTCATCACCCTCAAAGGAACACCTCACACTGTAGTTTTGGCAATATGAGTTTGAAGTTTGATTGTAAGGTGGAGATCGTAGTATTTTCCAGTGATGAAAAAACATTTTGATTTGCTGCAGATATTTGTTTTTGACAGTAGTTAACGGAAGAAATCATCCCCTGTTTTCGGTATTCTGTTGACATTACAATATCACCGGGCCTTGCTGTGAGTGTTCTGAGTGTAGCATCTTTGGCGAGTGGTTTACGGGATCTTCAAGTCAACGTGCAAGAAAACAAAAGATAATCCATTATGCAATATAATCAAGGAAAGATGATGTTTAGTGACAGTGATTTGGGGAAGACTTGACAAGAGTCAGGGTCAAGGCAGCATGTCTTGTGTCTTCCACAACTGGATTCCACAATGGATGTATTGTGTCTGTGTCACAGTGATATATCCTGTGTATAAGTGTGATAACTATATGTGATAATTACCGCGGCTGTATACTATAACTTCTTATACCCTCTGTATATATGATGAATGTGATATGATATATGTTTGTTGACTGTGTATATATTTGTTAACTATTATCTGCACTGCGTGTAATAGATAACTATGGTATACTCTGTGTATATGTGAAAACTGTGATATACCCTGCATATATGACAACTGTGATATATCCTGTGAAGGTATACTATGACTGTGGAATACCCAATGTATGTTTTCTTTGACTGTGATAAATCCAGTAGGATTGTGGTGACAGTCATGTATCCTGTGAAGGTATACTATGACTGTGGAATAACCTATGTATGTTTTCTTTGACTGTGATAAATCCTGTAGGAATGTGGTGACAGTCATGTATCCTGTGAAGGTATACTATGACTGTGGAATAACGTATGTATGTTTTCTTTGACTGTGATAAATCCTGTAGGAATGTGGTGACAGTCATGTATCCTGTGAAGGTATACTATGACTGTGGAATAACCTATGTATGTTTTCTTTAACTGTGATAAATCCTGCGGGAATGTGGTAACAGTGATATACCTGTGATATTGTGAAAAGTGTGATATATCTTGTGAATGGGCGTGATAACAGTGACTTAACTTGTGTAAGTGACTGTTATATAGCCTGTCTGTTATATATGTGATAATTGTGATATAACCTGTGTGTAGTGATAACTGATATATCCTGAATGTATATGATGACTGCCATATACCCGGTGTGAATGTCATATACTATTTGTAAGCATGCATGCTACTGTAATATACCCATAGCTGTGATACAACATGTGTCTGTACACGTCAGTAACTACTCGATGTGTGCGGCACAATAACTAGATGTTTAGTCATGTGGTTCGACACAGATGCAGTTTCGAGACAGTCAGAGATACCACCATCTGCACTGTGAACCACTATCAGATATAGGAGGAAAAAACCTTGGCAACAGGGCCGACTCAGTCCCTACCTTAGAGGCTTGTTGTGAAAGTATATTCTTTCGACAGAAGGGAGAAAAATGCGTATGCTGTATTTACGATGGCCATATTCTGACAATGTTACGAGTTTGTGTAGACCATGTGTATCTGTGATTGTACCGTCACCTGTGAAGCTCTGTGAGAACATTATTTAGAATTCCAAAGATGGTTAGCTCATACTCCAGTAACACAACATTCCGTTATGAGTTAGTGAAGACGAAGTTTGCCTGTGACTGTGATGAAGCTCTGTGAGAACATTATTCTGATGATTCAGAATTCAAAACATGGTTAGCTCATACTCCAGTAACACAACATTCGGTTATGAGTTAGTGAAGACGAAGTTTGCCTGTGACTGTGATGAAGCTCTGAGAACATTATTCTGATGATTCAGAATTCAAAACATGGTTCACTCATACTCCAGTAACAAAACATTTCGTAATAAGTTTGTGAAGGCCAAGTGTGCCTGTGAGTGTGATGACGCTCTGTGAGAACATTATTCTGATGATTTAGATATTTTACTCAATCGACGTCTTTGCTGCTTTACTGCTTGATGTCACTCATGGACATTGGTTTTTCCTTGGAGGAAGAAGAAGTCTTAGTTACGTTTATTGTAGGGGCCGAATATATGCATATCGTATCCAGCCAGTGTGAAACATAATTTCCTTTTATTTAGGGTAGACACAAGAGCATGGGCACTCGTGCCCTGGATGACAGAATGATAGAACGTGTGTACTTGTTTCATCAGAAACTAACTTGCCATATTATTCTCATTCGGATTAGTGTTGACAACGTCTCCGAGCGACATTCAGACCAAACTGGGTTTCTTTCGTTTCGTACATAATACTTAACACATGCATAATACTTCGATTCCACACATGCTGGGAAGATATTGTTCGATTCCACTGTATACCACACACCGACCAATCCATCTGGCAAACAAGATAGCCTAAAATATGTTTGAATGCCTACTTGAAAAGAGGTATACAGTTTGATGCATAGAAACATATATATATATCAAAGGTTCACAACTGCCGGGGTATTAGATTGTGTGTGCTGTAATGTGATCGCCACGCTTGTCGGGTGAAACTAGCAAGTCCAGTTCCAGGGTGGATTCCTCCCTATGCCAGTAGCACGGCATTTCGGATGTTGTTATCATCAATGTGTCTGTATTCTTGTCTAAGGTGTTTCTTGCGTAGGGCCAGAGTGATACATCTTAGGTTGCAAACAGTGAGTGTTGAATGAAACACTGACGAATACATGTGCATTGCTCTTGAAAAAGTCGCTTCTCACTTGTTACACACTATACTCATAATTGTTTGCTGGATAAAACACAAAAGCATATAACACTCGTATAACAACGCTCTTTGGCATGCCCTTAAAACTATTTGTAAAACTGTTTGGGCTTGAGGGCTAACGTAATATTGCGGTTTACCCAGAAGTGTTTGTGAAGTTAATATAGTAATACTAAATGTGACCGTTAAAATTAGTATCAGAACTGTGTTTAACGTTTAATAATTATCATTATGATTACATAATACAAAAGAAGATTTTGTCTTCTCTCATGAATAACACAACTACCTCCACCCCCAATCCCCCACCCCACACAATACGTTATAGTACTAACTTAGTATCATTTCCCAGAACAGTGATTGAATGAGTATGAATTTACGCCGCATCTTCATTCAACGATACTTCAGTTAACCAATTCAAATATATTCTAGGTACTTCTAAACATCCATGACGAAGTATCTGCTTTATGAACTGGGGCTGGGGTAGGTACTTCTAAACATCCATGACGTGTGAAGCCCATTTCTGGTGTCCCCGCCGTGATGTTGCTGGAATATTGCTAAAAGCGACGTAAAACCAAACTCAGTCAGTCAATCTTTATGAACTTCATACTCAGGATCACTACTGATCACAGCATGTTATCGGTGTTTATAGCGTGTGTGTGTTAGCTTCTCAGTGTCGGACGTCCAGTTCAGCACCACCGTATGGTCGTTGCTCCGTACAGTGGTGGGATTCCACAGATGCCAAACGTGTATATACAATAAAGTTGTGTTTTGTTCTGGATTACGGATTCGGTAATTTGTCTACAGGTACAACCACGTTTACGTCAATAGATATGCATGTGAATTAACTGATCCTTGAGGGGTTCAGATGTAGATCCCCAGGGATATGTTTGTCGTAAGAGGCGCCCTAATGGATCAGTGGCCAGGTTGGGTGACCTGTCGTGTGTGTCATGTGATTCTGTGTTCGAATCCCTCGTTTCCCACACAGTCAACCAATGGCTTAGTCTTGATAACTATAATACAAAATACATGGTATAGCTTAATACTGCAGTCACTCACATGGACGTACATTTCAACACTTCCTGCTAGTTTTAATGGACATACATTCCAACACCTCCTGCTAGTTTTAATGGACATACATTTCAACACTTCGTGCTAGTTCTACTGGACATACATTTTAACACTTCCTGCTAGTTTTAATGGACATACATTTCAACACTTCCTGCTAGTTTTAATGGACATACATTTTAACACTTCCTGCTAGTTTTCATGCACATACTTTTCAACACTTCCTTCTAGTTTTCATGCACATTCATTGCAACACTTCCTGCTAGTTTTAATGGACATACATTTCCACACTTCATGCTAGTTTTACTAGACATACATTTCAACACTTCCTGCTAGTTTTCATGCACGTATAAGTCAACACTTCCATGCTAGTTTTAATGGACATACATTTCAACACTTCATGCTAGTTTTAATGGACATACATTTCAACACTTCCTGCTTGTTTTAATGGACATACATTTCAACACTTCCTGCTAGTTTTAATGGACATACATTTCAACACTTCCTGCTAGTTTTAATGGACATACATTTCAACACTTCCTGCTAGTTTTACTGGACATACATTTCAACACTTCCGGCTTGTTTTACTGGACATACATTTCAACACTTCCGGCTTGTTTTAATGGACATACATGTCAACACCTCCTGCTAGTTTTAAAGGACATACATTTCAACACTTCCTGCTAGTTTTAATGGACATACATTTTAACACTTCCTGCTAGTTTTACTGGACATACATTTCAACACTTCCTGCTAGTTTTACAGGACGTATATTTCAACACTTCCTGCTAGTTTTACTGGACGTATATTTCAACACTTCCTACTAGTTTTAATGGACATACACTTGAACACTTCCTTCTAGTTTTCATGCACGTACTTTTCAACACTTCCTTCTAGTTGTCATGCACATTCATTGCAACACTTCCTGCTAGTTTTAATGGACGTATATTTCAGCACTCCCTTCTTGTTTTCAAGGACATACATTTCAACACTTCCTGCTAGTTTTCATGCACGTACTTTTCAACACTTCCTTCTAGTTTTCATGCACATTCATTGCAACACTTCCTGCTAGTTTTAATGGACATACATTTCCACACTTCATGCTTGTTTTAATGGACATACATTTCAACACTTCCGGCTTGTTTTAATGGACATACATTTCAACACTTCCTGCATGTTCTAATGGACATACATTTCAACACTTCCTGCTAGTTTTAAAGGACATACATTTCAACACTTCCTGCTAGTTTTACTGGACATACATTTCAACACTTCCGGCTTGTTTTAATGGACATACATTTCAACACTTCCTGGCTTGTTTTAATGGACATACATGTCAACACCTCCTGCTAGTTTTAAAGGACATACATTTCAACACTTCCTGCTAGTTTTAATGGACATACATTTTAACACTTCCTTCTAGTTTTACTGGACGTACATTTCAACATTTCCTACTAGTTTTACTGGACGTACATTTCAACACTTCCTACTAGTTTTACTGGACGTACATTTCAACACTTCCTACTAGTTTTAATGGACATACACTTGAACACTTCCTTCTAGTTTTCATGCACGTACTTTTCAACACTTCCTTCTAGTTGTCATGCACATTCATTGCAACACTTCCTGCTAGTTTTAATGGACGTATATTTCAGCACTCCCTTCTTGTTTTCAAGGACATACATTTCAACACTTCCTGCTAGTTTTCATGCACGTACTTTTCAACACTTCCTTCTAGTTTTCATGCACATTCATTGCAACACTTCCTGCTAGTTTTAATGGACATACATTTCCACACTTCATGCTTGTTTTAATGGACATACATTTCAACACTTCCTGGCTTGTTTTAATGGACATACATTTCAACACTTCCTGCATGTTCTAATGGACATACATTTCAACACTTCCTGCTAGTTTTAAAGGACATACATTTCAACACTTCCTGCTAGTTTTACTGGACATACATTTCAACACTTCCTGGCTTGTTTTAATGGACATACATTTCAACACTTCCGGCTTGTTTTAATGGACATACATGTCAACACCTCCTGCTAGTTTTAAAGGACATACATTTCAACACTTCCTGCTAGTTTTAATGGACATACATTTTAACACTTCCTTCTAGTTTTACTGGACGTACATTTCAACATTTCCTACTAGTTTTACTGGACGTACATTTCAACACTTCCTACTAGTTTTACTGGACGTACATTTCAACACTTCCTACTAGTTTTAATGGACATACACTTGAACACTTCCTTCTAGTTTTCATGCACGTACTTTTCAACACTTCCTTCTAGTTGTCATGCACATTCATTTCAACACTTCCTGCTAGTTTTAATGGACGTATATTTCAGCACTCCCTTCTTGTTTTCAAGGACATACATTTCAACACTTCCTGCTAGTTTTCATGCACGTACTTTTCAACACTTCCTTCTAGTTTTCATGCACATTCATTTTGCAACACTTCCTGCTAGTTTTAATGGACATACATTTCCACACTTCCATGCTAGTTTTACTAGACATACATTTCAACACTTCCTGCATGTTTTCATGCACGTATATTTCAACACTTCCTGCTAGTTTTAATGGACATACATTTCAACACTTCCTGCTTGTTTTAATGGACGTACATTTCAACACTTCCTGCTAGTTTTAATGGACATACATTTCAACACTTCCTGCTAGTTTTACTGGACATACATTTCAACACTTCCTGCTAGTTTTAATGGACATACATTTCAACACTTCCTGCTAGTTTTAATGGACATACATTTCAACACTTCCTGCTTGTTTTAATGGACATACATTTCAACACTTCCTGCTAGTTTTAATGGACATACATTTCAACACTTCCTGCTAGTTTTAATGGACATACATTTCAACACTTCCTGCTAGTTTTACTGGACATACATTTCAACACTTCCTGCTTGTTTTACTGGACATACATTTCAACACTTCCTGCTTGTTTTAATGGACATACATTTCAACACTTCCTGCTAGTTTTAATGGACATACATTTCAACACTTCCTGCTAGTTTTAATGGACATACATTTTAACACTTCCTTCTAGTTTTACTGGACATACATTTCAACATTTCCTGCTAGTTTTACTGGACGTATATTTCAACACTTCCTGCTAGTTTTACTGGACGTACATTTCAACACTTCCTACTAGTTTTAATGGACATACACTTAAACACTTCCTTCTAGTTTTCATGCACGTACTTTCAACACTTCCTTCTAGTTTTCATGCACATTCATTGCAACACTTCCTGCTAGTTTTAATGGACATATTTCAGCTTCCCTTCTTGTTTTACTGGACATACATTTCAACACTTCCTGCTAGTTTTCATGCACGTACTTTTCAACACTTCCTGCTAGTTTTAATGCACATACATTTCAACACTTCCTGCTAGTTTTAATGGACATACATTTCAACACTTCCTGCTAGTTTTACTGGACATACATTTCAACACTTCCTGCTTGTTTTCATGCACGTATATTTCAACACTTCCTGCTAGTTTTAATGGACATACATTTCAACACTTCCTGCTAGTTTTAATGGACATACATTTCAACACTTCCTGCTTGTTTTAATGGACATACATTTCAACACTTCCTGCTTGTTTTAATGGACATACATTTCAACACTTCCTGCTAGTTTTAATGGACATACATTTCAACACTTCCTTCTAGTTTTACTGGACATACATTTCAACACTTCCTGCTTGTTTTAATGGACATACATTTCAACACTTCCTGCTAGTTTTAATGGACATACATTTCAACACTTCCTGCTAGTTTTAATGGACATACATTTCAACACTTCCTGCTAGTTTTACTGGACGTATATTTCAACACTTCCTGCTAGTTTTACTGGACATACATTTCAACACTTCCTGCTAGTTTTACTAGACGTACATTTCAACACTTCCTGCTTGTTTTCATGCTCGTAAATTTCAACACTTCCTGCTTGTTTTCATGCACGTACATTTCAACACTTCCTCATGAATGATGAGGGTAAATACGGGTATCGAACGAACGATCATCCTATTCTGGTGCTAGTGAGGTGCATATCTCTGTCCAAACAACTGGGGCTCAAGTAACAACCTTATCGTGAAGTGTACGGAGGAAGATCGATGTGGATAGACAGAGGTAAGGTGGTTCCACGATAAGACTGTCGTCACAATTCCTTATCATATTCTTTATAAAGCCAGGAACAAGACACAGACGTCACGAATGAAGAAATTTGAGAATAGAACCCTGATACTCTTTGTGACGATTGCCATAACCACTGAGCTACGCTATCCATCCTAATACACTTCACCCAAAAGCACTGTCAAAACGAAAGGTGAGACATTTATTATAGTCTTTTTTCGGACCTTGTAGTAATTCAGCGATTGTTCTCAACACAGTAAGGTATAATAACATTTGTAATGTTTAGGTAAGATCCAAGTGCTCGTCAGCTTTACATTCATGACTTAAATGAGCAACACTTTCAGCAAATCAAGATGAAGTATATGATGCGATAGCACACACAGTTATTTTGCTCACAGTTATGTTCAATCACACACACACGTGCACCCATACACACATGCATCCCGCCCACACAAACAACCCCGTGGACATGCAAAGCTGTCTCAATACCACGCCGGTATCCAAGCACTGATTCAGTCTAACATATATGTACTCATTCAGCGAGTCTAACGCCTATCATTCAAAAATATATCGATCACGTTCAATGTACAGATTTATTACTGTCCCGCCGAGGAACAAATTATTTGTTTCCAAAGCGGTATGTTAGTCCTTTCAAACCACACAGTGAGACACAAGATGGTTGAAGTAAACAGGCAACAATGTGTCGCCGAGGTTAGCCTTAGCAGTATATACGCCCGGATGTTCTGAACTGTCTATACACTCTCACTGAAATAGCATTCTATAGAGAACGGTTTGCTCTCGACAAGAAACGTGCATGGCCGTCTTTCATTCCCTTTGACCTATTTTGTTCCAACGAGAACAACTCTTGTCGTCAATGGAGACCCAAGATTCAAGATCCAAAATGGCAGCTGGCGAAGTAGTACCGTTTGGTTAGATCTTCACAGCTTTACACTAGCGTCATGAGCGTGGGAGGCGGTAATTACACTTTGAATTGATTTTCTTTTCTCTAAATACATATATGTACTTCACACGGGTAAATGTAATTGGTCTAAAACCATTCCAACAGGATAACCTTCCTCACCCGAGTCTTTGGGTCTTCCATATTTACACAAGATTTACTTTGGCTGTGATATCAATCGTGGTATTTTAGAAGTATTTTATAACTTGGTCCTGAAATATAACAGTTTTCTATAGCTTCCCTCGGTATTATATTGCAATATTAACAAAACATGACGTCACAATAAAATACCTAATAATAACCTATTATGTATCATTCTTCATACGACGGTATTCAGTGGTCAGTTATACAATGATCAGTGAATATAGCAAGTAATCTGTACCTAGATAACATGTTTAGTATTAAGCATTGTCTGCAAAACATTTAAAGTCAACTAGGCTATGTTCATAGCAGAAACTGGATACTTCCATTTCTTCCAGCTAAATGAAGGCTGTTTGGGGGGTCAACTTGATTAAAATCGCTGTTCTTTTAATTATATATGTAGGGCGAGAAAATGGTCTCCGACATGTGTATCCTGTCCGTTACTGAGTCTATCAACATTTCCCCATCATTTCAGATCTGGACAAAGTGACACCGTCGTAATTCTAAAATCTGACCATCCAAGATGGCGACAAGATCCCAAGCACCTTCACGAACCGTCAACGGGGCAGGATCGCTTCCGCCTTCACGAACAAATATGGCTGAAGGGTCCAAAGCCCCTTCACGAACCAATAAGGCAGCAGGATCTTTACCACCAACACGAACCAATAAGGCAGCAGGATCTTTACCACCAACACGAACCAATATGGCGCCTACCCAGAACAGAACTGACGACAACCGGACAGAGATTATAGAACCTGTAGACGACGATGGTACACAAGTCCTCACTGTGGATGCTCCACCTATAGAGAGAAGAGGGACCCCTGGAACAGTCATTATCCTGGCTCGCACCCCCGAGCCGATCATCACTAGACAGGGACAGAAGCCGCGAACGGTTGGAGACATTGCTAACCCCACACACCCTCCCGTATCAACCGTTATCACCACTCTGGCTCACCCGCGCATAGCGTGGGTCAAGTCCGTGGTCTTTTTATACCGTGGAGCCGTGAAGCTGATTACGGTCGACGAGACCTTCCTTATGAGTTCCCAACTCAGCGATTAGCACCTTTATCACAGGGGAACCAAACTCTCGCTACAAGAACCATCAGTAGAGACTTTGATTTCTACGAACCACCAGTTGCCGACTATTCAAAGAATCCTCTGAAAGACCGTTACCCTTATCAGGCGTACAACGGGCACTATTCAAGGAATCCTCTGAGAGAGGACGAAGATGACTACGAGGGTCACCACCCGTATGATCTTCCGAGTGGCCACTATCCTTACTTCTCATACCCTCCCGATGAGCCCCGACCGAGGTATTCCTACACAGAGCCCATTCGACCTCCGAGAATAATTCGAAAGCAAAAAGCACATCAGAGGAACGTTGTCAGCGATACAGGAAAAGTTCAAACAGCATTGTGGATCCACAACCACGCAGCCCCCAGGAATCCTGGAGTCTATCCATTCCGCATCCATCGTGATGAGGAACTGAACCGTGACTTCCTGGAGACTCCTCTGGGGAAGAGAAGGTATATAGGTCACGTGCCCCGACTCACAGACAGAGATCGGTGGGACAGGCAATATGACGACTACTTACTGTACAACGACATCGACAGCGAAGTCTTAGAGCAACACAACCGCCATCGGCGTTACCGTCGCACCGACCCTGCCATCATGGACACGTCGAAATGGCTCAACAAGAACTATGGTATACTGCCAGACCGCACCGACCACCGGAACTGGTGGCAAAGGGAAAAGGAAATTCAACGCCAGAGGGAGCGTGAGCGCCATTATGGAATGAGGAGGGACCATCTCCTAACCAGAGGAAGTCTTTTACCGATGGGTGGATCTGATCTCGGCCCTGATTGGTATATGAGTGAAAATGAACGCCTGAAATATTTACACGATCAGGACATCCGAAGACGACGAGATTACAAGGATAGGTTGAGGTACAGACTCCGCGACAATGATTCAGACTTTACCAGTGTTTCTCAGAGGGCTGCGAAGAAGGAGAGAATGAGGTTAGGTCCGTGGACACCCCTCAACGCTCGTTCTGAGAGAAGATACGAGGACTACAAGCCAAACTGGCAGGTGAATGACAATTGGCGATACAAGAGACCAAAAGCTAACAAACAAGTACAGAATGTCGCCCAGTGGTTAGGCGACAGCTAGTCACCTGATGATTGCACAGCACTGGTGTTGAAACTTTTCAGTGCCAGAATATTTGATCATTCAGAGTCCTTTATTTAAACAATTGTTGTCTTGCTGTGCGATTTGGTATATACACAGAACTGTATAAAGTGAAACCGCTTTAATTCAGACAATGGTATTCCCTGTATTTAGGTTCCGACGGACGAAATCAGGCTATGGATGCCACAAAGCAGCATTCGTCCGGAAGTTAAGGGATTCAGGATTAACAGGGTCCGATTAAAGGTGGTTTTCATTGTACACAACGCACAGTAACAGTGAAAGTTTACGCTATGCTTTTCAACAAAACTGTGGCTGCCATCAGTATGTCTGGATTTGACCCCTGTCATTCTCTGACCTAGAATCAGTACAAAGTGTGGTTATGAGGGTTAATGCTTCCTATTGTATATATTCACTTACTGTAAACATGTCCTGTGTACATGTGAGATGTTGCAAGTATCTTGTATTGTATAAAAGAAATATGGTTTTCAGGAATTGGTTTTGCCTTTGTCGATTACCACTGTGAAGGTTTTTCTATTGTATAGGGGTCACACTGACAGTCGAAACACACTCTCCTACGCAGAGTTCCATGCGGCAAGCCAGCATAGTACCTCTGCCACAGGCCAAAACATGTGACGATTCGTCACATCTTGCAATGTCCATTCAATATAATGTACAGATTTCTTTTACTCTTTTATTTTGACGAGTCTACACATCTAACTAAACATCTTTTATAGAATGGTTTAGTTTCACTGAGAAAATATCCAAAAACATGTAACACTATTTCGATTTGCGTAGCGATCCTTTGTTTACATAGGTTGTATGGCTCCACGTGCTGTCATCGAAGCAGATGGAGAGCAAACGATGCAGCCAGTTTGATATCTAAATATGTACTGTCATAGACCTTACTGTCGCAGTTGTGGAAGAATATATATGTAACAATGTAAAACATATTATGAAGAGAGCGCCGAAAAGCTTTCGTGAGTCCAGTCTCTAATTATTATGAATATGCGCGTTTGATTACAAACAAAAGAAAAGTCCGGTCACGTGATATGCAAATTAGCCTGTGGCAGTGATGTTATGTTAAGTCATCGCTGTGCCGGAGTGTGAGTCGAAACAGTGAATGAAAGGCATACAAGTTCACAATGTTCATTGTCTTGACAAAATGCAATATACTTTTAAATAAAAGGGACAAAGGACAAAGGGACCCTTTTTTAATTTTGACTACGTATTAAACAGACAATGGTATTTGATACAGATATCATGTTAGTGTTTTGGACCTTACGTTTGAAGTGCTTTGGCGGCTGTTTTCATCCTGGAACTCTTTCTAATGAATGTATACCTTTTAAGCAGTTTATACACAGTTGCAGTGATAGTGAGGCAAACAGTGAGCTCGGATGGCGCAGTCGGCATAAGCTCCCCTAAGATTCGCTGTGTAGAGTTGCCTCCCCTTACCAATCCTGTGATGGAGGAATGGAAACACTAATTTGCTTACGTCGAGTTTGAATAAAGTGATATTTAGCTGACATGCCCCTTCTGTAACTGAAATACCGCGAAGCGTGACTTTTTACCCAGCTCACAAACATTTCAGCACCTAATGTGATCATTTATAGTACTCAGGTTCTAATGTACTCCTGAACTTCGAGTGCAAAGAAAATCACGATTTCGGTACCACTCGGCAAATTCCGTTAACTACACCTCGACCAACAATGGATTAGTTGAACATGTACTATAAACCGTAGCAGAGACCGATCCCACCATACACAGTTCACAACGTTGTCATTGATAAAGGGTATTTTTCAATAGTATGCAATTAAATATCGATAAGCATGTCAGTGAGGGTCACGCTTTCTGTCATGATGTGTTGTGTAATGTCGACATAGTAGAATCAGTTCGCTGGGTTTGTTGGTAGTGATGAAAACTATTTAACGTGTGGTGTGGCTACTGTGAGGGATAGTGGGTCAGTGAGTCATCCGCCATATCTCCAGTATTATGTTAAAAGTATAGGTTGTTTGCTGAATATGGTAGGAAATTGATGTCTCGGACATTTATCACTTTGTGAAATCCTTAGTGATACTGACAACGTTAAAAGTATAATCGAAAAGATTGAGATTCGATCTCGCGAATATACACTCTTCAAAAAAAGAAACGCACAGGTGATTTTGAGAATATTGGACTCATGCAGTCAAATACAAATATACTATTTCTTTCCAAAACACCATCTTTGTAAACAGCTTCGGCGTCAAAATGCGGCAATTTGAACGTTATCGCTTGTTTTAGAAGCGTTTGAAGAAATATTCGCCAAAATGTCACCAAGAAAACATGCAATGTAAAATGCACGTGCAAATATGCGGAAAAGCATGGGCATTCTGACATTCCAACGTTCTTCAGAGAACCATATCTCGCCTTTGGGATCGTTTACTGCAGTCCAGTTCCGCCCAAAATTGCCCGAGAAGAGAAATGAACGTTTTGCCCCTAATTTCATTCGATAGGTCGACAGATTCGACGAAGACAGTGTCATGGTGTGGGGTTCAATATCCAGCACACACAGATCTGATTTAGTGGTGGTACAGGGGAATTTGACAGCAAATCGGTACATCAACGAAGTCCTTGCACGTCACATGTTTCCTATTATGGACCGACTGAGGGAGCTGTTGCAGCATGACAACGCTACTTCACATATATGCAGCACGCGTCATGGTCAGCTACCTTGCCAATTATAATGTCATGTCTTGTTATGACCTTCCCGATTACCAGATCTAAACCCGATAGAACAGCTATGGGATGAACTCGATCGACGTGTAACGTCAACGCCAAAACACGCCTCAGACGTGTACAACGTACGCATCTCGGCTCAACAAATAGCGTTGACTTAGAACACTGGTCCTCCACGCCACCACATATGCTATAGTGTTGACACAGGGTGTTCGGGAAAAGGTGACGTATCAGTCATAAACACACGCAAAGGCAAGACAACTGTTCGTCTAACAACATGGAACATATTATAAGGATATGATGCGCCATTTGTGTCACTGATTTGTCAAACGCGAATTTACATGTAAACTTGTTTGTGTCCAGAAAACACCGTTCATAAGCTGACAACGTAAAAGTATAATCGAAAAGATTGAGATTCGATCTCGCGAATATACACTCTTCAAAAAAAGAAACGCACAGGTGATTTTGACAATATTGGACACATGCAGTCAATAAAAATATACTATTTCTTTCCAAAACATCATAATTGAAAAGATAAAGTCATTTTCACCGATCAAGCGAATACTCACAGCTGATGCATTTATTTCAATGTTTTATCATTTATTTTAAAATCTGTCTAAAAAAAGATAGTTCTTGAGGCTCCTTCGAGTCCAACTGCTAATCAAACCTCTTAATAGACAATTTTTCAGATGGCTATCATCTGCAGTCAACTATGTCATTGCAATAAATGTATTGTTTAGATGCCCAATTTGTCAGTAAAGCAGTAAACATACATATACATTATTCATTATGTTACATGTCTTAAGCAAAAACAAGGTAAAAGTAAATAATTTATGAATATCGGTAATGTTTACACTGTAAGTGTACTCGGCAGAAGAACCTACACCAAAACGTCGTATGATAACAGTATAAAGATATTCCATAAAGTATCATACCTTTCTTATTATACATCAACTTCTAAAATTCCAATCAAACACAATCAAACCGATTATATGGAAATTGCCTGAATACACAAGCATTGTCTGATTTGCCTTGAGGCAGGTAGGTAGAGGGGAATGTTCATCATCCCTTTTTGCATAAGTTTAGGATTCAGTATCTAAAGGCGTATGTAAGTATTCCGGGGGAGTCTTGTTTACGTCAGCTGACCAGTGTTCCAGGGCGTGTATCACAGCGGGGCTACTTGATGTGGATGGAAAGCCCGATGTAGTGCAGATCTTACACGTTTAACACTTTGTTGAAACCCAGAAGCATTGGTCTACTGATTATTATAATCTGGGAATCTGGGAATTGAACCCAGGATCGCCGGATCCTGGCATGACTAAGGAACTACGCTGGTCTTTCACCACAGTGTCCGGATTATCACAGTGCTTGATAACGCGTCGCTACCAATGCATGTTGTTGAGTATGACTCTTCTGATGTCCAATGACACAAAATACTTCGTTGTTCTCGAATGGTACCATTTAGTCAACAATGGTTCTTTTATGCTCATATAGATTCCCAAAAGTTCTCAGCGCCTCCACATACTTCCCGATCCTCTCATACAGTTGACAAGACGTCCATGAAATTCCCAATGTTTGATTTCGTATTCTCTTCACTGCTTCAATTCGTATTCTCCCAATAGCTCAGCAACAGTCTTCCCAAAACTTCAGTTCAAATTCTGGGCTAATGCAGAAGAACACCCTTAACCGCAACACCCACAGTCTACAAGTTAACGTGGGGCAAAACTCTCAATCACCGAGCTAAATAGCCCAGGCTAGTACACTGTGCGACTCATAACAACACCCTATCTTGTCAAGTCGTCATCGACGTTGAGGGTATTGTTTGTTTGGCCCTCCGGGATACCCACCCCCTTGAGGACCACCTTGCCCTGGATTCCCTCCCCTTTGGGGATCCCCCTGTTGCTGTTGGCCTGGCTGTCCGCCGCCTCTTGGTTGTTGCCCTTGGTTTTGACCTTGACCTTTGCCCACCAGTGATTCCCTCGCCTGTTTGGATACGACAGACCCAAGAATGAAGGTATCCGCGGAGAACAACCCAGCGCCCACGAAACAGAAAACCTGGAAAGATATCAAACATATGTACGGTATTCATTAATGAAGCATAAATGACCAACAATAAAGATTTATCAAATATTGTTTATCAACAGCCACTGATATATGTAGTCAAGTGGGAGTAGAGTGTATTGTTAGTATTTCTTACCGTCAGAGCAACGATGGAACTTGCAAGATTGGCTGACACCGTTGACAAGATGGCGGCTACAAACATTAAAATAGCCACTACCAGATGGCAGGAGAACTCCTACAAATACAGAGATAAGTAGACAGGTGATACCATAAAAAAACCATATACGTCCCTAAGAGCTACGGAATGACCATCACACCTTTTCTGAAGATAGAAACAGTAGATTCGTACGTAGCATAAAGAAACACAATTAACCTGGCCACACATTTAATTCTTACGATAAAAAAGTACAAAGTACTATTTTTATTCCACAGGAGAACTTTCAAGGACAAAGGTAACGGTTGAGATTGTGACATGTAAGTCAAGGAATTTTGAATTCGCCATTAGATTTTTTAAGACCCGTGCCTGTGGTACGAATAACATCCCTGGGTGGTGTTCACACAAAGCGTCGTTTTGAAAGTACAAATTGTTTACTTACGAACCAAAGACAGCCCACATGTGCTGATTCCTCCCAGTGAAACAGTCTGAAGAAGAATGACCCTATGGCCAGCACCATTCCACTCACACCCACGAACAGGACGAAGATGTCAAAGGACCAGAAGCTCGGATCCGCTTGGCTCACCCCAATGATAATGGCGCAAGTGATCTGGAAACAAACACATACATATTTATTTTGTAACGTTTCTGGGGATAATTGAGACTTATTATTATCTAGCGTGGATATTTGGTTATTTACGAAGCCTTCAAAGTTGTAACGAAGTAGTTTTGCAATATCTGTGGAAAAACAAAGTGTCGTCAGCGACAATTTTAGGATATGTACGGCAGTGGGATAGCTTGGTGATTAAAGGGTTCGCTCGTCTCGCCGAGGACCGGGCATGTTTGGTGCTCCCCCGCCGTGATATTGCTGGAATATTGCTCAAAGCTACCACTCACTCACTCACTCACTCACTCACTCATTCACTCCAACCAAACATTCAGTCACTCTGATGCTGCATTGTCCATCCCCACGAGCCGGGCCTGTGAAGACTTCACAGACACATGTGTGGCATTGTATGTCGTGTGTCGGTAATAATTCTTCATGCTATCAACCATTAATGTCACAGGTTATAGCTCAATATATTTTACCGACGGCTGTTATCACATGGAATGTAAATCATACCCACAACGTCATTGCTGCATATCTTTTTCATATATTATATTTAAGGTGATAAGAATGAAAACATATCATAGAAGAAAACTTACAAACTCGGCCAGCTTGAGTACTCCCAGTACCGTGCAGATGTAGGCTGGATCACACCTTCTTGCAGCTCCTTTGTCTCTGCTGATGTTGAACCGGACAGTTCGGCCACCTCCTTGCTGGTACCCGCCCCCTTGAGTATAGCCTTGCCCATCTGCGCCCCTTTGGTAACCCCCCTGGGAGCCCCTCTGATACGGGTTTGCTCTATGGTTGCCAGGCGAGGCATAGTTCCCCCCGTATTGTACACCTGACCCTCCTCCCCGCGCATTGTATCCCTGACCCTGATACTTCCTTGAAGGTTCATGGAAGCCACTTTCATCAGACTCAAGCTCCTTCACCGAACCCCTCTGACTGGGACTGGTCAGAGTCGATCCATGTGTTGGAACCATACTCTTTGACACCGACCTCGGGGAAAGAAGGTTCCTGTCCAGTTCCCGTGATCTTGATCTGTAATTAGGGTCTAAAACTGACCCTTGTCTAGGTTGGACACTCTGGCCCGGGCTGGGCGGTGTCTCCGTGTAGTAGCCCCAGTGTGGTACAAACTCTCCAGGCTTGGGTTCTCTTGGACCAAGATCAGACCCCTTGAAGTTTTCTACACTATCAACAGAACTGGCGGGATTTCCTGCCACACTTGGAGGGTCTGACAACCGTCTGGAATACACCCGATTCGGTTTGAACTCTCTCCGTGGGGTGTACTCCTTCAGCTGCTGCTGATACTCACTACGAACAGTCGGGTCATCAATAAAGTCCCAATCAGTAGCGACTGTCCCAGTTCTAGCATTACTATACCGAGGGTGTTGCATGGGTTTTCGTATGGAAGGTTCTTTCATATAGTTCCTAGTCCCCCGTCTGGTCTCAACGAAGTCCAAATCTGCATCGGGGTCATATCCAATATGTCTGACGTCATCCCTTCGAGGCCTCCTGTACTCTGACTCTGGTCCTCTAGGTCCTCTGTTATCCAACCAGTTAGCCGGGGGGACATCTGACCCCCGACCAGTGGCCCTGCTCCATCTGTCGTCATCTAGATGTCTCCGTCGTGTCTCCTGCATGCGGCGAACCGCAGGAACACTTTGAGTCGAATACGGGCCTGTTTGATTCCGTCTGTTTCGTCTTGATCTGTACGGAGTCACGCGGTAGTCCCCGTATAAGCTCATCGTTCTGCCGTCTTCTGATATGACGCTGGGCTCACGTTTATTTTGTTCTGGAGTCTGGAGAAGAGTCTCCGGCAGAGAGGCATCTGATCCAAGATCCCCCGCTTTACTCCAGGGAGACTTGGGGCTGGAGATAATCCCACCACGCACCACGGCCATTAGTCTTACTGCCACGACACAAGCTTCTCATTTTCTTATGGTTGTTCATAGGTTGTAATTTTCATTTCATAGGGTTACTTTCACGGAAGTTATTCTTGATCACCTCATACGTATATCATCTTTGTATTCTGAGAAAGTCAGAGAAACAAACTGTGTGCAGAGTTGTCATCCTTGAGGAGTTGAACTGAAGAATGGAAAGAAAGTAAGAGTGAGTGATATAGTATGGTTTTACGCCGCTTTTAGCAGTATTGCAGCATTATTAATATCACGGCGGGGGACACCGGATATAGACTTCACACATTGTACCCATGTGGGGAATCGAGCCCGGGAATTTGGCGTTTAACCACAAGGCTACCCCACCGCCCAAGAAATTAAGACGTCAAGGTGGGAAGATGTAATCAAATCATCATGTGCAAATATAATTATGAATCATCAATAAACCATATGTTTCCGAAACGACCGGAAGTAACTGTAGCGAGGTCCAGCTTCTATTCACCTATCCTTGAACTACGTCCTTACGTCAGCTTTTACTCTTTTTCCTTGATGCAACGGAGACGGGTAGACCTCAGCACACTCACGTATTCACTGGTCATGAGTCGTTCCCTTCATATAACATACATTTCTATTGATTCCGGACACAAAGAAAAACGTCTTCCAGTCAAAGGTTTCATTTGTTTATTCAACGTTTTGTAAATGCGTGACGAAACATATTTTCTTGCTCCAAATGAATGATATTATCATATAAAAGCTTACGTTAACGATTCAAAATTCAAATCTGATAAATATGCAAATGAGGTAACCCAACAAGAACTGCTTTCAAGCACCATACATCAAGCCAATGTATTCCTTCTTAATCAACTGAGGGGCGGTGGGGGTAGCCTAGTGGCTAAAGTGTTGGCTTGTCACGCCGAAGACCCGGGTTCGAATCCCCACATGGGTACATTGTGTGAAGCCCATTTCCGGTGACCCTCGCTCGCCGTGATATTGCTGGAATATTGCTAAAAGCGGCGTAAAACCAAACTCAGTCAGTCAGTCTTAATCAACTGTTGACTAACATTTCAATATGCTTTAATTGGGAGTGTGCCCTGTGTGTTTCCCACTACTGAATCATAACGTCTACACACAGCACCATACGATGTACTGGACAGACCAATAACAATGTATTTATATGCCTTTCGTGAAACATCTTCATGACTGAAACTAGATGTTTATGTTTCTTTCTTCTATGTTTAACGCTCCCTCAGAATGTTTCCAGCTATACGACAGCGGTCAGTAAATAATCCAGTCTGGACCAGACAATCCAGTGATCAACAGCATAAGCGTCGATCTACAACATGAGCATCGATCTGCGCAATTGGGAACCGATGACATGTGTCAACCAAATCAGCGAGCCTGACCACCCGATCTCGTTAATAGCCTCTTACGACAAGCATGGGTTGCTGAAGACCAATTCCAACCCGGATCTTCACGGGTCACAACGTGTTTAACATGAATCAGTCCAAGAATGCCATTTTATGATAAAGAGATTATGGAATAGTCAATAAATGATATTTGCGATACAGGAACACACATAGCTAGATACCTCTGCCTTTAAAATACAAATGACCTGAATAATATACTATCCCAAAAAGAAACGCATAGGCCAGAAATCTGTTGCGAAAATGTTGTATTTTCAAACATGTAAAACTCGTCCACAAATAGACTTTAGTACATGATTTTTTACATCGGTACAGAACAAGGAAATGTCTATAAAACCAAGTGGATAATTTTAGATATCGGAGACGTTGAGCGACATGGTGACGACGTAGCACGGTCCCGACGTCGGGCCTCCTGGCTCTCAGTCCAATATCTCTCAACCTGTTCTGTACAGTTTGACCGGATATCCTCCGAAGTTCAGGCACCCTGGCTGCTGTGCTTTCACCCGTAGCAGTACGACCACGCAAATGTAGTACCCGGATGTACCGATGTACGTAATCTCCAGCGTGCATTCTTTCAATGGCGATGTTCCGAGTCGCAGAGTCAAGAGGTAGCGTAGTGGTTTGACCTTTTAACTCCTTCCAAACGAATGCCGATTTCCGAAATAATCTGGATTTTTATAGCCAAACAGTGCATGCTCTTTGCTGCACAATTTCAACTGGAAGGTGAGTTCGGTTCCCTTGTGGCGATGCTTTTTTAATCCTTATAAGAAATCTCATCAAAATCAATTTCGATTTTTTTCTTGTGCAATTGTGTAAAATCATGTTATCAACACTTATGTTACATATTTTGAAGATTGTTTGAACTCAAAAGGTAATTAATCGATTTTTAAAAATACAAAACGCATATGCGTTTCTTTTATGGGATAGTATACATTATAACAATTCGTATTCAGTTATTTATTTCATAAATATATAATGCATTAACGACAAAGACACAATCAAAACAATATTGATTTACTGAATATGCTGTCATGTACTGACTGAGTACTATTGTGAGACATTTAAGTCGTATTATTTAAGCAGGTAAATTGTATGAATGGCTGCTACCGGGAGGCTTGCACTTTTCCCGAACACCTGGTGTTATTGCTTATATAAGTGGTGTATTCATGTGATTTTTATACCTAGTTTGCAGTTTCTTCTTTTGCTTTGTTGTTCTGTATTTACTTGAACTGTGTCAATGTATATGGTGTTGTACTGAGTGAGTGAGTGAGTATGCCGCCTTTAGCAATATTTCAGCAATATCACGGCGGGGAACACCAGAAATGGGCTTCACACATTGTGTCCATTTAAAATTTACAATTTTAGGGTAATTGGGTGAATGGTGGATGCTACCGTTAGGGCCAGAAATGCTCAGTAACACCCTGTTCCCGAACACCTGGTGTCAACACTGATTTCAGCTACAGGGTATAATCTCATGTCCTGGATCATGTATACGTCATGCCAACAACAACTTTCCCCCCTTGTGACCCAGTAACAGATACAGAAACATTTGCAAACAAAACATGCAACATTACAAAGTATAACATTAAAATACAACTAAAACACTTTCAGTTTTGTCAGGTTGCGAAAACAATGTCCCACCTGAGTCAGTGAGTCTGGTGGTAAAATAGGCCACACTGTTCTGTTGGAATATATGAAAACCTGACATTCACTACATCATAATAGTAATCCCTTTATTATAAAAGGAAAATATGTGAGTAATGTACATTGTTAAGATAGTGTGGGGAAATATGAGTAGTGTGGCTTCACGGTACTAGTTTCGTACTTGGGTCATCCGTTGAATTGATCATATGACCCCTCCTGGTATCTACTATCAGAGGCTATAATGGCATTGGAGTAGAACAAGTCAACAATTTTTACATCTTATATAAGACACATTAAGTTGCATAACTGAGTGACAGTTTATGCCGCGTAGGGTTTGTGCTGCTTTTAGGATAAAACCATCAGTGCGACGGAATGGGCACAACGCCGTGTAGGGTTTATGCTGTTTTTAGGATAAAACCATCAGTGCGACGGAATGGGCACAACGCCGTATAGGGTTTATGCTGTTTTTAGGATAAAACCATCAGCGCGACGGAATGGGCACAACGCCATTTAGGGTTTATGCTGTTTTAGGATAAAACCATCAGTGCGACGGAATGGGCACCACGCATGTGGAAAGTCAAAGCCTGCAGGGTGATGAGCGAACACTTTATGAACATCATTTTCATCAACCACCGACAAAGTTAATTTCTTAATTAGTATGTAAATAAAGAACGAAAGTTTCATCTAAATGTTTTCATGAATAATTTTTATAAACACGAATCTGATTAGAGCGCTATGTGGTTAAGGCCATATACCAACGACTAACAGCGACCATGGATAGGCATGAACGCGGCACACACCAAACATACCAACGTTCGTTCCTTGGAGAAATCAAACTGTAAGGTTCTTGAATTTACGGTTTAGAGAATACGGATTCAACGTCGGATACAAATTTAATTTTTCATTTCTGAAATTCTTTCTACAACCAAAACAAGTTAAACCGTTAACTCACCTCGGCCCTTGCTTGTAATCCATATTGATAGCTTACCTCGGGTTCTTTATTCACAGTCAAGCGCTATATGACAACGATAAATCTACCTGCTATAGAAAGTAGTGGTATTCATGCTAACGAGAAATAGGGTTCGATAGCCGACAATGATCGGATCTGTTGACAAAGCTGAGACGTGGTTGAACCGGGTTTCTACAGCTAGGGAGTGAAAGAACAGTTTTGTGATTGCCTTGGTGTGCAGTGTGAGGATGGTTCCTTGGTGTTGACCTCTGACGCTCGTTGACGGATTATTCATGCTTATGAGGAGAAACCTTTTCACATGCATGCATTCAATGTTTACTCAGTAAATACAGTGCTGTAATCGCGAATGGTTCCTGTATATAGCAATTAAATGTTATCACTTTCATGAAGGCATTCGAGAACATGCATTGCTTTTGCTCAGCTTCTGATTAATACACAAGAGAATACCCCATTCAGACAACTTATACTGATTCTGAGCCGACTAGGTCTTGTTCTGTTCTCTTAATGCCGATCGCCAGCCAGGGTAACAACATGTAGCATGTTTTAATATATTTTGGTATCTTTCGGTAATCGTACCATCTACATTTCGCTCTCATGGGGGAGTAGGGTAGCCTAGTGGTTAAATCGATCGCTTACCTACGCAGAAGAGCCGGGTTCGATTCCCCGGCATGTACATTGTGTGAAGCCCATTTCGGAATTTCATACTGCTGGAATGTTGTTAAAAGTGTCGTAAAACCATTCTCACTCACTCACCTTCGAAGAGGGCGCGCTTTCTACTACACCATGGAAGTCCTTGAATACAGGCTCGTTTTGGAAAGGTGCTGATGGGATTATCTCAAATCACTCACTCACACAGGGACAACTAATAAAAGGGAGGTAATACCACTCTGGTGAAAATGACTGTGATTTTAAATCATTTTAACGCTCTGTCATCTTAACCTACTGCTTTTTTTATGAATGAGTATTTCATGTTTCAGAAATGGAAGTGATTACTTAAGGGTCTTAATCGAGGTTATTCGATATATGTATATGTCTATCCAAATAGAATATCAATAGTGCTGTCGTTTGTTTTATGTTATCTAAACGATTCCTTTCGGCGATGTAATAAGCTGTGATTTATAATAAGACAAGTCAACGTGTTGGGCGCAAAAGTCCTCGTATTGGCTAGGGGTGGGTATTGCAGAGAATTTTCATATTGCGATATATTGCGATTCGAAAGCATATATTGCGATACCTATTGCAATATATTGCAAGAATATTTTTTCATCAAAACTTACTTAAAATCGAGTTAATGCTTGATTTATAAAGCAAAAACACAACAAAATCACTATGCTTGATTAAGCTTTAATTAAAACTTTTAATCATGTTAAAATGAAGGAAACAAGGAAAACATCAACACAGTGGTTACTAGTTTGAACTAGTTTCTCCACTATCAAAAAAGCCCCGAGATTTTAGACAGCAACTTGACCTGGTCAGGACATATCAGGGATCACTGGTCATTAATGAGTAAATATATATGTAACATTCAGATCAAAAACTTTGCGAAATATTTGAACAAAACTTCAAACTGAACTTAACTTGATTTTCGGTGTGAAAAACGGAAATATCCGAACATTTCCGAGTGTTACGAAGTTTTCCGAATGCATGTCGTAAAAACCGGTTTTCGATCCGGGTATCGCAATACGTATCGATTTCATGTCTGAACCGGTAATTACCGGTAAACCGGTTATATTGCGCAACCCTAGTATTGGCCCACGTCGCCCTAAAACTGTAACACAACCCAACCAAATGACTATGCTCAGGACACGTTTAGCATGAGCAGAGACAAGAATCAAATGCAATTTTGATAGAAAGATGCTCGATCTGAAGTCATTTCTAAGACGTGACCATGTCACCTATTTGTTTGATTGTGTGTGCGCGTGCGTTTGTGCCTGCATGATGATCTCGTGTGATGTGTAGATGCTAAAACGTTCACGAAATCCTGTGACTGGGGTATGGATATATCAAGCACCTCTTCTTCACATTCCTAAAAACTCCCTTTCAACAATGCACATACCACCTGAAGGAAGTGATCCGTTCCGTTCCGTTCCGTTCCGTTCCGTTCTTCATCATCTGATTAACTTACCAGTTCATCCTATGACCCGCCATCCATAAAATGGCCCGGGTGGTCGAGATGGTCAGGTGGTTAATCAACCATGATTAAACCAGTGTAGTTAAACAAGATCTTAGCTCTCGCTGCCGGTAAACAAAAGATCCGGTTTTAATAAGACCGTCTTCATACTCTCACCCTCTCAAGCACTCATTCATCCAAACATAACACTAACTCACTCACTCACTCACTCACTCAATCACTCAATCACTTCCTTCCTTCAGTTTTCTTCCAAGAGACTGTACTCTGTCTAGGGCGTTAGACATACATAACATTAACACCAAGATTGTTCGAGTATATATTTTAAAATATGAAACAGATTGAACATTTATGGCACTGAGATGGTGTTTCAAATTAAACAAAACAGCATGTTCACAATGTAACATGTACAGATTCATGGCATTGCATTTATCACAGCTAACTTACGGAATGTCGAAAACGTACATATCTTGTTACACGTCTATTCAGATGTATACTACATATCATAAGCAAGTGAGTAAGTATGGTTTTACGCCGCTTTCAGCAATATCCCAGCAATACCACGGCGGGGGACACCAGAAATGGGCCTCACATATTGTACCCATGTGAGGAATCGAACCCGGGTCTTCGGCGTGACGAGCGAACGCTTTTTAAAACTAGACTACCACACCGGCCCTCAAAACCATATGATGAACGACTACAAGTTAACTTTGCATCGGCATGTTTCAGCCATATTGTGCAGCTAACGGAATAGCCTTGCTCCAAGTCTGCACAGAATGAAGAACGCATTTCATATCGGCTGTTGTATCTTGGTCATTAGCAAGTCTAGACATTTTATCAATGCATTATATCTATGCATGCGACATATGTCTGACAAAATTTACATGTTACACATTTATTAAATGCCATGTTCCTCTGTTTATTTCCCTATGCAGGTCTACCCATAGAGCAAAGGACCTTTTCCCTTGGGAAAATAAATAAAATACCAGGCTCTATCTACAAAGAAGTACTGAATCTATCACGCTCTGCACCACTTAAGACACATTCTCGTTCCTTCTTTGAGCTGCAAATTAAAAGTCGTTATGATATATGGTGATTGAGTGAGTGAGTATGGTTTTAGGCCGCTTTTAGCCATATTCCACACATAGCATGGCGGTGTAATGATAGATTTGTTGTCCGGTTCAGAAGGTTGGCAATGGTATGTTGTAGAACCATGTTATACATATACTCTACAGTTGCACCTCTAGTGTACGCTGTTTGACCACAATGAAAACATCACCATGGTGATGAGCAAGAACCTCGCCAGGGGACGTGACGCAGTCGATGGCGATGGAGCCGCGGCAACCTCTGTTTGGCCTGAACAAAAAACAACACGAATCAGTTAACCACACCACTCTGATGACAATATGTACTACTGAATCACAGAAAAAACAACGAAATTATCAAAACACGTACAGACAAACCGTTATCCCTCAAGAAATGTACCTTTATTGAGTATTAACAGATTATTATAATTTGCCGCGCGCAATGTCTTTTCTTAACCTTACAGGTACGCTATGCTTCAGAACTGTCGTCCCTACGATCGCAATCCGATCGCAGGAAGATCATGCCAAATAGAACCCTTGATCGCAATCGGATCTGCATCTTTTTTATCTGTTTCTTAGACTGTTTACTTACTGCAGAGTCCGTTTATACAATACTTGAATCCTTCAGGGCAGTTGGAGCAGGCGGGACCGCCTTTGTCGTAGGGTTTACGTCCACGGATGTTCCCTCTGCAGAGGCACGGGAAGAAAGAGCTGGTTTAGAACTCACGTTGGAAGATTACATGACTTGAACAATCCTTGTCTGGCGGAAGCATGTTAATGGTAAAGACTTCAGGCAGGAACATGCCACCAATGTCAAGGTATGACACCAAATATGGGTTGCAGAAATGATATTCATGGGCAGCATCGAACCAGTGTCTTATGCATCAACCCCTAGGCTATCCCTTAATCCTTGGTCAAGGTTGAAGACACGAAATTACACCTCACTTAATCGAATAGAAGTGAATGAGTGAGTTTAGTTTTACGCCGCAGTCAACAATATTTCAGCTATATGGCGGGGGTATGTCAATAATCGAGTCTGGACCAGACAATCCAGTGATCAGCAGGATGAGCATCGACCTACGCAATTGGGATATGATGATATGTGTCAACCAAGTCAGCGAGTCGGACCACCCGATGCCATTAGTCAAATCTTACGAAAAGCTTGGGTTACTGAAGATCAATTCTAAAACCGGATCTTCACGGGTCTTGAATAAAAGAATTGAAACTTCAGTCCATTATGAGTTACAAATTATTTTTTTGTATTTCTGTTCGCAAGACGCCATAGTACTGAAAGAGTAATTTTATCCGATGGGGGGATAGGGTAGCCTAGTGGTTAAAGTGTTCGCTCGTCACGCCGAAGGCGCGGGTTCGATTCCCCACATGGGAAGTAAGTGTGAAGCCCTTTTCTTTCGACAAACGCCGTGATATTGCTGAAAGCGGCGTAAAACTAAACCCATTCACTCACTCAACAGGAACACTCATTCCACTGTCTCACAGCAGTTAACGAGACATTTATGGGTCGCTTCTTTCACCATGCACTTACCCTGGTCCGTAGTTGCAGACGACAATATAGCCGCCTCCGTATCGGGACCAGTCCAGACCACGAGGGTTGGAGCAATGCCTGATGCCGCACCCCACAGCATAGGACTTCGCCCATATCACCTGGCAACAACAAGTACCTTGACTAGTACCAGGGCCCACTTGCACAAAGCGATCTTAGGGCTACAATGATTGTAACTCCCATTCTCCAACATAGGCTTAAGATAGTCGTAGCGCTAAGATCGCTTTGTGCAAGTGGGCCCTGGATGACAAAGGCCAAATGTAAACACCTGTTCACCAAACACTCTCAAAGTCAAAGCAGATCCTATTCTTTGTAAAAAGACCCAACGAATTTCTGTCTATCTCCTGTTTGGAACAAACTACTTGATCGACAATGCTTCATGGTTCGATTACCCAGCCTAAGTTAGATACATACGACTGAATAAAAGTATTATCGAGGTTGTTCTTGTACCTGCGTGTAGTGTCCACAGACTTTGGAACAATATCCACTGGAAAACGTGTAATACTTGATCTCTTCCGCCCAGTTCCCCACTGCCGTCTCAGCTGAAGGTAGATCTGTAACCATAGGAACATAGATTATCATTAATAATTGTAAAAATTGGTTTGAAACAGCCTCAGTTATATCGCGTCAGGTCAGTTTAATGAAGGAGGAAATCCCGGAGGTGGCTCATGTCTTTTACCGTGGCTGAAATTCACATCAGGGGTATTGTGTTGATAAACCGTGGCTGACAATCAGGGGGAAGCTATGATTCCAACCACCCAAAGAAGGATCCTGGTACCGCGAAGGTAAGCAACTCTACATAGGCAATTACATCCATTAGATTATCTGTCGTCATTTAAAATTGTTCTGTCGGCATTGAGGAAGTTGGTGAGTGAATAATGAAACATATGACTTTATGGATAACGGCGACGTTTCGATGTTGAATCTTACACCGTCATCAAGCTAGACGTCATCACCGAAACGTCGCACTATGCCATAAACAACACGTTGTTATCCATAAAGTCATATGCTTTATTATTCGTCATTCTAAACATGACCACAAAGAAAAATAATTTAATGTGAAAACTATTTTGTCTTTATATTATTATGAGAGATGTAGTGAAGCAATTGGAGAGCTTTCCCGGGATATATCTAAGAAAAACAGAGGTCCACAGGATTGTCAAGCCCCCTAATGGCGACAGCAGCAATGTATCACCTGCTGATAGCGTGTTGTCGTGACAAGACGGTGTCGTTGCTCTTAATATCAATCACTGGTTAATAAAGTAGCTGGGATTTTATTATGTTGTTAAAGAACATTTACTCACCCAAATGACGTCATGTTGACCTACCTGTTGCAGCATATAGGTTCTCTCCTATATAGTTATACTGAGGTAGTCTGTTGTAACGGTTCTCGCTGTGGTCCCACACGCACCTTTCTGCCCACCCCTGGGCCATCTGGGCAAGGCTCTCGTCCCACACCTGTAAACAACATAGATCAGGTACAATCAAACCTTCAACCAGGTGAACAGACACTCCAATGGTGATGAAACAGACATCAGTGCAGGTGGAGCGAACCGCAGCGAACCTCGCTTATCCAGACACTTACGTATTCTCATATAATATTATGTATTGTCAGGATATTGACTCGTAGAGATCCGGGTTAGAATTGGTCTACAGTATCCCATGCTTGTCGTAAGAGGCGGCTAGCGGGATTGGGTGGTCAGGCTCGCTGACTTGGTTGACACATGTCATCGTATCCCAACTGCGTAGATCGATGCTCGTGCTGTTGATCACTGGATTGTCAGGTCCAGACTCGATTATTAAGAGACCGCCGCCACATAGCTGGAATATTACTGAGTGTGGCGTTAAACGACCAACCATCTATTGTCGGGATAAACAAATTTCCGGATATAAGTACATATGTAGCCAATATCAGCTGGTGGGTAGCCATACTCTACATCACTCCCTAACTCCCAGGTTTCTAACATATATATGTTACGAAAAATAAATATAATCACACAGAAACAAGCTTCACATTTCATTGTGTCAAATACCTCGCAACTACCTTTCAAATTTAGCATTCTTTGTATGTCTTACACTGAGTCAAACCAGCATACAAAACAGACAGTGATGTTGCTTTGAATTCAAGAACTTTAAGGAATAATCCTTACAAGTCACCAATGGCGAGGGCAAATGAAGTTGGTTACACGTGTTGACTAAATATGCCAATTTGAAAGTTTCGAACATGAACAAGTCGGTGTTTGAAATGCATACCAAACTGGAGAAGGATAGATATTGAATATTTATCAGGTTGTACTGTTATTTATTTAAAATCCAGAATTTTGAGACGTTTATTACCTTATTAGTACATGGATGATAAACCGTAAGAACGAACGAATGAAGACCCGTCGACCAATCAAAAGCCGATTCATTCACAGAAAATCGTAATTCCAAAGACCAGTACGAAGTAGCTAAAGGGGCACTGATCCAGAGCCATTAATGTTTCCCGAGTACAGTCTAATTACGAAACCAAGCTGCAAGCTGGTCAATACCTGCTCCTCGACCGTTACGGACACGGAGACTGGGCTACTGTCCACCTTGTCAGAATTTCTTCAACCTAAACAGTGGGACATTAGGAATGGTGGATGACCATCAGATGCCGTTATTGGAAAATATCCGCGTCGGTTCTCGTCTGATTGTAATAAAGTATCCCTCTACCCAGCTCGCCTTATGGGTAACAATATTAAATCATACAACGTGTCTTATGCATACACTACCTATACCTACACCTATTAAAAACACGCATGGTCACAGGTACTAGTTTCCACTGAACGTGTAACGGTATGTTGGCAGTGAGGATATCATACCTATCCAAGGTCGTATGTACGGTATCCATGGCCATGTGTCATTCATCTACATCCTCTGACTTTAGGAGAAATTTAAAACCCATGACTGTTTTTCATGACTTTAAGGCCGTACGAGAATACGAGGACCGCTAGAGTTACTCCCCTTTCCTCACCATGAGCGTCATGTCTGTTGCCCGCTCCTTCCGTCTGTAGTGATTGTGTAGGTCTATAATGGCCGTCTTTTCCTCCACGCTGAACCCACGTTTATCAAGGCTCGCTCTCTTCCTTCTGAATAATGTGTCCCATCTCTTCCCTGGAAGTGGCACGTCAGCTACGTCTACGACGCTCATCACGCCAACTACAAACGTCAGCATGACGACGATGTGCACTTTCGTTGCCATCCCCTGCAATTACATACTTTGACTGTAATAATACACACACACACACACACACACAGAGTTTACTTGCCTTTGAATGTATTTGTTCCGGGATCCTCATACGGGATATATACGCTCACCTTCATACGAGCTCATACTGGTTCACACTGATCCACAAACACATAGTGGGGATAATACACTGGCTTTATTCGCATATAGCAAGTTCTTTTTTACGTGACGTTTTGGTTTCGAGGAAGTAGTGTATTTTCTCGAAATCGTGGATGTATTATGTTACAACCCAGGAGTCACTTTGTATACAACCTCAGGTCATCAATGTTTCATTCTACCATGGCTACGTGAAATGCTCGAATTTGATTGGTCAATCCATAAAATCAGACGGTATCAATTTGGATTGAAAATGCGTCTGATTTCACGGCGCTTCACTGCGCACCTATACAACACTGCCGCACTACTTCAGCTTGGCCACCGACATGACTAATATCAACACAACAGACGTGATGGAAATGCTGATAAAACATTTATTAAAACTCGAAAACTACAATTATACGATTTCTCCTCCACAATTATTAAGGAACCTCACTATCATAAATATAACCTTCTATTATAATTCAAACACACAGCCCCAAACATAAACAAACAATATCTTACATATAAATCAGAAAATCTTGTGAAAATACATCCCTATCTATCCCTATTTGTCCGGCAAAACGTTCGTAAACATTTACCAACCTGGTAAATGGTTTATTTGTTTCCGTTTAGAATGGGAAATTCGCAAGATAACGGTCAGGCGAAACACAAAATTTGCCACTCATACTCCATCATGTCCCGTTGCATCGTTCAAAATGTCAAAAATTGAACCACGAGAATTCTGCTCTCTGCCACCTCTCTGTCACTGCTATGTACGTACACTTTGAAAAGCTTGGCCACAATCCAGTCCCAAATGATGAGAACAATGTTCCAAGGAATCCCAAGTAAGTCGCATGTACACAAAGCAGCACTGTCTCTCTTTCGTATGCCGGGGTGGAGGCACGTACGTAAAATCATGATCGACTCTCGCCGGTCATAAAAATCAACAGTCTTTGATGAGTTACAGGTCATAGATCGATCAGAAAAGGATGTATTCTTCGATTCTGCAGAGTTCAGGTTCGACAGTCAGTCAAGTATTTACCACTGTCACTTCGAATTTCAACCTTTCGCAAAATGTAAACACTGGCTCGTCTGCCATTTCAAACTGTTGAGTATCTGTCTACTTCCAAGAAAATAAGTAGGTCAGACGATTCCATTATAGTGTGGCCGGGGGGTGGCGGGGTGGTACAGTAACACGGCACACAAAACAATAGGCTGGTTTCGGTCGTGTGGAGTTATGATTATAAACTCTGTCAAAAAAGAAACGCAACCCTGTCCTCAGATATGAAAAATTCGTTTGAATGAAGTTATTGCTTCCAAACTAAATGTTATTCGAATGTATTGAAATTATACACGTAATTAATGAAGATTACCATCCAAACAACTGCATTTGTACGCATAAGTGTATTTTATTGCTTATTCCGTCACAACGCATGAAATGACCCTCATGGTGACTTCGCACAAAAAAAACACATGCAAATCATGAAAATGGCAGTTAATGTAGGGGTGTATAAAAGCCCATGTGCTTTCGTATTATATTCATTCATTTGTCGCATGAAAAGCTGTGTGAAAAATGCCACGATTGAGTGCTGCCGACCGAAATATCGCCATTGGTCGTGTTAAAGCCGGAGAAAGTTTTGGAACTGTTGCACGGCACCTAAATGTTCACAAAACAACGATATCCCGACTTTGGAGCCGCTACAACAACTTCAATTTGACCAACGATCGCCCGAGAAGTGGAAGGCCAAGAATCACGACCCCCCTTCAAGATCGGTACATCCGGGTCCATCACCTGCGTAATCGGCATGCCCTACCAACCGTGACTGCCACACAAATACCAGGTTTGAGGAGAGTGTCAGCTCAAACGATTAGGAACCGTCTGAAAGAAGCGGGTTTACGTGCCTGTAGACCAGTTGTTGGACCTGTACTACGCCCCCTACATCTCCGCCGACGACTCAGGTGGTGCAACAACGTAAGGATATGGACTTTACAAAACTGGAGGCGCATCTGGTTTTCTGATGAATCCCGTTTTCTTTTTGCAACATCACGACGGAAGAAAACGTGTGTATAGGAGACGTCATGAACGTTTTGCGCCCATCTGCGTCCGACAGGGGACAGATTTGGCGGAGAAAGCGTTATGGTTTGGGGATCCATCTCATACAACCAGAAATCAGACTTGGTGATCGTTGAAGGGAACCTGACAGCCCAACGTTACATCAACCACGTATTACAGCCTCACCTTCTCCCGATTATTGACCAACAGACACAGATTTTTCAACCAGACAACGCCCGGCCTCATACTGCACGTGCAACAATGAACTTTCTGCAGAATTCCAACGTCAATGTCTCTTGCCATAGCCCTCTAAATCACCAGACCTCAACCCTATTGAACACCTGTGGATACTCTGGGTCGACGCGTACGTCAACGTCAGCCGCCGCCACAGACGCTGCAACAGCTCGCCGTTGCACTGCAGGAGGAGTGGAGAGCCATTCCCCAGGAAAGAATCCGGCGTCTTATCCGTTCTTGTCCAAGGAGATGCCGTGCAGTGATTGCAGCTCGTGGTGCTCATACGAGATACTGAGAAAGACGCCCCCCTGGTGACAAACTGGTGTCTGTGAGATGACTTTTGAAATGACAATTTTAAACATGCCCATCTTGGTTATTATTCTGCCAAATTTCAGACTTCTGTCTTAAATAATAAAAATGCTGTGTCGTCTTAAAACTTCAGATCAAAATCTCTAAAATACAGGGGTTGCGTTTCTTTTTTGACAGAGTTTATAAACCAAGCTCTTAGGTGTTACATTATTGCATTGAATAAACAGTAGCTTATTTCCATAGGCGCTTGACTCTTTATAAGTATGACCTATGTATATATCTTATATATATAGGTCATACTTATAAACATATCAGAGTCAAGCGCCTATGCTTATTTCCTTTGGACAGAATAGTTTTTATGTTGCAATGTTATAGATATACGAACGGAACCTACCACTCCCTTCACAGACAAGTTCAATTCCCCTCTCGTCCTATGCCGGATTACGCAGTGTCTTCCGCAGGACGTGGAAGTTCGATGTTAAATCGGTCATGGTAGAATGGAGATAAACATACTGTGTTTGGAAATTAGATGAATGTTAGACCGAATTGATAGTCTCTAAATTAATCATGTGAAACCTCACGCTACGCGTTCGGCTTCAAATGAAATTTAGAGACTATCAATTCGGTTCAACATTCATCTAATTTCCAAACACAGTACGTTTATCTCCTAATTATGTAAAATACCTACCTTCAGTTTCTGCGGTTTTTAAGTGATATCCTCGTCTCCATTTCGCTTATCACTATCATAGATGTGAGCGTAACCTAACCTCAAAAGGCCAATTCTAAACCCGAGTAGAGATAAACGTTTGAGTCACGTCTTGGAGAAGTAAAGCGCTTGGTGTTAACCTGAATAACCTGCATGCTGCGACAGAGGGAGGGGAACACTTTCTCTATAAGTCATTTGATTCTATTAGAGAAACCACGCCAAAGGTCGAGTCGGTCAGGAGGTCAGACTAAGTGATGTATATAACAGGGACAAGATTTCAATCACTGGATTGTCTGGTCCAGATTTACAATGCAGCATAAAACAGCAATGACGTAAACGCTGACCAGCGTGGCGATGTGAACGTTGTCCGTGGTAAGGGTATTAGTGCTAACAAAACAATGAATGTGTTAATGATGATAATTTCCATTTGTTTCCAAATAACAATTGTTTTCGTCAGCAATGTGGCACGTCTCTGACTAACACAGAACGGGGAGATTACATGTCTGACAAACGATATACATGTATTAGTACAAGAAAACCGTAGTGACTGTGGCGTCGTACATAATAGTGTCAAACTGATTTCAACGTTACAACTACTTCCTGAGTTTGTGTGTTTGTTTGACCAATATTCAAATATTCCAGCAGTATGTACATACATACATACACACACACACACACACACACACACACACATACATACATACATGCATGCATGCATGCATGCATACATACACACCCACTCACAGACATACATACATACATACATACACACACACACACACAGGTATATACTCACGTCACTGTCAGTCCATGAACCCACAATGTGATGCCGAACACTGACAATTGAACACTGATGTTATATACGTCCGTGTTGAACACGTCACTTTAACATAGCTGATATGTACAAACGCTGCTTCGTGTATTTCATTTACATAAACAGTCTGTTTATCCTTATACGACATCAGATAATGTATCCGTATCCATTTGCGCCCAGAGTTACCGACAACGTGCCATGATGTACAAGGCGTGAACTACGAACCCGGAAGTGGTCGAGTGCTGGAAATCACATGGTGTTGACAGCATCTGATTTACTGACAAAAAGTATCAACAACTACACCACAGCTCCCGTTTGTCGAGGAGGACACATGACTCCGTCACGTGCCACACAAACTAATCTATATGTGTGTTTGTTCATATGCAGATGTATGTATGATTGAAGTTAAAGACCCCGGAAATGAAGAATACAGAACAATATCAGCTATAACGCAGTGACGCGAACGAGGTCGATAGGAAGTGAGGGGTGAGCGATTTGATGCTGGCCGTGAATCAGCTGTGTCTCATGCTTATTCTGCGTCGCTAGCTGGTGTGGTAGATTTTAACCCCCGATTTGTTCTGAAATTCCGCCGTGAAACTGATGAAAAGCGCTGATAGCGGCGTAAAATAACATACATTCACAGCAAAATATTCATATAACAGATTCCCTGATTCATCACAACCATAAAAGATACATTATTCAAATATACACGGTACCGCACGCCTAGGGTACACTACTCTATCGACAACCGTGACACACCTACCTGTTCGACACGCAAAGAAACCCGTAATGAACAACCTTCCCCTCAACTGCTAAAGAGAGGTCCTGCCAATCAGGGTGGCATACTTTATGAAGGCCGTAAGGTATTCATTTACATCACAACGACTCGTGGACTAATATTCTCAGTCCAGTGAGTCGGGAGTTTTGTTTATGCTATGAAAATGTCACGTGACCTTGTTGATTTCCACGCTTCGCTGGCACTGAACTGCAGAATGGAGGTTCACCCAGATTAATCATGGCGGGCAATGTCTCCTATATTTGATAGTACGATATTGACACGAGTTACCATATACACTTTGTCGTGACTTTCAAAAGGTTTCGCGGATGTGTCTTATATTCTTGAACACAAAGGCTGGATTTGTAAAAGTTGCATACAAAGCCAGTGTTAAACCGACACAATGCTGTACATGTACAACTAGTGCGTTTCATCAGGGAGACTATATCCCTGGCTTCATACACGAGTCGATGTGATTTCAATTTCACAATACGCCGCGACCCGAACCCCTATTTGTGACATACAGCCACAGTGACTATGGTTTCTTTTGTCAAAGAACATAATAATTCATCGCTCAACGCTACGCCCATACCTCGTTATACCGCAATGTCAGATTCAAATTCACGCGGTACTCACCTGTAACCAGTTCAGTCACACAGGCGAATCCGAATGAACACAGATATGAGAGGATGCTTGAGCAAATTTTACTCAATATGTTTTAGCCATTAAGTAAACATCCCAGCGTGGTATTCTCAACCTGCTGTGTGAATAGTGTGAATAGAGTCCTTCTCACAATACCTGGGTCACCGTACTCTCCATCACGACTGCTGACGCTGTTACTGTCAGCGGGATTACTTAAATATCTCCCAGTTGGGTGTCATAAAGGGATATTCGACACCACAAGTGGTATGTCTCACATCTTAGCGTATAAGTTATACAGATGATGCCCTAAATGTGATACGGTCATAATAATTATTGTATTTCTTACTTCATAATACAAATATTTCCCCAAACTGATAATTTTGTTTTATTTCCTTGTTTGCTATTTAACGCCTAACACAGCAATATGACAGCGTTCTGTAAATAATCGACAATTCAGTGATCAACATCAAGAGCATCGACCTACGCAATTGGGATGCCCGATCCAGTTGGTCGCCTCTTACGACAAGCATGGTTTCCTAAAGACTACTTCTAAGCCGGATCTTTACGGCTAATTATGTCTTGATCTGGTCATGATATGATGGTCAATGAATGCCTGTAAGAATAGAGAATAAAGAAGGCTCCAATTACATGAAATATACATGAGAGGGCCAAACTAATGAAACGTGATACTTGGCATCTGCGCTGTTGATGTCCCAAAGTTTCGATTTTGTGGAATTTCTCGCTTTTTACGAGATATATATGTTAAAGTGCTTCTGATACCCAAACTCTGTATCTTATTACGGAGATACTTAACCAAATGTATCTATCCATATACTGCTTGCCCTCCGTAGTTTTGTTCAGTGCTTTCAAAAAAAATAAATTGCAAATGTACCTATTCATCTTTAATGCTTTCAACCAAATGTAAGTATCCATATACTGCTTGCCCTCCGTAGCTTTGTTCAATGTTTTCCACCAAATGTATCTATCCATCTGTTGCATGCCCTCCATAGATTTGTTCAATGCTTTCAACCAAATGTATCTATCCATCTTTAATGCTTTCAACCAAATGTATCTATCCATTTATTGTTTTGCCTTCGTATCTTTGTTACTGGAGATGCGCCAATCACATATAACAATCCATCTATTGCTTGAGAGATACGTGTGTTAGTACAGATACCTCAACGAACGCATCTATCCATCAATTCCTTCACCTTGCGGTACAACTGTATGCTTCTCTTCCTTGCTGTCCGTATCTTTCCAATTGTTACTAAGGAGATGCGTGAGCCAGAGGTCTTTATCCATCTGTACCTGGCTCTGTTTCACACTGTTAAAAGTGAAAGATCGAGGTCGTGTTCAAGATCGTCGGACATGAACTCGACTTACAAGTATGTATGCGCGTGCGGACGTGTCCTGTATAAACGTGATTGTACCTTCGGGACGTGTATATGAGCTTTATTTCCTCCAGTATCTTCGGAGAGTGACAAACGTTGGATGTTCTTTAAACACAACATACTTACAGAAATATGATAACGAGAAAACATGAAGTTTTACAAAGCCACATATTTACATGATTCTGGTGAGAATTAAGTCATTGTCTAGGATCGTCTCTACAAACCTTGTGTTACAGGATCGTCTCTACGAGGCTTATGTTACAGGATCGTCTATACCAGGCCTGTATTACAGGATCGTCTCTATACGAGGATTGTGTTACAAGATCGTCTCTACGAGGCTTGTGTTACAAGATCGTCTCTACGAGGCTTGTGTTACAGGATCGTCTCTACGAGGCTTGTTTTACAGGATCGTCTCTACGAGGCTTGTTACAGGATCGTCTCTACGAGGCTTGTGTTACAGGATCGTCTCTATACGAGGATTGTGTTACAAGATCGTCTCTACGAGGCTTGTGTTACAAGATCGTCTCTACGAGGCTTGTGTTACAAGATCGTCTCTACGAGGCTTGTGTTACAGGATCGTCTCTACGAGGCTTGTTTTACAGGATCGTCTCTACGAGGCTTGTGTTACAGGATTGTCTCCACGAGACATGTGTAACAGGATCGTTTCCACGAGACTTGTGTTACAGGATCGTCCCCACGAGGCTTGTGTTACAGGATCGTCTCTACGAGCTTGTTACAGGATCGTCTCGAGACTTGTGTTACAGGATCGTCTCCACGAGACATGTGTTACAGGACCGTCTCTACGAGGCTTGTTAAACAGGACGTATCTCCTTGGCGTGTGTAACACAGTCGTTTAATTAAAATATAAAGATGAAATACCAAAAAATAATTTATTCATATATTTTCGGATCATATTTACAAAACACGTTTTTCCTTCATAACATTTCTCATTTACGTAATGAGACAAGTATTTTAAACTAATATGATATATTATAAAATAGAGGATGTTTACTTCTGCATCTCTCAGGGCAGTCCTCTACATAGAAAATGTTCTACAAAAAAAACTATTCTTTTAAAATTGTACAAAAATGGCATAAACTGTCAGGCAAAAGAAACCATAAATGATTGGGGCTAAATTATACCTTTGGGAAAAGGCTATTCTGTGATGTGGAGAGTGAGTGAGTGAGTAAGTTGTTTTTTACACCGCTTTAGCAATATTCCAGCAATATCACAGCGGGGGACACCAGAAATGGGCTTCATACGTTGTTCCCATGAGGGGTATCGAACCCAGGCCTTCGGCATGACGAGCGGACGCTTCAACCACAAGGCTACCCCACCACCCCCATGATGTGAAGAGCAGACTGAAGCAGATATTTTTACGATGTATTTGAGCTGGATCACAGTTAATCAACCCCATGACGCTTTGATAAAATTAATATTTGTTTTCTCATATCGGATTTTCAAGTGAATACTTTCTGATGCCAGGCAATCAGGATGTAGTAAGGGTCCTACTACTTGTGTATTGTCAACATTTTCAAACATTTAATATATAACATTAAATATATTGTATTTTACAACGATACTTGCCAGAGAGACCAAATTTTATCGTCTAGTGAAAACTGAAGGCTTGCATTGTCAGCTTGCAAGCAGCTAAGAAAATTGCGATTTTCATAACATTAGAAATGTTGTCACTGACGCAAGCGGAACTGGGACAAAATAACTATTTTCATTAGCTTGCTAAAGGAGTATGTTCAGTGCACTGCATGGTACATCTCTAGAAGAAAAATAATAATAAACGTTTGAGTTTCCTTGGTAACGTCCACGTGTTGCCTGGTTACTGCAGTAACCATTGCAGTAAGTCTGCTGTTATACCATTGCCCTGAGCAGAAACTTGACCATGAAGAACACACAGATGTATCCCGCAGTGAATGGACGGGTCTGACTGGAAGATCCAATTGTGACCTTTTCTGTGGTTGCTATGGAAACAGAAATGACATCAGTGAGAGAATTTTGTTAGAAAATTGTTAGAAATGTAATCTTGAAAGAAGGATACCATTCGATGTTACGTTTTAGTAGAAGTACCGGTGGTAGTTTAATAATTGGGGTAATAATTGGAAAAGTCAGATGTAACATTTTAGGAGCGTTCGGTAGTAGTAGTAGTAGTAGTAGTAGTAGTAGTACTTGTAGTAGTAGTAGTAGTAGTTGTAGTTGTTGTAATAGTAGTAGTATTTATGGAAGCGAAAGTAGGACTTGTTAGTGTAGTAACAGAAGTAGTAGCAGCAACGCTACTCAGTAGTAGTAAGGGCGCGGTGGGCGAGCTGTCCGGCGCCAGGCTAGTGATCCAGCGAGGTTGAGGTATCGGGATCGAGCCCACCAGTGATCGGGTGTAAGTATGTTGGAGTCAACTTTGTGTGCAGACCCTTTCAGTGTTGTCACAACCCCTAGTGTACAGTACACAACCCTGTGCACTTAAAAGAACCCACGAATCCGTTGGTATATGTCCAGATGGTGGCCACATGAATACGTGCAAACACCTTGTTGCGGGTACTGCAACGTGCAGTAAACTATGTGTCCCAGTTCACCCAGCTGTGAATGGGTACCTCGTAAGGATGGGAAAGCCACATTAACTCGATGCGCCTAGAGGCTGCAAGAGGCGTATGATCCCCAAGGAGTTGAGATTAATAATGCTATGTGCCGCTGAGATTGACATCCAATGATCGAGGGACGAACAAAAGCACTCTGAGCAGCTGAGCTGGATACTGGCGCTATACAAATATTAGCATAATAATAAAATAGTAGTAGTAGTCGCAGTAGTAGTAGTAGTCGTAGTAATAATACAACAGCAGCAGTAAGAGTAATATTAGAATCAATAATAGTAGTAGCAGCAGCAGAAGAAGCCAATGAAGAAGAACTGAAATTCAAACAATCTATCATCTATGTCTGCTAAACGAAAAACAAGATTTTCTATCAAACTACTCTCATGTGTTTTCTTTCGCACTCACTGGCCTGTGTCGTCGTCGGTGTTGTTGTCGGTGTCGTTGTAGTTGTTGTTGCCTTTGTAGTTGTAGCTGGATAGAACAGCGACATATGATAATGGACATATGAAAACACAACATATCGTGTTTGCAAATAAGAGCTTATCTGACACCTGTTTTGACCAATAATAGCAATAAAACAGTAATAAGCAAGGCGACAACAATATGATTGTTTGTTGTTCGGAATAAGTAGTGATTTAGAGATGCGTTTGTAATACAAAAGAAAACCGCAGAGTTGTACAAACTTGAATCCAGAGATAAACCCTCTACCAAGGATCCTTGAAACATCTTCCAACCCTAGAAGTTCCGTCAGAGGTAATTCATTTCTTTCAGAGACATATAGAAATTGGAGCATTAAGCAAGGATAAGATATTTGGATGAACAACTTCTTTATTTACAATTGAAGAGCCACGGTTCAGTGTAGATTCTAACACAGTTACCAAGCAAGTGATAGTAACTTGCTATCTAAATTAGTATCTTGATGGTAACTGTGTTAGGATCAACTCAGAAATGTCGCCCCTCTGTTTTATGAACATTCGTTGTTTTAAAATAAATGCATCAACTCCACAGTGCTGACATCCGAAGAACAAAAAATCAGTTTGCTGCAGCCTATCGATATCAAATGATGTTGACTTACGTGTTGGTTCTGGGGGCGGCTCAACCTTACCTGTAAACATGAACAAATACGCTTTCAAATAACAATTCAGTGAGTGAGTATGGTTTTACGTCGCTTTTTTACAATATTCCAGCAATATCACGGCGGGGGACACCAGAAATGGGCTTCATACATTGTACCCATGTGGGAATGGAAGCGGGGTCTTCAGCGTGACAAGCGGACGTTGTAACCGTTAGACTACCCCACCGCCCCAAAACATTTAGATATAATATTTTACCTGAACATAAATACAACACAGTCTTTAAAACACTATTCAAGGATACACATCACGAGATGTATAGCGCTATAACTTTTAACATAATAACATGCATGATTCTACTTCCGCCTGTCTCGACCCCAGCTGTATGACAGTAAATGACTGGAGGACACATGTACTCACTGCAGAGGCCGTCGTAACAGTACGGGAAGTCGATGGTGCAGTTGCTGCAGGGGAGGTCGCCGTGGGCGTAAGGTCTTCTGTTACCTATGTTGCCCCTGTTATGGACCCAATAGACAGAGCAACAATCAGGTGATTATATTGTAAAAAAACGGGGTGTGCATCTGTATAATTGTAACATCGACACGCTCATCAGTATCAGATGAATAATAATTGAAAAGATATACATATCAGCTTAGAAAGGATTCAAGGACCTTCGTCCCGTTGTGTAATACATTATTTAATAAAATACAAGGAAATACCCACTCCCGTGGATAATTGTTGGTTGGTTTGATGTTTAACGCCACACCCAGCAATATTCCAGCTACATGGCGGCTGTCTGTAAATAATTGAGTCTGGACCAGACAATCCAGTGACCAAGAGTATGAGCATCGATCTACGCAATTGGAGTACAAATGATGCAATGACTTGTCTCAACCAAGTCAGCCTGACCACCCCATCCCGTTAGTCGCCGCTTACAACAAGCATGGGCTACTGAAGATCAATATTCTAACCCGGACCTTCACGGGTCCCGTTGATAATGACTAAATGTGGCTTGTGAAACGTAGGGGATTCCCCTTCTCAGGGGTTACTTACGCTGGTCCGTACATACAGGCAATGAGGTATCCCCCCTGCGTCGGCCGTGTGTTCTGTATGGTGGGGCAGTACCGGATGCCACACCCCAGGGAATGCGTCTTCGCCCAGACTACCTACATCAGGAAGTGGAATGAGTATTGTTTTATGCCGGTGTAGCATCAATATCGCAGTGAGAACAAATATACTTTACACGCCGAACCCAGATGCGAAATCGAAGCTGGTACGTAGATCTGATGAAACAACACTTTAACCGTTAGGCTACCCCGCTGCGAGACAATCCAGTGATTGATATAGTGAACAACGGTCAAGGCCGACGGGACACGATGACACGTAAGCAACCAAGTCGCAAAGTCTGACCACCCGATCCACTAAACCGCCTTTTTACGGCCAGCATACACTGCTGGGGACCTGTCCTCCTTAGGACGACCCATTTTACTCCAATCAGGTGGGGCGGTGTGGTAGCCTAGTGGTTAAAGCGTTCGTTCGTCACGCTGACGACCCGGGTTCGAGTCCCCACATAGGTACAGTGTGTAAAGCCCATTTTGGTGTACCCCGCCGTGATATTGCTGGAATATTGCTAAAAGCGGCGTAAAACTAAACTCACTCACTCACTCTGGTTACGTATCTGTACAAAGGTGAACGAAACACAAGAAAGTACAGTTAAAGTACAGTACACAGAGAGAGAGAGAGAGAGAGAGAGAGAGAGAGAGAGAGAGAGAGAGAGAGAGAGATTATGAACGCAGTCTAATTTAAATCGAATCTTTTCTTTACCGACAGCGAGAGCTAAGATCTTGCTTAACTACACTGGTTTAATCATGGTTGATTAACCACCTGACCATCTCGACCACCCGGGCCATTTTATGGATGGCGGTTTATTGGATGAACTGGTAAGTTAACAGATGATGAAGAGTGAGTGAGTGAGTATGGTTTGATGCCGCTTTTAGCAATATTGCAGCAATATCACGGCGGGCGACACCAGAAATGGGCTTCACACATTGTACTCATGAGGGGAATCAAAACCGGGTCTTCGGCGTGACGAGCCAACGCTTTAACCACTAGGCTACCCCACCACCCAGATGATGAAGAACGGAATGGAACGGAACGGAACGGATCACTTCCTTCAGGTGGCATGTGCATTATTGAAAGTGAGTTTTTAGGAATGTGAAGAGGTGCTAGATATGTCCATACCCCAATCACAGGATTTCGTGAACGTTTTAGCATCTACACATCATCATTCAGACACAAGAAACTTTCAGCAAGATACCTATATACATTACTTCGGGTTTTCCTCCCACATTAAGCCGACACGCCGTTGGAATATTGGAATATTGCCAAATGGAGTGAAACCCAACTCACTAACAGTACTAAGGAACATTTACCTGCTTGTAGTTCCAGCACATTTTGTTGCACAGACCTGTCTGGTACTGGTAGTGGTTCTTCTCAGAGGCCCATTTGGTCGCAACCTCCTCGATGCTGGTGAAGGCTGAAGTAAAGATAGTAGTAATATAGGGAACTGACGGAGCACCTTTAGAAATCTGAAGCCTTTCCTGGCAGCCGTGCACGATTACCTCCAAAACGTCAATCATAATGTTCCACAACACAGTTGTTTGTTTCACGTTCACGCCGAACTCGGCCAATATAATGGCGGTCTCTAACCGAGACAGGACCACACAATCAACTGATTAGCATCATGTGTTTAAAAGAACTTTTTAAACAATCGTGTATAACATTTATTACATCGTATGTCTATCGCAGGTTCATACACTGAATCTATATCAGACCACAGCCTGATAAAACGTCATAATCGTGTAGCGTTATGACTACTTATACAAATTGGGACAGAGAAAATGACCCCAAATGTCTATGCGCGATATAACAGGAAGGTGTAGTAACATTTGAGGTCAAGTATGACCACTGAGAATGATCCTGAGTTCGAATCCTAGGAAACAATGCCTGGTTTGCCAGAACCATTCTGCTAGTGACATCTTCGGCATCAAAGGCTTCCCTTCCAGCTTACAGGCCGTGAGTTAACTGAACTACTGCCCAAAACGGCGTTCAATAAACTAATTCCCTCACTCATACGGTTGGCAATGTCACCGTACTTGGAGACATGTAGATATTCTGTGAAACGCGGCTAAACCCTTGCACCAAGCTCTTTAGCTCTGACTGGGGCCTCTGCGTCCAAACACAATCGTCCACCATTTTCTGTGCCTCGACTGCCATCCCGCTGTGCCATGTCTGAAAGAATCATTCGGGAACGTTCGTCACTTTCCGTGATCCTAAGCCAGCACTCGAATTCACCCACGTCATTCGTGACAAACTAGTCTTGTTTCAGGACAAGCCGAATGGAACATGTTTCATATTTTCTCAGTAAAGTACAGATTCTTGTATACTTTAGTTGAGTCCTAGCCTGGATTCGAACCCACACCCTCAGAGTCAGGCACCTAATCGCCAGCACACGAATGGAGGTTACGGAAATGGGCGACTGGTGACGAATGACACCCACGCATTCCTTACATCATGTAACTTTCTTTGATGCTTGGTTTTTCCACCCTTGTTATTGTTATCTCTCTATCTTATCTTGTGTATGACTGACGTACCCCTTCATTCCCCCATATGCTTGAAAACGTTATAAGAATCTATACCAAAACGTCGCCATAGTCAAAATAAAGAAGTTGATCATCCATCAAGTCTTGTCATCCCTGTGAAACTGTCGGTTGAAAAGACCAAAAGCATCAAAAGGTGTCATAGTGAAACCAATTCTGTCTGAAACGTTTCAGTCTCGCTGTCAGATCGATTTGATTGATATGCAAACAAGACAATGGTTATCGTTACATTCTACACTGTCAAGATCACACGACGAAGGTTTGCATATTAAGACGGCTGAAGTACAAGCGTGCAGCCGATGTAGCTTATCAGCTAGTTGATATAAATGGGTATTTTAAATGTTATAATAAATTGCGTATCATCGTGCTTTAATATGTCTCTCTTATTGCAATAAAAACATATCTGATTATCAAAACATTTCTTGCTCATTCCACGGGATCATACGCAGTGAGGCGCGCGCAATCCGCAGATTAAGCAAGCTTGGTCGCGGTTGACGGGAATGGGGCAATACCTTTGCGTATGCCGATCAAACTATTACCTGTGCGGATTGAGAAATTCCGTATATTCCGCACGACATATACATATTTTGTGGTATTATAATATTGTATGATTTGTCCCTTGATGTATGAAATATTTGGAATGAAACCTTTCTTACTACAATTGTATATGATATTCTTGACTAAAATAATTATCGTATTTAATGCATAGTTATGCTTTCCTTTAATCCCGAACATCAAGATCGAGTAACTTGATTCAGCTTCCGGAATGATCCGATTCGAGCGACTTCTCCGACTGACGGGATACGAAGAGAAATAGAGATTACTACGCGAGGGTCCGTCAGATACCATTTATCATTTCTAGTTGTTTCCAAATGTATGTAACGAGTGAAAGCGAGAAGGATGCTTTCTAAAAGAACGAGTTTGACGGGCACGGGGTACAGTAATCCCATTTTAGCACCGAATTCATGTATATTGTGTCTTGTGATTGAAGTGGCGTAATAAAAACTAATATGCCAATCCAACCCATCATCAATGACGTCATCGACTGACCGCGTAATACTCATACCAATTTACCAAATGTCACCCTCCACAAAACATAGTTTCCGCCATATAGTAGAAACGACCCGTCAACACTCTGAAACCATAAAGTTTCGACACTGACGGGAGTTCAACCAAGGTACGATTACCTTATCAATAAACTTCAATCTGGAAAGTTGTGTCATAATCTGACCGTAGGTCATCACCATGGCGTAGTCAAACACGAACCTGGAATTCGATCTAACACACTAATTCTTGGTTCTTGTACAGGTGAGTAAATGAAGGTCAGTGCAATAGAATAGAAGGCTTCGGACAATAATTACTGGCGATCAATCACGCCACAGACCACCACGTTGACAGTTTCTACTGTAGTCTACACCCACCAGCATGTTCATGTCGGTTGAGCTCTCCATCCTCCGTAGTGTGTTGTGAACATCGAGGACTTTCTGTATCCTCAGAGCTGTAACCTCAAGGTCCGGCTGCTGCTGTTGTCGCTTCTTCCTGTAATGCTGCAGACGTTGGACGTCCACGCTGTCAACCACGTTCAGGAGAGCCAGCACTATGCATAACACTGTTTCAGGTCGCATTGTCGTGGTGTGTCGCTGCTTCCGATCACTACTGTAATATCATCATCATCATCATCATCATCATCATCATCATCATCATCATCATCATCATCATTATCATCATCATCGTCATCTCCATCATCATCATTGTAATTATTATTTGTATCCCGATTTAAATAACTAAATACATACACATACATACATACGTACAAACACACATACATACATACACACATACATACATACATACATACATATATACATACATACATACACGCATCCATACACACATACATACATACATACATATGTACTAGAGCTGTGTATCGGTGCCTGAGTGGCGAAACGATATATCCTGATACCAGTTTAATGAGGCGATACAATATATCATGAAAGTATTGGCAAGGAACCTGCGAGACGATTATCATCACGATACAGTGATGGCGATACGATACGTTTCCCCATACTTTACAATTCTAAACACAGGACATATATGATAGATAAAATGACTGAATCTTTATTTGTTGTACAGCAGAACATGTACTACATTCACACACACTTAAAAGGCTGTTCATGTAATAAAGTTTCAGCATTTAATGCTTAAGAAAGTACAATCAAACATATTCAGTATACCTTGATCTAGGTTTCCCTTGGAAAGTTGTGTTTCTGCACCAATGCTTTCACAGACAATTCAATGTAATTTATACTAGAATCACTGAAAAAAACTCTTAAGTATGCTTTCTAAATATATCTTCTCTTTCTTAACAAAGCTAACACGTCGTTCATAGTTGTTAATAAATGGTGTTATTTGTCAAACAACTAAAACATGTTTCAATTACTTAAGGACAAGTCTTTTACAGTTCACAGAGATTGAAAAATGTTCACATTCTTTCACTGATACACCAACTCCTTTGTTCATCTAACAAAGATGGCAGACACAAACAGATTCCTATAAGGTTCAGTTTGTTTTTAATATTTAGAAGTATTTCAAAGAGACTCCCTTCCTACTCCTAATGCAATACTCCTTACAACTTAAAGTAGTATTTAAGTAGTATCGGGATATATCGTCTTTTGTGGCCTTGCGATATAAATATCCTCATATATTGCCTAAATGTGTTTTGTATCGATGCACTCGTATCGCGTAGTTGACGATGCAAACATCGATACTATCGATGAATCGTTACACCACTAATATGTACATACATACATACGCATGTAAATACATACATACGTACATACATACATACATACATGCATGCATACATACATACATACATACATACATACATATGTACATACACACATACATACATACATACATGCATGTATGCATGCATACACACATACATACATACATATGTACATACACACACACACATACATACATACATACAAACATACATACATACACACACACATACATACATACAAACATACATACACACACACATACATACTGACTGACTGACTGACTGAGTTTGGTTTCACGCCGCTTTTAGCAATATTCCAGCAACATCACGGCGGGGGACACCAGAAATGGGCTTCACACATTTTACCCATGTGGGGATTCGAACCCGGGTCTTCGGCGTGACGAGCCAACGCTTTAACCACTAGACTACCCCACCGCCCCAATACATACATACACACACATACATACATATGTACATACACACATACATACATACATACACATGTACATACATACATACATATGTACATACACATACATACATACATACATACATACATACATACATACATACATACATACACATGTACATACACACATACATACATACATACATACATACATACATACATGCATGCATGCATGCATCCATACACACATACATAGATACATACATACATATGTACACACACACACATACATACAAACATACATACATATGTACATACACACACACATACATACACACACACACACACACACGCACGCATACACATACACACATACATACACGGTACACTCCCGATGTCAGTCAAGACAGCGTATATGACATGTTTGTCATGAATTTTGTCGATCACATGTGTGTCAAAAGGGAAAGAAAATTCAATGATAATTGAATTGGTTATATTTAACAACAAGGTCAGGTTTGTTGGTGTGGATTCGTCTGAGGGTGTCTATTCTTATTCCAAAGAATTTTATCACTGCCATTTTCAATGACGCCCCCTGCATATACTTGGCCGTACCATGGAGGAACCGCTGACTCAAAATCACAAGCATGGCGAAGGCAAGTAGAGAATCGAGTCACGTCATTGTAACGATACTAGTCTTATGAGCCTGACCACCCGATCCCGTTAGTCGCTTCTTCCGATAGGGATGGATTGCAGAAGTCTCTGTGCTAACGCTGAACATCCACCGACATGGTGTTGGGCACTATTGTTGTTATCATTTAGCCTTCATAGAAGGCGCATGTGCAGATAGTTCATGATTAATCTACATCAGTGCTCATGCTAATATCGCCCAAAGGTCCCTTGGTACTGGGCAAAACTGTGTGGTAGAAGGTAGGGCTTCGCAATATAACCGGTTTACCGGTATTTACCGGTTCAGACATGAAAACGATACGTATTGCGATACGCTGATCGAAAACCGGTATTTTGACTTGCATTCAGAAAACTTCGTAACGCTCGGAAATCTTCGGATATTTCCTTGTTTCATTTGTGCCAAATATTATTGACATTTATATTTTGTCATGATTAAAGGTTTCTAATAAAGCTTAATCAAGCATTGTCATTTTGTTGTACATACATACTACTCGATTATAAGTAGTTTCTTGTTTAAAAATACTTCTTGCAATATATTGCAATACATATCGCATCGCAATATGAAAATTCTCTGCAATACCCACACCTAGTAGAAGGGGAGGCAACTCTAGCGATAATACTGATGAAAACATACGTAAAATCCCCACACAAAGTTTGTAAAGTTTACATTATTGTCTATTAAGGAGGGTTTGATTGCTGTAAGCTATAATTATCTTATACATGGGTCCCAAGTTAACCATAAACAACAAGGGCAATCCTAGTAGAGCCAAATCTGAGCTTGACATTACCATTGGCCTCAAATAACACGTTGATATGTCAGTGCGGTACATCTGATCAAATTAACACAATAACATCTCAGTGAAGCAATACCCTCGATGTACAAATACCATGACTCTGTATAGCTACATTGGCAATACATGAGGATTAGGTACATTGAATAGTGTATAGAAGCAAAAGAATTAACCAACACTATTCACATTATTAACCATTTCCTGTAATTCAAAACAACGTACCTTTATGTATCAGCTGTTCACTCCAAACAATCTAACTTCTGGAAACTGCCATCCCACCCTGACTTCAGCTCCTAACACCACCAAAAGGTAAACTCCTTACAGTACACCAACAATATACGAGTCGAGAAGGGGTGACATGTCACAGATATCCCGACTGAAAACCTGCTGGGGACAAAAACTTAAATGTGTCATTCAACGGGATCTCGCTCAAACCAAACATGTACTTGAGTACGTGAATAGACCGCGGCTTGGAGCAGTGAAAGCGAATCTCCTCGTACAAAGGAAGTGTTATGACTGCCAGGTCATGTGCGAGTTGGTGACTAACTTGCTGGGCTGGTGTAATTACCGCCTTCTGCACAATATATGTAAATGGGTCGGTCGTGTCAGGTGTAAACCTTTTTAATCTTATTTTTTTGGAACGTCGATGGCGTGGGAAAGGGTTGCCTGCGTATATTGGGTTTTCTTGGAGCACCCTGAGTTTTTGTTCTATTTGCTAGAAATGAATAAGATAACGTACTGAATAAAAATCTATTATGAAATACGAGTTGATATATTTTTATTTTTTATTTTATTATAGGATATTTATATAGCGCACATATCCACGCACTAGTGCATGCTCAACTCCCTGGAGAGTATACAACTCTTGCTGCCACTAGGCGCACCGAGTTATTGTGGCTTTCTCATCCTAACGAGGTAACGAGGTAAAGAGAGTGAAATTTGACATATATGTTATGTGTGTTGTCAGGTGTGAAATATATATTGCGTGAATGTTTCTGAATGAAACGTAAACCATTTAGCATACCGTGTCGCCTCCGGCCATGACAGGTATGTGAAATTAGGCCGTGACTACGTCAGAGAGGACTGTCAACTGCGGTGCATCCATCAGTCACTCCACAGTGACCAGGGTAGGTGTGGTTGGTGTTGCCGATGCAGACGTTTACGCAGACAGTGATGAGTGTGTTTGTGTGTGAGTTTAAGTCTGTGTGGTGTCTGCATGTGACTTACTGTGTGATAATGCTTGTGTGTGTGTGTGTGTGTGATAGTGTGTGTGTGTGTGTGTGATAGTGTGTGTGCGTGTGCGAGACACAGCGTTCTTGTTCGTGGGTGAGTTTGAGTCTGTGTAGTGTCTGAATGTGACTTAGAGTGCGTGTGGCGAGTGGGGGGGTGGGGGTCTGCATGTTACTTAGTGGGGTATGTGTCTTTGGGTATGAGCTTGGGAAGGAGGTGTCTGTATATAATTTATGTCACTATGTGGTGTACACATGCGCATGTGGCCTGTACGGTTGTCTGGTGTGTATGTCCGTTACGTGTGTATCCATATGCATGTGGTGTGACATGTTTTTGTGGTATGTATGTGTTCGTTTGTTCGTGTGTGTGTTCATATGCGTGAGGTGCACGTGAGAAGTATATGGGTGCGCGTGTGTGTGTCTGTGTGGAGGGGGGGTGTACCTGTTTACGTGGGTTGTGCACGTGTATGGTTACCTCTGTGTGTGGTGTCATTATATCTATGTGTGACGTAAGTATTTGTATGCGTGGTGTAATAGGATACACGTGTTGTGTTCAGCTTGATAAAGTTACTCGAGTTGTGTTGACCTTGAACAGAATCCCATATATCATCGAGAAGGATAATCATATGATATTACAGAAAAGAGAGATTTGCTCGACTTCCTTAAGTAGTTTCGTAGTAATTTAGTTTAAAATGCTTTTTAAACATCACGCTGACGGTGGTCTTATTTATGACTGCGAGGAGTTATTTTACAGGTTAAAGAAGCAATCAAGACTCTGTTGTACATTACTCCTTGGGTGGTTTGTTTGAAATATGCAAATCTGTTCCGTATTCACGTTAAACCTGGGACGTAATGGATGTTTACGTAATCATCAGCTTTACAGGAAAATGCTGTCTCATCCCTAAACGCAGAAGCTAAACACTCTGAACCGGTCATGTTTATGCATAGGAAATACGTCGTTAAACACAGTTCATAACATTAGCTACAGCATCTGTATATCAACATGAAAGTGAATGTGTTTTCAAGACATTTGATCATGAAGAATTCGATATTAACTACCTGCCCCATCGACGAGAATTTCAGACAAATGGTATTTGACTCGTGGCCTAAATACCCAGGATAATGTTTATATTACAATGCGTACGAACCAAGAAACGAAAGTCACTGATATTATTTAAAATATAAAGAGGACAGCGTGGTCCGGTGGCGGCAGTGTACAGAGTAACGTCCCTTAACTTTATCAGGATCTACTGCTATTCATCTCGAATTCCCGTTTTACTCGTATTACCAGCACTATGTCTGACTGAGTTTGGTTTTACGCCTCTTTTAGCAATATTCCAGCAACATCACGGCGGGGGACACCAGAAATGGGCTTCACACATTGTACCCATGTGGGGATTCGAACCCGGGTCTTCGGCGTGACGAGCCAACGCTTTAACCACTAGGCTAACACACCCCCACCCCACACCACCCCACACCCCCCATACACTATGTCTGCATCATACTCGATGAGCTCGTCGGTTTCATATGGTGTACTATAATTGCCATCGCGCGGCGCGTAAAAAACAAACGACGTCGCATAAACAAATACGACGTCTCCCATCATTTTTGCAGCATTAAATATGAAACAAATATTTTACTAAGCGACGTCTTCTTATTTATGCGACGTCGTTCGGTTTTTTTACGCGCTACGCGATGGCAATTACAGGACACCATAGTTTCACCAAAGTGATTAGTACTATCACCTGCGTAGTTGCTCCTCCTATATTCAAGGTAATCGCCGAGTTATCATTTCACGAACGGCTTTAGTGTAGGTTATGGTTAACGAAATCTCAGAGCAGCCCCATGTTTTATCAAAGACACATTGTTCTGCAAAATACATTCTGTTGAAATGACGATTCGTGGAGATATGTGGATCCACCATGGCCACGTCTGTCAGTCTTTTAGCATGACTTGAGAGTGACCATCAAGGGGATATAGATTTAACATTTAAAGACAATGTGACTAAGATTGTAACGGATGACAAGGAAAACATAGAGTCATGTTTTATAGTAATAATTCATTCCTTAAAACTAAAACCTACTTCATATATTGACCACAGTTATGACAACATATTTGGATGGCGTTGTCAATGTGTATACGTCGAATCTAGCTTAGTGAGTGAGTGAGTGAGTTTAACTTTAATCCGCACTCAGCAATATTACAGCTATATGGCGGCGGTCTGTAAATAATCGAGTCCGGACCAGACAATCCAGTGATGAACAACATGAGCATCGATCTGCGCAACTGGAAACCGATGACATGTGTCAACGAAGCCACCTGATCCCGTTAGTCGCCTCTTACGGCAAGCATGGGTTACTGAAGGTGCTTTCTAACCTTCACGGGTATTATCTAGCTTGGAATTATGACGACGAATACGTTGAGTCCAAACGTCTTTAGTTGGTCATATACAAGTTACATGTACACGAATAAAGAAGACTGAGCATGCCTTGGCTTCATAGTATTGGGTCTTCGGACATAAATGAGTATTCCTGCTTCAATCGCCATGACAGTATGGCATGCTTTCATATACATCCGGGTATTTCACATAGTATCGTGGTATGAATAATTTTCTCATTAAAATAAAAGTTTAGCATAGTTACAAAAGGTGACTGTCATCTTTTACACAACAAACAGTCTCTTACCATACCACATGGTCGGCCTGTATTTACCATAATCGGCAATGCTCGAAAGTAAAATACACGTCATTATTCTCGACCTGTCAGTGGAGAAAAAGGTTTTCTCCGGTCTACCGCGATGTGTATTCTTTGTACATGACTAATGTGTTGGATACAGGTACTTTACCATGACAGACCTTCTGATTACAATCTGTTACTATTTGAGCAAACTCTGTTTTACTCTACTCAACAAAATTAGAAATTTGACATTTGTTGAATTGAATGCCAGAACAGAAGTAGAAATAGATGTGTATTATGTGTAGCCTAGTGGTTACAGCGTTCGCTTGTCACGCCGACGAACCCGAGTTCCATTTCCCACATGGGTACAACGTGTGAAGCCCATTTCTGGTGTCCCCCGACGTGATATTGCTGGAATATTGCTGTAAGCGGCGTAAAACCCAACTCACTCACCCACTCGTCGTCTCGCTCGGATGCCTACGTGGCACAGTCGATTCCTGACGGTCTGTGCTGACACTCTGCCTCTGAACAACTGGCTGTTGGTGGAGGTTTAAGTCACAAATCTGTTGCCGAGGTAACGGAATCCAATTTGTACGTCATCTGTATGTGTCCTCGAACACGGCACAGTGCCCGCCTGTTGTACATGAGTCCTACACATCACCGCCGCATGTATGGCACAACGAGGACCTGAAATGAATTATCATCTCACAATCTTTACCCTTTCGCGTCGGTGTTTAATTTCTGGTAAACAATTGGCGTCAATTCATAAAAACACCCAATTTAAATTCAGTAATTCAGATATTGGCTTCGATTCGACACGATACTATATCAAGAGACAGAGCAACGCGGGTATAAATGAATGAAGCGGCATAAAATCTCTGTTTAAACTTCGCGGATCTTTCCATGGCCAGCGCGTAGGGGGAGGGATAAAGTTTCAGATGAAACAGAATAAGTAACATCTGAATTCACCTAACACAGAAAAGCTAAATATTGGTATGAACACTAGGTGTTAAACTCACTGTCACTTTGAAATATTTAGGTACATGTACAGAGGAGCTAAATGATTGTGTGTTTGTTTAACGCCGCACTCCGCAACATTTTTGCTATGGGTCGCCGATTTGTATATAATCGAGTCTGGACCAGAAAGGCCAGTGATTGATATCATCAGGGTTCGATTACACGGAGTCAACAAGTCTGACCAACCAAGTCGTTCGTAAAACAAGCATGGCTTAATAACTGTTGGCGATCTTCCCGGAATGTCGACGGGATACCACAATACGACCACTATGGGGTCCCTGGCTAATTCTACCCGTGCAGATCCGGGGTAGAATTGGTATTCAGCAACTCATGCTTGTCGTAAAAGGCGACTAACGGGATCGTATGGTCAGGTTCGCTGACTTGGTTGACACATGTCATCGTATCCAAATTGCGTAGATCGATACTCATGATGTTGATCACTGGATTGTCTGGTCCAGAATCAGTTATTTACAAACCGCCGCCATAGAGCTGGAATACTGCTGAGTGCGGCGTTAACAAACAAAACACTGGGTTTATTCATTATCTTTAATGATCAGAATACAATGCACATAATACTCCTGCAAATACCCTCATATAGATGTGGAGTAAAGAAACAAAACAGTTATACACTCATATTCTCTCAAAGAATTTAATTCACAAATTCAGTTTTCCCTGAATCTGACATTGCTACATATCACATTCACGTTGAAATATTTATCACTTACTCATTTCTAAAATATTTGATCCGCGTATTGTAAATATTTATTTCATTTCTTCAGAAACATTTTTGTTTCTGTATATTTCTTTGAAAAATGCAAACTGATCCACAAATGCTTCTTCGTTCATGCAGAAATAATAAACTCGGGGGTAATATGTTTCCTTGCCGTATCCCAGTTTATTTGTGAATGCGACAATATGCACCTTATATGCAATTGGGTCACAGCTATAGAGAGAGGTGAACAAGCCCGTGGGCAACATAGGGCACTGATGATGGTGTTTGTTGGAAGAGTCAATATTATGTACAACATACACCTAGCTGAGAAAACAGCGACACAACAGTCTAAACAAATCTTGAAAAGACAGACATATGTTCTGATATCCACAGCGTTATCAAAATGATGGGATTTGCCATAATTCATCAGCACCATGAACTGGATTCAACATGACAAATCATGAAATGTCAAATGAGGATGTACATTTTGCATTTTGCTTCAAAACAAATATTTACCCTTTTAGTATTATATCATTTTCGTTTGTGTCATATCGCAACTGACTCACAAAATATATTGAAAATCAACCATTTATATGTCGAGGGTTCAGGCCTTAGTCTTGCCAAGCAGACAAAACAACGGACGGAGATCCTCGTTGGTGTAAAACATCTCGTTTATAGCCTGTGAATTATACAACATTAGTAAGATGTTGTGTCAGCCATGCATGTGTGATGGCTGACGGATGACAATTGAATGTGAATTCAAATTGTCATACGTCACAGGTGTAGAAGCCCGTGCTTTTGGTGGTGAGCCAAATACGGGTAGCACGTACAACTCCCTATATCAGACAGTGGAGAAGCAGCCTTTTGATGGAAAGATAGAGAAATAAAAGGCTGTCGGCGACATATATTTGAGCGAAATCATTTATTTTGCCCAGGTATCATATTGGCCATGGGCTGCTTAAACCCAACGGGAATTCTACAAGAGCTTTAAGAACGCAGGATACACATACAACAAAATACAATGAAGTGACAAAGCCTCTGAAAGTTCAAACATAAAACATATGTGTCGTCTATTTAAGGGGGGAACATGGTTTAATAGTTTTCCAACCACTAGATATAAACCACTATATAAGTAACGAACATTCAGACAATGTCATGTCTTCAGAAACACTGTCTTGTCCTCAGATAGACTTAAACTGGGCAGATTTCAAGATTATGAAAACTAAATACAATCATATAAAGATATATTATGCATGTTTGGGAGCAATCTACTTTGCAAACTACAAATCTACATATCTTTATGAATATTAATTGTTTAAAGGCTGAGAAGTAAACTCAAATCTATCTATCATCATTCAATATTTTAAGGGTATAAATGTTATATAACTCGTACTGTAATTATTTAACATGAGTCTAGCAACAAAAATTCTGGAAATAATAGGACTGTAGATCAATTTTAATCCAATCGAAGCGACAGAAATATCGATTACTAGGATGGAATGTTCCTTGTGGTTGTTATTGATGTTATGGTAATGTTTCTATTGCCCATTTGGAAGTCTGTCTTATCAAATACAGAGTGGCATTACTTTGTAAACTCCCGAAACGTGACAAATAACTAAACAGTAAGTTATGGTGTCGATATTATATTTAGAAATGAAATGTTCGCTACATCGTTTCTTCCTATTTCCGATGACTCTCAGTTTTACGTCTTTGGTGATTGTATGCATCCTCTTTTATTTTCCAGATGATAGGAGTCACGTGATATTTGAAAAATAGGATCAGAACTTCACAAGCTATGTAACGGATATTACAAACTCTTGCAAATCAAGCATTAAGTTACCATTAACCACACACAATCTTTTGATATTTTTCCATTTCCCATCTGGCATACTTCGTGTTCTAAATGTAACTTAAACAATTCCCTAATTTGGCGGTGGTAACGGACATTTCACTCTTAATTCTACGCATGGAATATTTTCTGTGTATTGAGATATGTTATGCAGAGAGATATTCTAAGCCCCAAATAATGACAAGTACCATTAATGTAAAGATAAATTGTATTCATTGAAAGTGAACGGGTGAGATTATGCTTTGTTCGACACATGCACGTGTCAAGCTGAAAATTAGCCACGAACTTTTCCTCAAAACTGGCGACATGGCATTAGACCAAATTCATTTATCTAAAAAGAATGCATTAACCTAAGAATTTGCAGAAAATGAAACTTTGGACCAATATCAATGTCCTAATGTACTGATATCCTGGTATTTGTATACCAAGGTGCGTTAAGTAAACAGCAAAGTAAGGTTTTCCTATCGGCGACAGTAACAAACATTTCAAACTGACCTATCACCTTAGCTGTAACAAATATACTTTGGGGGTTATTGGACTGTTTATGTATGATGTCTGTTGGGCAAGTTGGTACCATTATTCAACCACACTGAAAATAACATTTGCTAATTGGTTTAAGAGAAGCATGGCGGAGACAGCATTTGCACCCCATCATTGAGAATGAGTGATATACCCTCCTCGCAGCCCTGAAATCCACAGGACGCAAGGATTGCGTCAGCCAATCTGACATATGATCGGTACCAGAATGATACACCTAATTACAACAACCATTAATCATAAACTAAGGAATCCAGGGCAATGAATAGACTACCCGGAACCTTATGAACTGAAGGCGTATTGTGCAATACCTAACGAAAATTAACGAACAAAAGATTTAATTAGAAGAAGGAGTCAATCCAAATGACACCAGGATAGACTCCGGACAGGATAGACAAAATAGAGAACGTACAAAACAATGAATACACAATCTGACAATGACTGGTGAAAAAATAAATAAATAGTATTATATAAACTCTCGACTATATTTTTGGAACTATGAACCCAATGAACATATGCTATATAATGAACCATTCTCTCATCCCAGTGATCATGTGGTAACTTGATCTGACAGTGTTCGTGACCATACCAGTCGGCAGTGTGGCTTGTGAAAGGTCTTTCGATCTCCTCCCTTCGAGGCAATGAGCACAGAACATCTAACTGGTCTGGCTATGCTGCACACATACAGAAGTACACATTTGATACCAAGTCCATTCACTATCTACTCTAGGAAGACAGACTGGAGGAAATTCAAGTACAGCTAAAAGTGTATAGTGAGGTCAAAATCATTTTTGATATTCCCTTGGAACTGTAAATGTACGTGTTCATTTCATGGATTGTTATAAATATAGCAATCTTTCTGACTGACTTATCTTGTTAAGGTGCAATGAGTAAATTGAGTGAGTGAGTGAGTAATATTGAACAAACCTGAAGATATCATATGTATGATGTAAATGTCACGTGCAATTTCTGGGCTCTCAACTGAATTTAATAATACAAATATTTTATATTGATTCTTAAACTGAACAACCCATTTCTGGTGTCCCCCGTCGTGATACTGCTGGAATATTGCTAAAAGCAGCGTAAAACCAAACTCACTCACTCACTCGCTTAAACTGAACAAAACAGTTGTTTTGCATATATACAGATACATGTATGTCGAAACATATTTTAAAAGTTTAGTTCAGAACATTATGTACAGATGCTACAATTTTGAACAAAGAAACTTTATTAAAAAACATGAAAAAAAATTGGTCAAACATAGCAGGGAAAAAACTTTGATACAAAATTGGAAATTACATAAATAGAGTCATGTTACCTTCAGAATTGCATCTGAGAGCATCTACTTTGAAGAAATTCCCGGGGTCCCCTAGATCCTCGGATGCTTCGCGGCTTCGAACATGGATGGTGTCCCTCCCTATAAAGAAAAGAAACTACGGCCTTGTGCCCCTGTATCGACGAAGGGTGTGATTCTTCACGCTCTGTATGGATGCGAGTGAAAGGAATACATTGTACAAATACAGGCCTTAACCTCATAAAAAACTGGGACACCAGAAATGGGTTTCACATATTGATGGGAATTGAACCCCGGCCTTCGACGTGACGAGCAAAATTGTGTTTGAAATTAAATATATGTTTAACAAATAGAGAATCTCACCCTCGTGTCTACTGATATCAATTATATCAACAGGAGTTGATAAAGTTACAAATATTTTAATTTTTATCAACGAGTGTTGATATAATTGATATCAAGTAGACACGAGGGTGAGATTCTGTTTATCATCAAAAATCACTCTTCATTAGTTTTCAATGAAAAATGAACATCTCCGAACACTGTACTACCATGAGACTTGCAGTGCAGCGATGTCATAGCATTGTGACGTCATCAAGTTCATGATGTCATAGCATTGCCAGGGCATTGTACAAAGTCTACTGTCATATAGGATATTATATGAGTGCCCATGTCATACTATGTTTACGATACGAGTGCCTAAATGTTGGTATTTCCCGAGCCAGATCGAGGGATATGCCGATATTTAGGCACGAGTGTCGTAAACATAGTATGATATGGGCACGAATATAATATTCTGTTTATTACCGAAGTCTTCACATTAAGGAAAATAAAGCCAAATCTACTTTCAAACATAGGCTGGCTACCCGCCCTCGCCGCATGTAGGACGCAACGTCACAGGAGAAAAGTGACGTCATAGCATTGTTCATGACGTCACGTCACCATGACAAAGTGATATTTTGCCCTAGGGCATCGTATGAAATATATGAACCCCGATATGTTCGCCCTCGTAGGTAATAAAAAACTATATCTCCCAGGAGATATCGTATGATCTCACACAAGCGATAGCTCCCGCGGAACACAGTTTTGGATGATAAATAAATATATACACACATTGAGACTCAAACGCATACACGCACAACCACATTCACACGCACACACCGGTGTATGGATAATCCCGGTGGATTCAGGCGCCATAGGTCAATAGTCCAACTGCACAATATCCCCCTCGGATAAAAGCCTCACTATTATAAAAACAACAACAACATGTATACAAATAAAACAAATAGGCTTCAAATTTGTGAAGAAAACAAAAGAAATCTCGTTGACGTATTATCAGCCATTTGGCAAAAACAGCGTAATACGTCTGCTGTAGAGTTTTGTTTTTCTCTGCAAATACAGGACTTTCATCCTTCAGGAATTTTGTTCGGGTTGTTGTTTTATCCAGAGTGGCTATTGTCTGTCTCCATCTCACACACACCACTTCCAACAACAGACACCTAACAAGTGACTCGTGATGGATCGTGTTTTAATAAAATGCAAGAAAATTCTGAATTACAAGAAAGAGCACATTTAACCTGAGCTAGACGTTCAAAGAAGCGCGTCTAAGCTCGTACTCTCGGCTTCACATCAGATAAGACAAATAACACACGTTCGGGGAGATAATTGCTTTAAATGAAGCAAATGTGACAAAAATGCCCCTCATTTCGACCTTCCGCCGGCACCTGTCCGACCGGAAGTTGAGCAGGAAGGTGTCGTCTGCTCTTCTCGCCAATGGCGGTAACAAGTGAGACTTTGAGAACAGCTGTTTCACAGGCTTGTGATCTCGTCCTCTATCTCATGTAGGGGCTATCCCAGTCTATAGGATCAATAGAACAATAGCAGGCGGAGGGTACCAAGAGAGCAGAACTACTTCTCAGTCTCGTAGCTGTATGTACGTTAAAATATATAATTAAGTTACAACATATTTTTTTATGTTTGATGTAAGTCATTTTGAAATGTTGATTTTTGCCGGTTAGGAATACACCTGCTGAACAATCGTTTGTATCCAGTTGATCATAGTAGTGTCGAACTTAATTCGACATCTTCAATAAACGGTTGTCGATTGCCCGATCAAGTATTTACCATTCACATAGGCTTGGCAGTAATAGTAAAAACATCGTAAAAAAAGATGTCCCGTTTATAGTGTACTTATCAAGAAGGCAATCTTATGAGTGCGTAGGTTTGATTTGTAGCCGCTTTTAGCAATAGATCAGGATTATGAGAGGTGAACAGGCTCTATGCATTTTGTACATGTGGAATCGAACCCGTGACGAACGAATGCTTTTACCACTAGGCTACCCGCCAAAGAAAATCTCAGAGACTGTGTGTTAATAGTTGTAGGTAGGCTATTATGTACAAACATAATTAAAACACTTGATTATCAGTATAACCATTATTCACGTAATTATAATCATACCTTTCAAGAATATACGTCACGGACGAAGTTCCTTTCTGAAATATGTTTCGATGACGCGGCGTTAAGCAATATACACTCACTCACCCCATGTCCCAAAACTTCGTATATCGCTCAATAAATCAGGGCCCATTTATTTTACTGGGTGTCACAGTTGTGTTGTAGACCGCACGTGTACAGCGTTTCGGTGACGGTCTAACCGTGTCACGTTTTGCTAATGTTTGGTCAAGTCAGTCTATAGTCTCTTTTGCCTGGCAAGACTGTGAAGGAAACATAGAAACCCATAATAAGAATTGAAATTGTCCATTTTCATTCTTAAAACATGACACCGACGCGTTATACATGATTCTAATTCAACTTAGTATGTAACACGAGTTCTGATTGGTCAATGCTATAAATTTCCGACCGTATAATCAGCATGGCACTTACGACGATCTTTGCTCTAAGAGAGCTTCGAAAATCTAGGCCTAGGTGGGCAACTCCACTTCAGTGGGAGCGCCCATAAGAACAATGCTTGCCTATTCATATAATGTGAATAGTTTAACGTTCTTTCACTTAGTGTGTAATATTCAATTGCAGCGGACAAAATTATTGGTATTTATATAATGAGGCGGTCGGACACGAGAATCGATGCGAGATATCCGCACATTCGAGATAACGAGTTTCCAGGTAACATGGTTACACTTCCGTATAGAGCTATATTAACGTTTCTATGGTAAATTTAATTGTTCAAAAATGTTTCTATGTTTCTATCAGCAATAAAATACCTTGTTGCAGCCGACCTGAATATGAACTTCTTTGATCAGTGTCAAATTGAAGCCAGGTCCACATGAACTAACAGTACTGACCTACACACATATTGCCAAATGAAAAATACAATTCCTTTGTGATCTTTTGTATCAGTTATTGGTGTTCCACATTGGCGGTAATACGAGCACAGAGGTGTTTCTAACATTTTCATTGGATTGATTTTATATGTTTTACAATGTTTTAGTTTCATATCTGAGAAATATGCGACACATATAATAATATATTAACATGATTAATTGAATAAAAATCTGATTATTTTGTACCAAAAAAATGGTTTTACTCATTATACGTCCCCGAATACCTGCTCAAATGTATCATTTTAACACTTGAATTAACATTTGTAATGCAAGCATATTTCGACGTGCTCCAAATAACATGAGAAACAGAAAACAATATGTGCCAATCATGAGACCCGCCTGGCTAAACAATGTGGCCGCGGTCTGCTGTGTTCTCACACACAAGACCACAAGATCGCGTGACAGGTGCAATCTCGCGTGGCTACAATTACACGTGAGGGCCGCGAGAATTGAGCATGCTGATAATTTGCTAACATGAGACAACGCAAGTGTGGTCATTATGATTTGTAAATAATTAAAATTCATCATGTCTTCCGAAGTTGAATTAAGACTGAAGACAAATATCAATCCATAATGAATAAGGAAAACATTGTTTGCATCGATTTGATGCCGGATTAAGATTGAACACTGAATACCAAAAACATTCTGCCGCAACTTCGTTAACGTGTAGATTGGTACGATGACGACATCATGTCGACTGAAAGTGGTTGTTCCATCGCGAAGGCCCGTGATGTTGTCCACTTGTTAAGAAGTAGCGCGACACAATAATGAAAAGCCTTTATACAGGGTCTTTTTCGTCTTTTCTTTATTACAAGGTTTTTGTTTTAGCAAGCGTACTACATTTAGAAACTTTCTTATATTTATTTTACGCCAAAGCGGAACAACATTATTTTGTAGAACAAAACAGAACGTTTATTTAATAATAATAATAATAATAGTTAATCTATAAAGCGCATATTTCCATGCACAATGCATGCTCAAAGCGCTGATGTCAGGACGAAAAGGCTTTTTTGGAAAAGGTGGGTCTTTAGCAAAGTTCGAAAGGTTGAAAGCTCTGTGATTTCTCTCATATGTTGTGGGAGATGATTCCACTCTGAGGCTGCAGCATAAGAGAAAGTTTTATTACACTCAGGTCGGGACATTTGGCATACGAGGTACAAAGATACAGTTAAGGATACATATTATGGCGGTATGGTTTAGATGGAAGACTGTACAATTTCCATGATGGAATTGCGCATTGTACATAGTTTTTCACATTTATTTCACACTTATTTGTTTACAGTAATCAATTCCTTAAATTTTAACACATTTGTTTTTAACATAATGGCTCGGGATATATGTTTTTCGATGACAGGGCAGAGATATATTTAATGAAATTCAACGCTACGTAATTGTAAACTGTCTGACATTGACAGATCTGAAGATCTGAATCGCAGAGTGTTATATTTTATACGGGCATCGTAGGCGGTATTACATGCATCATGTCAATGAACATCACAAAATGCAACGATTAACGTTTGTAAAAAGAATTCAAATCCAGTTTCCAAGTGGATGCTATTTTGCTCGACGGTAGATTTTAAATTTCATTTTAACTAATAACAGTCGATATTTTAGGGTGGCACAATTAGGGCAATTTTAGGGTCCGTTTTAGCATTCACTGCCCAATACCAACACCCGGGTATTCTCAGGAAAATTCAAACGTCAATCTATTGGGACAGGTACTATGCAACTGAGTGTAACTAACAAAAAGTCACATCTTGAAAGAGACTGTGTTTCATCTGAAAAATATACTTCAAAATAAAATTTCATATTTTAACATACCGCGACTTCCACAAGCGCCACCAATAAGTGTATATTGTAATTTCTAAATACGCATACATTTAATGAATTTGTTTAAGATCAGATCATGGATGTAATCTTCGCTGTTTGTAACTGTTGCGGTTTACGAGAAGTAATAGTTTATCTGATTTAATTGTTTTTGATTGCTAATTATAGTTGACGCAGAATCACTACTGTACATGTAGTACCAGCGCACAAACATGACAGTGACGGCTCATGTAGAGGCGGCCTAAACCTAGGCTATTGTATCAATGGATTCTATCTTTAACAAAGCTAATAGTAGCAGCAGCCGTAGTAGTAGCAGTCGGAGTAGTAGTAGCAGCAGCAGTAGTAGTAGTAGTTGTAGTTGTAGTAGTAGTGGTAGTGGTAGTGGTAGTGGTAGTAGTAGTGGTAGTAGTAGTAGTAGTAGTAGTAGTAGCAGTAGTAGTAGTAGTAGTAGTAGTAGTAGTAGTAGTCGAAGTAGTAGTAGTAGTTGTAGTAGCAGTAGAAGTAGTAGTAGTAGTAGTAGTAGTAGTAGTAGTAGTAGTAGTAGTAGTAGTAGTAGTAGTAGTAGTAGTAGTCGTAGTAGTAGTTGTAGCAGCAGCAACAGCAGTAGTAGTAGTAGTAGTAGTAGTAGTAGTCGTCGTCGTAGTAGTAGTATCTATTATTAATTATTTAATATGATGTTCAGTATATAGAACCGCCCTGTAAGGGTATGTAAGGGTGCGCCACTACATATATGAGGTCTTCCTACCAGCCAAAGCATATTTTGTCTGTGAAAGGCCATCCTCATATTAAGTATCTTCTCAGGGAGAGACGCTGGCGAAACAACAGAACTTATTAACAAAAGGGACCTGCCTTTGATGAGAATACAGCTATTGACCGCTGCTTGAGTGAAGATCAAGAATATGTCAGTTTGACTATATTCGGAATACGACGAGGTTTAAAGACGATAAAAGCCAAATACAGTACAAAGCACTCGGCAGTGTTACTTCTCTTCTTTGAATATATTTAAAGTACAATAACAGACAGGTGGTTTTGATACGCAAAGTTCGTTATTTCTCCCAACACGGGAAGGTATACATTCAAGCGGGAAAAAAGGTTCATAAGGGGGTGTTTTTAAGGGTATGTTAATTTCAAACCGATGGAAAGTTAGAAAACACAAAATATAACACAGATGACGGCGCATCGCGCCATAAAGATACACTCGCTGAAAACTATAGAAGATCGAGACGGCAGATTTTTTAACAGCAGTACATCAACACGCAGTCCGAAGTATCTGCCTTACTTAGAGCTCATTTAAATATTACATTTAACATGAAATGCATGTAAAATTCGTGCGAGGTATGGTCATTTGCACGAGTAACAGGATTTAAATGTACCCCACGTGAAGAAATAAAGATCTGTCATTGGATAAACGCTTTCAGCTGTACATGCTTTCTAATGCAGACAATATATTTGGCGGACCTTGAGAACACAAGCGTGAATGTTGAGAATAAAGTGAATTGCAAGGGGCGTATAACTCTGAATAGATATTGGAGTTAGCCAGGGGCACATCCAGATACATTGTCTAACGAGGCTAATAACATGCAATACATGCTAATGTTACACAAAGGGGTGGTGGTCTTTTTAATGAACAGCACATGTGTTGAATGTCATTGTTGCTGTCAGAAAAGTTCCAGATAAACTCAATGACGTGCATAAACTGTGTATGACTTTATATGGGTTTTCAAAATGGAATGTTGAATATCCGATTTAAGATTTTTTTGGTTTAACGTACATGTTAACAGCTAGTTGTGCGTAGGTGTATGTTCAAGACATTTTGTATATTTTTATAAGGTCGTTATGTGTCCCAGATGCATTTGAAAAAATCACTTGCATTTGCCGTTGATTGGATATTTCTTGAAGGTAAATAGCCACGACACTAGGTTATTCGACCTTTCGAAAGTCAAAGTTTCAGGCTCTTTGTGAATGCTTCTGCGCATTGTACTTGGCCTTGTATGGGTGTATGGGAAGCTTTCTAAAAGCAAGCATATGAACTAGTTATACAGGCTAGCTATTCTCGAAACTTCTAAAGCCCTACGAACTTCTTAAGCCCATACCTAACACATTGGCTACGATCAAAGTTAAGAATTCTTAAGGCTACGAACGTTTCAAGAATAAGTGCCCAGGAATAAAGGAATATCTCAAATATATTTTTTCAAAAACAATATAAAGATGTTTTGATAACAATAGATGCCCACGGCAGTCAAGTTTAATCCTTACTCCTTGCCACAGTATTCTTAGACACATGAAGACCCGTGAAGATCCGGGGTAGAATAGGTCTTCAGCCTTATGCTTGCCACAAAAGGCGACTATGCTTGTCGTAAGAGGCGACTAACGGGATCGGGTGGTCAGGCTCGCTGACTTGGTTGACACATGTCATCGGTTCCCAATTGCGCAGATCGATTCTCATGCTGTTGATCACTGGATTGTCTGGTCCAAACTCGATTATTTTCAGACCGATGACATATAGCTAAAATATTGCTGAGTGTGGTGTAAAACTAAACTCACTCACTCACTCACACACATGAAACCACTTCATGACAAACTGTCGAAAGACAGGGAATGAGTGAGTGAGTATGATTTGAAACCGCTTTTAGCAATATTCCTGCAATATCACGGCCGGTAACACCAGGAATAGGCTTCATACATTGTACCTATGTGGAGAATCGAACCCGGGTCTTCAACATGACGAGAGGACGTTTTAACCATTAGGCTACCCCAGCAGGAAATTAATCGTCCATTATAGTTTGAGCGAGTATGGTTTTACACATATCACGGCGAGGTGAGGTGAGGTGAGGTGAGGTGAAATTGGGTTAACGTCGTGCTTGAGAATATTTCGCTCATATGACGACGTGCATGCGTGTGTATGTGTATGTGCGGCTGCTTGTACTAGCCCAGACTGAAGCTGGTATTATAGTGCTGGCCCACTGAGATACCGTGCCCATATCAGAGTGAAGGGCGGTGGGGTAGGCTATGGAGGTTAAAGCGTTTGCTCGTCACGCTCGATCCGTGTTCGATTCCCCACATGGTTACAATGTGTGAAGCCCATTTCTGGTGTGCCCCGGTATTGCTGAAATGGTGATTAAGGCAGGAAGAAATTTATCCACTCACTCGAATACCACAGCGGGACACCAGAAGTTGACTTCACACATTGCAACGATGTAGGGAATCGAAACCGGGCCTTTAGTGTGACGAGCGGACACTTTACCCACTACACTGCCTCACCACCCCGGTATATATTGAGGATGTAGTCAGAGAGAAAGAGAGTTTGGTTTTATGCCGCGTTTAGCAATATTCCAGCAATATCACGGCGGGGGACACCAGAAATGGGCTTCACACATTGTGCCCATGTTGGGAATCGAACCCGGGTCTTCGGCGTGACGAGCGAACGCTTTAACCACTAGGCTACCCCACCGCCCCGGTCAGAGAGATTAGACGATTAACGGTAGAAACTTCAGAAGCTACATCTGACTGACTGGACTGGAATATTGTATACGGTAGAAACTTCAGATATAAGATATAAGCTTCAGTATTGTTCTTCGGAATCGATATCAGCACCATTGTGTAATATCGTCACTGCAATGTCTCGAACTATAGACTAAGTTTAGTTTTACGATATAGGTCCAGCATCACTTCGAGTAAACTATAGTTGTTTCGTAAACGTTGAAAAGTTATTTTCAAAAAATAGATTCAATGTTTTGGGACTATACTAGTTGATGAAGACATGTTTGTGTTTACCAAACAAATTCCCTCCCCGTGCGGGAGCGAGTTGAATGCAGCCACAACACGACCAGCAACAGACAGGTGGCGGGGAGAGTCTTCACCCACAGGGGACTACTTTTTGTTGAGAGTTGTGCACTGATCTGCGGATCGATTTCCTGGCCGGGAGCCGCTTTGCAACTCGGTAGCGTTGATGAGATTTTTAACATCCATCAACGAGGTTCCATCGCTCGAACACAAATAACTCTCAAACCCGTCTTGTTGCTGTACAACTTTGATGAAAGCTTCAGTTACCGCGGAATAATATTTAAGAAAGCAACAATCTCCGGTGGAAGAGAGATCCCAACGTTTTGAGGTTGAGATACGAAAGGACTAGGGGCGAAAGGGCACCTGCATTGAGGTGTGATGATAGGTCGGAATGATCAGCCTACAGATGAGAGAGATCTGCACAAAGTGCAAGCCAAACACTTGCAACATCTACGAGTGCATTGAAACTGGACACCAGTCCAAGATAGCATAACTAGCGATCCTTCCTTTGTCAATGTAATTTTGTCACGCTTAAAGCGCTACAATGTATGCTGACATAAGAATGCAGTAATTCGAAAAAGAAAGATCTTGATATCCTATATCTATCAAAGTTGTTGGATCGAATAAACAGGATTATTGTCAGAAATGTTTGATATTCGTTCAATATCATTAATGTCATCACTGCCTTTTCGGAAAAATGTCAAAATCCTAATGGATTTAGCCTAGTTGTTAAAGCGTTTGCTCGTCATGCCGATGACTCGGGTTCGATTCCCCACATGGATACAATGTGTGAAGCCCATTTCTGATGTCCTCCGCCCCGATATTGCTGGAATATTGCTGAAAGCTAAATTGCTAAAACTATACTCACTCACTCGCCTCATACAAAGGGTATCCGGGACCCACTCTAGTTGGATACCAAAGTGTATCCTTAGATATAACAACATAAGTATTATGTTCGAAGTGTCCCTTTAAATCAAAAAGTGGATCTTAATTCCAACATATTGTGTACAAAATTGTGAATTTTTCATTGCCCTTTTTGTTTTAATGCCTAACAAAATATGGTAATATAAATAACCATTCCATTCCGAACGAGGGCTGCCTATTTATGAATGACTGACGACCTATCATTCGTTTGTTTAATATGAGAAATCGATACGTGTTCAAAAGCAAGAGTCCAGAAGCTACAGTCGAACGAAATACAACCAACTGGCATTGTTTACACGCTGTCTTAATTCAGGAAAATGAGACTTATACAAATCCATATTACGACCGCGAAACCGGAAGTCTAGAAGAGGTCACGTGATCACCGTTTCCGCTGTTCGGAAGCCATGCGCGTGGCTGTTTCATTCAGGTGGTCTCTGTGTTAGTAGACGACTGGAAATGTTTAAAAAATCTGGAAATAAACGGAACGCGCGATTTCTTTTCATTCATACACACAAATGTAATCATATGGGAGGCTCCAGGGAGAAAATCTTATGTGTTGGATAGTTTATGACTTTGATATCGGCATTGCTTATTTACTCAGCGAAACACCGATAGATTTCCCATGCGAATGGGTGGGCCTAGTTATTACATGTGTGCTGCACATCGCCACTAATAAACAATACAGCGATACAGTGGGTATTAACTTTCATCAGCTACAGCACCATAAAAACAAAACAGCTTGTCAATTTCAGGAACCAAATTTATTCGTTTCAAACAGCTGGTTGGAAAATATCATGAAATATATAAAGTCCCCGCATGTACAACGAAATCTAAAGATAATGATACATTTGAGCTTAAAATAACTTGAAATGGTGCATAATTGGGTATTAATTGCCGCGTTTATACAACGATGTAGCGAAATAAACAAGTTTTTGAGTGTGTACATTTCGTGAAGTAATCCAATAGCAAATTTTATCTGGCTGCGTTTGAAGACCCCCCGCAGATGTATGGTATACAACTGGTGTGTAAATAAGCACAGGTTGAGATGAGAACTAATAGCTACCTCATTGCCTCGTCGGAGATGTCGTCTTTCTACAACCGAGAACATGAAACGGGTTCTCCACGATACATCTCAAAAAGTCTTGTCAACGAATATTTCACAAATTCGTTTTTTTACGTATTTTATATTCGTCAAAAGGAAAATATATTTTTCTATTAATTGTATTGTCTATATCAATGTCAATAATGACTTTCGAAAAGGTTTATGTGTAAAATACGGAATCAATATGTGAGCATTTGCCAGTTTTTAACTGCTACTAATTGTTTCATGAATTCATTGGTTTTACGTTTTACAGAATTTTGATAAAATATTTCAGCGACTACAGGTCACGTGATATCGGGGCTCAGTAAATCATACCCTGTATTGTACTACTTTCTACTAAAATATATAACGTCACCACCAGGGAAAAACTGCAAAAAGATTCCTTGTGATGAATATAACAGGCAATATATTGACGATAATAACATGTAAGGATTACTGAAAATCAGTGATAACACCAGGTGTTCGCGAAAAGGTTGACAACTGTTAACAAACGGGATAACACTGACAAATGATATGGTGAAAAGGTTGACAACTGTTAACAGACGGGATAACACTGACAAATGATATGGTGAAAAGGTTGACAACTGTTAACAAACGGGATAACACTGACAAATGATATGCTAATTCCTCCACATCTAAGTGACATCGACAATATATTACTAATTAGTTTAGGAATCACATAACTTTGACAAATGATGCGCTATAAAATATTTTGGTTTTCTTAAATTATTGAGGTGACAAAGAAAAATGAAATGCTTTGTTATAAACACTACTGTCTTTTTAGCATAATGAGATAATATCGAGAAATGAAACTTTATGTCCTTTTTTGAATCGACAACTGAAGTGTTAGTTATATTAAATTCATCTTCAAATGAAAGAATACCACAGACAATTGACGTGTTAGGTTATAATATGGTTATCGTTAAATGATGCAACAATATCGAAATAACTGAAATGTTACGTTATATCATGTTTATCTTCGAATGATTGAATAACATCGACAGCTGAAATTATGTTTGATCTTTAAAAAATTAATAACATGGACAAATGCGTTTATTATTATTTTAGATAGCCTCGACAACTGACATGACATTTTATAATATTGTCAACATCAAATGTAAAATAACAGCTGAAACGTCATGACCAACTTACTATTGTACTTTTAAAAAGCGGGTTTTATTTCACTTCTTTTGAATAGAAAATATTTGTTTTAAAAAATTACATTTTTGAATTTACTAAAATAGTGCACAAAATCACATAAACTGCACACAAATCGATTTATTAAAAAGCCTTTGATATTGGATATATGTCCGGTCGAACGGAAAATCGATATGCTTAAATACACGTCTCTTTGACGAACAGAAATCCTAACAGTTTTCTGTACTATCAAACCCCTGTCCCTAATTCTCGCCTCGACCCTCAATTCAGCTTCAGGCATTGACCACGTGTCATCATTTAAAGAGATAACAACGCGACCCGACTCTATTAGAAAGTAGTTAAATATTGATAGATCGATCTGGGCGAAGAGCAGGTGTTTGAGCTGTGCAGTTTCGATAAAGACGAACACTTTAATTATAGACTCCGTACAACACTCGGCACAGCGGTGCCTCGCGTTATTGAAGACGTCTATCGCAACTGAATGTCATCACCGCATGTTGGAGTAATGAGAGCATCACTTTAGACTCTTTAGCAATCTTATTAAGTGATTAGTTGTAACTGTTTAGTTGATATGTTTGTATTGAAGTTGTTGAGATTGTCAGTTAGATAATACGAGGGGGGATTACGCATCTGAGGTGGTAGTTCTTGTTAGCTCGTGGACGCATTTGTTAATCTAAATCGTACATTATGTCTGCCAAAATATTCATTTTGTTTATCATAATATTATAACAATATATTATTACACATAGTTTCTAGTTTAAGATGACACAATGTAGTAGTAACACTTTATACTAAAAATAAATGAATATTTATTCTTTAGAAAATAATAAAACTATTATAAACCTTTAAACATTAGGAATAAGAACAGCGCAGTATCATGATCGTATATTTTTTCTTTGTTCAAAATTGCCTCTGTTCACCCAGCAGAAAATAGGTACCTGGTGGTATAATAAATGCACTTATTATTATATAGAACATATGTACGAATATACCATCTGGCACATTAATTTCAGAATAAAAACGAATATTCTGCAAATTTCATTTCAATCCCTTTTGAAACATCCGACTGGTTTGTTTCCCGTCTATCTGACTGCATACGGTATTGTGTCGTTGTGATTTTACCAAGGTGTAGAAAGTCGGGTCTTTCTGTTTTACTAAATAAAAACTAAACATCTATCTGTGCCTGGCATTAAAATACAATTCCCTACCAGAACGATAATACCCCATAGGATGTACACACTATAAGTAAATGCACCACAAAATGAAATTAATCAAATCCGGATGGCATGACAGATTAACTGTTAAAGAACCTTATGTTCTTACGTTTGAGTGGTATTCGTTAGAGCATGAAGGACCAGGCTGTAGACACAGTACTGTCATTGTTAGCAATAACTATAGGACGAGCCACACCCAAAGTGGCATGGTAAATGGTAAATTCATGTACAGAGGATTCTGAAAAAAAGATTTTTGATGAACTAATTCGAGAATATATTTTAAACGCAATATACGTTCATGTTGTTTTTCTCTATAGCCGACGACTGAGTATCGATATGTATCAATTATGCTTTGCGCCACACAGTACCCCCACATAGGATTCGAACTTTGGTTGTCGGCGTGACTTGTCAGCCACTCGGCTATCCCGCCATACCGATAACCAATAAGTTATCCACTTATCGGTGTCCACTCCAAGCAAAAACAAAAGAACCTAGTTCTTTTCATTCTGCACGGGCTTTTGGTGCTACAACAATTACCATAAATGGTTCCATTTTTTGTCAAAAAGTCATCCATACACCCAACATAACCATTTAGAAAAATTTCCAAAACAAGACAAGAAGCAATTTACCACATAACTGAATGCTTCATGTGTCTTGCTGAACTCGCTCGCTCCCTACTAACTGATGACGTCGCCCTATAAATGGACAACAGCGAAATTGAGGTGCTTCCGACTCGGTGCCATAAAGACGCCCGTCAGCTGACATGTCGACATGGAGCAGGTGATAGTGACGTGTGAACTGTGACGTCACTTATGCTAGTGCTTTGTCTTTGTTTTGGTCACGCTTTGTAATATGAAACCCAACTATGCATGCATATGAAAATATCAAAGATGGAGTGAACTGTCCTTGGTACGTGTACGAACTGTGTTGGGAATTGGTTGAAATCTCACAATTGATGATTGTTTCATTGCCAACGAACAATCATCGAAAAAAATTGTTTACCATCATTTTTCAGATTTTCCTATCCAGGTTGTTATTGTAGATATGTATAACATGATGCAACTTGCTACTTTAAAGTGATGACTAATATATCATGACCATAAACTTCCAGGAGTCTTCAAGAAATATTCAGTCATGACTTTTCAGTTAGTGAAGTGAGTTTTCTAAGAATTAAACAAGTTTGCAGGCCCCGACAACTTCGAAGATATGTTTAGACTTAAAGATGTATTGATGGGTTTATGGACAATAAGTCGACCCCCTGTAAACTTTGATGTTGAAGGTGTTGCTGGGGTCACAATAATCCGCTAGTTGGTGTTGGTTTAAGATTTTCGATAAGGTCACCATAACGTAAGGCGTGAACATAGTTCACTCAAAATGTCATCAATGACATCATATGGGAGTGACGTTTACGATGATGAACATATTTCATTCAGTTTAGATATATGTAAGGAGAGAACTCGATGTAGATTGCATTCAGTTTCGAAATGGCAAATGCACAGTTAAATCAACGATTCCTTCCTCAGTTAAATCACATCTCGTGGTGGAGGAGGACTATGTTGGTGGATTCATGGACTGAGTGAATATGAGGGAGCGAGATCGGAAGTTCACAGAAAAGAACTGTAAGTCCACTGCGTTATAACTGTTAATGACATTGTGACGTCCATAGATCCCATTTGAACCACCACGATCCCGACGGTCTCCGTACCAACAATCATCAGGAAGGGTCGTCATATGAGCGAAATATTCTCCGTACCAACAACCATCAGGAAGGTAGCACTGTCGTCTGAAGAGATTGGTGGGAAAGGCCCATCCCAATATTTTTTAAATAATTAAATTTCTTGCTAAGGAGCAGACTCACGCTGAAGTCCGCCTGTTGCAGTTATGCGATGGACAGAAACATCCATCGAAGAAAAAGAAATACAGGAACTTGGGAACACCGCCATGACGTCCTAAGACGTGATCTTGGGAGTGGACAAATCAACACCAGAGAGTTTGCAGATGCTGCATCTCATCTACTTCATGTTTGGTGATTTTGTATACGAAATCTACTGGACGAAATATAGTACTTTTCTCCTGTTGTTTGTGCTCTCAACCGCATAATCCAGATTACCGCCTTGTGAAAACACTGGATAATGTCTTTGTTAATCCCCTGTTAATTGGCATAAAGTCAAATGGACAGGACGTCGACCTTTTTTCTTAACTGAACCGTGATATTCACCCAAGGGTCGACGTGCTGTGCAGACACCGTATTGATGCAGGGACTCTATTATGTTCTTATTGACATTTTTTGTTGTTTGCCGGAGGTATTCCGTATAACACAGTTTGGAGATTGTGGCCATTTACATAGAAGTAGGTATTATTTCTAATAGCAGTGTATAACTTACATGTAAAAAGATAATGAACAGTATCTTCATTGTGGTATCCACAAGCGCATCCAGGGTTGTTAGAAATGTGTCTATTTACTTTATCCGCATTCAATCACTACAGCCGAGCTTAAGTCGACAGTGTACGATCTGACAGAATCGACTGCCATAATTTAGATCCAGATAATTTTTTGATTCATCATCTTTAAGCAGAGATTAGTATATTTCGGGGAGAGGGGCATGTGTCATCAAGATGTGAGGTGGTTCACAGTGAAACGCCACTTAATGAACATAAACATCAGTTCATTAAACATTAATTATCTGAGTATTAGTGGAAGTGTAAAAATATCAACAATTCCCGCATCATTGTTAAAGCGCTATTGATCCGCCACAAGGGAGGGTAATCACGCTGAGATGAAACGAGTGTTGGTTTCTGTTACATCAGCATATTTTACACTTTCCAAACACGTTACTCTTAACTGTTATTTTGTTTTCACAATATCTGGGTCGTCTAAAGAACTTACACGTCAATGTGAAGAGATGCGACCATTACGGGTGTCAGAAACATGATTGATCACAGATTTGATCATACAGTCTGTTTGGCTGGTCCTCACCCTACCCGTATTCTCGATCATTGGGTACCTGTCATAAGGCACGTGCCTAAATGCCTACTTTAGGCACGTGCCTACACTTAATTTTTTCGGCAATTTATTTTACACGTGGTATGTTATGGATTTATCTCCCTTTCTATGAAAGGTGGATAACTCTCATGCTACTTTGATGCCAGCATGGCGTGACGTCAGCTTCAAGCGAGAGATCCTTTTGGTGCAATGATGAGAATCAAGAGGTACCATGCCCCCAAATCACCCTAGAAGTCTCGCACTTCCAGTTGTGCCTACACTTCATTTCTTTCCTGGGTACGCCCTTGTCGATCATTGGGTACTGGTAAATCTCTAAGACCTGCCTCACGTACGGCTTCTCTTCCTCACAGAAACACGGTCCAAAACGGTGTTAAACTCACTCTTCACACCATCACCGGGACGGTAGGGTAACCCAGCGGTTAAACGGTTCGCTCGTCACGCCTTGCAGACTGAGAGGAAGGTGGGGTATCCTCGTGGTTAAAGCGTCCATGTTCGAGTCCCTTCATGGGTACAACGGTACTGGTGTCGCCCGTCGTGATTTGGCTTGAATATTGCTAAAAGCCGGGTTAAACCTTACCAACTCACTCTCGCCATCACGAAAATCTGTTACATGTGAATCATCACGCTTCATGTTAAAACAATTCAGAACTGGTTGTGTACGATACTCCCATATATATTGGTTGGAGAGGAGAACAATAAACCTCCATACACACAGCGTCATTGGGTGACATTACGTACTCTGTACAGAGTATGGTTTTGATTTTTGCTTGTCTTGACATTTATGTTTGGCTGTTAGTAATTGTGGACACGTATTGGGCATGCTAACATTACATAGCGACAGTCCTACTTGAGAGTATCCATTACCGAAGCCGGATCCACCCTCTCGGTGTTATTGGAAGCATAACGGAATCCAAACTATGTTTTCATATAATTTATAAAGTGCACATTGTGTTGTGATAACTAAAAGATATTTCCCCACTTCTCCGATTTTCGCAGTAACACGTGTGCGAGGCTAAACAACACCCCTGTGCTTACAACGGGTTCTTTCTAGTCAAGTTACCATGTTCAATCAAGTCCATTAAACACCGTTCCCGGGACGTTTGAATAGAATAATTGTTTTGTCAATAATGTATATTTGCGGTATTTTTCTTTAATGAAAGTAGTGTTTGGTGCAGTGTTGCAGGGGCTTGAACTGGGAAATATGTCTCGTCAAATGGGTTATTTGATGGAAAACATATAATTCAACTAAACGCATGTCTACCACGGATATGGAATGGGCACTATGCCATGTGTGAATGTGACCGAGTGAATGATGTTTTCCGCCTCATTACCCAGCGTTGCAGCTATCACACATATCAGGGGGTCTACACAATTGTGGTTTGATCTTGACACACCACTGGTTGATAGCGTGGTACGTTACGGATATTTTTATCCTTTCCAAAATATTCGATCTTCTGTGGGTTTTTAATGTTTTATTTGTCTCTGTTGTCTTTATTTCTTTTGCTTTGTTCTTTTTTGTCTTTTGTTGTTGTTGTTGTTGCTGTTGTTGTTGTTGTTGTTGTTGTTGTTGTTGTTGTTGTCGTTGTTGTTGTCGTTGTTGTTGTCGTTGTTTCTGTTGTTGTTGTCGTTGTTGCTGTTGTGTTGTGTTTTTTCACATTGGTACTTTGTGATCCTATATTCCAGCAATGTGCCAGCTATATCACGGCGGCCAGGGGTTGATATTATGAGCAATAATTAAGCACAATCAACCTGGGTGCCGTTGTACACAGCAACCTTAGAGCTACACCAGTCGTAAGTCTATGTTGTGGTATGGGAGTTACGATCACCTTAGCGCTACACCAGTCGTAAGTCTATGTTGTGGTATGGGAGTTACGATCACCTTAGCGCTACACCAGTCGTAAGTCTATGTTGTGGTATGGGAGTTATGGCATGGGTACGATCACCTTAGTGCTACACCAGTCATAAGTCTATGTTGTGGTATGGGAGTTATGGTATGGGTACGATCACCTTAGTGCTACACCAGTCGTAAGTCTATGTTATGGTATGGGAGTTATGGTATGGGTACGATCACCTTAGTGCTACACCAGTCGTAAGTCTATGTTGTGGGGAGTTATGGTATGGGTACGATCACCTTAGGGAGTTATGGCATTACGATCACCTCACCAGTCGTTCTATGTTGTGCGCTACACCTACAGTCGTAAGTCTGTCTATGTTATGGTACCTGGGTATGATCACCTTAGCGCTACACCAGTCGTAAGTCTGTCTATGTTATGGTATGGGTATGATCACCTTAGCGCTACACCAGTCGCCAGTCTATGCTATGGTATGGGAGTTATGGTATGGGTACGATCACCTTAGTGCTAACATCGCTCTGTACAACGGCGCACAGGTCACCTGATTGCTAGCTCCAGTTTAGCAGACTTAGCATTAGAGTGGAATCTGTTCTAAGTCCTCAACGTCAATGCGGAAGAATATCCAGTCTCGATTAATTACCAAACATTAATCAGCTGTGCGGTGAGGGCAAACAGCGATAAAAAGAATATAAATGGATCAATGAATATAAGTGATGACACGCTATACACTGAGCTCTCTATTTCTTGCAAATATAACCCGAAAGGGTCATAGGTGTTCCCAAAAGGGTACGTATGTCCTGGGCCCAGTCGCACAAAGCGATCTTAGCGCTACAGCTATCGTAAGTCTACGTTAGAGTATGGGAGTTACGATTGTCGTACCGCTAATATCGCTTTGTGCAAGTGTACCCTCGTCTACGGGTAGCACCGCTACAATTTTCACACAAAGTACCTGTTTGTTTGTTTCTCCACGGGGCGTTCAGAAATAGTAAACTTGATGTCGAACACGTTGCATATTTTATGTTTTGAATTTTCTTCTCATGTCTCGAACGTGTAAGTAAGACCTGGCTTCTAGGGTACTTCGATGTATTGATGCCCGAAGTCAATGTTATTGCTGATACAACTACCGTAATTGAGCCCGTCAACTAAGCTCTAGCTGTTAAGATTGACGTAACTGAACCAGTCAACTGAGCTGTTAAGACTGTCGTTATGGAGCCCGCACTATAGCTACAGCTTTGATATGTCAGAGTTCAAAATTACTTCAGCAGTAGACATGTTTGTGGAAATGTTGCCCTGATTAATGACTAAAGCGAAACAAACAAATCCCTTGCCCGGAGACCAAATCAAAGCAAAATTGTTTCCATTTTTCCGAGACCATAAATCCTTCAAATCACAAAGGAAATTACGCTGTTGTCTTGCTGCTTTTACAGTACACCCACGTAGTCTACTTGAGAGAATTTTTTTATAGTAAGTTTTAAATAAGTGGTTTTTTTCATCTTCTATTACTGATATTATTTAGTTAATAAAATTCTTTAAAGAAAACAAATTCGAAAACCGCACCCAAGCTCTACCCTCTCATAAAAAAACAAACTTGTTTTACAGACTAGCACTAAATAAGGAAAGTTTTACACAACACATTTAATATGAACACCCATTGTTTTGGTGCTTTCCAATCAGCAGCGAAAACGGGACAGTTATTAAAGCTGTTCCAAATGTTTAAGTAAGTGTCAGAAAAGTTTGGGGAAAATATCGTTTACATGTATACATGGCCTTGCATACTCTGTCAAAGTCTGGACAATGGCGTCCATGTTTCTAAGAGGGTGCCAACTGGAGCCACCACCAATCCGCCAGCCTCGGGCAATCTCGTGCCATGTCCGTCGCCGTTACTATGAATAGCTTCCTCTCAGCGGAAACTCTCGGATATTGTCCCCGCCTCGCCTTCCTATCGCTCGCGTGATACGCTAACACTGGCATTAATATTAAACCCCCGATCAAACGTTTTTGTTTAAACATTTGCGATATTTCCTTCTCCCGTACAAGTCGTAGCTCATGTTTACGCCAGCGAATTTTGTCTACGGAAATTACGACCAAGTTAACATTGGTGACGCGTGCCTGAGGCAGGAAAAGATTTCTATGAGCTTGGCGCCTGTCAACCACGGGGATAGGTACAGCAGTGTTGACACATTGCAGGTGGGTGCACGCGACACCATGACAACCTATTCCCAGTATTCCAGAGTCAAGATGGAGCCAGCGGACCGAGGGGGTGGGGCAAGGGGGTGGATGGACTCCCAGCCCAAAGGCCTCACCCCGGGGATTGTTGCAAGAGATGATAAGTTAATTTCCTCGGGGGTACCTACCGTGAAGAGACTGCCGGATAATCTTCCCCATCCCCCAAGACATGGATATCCTGCTCCAGACAACTCGAATTCCGTGTCGGAAATTGTCGGAAATGATCCTCGGAAAAGTGCCCCTCAGCTTATGGGGCGTTCGACGCTAGGTGACAACGTCATGTATAACTTTCCAGGCTCTCCTTACCTACCTCAGAGAAAACAGCCACCCCTCCGTCAATCCAGCTTCTCCCCTACCCCCGGGGAGGTCACATGCACGGAGAAAGTCCTACCCAAGGTGTTTGTGCCGGCAGGTGAGTTGACGTTAATTGACGTTACAACGGGCCTGGGGATTAAATGACGTCTTAATGTTAAAACATAAAATTGTTTGTACGTACTGTTAACACTCCTTCCATAGTTGATATACGGTGAAACCCATTATGAGAAAATTCTAAATTTGAAAATACACATTTCTTACAATTTTAGTAAATCTCATGTCCTTAACTTATGACTGTTCACAAAAACATCAAAATTGACTTAAATCAATAATATTCAGTAATTACCTCGATAACGGAGATATTCCTTTCGGGATCCATTTTCAGTGTCACTTGTCCCAAGATGCATTGATCCTGGAAACGTATGTTTCCTCAGATGAGAAAGCGATAACATATATTACGACTGAAGAATGATAATTATTATTATATTATTATACTTATATACTTCATTTGCGGTTTGTCATGGTGGGCTTATGAAACTGATGCTTACTAAATTTGACATAAGCAAATTATTAAGAAACATGTCACAGAAATGTGTGAGTGACTGTCATGTCATGTCGGTTCTGTCTGAATGTTTATAATGTATGTGTAAATATCATTATATTTGAGGCGTCGTTTTGAACAAGTATGAATTGCTTACATCTTATTGTTATGCAACGAATCTTTCTGATATATGTATAAATGTATTGAGAATCTACATCCATTTTTAATGCCACGTAATACTTCGATTCAGCAAACACATTGTCTAATGTTCTGTTTTCAAGTTTGAAAATGCTTCCACCTCCCTCAGGTTTTCATTATAACATTACCAACTGCATTGTTCTAATGGAGCACGGCAAAGGTCCCATTTGTTTGAGAAATGCGTAATTCAGCTGGGCCGTTAATGGCGGGTGTGTATCAACTGTATTTCGTTTTTCGTACATCTTCGGAAATGCGGTTGTCATCAACTGTCAACAGACATTGTTTTTCCGTAAGGTGATAGTGAATCATCACGATCACGACCGCGCATCATTTCATTGTCTACCAAAGTCTTCATCACATATTGTGTCTGTACGTGTAGATTGACGACTGTACACCTTGAGAAACGCAGACACCACATGAAGCTCAGTTCTTTAGTAACGCTGCCTGGGTTGACGAGCAGGGAATCCTTAGTGAACTCTATCCTGTTATCACTGTTTTAACAGCACGAGCATGTGTAGTTAATGAAGATATGTCATCCTGTTAACATTTATAATTTCCTATTTTCTTATTACAGCAGGCAACTATACCAAACGTGACTGTAGCAGGAACTTTGCATACGCTATTTCCAAAACATTAGAAATACTTACAAATATTATTTAAGCATTATGGAATTACGAATATACGTTTTCAATGTGTAAAGTACTTCGTTTGAACACAATTCCTGAACATGGAAAGTTGTATTCTTGTCCCATAAATGTTAATGTGTTAAGTATTTTACCTAAAACGTATCTATTCTATTCCAAAGTTTAAGAAAACTCAGTGAATAGAGACTTCTGTGGCAATAGCCACTGACGTTTTGGGCAGAGCGATCAATACTGACTAAGGTAAATCATTAGACTAGCAATACTTTGAACGGATCATTTCTGCATAGCAGTGAACAGAATACACCAATCGTATTTGATCAAATACGTCCACAACTCCGGGAAGAATGTAATGTTTCAAGTATCATTGCACGTCGAATATTCATACATGTGGCGCATACGGTCCACATCCCAGGTGATGAGGATCACCTGCATCAATCAAAAATAACAAAATAGTTTGTATGTAATTCGTCCATGCAGGGGCAACATAAAAAGGGCTTATTTCATTGTCTTCCGTAACTGTTTCTTCTTAGAAATTATTGAAGCTGGATATTTAGGAGGGAAGAGAGATTCTTAGATTCCTAAATCCATAGTCTTATCATCGACCATGAATAACATATACCTGTAAGGTATCAACATAAATGCAACTTTTCAGGTGGCGCGCGTAACATTATATCTGTACAAATTGTTTCACGTCAAATGCTCACTACCTGAAAAGCCTATGTGTCCTTAAAAAATCAAAAGGTGTCAAATAATTGTGTGATGTGACTACGATTAAGAGACTAGCCACAATTGCCTTCTTTTCGTAATTAACCAAATCATATTAAATAAAAGTAATATTTAGTAATAAAGTGATTGTGGCTTGTCATTAAAAACGTCAGTATTAATAGCATTCATATTGACATTCCTTTCTCTGGTACAATGAAAGGAATAATGTAAATATGAATATAAAACATCATTGTAACAATGATTATCATTCATATAACTAGTATATGTAATCACCACAGTTTAGTTACATAACCAACATTAGCTGACTCTTTTTTTAATAACGTTGGAACGTTTAGCTACCGTATCAATATAAGGAAAGTTGGATTTTGTGATTTCAACGTCTTTAGTCTTATAATGCTGGTACCTTCATCATGTCGACTTGGTAAAGGTTCCAGCAGCATCACCGACACGTCGTGCTAAAAGAACAAAGACTCCAGTCAACTCTGTCTTCATTAAATTTGAAGTCAATTAATTTTTAAGTAAAATAAAAACATACAGACATAGGACTATCAAAGTCGACATCTATCAACCTGTAACATAAGTTTCTTATAATTTGTTTTAATCGAAATAAGAAAATGTTATCACGGGGAAAGTAAATATACATGAGTCAAGCTTGGTGATGATAAAGAATCCAAGAAGGCGAGGAACCACTACCCGCGTTAAATCAATACTGGTGGTGTTGTAGGTTTGGAGGTGATCTTGGTCCAAATACGTGGTGAAGTATGTAGAAGCTCTGACTGTTGTATGAGGTATATGGTCACTTAGATATCATAAGTAATACATAACAGCGGTCGCAAATTTATATTTTCAGCATTACTTAATTTTTTTGCGCTACTCCATTACCATTTTGGCGGACACCCGGTGTCGTCAACGTTTTTTTGTTCCGTTCATAACGTTGCAACACTGTCTTGTTCGCCAAATGGATCCTGTTTCGGCAGAAATTCGAGACTGATTATCATCTGGCAGCAGTAATGAAATTTATAACCTCGCGATAGTAATCTAGATGATTAATAATATCATTATACGGAATCGCCGATACCCTCCACTGGTGGAACAACATATTCGATCACGTTTTTCAAATGCATGTAAACATTGGCCCCAAAATGACCTTATGCTAAAGATAGAAAATAGAATGAATGATGTCCCGCTCCTTGCAATTGAAACTAAAACATTGACTAGACTTAGCATATGTTTATGACGGGTGCCACTGGTGGGGCAGGATACACTCACCTTTTCACGAACACCTGGTATCATCACTATTTCATAGTATTAAACACATGCTCTGTGATCGTATCGCATGGTGACAATCACTTGATTGTCTTTTCCAGACTCGATTTATTTACAAACAACATCATACAGCTGTAATACTGCTGAAACAATTATATGCTCATGATAAAGACACAATTATAAAGAAAAAAATTGTACAATCGACTCTTCTCTTAGAAGAGATTTGTTATGAACGTGGAATGGGTTTTGTCGCTTCTATTAAGCATTTCCTTTATTTTAACACAAATCATATAAAACTATTTTTGTGGGATATTTTTGTCATTTGTGTGTTCAAATCCAACGAAAACAATCAAATTGAATCAGTGTTGTAATATTGTCGATGTGTCAAATTATTCAGATATGTTTTAGAGATTTCTAATTAGAATATGTGTGATTTATCTCACTGTTCCAAACAGTAAAACATGAACGCGCCCATAGGCATTGGAATCAAATAGTTTGATTACCGACAGTTTTGCGAACGATATATTTCAACTAAAAATTATTGTTAGTAAGTGAAACAATCTTAAATACACACAAAAACCGTTGTTCCCAAGGACGAATTGACATCAGTGTGTAAGCTGACATAATGTGACATGTTCAGATTGTCTTTACGTTCAAATGAGAGGAATTTTGTCTTGAAGAATGGTGATAATTTTATGGATATACAACTAATTTATTCTGTGAAAGGCGACGTTTCGACATAGATTCTAATGTGGTTGATCACTATTTGTTCATTATTCTTCATCACCGGAACTTCTAAAATACCCATCAAAGAAGAATGTTCTCTTCACAAGTATAACCGAATTCAAGAGAGGTTTTGTACAGATAATTAATATTTTGTTACTGAAATTTATTATAATCTGTTTGGAATGCTTAAAAAACATAGACGATTATCGTGAAAGAGTGAGTGAGATGAGTGAATTTTGTTTTACGCCGCGTTTAGCAATATTCCAGCAATATCACGGCGGGGGACACCAGAAATGGGTTCTCACACATTGTACCCGTGTGGGTAATCGATTATCGTGACAGAAGAACACACCGTAAGGTTTGATCTATCTGTTTGACTGGCAATTTAGACGTTTATGAATAATAAGAAATTATGATACTTTATGGATGACAACGTCTTTATTATATTGTGATCACACGTTTCGGTATAAGAATCTGTACCGAACCGTATCTGTACCATTACGTGTAAAGTATTTTCTTAAGGTTTGACCTAGTTATGAATATTTAATGTAGGAAGTAGCTCAGGTATATTACACCCACCAGGAAACACAATGAGGAGACCCGTTTACCTAGGAGACTTTATAATCACAAACACCACTATATAGATTTTGATGTACCCATACATAAACGGCCTACTACTTGGAATGTCTGAATGAAAATGAACGAGAAAAAGAAATTTTCAAACAACTTAAATTGGTTGGAGTGTGTGAGTGAATATGGTTTTACGCCGCTTTTAGCAATATTCCAGCAATATCACGGCGGGGGACACCAGAAATGGGCTTCACACTTTGTACCCATGTGGGGAATCGAACCCGGGTCTTCGGCGTGACGAGCGAACGCTTTAACCACTAGGCTACCCCACCGCCCCTTAAATTGGTTGGAAATTGTATAAAGCCCTCTTGTTCAGCATTTGCATGAACTCCATGGAGCTCCTAACATATTCATCATAGTTCATGCTGAATTGTTTTCTTTCTTAGTGAAATGGACACGAACAAACTATCGATTTGGGGTACTGTCCAGAAATATAATATAGCCAATACAGGTGTAAATATCAACCTTTTTGCAAATGTATAAAGATTATCGTCAGATTGTCATGCATGTCAACGTTTACCATATCTAATAAGGAAATAGGGTTTTGTTACTGAAGTTTTCATACAGGTAATTTTTTATATTTCTTTCAAAAGCCCTATACATATGGGCACACTTATAATTTACCTACTGATATATTGGGAGCACTACTTCAAATCAAATCATTTTACGGATAGAAGGAGAAATCACATGAATTCAGCAGAATTCAATGTTTCATTACATGTATACATGATACAGGATAATGGATTTTCAAAACTAATTTTGTATATTCAGGAATAATGACGCAATGCCATCGTAATGGAATAAATGGGATTTTTACAAAGCGTTAAATGTTTAAATATACTGTGGAGCAAAAAGTCTATGCTGTTGAAAAATGGATTTGAAGTACAAATTGCAAACATTAACAGGCTGAAAACATTTACGTGCTGTGAGATACTTCGACATGCTGCACGTAGTATCGCCTTTGACACCCGTATCAACACATCACCACCGAATGTGATTTTTTGTTTGTTTCATTTTCCGCTACCGTCAAATATAGGGTATTCTTTCTTTTGCTCGTCCGCGTATTAGATAACTGAGAAACGTTTACGTTCTGATTTATAATGAAATTTGATTACTTGAACGTGAGACCAAAACAAGCGCCATCATAAGGAAATGTCAGCTATTAATGTATGTGACATTAGATGAACGGGTTTATTCTACAGCGTGTATTAGCAGGTAGGTTTTATCACATTGTACATGTGTGAGACATGGTTCTAGTGCATATGTCCTCAGTCATGAGTGTACTCAAACAACAGTAAAAGCGGTGGCATTTTATTGATGACAGCTACATTATTCTATTCAGATGCTACGTTTCGGGAATATTATACCATTGTCAAGATGGTGTTTCTTGATCTACAGGATCAAAACCGAAACGCTGAATTATAATCATCCATGAAATATTTCGTCTTCCCTGTTACTTTCCAACCTCTGTAATACCACTCAAACATCCCCTCTGTATAACTAAAACTTCACAATAGTAGATCATACAGACACTATTTTATACATTCAATTCACTGTCACTATGGAATTCGTTACTACCAGTTCAACTATGCTTGAAATACGGCTGCTGATCATGGTTAAGTCAATTCTGAAATTCTGAAAAAACTTAGTATACATTCTCTGAAAATATTTTAGACAAGCATTACAATTTTTTTATTAAACCAAGAAATGAAAAGGAACGTTAAGAGAAAGATGAATGAAACGTTGTCGTCGTTAATTTTCTGTGGTATAATCTAGTAGTTTTCACCGCTAGTTAGCTTTAACGCCCAATGGAATCGCTGTCTAGTCTAGATTATTCCATGGCGCTGACGTTTCATATTTTCTTATATATCGTTCTGGCTATGTGCATTTGAACTGATATACATTAGCCTCTACATTAAAAGTTGCACCTGTATGTCACAGAAAATGACCGTGGCAAATGCATTACCTGTCGAGGTATTGTTTTTGTCAGACCCTCTCCGATGGGTGAAAGAATATCAGTGTTGTAGAGAAACTGACAAAGACACTGTGCATTTGTGACTTTAACACTTGTTGTTAATGAAGTTTATTTTAAATTCTTGTCAGATGCCTATTCAAGACAATATATATTTCACCTGCAAATTAGCCTGTTGTAGTAAAATGTAGATAATTGGATAACTACTATGTATGTATGCTGATATAACTGTACATGTCGCCATGGTAATTCATCATCACGTATGTATTGTTCTGTTAACCCTTACCTGACGGCTGTATGGTAACATGTACTTCGGAGGGTTATGTATGAGGATCTACGAGTCTGCAACAAAATGAATGACATAATTGAGGACAGAAAATAGTATGTACTTGTTCGAATTGGAGTTTTGGATTTACATTACATAGGTATTTATGCATACGCTTCAGCAGTTATGTCTATTCTGCGGGGATCTCAGCAGAATTCCAAATGATTACGCCGGCCTGTAAATACCATTTAATCGAGTCTTGACCAACAAAATGCAGTGATTAATATTTAGCACCGACCCATGCCGTCGCGGTACGATGACATGCAGTCAGCCAGGTCACTGAGACTGACCACTCTATGTAATCACTGCAGGGATAAATGAAACCCGTGACATTTTTAGATCATGTCAAGTGCGAACGCGTTAAAGAAGCTTATACGAGTCAACTATTACATCTGTTCAGTTTCCTCGTTGGTGAACCAATGTAGATCCGGGTTAGAATTGATCTTCAGCAACCCATGTTTGTCGTAAGAGGTGACTAACGGGATCGGGTGGTCAGGTTCTCTGACTTGGTTGACTGATGTCATCGTATCCCAATTGCGTAGATCGATGATCATGCTGTTGATCACTGGATTGTCTGGTCCAGACTCGATTAATTACAGACTCACTCCTCGTTGTTGTTTAATGACAAGCTAAAATAACACGGTAAAGCACAGCTAATACAATCTGGGCGGGCATGCATAGATATAATAAAAGCGACAAAACTATCCACAATCATTTTACAGAACGTGAACACGGTTTCCTTTGACGTAAAGGGCAAAATAGCTGCGAAAATGACTTGTCTATAAAAATCAGTGATGACACTAGGTGTTCATGAATCAATGATGATCAGATGTTCATGAAATCAGTGATGACACCAGATATTCATGAAATCAGTGATGACACCAGGTGTTCGTGGGGAGAAAATAACCATCTCCTAACGTACAGAATTCATAAGAAACCCATGCTAGAATTTGCAGATTCCATTGTGCGACCCGACTGTATCAAAAGCAAGTGGTTATGAATCATTATTACATACATATCATAGCCGATTTTCGCGAAAAGGCGAGCAACCATTTTCCACTGGTTCCACCGTCACAAACACATGCAAAGCCAAGTAAATTGTCATTTACATAAGCACAAAGAAAAGACTCCCACTCACACCAACAGTGGAAAGGTTCCCGAGTTTGAAGACTTTCGTGAACCTAACCCAAATATAAATATGTTTAATATTTATAAGCATATAGTGGCGTGATTCGCACATTGAAAGCTCCAATTGCCAGCCTCCAAATAAGTTTATTACGAAAAAAGTCTGTCAAACATAATCAAAACATTAGCGTTAGTTTGGGTAGGCTGTTTGGCCCCAAGTAACTTAGTCTAAGTAATACGGTTAAAAGAGAATGCTTTTATATCGAATGCCTACATTTGTGCCTGGCCTCAACGACAAACGCATGTTTTAAGTGGCTTTTAGTAAGCTAAACAGGAAGGTATTTCGTACTTGGACCTGGCTTTCATTGAGTCGGGGTTAGAAATCACAATATAAGACACGATATGTAAATTTTCGATACTCCATATCCGTTTTAGTGTGGCGTGAGGGTTTCCAACGACAAGCAGGTGTTGGGGTTTTCTTGCCCGACCATTCTAACAACTCGAAGCGTGTATGTCATTGTAGCTACATATAGATGTGTGCCGCAAGGGCAAGCTGCATTGTTTCTGGGAAATATTCGCTTTACTTTTTATAGGATCCTTCAGCCGATGAATGGTTGGGCGTTGCTTGCTCATTCACGGTATTCAGCGCTCTGGCATTCAATAGTAAAAAATATATAAATGAAATTAAAATGCGGGAAAAACATTTTACAGTTTAGATAAAAATTGCGAAGAACATATGTTGGGTTTTTTAATTTTAAGAACGTACAATGGTTAATGTATATATCTTAATCGGGTCGGTTTGCTCTCGTTACATTAAGGTTTCTGAGTTTTCTATGACTAATGATAATGTGTGTATTAAATATAACTTGATGTATAATTTAATTTCCACTTTTAATTCTGACAACTGAATTAAAAAATACACGTATAAATGCGGTGCTCCCTCTCAAGAGCATGGGGTTGGGGAGTGGTTGGGTTGTTGTTTAACGCTGCACTCAGCAATATTCAAGCTATATGGCGGCGGTCTGTAAATAATTGAATCTGGACCAGACAATCCAGTGATCAACAGCATGACCATCGCCCACACAATTGGGACACGATGACATGTGTCAACCAAGTCAGCGGACCTGACCACCCGATCCCGTTTGTCTTTTACGACAAGCACTGAAGACCATGATGGAATCTGGTGAATGTGTCATTATGTTTCTCATTAAAGGTTACTCAGGGCTTGTAACGTGGCAGTAGCAGTTTTGTACAGAGACAGATGTTGCCCCACAATAGATGTACAGGTATGAGAGGGTGATGGGGTAGCGGGTGGTCGATGCGAACAGTCGTCACTCAGAAGACCCAGTTCGATTCCCCAAATGGTTGAAAAAAGGTAAAACTTTGACTATGTCCCAGATAGCATTCGGAAGTTGGCCCAACGTTGGCAATGATGGCAAAACCATTGCCAACGTTGGGTCAACGTCTGAATGCTATCTGGGGTGTTTGCTTTGGTGGTTCTTGAAAGCTAATACACACTCATTCATTCATACATATACAGACGCACGCACGCACGCACGCACGCACATACGCATAAAGGCGCGTAAGAACGTACACGCATGTGTATGCACATCTCAATAGATGTATGATAATCATAAACATGACGATGTCTTTACCGCGACTGGGTACAACATGGATTAGAACATGTGGTTCATCCTTCCAGCATGCTACCAACTGCACCGTTCCTGGGTACAGCTACAGTAAGCATATCGCATTAAACCACGGAAATGCTGGGAAACCTTGTGCTGTATTAATGCGCGCGGGGTGATAAAACACATTTCCTTCCAAGGAATGCATGTCCGCTTGTACTTGAAGCAATAACATATGAATTTGTATGCACGTGGTGTTTTTTTCGTGTGCATGTCAAGTTTTTTTGTAGCAATGGTTTTCGGAATTCTCAAATACATTCAACCACAACTTCCACCACTAGTCCAAGCAGCATTTATTTATTCAACATGATGATGAGACGTACGTCATCGTATATCGTGTTTTGAGAGTTGACCCCGGCGAGAATTTACTTCTGAAACAGTTTCGGTTCTAAATGCAACATGCCGTGCAAGTTGGTGCGCACTGCCCACATGTTGTAAGTGCCGGTCTCTTAACGGGTTAATTGTGAAGCCAGTATACTAAACTGGTTCTCTGGCGTGATGCGATTGCGTAGTCGTCACACCCTATTTCTATTGACGTCGAACCAGTACAAAGACGTGCAAGATAGCGCGTAAGCTCCTCGTGGTGCCGTCATAGGGTCGCTCGTGGTTGTTTGTCCCGAGGGTAGTGAGTAAACGCTCACCCCCCTCCCCTCGCACTGGGCCGGGCGTTTGGTACAAAGAAGGCGTCGCGTCGCATTCTACTTCAAGGTTTGAATTTACAAACATAAAGCTTCTTTTCTTGTCGTAACATCCCTCCTGGGAATCTCGTATCGGCGCACAGAAAACAAAACAAAATGGAGAGGCAGTTTAGGATTCTTGTGTTGATTCACGTTGCGTCCATTATGGTAAGAACAATAGGAATAATTGGAAACGGAACAAGAGTCATTTACAGAGGTTAATGTGAAAGTAAGACTGGACCTAGGCCCTTTTTGTCCCAATATTAGGGTCCGAACCCCCTTGCATCGGCATCACGTGCATGTGTGGGGCATCTGTTAGCATGCACACCATATGATCGGCCATTGTTTAGGCAAGGCTGGAACTGAGACTATCGTGTCCTATAGTACGGTTACAAGAGCAAATGTAAAAGTTCACGAAAACTAGCGACATATAAAAACATGGTTGGGTGGGATCACACGAGGCCAGCTTGGGATGGGAACCAGACAATCCGTGTTTGTTTATCGAGTGCAAAATTTAAAAGGGGAGGTAAAAGAGAGAAAAATGTGGTCGGAAAGAGTCAAAGCCTCCACCCTCGGCCGGCAATAGCGGTGTTTGGACAGGGCGATGCGACGTTGACATGAGGGGCAATTTCTGTTTATTGTGGCCATTAACAGGTGCTCGTCCCAAGAGACTTGGCAACCACATTGTAACAGTCTTGCTCAGGAGGGCAAGACGAGTTTAGATGCGCCAAAGGAAGGTTCTACCTAAGATATATATATTTTTCATCTCTAGGGAATATGTGTAGGAGTTAGATATTCCATTCATGTTTTTAGAAAACAACTACCGGAATATTCTTCCAATGTCGTAAAACCATTGACGTTATAAACTAGGTAATATGAATGACGTATTGCTTGTTTTTTATCTGGTGCTATGACATTTTCTGTTTGGAAATAATAATGTTATGAATATATATGTTTTTAAAAAACTCTTTTGGACTTTGTGCTTAAAATATGTATGAATACATACTTGATCTCGTCGCTATATGGCTGGAATAATGCCGATGTGACGTAAAACCCAACTCAACCCAACCCATTGACGTTATGGGGCCTCGATGACGAGACGAGACGAGGTGTGTTAATGTTTCCTGTTGGCCTAAACCTCGTACATCATCAGATTCAGTTATGATACACATAACAATAACCTCACACCATAATACCTTGTGCAAAAAATGTATGTCTCTGGTGTTTTCGGTAGGTCAAATCCTTTGAGAACACCTGGTGTCATCCCCGATTTTCTGTAACCCATTCATACTTTTTATCGCTGTATTCCAGTTTGAACACCTATCATCTGATTCCTCGGATAATCGATCCTATTCTGTGGCGCTGATGTTTTTGTTTTGTTTTCGTTTCTTGGGGTGATGGTGTGGCTTTTTAAAACAAAAATCTGTTCAGAATTTTCTACCAAGCACTGACGTTGTATGATTTCACGAAAAACCAACTCTGTTAGATCATTACTTCTGAAATATTACATTGCATCATATCTTTTAATACATATCTTATTTCATCTTAGAAAATATAGAACAAACCAATTTGTTAAACATGGATTCAAAAATCAAAACCAAAAAATCCATTCGTTGAGCATTTCCTTTATAAAATCCGATATTTCTTTCCTTATTTGTTCACGTTAACGTCATAAACTCCGTTGAAAGGCTGCTTGTGGAAAAACACGCTCAGTAAGGCTAATATTTCAATACAATTTGAAACCTAATATCGTATAGGCAATCCGACATTTTGTTTTCCCGGACAATGTAAGAGTGTTCAAGTGATATCCTCAAACTAGGTCAAACTAACCGTAACCTCCATAACATTCCGTCACATTGTTCGAGTCTCGGATCGGAACCCACAACCGCCAAACAAATAAAATTCCGGACATAAGGCTTAAATTGATACCAATATTGTCATTAACACGTAAATCCGAAATGGCTGATCATAAACATATGTGGTGGTCCATTATGACGCACGTTTTCCGCATCAGAGTAGGGTCAGTTCTTGATGTTTGGCTAAACAATATGAAATCCATTCGGATGTGAATTGTTCACAGTTTCGTACAGTGGTTCCTTCCATTCTCACGGTAGAGTATGGACTTGTGGTGAGAACTGGTGCTTTTTCGCTTGTAGTTTTCACACGTGAAAAAAGGTGATGCTCAAGTGTTGAACGGACTGCATTCGTCCAACTCTGAATGTAAACCACAAATGTCAGCAATGTAGTGCCGTAAGTGGTTGCACTTAGACCACGAGCGAATTAGACCCATGAATCAATGTACTGCGGCGTTTTTCATGTTTGACGGGTTTAAATGTAGAGCTAGTTTAAGTTTCTTCCTTTACTTTTGTTAAATACTCCGAATCAATCAAGTTCCGATTCTCCTTTTTCATTGAAAGAACGTTTCTGTACGGTTCCTCTTGAACCCAAATATATCTATTCTGTAATGTATATGAATGAAATGTGGTGAAATGTTTCAGTTTAATATATAATTGAAAATATATGTTTGATCAAAAACTGATATAAAATGAGGAAATGTTTAAATTTAATGTGGCACTGCCTTTAGCAATACCCCAGCAATTTCACGGCATTGGTGCATCAAAAATGGGCTTCACGTATTTTCTGGAATCGAATGCCGGTCTTCAGCGTGACAAACCAACTCATTCCCCACTAGACTATCCAGCAAGCTATTATAATGATATCAAAACCTGTATCTAAAAATATTGATTGTACAAAAAGTAGCTTTGGGTTAATTAGAAATCCTTGAAAGGATTAGTTAAGTCATTAAGCAGTCAAAGATGCTGATATTGTCTCAGTTTCACACAAGCTAGTATACTATTCCCCCTTTAATTGCAAACCTATCTTAAAACACAGTGTTATGTTATATACCCTTTGTGACACTTATAACAGAAAATATATAACCACATTCAATAATGATAATAAACAAGGTCAATCTGGGGCCATTCCTCCGACATAGATAGTTATGGCACAATTGGAAATGACATTTTGAAACTCACAACAAACACCTTATAGCATTCATATTAAATAATGGCAATAAGAACATAAATCTGGGACCATTCCCAAGATATATTTGCTTTTCTTAAGGTACAGTTGGAAATGCCACTGTGAAGGAAATAAAGAATTTCTCTCTCTCTCTAACAAAACAAAGGTCCGTCATCGACTAGCCCTCATCCCTCAACACTAGTAGTGCAACTTCAAAATGCCATTGTTAACTGATAAGAGAATTTTTTGTATCACTTGTTAAAAAAATATAATAAAAAAGGCCAAGCAGACAAATGGAAACTTATAACCATATTCATTAAAGATAATAAAGAAAGTCAATCTGGGACCATTTCTCCGACATGGATAGTTTTCTGAGTCAACACCTGAGGTATAATTGAACGGGCATAATGTCCTTAACTCTACACAGGCAGACGTTGGTTAATCTGTATCCGCGAGTTTATTGCTTGATCTTGCTGAGAACAAACCAGATATGCCTTGTAGTGCGCACAGGATGTGCAAGCAATAACAACATCCTCTCTGGGGTGTCCGCCATATTTATTCTCGTGGAAAAACGCGTGATCTCGTTGATGAGCTTCACTGAAAGAAAGAGTGCTTATTTTTTCATCGACTCTGTTTGTTTCACCGCCAAAGGAGATTGTTCCTCGCGGAAATATTTGTCCGTAATGCGAATTTAAATCAGAGAACCTGTTGAGCAGATGCACAGAAACGTGTGACGTCATCAGTTCCTGTGCCTGGAAGTCATCAGGAACAGAACGATGTTCCGTATCCCATGGGGAAATCAGAATGGCAGTGAGGGACCGAGGCATACAGACAATAACAAGATTGACGTGCTTTAGTTAAGGAATAAATAGTTCCTTTGCGCGTTGCTCTTAAGAAGGTTGCAAACGAAACAGTGTTTAAATGTTTACTTTACTCTTTTTTCAGTTGAAATCGTTGTGTACTAAAGCGGAGATAGTGGCTGTTCAAAATCACAAGGACATCGTTCAAAAAATGATCAGAATGAAAGGTGGAATTTATGTTGTTGCAATGGAATATATTCAATTTTCAATTACACATGGTTATTCACACTTTTGTTTTAGTTTTTTTGTTTGTTGGGGTCTTTTTATGAACATATGCAGGTTAAGCATGCATGTGTGTGCCTAGACAGATGAGTTTCGAGACAAGGGTGAATGCTCTTTCATCGATGCTTCTAAATAAAGGTTAGAGTCATGTTGATTGTTACAGTGATTTGGAACATTTATCGGTCTCATTTTCGAGATTTTGCTGAATACATTTATTATGTACTGTAGCTCACATGTAGCTGACATAAACGTTTCTGATCATTGCTCCAAGCATTGTTGACATATCGTCCAGTTTAGATTCAAGTGCTCTTAAAACCTCACAAGTGTGTAGAATTATCGCCACAAGATGCAATGTTGAGTCAAAATTGACAGTTGGACAATAAGTTCCTCTTCCGATGGCAACTGTAGAGTGTTTCCGTACCAATAACAACATTGTTCATAACGGTACATATCTGAATGACAAGATGGAGTAATAGTTACATATCCCAGAAGTACGAGTATATGCCTAAAATGACACCTCCATAAAACTGAAATATAATATGTATGATAAACGTTGTGTTTATATAGTGTATGTATAAATGTTGATATCTCGAAAACATTTTAACCCTTCTGTAGCAACAACCAGCCTTGCAAAGGGAAATCACATACCTGATCCAGCGATTTCAGGATTAAAATGAAGCTTTCCAATACCATTGTAACTGTCTCCAATGTCGAATATTACAGTACCTGCTGACACAGATGACTCACATAATTCAGAACCTTTGTATTTAGTATACGCACTGTACAACGTCTGCACATTTTAGCTTGTTTTTAGCTTTTTGGAAAAAAATACACTCCTTTTTCATTTTCTATAAAAATGTTCAGTTAAACATTTAGTATGCAGTAGTGTCATCACAGAAATATGGATGCTAAACATTGAGCATAAATGATGAAAACGACAATAACGACATCGATGGCGACTCTGACGATCGGGGTGAAAGTAAAGTTCTGGTACGTAATTTGGGCTACAGGCCAGATTAGTTGAAATGTACCATATACATGTATGTAATCGGAATAGCAAAGGAAACATGTACGTAGTTTTTAATAATTCCATTTCATTAACTTTGACCAAATATCTCTGAGACTGGATACGTTTTAGCTATGTTACCCAAATGAAAATTGTTGCAAAATAAAATATTAAAAGTGCAAATTATTTAACTGACATCAGTTGACACAGGTAATTAAATCAGTATGATGAGTGTTTGATTGGCATTCTAGAAGTTGGTGAATCAATAATGGATTATACAACTTTATGGGTGACTTTAGCCAACCCTTCAGCTTGATAACGGTAAACGAAACTACAACGAAACGTCGCTCTAAGCAGTAAACAAGGAGTTGTCATCCATGAAGTTGTATGTTTCGTTGTCGTATGATGAGTATGTAAACACCAAAGAACTGTCATTCTTTATCATCAGGATCGATGCTCATGCTGTTGATCACTGGATTGTCTGGTCCAGAGTCGATTATTTACAGACCACCGCCATATAGCTGGAATATTGCTGAATGCGGCGTAAAACTAAACTCACTCACTCATTATCATCAGCCGGAAGAGATTCCACTATGGGTAAAAGACTCAATAGGGATAGACATATAATAGACTTAACAACGGTGTTACATGAGGTATTTGCGAAAAGGGTAAGCACGACCTGCTTCTTACACAATCTGCTAAAATAGAAGCCACAAAACCATTTCCACATCCATAAGAAATCTCTACTTAAGGCAGTTTTGATTGTACAATTCTGACTTTATCATGAGTGTATAGTTGTTTCAGCAGTATTACAGCTGTACGATGTTATTTGTAAATAAATGGAGCAGGACCGAACAATCCAGTGACTGTCACCATGCGATACGATGACAGAGTTTATGAATCACTAAAAATAGTGATAATACCAGGTTTTCGCGAAAAGGGGAGCGTATCCTGCCCCACCGATGGCACCCGTCATAAACATATGCAAAGTCTAGACTATTTTTCACCTGAAATAATTCGAGAACGTATGGTACAAGTCCAAATAGGGAATAGGCATCGGACATCATTGTTGTCACTGATGCATCAAATTTCGAACTGTCCACCACATGTCTACCATAAAAGCTGTACCGAGGCCTTGAATGCTGTAACCCCGAACAACGTCTGAGCAAGAGTGGTATGAAGCTCTTTGAAATTTGGTCAAAAAAATATTTTAGAAAGGTAAGTGCGTCTATGTTACCCAACGCCGCACGCTTCAACACGACGGTATAAATCACCCATATACTGTAAAACAAGTACCAGCTCACACGAGCCTATCACGTTATTTTGATTAAACTCCACTGATCCTTCAGACAAAAATGATTAAGTTTTCCACTTCATTGACATTTGGGGTTCTCAGACATGATAAGGAAAATATCCCAACTCGATACAGTGGCGCCTCGAGGGTCTGAACAATAGAGTTATCATAAACACAGTAGGACTGAAACTAATAAAGACAAACTTCTTCCTCAATAGACACATGATGGAGTTTTCTTTAACACAGCCACATGCGCGACGCTGTTCCCATAGTCCGACATTGGAAAAACAAGTCTTTATGCGAAACAGAACAGGAAAACAGCCGAATTGTTGTCAAAAATGCGCCCATAACGCGAAATACTGGTGCAAGCAAGCGCGCGTACTCCAACGGCTTCACCCAGGGTATGGCCGGGCTTCCGCCGTACTGCACTGGTAATCTCACACAGGTTTGGCGTACATTGCCAGAGATCTTTTCAAATCATAACCTCACATTATGTACATAGTACACGCGGCAGGAGATCCGGATATAAGAGAATATTAAATTCTGTGAAGCATTTATCTCAATTTTCACGTAGCGCGTGTGTCATGCGTCGTTTTGGCATTTGCTTGGCGTACATGATTTTCGTATCGAATCGTCGCACTAGGAAATCAAACGTGCGGTTTATTCGGAATATATGAAAAACGTCTGTTAACGTTGACGAACACTTATTTTTGTTTTGGGACGTATCCCATTTCTGAACAAAGGGAACGTATCTTAGACGGTCGCGTCTGAAAAATAACTGATGGTAATGTAATCTTTTGAATGTTTTATGTTTTCACTAAAACGAATAAGTAATGGAAACACAATTATGATATTGGTTGATTACCAGTTGGTTATTCTTATTGTTCAGTATTTATTATAATTGTGACAATAATAACAGTGGTATAAGTTAATGTGAATTCAAATTTTGTACTTTTAAAAAAACAAAATATAAATATCGTATCTCCATAAATGAAACAATATTTATTGATTTAATTTTTTTACTTATTTCCATGGATTAAAATTCGTAGAGGTATTGCAGCTGTATAAGGAGTGATTAGATTTCAGTCAATCACTATGCCACTGTTTCCGATTATGTTTTTTTTTAAATATATTCAGAGCAATACTTTTATTTAGGAAAAGAACTATGCAGCAATTAAATGTAGGGTAATACTGCTATATATTTATCTCCACTTATATGTAATGTATGGCAATTACGACTATCTTAGCGCTAGGAGAGCTTTGAAAATCTAGGCCCTGAATTGTAGTAGACACAGAATGCGCAGTTCTAGAAGCGATGTCGCGCACATGCGCAGTTTCTTTTTACTGTAGAACCGTGGGAATAATAGCGATATAGGTTAATGTCAATTGTAATTCTGTATGTGTATTTTGAAAACAAAATATAAATATCCATTATGTACGTGAACACATATCTCCATAGAGATAAAACAATTTTCTTCTCATTTTAATGGAGTAAAAGTCGTTGAAGTGATGCATCTGTGTAAGCAGTTATTAGATTTCACTCTATCACACTATGTCATTGTTTTCGATTATTTATTTTTTTTAAATACTCAAAACAATACTTCAATTGCGGAAAAGAACTATACAGACATTAAGTGTAGCGTAATATTGCCGCACCAACACCCCAAAACACCAGTTCTACCAGGGACATGCGCAGTTGCTGTTTACAGTAGAGACATGGAATGGACGTATTAAAAGATAAGAAATCCACAGAAATTTCAGAAGTAAATACTAAGACAGAAAAACACTAGCTGTCGTTTAATTAGAATTAGCAGCATGTATACATCAACATGGAGTAGTCTGAAAGAAGTGAGGCTTTAACAAGCTGAAATCCACGTCGGGTTAATTACAGTATGAATCCGCAGCGACAATTCTTGGCCCAGAGGAAGATGATGAAAGCATGAATTTTTAATGACCAATCCCAATCGCTCAACGACAGAGATAATACTTTCGTGACAACTAATACTTGAAATACGCCGAGCTCAGTGAATGGGGCTACTGAGATTTGTTCGCTCGATACAATTGCTATTTGTGTTCACTTAACATTTGTAAATAATACATTTGTCCTCGTAATTAAGGCTAAATGGAGATGCTACCTTATTAACGACTACTTGTTAACAATGAATAAATTGCGCCTCTTTAGCGAACGTCTAAATTATCACATGCTGAGGGTCTTCAATTAAATCAGCTTGACTCTTTACAGACCTGAAGGTTAAAATTAACACCTTTGCACGTGGCGGTCACCTTTTACCCAGTAGGGGGCGCGCAGAGTCAAATACGCCGTGTCCGTGGGCTATTTTCAGCATGTCGGGTAACACGCGAGTTTTTCAGAGCATTAAAGAGGTAGCACTGAAGCTGTTAAAAGGTAATTTTAATCTCGCCTGGTAGCAAAAGAAAAGGAAATCCTAACTGTAAGTCTCTAATTTGTGGGACTGAATCTTCGACGTATCAAAGGAGGACTTTTCGCTCGTTTCCTGTCAGTTTGTTTAAATGTTAGACTTCAGACGAGAAAAGATACACGCAAGAGAAAAGATCCCAGATAATTTCTATCACATGTTTGGACGTGAGTGAGCCATATTATAAAAGGCGTGAACCCACGCCGAATAAAACAGATCTAGATTTGTCCACAATACATCTACACCGGCAAGAAGCCCTTGCATGTACACATGTACCTTCTCAGGTTTCCGCCAATGGGGTTTCTTGGTTGATGCTCAAGGGCAGGGTTTAGTGAGCTTGTCATAACGCTTGGCATTCAGGTTCTGTTCTTAAGAGTTAAATCATCTTAAGTGTCGGAATCGCATATCAGTTTATCAAACTAACGTCAGGCTTTGTATACAGCTATATCGTGCATTCGGCGTGTATGTGTTCGGGTGACTAGGTCCACGCTGCACCTTGCGCCGGTATATCTGACATATTCTTCACATGTACCGCTTTGTTGAATCAGCCAGTGCAAACTACTCGAGCCGCGACTACAACTATTGAAGTGATCTACGGAAATGGATTTGCTAGGGCGGATGAAGCATTGAAGCCTTCACATCTCCATGTCACGTGTGCACGTTTCGAAATCAAACACAAACTGGAAGTTTCTTTGCCCTAACCAATGGGCATTGCTCAACGCTATGATTACCAGCGTTCATACAGTTATGATGAACTGAAGCCGTTTCACATGTTTCTGAATGAGGACCGTTTCTAGATATGGATAGCAGCATGAAATATTCCACACCTGTGAATGACGTTTAAAACGCCGTATAGTTGCAGTATATTCAAACATCTTCCTGTCTAGACTTTGGGGATCTGTTATTTCATTGAGGCATCTTACTGGAAATAGCCTTTCCTCACCTTCAACAGAGGATAGTTCGTCCTTCAAGAGCCATTACATCCAAACAAGGGACGGGAATATCACAGTTACTCATTTGCATACAAATTTGCATACATTGGACTAAGGTGAATTATGTTTTTGTCAGACCCCCAGCTATGGAGCGCGTGGCACGTGCAGCAGTGGGTGGATTGGGCGGCCCGGGAGTACGGCTTGAGGGAGGTGGACCCGGCCAGGTTTATGCATGTGGACGGTCGCGAGCTGTGCCGGATGTCACGTGATGACATATGTCGTCTGGTAGGACCTTATGAGGCGGAGGTGCTGTTTACACATCTCAACTATCTGCGACAAGGTGAATATAATTTCTTTTTGCTATTTAATGTTATTCTTCACACATTGGTGAAACGCTGCCATTTTCCTTTGATTTATCGTTCCATAAAGTTAAACATAGATTTCTTTCGAGGATAAATATATACCAGAATGTCGTAAAGCTAGTCTGGGTGATCTGATGACGTGCTGTGATGTTGAGCATTTCATCGATGTCCAAACATTCCTATTGTCTTCAATACCGAATTTCTATATTACTGAAACGAAATTGTGGACCACCTATTCATTCATATGGATACAGATAAAATGTCGAACTGTTTCTGATCGATCGATCAATTGATTGGTTTGTGTACCAGTCGCCGTTACACCACAACATTCCTGCCGTGCGGCGTCAGTCAAAACGTCTTGATACAAATTCTGTAAGTGGCGGGTTCCGCCGCCCCTTTTCGCGAACACCTGGTGTCAGCTATTTTTCCCATGTACGATCAAAAGAATCTGTTTAAGCTCATCATCGAAACTAGCTATTCCTTGGCGCTGTCGTTTTAAAAATTGTAAATTACAAGTACAAAACCGTTTCTACATCGAAGTGTTTACGAAACGCGAGTCCGACTATATCATATTTATGTGTTTTGAATCGATATCAATATAGTGATGAATCCAGTTGTTCACGATCGGTTGCACCCATCCTCGACATCAAGCAAAATGTAAAATCTCGTCAACATTGGCCTGACAAAAATCGGGAACAAGTATGGTGCAATCAAAGTAGGGAATTGCATTTTTAAACATTCATTATATTCACATTACGCATTAAATCATACTTTTCTCAAAATTCCTATGAATGGTTTTAGAAAAAAAACCTTAAATTCAGTACCATTGTTTTGATGGTTAAATATTTTACAGGTGCGCATGTCGAAGACTGTTGTTGAAAATAAATATTTTTTAAAAATATTTAATTAAAGAAACATCGATTGTGGTATATTCAGTTCGATGAAGATGTATTGCTTAAATGCTTGTATTGTCCAGTAATGAATACTTGTATTGATGTACCAAAAGTTTATGTTTTGTTCTGTTTCAGCGAGTTCGAGCTGCATCTCTCCCCTGCCCCCAGATAATCGCGACCGGGGGGTAGTGAACACTCCCTCCGTCCCCTCATCCCCAGGGTCGTGGTCCTACCCCACCCTAGCTACGCCCGACTCCATGGGGACAACACACAGGCAAGGTAGGAACATGTCATTTAATACAGTCATTCTTGGTTCATTTGGAATAACGTTCGGGCATTTGTCTTTGGGAACGTCTACTTATAATAACAAAAAAAATAACAATCAAAATCATATGCTTAATAATGTGCATCATCATGTGTCTAATATCCAAGTATCGCATGATTAACCATAGAGATAAATTCAAAACATCAGGCATTATTTCCCGGAAATGGGGTCAATTTGAATTCAAATTGCAATCTCAGCTCTTTAGGAAGCATATTTCCAGTTATTATTTGTTATATTTTAATCATTTGTATTTTCTTGATATTGTGCCACTTTGAGTATACATTATGTATGGAATTCAGCGCGATACATGTACACATATTATGAATGTTATTATCAATTTTTAGAAACAGTGTTTCTTTGTATTCTTATTTATCTGTAATGCTGTATAATTATATGGCTATTTTCGCTCTCTAAACCTTTCAAACGTGTTTTGAATAGATCAGTCTTTGAAAGTAAGTAGTATATAACTGTGACGCATACTATATTCAGATGCGGACCTGGCCAAGTCTCCATGGCTGACGCAAGGCGGGTCTCCTCACGGTGAGTTCAGTTTCATTACCTGACACAAAGTCTTGCAAATTCTAACCTGCCTAGCTAAGGAAACTATACACTTGAAAGTGGGATTCAACATAAACGTTACACATGTTCCTGGGCTGGAAACTGTCACCTGTTGTAAGGCACTTATTGATGCATGATGCATGCAACATCGCCTTGATACCCGTATGAAACTGAGTACGTCTTCATCGAATAACCATTTCGTTTTTGTTTCATCGTTGCTCAAACCTGGGTGTATACCTTCTATTGCCAGACAGTTTAGTATTCCTGAGCTCCTTCGAGCACATGTACATATGATAAATATATTATTTATATACGTATTTCAGACGTTAAATGTAAATCTTCTCGATATCTCAAACATTGAGCTCTGATAATTACTTAATTAAAGTTTAGTAATTTGGTAAAAACACTCTGCCGTCTGTTGGTAGGACTGACTGTGAATTTGGTTTTTGGCCGTTTTAGTAAATATTCCACACTCTGGGGACCGTCTGTTGGTAGGAGGTGCGGTTCGGGTTCAGCCAACGCTAATCATGGGCTACCAAACCGCTCCGCTGGTCGGAGGTGCAGTGGGGTAGCCTAGTGGTTAAGCGTTCGCTTGTCACGCTTGGGGTTCGAATCCCCACATGGGTACAATGTGTGAAGCCCATTTTCCTCCGTCGTGATATTGCTGAAATATTGCTAAAAGCGGGGTAAAACTAAACTCACTCACTCTCAGTGTAGGTAGGCATCCCAAACCAGCTGAACTAGCGTCCCGGTAGTCGTATGCTGGGTGCCACACGATGTGAGTGAGTGAGTGAGAATAGTTTCACGCAGCTTACAGTGATATTCCAGCCATCTTACGACGTGGTGCTGTTGTAAAGGGGCTTCTAACATTATACCCAATTTTCTAAATGATCGTGTGTATTGACAAGAAAACTCATCTGAACCACTGTGTATTGGTGATGTATCGGGAACACGATCATCATAGCATGACACAGTTAAACACATGACGATTTCTGAACTGCAGCATGTATTAGAGCATAGTAGAGCATAGAGCATTAGTCATTGTTTGCAGTCAGACTAGTGTTCTAAATAAAGTATTGCCAGTAGTTTCTCTATACACCTTTTGCGTCAGTCTGTATGCTCTCTTTCTAGTTCATATTATTGATTCTTCGGGAGTAGGGTTTACGTTGAAATTAGAACTTGTCCCCGAGTGGGAATATAATATGTTTAAACTAAAACTAGTTCGTTTACGAGATTTGACGAGATTTGAGACGTTCTGCATTTTGAGGAAATATATCGTTACTGAGATTGTTGGGTGAGTGAGTGGAAAATATCGCCGTTTTGAACAATATAACAGTTGTAATACAGCTTGACAGTTCGGTGTGGAAGGATTGTTTGTTTGATTGTTTATGTACGCCACGCTCGGCAATATTCCAGCTATATGGCGGCGGTCTGTAAATAATCGAGTCTGGACCAAACAATCCAGTGATCAATAGCATGAGCATCGATCTACGCAATTGGAATACGATGACATGTGTCAACCAAGTCAGCGATCCTGACCACCCGATCCCGTGAGATAAATTCTAGCCCGGGTCGATTTGGCAGGGAAGATAAAAGTGATTTAAGTCATAGCCGTTTACCACTTTGATGATATCTGCGGGTACGACGCTGACAAACAAACCCTCCAGATAGTATATACTGGCCGTGTTATTGCTTTGTTTTGTGTGTGTGGTGCGTGTGTGTGTGTGAGAGAGAGAGAGATGGTGTGTGATGGTCATCATCAGGAACTTTTATCAAGCCGGGAAGTTGTAGGGTAGCGCCGATCCCGTTCATCCATAGTGGCTAGCATCACCTAGAGTGATAGTTGCAGAGTAAACGGGTTTCAGTATGAAGTAAAGGGCATGTCGAGAAAACTGACTGTCAGTTCCAGCAAACTCTTGATTGTCATGTGAGGTGACGTGCATGAAAGCATTGGCCACTTTCCAGTCCCTTATCGGGGGTCTCTCAAGGCTGATCGAAAAAGGTGGTTTCGTGATTGTTTCTGTGTTGTTTATCTCGACCGTCAGCAATATTCCCACAATATGAAGATGACCTTATTAATCTATTCTGGACCAGACAAACCAAAGGCCAAACACCGTCGGGGTACGAGTGAGTGAGTTGAGTTTTACGCCGCACTCAGCAATATTCCAGCTATATGGCGGCGGTCTGTAAATAATCGAGTCTGGACCAGACAATCCAGTGATCAACAGCATGAGCATCGATCTGCGCAATTGGGAACCGATGACATGTGTCAACCAAGTCAGCGAGCCTGACCACCCGATCCCGTTAGTCGCCTCTTACGACAAGCATAGTCGCCTTTTGTGGCAAGCATGGGTTGCTGAAGACCTATTCTACCCCGGATCTTCACGGGTCGTCGGGGTACGATGTCAGACAATCGACCAAGTCGACCAAGTGTCTCATGATCGAGCTATTTAGGTTCCTTGGCACTTGTTCTAACCCTGATACTTTGAATATTGCCGACAGTAATGAATTAAACATGGAGTATGCATGAATGCAAGGATCAAGATACTGCAATTACGCAAAAATCCCAAGCAATTCTCATATAGTTAATTTTATGTTTGTTTAAGAAAACATTCACCAGTGGTTGTTTTATTTCAGGATTCAACCCTGGTTCATTTCCTGGTGTCAGTAAAGGTGGGATGGATCACAGCGCCTCCTGGCGGACCCAAGGTGAGATAACTGTTGTTAACGATTATTGTTGTCGGATAACAAGCTATCAAGAATAGTTGTTTCTTGGTGAACACTTTTACTTTCTATGGGTAGGCATCCCCACATGTTCTCCGAACTAGCGTCTCTGTAGGCATATGCTGGGTGCTTGTGAGTGAGTGAAACTAGTTTTACGCCGTGATTTTCACACGAATGTATATTTCTATGATAGTATTTATATTCCGATTTGTTATGTTTATAATTGGAATTAACGAAGCCAGTTTGTGTTGCAGATCCCTACAAATTGTTTGGACATTTATCAAGCAGGCTCTCAAACACAGGTTGGTATTTTAAGCTTTCGCTTTATTTGACCATCATGCAGAAAGAGATTCCACATATCCAGCCCGTTCAGATACGGTTCCCAGTACATCATGCTTGTTGTAGGAACACGAGTATCGGGAGGCAGAAATGTAGCGTCATTATGTATTTGTTAACTGCCGTCTGTGACGCGATATAATATTCACGAATACTTATTATATACATTGCGTTAATGGGTAGCCTTGCGGTTTGTCACGCCGTAGGTCCAGTTAGATTCTATTGTGTTGGATTCTCATCTGCCCGTTATGTTACAATATGCCTCTTAAAACAATGCTCTCAAAATCTAATTCCCGAGATGAAGCCACAACGTCAGAAGATATATGCCATACTGTGTTGATCCGATATAAATCAGCTTGATGCTAAACGCCTCAACATATTGTTGAATAAATATAATCATATCCTTCAATGACATGTTCAATATAAAGTGGACCACAACCACACTAAAGACTGACTGACTGACTGAGTTTGGTTTTACGCCGCTTTTAGCAATATTCCAGCAACATCACGGCGGGGGACACCAGAAATGGGCTTCACACATTGTACCCATGTGGGGATTCGAACCTGGGTCTTCGGCGTGACGAGCCAACGCTTAACCACTAGGCTACCCCACCGCCCCACCACACTAAAGACAGGTTGTGAATAAGAATGTGGAGTGAAGGTAGTAATACATTCAAGGTCAACTTCGTTCACAATATCGGAGCATATTTATCTTGATGCGGAATAAGATCAAGATCAAGAGGTGCACAAATAGCCTACAAGGATGGTTTACGTTGCATAACATAATAAAACTTGGTTGTAAGTGTGAGTAGGGTAGAAAACATATCGGACCATAATACGGTATATACGGTATATGTTTGGGCACGGGCTACTCGCATCAAGGACCTCAATACCGCGTAGAGCTGCATCCTTTAGCCACGCCAGACACCCAGAATCAGGTTCGATACCCTTATTCTTCCATAACGTATCCTAGTTTGCCAGCACTATACCGGTGCCAGTGGGATCCACCAACATGGTAAACGTCCAAGACCTGCATTACTCCGGGATTTACTCCTTCATTAAGCTAACATCCCGCTGTATAACTCAGTTGTACAATCAATGTGGCGCAGAACTATGTCCACTCACTCACAATGCCATTCGGCGAAGTATTAATATTACGTTTCTGTTATTAGGGAGTGACTGGATGTGATAGTAACGTCACGCCTGACACCATTATGTACCTGTTAAATGCTGTCTGTGACGCTGAATATGGACTCTAAAATGAGTTTCACAAGTGCACAATATGTGCTAAATCAAATTCTAGAGTGACAAAATAATGCTTCAGAGACTAGGCTACCAAACCTCCCCTTTCACCTCAAGATGACTCTCAAAGTGCCATCATCCATATATGTGTAAATTTGGTCTGTATATGGCTGAAATAATGTCGATGCGACGTAAACTCTTCACTCACTCACTCACTCAGTGTCTCCTCATTCCAGGAAGCGGTCAGATCCAACTGTGGCAGTTTCTGCTGGAGTTGTTGTCGGACAGTCGGAACGCACCAACCATCACATGGGAGGGAACCAACGGGGAGTTCAAACTCGTAGACCCCGATGAGGTCGCCAGACGCTGGGGGGAGAGGAAAAGCAAGCCTAACATGAACTACGACAAACTGAGCCGTGCACTACGATACTACTACGACAAGAACATCATGACGAAGGTTCACGGCAAGAGATACGCTTATAAGTTTGACTTTGCTGGCTTAGCTCAAGCCATTCAGCCTGCGGCCCCGGAGCCGAGCCCTTACAGACACCAAGACCTGTTTCTGTCAAGTTATGCAGCGCCCAAGATGAACTTTCCCAATGCTTATGCGTCCGTTCCGGCTGTGACGTCAGGTATTCTTGGAGGCCCTGGAAATTACTGGTCCGGTCATAACGCTAATATCTACCCCAACCTCCAGAATCACGTGATGGCCAATCCGCCAGGTCACGTGACGTCACATGTGGGGTCCTGTTATGCATGAAGGTTTTATTGTTGAAAATTGCAGTATATTTATAAATATATATACATATATCAAACTGAACCTTGCAATATATTTATACATACCAGTGGACATATTTATGTGACGACCTGCAACACTGAGGCCTACAGAGACAGACGCGAGTGAAACCACACTGGCTGGTTTAACGTTAACAACAAATGTTTGCGACAATCCGACTGCTGTCCTGCTTCACTGTCCGTTTCCAAACGATCCCCTATACTTTCCCTGTACTGCGACAACCATTAATGTCGTTAAAGATGTGGCCCACCCATGGAACTCTACAGGGGTCGGTTTGAGAAAGTGTGTTCACATTGTGCCCGTGAACTAGGGGAGATAACTCTACAGCCAGGTGGACATGCAGGGTGTACAGAGATGCAAATATCTGTAAATAAAATTGCTATGTCGTGACATTATTATTTTTTTCTTGTTGGTTGTGCTCGTTGCAACTTTTTTTTCTACTTTTATAACCACTATCCTACATGCCACACTTCATTCCTTAATGCAGGGGCATTGGGCATTTATCGTAGTGGCCACAGATACATATAGACGCATAGATACATATTGATACATATATACGTGTAGATACATATAGATACATATAGACGCATAGATACATATTGATACATATATACGTGTAGATACATATAGACGCATAGATACATATTGATACATATATAATATACGTGTAGATGCATATAGACGTATAGAAGAAGAAGAGCTTTATTCAGTATTTATGGCCACATGACCAAAAGTACAATTCAATAAGCAAAATATAGCACATGGTCAGGAGAACAATTTACAATTTATACAGGTAAATATAGTTTAAGATAAATTGCAATATTTTTTAGGAGTTTTATATTCTTTGTTGCAAGCAGCTGGGTAAACTTTGATCTGGTTGGAGATATAATATAAAAATCAGGAATGTACAAAGAGCGTTGTGAATAAAATGGACATACGAGTAAGAAATGATACTCATCTTGTATCAAATTACAATTACATTTATCACATTTAATGGAATCAGCATTTACCTTATTAAAACGGTTGTGTTGAATTTTAAGTTTATGACTCATGCATCTGAATTTATCATAGCAAAACTCTGATATATATTTTTCCGGTTCAAGTACAGATTTATATGACGAGTAATGATTTAAGAATGATGAAGAAGTGATTTTTGCATACCAATTCTGTATATCTATATCTTTACATCTCTGTTTAAAAACACTTATAAAACTTGTTACATCGCCACAATCTTGCGATAACCACACAAAAGAAAACCCAGAGTGAAATAAAAGTAAACGTACATGGGATACCCAATTGCGACCACCATTGTCGTCGTATGTTTTTAACATTTCATAGCATGCCTTTGGAATACGATAACTTTCCATATTCAGGAGTCTACACCAGTACTTTATACAACGGGTGAAATACTGTACACAAAGATGGCTTCTACCTGTTTCACCGAGTACAATATTTGAAGATACAGTTTTGCTAACACGAAGATATCTTTTGAAATAATAACTTTGTATTTTTTCAATGTTTGCACGATAGGTAAACCCCATATTTCTGCACCATAAAGCAGAATCGGTTGCAATTTTGCTATCAAATATAGTAGATGCCACATTCAAAGAGATATTTTGATAAGTTCTGAAAGAGAAAATATCGGAAATGAAGCCTTCCTAGCTTGTAAAGCTAATGTTTCACATGCTTTAGACCAGTACAATTTTGATGTGAAAACAATGCCAAGATATTTATAATGAGATAAAACCTTCATGTTTGTACCATCATAAAGCCATTTTTCGTTATTTCGAAGATAGCCACCATTCCTGAAAACAATAATGCAGGATTTATCTAAGTTAACTTCTAGACCCCATTTGATACAAAATGATTTTAATGTATCCAGCTTTTTTTGTAAACCTATTACTGTGTCATCAATGAGAGTGACGTCATCTGCGAATAACAATAAAAGTATATCATTCATACCATTTTTCACAAATATTCCACGTAGGCCACATGCATTCATTTCATCTACTAATTCGTTGATAAAGAAAATGAACAGAACAGGACTGAGAATACATCCTTGTCGTAGTCCAGATGTTGTCGAGAATACTTCTGTTCGTACACTAGATATTTTCACACAAGCAGATACCTTATCATACATGTTTTTGAGGATTCGTATTATTTTCCCATGTATACCTTTGGAGATAAGAGCATATAAAAGCTTGTTTCTGTCTATATAATCAAAGGCCTTCCGAAAGTCAATGAAAGCTGCGTAAAACCGATGTTTACGTTTTCTTAAATACTTTTGGCATAGAGCTTGCAGAACGAACATATTATCAGCTGATGAGTAATCGGGCCTAAACCCTGCTTGACATTCATGTAATATATCGTTTAAATCTAACCAGATACGGATTCTGACTTCGAGGATAGAAGTGAATATTTTCCCATTACACATTCAACAAAGAGATTCCACGATAGTTATTTGGTTCGTGAGTGATGATCAAGCCAACATTCCAGATATCAGGAAAAATGCCGCTGTCCAGTATAGCATTAAACAATATTTCTAGGTAGGGAAGTATGCATTGAGCATGTTTGAAGAATTCGGGTGGTGTTCCATCAATACCTGGGGATTTACCAGATTTTAACACTTTGATTGCATTTTCTATTTCTGTTCTGGTAATTGGTGCAGATAAAAAGTCAGTATTGTTACAGTCCGCACAGTAATCATGCTGTGTCAAAAATGCGTCAACATTCTCATTGAACTCAACATTTGTTTCCCGACACGTCGGGTTTAACAAGTTCTTAAAATATGTCACCCACTTATCTGCCGTAATTGTGTTATTTTCATTACAATTGCTCAGTAGAGATTTTATCTTATGCCAGAACTTCTTACAGTCACCACTTTTAGCTGCACTCTGAATCTCATCAGCAATACCACCGTTAAACATTCTACTTTTATTTCTGCACAAGAGGCGAAAGTGTCTCTTTGCTTCAATGTATCTGTTTAGATTTTCATTTGATCTGCATTTGCGGAACATATTAAGCCAGTAGAACTTATATTTTTTTTAACTTTCGCATTCTTCATCAAACCAATTAGGTTGAATATTCTTTGATTTCGGGAACTGAACATCACGACATTGAAAGTGACTTCCCACAAAGTGGAGAAACTCAACAAGTTTCTCGGTGGCACCATTGATATCAGAATAGACTAGATCAAGATACATATTGATACATATATACGTGTAGATACAAATAGATACATATAGACGCGTAGATACATATTGATACATACATACGTGTAGATACATATAGATACATATAGACGCATAGATACATATTGATACATATATACGTGTAGATACATATAGATGCATATAGACGCATAGATACATATTGATACATATATACGTGTAGATACATATAGACGCACAGATACATATTGATACACATATACGTGTAGATACAAATAGATACATATAGACGCATGCATACATATTGATACATATATACGTGTAGATACATATAGATACATATAGACGCATAGATACATATTGATACATATTATTATATACATGTAGAAACATGTCGATACATTTAGGTACATGTCGATACATATAGACGCATAGATACATATTGATACTTAGATACATATATAGATATTATTACACGAGCAAGAGAGTCATACGACTTATACCAAACGAGTGTGAAATTTGTATTGCCCGAGTCGTGTGGCACACTTGCTCGTGTAATAATTTCTTTATTATCTATCTTATTCATGTACATTTGTGCAGTAAAACACGGTAAGCAAGTGTGACTGTCCTGTTCACTGACGTCACATTCAGTTGTTTAATGACGTCACAGACGATGAAATACAGAAAGAATGGTTGCTAGGCAAAAGTGATATGTGCACATGTGCACATTTGATATATATCACACTGGTTATGCTTCACCATATGGATAATAAAGACGCACATATACATATAGACGCATTGATACGTAGAAACATATAAATACATGTAGACATAAAGATACATGTATATATAGATTTGTTATAAATGAAAGCAAATGTCATCTGGATTTACTGACAAAACAACACTGTTGGACTGCGTCATTGATAACATCTACGAAGAATTAGGGGTGAGGCACCTCGGCAAGATATAAGAATACCCATGGGCACTAACTGCTGCACTCTTGCAGATGTGTTTCTTAATGTATATAAATCGGAATCTCTGCTTGGATTGGCACAATCACAACAATGGAATTTTGCCAAGACGTTGACTGGAGCTTCAGGTACATCGATGAGCTGATACAGTAACGGCCAATAACCAATTCCCAACACCCCCGGTCCACCCCTGTTAAGCTGATTTCTAACATACCAAACCCTCTGCCTGGGTCGTCTACTTGAACCTGTTTTGACGAAACAGGTTGATACATTTACCTGAGAACTTAACCTTGACACCAGAGAGACCGAGTGTTCTCTTTCATATTTTATGTCTACGAATAAAACTTCCGAGTGACACATAGCTATCTATACGACTGACACATAGGGGTGACTTCACCTTTGCAATCAAATGGTCAACTTGACCTTCACGACGGGCAATATGGATATAAGTGTTGTTGGTTTGTAGAAAAGATTAAATTTACTATCAGATTTTGTAAATTAATGTTATCGTTAAAGGTTCCCCTATGTTATTAGCTCGTAGTATTCTAGGTAGGTTTAATGTTAATGTTTTTCACTATGTCAGCATAATCAAGTTTTGGTGAAGGTTACTGTCGCAAAATAACAATGTGATTTTGAAGCACTCCTATAATTTTCAATATCGAAAAGCTAAAAATGGCAAGTATTTAAACGTTAAATCATTATTGTTCAGTTATCGTTTTGGTGAAGTTTGGCTACAACAAGGTGTAGGAAATAGTGTTTTATTTATCTCACAGTTTAAGGAAAGGTGTATTGATAGTAAGCAGCAATGCTGGAGTGCACATTTAGAGGCTTTCGCGAAGCTGGATTTCTATAGAACTCTTAATAATCAGTTTAGCTACCCAAATATGCTCGAAACTGTAACAGTTTAAGTTTATATTACTAATTTCATCCGACTTTGTTGTTATGATCACGAGTTATTAATTTAATCGGGCAGGACGTGGAATATTCCTAGATCAGAAAGATTATGCCCATTCAGTATTATCCCAAATATTAAATCCGAGTACCACTTTTCTTTAAAGTGTCCCTTTTATCATAATTTAAGATGTACACTTCTTCCAAAATATTATTGGAAATATTCAACTTCGAACAAGATGCGAGCATTATTTCTGTCAAAAGGTATAATCTTAAGATATATCTGTAAATTTCTTTTTTTAGCAGCCAAGAAAACACAAATGTTCGTTAAAGCTGTCCCTCATTTCTCATACATATATTTTGTAAAAGCTGTTATTCATGTATAAATACATTTTGTATAGTTGTTAGCCATTATTTCAAGCTCTCTGTATGCAGCAAATATCTGTACCACAATATCTGTATCATGGGCCTTTGTGAAGGATTTTTAGCAGACATGTGGAGGGCATTCCCACATCTGACGGATCAATGACAAAAATTATGTCCTATGCAATAGCTTACTTTGACATATGTTTTCGTGTTTTAATGGACACGACTGAGCATGTGTTTGTGACGTTCCAGCAGTGGAGAATCTCACATTTTGGTGAACACATGTTACCATCACTACATCATAGTTATTCGTAAATACAAGCTGGCAGTGGGGTAGCCTAGTGGTTAAAACGTTCACTCGTCACGCCGAATACCCGGGTTCGATTCCCCACATGGGTACAATGTGTGAAGCCCATTTCTGGTGTCCCCCACCATGATATTGCTGGAATAAAGCTAAATTCACTCACTCACACTTAAATATATATCGCCAATGCAAAAGAGTACCTAATCTTGACTATCCACGGAAACATATTCCTTTCGGGGTTGGAAAACGGCTGAGAAAATATAATGAGTAGATAACTGGAAATATGTCGTGACACAAGGGTAAGCTTGCGCTCCGCTAACAGTAGTACCCGCCATTCACACAATTAGATGATAAAAATAAGCATTTATAGAATGAGATTTTGATAAATCTTTCTTCACTTCATTAATCCAACTAAATTCACTCACTCACTCACTCACACATATTCCTCCTTCAGTGACAAGTAGTCATATGATTATGAGCAGCCGTGGATGTCTAAGATATCTTAGATTCAATACTTTCCATGCAGCTGTTAACTTGTGTACCACACCCATACTCCAAAATAACATGAACATATAATTCTTACCCATATTTCAAAATAAAAGTATTTGAATAGATATCAGTGAAACAAATAAAACTATGTATCAAGTTTAACTGTGTGACTATTGGAACCACGTTACCATGGCGTTATAGGCCCGTGAAGATCGGATTAGAATTGGTTTTCAGCAACCCATTCTTGTCGGATCGGGTGGTCAGGTTCGCTGACTTTGTATCCTCTTGCCAAATGCTTGTGATGATGCTGATCACTGGGTTGTCACTGCCGCCATATCGCTGGAATATTGCGTTAAGTGTGGCGTAGCAACAAACAAACAAATCATGACGTTATAAAATATATATTTAACATGTAATGAAACTCATGTATTCTCTTCTTATAAGTTCAATATATTTATTTGTAATACGATTTTAAAACAATATTTTCGATCTATAATATACACATACCAATAATGGTTGTCAACCCCACCCCACCTCACACCCCTCTCCAATTAAAAAAATTGAAGGGGGTGACAACCATTATTGGCATGAGTATACTTCAACAAGCTACTCCATATCTCATAAATTCAGTTATGGATCGAAATTTTTACTTTGTCTTTTCGTTGCTTGAAGCGGGGATTTTATAGTTATCCCTTTCATGACTGACTTTGACAGGGGTCGGGGAAGTTGACGGCGTTACGAAAACATAGAACTAATTACAATTTTATTAACTTGAGTTAGCCATGTACTGCGTACAAGCTTTGATTTCGATATGAAAACTAAAACTTTGGTGAATTTTATTTTGAAATGAATATACTGCGAGCAAAATTAATAATTCCGTTCCTTTCGCGTTCGATAAGCCAGAATACAAATGAGTTAATCAGGGGTCAAAAATACGTCACCCCTCCTGGCCATCTTAAATCATTATATTTATCACAATAGGTCTCCATTTACCAACTGTGTAAGTATTAAATTAATGGTTATAATTGTGCAACAACTTCAAAACATTTCTTTACAATATATGATGTACATTACTATGTTAGAGCAATAGCTATGACATAGCAGCCTGCACATGTATCTGTGAATGTATATTGACGGATCATTATTTCCAAACAACTTGTGACAAATATGTTTTGTTCCGTCTCCTAATAACACATTAAAGTGTGATTTTAAAAAGCAATAGAGAAAAGCGTATGTGGGGGTACGCATTTCAGAAAACCATATAATCAATCAGCAGTTAAATCCGTACATTTATATTTAGCTAACCATAGTTCTGTATATAACACATCCACATTAACACGTTAGACATTAGGCGTTAGGTAAGTAATACGGTCATTGTTACAGCACTGTTTGTGACACGGTGAAGTTTCTCTAATGTGTCAGTGTTTTCATTCAGGTTGTACCGTAAAGTAACGATGAGAGGAATTAAAATCGGAGAAGGTCATAGCAATTGGCGTTTTTATGAATACAGACGGCAAACTTTGTTTGTTTGAACATATTTTATTCAATGTTGAAAGGGATTGGGCACAAGTTATATAACTTATTACCACCCGCTCCCATCAGAAACATGAACAATAATGAATGGACGTAATGAATGGACATAATAATATTTAGACATATTATTCATTAATCGAAGCGCTTACTTCGTACAATATATTTATGTACATGTCTAAAGATATTTTCATTAATTGTACTTGGCAGAGCAGGGTTGCAGTAAAGAATGGTATCAATATATATGTAAACAATTGATAATTTAAAATCTTGCTTCAGATCAAAACGGCAGCTGACAAATTTTGGACATTTTAAAAGAAATGGTTAGCATCTTCCACTGGAACATCACAATTGCAAGATCTCTTACTCTCTGATAGATTAACACGAAACAGACCTGCATGTAATGAACTACACGAATGTCTTAACTTCGTGTGTAGTATATTTGTATTTCTTTCACCAAATAGAAAATATTTTGGAACTTTGTAATTTTTTCCAGATAACTTTTAACAACTTTATATACCGCTTTTGGTGTGTTAAGCGAACACCGAGTATAATATATTCAGCTTGTTCTTGTTGCAATAATGATATGTCCAGTTTACACATTTTATTTTTGGGTACAAATATGTTGTGTTTATCTAGAAACATGGAGTATGAGTTACATTTTCTGTTAGAAACAAATCTAAATATATTGTAAATGGAGAGAAATGTGCAGAACTTAATATTTTATAACAAGCTTTTGAAGGCTACATAAGTTGTTTTGAAATGATGATTACTTCAATATAGTTTTAAACTCTTTGGACATTATCAAACTAATTATCAAACTATTAAACTGAATTTAGAAAGGCAAGAAGAGTTTTAGTTCAATGTCGCACGAAGGCGAACCGTTTCACATTATTTTCAAACAGACATTTGGGATTCACTTTTTAGGTGGGTGGTGTAAAAAGTGATCGCTGGAGGCACAGAACGTGGAATTTGACACAACTGCAATAAAGATTTAAACCTACAGCTCAGGAACACACACCAGCGAAATGGCCATTGTGATACTGTACTACAATGATCTTTGCTTGGTTAGTGAGTGAGTAAGTTGGGTTTAACGCCTCTTTGAATTGTATATAATATTTTACGGAATGTCAGTTCGGTGTCAGATAAAAGATCTTTATACGTTAACCACGTTGGTTAGACAAGTGAGCACTGTTATGCACAGGCCCTCGTGTCTTTGCAAAGAATACAGACTTTTTTTTTGGGGGTGGGGGGGAGATATCTATAATTCTCGCAATGACACGAGGGCCTGTGCTGTTATGGTGCTGATTAACCCTGAATCATTATCACGGCATGTATGCGCGCGTGTGTGCGCGCGTGTGTGTGCGTGCGTCGTTTATTTATCGTGTGAGATAGTGTTTGAAGCGACTTCAATCCAATTCCGTTCTCGACTACATGATTACCGGTTTACATCATCGTACTTTCGACATGAATAAATAACAGCTTCGAGGAAGCATGTGATTCCTTTGACACCGACTTCAGCCTACTTTACAGATCGCGCTTGGAGAGAAAAAAGCCCGCAATCAAACTTCCAATTGAATGATTAGAAAAAACATGTTTCACATCTCTGTCCAACAGATTAGAAAATGAAAAGATACCACAAAAAATTATATGCAACAAGTATTTATTTGATTTAAACCAGGTACATTTACGAAAACATGGAATACACATTAGAGAAAATAAGCACTCTCTGCGTGATATAGACCCCAGATGATAAAAATATTCTAAAATATTCCAGTTCAGATAATATAATTAAGTTTTCCGATGTAATAATTTTAAATATGATTTGTTATTAACAAATAAAGAAACCCATATAAAAATAGAGTCATATTCCCAACTTACGTCGCTGTTTTTCAGACTTTTCGACGACCAAAAGTATGCACACGAGTGAAGAATGATTATTTTGGTGTAATATTTCCCTTTTGTGTTGTTTCGTTTGTTGTTTAAAGGCTTCACTCAGCAATATTCCATCTGCATAATGGCGGTCTGTAAAAAATCGAGGCTGGACAAAATAATCCAGATCCTGGCCACCCGTATCCCGTTACGGCGGATAAGGGCCATCGCTTTCTGGACTTCAAATACGGCCGCGAGAAAGCGATAAAGGCAGACGAGATTGCGGTGATAACATTTTAACATTTGCACTGTACATTTTAACTGTAGGATTACACAGTGCTGTGGTGTGGTCTTCCACTTCGGGGACGATCTTGGGTCGAATTGAAGCAGGTATATCGATGCCATAATCGAGATATGGTGCTGTGGTGGACGTTGACGTGTCTTGCAACGGCAGACCGGGACTCCCCTGCTTCAAATGGCGATATTTCGGTCAGTAGCATTCAATCTCGGCATTTTTCATCTTCGTTTATGAAATTTCGTAATGAAATGATGAATATGGTTTGACCTTTTATAGCCGATGTCTCCATTCATGTTTCCGACACATTGCACGTGCACTTACGTGGAAATCTTTTACTGTATGCATTTTTCATGTATCGTTTTCATTTATTATGACAAACGTTTACAAACAAGTTTTGGGATGCATTTGCTCGCAATACACAACAATAACGACATGATTAACGGGAATCAAACATAGGAATTGTCTTTATGACGATTGCTGTCAAAACATATCGAAATGAACTGCTGAAAAACTCCTGTGCATCCCTTCTTTTAAAAGTATTGAATAACCTACTCGAAGCTCGCCAAATGCTTGTGATTAACAGTGTTTGCTTTGTTTGTGTGCACTCAGCAATATTCCAGCTATACCACGGCGGTCTGTAAATAATCGAGTCTGGACCAGACAATCCAGTGATCAACGGAATGAGCATCGATCGACACAACTGGGAGCGAGCCTTACGACAAGCATGGGCTGCGGAAAACCAGTTCTAACCCAGATTTTGACCATTCATTTACACAGGGAAGGTCATCTATAATTCCCTGAGTTACTCGTTGGTTACTCGCCGATACCTACCAACTGTGAAAACAAGTAGAAACGTATATTTTATGAACGCTTCTCTCTATTGGCCTGACACTTAAAAATACCGGGAGTCAAGTATTTATGCATCTGGCTAAAGGCGAGACGTGTTTACAGTCACACGTATAATGTTTTTTCTGATGGCCCCTTTCAGCATTAACTGCTACATGCATATAGAACAAAACATGCCTGCATCAGTCACAAACAAACCTGAAATGGTTTATCTCTTATTTTCAATTTTGCGTTTTAGATGTAGTACATACATACAAAATTACAGTTTAGAGGATTACATCTGGTACCACAACTGAGAGTCTTAGAGTCATGTGTGATATGGCACTAATGCGAACACAAGTCTCAGGTACATTCAGACCGTGATTAGAGATATGTCCGAAGTTGATCGTTACAAGTATTTCCAAAGTGATCACATTTTACAAACCATGATTTCATTTAGCCTCTCTTGGCCATTTTGTGCGAAAGCCGTACTAGAAGATGTCTCGACTATAAGCAATACGTGCATGCGTTTTGAGGAATCTTGTAGGATTAGTGTGTTTGTCCATATCATTGACCGACCTACCGATCCAGGGGCAAAACTCTGACGTAAACATCAAACAAGTATGGCCGAAGAGATATGTTATCACTGAACGTTATACCGTTCTTCATTTTCTCTATTAATTGTATCATTAATATACTCAGCAGCAAAAAAAAACCCGTCAGTACGAATTCAAAATTAGATAGGCACTGTAATAAAATCATTACAGAAATGGACATAATAAACGGATCAAAAACATTTTTTGTGTACAATATCCTGACACATCAATGAATAACTTCACAATTCCAAGACATTACGTGAACGTTTGCAGTCTATTTAGACTCTTGACTTCAGTATCTAGTGTGACCACCACGAGTGGCAATAACTGCAACACTTCGTCTATGCATGGAGTGCACCAATCGATTGATGAAGGCCATTGGTACCTGGAACCACACTCTGAGAAAGGCCTGGCGCAATAAATCGGCTATGTTCGGCCTTGGTATGACATTATTCAGTCTCCTCTGAATTTCATCTCAAAGATGTTCAATTAGGTTTAAATCAGGACTAGGGGCTGGCCACTGCATAATGTTTTCACTGTTCTGCTGTAGGGCGTTATCATGCTGGAAAATGTTGATCCGGTGACGTGCGAAATGTAGTATGACGTGGGGTCTGAGAGCTTGGTCGATGTAGCGCACCGCTGTGATGCCGCCTCCCTCTCCCTGGAACAAGGTTCTGGAACACCACAGGACCCACTCTCTGGTTCAGGCCTATTCCACCCCATACCATGATGCTTGCACCTCCCCATGAGTCTCTTTCCATAACACATTGGTCTGAGTAACGCTGGCCACGTCGTCGCCATATTCTTGTTCTGCCATCTGCAGTTGATACGCAGTACCGACTCTCATCTGTGAACAGAACAGTTCTCCATTGCCTGTATCGCCAGTTTTGGTGTTGTAGGGCAAACTGTAGACGTTCACGCCGATGACGAGGGGAGAGGATAGGTCCACGGTAAGGTCTACGGCAATACAGGTTCCCGCTGTTAAGACATCGGCGTACTGGATCAGTACTGATTGGTCTTCCGTGTGTTCCCACTGTCTGGCGTGCTGTTTCGGATGCCTGCATGAAGGGATTCTGTACATGCTGTCGCACAACATGGCGGTCTTGTCGTCTTGTGGTCACCCTTGGTCTGCCAGTACAGGGGCGATCATTTGTGGTGTTGGTGGCCAGGAAACGTTGCTGCTGCAGGTCCGAACGTTGACCCGGAAGTGATTGGCAACGGTTTGTGCAGTGTGGCCAGCTTCAAGTCTTCCTAGCGCCTGGTTCCTCTGAGCTGTCGTGAGTCGCGGCATCCTGCTAACGTTGTAATGTGAATGTTTCAACCAGGTTTGGGGGTGCATTTTACAGGGCTGGTCCTTGTGAACAGCACGTGCAGCATGAGTTGCATGAAAAACATGGAGAACACCGTACCATCTCCGAGATCAGGTTGCGTTTTTGAGACCATTTCCTGGGTTCCATTCTGAGTTTGGGAAGGAATGTCTTTGCTCATGTAAAGTTGGAGATGTTGTCAAAATATACAATCAAAACAATAAATGAGTTTACAGTTATCCGTTTCTGAGAAGGAAATTTCCAAACTGACGTTTCTTTTGCTGCTTAGTATATAAAACGTTCTGGCACGTCTCCCGAAACTTGGTCATTAGCTACGCACAAGGCCCGTTAATAAACATGTACTTCAGATAAGCCCTAACGTTGTAAATCCTTTCAAACACATGAATTATGTTTTTTGTTTATAACACACTTACAAAGAAGTACCGGCTGTGACCTACACCGATTGGGACAAACACTTTGACTCCTTTTTCAGATAAGCCAGGTCAATAACGCGGGTAAACAGAAGAAAACATTAGGTTTAACCCCATTGCACATACATAACCAAGTGTAATGACCTGCTTCTAATCACCTGACGGCGACCAGATACGCCGTTTGGGGAAAGATTGGACAGGGAAGAAATTGAGGAGAGTTGAGCTTGGGGCACCAACAGAAACGACAAAATAATTGAATAAAAGAGAAAGGTAGTTAATAAAGAAATATGGTAGTACGAGGGATTGATGGATAGGGAATGACAACTGTGCCAAAGTCACAAGGATGTTTTCATACTTGTTGACGTCACTAGTCTTAGTGTGCGTGAGTGAGTTTAGTTTTACGCCGCACTCAGCAATACTCCAGCTATATGGCGGTCTGTAAATAATCGAGTCTGCACCACACAATCCAGTGATCAACAGCATAAGCATCGATCTACGCAATTGGGAACCGATGACATGTGTCAACCAAGTCAGCGAGCCTGACCACCTGATCCCGTTAGCCGCCTCTGACAAGCGTGGGTTACTGAAGACCAATTTTACCCGGATCTTTTCGGGTAGTCTTTGTGTGAGGTGAGCTGGGGTAATGGTTTTATGTAAGAAGCGTGCAATGTGATTGTCTATGGACTGATTGAATGAGTATAAAAGCGGACAGCGTGAAGTCATTAGCTTTATTAGCTTTTTGGAGTTCACTGTTACAAATATACGACAACGCAGGTACACGACTAAGTTTCTTAGGTTTATGGAATCTCATTATGGGATTTTTTAGCCAATAATATAGTTGGCTCGCCTTGGCCCGGCCCGGCCCGACTTTTAGGCCATGCCCTCATTATGTGGTTGTTTGGAGTGCGCATGCGTTGGTTGTAAGACGTGTGTGTTGTCGCTCTCGGAAAAAATGCCTGTATGTTGGTTTTCTCTTAATAATCCACACTTATGACATCATAGGTAGTGTAAAACGTGTGTGTGATACTACAAGTGACCTTTTCAAAAGAAGAAATGGTGTCGATTGGCGTATATAGAGCAAGAATTAGACTCTTCACTCAACCCAAGGGCACCCGGCAAGTAACGCTCGACAAACATGGCGAGTATTTATCTACTGTCGATGGTACTGATGTGCATTTCAGACTTGTTTTGTGTGCAATGATGTTTTCACTGCACATGGGACTGAGTTATGCTGTTATGGTCACATGTGAAAATATCGATTTTTACTCATATTTACCAAAAGAGCATGTTTATGAACTTGTATATGCACTGACGTCATGCCTTTTGAAGCTGATTGTACAGCTTGGGTAGCTCAATCTCAACGTACGCCCGACGCTTGTCTATTAGGAGGTAATCCCGTGCCGGCTGGGGTTATAACACATAGGATTCTGTGTGCTAACGACGTAGAAATGAACCCTGGACCAGTGACCCTAGACGAAGTTAGGGACACCATATTGAAGGAAGTACAGAATGTGAAGCATGACCTTGGAGCCCAGATCAGCTCACTCTCGAGAGAAGTCCGCGATTTAAGTACCAGGTTTACAGATCTCGAAACAAAGCTGTCAAAATCTCCATAGTGATTTGGAAAATGTGCGTCACAATCAGGACATAATGTACGAGGACGTCTCCTTGATCTCCGTCCAGATGGAAAACGTAGAGCAGAAAATATCACAGTTCGACAGCGAGATCGACAAACTAGAGGCCTTTTAAACAGCTGACGTTTCAACGTTATTCTATACAATGTTGCAGAGGATACAGGGGAGTCGCACATCGATTGTAAGTTCAAAGTACTTGACATTCTGAACAATAATGTAAAGACCAAGACCTGGGTTGCAGATGACGTCATACGATCACATCGACTCGGCCCTCAACGTGTTGACGTATCCAAACCGAGACCGCTCATCGCTAAACTACGCCTTTCTGATGACAAGATAGAGGTTCTGAAATCACGAGCAACACTCAAGAGTAACGGTTATGGCGTGTCCAGTGATTTAACCGTCAGACAACTGAACTGAACTGAACTTTTATTCACTCAGGCTGCAAACTGCAGCATAAGAGGTACATAAATAATATTTACATTTATATACAACATAAAAAGTATATACAAACGGTATGATAGGTGCAATGTACATCAAGCTAGTTACATATTAAGTTATTGAAATTATTTCTTAAATATAGCCATAATTATTTTACAAAAAATTCAGAGTTTTCTTAAGTTTTCTAACGCGATCAACTTAGGGTTGTTAAGGCCCGGGGATTGATTGGTTACTTTAAGAATGGTAAGCTGATGACACAACACGTAATGATGCGCAACCCCAAGACACGGGAAGATCGGAGAAAACCAGTCGACAAACGAGACGAAGTGACATTCATAACAGGAGATAGCACTGCGGCCAGGCCCAGGATCTTCTCTCACAGGATGGAAACTACTCGCGCACCGGTAACAATAAACTGTCAGTATTATCATGGAACATTAGTGGCTTGTGTAAAAAGTTTGATGACTTTGACTGTATAGCTTATCTCAAGTCATTTGATATTGTGTGTTTAACGGAGACATTTATCACTGATTTTGCGAACTTAAAGGAGAATCCGAACGAAAACAAAACTTTTGATATATTGTAAAGGATATTCTAAAAGTCACCTTCCGTGATTAAAATTGAACAAAAAGTTTGTGAAATAGCAATAAAAACACAAAAACGTACTCGTATTTCCGCCTTTTACGGAAACACCCGACAGTTAATGAGCAGAGGGGGTATCACGTGACATGACGACATATGTGCCTGTTGCTGATGGCTGGCTATTTGATTTTACTTCACAACTTAACAGTGTCGATGGATTCTGAAGCAGTAAAAGGTGTTCCTGATGTCATTTCTGAAATGGATGTTAGACCGTATCAATACGATCCGATTTCACATCTTGCAAGAAAATCTTCCAGTGAAGAAGAATCAAGCGAAACGGAGGCACCGCTTGAGTTCAAAATACATTTTAAAATATACCGTATCATTTAACAAGAATACTATTTGACAGCAAAATGTGATACAGTTCCCACCCCTTTAAGTATATGACCAGTCCCTAAGAATTATATTTTTTTCAATGTGATTGCAGTTCCTTTTGTGTCAAATGGGTGACTGTAGGGTGTCTGGGATTTAAAAACACAATAATTATGCTTCAGACGGGGGAAAATAGAAATTATCTGCTACCAGAATTACACTGGAGTTATTTTGTTGAAATAAAAATTAGGATCCTAGTTCTCATTAATAACGTAGCAAGTCTCCACACAAAATCCCAGCCTGGTCGAGGAGAGATAATTATTATTCCCCGAAAACTGGTGAATCATATAATGCAAATCAGGACAATGTATGGTTCCCCAGTGTTTGGTTACGGAAATAGTACTCGGCCATAGCCTTAGAATGGCATCTTGTCAGCCAATGTGAACACAGAACAACTTTCACGGCACACACTACTGACAAATAGCGAGTCTGATGCCGACGTGCGTAATTGGACAAAATGGAAAACAATGAAAGCAACAAGTACTTCATGATTTGCCGTTGTATTCGGCAATGTTTCAGGTAGTCTGCAGCATTTAGGGTTCCAAATCGAATAGAACGTCATAGCGAAACATTTTCAAGCTCATGTGAAATCTCTTACTGATATATCGCAAACGGAATGGTTATGTCATTTTAAGAATCTCTTTTCCAAGGAAGATATTGCTTACGATGTTGACAATTGGTTATCAGATTGTGACAGCGATGTGCTAAATGAAGCGTTTAATGATGTTGATATGGTTGTGCTGGAATCACCTATTACGGAATATGATATATTGGATACTGTGTCTCGTCTTAAAGTTAGTAAATCTTCTGGAGTTGGTGTTATTTCAGAAATGCTGAAATACTCATTACCTGACATTATTCCCTTCCTGCATCTGGTTAAAATGTTCAATCGAGTATTTGATACAGGTCGTTTTCCTTCCGTCTGGGTGCAATCTATTATTATCCCGTTATATAAAAACGGAAATGCAAAAAATCCTGACAATTATAGGGGTATTTCGCTGACTAGTATTCTAGGCAAAAGTTTTACATCTATTATCAACAGCAGGTTCACACAATGGTCGAATATGAGAGATTTAATACCGGAATCTCAAGCAGGATTTAGAAAGGACTACTCAACATTTGATCATATATTTACCTTGTATGCTATTATTGAGAGATATTTATCCTTTAGCAAGCGAAAGTTGTGTGTAGCTTTTGTAGATTTCAAAAAGGCGTTTGATTCTGTAGATAGAGGTAGAATATGGAAATGCTTAAGAAATAGGGGTTTGAGGGGTAAAATGTATGGTATCATAAGATCGATGTATTCCAATGTAAAATCATGTGTCCGCTGTGGCAATGGTGGAAGTGACTTTTTCGATTTTCCTGTCGGTCTGCGTCAAGGATGTGTTTTAAGTCCTCTACTTTTCTCCTTTTACATTAACAAATTATATTTAGATATCATGAAGTCTGGTAAACATGGCATCCAACTTTCTCCCAATGTAATCGAACTTTTCATGTTATTATTTGCTGATGATGTCTTTTTCTTATGTCCAGCTCTGTAATTGGTCTTCAAAATCAACTAGATATACTTTCAGCGTATACAGATAAATGGCAGTTGAGTGTGAATCCAGATAAAACAAATATTGTTATATTCCGTAGAGGTGGTCCTTTGTCGGCTAGAGAGAAATGGTTTTTTAAAGGTAAACGTATGAATGTTGTGAATGATTATAAATACCTTGGCATATTGTTTACCCATACGCTGAATCTGAATGAGTCTGTACTTAACCTGGCGAGGAGAGCAAAGAAAGCTCTTTTACAACTTCACTCTGTTGTTCCTATGCTCGGTGTTATTCCACCGACTATTTACTTCAAATTATTTGACTCTCAGATACAACCGATTTTACTGTATGGATCTGAAATATGGGGTTTTAAAGAGTATTATACCATAGAAAAAATACATTTGCTTGCCTGTAAAAAGTTTCTAAATGTTGGTTTGTCAACACCAAATGCTATGGTTTATGGTGAATGTGGGAGGTTCCCATTGTACATATCATCGTATTGTCGTTGTTTAAAATATTGGTGTAAAATAGTTAATATGCCTGAACATCGTTTACCTAAACAAGCCTTCAATATGCTTGTACATCTTGATTATCTTGGAAAGAATAACTTGACATCTCATATTCGCACCTTACTATTTAGATATGGCTTTGGTTGTATTTGGTTATCACAGACAGTTGGCAATGCAAATATGTTTATTAGACAGTTTCGTATGCGGGCTATTGATATGTTTAAGCAGGAATGGCATTCAACTATTAATGAAAGTTCTAGATATTATTCATATCGTCAATTTAAGTCGTTGCTTGAGCCAGAGTGTTATCTTGCTCATCTTGCCCAAAAAAGAAACGCATATAGGAATTTCAACTGTATTTTTATGTTTATTTTGAAACATCTTGTAGGCTTTATGAGTCAATGAAATATAGCGAAATTGCACACTGGGAATGCAGACGTATCCGTCTTTGGCACCAACTCGAGGAAAGTCAGTTTGAGTGTCACATGGAGACGTGTGGTGGCGCTGAAGTCAATACCTCGTGTGACCACCGTGGGCATCCAGAACTGCACGGCTCAGAATCTCGTGTTGCCCAATCGCAGCCCACTCTGCTGCCTGTAGTGCCTGTGCGAGTTGCTGAAGTGTCTGGGGCTGAGGGTTACGGCGTCGCACCCGTCTGTCCAGGGCATCCCACAGATGTTCGATCGGGTTTAAGTCCGGTGATCTTGATGTTGTGGTTCTGGAGGAAGTCTCTAGTGTGACGTGCTGTGTGGGGCCTGGCATTGTCCTGTTGAAACAACTCCCTCTGGCGATCAATGATTGGAAGGAGGTGTGGGCGTAGGATTTCGTCGCAGTACCGTTGAGCTGTCAGGTTGCCCTGGATCATCACCAAATCACTTCTCCTACGGCAGGTGATCGCTCCCCAAATCATAACACTGCCCCGGCCGAATCTGTCCACCTGGGGAACGCAAGCGTAGTCGAAACGTTCACGTCGACGTCTGTACACCCGCATTCTTCCATCGCGTCGTTCCAATAGAAATCGTGATTCATCACTGAACCAGATTCTACGCCAATTCGGTAGGTTCCAGGCCTGAACGTTGGTGCACCATTGAACTCGATGTCGACGATGTTGTTGTCGTAGCATAGGGCCAAAATAAGGTCTTCTGGCACGTAAACCAGCCTCTCTCAACCTGTTCCTGACGGTCTGTGCAGAAAGCCTCCTCAATCCGGGTATTTGTCGAACGGTACTGGTCGCCGTAGCTGTTCGATGACGCAGGTGATGTACCCGCATGTAGCAATCCTGCGCCGCAGTGGTCGCTCGAGGTCGCCCACTACGAGGGGCATCTGCTACCGCATTCTGCCGGCGATATCTCTCCCAGAGCCGTGAAATGGTGCTTTGGTGAACATTCATGCGTCGGGAAACTGCACGTTGAGACTGGCCAGCTTCAAGCAAACCAATGGCGATATGACGGTTGGCTTCACTTAGACGTGGCATTTTGCGTTCGTCAACAATATTCCAAATACAGTGAATAATCGATAGACAGCGATCAACCTTTTATACCCATCATTGAGACTATCTGATCCCCAACTTTTACATGCATTGCATGTGAATTGTGTATTCTGTGACACTACACGCCGAAATTGAAAATCATGCTGTTAAATACGGGTATGTTACGGATGGTGCGTTTCGTTGTGATGTTTCAAAACATAAACACCATAGGACTCATAAACAGAGCAAAACCTTTTGTAAAATGAATCACGTTTTAATTCATTGCTACATGTAATTGGTTTTATGATGCGTTTCTTTTTTGGGAGAGTATATATTAATTATGTCTAGATCAGGTTGTTAGGGTATATGCAATGTGTTGGACTGACATTATTGAGTAATGACACACGTGATGTATAGTGTTCATAAAGACAATAGAGTATTCAGTCTGAACTGGCTTATTGACATGAGTAAGGGGACGTACAGTGTGTGCAACAGTCAGTGTATTGCTGTATGATACAACATGTGTAGTAAGGCTCAACGGCTGTGTGTTTGAGGTTCAGGGATAGCCTAGTGGTTAAAGCATTCGCTCACCACGGCGAAGACCCGGGTTCGATTCCTCACATGGGTACAATGTGTGAAGCCCGTTTCTGGTGTCTTCCACCGTGATATGGCTGGAATGTCATACTCACTCACTATTGCGTGTTTGGAGATACTATTGTATGCAATGGCTCATATTCTGGATATTGTCTGGATCAGAGTACGCAAGTGTCGTCAGCATGGGCAATTCATAGACAGTTTTATGACGTTTTTTTGTTACCAAGTGTCCTGGCCGGCAGTGATCCGAGGCTGTGGGACATAGGTTAGTGGAACAGCTTTCAAGAAGACGAAGATACTGGACCTTGCCGTGCCGCGCACGCTCGTGTGTGTCTGTGTGCGTGCTTGCGTGCGTGCGTGCGTGTGTGTGTGTGTCAGGCTGGCTGCGTGTGTCTGTGTGTGCGTGCATTCATGTATGTATCTGGAATGTGTTTGACAATAGTGTATCGATATGGGAGAGCTAGTTGGAAATCAATATAGTCAGGATTTAATTGTAGATCTTATGATTATATTTTGAGTGAGAGATGAATTACAAGGTTGAGAGATCCGTGTGAGATTGGGTGTGATTACATGTTGAGTGAGGTTCTGAGATCCGCGTGAGACTGAGCGCCTGTGTGCCTGTGTGTGAGGTTCTGAGATCCGTGTGAGACTGAGAGCCTGTGTGTGAGGTTCTGAGATCCGTGTTAGACTGAGCGCCTTTGGCCTGTGTGTGAGGTTCTGAGATCCGTGTGAGACTGAGCGCCTGTGTGTGGGTTTCTGATATCCGTGTGAGACTGAGCGCCTGTGTGTGAGGTTCTGAGATCCGTGTGAAACTGAGTGCCTGTGTGTGGGTTTCTGATATCCGTGTGAGACTGAGCGCCTGTGTGTGAGTTTCTGATTTCCGTGTGAGATTCCTGTATGTGAGGTTCTGAGATGAGACTGAGTGCCTGTGTGTGAGGTTCTGAGATCCGCATGAGACTGAGCGCCTGTGTGTGAGTTTCTGAGATCCGCGTGAGACTCAGCGCCTGTGTGTGGGGTTCTGAGATCCGTGCTAGGCTGAGTGCCTATGTGTGAGGTTCTGAGATCCGTGTGAGACTGAGTGCCTGTGTGTGAGGTTCTGAGATCCGTGTGAGACTAAGCGCCTGTGTGTGAGGGTCTATGATAGGGTTCAGGAACAACTTAAACATGTATCTGGGTAATAACCTGTCAGCCTTCTCTCCAAAAGCATCGATGTTGCTACTTCATGCTTGCTGACCTTGAAACAATACAGAAGAATTACAAAGTGAATGAGAGAGAGAGTGAGAGAGGCAGACATTAAACACAGACACAGACGCACAGGGGAAAAGATGTGGAGAGGCAGACATTATAGACAGACACAGACGCACACGGGAACAGAGATGTGGAGAGGCAGACATTATAGACAGACACAGACGCACAGGGGAACAGAGATGTGGAGAGGCAGACATTATAGACATACACAGACGCACAGGGGAACAGAGATGTGGAGAGGCAGACATTATAGACAGACACAGACGCACAGGGGAACAGAGATGTGGAGAGGCAGACATTATAGACAGACACAGACGCACAGGGGAACAGAGATGTGGAGAGGCAGACATTATAGACAGACACAGATGCACAGGGGAACAGAGATGTGGAGAGGCAGACATTATAGACAGACACAGACGCACAGGGGAACAGAGATGTGGAGAGGCAGACATTATAGACAGACACAGACGCACAGGGGAACAGAGATGTGGAGAGGCAGACATTATAGACAGACACAGACGCACAGGGGAACAGAGATGTGGAGAGGCAGACATTATAGACAGACACAGACGCACAGGGGAACAGAGATGTGGAGAGGCAGACAGTTTGTTTATTTGTTGTTTAACGCCGCACTCAGCGATATTCCTGCTCTATGACGGTTGTACACAGGGACAGATGGTCAAAGGTAAATGTTCTGTATTTAACATTACCGATTGACATTGATCTTCTCAGACTTAGAACTACAGTCCTAGCCGAATAATGACTTCATTCTGCGTGTTACTATCAGGGTTCATAATACCTCCATTCAGTTTAAATAGACGATGGATACGGAACAAGAGCTTCACATTGGAAGTGACGACACGACCTCAGTTGCCCTGTCTCTGACTCAACACTCAATTTCTTTCGCTCGTACGGACATTTTGATTGATCTGTTATTTTTAGGATCTTGTTTAAATGAGACACAAAATAAAGCCATGGTTTAAGATATAAGAAGACCAACATTAATATTCTGTAATACAGGGTTATTGTAACCTATCTTACAATAAGAAATTTGTAAACACTGTTATAACAAAATCTTGACCTTTATCAGTAATTTCAAATATGGGTATAATATAATGACTAGACATTTCTTCACCCCCGTAATAAATTTAGACCAAAGTGTGCTTAATTTATTTACTATCACAAACAAGGTGCGCTGTCCCTGCATACATCAAATATGACAAAAAAGTGGGTCAAGCCTTTAACCTTGACCTAAATTCAGACAACAGACTAATGCCGTACAATACAATTCACCGAGGGTTACATGATCTACACACACTTGCTTGTCTGCTTGTAACATGATATGTAATGCGAGATTAGAGGCAAGAGTTACCTCCTCTTACATAGGTAAGACATAATTAGTGTCGCTGACTTTCCAGTGTAAAAAATTATACCTGAGGCAACCATCCTGAATTTGGCAAGAGAGAATGTTGGAATTATTCTTACAGTATAGTTTCTCTTTTCATATTTTTTGCTTCTCGCCCGTTATCGTGATACACGGAACGAATGCCATGAGGTGAGTTACGTTATAACCTCAAGGATTAACAACGTCATAAATAACCATCGACACGCCCATAAAACAGTCACGTAACAGCACCAAGGTATATGACTGCAATGTGTCACAACCTCTTGGCTTGTCAGTGTCGACGTCCTGTACAAACACTAGAGTCCCATTCAGACAACATTGATCAGTCACACGATGAGCTTGACAAAAACAGTACCGTTCGGAGAGGAAAAAACCAAACCTGAGCACTTTAGATATATGCAAAGAGGGGTTTGCACCACATTCAGACTAATTAAATTGATTGATTGATTGTAGTTTAACGCCGCACTGAGCAATATTCCAGCTAGTTGACGGCGGTCTGTAAATAATCGCGTCTGGACCACACAGTCCAGTGATCAACAGCATGAACATCGATCACATCGGTTCTTACGATTTTTGTTCCATAACCGCAAAATATATTGAAGTTAGTTTTTTTTATAATTTTATGAATGCGTTTTAACTCTAGTTTGGAAACAATTGAACAAAGTACAAACGATCATTCAGATCTGAAATTTTCTCAACGTTTTATAACAGATTCCTTATTTTTTAAATTAAACCGATCCGGTGGATCAACTCCGGGCCCTTATCTTACCTTGTTCTTGGAACCAATAGTCCAAACTCGCTTCTATTGAATAAGGCAGCTAACAGAACCAGATTCCTGGACAGACTGGTTGATCTCACACGTTGTGTTATTCCGTGCAATTTAATGGTAACATCAATGTGAATAGTTTTTACGTTTATGAAGCAGTGTGTTTATGTTCAGTATGTTATTCTGTTAATTCAGTGAAATGTACTTTCTTCTTCATCAGAGATGTTTGTTGAAAATAAACATATCAATATGGGACAGACATAGTTTGGTAAATGATAATGTACTAGTAGTTACCTGGATATGTGCGCTAAATAAATATCCTAAAATAACATATGAATTCTATGTTAGGTTGTTGGTTAACGTCCCACTCCGCAATATTCCAGCTATATGGCAGCTGTCAGTAAATACTCGAATCTGGACCAGAAAATCCAACAATCAACAGCATGAACATCCAGCTACACAACTAACCGATGACACGTGTCACCCAAATCAGCGAGCCTGACCACCCGATACCGCTAGTCGCCTCTTACGACAAGCATTACTGTGGACGATTCTAACAGGGAACTTCAAGGGTCTATGATTTCTATGTTTATCCTGCAGCTGGGAGAAGCAATACTTTATTCGTACTGCCATACACGGAAATTATTTTATTATTGTTGTAAAAATGTACAAGTGAACAGTTATAAACATGATAACTACAGGTACAGTACAATGTCCGGCCAGGTGGTCTATGAGACACGGTTCGTTAAAATATCAAATTGCACATATAAGATAAAAAGCAGCACATATTCAAACTATTTCCAATGCAATGTAGGTATATATACTTGTAATTAACAATGTCTATATGGCAATAATTGAGAAGTAAAATGGATGTTGTGTTATTGCTAAGTTTTCAAGAGAGTGACGGTGTCTCTGAAACATTATGATAAGTAGTGCAGCTATAGGGGTCTAACAAAGGCTACTGTCTCGCAAGAGAAATACGGTCTGGTCAACAGGAACCATATGCACAAATTGTGGAGAGAATTGAGATGCTAAACTCCATAAGTTATATCTTAAATCAGAGTAGAGGGGACATTCACCTAAAACATGTACCTCATCTTCAACAATATAAGTTTTACATAGCTTACAGATATGTTATTGAAGTGAGGTTTGGGGGCGACTGAATGTACCTAATTCTACTTCTAGAGTAGACTAACAATTAGTCTCTGAAATGAACATATTTTACAGAAAACACAGTTCATAATAAAATATATATGCTGAAAAGGAGCCCTGAGACTTTCTTCATTTCAAATCTCCACTTGCCACATATTCTAGACTTGCATGGGCTTTGGATGTATTTGTTTCAGGGTCTGTATGGCAGACTACTTCTAGACGTCATGAACCACGTAAACAATCAGAGGGATCTAGACACAAAAGGCAGGTTTTAGACAACAAAAACTCTTCAGCTGAGATAATCTTCAAATCATAAATTGGCAAATGGAAATGTTGCAATTGGTTAAAGACAATGTTATTCCAGGACCTACGGAATGTTACTGACCATCTGCCAACAGTACTTAGTGTTCTAGAATAATCTGCCGTTTGTAATCTGCGCCAAATTCGGAGTATTTAATTCTTTGCTTTGTTAGTACGGATCTCCAGCCCATGTCACCAGGGACAGCCAAATTTGGGGTTTTCACGCCAACTGCTAAGTAAAATCTACAGGATCGATTCTGTACAGTATTGATACAACTGAATTCTTTAGTGCTCAAATTACCGACCCATATGATAAGATAGGCTCAACGAAAACATTACGTTTGCAGATTTAGCTAATTCCCTTACGGTAAATTCAAATCTAAATTTCCTTGCAACCAGACACCTAAAGTACTTTTAAGCTGGGTGTACTCAACCGGTTCAGAACAAATAGAGAAAACAAAATCACACCTTTCAACACAATTCGGGTGATCATGGCCAACTTTAGTTTTCTTTATATCAATAAGAAGACGCCACTTAGAACACCAATTGCTAACACATTCTAACATTCTCTGAAAAGAGCTCGCATCTGGAGTTATCAATGCAATATCGTCAGCATATATAAAAATACTTAGCATGTCAGTGTCTAATGAATACCATAGTTGCAAGGTGTTCGAGCAAAAGGCTCTGGGAAAACATCCAAACAGTGTTGTTATTGCAAAGAGTTCTTTGATATCATTTCAATATGGTAATTTAAACGCTTTTGTTCAAACATTATGTGCTTATGTCCCTGGTCATGACTTAAGGAGGTTAGGGCATTCGGCCCCTGACTCTTAACACTAACCCCTGACACGGTCACTGACACATGCAGAAATTCCAATACGTAATTTCAATGGTAAAAAGGTGAATATTCACGTCTGTTGAGAAAGAGTTCGCCAACACAACATCAGCCTTTATTGTTGTATTTCTGTTTACTTGAGTCCACAAGATGGCGTCAAAGTCAGTACTTTGTATGGCCACTATTGGCAGCAATTACTGGACGGAGCTCTGTCGGCACAGACTAGATAAGTCGACGATGTCGCTCTTGCGGAATTCTTCCCCACTCTTCCTGCAATGCGATGGCCAGTTGTGGAATAGAAGTGTCTGAGGCGTGTTTTGACTTTGACGTACATGTCGATCGAGTTCATCCCATAAGTGTTCTATCGGGTTTAGATCTGGTGATCGGGAAGGTCATGGCAAGATATTGACGTTAGAGTTTGCAAGTTAGGTGAACTGACGTTGTCATTTTCTTTGAAAGGCATTTTAGAAGTTTTAAAGATGAAGGAAAACCAAGCTCTATGGAAAGACAGCTTCTTTATTGCAATGAGTGCGACGTTTCAGCGTAGGTACCAACTCTTGGACGACCGTTTCTCGGGCGATCTTGGGCGTAATTGGTCTGCGGGAAACGATCCCAAAGGCGAGATATGGTGTTCGGATGAACGTTGAAACCTGGGGCATATGCAAAGTGCCACTACCCAGCTGCAAGGCGGCCTATGGCGATGTTTCGATTGGCGACACTCAGTCGTGGCATAATGATTTCCTCTTTTCCTGGCAAAAAACGAATGACAAAATTAAACACAACGTTTGCTCTTTTATTGTGAGCAATATAACAAAATTATTAGTTTTATTTTATGCTTACTTGCACGTGCATTTTGCTTTGCATGTTGCATGAATATTTCTTCAAACGCTTCTAAAACCTGGGGAAAAGTTAAATCTGCCGCGTTTTGGAAAGAAATAGTTTATTTGTATTGTTTTTGCCGGAGCTACATGAGTCCCAGTAGTCTCAAACTCGCCTATGCGTTTCTTTTTCTTTCTTTTTTAGCAGACAGCTAAGATATTTCATTTTTCATTTTTTCGCATTTTGTCACATTCGGAAGAGGTGTTAACTCAAACATACCTCATGCACCTTAAGGACGGATTCTACGCAATGCATGAACGTAATGCAATTTCACTATAAGTTAACATAATCTCAGCTTCCAATGATACAGCATCCCCCAGTCCAGTCACTTTAAAAGCCTCTCAATATTCAGGTCTGAATAATAACCATTTATTGATATTTTCTGACGCTATTCAATTAAATTTGTGGCAAACATTTCAAAAATGATTTCTGCCGACACTGACGCTCGCCTCTTGTCAAACACATTCTGTCAAAATAGTCCACCGTACTTCTAGGACATTATTGTCTTTGAAAACTCAATTCTATGTACATATAAGCATATGCAAACGATAAAAACGCATAAATATCCTACTTATTTACAAGAATGAGATATACTTTTCAGATTCCTCTTGACAAGGGCATCAAAACTGAAAACGTAGAAGGGTTTTGGTTGACGATTCCCAGACTTGTAAGCATAGATTTCTTGGAGAGTACTATCGCCTTATCTCTCTAAACAAACTCCTTCTAAACTTGTTGATATCGCCGGCTTCATTGGGTGAAGTGACCATCTTGTATACAGCTGGACACTTGAAACAATAAAATCAGGATGCATCGAACTTTCAGTCAACCAAGACTGCTGATTGGGCAACGTTCATATTGGCGGTGGTTGAAGTGTTCTGGTGTCAGTTCCAGACTTTCCAACTTTCTTACATATGGTTATGACGGAGGTTGTTTGGCCAAACATGTAAACATTAGCTTTATCTTTTATGACCTCTAAACTAGGTAGACACTTTAACGTCCCCTTAACGTCCCTGCCTTCTTTCCATAGTTTAAAAAATTGACCAGGATGTTGAAAGCAAACAAGCAGGTGACAGGTGTCACATCTATTTACAACTTCTGGATGTATTAGGTTATTGTTTTGTTGTGTTACATCAGTGATCTTGGGTTAAACTAGTTGTTGGGTGAATGGAACTTTTAACTTGACGTGGGTAAGCAAGCGAACGAAAGCAATGTCAGTGGAAGATCGAAGCTGCAGGTACTGTGATTTCTCGTTATGTATCGCGTCAATAAGTAACCAAAATATTGCACTTGTACTTTTAGACTTGACGATAGAATGTAAAGAAACATTTTAGTCTTTAGACAACGAACACATTCTGTCCATGAAGTTTTCAATGAATGTTTTGCGGCAATCAGAACATAATAACCATGACTAGATATATTATTCTGTTACAGTCAGTGGTTTTGCAGAAAATGTCTTCAAAGAAGAGAAATACGCGTATATAAAACATTGTTGCCCTAAAGCGTCCTTTTAGATTCATCAGACATTAGCAGTTTTATAGTGTCGAAATTATTTATGTCAATATTGTTACTGAAAATGATATACCAATCCATCGACGAAATGTTTCTACCAGAAATTTCAATTTCGATTATACTTTCAATATTTCATTATCAATAATTACATAACAATTTGTTTTATTGCGAACAAGCCAGCTAAGACAGTTCCATCGTGTATATTTACAGACTAACTGTTTGTCAGACATCACGAGACAGCCATGATACAAACATGGGGGGTAGCAGAAATCAAGAGGACTTTACCATAGCGTTAGATTGTTTGGAACCATTGCATTTATCAATAACGATGACAGAATACAAATCATCACCAGAACATTGCGAACTAAGTATTCCAAAACTTATTTTCTCAGTTGCTGCAAAAGTACTGTAAGCCCCCATGGACCCTAGTATGATGATCTACCTTCAATTGTTGGCGACCTATAGCCTGTTTTTATATTGTATTATCTTCGTAAATAAAATAGTTTTAGATTTTAAAATTACATGTTGGTTTTAAACACCCATTCGACGATGAAATTAATACACTGCAGATTCCAACAATGACTTTTATACAGAAGTAGATCAACTTGTACTATACAGTCCTATTGCTGAACAGGAAATATTAGAAGCGATCAATCATCTTACACATGGGAAGGCTGCTGGACCTGACGTTATCATAATAGACATGATAAAGTGTTCGAAATTCGAAATTATTCCGTTCCTTACGAAATGTTTCAATAAGCTGTTTGAACATGGAAATTTTCCCTGCAGTTGGTCAAGCTCTGTAATAATTCCACTTCTTAAAAAGGGGGACAAAAAATATCCGGATAATTATCGGGGTATATCACTAATGAGTATCTTGGGGAAAGTATTTACGTTGATATTGAACAATAGACTATAAAACTGAGCGAATATGCGTGATAAGATTCCTGAATCCCAGGCAGGATTTAGAAAGGTATATTCTACCACGGATCAGATATTTACTCTGTATGTACTAGTCCAAAAAGCACTATCAAAAAGAAAACATAAGTTGTACATAGCATTTGTAGATTCCGTCAATCGTTTTAAATTATGGCAATGTTTACGCAAGGCAGGTTTACAAGAGAAAATGGTTAGCATTCTGAAATCAATGTATTCTAACGTTCGATCGTGTGTGCGTTGCAAAGACGGGGTTACAGATCTTTTCGCTTGCCCACATGGTTTAAGACAAGGTTGCTGCTTAAGTCCCCTCCTATTTTCCTACTTTATTACTGAATTATATCACGATATCAATTTAGGCGGAAAACATGAAATCCAAATGTATCCAGATCTTGTAGAAGTCCTAATGCTCCTTTTAGCTAACGAAGTTATTTTAGTGATACTGTGGTTAGTTTACAAAATTAATTAAATATCTTAGACAGCTATACTAAAGATTTGATGTTAAAAGATTTGGCAATGTGTGTTCATACATTACAATTTTTGACAGACTTGGCAAATAATTAATAAATGATATTGATAGCATCTTCACGACTTGGCCATGCAGTCATGACAATTTAAGGAGTGAAAAGTGAGCGATAGGTCTTGTGGAATTCAAAGATTCATTAAGACTGTAGCCGTCTAAGCGTAACTCTGTGTAATATTTATACATTTTCATCCACGGACAACATGCTTCTAATATTAATATTATTTTCATGGATTCATCATATTTTATCTATAGCTGTGCTATAGTTTTTCATTTCAAAAATGTCTTTTCTGTTGCTGGAATTCAAGTAAGTCCTACACAGAGCTGGGATCATATAATGTCTTTGAAATATAAATTATGCAAACGGCTGGAACCTTGTGTTCCAATACAAAACGTTCGTAACCATTGACTGGATTACATTCTCTTCGTCAGCAGAGAAATTTCGACTTCTCTTTTTCCTTGGGGTGCAGGCGACATTTTGCGTTTCCATATTTGGTAAACCGGAAGTAAACAGAAAACGCAACTATGGGATATATGGAAGCTAACCAGTGACGTTAACCACACTTAAACTTCGACGGCGACGTTAGCTAACGGCATCACTAACCATGTTTTGAACAACGCATATTTAACGTTCGGTTACCTAACGGCCGGGTAAGGATTCAACCGGCCGTTAGGATTTAACCGGCGGTTAAGATAACCGAGTATAACCGGGCCCAGATAGATAGTTAGTTAACCAACTAAGTACGTTTCCACGAACACCATCATTTTCTAATTTGTGCAATAAACCTTTATGCAATGCCCTGTAAAAAGCTTTTGAAATATCACAAAACAGCATACAGTAAAGGTGGGGATTATCTAGGACTGAGCATATATTATGATAAATGTCTATGTTGAGATGTAGTAGAATGACTAGCAGTAAAACCTGACTGGAATTTACTTAAAATGTTATGTTTATGGAAATGGTCGTGCACATGCTTTACCATTATTCTTTCAAGGATTTGCCAAAGGACAGGTAATAAACTATTAGGTCTGTAATTAGTTGGGAGGGATGTATCTCCTTCTTTCAAAATAGGAGTAACATTACCCGTTTTCCACAATGTAGGAAATACAGTCCCTCAGTGATATATTGAGGTTCAGCTATAGATGTACAAATTCGTTTTAACACTCTCATGTTAATGCCATCAGGTCCACTAGATTTGTTTGCTGGTAAGGTCTTATCAGATACCTCCTTTTCGGTTACAATGACATTTGTTATACTATTAACACAGCGATGGCTAACAAGTGGCAAAGTCTTGCCGCCATCAGTAACATTTGAAACAGATTTAAAATATTCATTTAATGTTTGAGCTTATCCAAATCTGTAAAAACTGAAGGTATCCCTGAATCATCAGTGACAAGAAGGGAATGGGTCCCGATGAAGTAGTAACCACCTGATTGAGTAGACTGAGGTGATAAATAGTTATCAAAAATAGATTAAACGTTTCCCATGGCTATTCTTTTTAGATCATTTACTTTATTCCTTTGCTTTTTGTACTTAAATAGCTCAGAAGTATTCAGAGATCGAAATGCTTTTTTCCTAAGATGTTCTCTTTTCTTTTAAGTAGTCAAACTAACTATATTATCGATGTTCAATGTTAGAAAAAAAACTTCCATTTTATTTTGAAGGAATCATTAGCAAAGTCCAAAATTTCATGTGGGTAATGTGGTTAACGAGATATTAGTCATCACAACATTGGGGTATTATGTTTCTTGCAAATTTGCAGAAAATGGAACACGATCTCCCATTTGGTATCTCGTAATAGTAATAGTCCGCTTATATGGCGCTCACATCCAGGCACATTGCCTGCTCACGGCGCTACGTACATTACTATCCCCGATCATAGGACACTATCGTAGTTTCCGATACCTTTTCAACTCCCTGGGGACTGTACAGCCATGCTGCCTGTTAGGCGCAATGAACTAAACACTCACATTGCCAGCACATACTCACGGGTACCCATTTAACAGCTGGGAGAACTGAGACAGTGTAGATATAAGTATCTTGTCCAAGGATACTACGCAAATGTGCCCATCTCGGGAACCGAACCTCGGTGCCTCCTCGAAACAGGGCCTTCAGCGTGATAGGCAGACGCCTTACAACTGCACTATTGCGCTATCTCTTGGATAATGGTATACCCTCAGATAATATCAAATAAAATATGTTCAGCATAGTATTGGATGACGTCCCGTCATCATCAACATTCAAAGATTTGGATTGCTTGATTTACATTTAGACGGGGACTGTTTTTTTTAGGACACCATCATTTTAAATTTTCAAAAACATTGTGTCCAGAAATACAACATATTGAGAGCTGACACTTGTGTGACCATTCAGTATTTAGTTTGAACCCTTGACATCATGTATGAATAAGTGAAAACTTTAGGATGAGTTATATCCTTATGATGACGTCAACTGAAAGGGGGTGGGTAGTGTCTCCAAAACAAGCCCTTTCAGTAAACATGAAGGGGGAGTCTCTTGAACAAGCGATTATAGTTTAAAATTGCTTTTTTTGTGCAGTTTAATATCTAAGATTGACTTTTACCAACATACATGTTTTTTGCATATTTTGTTTCAATTGGAGTAGGGGGATTGGATCAAAATCTATTAATTCTTTCCTGAGTTCGCGGCTACCAAGCTTGGCATGTGCAAAACTGTTACACCTTCGCTGTGACCTTTAAAATGACCTCAAGGTCACTAAATTCAAGTGGTGTCGGTAAATCTCGTCAATAAACCTTGGTACCAAGTTTGAACAAAATCCATCATTTCTTTCTCGAGTTCTTTCAGTAAACCGAAGGGGGAGTCATTTGAACAAGCGATTGTAGTTTCAAATTGCCTTTTGTGCAGTTTAATATCTAAGTTTGATTCTAGCCGACCTCTACCATAATCATACAAAAATGTTTCTTGCATATTTTGTTTCCTGAAGTTTAATTTGTGATGCATTTCATTGCTAGTCAGCTAGGCTATTCCATTTGTCCGAACCACAACAGACGGAGACAGATTATTTAGCAGACCCGGTGCTGTACTCTGAAATTGATTATCTGAAAATGTCAGAAAAACGGAAAATAGCAACAGTTTCCGATCTTGTCGCAAAACCATCCTCTTCAAACGAGCATTCGACTAAGCGCACATGAGCAGGACTCTGGATATGTAGCGCTATACAAATGTCTAATTTGATTTAATTTGATATACCCGTTAGAAACCCACCCCCACCCCACCCCAGCCCACTTTATATTTGTACATATCAAAACCTCAAAAGATATTTGCGAAAAGACATGATACACAGGACAGTAGGAGATTTTATATCGATTATATACTCTCCCAAAAAAGAGACGCATATAGGAATTTCAACTTTGTTTTTATGTTTATTTTGAAACATCTTGTAGGATTTATGAGTCAATGAAATATAGCGAAATTGCACACTGGGAATGCAGACTTATCCGTCTTTGGCACCAACTCGAGGAAAGTCAGTTTGAGTGTCACATGGAGACGTGTGGTGGCGCTGAAGTCAATACCTCGTGTGACCACCGTGGGCATCCAGAACTGCAAGGCATCGCCTCGGCATCGAACGAATAAGTCTCAAAATCTCGTGTTGCCCAATCGCAGCCCACTCTGCCCACTTGAGCTGTCAGGTTGCCCTGGATCATCACCAAATCACTTCTCCTACGGCAGGTGATCGCTCCCCACGTCATAACACTTTCCCGGCCGAATCTGTCCACCTGGGGAACGCAAGCGTCGGCGAAACGTTCACGTCGACGTCTGTACACCCGCATTCTTCCATCGCGTCGTTCCAATAGAAATCGTGATTCATCACTGAACCAGATTCTACGCCAATTTCGGTAGGTTCCAGGCCTGAACGTTGGTGCACCATCGAACTCGATGTCGACGATGTTGTTGTCGAAGCACAGGGCCAAAATAAGGTCTTCTGGCACGTAAACCAGCCTCTCTCAACCTGTTTCTGACGGTCTGTGCAGAAAGCCTCCTCAATCCGGGTATTTGTCGAGCGGTACTGGTCACCGTAGGTGTTCGATGACGCAGGTGATGTACTAGACTAAGGCTTAGTCTCTGAATATATATAATTTTGATAGTAACAAACAAGCCCATTTATATTGAAAAGGAGCCCTAGCTGAGGAAATCTAGACTTGCTTTATTTAGGGCTTTAGCACTGCAGAGAGGGCTTGGCAGTAGGGAAATTAATGTGGTTCAGGGACTGTGAGACAGACTAGTGATGTACCTGGATGTAGCGATCCTGCGCCGCAGTGGTCGCTCGAGGTCGCCCACTACGAGGGGCATCTGCTACCGCATTCTGCCGGCGATATCTCTCCCAGAGCCGTGAAATGATGCATTGGTGAACATTCATGCGTCGGGCAACTGCACGTTAAAATCGGCCAGCTTCAAGCAAACCAATAGCAATATGACGGTTGGCTTCACTTAGACGTGGCATTTTGCGTTCGTCAACAATATTCCAAATACAATGAATAATCGACAGACAGCGATCAACCTTTTATAACCATCATTGAGACTATCTGATCCCCAACTTTCACGTGCATTGCATTGAATTGTCTATTCTGTGACACTACACGCCGAAATTGAAAATCATGCTGTTACATACGGGTATTTTACGGATGGTGCGTTTTGTTGTGATGATTCAAAACATAAACACCAAAGGACTCATAAACAGAGCAAAACCTTTTGTAAAATGAATCACGTTTTAATTCATTGCTACATGAAATTGCTATTTTCATGATGCGTTTCTTTTTTGGGAGAGTATATATCAGGACGAATATCATTTTCGTCATTTGGCTAAGATTTGTCAATTCTTTCTTGGGTTATCGCGCTAACAATCTTTATATTGGCAAAACCCTCAGATTTTTGCTGTGACCTTGAAAATTATCTCAAGGTGACTCCATTTCACTTGTGTCGGTGAATCTCGCCAATATACCTTGGTACCAAATTTGAACAAAATCCATCATTTCTTTCTTGAGTTATCGCCCTAACAAGCTTATTTGATGTATGAAATGCAACGAAAAACAAACACCCGCGTATTTACGAGTGATTAAAACTGTTATTACAATTTACGCAAAAATATTTATTACATTTTACCTCAACGAAAATTATTACAATTTACGTCAATTTTTATTACAATTTACGTTTTTATTACAATTTACGTCAAGTTTATTACAATTTGCTGCAAGTATTACTATTTGCGTTTTTATTACAATTTACGTCGTAACAGGCCTTTCATACAATAAACAACTTTTGACTTGACTTTGACCCACTGTGATATTCTAGTCATTTTACAGTCCTTCGACGACTGATAATTTAACAAATTATATTTATTGTGCATGGAAAACCTTTCTCTCTCTTTGTGGCTTAAATATTGCCGAGGTAACGTTAAATTTTAACTCACTCACTCATTCTCAGTTGCTCTTAAGGAGGAGAGTAACCCATAGTAAATCCACAGCTGAACAAGATTATGTTGAAAATAGAAAGATTTCGACAAAGCAAGAATCCTCAACGTTCCTATTTCTGATGTCTAATATTCTAATATATGCGGTGGCTAGTTATGTACTCCTTGTTAGTTGGTAATGAAAACATAACAACCTCGTTAGAAGATACATGAAGATACGAGATCAGCTCGTTCATACATCTCTACTTGAAAGGTGTCAGAGAAGTTGATATCCTTTGAAAGAGTATGAGACGATACCGTCCAACGTCATGTTTTTTAGACTTCAGAATTGTTGTATTTGTAGCACTGTGGGAAGGACCAGCCAGTGTTGAAATGTTCCCATGTACTGGGCTCATGTACTGAGCACGGTTTTTTAATGTCATAACGTGCTGAGGTCTGTTGACATTTAGGTACAGTTCGCCATGTTCGAACAGTCTCGCTTTTCCAGATGAAGATTAACGTGCATGGGAATATAATTAGTTACATAATCTTACGGAGACTTAGATTTGCTTATGTTTCGAGTAGACATTCTGATTAACTGGCTTTCCGATATATTAAACCCCACACATGCTTACGGTTATTCTGAGCCTGACAACGTTTTGATAACGTTTGTAATATTTGGTCACATTCAATTTTCAGCTGTGTACAATAATATAATATATTATATTATTATATAGGTAGTATTTTTCCTGTACCACGATTGGTCAAAAGACCGTCACATGATTGACTACAAAACACGATATTGACTTGAGTTTTCTGATAAATTACGATAATGACTTGGGTTACTAAAAATAGACAAGGAATCCCGTACGAAGGGGCTTCCCCCGCTTTTCAGCCAATCAGATCACTCGGATAGATGGCACAATGTGTGCATTAAAAGTTTATGTTAAAACCCGTTTCTCTTTCATTATATAATAAAACAATTATAGACTCTTGTAGAGGTCGATATCGGTTTTTATTGACCTGAGAAAAACAATATCGACCTCGCAAGGTCGATATTGTTTTACTCAGGTCAATAAAAACCGATATCGACCTCTACAAGAGTCTATAATTAAAGTCTATAATTGTATAATATAATATGATATGATATGTGTATTGTATCATATCATACGTATCTTATCATAGCAAACGTATCTTTTCATAGCATACGTAATTACGTATCCATTTATCTGATGAAGGGGCAAGAACGAGCACAGAAACGTCGTGTTGTAAACAACAAAGAAGTTTTAAATCCATACCATACATTGTTATGCCATACGTATCTTACCATATCATACGTATCTTACCATATCATACGTATCTTACCACACCATACGTATCTTACCATATCATACGTATCTTACCATATCATACGTATCTTACCTTATTACCCACGTGGTCAACGTATGGGTAGTTGCATACTATTCTCGTACGTCACACGAGTGTCGTATCGCGTTGACCTGTGTCGTAACGACTTGACCTGAGATTCTAACGATTTGATTGGATAACCGATGACCTCTCAATTAGGTCACGTTGTGACGGAACTACTTGTCCATTCATAACAAACACGTGAATTCATTCATTCTACAAATTATATGCATTGTGGGAATGTAAACATTGTGAACGTTGCCGTGTCGCTGTTTAATTGTGAGTCGAACTGAGACATCATATCCGTCGAAAAACATAAACGCAATGGTTCCACCAGTGATGTTAGCCGAATGAAGCAACTGCAAACCAAGAAACGGGGTGCTACGGAGTAGTTTACTGTAGGAGGCTGTACGAGGCGATGACAACTGACATGCATCGTGACGTCAGTTACCAAGGCAGTGACGTCATTACAGTGTGACGTCATGCAAATATTGTACTACAGTACAAAACTCTTCCGCAACCTCTTTATGAAACCGATTTCGGTTTGAAAGCATAAAAACAACAAAAATACGCTATTTTGTCAATTAAATGCATGTAAGACGTAGGTAATAAATAAAATACCACACTCGGTCTGATTACATACGAATTATACGAAACTCGTGACCTTCCTATATTATCTGACCTCGCTTTCGCTCGCTTACATACGAATTATACAAAACTCGTGACCTTCCTATGTTATCTGACCTCGCTTTCGCTCGGTCAGATACCAAAGGAAGGACACTCGTTTCGTATAATTCGTATGTAATGAGACCTCGTGTAGTATTCTCTATATATCATACGTATATCTTACCACATCATACGTATCTTACCATATCATCCGTATCTTACCACATAATCCGTATCTTATCATATCATCCGTATCTTACCATATCATACGTATCTTACCATATCATACGTATCTTACCACACCATACGTATCTTACCATATACGTATCTTACCCATACGTATCTTACCACATCATACGTATCTTACCATAACATCCGTATCTTACCACATCATACGTATCTTACCACATCATACGTATCTTACCATATCATCCGTATCTTACATCATACGTATCTTACCACATCATCCGTATCTTACCACATCATCCGTATCTTACCATATCATCCGTATCTTACATCATACGTATCTTACCACATCATCCGTATCTTACCATATCATCCGTATCTTACCACATCATCCGTATCTTACATCATACGTATCTTACCACATCATCCGTATCTTACCATATCATCCGTATCTTACATCATACGTATCTTACCACATCATCCGTATCTTACCATATCATCCGTATCTTACCACATCATCCGTATCTTACCACATCATACGTATCTTACATCATACGTATCTTACCACATCATCCGTATCTTACCATATCATCCGTATCTTACCACATCATCCGTATCTTACATCATACGTATCTTACCACATCATCCGTATCTTACCATATCATCCGTATCTTACCACATCATCCGTATCTTACCACATCATATGATTCTTATAATACAATACGTATCGAATATTTATATTTATTATATAAAAATGTAGGCGATCATGTAATATAAATGTAAATACTAAGTAATAGAACAAAGCGTTGACCACAAGAATGTCTATGTCTGTTGCACTTAACCTCAAAACACCTCCTATTTTTGACACGTGAACATCATTAGAGCTACATCCGTAGTCAAAATATCCCCATGTACGTAATTCATTATTATTGAAAAGTTCATGTTTCACATAGCATATCCCTACACACATGGGGCGGTGGGGTAGCCTAGTGGTTAAAGCGTTCGCTCGTCACGCCGGAGACCCGGGTTCGAATCCCCACATGGGTACATTGTGTGAAGTTCATTTCTGGTGTCCCCCGCCGTGATATTGCTGGAATATTGCTAAAAGCGGCGTAAAACCAAAATCACTCACTCCCTACACACACAGTGAACCTAGTTATGATTTTCATTTTACATCATAATTCCTAGAGTATAGAAATAGGATGGATGAGTTGTGTCTATAAAAGACTGACCTTCTTGTATACAGTTTCCTATTACAAGGGCATAATTATTGCATGGACTTTAAATAGGTTATCTTTGTCTCTCGTTGGATGTTGTCTGTAAATAATTTTGTGGAAATACCAGTGAAGCTGTTACTGCGTCTTTTCCTCTCCTTAATGAGCTGTGGATGCCTTGTTCCGAGTGTCTACAGATAGTCTACGTGACTGGGCAAATAAGATCACCCTATACTTGAAAAGCTGAATCTCTGCAAACTTCCAGAACTCTGTAATGGACTAAAATAGCTTTGTAAACACAGCGCATGGTGAATAAACAGTAGATGCTTATCTATCACTCTATTATTAAGTTTATATCCGTCATCAACTGGACGTTTTGACTCCATTTAATGTGTCATTGATGGGTAGAGACAAAAGGTGTTGACTTAGTACACTTGTTCGATTTCGTATGCCATTAGAAGCAATTAGAGAGTAAATGTCTCGACAATATTTTGTAAGACCTTGCCTCTAGATTTTAATATATCACTGGGCACAGATGGAACAAATGCTTACAAAGTTGCCTCCTTTGGTCTTATCAGCACACGCAGATTCTGTTTGTCTTATTTATGAACATAGATTTGTAAAGTAAGGTAAAGTGGTAACCATCTACGATATTAAGCTGACTCACCGTAACCTAACTGAAATAACGTTCTAAGTAGCGTTAAACCCACATTACTCAATTATTTCACTCCTGGAGAGTCAAAACTTCAATAAATCAATGATCAGAAATTTATCAAACAAGTTCTTGTGAATGCGTGATTTCGGTGTGTTTTTCATGTTCACGTAACCCTTAAACCATGCCAGCAAGGCTGATTTGAGAGTCTTTCAGGCAGCATAACTCTGGCATCAAAGTATGCTAAAGTCTTTGATAAAGAGGTAGCCACGTCTGAAGTATACCTTTGAAAAAAAGTAACTTGACATGCTGTTTTGGAGTTTATTTGCTGAATGCATTTAACTGATTCAAACGTGACAGTAAACTCATCACTTTCCAAGACATGATTATCCAGGAAGTGTTTGATAAAACCACAGAAGGCTATTAAAACCACTTGGTCAGAGTAAAATGTGAGTATCTGGTGTGATCACCATGAGCATGGATAACAGCTTGGCAGCGGTGACCCATAGAAGAAAGGAGATGCCGAATGTTTCTTGAGGAATGTTTTGATATTCTGAAGTGCTGCGTGCAGTTCTTGTAGTGTCTGAGATGGCGGATTAAGCGTCGATCAAGGTTTGGCCACGGTAATACCTGAGCGTTGTTTTGCTGGAGGAAGTCCTTGCAAACACGCTCAGCGTGAGGTCAGGCATTGTCATGCTGCAAAGATCAACCATTGACGTTGATGAAGGGAACGATGTGACGTTGCCAAATCTCGTCTCTATAGAGACCCCCATTCAATGCACCTGTCACGTGCACAAGACTGACTAACTGACTGAGTTTGGTTTTACGCCGCTTTTAGAAATATTCAATCAAAACACGACGGGGGACACCAGAAATGGACTTCACACATTGTACCCATGTGGGGATTCGAACCTGGGTCTTCGGCGTGACGAGCGAACGCTTTAACCACTAGGCTACCCCACCGTCCTCACGTGCACAAGAGATGTCCGGCCATCATGATGGATACCTGCCCACACCAATTCCACCACCAAATCTATCGACCTGCGTAACGTTCATGCCGTCGTCTATATACACGTGGACGTCCATCAGCACATCTGAGAAGGAAACCGAGAGTCATCTGAGAACAGAATTGTCCTCCTTTTACCCGCGGTCGAACTAGTCTTCTGGCTGATTGCGCACCGTCTGGTCGGAGATTCGGCGCAGTCAAGGGATTAGGGTTGTTGTGGATGTTGCGGTCATGGTGCGTGAACCAAGAAGTCTCAACCGGATGTAGCGATCCTGGGCGGCGGTGGGAACTCTAGGTGGACCTGACCTGGGTCTGTCATTAAAACACCCAGTATTGTTGTATCTGGTCCACAGGTTTGAGAAGGTCTGTCTAAACACCCCAAAGTGTCTTCCCACCTCACGCTGCGATGCCCCTCCTTGTAAACGGCCGATGGCGTTGTGCTTCTGTTAGTTTTGGCATTCCTTTGTCGTCTATAGTTGCCTGGAGTACCGTTGATGAGGCTTTTTGAAGCCTACAGTCATAGGCTTTGGCTCGGGGTGATACACAATTTCATTATGTACGTGCATTTCATGTAGAGTGCGTTTTAGCGATACATTACAAAGGTGAATGTAACGTTACGTTTTTCTTCAACGCTTCTTTTTAAACGTTTTCTCGTCGGCAACCATTCCACAATATGTTGTGATTCAGGATGGATTGGTTTGTGTCGGATATATTTTCCTAAAATTCAAATTGTTCCTATGTCAAGATTCTCTTTTTGAAGAGTATAGATAAACACAGTTCACATAATTAATGTACATGTGTGTATGTCAGGCTTCTGTATTTGATCATGCCAGATATAGAAATGCCTGTTTGTTTACCAAATTGAAAATCATCTGACATTTCGTTTCTTTTCCAGACAATTATTTCGGTAACTACACACATATTCCCAGTGAGTTAATCAGTGTCCTTAGCTGATTTCGTGTTTATGGTTGACTTCCATGAACTTGAAATAAAGGAGACCAGTGAGACCGCTTCATGTGTTTCATATTTAGATCTAAGCATAAGGATTCAGAGTGAATAAACCCTCTCCACAAGGTTGTTTGACAAAAAAACGCTCACTCACTCCAAAAGTCAATTTTCCCTTTATGTCGAGCAATATTCCAACAGCTCCAACCGTAGGTGTTGACATTTCACAACGTTGGAAGTACGATCGATCATGTTCGATTTCCAAAATGTCACCCGTCCTTTACACGAAAGTTGTTCGATCAATGTTAAAACATTAAAGGCTTCAATAAACCTCTCAATAAACCTGTCAAAGTCCATCATGGTAGAGGAGAACATTTCCAAATTTGACGCATCAAAATGATGTACGATGTAAATTCCTATCTTGAGTTCAGGTGAGTGTTTTTCAATGATACAATTGACCTGCCTTTGCATGTATTTTGTGACAGGTGGGGCAGGCTACGCGCACCTTTTCGTGAACACTTGATTCATAAACACATACTTATATACTTGGATCGTAATATCAACTCTAAGGACATTTGCAGCGGACATATATATACTGTCGACAGAACGGTGTTTGTTGGTTTTTAGTTATTACTCACAAGACTTACGTGTAAACTGATTCATGTAAGATAACATAACTTCAACCTGCTTTTATTTAATACATTCCACACAAGTCTGACACGGCCACAATGCACACAGACTGTTAGCACAATTAACACGGGACTACAAATTACTGCAAAGGAATTACAATAGCAGTGCACTAATGAATGGCAGTACAAAATTCAGTGGAAACATATAATATACTGAAGTACAAAAGAAAGTACACATCTGGGGTATTGTGAATACGTTTGAAAGTAAATATTTTGAAAATCGCTTTGAGTGTGACTCAGAGGTCACAGATAACGTGTACAACATACAAAACAGCATAGATATCATACCCATTTGCGACCTTGACAGTGCCTCACGTTCCTAGCCCAGAATAGGTGCGCCCCTATCATACCACACAACACTAAGAACCTTAAACATTTAAATTGTATTTGTCAACTGTATCATAGGCCTTATGGCCCAAATACTACTGAATAAACTTCTCAGTTCTCAGTCATCAGAACCTTAAACATTTACAAAATCTCTGTACAGTGCTAGATTTGCCAGTGCTGCTCTTGAAGCTTCCAGATTTAAATGTAATAACTTCCACACCACTGCTTACATTAAATACATCACATACATTCCTGACAACTAACTATTGGTAAGCCACAATGTTATGAACTTCTACTGAATCGAAACAGTAACAGCGTAAAACAATTTCAACATTTTTAAACAGTTAATTTCATTGCCATATAACATTATGCCATCACATACAACAGTGACATACAGTACCATTCTGACAACAAAAAATAATAATAATATATTCCAATATACAGCACAACCAGGTTACAACGACGTAGAGGATGCATCTAGAATTACACTTGATACAATGCTACTTAACCACACGTCATATACTGACGTCAGCACAATACTCAGCTCTTTAACTCACATAACCTTGAATATCCGGGTTAGAAGTGGTCTGGACCGGGCTCGATTATTTACAAACCGCTGTCATAAAACTGTAATATTGCTGACTGCAGCGTTAAACTACAAACAAACTCATACGTCCTCGGAATGGCAAAGTAGCCAAAAACATAATGAATAACAACGTTTAGAATTTTGTATTTTGCACCCAAACCGCGTAAGGTTTATCACAAACTAACAGTCGCAAGTGATTCATATGACATTGAGCCGTACCCAACTTATGTTACTACAGCCACTCCCCGATAACAGGAAGTGCATACTTGCTGAAACGGAATTGACAAGGATGGGCTGCTGAAGACCAGTTCTAACCCGGGTCTTCGCGGGTCAGGTTCACATGAACAATACGGATGTCGATATCAGGGCCAACAGTAAGAATAGGATAAAACATTTGTGGTCTAGACTGACATTCCGACAACGGGATGTCGTCACACGTGTGTGTTCCTTTATATCATCAACCTTACTGTGATGACGATTAAGAACCACAAGTGTTACAATGAGCGCTAGACAACTCTGAATCAGGACGAGGCACAGATAAACTGATAAATTGGATATGGACGTTTTGGGCATGACATCATTGATAAAGTTAAGAAACACTGCATAAGTAACAAAAATGGATATCAGGAACGATATCTTCTCACCGGAATCTGCCGGAAGCAGAAACACTAAACAGTTCATCACAGAGAGAAGAATCATTGGAAAGATAACACTGACGACATAGAAATCACTTCGACGTTTGAGAATCATGTTAAACTCTGCATATGAATGATCAATTCCTGGTTGACGTAGTTCAATCACGGAAACATCCGTGTCCATAAGTAACCATTCTCCATTCACTGAGAAATACTTCTCAAGAGGAATGTCAATGACCTGAGGCTTCACAACAAACCCATAGCCATATTCCGGGGAAATGGTCATCTGACATCTCTGTTCGTCAAACGGGTAGTTCTTGACGTCGATGTCGCAGGTAACCTTGTAAATGGAGTATGTCTCCATCATAACGATACCGGTGAAGTAGATATAGATGTTGTAGTTGATGTCGGAGGAAATACTGTCTGCACCGTTGGTGATCATCAGTTCGGGTGTCCATATGTCGTCCTGTGTCACATGAAGGATGTGTTGGTCAGCAAAGTTGGCCGGATTCCATGAGAGATCTTGATCTGTCCAACTCACTTGGCTATATGCCGTGAAGGTTAAAATTCTGTTAGCTTCATCTAAGCTCAATATGGAGGTCGGTTTTAGATAGACTGTGATATTCAGTTCACTGGCCATAGTAGCATAAGGTGGAACGCTCTTCATGGATGTATAATTCTGTAGCAGATGATTCCGAAGATTCATCATAACTGTCCGTCGATTGTTCTGGCCTTCAATCCCCATGGCAACAAACAACAGAATCCAAACACGCGCCATTGACATTGTAATTATAATCGGTATGCACAGAGGGCCTCTACATGAATGATTCAAAAATGATTAAAATGATTCACAAATACAGTTGCCGAGTTATCAAAGAATCATCACCAGGTCCAATACCCAACACAATCTTCTTAAAATAGGCTTCTGTAAATGTTCCATAAAGTCAAAACTCTTTCCACGTGTTTGGCAGATTGTTCTTTTACAGAAGACTTCAGATCTAAGATTCGTCATATAAATCCTTCAGGGATGACTGAGATGACATCCATGTTTGTTCTTTAAAAGAAAATCTCAGATCTCTAACTCTCCAGAAATCCCATGAAGGTAAAATGAAACATGAAGAAGAGATTGGGAGTATCTCCTCGCCATATTATGTCGCCATGTTCACAAGCACTCTGGCTACAACAAGTATTGTGTCCTCTTCTACACGTGCCCGACACCGTAACTGCTACATGAAAGGTGGGATATATTATATATCTTTATAGGAGATCGAACTGAGAAAGCCATGAGTTTTCCACGTCACTTGGTCTCCATACAGCTGCTTTACAGAGTGGCCTGTCACTCCATATTACTAGACCTTGAAACAACAAACGCTGTTTTGCCTGGGATACATTTATCCATAGGTGCATACAGTGAATCGATCCGGTAAAAATATTCTGATTGTGGATTTGAGGTTGCTAATGTGCTGTTAGTGGGTACACTGGAGATTGATGCTGAATCGGTATACTTAGCACTTGGGTATTACAGAACATACTCTCGTTGGCGGATGATGTTACTAATTTGCTTTCATGTTGGATGCCAATCACGTTGATTGTCAGGTTTTGGAGTTGAATGCAAAGAGCAGCGAAGCGCAACTTTTAAAATAATTGTGAGGTAAACCTTAACCAATAATGTAATCGAATGCTTAATTACATTTGGTAAATACTGCTTCAGGCTGTTCAGAGCCTTCCATGTGTTATGTGTTATATACACAACACGAGGGAACAGTATTTGCCATACTTAACTATGTGAGGAAATAAACGTATCATCTGAGGCCCATATGACAAAATTTACATTCATGAAATTAAAGAGCTTTTGGGAAATTATGAACAAATATAACAAAGGAAAACCAAGCTCTACGGATAGTCAACTTCTTTATTTCATGAGTGCGACTTTTCGGTGTAGGTACTAACACCGTTATCAAGCAAGTGAGTATTACACCGTTATCACACAAAGGTGTGTGAATATGGCTATCGTTTTCTTATACAGTGACACCCCGGATACCCGGATACATTCGTTTTTGCGTAAATCATCCGGATAACTGATGTCTGGATTTTTCCTACATCTCAAGGAAAATCTATAATGTTCATGATCATCAAACCTTTATTGTACATACATAAAAGCCAGCATCACAACATAACAATCACAGTGATACCCTTACAGTTATACTGTCTTGAAAAAGTCTCTCACTGAGGACTGCTCACAATTGGTGCCGCTGCTTTGCAACCCGATATAAAACATTTTGTCCAGGTTGTCATGGTTCCCGATGTTCTCAAAGTAGCTGAGGAGACCTTCGTAATGTTTCTTTGCACCAGCAAACGAGCAAGGTGGTGGGGCTGCCTGATCATCTGTATCACCGCCACTTTCTTATTTGGCTCCTTCTTTGTGACCATGTCGATGATCGAATCATCTGACAGAGCCTCGCCAGTCTCAACATCGATGTCAACATCGACAAACTCCTCGGCAGTGGGCGTGGCTTCTGTTGTGGTGTCTGCATTGCTGGCATTGGCAAACTGTTGTTCGGCCAGCTCAGAGAGCACCAGGTGGTCGTCTGAGTCCTATGGGTCAGCATGTTGAGGCAGGATATCAATTTAGAACGTCTGAAATAATTGTGAATGCTGTCTATTTATGACACAGTTATAAATATCCTTGAAACTGTGAATGACCAAATTTAGATTTTTCCTGCAGTTCGTACCCTTCTAACAGCTCGGTCGTAGGTATATGAATTATTACCATATTGACAGAAATAAGTATAATTTATTTCAATGGTTTGGGAATATAAATTTTGTTTATATGATTTCTGTTTCTCAGGTCATGAAATAAAAAAATATGGTAGACTACGAACAATTTGACAAAGGTATGTAAATATGGCCATAGTTTTCTTATATATATAACGTCTGAAATAATTTAAATGATCAACATCATGAGCATCGTCCTACGCAATTGGGATGCGATGACATCTGACCATCCGATCCCGTTAGTCGCCTCTTACGATAAGCATGGGTTACTGAAGACCAATTCTAAGCCCGATCTTCACGGGTAGAGTTAATCAAGGATTTACATAGCTTTTGTTCCGAAGGTATAACTATTGATTATGATACGAGGATAACTATGATCGACACTTTTCGATTTGTAGTATGTGTACTCTATTTCAATCGTGACAGACATTCTGCTCTACACCCGCAATTGATTTAGTGGATAGATTATTTTTCAAAACTTCTGTAAGTTGCACCTGCTTTTAACTGATTTAAAAACACTAAACAACATAAATAAGTTAAGTTCTAGTGAGAATCACTTTTCTATGAATTTAGCCTGCCCTTTCTGAATCCTAGGGGAACACTCAGAGTGTATCTAGATATGTTGTTAGTAACCATAATATTCTGTGGATTCCAGTGGTTTATCTATGGTGGTACAATGACACGTATTTAGGAAGCCGCAGGTAGCATATGACCACCATTTTGTTCTGTTCCCACAAAAAAAAAACATTGGGTACTTGACGCTAACCTTGTCTAATATCGTAAGTGAAGCGTCTTTTGATACAAAAATAACTACCAAGCATGTCTACTGTTTCAAGTCTAGATGTCTTCAGTTTGAAAATGTTATATTTTAGCATAAAATTTACATAAATACGATTTCATCTAAGAGACTAAACTGCCTTTAACCCATACATTAGAACCATTTGTTAACTTCTAAATAATTCTTCCTCTCAGAGGGTAGGTAAGTCCCATTCTATTCAAAGTAGTTTTCATTCTCCGTGATTTTAATCGTAGAATATATGTGCGTTTAATGAAAAGTTAACTTTCGCAAACATCGCCAACACCTGAAAGAATGCTGTAAATCCAGTTAGGGTCAATGCAAGTAGCAAAAGTACTTTAAGGCCTCTTTAAGTACAGGTAAGGTTGTTTCACGTAGGGCTGGGACGGGTAGGAAAAAAATGGAATCGAGTACCCGCTTGTACGTACCCGAATCGGAATCGATTACCCGGAAATGTAAGGAAAACAGCACTTCTGTCAACTTTCGGAATATTCAATCACAATTTGACAGAGATTATCTTGGAAAATTGAGAGGGTGGCATAAAGACATTCAAACTGATCTGAGGCTTGTTCATTTTCGTCTGTTTAACGAATATAAAGAGTAATACCATTACTTACATTCCTCGTTAAAACACAGAACCTTTCGTTCCCGCTGTTACTGTAACTTGACTACTCACTGCTCATGCGCAGATAAATTACATTCGTTAATAATAACCTTCATTAACCGGGCAATACCAATGATGTAAATGTGTGCTTTATCATGACAATAATGAAAAAGACAAGTAATTAATTGTCCTTGTCTTTACAGAGTTCTTTCCCTTTCCGTGTACTCGATTCCACCCGGATTCAGATACCCGAGTATCCGTCTCAGCCCTAGTTTCACTTCAGGCTGTCGTTTTCGTTTTAGCATGTTTTTCACATACATGTGAAATACGAACTGATAGTTAGTATAGTGTATCTAAATAACAGCACCAATAGTGACGACCCTGTCGTAGCTACTGTATGCTATCGATAGACAGTACACAGTAGGGCTGCGCAATATAACCGGTTTACCGGTATTTACCGGTTCAGATATGAAATCGATACGTATTGCGATACGCTGATCGAAAACCGGTATTTTGACTTGCATTCGGAAAACTTCGTAACACTCGGAAATGTTCGGATATGTCCTTGTTTCATTTGTGCCAAATATTATTCACATTTTTATTTTATCATGATTAAAAGTTGTTATTAAAGATTAATCAAGCCTAGTGATTTTGTGTTGTTTTGGCTCTATAAATCAAGAAGTAACTCGATTATAAGTAGTTTTTTGTTTAAAAATACTTCATGCAATATATTGCAATACATATCGCAATACATGCTTTCGCATAGCAATATATCGCAATATGAAAATTCTCTGCAATACCCACCCCTAGTACACAGCATGTATGCAGCAAGTTAGCTGTTCCCTTGATTATTTCAGAATGAAATAATAAATCCCGGAAAACACTCGATGCCCGATATCAGCTTACCAAACGGAGTTTTACTTACGCGCGGTGTTTGGAATGGGTGTACGGGACTGTAAGACCCTTGTAAGAAAAACGGAATTTACAAGGGTCTTACAGTCCCGTACACCCTTTCAAAACACCGTTTGACGAATTTATTACCCTTAAGACCTTTTTATTTAGCTTATCTTGAAAACCCAGCATTTAATCTTCAGCAAAATGAGACGCAAAACGTTTCGCCATGATTTTACCTGAACGGTCATAAAGGGAGATAACTCGGGATGGCTTATAATAAAAATGATGGAATTAGAGTTTTGTTAAACGGCAAGTGAAATACAGAGACATTTTATTTTTTTAATACTTTTATTGGCACAAAAACATAAGAAATTATGACAACAGTTCTACTGCACTGTTTATGCTCATTATTGTAGACGCCAACTCTAACATTTCGAAACGATCAGCAGTTTGGCAGCCACATTCCATCTCAGGCCAAGGTCATTTGTACAACGGATTTGACGGGGTGTAGTCTACGGTCCGTACACCCTGACAAATCCCCCTACATGGTCTGGTATGCTTTGGCTATTGACCAATCAGAATGCGACAAATTCATCTTAAGGGTAACAAACGTACATGTATGTTATATTATTAGAATTTCAATGCATCTCTATACGATAAAAGGCTTCATCATTTCGCTTACATAATCAACAATCACATTTAACATGCCAATTAAGTAATTTTCCTTAATATTTTAGTCATGATTTATCAGTCTAAATTTGTCAGATATCCAACGACAATTTATGTATCCGTGGTAAACATTCAAATTTTTCAGCATCCCCTCAGAGACCTGGATGCTGAAAAAGTAAATCAAGGACATATGTACGTTTCGTAAACATGCCTACACAATTACTATATATTTTAAACCCTTTTGTTAACTGACATTTAGCCTATTTCTCAGCGTTTTAGTAATTTTCATATTAATTATGCGAGTTTATGTATTTCGTAAACAGAAGATATACGAGTTTGCCAGAAAATCTAGGATAATGTGTATGTTGCTTTTCTTATTGTTCAAGGGGGCGGTGGGGTAGCCTAGTGGTTAAAGCGTTGGCTCGTCATGCCGAAGGCCCGGGTTCGATTCCCCACATGGGCACAATGTGTTAAGCCCATTTCTGGTGTCCCCCGCCGTGATATTGCTGGAAAATTGCTAAAAGCGGCGTAAAACTAAACTCAGTCAGTCAGTCTTGTTGTTCAAGAGGCTGAACCGTAATGAATAGGATCGCCACAAACGTCTCGGTAAGAGATGCAGTCTTATTTTTCTGAAATGATCATGAGCTCGCCAGTCCGTGACTACCGCCGCTCTCATCATTAAAGGTTTCTGCACCAAATACAGCGCTCACAAGAAAATAGACAAATCGCGTTTATGCAGAATGGTTGGTTGAACATGGTTATGCCATGATACAGCATTGAAGAGTCTATATGAATTTGATGTAGCGTGCCTATAATTATTGTAACATTACCTCTAAAATTCAGCAGTTAACAAAAGAGACAAGACCCGTTGGTCTTCAGCCACCCATGCTTGTCGTAAGAGGCAGCTGACGGGATCGGGTGGACAGGCTCGCTGACGAGGTTGACACATGTCATCAAATCCCATATGTGTACATCGGTGCTCAGGATGTCATTCACTGGAGTGTCTGGTCCAGTTTATTGACTCGTTTATTTACAGACCTTTTCATATAGCTGGAATATTGATGTGTGATGTTCAACAATAAACACGAAACAACGAGAAAATCGTTTCCATAATCATAATAGATGCACCCTTTCAACCTCTCAGGAATGAATCGCTAACAAACAGCTATAATGACATGGGAGAACAGTCGAGGTCACCCAGCCCCGTCAGCGGGACACGCAACAAACTCATTCAATGGCAAGCCAGTTGTGTACCCGAAACAGAGATAAGGGGGACACACTGTACAACATGAAATTGCATGGGACCACATGTTTGTAACTGGTACGTCAAATCTGGAAATGACGTCATTAAAAACAAAACCTTTAGAAGTCCCCACCCAGACCCGAATGCTCACAAACCGACCAAACAATCCGACCAACCAAAGGATGGTCCTAATTCATTGTAATTACAGATATTTTACTCCAACTGAAACTTGAGATGGTGTAATCCATACTGGTTGTTGAGTAAATCTCATATATAATGTATGAATCGTCTTAGGATATTTAGTGCAAGTTACAAGTCTCCATGGTCCCTAGTATGGTGATCTACCTTCAGTCGTTAGCAATCTACAGCCTGTTTTTAAATTGTATTGTCATTTTTAGTTCCAATATTTTAGATTTAATTGCTAGTTTTAAATGGATATCTGTGATACACTAGTAGTTTTACTGTTCTTCGTCAACAGTTTTTTTAATTTCTAACTTTATTTATCTTTAATATAATTATAAAATGTTCTCGTCACGATATGGCTGAAATATTGCCGATGTGACGATAAATATTGACTCACTCACTCACTAGTGCAAGTTACAGGAGCTCTCGATAAACCAAACTAGCATACTTTCTACATGTAACATGTGATGAGACAGGAACCAATACCCTAGATGTACATGCCAGGGCATTTGATAGACACATACATCAGATTCAGAACAAAGCAGCTGCTAGTTAAAAGCTTCAGTACCCTAAAATCACCGCCATTACCCCGTCTCTACGCCCTGGCGTGAGAAATTCACTCATGAAGCTGTGGGGTTTCATATCAGGCTACACTGTTTGCAAACAATGTCAATAATATTAATTATAAGGTGCTTTGCTAAAAGATCAAAGGCGCCGTCAGTACTTAAACATTCGATAAAGCACACTTTTTGCATGACCTCACTACGCCATTCTCGTTTGCTCCCTCGTTATGAAACGTGCCCTTGGTAACCGACGTGACAATGCAAGCCAGTTGTCCTCGTTTCGTAAAGCCTCCTACAGTAAAGTACTCTGCAGCTCCCCGTTTCTTGGTTTGCCGTTGCCTAACTCAGCTAACATCACTGGTGGAAACATTGACCCTACGACAACACCGCAAGCGATTGTGCCGATGGAAGTCTCTCAAAACATGGGAGATAACTGGCCTTCTTGGTCGAATCCCCACTTCACGCAATCGATTACTGATAGTTTGGTCGATGACGCAAGTGAGCAGCCCGGATGTAGTTGTCCTGGGATTGGGTGGTAACTCTTGGACGGCCGCTTCTCGGGCGATCTTGAGCGCAATTGGTCTGCAGAAAACGATCCCAAGGCGAGATATGGTGCTCTGAAGAACGTTGAAATGTCGGACAAGTGCAGACTGCAGATTGGCGGCTCTCAGTCGTGGCATGATGGTTTCCTCTTTTCCAGACAAAACCGAATGACAAAATTAAACACAACGTTTGCCTTTATAAAGTGATCGATAGCGCATTTTTCCCGCGTCCGTGCATTATGCTTTGCGTGTTTTCTTGGTGGCGTTTTGGCGAATAAAGCAAGCCTCAAGACTCATTTGTTCGAGAATTAGACTTTTGATCATGATGTATATATGTTTGTGTTAGCGCTTCGAGCATACTTTGTTGCGTGGAGATTAGCGCATTATAAGACTTCTCATTATTATTATTATTATTATTATTATTATTATTATTATTATTATTATTATTATGCGTTTCTTTTTTTGAAGAGTGTATATGTGAATCCATGCCACATATACTGAGAACATATAAGAAAATGCGGAACAACTTAGTTATGGCCAGCTGTTCTATCTTGACCAACAGAGAGGACTGAGCTACAAGAACACTCTTCATACCATTGGAAAGCTTTGATGACATGGCTCTATATCACTTGATGACATGGCTTTATATCACTTAATGACATGGCTTTATATCACTTGATGACATGGCTCTATATCACTTATATCCCATTATGCATTAATAACGATTTGCCCACAAATCAGAAAATGCATGTCTGCAGACATTTTTGGCGGATTGTTTTTGCTACAGAAATTTCCGCAAGAATTATATTTTTCTTCCAGACATTTCTGTCTGAAATTCCTTTTTATTGCAGAAATATAACATATACAAAATATAACGGTTTTCACAGGTATCGCCTCTACATGTATATACATGTATTAATTCCTTCAGAAATATCACTCAATAGTAGTTTTGTAATAAAATGTCTACATTTGTGTTGAAACTTTAGACTCTGTGGTAAATCAATTATGCAGTCCATATGTCAGTATGAGAAATTCCTTTGACTGACAGGTGAAGGAATGAAATATAGATTTCAAAAAAAAAATTTCATACACTCACGTGGCTTGAAAACTAAATGAAACTGAAAAGGAAAAGCAGATAGTTGTCCTTTTACACTTGTATTACACATTACACAAAAAACACACTCTCGTAACAGCATTCAAGAACGGAGACATTCAACACTAACAAAATGCTTCTGGACATTCGAGAGTGCACTGACATTGAATATAAGGGTTACTGCTACTGGCCATTGTATTATCTTTATCGGAAAACTAGAGTGAGTGAGTTTAGATTTACGCCACAGTCAGCAATATTCCACCTATATGGCGACAGTCTGTAAATAATCGAGTCTGGACCAGACAATCCAGTGATCAACAGCATGAGCATCGATCTGCGCAATTGGGAACCGATGACATGTGTCAACCAAGTCAGCGAAACTGACCACCCGATCCCGTTAGTCGCCTCTTACGACAAGATAGTCGCCTTTTTATGGCAAGCACATGGGTTGCTGAAGACCTATTCTACCCCGGATCTTCACGGGTCTGTTGGTAAGTAAACGACGCCATATTGTTCATGAAGTATGAAATAAGGCATAATTAAATGAGCATCAAAATCGAAATCCTGAAAGTTTTATTTGCTCTATTTTAAAATCTCGAATCAGTGAGATTACAGCACGGTCATCAATGAATCGATGAAATATTATGAATGGACGTACGTAGTGATCTGAAAGTAGGTCCGACATCCAATGAAAATGTACAAATATACGATCAACCAATCAACGAACGACGAGGCGACGAACGGGGTCGGGTGGTCTGGCACACTGATTTGGTTGATCCATGTCATCGGTTCCCAGTTGCGTAGGTCGATGCTCATGCTGTTGATCACTGGATTGTCTGGTCCAGACTCGATTATTTACAGACCGCCGCCATATAGCTGGAATATTGCTGAGTGCGGCGTAAAACTTAACTCACTCACTCACTCACTTACCAACATGTTTTGTAACACGGCTACCCACTTAACTCCAATTAACGTCAATGACCTGGTCAAGACATGACATTGACAACTTTTTGGCTGCGAACGAAAACTGTTGTCGACTCGGACTAAATTTAGACAAGGTCAAGGACACTAACGCGAGCCAATTCTAGGTCACAGTTCGTTTCAGCAAAATGCTGCCAACATGTGTACCTTCTATCGCTAAAGCTCGGGACAGGGAACATTAATTTCACTCAGGACATATTTCCCGTAATCGCTTACCTTGTGGGTTATTCTCTAAATATCAGGCAGTTACCTTGTTCGAGGAATAATCCATCGCTATTCACAAGATCCCGTAAACCGTAAGCTGTGCAAAGAAACGTGTTCGATGTCACGTGTCTTTGTAACAATTAATCTAATATTTAAAACTAAATAGTTTCGGGATATTATATAACCCGTGTTTGTCTCTCAAGTTACTGATCATGTAAGTTTGTTACAGGTGATTCACGTCGGTGTCATGTCTCACTGGTCACGTGACATCTAGCACACGTGATATCCATCTTCATAATATCCCTGGAAAAGTAAGGGCTGTTACTGTTTTGAAGTTCATTCAGCGTATGAAATATGGCCCGTCCGACCGCCCGAGACGGTCTAGATTTCTGACGGACGGTCTAAATTTACAGCTAGCCAGCCCGATGGTCTGGTAAAAATTTTAGATGTTCCATACATCTGAGTAAATTCACCATATTTGGTCTGGTTAAATCCATTTTGGGCTGGTAACATTTTGAAGTTACAAGCCCTGATGTCTGGCTGGGGTTTTGGCTTATTTCATACACTGTTTCATTGTTGCAAAAATAACGAATATACGTAATTGCTGTATACTGAAATACATGATGGTACCTACACGTATGTAAATATCGAGGACGAAATGTTTCGATAAGCAGACTATAAGAATTCAAGCGGACTCCCCTGTTTGTCAACGTGGTCCTCCCAAGCTGGTCCGAACCCCAGTTTGTTGAGTCGCTGACTGTGTGTCCTTTAACTGTTGTATTGCAATTCCACAAGTAAATGTACTTGTATGTACTTGTGTACAAACCACAAACAAACGAGTCAGAATCAAGCTTTGTTTCAATATCTGAATGTGTAGAATGGGGCACAATGACTGAAGAAATGTTATAATTTCCATGGATGCAGTAACTACACCGACGAAGTCCTGGTATAAGTAAATTATCAAATAGTGAAATGACGTTTAAAACTTATAACACAGTATAATTTACGGGGCAGTGGGGTAGCCTAATGGTTAAAGCGTTGGCTCGTCACGCCGAAGACCCGGGTTCGAATCCCCACATGGGCTATATGCGTGAAGCCCATTTCTGGTGTCCCCCGTCGTGATGTTGCTGGAATATTGCTAAAAGCGGCGTAAAACCAAACTCAGTCAGTCAGTATAATTTACGAAGTCTGGACCACGTCAGTTGAACTGAATTTACCGTTGGAAATGTATATCATTAAAGTTACCTCTGCTGCGCATCGAAGATTCGGCAATGCAGACCATTGTTAATCAGGACGGGTTTATTGGGCTCGGTACCGTCCGGATTACCGAGGTTTCACTGTTCTCGGATTAGAAACTGTGGCGACAGAAAGTCTAGGAGTTTCCAGATAAGGCAATTATATCGGTCGACAACAGACAACACCGACTCCGGAGTGACATACCGATAGATATAATTAATGTTCGTGTATGTTTTGTTCTACCAAAAGGAAGCTCTCATTGATTTAATGAGCACACCACCATACGAATACTGGGGCTTTTTGCCGCCGTGAGTTGCGTCCCTTGCCTGTCCTATGATCCACTGCTTCATCTTGCGTTAATCAAGCCCATATCTGTGCTCGTGGGTTACAAGGAAGTGGTAGTGTCTGAGAGTTTCGCGCTGGATTCTCCCTATTCTTCTTAAGACCTGTGAGAAGAAATAAAAGGAGATCAGGTGGTATTTTGGCAGTGAAACAAAGTAATTTCAACTCTTGAGCAAAAACAGCAGCGTAAACAATTCAGCACGATACAGTGGTTGACAGTGGTTGACGGTGGTTGACTGGTTTCTCGTTCTAACAGCTTATCCTCACTTGTGTGCATGCCATCAATACACAATGCCATTTAGAAAGTGGACAAATGTAACATAAGTTATATTTGGGATTACACTTTTCATAGAATAGTCTTTACTTCTCTCTCCGGACCTGTAGTCTTTACGATTAGTACATAACATTACACCAAGGAAACTTGGGAATTTACACGAGCGTATATCGATACTTACTGATTATAGACTTGGGACGGAACATGTACACTCTTCAAAACAAGAAACGCACAAGCGTTTTCAGCAGATCATTTCGATACATTTGAGCAATCGTCATTAAGACAATTCCTATGTTTGAATCCCGCTAACCATGTCGTGGTTGTTGTGTTTTGCAAGCAAACGCATCACAGAAAGTGTTTGTAAACGTTTGTCATAAAAAATGAAAACGATACATGAAAAGTACATGCAGAAAATGTTTCCCACGTAATGCACGTGCAATGTGTCGGAAACATGGGTAGAGACATCAACTATAAAAGGCCAAACAAAATTCATCATTTCATCACGAAATTTACGACGTAAACGAAGATAACAAATGCCAAGATTGAATGCTACTGGCCGAAATATCGCCATTGGACGTTGGGAAGCAGGGGAGTCCCAGTCTGCCGATGGAATACACTTCACCGTCCAATACAGCACCATATCTCGATTATGGCATACCGCTTCAATTCGACCCAAGATCGTCCTAAAAGTGGAAGACCAAGCGTGACCCCTCCTGCTCAGAACCGATTCATCCGGGTGCTTCACCTACGTCACCGAGTTGCTACTGCAACGGACACTTCGGAACAGGTGCCTGGTCATTGATGAAGTTCCGACCAGACTATCTGAATTGGAAATTCGAGCATTTCGACCAAAAGTTGGACCTGTCCTGACACGACTACGCCGACAACGACGTGTCGAATGGCATAAAACCTGGGGAACTGGTCACGCGTTTGGTTCAGCGATGAATCGCGTTTCCTCCTGCAACGTGTCTATCTATGGGAGACAACGTGTCTATCGACGTCGACACGAACGTTTTGCTCCGAACTGCTTTCGACAGAAAGGACAGATAACTGCTTTCGACAGAAAGGACCGATGTGGTGGAGAGTACGTCAAGCTGTGGGTAGCCACTTCCTACACGGGTAGAACAGAACTAGTGGTGATTTAAGACAATCTTACAGCAAATCGGTACATCGACCAAATCCTGCTACCTAACCTCCTGCCACATTTTAACCACCAGAGGGAGCTGTTTCAACACGAGGAGTGCCACTGAGCTTGAAGATTCAGGACAATCTAGACTTGCTTCATTCAGAGCCTTATCACTGCAGGAAGGTTTTGGCTGAAGGGAAAATAATATGGTTCAGAGACTGTGAGAAAAGCTAATCGTATGTACGTTTCCCCTAATAAAGGAAACTGAATTCTTTGATACTTGGGGTAGGGTAGGGGGATGGGGGGGGCAATGGCAGTCAAGGGCTCTGACTGGCCTCCAGCGGAGACTTTACAAGTGGGGACCAGATGCGGAATTAACCCTCACGCTGAACCCTCATGCATTGAACACACAATGACTATTTCCATTTATAGGAGCACAGTATATATTCATCAGTATATTATTCTTCTTGTTCCACATAATGGACACAAAACGCATAGTGACCTAGTTCAAGATTGCTGACTAATGTATAAGACAATATACCACTATGTGAGGCATATGTGTCGACATCAGGCCATGTCCTTGTATGATTGGATCACACTAAACATTAGTCGGTTGGTGTGTACCCAAGTCAGTAAAAAGGTCACAGTCCCACCTGTCACTGACATCGGGAGCACTTCATAGAGGTGATAGTGGGACTGTCCCTGTTAGACTTCACTATATGTCAAATATTTTGGTTGCTGAACTTAGATATAATGTTTTTGTCCCCAACACGTCGACCGTGCGCTTCTCGTAAAGATATGAACAGCTGTGTCATAATTGATACGGAGAATAGGATAAAGTATTAGGCTTGGGATTAAAATAGGTCTTTACTGACCATACATGGGTAACGAACTACGGAGGGTAATTCATACATTTATACGTTTTTATGCAAAATGTTGTCTAACGCCGCACACAGTAATATTTAGGGTATATGTCCTCGGTCTGCAAATAATCGAATCAAAATCGGATAATCCAGTAACTGCCATCACAAACATCGATCTATGAAACTGGGATACATCGACATGGATAATCCATTGACATGGGTAATCCAAGACAGACCACATGTCCCGAGTTGTTAGTCTGTTGCTAGACTAAGGCTTAGTCTCTGAATATATATAATTTTGATAGTAACAAACAAGCCCATTTATATTGAAAAGGAGCCCTAGGGAGACCAGAGATTCAGAACCTGAACCTGAGGAAATCTAGACTTGACACGTTTAGGTTCTTTAGCACTGCAGAGAGGGCTGCTGGCAGATATGGAAATCTGGTCCAGGGACTGTGAGACAGACTAGTCTATTGCTGGAAGCATGGGCTGCTGAAACTAAACTCATCACTCACATTGTATTGACATGGATCGTCAGACCCACCGCATCTGGCTGTTGGTCGCTCGATACGACAAGCATGGGTTGAACCCATGAGGACTCTTCAGTAGGGGCATTTTCACGAGACAAAAAGTGTGTGTTTCAATGGTCATTTAATAAACTTGCAGGACAAAAGAGGGGTGTGAACCCCACCACCCCTACCCATGGATCCGCCCATGTTCACGGTGTCACCTGCAGGATATAATACCTAACAGTCTACCAGACATATCCGTCATGAAGGCTGCCTCACCAGTGTGCGATGTCGAAGGACAGAAATTAAACAGTACACACAGAGGTGTGTGTGTGTGTGTGTGTGTGTGTGCGTGCGTGCGTGCGCGCGCGGACGGGTGCGCACCCCCCTTTTGTCCTGAAAGTTATTAAGTGAACATTGAAACTCTCGTGAAAATGAGTGCGCACGCACGCACGCACGCGCACACGCACGCCCTTCTCAAGAGTGTGCACCCCACCTTTCTCAAAAAGCTGTATCCGCCCCTGGTACAGATGTTCACACGTGTAAACCATGCTGGGCCCAGTTGGTGTCGCTTATAGAAAGGCTGATCATTATACATTAAAAAGGCGCCCAATGTATTTTCTTAAGGTACCTTGTATATATGTATTTTATTGCATAAAACTATTTTCATCGGTCTGATTATATAACAAGCGTTGTTTCTAGGACAGATTGGGTTATTTTCACGTCCCAGCTCACTGGGGTTCCTTTTAAATTTCATTGGAGTAATTCTTTTCAAAAATAAATATTTCCAGAGACTTAGCGTCAGCCTACGTTAACCTGAGGAGTAGTATAATCGTGTCGCATTGGTATTTAGCAATAAATCTGAAAAGATATCTGAAAAAAAACAATAGATCTGTTTTTAATAAACAGATACATTGTGATTATTCGACAAAAGCCCAAATTAAAACAAATTCGTCGGTTATTGCAAATGATATTCATCAAAATACAAGCGATCATTTGATTGTTTTTATCAAGACTGCAACTGCTGTGGTGTGTAACTAAAATGCTTGAATTTATGTAACTAATTTATAATAAAGTGGTAGTCGACGAAGTGAAAATATGCTTACATCAGTTACTTGTTTGTTTTCAATGCAAGGCGAATTTTTCGCGTTTGGGTGTATTCAGGACATAAAGCCAACAAAGTAAACAACAGGCACGTGATGCAATCTGTAGAAAGGCTGGTCCCATGCTAACACGTTCTCTCGGGAAGCTCGCATTCTCGGAAACACAGCGAGATGATGAAACTGTAGATAGGGCATGCATACAACTAATAACGTCTTTAAGGTCAACCTCAAATAGTGTGTTCAAATAGATTGGGAAGAGATTCAAACCATCCGGTGAAATAAAGCAGTAATTGCGTTTTGCCAAGTGAAGTGTATGCGTGAATGTAGTATATCTTATTTAGAATGAGATATTGTGTATATTCCATTATATTTGGTGACCTGTCAATTAGTTTAGTTAGTCATAGCAGAGACCATATAATATCTATTATATGGTCTCTGGTCATAGAAAAAAGTAAATATATTTTTGCGTTTGAGCATGTGTGCCTGACTGATTACGAAACGAATGTCACACAATCCATGTGTTTCATCGGCAAGTGGGAAAGTAATGCATAAAAACTGACTTACATTATGCAAGAAATAAAATAAGTATGAAAAGACTTGAGAGTGTATTTATTTTTTATTTCCCATTCATTTTATTTCATTCAAGATCTCCTTCAGAAAAATGCGCCGATCACGACCGCTCTCTCTCTCTCTCTCTATCTCTCTCTCTCGAAAAATAAGGATTTCTAATAACTTTAACAATGACGCCATTTCCATTGTGGCGTCATCCCGACACTACCTTTTTTCGATACAATTGAAAAATGAATGACGTCGTCAATGCCGTCATGATGACGTAAACACTACACAAGTCCACGTGAAGTGATAATTGCACAAGTATATATACGATTTATATGAACATATTAATATGTAACCTTGTGTATAAATTATTACATTATTACACGAGTGTTAATATAACATTGTATGAAACGGATGTAAGACAGCCAGTGACACTAAACAACAACTTATATTGATTATGCTAACCGACAGCAACAGTCTCTTAATTAAATCAAATTGTAACTGAAAAAATGGTACCGGTGCACAAAATAATATTTGTCTCATTGACCGAGTTACTACCACTAAATAAGAAACCAAGGTCTTGGTCACAAATGTTGTTAGTTCTTAGGAAATCAGCCTCACTTTCTATATATAGATTCGAAGGCATGGAGGAATGGCGTTGTTTGATTGGCTGATCGATGTACAGTACCGGATCTGGTTCTTGGTGGTGTAAGTGAATGGTATAAACAGGTATACAATAACATTGTAGTACTCCATAAACGACTTGTCGTCTTGCAAAGCTAACACGTCAAGATGTCCAACGAGGTCAGCGGTATTCCTCACAGTGAAAATGACGAAATGAGAACTAAAAGTCTGTTGACCAGGTAACGTTTTAACAAGAAATTATTTATTTTCAGACCAGCTGAGCCGGCGTAATTTGACGTAGTTCAACTCCGGCAACCCGATTTTGGTCATCAACGTGAGAATTTGTGTAACCTGATCTGTTGAATAGTAATCGAGTCACAAGTTATTCCATTTTTGTTGTGTATTTTCCTGGTAGAAAATAACTGGCGTTTTACCTCGACTAAGAATTAACTATATTATAAAAGGGTGTCAGTTAGGATTTTTTTTTACACATACATGTATGTAGGTTGTGAGTCGTTTACGCTGGTTGGACGAACGATCGTTGTCATATTATGCCACGATGACTTGTTATCGCGATTGATACAAGTAGCGTCCAACTGCGTTGTTTTGCAAAACATATCAAAATGAAATATCTTTTAAATGTCATAGACGAGCATGTGTTTTATTGAGATATATTCTTGGTGACTTCAAAATGATTTTATTTCCACAGATTATCCCAAAAAAAATTTTTTAGTTCCATTTATATTTTAAATTTAAGGTGTCTTATGCTAAATGTGTGAATGCCTTATGCTAAATGTTTGAATGCCTTATGTTAAATGTGTTTTATGCTAAACGCTTATTCCGTATGTTCATTTTCTAAAAAATGAAAGCCCCTATTCAGTAGCCAAGAGCCGCGATGCGGTCCTATACAGTCAAGACATGTTTGGGGCGGTGGGGTAGCCTAGTGGTTAAAGCGTTGGCTCGTCACTCCGAAGACCCGGGTTCGATTCCCCACATGGGCACAATGTGTTAAGCCCATTTCTGGTGTCCCCCGCCGTGATATTGCTGGAATATTGCTAAAAGCGGCGTAAAACTAAACTCAGTCAGTCAAGACATGTCTTGACTGTGTCGTGTATAGGACCGCATCGCGGCTCTCGGCTATCTATTCAGATATTTCGTAATGTTATGGGTTTGAATGCCAAAATATGATCATGTCCACACTTGTGAAAATGTTGGTCATACCCATTATCATTGCATTCACCAAGTTTCAAGGCCTGAGATCAGGTGGTTTGTTGATGCAGCAGATCGATGCTCATGATGTCAATCACTGGATCATCTGGTCCACACTTGACAGACCACTGCACATAACTGTCATATTTCTTAGTACAGCTTTAAACAAAAATCAAAACATGGGATGAATTTGAACAGTCTACATCTTCACAGAACACACACTTTGTCATTAGCTGGAAATATATTTCAACACTCACAGCTAGGTCAGAAGAGGTCAGATAGGGTGGACTAGTTTTGTTTCATTCCTCCTGTGTTTATTGACACTGGGTGCCATTATACCCGAGGATGTTTGTCTGACAAAACCGATGTAGGAATACGTTTTCAAACCCTGTGAGAAATTTTAATATCCGCAGGATACTATTGCCAAAATTTAGGTTACTTGTTAATATTTCTATACATACAGCCCATTCTAGCATTGTCCAGTGCCGTTTGGAAACATTTTTATATAAATACTATTTTGTTTCTGTTTTCATGGTGACAAGTTGTATAGTGCTGAAAATTTTTGTTATGGTAATTTCCAGTGCATAGCTCCAAAACCATTAAATTCTTCTGGAGCAAACGGGGTGGTGGTGTAGCCTAGTGGTTAAAGCGTTCTTCGTCACACCTAAGACCCAGGTTTGATTCCCCACATGGGAAAAATGTGTGAAACCCAATTCTGGTGTGCCTGTCTTGATATTGCTGGAATGTTGCTAGAAGCAGCATTAATCCATCCTCACTCACTCACTCTTGAGGACACCTATTATGCATATCATTATAGTGCTGAACTGGTGCCTTTTGATTTGATTTAGAAAAAAAATTCAGAACAGAATCATTTACTTGTGTGTGCCTCCCCCTGCCCTCCCTTTTTTTTCACCCCCTCTCCCCACACCCAACCTAACCCATCACACCCCACCTCTCAAAGGATGTAAATACTTACTCAGATATACTCACTGCCAAAAGAAACGCAAATTGTGTGAAATGATGATACTGACAATGAGTGAAAATATGGCGGTTTTTTCTACTAACTTTACTTTCACAAAAGACAACGATAACTCGAAAGAAAGTATTTAGTGTGTTTATTCTCCATGTGACATGAAAATCTATTAAATCAATAGGAACCACATAACGCATGACTTTAAGAATTGTCCTTTATAGGGAAACAAATGTTAACATCAATCACGGGTGTGACCTAGTGTTGGGAATTGGATCATCGAAAATAATTGGTCAGCATCATTTATCAAATTTTTCTGGTTATGTTTGTTACTGCACAAAAAACAAAGAAAAAACATTTAGTTCTTATGAGTCTTTTTTGCAAATTCCACAAAATGCATGTGCAAATTTAACATCTTTAAAGGATGACTAGTATGTTAGGAACATAAATTTCCTGGACTCTTTAAGATAAATTCAATCCTGACTTGGAACGAGCTTGTAATGTTTGTGAAATGTAACAGACAAAACCAACCTTGTGAAAAATATTGTTAATGCAAACAAGTGTTCCATAATTGTTTGTGTTCGATTATGAGAAAACATGATCGATTACTTGGTCGTTCAGTCATTGCGACCGATCTTCGATTATTTCAATTAATCGGACCACCACTAGTGTGACCTCCATTGGCATCAGTGACAGCTGCACATCTGCTCCCCATTCTGTTGAAGAGACATCGAATGAACCTCCTGGGAATGTTGTTGTAAGCGTCAACAACACTCCGTTGTAGTTGTTGCAAGTTAACTGGATGTACTCGCTGTTGGTGAATTAGTCTTTCCATCTCATCCCAGAGGTGTTCGATGGGATTCAAATCCGGGCTTAGAGCTGGCCAATCCATGGTCTGGCTGTTGTTGTTCTGGAGAATGTCTGTGTCTTGCTGTGTGCGCTCTCGTGTTATCTTGCTGAAAAACAAGATGACTTCTTTGAGCAAAAGATGGATGAATTACTGGTCTCAACACTTCGTCGATGTAGCGCTGAGCAGTAACATCCCTTCCACAACCTTGCCCTTTGTTCTGAAAGATTACGTGTTGAACATGATGTCAGACGTCACCAGCTCATTGCCCCCCAAAACATAAAGGAAGGCCCTCCCCAGAGACCTCTCTCCAAAACACAGGGTTCTGAGGATCTTTGACCTTGACTCTGACATCTGCCGTATCATTACATAAGCGACTTTCATCTGAGAAGACAATGTTCTGCCACTGTCTGTTGCACCAGTTGCGATGGACTGCTGCCCAGTTCAGTCGAGCACGTCTATGTCGTGGTGTCAAACGTGAACAAACGTATGGTCGACGGCAACGTAAACCAGCTTGAGCGAGACGGCGACATACAGTATTGTCGCTGATGGGTCTGTTGTGTCTTCCCATGGTGTTTCTAGCTGTTATGGTAGCTGATATGAAGCAGTCACATGGTCACAATGTAGTGGTCTTGCCGGTATGACGTTACACGTGGACGTCCACTACGAGGGTGGTCAGCGACAGTGTTTATCTGCTGGTAGCGGTCAAGCAGTCTGGAGATGGTGGACTGATGTGTTCCATAATGCCTGGCGATGCGTTGGATGCTCTAACCTGCCAATATTCCCTATTGCTCTCTGACGTTCGTTTGCACTTAATCATGGCATGCTCTCTGTTGCATGAAAATGCGAATGCAGACGTTTAGCAGTATCCGTTCCTTACGTAGCATCGTAAGAGCAGGAACATCATGCAAAGAATGCAGTTCTAACTTCATGAATTATACATTGAGTTCACATATTAGTGATGTGTGACGTCACTTATGCTGCGTTTGTGGTAAACATTTTTCTTTTGCCATGGAAAACAGTATTCACGGAATATGTTACATATCAGAAACCTCTTCAACACTGTTGATTTACGTCACAGTACATATTGATGAATTTCGCGTTTCTTTTGGCGGGGAGTATATATTGTGTCATGTTTTCACATACAGTTTCAGTAACAGATATGCTTTATAGAATTGTCAACAATTCCCTTGTTTTGTCAGCGTTCATTTTTTATCATGCGCTATCACTGTTATTGTCATGACCCTGTTTGTATGCGTAGTACATGACTCTGATGTCTGGGATGTTCCTGCCCCAGGCTCGACCTCCTTTATCACACAAACTTTGACATGATGAGTGGTATATAAAAAAACAAAAACATTATTTGACAGTGATGGTGATGCAAAAAAGGGGATGATTTGTGTCGCATAATTTGAGTACTTTGTATTATTTAACTCTCTCACACCCATGGAATTAGATTCTTATTCACGTTAAGTTGTCAAGATTTTAAATCAGAATAGATTTCAAGTGAGAATAGGTCCACGAACAGGGATGTAGAAATATCAATTTTCTAAACTTGTCCCTCAACATATAAACAGTATATCACAGCCTGTGTGCAGACAAAGTCAGCTTGTCCAGATTACTTACCCAATTTGGCGATTTGTTCCTAAATATACATGCAAATCTATTTCCCATAATGAATGACAAAGTAGTCCCTTGCTCAGCCATAGTCTAACAATAACAGCGGTGAGGCAACCGGCCATGAATTCATAATTCGTTTGGCTGCTTGGTACATTGATCAGTTAATTAGTGATGTGTCCTGAACCATAATCATCCTATTTACAAGTTTAGCGTTGTGTACGATATTTACAGTATCAAGTAATCAAATCTGAACTTATTTACAAGTTTAGTGTTGTGTACGATATTTACAGTATCAAGTAATCAAATCTGAACTTATTTACAAGTTTAATGTTGTGTACGATATTTACAGTATCATGTAATCAAATCTGAACTTATTTACAAGTTTAATGTTGTGTACGATATTTACAGTATCAAGTAATCAAATCTGAACTTATTTACAAGTTTAATGTTGTGTACGATATTTACAGTATCATGTAATCAAATCTGAACTTATTTACAAGTTTAGTGTTGTGTACGATACTTACTGTATCGAGTATATTACCTGTAAGGGTACCTGTATGGTAACATTGGTTGGCATGTTTAATAAAGATGACCTTAAATAGTATTGTTTATAATGTTTAATGATGTGTATGGCATTTGCAGTAACAAGTATACTTTTTATCAGTGTGCCTGAGAACTAAATTAGGTCAGCATATTGAATTAGTTAACAGTCAAGGTGAACCCGTTCGGTTATGTTAACCATAAGCAGATAAAATATTTTTCTTTCAAACTATTTAAGGTGTTTACCGTAGCCTCATTCAATTCTTTTGTTCAGTTTAGTAAACATAATGAAATGTCAACCATTATCTTTATTTTTTTATGTATTTTCAATCAAAAAGGAAAGAGTAGAGAAACAGAAATACACGTAGAAACTAATTTTTAATTTATTTTCTGTGGCTTTCGACTCAAGTGAAATCGGAACTACTAAACATGCTGAAATAAATGTATCCATTATGAGGGTTGAAATCCGGTGGCTACACTTTGATGCGATGCTGACGGCTCCAGCAGCCCAACAGTGAGTTATGTGTGAATCCATCACTCCATGAGTGGTGTGACTGTGTGTCATACTTTGTCTGCATGACCTCATGGCGTCATGTGGATGTGTGATGCTGATGGATGGTGGGGAAATATTTATTTAATTCCCGAGTTTAATCTGTGATTTGTTTATTAGGTCGTATGTTGTCGACTCTAACAACAATGACAACAATACATCGTGCCTGCTCCCAAGGTACGAGTATGTTGCGTGTTAATGCTTGGGTTGTGGTGGTCATTGTTTTGTGTCAGGTCATGGTTAGAGTGAGTGAGTGAGATTGGTAATTTTTCAGCTATATTGTGATGAGAACAATTTATACATTAATAGTACATACTTTACTTTATAAGAAAGAAGGGGCTGTGGGGTAGCCAAATGGTTAAAGTGTTGGCTTGTCACGCCGAAGACCCGGGTTCGAATCCCCACATGGGTACAATGCGTGAAGCCCTTTTCTGGTGTCCCATGCCGTGATGTTGCTGGAATACTGCTTAAAGCGGCGTAAAACCAAACTCAGTTAGTCAGTATAAGAAAGAAACTGTCATCCATAAAGTATCCAACCTTTCTTATTACTCGTCTTACAAAATGCTAAATATTTAAAAGATCAAATCTGTGATACTCTGGCTGTTCTACTGTCCATTGTCCACAGGTTTTTAAATCTGTAAAGGTCGGGGTTAGAATTGATCTTCAGCAACCTATGCTTGTCATAAGAGGCAACTATGGGGATCGGGTGGTCAGGCTCGCTGACTTGGTTGACACATGTCATCGTATCCCAATTGCATAGATCAATGCTCATGCTGTTGATCACTGTATTATCTGGTCCAGACTCAATTATGTACAGACCACCGCCAAGTTGCTGGAATATTGCTGAGTGTGGCGTTAAACAACAAACAAACCAAACAGCAACATCCCAGCCATTGCACCATGTCGCTACCTTGGCCAGACACTGAACACATGTCAAGACTTGATCCTGGATTATCTACAACATTGCCTGTGGATATATTGCACATGATATATTGTTTAGTTAAGATAACAGTAAAACACAATGGTTACCCAGGAGGTAGTGTTTGGGCATTTCTTTCTGACAATGCGTTGTTTTCATTCAGACTTTAGGTGTTTGACTTAGATGTGTCAGGCAACTTTGGTCTATGAATGATCAGCTCATTCTATACATGTATGTTAATAGTTTCTGTCTGTGCCTTGGTACAATTCAGGACCTTTTGTAACAGATTCCAGATGCACAGCTTTTGGGGTAAGGGTCATGGGGAGCGTCGTACATGAGACACAAGTATGGACTCAACCCAGGATTACTAAATCCTATGGTCATGATGACCCTATAGATTTCAATGGATCTGTTTTGCAACATAGAGGCTTTGAATTCATACAATGCAACTTTATGCTGCGAGCGTCATCCAATACCGCTTGCCCTAAGACTCGATATTGCAGGCCTGGTAGTTATTGCCTGTGTCCTGGTAGTTATTGCCTGTTTCCTGGTAGTTATTGCCTGTGTCCTGGTTGGTTGTGTCCACTTATCCCATACACATGGATGGTAACCAAGGTACTAGCTGTCTCACATTCACAACTGATCACCGGTATGTACACACCTCTCTTACATACCCCTGGTTAATACGTGTTCCTGACTTCATTATTAGAGCTGAGTATTGTCAAAGGTCTTCCTGTTGCCATCAGTTGCTTGCTTCATAATGGCCTCACATGTTAATGACATTATGGCCCATGAAGGGTTAGGATTGTTCTTTAGCAACCCATGCTTGTCAAGGCAACTAACAGGATCGTTTGGTCAGATTTGCTGTCTAGGTCTTAGCATGTCATCATATCCCAGCTATGTAGATCGATGCTCATGATGTCTATCAGTCGATCATTTATGGACCACCGTCACATAGCTGGGAAATTTATCAGTGCTGCATTAAACAAGACACGATATTAACATTGTAGGTATTGTTTGCAGCCCTAAATGTTACATTGGTATAGTCCCCAGGAGAGAGTTGAGATTGATAATACAACGTTCCGTTGAGATTGACATCCAGTGATCGAGGGGAAAAACAAAGCGCCTTTGAGCAACTGAGCTGAATATTGGCGCCATACAATGTTAGTATGTATGTATGTTGGTGGTGTCAGTGAATGCATGTGTGTTTCTTTCTATTAAGGGGGCGATGGGGTAGCCTAGTGGTTAAAGTGTTCGCTCATCACGCCGAAGGCATGGGTTCGATTCCTCACATGGGTACAATGTGTGAAATGCTGAAAACTCAAAACAATGTTAGGTCTGTTCAATAACATTGTGTGTTGGAATGAAAGATCAGGTTAAAGGTCACATAAACCCTAGGGGTAAAAATACATAAATCACTAACTGGCATCGTTATAAATGAAACCCGTCATTAAAACTACTCATTTCGACCTTTAATTGACTTAAATCGACCTTTTTGACAACAGTGCACAATTCTCACCCATGAGCGAAATTTCAACCAATCAGAGCGGTAGCGACTCTGTGGCGTCATATGAGGAATAGCTTTGAGGGCCGATGCAGAATTCATCTACATTTTAGGGGTTAAATTATCTTGTTTACAGGCTTGTATAAACCTGAAATCGTGACAATTGTTGTGGAAAATGAAAGCTATATGTTCTCACAATCTACTGGCATTTAATTTTGTCTCCTGCTTTGCCTAGTTTCGAGTTACAACTTGTTTTCATAGGCGCTTCTGTCACAATTGATTGGTGTCGTTAGGCCCTATTTGTATAATGACTGATCCAAATTGATCCCATTTCTGTGTTTTTTACCTCGATATTTAATCATGTCATGTAAAAATCTGTTTGTATTCTCAAAACAGTGTCGGCCCATAAGTTTTCACATGCAATACAGCAATTAATACTCCCTTGTTGTAACCGTGTTAGGTGGTATAAACCTACACATGTTATTTGTCATCATTCACTTGATGGTCAGTTAATGAATTTATAACAGGTATAATTAGTGGTAACACACTTAGATTACCGACAAAGGTTCCCATTTGGCATTTCTTGTGTCTGGAGTAAATATTCAACATTATGAACATCGATCAAAGGATTAACCGATAACACCTGATTGATTAATTACTTTTATCTTACACAGCGGAATTGTCAAAAGGTAGTGTTTATGTATGTAGATTTACTAATCTATACTGAATACACTCTGCCGTGTCGGTGTCTGCGTAAAAACAACGTCCTTCTTTCAAAGGATTAACCGGCAATACATTGATTGATTGCCCATTATTGGCTAACTAAATTACTGTTTTAAATGAAAGGCGGACATTATGCAATTAGTTGACAGGTGTGCTATCTTGGGTGACCAATGAGACTATACACCAATACCTGAAAAGATTTATCACTTTTAAGTATATTAAACTGTTAAAAGACACATCATTTGGAACAGTTTTGTGGATATTGATGGATACATTCCTCAAACAAGGTAATGGCCTGATATTGTTCCTATAACTTTAATCTGTTTTAATTTTAATATTTGCATTTTGTTTTTTAATCATTTGTCGTAGCATTCAACAGAATCATTGTTTTCGCCGTGAAGTGTAATGAGACAGACAACATACACTAGGGTGTGTGTGCGAATTATGATTCACATTGGCAAACTATAAAATGTCTAGATATTACAGTTCTGTTATAAATTCACTATAAGTATCAGCAGATCGTCAGCTTTTTATTTAGTTTCAAAATGCATAAAAGTATGATAATAAACTAATTAGGATTATAAGACCAAATATAAAGACGTACATTGACTAGTATCTACAATGTAGCAAGAAATTTATCGCGCAGTATTGTGACTTCGACCCCCACCTCGCTTCCGTGGAAGAAATCGTTATGTTATAAGTTGTGTCATGCAAAATCCTTTTGGTTATGATTCCAATACATATTTAACTACGAGTAGAAAGTAGTTTTGATTTTCTAACTTGATGAAAACAAACCATAATCTCATTAATTCTAACAGACTTTACGATTTTCAAAATTGGCGGCGACCTGTCGGGAACATCCGCCAGTCTGTGGATAAATGCTATTTAGGTTTGTTTTCACCGAGTTACAAAATCAAAACTACTTTCTACTGGTAGTAAAATATTTATTTTATTGATAGCCAATAGGATTTTGCATGACATAGCGTATAACATAACAATTTCTCTCCTGGCAGCGAGGTGGAGTCATCAATATAATACTACTTACAATATTATTGTTACTTAGACCACAACCTCACTTCGAGGAAGAAATCGTTATGTTACAAGTTGTGTCATGGAAAATCTTTATGGTCATCAATCATATACATATTTTACTACAACTAGTAAGTAGTTTTGATTCTTTAACTTCCGTGAAGCGATCTGAACACAAGTAAGATATCGTTTCAGGCTTCCCTGGCGCTCGCTTCGCACTCTGAAACATAACCCATTTAGCTTACGAACTGCGGGGTCCTGTGGAAATCTGTGCATGGTGACACCATCGCCCGACCCTAGGAGCAATTGGCGACAAAGCAGCGATTCGGCATGTAAATTCGTTGATGTCGAAAATCATCAAAATGATGGCGTGCTACACATTTCTATACAACTAACTGAAAATCGTTCCTCATATGACGTCACTGCAGTGCTCTGGCGACAGAGTTACGTAACCTGTCTGTGGTTTCGTTGGCGGGCGAGAGGGAAGCAGGCGACTTTTTGGCCACTTTTAATCGCTCGGTATTAATTAACCACAAGTTTTTAAAGAATAAATTTGGTGTTCCGCATAAGACTAACCACAAATCTTTCATATGTAATGGTTAAAAGAGTAACAAAAAACAAAGTTTAGTGGTTCTTTAAAGCATCTGCTTGTCTGCTCACGATGAAGACCCAGGGTCGATCCCCACATGGGTACAATGTGTGAAGCCCATCTGGTGTCCACGCGTCATGATAGTGCTGGAATATTGCTAAAGCGATGTAAAGCCATACCCACTCACTATTAGGATTGGTAACTTATCTATCGGACTGCCTCCGTAGTGTAGTGGTTAGAGCGTCCGCCCGGAGAGCGGAAGGTCGCGGGTTTGATCCCCGACCGCGTCATACCAAAAGACGTTAAAATATGGTACTTGTTGGTCCTTGCCTGGCGCTCTGCATTAATGGGTACAAGGACTGGTCGGCTGGGAGTCAGTATACTGTGTCTGAGTAGGGTATTCATGCTTCACTGCGGCATGGTATCTCAGTGAGCTAGCACTATAAAACCAGCTTAAGTCTAGGCTAGTACAAGCAGCCGCACATACACATACACACGCATGCACGTCGTGATATGAGCGAAATATTTTCAAGCACGACGTTAAACCCAATTTCACCTCACCTCACCTGGTAACTTATCTATGTCTATTAGTAGCAGAATGGATGGCCAGGAAGTCTAAGGCGCCACAATTTGTTCTGATGAGTTGTGTCCCTTGGCACTCTAGAAGCCGATGATCATTTGTTCGAATCCAGGTTTGCCCTGACTAAGTTTTAGGTGTGTCGGGAACATACCCTAGTTCATGGGTTTCACCAAAATGGTAAACATGTGACCTGCATTGGGGAGGTGGGGTAGCCTATTATGGTTAAAGCATCAGCTTGTCACGCTGAAGCCCCAGGTTAGATTTCCCACAAGGGTATAATGTGTGAAGCCCATTTCTGGTGTCCGTGATATTGCCAAAAGCTGCATAGAACCATACTCCTAAATGAGTGACATACTATCTCAACAGGAACTATTAGAGGGCTAACATGTATATGAACAGGATGTTAGACTTACAAGTGATTGCCGGAGATCATTTCAAGTGTGATTCTCTGTTAGTGAACCACAGATTTCTGAAAAATTGTCTTTACCCAAAATGTCAAACAGTATAATATAGTTACTGATCATGTTGATAATTACACCGTTGTTACTTTTATATTGTCCCATCTTTGAAGCTGATTTTCCAGATGTGTTAAAATGTCACACAAACAAGACACCAGATATTTTCTATCTTCAACTAGCAAGACTTCCATCAGGTAAATTAATTTTAAAATTTGTTTTTTTATTACATTAATAAATTAATGTATGAAAATGTGGCTTTGTGGCCCCAGATGGTTACATCAGGATGATTTGGTTTGCCATATCTGTGCATCCTTTGTTTACATTTCAATAGAAAGTCAGCTTAGGCATAAATAACATGCCAATGTAGAAGAGAACAAAGTATGTTTATAATGTTTTTCTTACGTTTGATAACATTTGGAAAAAATATCTTTTTCTCCTTACATGACATCAACACATTTGATAACATTCAGGAAAAACTCTTTACTTATATCTCTTTACCACCCGTGAATGAACCTTCAGTAACCCATGCTTGTCGTAAGAGGCGACTTCAACGGATCGGGTGGTCAGGCCCGCTGGCTTGGTTGACACATGTCATCGGTTCCCAATTGCGCAGATCGATGCTCATGTTGTTGATTACTGGGTTGTCTGGTCCAAACTCGATTATTTACAGACCGCCGCCATATAGCTGAAATATTGCTGAGTGTGGCGTAAAACTGAACTCACTCACTCACTACCTCTTTACCTATAGCTAGCATGTTAAAACAGCTGATGACGATGATATCAACATATTTGACAACATTTAAAACAAATTTATTTATATATTTCTCCTTACCTGTTACAATAGCTGATAATGACATAATGAAAACACATTTGATAACATTTAAAAGATGTTAAAGACATTTAAAAGGGATGTTATCGTACATTGACTCCAGGGTCATGATCCCAAGTGTGTCAGGGGTAACACATTCTCTTCCCACAGAGGTTACTTGTCATATCTTCCTACGAACCTCTGTTCTAATACGGCCATATTTCCCGGTTCTCGTAAAATCCCCTAGCGGCAAAAGATCGCAACACGAATTATCTCCCTTCTTTCTATCCAATCAGAACACGTGTTACATTGACTTAGATTCAACTTGACTAACACAAGCAAATGTGGGGCCACAAATATCCCCCATCTGCCGGGGACTTGTGTTGATGTTACACACAAGACGTTTAATGGCTAGCTTGTCCGTTGTCAACGAGGGCGATGGAGACGCCACTGATCCGCCATAACATGACTGAGTTCTGTCTAGAAGAAACGTTTGCGCATCGCGCAGGGGAAGAGGTTTCTCGAAGCATACGGAAATTACCGAGGCCTTGCGAATGATCCCTTTTGAAACAACGTCGCTGATTGCACAACTAAATCTGATGGCCTCCAATCACGAGTCTTGAACGCTCACACCATGAAAGGGCCGTATTAGAACAGAGGTTACGTAGGAAGATATGACAGGAGTAACCTCTGTGGGAAGAGAATGGGGGTAACATGGCAACCACTCATGTTTATCTGTTTGCTATGAATGAGCTCATATCTAAAAGATTAAGTGGTAGCATCAACGTCACTCAAGAACTTGCTGTGTAAAAATGACGAAAAAATGAATTCACACGCTGAGTGTTTGTAACCATGGTGACTCTGCCTTTGAATTTGAAATGATAAATACCTTTGTACGTCCAACATTTAATTTCCGTGCATATCGTGCAAATGGAAATCTATTTCGGATAAATACTTGTCAAGTTTCTTTTGCGAAACGCAATTTGACACATGAGAAAACCCCGACAGTAGGAATCACTTGCGTTGCGCTGCAACGATATGCGTCACTATTTTTCAATTGGCTAAAAATTACACTGTTCCTATTTATATCCAGTCTGACCTGACATTTCGCGCATCAAACGATCGCTCAGTTATTTCTCACGCGTCTTCAAATACAAATACATGGTTGGAAATAGTGATCGATGAATCGTCCAGACAAACCACATCACCAACTAGCTCACACAAAAAACATGTCAGTACTCCTTCAAAATTCTCAGTACACCTCCACTTGCAATATGATGTGTAAGTACACTCGCACCCCAAAAAGTTATCTGGAGCCCTGATCTAAAGCACTGGTCTCCGGGTTTCAGGTTTCTTATAATGTTTAGTCTTGATTACAGGGTGCACAGTATTTACTGTGGTGAATGAACAGTTTATACCAAACTGCATTTTCTGTCCAAACTCTGTCATATGGAGCACTACAAAAGGTAAACACTTTTAAGTATGAACCATTTTGTATCTCGTGATTCATGAATTCACAAACTAACAACTTGATGTTGTCATGTGGAATAACGTCACACCATGAACCATGCTTGATATCGCACAGCATTAGTTACCCTCTTCACTGCTGCTGTTTGGAAGTTACGCTGTGTTGTATACAACAATGGCGATTGATCAACAATATCTATCAAAGCTATGATTGTCCCTCCCATAGCCATCAAGCAATCTTACGAGTAGCTTGGGCAGTAAACAGGACGTAAGGATGAGCAAAGTGGTTTGTAAAATAGTTTTAATTTGATGTCAGAGCACCAGATTTAGACTGCTTTGTTCAATTAGTGCCCGATTGTACTTTTAGTCTATTTCCAATTAAGGTAGGTAAATGTATATTGTTATTGCTGTTATCAATATTATTATATGACATTTTCCAGTAATGACAACAAGATATATCAATCACATTGACCCATGTTCAGTTTACAATGCAGGAAATATTTACTCAGGTCCTAATATCAACTATAGTAATGAGTTAAGATTGTTGACAGAGATAATACACCCTGCAAATAAACTTGGTCCAATGTCCATGATTTCAAAACATTTTCATAACATAGTTGCAATGTAATAATGTAGTGCAACACAGAGTATTTGTTTGTGGAAAAGGTTTAACATACATCATAAAAAACAGACTGTTAACTTATCGATTTTTAGATAGGGACTTATGAAGAGTAGTTACAGATTGGTGTTAAAGTTGGTCAGCAGGTTGGAGCAGGGTGCTTGATTTTGGTGAAAACAGATAAACATGATACATGAAAGTGGGGAGTTGCCTCAATGGAATTGGGGCAACGGGCATGAAGAAATGACACCGTTCTCCTGTGGGTGAGTTAAAATTTGATGTCACATCTGCCATGTCAGGGGTGGAATTAACCCATTGCCCGACGTCTGAGTGCAGTATTTTTTTCTGTCGGGCAAGCAAATTTGTATATCACACAATACTGTGTCCAGTTGACTTTCTAATGTTACTTACGTTGTTTATTTAAGAAATCAACAAGAAAACGTCCGGTATAGTGGAAAAATTATCAGGGCAAGTGATTTTACATGTGATACTGTACCGGAGTACACTAGCAATTTTAAAGTTAGTTCCACCCCTGCATGTCATGATGAGTCTGCTGTGGGGGCTAGCTAAGTTTGTGTGATAAATGGAGATTAATCCATGAGTGTCTGCCAGATACAATATATTTCACAATGAGTAGATTGAAGATGTATGTAACAAGGGAAGGCAGTAGTAATGTTCTTACACACACGAAAATCACAACATTTCAGCATCAAATCAATACATATTTTATCTGTTCTAGTCACTTCTACTGATCTGTGTGACACATAAACACATGACACATTCAACTTATACCTACAGTAGGGGGCGGCGGGGTAGCCCAGTGGTTAAAGCGTTCGCTCATCATGGCGAAATCCCAGGTTTGGTTCCCTACATTTCTGGTGTCCCCTGCCATATAATTGCTGGAATATTGTAAAACTCACTCACTGTACCGTATGTCAACTTTACCTTTGGCACCAATATTTAGTTGTTTAATTCGCCTGTCTCACATTCTTCCTCACAGACCCTGAACCATTTTCCCTTTCTGCTCCGATCTTTCTGCATTGCTGAAGCCCTAATAAACTAAGTCTAAATTAATTTCCTTACGTTCTGAATCTCCCATCTCACTCATCTCCCTTTCAATTTGAAAGGAATTTCTTGTTTCTATAAAAATAATTATGTATATTCAGAGACCAAGCATTAGTCTAATTCTGTCATGGTTGGCAGACATTCAATCATGTGCTGTTACTTCAAATGATACACAATAACAATGAAAGAAAAATCTCTTTATTTGGGATGACAAACTCTATAACTGAATTTTCTAGTTAGGTCAATGGATACAAATAGCTTTTATCTCATTTTCATCATATTCAAACATTCTCCGATGAATTACAAAGCTAAAAACTAAATTGGAGTCAGAAGTAAGACTGATGGACTGTAGTGTCACCATGAAAGAATGTCTGCCCTATCTGAGTTCTTAAGGCGATAGAGATTAAATAGCATCATATTTATGAAACATGTGAAAACTGTTTAACACAGATGTAAATGAACTCAATAGATGCGTGCGTAACATATATATATGTTCGCCATAATCTAAGCGTAACTTATCACCATAGTTGAGCCAATCTCAGACCTGGAATATCATCTCCCACAAATGAGTTTCTGACCTACAGGTGAGTGAGGAATTACTTTTACATGTACATATCAGGGCTCAATTTAAAAGATTTTAACCTTCTTGCACCAGGTGCAACCTAAGATGACAACCTAGTTACACCAAATTCCAGTTACTCTGCTTTTATTGCAATATGTAATGAAAGAAATATGATATTGAATTATCTAGATGGTTTATTCAGAAGTTTACCCACACAAAAATGAACTTGCACGTGCAAGTTAGACTAAAAACTTGGTTGCACTTTGGAATATTTGGTTGCACCAGTGCAAGTAACAAACACTAAATCAAGTCCTGCATATTAATATGTAGGATTTATGTCATGGGACTGCTCTGAATCTCCTGTATGTTTAGTTTCCATAGAAAAGACAAAATCCTTCATTCTGTGAATGCACCCATGAAGATTTGGATATATTAGAATTGGTCTTCAGCAACCCATGCTTGTCATAAGAGGCGACAAACGGGATTGGGTGGTCCTGCTCATTGACTGGGTTGACACATGTCATTGTGTTCCGATTGCGTCGATCGTTGGTCATACTATTGATCACTCATTTGGTCTGGTCCAGACCGCTGCCATGTGGCCGGAATATAGAATGCAGCATTAAACAGTAAGCAAACCAAATTATTTGGTTAAGCCAGTTACCTGAATCCTTGATACCAATTGTAACAGCCTGCTGTTAATAGCCACCAGAGCCGAATGTATGTGTTTTATACATGTTTTTGTAGTTTCGATTACACAAATGATAAGTTGTAATGATATGGTATAATTTGCCAATTCAGCAGAATGTTCCTGCCGTTTTTTCACTGCTATCTTCTGACATGATAACCACATGATCACATCACAACACTGGGTATACTGAAACAAGGTTATCTGAGCCTTGCCTTAATATTACAAGTACTTTTAAAAAATCCAGATAAGAACGGGTCTTCAGCACCACGTGCTTGTCACAAGAAAGGTGTGCACTGTCGTAAGAGATGGCTAAAGTGATAGGGTGGTCCGACTTGGTTGAAGCATATTTTCATATACCAAATTGCGTACACCTATGATGATCTTGATTAGAATTGGTCTTCAGTAACCCATGCTTGTCGTAAGAGGTCACAAACGGGATCGGGTGGTCAGACTGGCTGACTTGGTTGACACATGTCATCGTATCCCAGTTGCGTAGGTTGATCACTGGATTGTCTGGTCCAGACTTGATCCATATAGCTGGAATACTGCTGACTGCAGCGCTAAACAGCAAACAGACAAACCAATTCGTATGACAGTGCTCATGACGTTAATCACTGGATTGTTTGGTACAGAGATTACTTACTGAGTGCTGTCATGTAACAGTGTTATTTGCTAAGTGCATTTAAAACAAATTATAAACTTTACTCCTCTTCCAACAACCCGAACTCATAGTTTTTCAGAGCCTTTTTACTACAATTGTTTGACAGCAAAGTCGTTGAAAGAATTGCAAGATAGCTCCAAGACAAAATCCCATTTGTGGTACAGTCACCTCACAGGAAGTAATACCCCCAGATCTGGGTGTGATGAGAAATTGCTTCAACAATCAGGCAAGTCACCAATTCTCTCCAGAACACTTTCGCTCCGATCGTGAAATGATCATGAACTCAATCAGCTTCTAACCACCTCTGTGATGTCCACGCCTTTTCTGTCTGCAGTCCATTTCCAGAAATTGTAAGGATCACTATATCCAAAGAGGATTTCAAGTGTCTACTCAAAACTTACATCTTTCATATTGCCTTTCTCTAGACTCTATGGATTTTGTCTGTACATATGTTCCTTGACTTTTTCTGATTTTGGCAAAGCGCCAGGGAGCACCTATTGATGGATACTAGGCGCAGTATAAATCAAGTATTATTATATATTATTATCAAGTCATTCATCTCCCCTTCTACTGCCCATGAATGCATAACATTTATACATGTTATTTGTGCTGATCCGAGTCATGTGAGGCAGAGCATGGTCACAGTAACAGGAGTGAAATAAGATCAGATGATTACAACAGTGTCGTGGCAGCTGAATCCATAAAGAACAAATAACTTCTACTGTGATGCAATGGCCTGATTGTCCCGCACTACTCTAACTTTGCCTGGTCTAAACATCTTTTCCTCAAAAACTATGTTAAGGTGAAACTGAAACTTGCTGGATTTGTTCAAGGCTTAGATTCAGTTGAAACATAGACACGATACTCGAAACTTTTTTCCAAAAGTGTGTCTTCTCCAGAGAGAGGTTGCTCATTTGTTTTGGTGTGCATATCTCCTCTCCATATATATGGTATATCATATTTGACACCCCTAGCAGGTTATTTTAATATTATATTTGACATTCCATATATTTTAATATCATATTTGACACTCCATATATATTGTGTATCATATTTGACACCTAGCAGGTTATTTTAATGTCAGAAGATATATGTTATCATATTTGACACCCCTAGCAGGTTATTTTAATGTCATATTTTACACTCCATATATATGGTGTATCATATTTGACACCGCTTATTGTAATGTAATTTGAAACCTCCATGAATGTTATGTCATAGATTTTGCCTCTCCATGTCAATTGGTCACCAGGGTCATATCCACATAAATATTCATGTCAATTGTATACCTGGACACCTATCATAGGGACCAGACAACTTACTATATTGTTTATATTTGAGTCTACCCTAAATATTTCAAAGTATTTATACAGGATATGTAAAAAGGGCAGTGCATATGTTGAGTTTTATTGAACTTGAGGAAATATTCCTATGTTTGTAACCTTTAACTCAAGAAGCCTTTTGACAAACATCAGAAATGTTTTTAAAAAGTTATCCTTACATGAACAAATGTTAAATATAAGTTTTTAATTCTTTCTGCCTCTTCACATATTTCACATTCTGACCAGACAAAATTCACTAGCCAGACAACTTACTATCCAAGATAAAATAGTGTGAGTATGGAAGACATAGGGAATTAAATCATGATTTTATGATATAGAACAAACTTTATGGATAACAACTTTTTTTTATTCGTGAGTGCGACGTTTCGATACAGATGCTATACTTCCCAACTTCTAAAATGCCACTGAAAGAAGTTATCCATGATTTTATGAGTGCTTCATAAAGTGAATGTGTCTACTGATGTTGGTAGCGCATTATAAGCCTCAGTATTATTACCCCATCCTTACTCTACCAACTGCAGCGATTTCATTTGTAAATCCTTTGTAACGAACAGTCTCAAATATCTTGCAGTGGATTTAGTTATTCACTGGGATCACAGTTTGGCTTCCAGCCAAGCTATACTGTGATGACCCACCAATAACACCAGTGTATTAAACAAAATTCATCCAACCAAACAGAAGCTAATGATTTTCCTATATTCCAGCTATATGGCAGCAGGCTATATTAGAGAGAAGGGGACAATAAGCGGTACACTTGTGCCTAATCCCTTTGTCTTTTTGGACAATAAAATATGTTTAAAACACATTGGCTATATTTAGAACAAGCTGGGTATCTTCTCCCAGTCACATGCTGTATGTTTTAGTCAAAATGCTTAGGCCAGACCAATTTTATTTCTTGTTTTACAGATCCACCGGTCATATTTTTCCCATATAAACTTCATAAATTGCCAAAAAATAAAGTACTTTTGGAATTTAAAAGGAAAATTATTTTGACTAGTGATTTTTATTTTTTATTTTTCCCCTCCTGCCTTTAGGTTTTCTGAGGACAAAAATCCTTATTGTACATTGCTGAAATATTGCTGAGTTCAGTGTTGAACAGCAAACAAACAGAAAGACCCAATCATTTATTTGACAGTGCACTGGACAGATGATGTACCCATGTTTTGTACGTTTGCAAAATTAGTTAAATACAGACTGATTGCCAATACATATGTATTAAAACATTAACAGACAATACTATACTCTCTCAGGATGAATCAGAACTGTGCCATGGATATGCTTTCTCAGAACTGTTAGTCAAAATACGATCAAACTTCTGTTCAAAGTTTCAGGCATTGTCTTCCATCATGTCCCATCATCAACACATGGATTATTCCACTCTGGTATTGTCAGACATTGGCTATTAATAACAAACTCGTACTCTCTCAAGTGGGTGCTTTAAGTGAGTCTAAACCTTTGGTGGGTAGTATGTATACAACAAAAGCCCTTGAATACAAGCGGTGCAACCTGTCAGTTCTGCAACAAGTAGATCAGTACTTGGTACCAACTGTTTTGAACAAATATTTCTTGAATATATCAGCAGTTGGATGGTAATATTATGTGGCAGAAACATTGTCTAGAAAACTGATTTAAAAACCTCTGTTATATGTCTTGAATATTGCAGAGAACTGAAACAGATAAAAAATCACAATATAGAACAAACTTTATGGATAACAACTTCTTTTTTATTCGTGAGTGCTACGTTTCGATACAGATTCTTGTACCGTTGTCAAGCATAATGGGACATGAAGAGGGGGGAAGTGTGTATATACTGGATGTGACAATGTGACAAAGAAAACAACATAATTAACATAACTGGCTAGGCAGAAGGCTGATGAAGCCAGAGAGTAGACAAAGTACAGGCGTAGAAGCCAATGATGTACAAATGATAATGACATGTTTATACAGCAGTGAGTTTATTCTGTGGATTGGGCTTGGTGGATGAGTGCATCATAAGCGGATGGAATGAAGTATCCTTGGTCTCGGTTGATGGTGGGCTTTTGGCGTTTGATGTGGATGGCTTCGGTGAGCTTGCGTTTAGTGAAGTCTGTTTGTTTGTTAGAGAGAATGGTGATGTCAGACCACTCTATTTGATGATTGGGGCTTGCTTTGATGTGGTCGGAAATGGCTGATTTGCTGTCGGAATTGGTAACAGAGGTCTGATGTTCTTTCACTCGGGTGTTGATGGGTCGGGGAGTTTCGCCTATGTAGCTCTGCCCACAATCACAGTTTATTTTGTAGATGACACATTTTGGGTTGTTGTTCTTTATGGTGGTGGGTTTTCTTCCATTGGCATGGAGAATGTTGTTAAGGTTGGAGGACGCGGAGAAGGTGGTATCTATGCCAGCTTGATCTTTCAGGAGGCGGCTGATTTGATGTTACGGTTTGCCAATGTAGGGGTTGGTATGTTGGTATCGCAAAGTGGATGACACCTTCGTCATCCTCCAACCTCAGCAAGATCCCACTCAGCTTCTCACCCATCTCAACAACCAACATCCCCGCATCAAGTTCACCATGGAAACCGAGCAGAACCAGCAACTACCTTTCCTTGACGTCCTTGTGTCCCGCACCTCCAGCAACCAACTCCAGACCACTGTATACAGAAAACCCACCCATACGGATCAGTATATCCACTACAACTCCAATCATCCACCTAAAGTTAAGACCGGCATCATCTCCACACTAACCAGAAGGGCCAAGAACATCTGCTCAACTAAACTACAAGATGAAATCGAACACCTCAAGAAAGTCTTCGTGAGAACGCAAACCACTTTCCATCCCAAATAGTCAACAGAACCATCGCTGCCACCCTGTCACCCCTACCAAAAGACCCCAACAAGATTTAGCCCCCATCAAGATATCCATCCCCTACATTGGCAAACCGTCACATCAAATCAGCAGCCTCCTGAAAGATCAAGCTGGCATAGATACCACCTTCCGCCGCCCCTCCAACCTTAACAACATTCTCCATGCCAATGGAAGAAAACCCACCACCATAAAGAACAACAACCCAAAATGTGTCATCTACAAAATAAACTGTGATTGTGGGCAGAGCTACATAGGCTAAACTTCCCACCCATCAACACCCGAAAGTGAAAGAACATCAGACCTCTGTTACCAATTCCGACAGCAAATCAGCCATTTCCGACCACATCAAAGCAAGCCCCAATCATCAAATAGAGTGGTCTGACATCACCATTCTCTCTAACAAACAAACAGACTTCACTAAACGCAAGCTCACCGAAGCCATCCACATCAAACGCCAAAAGCCCACCATCAACCGAGACCAAGGATACTTCATTCCATCCGCTTATGATGCACTCATCCACCAAGCCCAATCCACAGAATAAACTCACTGCTGTATAAACATGTCATTATCATTTGTACATCATTGGCTTCTACGCCTGTACTTTGTCTACTCTCTGGCTTCATCAGCCTTCTGCCTAGCCAGTTATGTTAATTATGTTGTTTTCTTTGTCACATTGTCACATCCAGTATATATCCACTTCCCCCCTCTTCATGTCCCATTATGCTTGACAACGGTACAAGAATCTGTATCGAAACGTCGCACTCACGAATAAAAAAGAAGTTGTTATCCATAAAGTTTGTTCTATATTGTACTTCCCAACTTCTAAAATGCCACTCAAAGAAGATAAAAAATCACGTTCTTAAATATCAAATGTAATTTTAGTAGCTTGAAAGTTTACAATGATAAAATTACATCAGTAATAAAGTTCATTATTCTTTAGTTAGAACTTGTAATAGTGTTAGAACATGTAATAGTGTATGACAGAATACCGCAGTCTGGTGTCGAAATATAATGTAATGTGAACAACCTTATTGTTTTATTTACATTTATTATTTCTGTTTTTTCTCATCACCCCAAATGTAAATTGGCTGCCGACCCACTAAAAAAACTTTTATATCTGCCGACTTGAACTCGGGCTCCACCAACTGCTGATTCTATTGCTTCCTTCCTGCATTTGCTCGGATAAAGGCTACAGGTAGAGGACAGGTGTAAATTTTCAACAAAGCTAAGCGCCAGGTATTACCATTCTAGAATTTCATTTATTTATACTCTATCTTGTACATGTATTAAAGAATACAACACTTTTAATGACCTATGTGTCTGACTTTATGATTCAATCTATTTTGATGTTTTCTGCTAACAGGTCAAAATTTAATTCTGGACTCACAAAAGTCCAGAAACTCCACACTGTGGGCACTTTCTGACAAGAGATTTGACCAAATGAAACATGCAGTTGTTATGAATATATGCCAAGGATGAAAAAATGAATTTTTTTTTTATCGAAAACTTGAAATTTAAACTCGCTCGCCCATGGGCGAGAATGTTAAATTTCGATCAGAATTCATGTTTTGGAGGTTGTAAATGAATGAGTGTATGTTTATAAGCATCATGACACAAATTTCAACTCATTTTGACTTAATTCAACTAACTTAGAGCGATATTTAAAAATCTCGCCCATGTTAGTTTGTTGTCAACAGCTATATACTATACTGAACTATCTCAATTTACTTTCTCGTCTCACCTTCTCATTTCCCTCCACTTCTCAATAATACTGTGTATCTTTTATCATGGCACTAAAACAACTTAATTTCAACATTTAACAACCTACACATTATCCAACTTGTAAAATTGTTCTACTCACTAGAGGTTTATCTTTCATCATGAAACTAAAACAACTTTTAGCTAATCCCAAATTTCCTTGACACAAAACACTAAAGAACAGTTTAATCCCTCCCTTGATCTCATCTGTATACTCTATGCACTAATCTCTCTTTGGGTCATTTCATTATGCCAGACAGGTAAATGCTGTGTGTTGTTTTAACTAATTGTAGGCGTACCGGGCTGTAGGGGTAGTGACATGTAGGGGTTATGGGATACAACCGGCAAGCAAACATAAACATGCATGTCAATGCCGCTCCATAACAATAATACAATTACATAGATAGTGATGTATACTGTCCACAAGAGCAATATTAAAAATATCGCATGCAACTTACTCTGTGGTGTCCTCCGATCAGTTAGACGTCCCAGACACATTAAATCAACAAAGGTATTGGTTGGTTGCACTCAGGTACACTGCACTGTTACCTTTATTGGGTAATGGATTGATCCAAAGTTATGTGTATAAGAATATATTAAGCGATTTAATTAATAGGGCTGTAATGATGCATCAAACTATCGATGAATTGCAATTATTCCGAAAGCAATTAATCGATGGTAGAAATGAAAAACTATCGATGCATCAATAGTATGTGTGACTATCGATAGTTTAGTGATGGTTATTTATTCTTATTAAATATTTGTGTTGTTTTGATTTTGTTAATTGTTTAGGTGCAAACTTGCAGCTTCATTGAGTTTATGTTTTAACTGTTTACTCGATCTTGGTTTCAAGTTTCTTGTCAGTTATTCATAGGGGGAGCAGAGGAAGCCCAAAAGCCCGTCGTATCCACCTCTGTACCTCTGGGAGTAACTTAGTTAGTTACATGGGAAATCTATAATCCTGTTTTGATCAAAGTGAACATTATGAACACAAACTCTGAGAAGCCGGAGTCAATAAACATTAGTATTCTGATCAAAGTATTTCTGCACAAAAAGTAACAAACTCATAATTAGTGTTAAAATATAACATTAACCACTAATATGAAAACATCTCGTTATTCTATGGGATAGGTCTATTACGTCAGTGGGTAAAACTAGGTTTGTAATCACAGTCACGCCTGATTGGCCCAAAGTTGTCTGATAATCGGCGTGTCTGACAAATGGGATGTCTAACTTATGAAAGCAAAAGCATACATGGAATTGGAGACCCCCTTCTTCATCTCGGTTAAATGTGTGTTTAGCAATAATAAATCCTAAATATAAAAACCCAACTTGCTTATATATACAGGATGTACAGGAGGACTGCAACAGTCACAATGGATTGACATGAGAGTGACGATGAGAGCTATCAGGATAGGTTTGTATGTTGAGGTACAATATCTTCTCATAAGCTTTCATTACTATAATCAATGCATCCCGCTAATATATGATAACATTCATGATAACAGCACTCATGTCCAGCTCGTTAAACAACACAATAAAAATACAATTATTATAATAGACTCACTCAGCGGGCCCCAGCCGTTAAAACACCAAAATAACCAAATAAATGAAATACTAAAACTCACCAAGAATCTGCACTCCTCAGGTAAAAAAGTAGAGTGCAAAAGTGAGAACCGCCAAAATAGTGCTAATCTTACTCTGCTAAATAAATCAGAATGGTCTCAGTGTTAGCACTGCCATATTGTGTGTACTTTGCATGTTTATTTATGTGGAATTGCTTCATGTTTCTATTTAAATAGGGGTTTGGGGACGGGGTGGGGTGTACTCCCCTAAAACCTCGGCTAAGAATAGCCGACGGGCAGACGGAATTACAAAATAATTGATCACAAAATACTAAACGTGCGAACCTGGGTAGGTACACCTCGCAAGTGTGGGGTTGCCCACGATAGAATTTATTCAACAATGAATACTATGACGACATACTGAGTGTCACGTAGAATAAAAACACAGTTTTGATGCTTTTTTTTCCTTTGTGAGAAGGTTTGACAATGTCCTTAGCTCCTGAGTGGTGACGTGTGACGTCCTGGGCAAGAAGTGACAGTGTATTGATTTCTTTCCTTAATTACCCAGTTGGGGCTCCCTAATTAACCTTTATTTGTTCTGAAGCAGCATAGACTATTTATTTTATTTGGAAGTGGTTATTGGCAAATGTCAATAGGATTGACAAGACATATTTCATTACAGTTAAAGTTCTCACAATACTGTTTATGTTACAAGAATTACAAATTAAAGTAATATTTCATATTCAACAATTTCTTAATTTTGACTGTTCCGACGTGTATGTTTTGATATTATCTGTTCGTACACGCAACCATTGACGAGCCACATTTCCAATTGCACTGAGTTATTTCGCATGTTGTACGTTAACAAATTAGTAAATAGGCTACTATACTGGGGCTTATCTTGCTGTGATTTCTGTTCTGTTTTATGAATCAATGTATCATTGAAGCAGTATGTCAGATACAGTTTCCAACACAAGGTAGTACCTTTGTGTTGTTCTGTGAAGCCATATCACATAAAAATGATAGAACTCTGGATCATTCGCAGATTGTCGCGAAACGTCATTTTGGACATTTTCAGTCATCACTCGATCCTGAACTGGGTCACTAGTGTTATGCCCTTGGTGGTCAAAAACGATGCTTTTTCAGTGCTTCTGTATTTTCAAATCATCTACTATACAATATCACGTCATACTGTAGTTAGATAACTTGTTCCATGGCATTACTTCTAATGTTTTAAGTGCCTAGTGACTACATATGATGATGATTATGAGTTTAACGTCAGCTTCTGGCTGTAGCCAATAACGCCGACAGGGTGGGTGGGTGGGTGGGGGTGGGGTTGGGGCCGGGAGAAGTGAGAAGGTTATCTTAGCCATTATGTGTGTAGAAGGAGTAGGAGTATAGCTTATGAATTTGGTAGTACAGTTAAGCTGCAGCTGATAAAAATACAGGGTCCTAATAACCAAATTAAATTGGGTTACACTTTAACTGTAAGCATAAACGTTGACCTATGGGGCTTAAAGAGTCGAGGTAGGACGGCTGGCGAGTTTGAGCACAGACAATCACTTTGGACTTATGAGTGGTCTCTGTTTTGTCATCACGTGGACTACTTTATATGCTGATAACGTACACGGAAGTATACAGGCTTGACACTCTCAAACGGCATGATACTTGACAGCCCAGGCAATCACACGACACAAGCCAGCAGTGCATGATACAGAATGATACTCGCATGTTGGAGTAGTTACAGATATAATATACAGTTAGAGATAAAATTATGTAATCTGCTTTGAATGTATCTGGACGTCTGTGGTGAGTCTATCGGCAGTGTCTGGTTCATGCAACTTGATTACTTGCCTGTAAGATAGATAAAAGTACTCGCACTTTGTTCCTGTAACAATACGTTAAAATCTTGATAGTGTTCTGACACTTGTCCTCTATCTATTTTTTAATATCTTTGTAAGTAAGTTGAATTAAGTCAAAATGAGTTGAAATTTGTGTCATGATGCTTATAAACATACACTCATTCATTTACAACCTCCAAAACATAAATTTTTTCCTTATCCTGACTCATGCTCTTTTGCTTGTCTTCTTCTTCTTGCGAACATAGTGGAAACACTTGTATCTCCCTAACTGAAGCTCCCTTCAATGTATAATCACTAATTAATACTCACCACGACTTGCCTCCCTTGGCCCAAGCGCGGGAAAGGTGGCGCCACCCTCTGGCCACATGCTTCACTCTCTCCTTCTTCGCCCAGTGAGCAGGATGTGAGAGCACCTGTGTCTCCCAGCACACTATATCCTTTGATTATTCTTAGTTTATTACCTCTTATTCCTTACTAAAGAGGTGTAGCTAGTATCCTTTAACAATATGTATTGATTATTACTTGTAATTCTACTGTTTATTCACGGTTTTCCGTGATTGTTCAGCTTAGTTTACGTGGATGAAAATCTGTACTGTTTGTAGATTACGTTTTTCTGCTGCTGATCCACATTTAATATGTCCTAGTTGTACTACGCCTTGTGCGTTTACTTCACGTTGCAGTTATTGTATTAATTTATCCATTTCTGCATTTAACAAATATCGCTTTTCGTCTTGAGACGTGCAGCAGATAGATCACGTAAACAAGCCTTAGGCATGGCCGATACATGGGACCCTCTAGCCAGTCAACTGCTGTCGGACGACCCCCTCCCGTCTGGTGTTCCGCTAGAGATTCCTTCGGAGGAGGGGCGTGGGATGCAGTCCGCCGTCTCAAGAAGCTTACCTGCTTCCCCAGACATCCCGGCCATCGCAGCAGAAGTCTAAGAGGGCATCGACTTCGTCACAGCGTAAACTCCGTACCCCCAGGGCAGCGTCGATCTCCAAGGGAAAAGCTAAGAAGCCAGCTAGAACGTTCTCAGCCGAGATTCTTCCCGCCGCTGAACTAGGCCTGTATGACGACCAGCCGATCATCATACCCGATCTACGCCACAAGAAGCGACCGTTGTCAGCTACAGTAACGTCAGCATAGATCACCATGCAGCCTGATGTCTCTACACTGATGTCCGACGATCATTCTGAGGGGCCCGTCGCTAACATCGCAGAGAGGGCATCGACGACATCGTCGCAGACCATCCCAGACGACATGATACAGAAGATCATGAAGATGATGGAGGACCGTTATAGACTGCAACCAACCCAGAAGGACCTTCATGAAGGCACCAACGCAGAGGACTGCCCAGAGGGACACTCCGTCAACGTAGAGGCCACAACCAAGCCACCTTCATGAAGGAAGTCGGAAGATCATCACTCTTATAAAGACTCCAGAAGGAAGACTACGTCGTCCTTGGACTCAGACTCGGACCCCCCAACTTCACGAAATCCTTCGCGAAGGTCAAGCCGTCACTCCCCAGAACCGGACACAGTTAAGGCTTCACGAAGGGCTTCCCGAAGGACACCAGTAGCAGGTTCTAAATCATCTTCGTCCAGACGATCATCTGCAGATTCCTCAAGGGCTTCGCGAAGCTATCAGCGTTCACCTCACAGATCTCCGCGAAAGTCAAGACGCAGCTCATCAGGACGATCACCAAGATCATATCGTTCTCCTCGCCGCCTCGCCGATCACCTCGCCGATCACCACATCGATCTCCACACAGATCCCCACACAGGTCTTCACAGAAGTCCCAAGGCAGGTCTCCTTTATCGTCACCATGTACAGCGATAGAACCATATATACCGGCGTCACAAGAACATCAACCGCTTATCGACGACCCCATTACAGAAGACGATGGAGGCATCATCTTCTCAGACGCTGAGATACGATACTGGATGGTAAACAACTTAGACCTTTCTTCACCTTCCAAGAGTAACAACTCGGCACAGACGTATCTGATGAAGGAGGACGATGCTGATGCCATCACCTTACCACCGATCGACCCGATTGCTGCGGTACCGAAGAATTTGGACTCAGCCTTCCACAAAGCCACTAAAGTCCAAACAGCACATCTACCACAGTTCCATGCTAACAAGTTTTCAACCCACAACATGGAACCGTTCCTCAAGGCACAAGACATAGACGACAACTGCAAGTTGATCAATGATGTCAAGAACAAGAACTACAAGATTGACGATCGCAAGTTGGTTCAGTTAGAAACCATGACTAGGCGAATGTTCTTTGGCCTTAATAGATCTAGAACGATCAATGAGACTCTTATCACCAGATTTCGTGACACGACATCTGAAGATGATAGAATGATTTACTCGGCCCTACTTATGCAGAAGGACCAGCAGTTCCTTACGGATCATCTCACATCAGTCTCAGCAGCCTTAACCTTAGTCAAGGCCTCCTCGCTTCCTGCAACTGGGGTGAGCAGTTTACAGCTCCACTCTATACAGCCCCGTGGTCTGCTCCATCCATCTTCGACGGAGGAATAGAGAAAGTCTCCAAGGAAGTCACTAAGGATTCTAGAGAAGTCCTTATGATTAAGTCAATGGATACGCTAGCCAGCATCATCAGACAGACTTCACAAAGATATTCAGGGAAATCTAAATTCACTGGATTACAGAGAGCACGGGATAAAAAGATAGCCAGTTCCAGGGGAAGAGACTCTTTTAAATTAAGCCATTTGGCAACTACAGAGGAGGATCAGGAAGAGGCAGGGCACCCAGAGGTTCCCGCAACTATAAACGCTGAAAGTCAGGTTCGAACGACTGGAGTCTTCCACCCCAGCCGTTCCAATACAGCCGTCACAAGTGGGTGGACGCAACTATACTGGAGAACTGGGGAATGTTACAAGACCCATATGTCTCCAACATTCTTCATCACGGATATCGTGATCCAACTAAAGGCCACGCCTCCGCTGACAGTCAACCCTTGCAAGTTCGACTTCCAGACACAACAACTACCAAAGTTAAGAGAGGCGATTACTTCCCTCCTGAACAAGCAGGCCATAGAAGTACTAGATCAAGTAAACATCGAACCAGGTTTCTACTCCCCAGTTTTCCTAGTACCCTTGAAAAACTCCAAGGAGAAATTACAGACTCATCTACAACATGAGCACGTTCAACAGAGATTATCTACGCAAACCACCAAAGTTTCGCATGATACATCTACCCCAGTTACGTCACTTAATCCGCCCTATGGATTACATGGCCAGTATAGATCTACAAGATGCGTATCTACACATCCCGATACATCCCGAATCCAAGAAATATCTACGATTTACACTGATTCGGAATATCATCAGCCCCATGGTTATTTACAAGAGTAACGAAACCCATCGTCACCTACCTTCATCGTCAAGGGCTACGCAGTGCGTTCTACCTCGACGACGGGATACAAGTAGATCAAGATCCAAAGCGTCTCAAACTACAGTTAAACTACATCATCAAGCTACTAACACAGCTGGGATGGTTAGTAAATCTACTCAAGTCGGACCTAGTACCTTCGCAAGATCTGCAGTTTCTAGGCATTCGATTTATCACGACGCTCAACCGTATCGTCGTTCCAGAAGACCGCTGGCTCAAGATCCAACAGACCATTCCACCAGCGCGCTACTCTCTCCGTTACCACTACGACAATGGCAGAGTCTATTGGGTCTCCTCACATCAGCCCAAGATTTAACACTAAGAGGCAGGCTACAGTTACGCCCATTACAGGTCTTCATCAACGCTCATCTCGACGATATACAACCATTCAGTCTACCGGTACACCTCAGACCTCATCTACTATGGTGGACCAGAAGGTCGAATGTCTGCAAAGGCATTTATTTAACAGAGCCGGAATTCCAAACCCATCTCTATGTAGACGCGTCGCTCCAAGGTTGGGGAGCTCATCTCGCCAACCGGACGACATCAGGCATATGGAATCAGCAAGAAAGCAAGCTCCATATAAACATGTTAGAGATGAAAGCGGGTAATCAATGCCATACGTCATTGGAGTACCATTCTATGACAGGCACATCTGATGATTCATACCGACAACTCAACAGTGGCGTATTATGTGAACAAACAAGGCTTAACGAGATCATCAAGCCTATTGACTGTATGCTTTCAACTGTTCGATCTAATCAATGATCTCAACCTACATGTCAGAGCATGTCACATTCCTGGAGCCAAGAATGTACTAGCAGACGCACTCTCTCGGCCACGCCTACCGGCACCGACAGAATGGATGCTCCATACAGAAATCTTCGCACAGATTATCAAGAAATTAGGAGCTAGTAGACCTATTCGCCACTCGCTTCAACAATCAGCTAACGACATTCGTATCACCTGTCCCGGATCCACAAGCATGGGCAACGGACGCTTCTAAGCATATCCTGGGAAGGCCTCAACGCTGCGTACGCCGCCGCGCCAGTGCTAATCCCTCAAGTGTTACAGAAAATCAGACAAACACAGAGGCTACGACTAACTTTGGTCGCTACTATACTGGCCAGCCAGAACGTGGTTTCCCATTCTAATTCAAGAAATCGGACAACCAACACTAAAGCTACCAAAGCGCCGAATCTACTAGTACATCCTCACACCAAACAAGCGACGGAAACCCAGAAGTGTACCAACTTCATGTATGGACTGTATTAAAGTGTGTTTGAACAAGAGAGGATATTCTACAAGAGCGGCAAAAGCAGTCACGCTTTGCTTTACGCTATTCTACTCGTGAACTTATATAATGACGACAAGTGGCAAAGTTTCAAAACTACGCAGCAAAAATGGATTTACAGCGAGATGCTACACATCCACAAGTGGCTGATTATCTGTGTTACCTACGCCAAAAGAAACATTTGAAGGGCTCGACATTGTCAACATATCTTGCCGCTTTAGTTCGGTCGCTACCATGAGAACGGGTGTCAAGTTAACTAAGACGCCAGAGTTACTCGCCTTGCTACTTTTTCGCTTGAAAGATCAGAAAGTGAAATTCAGCTACCAGCGTGGGATCTAAATATAGTGCTTCAACACCACACAAGTGAAAGTTATGAACCGTTAGATTCAACAAACTTTGAACTTCTCACACAGAAAACGGTATTCCTGTTATCGCTAGCGACTGCAGCCAGGATGTCTGAAATTCACGCACTAGATTACGAGAGGATACAGTTTGATGACAATCACAACACAGTGCACATGGGGTTGCGATGGGACTTTATCGCTAAGAATCAATTGCCAGGTCAACCAGACAGATTATTCCATATCCCTGCACTATCCTCGATTCTCGGATCTCAAGATACGTTGGACTTATCTCTATGCCCAGTCAGAGCTCTCAAAATCTATCTACGACGTTCCAAACCAAGACGCCGACATCTCAAGCGATTATTCATCCCTTTAGCGGCAACAAGTCAGACCGAGGTCTCTCGTACCACCATATCTATATGGATTAGAACTGTCATACTGCGCGCCTACAAGGCGGCTGGACTGGACCCTCCAAGAGCAGCAAATCCTCACGAAATCAGAGCCTTAGCTTCTACGCTTGCGCTACACGGTAACTGCTCACTAAATACCATCATGGAGGGATGTTTTTGGAAATCCGACATGGTGTTTGCTAATCACTATCTGAGAGATATCACCACCGAGGACGTCTCAGGTATTCACCATTTCGGTCCTATGGTCCTCGCACAGCAGTTGACAGTCCCTCGTAGACGATAAGACATAGTCTTATGAGATTAATATGTATAATTATACATGTATTATCTAGCTTAAACTCTACGGAGTTGTTAGGGCTAGTGATATACCTAGCTTAAGTCTAGCCTTAAGCCCAGTACTGATATTTATGTACTTTTTTTTTTGGATAACTTCTCCATGTTGGAGTAGTATATATACTTATTGCTATGTTCATAGTATGTTTTGTATAGTAATACCCCGTTTTGTCTATGGCAGTGTATAAACTGATAGTTTATAGTAGCAGAAAGGATTACAAATTTATGCCATTATAAGTTCCCGTCAGGGGGTTATTACAGATATATATATAAAAATCACTAATTAATTTGGTAAATCCAAAGTCTCTACTCTTTCCCACCTCCGATTCCGTCGGATACTACAAACAAAAGAGCATGAGTCAGGATAAGGAAAAATAAATATTTGATATTTTATATTTATCCTGACTCATGAGGTAAGCCCTCCCATCCTCCCCACATAACACTTTGGATTTCCCTGTAAATTCAAGTGTTGGGCTCGAAAAATAAGGAGAGAGTGAAGCATGTGGCCAGAGGGTGGCGCCACCTTTCCCGCGCTTGGGCCATGGTGAGTATTAATTAGTGATTATACATTGAAGGGAGCTTCAATTAGGGAGATACAAGTGTTTCCACTATGTTCGCAAGAAGAAGAAGACAAGCAAGAGAGCATGAGTCAGGATAAGTATAAAATATCAATTTTACTGTAAAAATTACATTATTGAGTAAAAGTAAATATTCTAGCCCATTGGCCAAAATGTTTTTCGCCCATGGGCGAGATTTTTAAATATCGCTCTAAGTTAGTCGAACTAAGTCAAAATGAGTTGAAATTTGTGTCATGATGCTTATAAACATACACTCATTCATTTACAACCTCCAAAACATGAATTCTGATCGAAATTAAACATTCTCGCCCATGGGCCACTGTTCGCCCATGGGCAGGCCCATTTGTTCATCCTTGGCATATATTCATAACAACTGCATGTTTCATTTGGTCAAATCTCTTGTCAGAAAGTGCCCACAGTGCGGAGAGTTTCGGGACTTTTGTGAGTCCAGAATTAAATTGTGACGTGTTTGCTGCTTTTCTGCAAATTTGACAACAAATGATCTTGCTGTATGTATTTCTTATTTCTTATTTCCTGAATACCACAGAAAACAGAATAAATTAGTCTTTTTAAGACAGGTCTTTTGTCTTTTTCCATTATGCTGATTTTCTTAGTGTACTAATGAGATGTATGTTGTGTACTATGTTAAGGATCTTAGCGCACTAGTGTAGTAAGTTAAGGATCTTAGCGCACTAGTGTACTCAGTTAAGGATCTTAACGCACTAGTGTACTAAGTTAAGGATCTTAGCGCACTAGTGTACTAAGTTAAGGATAGCCTGAATCTTGCACATTGATACAGGTAATCTGTGTTGGAATGACAAGTTCATATAATAATACAGTGAATAAAAAGAATTGGTCCTTAGCTTCTGTTGAGCAGTATAAATGACCAGCTTGTTGAGGGCGTGTTTCCATGGTTACAGTAGAATTACAATACAATGAGGATTAGTATCGTTAATTATGTTCATTGTTCAGTTGTAATTAATAACAGTTGTAGTTATTTGTATACACACAATGACTGCATGGTAGTCATGGAAAAGGGAATGTAGACAATTGCTGTATTTTTAATTAAATTTAATTAGTGAAAATGAGAATTGAATAACACATTTTCTAATTAACGACTACTCAAGTGTACATAAATCATGACAGACATAGCAACAGGCTGTATGAGACAGGTCCTGAGTCTATCAGAAGTGTTCCATGTTTACTGTGTATCAGATTTCTTGTGAAAGACTGTATGACATAGCAATTGGCCAGCGGGTGGAACTGACTAATCGCCATGGTTTGGTATACCTAAATTAGTTAGTGCCAGCACATATTGATCGTCAGAGACATTGTGTTGTTTTGTATGGTTCTGTCAGATCCTGGAATCATGGAGGAGCAAGACCGAGTGATGCCTTGTAAAGTGTGAGTAGTTTAGATTGCACTTTTTGTTGGAATGATAGACTAATGCTTAGTCCCTGAATATATATAATTTTGATAGCAACAAATAATCCCATTTGAACTGAAAAGGAGCCCCAGTGAGTTGGGAGATTGAATCTAGGCAAATCTAGACTTGCTTCATTTAGGGCTTTAGCATTGCAGGGAGGGCTAGGCAGTTGGGAAAGTAATGTGGTTCAGGGACTGTGAGACAGACTATTGGGATGGTAGCCAGTGTAGTTCCGTCCATGTTGAAGTGATGTGTCCTCTGTTCTGGTCAGCGTTCTAGCTGCTGTAATCAGAACAGGCAGGGTTTCTTCCCCATCCTTCTTCCATAGAGGAGAGGGGCGGTGGGGTAGCCTAGTGGTTAAAGCGTTGGCTCGTCACGCCGAAGACCCGGGTTCGATTCCCCACATGGGCACAATGTGTTAAGCCCATTTCTGGTGTCCCCCGCCGTGATATTGTTGGAATATTGCTAAAAGCGGTGTAAAACTAAACTCAGTCAGTCAGTCAGTCAGTCCATAGAGGAGAGGATTACAATACCCCCATCTGAAGACAACAAAAACTCAGATCAACAATATTTTCCCTCTATGTTGACATATCTGTTTGTTGACATATCTGCTGATCTGTGCTGCGCAGAAGCGTGAATATGGTAATCGTCTCATTTGCATGTGATATTGTTTATCCAAGCTGTAGTGTGCATCTATGATGATGTCCAGGTCGAAGGTTACTAAGTTGATGCATGTATAAGTGCATGTGTCACAACAAGTTAGTTCATTGTTTGATTTATGTATGACGGACCAGCTGCATCAGCATGAGTGGGCTGAGGTCTGGTTTCACATTATTTTGTTAATCACAGTCACTGGTGAAGTTGAACGTCACATATGTCCATTATCATCAATGGAGTCGGAAAAAAGGATAAGGTAAGGGATTTATTGAATTAAAATGGTACTGAAGCCACATTGACAATGTGATCTTAGCGCTGGAACCATCATAAGTCAATATTACAGTGAGGGATATATGGTCATTGTAGTGCTAAGATCACTGAGTGAACCCGATTTAGTTAGCGTGTGCCAAAAACTTTGAGTCCCATAACTACGCAGAACTGTGTCTTTACGGACTGAACATATGTCACAGGGGATAGTGGGTTGATACAGGCAGCAGTTTGGTGGGGGTCATCAAAATATAGCCAAGCTATATGTGTCTATGTATGTGTGTGTGTGTCAGAAAATGGGATGCAAGAAATAAAGTATCAGTAAAGAGGTCCTCGGTAAGAAAGTCCTTTGGTAGTAAAACTGATTTGTAAAATAAAATATGAGTCAGATATTTCTTCTTGTCAAATCTCCTTTATATCTGCACAAGATCTTTCGCCGTTCAACGGCTCTTCAGGTGTACAATGAAAGCTGAGTGTCGTCACAGGTGACACATAACGGCAATAGCTATGTCGTCATCATGTATATATATATATATCCTGGTATCCTACCTCATCCGACTTCATAAATCTTAGTATCAGTTACGCATAGAATATCTCAAGTCATCATGTGTTTCATTTTAAAAATTAAAAAAGCAGTGTTTTTCTGTACATTTCTTGTTAGAAAATTAGGGGAATCAAACCCGGGTTAGAACTGGGCTTCAGCAACCCATGCTTGTTGTAAGGGTGACTGCAAGTCTTATGGTGGGTAATGATGTAAGGTGGTCAGGATCGCTGACTTGGTTGATCCCCACCATCATATCCTGACTGGTAGATCATGGTGTTGATCACTGGATTGTCTAGTCCAGACTTGAGTATTTACAGACTGGTATCATGCAGCTGGAATATTGCTGAGTGTGCAAAGAAATATACACATGATGCATTGTGACTTTATGCAGTCAGATTTGACCCTGGGCTGGAGCTGCACACATACACATACACACACTTGCAAACACACATGTACACACATGCACATGTACACACACAAAAACATACTCTGTCTGTCTTTTTTCTGTCTGTTTTGTCTGTCTGTCTCGCTGCCTGTCTGTCTCGCTGTCTGTCTGTCTCGCTGTCTGTCTGTGTGAAACGTAACTGCTTGTCTGGACTTGTAAAGATGGTGAAACAGTAGACAGCCATCACAGGGTGATCCCCGAGAACAAATGATTAATGTTTGCCGTACCAGTCAGATCATCATCAAGATTACTCATTTTCAATTATGAAAAGAATTAATGCCTGCACATGCAGTATCACTTAACACATGTAATGTAAATCATGAAAATAATACACAACTTGTGTAACCAAACAGGCAACACTTGGCACAGAACTCGGTGAGATGGTCGACACCTAGTGCTCCATTACATTGTAAATTGGGCCCCTTGTCATATGTGTCATTATTTCTGCCCATGCACATTGCAGTAGAAATGTCAATACACTTCAGATCATATTCCTTATAAGGCATACACGGTATGGTTGCATTTCTCACATTTAGTTTATAATTAATATCTTCATGTTTAGGGACCATTCATAATTCATGGCAGGGGTGATGATTTTATGGAGAAACATGCACAATGTAAATGGACCACCCCCCCTCCATTTATGTACAAAGTAAGTCCACCCCCCACATGTCATATAAAAAAATCATGACACACCACCACACCCACCACAAGAATTTAAGCACAACTATTTGATATTTCTATGTATAAAATTGCTGACCCCACTAGTACATGTGTGCAAAATTGATGACCCCCTACCTCCCCATGACAAAATGGTGACCCCCCTACCTCCCCATGACAAAATGGTGACCCCCACCTCCCATGACAAAATGGTGACCCCCTTAAAATCATCATTAACCCCCCTAGCCATAAATGATGAATGGTCCCTTACTGTGTTTCATCAGATAAACAGTCATACATGTATTTTTTTTATGTTGTATGAATAACCATAAGTTTTTAGATTGCTAAGGAAACACTTTGCCATATTACAGCTTCATTGACATGGCTGTCAGAAATGATGGAGTGGAGATCTTGAGGTCCAGAGGGTTAATAGCAAGTTCTTTCATCAGCAGCTGATCAGAAATATTGACATCCCTTTTCTCTGGAATTAAGGATAACCATTGATGTTAGGATGGAGCTTTGTGGTCCTTATGCCTTAGAACTGGTAACATTTTATTGTATGCAACACACACAAGACAATGCATTTATACTTTTGAGACACGAAAAGGTAAGACTGCATGTATTTTTATGTAGGTGTTTTTATATGGAGGTCAGTTCAAGTCTATCACGTCTGATATTCTTTCTATATTTTTTACAGCAAGAAACGTCAAGTTTAATCTAGTGTTGCAGAGTTACCATGGAAATACTACTGCTTAATATAGATAATGTTAACCCTTATAACTCAGCTTTTCCATTAGAATATGGTCCAATCATAATGAAATAATCATGGCAGTTTTGATCCCACTCAGGTGTCTTGTAATTTTGACTTGTGTTAATTCTGTCAATATCCTTGTTAGTTGTATTCAACTTGTTCCTCACCCAGGCTATTCTCAGTACATAAAGGGTGAATAGTGTAGCACTATTGATCATCAATCTCTGTGTTGTCGTTATCGTCGTAGCTGCAGCATGGCCGACAGGTAACGGTGTCTCCTTCACCAGCACAGCACAACGATGTCACAACCAAACACAGCGCATCTTAACAGCACAATTACCCCAAAACAGGACAATTTAGCACCCTAACTTTGATATAATTTCACTGTTGACATTGTTTTCTGTTGCTAGGGGCCTATGAGTTTCGGTTACCATGGTTACAATGAAAACTATTCATAGGCGTGGCTTATCGCATAACTGTGAATGAACCTGTGTGATTCCTTGGTCAGAAGTTAACAGCTGTCTTGATGTTGACGGGAGCGTATTCTTGTTTCACTTGTTTGTCTGTCCATGAAACTGGGAGAGTTGCTAACATTTTTTCTCTCTATGCATTGACATTGGGCAATTAGTGACTGAGATCATTTTAGTAAAGAATATAATCTCATGATTGATGAGTGGTAAAAGAAGTGTGTCAAAGTGATAGCCATGCAAGTGTATACTGACTCTCCAGGTGCTTGTACATTCACAGGTATTCACTAGCTAATGTTTCATATTTTATAAGCATTTTATAAGTTCTATATGAAATTAGTTGTGAGACTATCAGGTTACATAAGGTGAAATATGTTTTAGCGTTACATGTAACAAATGGCTGCCTGTTCAAGATGAAACAGTAGGTATGCCGCAATTCAACATTGACCCTCAGGTACATTACAGCCAACCAGCCCCGGTGTCATTCCTAGTGGTTAAAGCGTTCGCTCAACACGGTAAATACTTGGGTTCGATTCCCCTCATAGGTTTAATGTGTGACGCCCATTTCTGGTGTCCCCTGCCATGATAGTGCTGGAATATTGCTGCAAGCGGCATAAAACCACTCACTCACTTGTGTTATTCCCTTGGAGGTGAGCACTAAGAAGGGTAGCATCAATTACCATGTTTTAATCTTCTGTGTTTGGTGACTGGGGTTTGAAATTCTGACAATACAGATGTTCAGTCCACTTGGGGGGCAGTGGGGTAGCCTAGTGGTTAAAGCATTCACTCGTCACGCCGAAGACCCGAGTTTGATTCCCCACATGGGTACAATGTGTGAAGCCCATTTTTCTGGTGTCCCCCGCCATGATATTGCTGGAATATTGCTAAAAGTGGCTCCATACTCACTCACTCACACTGTCCACTAGGCCACCATGTAACCATGAAAATATACACAATCATTTGCCTGGGTGTATTTGAAACTATTCATCTGCTGATTTCAAACAAATCACTAACTGAAATTCTAAATGTGTTCTTTAATCATCCAAGCTATATATTGTTAACACAGGCTGTACAACAGATTCCGTTGAATTATCATTTATCCCTTGCTTGACCAGGAGAAAAAGTTCAAGAGGCTTGAACCAGTGTCCCCGGTATGAAAAAAAAGCTTTGTGTTCCTAAAACGCATAGCCTCAAGAATAATGCGTGTGCATGCACCGCAGCTGTTTCCTTGGGGATAATATGTTTTTTGGTTACTTGTTCCCAGAACACAAAAGCTTTGTGTGCAGAACACGCAGGTAGAAAATATCGTGCGTGATTTGTAGATAATTGTTTGCGTGAAACATGCAGGTTTTTGCATTCACGCGAACACTGCTTGAACTGACATATCATCAGCCATTCCAGAATATTGATTTATTAACATGAATAAGTTTGAAAATCTCATGCAATATTTTTTCATCGTTCTGGAATGATAGGATGTCCTCAGGTATTAATTTATAGGCGTGGGTATTGCAGAGAATTTTCACCTTGCAATATATGGCAATGCGAAAGCATATATTGCGATATGTATTGCAATATAGTGTAAGAAATTGTTTTAACAAAAAAACTACTTAGAATCGAGTGAATGCTTGATTTATAAAGCAAAAACACAACAAAATCACTATGCTTGATTAAATTCAATAAAAACTTTTAATTATGACAAAATAATTATGTAAATAATATTTGGCACAAATGAAACAAGGAAAAGAACAATTTAAAAAACGGAAATATCCGAAGATTTTCGAGTGTTACGAAGTTTTCCGAATTCATGTCAAAATACCGGTTTTCAGTCAGTGTATCACAAAATGTATTGTTTTCATGTCTGAAACGGTAAGCCGGTATATTGTGCAGCCCTATTTCTTTAACAGAAGCAATAGATTTGATTTTAATTAGATTGTATTATACACCTGTGTATGGGCAACATAAACCGGTAGTTAGTGTTATTGTATACATGTTGTATATTTGTTTTAGTTCAGTACTTTAGTTCAAGTAACATGATTATGAATGAAGTCAAAATTTGCCAAATGTATTGTATAAGTATGTTGTATATTGAAGAGAAATTCTACAAATTTCCTTGATTGCGATAACAGGAAACGTTTCTGTAACTTCCCTGCCCCACCCCAATACCCTTATACTAAATGACCACCCTGCCCGCCCTCACTACCCCACCCCCAATACCCTTATACTAAATGACCAGTCCCTTACCATCTTGACCTGTTTGTGAAACATAGCCATAGTGTTGCCAGTACATCACTGTTTAACTAGATAACGTCATTTCAACAATATCTGTTTCAGTTATACGTACAATGAAGTGGAAGAAATCGCTACAAGTGTCCTGAACAGAGTGAAATGCCGACCGACACTAGGGATGATTTTAGGCTCCGGGTGCGGCAAACTGGCTGATGGTGTGGAGGACAAGGAGGTGATCAGCTACAAGGATATTCAGGGCTTCCCCGTCAGCACAGGTGAGATACATAACCGTTAGACAATTGCCATGGCTTCAGGTGAGATACATGGCTTTACATGGCACAGAAGTGGTCCCCAGCAACCATTGCTGGTCATATGAGGTGATCTGAATGATCAGATCTTCACTGAGGTGATCAGATGGATCATATGATCATTGAGGTGACTTCCCAGATTGCAAGTCGTCCTGCCCAGATTGCATGGATCGCTGCTCACACTATTTATCACAATGCCGCCAACATACATCTGGTATATTGCTTAGTGTAACATTTAATAATAACCAGATACGTCCCATCAAGGCCTGTTCCACCGAGCAACCATCATACTAAGAGCTAAATGCTTGTACCCCATAAACTAATGCAGACTTAAGAGTGTCTTATCATTCAGAGACTGATTCTTTAACATTTGGCCATATTCATAACAAATGGTTCGACCCTGAAATATGGAACAAGTGGAGGTCCAAATTATTTGGTGGAACAGCCAAGTAACTGCCCGATTCCTGCCCATCTCTCAATGCATTTGTCATGAGGGGGGGAGCATATACAAGCCTCTCCAGTAGAAACTATTCTAGTCAGCCAGCATAGTGAGTGGCCTTCTGACAATATGACATATCTGTCCACAGTTCATGGCCATGAGGGGAGGCTGGTGTTTGGGAAGCTGAAGGGCAAGTCTGTGGTGATGATGCAGGGGCGAGCTCATTGTTACGAGGGCTATTCCCCACAAAAGGTAGGTAACTCAAAACATGTATTTAGTTTCCATGGAACAATATATGTTTAAATAATAAGAAGAACAAACTCTGCCAATAGGAATTAGTGAGTGAGAGTGGAGCTTGAGAATTTGATTGGTTGGGTTTTGGCTTAGGTCAGTAGGTGTGGGTGGTAGGTATGGTACTTACAAACCAAGAATCTGTATCAGGGTGAATCTGGGATTTGAAGCTGTAGTCATCAACTGGCGGTGCCAAAGATGACTGGGCACTACAAGAAGTGACGTGCTGTTACAGTGCTTGCAGGTGATAAACACAGGGGCCATGGAACTGAACTGGTGGCTTAACCCCCTGGGTGCCACAGGGACATATATGTCCTTCCCTCTCAACCCCCAATTTGAAGTCCAATAAAAATCAAAATATCCCACGCACACAAATACACTTCACAGTTTCGAATTCAGCGGGAAATTTCCTGTTTCTTGATACCATCCACTATTAGTTTAGACAAACCTCAAGTGCTGAAAATGACCTTTCAAAATAGGCTTCATCGAAAATGTCGCCATTTTTAACACAGTACGAAATCGCGATTCACAGTGTTATTTGCTATATGTTTTGAAATGTGAAAGTCGGATAATTACTGGGAGTATTGAATTTAAAAAATAACATATTCATGATCACTGATATCAGTTTTACATGAAATCGTTAATGATAATTCTGAAACATGGCCGATGAATCTAGAATCGGTTGGGATGTTTTCGAAAATACACTTACACGAACGCCATTGAGCGCTTTCCGACATATTGGATAGCGTTTACAAAGTCACGTTTCGCGAAGGCCGGTATTGAGATGCCTATTACATCACGTATATTTCATATTCAGCTCCGAAAAATGCATCACTGAATTCCCCATACATGTTAGAATCAAATTGCAACTGGTCTTTGTCACCAATACCAACTGTCTAGATAAAATGAGAAGAAACATAATGGGTGTGAAAACGAACGCTGTGCTCGAAAGACTGCTCTTGTTTGAAATGTAAACAAAGACAAATTCCCGATTTTACACTGCGTAGCATTTTCTGAAAGTTTTCAACATTCATCCGTCTATTCATTGCTTGCAATGGCTCAATACCTTTGGAATATGCATGGAAAGAGTATCGTAGCCAGAAATAGGAAATTATAAATAGATACAATGCAATGTTTATATAGTTCATAAGAAATTGTCAAAGTTTCCGTGCAGCGTGACGCCATAACAGACACAAAATCACGCAAAACGACAACGTCAATTATCAGCATTTCTGGCTTCTTCTCTTACTTACAATGAAAACGATTAAAACATATAACAATACACAGATAGTCAGAGTCACTCTGATTACTTACATCTCATATTTATGTACAAACGATCCCTGAATCAAGGGAAGAGTCCTCGCAAAATCCTGTGTACCCTTGTCAGCAAAGCTGCCATTTGTAAGAAATCGGTCAACGGTAGTGATGTCATACGTCAACATTGTTGTACATATTAGGCAATTTCTTTGAGGTGAAGGTCGGTTGAACAAGAGTTAACACAATCGCCCAATCCTTCCGATTACACTGTCAGTATTATGGTGTATATTTTGCGTGTAGTTCAGATATTTTTGCATAAAACTGACTTCAGTATCTACATTTAGTCTTGTTCAATATCATATCATACGTGCATATAGAGTTTACTGAGTTTTATTCTTTGAAAGTTTTTGATTGTTTGAATAATATTTACATAAGAAATTGGCACAATTAGAGCAGTACACCATATTCTAAACCTTTACACAAGTGTTAGAAGATCAAACGTAGCCATAACTGCAGCTACTTTAGTTCCTGTGATGTACAATATTCAATGCATTTGGACTAATATTGCAGTTTCATATGAACAGGTTAATGAACGGCGATTTAATTCGACCTTATAAGTAAAACTGATAATAATAATGAAAATGATTTATATATGTTATGAAATATATATGCACACATATTTAAAGGAATTGTCTTGATCATTGCATATTTTTGTGCCGTTGTATAGACAAAACAATGATGTATATTGATTTGCCAGGTGCACGTTTGTCGAAAAACGTTTTATGATTCACTATCATTGTTTTCGATAATATAATCAATTCATCTTCAATTAAAAAAATATTGTGATGTCAGGATATCAAACTCTAACTATATTTATACGAAAATTGTTTAAAACTATATAAACCATGTCATGTCTTAGTTTGGACAAATCTTAAATCTATATTCTAATATATAGTTCTATATATAAAAGCTATCTTTTTGCAACTTTCATTGCATACTTATGAAGAGAAAAATAGCTACATAGTCATAAACAAAGAAAATTCTTATGCTAAACAAAATATTCGGGTGTTGTGAAATATATTTTTTTTATTTACATTAAATTGATGCCAAACAGGTGCACGTGTTGCTCACAATAAGATACACAGTCAAACCGTCAAATTGTTGATATATTGAGGACACTATTTAAATGGAAAAATCAGTTATTTTATGTTTTGTGTAAAGAGTGTTAAATTCTGACATAGAAGCCGAGACCTTTTATACAATTAATGGACATTAGGTGAGATATATACTAATCAGCATACCAATGTCATCTTTTTCCGACGTCGCAAATTGCATAAAACAAGCAATGACGTCAACTAAAATGTTGTATTATTTTCAGCAATTTCATTACATTTGAAGATATGGCTAGTACTCTGGTAATGACGATGCAAAATTAGTCAAAATACATCTACACAAACAGGAGAATATGGGAAATCTAGGACTAACTTACATATCTAATAGGGCCATCCAAATCGCTATTACGCGATTTCACATGTAGTGCGTCGTCATCTTTTCTTATAAATTGTGAAACTACCAAAATGTATCCGCTCACATTGGGGAACTTTGAATTGGAATAGTTTGGTTCACCATGAACAAAAAATACCGAAAATATAGCGTCCGTATCCACAACAAATTCGCTCCATGTGATCTGAGTTACATTTACCTAGTGTTAAGCATAACGGAGTTATGCCCCCTTATCATTATAGGTGAATGACCTCTCTGTCGTCGTTTGACGTCATAGAAGGAAATCCATTTTTGACATTTATTGCTAGTCTTTTTTAATGTTGAGCGTATAACGTTATGCATAAGCACATAAACCCAATTCATATACACTTATGTCGTTCAGATATCAGGCTGTATTTTCTTCGCTCACACTTTCCGTAAAGATACCAAATTAAAAAAATCGTAGCACAGTGCCTTTATCGGTGCGCAAAAAAAGCAGAGAAAATTTACTGTTTTTTAACGCATAACAAACATTTTGACAACATTCAGTAAGGTCTATTTCTCAAACCGCCGAGGTAGTTGCATTTTTATTTATACCAACGGATAGGAAATTTAATATTCTACATTTCTGTGTAATTTTATAGCCGTACATAGATCCAGGACCACGCGAGCGCAATTCCCGCACAACGCTCACTTTTCAAACCTTGTGAAAATGTGCACCTGACAAATAACTCGGCATCCAGGTGCCCGTTTCACGAAGCTCTCGTATCGCTACGACTATCGTAAGTCAATGTTACAGTATAGGAAGTACGAATGCTACGAGAAAAGTTACGAGATCTTAGGCTTACGAGAGCCTTGTGAAACGGGTCCCAGGGGGTTAAGTAGTCAATGTTTTGGCACATTGTAAAAGTCAGTAGGAGTTTTAACATGTAATGTCATGTCATGTCATCATGGTCATGTCATGTTATGATGCCCAGAGAATCATCATCACGCACAATATCGCTATTGAACATCTGTATTGATCTGTCAGTCCTGAACATGCTGAGAAAGTTTTAATTCCAAGTTAGAATGTTTGGTGAAAAAGTCTCCGAAAACCTATATTTTTCCTTATCCTGACTCATGCTTATTGCTTGTCTTCTTCTTCTTGCGAACATAGTGGAACACGTGTATCTCCCAATTGAAGTTCCCTTCAATTAAAAAATCACTAATTAGTACTCACCACGAGTTACCTCCCTTCCACAAGCGCGGGAACGAGGGCGCCACCTGAACCCATGTGCCTCACTCTCTTCTTCTTCGCCCAGTGAGCTGGACGTGAGAGCGCCTGTGTCTCCCAACACACTATATCCTTTATTTATATTTAGTTTAGTACCTCTTATATTCAGTTATAGAGGTGTAACTAGTATCCTTATTCAACTTGCATTGATTATTAGTCGTGTTTCTGCTGTTTTATTCACGGTTCGCCGTGTTTGTTCAGCAGTTTACGTTCATGAGAATCTGCACAGGTTGTAAACTACGTTATTCTGCTACCGATCCACATTTAAAATGCCCTAGTTGCATTACTCCATGTTCTATTTTTGTCTCGTTGTAAATTATGTATTAATTTACCAATTGCTGCCTTTGATAAATATTTATGTTCCGTTTTGAGACCGAAGGCAGATAAATCTCGCAAACAATCTTCAGTCATGGCTAATAGATCGGAAGCTATTATACCCTGTCAACTGTCAACTGTTGACTGACGACCCGCCACCGGCTGGTGGCATGCCGGAGTTTCCCTCGGGGGATAAGCGTGGGACGCAGTCCGCTATGTCCAAGAAGCGACCTCATCTCAAGACATTCCGTCTTCTCAGTCTAAGACTAGGAAAGCGTCCACATCATCTCAACGTACGCTTCGAACCCCCAGGTCCACAGCTTCGTCAAAAGGGAAATCTACGAAAACTACAAATAATTTTGCCTCCGATATTCTACCTGTCTCAGAATTATGTTTATATGATGATGACATTCCGATTATCATTCCAGATGTACGTCATAAGAAACGTCCAGTATCTGCTACCGTCACAACAGCGCAGATAAACACCCAACCAGAGATACCTACGCTGACGCCTGAGTTTACGATTGAGGGTTAACCAAATCATGAGACTGATGGAGGACCGTTACGGTTTACAGAGGCCCCAGAGCCACGGGCCCCAGAGCCCAACACTTAATAAGTCATACAGGGCCCCAGAGCCCGCCTTGGCTTCGCGTAGGGCCCCAGAGCCCACAAACGCGCCTCTGCGAAGGGCAACCCAGCCCATAGCGATCACTTCGCTAAGGAAGTCCCAGGCCGCCTCCGCGAAGGAGCGAGAGCCTATCCAGTTGCGAGGGACATTGCGGAGAAGGAGCGCTTCGCCGAGCCCACACCCTGTAGAACACAGAGGTCGTTTGCGAAGCAAGCGCTCATATGTCGATTCGGACACTGACTCGATACATTCGCGAAGGTCGCGAAGGCTAAGTGGCTCCATATCTACCTCGCCCAGAAGATTTAGAAGAGCTTCGCGAAGTCCCCAGCGTTCGCCGAGGATGTCTCCTCCAAGGTCTCCTTACACTAGCCACTCGTCAGTCCATTCACCACAGTCCTCTCATAGATCTTCCTACAGATCTAGGGGCGGTGGGGTAGCCTAGTGGTTAAAACGTTGGCTCGTCACGCCGAAAACCCGGGTTCGAATCCCCACATGGGTACAATGTGTGAAGCCCATTTCTGGTGTCCCCCGCCGTGATGTTGCTGGAATATTGCTAAAAGCGTCGTAAAACCAAACTCAGTCAGTCAGTCAGTCCTACAGATCTAGGACTCCGACATGTGACCCTACATCAGAGGAAGAAGGTATCATTTTCTCAGATGCTGAGATCAGATACTGGATGGTGAATGAGTTACAACTTGCTTCCCCATCGAAGAACGAGAATTCAACTCAGACTTACCTGATGAAGGATGATGATGTAGACAATATCACCTTACCTCCTATTGATCCGATTGCAGCGGTACCAGCTAATTTGGATACAGCCTGTTGCAAATCTTCAAAAGTCCAATCTACACATTTCCCGGTCTTCAATACCAAGAAATTTGCTGGACACAATATGGACCCCTTTTTCAAGGCCCAGGATATTGATGACAACTTTAAATTAATCAGCGATGCCAAGTCCAGAAGTTACAAAGTAGACGATCGCAAATTCGCTCAACTAGATACCATCGCCAGGAGGATGTTCTTTGGATTGAATAGATCTAGAACGATTAATGAAACTCTCATCACCAAGTTCAAGAATTCTACAGAGGAGGAAGATAGAATGATCTACTCAGCTCTACTCATGCAAAAAAGAGACCACCAATTTCTTACAGAGCACTTATCAGCGCTTACTGAAACTACTACCATGGCTCGTCGGCAAGGCTTACTAGCCTCCTGCTCTTGGGATAAGCAATGTACAGAATCTCTATACACAGCAAGAACCATATGAATCTCTATACACTACAAGATCCATATGTATCCAACATCCTACAGCACGGATATCTAATACAACTCAAGGCCAAGCCTCCGTTAACAGTCAACCCCCCAGGGTTCAACGTTCATCCGGCACAACTACCTATGTTAAGAGAAACAGTACAGTCTCTGCTAAACAAACAGGCCTTAGAAGTTCTGGATCAACGAAACATCGTACCAGGTTTCTACTCCCCAGTTTTCCTAGTGCCGAAGAAAAATTCCAAGGAGAAGTATCGTCTCATTTACAACATGAGCACCTTCAACAGAGAATATCTATGCAAACCACCAACGTTTCGCATGATACATTTACCACAACTTCGGCAATTAATTCGTCCCAAAGATTACATGGCCAGCATAGATTTGCAAGACGCAAATCTACACATTCCGATTCATCCCAGCTCAAGGAAATATCTAAGATTTATCCTAGACGGCAAACATTACCAATGGAAGGTACTTCCCTTCGGAATCACTTCAGCCCCTTGGGTATTCACAAGAGTAACCAAGCCTATTGTCTCATACCTACATCGTCAAGGTCTGCGCGCATTTTACCTAGACGACGGTATACAAGTGGATCCAGATCCACAGCGTCTCAGACTACAGCTGAACTTTATAATCAAGTTACTAACTCAATTAGGTTGGTTAGTAAATCTACTCAAGTCGGACCTAGAACCAACGCAGGATCTGCACTTTCTAGGTATACGATTCCTTACAGCTCAGAATTGTTTAGTAGTCCCGGAGGACAGATGGATCAAGATCCAACAACTGATTCCCCAAGCCCTACTCTCTCCGTTACCACTACGACAGTGGCAGAGCCTATTGGGACTACTCACATCAGCTCAAGACTTGACAGTCAGAGGCAGGCTTCAATTACGTCCATTACAAGTCCTCATCAATGCTCATCTCGAGGACCCTCTACCGTTCAGTCTACCAGATTACGTCAAACCACATCTACTCTGGTGGACCAAGAGATTGAATGTTTGCGCAGGCGTCTCCTTAGTAGAGCCGGCAGGACAGCGTCAGGCCTATGGAGCCATCAAGAGAGCAAATGTCACATAAATCTGCTAGAGATGCAAGCAGTCATAAACGCCATAAGTCACTGGAGCAACCTACTACAGAACGCTCAGTTGATGATTCACACAGACAATTCAACAGTGGCGTTTTATGTGAACAAACAAGGTTCAACAAGATCACTGAATCTACTCACTCGTTGTTTCAGACTGTTCGATTTAGTCGACAATCTAAACATACATGTCAGAGCTTGCCACATTCCAGGAGCAAAGAATGTTTTAGCAGACGCTCTCTCTCGGCCACACCAACCGTCGCCGACAGAATGGATGCTCCACACAGAGATATTCAATCAAATAATCATGGAAATAGGATCTCCACTAATAGACCTATTCGCCACTCGATTCAACAAGCAACTGACAACATTCTTGTCGCCAGTGCCAGACCCACTAGCATGGGCAACGGACGCTCTAAGCATATCGTGGGAGAGACTCAACGCGTACGCTTTCCCGCCTCCAGCGTTGATCCCACAAGCCTTACAGAAAATCAGTCAAACGCAGAGCCTCCATCTGATTTTAGTCGCGCCCTACTGGCCAGCAAGAACTTGGTTTCCAGATCTCATTCAAGTAATGGGAAAACCAATTCTTCAGCTCCCACAACGCGCCAATCTATTGATACATCCGCACACCAAACAAGTGCACGAAACACCAGAAGCATTCCAACTTCACGTATGGATTGTATCAAGGCATGTCTGAATAAGAGAGGTTATTCTGCCAGAGCGGCTAAAGCGGTCACGCTTGCACTACGTTACTCAACTCGTAACTTGTACGATGACAAATGGCACAGTTTTGTCAATTACGCTGCTAAGAAAGGATTTACAGCCAGATATGCTACACATCCTCAAGTGGCAGATTTCTTATGTTATCTACGGCAAACTAAGAATCTAAAAGGCTCAACCTTGTCCACTTATCTTGCAGCCATAAGTTCTGTCATAACTATGCTTAACGGGCGTCAAGTTAACAAAAACACCAGAGTTACTCGCTTTGTTACGGCGTTCCGATTGGAGGATCAGAAACGGAAGTTTCACGCTCCAGCCTGGGATCTAAATATAGTGCTCCAATACCTCACTAGTGAGGCTTATGAACCATTGCTATCTACATCGTTTGAATCACTGACCCACAAAACCTTATTCCTGTTAGCACTAGCTACGGCCGCCAGGATGTCAGAGATTCACGCTTTGGATTACGAGAGAATACGCTTTGATGATATTCATAACATCGCTCATCTGGGACTTCGCTGGGATTTTATAGCGAAAAACCAACTGCCAGGTCAACCAGACAGATTATTTCACGTCCCAGCTCTCTCATCCATACTTGGACCGCATGATACGATGGATCTATGACTATGCCCAGTGAGGGCACTAAAAATATATCTCCAACGATCCAAACAGAGCAGAGGGAAATTCAAGAGATTATTTATCCCTATATCTACAGCTACGCAGACGGAAGTCTCACGCACTCTGATCTCTATCTGGATCAGAACTGTCATACTACGTGCCTACAAGGCTGCAGGACTCGACCCTCCAAGAGCTTCTAATCCTCACGAAATTAGAGCGCTAGCCTCAACTCTCGCTCTACATGGGAATTGCTCGTTGAATACCATAATGGAGGGATGTTTCTGGAGATCCGATATGGTGTTTGCCAACCACTATCTGAGAGATATCACCACCGAGGACGTCTCAGGTATCCACCATTTCGGTCCCATGGTCCTCGCTCAACAGTTGACAGTTCCACGGAGAAGATAAGTCTATCTTACAGATTTTATACTTATCTGATAACAGTACTAATAGCTACATGCTATCTATATATTTTGCTTAAGTTTAATTTATTATCTTAAGCTCAGTACTATGGTTTTTATATCATACTATATATAAGCTTACAACTCCTAGGAGTTTTGCTACTATATATATATGTTCAGCTTAAGTTTCATCAATCCTTAAGCTCAGTCATATGGTCATATGCATAAATGTATTAGTTAACAAACTCTAAGGAGTTGGTTACTATTATACAGCTTAAGTTATAATTATATCTGAAGCACAATACTATACTATTATAGCTTAAATATATGCATATCTTAAGCTTAATACTTTGGTTAATTCATAAAAGTATCCACTATAAACTCACAGAAGTTTATATTATCACATTAATAGCTTCAGCTTACATTAATGTTGTATATACTTCTATCATATTCTATAAATTGTAATAACCTTTATATGGCAGCTGATAAGTTAAACAGCAGGAATTCATCAGTTCAGTGCCTTTATGAAGTTCCCATAGGGTTATTACAATCATCACAGTTCAAATCACTAATTATTAAAATCCAAAGTATATACAGTCAGCTCTCGTTAATCCGACACTCATTAATCCGACAATCACGTTAATCCGACAAAAAAATAGGGAACCATTTAAAACAGTGATAATTACTCTCGTTAATCCGACATTCTCGCATTCCGACTCCGACACACCAATCTAGCAACTGATTATTGTAAATACATTGTAAAAACATTCGTTAATCCGACAATCAACACAGCCGGTCGGATGATCCGACCGTATACAAACAATCACACGTGAGTGGTAATTAGCGTGTGCCTTACTGGCTGCTTGACACCGGCGTCAGTGAACATCACACCATTTAATTAGGAACACAGGATAATTAATTGAGACGATTTAATCAAGAAATAACAGTAGAGCGAGCTGTATAAAATGTTTACAACCGACATGAGTTTTCATCACAAGATGTTTGTCACGAGTACACCAGCTGCTAAGTATGACAATCATGACATTTAGTAAACATTGATATTTTCACACAAATACATTAATCCGACATTTTCATTAATCCGACATTTTCGTTAATCCGACATATTTCTCTGCAACCACAAGTGTCGGATTAACGAGAGTTGACTGTATATTCCCACCTCCTTTTCCGTCGGATTCTACAAGCAATAAGCATGAGTCAGGATAAGGAAAAAAAAAAATTTTAGAGTAAAATTAATATTTTATACTTATCCTGACTCATGAGGTAAGCCTTCCCGTCCTCCCCACTTAACACTTTGGATTTCTTCGGAAAAATAAAGTGTGGGGCTCGAAACTAAAGGAGAGAGTGAGGCACATGGGTTCAGGTGGCGCCCTCGTTCACGCGCTTGTGGAAGGGAGGTAACTCGTGGTGAGTACTAATTAGTGATTTTTTAATTGAAGGGAACTTCAATTGAGAGATACATGTGTTCCACTATGTTCGCAAGAAGAAGAAGACAAGCAATAAGCATGAGTAAGGATAAGTATAAAATATTAATTTTACTCTAAAAATTTCATGCTTTTTGTTATATTCGTCCTTTAAAGCCGCACTCAGATATTTTCCAGCTGTATGGTGGCGGTCTGTAAATAATTGAGCCTGGACCAGACAATCAGTGATCAACATCATGAGCATCGATCTACACAATTGAGAAGATACGATGACACGTGTCAACCAAGGGAATGAGCCTGACCACCCGATCCTGTTAGTCGCTTCTAATGACAAGCATGGGTTGCTGAAGACCAGCTCTAGCCCAGATCTTCACGGGTAGGAACCTATGCTGGTTGTCAGAGGCAACCAACTGGATCTGATGCTCAAGGGACATGGCTGATAACGTGTCCTCCTTCCCTTTCGGCATTGATTGATGATCACAATATCAATCACTGGATTGTCTGATCCAGACTCAATTATTTACAGGCCGTCATCATATTGGTGTGATGTTATTTCAAATATTGTTGAGTGAGGCTGTAAATGAACAAACAAACTGATGTATGTACAGATCACCCTGCCAGTGCGCACGATGAAGCTGATGGGAGTGAAGGTGTTGTTTGTCACCAATGCGGCAGGTGGTATCAACGACAAGTTCAGTGTGGGGGACATTATGATCATCAAGGACCACCTCAACCTGGCTGGATTCGCTGGCATCAATCCTTTGGTTGGGATGAATGATGAAAGGTTAGTTTGAACATCCACTTTGTTTACTTTACTCTACAAACGATGGTTCAAACAGTGTTGTTGACCTACATGAAGGATGAGTGAGTGAGAATGTTTTTACGCTGCTTTTAGCAATATTCCAGCAACATCATGATGGGTAACACCAGAAATGGGCTTCACACATTGGACCTATGTGGGGAATCAAACCTGGGTCTTCATCAGGACGAGCGGACGCTTTAACCACTGGGCTACCCCACTGGCCTCATGTAAGATGAAAGGTGTGGGCGTGATGTCCATATCTAATCCATCCAAATTTGCCAGAGTTGAGATGGCCACAGATCAGGGCCTGACATAGGTCCTGAAGATCTGCAATTTGCAGAACTGAGTTGGATCTCTTTGCATACATCAGAAACTTCTACATGATGATAGGTTTGAATCCCAGTTTATGCTGCCATGTTTCTAGGTTTGTCAACACCATACCCACGGGTTTCACCAAAGTTGGAAACATCTGAAACTTGCATCAAATCTAGTTTTCCTCCCACTCCAAATTGTCGTTCCAAGATATGACTGGAATCAGGGATGAGACTTTTCCGTGGATCTGCGGAATTCCGCAGATTTGATCACACTGGGGTCATTGGATCTGGCTTGGGGACCTACGACCCCCAACACCCCCGGCTCATATTCCTCTTTTTTCACTCTTCGATCGTCACGCTGAAGACCCGGGTTCGATTCCCCACATGGGTACAATGTGTGAAGCCGATTTCTGGTGTTCCCTGCCATGATATTGCTGGAATAAAGTGGCGTAAAACCAAACTACCTCACTCACTTTTTTCACTCATACGCATCCTCATCCCTGTGGAAAACTGTTCAATGTTAAACCATGCTTACTGACTCTTGAAAATAGGGCTGACTATAAGAAATTATGCCTGAAGGTGAAATGTGTGAAATGTCTCCTGTCTGCAGGTTTGGTCCCCGCTTCCCAGCACTCTCGGGAGCGTATGACAAGGAACTTCGGAAGATTGCGAAGCAGACGGCAGCTGAGATGGGCATGACCAAATTCTTCCAGGAAGGCGTCTACAGCATGATGGTAGGACCGTCCTTTGAGACTGTCACAGAGTGCAAGTTCCTCCACCTCATTGGTGTTGATGCTACAGGTAACAGCATTTATGCACCACTTATTTTCTCACCTGCCTGACAGTACATATTGTCCTCAAATTGTCTCACCTGCTTGACAGTATATATTGTCCTCAAATTGTCCCATCAACTTGACAGTACATATTGTCCTCAAATTGTCTCACCTGCCTGACAGTATGTATTGTCCTCATATTGTCTCACCTGCCTGACAGTATGTATTGTCCTCATATTGTCTCACCTGCCTGACAGTATGTATTGTCCTCATATTGTCCCACCTGCCTGACAGTATGTATTGTCCTCAAATTGTCTCACCTGCCTGACAGTATGTATTGTCCTCATATTGTCTCACCTGCCTGACAGTACATATTGTCCTCAAATTGTCCCACATGCTTGACAGTTTATATTGTCCTCAAATTGTCCCATCAACTTGACAGTACATATTGTCCTCAAATTGTCCCACATGCTTGACAGTACATATTGTCCTCAAATTGTCCCATCAACTTGACAGTATTTGTTGTCCTCATATTGTCTCACCTGCTTGACAGTATATATTGTCCTCACATTGTTCACCTGCATGACAGTATGTATTGTCCTCAAACTGGCCCATCAATTTGACAGTACATATTGTCCTCAAATTGTCCCACATGCTTGACAGTATATGTTGTCTTCAAATTGTCCCATCAACTTGACAGTATTTGTTGTCCTCAAATTGTCCCATCAACTTGACAGTATATGTTGTCCTCAAATTGTCCCACATGCTTGACAGTATATGTTGTCCTCAAATTGTCCCATCAACTTGACAGTACATATTGTCCTCAAATTGTCCCATCAACTTGACAGTATTTGTTGTCCTCATATTGTCTCACCTGCTTGACAGTATATATTGTCCTCAAATTGTCCCACATGCTTGACAGTACATATTGTCCTCAAATTGTCCCATTAACTTGACAGTATATGTTGTCCTCAAATTGTCCCACATGTTTGACAGTATATATTGTCCTCAAATTGTCCCATTAACTTGACAGTACATATTGTCCTCAAATTGTCCTATCAACTTGACAGTATATGTTGTCCTCAAATTGTCCCATCAACTTGACAGTATATGTTATCCTCATATTGTCTCACCTGCTTGACACTATGTATTGTCCTCAAATTGTCCCATCAATTTGACAGTACATATTGTCCTCAAATTGTCCCACATGCTTGACAGTATATATTGTCCTCAAATTGTCCCATTAACTTGATAGTATATATTGTCCTCAAATTGTCCCACATGCTTGACAGTATGTATTGTCCTCAAATTGTCCCATCAATTTGACAGTACATATTGTCCTCAAATTGTCCCACATGCTTGACAGTACATATTGTCCTCAAATTGTCCAACATGCTTGACAGTATATATTGTCCTCAACTGTTCCCATTAACATGACAGTACATATTGTCCTCAAATTGTCCCACCTGCTTGACAATATGTATTGTCCTCAAATTGTCCCATCAACTTGACAGTATATATTGTCCTCAAATTGTCACACATGCTAGACAGTATGTATTGTCCGCAAATTGTCACACATGCTTGACAGTATGTATTGTCCTCAAATTGTCCCACATGCTAGACAGTATGTATTGTCCTCAAATTGTCACACATGCTTGACAGTATGTATTGTCCTCAAATTGTCCCACATCTTTGACAGTACATATTGTCCTCAAATTGTCCCACCTGCTTGACAATATGTATTGTCCTCAAATTGTCCAACATGCTTGACAGTATATATTGTCCTCACATTGCTTCACCTGCACACATGACAGTATATACCTGACTATGTATATTTTCCCCATATTGTCCCACCCGTCAAAAAGTCATATTGTCCACATATTATCCCATCTAGCTGACAGATATTTTCCCCATATTGTCCCATCTGACAGTCATATGATATTGTCCCAGCCTTCTGACAGATATTGTCCTCACACTGTCCCACCTGCATGACAGTATTGAGTACTATGGTACTAACATCACCCATCTTCATCCACAGGTATGAGCACCATCCCCGAGGTGACCGTAGCCCGTCACTGCGACATGAGGGTGTTTGGTCTCTCCCTCATCACCAACAAGTGCGTCATGGAGTTTGAGTCTCAGAGTTTTGCCAACCACGAGGAAGTCCTGGCAACGGGGGAAATGAGGAGCAAAGATCTCAAGAGATTTGTGGAAGAAATGGTCTCCAAGATAGATGTATAGCAAGACCTGACATACCATTGATTATACATACACCTCTCAGCCTGTTTTAGACATTGTACCTGTTATATTACTAAACACTGTAGTAGATTTTATCCAAATCATGGGTTATGTCCTCAAAAATAGTTCCATGTTTTTGTTTAGGTGGATCGGTCTAAATATGAATTTACAGTTCCAGTTTCATTATCATTGAAGCTAAAGTAACAAAATAATTAAATGTTTCATGTAAATACATAAGTACATAGTACTTAAATATGTATTAATAGTTCAGAAAAGTTTAGTAATTATAGGTATTATAGGAATTACAGTCAAATGGTACTTTTGTAAACTATTGTACAATTTTTGGTAAACATGTGAAGGGTTACACTTATATCATTATTATATCAATATTAAGGTCATTGGAGCCACAAAGATATTTATACCTTTCATCCTGGTCCGTGTAACTTATTTTCAATTTCAAGTCAGACTGTTTCATTCCCACAATTTGGACCTTTTCACGGAACTCCATTTTCCGACTTTTGTTTTCATGAAATAGTCCAGTAATTGATAGTTGGTTTACTGCCATATATAGTGTAACAGAAGCTAACTGGCAATTAGGTAGGTAATATGTTATGAGAGCGAGGGTTGTCATTATGTGGTGATGAATCTGTGTTACAGTTTTATTCTCATTGCAATGTACCATATCTGTACTGTCATTGTACCAAAGGGAGAAAACATCAATATATGTACTTTGAATTAGGAGATAAACCTAGTGTGTTTGAAAATCAGAGACATGTTTTACTGAATTGATGGCGACTAAATTTCAATTGGAACCGAACGCGTAGCAGTGAATTGCAAAATCCATGTATGGATAATTTTTGTTTGTCCATACAGTGTTTAAATTCATAAATATCACTAAAATAATTATTCAGTTACACAGAAAAATTTGTTTTTAGGATTACCAAAGTAAAGATGGACAATAAGGCAACAATTTCAATTTTAGTTTTAGAATTTTAGTTTTCAGTGAATCAGCTTTGTTCATATGTAGCATTAAATTTAGAATTTTTGTGGATATTTAGATACTTTTCATCTATACATGTGCAGAATGATTATATTATTTTTAGTCCTGCGCTATTCTTGAGTCTATATATCAATGTTAAAATTTTCAGTCAATGATCTCTAATGAGTAAAAAGTGTCTGCAGATGTGTTTTTTTAAACATTTTTTATCATTTTCATGAGGAATAGAAATCTCCACATTAGAAACAGGAGATTTATACATTGTACGTATAAGAACTTTACTGTTAACTTGGAAACAGCTGACATATATTTAGTAGATAGGATAAATATTATAAATATACAATTTACAGTTATAATTTTCTATTTCTACACTTTCTGTCCCTAAACTGTAATAAATTCCTACCACCCACTCCGTTCTGTACTGCCAAAGTCTACAATAAGCTAGTCTAGATATTCCTCAGCTTTGCTGGGTTAGTTCTATTAGCATTCTATATTTTCAGAGACTTGATCTTGTCGATATTCTTTCCAGTATAAATTGTTTGTACTTGATCTCACTGTTACGCGTTATTTTGATGCATAGAATTTAAATATGCCATTATGTTCTCAGTTAAATTCATCATGGTTAGAGAGAGTACAAGTTAAGATCTGTTTTATTAAATCTATGTACTTGTGATGTTAGTTTTAGTGATCCTCATTACTCATGCAACCATTATCATTATAGATTTGTAAAACTGACCAATGGCAGGCCTCCTTTCAGTGTGGGATGACACTCTGACCATTGTCTCAACGCCTCGGGTATCCTAGGTTACCTCAAAGAAAGGAAATATGTTGGGACAAAAAGGTCATCATCTTGGTTACCATTTCAGGATGTGCTTATTTTGGGTTTGAATGCAGTATTTGCTTTGTTTGTGATCCTTGGAATATCAGCAACATATAATGGTCATAGCATAACTCAAATTCCAAAGTCACTCACATTTCACTGTTATTTGAATGCCATCTGGAATTAATGATTCTCCTAACAATGCCATAGCAGTAAACCATTTGCAGGTTTAGACAATTAACTGTCTGGGTTAAATATCACAATGCAATAATAGCAACATACTCTGGAACAGTCATCGCGCTGGGGTTGATCTGCAGTATAAAGAAACCTAGCGATAAGATTTGGGCACTGGGAAGGGTCGAAACAGTTTGTCAATGTACATACATAGATCTGCCTGGTCTGCAGGTTAGACGTGCCTGGTCTGCAGATTAGACATGCCTGGTCTGCAGGTTAGACGTGCCTGGTCTGCAGGTTAGACCTACCTGGTCTGAAAATCTAGTTCCTGGTTATAGCATCAGGGATAACTACCACACGTTATTGATGTAAGAAGGGAATAAATGGGCAGTCGTCTCACACACTGCATCCCACTGTGCAGAGTTGCATCCCTTAGTTATGGCAGGATCCAGCAGTCAGATCTTGGTTCTCCCTTGCACATTGTTTCCTGGCTTCACCACCATCATATTTATGGTTTTCACCAAAGTGTTAAAACATCTTACGTCTCCATCAATTCAGACTTTTTTCCCAGATCATATTCTCCCACCATGACACATTCCACAGGAGCTACAAAGGTAATAACATATTCATTATGGAATTTATCGAATTGTCATCATATTTTCAGCAGATATTAAGCTGTTTATTATAATGGTGCGCTTTATGTAGCTCTAACATTGTACCAGATGTACTATGTATGTGAATATAACCAGCATTGAACTCAATACTCAGAATGTTGTACACTGGCTTGTATGGCTGTCAGAGAATTGAACTCGACCTAAACAAGAAAAACATTGTATTTCAGTCTGTATGCTACTTTATACCAAAAGCATTAAACATTAAAGTCCTGAAAATCTACACTGCCTGTTTGAATGAAATATATTGCACCTAGTGTTTCACTAGAATTAAAATAAAATGGTATTTTATTTTATTTCTACAGTGTATAATGCATTGCAGAAATGCACTGATGTCATACAGCTGTTACAATTTTTAAAGTGTGATATAGAAAAGGTTGATTATGATAATTATGTACACATAATTAATATTTGCCCTGTGCAGTAAGCAGCTTGTAAAGTAAGAATTAATTTAATTGTTTCAACAACACTTAAACCTCAATGGTTTTTAATAAAAAGTTATCCTCCTTAAAATTGATAAAAGAATTTTCACATAGCTTTGGTCTTTTTATTAAAAGTTATATTTAGTTTTACATCAAAAATATAATTACCTTAGCAGCTGTCTCCATATTAAGCCTGAATAGAAAATGGACAGTCTACTGTTTTAGTAGATCAGTGTTGAAGAATACACATTCAAAAAGACCTCAAATGGCAACTCAAATTAGGAAAACATTGTATAAATTGATGACATGAAGGTCATCAATACTGATGTGTTTTTAGCTGGGGAACAACGTTGTTATTTGTTCAGGAAAGACCAAAGCATTTTAACACTTGTTTTGAATTGTTATTGAAATTTTCATCATTTTAACATCTTTTTCATAGTATTCTTTTCCACTACTGTATTGGCTGCATGTTTCTTGACAAGGACATAAATCATATGAAACAGTCTTTTCAGAAATATGATTCTGAATTTCTGATTTTAGTTAGTCACTTTGTTCTTCATTCAGTATACTACACAAAAGAACATACCAGGGTACCTTTGTTGTGACAAGTGTTACTCTGTGACGGCTGGTGGGTATTGCTATACAGCCTTCTAAATGTGGCTCTTGCTATACAGCCTTCTAAATGTGGCTCTTGCTATACAGCCTTCTAAATGTGGCTCTTGCTATACAGCCTTCTAAATGTGGCTCTTGCTATACAGCCTTCTAAATGTGGCTCTTGCTATACAGCCTTCTAAATGTGGCTCTTGCTATACAGCCTTCTAAAGGCTTCTAAATGCGGCTCTTGCTATACAGCCTTCTAAATGCGGCTCTTGCTATACAGCCTTCTAAATGCGGCTCTTGCTATACAGCCTTCTAAATGCGGCTCTTGCTATACAGCCTTCTAAATGCTGCTCTTGCTATACAGCCTTCTAAATGCGGCTCTTGCTATACAGCCTTCTAAATGCGGCTCTTGCTATACAGCCTTCTAAATGCGGCTCTTGCTATACAGCCTTCTAAATGTGGCTCTTGCTATACAGCCTTCTAAATGTGGCTCTTCTTTCACTTGTTTTCAGCATTATACGTGTATCTTTTATCTTTTGCTGTCTGAATTCTGAAATACTGGCAAAGACATATAATTTGGACATTCCAGCCAGCTACAAAGTTATGTAAGACATGGATATTACAGAAGTGTATGACTTGGTTCAATTTCATACTAGTCATGGAAGACGTGAATAATTATTTTGTTTCCACCATTGCTTGAATCAGCTATTTCAAACCGTTAATACTGACCTTTGTCAAACATGCTGTTCATGTTAAAGAGAAACATTTCAAAATGCTTGTTTTTTTTTCTTTGCCTGGTGGATGTGTTTGAATGACTTCTTCTGTGGGATTAATCTGTAGAACGCCTTAATCGTCATCATCAAATCCAGACTGTCTCATACATTTATGTATTTATTGTCAACTGGTTCCCTGTACAGATGTATTGGTGTTTAGTGATTAAATGTTTAAACAAGGAATTGGCTTGAATTGTGTCTTTGTTAATGGTCTTAAAGCCCCATCGTCATATGAGCGAAATATTCTCAAGCACGACGTAAAACCCAATTTCACCTCATCTCACCTTAAAGCCCCAACGACGTGACATTTACCTTAGCGAGAGTTGTCTGTGTGTCCTTACGCTCTGATGACATGACATTTACTGGAGCACGAGTTGTTTGTGTGTCTACATATACCTCGTGATAATGACACGGTAACCTAGTGATCATGACAAATGAGACACAGCGTTACATCGTGATAATGACACATGGTCACATGCCACGGGCAACTCCATTTCTCAAGAAACAAAACAGTATTTGCAACACCAAGAATAATCTTCGCATTTCTTTATTGCAAATATATACCAACATAATCTTATTACCCCAACAGTACATATACATGTTGATGTAGGTTACAAAAATATATCCACCTCATAACAAAAATACATTCACTGAAACATGAATAGGCCATAACAACCAAGTATTACCAAGTACTTGCTCCAGTATTCATCCACCAGCCTAAGGGAACTCCAAGTCATAATGTACATCTGGTGAAAAGCAGAAAACAAGAACACATGATGATCTTGTAACACATCATGTTAAAACAAACCTCAATAAATAAATAACAACTGATTCAGTTCGCGCTGATTGGACATCCAAGTAATATATTTCGGCCACAAGCACCAACGGACAAGTGTTTACAGATTGTCTGACAAGGACTGACTGACTGAGTTTGGTTTGACGCCGCTTTTAGCAATATTCCAGCAACATCACGGCGGGGGACACCAGAAATGGGCTTCACACATCGTACCCATGTGGGGATTCGAACCCGGGTCTTCGGCGTGACGAGCCAACACTTTAACCATTAGGCTACCCCACCGCCCCGTCTGACAAGGAGCAGGAACTGTATTGCATAATTGTATTGAACAATGTCACTGAGCGTGTATTGATGCCCACATTGTTTGTATCAACCATTAGATATCCACTCCAATACATAAACATTGCTGATGTGTTTTTCTTCAAGAATTGACTTAATCATGTTTTGTGTTATAACACAAAGAACAATGCAAGCCCACTGCGTCCATAAACCTTCGGAACTCATTTGTCACCTTCTTTCTCTTGTAGCCAATTTGCCAAGACCTTTCGCAAACAACCACATTAAAGCACAGAACAGACAGATTGCCTGCACCCACACGTTGGACACAGCAGCATTCCTCAATGGTCCACTGGTGATCTCTATAGGAATGTTCATCCACACGTACAACAGGGACAATACAGCACTGAGGCACACACACAGCACCATGTGTAACGCGTTCCCGTCAGTCCTGCGATTTGATTGGTTACTGAGGATATGTCTGATGAGCTGTTGGCTGAGTGGCCTGGTTTGAATACGAGGAAGAGGCTTCTGATTGGTCTTCAGTTTCTTCTCCTGCCGGGCTCGTTTGATGTAGATGTCACTATAGTACTCACTCAGTTGTAAGTGCAGGTCTGGAAATGAGAAAGTCAGCGAATGAAATTAACATATTCAGTCATATCAGATGTTGGCTATTTTAAGAGGAAAGCAAGTTTACACCACATGCTTAAAAACATGGTGAAAGCCATGAGCACAGTTTTAGGCTAACAAACCAAGGCTTATAATCAACATGATCAAGGGGCTCCTTTCACGAAGCAACTCACATTCTTTAATGTTGCACTAAGGTTACCTGAGTGACTTACGATCACCTTAGTGCTTTGTGAAAGGAGGCCCTGGTGTTTTGGTATTAGAACCCACAATCAGTGGATCCTGTCATGGCCATGTGACATAACTCTGCACACTGACTTGCAGTTCTTGGGTTCTTTCACCATCCGTTACCACTTGAATGATGGAACAGTTGGGTACAAGTTTGAGGAATTTTTTAATTTTACAGAAAAACATTCATAGTGCTATGACAGTTAACACTGTCAATAGATGTTGTGTTCAGGCTGTTGCAATCACTTTATCAGCTCACTACACAATCGTATCAAATGGGGGCGGTGGGGTAGTCTAGTGGTTAAAGCGTTGGGTTCGAATCCCCACATGGGTACAATGAGTGAAGCCCATTTCTGGTGTCCCCCGCTGTGATATTGCTGGAATATTGCTAAAAGCGGCGTAAAACCAAACTCAGTCAGTCAGTCGTATCAAATGGCACAAATCTACTGAGATACCTCTACACTTGTGGCCCCTTTAAGAGCAATTTTAGAATTGATCTTCAGCAACCCATGCTTGTCATGTGAATTGACTAATGGTATTCTTCGTTCAGATTCACTGACTTGATTTATTGCATATGATTGCGTATCATTGTTTGCATGGATCGATGCTCTTGATTTAAATCACTGGATTGTCTGATCCAGGCTGAACAAGGCATATAGGCGTGAATATTGCTGGGTGTTGTGTTACTCAGTAAAGAGAAATTACAAATGTTGAGTGAGTGAATTTAGTTTTACTCCGCTTTTTATATTATTTCAGCAATATCACTGCGGAGTACACCAGAATTGGCTTCACTCATTGTACCCATGTGGTGAATCGAACTCGGGACTTCGGGATGACAAACAAACACTTTAACCACTTGGCTACCTCACTACCCCTACAAAAGCGGAAGGGCCTGTTACTCACCAACATCCATGACACAGGCCCGGATGTCCTGCCGACACAGAGGACACACAGCGTTGTCAGCCAGAGCGGAGGACGGCAGTTTGCGGAGGCACGGCTCACAGAACATATGCTGGCAAGGATGCACTACGTGGGGCTTGTGGTATAGATCCAGGCACACTGGGCATGTGAAGTCTGGGTGGAACGTATCCGCCTTGTTGGCAAGCAGTTCCTGAAAGATGCTTGTAACTTAGACACAGATCACGTACACAGATCACATTATACACGTCATAAAGATACAAAACCCCCTCCTTACTACCAAGACATGTATCAGATCTCAACCTTACTATCAAGATATCCATATCAAATCCACACCTTGCTATCAAGATATTTATCATATTCACACCTTACTATCAAGATATCTATCATATAACCATGACAACCTGCCTATCAAGATATGAAGCAGATCTCCACCTCACTTACAAGATATGCATCCTGTCAATGTATACCGTCCCTATGACCAATGGTCATATCACTGCCAGCATGAGCTAACCTGAAAGGACGCAGCATATCTGCGGGCACGGGCTGCACGTGATGTAGTGCTTCTGGACAACAGCTTCTCAAGCTTGGCCTTCTCCTTCTTCCTCTTCTTGGCTCGGGCTGATACTGCGTTCTGACGAACATTTACAACAGATGGCACGTCTTGTGAGGAGAAACGCTGATCTGAAATAGACAAACACTTGGGTGATAATAAGCAATATAAGTCATCAGGTTTAGAGGATTTAATAGTGAGTGAGTGAGTGAACGCCACACCCAGCAATATTCCAGCTATATGGCAGTGGTCAGTAAATAATCAAGTCTGGAGCAGACAATCCAGTGATCAACATCATGAGCATCGATCTACGCATTTGGGATACGATGGCATGTGTCAACCAAGTCAGCGAGCCAGACTACCTGATCCCGTTAGTCGTCTGTTACGACAAGCATGGGTTACTGAAGATCAATTCTAACCTGGATCTTCACAGGTATTATGCAAAAGGAATATATCTAAGACAGGAAGGAAAACATTAGTCTCGTATATCTATTTTGACTATACGAGATCAGCAGTCATTGACACTGTCGACATGGTTAACACAGGTCAAAGATATATTTTGATTCTGTTTCACTCTAGACAAGAAAATACATCTACTGCGGAGTAGTTATGGTAGTTGTTACCCAGTATTCATATTCATTACCCAGTATTCGTGATATGCATCATATTCACCTCATATGGGATTTGTTGCAGCCCTAGTACATAATGTATGTGAGGGAGGTTTTCCTCACTAATATAATTTGGACATGGTTTTACTGAACAAGATAAGGTGTCAGTTCACTCTGTAACCATGACAACACACATATATGTGTTTAATATGTGTGTGAACCCGACATGGCCAGACAAACAAGTGAGAGTGAGTGAGTGAGTTTTAGTTTTATGCCTCACTCACACAGGTGATGGATGTCTGGCAACAATCAAATGTATTCAATACCAGAAAGCCTTTGAGACCATGTTAGTGCCAAATTGTAACACAGTGTACACAGCATCATGTTGCCATCCAATAACTTACTGCTCTTCGTTATTCATAGAATTGAGAAACCCAGATGTTCCATCTATTATATTAGGCCTGTCATAATTCAACCATGATTCTAGTGAGTATATATTTTATGTTCAGGCTTTATGTATTTCTACATTTTTAGTGACTTTTTTAGACAATTTTTTACGAGCAAAAGGGTGGTAAATATGATATGGAACATTTCAGATACTCTGTCCATTCTTTATTCTTTATGAGATGTATATACAAAATCTCATCAGAATGTATTTGGCAATTTGCCATCAAATAATATAGCAATATTCACATGAGTTCATTAAAGACAATTGTAGGAAAGCTCTAAGGCTTGTATATTTGACATAAAAATACACCAAGACTTTACTTAATATCCAGGGCCCCATTTCACAAAGCGATCATGGCACCAAGATGATCGTAACTCCCATACTTTAACATAGACTTACGACGGTCGTAGCGCTGTGAAACGGGCCCCAGCATTCTTTCAGATTAGTTGGACTAGAATTGTTTTTCATTTGAAAAATCAAGTTAATCTTGAATATTATGTTTAAATGAGCATTTAAAACCCTGATACTTTTAATTTGACTGACACATTTGCAACTTTATAACTAACCTTGCTACCTTGTAATAAATGTACTTCAATTTACTTTGTAAACACTGTTTCATACCAATATTTTCTGTGACGAACTGGTCCAAATGTTCCTCCTCTGCAAACATGTTAAATGTATCAGAAAGATCAAAATGTGGCTGTCTGTCTCCACACACAACAGGAACATAACCCAGGTCTCCAGGTGGAGCTGCAGGAGCCCCAACAGGCACCCCGACACAATCTGTCTCATTGCTGACGGACTCTGTTGATGTTGCATCTTCTCCACCACCTGCACAGTCATCACCATCAGCATCACAAGTGAAAGGTTTCACGCTACATTCAGTATTGCAAATCTCCAACCCATCTTCACATATCTGATCTGCTACACACTCATCATCAGTCATTAAAACACAATCTGAATCAAGTGAAGAGACCATCAGAATCTGTTTCCCAGTGTTAAATGAATGTTCATGGGATTCACCCACTACACTAGTCTTTTCTTCAGCAACTGCACTCTTGTCCTGGCCTTGCTGGTCAGACCAAGCTCCAACAACACCAGATACAGCAGGAACACCTTCAGAATGTGTGTCTGTTGGACATCCTCCTGCAGGTTGCTGAGGAATAAGACATTGTTGTACATCTTTACAGTATTCAACATCTTCGTTGACGGGTGTAACCTCCTCACTATTTTCTGTTTGACCATGGTTACCAGTGCTACCAAATCCACAACAGACAGGTGGAACAAATGCAGTCTCAGTAACCTTATTTTCTCCGGTTGGTTCAGGAAAGTCAGTGATGTCTTCCTTGGCTTTCGCTCCAACACCTTCCTTCAAAACACATACTCCTGGAACAGTTTCATCATTCTTGTTCTGACTGAACACTTTCTCATTACAGCCAACTTGTACTTTACTGGCAGGTTCCACTTCTGCTATGTGGATGTGATTTGCACCATAAAGCTCGTCACTTTCTCTGACCGTAACTTTGTCTGATTCAGCATGTTCGGTGCAGTCAATATCAAGAATATCACTGCCTTCCTTTTTCTGAGATAACATGTCCTCCATAACTCCTTCAGTAGCTTCTACAGCTTCTCTGATATCTTCCTCCTTCTGACTAGACATGTCTGTGACACCTCCTTCAGAAGCTTCTACAGCTTCTCTGATATCTTCCTTCTGACTAGACATGTCTGTGACACCTCCTTCAGTAGCTTCTACAGCTTCTCTGATATCTTCCTCCTTCTGACTAGACACATCTGTGACATCTCCTTCAGTAGCTTCTACAGCTTCCCTGATATCTTCCTCCTTCTGACTAGACACGTCTGTGACATCTCCTTCAGAAGCTTCTACAGCTTCCCTGATATCTTCCTCCTTCTGACTAGACACGTCTGTGAAACCTCCTTCAGTAGCTTCTACAGCTTCCCTGATATCTTCCTTCTGACTAGACATGTCTGTGACACCTCCTTCAGTAGCTTCTGCAGCTTCTCTGATATGTTCCTTCTGACTGAACACATCTGTTACATTTCTTTCAGAGTCTTCTAGATGTCTTATTGCTTGTACTTGACCTGAACAGAACTCATCACCAATACTGGTCACAATCTCCATTCCCTGACCCCAAGCACTACCATCATCAGCCTCCTCTTCCTTCTGCATCACACTGCAGTTGGGTAGAAGAGGACCACATGGTCCTGTGTCTGGTTTATGAGTTCCTAAAGAAGCCTGATCACCACAATCACAACTTCTAAGAGAGTCACCATGCTTCATGAACTCCAGCACATCCCTAGCAACCAAATCTGCTTGACCAGACACAGAATTCTGTATGATATTGTCACCATGTTTATCCAATGTCTCTTCTCCCACTGGTGTCTCACACAGAGGAAGAACATCCATGTCAACACAGCCTGCCATAGTCACATTCATTTCAGAACCCAGTTCATCCCCTGTGTTGTCATGACAACAACTGTTGTGATACGGTCCTGTGGTGGTTGAGCATCTACTCTAAACAAGACAACCTTTCTGACTGTCATCATTTTCTGTTATCCAATCTAACGTATCATCTTTCTTCAACACATCTTTCCCTGTCTGCGGCACACTTTCATTCCTTAGAAAATCATCACAGTTTGTAGTTCTTGTAGCTGAAGTCAAGTGGTTGTCTGTTTATTCTTGAAATTGTTGTAAACCATCCAGTTCCATCAAGGACTTGCTGTCTTCCCTGGAACTTCCTTCTCCTTCCAAATCAGAAATGCGTCACTGTCTTTTTCATGTAGTTCTGACCTTGTGATTTCAGATATGTTTGTCCAAACACTCAATTTACTCAAAGCAGTAGATCCAGAATTGACAGGAAATTCTGCTTTTGACAATGAGAGATGATAAGATGATGGCCTCTCCCTGATGCAGAAGATACCTTCTTCTCATCTTCACTGTAAGAAGCTGCCCATCAGATGACATCTATCAGTAACAGAAACTCTCAGCTCTCTTGGGGTAAATGCCTCATATTTGGATATAGACCTGAAATTAATTCATGAATTTTCATCTTCTTCAACGACTGAGCTTAGTTACACGAACAGACGATGTCAACATCATGGACAAACATTCATCTCCGTGCTCAGCAGTCATTCAGATCTCATCGTGAAAATACTTCATCGCATCAGACAGTATTCTTGTATCCTGGTTTTTTGTTTTCTGCAAAGAAAACAAACAAACATTGATTACTAGTGCACGATGATAATTGTTATCATGTATACAATTATGCTGATAATGTACTGAACGTATGAGCAGCTGTGGGTGTGGTTTTGGTTTAACAGTACAGTACTGAACAGTACTTCAAGTAAATATAGAGAGTGTATCACTAGGTGAGACATATGAGATGTTATTGTTCCATTCACAGTGTGATTATACAGAATCCTTGCAGCAATAAGCATGATAAGCAGGGTGTATATTCAATTATTCATATCAATTATGTTCTTAAAATATTCAAAAAAGTATATTTTGAGAGGCAAAACTGACCCATATACAGTCCAGGTTAGTGTCATAAGTTATTCTTTCAAGTTGGGATGTTTCCTGTCTAAAAATGCAACTTACGTTAGCAATAGCATCTTAGACTTTTATTGTAAACATACACTAACAAAGGTACATTGTCACTGTCAGTGACTTACAGAGATAGTTCTTTACAAACATTACTCCAACAATCATATTGACTACATCTACCAGTTGTAACCAATCTACAAAAGATGTCAACTTCGTTAACATTGTCCCACAGATTTTCCTATTACCATATTCATTTATATATCAAGACTGTATAGGACCACATTACATCTCACAGCTATGTACAATCTAAATATTTAAAAACTGTTAGAAATGCCACACTTGCACTTTTAACTATCAATAATACAGCAACAATATGTAAACTGTGAAATTACAGCTAAACATGTATTTAATTTAAATAACTGCTGTAGTTTCGGTTTCCCTGCTAAAGTTTCATTGTTTATTTAATGACATTACTAAATTTTTTCGTAAATGATGAAATTATTGTCGGTGTTCTCGCTGCCACAAGACAATAGGAGGACAGACAGACACTGTCGACACATCTCCCATCTGTTTCAGTCTTGTTTTTCATTCGTCGAATGTTTCGAACAGCTGACCAAGTGACAGCTCAGGATAATGGTTGCGAGAGAAAACGAAAATGAGTAATATATTTAGTAATTATAACAGAATTACGTACCTTGTTTGGTATATAATTATGTATTAGTTTCAAATATCTCACAGCCATTAGAGCTTAACATATGTTGTTTTATACAGTACATCTCTTGCAAGCGCTTGTGCCATCGTAATAAGGGAGGCTACTCTCCTTACGAGTGCCGACAGACTGGTTTGCCGGCGGTAGAGCGCTTGCGAAGGGGAGGTACCGGTCTAAAGTGCTGACAGTTTAGAGTTATCTTGCCATAATCAAAGAGGCCTCGTGTGGGTTGATTTATCTGATTATTTCTCATTACAACCAGCTTTAACTGAATTAAAGACAAAGACGGACAGAGGTTTTAGGATAAACAATTCAGAATGGTATTCCACCACTATTCGTATTCACATAGTATTAGCAGGGAGACTATATAACGTTGTAGATTTTCCCTGGTAGTAGTAAGCAACATTCCGCGTATTTAAACGGTAACTGTACCATATTTTACTCTGGTCAAAACCAACACAAAGCTGAAACTGAAATTTGGTAACAATTCCCTTGCAATCTGAGAAGAATACACAGAAAAATGAATATCAACAAGTATAGCTCAAGAAAGTCCCTATGCTATGGTAATGTTACGATGGCGTTGCTATGTAAATGGACGATGATGGTTCGAGAACGGAGAGGTCTAGCGTTGCCATCCATGGAGGACTGGCAAGGGTTGTTATCAAAATATCAAAAACTGGCGGTATCCAGTAATTCATGTTTATAACTCTGACCATTGATTGCCCCCAGTACTGTAATGAGATCTAACTTGATGTCATTGGAAATGCAACAAAAAAAACAAACCCACACAATCCCACCCCACCCCCACCATCACTGAGCCACTACTAGAAGGTTCAGTTGCAGGGATCATCTCGTGGTGACATGAAGGATTTTAACAATATTCCAACTAAACTGACGGCGGAAAAAAACCAGACACTGCACACTGTACACATGTGGGATATCTAACAGAAGACTATGGCGCCACGTGTCATGAAGAATCAGTGCTTCTGAATGTATCGACGGATTGAAATAATTTCAAACCAGGTGGAGGTGTGAATTCAGGAAACATATACAATTTCAACTGAAGATACCTGGTTTGTAGTCCTGAAATTATCTCGATATTTAGGAATTAGGTGTTGAATATACGGTGGCCCGGAGGTCACATCCTACTGACACTGAAGATGTTATTACAATAAATAACGCGCATGTGAAGCGGGTGTGTCAGAACAGACAGTAGTGCCCGTAGCTACACAATGTAACCTGAATGAATTATGTTCATGAAACAGGCGACATATCATGTTCTGTCATTAAAATGTACTTATTTCAAGTAAAACAGTTTATGTGTCTTGCTCAGGGAAACATGTCTTCAGTAATTCGAAAAAAAACCCAACACTCTCTGTAGTATTTAGCAGCTGGGCACTAGTGTATGACCCTTATGTATTGTTAGATTTAGTGGTATGCGTGTCTTTATTCAATCCAGTTACCTCCCGTGGTGCTATGACGTCACAATTACGTGATGTAACAATGACGTGACGTCATGACAATCACTCCGACATCTACTCGGTAATGTCAACACGCTTGATTTTTGCTCTGACTTTTTGCGACTTTTACTGTGAATCAAGTGTTGAAAATGACTTATTGTGGCCGCGACTGGCTCCGAGGGGCAAGAACAGCTCCAGGTTAGTTTTAGCTTACAGTAAGTAAGATAAATTTATTTCAGGATTGAAATCAATTTCATTCAATGTCTCCTTTCTGGAGAAAACGTCAATGGTGATGATAAATTAAAATAGGTCACGTGAGTGGTGATGTAGATATCTATTTGATGTCTGATGGAGAGGAGTTTAGACTGAAGTGAAACACATTTCAATAAAGTCAAAACATTCAGGCCAAATAATAAACAGTCTGTATTATTAGCTAAAATAGATTTCATAATGGTAAATGCAACAATGTGACAAAGCTTATAGACAAACTAAAACATTGGTCGACATTGAGCCTTCTTCGCACCCGGCTACCATCTGCAGTCTTCCTCTTTCTCTTCTTGGTGGGGTTGTGTTGAGGAGGGGTGTGGTTGATGTCACCATCCATATCCTGCAATTACATTTGTTTGAAGTAAGATAAATTTATTTCAGGATTGAAATCAATTTCATTCAATGTCTCCTTTCTGGAGAAAACGTCAATGGTGATGATAAATTAAAATAGGTCACGTGAGTGGTGATGTAGATATCTATTTGATGTCTGATGGAGAGGAGTTTAGACTGAAGTGAAACACATTTCAATAAAGTCAAAACATTCAGGCCAAATAATAAACAGTCTGTATCATTAGCTAAAATAGATTTCATAATGGTAAATGCAACAATGTGACAAAGCTTATAGACAAACTAAAACATTGGTCGACATTGAGCCTTCTTCGCACCCGGCTACCATCTGCAGTCTTCCTCTTTCTCTTCTTGGTGGGGTTGTGTTGAGGAGGGGTGTGGTTGATGTCACCATCCATATCCTGCAATTACATTTGTTAGAAAGTTAAAATAATAACACGCTTCCTTCCACCAGAAAGTGTGTATCGTCAAACAGGTAATCTAGTGATTATCAGCAAGTGGAATGTTGTAGCAATCACATTTTGCAAGAACCTTTTGGCAAAACAAATATTTATGTTTGGTTAAACAACTATATTTCACAGTATAAACAGAAAAGAGAATATATATGATGAATATCATTATGAAATTATTAGTGTCATCGAATTTCTAATTTTCAATTGGCATGAAGATAAGTGACATAAATAATGCTTTTCGACGTTTAGGTGAACTAATACGAATACCTGTGTGTGCATAACCTTGCATCATGTGAATATATATATATATATATACAAGAAACAACATATAACGTACGTCTCGTGCCGTGCTGATGACATCACGATCGGTGAAATCCCTGACGTCGATCGACTTCAACTTCGGGGGCTGGCAATCGGGTTTGTTGACGCATGGTACCATCCATCCGCATGAGCACAAACTTGAACACAGTTTCCCGGCGGCGCGACACGGACATGTTCCTCTCTTCGATACACGAGTACAAGTGTTTTTGCATCTGCATACGATATCCTGTGAACTAGCCATGTTGATTGTCGTCCGTGTTTGTGGTCTGGGTAGATAAGGGTGCAACGAACCAATCAGCGTTCAGAAAACAGAAAGGGGATTTCCCCGTCGCGACGGCTCGAATGACAAGTCTGCCAAGGTGGTCAGCTGCCCAGTCCCGGTGTTTGTCACGGTCTAGAGAGCAAGCACTGCCCGCGCGGCAGCCGAACACGACAATTAACACGTTAGCTCGGAGCAAAAATCACTTCGCATCAGTGCCCCTTTAAAGAAGCGTTTCGTTTTTCAAGCTGAGAAGGATAATTGAAGACTGTAGACTTATTTCATCTTCCAGATCTGAAGCATCTGTTTACCAGTGAACTTCTGGAGGAGTTTGACTGTATCCGTCTTTGGCTCCATCTGCTCCGGACTGCCATCCTCCACGAACATGAGGTACGTTCTGTGGCCTGTATGCAAGGAATGTTGTAGCACGGTATTCCCCTCCAAATAAAACTGTATTGTAGTGGAACGAGATTCCCTTTCAAAATATTGAGTTGCATGTTTCATTTGCAGTTAAAGGGGCCTAAAGCTTTAAACAAATTTGCCAAGTAACATATTTTCCAATTTTCATGTCTTTGTTAAGATAAAATGACATCTAAAACATTTTGCTGTAAAGATGTGTGGAATATGAATGTATGTCGTTTTTCTAACAGGTGACTGAGACCAAGAGAGGCAAGCGAAATCTGTGGCTGTTACAGAGAGAGGTTGGCCGTGGCTGGACCCAGATGTCTGAGCTTTTCGTCAGCAATGATCACCACCCCAGCGTGCGCAACTCACTCATCGATATCCACAACGCCGTCACCACGGCCGCCGCTCACTACAGGCTTTCGCGACTTCTCCCACCACCCATCTTCGTCCAAGGAGAACTGGTCCCCCCGGCTCTGCCCCCAAAAGCCGGGAAGCTCAGGCGTTTCTTCACCAGTGTCCGTACAAGACTGGCAACTGTTGTCTCCAAACACAAAGTGAAACCCACAAACGTTCCTGTTGTCAAATGCCGTGTAAAAGACACTTCTGGACACAAGTCCGTCTTTGTTCGTGTTGTGCAATGTGTCAGGAACATCACAGGAAGCAAGAACCAGATTCTCCCTGTGTGAAAGAATACACATGTATTGTAAAACCTATTTTGATGTCCGTTTATTGAATGTGATTTGTTTGAACTTGTACATATTATCTGACGCTATACATCTTTGTAAATCACGAAACTGTAATTCATTCACTCTAAAAGAATATACAAATCCTGTTTTGCTTGTAATGTGCTATTTCTCAAAAGCATTGCCATTTCACCATTCCTTTAACCTATGTCTCTTGCTGCCAGTTTGGTAATGCAGACATTAAATGGAATGAATGAAACGTGAACTTGTTTGTTTTCTGTTTCCCTTGGCATGTACAGAGTTAGACAGTGGTCTGTTGAGATGCCGACAACATTTAAAGCGTGTCTGGTTCAGAGTTTCGGGTCTTATCTGCATGCACAGGATCAAGTATATATATGTACCTATGTGTGTTACTCAGACAGTTGATGGTGTAGTAGCAGTTGCTCGTAAAAGAGGGAAGATAGGCTAATGATGGGACAGTGGTATATATAGTTAGCATATGTAGTAAATACTTTGTCTGTGATGGCGCTTTGGGCTAAGACATGTAGCATAAAGTGATAGGTGCTTCATTCTAACGGACACTGTTACACAACTGTCAGTTCCGTCTATGTCACATGAAGGAAGCAGTGAATGGGATCATCATGGAATTTACGCTGATTTTAGCAATATTCCAACTAAACTGACGGCGGAAATAAAACCAGAAACTGCACACTGTACACATGTGGGATATCTATAAGAGAAGACGGACTGTCTGATCCAGGCTTGATTATTTACTGACCGCCGCCATGTACCTGGAAAACTGAGTGCAGCGTAAAACTGAACTCACTCCTACCTAAAGAAGGGGAAATAAGCTATTGATGGTGGCATATATAGCAAGTACCTCAATGTCTTTAGACACTGTAAAGGAAACCTGTCAATTCCGTCTATGTTACATGAGAGAAACAGTATAGAATTTACGCCTTTTAGCAATATTCCAGAGGAAACGGCTGTGGGAAATTAACAGAGATCCACACACTGAAGGAATAAGGGATATTGATGTGGGCATGTAGGTTTCTAACATTCCGTGACGGTAGGGTATCCTCTTAGGGAAGCCCCTTTTTGGTGTCCCCTGTCGTGATCTTGCTGGAATATTGCTAAAAGCGGCCTAAAGCTCGCGCCGAAGTGTGAACTGAAAAAAGTTTGAGAACCTCAGGACAAAAAAAAAATCAATTTTAAGTGTACTTTGAACCATGACACACACTCAAACATGTGTGAATGACATTAAAGCATCCACTTCGAAGATGAAGTTCGGATTCGGATGTATGTGGTTGTGCTCCACTGTCTGAAGTCTATCTCCACTTATCACGATCCGGGCAGAACGCCCAGCCTCTGTGCACTTCAAGTGACCCGTGTCCGCCTTCTGTCGGTAGGGGCGGTGGGGTAGCCTAGTCGTTAAAGCGTTCGCTTGTCACACCGAAGAGCCCGGTTCGATTCCCCACACGGGTACATTGTGTGAAGCCCATTTCTGGTGTCCCCCGTCGTGATAATGCTGAAATATTGCTAAAATCGGGGTACAACTAAACTCATTCACACACCCTTCTGTCGGGTGAGGGGACATTTGTTTCTAGCAAAATAAAGTGACCTTCCTCCACTTATTGATTGGCTTATGCTGGACCCATCTTAGAATATGCTCCTGAGGTCTGGGACAATTGTGCCGCAGATATTTGTGATAAACTTGAAATGGTTCAGCTTGAAGCAGCAAAAATTGTAACCGGTCTGCCAAAATTTGCTTCAAGAGCTAGTTTGTATAGTGAAACTGGTTAATTACCTTTAAAAGTTAGACGTACACATAAGAAACTTTGTACATTTTACAAAATTGTTAACATGCAAGCTCCTGATTATCTTATAGACTTACTTCCATTATCTACTGAAACTATTTCTCAATACAATTTGCGTAACTAGTTTTATTTCGCTAAGTTTCGAACCACAGTTCTCCATAAGTCATTTACCTGTGATTGTGCTTTTTTATGGAATAACCTTTTCCCCACAGTAAAATGTACCAATTCATTACCATCGTTTAAATTTAAATTATCTGAAAAATTAGATAAAGTTCCTAAATATTTCCTTTTTTGTGAAAGGAAGATTAATATTCTACACACTAAGTTAAGACATTCATGTAGTTTTCTGATCTTTTCCGTGTCAATATATCTGAAAGTAACGCTTGCCTCTGTGGTGCTCTGGTGGAAGATGCCAATCATTTCTTTTCAAAATTTCCAAAGTATGGCAGCTGCCGGTTTGAATTAATACAAGGCTTTGAAATCCCAAAAGTTAGTCTTGATATTAACACCATTCTGTAGGACAGCCTTAGTCTGCAACAAACTATAAATGACAATATTTTTAGTCAAGTCCATAAATTCATTGTACTTAGTAAGGTTTTCAATTAATGTGTAATATGTCTTGCCTCTGTTCAGTGTCCATTACATGTATGTTTTAGATGTAATTGTCGGGAGAGGGCTTTAATAAGTTGAATAATTTCAGCCCAGTCCCTTTCAATACTGAATAAAATCTGTACAAACAAACTGATTCAATGAAGTTAACTCTAACCTGCGCATCTCCCATCACAAATATGTGTATGTAGGTTCGGTGTCAGTTTGCAACTTAAATAGACGCTCTTCTGTTTTTTTAATTAAATACATCTTCTCACGCACTAAATAAAGTTCTAAACAAGCGATGTTTTTTTAAAAAGATTATCCTGATATAAACCCGGATACATTGAAGACAAATAACCTTAAAATAATCTGTACACACTACTAAATACAGTTCATGATTGGTGTTTGGTATTATCGGTCAGTAATTAGTGTGTGAAAAAACAGTTCCCCTTCAGCATATAGTGGATCCCACTCAGTGGTTTATTGTGTTAATATGTAGTGAGTGAGTGAGTTTAGTTTCACGCCGCACTCAGCAATATTCCAGCTATATGGCGGCGGTCTGTAAATAATCGAGTCTGGACCAGACAATCCAGTGATCAACAGCATGATCATCGATCTGCACAATTGGAAACAGATGTCAACCAAGCCAGAGAGCCTGACCACTCGATCCCGTTCGTCGCCTCTTACGACAAGCATGGGTTACTGAAGGCTCATTCTAACCCGGACCTTCACAGGCGGGTTAATATGTAACACTCCTCACACTACAAGCACGTATGTCATCAGTGCATGGACTCCCAAGAAAAAGCTGCGAAACTCCAAGGGTAAGACACAACCAGTTCAAATCTGGACTGGGTACAATGTATGATGCCCATTTTTTGTGTTCCACGCATTGATATTGCTGGAATATATACCACTAATCTCACTCACTCACTCAAATCTGGACAAACAAACGAATATGAAGTACATGCGTAGTGTGTTTTTTATTTATTGAAATCATAATTATTTGCATACAACTAAACATGACTGTACATCTTTGTACAAAAATGGCAAACTCAAAACAAAATGGCTGAACCTGTGTCAATCAATATCAGGAGAGGCAGGTGGTCCAGGTCGTGGACCTAAAGGTTCAGAGCAACACCATGGGTTGGTTAGTTGGTTGTTTAAGGCTGCACTCAGCAATATTCCAGCTATATGGCGATGGTCTGTAAAAATTGAGTCTGGACCAGACAATCCAGTGATCAACAGCATGAGCATTGATCTACACAATTGGAAACAGATGTCAACCAAGCCAGAGAGCCTGACCACTCAATCCCCGTTCGTCGCCTCTTACGACAAGCATGGGTTACTGAAGGCTCATTCTAACCCGGACCTTCACAGGCGGGTTAATATGTAACACTCCTCACACTACAAGCACGTATGTCATCAGTGCATGGACTCCCAAGAAAAAAGCTGCGAAACTCCAAGGGTAAGACACAACCAGTTCAAATCTGGACTGGGTACAATGTATGATGCCCATTTTTGTGTTCCACGCATTGATATTGCTGGAATATATACCACTAATCTCACTCACTCACTCAAATCTGGACAAACAAACGAATATGAAGTACATGCGTAGTGTGTTTTTTATTTATTGAAATCATAATTATTTGCATACAACTAAACATGACTGTACATCTTTGTACAAAAATGGCAAACTCAAAACAAAATGGCTGAACCTGTGTCAATCAATATCAGGAGAGGCAGGTGGTCCAGGTCGTGGACCTAAAGGTTCAGAGCAACACCATGGGTTGGTTAGTTGGTTGTTTAAGGCTGCACTCAGCAATATTCCAGCTATATGGCGATGGTCTGTAAAAATTGAGTCTGGACCAGACAATCCAGTGATCAACAGCATGAGCATTGATCTACACAATTTGGAACCGATGACATGTGTCAACCAAGTCAGGGAGCCTGACCACCCAACCCCCGTTGTTAAGTGTTTCTTATGACAAACATGGTTGCTAAAGACCAATTCTACCCCGGACCTTCACGGGTTGGATTCCCATGGGATCCCCATACCCAATGCTTTGTATTTATTGAAACACTGGTGTGATCCATGTCTGACAGTCACGTGATGTAAACATGACCCTCCACCCATGATGCTGAATGCATGAATATCACTGCATGTCTGGGAAACTCATCACAGTTGGTTACATCACACAAGGCACCAGGCTAACTTAAATATTAACTATCAAACATATTTACAAAAATATACATTGTCTTGAGATAGATACATCAAGAAAAACTCAAACTGAGAGATTGGGTGAACATGACCTGACAAAACTCTGTTGCTTAGTAAATACTATCTATACATGTTCATTATGATCAATAATGTGGTACAATGTAGTGCAACTTATTTCTGTGCCTCTAACTACCAAAAACAAGTAACAAGCACTCTTGTTTGATGCCATCCTATTGGGTAAAATACAAATCTAAAACATTACTTTGCAACATAAAAACCCAGACTCTTCCATACCTCGAACTACATGAATAGCTACAAACACTTCCTCGTTATTCAGAAACACATGCCCACTGCAGTAAATCTAGGCCTCTAATCTGGCTTGTTACCTCTTACTGAAGACTAATTCGAACCTGGATCTTAACTAGGGTTGGAAACCTGTCTACCAAAAATGTCAATTGAGGCACTTGATATAAAGAGCAGCTTTGGTGTATGACCCACACAGCACTTTTGGTCCATCAAAGCTATTGTACAGTTCTGTATTCAGGGAAGACTGTCAGCCAAAGGAAGAAGTCCTTACAATCCCGACACCTTGAGAGAAATACATGTCAAGGAACATCTTTGAATTCTTTCCATTGTTATTGTTGATTGTTATTCATTGTGGACGAGTGATCTACATCATCTCTTTTAAGATTCAGTAGAGGGCAGCGGTGAGCTAGTTGTTATATATACTAGGCACATAAAGAAACTGTGCATACAAAAATTTAAAATCTAAATTTATCAAACCTGTGTAGACACATAAGGATTTAAACTCAGAGATTAGTGACATGTATCCAACATGCATGCACGTGCCACGTTCCGTGATGTCAGTGGGTTCGTCCTTGAGACGTGCAATACATTGTTGCACATGCATTCCGGGAAATAGAAACAGAGCAAATGAATGCCACAGAATACTGTCACTTTGGAAAGATCAACCCCTGCCCTTGCGATCGTTCATAAAATGAAACGGCTATTGAAACGCATAGCATGCCAAGGCTCACGTCTGCACAACGTCATGAGGCCATTGGGATGGTCCGTGGGGGAATGTCTCAACGACAAGTGGCTGCACATTTCCACTGCCACCGGAACACCATTTCTGCACGGGTGAGACGCTACCAGAACGCAAATGCGCCACAGGTTTCAGACTGCAGTGATGACTGCCCGAACCATCCCAGGACTTCGCTGCATCCACCCCAACACAGTTCGACAACGTTTACATCATCACGGGATCAGACCACGACGTCCCGCCATACAGCCTATCCTGACACAACGTCATCGACAAGCTCGCTGAATGTGGTGCTGAAATCATGTCCGCAGACCCTTGTTTTGGTGGAGAAATGTTGTTTTTACAGATGACTCCAGGTTTAACATTTCCCATAGTGATGGAAGTCAACGTGGGAGAACATTATGCACAGGCCTGTGTCTTGGAGAGGAATCGCTTTGGTGGTGGTTCCGTGATGATTTGGGGTGGAATAACAGCATGCCAAAGAGCTCCTTTGGTGATTGTTCAGGGCAACTTAACTGGTGTGGGCTACAGGGATCAGATTCTTCGACCTGTGGCAATTCCTTTTCTGCAACATCATGGCCCTGGGTTAACATTCTAACAGGACAATGCCCGCCCTCATACGGCAAGGGTTGCTATGGATTTCTTGCAACACCACAACGTTGACTTACTGCCTTGGCCTGCAAATTCACCGGATCTCTCCCCGATAGAGCATGTTTGGGACGAGATGGATAGACATCTACGCCGTCTTCCTCATCCGCCAGATAACGTTCTTGACCTTGCAACAGAACTTGAGAGAATCTGGCGTGACATCCCACAAGCCTTCCTTGCACGTTTGATAGGCTCTATGCATCGTCCATGCACTGCTGTTCTCAATGCCGATGGTGGACATACCTGTTATTGAGGTTGTGAGCTTGTTGAACGTTGATTGGCCGTTTCAGAAAATAACTGTCAATCATTGATTCCCCCACATCGCGGGTTTCCTTATAGAGAAACTGCTGTTTTCATTTTAACGTTTTTTAGATCGAAAACTGATATGGGTACTACAACATTACCCAACTCGTTATATCATTTATGTAATTCTATCAACAAGAATTACACATTTAATATAACTCAGTAACGATAACCTGTCATTCCCCGCCACTCGTTAATTATTGTCTACAGTCCATTTGGGGCAAACTCTCCCTAATGAATTGCACTCTAACTAAAGAACCCTTGACCCAAAAATGCTACACCCTTGTCACAAATCTTGAAATATCCAATGAAAACAATGATGGTTTGTTAAACAACTGTTTTATTTTGCGGACCAAAATCATAACAAAATTCTGCAGAGTTGGTGTGTTTTTCGTATTTACTTTGGCGCTGGTTTAAGTCATTTACGAGTATTATTTGTTTGTGAGTTAGAGTGCAATTGATTGGGGAGATTTTGCCTCAGACAGACTGTAAGTCTCTATAGCTACAATCACTGTTTTCACACAATACTGCCATTGTATCTGCAGTGCCATTCAAATGGTACTGCCACTGTATTTCCTTTGTAGTAGTCAGCATAGATTTGTAACATACCGTAGTTATATAGAATACAATTGTTAATTGTAAAACATTTCTTCGTTGTTCGTTGGTTTCACATTGAATGCTTTCACCAACAGATTTCTGGTTAACTTATTGTTTCAACTTGAAAAATCAAAACATAACATCATGATCAACTTCATGTCACACAAAGAGGATTACAACTTAACCACATAATATGTTCTCTAATAACTGATGAACACTAGAAAGAAACATACCCAATAAACCTGGACATATACTAACAGTAACTCCTGCAATGACCCACATGATGGAGGGTATGATAACACAAGCTGCTGTATAACCTTAGACATCAGTGAACCAAACATCATGCTAAATTTACAATCTTAGTACAAAATATCACAAACATTACAGATCTATTGGTGTCTATCTGGATAACTACCGGTACAATTTCCATTTTTGATTATATGCTTTCAGAAATATATATTAAGTGAGTGAATGAGTTTGGTTTTAGGCCGCTTGCATCAATATTACAGCAGTACCACGTCCGGGGACACCAGAAATGGGCTTCACATATTGTACCCATGTGGGGATTCGAACCCAGGATTTCGATGTGATGAGCGGACGCTTTAACCATTGGGCTACCCCTTCAGAAACAAGTCATCAGGATGACCTATCTCCTGTTTGAAAAGTTTCTTTAAGCATGTTTTGCGGGACTGACTGTACCAATATCTACAAGGCCTGTTACTTATTGCTTCAACATTAATTTGTCCTTTGCATTGTCAGTTTCAGTTGTAAACCTAAAACTGCACTCTGAATATAGTTTGTTGACTATTCATTGACCTTGTGTTGACAATTACTTATTTCATAGTCTTGTATGAACTGATTTCTTGGCAATATTGGTTCAATGTGAAAATCCCCTTACATAAAGTACATAAAACATGACTTTCTGTTCTTGAACTCTCGACTCAGAAATATTTCGGTCACATGACGATGGTGGTTGATAAAAAATTAAGTATATGATAACAATTAATAACATCAGGTTATAATTCCATCCAATCAACTTGTTTGTATTCATGAACATGTACAGAGCATCTGAAGATAATGAAAACATCCATCTATTTCATAAGACATTCATTCAAGCCAATACATGTACCTTGACTGGCCTGTTAGACACAAACTATACGAAGTGAATGTGACCTAGCCCGAGTTCCCTGTACATGGTTAACATACGAAGCACATATGATACATGTGGTTGCACCTTAGGCAAGTGAGTTTGTTCAAGAGTCATCAGAAGATGACATATCCCCCCGGCCCCCACATCTTTGAAAGAACAAATCATCTGACAGGTACTTAAAGTCCAGCTTGATTTTAGACTAAGTACAAATTGTTCCATGGAAATCATGAAAAAATAAATGACAAAAATCTGCAAATAGCAAAAGGCACCACTTTGGGATCTGCCTCACATATCTGCCAAGTTTTGCTGAAAAATATCAAGAAGTTTTCAAGTTGTGCTCCGAAAACGAAAACGAAACCTACCCCTCCTTTCTGGGACTTAGTCGAAAATATTGAGCGGTTCCATGAAAATTTGGGATTAAGTCTGAATCGGCAAAAATAATAATGCCAAAATTCTGCCAAATAGCAAAGGGCACAACTTTAGGATCTGCTTGATATATCTACCAAGTCTTGTTGAAAAATATTGAACGGTTCTTGAATTATGCTCCGGAAACAAAGCCCAACCCTCTTTAAGACTAAGTCCAAAACGTTTCCATGGAAACCGAGAAAAATAAAAATGACAATAATCTGTAAATAGCAAAAGGCACCACCTTAGGTTATGTTTGACATATCTACCAATTTTTGTTGAAAAATATCAAAACGGTCTTTGAGTTATGCTCCGGAAACAAAATGATTACAGACGGACGAGGTGCCGACTATATCCCCCCGCATTACATGCTGTGGGGATAAAAATGGGTACCTGACGGGATAAGTCAAGTGACAATAACCTTCTAGCGCCTAACAGGCAGCGTGGGTTATCTGGGGTAATAATAATCAGGTTGTAACAAATTTGTAGCGCTTTGAGCATGCACTAGTGCATGTAGTCTAGCGCTCTACAAATACACTGTATTACACTGCAGTGTTCCTGTTCCAAGATAGAAGTTCCAGAACGAACATCGTGTAGCAGTAAACAACTAAAATCTCAATTAATACAACTTCAGGATATGGTGAAAGTTTATAAGGACATAATTACATACACTCACAAGCGAACAGTCACACACCAAATTCACAACTTATAGGAGTCCAATAAAAGATCAGGAAATATTTCACTGAGCAGACATAAACAGAACTGGTTTTGAACGACAAGAAGTAAACAGATTTATAAACAAACAAGAAGCAGAAAACTAAACAAACTTGAGCTTTGTTAGAGGCTGTGAAGACAATAAATACATGGCAGGGCTCAACTTTATTATTCATTATATGTCTACATGTAGGTGCTTGTACCTTTACCAAACATGTGGTACAAGCCAAGCACCTGCACTGTAACATCGGAGTTCCACGATAGAGAAGCCGGAATCAATATGTCATCTCAGTCTAATTGACTAGCCAGCTGGTCAGGTACAAACAAAATGACTCATCTGGATTCCATTTTGTTTGTGTAGTGACTCATTATAGCTGTCTTACCTTGAACAGGTGTTAATATCTGAATCAATAATCAATTAAAACAATGAATATTGCTTGATATAAAAAAATTCTGTTGGATATAAAATGAAATGTGCTGTATATAAAATATAGTCAATGTGCATATCAATATGCTATAAAATGTTATTATCACGCAAACAATATCTGTATTTGAAGGCACAATGTCACACATTTTATATTTTGGCCTATATTATATAATAATTTATATATTGGGGCATATGCACTCACTTAAGCTTTTATAACTTGTTTTAAGCCTAATGGTTATATATTGGGGCACCGGGTTGAATGCACATGGGCACAATAAGCCCATTTCTTGTCCCCTGCATTGATGTTGCTGGAATATTGCTAATAAAACCAAACTTGAAACCTCAAGGTGACCAGCTTCCAAACAGAGAATACTTCCCATATATGGAATGTAAACAGTTGCTTCGTACATTGAAAACTGTCGCACACAGTGTTGTCGGTGTTTGCCGAACTGGTTTCAATCATGAGTTGTGCATAGGATATTCGTAAAGAAGAGCGCTCCAAGGGACATAACTCTATGTGGTATGCTTGAAATAATGCTCGCCAATAGAGGGCGTTAGAGTCGGTTCAATGCAACGTTGCATTAATTCATTCAAACTTTTTAATATAATATTGTAATTTAAATATGTAATTTGTTTTGGGAATATTTTATATTGTAGCTTCCCTGAGGTTAAAAATTAAATTGAGAGAAATGCATTATGTATTTATAGGGAAGTGTGGTGTGATATAGTGCCTTCAAGGAACAGAAACACTTTCGCAACTAATATTACACATGTATGTTGTAAATGCAGCTTAAACACACACAAAAAAGACACAAAAATAATCATTCCTGTTGGCGAGATCCATCACACTGTTTACTGACCTGAAATAGGCAGTGTTAGCACCAGCATAACTGACTGGCATAAACTTGTGCTGAAAATCGATTCAGTAACTGATACTCAAAGTAACCAAGTACATTGAGGTACATTGGGAAACTTTCTACCTTACACATCCTTTCCCTAAAGCAGAACGTCTTTCTGCTCACCCCAAACAGAAAAGAACATGAATAGAGAGAAACAAGAACATTCTCCAAAATGGGGACATTTCCAAAGTCATAACTAATAAACATGTCATGGGAAAATACACTTTGCTTTGGATAAATCCATACAGCAATAGTATGATGGTCTGTAAATAATCGAGTCTGGACAAGGCAAACCAGTGGTTGATAGCATGAACAACATTGCCAGGGTATGACGACTTACAGTCAGAAGTGTCATGCTGACCACCTCCCTTCTTACAACCATCCCTCCATGATTGGTCATCCACGGTAACTTGCTGTTGATAGAAACAGTTCAGAGTTCTCAGAGGGTGCCTCATTTTGCCACTGATGAGGTCATAAAAAAACAAACCAGTTGAGATCTCGGTGGATGTCTCGTGTTGGCACTGCGGTCGCTTTTAAAACAACAATATCTCAGTTGACGCCTTCTGTTGACACTCCTGGGGTCAGAATAAAGCCAAGCAGCTGAGACCTCAGTGGATGTCTCGTGTTGACGCCTTGTGTTGACAATCCTGGGGTCACAAGAAACCCAAGCAGCTGAGACCTCAGTGGATGTCTCGTGTTGACACCTTGTGTTGACACTCCTGGGGTTACAAGAAACCCAAGCAGCTGAGACCTCAGTGGATGCCTCATGCCCAATACTTTGGCTGGTAAAGCAAACAGTCAAGATCTTGGGGATGCTTCTACTACCGGAAGTCCAAGGCTGCATCATGCTTCTTCTCATCGTCACTGTACGAGGCTAGGTCTGACGTATCCTCCGAGCTAGTCTCCAGATCGTCCATCATTATAGGCTTCTTGTGCTTCCGGTGCTGGCCCTTGGACCTATCCGGCAACTTCCTCTCTCTCCCTGGAAACAGATAACAATTAACAAACTCTGGCTCATTCAAGAATTCTTTCAAGAGTAAATGGTGCTTATTGACATTCCCAACCTTCAATTACCATTGCCATTTTTCTTTTCTATTACTCCTAGGTATAAACCTCCCCTTTTCTCATATTTCCCGACATTGATTTCTGGGCAATAGAATAGAAGAAATCAAATTTAATAGAAAATGTCAACTTTCCCAAATAAGAAACAAACTCTGATGTTTTGACCACTTTAAGAGATAAAGATGCAATGGAATTGATTTGTGCTAAGGAAATGGTCATTTCAAGATGTTTCATTTTTTTTTACCAACTGGAATCTTTCCCATAATTCTTTCTTTATTAACGTTCAGGAATCATCCATGATCAATCATGTTACTCTAACTTACAGTTTCACTTCCTGGTATTTCAGCGCTTTGCGCATAGGAATGTCAACACCAGTCTTTAACAATAAAAACTTCACTCTGTGCCATAGGCTTCACTAATTTATTTTGTAGAAACAGTGTGAAACTGTGTACAGTGTAGTCTATTTTGTTTTTAATGGTTTGACTTTAACAAAATTGGAGCGCAGATTTCATTCAGGGCTTGTAGATTTTAAAGCCTGCTGGCATCAGCAGGCCTTGATGGCCAACTGGCAAATTAAAGTATTGCAAACACTGGCCCCACTCAGTAATATTCCAACTGTTACATTTGTCCATAATTAATAAGGTGTGGTCCAATCCATGGCCAGTGATTGCCATTATATAATCCACACCATCCAGGTTTGATGACACAATAAATCGAGTCACTGAGTCTGACCATCAAATCCATTAAGCAGTCTTTTACAACCAGCACAATTTACTGGCAACCTAGACTGGTCTAGACTCCCAACACAACAAATTGTGCTGTAAATTCAAGGGAAACTTGTGAGAGGGTACTCATTTCTCCTAGTTCCATCAAGAAATTAACAGAATGCATGGATTAATGTAAAAAGAAAAGAAAAAAGAATAATCTGCCAAGCCAAAGGTCATCTCTACTCACTCCTTGAGAGGAGAAAGGGAACATCTTCATCGGACACTTCAGAATCGGAGTTGACAAACTTCTCAAAGTCCACTGTGAGGCCACTTGGCTGTTGAAATTAGGAAATAACAGGGTTGAACATTCTCAAAGTTTAATGAACACACATGATGCAAGAGCCAAACTTTTAATTTGCCCAGTATATGAATTCATTTGCTAAATAATTATTATGTGTGAGTGAGTGGGTTTAGTTTTACGCTGCTTTTAGTAATATTCCAGCAATATCACAGCAGGGGGCACCACAAATGGGCTTCATGCATTGTACCCATGTGGGGAATCAAACTCAGGTCTTCAGCGTGATAAGCGGACACTATAACCACTAGGCTACCCTGCCACCGCAAACAAATGAATGTTCTAAGACGAACATTTAAATCATTCAGTAGTGACTTTCATGGACAACCTACCAACACTTGGATAACAGATCTGTTTCCTGCAAACGTGTGCCAAAAGTCACATTTATCCATTTTAATTGTACCTATACTCTCATGGAAAGGGGATGGCCAAATATTCTGACGGCATTGCAATTCACCACGGAGAGCTAAACTCTTCGGGTTGCCATAAACCTATGATCATGGTTCTGGAACTAAATTATCTGTCGGCACCGCTTCTGTCATCATGGGTAAATGTCTAACATCACATTGATTCTCTACATGCAGCGGACACACCCAGATATAACTGTTGAAAATGAATTCAAATCAATATAGGGCAGTGGGGTAGCTAGTGGTTAAAGTGTTTGCTCATTACGTCAAAGACTCGGGTTCGATTCCCCACACAGGTACAATGTGTGAAGCCCATTTCTGGTGTTCTCCGTCGTGATATTACTAGAATATTGATAAAGGTGGCGCAAAACATACTCCCTCACTCAAATCATTATTCTAGGCCAGTGGAAGGTTGTTCTTCCCACCTACTACTAGGAACATGAACCCACCTTTTGTTTCTGTCGGAGCAGACGGCTCCACTTCCCCTTGTTCTGCTTCTTGAGGGACACTGACGTCTGGTTCTCCCGGACATCGATCACCGTCTTCTGGGGCAGTATCTCCTCAAACAACTCATAGTCAAACGATTTGTTGTGTTTGGATGATCTGAAAGTCAGGAACCAAAGTGACTACACAGCATAACTACCCAAAAATCCCAAGGATCAAAAGGAATTGACACTTTGTCTAAAATCCTACAAAAGTCCCAGTACCTTTATGGGAGATAAGGTATTTAAAAGCATCATTCTGTCTAAATCTGTATCAGCTGTGGATGCGACCTAACAAGCAAACAAACAAACAAACCTGAATGTGACATGTTTGTGAGAGATTTTGAAGTCCTCCTGGACAATTCCCCGAAGTCTGACAGTGAGGACAACCCGGAAGGTGTTCTGGTACCAGCTCACGGCAACGTAACTTAAACAACAAACATCAACATGTCACCAGCAGAACACATGAGTGCAGGATCCTGGGCCCTGTTGCACAAAGCAACCTTAGCCTATGAGAGTTACGATTACCTTAGCGCTAATACCTCTTTGTACAACAGCACCCTGGCTCAGTTAAGGGAAGCAACTCTGTATCGAAAACAACAGTGCCTCCATAATAATTAGGACTTAAAATATAAGAGAGATGTGCTGCTCCTGTCTTTTCCTTGAGTGAACATAGAGAAACAACGTCTGTGAAGCATGTTTACTTTGTGTCTTGTTCCTCATCGTCAACCAGCCTGGAGTGATTGACTGTCTGCTGTTGCTGGGGCAACCGTACAGCAATAGATGCCTCCAGTTCCCGGCATAGTTTCCTGGTGCTGGGGTCATCCAGCTTCAGCTGCAGAACACTGAAACAGTTGCCATAGTAACAGTAGTCATAGAAATATGCAAGTAAAAAATCTCAGAGACAGGGACAATATAGGTATCATAGCAACAGTAGTCACAGACGTATTTGCAAATATGGATGAAAATGAAGAGGCCTACTCCATAACCCAAACAATAAATACTGACTGATAAAGAGCTACCTATATTCAAATACATGTACTACAGAATAATCCTCAAGGACTTTATTTCTGTGTTTCAGCCAACTGTCTTTATAAATCACATAAAATTAAACCATGGGGACTGTCGGTTGCCCTTAGTAAGCTAGCTCTGCCCATCATTAGAGGTGACTAAATGGCTCAGGTTCAGTAACGTTGTTGAAATGCATGCCACAGTACCGCGTGGGACCATGCTCACACTATCAATCACTGGATTGAGTGAGTGAATGAGTTGAGTTTTACGCCACACTCAGCAATATTCCAGCTATATGGCGGCGGTCTGTAAATAATCGAGTCTGGACCATACAATCCAGTGATCAAAAGCATGAACATCGATCTGCACAATTGGGAACTGATGATGTGTCAACCAAGTCAGCGAGCCTGACCACCCATTCCTGTTAATCACCTCTTAGGACAAGCATGGGTTACTGAAGATCAATATTCCAACCCGGTATCAATCACTGGAGCATCTGGCCTATCAATCAATTACTGTCGTCAGTGATACACCTGGAACTTTGCTGACACACAAATCAACATAACATTGACAAGCAGCCATCTGTTCTTCACATGTGGAATTTAAAGAACTTAAATTTCTTTTGAAGGAAAATCAAGCTCTATGGATAGTCAACTTGTTTACTGCAATGAGTGCGACGTCATCACTTGCTTGATAACAGTGTTAGTACCTACACCAAAACGTTGCACTCATTGCAATTAAGAAGTTGACTATCCATAGAACTTAGTTTTCCTTCATCTCTACAACTTCTAAAATGCCTCTTAAAGAAGTTGATTTGTTTTCTTTTTTTCTTGTAATTTACGACAGAAAGCAGTACAAGTTTGAGATATGTTGCTATGGTAACTTACCGCTGTAGCACGATGACGAGCCTGTGCTCCAACAACAGCGTCTTGTTCTTGCGACTTGCCTGTGCAAGATGGTGACACAGCAGCGCCGCCTGGTGGATACACTGTATAATACAGAAATTCAGAGCTCCATTAGACAGAGACTATCCGCTAAACCAAGGAGGGTTCATGTGCAACACATCTCTGCCTGCAGTCTACAGTCTATGGTGTTCAGTCACGATGCACCCTTACCTTGCAACACCTGGTGTCTTCCATCCTCTGTATCACAGCGTCCAATAAAGCTTCTCTCTTCAGCTCTGAGTGAGCACTACAAACAACACAAACAAATGTAAACAACTGACAGCAGGTGATTTTAGATCAATTGCTGGATTGTGTTGCAGAGAACAATGGTGAAAAACTTTCACTGCTATCCACCATTATGAAACCAAACTCTAATCAGAATATGACCACGCGCTTCAAGTCTAAAATATACTATTCACACTTTGCTAAGGACTCCGTGGTGTAGTGGTTAGAGCGTCCGCCCCGCCGCGGAAGGTCTTTCGATCCCCGTCATACCAAAAGACGCTAAAATGTGGTACTTGTTGGTCCCTGCCTGGCTACCGGCATTTATGGGTACAACAAGGACTGGTCGGCTCGGAGTCATAAAAATGTGTCTGAGTGGGGTATTCGTGCTTCAATGCGGCATGTTATCTCAGTGAGCTAGCACTATAAAACCAGCTTAAGTCTCGGCTAGTACAAGCAGCCGCACATACACATACACATGCATGCACGTCGTCATATGAGCGAAATATTCTCAAGCACGACGTTAAACCCAATTTCACCTCACCCCACCTTTGTTAAGGATCAAATCATGGATGCAACTGAAAGCTACATATGATGTGGGGTCAAATTTGGTTTAAATAGCCAAGCTTATTGTAAGCATGGATCCTAGGTTTCAGCATGTCATTTCATCTTGTGGATCCCATCCCACCAGTACCTGCTACTGACAGGTGTTGTGTACTTGTCAGTGACTTGTTCCATGATTTGCAAAATGGCTGACTGGTGCCATGAAAACCATTTTTATGGATTCCCGTGTAACAAGCGCATAAGGTTAGATTAAAGTGACTGTTTGCCTAAAGAGGGGTTACCATATGATATTTTATTCAGTTTTAAATGGATACAATTTCAAATTACGATTCTATGTTTAAGTAAAGTTGTGAATTTTTGTGATCCTTAGCAAACTGTGAGTAGTATACATTACTTCAAGTATTACTTGTAAACAAGTTTAATGCTAACTGCATTAATACATTGTGAGAAAGTACAAGTAAAGGCTTTTTGTGAATCTTATCTCATGACCTTGACCTTTGACATCTTCATAACGTGGCAAAAGAAATTCCCAGTAAAGTGAAGCATGGATAACATTTTGTATCCAAATACAACATTCCCATCGATGTCTTTATTTGGGAATACCAGGTTTGAGAGCGGGCCTTACACACTATGGATCCTGGGAATGTTAAAAATAGCATTTTCCAGAATACAGACCATCACTCATCTCCATACTTACTTCTGCCAGTGTGCCAGATTCGCTAGAAAGGTGAGAGCAGCCTCGATGACATCATGAGTGTGTTCACCAGTCAGGAAGTCTGGAACCTTTCTACACACCGCCGTCTCCAACACAGCACCGCACACACTACCAATAAATTCAAATGTGTATTCACTGTTCAATTCACAATGTCCAATTTCACAAGAGTTCATATACATTAAACTATATAACACATATCCCTAAACAAGATGTCATTTCACATCATCAAGGCAGGCTCCATGTTGTTTGTGCCAAAAACATTTGAGTCGAAGAGCCTGTACTGGTCTGTTTGCAAAATTTGAGTCTTAATGTATAATGGACTACCACACTGAAAGACAATTTACTAGATTCAGGCTGCAGACCTAAGGATGGAGGCTAGAGTCATTAAATTGATATATATGCATAAAGTATCTTTAGGTTTGACATATTTTCTTCAAGCAGATTATTGTCTCGAAATGCCTTCAATTTTTGGAACTAACTATACTCTTCTTGAAGCTTATTTAATTCCTGGTTATAAAGCAGTTTCTGATGACAAAACACAGGCCAATATAACTCCAAACTCTTGAGTACCTCTGGGATTCCTTGACAAGACTGGCCAGGGCATGGAGAGACAAGTACTGTATCTGAAACACACAGATACAAACACTTGTACCCAATGTGACAGTGTACTAACCTATGTACAGTGTTGATGCTAGCAACCACTTACAGTTTCCATGCTAACAACTTACAGTTTCCGTGCTAACAACCAGTGTGACAGTGTCAGTACTAACAACCTATGTACAGTGTTGATGCTAGCAACCACTTACAGTTTCCATGCTAACAACTTACAGTTTCCATGCTAACAACCAGTGTGACAGTGTCAGTACTAACAACCTATGTACAGTGTTGATGCTAGCAACCACTTACAGTTTCCATGCTAACAACTTACAGTTTCCGTGCTAACAACCAGTGTGACAGTGTCAGTACTAACAACCTATGTACAGTGTTGATGCTAGCAACCACTTACAGTTTCCATGCTAACAACTTACAGCTTCTGTGCTAACAACCAATGTGACAGTGCTAACAACTAATGTGACAGTGCTAACAACCAATGTGACAGTGCTAACAACCAATATGACAGTGCTAACAACCAATGTGACAGTGCTAACAACCAATATGACAGTGCTAACAACCAATGTGACAGTGCTAACAACCTTTGTGTTAACAACCAATCTGTGTAGAGTCAGTACCACTGTACCACAATTACTTGCTGCATGATATTGAAAGATACAAGGTACAATCAAAGAAGCATTCAATTTAAAACGGTCAAAGAGACATTTGAAAGACGTGTAGCTACACAGAAGTATCCAGTGGTTGACATCATAACCACTGATCTATGCAACTGGGATTTGATGACATGCATCAACCATATCAGTGAGACTGACAGGATCCTGTCAGTCACTACACGTATTGGTTGCTCAAGACCAACTTAGACCCAGATCTTCATAGGGCTGTAATATCTACCTGTGAATTGTCAGTGACATCCAGCAGATCACACAGTGTCGTCATGGCGTCGGCCTTCTCTAGCGCCACCCTGTAGCTGTAACAATACTTATACATAGAGTGAGTTATTGAGTTTAGTTTTACGCCGCACTCAGCAATATTCCAGCTATATGGCAGCGGTCTGTAAATAATTGAGTCTGGACCAGACAATCCAGTGATCAACGGCATGAGCATCGATCTACGCAATTGGGAACCAATGACATTTTGTCAACCAAGTCAGCGAGCCTGATAACCCGATCCCGTTAGTCGCACCTTACGAACTTCTACATAGAACAAGTCAACATAGTTTGACTTCACTGTAAGTCATCCCATGGTGAATATCTCAAGCTGAGGCAGCTGAAGCACACACTAGAAAGTGTTTTTACTTGTAAAAACAGATGTCTCACCCTTCCCCCAATTCAACGTTGAGACCTCAAACAATTCATTTGATTCCTTCAATTTCAAAATCTCCAGGTATGAAAATGCATATTATTGATAGTATGTTATTATGTTTGTAAAGTCTTCATTTAATGTTTTTTATATTCAATTGAACTTAATTGCTTTGCAACAAATCAACAACTCCACAGGTGTGTGAAGATTGGTGAAGTGGTTTTAGAGTTATGCTTCAAACACAAACCCTACCCTTCAAAAAGACCAAGTCCAAATTTGTTGCCATGTTAACAGAAAAAAATAAAATTGCAAAAACAAACTCAAACCCCAAAAGGCAAATCTACATGGTATGGAGAGGCAGTATAGCTAATTTGATGAAGATGGGTCAATTAGTTTCAGAATTTTGCTCCGGAAACAAACTTTACCCTTCAAAATGACAAAGTCCAAATTGTTGCCATGAAAACAAACAAAAATAAAATTAAAGTCAATATAGCTGCCATACTTCACTTGTTTACATAAGACATGATCAGAAATTAGTTCCAGCCCTCACCTGCTGACAGTCACCAGTCTAGAGATGGCTTTGGCAGCCTGCTTGTGTAGCACTGGGAAATTACTCTGGAAGAAAATGAAAAACAATACACATTGACAGATTTTGTCCTGAATCTGGAGTCTTTGTTCAAATTCACTTTCAATGAAAACAAGAACACATATATATTTAAATGGAATTCATTCAGCAAGAGATTGTCAAAAATATTTTAGAAATATTTATAAATCTGTGGTTAATCAGAGAGGAAGTGGAAACATAACTAAATACATAATCAGGACATTACTAACATTAGTAGCATATCAACATCAGGAAAATACATCAGAAAAATACCTGTAAAATACCTGTATCTATAACTTCCTACATGAATGAAATACAATAAATTAACTACCGTACTAACATCGGTGAAATACCAACGTCAGTAGAATACTAACCTGCTCCAAACATCTCACCAGCATCAGTGGCAGGTGTTCAGCTATAGTCACTTCACAGATTCTGAATGGTGATTGGAAAGTAAAAGTGATTAGTTCCGACTATTCTAATAAATGATTAAAGTATCAATTCTTGTGTTAAAAATGATACAGTGATAATCAGGTGCATCGAGAACTGTTCTTTATCATAGCATGGTCATTGCATGTAAAAATCAATTTTTCAAATTATATAGTGACTTTTGCCTAAAGCTATTATTGGTGATTCCTTCATACAGGAAACCTCATCTCAACCTGAAACATTCTTAAATTCAAATACAAAACTGATTAAAGCATTATCACGGCATTATTGTACCAGTCATAAGTCTATGTTATGGTATAGGAGTTACAATCACCTTAGCACTACACCAGTCATAAGTCTATGTTATGCACCTGTGAAGATCTGGGTTAGAATTGATCTTCAGTAACCCATGCTTGTCGTAAGAGGCGACTAACGGGATCGGGTGGTCAGGTTCGCTGACTGGGTTGACACATGTCATCGGTTCCCAATTACGCAGACATGCTTATGCTGTTGATCACTGGATTGTCTGGTCCAGACTCAATTATATACAGACCGCCGCCATATAGCTGGAATATTGCTGAGTGCGGCGTAAAACTAAACTCACTCACTCACTATGTTATGGTATGAGATCACTTTAGCACTAAAATCACTTTGTACAACGACACCTTGGTTACCTACTAAGGTGATGGCACACAAAGTGACATAACACCTGACACAACGCGATCAGTTTCAAATATAAATTATCTTCGTTTAGTCTACATCTCTATATTTCATCTTATAGACACCACCTTGGGGTCACTGGAAAAGAGTTGACCCCCAGCAAGCTATTCTCGTCATAAAATGTGAAATGATGAATCCGTAGACACGGCTTGATGACTTGGTTGGCTGTACTTTGGTACTCCAACACCATGATGTTGCTGATGACCAATCACTGCTTCGAGTTATTTCTGGAATATTGTGGAGTACTTTGTAAAACCAACCTTGGTGAGAAGAGTATGGACAGTGTGAGAGACTCGACTATGTGTTGGTGGGCTTCGAGACAGCGAAGATACCCAATGAGACGACACACCGCAGCCACTCCACCACAGGACACCATGGCTTCCACACCACTGGAACATGAACTCACGTTAAAGTATTACAACTAAAAAGGGGGTGTCACACATAATTTCAAGAGAAAGAACTAAAACCACAAACTCTGCCTCAATTTCTAGCTGCTCCAAAATTTTCACTGAACAAAGTGAAAAAGATTGCCAGTCAGTTTTACATTATTTCACCAAAAGTAATGAAAACAATATGTAAGAAGATATTTTTTATGGATTAAACTTCTTTATTATTTCCCACACAACGTTTCGGGACAACTACAGATCCCTTCATCAGGTGAACTGACCAACAAAGGGATCTGTTTATTACCAAAGTCGTCAAATTGTGGAAAATAACCCCAATCTACTTTCAAACACAGGCAAGCTATCCGCCGTCGCCGCCATGTAGAACGCAACGTCACAGAAAAAACGTGACGTCATAGCATTGTTCATGACATCACGTCACCATGACAAAGTGATATTTTGCCCTAGGGCATCGTATGAAAAATATGAACCCCGATATGTTGGCCCTCGTAGGTAATAAAAGGCAGTACTACACTATTCTGGATGACAGCAACAAACAGAAGTGTTATGCAGCCTAGGCAGGCTTACATCCATGGACTATTTTGTTGTGGACATTCTGTGTTTATGGACCTTCAGTGAACTTGTGTGTACTTTTGACCATTCTTTGCCTTGCCATCTGAATGTGATTGGATTTGTATTTGTGCTGATTAGTACAAGATATGCCGATTACCTATATTATCTGGTGGATAATGTCACCGTTTCATGCTACTGTTTGTGAACCGAGGCTGTAATGTAATAAACGTATTTAGCCTAAACAAAATCTTAGTTTCCACTTGTAGTAATATGTGCTGAATATCCATCAGGTCTACTTTTGATTTGTGACAGAGCTACCGGTAACTGTTTAACAAGACAGCATATAGTGACCAAAATGCGTATTTCAGTACAAATTTCCAGTTGAAATGATCCACTTACACACTAGCAAATACTGACTGCAAATTTTGCATGTCTGACTTGAAAATTCACATGTCTTGTGAGTCTAGACACCTGACTCAAAGGAGTATAGTTTGAAGCATCAGGAAGTTCCATGCAAATGACATTTCAAATTATTTTCAAACATTGTAGTCATGTGGATATAAAACCTGGGCCTTAGGTGTGATCAGCAATAGTGGTGGTCCGATTAATTGAAATAATCGAACACAACCAATTTTGGAACACTTGTTTGCATCAACAATATTTTACACAAGGTTGGTTTTGTCTGTGTCATTAAATTTACATTTCATAAGCACTACAAGCTCATTCCAAGTCATGATTGAATTTATCTTAAGGAATCCAGGAAATATGTGTTCCTAACATACTTATCATCCTTTAAATATGTGAAATTTATCAATGGATTTTGTGCTATTTGAAAAAAATACAAATTACTACATGTTTCTTCTTTATTTTTTGTGTGTGCATGAACAAAGATAACAGGAACATTTGATAAATGACGCTAACAAATTATTTTCGATGATTGATCGGTTGTAATGAACCAATCATCAATTATGAGATTTTAAGCAATTCCCAACACTAATCAGCAAATGTTTAGCCACTAAGCTACCCAATTGTCCTTGACTGACTTAGACTATGAGAGTAGCCAACTAAAGTCCTTCCACAGTTTCCCCAACACCAGAGAAAGGTCTTGTACCTCTTTGACGTGTTCTGGGAGGTGACAATGGTGGAGACCTCTTTGCTCTTCTTAATGACTACATCTTCATTCTGAAACAAATGCACCAGGAAACTTGGGAACAGTCTCAATTTGTTTTCAACAACTTTCAACAAATAACAAGGCAGCGGACATTATATATAGGATACAAACATTGTACTTTCGTTTGGAAATGAACTCAAACCTTCAGCATCACATGTGAACACTCAAAGCGCACCAGTGGACCAAAGTAAAAACCAAACCAAACTAGAATAGAATAACGATTAGGCTACCAGAAGCCAGAGCAGGACCATTTCACAGAGTGATTGTAGCGCTTAGGTGACCGTAACTCCCACACTTTAACATAAACTTAAGACAGTCGTAGTGCTACGATCGCTTTATGAAATGGGCCCAGTGGCTAATATCATGAACAACCTAAGGTATACATAACTCTACTCAGTACAATGGATTTAAACCTAAACAAAACTAGAACTAGTCCTCACAAATTGTTATTCTCAGTATCAAGGGAAGCAAAAAGCACAAAAAGCAAAACAGAAGGAACACTGTCATTCTGTAAGCTGTATAGACTATAAAGGGAGACAACCCACCTCGCCCCAGTAGATGGCAGCACACAGATCTTTGAGTTTATGTACAGGGCTGTCGTAGATCTTTCGACTTGCAGACAAGGGCTTGGGCATTAGATCCTGAAAAGTGTCTTGGTAGAGTAAAATATATCTATGACAAACTGACACTGTTCCAGAATCACTTGGCAACATGGATTAAAGTAGCCATTAAAGCTTTTGTGAATGTGAACACTATCGATAGTGGTGAAATAAACAAACAAACATTGACTGTGATGAGTCATTTTACTCCAGGAGTGAGTGTACCGGACTTACACTTCAAACAGAAGCCCTGTTATATCACAGTGTGTCATCTTTTAAAATAAGGGAGAGAAGCCCAAAGTGATAATGTTTACCACTTTAGTGAAAGCCATAGTTATGGCGCTGTGAAACCTTACAACACTATCTGGGTGAATCAAGGTTCCAACCCAGGACCATTGGTTCCTGAAGTGCCCAAGGGACACAACTCTGCACAGGGAATTTCAATGCCCAAGACTACTGGCTTACATATACCTCCTGCAAACTTTCAGTATCGTCAGCGGAAGACAAAAGGCAGCACATATATATACTAATAGAAAGCTGTCAGTGTGTTGCCCATCTGATGCATAGGCAAGTAAACTATTTCTGTACAGAAGTGTTGAAGTTGTGTTGTGAACAACAAATAAGAGTGCACTTCAAAATGTATTCACTAACTAGATTAGCAGCATTTGTGTGTAACTTGCGAGAGTGAGGTTTAACACTCCCTCAGTCATATAACGCTATGGCTGCTGGAAGATAGCCAGAAGTGGTCTCCATCATTTTTCACTTTTACGTCGTCTCTTACGACAAACGTGGGTTGCGGAGCAGTCTGACCGTGATCAGGGATCTGTGATTCAAACCTATCGTGTCCTGGAGGACCTAAGGGACACAACTCAGTGAACTGCAATGATGACAGGAATACCTTGAGACTTGGAGAGGAGGCGTATCTCTTCCACACCAGCTCCTGGGGTAGGTGGATGTCCACTGTGGTATTGGTGTCATGCAGATCTATTGTGTACTTGAAGGATCCACTTGAAGTCTCAGCAGACTTGGACAATATCTAAACACCATAACTGTCAGACATAACACAACGGAAAATAAACATAACAGTAAACCCAACTACAAGAGAATACTGGTGTCAGTTCCATAGACAGATACTGCTGGCCAAATGAATTGCCTTTATGATTACCGATTCAATAATGGAAAATAATTCCGTACCCACACATCTTGGTTATTTCGTTTGCTTGTGTGTTGTTTAACAATATTTCAGCTATATGGCGGTGGTCTGTAAATAATCGAGTCTGGACAAGACAATCCAGTGATGAACATAAGACGCATCGATCTACACAATTGAGAGGAATAGTGCAGGCACCCGAATGTTTATTACAAATAGTGTAAATTCCCACTGACTTACTGAAAATTCATAGCATCTTCAAAAGGAAATGTTTACTTTTTAAGTGTTCATTGTTTGATGAGAACAGTCAATTTGAACTGGGCATTGCCTGATACCAAACAATATCAAATGTAATAATAATAATAATAATAATAATAATAATAATAATATGGATTCTTATATTGCGCTAAACTCCACACCAAAGTGTGCTCAAAGCGCTAACAGAGTTCGTAGAAAGTCAGTGGAAATGATGGATTAAAGGTCACATAAACCCTAGGGGGTAAAAATACATAAATCACTAACTGGCATCGTTATAAATGAAACCCCGTCATTAAAACTACTCATTTCGACCTTTAATTGACTTAAATCGACCTTTTTGACAACAGTGCACAATTCTCACCCGCGAACGAAATTTCAACCAATCAGAGCGGCGCGACTCTGTGACGTCATATGAGGAATAGCTTTGAGGGCCGATGCAGAATTCATCTACATTTTAGGGGGTAAATTATCTTGTTTACAGGCTTGTATAAACCTGAAATCGTGACAATTGTTGTGGAAAATGAAAGCTATATGTTCTCACAATCTACTGGCATTTAATTTTGTCTCCTGCTTTGCCTAGTTTCCGAGTTACAACTTGTTTTCATAGACGATTCTGTCAAAATCGATTGGTGTCGTTAGGCCCTATTTGTATAATGACTGATCCAAATTGATCCCATTTCTGTGTTTTTTTACCTCGATATTTAATCATGTCATGTAAAAATCTGTTTGTATTCTCAAAACAGTGTCGGCCCATAAGTTTTCACATGCAATACAGCAATTAATACTCCCTCGTTGTAACCCGTGTTAGGTGGTATAAACCTACACGTTATTTGTCATCATTCACTTGATGGTCAGTTAATGAATTCATAACAGGTATAATTAATGGTAACACACTTAGATTACCCGACAAAGGTTCCCATTTGCCATTTCTTGTGTCTGGAGTAAATATTCAACATTATAAACATCGATCAAAGGATTAACCGATAACACGCTGATTGATTAATTACTTTTATCTTACACAGCGGAATTGTCAAAAGGTAGTGTTTATGTATGTAGATTTACTAATCTATACTGAATACACTCTGCCGTGTCGGTGTCTGCGTAAAAGCAAAGTCCTTCTTTCAAAGGATTAACAAGGTAATGGCCTGATATTGTTCCTATAACTTTAATCTGTTTTAATTTTAATATTTGCATTTTGTTTTTTATTCATTTGTCGTAGCATTCAACAGAATCATTGTTTTCGCCGTGAAGTGTAATGAGACAGACAACATACACTAGGGTGTGTGTGCGAATTATGATTCACATTGGCAAACTATAAAATGTCTAGATATTACAGTTCTGTTATAAATTCACTATAAGTATCAGCAGATCGTCAGCTTTTTATTTAGTTTCAAAATGCATAAAAGTATGATAATAAACTAATTAGGATTATAAGACCAAATATAAAGGCGCACATTGACTAGTATCTACATACTGGTGAGTGGACATTAACCATGTGAATGTAGCAAGAAATTTATCGGCGCAGTATTGTGACTTCGACCCCACCTCGCTTCCGTGGAAGAAATCGTTATGTTATAAGTTGTGTCATGCAAAATCCTTTTGGTTATGATTCCAATACATATTTAACTTCTGAGTAGAAAGTAGTTTTGATTTTCTAACTTGATGAAAACAAACTATAATCTCATTAATTCTAACAGACTTTACGATTTTCAAAAATGAAAGGCGCCTGTCGGGAACATCCGCCAGTCTGTGGATAAATGCTATTTAGGTTTGTTTTCACAGAGTTACAAAATCAAAACTACTTTCTACTGGTAGTAAAATATGTATTTTATTGATGGCCAATAGGATTTTGCATGACATAGCGTATAACATAACAATTTCTCTCCTGGCAGCGAGGTGGGTGTCAATATAATACTACTTACAATATTATTGTTACTTCGACTACAACCTCACTTCCGAGGAAGAAATCGTTATGTTACAAGTTGTGTTATGGAAAATCTTTATGGTCATCAATCATATACATATTTTACTATAACTAGTAAGTAGTTTTGATTCTTTAACTTCCGTGAAGCGATCTGAACACAAGTAAGATATCGTTTCAGGCTTCCACAACCTGCTTCGCACTCACAAACATAACCCATTTAGCACGAACTGCGGGGTCCTGTGGAAATCTGTGCATGGTGACACCATCACCCGACCCCTAGGAGCAATTGACGACAAAGCAACGATTCGGCATGTCGTAGTTCATGTCGAAATCATCAAAATGATGAGCGTGCTACACACTTTCTATACAACTAACTGAAAATAGTTCCTCATATGACGTCACTGCAGTGATCTGGCGACAGAGTTACGTAACCTGTCTGTGGTTTCGTTGGCGGTCGAGAGGGAAGCAGGCGACTTTTTGGCCACTTTTAATCGCTCGGTATTAATTAACCACAAGTTTTTAAAGAATAAATTTGGTGTTCCGCATAAGACTAACCACAAATCTTTCATATGTAATGGTTAAAAGAGTAACAAAAAACAAAGTTTAGTGGTTCTTTAAAGGAGAGCTAGTTTTTTTGCCTGCTACCAGCTAGGCGCATGACACCATGCAAATGTACCGGTATCATGACACAGACGAATGATATCACTGATATCACTGGTACAATGTCAGTTCTTTCAATATCACTGAAATACAACCTTTAAACCTTCAGCTTCATACATGTTCCTGCTTCAAGACATAGCTTGACACAATATGAATGCAACCACTTTTTTGCTTGGGGACTTTCCAAACCCATAATGACTGGACAAAGCAGGTATGTCCACCATAACAGTCATGCCTTTGTGTAAGAGATGGCATCACGCTACTCGCACTGTTACCCATCACTTCCTGTTCTATTTATAGATAATCTCCATCTCACAAACTGACAATTAAAGAAGCTTCTATACCTAAGCATCTATCACACTGTAGGTATCATCACAGTCAGCTATTAACATTTCTGAACCACTGCGAATCCATGTTAAATTTAACATACCTTAGCGACCAGGAGTTTCTTCTCCCCTGTCAAAAAGTGGGTCATATCCCACAAAGCATCACCACTATTATTGTCCCAGTTATCTCCCCTTGGCTGCACATGGGCCAGCTTGCACTCTATGGCTTGGCAAGGAAGGCCAGTGTACTTGTCTGGCAGAGGGCGGAGTCGAGCAGTCGACAAGCTGTCGTTGTCACCAAAGTCACAGAAGAAGACATTGTACATGTCATCAGAGAGCTTCTCAATGATCTGTCCTCGGTACCACCTGAAACAGTGAGAGAGTGAGTGGTGAGTGAGTGAGTGAGTGAAACTTCTTGATGACCTCAACAGTTCTGAGCCCCGTTTAACAAAGCTATTGTAGTGCTATGACTGTCGTAAATCTATGTTACAGTATGGGAGGTACGACAGTCGTAGCACTACGATAGCTTTTTGAAGGGGGCCTTGCTATCAACACAGACTTGTGGTGATTTCAGGTCTCAAACAGTCCAAAGTAGCCTGTGACTATCATAATTAAGCATTAAACAACAAACAACCAACCACTTACAGACTACAGTAACTATGCTGGGGTTTATTATTTTAAACTTTTTGTTTGTTGTTCTTTCTACAGCACTTTCTGTAACACTTTTCAGTAAATACAACTGAGGCCTGTAAAGATTCAACTCTGGACTAGAAAACAAGTGATTGATATTATGATCAACAATCATGTCACTTGTTCAATGACACACTATCAACCAAGTCACCATGCTTGAGTTAGTTAGTATGGCTCCCCCACCACCCATCACCATGCTTGAGTTAGTGAGTATGGCTCCCCCACCACCCATCACCATGCTTGAGTTAGTGAGTATGGCTCCCCCACCACCATGCTTGAGTTAGTGAGTATGGCTCCCCCACCACCCATCACCATGCTTGAGTTAGTGAGTATGGTTCCCCCACCACCCATCACCATGCTTGAGTTAGTGAGTATGGTTCCCCCACCACCCATCACCATGCTTGAGTTAGTGAGTATGGCTCCCCCACCACCCATCACCATGCTTGTTGCCTTTCAACCGGCATAGATAGATGGGACCAGTTTTACCACAAATATTCATGAGAAGTCAGATATTGTCTATATCACCTGTTGTCTTGTGTGAACTGAGAGAGACAGTAGGTCCCCAGGCGGAAAGACAAGTCCTTGTCAAACTCCATCTCATCCTTGGCCATCTTGTCATTAATCTCATCCAGCATCTCCTCGAACCTGCGGAAAACAGCATCACTGAAACGTCCTGGTAATCAGATTGGAATATTGACAAACTTTATTGATAACAACTTCTTTTCTTTCATGAGTGCAATGCTTCAATACAGATACTTGTACCGTTGTCAAGCAAAGGTACCAGACTCTGTATCAAAATGTTGCACTCATGAAATGAAAGAAGTTGTTACCCATAAAGTTTGTCAATATTGTACATCCCAACTTCGAAAAAGCTATCGGTACTCATAGAGGATAATCAGATGGGAATACTAGGGGTAAATTATTTCACAAATTTGGTTAAATTTTGCAGTATGACACAGGAGCCTGCAACTAAATCACTTCCTCATAATTTGACCAGAAGCTGCTTCATGACAACTACACTGGCCTGCCCTACACACAGACTGGTCAATGACTTGGGGCACCAAGTGTCAAGTTACATTACATAGTTGTGTACAAAACAACATTACATCTTTGAATAACTTAAACATTTTTAAAAAGCAATGTAACAGATCTTACTATGTTTATAATAATGAGGAGTAATTTAACTAGTCAAGCTACAAGATTATGTCATAATACTGGTCAAATTTTCTTTTACAAAGTCTGGAAATACCGGAATCAGATAGACATTTCTTTGGAACTGGACTGGCCCCTATAACAAATGCTCTTTATGTAAATATACCAATGTGACATGATTCTCCACAGTGGTTGCCATTTATTTGTTACTTAATTGTTCTTTTGTAAATTTCTATTGTAACTATGTACCAGTTCCCATGTACAGCCTATCATTTCGGATGTTTACCTGTTTAACTGGAACAATAACTACAATGTTCTGCTGTTAACTGTATCTTGTAATATCTCCTTGTCACAGCATGCGAGATATTTTACTGATGTCATTGGCAAAGTTTCACCAAATCCAGCCAAATATTATGACTCCACTTTGATGCAATGTGATAATAACTAGGAATAAACACACTCAATTAACGCTTCAGCATGTCAATCTCACAACCACTCTCTTCACCTATTATTTGGTTGGACCAATCTAGGCAGGTGAAGGAGTGGATTGAGCAGATTCTACATCAGTTTGGTTTTGGGACTCACAGCTTCACGTGTTCTTTACGCTGTATATGGATGACATCAGGAGTGGCAACTGCCGACACATAGACGTCGTGATATTCCTGGTCCTCAGGGAGAGACTCGATGTCAATTGTCTTCTCATATCTGAAAGTCCAAAGGAAACTTTTCTAACTAAATGATCACGTCACCTCTTCTTTGAGACATTAGCGACATGGAGTGACAGAATGACATGTAGTAGTCCAACCTTGTATTTACATTAGATGCCGTTTTCTAGAGCATGCAGTATTTGGCGCTTTCCCAGTATCATCAATGACTGCATTGTGACAGCAGCTACTTCAAGAATCCTGAAAAATTTCCGTCAAACCACAAATGTAGCGTCATGTGTATTTGTGTGTCTGGCTTTGATGATGCTATTATGAATATTATGAATTAGAAAAAGATTTAGAAATATTTCTCAGATGAAGCTTTATTTGTTTATTTCATCAGATTTGTGAAATTAAGAACTTCCCACTTGCGCTCTCATTGTCCCAGTTTTCATAACATATGACAAGAAAAGAATTTAACTGTAAAGGGAGATAAGCCAGTACGACCAAAGAAGACAAGCCAGGCTTACCCTGACAGGTATTTCGCCAGGAGCTGTCTAGGCACCTCCACATGACACTCCTTACAGAGCTGGTACAGCTGCTGTACGTGCTGCAACATCAACATGAGAATACACAACAACGTGCATATAAATCATCACCAAATCCACACCCTAAAGTGTGTCAGTGGATCAGTGTGCACATGATTTCATTCCCCAGGGTGTATATGTCTTTGAGGGATCTATCTCAACCTTCCAGGTACCCATTCATGGTTCCACTACACTAAATCAGAATCACATGCCCTCTGAGAGAGAACTGTATGTAAACATCTGAAGAGATAGAGACATATGATTTTTATGTCTTTCAAAATCAAATCCATACAGTAATTAAAACTGACCACAATTTTAAGTATTTAGTGCTGTCATTTTTATCACCATGACCTATGCTTATTGTGTGTACAGATATTTTCCAGTAGGTGACATTTGGTGCAGGACTGGGGTTGATGTGTTCCGCTTCCTGTGCTGGGAAAATTAGCCAGACAAGAAGGCCAGACTCTACCCATGTGTACATGGAATGGCTGTTGTTAGCCTGGATAATTTTAAAAAAAATATAAGATTACTATAGAAGTCTATGGGAAAACATTTGGTGTTGTGTAACCTCATGGCTGGGTGAAGAATCCTATTTATTCAGTTGTAGTGTCATCCATCATCATAGCAAATCGCCATTCACAATCCCCATTTACTGTCACTGTCCTGAACATCATAACTGTAAGTTTTATCTACATTTCATTCAACCATCATCAGTGACAACAGCAGTTCTTGCCCTTTGTAATTATCATAATGAGCCATTATCATTAAACATTTTCATCAACTGTTATTCACTGTCATCATCAACATAATCATTACTGCATACAAAACCAGACTTCTTCATTTAGCTTTGTAACCACATATGTACAAGATGAGCATCTGGAGCCAATTCTAGTGTTGGGAATTGGTTGAAATCTCACAATTGATGATTGCTTCATTACCAATGAACAACCATCGAAAAATATTGGTTAGCGTCATTTTTCAGATTTTCCTATCAAGGTTGTTATTGTAGATATGTATAACATGATGCAACTTGCTACTTTAAAGTGATGAGTAATATATCATGAACATAAACTTTCTGGAGTCTTCAAGAAATATTCAGTCATGACTTTTCAGTTAGTGAAGTGAGTTTTCTAAGAATTAAACAAGTTTTCAAGCCCTGACAACTTCTAGGATATGTTCCATCGTCAAGTGTTTCAAACACTAAAACAGTAGTTGCAAAATCGTTTGTGTTCGATTATGAGAAAATGTGATCGATTGCTTGGTCGTTTGGTCACTGCGACCAATCTTCAATTATTTTAACTAGTAATCAGACTACTACTAGCAAATACTACTCAAATTTGGACAGCAATATTGAGATATTTCAAACCACGATGCATGTATATTTTCACCTTAGATTGTGCCTTTCAAAACTGGAGTAGCACATTGAACAAAGATACAAGAAAGTAAGTACCCGCTTGAAGACAAGACACTGTAACATCACTGACCTTAGGGTTGTTAGATCCAAGGCCACGTCTGAGCAGCTCATCTCTGACCCGCATATGGTTGGTGGTCATGTTGATGGTTTCCATGGTTACTCTCTGAACCAGCGGATCCAGCCACAAGGTGTTCCCGACGCTGGGGAGAGAATGGGCAGGGATCATTGACTGTCTGGGGGAAACGGTGTATTGTTCAATAAAACATCAGACATCAGTCATTGTAAACCAAAAGTCACTGATTAATCTGATGTTGAATGAGTGCATTCATTCAAAAAAAATCTGTAGACACACATTTGGTTGTACTGTTATGTCGTCAGCTGTGCATATTGTGATGTAAAGTGCGAATGACGCCACAAATAAGCAGTTCCAGATGCTACCATGGGAGACAGCCGAAACGGCCGGCTGATGACATTTCACTGCTGTACCTGTACTCGAGGTCAATGAGTACAGACACAAACGTGTTGGAGGTTTACCTTTGAAGCATGATAAATCATGTGTTCCATTTGAATTTGAAGCCGGAATATTCCATTTGAAACCCCGACTGACGCCGTTGGTTCCAAATAAATTCCTGTGCTTCAAATACTCAATAACACCCGTAAATTGGCCAACACATGATGTTTATCTCCTAATTATATTTCTCCACACTTCTGTGGTCACAGTGTCAATATCAATGTTATTACATGGTCTAAATGTTGCTTCATGGAATTCATACTGAATAGCAATGCATCTCCCTCTCTCTGTGGGCATGTGCACCGTCAAGATCGTGATGAGAATTGGTTTTCAACAACATATGTTTGTCGCAAGAGGTGACAAATGGGATCAGGTGGTCAGGCTTGCTGACTTGGTTGACGCCGCGTTTGAGAATATTTTCTCATCATCGTATCCCTATTATGTAGATCAATGCTCATGATGTTGATCACTGATATACCATGTCAAAGTACAGGATGGACACGCTCTTTTGGTATGACGCAACACAAACCAGTCTTTGCCATGCTAAATACCATCTTCTAAGGCAATGATGTGTCACTTGAACACTTTACTCGAGTTTTCAAATGTATCCCTGTAACATCCTCGTCCTTACCTGAGAACAATACATGCATCCAGCTCAGTTATCTCATTCAGCTCCTCAAAGATGAACGTGTTGGCCTGGGAGACAGAGAGCAACAGTTCAGCGACAGTTCAGTGCGAATGCGAGGATGGTTATACGCCACTTTTAGCAATATTCCAGCAATATCACGGCGGGGGACACCAGAAATGGGCTTTACACATTGCACCCATGTGGGGAATCAACCTAGGTCTTCGGCATGACAAGCGAAGGCTTTAACCACTGGGCTACCCCTCCGCATCAGCGATAGTTCAGGATAACACACACAAAGAAGTGTAAGAAAGAGAAACAACTTACAAATATTCATCACATGGGAAGTGAAATCTCCAAATCATCATCATCATCATCATCTTCATCATCATCGAAACAAATTGGGATGATGCAATAGATTCAAATGTCACTTTATACCATAATAGATCACTGCAATAAATATCCCACAATACACTACAAGGTGAAATAATATTTTGCTCTCCTTACAAACTTGCTGATATGTTACAGCGGTTAATGTAACAGCTGACTGTAAGCCCATTACTTATCAAGGCTAACGCTGTTAATATCAGACATTTGTACACAAAGCCAGAAGTCAATCAACAGGTAGACTATTCAACTGTTTACCCCATCCTGTAGTATTGTGGATACCAGTGATAACATCAGAAACGATGGTGTGTGAAAATAAGTCATCATTAAAATCATTTCAGCTGTACCTTTTCTGTCCATTCTGAGTCACTGTCCATGGGCTTCACACGACACAGGTACACCTCTACAGCCTGGAAGTAGACACAGTGTGGATGGTCTGACGGTAATATTTGGGTGAGGATTGAGCGAGTGAGTTGGGGTTTACACGGCTTTTAGCAATATTCCAGCAATATCACGGCAGGGGACATCAGAAATGGGCTTTAAACATTGTACCCGTGTGGGGAATGGAAACTGGGGCTTTGGCATGATGAGCAAACACTTTAACCACTAGGCTACCACACCGCCCCAAACAAAGACCGACGACCATATACAGGAGAGGCGATAGTAACTGCTGAAAGACTGCAAGTCATATTTTGGGAAAAGTCACCACTGTGCTGAGACACTGATGGTCAGGCACAGGGTGGCTGGTTGTTACTACTGACTACTGAAGACCATATTTAGGACCCATTTTTTTGAAATAACACCCATACATTCACAAATCCCAGTGGATGATCTTCTGAAAATAATACTAAGACTTCCAGTGTTTTAAAGCCATCTAATGTCTTTGAACACTTAAGGTCTGTGTGCCCAGAAGCAACGACTGCCTACCTGGTACGGGACTTCTTTCAGGTGGGCTGGCAGTGTGAGGAGCCTGCACAGATCAACTGTTTTTGTCTTGCCGTCATCAACAAACCACACCTAAACAAGAAGACAAAGTCATCAATATCCCCCACAATGGCAAAATATTCTTCATGAATATATATCTACAAGTTATGATTATGTCAAATGTTTTGGTGTGTATATGGCAAAGTGGAAGGAGAGTACTGAAAGGTTTATAAGTTCTGCTCCAGAAAGGAGCACTACCACCAAATTCAGTGAAAGCCAAACTTGTTGTCATGGAAATGCCAAAATATTTTATTCAGAATTCCAAAACTCCCAAAAGGAACCAGTACACCACCAAACCAATCTATGTGCCAAGTTTGGTGAAGAAATATTGAACGGTTTTACAGTTCTGCTCAAGAAAAGATCACTACTACCAATTTCAGTCACACTTGTTGCCAAGGAAACGCAAAAAAAATATTTTATACAGATCTACCAAAAGGCACCAGTACACCATCAGATCCATCTATGTGCCAAGTTTGGTGAAGAAATAGTGAACAGTTTTGAAATTCTGCTCCGGAAAATACGAATGTGCACAGACGGACGGAGCGCATTTTAATACCCAGCGCATTAGCACATTAATAATAAATGTCATCATCAGATGCAATGACTGACTGACTGACTGACTGAGTTTAGTTTTACGCCGCTTTTAGCAATATTCCAGCAATATCACGGCGGGGGACACCAGAAATGGGCTTCACACATTGTGCCCATGTGGGGAATCGAACCCGGGTCTTCGGCATGACGAGCCAATGCTTTAACCACTAGGCTACCCCACCACCCCAGATGCAATGACAATACTCAGTGAGTGAGTGAGTGAGTGTTGATTGATGCCACAATTCAATTTGAAGTGAATGTTATCATGTGTTATCATTAGCAAGATTCAAACTGTCACAGCTGCCCAGTAAACCAGTTATCAAATGTTAACTAGGCAAGTGTACAATGAAATCTTGCAGGGGTGGGGCTTCATTCAAAACAGCAATGCCACCAGGTGATTGTGTCCAATGTTACCTAGAAAACTTGTGCACTGGTCAGTAGCGTTTCGTGTGACTGTATGTGATGTGAGGTCGGTAGCCTGGGGAAAAGGCTGATAAGCATTTTGTCTGGTTGAGAATGCTGCTGCTGCTGCCACAACATGTACCTAAACATAACTGATTAAACAACATTGAAGCAAGTCATAGTTGTATGATGACTGCAATATATTATTCTAAAACACTGGATCATTGTGATTAATATACTTAGTGAACAGACAACCATCCAGGGTCTGAAATCACTAGGGCTGGCTACACTTGAAACTTCAATAGACGGAGCCTAGTTGTTTTTATTTTAGAGTCATGTCCCTTGATGTGGTATATGATAAACAACTTATGTTATGACAGTTTCCCTTTTGCCAGTCATATAAGCCCTTGACATGTAACTTGGAGCAAAAATGCAAAAAGATATCTGATAGAAATTAAATATTTGACATCATGAGAGAGTGGTGACCTATTTAGAATTGGATTACTAACAACACACCATCCTAAAAAGTCAATGACTATAGACCTTAGTTTGTGTATTGTCTGAGTAAATTAAAACTATCTTTCATCACAAAACTTCATGTATGTATTATTGATGAGACAATTTCTATATTGATTATCATTAATATTTTTTTAGAATCGACAATATTTCTGATTATTGATCTTTTTAGCCAATCCTTGAATGCACAAAGTGTTCTTGGAGCCATGGCTAGCGTAACTCTATTGTTTGCCAGTTGTATCGCTAGGAATGCTTCGTGGATCAGTAGCCATGGCCAAAGGCTGGGACCACCCAATCCTCATTTTACAGGAATCCTACGTCAAACAGAGACTAATGCAGAGATGCCAACCCTGAATCAAATGAAAGTGAAGTCATGCCTTGCTCAAAGCAATTCACAAGCCCTGAAGGAACGATTTGGGGCAGAACGTGAGAAGGGACTCTGGCTCTGATGATGGGGGTCTGGGGTGCCTCCCCTGTGAAAATCTTTAGATATAGCCTGGAAATATGCAATTTCTGGGCATACTGAACCAGATAATATTTAACTCAAATGAACATATTTAAATGGCTATTTACTAAAATTCTTTCAAACATTCTAAATTTATAAACATATTTGTATTTTCTCAAAAATCCGAGTTTTTTATAGACAAATCGAGAGTGGATGTTGTATTTGAAAATCTCAGTAACTCTTCCAAAATCAGAGTGGTTGGCATCTCTGTTAATATTGCTGACCTGACCTCTTCAGAGATGTACTGACCTGACTGACCTCCTTTAAAATTGCAATTCATGTTTGCAGATGTATGGACTGCAGTAAGTTATCGACATGACTAAACTGACATTTGTAAGTACCTCTGCCGTGGGAGTTTTGAGTCCTTCTGACTCCTTAATTGACAGGATTTCCACCCTGAAAGGTAACAACAAACATACCAAACACAAGTGACACTGGTAACAATAGCATTATCAGGAAACAGTTATTATTCTTATTATTCTAAATGTACACACAACACAAAACCAAGCAGACATTTCACAACACCCTGAACTGAAATATCGGAGAAATCAACCTCGTCTTACAAGATTAAATGCAAATGTACCTATGGAAGTGTCGTTCGCTGGTCTGAATGGCACAAAGTTCTCCCTTCTTGGCCATGGCTGCAATGATACAAAGCAACATCAAAACAGGACTTTAGGTTGGAGTGAGTGAGGTGGGTTTTATGCAGATTTCATAACATTCCAGTAAAATCAAAGCAGGGACAACAGAAATTGTTGTCTATATACCCATGTGGGAATCGAACCCAGGCCTTTCGCATGCAGGTGAACAAGGCTACAACAGGGCTACAAAAGGGCAACAACAAGGCTACAACAGGCCAACAACAAGGCTACAACAGGGCTACAACAACAGGGCAAGGCAACAACAAGGCTACAACAGGGCAACAACAAGGCTACAACAACAGGCAACAAGGCAGGGGTACAACAGGGCTACAACAACAAGGCTGGGTTCAAGGCAACAACAAGGCAACAACAGGGCTACAAGTCAACAAAGGCTACAAGGCTACAACAGGGCAACAACAAGGGCTACACAACAAGGCTACAAGGCAACAACAAGGCTACAACAACAAGGCTACAACAAGGCAACAGGCTACAGGCTACAACAAGGCAACAACAAGGCTACAACAACAGCAACAACAACAGGCAACAACAAGCTACAACATGCCAATAACAAGGCTACAACAGGGCTACAACAAGGCTACAAGAACAGCAACAACAGGGCTACAACAGAAGGCAACAACAGGGCTACAACAAGGCAACAACAGGGCTACAACAAGGCAACAACAGGGCTACAACAGGCCAACAAGGCAACAACAGAGGCAACAAGGCAACAACAGGGCTACAACAAGGCAACAACAAGGCTACAACAGGGCAACAACAAGGCAACAAGGCTACAACAAGGGCTACAACAAAAAACAGGGCTACAACAAGGCTAACAAGGGGCTACAACAGGGCAACAACAGGGCTACAACAAGGCTACAACAAGGCTACTTCGGGCAGAGCAGTTCCACATATAATAGTATTAATACCTTCACCAACACTGAAGAATATCATGCTGTTACAACAACCGCGGTTTAGACAATGCAGGCATAATAGAGGAAAACAAAGACAACCATTCCTCCACTGCAGATGGGACAGCTATGTTGGAAAGCTTTACTACAAGACTGTCACAGGCAACGCTGCATGACTACCAAAGTAAGTTGTCTAGCAGGCAGCACAGCCAAAGAAGAATGAGTGAGTGAGTGAGTATGGTTTTACGCTGCTTTTAGCAATATTCCAGCAATATCACGGCAGGGGACACCAGAAATGGGCTTCACGCATTATACCCATATGGCGAATCGAACCCGGATCTTCGGCGTGACGAGCCAACACTTTAACCACTAGGCTACCCCACTGCCCCTCTACAGAAGAAAGCGTCACCATGCAACAGTCATGATACTAGAACACACTGTGGGACACTCACAGTAAAAAGCGTCACCATGCAACAGTCATGATAGAACACACTGTGAGACACTCACAGTAGAAAGCGTCACCATGCAACAGTCATGATAAAACACACTGTGAGACACTCACAGTAGAAAGCGTCACCATGCAACAGTCATGATAGAACACACTGTTAGACACTCACAGTAGAAAGCGTCACCATGCAACAGTCATGATAGAACACACTGTGAGACACTCACAGTAGAAAGCGTCACCATGCAACAGTCATGATAGAACACACTGTGAGACACTCACAGTAGAAAGCGTCACCATGCAACAGTCATGATAGAACACACTGTGAGACACTCACAGTAGAAAGCGCCACCATGCAACAGTCATGATAGAGAACACACTGTGGGACACTCACAGTAGAAAGCGCCACAACAGTCATGCAACAGTCATGATAGACCATGCAACAGTCATGATAGAACACTGGCAGACACTCACAGTAGAAAGCGTCACCATGCAACAGTCATGATAGAACACACTGTGGGACACTCACAGTAGAAAGCGTCACCATGCAACAGTCATGATAGAACACACTGTGAGACACTCACAGTAGAAAGCGTCACCATGCAACAGTCATGATAGAACACACTGTGGGACACTCACAGTAGAAAGCGTCACCATGCAACAGTCATGATAGAAAACACACTGTGAGACACTCACAGTAGAAAGCGCCACCACCATGCAACAGTCATGATAGAACACACTGTGAGACACTCACAGTAGAAAGCGTCACCATGCAACAGTCATGATAGAACACACTGTGGGACACTCACAGTAGAAAGCGTCACCATGCAACAGTCATGATAGAACACACTGTGAGACACTCACAGTAGAAAGCGTCACCATGCAACAGTCATGATAGAACACACTGTGGGACACTCACAGTAGAAAGCGCCACCATGCAACAGTCATGATAGAACACACTGTGGGACACTCACAGTAGAAAGCGCCACCATGCAACAGTCATGATAGAAAATGCACACTGTGAGACACTCACAGTAGAAAGCGCCACCATGCAACAGTCATGATAGAACACACTGTGGGACACTCACAGTAGAAAGCGCCACCATGCAACAGTCATGATAGAACACACTGTGAGACACTCACAGTAGAAAGCGTCACCATGCAACAGTCATGATAGAACACACTGTGAGACACTCACAGTAGAAAGCGTCACCATGCAACAGTCATGATATGAAAAACACACTGTGGGACACTCACAGTAGAAAGCGTCACCATGCAACAGTCATGATAGAACACACTGTGGGACACTCACAGTAGAAAGCGCCACCATGCAACAGTCATGATAGAACACACAGTGAGACACTCACAGTAGAAAGCGCCACCATGCAACAGTCATGATAGAACACACTGTGGGACACTCACAGTAGAAAGCGTCACCATGCAACAGTCATGATACTAAAACACACCATGAGACACTCACAGTAGAAAGCGCCACCATGCAACAGTCATGATAGAACACACTGTGGGACACTCACAGTAGAAAGCGTCACCATGCAACAGTCATGATACTAAACACACTGTGGGACACTCACAGTAGAAAGCGCCACCATGCAACAGTCATGATAGAACACACTGTGGGACACTCACAGTAGAAAGCGCCACCATGCAACAGTCATGATACTAAAACACACTGTGGGACACTCACAGTAGAAAGCGTCACCATGCAACAGTCATGATACTATAGAACACACTGTGGACACTCACAGTAGAAAGCGTCACCATGCAACAGTCATGATACTAAAAACACACTGTGGGACACTCACAGTAGAAAGCGTCACCATGCAACAGTCATGATAGACTACAAAAAGCACACTGTGAGACACTCACAGTAGAAAGCGTCACCATGCAACAGTCATGATAGAACACACTGTGGGACACTCACAGTAGAAAGCGCCACCATGCAACAGTCATCATGATAGAAAAACACACTGTGAGACACTCACAGTAGAAAGCGTCACCATGCAACAGTCATGATAGAACACACTGTGGACACTCACAGTAGAAAGCGTCACCATGCAACAGTCATGATAGAACACACTGTGGGACACTCACAGTAGAAAGCGTCACCATGCAACAGTCATGATAGAACACACTGTGAGACACTCACAGTAGAAAGCGTCACCATGCAACAGTCATGATAGAACACACTGTGAGACACTCACAGTAGAAAGCGTCACCATGCAACAGTCATGATAGAACACACTGTGAGACACTCACAGTGAAAGCACCATGCAACAGTCATGATAGAACACACTGTGGGACACTCACAGTAGAAAGCGTCACCATGCAACAGTCATGATAGAACACACTGTGGGACACTCACAGTAGAAAGCGTCACCATGCAACAGTCATGATAGAACACACTGTGGGACACTCACAGTAGAAAGCGTCACCATGCAACAGTCATGATACTAGAACACACTGTGGGACACTCACAGTAGAAAGCGTCACCATGCAACAGTCATGATAGAACACACTGTGAGACACTCACAGTAGAAAGCGTCACCATGCAACAGTCATGATACTAAAACACACTGTGGGACACTCACAGTAGAAAGCGTCACCATGCAACAGTCATGATAGAACACACTGTGGGACACTCACAGTAGAAAGCGTCACCATGCAACAGTCATGATACTAAAACACACTGTGAGACACTCACAGTAGAAAGCGTCACCATGCAACAGTCATGATAGAACACACTGTGGGACACTCACAGTAGAAAGCGTCACCATGCAACAGTCATGATAAAACACACTGTGAGACACTCACAGTAGAAAGCGTCACCATGCAACAGTCATGATAGAACACACTGTGAGACACTCACAGTAGAAAGCGTCACCATGCAACAGTCATGATACTAAAACACACTGTGGGACACTCACAGTAGAAAGCGTCACCATGCAACAGTCATGATAGAACACACTGTGAGACACTCACAGTAGAAAGCATCACCATGCAACAGTCATGATACTAAAACACACTGTGAGACACTCACAGTAGAAAGCGTCACCATGCAACAGTCATGATAGAACAACACACTGGAGACACTCACAGTAGAAAGCGCCACCATGCAACAGTCATGATAAAACACACTGTGAGACACTCACAGTAGAAAGCCGCCACCATGCAACAGTCATGATACTAAAACACACTGTGGGACACTCCACAGTAGAAAGCGTCACCATGCAACAGTCATGATAGAACACACTGTGGGACACTCACAGTAGAAAGCGTCACCATGCAACAGTCATGATAGAAACACACTGTGAGACACTCACAGTAAAAAGCGTCACCATGCAACAGTCATGATAGAACACACTGTGGGACACTCACAGTAGAAAGCGTCACCATGCAACAGTCATGATACTAGAACACACTGTGAGACACTCACAGTAAAAAGCGTCACCATGCAACAGTCAAGATAGAACACACTGTGGGACACTCACAGTAGAAAGCGTCACCAGGCAACAGTCATGATAGTAAAACACACTGTGAGACACTCACAGTAAAAAGCGTCACCATGCAACAGTCATGATAGAACACACTGTGGGACACTCACAGTAGAAAGCGTCACCATGCAACAGTCATGATAGAACACACTGTGAGACACTCACAGTAGAAAGCGTCACCATGCAACAGTCATGATAGAACACACTGTGAGACACTCACAGTAGAAAGCATCCCCCACAGCTACAGAAGACTGTCGCAGGCAAGGAAGCCATGGTAGAAGGTTTTGCTTTGCAATTACTACAGTGGAGGGCATTGAGGGCGGGACATACACGGTTTGGGTCACGGTCACTAGGACAGCCAGGATAGACAATAGGGTACATTGGTAAATAACACCAGCATGGGATAGCTACTAGGGTGATTGATTGTACGTGAGAGTAAGTGAGTTTAGTTTTAAGCCCCCCTCAGCAATATTCCAGCTATATGGCGTTGGTCTGTAAATAATCGAGTCTGGACCAGACAATCCAGTGATCAACAGCATGAACATCGATCTGCGCAATTGGGAACTGATGACATGTGCCATCAAGCCAGCGAGCCTGACCACCTAATCCTGTTAGTCGCCTTGATTGTAGGTAAATCGATTGGAATGACACTCAGGTTTTGAAAGCAGTGGCAACTTACACTGTGACCTCCAGTTCTTCTTGTTGGCGAAGTAGCTTGAGATGTCGAAGAGGAGAGAAATGTAGACGCTGGTCAGGTCAGTCTTCCGTTCTCCCCGATGTTCAAGAAGTCTCATGTAGTAATGGTTGGCATCGAGGACTTGATTCATCCTCACCTGTGAACACAGAGTGGCATAAAGTCACTCCTCCACTTACAGACACAACAAAATTGTATTTTAAATGTCAGAAGCAATTTTCCTAAAGCCAATTATTGCTTCAAATGTTTCTTTTACATAGAGTGAGAGAGTAAGGTTTTTACGCTGCTTTTGGAAATATTCCATCAATATCACAGCAGGGGACACCAGCAATTAGCTTCACACATTGTACCCATGTGGGGAATCGAACATGGGCAGTCGGCGTGACGTGCAGACACTTTAACCACTAGGCTACCCCACCGCCCCTTCTACATAGAGAAATCAAGGGTCTTGTCTGAATAAAATGAATTCCTTAAGATTGTAAAGACCTTGCCAATTGACCTTGACTTCCCGTGATTTACCTTGACTTCCCCAGTTCTGGGCAGGTCTTTGAATCCACGACCACGAGGACAGTCAATAGCAGGGAGGATACGATGTCGATACTGACATTTGTTGATGTTCCTGAAGTACAAGACAAAGATGAAATGAAACATTGTACAATAACATTGTGCAACTCATGGACAATGAAACATAACGAAGGACTTTAAATAAAGTTAATGACAAGCATGGTTTGCTGAAGACTTTTCAGTATGTTCTCCTGAAATGAGAACCATATTTAGTATGGAATAGTGTTACTGACTTGGACCTATCGCCCCCAAAACAGTCATTGTTCACTGATTAGGAGACCTTTTTTCAACCATTTTCTAAACCACGATTCTACCAAACAAAGTGAGTGAGTGACCGAGTTCAGTTTTCAAGCCTACTTAGCAATATTCTAGCAATATCATGGTGGGGGACACCAGAAATCGGCTTCACGCATTGTACCCATTTTTGGAATCAAAATTGGGTCCTCGGCATGAGCGAATGCTTTAACCACTAAGTTACCCCTCAGGCCCCTATCAAAGAAAAGTCATCGTCTACTTACACACAGAATCCAAAAGCCTTGATGTGTCTGCAGAGCGCCTTGTCTTCATTCTCGTTCTCTCCCTACAGCAGAACAGGCATACAAACTCCAGCTTTATTGCCTCGACGACTGGCCAGGACGTACAAGTCAACTGTCACTGAATCACTGCTGCAAGTTCTACATCCAGCTTTTACACATTAATTTCAAAATTTATATCTGGTACGTAAAAAATTAATATAAATAGTAATTCCAATGAATAAATTGTATTTCCCCTTGAGAATAGTCTTAATTTGTTGGTTTGAAGTTTTTAAGATAAATTTTCATTGATATTAATTATCATTTGCACTAGATGCAGGTCCAGTACATAGCGAATTTTGCAGAAAGCAACAAGAAGGATTATCTTGATCTGATGTTTATTTTCATGAAAGCATTTAGGAACAGATGGCAATCATATCAAAATATACAACATCTTATAAGAAAACTGTGTCTCTTGTTACTCATTTTATTCAAGTCTGGTTTTATTTCAGATATATGTATTGGACAAAGGCAGGTAACTACAAACCCACATCCTGCTGAGGAGTCAAGCATAAGTGAATCTCGGATTTGCTTTCAGATACTGAACAAAAGCAGTTTAGGACCATAAATATTTTTGGGATACATTTTTATTAAATTAAGTCCCAGTCTTCATTACAACAAACACATTCTCCAAAATATTCGACCGCCTCCGTGGTGTAGTGGTTAGAGCGTCCGCCCGGAATGCGGAAGGTCGCGGGTTCGATCCCCGGCCACGTCATACCAAAAGACGCTAAAATATGGTACTTGTTGGTCCCTGCCTGGCGCACGGCATTAATGGGTACAACCAGGACTGGTCGGCTCGGAGTCAGAGTAATGTGTCTGAGTGGGGTATTCATGCTTCACTGTGGCATGGTATCTCAGTGGGCTAGCACTATAAAACCAGCTAAAGTCTGCGCTAGTACAAGCAGCCCACATACACATACACATGCATGAACGTCGTCATAAGAGCGAAAGTTTCTCAAGCACGACACTAAACCCAATTCACCTCACCACCAAAATATTCCTGAACTTTTTACATTCAGTATAGGGCCCGTAAGTAGGTCACGGCACTTGGCAAGACCTTAGTACTCCCAGTAACAAACAATGTACACTGAGTCCCGCCAAGTAAAGTCATATTTAGCAGTCACGCAATTTGGAACCAGAACTGGTTCTTGAATATTCACTTGTCACCGGAAATCTGGTAACAGAAGTAAGCTGGGTCCCGTCTCGCATATCACAAGTTGGAGTGTGAAAAGAGCCAGCTTAGTACCGAGAGTAGGGCCTCACTAGACGTTCAGACCCTATATGGGTATGCATCTTAACATGCCAATGGACTATCTTTTTATAAACAAAAGATACATGGAACAAAAGGCTTATAAGAAATATACCTTAATATTAAGTGTTTACATTGAACAGTGCAGGGATTAAACCAAATACATACTTGAATAAATATACATGCAGCAATATCTCCTCTACCTCAATAAAGCCACTGGTTTAAGATCAGACAGTACTATGGGATTAGTTGACATGAAACTAGCATCATTCATGTTAGACACAGACTGTTGAAAAGCAGGAGCTTGTGTGATACATATACACAGTTAGAATAATCTAGCATACTGAACACATGTACAACAAATTAGTGTACAACATCACGCATGCATTAAACAACAATGCCTGTATTCAACTAATGGCAGGGTGCAGTCTATTCCAGTACTGGCTCACATAACGACTCTCCCTGTCCCAACTTATTGTCACCATTCTTTTGGAATTGGGCATTGCTAATAAAGCGGGTAACGATGCATCAAACTATCGATGGATTGCAATTGTTGAGTCTCCGATAGCAATTAATCGATGGTAGAAATGAAAAACTATTGATGCATCGATAGTATGTGTGACTATCGATAGTTTAGTAATTGGCTTTCGTTGATAAATGTGCAGCTCAAAATGCAGGATGTTTGGGTGCAGACTTGCAGCTTCATTGAGTTTATGTTTTAACTGTTTACTTGATCTGAGTTTCAAGTTTCAAAAGTTATCAAAAGAGACTGAAACTATTTCAACTTGTTTTTATTTCATATAAACTATACATTCATTTCGGAAGTGACTTCAAATGAGACAATTCAAGGAGAAAAAGTCTATTGCAATAGTATTGCAATAGTTGGTCGCAATAGACTATCGCTATCGCAATAGTTGTTTCCCCCTCAATAGTCACCCCTATTGCTAATGGTGCCACATTATTTTTCAACATTTTCAAAAATACTGAAAAAGTTAACATTTTGAGAGAATTGCGATCAGATTGCACTGATTTTATCTGGACTATTTGTATAAGGGACAGGGACAATTTGTCATTTGATTCTGAAAAGTGTAAATATTTAGTGGGTCAGTCAAGAGTTGCGTCCCTTAGCTGCCAACACAGCTTGTTATGGGTGCAGCTTCTTCCTGACAATTACTCAACATGAAAGTTGCAAATCTGATGGCAAAGTGTCTCCTTCAGCCCACACATAATGGTTTAACATTTCTACTGCCTAATGCCACATTCATGACCTACACACAGTGGTGATTAGTAGCAAGCATGATGTGTACTTCAAATCTACACATGCTAATCAGTCCCAGGGCCTAGATTTTCGAAGCTCTCTTACCGCTAAGATAGTCTTAAGTTAATGTTAATGTATGGCACTTATGACTATCTTAGCGATAAAAGAGCTTTGAAAATCTAGGCCCTGATGTGTGTAGGAAATTACTGTTAAAAAGCAGAAATAAATATAGAACAAACTCAACCGAGACCAAGGATACTTCATTCCATCCGCTTATGATGCACTCATCCACCAAGCCCAATCTACTGTATAAACATCTCATTATTATTTGTACATCATTGGCTTCCACGCCTGTCCTTTGTCTACTCTCTGGCTTCATCAGCTTTCTGCCTAGCCAATTATGTTAAAGGTCACATAAACCCTAGGGGGTACAAATACATAAATCACTAACTGGCATCGTTATAAATGAAACCCCGTCATTAAAACTACTCATTTCGACCTTTAATTGACTTAAATCGACCTTTTTGACAACAGTGCACAATTCTCACCTGCGAACGAAATTTCAACCAATCAGAGCGGCGAGCCTCTGTGACGTCATATGAGGAATAGCTTTGAGAGCCGATGCAGAATTCATCTACATTTTAGGGGGTAAATTATCGTGTTTACAGGCTTGTATAAACCTGAAATCGTGACAATTGTTGTGGAAAATGAAAGCAATATGTTCTCACAATCTACTGTCATTTAATTTTGTCTCCTGCTTTGCCTAGTTTCCGAAGTTACAACTTGTTTTCATAGACGATTCTGTCAAAATCGATTGGTGTCGTTAGGCCCTATTTGTATAATGACTGATCCAAATTGATCCCATTTCTGTGTTGTTTTACCTCGATATTTAATCATGTCATGTAAAATCTGTTTGTATTCTCAAAACAGTGTCGGCCCATAAGTTTTCACATGCAATACAGCAATTAATACTCCCTCGTTGTAACCCGTGTTAGGTGGTATAAACCTACACATGTTATTTGTCATCATTCACTTGATGGTCAGTTAATGAATTTATAACAGGTATAATTAGTGGTAACACACTTAGATTACCGACAAAGGTTCCCATTTGGCATTTCTTGTGTCTGGAGTAAATATTCAACATTATAAACATCGATCAAAGGACTAACCGATAACACGCTGATTGATTAATTACTTTTATCTTACACAGCCGAATTGTCAAAAGGTAGTGTTTATGTATGTAGATTTACTAATCTATACTGAATACACTCTGTCGTATCGGTGTTCGCGTAAAAAACGCCCTTCTTTCAAAGGATTAACCGGCAATACATTGATTGATTGCCCATTATTGGCTAACTAAATTACTGTTTTTAAAGAAAGGACATTATGCAATTAGTTGCCAGGTGTGCTATCTTGGGTGACCAATGAGACTATACACCAATACCTGAAAAGATTTATCACTTTTTCAGATATTAAACTGTTAAAAGACACATCTTTTGGAACAGTTTTGTGGATATTGATGGATACATTCCTCGAACAAGGTAATGGCCTGATATTGTTCCTATAACTTTAATCTGTTTTAATTTTAATATTTGCATTTTGTTTTATTCATTTGTCGTGAGCATTCAACAGAATCATTGTTTTCGCCGTGAAGTGTAATGAGACAGACAACATGCACTAGGGTGTGTGTGCGAATTATGATTCACATTGGCAAACTATAAAATGTCTAGATATTACAGTTCTGTTATAAATTCACTATAAGTATCAGCAGATCGTCTGCTTTTTATTTAGTTTCAAAATGCATACAAGTGTGATAATAAACTAATTAGGATTATAAGACCAAATATAAAGACACACATTGACTAGTATCTACATACTGGTGAGTGGACATTAACTATGGGAATGTAGCAAGAAATTTATCACGCAGTATTGTGACTTCGACCCCCACCTCGCCGCCTCCGTGGAAGAAATCGTTATGTTATAAGTTGTGTCATGCAAAATCCGCTTGGTTATGATTCCAATACATATTTAACAACGAGTAGAAAGTAGTCTTGATTTTCTAACTTGATGAAAACAAACTATAATCTCATTAATTCTAACAGATTTTTTATTTTTAAAATGGCGGTAGCCTGTCGTCGGAACATCCGCCAGTCTGAGGATAAATGGTATTTAGGTTTGTTTTCACCGAAGTTAAAATCAAAACTACTTTCTACTGGTAGTAAAATATGTATTTTATTGATGGCCAATAGGATTTTGCATGACATAGCGTATATCATAACAATTTCTCTCGTGGCAGCGAGGTGGGTGTCAATATAATACTACTTACAATATTATTGTTACTTCGACCACAACCTCACTTCGAGGAAGAAATCGCTATGTTACAAGTTGTGTCATAGAAAATCTTTATGGTCATCAATCATATGCATATTTTACTACAACTAGTAAGTAGTTTTGATTCTTTAACTTCCGCGGAAGCGATCTGAACACAAGTAAGATATCGCTTTCAGGCTTCCACAACGCCACTCGCGACTCACAAACATAACCCATTTAGCACTAACTGCGGGTCCTGTGGAAATCTGTGCATGGGGACACCATCGCCCGACCCTAGGAGCAATTGACGACAAAGCAACGATTCGGCATGTCGTCGTGATGTCGAGAAATCATCAAAATGATGAGCGTGCTACACATTTTCTATACAACTAACTGAAAATCTTTCCTCATATGACGTCACTGCAGTGATCTGGCGACAGAGTTACGTAACCTGTCTGTGGTTTCGTTGGCGGGCGAGAGGGAAGCAGGCGACTTTTTGGCCACTTTTAATCGCTCGGTATTAATTAACCACAAGTTTTTAAAGAATAAATTTGGTGTTCCGCATAAGACTAACCACAAATCTTTCATATGTAATGGTTAAAAGAGTAACAAAAAACAAAGTTTAGTGGTTCTTTAATTATGTTGTTTTTTTGTTACATTGTTACATCCAGTATATATATACTTCCCCCTTCTTCATGTTCCATTATGCTTGACAACGGTACAAGAATCTGTATCAAAACGTCGCACTCACGAATAAAAAGAAGTTGTTATCCATAAAGTTTGTTCTATATTGTACTTCCCAACTTCTAAAATGCCACTCAAAGAAACAGAAATAAAGTTTTTTGGAGAAAACACTGAAAGTTAGATGGGACTATTGAGGACTTTATGACACATACTGCATGTATCAGTAAAGTGACCCTCAACACAACAAAATCTGCCGAAATTTCTCACCAAGGAACACTAAGTATCTTCTTGGATTATTTACAGGAACCAGAATGGGTCATACAATATTTGCCATATATTGGTGTCCTTACAGACCCAATTTAATGGCAGTGTTTCAACAGCATCTTTCAGCAATGACTTCATGTTCAAGAAAAACATTATTGGAATATTGTTACGTGGCAGTGGAGATTGTTGTGATTCAGGGGTAACTGTCAGTGGCAGCAAAATGTGTGAAACACTCGTAAAATGTCATGTTGCATTTGGGAGTACACTTTCTCAGTGAAGTACAAATTCTGGTTCTTTTTGCTTTCAGGCCCATACTCTCAGATCAAGGCATCTAATAACACAAAGTCTAAAGATTAAAAACCATTCTGTCGCCACGGCTTCACAAAAGATGTATGTCTCACAACTGGTGGCCCAGACCATGTACGGTATGTACCCTCTATCAGTGGCAGCAAATGGCCGCCCTCTATCAGTGGCAGCAAATGGCTGATAGTCTAAAATTGTTTTGTGCTGTCGGAGGTAGATTTTGTAATAGTGACTCTGTGGGAGAGCGAAGCCCCAGAAAAAAGAACACTCCAGACAGTCATGAACCGTGATCAAGGCATCCACTTGTTCAGTGCTTGGGATTAATTTTTGCGATTTTCTTGTGTTCTTAGTGATCTGCTGTCTTGGTAAACTACATCCCTTAACTGCTCTGTATAAGCTCGCTGTATCAATCAGCACCCCCTTGCTTCAATCAGCTACCCTTACATTGTTACGTTAACTGTTCCTGGTTTATTTTATCATCCACTGTTACACTGTTGTGTACAGCGACCAAAGAGTGAATATGGTTAGTGTTACTCATTGTGATGTGGTGCTCCAAGAGCACCGTATACATGGTATAAGTGAATAGTCTGGGAGGGGCAGCCATGTGCTATATTTAGACTAGTACTAGATTTAAACAGAAAGATCTGGAAGACACTACAGGGTATTATGACCCAATGGGTTGTTGGAGAATCTTCTGGAGTCGTTTTCTCAGATATATAAGGGGAGCTAACTCTCGCTTATCTCACATTACATCTCAAGTAAAAAGAATATCAGCATTGCATCTGTGTTTATTATACCCTGGGATGCTCTGTCTAGACCTAATTTCAGAAGTAGGATTACTGTCACCGAGATGAGAATATTACCATAATTGTCTTTATTGCTATACTCGTGTATAATAATACCTCTGAACTTGTACTGCCAGACTATTTCGTACTGCCATAGTGATTCCGTTGTATGGATTTGTAAACGTCATAAACTTTGTAAAAATTATTTGTGAACTTAGTTCATTAAAGCAGACAATTGTTAATGACATCACACAGCTTTGTTATTTGCTGGAGTCACTACTTGTTCTTTTATGGACCGATTCTCGGATAACTTTTTTAAGTGTCAACCTGGGAATCCACACACAACAATGTATATGTCCATATCCAGGTGAGCTAAGTACAAAGTGTTTATTCCTAATGCAGGATATCAGCCATGCCAAAACACAGAGTGTGATAACCTTTGTATTATATACTGGACAAAATAAATTTGGGATACCGGTATTTTTTATGATTGATATTTTATCAGTGTGTCAATGAATAAATAGATCATTATTCATAATACCAAAATTTACATATATCCCTAACTATTTTTGTCTAGTATAAAATGTCATTCATACTTAATAATTCAATAAAAACAAGAAGACAAAGTCATCAATATCCCCAGCAAACTAGTTGCCATGGAAACGTCAAAAATATTTTATTCAGAATTCCAAAACTACCAAAAGGCACCAGTACACTACCAGATCTATCTATGTGCCAAGTTTGGTGAAGAAATATTGAACGGTTTTAGAGTTCTGCTCCAGAAAAGACAAATGTGCACGGACGGACTGACGGACGGACGGACTGACGGATGCACGGACGGAGTCCATTTTAATACCCCCCGCAAAACGTGTTGCGGGGGATAATGAGATTTCAATTGCCACAAATCATGAAACAAACCTTGTGGAATGTGTACAGATATCTCTAACATCACAATTATCTGCGTTGTAATACGATACGTCACAAGCTCGGTGACACAATTTTCTATCGATCACTCAATTGACTGCGTTAGTTCATCTAGTTCGCAGTAAGTTTTTTATGTAAAAGCATGTATTGTTGTCAAAACTCTTAGCAATACGTTTGAAAATTAAAAATAATCTCATGTGGAACTTCAGAAACCTTCAATTAACCTTTGAACAACAAATACACTTTAATGTTCGTGTGACATTCTGCACCTGAATTCTTGTGCCATCTGCTCGCTTACACTGACAGTCAGTCAGGCAACTGGTGTTGGTATCTTTGTAAGCCTTTGAATTTCTGTCTTCGCTTCGTAATCCACTCCATCTATCATTACCAGATGTGAATTTTATTGGATCAAAGCAGTGACAGTACTGTAACCACGGTCGTCAAACCGTACATGATAGCCGACAGATGGGCGTGACGCCATGTTTGTTCACACTGTGAAGTAGTCCCTAAAATTTGCATATGACCTCTCTGATTTGCATCGATATCCATATATGACCCCAACAGATACCGAAAATATCTGTTGGCTTTTTATCATGCCGAGAACGCTATCCATTGTATGATAAAAGTTGATATCCATAAAATCTTTGACTCAATACTGCAGTGTCTTCTAACACTGAATTTGTTATTTGTTCAAAGACAGGCTCGTTCAAAGTGGAAATCCAAGCTCAACAGGAACATATTCTTGTTTCGGGCTCAGGGAACATAAACAAACATCGAGGGTACATCAGCCCATGTCCCCCTCGAGACCAGTGAACAACTTATAATGTACTGGACAAAAATAGTTAGGGATATATGTAAATTTTGAAATTATGAATAATGATCTATTTATTCATTGACACACTATAAAATATCAATCATAAAAATACAAATATCCCTTACTTATTTTGTCCAGTATATGTGATGCAATGGGCATAATGTAACTGACAAACATGAAACACAACTGTATAAACACTATGCATCAAGGCGGAAAGTACACTTAAGTGTTCGTGTTTGCATATTTTCCAAAACATTCTTTGCAATTCCAGGGTCATTGTCGATGTTTCACAACAAACACTGGTGATTTGATAAAAACATAAAAAATGTGAAATTATACAAATATTTGATTGTTTAGACATCCAAACTTACACTAAATGATGCTATGTATGGAGATTTAGTGATGTGACAAAAATGGCGAGATTTATGATATGAGTGGATGATATCACAGAAGAGGAAACTTCCCACAGAATTCAAAATGGCACAGTACATTTGTGTTCGTGAAGATTAAAGACAAGGGACAGGTTGAAATCATAAAAAGAAAATGTTAATGATTTGAACCTCTGCTACATTGGGGTTAATTAAGTAGGCTGCAAGACACAAGAACCACACACCAATGCCTACACCCCATGAAATGGGTCTAATAAGGTCACTCGTTCATCAACTGACACCACTGATGTCTGATTACAAGGGACGTTAGCCATGGTGTACTTATTCAAGTTTCTAGGACTTCAGTCCTGACGCACAACAAAACATATGGGCCTCACCTCTATTCAAGTGAATTTGTTCAAAATTGCTTCTGTTCACCCAGTAGAAAATGGGTACCCGATGGGATAAGTCATATGAACATTCTTGCTCCTCACAGGCAGCTTGGGTTATTCAAGCAGAGGTACAGATAAGCTGCGTATCTGCGTAAATTATGCGAATATTTATGTGAAAACTCAATTCCTATTAAGTCTACGCTTGAATTTTTGTAAATACTCAATAAATGTGATCTTACATGTGTACACACAAAAATGTCAAATCTTAGCTTGTGTACCGGTGGATAGATAAAATAACTGAGGTATACTGAGAGGTTCTATTTCAGGACATGAACTTGACAACTTGCTGTCTTTCTTATCGTTTCTCATATTACAGATCAAATATAAATAACAAACACTAACATTTAAACTTTATTATATTTTTAAAATAAATGGAAAATGGCAAAATACCCAATTAAGCTTGAGTGAGATGAGTACAATTTATTTGGTTACTCAAAGGGAAATTAGGAAGTGACCCAATTGAGATGAACACAAGCAAGTACATAAGTCAATGACCCAAAAAAGTTATCTGTAGCTCTGTTCAGGGTAATATGATCATTACGGTATGTTGTATGTCCTTAAAGCATGCCTGTGCGGTGTGGATTACAGCGCTATATAAGTGGCCTTGTGATAGAAATAGAACTCTCACTGAATGGCCAAAATATGAATCAACATACTGCAACAAATAAACTAGTTTGTAGTGATATCAGTGCTGTTTTGGCTGGTAATCTACTAGGAAAATACATACGGTGCTGAAATTGTTCAAGACAAATATTATTTTCATGGAAACTTGACCTTAAGGCATACTTTGGTTGTTACAACCAAGGGAGGTTACTCTAACTTGCTGCCACATAACATCTCGCATCAGCAGTACTCATCATTTTACAAGTGCTTCAACAATTTGCTGCCACTGACAGTTGTTTCAAGTCTCCAACAATCTCTATTGACGTATTACAACATATTAATCTGATTTTTATTTAACAGCAACTAACAATAGGTTCAACATTTAAGACCTTTTCAAGACATTAATATAACTGAAAGTCTTTTAAAGACAGATGTAAAGGCCTTTGCAAGATCAGATTTTATCTTAGCCAAATTCACAGCTTATCAACCTTTGTAAACATACATTTCAAAGAAACTAGGATAATGATATCCAACTTGATATTCATAGTAATGGTTATTCTGTTGTAAAAACATGAACACTAACAGAACAGAACTGCTTTCATTGCCAAGGTAAAATAATTACATGGAAATAACAGCTTAACTGTATGACAAATCATATTTCTAACTCTAATTAAGAAAATACCTGATTCCGATTGTTCAACAAGGTGTATCAAATGACAATAACAACTGATTCGATGGTCACATAACCATGAAAGCATATTTTCTGTCAGGAAAGTATTCTTTTTCAATCAAGAGTGTAAAAGTTTAAAATGATTGTTGAAGATGGCATCAAATCATACACGTGTAAGAGCCCAATTAATGCCAGTATCTTGAAATCATAAAAACAAACTTGGACTGTCTAATGTCAAACAAAGGAAAAGAAGAGAGAACTGAGAACATCATTTCTTCAAATGTTTTACAGGTAAAATTATTTTATTTTTTCTCATTATAGAAGTTAATGTCTTCAAACTTCAAATATTCAAACCATTGAACCCTTTCATTATCACGATTACAACAAACAAAATATGAATCAACATACTGCAAACCTCCCTTAATGAGGTGAGGTGAAATTGGGTTTAACGTCGTGCTTGAGAATATTTCGCTCATATCACGACGTGCATGCGTGTGTATGTGTATGTGCGGCTGCTTGTACTAGCCCAGACTGAAGCTGGTTTTATAGTGCTAGCCCACTGAGATACCATGCCGCAGTGAAGCACGAATACCCCACTCAGACACATTATACTGACTCTGAGCCGACCAGTCCTTGTTGTACCCATTAATGCCGAGCGCCAGGCAGGGACCAACAGGTACCATATTTTAACGTCTTTTGGTATGACGCGGTCGGGGATCGAACCCGCGACCTTCCGTTCTCCGCGGGCGGACGCTCTAACCACTACACCATGGAGGCGGTCCCTCCCTTAATGGATGGCACATGAGCAGTACATGGGAATAATATAACAAGCTATCACAAAATAAGGACATCTTTTTTGCTCAACAATATAAATTTGCCAAACAACCTACTAACTGTAGTTGTCAGTGACAATTCATCCTCTTAAAAGTAAGTTCCTCAGAAAACATTAAGTGAACTAAAGAGTTCCTCAAACTTTTAGTCTGTTGAACCAAGTCAATCTCTATCGTACGCAATGTAACTGCAGCTAGCATAATTTGATTTACTGAAACAGCTTTTGCCGCTATATCATATACACCTGGAACAAAGTTAGGCACCCCTAGACATGCTGACCACTAACAGAACTATGATTACGTTCAGCTTGTGTAGGATGATATGTATGATAATAATGTTCACTTAAGAAATTATTGTAAGTGTACTTGGTTGAAAGTGTCTCCCAAACTCTAGCAGTTGAGCAAGCCCCAAAGTAAACCCACGAATTATGCTGTTTGTGTATTTGCCACATATAGGTAATTAATTTGTACAGGTTACAATGTTTCGATTATTTTACTGCCAGCAGAAAACATATTGATATGCATAACTCCTGTATTTGTCTTAACCCCCTGGATACTGAGTCTTTTTTTCTGAGACACATTTCCATAAGATCTCACAAGTATACATTGCACGAGAATTTTGTTCGCGAGCCACTGGATCTACCTACAGCTATAAAATTACACAGAAACTAGTGCGCCACTCGTGAACATATCGACTTTGTCAGACCGCGAGATGAAATATACATGTTATTTGACAACATTAACAAAATATTCTATTTATTATATTTTGATCATTGTGTATAAATGATTGAGACATCGATTAAGTCTGCATTTTATTACGCAACCCAACTACAGTCTAGCCCTTGAGTTCCAGGCAAAAGTGATATTCTACTCAGTGAAATAACATGTTATTCTGCTCAGTGAAAATACCATTTTTATTTTCACCAATATTTACAGTATTTCACCCTTAAGAATATAATAATAAGGGATATTTAATTTCCTAAGCGATGGTGTAAACTCAAGTGCAAATACTTGCGCAACTTAAAAAACAACAACACTACCAGGAGTTGAGAAAGGCAGGGGCATGGGCCATTTTGCACATTAGAATGAAAAATAGCCCACTAAAATTTTGAAGTTTACTATTGATACAAAGGCCCATTCTAAACTCAGAAAATTGGTATCAAACAAGCGAAAGCGCATTTGATGCTAAATCTTTCACGAGTTTAATAAAAATGGTATTTCACGGAAGCGAGTTGAGTATTCTGTTTATTACTCTCCAACATAAATTGATAGAAACTGCCTATGTAGTGTGATGACTCTCAGCTTTCCACAGGTCAAACAAGGTCTAATACCATTGTGACAGAGGCATTAGCATTGTGACGTCATAACTATATACCATTATGACGTCATACATCTAGCATTATAGCTAAAACACATGGAATTATCATGAAACGGCCCTCCCATTATCAGAAATTTGCGGGCCGCTGCAAATGGTATTGGACCATTCAACCTTAACGACGGGCAACTATCAGTTCTGTTGTCAAGTGACGTCATAGTTCATTCGACATTGGCTTTGGACTGGCAGATATTCTGGGTCAAACAAGTCAAAGCAACCCAAATTCCCGCTTTAAATAGCTGTAATATTGGCTTTCTTGCTGGTGCTAACCTTAACCATTGCACTATTAACGTTGTTGTTGGACCAAAACCGAACACTGACATAGTTTGACATGTTGCAGACTATGGTCTTGTTAAAGGCCAAGGTCGAATATCGTCACTTTCCGTTGTGACATCACTTGAATTGTTCGATGACGTAATTGCATTCGGGCAGTCAACCCGGTCAGAAGTTGGTTTTGAGTAAACTTACAGTCAAATTCCTTCATTGTTTCCTTTTTCTTTTCAACACAAATTCCATGTATTTTAGCAATAATAATGGTAATGCTATTTTTTAGGGCATTATCATTTGCAGAAGCCCTCGGTCTTTTAATGGAAGACCACGGGCTTCTGCAAATGATAATGCCCTAAAAAATAGCATTACCATTATATACTAGCCGCATAAAGAAACTGTGCACACAGAAAATGCCTTCAGAATTGGAATACAACACACCAAAGACAAAATGATGTAGACACTTCATAAGCTGAAGTATCGGACCACAACAAAATGTCAAAAGAACATGAACAATATCCGTAATGATGATGTCAGAAGTTCAAAATCGAGTAGGGGGTGAAGCACAGTAGTGCATCGAAAACGCATAGAGGCTACCAAATGAGCATTGAAGGCCTGGGGAATGGTCTTGGACGTGGTCACTGCTGTCTGGAACCTTTATCTGAGATGAGTCACCCGAATCCATCTGTCTTGTCTTGGCGTTGTTACCTCGGGAACAACCAGAACGTGGGTGGTTGGCGACGTCATTACTGTTTCGATAACGCCTGAGCAATGCAGATATCGTGTTACGATGGCATTGGAAATGTGCTGCCACCTGTTGTGGGCTCATTCCTGCTCGAACCATTCCAATGGCTTCATGACGTTGAGTAGATGTTAATCTTGGCATGATGTGCATGTGACTTCTCATGTGAATTTGTGAACGTTTGAATGACCAAAGATCAAGCTTTCGACTGTGACAGCAATTTCAGAATTTCACATGTTGTGTGCAGCTGCGCGGGCTGCACGTGTAGTAACACATTGCAAGGCCATAGGCCACCGTCAATGACGTCACGTCGCCTGGCACGTGCATGAGCGTTTGATTGTCTCAATTACTTGCTATGTTCACAAATGTATTTATGTATAAAGACGCTGTGTGCCTATATTTATATTTTCTATGTGCACAGTTTCTTTATGTGGCCAGTATAGTATTACATGAGTGTAATATTGACGTAAAAATATTACACTGCAGTATCTTCCACGGCTGAGTAATAAAAGTATATATGAAATGGGTTTGTCTTCTTACGTATAACGTTATACACTCAAGTGTTAAAAATAGCTTGCAATAAATGACGCAAATTAATTTGCCTGTATGACATCAAACGATGACAGAGAGGTCACACACTTTAAAGATATGGGGGCATAACTTCGCTATGCTTAACACTAGGTCATTGTAACTCAGTGCACTTGGAGAAAATTTGCTGTGGATATAGACATTATGTGTTTGTGATGTTTAATCAAGGTGAACTAAACTATTCCAATACAAAGATAAACATTGTAACCAGATACGTTTGGTAGTATTTAAAATGATGACACATATCACATGAGAAAGCACGTAGTAGCGATTTGGGTGGCCCTATCCAATATGTAGATTAGTTCTTCACATATTTTCCTGTTTAAGTAGATGTATTTCTGACTGAATGAAATTGTTAAAAAAAGTATGTTTTAGTTGATGTCATGGCTTGCTTCATGCATTTTGTGATGTCGAAGAAAGAGTGAGTGAGTGAGTTTAGTTTTACGCTGCACTCAGCAATATTCCAGCTATATGGCGGCTCGGAGAAAGATGACATTGGTATGTTTATTAGTATATATCTCACATAATTTCTGTTAATTGTATAAAAGGTCTTGTTTGCCAGTCAGAATTTGCCGCTCTTCTGCCAAATGACCGATTTTACAATTTAAACAGTGTCCTGAATAGATAAACAATTAGACGGTTTCACTCTGTATCTTAATGTGAACAACATGTGCACCTGTTTGGCATCAATTTAACGTAAATGAAAAAGATATTTCAAAACAGAGAAGGGAAACATGCTAGAACTGTCAAACTATCAACTACTGTCACTGAACCCAAAGTTAGCCAGGTTATTAGTTAAGTGTTTTTCTTTCATTTACAGAGATTAATAATAATATACGAGGCAGGAGTCATAGCTATCCGCTTTTTCTTCCAATGTATCATATTTGCATCCCTGTTTTATGTAAACAAACAAAAAGCAGATGCCATTGTAAAAAGCAAAATAACGCAAAGGTGATCGTAACTCCCATATTTTAACATAGACTTATGTAAATTGTAGAGCTAAGGTAGTTTTGTAGAACGGCACCACAGGAAGGATAACAAATGACAGCTCGGATAGGCATTCAGACAGGCTTGTAAAGGCTGTAGGCTAAGCTTAACTGCAAAAGGGAACTTGTTAAGAAGACTGGGTCACACTTAGTGTTGTCTCACCATCTGCATGCCAGCCATGTAGTTTGACATAGCCTTGGGAATCTGGCTGTTACTTCGCTCCAGGAAGTTGGCCAAGCTCCTCACTTCCTTCTTGTTTCTGTCTGTCACAAATATGTATGATGTTGGTTTGACAGAGGGCTGAAATATGAAGTGTTTGATTTTACTTATTTGAAAATACAGACATTTATCTTTAAGGAAAAGTCTCGAAACCAGTAAGTCTTTTCTTGATCAAAATGTATTTTTCCTTTGTTACGCTTTACATTTATCACATGCAAAATCCTTCATCTAACAAAAATTTAAAAGATTGTATTATTCATGTAAACAAGAAATATTATCAAGAAGTTTTTATTTACAACACCCACAAATTCACCATTTATTCTCTCATTATTGTAATCTTCTCATTTTGAAGCTACAATTCCCATTTAACTGTCAGTAAGAGCTACCCAACTTGATTTCAAGGTCATCCTTACTTCCTTGGCCTTGGAGAAGTCATAGAAGTAGCCAAGCATACAAGCCATCCTGTTGCCAAACCTAGTTTTTGATTTGGGCAGGTTGTAGTGGATGATGTGTGTGGCGTCGGTGATGTTGCTGTCTGTCACGCATTCATCTGTCATCACTGCAACAACAGGAAAAGGGATGAAAATTTCAAAATCAATATAGACGAACCCTAATTGTCCAGACAACCCTTATCTGGAAACTATCCTACCAGATGCTCTATATGAAACATGAAGACATTACTATCAAAAATGTTTTCTCTATCTGGAAATCCATTTTCTGGAACTGGTCAGTGAATTTTCTCAAGATATCCATGCAAATACACATTTATAGCATCATACTCCTTTCACCAAACCATGAGAAACATGACATGTTTTCTTTTGAAGGTGTGCAATCATGCCATGTTTCCTTGCCCTGGGAAGGTGTGCAATCATGCCATGTTTCCTTGCCCTGGGAAGGTGTGTGCAAGCATGGGATGTTTCCTTGCCCTGGGAAGGTGTACAATCAAAAACATGTTTCCTTGCCCTGGGAAGGTGTGCAATCATGACATGTTTCCGTGCCCTGGGAAGGTGTACAATCATAACATGTTTCCTTGCCCTGGGAAGGTGTGCAATCATGACATGTTTCCTTGCCCTGGGAAGGTGTAAAATCATAACATGTTTCCTTGCCCTGGGAAGGTGTGCAACATGACATGTTTCCTTGCCCTCGGAAGGTGTGCAACATGACATGTTTCCTAGCTCAGGGAAGGTGTGTGCAATCATGACATGTTTCCTTGCCCTCTGAAGGTGTGTGCAATCATGACATGTTTCCCCTTGGAAGGTGTGCGATCATGATATACTTCCTTGCCCTGTGAAGGTGTGCAACATGGCATGCTTCCCCTGTGAAGGTGTGCAATCATGACATGTTTCCTAGCCCTCCGAAGGTGTGTAATCATGACATGTTTCCCCTTGGAAGGTTTGCAATCATGATATACTTCCTTGCCCTGTGTAGGTGTGCAACATGACATGTTTCCCCTTGGAAGGTGTGCGATCATGATATACTTCCTTGCCCTGTGAAGGTGTGCAACATGGCATGCTTCCCCTGTGAAGGTGTGCAATCATGACATGTTTCCTAGCCCTCTGAAGGTGTGTAATCATGACATGTTTCCCCTTGGAAGGTTTGCGATCATGATATACTTCCTTGCCCTGTGAAGGTGTGCAACATGACATGTTTCCCCTTGGAAGGTGTGCAATCATGATATACTTCCTTGCCCTGTGTAGGTGTGCAACATGACATGTTTCCCCTTGGAAGGTGTGCGATCGTGATATACTTCCTTGCCCTGTGAAGGTGTGCAACATGACATGTTTCCCCTCGGAAGGTGTGCAATCATGATATATTTCCTTGCCCTGTGAAGGTGTGCAACATGACATGCCTCCCCTGTGAAGGTGTGGTCAGCTTACCCATGATGAGTGCAGCATCCTGTGAGTTGAGGTTGTGCCACTGCCGGTACATTTCGTCACGGTCCGAGAGTGTCATGTCGTCATGACAGACCAAGGTGTGCATGCTCTGGGCGGTCAACATCTACACAAGACACAAACAGCCACATCTACGTTAACCATATATCAAAACAACAAATTCTATCTCTCTTCATTAATTCTTTCCTTAGCTCCTCACCACATGCTGATACCAATAGCCGTCAACACATACTGTTGGTTGCTTTGTTGTTTAATGCCGCACTCAGCAACAACGGTCCATACAATCAGGTGATCAGCATCATGAGCATCGATCTACGCAATTGGGATACAATGTCATATGTCAACCAAGTCAGCGAGACTGACCACCTGATCCCGTTACTCGTCTCTTACAATATGCATGAGTTGCTGAATACCAATTCTATCTAGATCTTCCTGAGTCGTCCACATATTGAAGAAATCCTGAAGAACCACTAAATTCTCTTGTGCATTTGGTGTTCGTTCTGAAGAGACTAGCATAAATAAGGCTCAATGTGATTCAAACTCCACCTCAGTTTGAGCTGGGATGCTTAATGACACAAGGACACAATATAGGCAAGTCGTTCTTGTTGGCCATGATATTATTTGATGCTGGTTGTGAAATTCCAGTCACCTCACTCATCTTAAAATCCATCATGTTTTCAAATATTCATGTTGGACACATTTCTTGATTGAAGTGTCCTTATAACATGTCTGTCATCAACATATGCCTGTATAACATGTTCGTCATCAAGCCATAAAGATGTTCTTATAACATGTCTGTCATCAACATGTGTCATCACACCATGTCCCGCATCAAGGTTTCAACATGTTATAACAAGTCACGTATCGTCAAATTCTGTTATAACATGTCTGTCAACAAATGATGTTATACCATGTCTGTCATCAAGCCATCAACATGTGTTCTTATAACATGTCTGTCATCAACATATCACATGTTCATCATCAAGCCACAAAGATGTTGTTATAACATGTCTGTCATCAAGCCATCAACATATCACACGTTCGTCATCAAGCCATAAAGATGTTGTTATAACATGTCTGTCATCAAGCCATCAACATATCACACGTTCGTCATCAAGCCATAAAGATGTTGTTATAACATGTCTGTCATCAAGCCATCAACATATCACACGTTCGACATCAAGCCATAAAGATGTTATAACATGTCTGTCATCAAGCCATCAACATATCACATGTTCATCATCAAGCCATAAAGATGGTGTTATAACATATCTGTCATCAACATGTGTCATCACACCATGTCCCGCATCAAGGTATCAACATGTTATAACAAGTCCTGCATCGTTAAATGATGTTATAACATGTCTGTCACCAAGCCATCAACAGATGCTGTTATACCATGTCTGAATCAACATGTGTTGTTATAACATGTCTGTCATCATGCCATCAACATGTGTTGATATAACATGTCTGTCATCAACGTCTTGTTATAACATGTCTGTCATCAAGCAATCAACATGTATTGTCATAACATGTATTGTTATAACATGTCTGTCATCAACATGTATTGTTATAACATGTCTGCCATCAACATGTATTGATATAACATGTCTGTCATCAAACCGTCAACTTTTGTTATAGCATGTCATCAAGCCATCAACATCGCTGTTATAATGTCATCAAGCCATCAACATACACTGTTATAACATGTGTCATCAAGCCATCAACATACACTGTTATAACATGCCCACATCAAGCTACCAACATACCTCATACAGCATCTCCACTTCTTCAACTAATGATGAACAAAGGATTATCTTGTTGCCAGGTGAGCCAATACCTTCTAAGATGCTACGCAGCTGGTACGATCTGTTTTCATATTTGCACATGTGCACAATCTGTAAGTAAACAAAACTTCTAAAGTTATTAAACATACAAAGGACAATTTTCAATAGCCCATAACATGTCTTACCTGTTCTTTAACAATCAGGAGTGAGAGCCGCCATTCAAAGCTGAACAAAGGATGCCCATACAACGTTTTTCCAATTTCTACAGAAGAAGATTAACGAATCCAAATGATTCTAAAACAATGGTTCTGCATTTCTCAGGGGGTTCCAAATGAAGAGAGAAATTATTGATTAGTTTATGTCACGGCACAGGCAAAAGGCCTTATATCCATGTAAAGCAGTATATTGTGTAAACTTTGTATGAAAAGATTTTCCTAACTGGGCATAACTTTCAAAGTTCAGGTAACTATTTCTAAGTTTTCTGTTAATTCAAAATCTAACACTTCTGATGATCAAAATTATCCCTAATCATCAGCAAAAACCCGAGCAATAAGAAACTTCCTCCAGTTATTGTACCACTTACCTGCTTGACTCGTCCATACACAGCTGCCTCCATCTTGGATGTGATGATCAGCAGAGGTTCATGGATGTACGAGGCAACATAGGAGTCAATTCCCTTGGTCCACTGACTCGCGAACACCATTCTCTGTCGTGGAACATCTCGTTTCAAGTTGGATTCTCGGATGACATCAGCATACGATTTCATGATATACTTCACCTGTGAAAATGATCATAGTGTCATTTCAGATTAATACATATGCCAAACACACAAAATCTGTAATGTATATTCGAAAACATAGTGAGTGAGTGAGTGAGTTTAGTTGTACGCCGCACTCAGCAATATTCCAGCCATATGGCGGCGGTCTGTAAATAATCGAGTCTGGAGTCTGGATAGCTCCTCAACACTCATGTGGATATCGGCTGGTCTGAAAGGCTGCTTAACTCATTGTACAAAAACATATTTTGAACCATGCTAAAAGCAGCTTTATTATGTTGAAGACAATACTGGTCACCTCTTACGACAAGCATGGACTGCTGAAGACAATTTCTAACCCACATCTTCACGGGTCAACAGATACTCATCTGAATGAGTGAGTGAGTATGGTTTTAACCCGCTTTTAGAAATATTCCACATCACGGCAGGGGACGCCAGAAATGGGCTTCACACATTGTACCCATGTGGGGAATCGAACCTGGGTCTTTGTCATGACGAGCGAATGCTTTAACCACTAGGCTACGCCACCACCCCTGATGAGTGAATGAGTGATTGATTGGTATAATTAGCTTGTGCTGACATACAACCATGTTGCCATCATTTTGTTAGATTACTGGACCTATTTCTACCCCAAAACACATGGTCCTTCAGAAGTAATAACACAAAAAACAGGAGACCATAGCAAAAATGTCATGAAAATACAAATTTAGATTGAATGCAAGTAAGTAAATGGAAGGGAGAATTAACCTCACCTCAGACTTGAACACTTCAGTGAGTATCTCTGCATCATCTAGAACCTGAAACCAAAATATTCACATGTTTAGAGTTGTTGGGTGACAGTACCTTGCATCATAGCTGTTTAACATGCATGACAAGTGTAGATTGTTTGAGTTTGGTGATATCCAACAGGATATATTTTGTCAAAACATGTCATCTTCAGTCCTTGGTTGAGTCATACTGGGATTTATCTAAGATTTTCAAACATGTGTTAGAAAACTTAGGAGGAGGCATGATTTCCTGTAAAAAGTTGTAATTATTCCAATTTATTAAAAGTCGTAAGTTTCCTCAGTCCTCAGGTATTACAGTTGACCTCAGGTATTACAGTTGACCTCATGAAACGCAAAGTAATTGGTAATACAAATTTTCAGTGTGGGATTTTTTTGCAGTATTTACGGTTGACCTGAACCTGAGTGAGTTAAGTTTTACGCCACACACCAATATTACAGCTATATGGCGGCGGTCTGTAAATAATCGAGTCTGGACCAGACAATCCACTGATCAACAGCATGAGCATCAATCTACACAACTGGGAACCGATGACATGTGTCAACCAAGTCAGCGAGCCTGACCACCCGATCCCGTTAGTCACCTTTTACGACAAGCATGGGTTACTGAAGATCAATTCTAGCTCGGATCTTCACGGGTACCTGATCCTGAACCTCAGGCTGAGATCATTGCTACCGTCAGACTCGCTTACTTGGTTGACACATGTCATCGGTTCCCAATTGCGCAGATCGATGCTCATGCTGTTGATCACTGGATTGTCTGGTCCAGACTTGATTATTTACAGACCGCCGCCATATAGCTGGAATGTTGCTGAGTGTGGCGTAAAACTATACTCACTCACTCACGTTACAGGACCTCTGTCAACAAAGCATCAAGGCAAACTTACAAGATGGCAGAGACGGTTGAGGTTTGTGTACTTCTTTTCCATCATACGTTGAAGACAAGGTGGCGTGGCGACAAGGACTTCGCAGCCATTTATCAGAGGGATCTGCAATTGAATTAGTTTTATCAATCACAATAGCAATCAAAGGCAAACAACACGAATAACCTCAGAGGAAGACACCATTGGTCATATCCAACTAGTTTGCTGCTATTATGAGATGAGTTGGTTGTGTAAATATGATATAATCTTGGCGGAAAACAACTAGTCTTCTTGATTTTCACTTGTCTCAGAGTGAGTGAGTTTAGTTTATAACCGCTTTTAGCAATATTCCAGCAATATCATGGCAGGGGACACCAGAAATGGGCTCCACATTGTGCCCATGTGGGAATTGAGCCCGGGTCTTTGGCGTGACAAGCGAAAGCTTTAACCACAAGATTACACCACTGCCCCGACTAGTCTCAGAATAACAGACTGGTGTAACACTATTAGTCATGGTCACTAGGCAGAGTGTGTTACGCTAGTGGCAGTGTCCATCCCTAATAATGGCAGGACATTATACCGATTGCCTTCATTATCTATACCTTGATATATCTTTGCTTAAAGGGGAAGTGTACACGAATAAATCACATTTTCTTCTTATGTGAATCAAAGTGAACTGTTTTAATTAGTTAATACCAATGTTTGAAAATATGCACTCATTTTTCTTACAATGTAAGTATAACCCTCAAAATAAGTGCTGAAATGTTATGCCAATATGAGGCCTTTGTTTGCCGAACTAAACAGGCCAGAGTTACCGCCCTTTGAGTATGACCTAATTGGTGCCACTTGATTTTAAACTGGTCTCCTGTCTAGTCCCAAATCAAAAGATAATAATACCGAAATTAATCACGTGAAAAAAAGTTTGTGAAAATACGAAAGAAGCACAAGAACAGAAAATGTAAGCAGCAGGACAGATTGATCATGTGTATTTTCATTCACAACCTCACCTCAATGAAAATACCAAATATGTATAACAATGTTGACAAAATGGCGTGTTCACTGACACGAGTACGCCAGAGTTTTCGAAGGAAATTTTCGTTGTTTCAAGCAACGTATATGCATAAATGTGACATGTAAGTAGATAGTCAGATATTAAGAGAAGTACCATCATCTTTGTGCATGCGTCATAATAATAATAATAAATGGATATTTCTTGTGCGCCATAGTCCATCCAGAGCATGCTGAAAGCTCTACATACAAAAAGAGTCACTAGAGTTGATGAGGAAGATATGACAGTTCGTCAAAATGACCATGAGAATATTTCACAGTTGTAGGTTGTAGACTCTTTTTAGAAGAGGAAGGTTTTGAGTCCCGATTTGAATGCTTCTAAGGATGCAGCATTTTTTAGACTGTTCCACAGGGTTGGTGCTGCAAATTTGAATGACCTATGGCCAAAGTGTTTGGGGAACTGAGAGAAGATCTTGATTCTGGGAAGCGGAGAGAACGGGCAGGCATATATAGTATGACCAGAAATTATTGAGAATTTTAGGAATATGTTTAATTGGATTTCTAGTATAAACAACCTTGACCAGCTATCAAGTGCTTGGTTTCATTCAAGAGAGACAACTCCGTTAATCCTTTTTCATTAGTTTGTGAAGAGTTATCCCCCTTTGTTTACTTGCTAGCAGACGACATTTTTAGTGATCCTCAGTATGGATGATTTAGAGAAGAGGAGGTTGATTTTAGAGTATTATAACAAGGACATCAGATCAGCTAAAGTGATTTCAAGTAGAACAGGCATCCCTTTGTCCACTGTTTATCGTGTTTTGAAAAATATTGCAAATGGATAAGATCTTGGCATTGGGAGGCGCAGGTAGGCCCAGAAAATTGACTGTTGGTGACAGGAGGCGGCTTGGTATTCTTGTTTCTAAAAACAAACGAAGGAGTTTAGAAAACTTAAGGCTGGATATGATTGATTGAGGAACTGTGGCTGTCTGTAAGAAGACAATTAGAACTGAGCTGCATGCAATGGGTTGGCAGAAAAGTCGAGGAATTCCATCACCGATCATGAAACCTGAACAAAAAAGAGCGAAGGTTGAACTGGTGCTTACAGCATAGAAATTTTAACTGGGACAAGGTGATTTTCTCAGATGAAAGTTCTGTGTGGCTGTTTCCTAATACACTGAAATTCTGGACCAAACAAACTGAAACACCTTTGTATCAGCGCCCAAAGTACAGTCCGAAATTTAATGTGTGGGGTGGCATATCTGTGTTATGGGCAACGCCCCTCTGTGTATTTGAAGGGAATATGAACAGTGAAGCGGTACAAAGATATTCTCAAGGTACATTTACTTCCATCTGCTCACGTGTTCTATGGAAATGTTTGGATTTTCCAGCAGGACAACAACCCAAAACATCATTCAAAGCATTCACAGGCCTGGTTTAGGACCCAAAATGTGACATTATCAGATTGGCCAAGCTATAGCCCTGACCTAATCCAATAGAAAATGTTTGGGGACTTATGAAGGAAAGTGTCAATAAGAAAAATCTGACAAATATTGCTGAAATGAAAGAAGAGGTGGTCGATATTGGGACAGAATGGACCACGACTTTCTAACTTCTTTGATCAGTAGTATGCCCTGCTGCATTGAAGCCTGCATTGCTGCCCATGGTGACTTGACAAAATACTAACTGTTCACCTGTCTTTGAATATGGAGTTATGTTCTGCTAATATTCACATTTAATACGTGAGTAATGAGTGAAAAAAATAAAAATTTTACAATCTTTAAATTCTCAATAATTTCTGGTTGTACTGTATGTTGACAACATCTCAGAGAGGTATGGAGGAGCTAGGCCATTTCTGCAGCGGAAAACGAGTGAGGATCTTGAAATGACTTCTGGCTTCAACCGGCAGCCAATGCAGACTCTGGAGGATTGGGGTTATGTGAGACCATTTGGATGTTTTAGTGACAACTCTGGTGGCAGCATTTTGAAGTTTTTGAAGTCTGAAGAGAAGATCATTAGAGATTCCAAACAGTAGGCTATTGCAGTAGTCAATCCTGGAGAGAACAATTGACTGAGAACTTTAGCACCATCTGTGGTTACAAGATGGCGGATGTTACCAATAGAGTGGAGATGGAAGTAGCCTACTCTACAGAGATGGTTCACATGTTGCTCCATGGTGAGACAAGGATCAAGATAAACACCTAGGTTCTTTACACTGGATGAAAGTGGGATATCTGAGTTGTCTACTGTGATGTCCGTAGAGTTTATCCTTTTCAGATGTTGCGATGTGCCAATCAATATAGCCTCAGTCTTATCATCATTGAGCTTCAGCTCATTTGTCATCATCCATGAACTAATTGCCTCCGTGCACTGACTCACTCTTGATCTGGCTATTTGTACATCCTCTGGTTTGAAGGAATCCATCAAAACTCAATGGAATACACCTATTTTATTTAACTATCGCTTGCTACGATACCTTCCCATGCATGTTCTAAAACTAATGAGCAAGTTTATGCAACAAGTAGGCGAACGGATACACAGTGTAAAATCTGAAATTGGCTTTGTTTACATTTCAAACAAGTGGTCCTTTCCCAGCCCGGCATCTGATATATTTCGTTCGATTTCAATGAAACACTTCGTATTGGTGACAGAGTCCATTTGTCAGTTTATTTTTTAACTGTATGAGGAATTCAGCGGATTCATGCAAGGAAGATGGTGTTGAATTATACAATTGATTTTATGAACGAAACATAACCGACATACATGTGACATGATTTTATAAACACTCTGTAATATGGCTGAAAATTCATTTTGACGTTAAGTTTGTTTGCGTATTTTCCAAAACATTCTCAGCGATTCTCGGGTTCATCGACAATGTTTCAGAACGTGCATTGGTGATTCGATTATACAACAACAAAACTACCGTTGATCACAATGATACGTCTTTTTCTTTTAAATTCAATTCTCCCAGTAAAATTTAACATTTGAATTAAGACATACTATAAATTACGCAAAACGCAGTGAATGGTGATTTAGTAATGTGTCAAAACTGGCGAGATTTACGATGCATGTAATTTTTCAGTATATTTGATCTGCAATGAGCGGATGATATCATAGAAAAACGAATTTCAAACAGAGTTCAAAACTGCAAATTGCATTTATCTGCGTGATGTATTTGGATATGTACTTTCGATATCAAAGTGAAGGTGGAAGAGGAGGGATATATCGTACGATTTATGTGGGAATTTTAGTAACAAACGTAGAATGCCGACACATTTATCGATGGCAAGCTGGATATGCACAGATCTATACGTTTTAGTTTTTGTGAAAAAAGATACTGTTGGAAAGGCGACAGACTCAGGTTGAATATGTTATACAATTTGGTTACGTGGTAACACTTTTAGTACAATGTATGCGTTTTTTCAAACTGCAACGTCATCACAGTGTGGAACTGACCACATAGCCAGCTGACAGTCAGGCAACAGCTGGATTAAAACAGTAGCCGAGACACAAAAACCACACCTATACCTGCACCACGTGAAATGGGTCTAATAAGGTCTAACAACGTCATTCGTTTATCGTTTGGGCACCAATGACGTCATTTCCAAGGGACATAAGTCATGGTGTGTTTATTGTGGACATAGAACTCTCGGTAAATGTTGAAAATATTAATTGATATAACGCAACAAATACATTAGTTACTTCTGATATATGTACGGGTTTGGATATAAAATTACTTGATAAACACTTTTTATGATGAAAAAGTGCGAGACAAAAAGGTTAATTTTCGTGTACACTTGCCCTTTAATCTGTATTCAGAGTCATTACAAACCACTTTTGACTCCTCGCATCCACCAGCATAAATAGAAATAACTCTTGGTTTCGACCGTTCTTGTATGTAGTTGGTGCAAGCATCAAACACGTTCTGGGCCTTCTTCCATGACGGGACGAGAATCAGGGCAAAGGGCTGCAACAAGGCCGTACAGACATGGGATGAGTTGTCAGTCAGCAAGTATCAGGGAAGGACTGACTGACTGACTGAGTTTGGTTTTACGCCGCTTTTAGCAATATTCCAGCAACATCACGGCGGGGGACACCAGAAATGGGCTTCACACATTGTGCCCATGTGGGGATTCGAACCCGGGTCTTCGGCATGACGAGCCAACGCTTTAACCATTAGGCTACCCCACCGCCCCATCAGGGAAAGAGAAGAGATTAGCTGAGTCACTCTCGCAAAGAGCTTCCACACAGCCCACTATGAAGGCAGGACTGTTTGAGGACAAATGGAACCCAGTATACATGCATGAATAGAAACTAATGCTACATTTGTTTGTTGTTAAACACCACCATCAGCAATAGTCCAGCTATATGGCGGCGGTCTATAAATAGTCGAGTCTGGACCAGACAACCTTGTGATCAACAGCATGAGCATCGATCTATAAAGTTGGCATGACATGTGTCAACCATGTCAGCGAACCTGACCACCCGATTACGTTTAGTTGCCTCTTACAACAAGTATGATTTGCTGAAGACAAATTCTAACCCGGATCTTCACGGGTGTAACACTACATGTAGTGCATGATGATTTGGACTGACTGACTGAGTTTGGTTTTACGCCGCTTTTAGCAATATTCCAGCAATATCACAGCGGGGGACACCACAAATGGGCTTCACTCATTGTACCCATGTGGGGATTCGAACCCGGGTCTTCGGCGTGACGAGCCAACGCTTTAACCACTAGACTACCCCACCGCCCCCATGGTGATTTGGAACATATGGACCTGAGGAACCTATCGATGAATAGGATCAACATCAGGCTGCAATTACAAGCAAAACCACACAACTAAGAGATCCCCATTCCAGTCCGTGCTTCAACTGTCGTAATGCCATTTATCCAGGAATCCCCACAGGGAGGTACCTACTCCATTTCCAACAGGTATCTGCATGTAGGGGGCAGAATCAAACAGCTGCGACAACAACGGCAACAAGTATGCCAATGTTTTCCCTGTCCCCGGTGGTGATATGCCAATCACGTGACGACCTCGGCGCACAGCAGGCCAACAGTATGCCTGAATCGTCATGGGGCTGTTGAATTCCTTCTTCAGGAATGCCTGAAAAGGAGAGGCAACAACAACACCTTTACCAAGTAGAAACATGGACACTTATGAGGAAATAAACCTTACTCTCAACATAAGTAAACAAACATCACCCTCATAAGAAACAAACAATACTCTCAAGATAAGGAAACAAAACCTACCCTCAAGAAAAGGAAACAAACATCACCCTCATAGAAAACAAACAATACTCTCAAGATAAGATGAGTTTAGTTTTACGCAGCACTCAGCAATATTCCAGCAATATGGCAGCTCAAGATAAGAAAACCCTACTCTCAAGATAAGGAAACAAACCCTACCCTCATGATAAAGAAACAAACCCTACTCTCAAGATAAGGAAACAAACCTTACCCTCAGGACAAGGAAACAAACATCACCCTCATAGAAAACAAACAATACTCTCAAGATAAGATGAGTTTAGTTTTACGCAGCACTCAGCAATATCCCAGCAATATGGCGGCTCAAGATAAGAAAACCCTACTCTCAAGATAAGGAAACAAACCCTACCCTCATGATAAAGAAACAAACCCTACTCTCAAGAGAAGGAAACAAACCCTACCCTCAGGACAAGGAAACAAACCCTAGTTTCTAGATAAGGAAACAATCCCTACACTCAAGATCAGGAAACAAACCCTACTCTCCAGATAAGGAAACAAACCTTAGTTTCTAGATAAGGAAACAAACCCTACCCTCAAGACAAGGAAACAAACCCTACTCTCCAGATAAGGAAACAAGGCCTACCCTCAAGACAAAGAAACAAGCATCACCCTCAAAAGGAAACAAACCCTACCCTCAAGATAACGAAACAAACCCCTCTCTCTAGATAAGGAAACAAACCCTACTCTCAACATAAGGAAACAATCCCTACCCTCAAGTTAAGGAAACACACATCACCCTCATAAGGAAACAAACTCTACCAACAAAAGGATACAAACACAACCCTTATGACAAGGAAACACCACTGACCTGTTTAACGAGTTCAGCAAATGGCAGGTTAGTGAAGTCCAGTATTGGGCTGGGTTGTGACACCCCATGATAGACCACTCCCAGGAATGGTGTGTGTTCGGCTCGATCTGGACGACTCATCTGAAAAACACAAGGAAGGTAAGGAGCTGTTTCCTCATACAAAATCAACAGAATTCTTTATAAATCATCCATGATGACACTGTATATTTAACTGTGTACAAGACAGAGGGAAGAGGTAAAGTATTTGAAATATCAGTGAGTTTAGTTTCATGTCGCTTTCAGTAATATTCCAGAAATATCACGGCTGGGGCCACCAGAAATGGGCTTCACACATTGTACCCATGTGGGGAATCAAACCCAGGTCTTCGGGATGATGAACGCTTTAACCACCAGGCTACCCATCACCCCTATTTGAAATATCAAACCAAAGAATAAGTTATATCTTGTACAGGTGCCATGACAAGCAGTTTTAATTGGATCAAATTCTATCACACTTAGATTCAGCTTCATATTACCTGAGGTATTATTCATATTACCTGAGGTATTGCAGTTGTGTGGTGATTCCTCAGGTCTGTACCCGGAGACAGGCTCGCCAGCAGTCTGTAACCATGGCAACATCTCATCACAAATATACACAGAAAGACAAGGTACGTCATATCCACAACGATGATATTAAGTAACGATAATAATTCCTTCAGAGAGCTTTATTATTACCCCATTGACTGAGGTGTGTACATTCAATCTACATTCTCATCTCCCTTAGGAGTAGCCCTAGCTGAATAGTGAGTGAGTTTAGTTTTACGCCGCTTTTGGCAATATTCCAGCAATATCATGGAGGGGACACCAGAAATGGGCTTCACACACTGTACCCATGAGGGGAATTGAACCCAGATCCTCAGCGTGACGGGCAAACGCTGTAACTGAATATGTAAATGTGGCATGAGCAGCTTCTGCATGCTTTCACCACATCCAACCAAAGTGTATTAAAATAGATCTTACACAAAACCAAAAAAAACCTGCAGAAAATGAAAGGGTATCATTAGTCAAAGAATACGAAGTTCACAATGTTCCAAAATTACAACTGCATATTTGGTTATCATCAGGCTCATCACTCCTTGTAAGAGGCGACAAACGCGATTTGGTTGTCAAGACCCTCTGACTTGGTTGACACATGTCATCATATCCCAATTGTGTAGATCGACGCTCATGCTGTTGATCATTGGATTGTCTGGTCCAGACTCGATTATTTACAGACCACCACCATATATAGCTGGATTACTGCTTAGTGCGGCGTTTAATGACAACCAACCAACCAATCATCACTCCTTAAGAAGAACTGGCACAAATCATATGTTGATAACGAATCCCTGGAAAACTTCAAAGATCTTAAAGTGTCCACCAGTAGAGTTTCCGTGGTATTCAATACATTGATGACTTACTTTCTACCCTCTTCTTTGCCTTTTTTTCGAACCCATTCTTCCGTTCCTGAGAATCTAAAACAGGAGGAACAGACTACAGGAACAAGAACAGAAACATATCTGTGAGTGAGTGAGTGACTGTGAGTGAGAAACAATCATAATGATGATGCAGGGATATACGACACATCACTGGTGTAAATATAACACCCCACTCTGTGGGACTCCACCAATAGATAGTAAGTGTGGAATGAACATATGCAGTGCTTGATATTGTGATCCATGCTGTCCAGGGACAATGTCACCACCCACCACCACCATTACCACCCACCACCACCATCACCATTACCACCCACCACCACCATCACCACCACTCCCCCACTACCCCCCCACCACCACCACCACCACCACCATTACCACCACCACCCACCACCACCACACCACACCCACCACCACCACCACCACCACTACCCCCCACCCACCATTACCACCCACCACCACCACCACCATCACCCACCACCACCATTACCCACAATCACAACCATCACCCACCACCACCACCATCACCACCACCACCCACCACCCACAGCCACAATCACCCCACCACCACCATCACCACCACCACCACCACAATCACCCACCACCACCACCCACAATCACCCACCACCATCACCCACAGCCACAATCACCACCATCACCCACCACCACAATCACCACCATCACCCACCACCACAACAACCACCATCACCCACCACCACTATCACCATTACCCACCACCACCATCACCACCACCACTATCACCATTACCCACCACCACCATCACCCACCACCACAACCATCACCCACCACAACCATCACCCACCACAACCACAACCCACAGCCACAATCACCCACGACAACCACCCACAGCCACAATCACCCACCACCACCACAACCATCACCCACCACCACCACCCAGCCACACTACCCACTCCATCTGTTCAAACCTGCTAATGCTGCTGAGCAAGTATTCTAGCCTGAACCCCTACAGGGTATGACAGCAAGAAGACTAGTAAACAAATTCAAATTGTTCAAGGTGGTTTGTTAGATCTTAATCACTTTTCTGGTATTATGTAACTATGAATAAAGAATAACCCCAAGCTTAAACCATAGCCCCTGCCCACTTAGTAACAGCCCATCCCACCTCATATATGTGTCTGTGGCCAAACGTCAGACATGTCAGAAATTCATCTGGGATTCCAAACTATGTGCCTTTAGCAAACACCTTGGAAGAAAATATCATTCGATATTTGATCATTATAATATTTTCCCTTCATAAATATTGAAAAATTGGGAAAATTTTGATATAAATTGGGATATTGTTTGCTGCAGACTTAGAACCAAATATTGGATGAGCAGGCGGAATAAATCAGTTATAGCCTATTAGCCAGGCCATGTCTCTAGTCTGAAGCTAGCAAACTAGTGGTTGACAGTATGAGCACAGATCCATAGTTCCAAGACATATGATGTGCACACAGCATCAACATCACACAGATACCTGACAGAGTTGACTTCTAGGCTTGACATAGACTGGGAGGGAGACTTCTTCAAGATTGACCTTAAGCAAAAAAGCAAAAGCATTCAAAATAAATTTCCATGAGGACTAAATTATTTGATCATGAAATACACAGTAACCATGGAAACTGAGATGCACAGCAAGGCAGTAAAGAACTCATGTCTGGAAAACGCAATCACACAATTACTGAGCACATCACTGAGTTCCATTAACTTACCCAAGTTTCATCTCAGGTGAATCTGATTTGGAGGAACACGACTGTGAAGAGACCATTGCACATTTGGGAAGGCGGGATGGAACAAATATTTCACAAAACTTTTCTTTTTGCGAGGCCTCTGTAGATTTACCATCTCTTTGATTGTCACTGGCTAGACTTTGAGAGCTTGGACAACTTCTGACGGGTTTCAGTCCCATAACATTGGCAAGAGAGTTAGTGTCCGAGCCTCCACTCTGAGGTTCAAGAACTGGCATCCCATCATGCATGGAGGCACCAGACGGTCTATTTTGACTAGAAACAGAACTCTTAGCATCACACATTCTCAGGGCAGGACTGTCTGAATCTGATGATGTGCTGAGGAAAGAATACCCTCTTCCTAACACAATCTTCTTGGGTTGACCGGTATCAGAAAGTGCATCCTCATAATGTTTGGATTGATTACCCTTCAGATTCTTTCTGAAAGAAGATGCGGAATTTCCATCTCCTGATTTGCCCCCTGTCGACACCACATCGAGTCCATCAGATCCACAGGAAGCACCACCAATCATCAGATTATTTGAACTAATGTCTCCAACCCCTACGTCCCCTCCCTCCAACCACTTCCCCGGCCCCCCTGAGTGTGGTCTGCTCATACTGTTCACCAATCCCCTCGGTAGTTCCGTGTCACTCTGACTGACCTTCACTGACCTTGCACTATGGTGGGGCTCGGTGTCGGACATGAACATATCCAACCTGCCTCCCCTGTGTCTTACTGGAACATCACTTTCACACTCACGACTTGCGTCTCTGTCATATACTGTCGTCCTGTACACCTTATGTCGGACTTGTGGATCACTTTGAGTTTGGTGACTTCCGTCTGAATCAGTGTTTCGGTGATTAAAGCCATTATCGTCTTCTATCATACGGAGATAATCTTCTGGCAACAATTTCTTTTTCGGTTTTCTTGGTTTGACAACTTCCTCAAGAGCATCTGAAATGACATCATTTCACACAATCAATCACCTCCCTTAAAACTAATCACATGGCATGTTTAGAAGTCCAACTAGTTTCTTCTGCATTTCACTGTTTCCATAGCAAGAGACAATCATCTTTGACAAAAAAAGACTACGAGTGAAATATAGAATATCCTGTGACCTAATATACTTTATACAAAGTGTCGCCATGAACTAATGTATACCCTTACCACAGACCATGACATTTATGGGGAGATGGTATACAGCAATCACTCCTTATTTCACTTATGCTAATGCAAATGGGACAGCACTGTCTATCAACTCATGCTTGTCGTACGAGGTGACTTTATGGATTGGGTTGCCAAGGTCTGGTGGCATGTCAACAGGCCCCATTGCCATGACTCTTCACTCACTGTTGGGTCAAGATTTGATTGTTTGAGTGCTGTCATTTTGTTGGACTTCTGAAGAGACTTACTGATTGCCATGACGCAGAAAACCTGCGTATTTGATGCACAAATTATCTCAAATACACAGTGAATTTGAAAACTAATGTTTGCCAGTTAACCGCTCAGTGCTGATTAAATACCTGACCTGCCTTACCTTGTTTTTTGTCGTTATTAAACAATCACAGCTGATGTCTTGATGAAAGTTCCAAACTGAAGTTGACTCCCAAAAACATGCCCATGACTCACTCTCATGACACTAGGGAGTCATGATGACTCCTAAATTTTCATACCAAGGGCAAACACTGGAGAGTGTCAGTAAACAACACGACAACTTACCGTGATCTGGCTGCTGGACTTGGGGAACGATCCTTGCGGCATACTCGAGATCTACAAGCTGGTCATTCACACAGACCAGGCCATCTGGAGTGTTGAGATACAGCTTCACATACACTATGTTCCTCTCTCGGTCCTGGTGCTGGATGTCAATCTTGGGGCTCGACGAATCTGCACAATTAATCATCATTCAGGTATTTATTTCTGCTCGTCATTTAAGAGAAATTCATGCAATATTCATTGTCCACAAACTTTCTAAAGGCACTGAAACAGATCCTTTGTGTTCCTTTGAGTGAGTGAGTGGAGTGGAGTGGAGTGGAGTGGAGTGGAGGGAGTGGAGTGGAGTGGAGTGGAGTGGAGTGGAGTGGAGTGGAGTGGAGTGGAGTGAGTGAGTGAGTGACAAGGCAAGAAACATAGAAACTGGGATTAAAAATCACATCCATTATTTCTGGTGCACATATTGACACAATATGGCACAGTGAATTATAGTGCTACCAGCTCTCACTTATCTTTCGAGAAGTTTCAACCACACATCTTGCATAATATTCTATACACCTCCAGGGCTCCAGATAACTTTTGGGGGTGTGAGTGTACTTACACATCATATTGCAAGTGGAGGTGTACTGTGAATTTTGAAGGAGTACTGACATGTTTTTGTTTGAGTGAGTTGGTGATGTGGTTTGTCTGGACGATTCATCGATCACTATTTCCAACCATGTATTGTATTTGAAGACGAGTGAGAAATAATTGAGCGACCGTGTGATGCGAGAAATGTCAGGAACGACTGGATATAAATAGGAACAGTGTAGTTTTTTAGCCAATCGAAAAATAGTGACGCATATCGTTGCATTGCAACGCAAGGGATTCCTACTGTCGGGGTTTCCTCATGTGTCAAATCGTGTTTCGCAAAAGAAACTTGACAAGTATTTATCCGAAATAGATTTCCATTTGCACGATGCGCACGGAAATTAAATGTTAGGCTACAAAGGTATTTATGTGCGTACACGATACGCTTGAAATCTTATATTATGTCGTACTTAATTGATTTTGAGGCGTACATTACGCCTGTACGCCTCTTATCTGTAGTCCTGCACATCTACAAACCTTTCAAAAGTTTCTTGAGGAAATCAACAGCAGAGATGTCCCATTTTTTACACCTTCTGGAAGAAAGAAAAAAATCAACATTCAGAGGATCACACCATATGCATGGTGATAATATTGACAGGAACTAATTCCCATGAAAAATGGGAATATGGTACCAAACCCAGTGAGTTGGAACCAATCTTACCAAGATGGTGCCAGTGTACTAAGCTAGCATCAAGTTAACGAACGTGAATTTGATCTGACTTTGATAGCACCAACCAACAAGCTTTGACTTCAGGTTGACCAAGGTCATGCCAAGGTTACTGACAAGTGAAAGTGAAAATAGTGCCAGTTATACTGATTTGGCTGCCTGAGATAGGACAAATCAAAAGAGTTGTTGTCCTAATTGCAACCTTCCTAATTCTTGCTTGCCTGCCCTACACTACTATATTCTGTCAGACAAGTAAAATGCAAGTGATGGCAGTCCTCATTGACTGGCTGAATTCAAGGACTGTAATTCTAAACCAGTGTTAAACATGCTGAATGCTTCAGCTTTTCTACAAATTAGAGGCCATTGAGGGTTATACTGTTGTACTCATCTCAGTTACGATCCGGGTTAGAATTGGTCTTCAGTAACTCATACTTGTCGTAAGAGGCAACTAACAGGATCTTAAAATCACAAATTTCTAAGTCAAGAAGAACTTGAGGGATAGTGACAATCTTACTGGGATTGTGCTAAGTTTAAGAATGAATGTACTTACCGTTTTGTAGCTATGATATCCCCATCTTCAATGGTGGTCAGGAGAGTCAGAGGCTCTATAGCCCATAAGGAAAACGTCTGAATCTGTCTGGGCTCTTCCTGAAACTGACCTGGTAACTGTCGTAGGCTGAAAAGCAGCATGAAGTGACATGTAACAGACAACAAGAAGACAAAGTCATCAATATCCCCCGCAATAGCAAAATACTCTTCATGATTATGTCTACGAGTTATGATTATGTCAAATATTTAGGTGTGTATATAGAAAAGTGGAAGGATAGTATTGAAAGGTCTTTAAAGTTCACCAATTTCAGTCTAAGTCAAACTTGTTGCCATGGAAATGCCAAAAATATTTTATTCAGAATTCGAAACTACCAAAAGGCACCAGTACACCACCAGACCAATTTATGTGCCAAGTTTGGTAAAGAAATAGTGAACAGTTTTAGAGTTCTGCTCTGGAAAAGAGCACAACTACCAATTTCAGTCTAAGTCAAACTTGTTGCCATGGAAACGCCAAAAATATTGTATTCAAAAATCCAAAACTACCAAAAGGCACCAGTACACCACCAGATCTATGTATGTGCCAAGTTTGGTGAAGAAATATTGAACAGTTTTAGAGTTCTGCTCCGGAAAAGACATGTGCACGGAAGGATGGACGGACGGACAGAGTCCATTTTAATACCCCCCGCAAAACGCGTTGCGGGGGATAAAAATAACCAGTTCCTCATACTTAAGCATCCTGAGAGAGAGAGAGTATGGTTTTTAGCAATATTCCAGCAATATCACGGTGGGGCACACCAGAAATAGGCTTCACACATTGTGCCCATGTGGGGAATCAAACCCGGGTCTTCAGCGTGACGAGCGAACTCTTTAACACTAGGTTACCCCCCTGCCCCTGTACTTACAAGGACAAAGGGATGAGTTCCGATTCACCGTGGTCCACAAAGTAGCAGCTGAAACAAAACCAGTGATTGATATTGTTGGATTGATCGATATGGCCTTGTGCCTCGACACAGAAATGTGCATCCTGTACACACCAAAGTACAGAATGGTTGCAGAAAAAATAAATATTGTGGTCTGAGGCTTAAACAAAAATATTCACTGTACTAACTTGTCAACAGGAAACTCTATGTTTCTGTAAATTATATATAATTACATTTAATTTAATGACTTCTTTGATGGGCATTTTAGAAGCTGAGTTGATGAAGAATGATGACAATTTCTATGGATATACAACTTCTTTTATTCTGTGAAGGGCGACGTTTCGACATAGATTCTAATGTCGTCATCACTTGCTTGACAATGACATTAGAATCTATGTCGAAACGTCGCCCTTCACAGAATAAAAGAAGTTGTATATCTATAAAAATAATCATTCTTCATTTAATTTAATATAATAAAGGTACATTACACTACACTTTTCATCACTTCACGTGACCCTTAAATTTCCTGAATGGAGCCAAACATTTGTGATTGGGACCCCTAGTTTTATAATTCAGAGCCAAACACTGAACCCAATGCAGTGGATATTTCCAGCTTGTAATGCATAATGACTGAAGATTACAGAGTGAAAGTACATGTTTCAGACATGGAAGATAACTTAAGACACATCATATTCAACACAGGTTAAAAAATGATGAATAAAGAGGTGGGGTGAAATGGGGATTAGCATCGCACTTAAGATTATTTCGCTCATATGACGACATGCATGTGTGTGTATGTGTGGCTGCTTGTACAGGCCCAGACTTAAGCTGGCTTTATAGTGCTAGCTGACTGAGATACCATGCCGCAGTTAAGCATGAATACCCTACTCAGACACATTATGCTGACTCCAAGCCGACCAGTCCTTGTTGTACCCATTAATGCTGAGCGCCAGGCAGGAACCAACAAGTACCATATTCGTACAAACCTGTAGAGGTTATTGATTCTTTGAAGAAAGTCCTCCTTGGGGTACATATAAGCATTTAAATGTCCATTTTAAATCCTACGACAGTTGTAACAATATTTTAATAAAAATATTTACAAAACAAAAAACTTATTTTTGTCTTGTGAGACCACCCCTACAGGACCCCCTACAGCCAAGATCAGGTAACTCTGTCTGTCTACCTCGTACCTCACTTTTCATGCTGTCGTTCTCAGAACACACATGCGTGGTGTCCTTAGAGTCTTATCTCTTCCTATACTCGACGATGAGTGATAAAGTTTCTCAAACTGTGTGTATGGTTCCTCTCTTTACGCATGGGCGTTAGATGGACTTCACATATTGATATTTTCATTCATCATTTGTTGTATTTTTGTGCCGTGGGTTTCTGTTTTCCAGCCATGTGGCAGGCAAAATGGCGAACCAAGCGGTCGTGGTTTCCCCTCTACATGTTAGCTTTTTAGCCTGTAGTTGGAAGTTCATATATTATGTTTGCATATTATATGGTAGGCTTGCCTTAATGGACATTTAAATGCTTATATGTATCCCAAGGAGGACTTCTGAAAAACAATTTAACGTCTTAAAGTATGACGCGGCCGGGGATTGAACCCGCAACCTTCCACTCTCTGGGCAGATGCTTTAACCATTACACCACAGAGGCGGTTGGAGAACAAAGAGGGAATACATAAGGCCTAAAAAAAAAGCTTGTGGTTCCGATTTCCCGACCGACCCTAAATATTCCCGCCAAGCCTAACAATTTTACTCACCACATAATATATTAAATTTATTTTCTGACACATGAGTAATGTAAAAATATTTTGCAAAAACCCAAAACCTACCTACCTACCTACCCTAGTTCTCAAATGTAGGAAATCGGAACCACAACATTTATTTTTTTGGGGCCTAAGGACCAAGGTTTTACTTCAAGACAACCATTTTGACACATGTAAGTTTGACATAACTCTGTTTGAATCATAAAATACAGTCGAGCAACGTTGTCTCGATATTAATGGGACCAAGAAAAAACATCGAGTTATCCGAACTTCGATACATCCGACCAGGCATGTCATCACATATCACTATGACAGAAAACAAAACGCTTCTCAGTATGTTTTGATTCGAAACTATAATCCGTTATTAGTAGTGTTTAGTCGTAACAGTGAGTACTTCCTAATTAATTCCTTCTTAATTAATCCTAATTAAATAACAAACAAGTGACACCTTCAACTCAATTAGACCTAATTAGTTTACACTACCGCATCTCTTTGATTCATGCTGCGTAGTGGTGTTCCGATTAATTGAAATAATCGAAGATTGGTCGCAGTGACCAAACGACCAAGCAATCAATCACATTTTCTCATAATGGAACGTAAACGATTTTGGAACTACTGTATTAGTCTTTGAAATACTTGACAATGGAACATATCTTAGAAGTTGTCAGGGCCTGAAAACGTGTTTAATTCACTCCACTATCTGAAAAGTCATGACTGAATATTTCTCTAAGACTCCAGGAAGTTAATGTTCATGATATATGATTCGTCACTTTAAAGTAGCAAGTTGCATCATGTAATACATATCTGTAATTACAACCTGGATAGGAAAATCTGAAAATTGACGCTAACCAATTTTTTTCGATGATTGTTCGTTGGTAATGAAGCAATAATCAATTGTAAGATTTCAACCAATCCCCAACACTAATGCTGCGCCATGTGTAAACGTGTGGAAACAACCTCAGTTCAGAGGGATACTTCCGCTAAAGGTAGGTGAATATCGAGCTTCTTTGCAAATATCGAGTTAAAAGGGTAATTCTGCTTGTTCGGACGATGAAATTATATCAAGATATCCGAAATATTGAGACATCCATATCGAGTTAAAAGAGCTTGAATAATGTAATTTTTTTTAGTAAAATTGATATTTTATACTTATCCTCAATCATGCGTATTTGCTTTCTTTTCCTTCCATGCGAATGGTAGTGGAACACTTAGAATCCCTTGTAGTTCCCTGAAGAGGACGTAAAAGTTCTCTCACCAACGATTGCCTCCCTTTTCCCGCGCAAACAGTCATGTGACCTGCCATGTTTGTCACTCTCTCCTGAATAAGCCCATGCACCTGGGTTTGCTGGGAAACCCGAAGTGTCTTCTGCGGGGGAGGCTGGGAGGGCTTGACATCATGAGTCAGGATCCTTATCCTGACTCATGCTTATTTGCTTCCATGAATTTCCTTATCCTGACTCATGGATTGTTGGTGAATCGGCCCGGTTGTTGGCCACTTCGTGGATTCATCAGCTGTTCTTAGATACGTCCTGTATTCCCCCCATTGGGACTGTGTACCGGCACTTCCTGGATCCTCCTCTAACTTTCGCTGTCAACTAGGGGGGACCACATCTTGTCATACTTCTCTAAGACAAGTGAATCTTTTTAGATTTATGTGGATTTTAGATATACTAGTATCTTCTTCTTACTAGTTATCTATAAACAACTCATAGATTATGATAAGATCGTTACCATAAATGAGTTGCGACCCCTTATCGTATAGGTAAGATCATTACCCGTACAGAGTCTTAATCAGTCCTGCTAGTCTGGTGTAGACGGAGCGCATGGACTCTCAACCAAAACTTTCCAGAGTAAAGGTTATGAACAAGTCAATGTGATAAAGGGTGAGATTCCCAACTCAGCGCCTTTGTGGAACCGTTAGTTGTAGTGCTACAAGTGGCCAGAAGTGGTAAAATCATTACCCGTGAAAGTCTTAATCAGTCCTGCTAGTCTGGTGTGTGGACGATGTGGACTCTCAACCAAAAGGAGTAGAGGTTGGCAAAACTCTACACCTTTGTGGAACCGCTTAGTTGTAGTGCTACAACAAGTGGCCAGAAAGTGGTGAAAGCCCTCCATTATAGAGGTTGGCAAACTCTGTGTCCGACTTTCAAAAGCAGCCCTCCATTATAGCTGATATCTAGCAGCTTCCATGCAGAGTAAGTGTTGACGCCAGTGCTCTGACTTCGTGTGGGTTGGAAGCCCTTGGAGGTTCTAGTCCTGCTGCTTTGTCAGCTCACATCCAACATAATATCGTCGTCTTTGAGATTTCTACGGTCGTGTCTGCTGACAACAGAGAGATGACTGTTTCTGGAATCATGGCTTGAATCTTGACTCATCGATCTGCCTGTAATATGATGCCATTCTGATTGACAACAAATCTTGCCCACTGCAACTCTTCCTCCAGAATCCAACACAGCACAACGCTTGTTGCTGTTGAGGCCGAGGCGCTCCAGTCAGCTGATTACTCATGTAAAACAGTTATATGGTTGAGGTAATTCCAACCAGGTACACGCTTCAGCGGTAAAGAAGATGTTATTACCGGAATCTCGATGATATGCAGCAATGATGCATCATTCTTCGTCTTCAAATCGCCAATGATCTGTGTTGAAAGCGAGCTGACATCGATGTGAAGTCTATTTATAGTAGACTGGTTGCCACGAAAAGAAACCATCTGTCACTTGTTACTGCAAGCCTCCAGATAAACAACGCTTAATCTGCTGTCAGAAGAAGACCTCTATGCATCCCGTGAAGATGATGGAACCATGTTTTACACTGCTATCTAGACTGTGGATGAAGTCTTTCCACGTTGGAAGGGTTGTTTACAATTGTAGACGACTTCCTGGTACGTGAACCGCCTTCTTCGCAGGGCGTTGTCTCTCATGGACCAATCAGATTCCAGATATGTGACCTCACCAGTGTTGCAGCAAATTGATCATCATGAAATCTTGTGCAGTCATTGGTTCCTTCATCATCACTGGTCTTGTCCGTAACCTCGCTATTCAGCTTGTCCCTGAATAACACGAGTGAACACAGGTGTAGTTGGTTGAGTAAAAGCGCGCGAAATTATTTGCCGCTTAGTGCTGATGTAAGTAGACTGTCCCCCTGGCAGTTGCGTCTCTATTCTTCAACTTCTTATTCTTCACTGAAGACAATGCAGTCGTCATCTTGTATAGATGTTCTGATGAGGTTCCCACGCTTCCTTAACGCTGTTACTGGTTGTCAGACATAATCGGTCTGAATGAAGCGTAAAATATTCTTGAAAAATATTCATCCCTGATGACAGAACATTTATCAAATTGAATGCGTTGCGGTGGTTGATCATCAAACAGCTGGGTAGCTGTCGTAACTGCAGGGTCAAGATGTTCGATCTCTTGTAAACTGTGCAGGCACGCGATGTCGATGGAAATAGTGAATGTAGATTCGCGTAATCGTTCTTCATGGTCTTATAATCTAGATGAAAATCGTCTGACTTTGTTGGTCTTATAATCTAGATGAACGCCTACTGGGAGGCACGATGTCTTCCTTAACCAATGTGAACTCCGTTCGATGAGCGAGCGGGATCGTGAGAGCGTCGAAATCTTCATTCTTGTACATCTTGTACGGATGTAACCACTCCATCTGATCCCATCACTTTCTTCATCTGTTCCTTCGCGAATCTTCCTCCTGTGCCTCTGAGGGTTCATTTCGAACCCTGTAGCTGTCTGCATTGCTGATATCTGTCTGCCTTGTTGTCGGTTTGCTGGTTGTTGTGGGTTTGCTGACGGACTTCAGTCTCTTGTAGACTCAGGGACGTTGCCAAACCTCTTGTAGACTCAGGGACATTAAGCCAACCTCTTCTTCTTCCAAGACGACTGGGTCTGCCGAACATGTACGTTCGCTGACGTTGTCTTCGGCCGTAGGCTTGTGGGACGAGGCTGAATGTCTCAGGAACAGGTTCTTGCAGGGCTGAGTATCGTCGAGCGTTGTTTGTCATCGTGAGGGTTCTGCCATGCAGCTCTCTCTTCGGTGAACCTCTGCTCCATCCTCGCGCCATCTGGCGCTGTAAACTGCATCAACTGCATCAGTTTAGTCACGCGGGTCAAATATTCCAGCAACATCACGCGGGGACACCAGAAATGGAACTAAGGCTGTGTAGATCAAAGCGTTCTTTGAAACGAGCCAATGCTTTAACCGTATTCTACCCAACCGCCTAACTGCATTATGCTCGTCGATGATTCTATGTTGTTGCCTGAACTAATGCTGTGTAGATGAAGCATTCAAGAACTGTGGAGTATTCTGGTCGTCAAACAGCTGAACAGCTGTCACAGTTGTTGGGGCTGGTCGCCAAACAGCTGAACAGCTGTCATGGTTGCTGGGGACGATCGTGTCGTCGTGGAGGTAGACTGCGTCGTCGTTCTAGTACATCTTACTGGTACTTCAGGCAGCAGTATCGGAGAGTCAGCATATACGTCTGCTTCGTCAGGAGGCACAATGTCTTCATTGAACAACCTCTGATGTGTTGTCTTACTGGAACGAGTTGACTTCAACGAGGTTCTCGATGAAGACGATTCTTCTGCGCCGCAGGCAATGAAGACCTCTCCTCTTATTTGGCTAAGTCCCGACCAGTAACAGACAACTGCCCTGTAACGTACTCGGGAAACACCTGAATTTCAGAAGTAGTTAACAACATACGGTTACCGGTATTATTACCAGTATCTTGAGATGACTTCCTCTCCTGGTCTATCCCCCGTCTATAGATATAAGATAATTAATGATTAAATTGCAAATATGATAATTTAATACAGTATCTGCAACGCAAGCTGGAAGAACATGGATTAATGCATGAGGGGCATTGGGGGAGAAGATTCAGCCGCTGATAGCCGGTACCTGCAATCACTGCAAGACTTCATCAAATGTAAACAAACTACATTATGATGAATAAATGTCACAAAATATGAATAATTTTTCCAAACTTTTGGCATACGATGAAAACTAAATATAACCAAAATCATACACAGCTTAAATTTGAATACAAAATCTAAAATATTTAAGGATATGGTGCCGTATACAGGACTCCAGTGTTCGCCCAACCATCCGCGATGAAGGAGAGTGACAAGCATGGCAGTTCACATGACTGTTTGCGCGGGAAAAGGGAGGCAACTCGTGGGTGAGAGAACTTTTACGTCCTCTTCAGGGAACTACAAGGGATTCTAAGTGTTCCACTGCCATTCGCATAGAAGGAAGAGAAAGCAAATAAGCATGAGTCAGGATAAGGAAACATATGATAAATTATGATGGTTTTAGCTGGGACCGAGATGTTATATCGAGACAACCGAGATATCGAGTTATCAGAGTTCGACACAACGGTGATCGACTGTATAACTAGATGTGTGAGGAAATCTTGAAGTGATGCATGTCTTATACATTTACCTCTGTAGTAGTGAGTGAGTTAATATTTAACATCACATCGACAATATTTCAGCCATATCATGAAGATACCACTATAGTAAACACAATGATAAGGTGCTGGCAAACCAAAACCGATCTGGTTGAACCAGGATCCAAACCATGATCATGTTACTAGCACATCCAGGGGACACAACTCTGCACAGAGAGTGAACATGTTCTACAAAACTGGGCAAGCTGGGCCTTCACATATTATACAAGTATCAGTTCATGAACTCACGAAGCCTGGGGTCCCCTGGATGTCTGCATTATCCTCTCGACCTCCACACGGTACCACCGTCGATCACTCGGTCGCTTCCCTGCATACACATCACCCTGAAACAGAGTGGTTTCATCTTTTATTTAGATTAAAGAGTATAACTTTTAGATTTTAGAAAAACAAAAAACAGACACTGTTGGAAAGAATAAGGCCTTCCTATACCTTACTAATCAATAAATTTGTGTGCCAACCCAAAGTCTATACATGTAAAATGTATTTAACTGAGAGTGAGTGAGTGAGTGAGTATGGTTTTACGACGCTTTTAGCAATATTCCAGCAATATCGCAGTGGGGGACACCATAAATGGGCTTCACACATTGTACCCATGTGGGGAAGTGAGGTGAGGTGAAATGTGGTTTAACATCGCACTTAAGAATATTTCGCTCATATGATGATGTATGTGTGTGTATGTGTGGCTGCTTGTACTAGCTCAGCAGTTAAGCATGAATACCTCACTCAGACACAGTATACTGACTCCGAGCCGACCAGTCCTTGTTGTACCCATTAATGCCGAGGCCAGGCAGGAACCAACAAGTACCTTATTTTTAACGTCTTTTAGTATGACGCAGCCGGGGTGAACCCGTGACCTTCCTCTCTCCGGGCGGATACTCTAACCACTACACCACGGAGGTGGTCCCCCATATCGGGAATCGAACCCAGGTCCTTGGCGTGACAAGCAAAAGTTTTAACAACTAGCCTACCCCACCGCCCCCATTTAACTGAGAAGTATCGAACATTGACATCTGACAACACTTACAAAGCAGACGTACAACCATGATGCAATATGCATGGAGTTGGCATTATAAGTTTTATTGAATAATTACTTTAAACAAATATAAATTTCCTTGCATGGCATGAATCCATTAATGACTAAGCAGGAGATATGAAAAAGTCATTCATGTAGGATAGGTCAGGTCAGCCTACACAATTGTTACAGTTCAACAAAGGACAATAGACAACAAGGTAAAAGCAAAAGAGACAAAACCGTAACAAAGTAAGCTTGAGCCATTTCAACCAATAATAATGTGTGAAAACGTTTAGCAACTTACAAACTTTTGTGCACTCACTTAAATACAAGTCACATGTACAAAGTCATAACATAACTTATTGCTACATAACAGGAATTTGGAAATCCAATTTGAGAAGTTTTGGGGCTCATTTCAGACTGGGGGCTGAATATCTGAGCAGGTGCAGATAAATCTTTTTTATTACCCACGTGGTCAACGTATGGGTAGTTGCATACTAATCTCGTACGTCACACGAGTGTCGTATCGCGTTGACCTGTGCCGTAACGACTTGACCTGAGATTGTAACGATTTTATTGGATAACCGATTACCTCTCAATTAGGTCACATTCTGACGTAACTATTTTTTCATTCATAACAAACACGTGAATTCATTAATTCTACAACTTAAATGCATTTAGGGAATGTAAACATTGCGAACGTTGCCATGTCGCTGTTTAAGTGTGAGTCGAACTGAGACATTATATCCGTCAAAAAACATAAACGCAATGTTTCCACCAGTGATGTTAGCCGAATGAAGCAATTTGCTTTCGCTCGGTCAGATACCATAGAAAGGACACGAGTTTCATATAATTTGTATGTAATGAGACTGAGTGTAGTATTCTCTATATACAGGTATTGCTGTAATGGCCTGTGCTGATCAGTCTATGTACCACCTCAGCTGACACGAAAAGGGCCACTTACCACTGCAGGCTGGGTAGGAATGGTGGACACAGCTTGCTCATTGCTGAAAAACTGGTTCATCTGATCCTGCATTTTGTTGAACTTGCAACATTCCTTTGACATATTCATTCCCCGGGCATTCCTTGGCCAGGAAGTTGCCAGGATCTGTAATCTGCAAACAGACGAAAACAATCAGAGGACACAGTGAACATAACAATTGTCTGTACAGACAAGGCATAATGACATAAGAGAGAGACCAAAATATATGTTACAGTCGCAGAGGTACAGATAAGCTGCGTATCTGCGTAAATTACGCAAATATTTATGAGAAAACTCAATTCCTATTAAGTCTTTTGCGTACAAGTAGGCTTGAAATTTTGTAAATACTCAATAATTGTGATTTTACATGCGTACACATGACAATGTCAAATCTTAGCTTGCGTACCTGAGGTATACTGAGAGGTTGTATTTCACTAATTTTCAGGACATGAACTTGACAACTTGCAGTCTTTCTTATCGTTTCTCATATTACAGATCAAATATAAATAACAAACACTAACATCTAAACTTTATTATATTTTTAAAATTAACGGAAAATGGCAAAATACCCAATTAACTTTGAGTGAGCTGAGTACAATTTATTTGGTTACTCAAAGGAAAATTAGGATACCCAATTGAGATGAACACAAGCTAGTACATAACTCAATGACCCAAAAACTTATCTGCAGTTGGTCCGGAGAATTTGACCCTCTAACACGTTTGAACTACAGTTGGATCCTGTTATCTCGAGACACCCTATGTTGAATGTTTCAATACCTCAAATCTATTCTCATGAGCATGTAGAAAGTTGGCAAAAGGAGCAGTTATTGACACTTTACAAACAAGTTAAATTTATTGTCAATATCCACATTTATTATTTGCATCAGTGTGTATACAGCTGTAAAACATCAGTCATCAAAGACATAAGTGGGTGAGATAGTGTCCAGCAATATCATGGGACACCAAAAATGGGCTTCACACATTGTACCTATGTGGGGGATCGAACCCAGGTCTTCGGTGTGAGAGCGTACACTTTAACCACTAGGCTACTAGACATGTAGAATTTGGGGCTGACTGAAGGGCAATAATACATATGACTTTGGAGTGGGGATGCTTATTAAAGAAAAGCCAGTACTTCCTAGGTATTTTTTTGTAAACTGAAGCAAAGACACCTAACCCACCTCTGTGATTGTAATATCTTGCCAGTTGTCTCCCATGTTGTTTGTTGTCATTTTGCTGAAACAAATCAAGTATCCTCTTGATCATGCAATGTCAAAAATGGATCTACAACAAACAAACAAATAAACAAAAACAGATCAGGATTAATACCTCTTGCTTAATTACTCTTTGTTTCATACTTATCAAGAGAGTCTGAGAGTAACATTTATGCAGACAGACAGACAGAGATAATTCATAAAAGTCTCACCTCAATTCATACATAAAATACATATGGTACAAAAGCATAAAATCATATATCTATAAAAAGTGAGCCACGCAAAATAGGTTATGAGACTATAAAATAATAAATTACATATAATTGTACATAAAGTCAAACAAATACAAATAAGATGAATACGGATATATTAGTTGTCAAGCTGTGAGCAATAGTCCAGCAATATCGAAGCGGGGAACACAAGCAACAGGCTTCACAGTCTTCAGATACTTTGGTGTAATGCCACTGCTATTTGGACCACTCATCCTATCTTATAATCCTCAGTGCAGCAAGTGTTGAGGAATGAGCTGATATGGCAAGAACTGAAATTGCTACCAGGCATTAGATGTTAAGCTCAAGTGTATGTGAGTGACAGAGTATTTAATAATTTGCCAATTGATTTTGTGTCAGAAGGGAAAACTGAAAGGATAATGTAAATGTGCTAATATCTGCAAACAAAGCTTCATAATGTCTAACGTAACATCTTCTCTATACCAAAATATGCAAAAGACAATGCTTCACCCTGCTTGATTCCTGGCTCTTGCCATGTGTATTTCGCATGATTAGTTTGAACACTGTATAGTTACTTTGTGTTCCTTTGAAAAGAAATCTTAACATGAAGTCCACATGACAATACTATCTTCACTAATACTTCACCTTCTACTGCCGTATTCATCATGTTCTCAAACTGCTTGTGTAGAAACTACTGTTTACTTATGTCATACACTAATAGGGGGTTCAATTTGTTGCAGTATGAAGTGCCCTAGGTTTCAGTACTCGTACTTTCACTTTCATTTCTGAGAACTCACTATGTCTGTGGTTACTTGGGGAGGTTTGTGCATTTCTCTTGAAAAATAAACTTTTCTTCTAACGGTTTATGACCTTCACAGTAAATTCTGGCGAGTTACCAGCTGATGACATGTGACAAATCACTTCACATTCGCGCCGTAAATCCACAAAAGGGACCTTTTATTGTGCGGAAATACTGTTGGTACTTTTATTACCCTCGATACAAATCCATTTAAAACCAAAGTAGTAGTATTGTGTAACAATTGATAAAATTGTTTTTTTCTTCATCATATTTGTATATAACCATAAAATACCCTTGATTTTTCTTATAAATAAATGATTGCTCCCTATCACCAGATAGACAGGGTTGCCTGTCCTAGAGCGCTTACGTTTCTCGCCGCTGCAAGCGAAGAAGAGAAGGGTCCCGGTCTAAATCAACCGGAAGTACCGGAAGCACGTGTGCTCGAATATAAACAACCACGGATAACGTTGTAGAAGCCAATGTTTCTGCCCCTATACAGCACTTAAATATCACGATACGAAAAATGGCAAATGAAAAGAATAGTTCATATCCAACAAAACTGTCAAAAAATGTGCTACAAATGAAGGTAAGGTTAACTAAACTCATTATACAAGTGTAATATCTGAAACGTTGCAGAAAATGACCATCATTAGTGGATCTGCAGTGGTCTGAATGGATCATCCAAGGGGTAGTCAAGTGGTTAAAGCCTTCGTTTGTACCTCTAAAGGTCTGGGGAGTACTGCACTTTACCGGGCGCACTTTTTCAGATTAATTAGCGTTGCTGGGTTCCCTAACCCTAATCCCTAACCCTAAGGATCGTAAAGGGTGCCTAACTCTAAGGATCGTAAAGGGTGGCACACCCTAATCCCAAGGATCGTAAAGGGTGGCATACCCTAACCCTAAACGCTAACCCTAAGGATCGTAAAGGGAGCAGCGAGGGCTGTGCCCGGTAAAGTGCATTCTAGCCAAGGTCAACTGATTAGGAAGAAAATACCCCTTAAGCCAACTTACTTGACCTGAGTATAGAATATGATGATCATTAATTGAGAAATTCTATAAATACAGTTCATGCAGAGGAGTGTTCTCCGTATTGAGAAAGAACAGAATGAAGAAGAGAATAACAGAGCCATTGATGATGAGCACTGGGTGATGGATGTCCCTCCACTTCCAAAGAAACAGTGAGTTCACAATGTTCTGCTTATTTTTGTGGTGCAGTTGTCACTGATATCAACCATTTTTCAAGCTGTCAACCACTAATTTGACTAGCTTAGACTTAGTAACCTTGGTAACAGGCTGCAAAGACATAGCTAGATTTGCAATTGTGGCACTATGTGGACTAGGCAGATGAACATTGTCCTCAACATGCTGAAACCAGTCTTCTAGTCATTAAAATCTTCAAACGCATCTGCTGTCAAGCTCCATGTTACTGTTGCATAATTTACAGTGTGATTTTACCCGTGAAGATCTGGGTTAGAATGGGTCTTCAGCAACCCATGCCTGTCATAAGAGACGACTAGGGGGATCATGTGGTCAAGCTCACTGGCTTGGTTGACACCATTTGGTTGTCATCATTTCCCAATTGCATAGATCAGTGCTCATGCTATTAATTACTGGACTGTGTGGGTCAGACTCAGTTAATTACAGAACACCACCATATTGCTAGAATATTGCTGTGTGTGCATAATACAACAAAACTAACAGTCAATGCAGTGTGACTTTAAACTCACTCACTTATTAGATTATCGTGTACAATACTCACCAACATTCCTAAAGCATCTTTAAGGTACATGTATTAGCCTAGGCACTACATGTGTACATCAGAACACTTTCATATGCATGGAATTTTGATAAATGTGACATTAAACAAAACAAACAAATGAACATTTATCAACTTAATCGTTGTTACTGCACATGTTTATTGCAGGAGCCGCTATGATATCCAGCCCAGCTATGTTGTGTGTGAGAACCTTTGCTATGGTCGTATGTCCTTTAAAGGTTTTAATCCAGACGTTGAAGTAAGTAAAATCCTGAACAAACTGCTTTATCCATTGTGTTCATGTCCTGTTTTCATGATCATGAGTTTGATCAGTTTATTGATAGTAGTATTGATACTGTAATCAGTATTGATGCTGTGATCAGTATTGATGCTGTGATCAGTATTGATGCTGTGATCAGTATTGATGCTGTGATCAGTATTGATGCTGTGATCAGTATTGATGCTGTGATCAGTTTTGATGCTGTGATCAGTATTGATGCTGTGATCAGTATTGATGCTGTGATCAGTATTGATGCTGTGATCAGTATTGATGCTGTCAATATTGATGATCAGTATTGACGCTGTGATCAGAGTTTGATGCTGTGATCAGTATTGATTTGATCAGCTATTGATCAGTATTGATGCTGTGATCAGTATTGATGCTGTGATCAGTATTGATGCTGTGATCAGTATTGTCAGTATTGATGCATGTGATCAGTATCAGTATTGATGCTGTGATCAGTATTGATGCTGTGATCAGTATTGATGCTGTGATCAGTATTGATGCTGTGATCAGTATTGATGCTGTGATCAGTGATCAGTATTGATGCTGTGATCAGTATTGATGCGCTGTGATCAGTATTGATGCGCTGATCAGTATTGATATCAGTGTGATGCAGTATTGATCAGCCAGATCAGTGATGCTGTGATCAGTATTGATGCTGCTGGATCAGTTTTGATGTATCGCTTGATGCTGATCAGTTTTGATCAGCTTGATGCCGCTGATCAGTATTGATGCTGTGATCATCAGTATTGATGATGCTGATCAGTATTGATGCTGTGATCAGTTTTGATGCTGTGATCATCAGTATTGATGCTGTGATCAGTATTGATCGCTGTGATCAGTATTGATGTGATCAGTATTGATGCTGTGATCAGTATTGATGCTGTGATCAGTTTTGATGCGCTGTGATCAGTATTGATGCTGTGATCAGTTTTGATGCTGTGATCAGTATTGATGCTGTGATCAGTATTGATGCTGTGATCAGTATTGATGCTGTGATCAGTATTGATGCTGTGATCAGTATTGATGCTGTTATTGATGCTGTGATCAGTATTGATGCTCAGTGATCTGTGATCAGTATTGATGCTGTGATCAGTATTGATCAGTATGTGATCAGTTTTGATGCTGTGATCAGTATTGATGCTGTGATCAGTATTGATGCTGTGATCAGTATTGATGCTGTGATCAGTATTGATCAGCATGCTGTGATCAGTGATCAGTATTGATGCTGTGATCAGTATTGATGCTGTGATCAGTTTGATGCTGTGATCAGTATTGATGCTGTGATCAGTATTGATGCTGTGATCAGTATTGATGCTGTGATCAGTATTGATGCTGTGATCAGTATTGATGCTGTGATCAGTTTTGATGCTGTGATCAGTTTTGATGCTGTGATCAGTTTTGACGTGATGCTGTGATCAGTATTGATGCTGTGATCAGTATTGATGCTGTGATCAGTATTGATGCTGTGATCAGTTTTGATGCTGTGATCAGTATTGATGCTGTGATCAGCATTGCTGCAGCATTGATATCTGATCAGATCAGCTGTGATCAGTTTTGATTTTTGACGCTGTGATCAGTTTTGATGCTGTGATCATCAGTATTGATGCTGTGATCAGTATTGATGCTGTGATCAGTATTGATGCTGTGATCAGTATTGATGCTGTGATCAGTATTGATGCTGTGATCAGTGATCTTGATGCTGCTGATCAGTATCCCATTGATTGTTGTGATCAAAGTATTGATGCTGTGATCAGTTTTGATTCTGTGATCAGTGTATTGATGCTGTGATCAGTATTGATTACCCTGATCAGGTATTTAGCAATTATTCTCAACAAGGATTCTTATGATTAAAATTGCAAATACATTTTCCTAATTTCATCTTACACAGTGAGTGAGTGAGTATGGTTTTACCCTGCTTTTAGCAATATTGCAGCAATATAACGGCAGGGGACACCAGAAATGGGCTTCACACATTGTACCCATGTCGGGAATCGAACCCAGGTCTTCAGCGAGACGAGCAGACGCTTTAACCACTAGGCTACCCCACCACCCTCATCAGAAATCATTATCGTGGGTTGAGAACCTGGTTCCTCCTGGTTGTGTTTCTCGGTTTGTCTGCCTCGTACATGTTGTTCTGGGTTATATCAGACTGACAAATGCCTGAGACCATTGTCTTTCCACACGGGAGCTGCGATATTAGTTCAATACCACTCAAATCACCATAACCTGAACATGCTCACCACTGACTTTAGGTTTCATCTTCATTGTCCAAAGCTGAAGCACACCGCCTCCGTGGTGTAGTGGTTAGAGCGTTCGCCCGGAGAGAGGAAGGTCGCGGGTTCAATCCCCGACCGCGTCATACCAAAAGACGTTAAAATATGGTACTTGTTGGTCCCTGCCTGGCGCTCGGCATTAATGGGTACAACAAGGACTGGTCGGCTCGGAGTCAGTATAATGTCTCTGAGTGGGGTATTCATGCTTCACTGCGGCATGGTATCTCAGTGGGCTAGCACTATAAAACCAGCTTCAGTCTGGGCTAGTACAAGCAGCCGCGACATACACATACACACGCGATGCACGCTTGTCATATGAGCCAAATATTCTCAAGCACAACGTTAAACCCAATTTCACCTCACCTGACCCAAAGCTGAAGCGCAACCCAGAAAATTGACATTCTTCATCTGCGACAGGGTTGTAAAACTATGGTCAAATATTGCTGTAAGAGACGACATCCTACTGGCATTGTATTAATGTATCATCCACAGAAACTGATGGCCATTCACAATACTCAGATGGAACTGGATGCGGCTGAGGAGAGAGAGAAGGAAACTCACGTCTCTGAGGATGAAATGGCAGAAAGGTATTGACAGTTGAAATATTCTGTAAAGGTGTATCAACATACCTTCTACAACTATGACGATATATCGTAGTATCGATAATGGTGAAGCTTCATCTGACGATAAATATATCAATACTTTTTTTTTTGTATCGTGATGCTTACCATTGACCTTAAAATTGTTAATTTTCACTAGAAATTGATGGTTATGTCAAAATGTACAAAACTGATTGAAACCAATGCGTGTACTTTCTGTGAAACAAGTGTCGAAACATATTCTATGAATGTCATCTTGTCAAAGAGATTTGGAATAATGTTATTGCGTGGATTCAACATAAAACAGGCACTCTTCTTCATTTTGATAAGAAGAAGGTATTATTTGGATACCCTGAGAAAAGAAATGATGTGCACAACCGCATCATAATTATCACAAAATACAATATTTTCAAATCAAGACTTGTGAATAGACATCCAAATATTTCACATATTCAAAAAGAGGTTGAAATTTCATATAATTTAGATAATTACAACTCAAATGATAAATTGTAATGTACCATCATTTCTACAATTTTGGTCTTCATGCATTATGCTGTTTTGTTAAGATGTTATCTGTTTAGTTTACTTCAATATCTGTATATTTGGAAGATCAACATCAAAATTCCAGGAAATGTCTGGAAATACAGTGTACTTTCTGTCAATACCGCATCAGTCGGACCAAATAAAATGCCGGTTTTGACAGAGTGCGGTTTAGCTAGGTTCGCTTATGACGCTTCGCGACACGGAAGTTCGCTGGTCGTCGCACTGTCACTTTAGCATTATCAAGATGTTTGAATAAGAAACAAGGCAGTGTCTGAATGCACATTCATGTTGTTTAAATCAAATAAAAATGTCTGAAATCTCTTATTAAATTTCAACTGATCATATATTATCGGCAGAATTAAAATTGTAAACTATTTTTCGCGAATGTTATTAAAAACAACGATTCTTGTTTATGCTTCAGCAGCGGGTCTACAATAGAGCAAAGAGCAAAGTAACGATGTTTCAAACATCGAGGAAATCATTAAATAAATTGAAATCAACAATAACATTCATAAAAGTTGTCAAACGTACATATAAAATTACTATTTCCATACTTTTGTCAAGTCACTGACAAGTTACATCTCGGCTTTCACCGCCTCTGTCTTGACTCCCGGACACGATGCTTAATGTGAAAATATATGCATGAAGCATTTTTGTCATAGGCCATAACCTAGCACGATATGTCCAATACGCTCCATAATTTTACGATAGGTAGCATGTCTTCTTTAATATGTTCAGAATAGCATTATTTTACCCAAAACCGTATCCATTTCCATAATATGATTGGCTGCTTAGGTCACGGTCTGATTTTGACCAATCACTTCACCCTTATAAGCAGAGTCTAGTGAAAAAGCCGCCGTTAGAAACCAAATTTTATCCAATAAAATCGCTTCTTACAATGTGAAAATACTCGGCAAGAGTACAGTGATATTGTTGATGTTCAGAGCTTTCTAACGATACCGCTTCATCAAACGATTCGCCTCTAGTAAGTGACACGCGCCACTCACTAATTAACAAGAAACTGATTGACACTTCCCGCTTCTGAATAATCTCTCGAGTCAATACCCGCGAATCAACAAAATGTAAACACTTGCTTGTTTATACAGTCAAACTGCCCACAACATGTATTAATTACTCAGGGTAAGTGTTACGTACCACTCACCGATTAACAGGATACTGATTAACACTTCCCGTTTCTGAATAATCTCAGTCACAGCCAATTGTGTTGTTACATCATTTGGACCTAATTGCATCAAAGGGTTACGCCGTCTTTCATGTGCCGGTTTTTACAGATCCGTTTTCATAACAACTTGTTCGCTGGGACTGAAAACAATGCCGATATCCTGAATAGACAGATGCCGATGTTTACAGAAGTTTCTAAATGATAATAACGCATTTCTGCCGGACTGAAACTTTGTGCCGATGTAGACAGAGTGCCGGTGTTTACAGAGGCCGGTATTGACAGAGTCCACTGTAGTGGACTTTTCACTGTACATTGACTTTGTACAAAAAAAGTAAAAAAAAATAAAAAATGTACACTGTTACTTGTTATCAAAATATACTTTTTTAAAGAAAATAACTAAATAACTAAAGATAGCATATCGTGATATGCATCGAATTGTATCGTTTTAAGATATTGTGATACATATCGTGTCTTGAAATTTCTGAATCATCACATCTCTAATCTCTAATACCTTGTCAAATGATTTTATTTGTCATACAAAACAGACTTCCCCAGATATTGCTTGTGTGAGAAATTAGTGACCCAGGAAATATTGTTGGCCTTTTAGCAGGTGGTAAATTTTAGATGCATTAGCTTGGCAGTTTAAATTTTAAATACCAACATTAAGTTATTAATTTTTAAGTTGCATTATACTTAAAAAGGGTCAAATTAAAAGTCAAATGATTTGACAAAATAACAGTGAATATGTTCAAAAGATCGTTCTCCAATCTTAACATGTTTTATGAAACAGACAAAATATAAGTAGTGGTAAAATCATAGTGTGTTGGACTGAAATACAGGCCATGAGTGGTAATGACAATCATAATTGTCATTAATGTTTACAGTCTGTACATTTAGAAACATATACTCAAATACACACTATCATATTTACAGGTATAAATCTCTTGTTGGTATAATTGCCAAAAAGTTTAAGAAGAAAAGGAAACAGAAGGAGGCTGTTGATGAGGAAGCAGGCCCATCTCCGGAAAAGAAAGGGAGACAATTCCAGAAGCCATCAGATGACTAGGAAATCCACAAGTACTTTTGTGATGGAAACAACTCACTTGTCATCATGAATGGGTCAAGAGTTAACAGACAAATATTTAAGGAGGGTTTGAAATAGTATTTATTAGGGTAGTTATTTTTCTCCCATCCACTCATGGATAAGAGAGTTACAAAATCTGTCTCTACCCTCGTACTAAACACCCTGTTACTACTCTGAATGAAGTCTGGGGTGGATTATGTTTTCACTGTGTCCCATTCATCTTCATGCGTGTCACCAGTGAGCCAGTAGGTCATTGTGCCTAGATATTGTAGGTCAGTGCTCATACCATCAAACACGAGGTATTCCTTATTTAGTCTTGATTAGTTAAAATCTGACATGCAGTTGGGGCACTGATAACCTATGAGTGAAAGATTCTAAGGTGAATTTGGAAATGAGTTGATTCTGATTGGCCAGTCAGATGTATCAGATGTGTGAAACTACATTCTACCATAAATTCAGAAATTAAATGATTCTGATTGGTCAATGAGGGGTATCAAATCATAATAACCACCCTAGATTGAAACAGCTGCCTCAACTTGGATGCTTGATTCTGATTGGTTAGTCACAGGGATCAGAGCTGTGAAGAGACATTCTGCCATGATTTTAGAATTTACTTGATTCTGATTAGTCAGTCATAGGTATCAGAAGTTTGAAACAACATTCTTGGAAATTCCATGTTGTGGCCCCACAAAACAAGGACTCAACTATTGCTGCTCCACTCCATGTGTAGAGTCCACTCTGCATGTTGTAGCAGCATGTAGCTCCATGTGGTGGCCCCACAAAACAAGGACTCAACTATTGCTGCTCCACTCCATGTGTAGAGTCCACTCTGCATGTTGTAGCAGCATGTAGCTCCATGTGGTGGACACACAAAACAAGGACTCCACTATTGCTGCTCCACTCCATGTGTAGAGTCCACTCTGCATGTTGTAGCAGCATGTAGCTCCATGTGGTGGACACACAAAACAAGGACTCAACTATTGCTGCTCCACTCCATGTGTAGAGTCCACTCTGCATGTTGTAGCAGCATGTAGCTCCATGTGGTGGACACACAAAACAAGGACTCAACTATTGCTGCTCCACTCCATGTGTAGAGTCCACTCTGCATGTTGTAGCAGCATGTAGCTCCATATAGTGGATACACAAAACAAGGACTCAACTATTGCTGCTCCACTCCATGTGTAGAGTCCACTCTGCATGTTGTAGCAGCATGTAGTTCCATGTGGTGGCCCCACAAAACAAGGACTCCACTATTGCTACTCCACTCCATGTGTACAGTCCACTCTGCATGTTGTAGCAGCATGTAGCTCCATGTGGTGGCCCCACAAACACAAAACAAGGACTCCATTATTGCTGCTCCACTCCATGTGTACTCTGTCCACTCTGCAGCATGTAGCTCCATGTGGTGGACACACAAAACAAGGACTCCACTATTGCTGCTCCACTCCATGTGTAGAGTCCACTCTGCATGTTGTAGCAGCATGTAGCTCCATGTGGTGGACACACAAAACAAGGACTCAACTATTGCTGCTCCACTCCATGTGTAGAGTCCACTCTGCATGTTGTAGCAGCATGTAGCTCCATGTGGTGGCCCCACAAAACAAGGACTCAACTATTGCTGCTCCACTCCATGTGTAGAGTCCACTCTGCATGTTGTAGCAGCATGTAGCTCCATGTTGTGGACACAGTAGCTTTATCTTCCACTTCAATCACTCCCCAACATGCTCGAGTACAGATTAATCACATGTCGAGACATTGTTGTGTTGCTCTCCACATTCAAGGAAGTGAACGTGATTTGCTGATAACAGCCTGTATAACTATTTAAGATTTAGTCACAGCGGAAATTTTATGGATGTTAACTTTCACATTATAAGAAACACAGTGTTTCAGAGTATAATCTTACTCCTTCATCAGGTTAAATTACAGAAGTGTTGACATCCAGAAAATTTCCTCTTCATGTTTATCACTTCCAAATGCTTTCATATTTTTTGCAAGCAACATTATTTAATTAAAGGCCAGAGTGCAAACTTTAAAAACATCTCCTAGTCTCTAATTGGCTTCTCCTCAGCAGTGTAGATGTTATCTGCCCATGAGTGACAGGACTGTAACAGCTATGGGTGCCTTGCAAGAGCCTGGGATGTCAAAGGTTAACCTACAAGAATAAACATGGGCTTCATAATAAATGTCCAACAACCCTTTCTCTACATATTAAGAAAACGAAAGACTGACTCATTTGATAAGCACATGTGAAATTTCAAATTTTACTTATTCATGAATGTAGATATTTTCTGAAAACTGTTTATAATACATAAAGAAATATTCAAAATAAACTTCAACCATCTTACTTCAGTTCATTTGCGGGTTAGGGGTTGGAGAGGTATATTACTACTACAGTCTTGTAAGTTTTATGTTATAAAGAACTTAGAACAACAAATGTTTACCGTAAAACAGAATTAAATTTAACCGGTTAAAGTTTTGATAATGATAACAAATATACTGCACCATTATCACCCCCCCAGGGAAAAACAATGTTCAGCATGTTGATATCTACTGATGTGATGTCAGCATCAAATCAGTGTACAACCCTAACCCTGAACAGCAGGGGATCAGGGGAGTGGGTCATTTTCACTGACAGTGACAGTGTTGGAATTAAAGTGAAACATGAAATCTGATGACATTTTTGCTCCACTAGCTGGCTTGCTGCTATGGAAACGCACCCCCTCTAGCCACCTGACTGATACAGTTGAAATTCAAATCTGGAATTCATTAAGAGAAATATATTTTTAAAATGTATGTTTTATAGACTGTCTGCATGAATACTGCAGTTAGTCTTCATAACCTACTTCTTTATACCATGGCTTAATATCATCATGAACCAGTAAGTATGTTTTGTGATAGTTCATGGAATGTACCCGAATACTGCTTTGTATCGAAAGTCAGTTTTGACAAGGCAATGTGGCCACACCCCATTTGTGAAAAGGCCTCTTAAGAATGTAAATGTAATTCATAAGATTTAAATATATTTACCCTGAAGTAATGGAGTCTCCCTAAATACAGTCCAGTGTTGGCAGTGTGGACAAGTCTATTTCCTGAAGTGGGGAGTAAGTTTGGTATTTCCTGAATATTCCCCAAAAGAATATCCGCAGTGAATAATGGGTGTATATCTTTTATTCTCAAACGTTTCAAATTGCATTATCCAATTTGTATCATCAATATGCAAGCACATGTTTGATGACGTCATAACATCAGGCAAGAACAGTCTTTTATCATGAAATAACCACACCTCTTTCTTCATTGTTGTTTGCAGTTCATCAGTGTCTTATGTTTAGCATCAGGAACTCCCCCAAGCACTACAGTCCTGGGCAGGGAGTGACACAGGTGCACGTTTGTTTGAGACCAGTGATAATCCAGAGAGATTAGTTGTTTTCTCCCCAAATCTGGTTACTTTACATAAGTTGCAAGTTCAAAACAAGCAGCAGATTTATGGCGTCTGCTCTGCTAAGTTATTTGTGTGAGGGCTGAATGGATATTAGAGGTGAAAATGGATTTTAAAATGTATTGAAGTCATTGAAGTTGACGCTGTTAACTCCCGCTGTTGGTGTGATTAGTGTAAAATCAGTAACACTACGTAACCGCCATACATGGGCAATGTGCTGTTCTCTGAATTCAGGGTGTGAATAGACGTGTCCTCACCACTCGTGGCTGTATGGGTCACCCTACCCTGGATGCTTGAGCTGTTACTCAGCTCTGTTTGTCTGACCCAGACTTGTTTACAGGTCACTGTGATAGCTGCAATATTGTTGAATGCACTCATAGACCTTGGTTAGTTCTGTATTAGTGAAATGACGTAATATGCTATATCCTGCTTAGTATCTGGCAATGGTGGATCAATTTGGGGCAGGGGTGGGGTCGGTTGGGCTGGGCTGGGGTGGGGCAGTTCTGTTTAAAGTCATGTAAGACATAGTTTAGAGTTATGTCCCTTGGACATGTATGAAACAGATCATCTTGGATTTGAATCACAAGTTAGCCATGAAGATGTACTTCAGATTACCCTGTATGTTGATTGGGGTTTGTCCGCACCATACCTGTGCTCATGGGTTTTACCAAATCGGTAAACTTCTAAGTCCTGCATCACTTCAGGTTTTTATCACACATCAAACTGACACGCCTTGATTCAACTGTAATACTGTTGTACTCATCTCAGTTACGATCCGGGTTAGAATTGATCTTCAGTAACCCATGCTTTTTTATAAGAGGCGACTAACGGGATATTGCAATAAGGAAGTTGTCTATCCATAAAAGTTGTTCTTCTTCCATGCCTGGTGTCTATACTACTTGAAGGAAGTTGTCTATCCATAAAGTTGTTCTTTCATGCCTGGTGTCTATACTGCTCGAAGCATCTGCTCGACAGTTTTTGGGGAGCTGTACAAACTCATCATTTTGAATACACAACTGTGAAAATCAGTGTTTACTAAGCAGTGGATTACATTTTCCAACATCAGTGCTTAACTTGCCTTGTATACACCACACTACTCCATGATGTATTCAACACCCATAAAGTAATGGGGGATATATGTTTTAATGTATGGTCAAAGTGGCATGAATTGACTGAACATACGGAATGCCAGGGCAGCTTGCCGCCATTTTGTGTCCATACAAGGAGCTGTGGTGTGTGGGTGTCGTGTCCCCAGGAAATGTTGTCATCATGTTTACAGAATCATTATCAACATTTATCACTCAGTTGCATTAAACCATTATAAGTTCACCAAAGGCTTTTGTACATCTTTGACAACATCAAATATTTTCTCAGGCCATTTTTTTATGTACTGGTTCATAAACATTTGTTTAGAACTTATGAAAATAAGGTCAAGTAAAAACATATTCTAGACCTTAAGCGTCATGACAGTTTAACTGTAATAATATGAAAGTATGACGTGATTCTTAACTTTTTTGGGTAGTATATTTTTGGGTCAGACTGTTTAGGGTATATTTAAGTGCCAGCTCTGTTTGTTTAAGCTGTTTATTATTTGTACAGTAAGGCTTGGCTTTGTGTTTGATGTTGACTCATTGTGCAGGAAACCTTTTGTCAGTGGTAAAAAGACTGACAGAAATAAGATCAGATCAATAGTAATATTTAAGTCTGTACTTGTTATTGAGCTTCTTTGGGAAATGTGGCGTAGTTGTTTAAAATTGTATATATCTGCAGATATTAAGCTGATATCAATTTTTCAGAGTGAGTGTGGTTTTACACAGCTTTGTGCAGTATTGCAGCAGTATCATGTTTAGGGGATGTCAGGAGTCTACTTCCTTGATAACCTTGATGGGAACTGAACTCGGAGAGGGACGGTGGGGTAGCCTAGTGGTTAAAGCGTTCGCTCATAACGCCGAAGACCAGAGTTTGATTCCCCACATGGGCACAATGTGTGAAGCCCATTTCTGGAATACCCTGGTGATGTTGCTGGAATATTGCTAAAAGTGGCGTAAAACCATACTCACTCACTCACTCTGGTTGGAGATGATTTGGTTTGAAGTATTCAAAAGACAACTGGTAGTTTATATTATTCACATTCCTCGTTATCGTTAACAAATAAACACTGAATATGTAAACGTATTTACTTCTGTAAGATATTATTTGGCATGGATAGTACTGAGGGTTTTTTGAAGAGTGAACAGCAACCAGGAAGTTATCTTATCAGGGAGAGACCCTGGCGTGGACATTATATATGAGGCCGTGAAATCTGGCCCAGCTGTTATTTTGTAATGCAGTAGCTCTATTTCATTTCAACATGAAACGGAAGTAACTGCAGTGATGTGTGTTTTTGCTTTGGCACCATTGAGAATTCATGCATATTAATACAGTCTTGTGATAGTCAGTTGTCAACTGTGGTATCAGAATGGTTGTAGTTGAATGCATGTCTGTTACATGAGAATGAAACTGTTTCAACTACAAAGGGGACAATGATTTGATTTTCAAGGGGTGGGATTCTAGTTTAAGATTAGCAAGTACACTTGTCTGCGAAAAATTGCACAAAATGTAAATTCCAAATCTTAATCCATATGTTATTGGTTTTCACTAAGGCAGGTTTGATTTTAAAAAATATCCCCCCAATAATCAAATGGCTGCTTCCTAATGAACTGTTTGAGAAAGTTATTGGGCAATTGTTTAAGGTGTTGACTTGTCTGAGTAAAGGCCCATTGTTTGATGCCGTTTTTGAAAACATGTGTCCAGTTTCTGTTGCCCCCAATACCCAGATGGCCCTGATCCATTAGGCTCTGCAAGAGTATTGTTGTGGAGCTATGTCCCTTGGGCAAGATATTGTATAGAGTTGTGTCCCTTGGGCATGATATTGTATAGAGTTGTGTCCCCTTGGTGCACCTTTGTCATATGATCATATGTTCGAATCCTGATTCCCTTGCCTCAATTATGAAGAAGATGATCAATTGAATGAAGTGGCTGCTAAGGTTGGACTCTGTTTACATGGATGATGTATTTTTACTGCATTGTTTGAACATGTTTGTTACACATATTGTGTATCTGTCACACATTGATATCAGGCTCTTGGCCTTGGATGATAGTATATGTATGTCATCATGATTTGATTGGTGACTGCCAAGTCTCGCTTCCTCACTCATTCATGTGAAAACCTTTGCTAATCTGGCAAAATATACAAACTAGTAGGCACGCAAAATGAACCACCATGATGGTTGTTTTATGGTTGAGCTATGTTAATGCCATATCATGTTTGTTTAAAGTAAAATCAGGATCAGATTAATTAAAGATTGATGTGCACTCCTGTCCATGGCACTACTGTGAAGTTGTCCTGGGCCCCATTCCTCAAGGCGATTGTAGCGCAAAGATGGTTGTAATTCTCATACATTAACATGGACTGACGACTGTCGTAGCTCTCAGATCGCTTTGGGGCCCTGGTGCTCTCCTAGCGTTCTGGTTGCATGTTGTTTAACAGTACTTTCAACAGTGTTCCTGCATTATGATGATGCCCACAAAACAGTTTAGACAATCCAGTGATTGCCGTTGTCAGCATTGATCCATCAGGGCACAATGGCAGACACTCAAGCAGGACACTATAACAGGCACTCACTCAAGACACAAAGCTTGACAACCAGATGGCAAATACAGACACTTATAATAAGCATAGATGGCTAGGAATTTAATTTAAACCAAGAATTGTTATGTTGTGCCGCCTATGAAATGGTATTTGGATTCACCAGTCATCACCACCATTGTGTCAGCTGAGACAAACTCTAAGAACTGGTGGTTACAGCTCTGGAGTGCCAGAAGAATGTTAATTGTTATCGGGTATTGTGTACTTGTACATGTGTGATATATTTTTAATATTGTTAATATTTTGTTGTATGTATTTGATTGGATATATTATCATGATAACAATGAACTGATTAAACTATTAAACTAAAATTTAAATCTAGTGTTTTGTATGTAACTATCTAAAAATGTAAAGTGTAATTAATTAAAGAAACATGCCATGTCCACAAGTATATATAGTGTGTGTATGCACACAGGGATGTGTGTATGTGTATCTATCAGTATACAAATTCCCTGTTATGTTCTGTGTGAGACTCAAGACTGCATTTACTCTCCATTCAATAAAGAAATATGCAAGATGTCTGTAGAGTTATGTCCCTTAGTGTGATTGGATCTGCTAAAACTGTGTTGAGATATAGAATACAATAATACTTTATTGCCTTTTCAGGAATTTGTGTTACAGACTTGCCCTGATATGCTCATGCTTTTGTGGGTTTCATGGACGGAGTAATCATCAGTGATATAATTACCCTCTATAAATGTTTGTCAGTTTACACAAAAGTTGACAACTTGAAAGAGTTAGCTGTGATCATGTTAATCGCACTTCTGTAGCACAAGATTCTGTATCCTATTGCCTCATCAGCATCCATGCTGAACATATACAATGACACACCATGGGTGATAGGGTGACACATGTATAGATTATCTGCTTCATGAAATGCGATGTTGTGTGTCATCATTACAGAGAGAAGTGTGCTTGGTGCTCCTGTTACTGGTCATGCTGTAATGGAAGCTGTATCGGCTGTTTGTGTGATTTGTAAATATGAACAATAAACTATAGTTTACAGGATTCACTTGGAATGCTGTTATTTTTCTCTATGACACAAACAAATTGTTTTAATCACATAGTCTAACACATGCTCTATATTCACACTGGCAAACATAGTACATTATTTACACACTGATGCACATGTATTGTTTATTCGTATGCTGATGACCGCCTCCGTGGTGTAGTGGTTAGAGCGTCCGCCCGGAGAGCGGAAGGTCGCGGGTTCGATACCCGACCGCGTCATACCAAAAGACATTAAAATATGGTACTTGTTGGTCCCTGCGTGGCGCTGGGCATTTATGGGTACAACAAGGACTGGTCGGCTCGGAGTCAGTATAATGTGTCTGAGTGGGGTATCCATGCTTCACTGCGGCATGGAATCTCAGTGGGCTAGCACTACAAAACCAGCTTAAGTCTGGGCTAGTACAAGCAGCCGCACATGCACACGCATGCATGTTGTCATATGAGCGAAATATTCTCCAAGCATGACGTTAAATCCAATTTCACCTCACCTCACCTCGTATGCTGACCAAAAACAGAAACTTCCCATTTGGAGAAGTATAGGGTTGTTAATATGGGCAAATAATTTATTGACTAGGCTGGTCCTGAGTCATCCTCACATTTCAAATGTGAACCGCGCTCTTTTGTGAAAACGCAACCCTGCACGTTTGCGGGATTATGTGACCAAAACCAGATGTGCCAACCCACCAACACGTTGCAGAATTTGCTAGAAAGACCAATTTAACAATCTTTGAGAGTGGCACACCTAACAAATGTTGAATGTACTCCTGGCATGTTCCAGGCTGGCTACTCTACTGTGGCTGTTGCATATGCCACGAGACGGACAATTCACAACCAGAGGACAAGTGTGCATCAAACGGGAATGGCATCTGACTGTCCCAGGTCAGGACATCCGCCTGTGACGTCACATGCCGAGGACAATCAAATTCGGCAACGTCATTTGCGCAATCAGTTTACGACCACAACCACAACCAGTTACGCATAGATCAGGGATCACTTAACTGCCCAGACCATACGAAACCGCTGGCCCGCTGCCCATCTTCGTGCCCGACGTCCTTATGTTGGTCCGATTCTGACAGGTAAACCGTAATGGACGCTGGGCACAACTGCTCGTGTGCTGGAACCAGAGACACTACAAAAGGATTGTGTTTAGCGACGAATCACGTTTTACGTTGCGATTTGCTGAAGAGTGCAAGCGCAGCGTCAGAGAAGTGAACGCTGAGTTTAGGAAGCTGATCGATTTTGTGGCGGTAGCATAATGGTTTGGGGAGCTTTCTGCGGGAACGTGCGCTCACGTCTTCTCATAATTCGTGCAAACCTCAGTGCAGTGAGATATCATAACCAGGGCCTAGATTTTCGAAGCTCTGTTAGCGCTAAGATAGTCGTAAGTTGATGGTAATGAATGGCACTTACGACTATCTTAGCGCTAAGAGAGCTTCGAAAATCTGGGCCCAGGTCCTTGTCCTGGAGCTGGTACCGTTCATGACTGCTCAAAGTCAAGGCCTCTTAATTCGAACATGGCAATGCGACACCACACAGCTGTTTTGACATAATCGTCATCCAAAATGCGGGTATTGACATCTTGCAGTGGCCATTGAGATCACCTGTGCTCTATCCCATCGAACACCTATGTGATGCTCTTGGAGAAAGTCTTGGTGCCCAAGACATCAACCCCAGAATGTTAAAGAGCTGGGTGTCATGTTGGTACAGCAATGGCGCAGGTTGCCTAATTCTGTATCCATGGCAGTGAACACATTGTTACATGGTGTTGTTTCACATAATGTCATATTAACATGAGTCACACTGTCACTGGAATTTTGGACACACTGCCAAACCTAATGTTTTGTGCACACATTGTTACACACATTGTTTTGTTCACATATTCTGTGTTGTTTTGTTTTTCGTATTCACAAGCCGTTACACATGTACTGCCTGTCCCCAGGCACATACTGTTTATTCACTCACTGTTACATTATGCACATTCATACACATTTTCACACAAACTGTTTACTCACACATTTGTACGTGTGCTGTTTATTCATATAAGGGCGGGGTAGCCTAGTGGTTAAAGCGTTTGCTCGTCACGCGGAAGACCAGGGTTCGATTCCCCACGCGGGACAATGTGTGAGGCCCATGTCTGGTGTTCCCCGCGTAAGTGCTAAAAGCGGCGTAAAACTAAACTCACTCGCATACAGATATTGTTTATTCATACTCTTGAGCATGTCCTGTTTGGGCACCCACACCATAAACGTCAAGATATTGTTACCCAGCTTAGCGATCCGCCTAAAGGGATAACACGAGGTCGGTTTGAACTCTGTCTGCCAGATTATCTCTATTCGGCCTGCACCGTGAAACCCAGTAGACGAGTCCTACTGAGGTGGGCGGCCATTTTAGTCCAGACCAATGTATAAGCCATACAATTTGGGATTTTAACCACGGACCTTCTGATTCGAAGTCTGACACCTTGTCCACATGACCAAAGAAGTTAACAAGGTATGGTTGTCATCTACGGGAGATCTCCACGCCCTGCTACACAAGTACACCTACATGCACATACGCACACACGCGCGCACGCACGCACGCGTACACGTGGCTGTAAACGTGAAATAGTTATGCCAATATTCCATATCTGGACCAGACTTGATTGTTTACAGATCGCAGGCGTATCGCTAGCAAATAGCAACAACAATAACAGACAAGCAAACTGATTGGTTGGAATTAGTTTATAGCAATCCTTGTAAGAGACGACTAACGGGATCGGGTGGTCAGACTCGTTGACACGTGCCATCGTATCTCAGCAGCGTAGAATGTGAGGAAGGAAGTCTTGTGATGCAGGGAACAGATGTATTCACCGTAGGACTTATCACTGGTGGTCGACCTGAACACTGACGTCTTTGGTTTCCTGATATTTTCTGTCCAATAGTGAGTCTGATAGTGAGTGGACAACATCCGTCATCTCTTGTAATAGCGCTCAATGACACACCAATATTCCGAATACATATAACTGGCATGTATCAGTTGAGGAGGCTGATCTACAACGAAATCAATTGAATTTCCAAGATATGTAGATGTAAGAACAGTTTGCTGAACTTGATGTTTGCTTAATTTGCGTCTGATGCTCTCTTTAGATCGTAGCTTTTGTAAATCTTAGATCAGGGTCGTAAAGTGCCATACATTAACTTAAGGCTATCTTAGCGCTAAGAGAGCTTCGAAAATCTAGGCCCAGTAATCCTAAATATGACATTCGTTACATGTGTCGTAGGCACTTTGATGGGGTATGGGTTTTATCGGGAAATATAGACATGTTTGTATATTATCTGAGTTAAGTTAAAGTTGTGTTATCTAAATCTAAATCACAGTGCTGACAATATACATGAAATATCAGCAGCTTATTATCATGACCATCAGCACAGCCATGTACAGATCAGCTGCCTGCGTGTAATTAACCCTAATTAACCTTAGAGTATGGCCGGTTGGCCACGGAAGCTTAACATTGTGGATGAGGTGCATGCTGGATGCTGCAGGTTGACCATACAGGTATCGTAATACGATACAGGGCAGCCTGACAGTCAGTAGTATATAGACAATGAATTCTAATGTAACGGGACTTGACCCTCGGACAGCGGCTAGGCAGGTGGGCTGACGATCGCCTCTGTGATGCTGCCTGGCCGTTGCTGCCCTATCATGTAATTGCATACTTAGCTGCCGAATAAAGTGTTGTGGACGCACTGATGGACTTCTGTATTTGAAGAGATAGACATGCCCAAAAAAGCTTTAAACAGCCTGGGATATAAATGTGGAGTAATCAGTGCTCGTCCTCTTTCTTTGATACTCATTCTAGAAGCTGAGTCAACAATGAAGCATACACTTTTCTTGCTAACAATTACTTGTTGATTGCACAGAGCGCAGATTCTTACACTGTTATCGAGCTTAAAGTGATTACAACCTAGTGACTGACTGACTGACTGAGTTTGGTTTTACGCCGCTTTTAGCACTATTCCAGCAACATCACGGCGGGGAACACCAGAAATGGGCTTCACACATTGTACCCTTGTGGGGATTCGAACCCGGGTCTTCGGCGTGAGGAGCCAACGCTTTAACCACTAGGCTACCCCACCGCCCCACAACCTAGTGATGAGAAGTACAAATGCATAGTATGTTATGGCAAACTGCAGATTAACATCAACAACACGTGGTACATAAATTGACGAGGCCCCTGGGGAGAAAAACAACAAAGTGAACGTTACTTCCTGTTTAACTATGTTATGTTGTCACTAACTGTAGTAGGCTACAGAGAAATTATTTTATAGGTAACAGTATGATGACTTTCTGTAGAATCCGCCACTGAATGTGTTGTTTGAAGCTGTTTGACTGACGTGACATTTGACTAATGAAGTGAGCGAGTATGGTTTGACGCCGCTTTTAGCAATATTCCAGCAAATCACCCGAAATGCTCTTAACACATAGCACCTATGTGGGGAATCGAACCCGGGTCTTCAGCGTGACGAGCGAACGCTTTAACCAATTAGTACCATACTGGTGACAGTGGCAGGTGTATACTTGAACACATGACATGTTATGATGTCTGTTGATTGCAAAATGTTATACACAAAAAAATGAGCATGCATTTACAAAACTCAACATTTCTATATATACACACACAATGAGCCATGAAGGCGTTTCATCTGCTAATGAACCAGCTGTTACACTTGAGTGCACACCCACCCGCTCTGACTGGGTTCGGTATCCCGGCAACTTGCAGAGGTAACCCAAGTCAACAACACGTGGTACATAAATTGACGAGGCCCCTGGGGGCGAAAAAACAACAAAGTGAACGTTTCTTCCTGTTTAACTATGTTATGTTGTCACTAACTGTAGTAGGCTACAGAGAAATTATTTTATAGGTAACAGTATGATGACTTTCTGTAGAATCCGCCACTGAATGTGTTGTTTGAAGCTGTTTGACTGACGTGACATTTGACTAATGAAGTGAGCGAGTATGGTTTAACGCCGCTTTTAGCAATATTCCAGCAAATCACCCGAAATGCTCTTAACACATAGCACCCATGTGGGGAATCGAACCCGGGTCTTCAGCGTGACGAGCGAACACTTTAACCACTAGGCTACCCCACTACTCTGACTAATGAAAGAACACCATTATTTCTGTTAGATAAAGACATCCACGTGGAATGAATCGTGGCGCACCATACGCAGATACAGGGGATGCTTAATCAGGGGCCGTGAAGATCCGGGTTAGAATTGAACTTCAGCAGCCCATTGTAAGAGGTGACTAACGGGATTGGATGGTCAGGCTCGCTGACTTGGTATCCCAACTGCGTAGATCGAACTCGTGCTGTTGATCACTGGATTGTCTGGTTCAGACTCCATTATTTAGAGATCACCGCCGTGTAACTGGAATATTGCTGAGTTAATAAACTTAAAGAGGTGAGATAAGAAGAGCGCAATGTTTGACCCAACTTGCAGCCACTGAAGAGGCATTCTAGCATAATTTTGGAGGATCACGGGGTTTTTTTAAACAGCGGTAAAAATGCGGTATTTGGTTATTGCCCTTGTCAATTTTTCAGTCTGGATATAAAACACAAAATCGTACAACGTATATCCTTCACAGTATACAGCCATGTAAGGTTGTTGGAATAATTGGAATACTGAAGGAAACACGAGTCATTGTTTCCTGGTGTTTGTGTCAACTGTATCAGGAACTGTCATCATCTTCCTGTTTCCTCGCGTAGAGCCACAGTTACAAGAAACCATGCATGCCGCAACATCTGCCAGACCCACTTCAGTGAGGACGTATCACGGAATATGTCAGGAGATCGTATCTGTTATACTTGTAAACCTCGTATAACCAAACACACCAAACACACGCCTTTATCATGTCCTACTGAGATGACTTGGGGTAAAATGAGTTTTGACGTTACGTTCAAGAATAAACAGTTACATGCGTGCGTGTGTTTTTGTGTGCGTGTGGGTAAGTAAGTGTGCGTGTGCGTGCATGTGTGTGTTATGCCGATCTTACAGTGCTAGCCTGAGCTGGGACAGCATGCCGTAATGTATCTACTCGACATGCCATACATTTCTTGAAATTAGATCTCAAGTTCAGCCAACGTGGTATAGCGACCTATGACGTTGACGTTTTCATTTTTTAATCTTCTTCGGTAGAGGAAATGTCGGAGCTCCTAGAGTGTGGACCACTCACAGGGACGTAGTAGCATTATAAAAAACCTCGGACATACAAATGACTGTTGCCAAAAAGTTTGGGTAAGCCCTCAGTCCTATCTAAATATAAAGCTTTGCAGCCTATCGGGCTTACACGAAAAAACTGGCTTGCTACGCGCCTGACTCATAGTATTGTCCATAGACTGTCATACAGGCACTGAAACAAGTATATCAGAGGAAGCCCATCCAAGTCTAGACGATGTGGCAAGTCTAGGTTTCCATAGTTTCTGAAAAGGAAGAAAGTCTATGGACTCCCTTTCATTATATTTTAGGGTTATTTTTTATGAACAGTTTCTTCTGTAAAATATGTTCATGTCAGAGGCTAGATGTAATTAAGTCTATATTGGCCACATCACGCTTACTTCCAATAGCCTGAATCGCCCGTAGTCGCCCCACTTGTTTCAAACGCCGACTCGCTCGTTCACTCACAGGAATGATATGAAGTAAATCAGTACTTTATGACAGTAGTGAAGATGCAAAGATCAAGTTTCCATTAAAATGTGCATTTAATGATAAAAGCACAAAAGTTGGTCATCATTTTCAAGAACATTTCTGAAATAATTTCAGATATGGAGGCACATATTTTTATGTCCGTGTGCGCATGTGCAGTAGACAAAAATGTCGTACTGTTTTCAATGTTTCCTCTTACATTGTCAGCATAGTCAGTCATTACAAACCAATAATTTCACAATTAATTGTTTACAGGTACAGGAACAGAAGAGAAATAGATCATTTACATTAATTAAAAACATCTCCAAACTATAAATGCTCCTTCCATCCAATATGCTTCAATTCTCCACTTTGAACAGGATAAGGTCCATCGTGAACTTGGCATCTAACATTTTCCGGAAGATGTTCAATGAGGTTAATAGCGGTGCTACTTGCGAGCCATGGTAATGTTGCGATGGAATTGCTCTCTAACAAGGGCGACGACGGCATGAGACGGTCCAGCGTTGTCATCCATGAATATCTGACGATTGGCAAAGTGGTCCCATGGCCGTATCAGTACTTCCTGTCGAAAACGTTGACCTTTTCGTTTCCCAGGTACTATAATGAGATCCACCTGGCAGCCATACGAAACGCAACCCCACACCATCACTAATGGGTTCAGCTGCATAGATCATCTCCTGATGATACGACGTCTGTATGGTGACAACGGCCGTGGGCAACGTGTAGAAGAAAGCGACGTTCATGAGACCAATGAACCCGACGCCATTTCCTCAAGTTGCAGTTCTTGGAGACGTTTCTGCCTGTTCCTATCTGTAAGGAAGGGGCGTCTGATCGGACGACGTAACCTCAGACGTCGCAGCATCCTTCTGATGGTAGTGATGGATTGTGTGAGAGACTCCCAACCCCATTGCAGTTCTTCGGCATGCCGTATCATACTGATACATTTGTGTTCATTGGTGTTCCTCAGTCTGCCAGGACTTGGACGACACTGTACTTCACCGGTGGCCTCAAGATTCTTCGTAAGAGGAGTAATAGCCAGGTGGTTAAAGCGCCAATGTTACGACAGAACATCCCTGCATCATTCAAGCCAATAGCTTGTCATCATGTATTTGCAGAACGTCTGCGTCTTGCCTTGTCAAGTACTGCCGTCTTATAAATCATTTCACTGACTGACTGAGTTTGGTTTTACGCCGATTTTAGCAATATTCCAGCAACATCACGGCGGGGGGCACCAGAAATGGGCTTCACACATTGTACCCATGTTGGGATTCGAACCCGGGCCTTCGGCGTGACGAGCCAACGCTTTAACCATTAGGCTACCCCACCGCTCCACTTTGCTCAGGACCATCGCAACATGGGAAAATGGCGCCCATGGGAAAAGAGCAGTTTGAGACCTTTACAAAGGACAGAACAAAGTCGAGTGACAGTGTGTCTCGTACCTATTATTTTAACTTTGATTGATTAAAAAAGCCGTAAAAGGGGAAAAAGAAGAGCTGGAAACACTGAAGAGTGACGTAGAACTCTTTTCAGAGTGTACATTAGGCGACAGTCACGTGAGGACATTTAGATGATTCTGATCAGCATGAGAAGCAGACACCATCCCTATCAGAAAATGGAGGCTTTCGAACTGGATACAAAAGTGACCTGTTGGCACATATAGACGCATATGTTACAGCAATATCAGAAGAGCCAACTGTTACCACTCTAATTATTGACGGAGCTGTCACTGTTCAAAAGTTGAAACCTGGTACTGTCAAAACATTTGATGAATATGTCTTCACTTGTTGTTTGCAGTCATCAAGAAACCGATATTCACATCATACTTCATGTTCATCTTGATCATGCTGCACATCTTCGCCATGAAAAGATTATGTTACGAACAGTAGCTGCAGATGTTGTAGTGTTTGCAGCAACGCTCAAAATATGCCTCCCACCAACGCATGCAGTTCTTGTACTGCATGTAAAAAACAGCTTACCAGGCAGGACATATATGGTGCAAGTCACTTCTTCCACAGCCTTAACATATGAAAGTGCAAACAGTCCTCACTTAAATGCACTGGACCCTCTAGACATTTAACCAGAATATGTGGGTAATTATTATTTTGGTTAAAATTTCGCTGTAATGCATTGATTGCATTTCCAAAGCTGAAACAGTAGCGAGAAAAGGCGAAGTCGTATTTACCTTCTGCAAACGCCCGTGAAGATGCGAGTTTGAATTGGTCTTGTGGAGCCCATGCTTGTCGTAAGAGGCGACTTATGGGATCGGGTGGTCATTCTGGCTGACATTCTTCAAGCACACCACAGCAATACACATCCTCTTATAGCGAATATAGCACGTTTCCGTATGTTGAGTGTACCATTCTACTGTACACTTGCATATTTTGCAGTCCCTAAAGTTAGGTTGACTACATAGCTTTATAGCTTTATATATTCAGCCCTACCCAATAACGTGTGTTACCAGCACCACCTTAGGTACAGTGAATTTGTCTGTTTAGCTGCTCCACTGTAGGGCGAAATCAAGAAACTTGATGAAAATATTCCCAATGCCTACAATGGACTGTCAAAATCCGGAATGATATTCTATGCATGTATGGCGCTTGTTCCTCCGGCACTTATGTTCGTTGTTGCTTTGCTTTGGTGTTTAACGCCCCCCTTTAAGTTTTTAAAGACATACAAACCGAAACACGAGACTCATTAACCAATTCAGAAAATGACCTACTTTTCAGCCGATCCGAATGTTCTCGTATGAAAGTTAAAAGAGACACTACAAACAACTCTGGTTACACTGAATTCGAATTATTTGCTTCATAAGAAAATGGTATTTACAAATTAATCTTAATTTTTAAGTTTAATAAAATCGTATTTCTATATTTAATGTCGAGTTATAGGCAGCATGTCGTTAACTAAGACGTCACAGACTGCCCCTGTTAGAAGAGATCGTATACAATGATTCACAATTCATCTGGCTCACTGGTTACACCTGTTATGTGTTCTTTGCACTAATTAAGTGTATTTTTGTAACGTACAACGTGATTGATATAATGTCAAGGCCGTAAAAGACCGCCAAACTTTTCTAGCGGCCGAGCCTCGTTTTGAGATTTCCACGATTTCCAGAGTTCCGTTTGTCAGAACACGCTGTACGACAGAGCACGCTGCACGAAGTGTTTGCAAGGATTAGAAGGAGCGTAGGGTTGCAATATGCAAGTGATTAGATGGATCAATAATACGGATTAATATCTATATATCCAGTTGAATGAGTGGGTCTCAAAATTCTTGACTGGTTATTGTACTAAGTTGAGCCAGAGGACGGAACCCAGTCAACAGGAAACGAGACAGTTGTGTAATCAATGTTTTGACTTGATTCGGTATATGGTCTCTGGTATAACTCGTTAGTTGGTGTGGGTCTTGCTGGCCCAGTCGTCCAAGGCGCCGCAATTCGCTGTGCAGAGTTGCGTCCCTTGGTCACGCCAGAACCATGTGATTGGTTCGCCTTGGCTATGTTTCCTCCCACGTTATGTTGTATTGACATATTCTAGAATACTGTTAAACCCAAGTCACTCAGTCACTTAACGTTTGTGGAACGGTTGTCTGGGCTTCATAATGACTGATATACTTTGATGAGTAAACAGGGGTTTGTAACCAGCAACCTGTCTTACTAATAAATAGTTTAGTATGTTGTTGACACCTCGGAATTGCGTAGATAACACAGTTCAACCAACACCGATCCCTATCAAATATTGAGTGGCATATTTTTCAAACACGACAGGATTCCGTAGATCACGTCATTGTATTTGACACGTGTCCTTGTTAGATATGGAGTAGTATGATTTAACACCGAGGGAATCCGGCGTTAAGTTGTGGAGACACAAATCCCTCTAAAAAAATATCAATATTTTTTCTGGACATTTATTCGCAGCCTTTGAGCTATTGCGTTGGACCCACAAAATAATTTCATGACATAAAGTGTGAAGTTGAGGAAGTGATGTTGCTAATGTACACTGGCGGATCCAGAAGGGTTCGTGACACATTCTGCGTCAACCTATGTCAGGCCCGGGAGCGTGGTTTAATTTCGTGACATGTTAAACTCGCAACGCGGACACGCCCTCTCAAAACTGAAAGTTCGACGGTGCTGCCTGGGTTACTCGAATCCCAATCAAATTTGAGGATAATTTTGGGGTATTTCTGGACTTCCTACACGATGCTGTGCCGTCGGCAAGAACGCTGTCTGCGACAGGTAGAAAGATCCTTTCGTCTCTATCCCTATCTGTATAGCCCTGATAGCCTCCATATCTACATACGTACACCCGTGTACCTGTTAACAGTACACTTTATAGATACACTACAGGGACCATTGTGTAATATATCTCTGTTTCTGTCTCTATTTGAAAATGAGGTAAACTAGTTACTGGGCGACATCTTGTTTGCGTATGTAAATCACTTCTGACACGACCTTGCCAAGATGAGAAATGTCTGATGTGTTAAAGGTGTATGTTCCTCTAGGACTAAGGGGCGGTGGGGTAGCCTAGTGGTTAAAGCGTTCGCTCGTCACGCAGAAGACCCGGGTTCGATTTTCCACATGGGAACAATGTGTGAAGCCCATTTTTGTGTCCCCCGTCGTGACATTGCTGGAATAATGCTACAAGAGGCGTAAAACCATACCCTCTCGCCCTAGGGCTGAGGTTCATTTGAACTGTATGTTTGTTATGGTGTTTGTTGAACAATATTCCAGCTGTAAATAATCGAGTCTGGACCAGACAATCCAGTGATCAACAGCATGAGCATTGATATATGCAACTAGGATACAATGACATGCGTCAACCAAGTCAGCGAGCCTGACCACCCGATCCCGTTAATCGGTTCTTACAAGCATGGGTTGCAACGAAATAGTCATGGGTCCTATATATTGGTTAAATTGGGCGCAAAGGTATCAGACCTGACTCCACACGTGATTTACAGAAATCACGTGACGCGTTTCAAAACTACTTTTGACCAGAGACCATATACCGATATCGGTATATGGTCTCTGTGTAGACTATGGGAATTATAGTCAATATTACTAAGACTATAGTTGTGATATTTGGCGGAGGTCATACGAATATAACTAAATTATTCTTTATCTATGGAGATAATAATGTTGAAATAGTTGATACATATATTTATCTAGGCATAAATTTCCATCGAAATAAAAGGGTGGTAACATGTATTAAATCCATTGTTGAAAACGCAACAAAGGCTCTGCACAGATTAAGAGATCAACGCAAAATACCACTTGACTGTCTCTTATCTGCTTTTGATACGATGATTCTACCAATTTTAACGTACGGTTCAGAAATCTGGGGATACAAATATATAAACCTGATTGAAAATTTACATTTAAAATTTCTTAAATGGCAACTGGAGTTAGTAAATCTACACCAAATTTTATGATCTATGGTGAACTTGGTAGAACCCCACTTTATATAAAGATATTCCATCGTGTGTTATCACGCTAACATACTTACCCCTGTACCGAAAACTTAAAACTGTCACAAATCGTGTATTACTGTATTTTGACCAAATATCAGTCTGTCTCACAGTCCCTGAACCATATTATTTTTCCTGCAGCCTAGCCCTCCTGCAATGCTAAAGCCCTAAATGAAGCAAGTCTAGATTTCCCCAGGTTACTAGTAATCTCTGGTCTCCCTTGGGCTCCTTTTCAAATTAAATAGATTTATTTGTTAAAATCAAAATTATATATTCAGAGATTAAGCGTTAATCTAACCAAATATCAACAGTGTCTAGATGGCTATCCCTGGATACGCTTTATTCAAACTATGGGGAACAATATCGGACTCAGTGAAATATTTGTCGATCCCTCGCTTTGTTCTACTCCCCGGCTAGTCTCTAGAGCGGGACAAATTATTTCAGCCAATTTCTACCAAAAATGGAGAGAAAACATTGAATCTGGCCTCTAAGGGCATTTATTACAAACATTTAAAAAAATCATTACAATTTGAACAATGCGTATTATTACCTACATATATCTCTATCCCTATTCTAAGATTCCGCACTTCAAACCATAACTTACCCATAGAGATTGGCCTGTGGCAGGGAATTGCGAGGGAAGTTCGTTTATGTAAACTGTAACCAAAATGTAATAGGAGATGGGTTTCATTACATCTTCATATGTGAAGCTCTTCTCCCAACCAGATTATTGCATATTCCCAAACTATATTATCAATACTCAAATGTATACAAAATTTTTGGGGTAAAATTTGACACTAAATGCGCAAAAGAACGGAAATGTTTGTCTAGATTCACAAATATTTTACAACTCCTGTTCAGAAATAGTCACTGAGACGCAGGTATTATGTGTAATATATCTGTTTTGTGTTTTGCTCTTGTACCACCGTAGGTGGATTGATTGTTAATTAACAAAGTTTTATTTGCTTTTAACAAAGGGAATTAGGATTGCTACCTTTATCTCCTTAGATCCAATTTTATCAATCTAATGCAACAGAGCCTTGCGCGGAGAATAACTCAGTCATTGAAGGTTTTTTATAAAGATTCGGCTCTACTTCTACACCAACTCGACAGCCCACGCGCTTGGGCGAGAGGTAGCCTGCCAAGGCGTAATAGGATTAACTTTTAATTACTTGCTAATTACTTGTATATTTGTTAATGAAGAGGCACTGATATAAACATACATTTCACTGTGTTTAATTTTGTCTGTGTGTGGTTAATTTTCGATAGAGTTTCTAAAAAATTCCTCTAAACCGACATTTTTCACTGGTCCCGAGCGATGTCGGTTTAAAGGGAGTCCACTGTATTCCAACTATATGGCGGCGATCTGTAAATAATCGAGTCTGGACCAGACAACCCAATGATCATCAACGTGAGCATCGATCTACGGAATTGGGATACGATGACATGTGTCAGCCAAGTCAGCGAGCCTGACCACCCGATCCCGTTAGTCGCCTCTTACGACAAGCATGGGTTACTGAAGATCAATTCTAACTCGGATGGCGTAAGGGGCTCGTGTATGGAGGGGAGGAGTTATGTGGAGAGGGTGTCAACGCTGGGTGATAAAACCATTCGCTCTAGGTTTTTAGCAGAAGTCTACATTCATGAGCTCGTAGTAAAGACATAAGTTTTCCACAAAGTACCACTATCGTCGAGTTTACTGATAGAAAGATAGAACACACACACACACACACACACACACACACACACACACACACACACACACACACACACACACACACACACACACACACACACACACACACACACACACACACACGATGGGCCCACATTGAGAATTCAGTTGTCAGAAGTTTGAAGGACTAACTTCCCATGGATAAATGTTTTTGAGTATTGCACAATCCTTTCCTTGTCATCCTACGTCGGCTGTACATGTTTAGATGTATCCTGGTATAATGACACGATTAGGTGTAATGGAACACTGACGTATCAAGTTGCTCTTAACGCACCTGCATTGCATCCGCACTAAAACGTGCAAAACAATTAATCATATTCCCCGCTCAGACTGGGACAGAATAGGTCCCCAACACCTACTGTTTGTCTACCCGTGGGGAGTCCTGGATAGATAAAGAATCTTATTGTTACTTCAAGTGAAGTAATATGAAACTATCTTGGGGAGTTATTCAATAAGAGGGGCCATTGGCGGATCCAGAAGAGAGAGAGGGGGGGAGGGGAAGGGGGGTTCGAACACCCCCCCCTCCCCCTTTTGAAATGACTTGAACATTATTGTATTTCTTAAAAATATTCTTGTCTTAGGTCATTTGGCTGTCGCCTCTACAGGTTTTTCGAACTGCTCCTGAAGAAAAAAACAACCCAAAAATTTCATGAAACTGTCAGATATCATAATTTTAGACATGAGAACTATCGTAAAAGGACATAGTATTTGACCTTATGTTTTATTTGAAACATACAGCTTAATTATTGAAAACTTCTTGTTTATTGCACAGAGTGACGTTCGGATGTAGATTCTTACACTGTTATCAAGCTTAAACCAAATGATGAGAAGTATATTATTAGATTTTGTGTTAGTGAGCAATTCATTGGTCTCAAATGAAATCAAACAGACTATGAGTTGGTGGGTTACTGGTTGAGGCTCGTGAAGACATGTTGTAGGTGGTTCCGCTCATGTTCTAGGTCATGGCTGCTGGAGCAAATGTTCTTAGCGTGCTTGATCAGGGTTGAGATGACGCCACACTTAGTTTTAGGGGGCTGGTTTGACAAATTCGAAATCTTATCCACCAAGAATCAGGACTTCACAAAAAGAAAACTTTTGGAAGCCATCAAAATCAGCCGCCACAAACCTTTGATCAATAGAGACCAAGGATACTACATACCATTGGGATCTGAAGAACTAATCAAACTATAGACTGTATCAAATCCCCATATCAGGTTGTTACAACCTAACATTCCACCCCTCCCTCCCCCTCCCTTCCTTGTTAATTGGTTTCATCACTAGATCCATTTGTTGTTCTTAGGCCCCAACTGGCCGCTCCCAATTATGTTTATTTGACAAAACATACTATGTACATGTATATATACTTCTCATCATTTGGTTGTAGTCACTTTTAGCTTGATAACGGTGTAAGAATCTACATCGAAACGTCGCTCTATACAATAAACAAGAAGTTGTCATCCATAGAGTTGTATGTTTCATTTTTGACTCACCAACTTCTAGAATGCTGTTCAAACAATGTTTTATTTGGATATGACGTGTAACTACTATAACTGTGACACATATATCTGATTTGATGATGTTTAGCAATTATTGGTTGTAAAGATGAATAAAAGAGAGAGTTGTATATGTAAACAGGAGTGTAACTGACAAACACATAAAGTTAATAAAGTAAACACAATAAATTTAAATAATTTAAAATGATTGACATTTATCAAAATGGTTAAAACAGGCTACCTAAAGAAAACAGTCAATTAAATCTTTTATCTACTCAAACAATTGCCTTTCAATACAGTATGTGTCAGTTTCTTTAGCCTAAATGATGATTTAAACCAATTGTTTCACAATATATTCGCAATTAAGTATCACAGAAATAACAATGCATATTTACCAGTTGAAGGCCTCAAGAAATGTAGTGTCGTCTGCTCTTTGAATATCAGGTAAAGCTATCAATGATGACAAGTTTGGTATTCAATTTGGAGAAAACAACGCTGTAAAATTCACTGCATCATAGTTGAAAGACAGGGAAATGGATTCTTTTTTTTTGTCTGTGTAATTATTTCAACTTTCATCAAAATCTTTATAAGAAAACATGGCTAAAAATGGCCGTGTGCTCACTCTTTTATTCACAATGTTGGGCCAACGGTGGCCCAACTTTGTGAAATAGATGTTAGATCAGGGAAAATAGGCTGAGTTTTTCAAATGTTGGCCCACTGTTAGACCAACGTGTCAAAAGCCACCGCTACTTTTAAGTCATTAAGATAATGTTGGGCCAATGTTGTCAAACTGTTGGCCAACCAACCAACCATATACCAACATTGGCCCAACACACCTTTGCTATCGGGGGTAATCAGGACAAGTCTTACAGGTATCGCCAACTGTTTCCTCACTATACTTATAAGCACAGAATGTCTCTGGGTGGGGTGTGAAAAATGAATGTATTCTATCTCAAAGTTTTCTCGCTACCGCTATAGAAAGACCTGAAGCCACGCGATTTGGGGTCAGGTCAGAACGACCTTTTATCTGACCAGATCCCCGATGTCTAAAATTTTAGTTCGAATTTGCACTGCGATTGGTCTACGGAGCCCGTATCCTGTCCGTATCCCCTTTTCCATGCGGGGACTGGGGTAGCCTAATGGTTCGTCACGCTGAAGACCGTTGGATTCCTCACATGGGTACAATGTTTGAACCCCAATTCTGGTGTTCACTGCCGTGATATTGCTGGACTATCGCGGCGTAAAACCATACTCACTCACTCACTTTTCCATGGGGCCTCCGTGTGGAGACAGGAGGCGGCCGTGAAATTTTCGTACGGATTCACGGGCTCCGCGGACTCTACGATTTTGTTTCACGGGATGTTATACAAATATGCGAAAGAATCGTAACACCGTAGCCCAGGACATGTTGTTGGTGGCATTGCACCTCACCGGAATCGCGCGAAGGCCTCGCGCTGGTCGTGCAGCACGAGACTTCCGCACGATTTTTCGGTGGACATCGGGGCAAACCGGCACGGCGGCTGCACGGTCACTGCGCCTTCTCCGCGCAACCTCCTCACGGAAGCCGCTTGGGCTCCGAACGATTTCCGTACGGAGGCCGCGGAGATTGCACGTCAACTGCATAATCTCCGAGCTACCTCTGAACGGAATTTCCCCGAGGAGAATAGGGCCTGCCCCCGAGGGCCAATACAAGAAATGGCACGATGGTCGTAATGTGAGAACACCGTAGCCACGTATAGGTCCCCAGACTCTAGTTCCACAAAGCTAAGGGAATCGCAACTCCCAAACTTTAGCATAGACAGTCAGAGCGATACGATCGCTGTACTGTAGAGGAACCTGCTGTCTCTGCCTGTTGCAAGAGCGGACCAAGAGGATCGGATGGTCAGGCGACTTGAATGATAGCGTTTCCCGAAAGCGTGGATCGGATGGTCAGGCCCGGCGACTTGGTTGGTAGCGTTTCCCGAAGGCGTGGATCGGATGGCCAGGCTCGGCAACGGTTGATAGCGTTTCCCGAAAGCGTGGATCGGATGGTCAGGCTCGGCGACTTGGTTGATAGCGTTTCCCGAAAACATGGATCGTCGTTCACAACATTAATCACTAGATTGTCGGGTCCAGTATCATATAGAGGCCCGGGGTCGTATAAGCTGTTCCCCAAAGGACTAAAGTTGATTGCGTCTTTAGAGGTTTCTTGCCACAACGGACAGACACGCCATGATATAACTGTTATAATATGTTATAGGTGAGGTGAGGTGAAATTGGGTTTAACGTCGTGCTTGAGAATATTTCGCTCATATGACGACGTGCATGCGTGTGTATGTGCATGTGCGGCTGCTTGTACTAGCCCAGACTGAAGCTGGTTTTATAGTGCTAGCCCACTGAGATACCATGCCGCAGTGAAGCATGAATACCCCACTCAGACACATTATACTGACTCCGAGCCGACCAGTCCTTGTTGTACCCATTAATGCCGAGCGCCAGGCAGGGACCAACAAGTACCATATTTTAACGTCTTTTGGTATGACGCGGTCGGGGATCGAACCCGCGACCTTCCGCTCTCCGGGCGGACGCTCTAACCACTACACCACGGAGGCGGTTTATAATATGTTATAAACATGATATAATATTGTCCGAAGCGGCGTTAAAACAAACTCACTTACTCTTAAGAAATAATCAACATACAAACACAGAAGTCGACAAAGCAATATGATTATTATTTGTCATCCATATTTATTTGAATTAATCATTTATACGATGAAAATACGCTCATAACAGGCGGTTAATCTCAGCGACAATAATGTCAAACGATAAAGGCGACCCTTGTACATTCTCTGCAGGATGTTGAAATACAAGTGTCGGAGCGTTATCTATCAAGTTCAGGCCTGCCCTATAAACGACGAATTGCGGAACATATATCGTCTTTGTATCCGTCCGCAAAGCCGGGACCTCGTCACGTGACCGTGTTTATATAGCCGGTGTCGCAACCGAACTTGGAGAGAGACCAGCATTCTCTACCCTGCAACACGAACGCATTCAAAGCTAACGGTAAGTCGCACATGCTTGTCAACTGCATGGGATTATAATCTTTGAATTACTCCATTACCGCCTACATTACGCCTACTTGGACTTTGGAATGTTGTCTCTCGTCAACGTACGCGTATATTTGTTAAATTCCTTCCACAAATTGTTCATTGAATAATTTGTGAAAGGTTACGTTTCCATTTTGGGAGGTTTTGTTTAAGTGGTAGGTATTTTATGGATGCTGTCGGGCCATGCGCCCAGCCTAGGTGCATCACTTTTGTCTATATGCGTCTGTCATTTATTCTGCAGAGGTTCGAATGGCATGTTTACTCAAACCGCACCGTTATTTTATTTTCGCCCTTGCGCATCTGGGAAGGAAATCACCAACCAAATGTAACTTGATTTCATTTGATTTGCAGATGAGCTCGAAGTCAACTGCTGCCTGTGGGATATGCTTTTGTGCATAAACAGAATGCCCGTCTCTAAGGTAAGCGAAAGACTTAAACTATATGTAAATAGTATAGCATTCTTAAGTAGTCATTCCAAATAATTTCTTCAAGTACTATCTTCCAAATATATTATCATTATATTGTTTATTTGTGTACTTGATTATTTATTTCAAGTATTTCTCTTTTCTGCAATTCTCTGAAAAAATATAATTAATCCACATGAATTAGTTTAATGATAATTAAAATAATAACGTTTTAATAATGATTTAATTATAGAAAGTGATATAGTGGATTAAACTGAAAATAATGCAAGCTAATATATAAATATACATATCAAGAAGTCTGTAACCTTTCACTAAGGAAATATAAACAAACTTTAGTTATCATTCAATTTAATTAAGAACGAAAAGAGAATCATAATTTGTTACCACGTACAAATATTCATAACAGATTACCCCGCAAAATCCGATTTTAAGAAAGTCTTATTGACGCGTGAGTGATATTGCATTTATTATATATATTTAAGTACAGTACCCATAGTGGTTATTTTAGTGTATATACCTTACCTTATATGTAGATATTGTATAACGAATTTTTCTTTTGTCTACCCTTCCACAAACTACTTTATGTTCTCATGACACTTAAACGAAATAATGAGATGAAGAGAACAAACATATGCTATAGGACTATACAATCAGTTTTATATATAGCAGCTTACAACACTCGCGCTCTAGTTAGAGACCCTCCGAGATAAACCTGTCAGGGTGTCGGTTTATCTTGACAAATGTGCACAGCCTTATCGGGTACCTGCCGCAGAGCACGAGAGCACTATTTGCCCAATTTCTTTCCTATGTAGATACCAATGCATTGTCGCTTGTGAGGAAAGTAAAGATTATGTCGTGAAGCAACGTAGGCATGCTGTGGTGGCACACGCGTGACGCTGTCGATTCATGTCCCGCAGTTAACGGTGCAGAGTTTGGTACCGTGAACGGTCCAGGATCCTATGACCATGGGTTCGAATCCTAGATTCCCTCTGCTTATGATTGTTGGTTTAGCAGCTTATCTTTGTATGAACTGTTAATAGAAGGAGAATCGCGGTAAGTTGCAATGTAATACTGGTTTAGGATAGAACCTTTAGGATAGCCAAATGTAACCCTTTCCGTACGCTTGATCACAGTTAACATTGTAATTTAGGCTCTGCTTCTCTGCTTTCTTGTCGAATTGGACCCGTGAAGGTCCGGGTTAGAACAGGCATCCCTTTGCCCACTGTTTATCGTGTTTTGAAAAATATTGCGAACGGATATGGCATTGAGCACCAGGGAGGCGCAGGTAGGCCCAGAAAATTGACTGTCGGTGACAGGAGGCGGCTTGGTATTCTTGTTTCTAAAAACAAACGAAGGAGTTTAGAAAACTTAAGGCTGGATATGATTGATAGAGGAACTGTGGCTGTCTGTAAGGAGACAATTAGAACTGAGCTGCATGCAATGGGTTGGCAGAAAAGTCGAGGAAGTCCATCACCGATCATGAAACCTGAACAAAAGGAGCGAAGGTTGAACTGGTACTTACAGCATAGAAATATTAACTGGGACAATGTGATTTTCTCAGATGAAAGTTCTGTGTGGCTGTTTCCTAATACACTGAAATTCTGGACCAAACAAACTGAAAAACCTTTGTATCAGCGCCCAAAGTACAGTCCGAAATTTAACGTGTGGGGTGGCATATCTGTGTTAGGGGCAACGCCCCTCTGTGTATTTGAAGGGAATATGAACAGTGAGCGGTACACAGATATTCTCGAGGGACATTTACTTCCATCTGCTCACGTGTTCTATGGAAATGTTTGGATTTTCCAGCAGGACAACGACCCAAAACATCGTTCAAAGCATTCACAGGCCTGCTTTCGGACCCAAAATATGACATTATTAGATTGGCCAAGCTATAGCCCTGACCTAATTCCAATAGAAAATGTTTGGGGACTTATGAAAGTGTCAATAAGAAAAATCTGACAAATATTGCTGAAATGAAAGAAGAGGTGGTCCGATATTGGGACAGCATGGACCACGACTTTCTAACTTCTTTGATCAGTAGTATGCCCCGCAGCATTGAAGCCTGCATTGCTGCCCATGGTGACTTGACAAAATACTAACTGTTCACCTGTCTTTGAATCTGGAGTTATGTTCTGCTAATATTCACATTTAATACGTGAGTAATGAGTGAAAAATATATATAAAATTACCTTCTTAAATTCTCAATAATTTCTGGTTGTGCTGTATCTACACCTATGTCTCCTGCCATTACGAATATGATGCAAAAATATATGTAAATAGTTTAATTTTTAACAATTAATATAGCTGCTGATACACTTTTATCACTGTTCTGTAGAGTTAGCTCGAATGTAAGTATATTATGAGTTAATGTCCATACAGAGAGTGCCAAACTTGCCATGTTATAAGTGTAATACAATAGACTTTGAATCTATGTACATAAGTAAGGGCTACATTAACTCTTACATTACGAATATACTTACTGTTCACGTTTCAGTTTGTCATAATTGTGTGAAAAATGGCCTTTAGCGTTGTATTAACTTTTTCTGAACATACCTGGGATTGCCGGTTTTTTATGAAAGGATTGTGTATGACGTATAACCGTCGCTCCCCAGACCAAACACAATATGTCATTAGCACCTAGGAGTGTTTTCTATTCCTATGGTAGCTGTCATTCACACACGAGTCATCGTAAAACCTCTGTTACTGTGTTCTGCATACCTAATGAGATAGGTAAGGCAACTACGATATATTTGTACCCGTGGTAGAAAATGAATGTTCCAAAAGGTTTTTGAGGATCCCCTCCTCGTCTGAAAGCAGAATAAATGCCAATGTGGATGATGTTCGAGTCTGGACCAATGAAATCAGCGACTGATCGTTTAGGTATCGATCCACCTCTCGGGGCGCGAGGAGCAGACAATTCAGAGAGCCTAAATATTAGTCCACTCTGTAAAGTCCTTTCCAAGAACGTTAATGGTAGAACTTAGAACAATGTTGTGTCACCTACGGAAACAAATATATCAGGAATGTTTACTTAATTTATGCAAATAAGGTGTGTGGCGGGTGCGATCTACAGGGCAGGATATGTATACCCTTTTCACTTTGTATCACCACAAAGTGGCGATCAGGTCATATATTTTTCACCGATGTTTTGCCCTTCCCGCGACCCCAGCCCGGTGAAATCTGTTTCGGCGGATATTCAAGGATGATTCGTGTGTGTGTGTGTGTGTGTGTGTGTGTGTGTGTGTGCCTAGTGATTCAGGCGTTCGCTCGTCACGCCGAAGACCCAGGTTCGATTCCCCACATGGGACACGATGTGTGAAGCCCATTTCTGGTGTCCCCCGCCGTGGTATTGCTGGAATATTGCTAAAAGCGGCGTAAAACTATACTCACTCACTCACATACTGCTTTATTGACAAGGGTCACTTTTTCTTTTTAAATATTTTTATTCATTTCAGATAGGTATACAAAGACAGGGAGTACACAACTCCATGTTAGGGCTGGTTACATTTTGGTAACAAAGAGTTACAAATTTTCAAAGTAAGAACATATAGTTACTAGTATACAGAGTCCGAGAGTGCACGACTCCAGCAGCAAACTTCATGGGTTACAGGCATGTAAGAGCTAGTTATACATTAGCAACAGAGATTTACCAATTTCGAAGTGTGGAAACATAGGTACACAAAGTCAGGGAGTGCACCACTCCAGCAACAGACTCCGTGGGTTACAGGCATGCTCGAGCTAGTTATACATCAGCAGCAAAGATTGACTAATTTCGAAGTGTGATAATATAGGTATACACAATCAGGGAGTACACTACTCCAGTTGCAAACTCCATAGGTAAGGCACTTGGAGCTGGTTATACATTGGCAACAAATTTTCAGAGTGTGAAAGTATAGGTACAAAAGTCGGGGAGTACATGACTCCAGGAACAAGCTCAGGGGTTACCTACATGTTGAGTAATTAATTATTATTATCATTATTATTCTTCTTCTTATTATTATTATTATTATTCTTATAATTATTATAGGATATTTATATTATGTTAAAACCTGGTTATCGTTGACAACAGAGTGATATGATATCATGTTTGAAACTAGAAAACAAAATAAGAATGGCCTTTTACTATTAATTGATTTTGAAAAAGCATTTGACACAGTTTCAAAAACATTTGTTAGCAAGGTTTTACAAAAATTTGGATTTGGTCCATACATGCTGAAATGGATATCTATACTAGCGAAAAATGCTACCTCCTGCATTATCCAAAATGGACATCTATCCGAATTCTTTCCTAATAATAGAGGCTGTAGGCAGGGGGACCCCATCTCGCCATATCTATTTGTGTTTGTAGCAGAGATCCTAGGTATCATGATTCGTGCAAATGTAAGTATTAAGGGTACTATCTTGAATAGCAAGGAATATAAGCTAGGTCACTAGCTGACGACACCCAGCTCTTTCTGGAGGGCTCCGATGTCAGCCTAAAGGCTGCTATGGATAGTCTTTCTCTCTTCTATCGCATGTCAGGATTAAAAATAAATATAGACAAGACAAAAGCCCTGTGGATTGGAGCTATGGCTAACAGTAATGATATAATATGTAGTGAATATGGCCTGGACTGGCACTTAGGGAACTTTGAGGTTTTGGGTATTGTTTTAAATGCTGATTTGAATGACCTGTGGGTTATCAACACCAGGAAAAGGCTAAAAGTTATATCAAACATTCTTTGGAATTGGCGAAAAAGGAAGTTGACTATTACTGGGAAGATAACTGTAATTAAAACCTTGGCTGTATCTACTTTAGTACACATTTTTACATCACTCCCTAATCCTCCTAAATGTTTCGTGGATGATATTGAGAAAATGTTTTTCACTTTTATCTGGAGTGGTAAACCTGATAAGATTAAGAGGAGGAATATGAAAAAGGATTACAGGGAAGGAGGAAATAGGATGATTGATTTAAAATCCTTTATTGCTGCATTGAAACTAGCCACTATTAAGAGGTATTTTAACAATGACGCTAATAACCCTTGCAATGTTCCTATTCGTCAACTTGTTCAGATTGGCTCAAACATTGATCAATTCTGCACTGTGGACAACCCATATTGGAAAGATGTTCTTCTATCATGGAAGAGATACAGAAGCCTTTTCTTAACTGATGAGAATAATCTGTCTAAAATACTCTCTGAGCCCCTCTGGTTTAATCACCAGTTTGTTGATTTATCCTTTTTTCTTAAAAGTTGGTTTGAGTATGGAATCACTGAAGTTAAAGACCCCTGTAAAAATGTCAGTCTACTTTCTTTTAATGAGTTCAAGAACAGATATCCAGTTAGAGGAACATTTCTAGACTACAATAAACGTTTGAGAAATATTCCTGTCTCATGGAGACATACTGTCAATAATTCAATTAATAAGACTCAAAATCTGGGTATTAATGACATAGTGTATGAACTCATTATACCTTCAAAAGGTTGTAGAAGGTTCTATGACAAATTGATTAAAACATGTGAGCTACCTGATGTGTGTAACAAGTGGGACAGTATGACTCAGATTACATTACCTTGGAGTATTGTTTTTACAAACTATAGAAAGTGTACTCGGGATGTTAAATTATTGGATTTTCAATTTAGATTCATCCACAAGATTATATATACTAAAAAAGAATTGTTGAAGATGAAATTGATTGACAAAAATATTTGTACATTTTGCAAATCAGAACCAGAGGATATTATCCATGTTTTTGTATCGTGTGAACACACACAGATGTTCTGGAGTGAACTAAGGATTTTTATTAAAAACACTTTTAGCATTGACATTGTACTCTCAGATTTCACAATCCTGTTGGGACTTAACACTGGCTATAATTCTATTAACAACATTATTCTCGCTGGGAAACGATTCATATATATCTCAAGTATAAACAACAGATGGCTACAAATGTCAGGATTTCTGAAAATAATACAGAATATTGTATTTGTCGAAAAATACATAGCTAAGAAAAACAACAGGATTAACAAATTTCACAAAAATGGCCTAATAGCTTTATTTCGAACTTTGAAAATCTGCAAGTCTCTGGGCCAATAAATAATCAGCTCCAACATGCCTACGACCCAGGAGTTTGCTGCTGGAGGTTTGCACTTTGTCTTTCTATACCCATCCTGGCAAACTTTGAAATGAGACAAGGGTCACTTAGTCATTGGAATTTTGGACACACTGTCAAACCCAATGTTTTGTGCACACATTGTTGTACACATTGTTTTGTTCACATATTCTGGTTTTTCTATTCACAAGCCGTTACAAATGTACTGTCTCTCCCCAGGCACATACTGTTTACTACACTCACTCACTCACTATTGAGGGATTGATGTATATATTTACATGTAAACGTATAAGGTCATCTTGTTAACATATCAAGCCGGGGACACCAGAAGGATGAAGTCAAATCCCGATGGTCCACTGTTGTTACTCGTCCTGCGTGTTTATTGGAAATATATTTATAAATGAAGACTAGATTCATAACCTTGCATGATTTAAAAATGTATTATAACTTAACAAGTCGGATGGAGTGCTACATTTACAAAATGCGACCATGAAAATTCACTAGCCAGACGGGCCAGTGACTGTGTTGATTTACTGGCCCGACTTGATTTTTACTAGCCACGGGCTAGCAGACCAGTGGCTATTTCGCACACTCATTGAGGGCTTGCCAAACTTTCATTTCTTATGAGACCTGAAGTGTTATGGTTTGACGTTTCATGATTTCAATAGCTTCAAAATGTTGTTATCTTATCGATATTATGAAATCGTTATTATGTAGTCCACCATTAATTCAGATAGAATTTTTAAAAATGTTCTGATAACGTCGTGTTTGTAGCTATTTTAGCAAGAATTATACAAATATATATATATATATATATATATATATATTGCAAAAATCACGTTTAAGCCCGGGCTTTTTTTCGTAATGATAGCTACGTCTTTGTCATGCCCTGTTCATCCCTCCGACTGTCGTCGACTCCGTCGTGAGACATGACTGTTGCACTGTCTGTGTGGCTTGAGCTGAGCCGTCCATCATCCATAACGTACATCATCAAACTCGTGAAGATCCGCGTTGGAATTGATCTTCAGCAACCCATGCTTGTCGTAAAAGGCGACTAACGGGATCGGGTGGTCAGGCTCGCTGACTTGGTTGACACATGTCATCGTATCCCAATTGCGTAGATCGATATTCATGATGTTGATCACTGGGTTGTCAGCTCCAGACTCGATTATTTACAGACCCTCGCCACATAGCTGTAATATTGCTGAGTGTGGCGTTAAACAACAAACAAATAAACAAGCATAAGGTCATCATGTACTTAATTAGTGGGAGCAGTGTCTCCCTGACCTTCGATACTCTTCCTTCCCCTCTTGTACCCTGATGCCTCCCTTAACAGTGACAGACAGGAAGGCGCATCATCCCTTAGGTTGACTCCACGGTTGCCTGAAATACTTGATGACAGCGCTAATTTTGTCCATTTTCATCAACAGACAATGCCTAGTCAGTTTAATGACTGTCGATACATGATGCCTGGTTGTGTATTTGGTTCTCATGTTGCCTGTAAGACAGGCAATATTGCACATAATACACATAAACTGCCAAGCTTTCCCCTCGTGGTTTCCTCCCATTTGTGAGAACTCCCAGTTGTGAGACACATTAATTAATGGTTCAGTGCACATAGGTGGTGTTTCCACATCCCTACAATCAAAGTGGGATCAGCCCAGCCCAGTACCCACAGGAGCCATAGTTCATTGATGAGTTGACTAATGAAATAGATTATCAAAGATTATATTTACACAGAAGAAATAGTTCATTGAATATTTTATTTATTCAGAAGAATATGTAATTATCATAACACATATTTATTGACTATTATGAAGTTTGAAAGTCATTTTTGTTTAAACATATTTTATTATTATTTATGAAAATGAATTGGGATTGGTGAAGTATTACTGCTTATGTTAACACCGCTCCCATGCAACATAAACTATAAAATGAAATGGAGGATGTGACGTCATCGATATTGACTATTGCATAAATATATCGGCGTTTGGGTCGCTAGATCCGAGCCTGAAGCAGCAATGAACGATTTGACAAAAACAAGAGCCATAATAAAGATCAATACAAATCTTGTTTTCGATTTTTGAAATTAGGTTTCAAAATTCTTTTAGACTGCATGACTCTTTGGAATTTTGTAGGGCATTCCATAAATTTATTGTGTCGGGTAGAAAGGGTTTGGCATAAGGGGCATTTCGACTGTAAATTTCAGAGTTATTTCAGAGTTATTTCTTAAACTATGGCTTGTAGTTTCGGAGATGGAGTAAATATGAGTAGGTAAATTAATTTCTCTTTGATCACGAAGTTACCTACACAAAGTGTTTAATTATTAAAGACATTTACCTGAGTGTGTTAATCAATTTATCTTATAAAGTTTCATTAAGTTACCTCCACAAGATTCAGTTACATAGCAAATTAGTAACTAGCTAGGGTGAATCCATTCTATCAGACAGGGGGAGTATGGTGTGTTGTCGTTGTTAATTACCTACTCCACTGTCTCATAACTGGGAGTCTCACAACTGGGAGTTCTCACAAATGGGACTGCACGGTATAACCGGTATATCGAAATACCCTTTTCAAACGATACGTATTCCAATAGTTTTTTCTGATAACCGGTATATTGGGTAAAGAACATAATACTGAACAACAAAAGAAACGCAAGTTTCGACAAAATGATATCTCATGAAGGCAAGCGTTCAAGTTTATGGAACGTTCATGGTAAAGTGACGTAATGATCCCAGATGAGATGATGTCATGCAATTTGACGTCCAAATGAACCATTCGCACAAACACACCAACAGTGCAGCAAAACCATAATTTTAGCTCGTGCATCGACGGTTATGGATGAAAAGCATGCATTTTACTCTGAGGTATCCTTTATAAAGGTTTGTGTCAAAAAAACAGTTCAGTATTGACGCTAGGAGGTGTACACGCCACACAAACGAGGCCTAGACTAACGACTGAGCAGAGGGGAATGGCCATTGGAAAGTTACACGGAGGTAGCTCTGCAACCGCTGTAGCTAGACAATTGGGCTGTCATCTTACCACCATTACACGACTTGGTCAACATCATCAGCAAAGCGGGTTGCTGCTGATCGTCCTCGTATCGGACGGCAACGAGTGACAACTCATGCGCAAGATCGGTTCATCCGGGTCACTCATCTAAGGAACCGAACCCGATGGATTATCTGGCTCAAAACAACATTAACGTCTCTTTCCTCGGATATGGCTCCCATTGAACATTCTGGGACGGAGGATTGCTGCAGGTAGACAGCCACTCACACTTGCACAGTTGGAATAGAGATTGGTGTTTGAGCGGAACCAGTTGCCTCAGGCATTCTTTCAGACTCTAGTGAACTCAATGAGACCACGTTGCACGGCCTGTGTGCAATCTCAAGGTGGCTATACGCGCTACTAAAAAGACTGTCACTTTTCGCGTTCAGGGGTATCTCCATTTGACGGACTGTGATCAATTTGAACTTATTGCAATTCAATGTCAACAGCAACTTTTAGTTGTTAAATTGACAGTGTTTTCTATACAATAAATGATTAGACATACTTTTGGTTGTCTTCTATTCACAAACTTGACAAAAAGCCAGACTTGCGTTTCTTTTTGCTGTTCAGTATATATGGAGCTTGTGTGATTATCTTTATGGTTTAAATTGATATCTGCACAGACTTTCATTCACAACTAGTTATTTCCTTCGTTATTCAATGACAAAACGGCACAGTTTAATACTATAGAATCCCTGACTATGCAACCTCATTGTGAGATTGTTGTTACCAGAACCATTACATATATATTTAGGGACTTATAATGTAGGATTGGCATGCACACATAATGTCACTCGCTGTCAAACGACATAAGTTCCCACTATATCGCAATACGGGTACCTGAATCGCAATATATTGCAATACACTATATTTACCATTACACAGCCCTAGTACATCATATTTTTCAGACGTTAACCATACAAATATATTAAAAGTACAGAGATGCTACTTAAACGCAGCACACAATATTAATAAGAAAGGCAATGGTGCAGTTCATTGTTAGTCCTCCAGCAAATTAAAGTTAACCGAAAGATCCACAATTCAACGTTTAGAGTTACCTCCCTTGGCTGGAAGGATCCGCTGATACAGGGACCTAGGCACAGTTTTACAAAGCTATCGTTACGTTTCATCAGTCGTAGCACAACTCTTACTTACGACCATCGTAGCGTTACGACCGCTTTGTAAATCGTGGCTCTGATTATGTGTGTGTTACAGTATAGGAGGTACGACAGTCGTAGCGCTACGACACCTTTGTGAAACAAGGCCCGCTCTTTGCTTTACGAAAGCAGTTAACGTCTACGGGATGCGAATTTCTTTCACTATGAAGCGGGCACGCAGAACAATATTTGATATACTTTCAAAGCAGAATTAAACGCAACTCACTCTGTTTCAGATGACGGGCTCATCAAGAGAAAGACAGCGTGACCTATACGGTATAGACGGAACTGGTGAGTTAATGTATTTTCAGAGTTCGCCTGGGATACATGGAATGGACTTCTGATCTTGATCCCTTGGGTGAATTAGGACGGGCCAGGACGGACCAAAACGGGCCAGGACGAACCAGGACGGACCAGGATGGACAAAGTCGGACCAGAATGGACCAAGATCCACGGATCGTAATGACTCTGAATGAAGGACATCCGGGACACCCTGTACTGGGATTGGTAAGAGTGTACAGTTCCTGTTCAGGATGTATACCGTAAGTACGATCAGGGTACGTATATCACCCCATTCTCATCCTCACCCCCATCCCATTCCATTCACACATCCTCCATGTAGGGAACTAACGTAGGTGCGCCACCTGGTGGGAACCGATGTCCTGGAGAAGAAGAGACATGGGATTAACCCTTCGTAGCATCATCGTTCACGTAGGGACATCATACAGGTTGCCGGATGCTGAGGTCGTCGACGAAGGAGGATGCAGAGACGAGGAATTGTCAGGATGCCGCAGTCATCAATGGACGGACCCGTGGACCTTTGCGAACATTTTGTAAATTTTCCCATTTGTACTTTGAACCAATTTTCCGAATGAAATGAAACACACCGATCTCTTAGAATGTTTCTTGCATTTATCATAATGGCCTAAGACGCCCTGTTTCACTTCCGAATGAATAGAGCTGACAAAAAAAAGAAATAAAAAGTCAATAAAAAACTAATAAAAGCAAATGAGACAAACAAAAGAGAACTACGAACACAAGAGAAGAGGTTCATCTTACTTTAGGGGAAAATTTACAAGTCTTTGTATTTCAGGGACTGCAGTGATCTGATCTCATGGGATTAAACATAAACTAGATTTTTTTAACTGATACTCATGCGCCCTGTGACCTATCTGTGTTGACAGCTATAAACACGACAGTTGGACCCACAGCTCCCAGCTCCGGCACCGTCGAGAGAAAGGACATAGAATGTACAGCAGCGTAAGTACAGGATACTAACACAAGCATTTAGGGGCCCCGATCCACAAACCGCCTTTTGCGCTACGACCATAGTGAACCAATGTTAAAGTAGGGAGTTAGGATCATCTTAGTGCTAAGATCGCTTTATCGAACGGGGCCCAGGATGATCCTTAGCCTATGTTAACGTATAGGCGTTATAATTACCTTAGTGATAAGATCGCTTTGTGGAACGGGGCCCAGGATGATCCTCAGCCTATGTTAACGTATAGGTGTTATGATTACCTTAGTGCTAAGATCGCTTTATGGAACGGGGCCCAGGATGATCCTCAGCCTATGTTAACGTATAGGCGTTTAAATTACCTTAGCGCTAAGATCGCTTTGTGGAACGGGGCCCAGGATGATCCTCAGCCTATGTTAACGTATAGGTGTTATGATTACCTTAGTGCTAAGATCGCTTTATGGAACGGGGCCCAGGATGATCCTTAGCCTATGTTAACGTATAGGCGTTATAATTACCTTAGTGATAAGATCGCTTTGTGGAACGGGGCCCAGGATGATCCTCAGCCTATGTTAACGTATAGGTGTTATGATTACCTTAGTGCTAAGATCGCTTTATGGAACGGGGCCCAGGATGATCCTTAGCCTATGTTAACGTATAGGCGTTATAATTACCTTAGTGATAAGATCGCTTTGTGGAACGGGGCCCAGGATGATCCTCAGCCTATGTTAACGTATAGGTGTTATGATTACCTTAGTGCTAAGATCGCTTTATGGAACGGGGCCCAGGATGATCCTCAGCCTATGTTAACGTATAGGCGTTTTAATTACCTTAGCGCTAAGATCGCTTTGTGGAACGGGGCCCAGGATGATCCTCAGCCTATGTTAACGTATAGGTGTTATGATTACCTTAGTGCTAAGATCGCTTTATGGAACGGGGCCCAGGATGATCCTTAGCCTATGTTAACGTATAGGTGTTATGGTTACCTTAGCGCTAAGATTGCTTTGTGGAACGGGTCCCTGGGGAAGACGCCAAGTCATGGGGATCGACATGGGTGCCGTTGTACAAAGCAGACTTAGCGCTACGCCAGTCGTAAGTCTATGTTATAGGTTGCGGTCACCTTAGCGCTAAGATCGCTTTGTGGAACGGGTCCCTGGGGAAGACGCCACGCGGAGGGGATCGACATGGATAGTCAAGCAGCGATATCTAAAACTTTGAAAATGTTACACATATAGACAGGGCACCATACAGAGGCTATCCTATGTAGGATTCTGATCATATAAATTAGGCAATGCTACGTATTTTCAAGTTCCCTTTAAACCCTGGTCAGGTTGATTCTTTTCGTTCCCAGGATCGTTGATAAATCTAACCGACTTTTCACGCACATAAAAGCAACTAGACATCCTCAATGCGATATAATTTCACAACTTGATTCATGGTTCCCACATATTTGTGGATAAATGGCTGAAACAGTGTAGGAACAACATAAACATTTGAACTCTCCCACTACATTAAATGTCAAAATAGCTTCCCTGATCTAAAACTTTGAATGTTTGTTCCAGAACGTTATGGGAAAAATAATTAATGTAATTAATGTTAAATTATTTTTGTTTCAGAACCATGGACATCCACATCCCCCGGACTTTACTCCCCACCCACAAAGTGACCCTCCGTGACCCCACTTGCGTCATCCCCTCCAACGGCACCCACTACATCATCAGCATCTCCTTCAACCAGTGCGGCACCACAGTCAGCTTCAGCAACGACACCGTCGTGTTCAACAACGAGCTGGTCGCCACCGTCATCCAAGGAAGCAACCCATCCACCATCATCGACTACGGCCTCAGCAAAGACGACCAGCGTGTATCTCTGGAATGCGTGTACAAAAGACACACAAGTGTGGACCTGAACTATAGGCCGCTGATGAAAGCAGCACACTTTTACGAAAAACGGTAAGTGCTGACTTTACTATTAGCTCTTCTGTCGCTAGAGGGAGGATTGTTTAGTATCCAGTAATTTCTGAAGAATAAAAGAACAAGTATGCATGTGGTCAGAATAATCCTCAAAACTTGATAATTACACATTCTTGCCGTAAAAGGAGACTAACGGGATCGGGTGGTCAGGCTCGCTGACTTGGTTGACACATGTCATTGTTACTCTTTTGCATAGATCAATGTTCATGATGTTGGATTTCATACAGACAAACGAATAAATGTAATTCATAAATACACACACGCGCGCTCGTGCATTTATTTTTTGTTGTGTAACGTGCACTGACTGACAAACAGAACGAAACCTTGGGTGTGACGGCTATCGTGGGTATGTTTGTAGATATGGGATGCTGGACTTCGAGATAAAACAGTTCTCAGATGAGCAGTTCAACACGGAAATCGCCCAGACCAACGTCCCGTCGGGCGTCGTCCTCAACAGCGAAATCTTCATCGACCTGATAGTGGATCAGCGACAGACCAGCGACATCGGCCTCGATGTCCCAAGCTGCTTTGCCACGCCCACGCCCTCTCCGACCGACCCGCTCTATTATCCGCTCATTAAGTCAAGGTAAGACAAGAGAAGTACGGATAACACAATCTCTGACCTTACGGTTTGGTCACAGTCAGTTTAATCATGACTATCTGCTCAAAACAGATGGGATAGACCTCCTAAGTGTATCGCTTGCAATGAAGTGTTCACAATCAAGCATATTCTGCTTGACTACGTGGACTTTTCAAATGCAAGGGATTCACATTATGAAGCGATAAATCTGAAAGATATCTCTTCAAGCGTGAGCGGGCATCTCATTGAGGACTACTCAAGCGACATTGACCTGAGTCCCGATCCACAAAGCGTTCGTAGCGCTACGACATTCGTAAGCCTGTGGTAAACTATAGAGTTACGACAGGTCGTAACGTTACGAACGCTACGTGGATCGGGACCCTCGATCATGAATTGTAACTATGTAATGTGTATGACGAAGTGCTTGTCTATATAATTTGGTGCTATGACTTCCTGTTTGTAAATAATGATGAATAAATATGTATTTTAGGAAACGCATTTAAACTTTGTACTGAAAATGTGTATGTGTTCAAACTTTGTCTAGTAGCTGTATACGGCTGAAATAACGACGATGCGACGTAACATTCAACTCAACACATCTTTCGCCCTTTTCGTCCAAAGGAATGTTTCGTCGGATAATCGAGACAAGTTATTCTCTGGCGTTGATGCCTTATATTTTAAGTGGTGGTTGGGAAGCCTAGTGGTTAAAGTGTTGGCTCGTCACACCGAAGACCCGGGTTCGATTCCCCACATGGGTACAATGTGTCAAGCCCATTACTGGTGATATTGCTGGACTATTGCTAAAAGCGGTGTGAGACCAAACTCACTCACTCACTCACTCACTCGGACACGAGGCAATGTGTATTGTCGTTCTTACTGAAACATAATCAATCATTTCCAGCTGCCCCGCCCAGACTGACGTCAGGACCTTCACCGCTCCGAACATCAACGAGTTCCGGTTCAGCTTCCTCGCGTTCAAGTTCACGCGGGCCCCCCTGCAGAAACCCGACGCCTCCCTGCCAGCTGTGCCCATGGTGTACATACACTGCCAAGTCTCCGCCTGCCCAAGAGGAAACTGCTCGTCGTCATGCGCACAAGGTCATCGCGCGAAGAGGGCGGCGATACAAGATAGTACCCACTTAATTTCTTCTGGTCCATTCTACATGAAAACTGACGAAAGTGAGTACAGGTTTTGAGAGACATCCATATTCACATATTACAGCAAGACCCTTGACGATCAGGGTTTGAATTGGTCTTCAGGAACCCATGCTTGTCGTAAGAGGCGACTAACGTGATCGAGTGGTCAGGCTCATTGACATACCTCATCGTATCAGAATGGCTTAAATCGATGCACATGCTGTTTGCTTGTCTGGTCATAATGCAGATCCACCCGTGAAGATCCGGGTTAAATTTGGTCTTCAGGAACCCGTGTTTGCCGTAAGAGGCGACTAATGGGATCGGTTGGTTAGACTCGCTGACTTGGTTGACACATGTCATCGTATCCCATTTGCGTAGATCGATGCTCATGTTGTTGATCTCTGGACTGTCTGGTCCAGACTCGATTATTAACATACCGCCACCATGTTGCTGGAATATTGCTGAGTGTGGCGTTAAACAACAACAAACAACCTATTACAGCCAGTGTTCTCGGGTAGGACCCTGTATCTAGTGTTCTCGGGTACCAGGACCCTGTAGGCCCTACAACAAACAACAACCTATTACAGCTAGTGTTCTCAGGTAGGACCCTGTATCTAAGGCCCTACAACAAACAACCTATTACAGCCAGTGTCCTCGGGTAGGACCCTGTATCTAAGGCCCAACAACAAACAACCTATTACAGCCAGTGTTCTCGGGTAGGACCCTGTATCTAAGGCCCAACAACAAACAACCTATTACAGCCAGTGTTCTCAGGTAGGACCCTGTATCTGAGGCCCTACAACAAACAACCTATTACAGCCAGGCCCAACAACAAACAACTGTTGTTCTCGGGTAGGACCCTGTATCTGAGGCCCTACAACACACAACCTATTACAGCCGGTGTTCTCGGGTAGGACCCTGTATCTAAGGCTCTACAACACACAACCTATTACAGCCAGTGTTCTCGGGTAGGACCCTGTATCTAAGGCTCTACAACTACAAACAACCTAGGCCAGTGTTCTCTGTGTATCTAAGGCTCTACAACAAACAACCTATTACAGCCGGTGTTCTCGGGTAGGACCCTGTATCTAAGGCTCTACAACACACAACCTATTACAGCCAGTTTTCTCGGGTAGGACCCTGTATCTAAGGCTCTACAACACACAACCTATTACAGCCAGTGTTCTCGGGTAGGACCCTGTATCTAAGGCTCTACAATGCTCTGTTCAAGATCAATGGTCGTGGGTTCGAAATCCACATTGGTGCAATAGCTTGTCCACATAATTGCTCGTGTCCGCACGAAGGTTCATGTTAGAATATTGATCTTCAGCAACCCATGCTTGTCGCAATTAGAGGCGACGAACGGGATCGGGTGGTCAGACTCGCTGACTTGATTGACACTTGTCGTATCCCAACTGGATTGCCAGGTACAGATTATTTAGAAACCGTGTAGCTGGAATGTTGCTGAGTTCGAATCCCAGTGTCACATGTACAAACAAGTACCCAAGAATCAATGCAGTTATCTTCAATACTCAACGGGATTTTAAACACAAGATTCATCATCACCTTCTTTGTCTATTGTATCCCACTAGGTACGACTGGATACAGCAGCATCGTTGTAGCCGTCACCATGTCAGTCGCCGTCGCAGCTACTGTAGTTGCCATGGCAGCCATCGTCGCTTGGAGAAGAAGCGCCGCTGCCCTAAGAGCCTACAGGAGCCTACCCATGGATGTCACTTCGTAGAAGTTTTCTTTTTTTTCAAATATTTTGCTTTCTCGCTTATATCCCAATTAAAATATATTAACCCGAAAACTCTTTATAATTTCTTTATCGAAATACTGATTTATCGTTTTTACCGCATATTTTATGAATATCTTATATTAAATTTTGCAATTAGTGAGTTACCATTTTCGTCGATTCGGCATTATTTCAGCCATTTAGCGACTATTTTTTGCAATCATATTTGTAAGATTGCCCTTTCGGCTTCAGTTTTGATTTTAGATGTTTTTGTAAACTGCTATAAACCGAATCAAACTGATAATTATTATTAAATGTCTTAGACCGATTTTCGTTTTGTGTTCGATTATTAGCTTGAAATATTTGTGGTAATCTATTATTAAAAACTTAATCTATAAACGAATGTCATGCAAAATTTTGTTAGTAATTTACTTTAGTTGGATGTTTTCTCTTTGTTTTCTCTCTGATTTTATGTATTGTTTGCGAGCAGCGTTTTGTTTTATCATTTAATAAACAGCATTCTCAAGACATGATGTTTGCTTTTTCTGTTTCCAGTTATGAATTAGTTTAAGTTCTTCAACGCACACAGTAGGAGTCAAGCTATATCATGGCGTGATGTAGATATTGGAGTAGGGGCTAGTGGTCAATAGCATGAACAACGAACTAGGCCTTTCAGGCTTTGTCTCTCAGCTCTGTATTAAACCAGTTGAGTATGATATATGTGTAGTATCTCCCACTAGATGCGCCGTACCTGGTCTGGCTGATACAGTGTCAGGTGCTTCGATCCCCATTTAGCCTACCTATTTAAGTTGGTTACTTGTTGCCGTGCCTAGCGCTCGACGTTACGGGATAAAAGCAGGACTGGTTGGCTGGGTGTCAGTATTATGTGTATGAGTGGTCAATCTATGTGATTCTGTGGCATGGTCTCTCAGTGGGCTAGCACTATAAACCTGTATAGGCCCGGACTAGTAACATCACACACGCACGCACGCACACACGTGAACACACGTTAAACCCTTTTTAATGTTGCCTCGCCTCATCTTCAAAATAAACAGTAGAACAGTGTAGGCTCACAATACTACGGAAGCGAGACATGGGTCACGAATGACTGTAATCGTCTTCGGCAAGAAGAGAGAGTGAAAAAGGTTTCAAGCCACTTTTGACAAAAATTTCATCAACATCACGGCGGGGTACACCAGATATAGGCTTCACGTGTTTTATGTTTGGAATCGAACCCAGGTCTTCGGCTTGACGTGTGAACGCTTTAACCATTCGGCCCACCCTCCTGCCCTATCGGAAAATGCGTTGACCTCTTGCACACATCACAAGTGTGGTTAGTGAGTGAGGTGAGGTGAAATTGGGTTTTACGTCGTGCTTGAGAATATTTCGCTCATATGACGACGTGCATGCGTGTGTATGTGTATGTGCGGCTGCTTGTACTAGCCCAGACTGAAGCTGGTTTTATAGCGCTAGCCCACTGAAATGCCATGCCGCAGTGAAGCATGAATACCCCACTCAGACACATTATACTGACTCCGAGCCGACCAGTTCTTGTTGTACGCATTAATGCCGAGCAGGCAGGGACCAACAAGTACCATATTTTAACGTCTTTTGGTATGACGCGGTCGGGGATCGAACCCGCGACCTTCCGCTCTCCGGGCGGACGCTCTAACCACTACACCACGGAGGCGGTCGGTTAGTGAGTAACAGTCGATTCATGCACCATGACAGAGAAGCACGAATCGTCACAGATTCATGTAAGGGCGGCCGATCATCATTAATTCTCATGGACAGCCCAAACTGGCTTGGATGTTCTCAGTTAACTTGCCGTTCTATTTATCTATCCTTCTAACTTGAAACATTTTGAATAACTTCCTCACATGATATTAAAAACTTAAAGATCATTCTTATTATACTTTCAATTACAATTTCTAAAATATTTTAATCGTGAATAACACCTCTAGACAGAAATGTAAATATATTTTAAAAATAAAGCTGAGCTTAAATAAATATTTTGAAAATAATTTATATACAGTTATTGTAAGTTATTATACACGAGACAAGCAAGTGATTAAATAATTCAGAGAAAGAATAAATCTATATGGATTAATGCTAGTGTCAATAGCAATCTAACCTGTATCAGATGATCAAATATGTTACATTCACGAAGAATTTGTTTTCATACCAAATTGCAGGAGACTCACTAAATGTAAGTAGATATATAATGTATGGTAGTATTCGGACATTCCCGAGCCATTCGCGATGTCATAGTCCCATCACTCTCGCGGAGGTGAAGTGGTCGTACTTGACTGCCCCTTGTAGTACAGCATCCACCGGAAGAGTCCTGGGATGAAACGGTATCAGTTCCTGACTGTACCCATCATTGTTAGTGCATCACCTAGTTCGAACTAGTTAAGGGAATATACTGTCGGGCAAATGACTATACACCCATGTTTGGTTGGTTTGATGTTTAACGCCGCACTCAGCAATATTCCAGCTTTATGGCGGCGGTCTGTAAATAATCTGGACCAGACAATCCAGTGATCTACAGTATGAGGATCAATCTTCGCAATTGGGATACGATGACATGTCAACCAAGTCAGCGAGCCTGGCCACCTGATCCTGTTAGTCCCCCTTTACGACAAGCATGGGTTGCTGAAGATCAAATCCAACCCGGATCTTCACGGGTCCCCATATTTCACGGAGGCTGAAACTAACAATAACTGGTTATAGTGAAGTATTTGATACCTGTCTATTTGACCTTTGGGTGTTTTCGTAGCGTATGTAAATGTTGGTCAAATCCGATTTCCGACAGTTAAGAATAAATTTACAGCCATTTGTTTCTGACATTTCGATATATGTGTCAGTTACAAATGATAAAAAATATTTGAATTACTATCTATTATCTACAATCGTTTCACACTGAAAATGTCAATTGTAATTATACCTGTTTTATGAATGACTGAGTAGCAGTGAGTATGGTTTTACGAAGCTTTCAGAAATATGACAACAATGTCACAGCAAGGGACACTAGAAATGGGCTTCACGCATTGTACTCATGTGGGAATCGAACCGGGTTTTCGGCACGACGAGCGAACACTTTAACCACTACACTATCCCACTGCACCCATATTTGACTGACTGAGTTTGGTTTTACGCCGCTTTTAGCAATATTCCAGCAACATCACGGCGGGGGACACCAGAAATGGGCTTCACACATTGTACCCATGTGGGGATTCGAACCGGATTTTCGGCACGACGAGCGAACACTTTAACCACTACACTATCCCACTGCACCCATATTTGATGCAAGAGTTGGCGTTAGGGCGTAGCTCACCTGCGGTGGGTCAATATCTGGAAGGACACCTGTAATGCTTCCTTGTGAGCGTGTACGTTGTGGTTACTTGCGATATAGGGACGGCGTGTAGCACTGTAAGTAAATGTTCGCTCTTTTTAGATCGTCGTAAAAAGATAATCTCTATTTCTCTGTGTATTGGGTTGAGTCTTTGGTGAAACAAACGAAATCCGGTAATTATAGCGGTGACAATGAAAAATAAACTTGACGAACCGGGATTCGAAACCGTGTTCAAGGATTCCTAGTACGCCAGAGGGACTCAAACCTACACATCGTCTTCCATGACTAGTCCGCTTGGCCCCTTAACCTCTAATAATGACCTCTGTCCCGTTGTAGAAAACAATCTGTACTAAGGTTGTTTTGTGCAACGGGACACAAATCCTAAATATCCTAAAACACACCAAACTGAGATGTCCCGTCTCGTCACATTTGATTCGTTAATAAATGAATAAGGCCCATTTTCCAATAATGACGCCTTATAACTAGTTCATTTTACAGACGCTTCCCACATTTGCATCCCTGGTCCGACAGGTGTCGTGCCAAGATGATAAACATGCCGCATCTCCAGAGGCATGGACGACGTTTTAACGGTGAATGTCGTGTATGACGAGATGGACTATTTTATAATATGGCCTCCTAGGTCTAAGCGTAAAAAAAGTAAGATCCCTGCTCATACTAAATACGGTACTCAGGTGCAACATAGTACAATTTTAATTTCCGTGCATCATCATCATTCTTTAACGTATATACAACTGAACTAATTAATTCTACCATCGTTTAAAACCAGACTATGAATCTTTGTCAACACCATGCGGGTGCTGACGGGTTTCACCAAATTGGCATATGATGTTGCGAGAATACAAAGAAAGAAATAACATTAATGGTTTAACATTTGTTTTATACTTATTTTAGCACAGTTCGATATGTGTATCCGAAAACGCAAATATTGCAATTTTGATACGTTGTCCAACAGAAACATGACTTCACAACCAGTGTAAATACGCCGCACTCAGCAATATTCAGTTCTATATGGCGGTTTAAAATTTATGACGTGACGTGAGGCGACCCTGAACAACATTCGCATCATAGCCTAGTGGTTAAAACGTTCGCTCGTCACGCCGAAGATGGGGTTCGATTCCCCACACAGGTAAAATTTGCGATGCCAATTCCTGGTGACCTCCGCCTTGATATTGCTGGAATATTAGTAAAAGCTGCGTTAACATACTTATTTACACATTCTTCTTGGTATGCGCGCCTGCGTATGAACCACAGGCCCCCACTGCGGGTCATGTTATATAGTAGGGGGCTGGATAGTAAACCAGGGCTTAGTTTATCGATTTTCTGACCCGCAGTGTGGGCCTGTGGTATGAACGTGAGGAAAAACAACATAACCACCCTAGTTGGTTTTCTTGATTTTAATTATTCGGGTGTTAACGCCATTTTGGATTCCCATGTTTTAAGTGGTATGTCACAGAATAGTGCGCTGGATGCTAGAAACGTTTATCTGGCTGATATATCGATTGTGGATTATTTTGGCGTACATTTTTTCATTATCCTTTTCTTGCAAAAAAATAAATACATTAGTTAACTAAGCTTATGAGCTCTCGTGGTCATGCATTTTATCTGAACAACCCAGTCCAATTTACAGATGTGTACTCTGATATGACTTAACTGTTAAACTTATGTCCCGAAAAATTAAGTCGTTTGCTCAATGCCCCAAGGCACATTCATTTGGTAAATTAGCCTAATTTTTACTATTCGATCAAATGGTTTTATTAAATAATGAAAACTAAAACGCATGCAGTATCTTGTGCGGAAGCAGATAATGCCCGTTTAAAACTGTGTGTCTTATACAGGCTCCTCTCGTGAGGAATACAAGCGCCAATCTGTCAGGCATGCGGATTCAACGTTTGCGTGTGGTGCATTTTAGCGGCTTGTGGTACGCTTAATACACGAGAGTGTTCTCCCTTGGAATGGAGAGCGGACGAAGTATTTTGGTTGAGAAAACGTTTACAGTATGTACAGACAGTGTGTCATGAATAGTGCCTGATGGTAAGTTCCATGTTGTTTTGAAACAATGTCCAACCAGCCTTGCATGAAACAAGTAAAGACGACCATCCTCAAAGATCCTGAGGGTCAAAGAATGGAAAGTAAGTAGTTCGTGTTTGTAGACCGAAGTAGTCAATGTAGCGGTCATATGTCGAGATTTGTGATGAGGTTCGACCAGGGGTCTTCTCATTTGAGGTGAGACGCCTTGTCCACATGGCCAAGGTGGATAATCCTGTCAGGAAGCTGGCAAGGTAAGGATAACTTTGTGAGATGTCTCCACCCCTACTACATACTCGCCAGTCTACAGAACACACGTCCCGTGCCGTATATGATATCCCTGGTTGTAAAGACTTATTTTGAATAAATCCAAAATAAACGTACTCAGCCCCATGTTTGACACCAATGTAGCATTCATTAATCTTCTCAGTCCCCTGATTGGATTTGAACTAAAACAAAATAAAATTAAACAATTCACTGTTTTTGCTTTTGGTCCCTTCAGCACTTGATATCCTTTTTGGTCAATCATGGTACATTGGTCTCAGAATTACTCAATGTAGAGCCACCAAACATTGTGGCCTTTAATAGCCATTTGTGTGGCTGTGCTGTTTGGTGGTTCTATGGCTGGGTTGCTGACCAACATTTCACCCATGTTGTATGAGCAACATAGTCCATATTCACACTCTCCCACTGAAAATTAGACTGATTGTATCACAAACCTTGAATCCATATTTAACAGAGTTATGTCCCTTTAATTAATGTTTTTCCTATAAAACTAAAATGAACAGGAGCTTCAAAATAGCCAACACATTATCAAGAAAGATGAAAAAAAGGGGTTGCTGAAGACCAATTCTAACCCGGACTTTCACAGGTTAAACTGTATGGTCATTGGAAAAGCAAGATTTTATGGATGTCAACTTCTTTATTGTGAATAACACGACGTTTCGGGTGCTTGCTCCATCAGGTGAAGGAGCAAGCATACACTCTGAAACATTCTGTTATTCACAATAAAGAAGTTGACATCCATAACATCTTGTTTTTCCTATGTATTCCACTTCTAAATGCCCTTCAAAGATTTGTATGGTCATTGTACCCGGTGTAACAGGCCTAGCTGTCCTAGGCCAAACTTTCCCCACCCTTGAATCAACCTCAAAGGCTACTTCTTTCCCACCCTTGTTCTTATATCAAAAGGGGGAGATTCTGGCCTAGCCATGGCCTATGTTTATGTTCGTCTTGAAAAAGTCAGAAACGAAAACAAGACATAACTATTCACGTGAACACATTGATAAGATAAGAAGTAGCCTAGCTAGGCCAGAAACTCCCTCCTTTTGATATAAGAGCAAGGGCGGGGAAGAAGTAGCCTGTAAAGTTGATTCAAGGGTGGGGACATTTTGGCCTAGCTAGGGCAGAATTTCCCCCTTTTGATACAAGAACAAGGGTGGGGAAGAAGTGGCCAAGCTAGGCCAGAATGCCCCTCCTTTTCATAGAAAACAGAACAAAATATCCTAGTTTATTCAGTGGTAAACTTCGGCTAGATGGGGAAACTTTAGCCTAGCCCAAACTTTCCCAGGGGTAAAAATATACTAAGACAAAACAGCCCAGGGGAAAGTTTAGCCAAGGCCAGATTCTCCCCGGGGAAAGTTTAGACTGGGGAAGAAATGGCCTGCTACACTGGTACCACAACACAGTGTCAGTGTACGGCAAATGTGATGCATCTGAAAGCAGCAATGGTAGAATTATTTGTGTGAATAACGGCTCCTTCGTATGAATCTGTTTAATTTGTCTGGGTTGTTTCAAGAACATCATAATGCTAAAGACAAATTATAACTCTGTTAACTGTAGTAATGGTAGTGCTTATTTTGGGGCATTTTCAGAGACAGAAGTCTTCACTGTTCAGGATGCCCATGAAGATCTGGGTTAGCATTGATCTTCAGTAACCCATGCTTGTCGTAAGATGGGACTAAGGCCTGAACAGAAAAATGTGGTTCCGATTACCCGACCGACTGACCCTTGAATTCTGGTGCTGACCCTATTTTTTAAGCGGTATGAATAAAATATTCTTTCAGATTCCATTGTTTTTTCCTGGCACGACGGACATCGGTCATTCTGATATAGAAAGTCGACATGATGGCCGCAAGCTTGATTGTATAAACAATTACACAATAAATGTGTTATTAGTATGTACTAAAATGTAAAACAAAAGAAATCCTACCAACCTACCTACCCTAAATGTTACAGAAGTGTAATTGGAATCGCAACATTTTTTTATTTGGCCTAACAGGATCGGGTGATCATGCTTGCGGACGTGGTTGACACATGTTCAAATTACATAGATCCATGTTCATGCTGTTGATCACTGGATTGTCTGGATATGTTTGCCATATAGCTGTAATATTGCTGAGTGCCATGTGAAACTAAACTGACTCACTCACTCTTCAGGATGCAAAAGCAGCACTGTTGTGTTGCTGTAAGGTGCAACATTTTGCTGTGCAGAGTTGCATCCCTTGAGCACACCGGCATACCTATGGTTTTGGGTTTGAATCCCAATTCACCCAAGTTATGGTTCTAGGTCTGTTAGCACTTAACCTATGTGAGTTTCACCAAAGTGGTTTACATCTTAGACCTGAGTCATTTACACATTAAGCTAACACACTTTGATATCACTAGAATATTTTCTTAAACAGTGTTAAACCAAACTCACGCACTCACTCTGTGTCAATGGAACTCTTTGTTCATCTGAAAGTTAGTTGCACCACTTACACTTCCAAGAGGTGGTAAAGGTCAGAAATATGGAATTACATTCTTACCAATGTTATGATACATGAGATAACCAAAATAATTCAGATAACTTTACATGTATTTATTAAATTGTATTTAAAACATTTAGATAGAACAATATAATGGATTTTCATTGAGACACTTTTGATCAGGGTTCCTATTCTGCACTTAACAGAAGATATGTTTCATCATGTTTCAAAATACATTAATTTTGAAAATAACATAGGTCAGTGTTTTCGTGTGTTCTATATTATATTTAATCTGTATCTCACCATCGCAGAAATACATTGTATGACTCACATGTCATATCTGAAAACGTCCCTGACCATTCTGCTTTTCTCATACTGTAAGGACCATATTAGCTTTGTAACATATGTTATATATGGGATTACACTTTCTTAGTTAAGTACAGATTCTAGTACTTTTGTTGGGTTGAGTCCCATCCGGTATTCAAACCCGCACCCTCAGAGTCAGGCACCTAATCGCCAGCACACAAAGTCAGACGCCTAGACCGCTCAGCCACCGCGGCTTCCACAGAATGGAAGTCGGACAACTGGTAGTCTAGACTGCGGACTTTGTGTACCCCTCTGATAAGTGTTAATTGGCACAGCTCCCACGGCCGAAAGCTATGAAATACACGACTGAATTTAACTGTATGAGGGTTTACCCTATATAACATAAGACAGCGTTTATGCAGGGCACTTGTCCTGCAATCTTGAGTATTTATATAGGTAATGAGCATGTCAAGTAGGCTAATTCTTCAACTGGAGCTATGACACTTGTAATAGATCAATCATATGCTTGACCTGGGGAATAACTGTGAGTCACAAACCGTCACTTACTGGCTCACTGTTTGTGTTTGTTCTGGCCATGGTAGCCTGGCTATAAACTGTTGTTTCAATTTGTATTTTGAATATTATTTGATCCAAAAATGGTTTAAACAATCTTTTAAAATGAATTTATGGGTTTACAGGAATAGTAGAAATTCGACTTGTTACTAAAATGTTATGACCCGATGCTTCCGTTTGCATTTGAGAATTAAACTTTAAAGTGCTAAAAAATGGTTAAAGGCACAATGGCACAAATTTTCGACAATATTTTGCATATATTATATATATTGGGGCATATGCACTCACTTTAGCTTCCTATTGATGCAATAAAATACTTATTATTCCTTACGACTTGCCTGAAATCGATAATCGAAACTTCAAGGTGACCAGCTTCCTAACAGAGAGTCCCTGCCTGGCGCTCGGCATTAATGGTTACAACAAGGACTGTTTGGCTCGGAGTCAGTATAATGTGTCTGAGTGGGGTATTCATGCTTCACTGCGGCATGGTATCTCAGTGGGCTAGCCTCATAAAACCAGCTTCAGTCTGGGCTAGTACAAGCAGCCGCACATACACATACACACGCGCATGCACGTCATCATATGAGCGAAATATTCTCAAGCACGACGTTAAACCCAATTTCACCTCACCTCCAAACAGAGAACATTTGCCATATATGGAATGTAAACAATTGCTCTGTACATCGAATGTGAATTTGTCAGTGTTTGCCGAACTGGTTTCAATCACAAGTTGTGCATAGGATATTCGTAAAGAGCCCTTCAAGGGACATAACTCTATGTGGGTCGCTTGAAATAATGTTTGGCCGGTAGAGGGCTCAAGAGTCGATTTAACGCATTTAAACTTTTTAATTTAATATTACAATCTAAATACATAATTTATTAGGGAATAAATTATATGGTAACTTCCCTGAGGGCTGATAGTATTATTGAGAGAAATGCATTATTTATAAATAACTGCATGTTTTACAGGTGTAGTACTCAGTAGTAGTAGGCATGTAACTGTAAGGATTCAATTGGATATAACCCGATGTTTCTATTTTGTATTTTAGATTATTTTCAAAAAGTGAACTTGTGTAACTAAATCCTTGTCACACTAATGGTTATTACAGAGATAAAGAAAATATGTTTTTTCTTGTATCTTGAAATTCTAATGATTTTCCCATCACTCCACTCAACTACTGACTTCAAACTGACTTGACCAGTTAGAATAGTGACTTTACAGATTATACACCTGGTTTGAAATGGTTGACCATGGATTGTACTAGAGTGAGTGAGTGAGTTTAGTTTTACGCCGCTATTAGCAATATTCCAGCAATATCACGGCGGGGACACCAGATATGGGCTTCACATATTGTACCCATGTAGGGAATCGAACCCGGGTCTTCGGTGTGACGAGCGAACGCTTTAACCACTAGGCTACCCCACCGCCCCTGGATTGTACTAGAAGTTAATATCATCAATATGTTGATTATCATGATAATGATAGCTATCATAACTGTGTTGATTATCATGAAAATGAATGCATATTTTAACATTGACAAATCTGCCTGATGTCTCAGTTGGTTCCAAATGCAACACATGACTGAGAGAAAGAGATTATCGATGCAGCATCATACTTTAACTCACTCCAAATGATATGTAAAGCTGCTGTTAACTCCCATCAAAAGCTAGAGACAATATTTACAATGCAAAGTGTGAGGGCTATGGCTGTTTCAGTAACATTCTATATTCTGAAAACACATGTTTATTGACGCTGTAAATTTAGAAATGTTATCTGTAGTTATCAACAGCTGTCAGTTTCTACATGCACTTCAACATCAGTTATATCTGAAGTGTTGTCAAGCAGTGGATAAAGTCATGTACTAGTATTTCTATGACAACCCATTGCCTATTTACATGGCGGGCGAGCTGGCTAAGGCGCCAGGCTAGTGATCCAGCGGGCATGAGGTGCCGGGATCGAGCCCAACTGTGACTGGGTGTAAAAACCTTGGAGTCAACTTTGTGTGCAGACTCTTTCAGTATTGTCACAACCCCTAGTGTACAGTACACAACCCTGTGCACTTGAACCCACGAATCCATTGGTATATGACCAGATGGGGCCGCATGAATACATGCAAACACCTAGTTGCGGGTACAGCAACGTGCAGTAATCTTGGACAAAGTACTGTGGCTATGTGTCCCAGTCCACCCAGCTGTGAATGGGTACCTTGTAAGGATGGGAAAGCTGCAATAACTCTGTGTGCCTTGTGACAGCAAGAGTTGTATACTCCCCAGGGAGTTGAGATTGATAATAGATGTGCCATTGAGATTGACATCAAATGATCGAGGGAAAAATACCAGCACCTTGAGCATGCACTAGTGCGTGGATATGTGCGCTATATAAATATCCTATAATAATAAATAATAATAATACATGGCTTCTAGAAAGTTTTGAATGATTTCTGCCTAATTCTTGTGATTTCAGTATTTGTGTAGCTCTACATAATGCAACAAATATTCTTTTTACAACATTTTTGAAAAATATTCAACTATTATGATCAATGGAGAAGTATGGTCTGAAATCCCTTCAACCAAAAGAAACCAACATGACAGCCCAAAATCTTTGCCCCATTTCATTTATTTGAACAGAGCCCTCTTCAGCTTATAGCTGATTACTGCACTTACAGATATTTCACAAGACTTTAACTGAGGACGTGCAGATGATGTCACCAACGGCAACTAGATAATTATCTCCTGCATGATTAACACTGCTCATTGACAGGAACACTTAAATTTGGGCATAAGCATCTATTATCACCTGTAATTACCTTCCAGGTAACCAATGAATGACGTGGTATTGATTGGTGTACGACAGGGGTGATGTGTTGCCCCAAGTCACTTAGTGTAAAGGCTTCTTCGTGTCCTACAGCATCAGCTTTATCTATCACTGATCTAGTCTCACACCAACTGTTCTTTTGTATTTCCTTCCTGTCAACACTAAGACGGCCTGTGTCGGCAATAAGACGATATCGGATCAAGCAGATAGATGGATCTTGAAGACAAGTTTGTTAAGTCGTTTGAAAGTAGGTTCACGTGGTGCATCATTTCTTGTGTCTATTTGTTTATTTTCATTTCAGTCTGTGCCCAAACTATTTCAGTCCACAAGCCCATGAATATGGTTTTGGTCATATTCAGCGTTTTTAAGTCTCAATTTGTGGACTGGTATTGTCAGGTCTTACTACACCTGAAGAAAGTTTACTCAATTTGGGCTTTGGACTAGAGGCTATTGCCACAGACTTTCATTTTATTTATTTGTCATTTGATGACTCCAGTGAGGATTGAGAGGAAGAAGAGGTGCCAGGAATGTTCAAGGTAGCTATAGAGGATTGGTTGGCCAGGCCATGACTTAGCTGAGATATCTATCATGTTTGGAGAAAGTATCTACTTGTGTTGTCATTGCAAGTATTATAATTAATATCGTAACGTTGGTCGTGGTTGTGCTTGTCAGTCAGAACTTGGGGTAAAACAATCATCAGTGCAATCTCTCATTGAGAAGTGCAACCTAATATTTATGTCCAAGTGCATGGCAGACATTTTCAACTTTGTGTCGTGACTAACCCTATACTGTACTCACAACTATAGCTGTTCAACTATAGTACTGTCGGAAATAGAAAAAAACTGTTTTTAGGCTGTTACTCTGTATCCCTAAAATTTACACAATTGCAAATAGCATATGTCGAAATAACCCACTTCGGCCTAACTGGGCGTTCAGTGGGATGCGTAATACGATATCCAGAAAAGCATGTTTACTCGTAAAATTGGGCAAAACTTAGAAAAAATACGAATAGCTGCTGAAAACAATAGATCAGACTATGGATGGCAATTAGGTCGCTCAGCCAGGTATGACGACGGACCGTCGACTCACCTGGCATGAAATGCACGTGCTGCCTACAGGCACAAGGGTCATCTCAAAGATATTTTGTGCTTTTTCATGTGTGTTGACTATGTCTCATCTATTGATTAACATCTTATGTGTCTTTCTTTCATAAAGTTTATGTTGAGATATGTAAAAGAATATGATACTCGAAAACTATAGAAATGCATCATAGTATATGGGTGGCAGGACCACCCGAAGATCGACAGGACTGGATATTATTTGTAAATTGTTATGACGTGCCGTGTACCTCCCCAGTATAATTGCCCTAAAGGATTATCTTATCTTAGCTGATATCTCTATCCCCAAGCCCGACCCCAGGTTTTGCTTTTGAGGTGACCCCTCCTATCTGTTTCTTTTTATGGTGACAGTGAGACTGCATGGTAGCTACATCCTTAATAGTTTCAGCATGAAAGTTATTATTTTTATCCCACCGGCATGTAATGTGGCGGGATGTAGTCGTCGCTTCGTCCTTCCGCCCGTCCTCTGCCCGTCCGTCCGTAATCATTTTGTTTCCGGAGCATAACTCAAAGATTTTTTTGATATTTTTCAAAAAAAATTGGTAGATATGTCAAACATAACGTAAGGTGGTGTTTTTTGCTATTTACAGAATATTGTCATTTTTATTTTTCTCGGTTTCCATGGAAACGTTTTGGACTTAGTCTTAAAGAAGGGTGGGCTTCGTTTCCGGAGCATAACTAAAAAAACGTTCAATATTTTTCAACAAGACTTGGTAGATATATCAAACAGAACCTTAAGTGGTGCCTTTTGCTATTTGCAGATTTTTGTCATTTTTATTTTTCCCGGTTTCCATGGAAACATTTTGGACTTAGTCTCCAAAAGTAAGGATTGCTTTCATTTCCGGAGTACAACTCAAAAACCGTACAATATTTTTCAACAAAACTTGGTAGATATATCAAACAGATCCTAAAGTTGTGCCTTTTGCTATTTGCAGATTTTTGGCATTTTTATTTTTCCCGGTTTCCATGGAAACGATTTGGACTTAATCCCAAAAGGGAGGGTGGGCTTCGTTTCCGGAGTATAACTCAAGAACCGTTCAATATATTTCAACAAAACTAAGTAGATATATCAAACAGAACCTTAAGTGGTGCCTTTTGCTATTTGCAGATTTTTGGCATTTTTATTTTTCCCGGTTTTCATGGAAACGATTTGGACTTAGTCCCAAAAGGAGGGGTGGGTTTAGTTTCGAGCATAACTCAAGAACTTCAATATTTTTCAACAAAACTTGGTAGATATGTCAAACAGATCTTGAAGTGGTGCCTTTTGCTATTTGCAGATTTTTGGATTTATTATTTCTCAGGTTTCCATGGAAACAATTTGGACTTAGTCTCAAAAAGTGAGGTGTAGGTTTTGTTTCGAGCACAACTCAAAACTTCTTAATATCCTTCAGCAAAACATGGCAGATATGTGAGGCAGATCTTGAAGTGGTGCCTTTTGCTATTTGCAGATTTTGTCATTTTATTTTTCTCTGATTTCCATGGAAACGATTTGCACTTAGTCTAAAATCAAGCTGGACTTTAAGTAACTGTCAGATGATTTGTTCTTTCAAAGATGTGGGGCAGGGGATATGTCATCTTCTGATGACTCTTGTTTTTTATGTCAGCTATCGTTTATAATGAATCTACGTTTAATTTCAAATTGGGCATTTAAAAGTGTCCTTTGTAATACAATATCATTAAGCACACTAATTTGCATAAAGCCATGGTCTGTTCCAAATAAGTCTTTTTGGACTTGGTAAAAAACCACATTGCTCATTTCTGCACTAATTTCCCTTCAGTAAAGTGCTTTTTCTCCGTTTCCTATCTCTCTACCACTGAGACTGTAGTTAGGCCGAACTTAGTTTAACAGATATTTCACACTTTCACATATCAACTACATAAATTGTAGAGATAAATGAGAGAATACAGTTTTATCCACCGGCATGTAATGCGGTGGGATATAATCGTCGCTTCCTCATCCGTCCTGTCCGTCCCGTAATCATTTTGTTTCCCTGAGCATAACTCAAAGACCGTTCGATATTTTTCAACAAAATTGGTAGATATGTCAAACATAACGTAAGGTGGTGTCTTTGCTATTTACAGATTATTGTCATTTTTATTTTCTCGGTTTCCATGGAAGCGTTTTGGACTTAGTCTTAAAGAAGGGGTGGGCTTCCGTTTCGAGACATAACTAAAAAAACGTTCAATATTTTTTCAACAAGACTTGGTAGATATATCAAACAGAACCTTAAGTGGTGCCTTTTGCTATTTGCAGATTTTTTGTCATTTTTTTTTTCTTGGTTTCCATGGAAACATTTTGGACTTAGTCTCAAAAAAGTAAGGATTGCTTTCATTTCCGAGACACAACTCAAAAACCGTATAATATTTTTCAACAAAACTTGGTAGATATATCAAACAGATCCTAAAGTTGTGCCTTTTGCTATTTGCAGATTTTGGCATTTTTCATTTTTCCCGGTTTCCATGGAAACGATTTGGACTTAATCCCCAAAAGGGAGGGTGGGCATCGTTTCGGAGTATAACTCAAGAACCGTTCAATATATTTCAACAAAACTTAGCACATATATTAAACAGAACCTTAAGTGGTGCCTTTTGCTATTTGCAGATTTTGGCATTTTCATTTTTCCCCGTTTTCATGGAAACGATTTGGACTTAGTCCCAAAAGGAGGGGTGGGTTTCGTTTCCGGAGCACAACTCGAAAACTTCTCAATATCTTTCAGCAAAACTTGGCAGATATGTGAGTCAGATCTTGAAGTGGTGCCTATGCTATTTGCAGATTTTGGTGATTTATTATTTCTCAGTTTCCATGGAAACAATTCGGACTTAGTCTCAAAAGGGAGGGGTAGGTTTTGTTTCCGGAACACAACGAAAACTTCTTAATATCCTTCAGCAAAACATGGCAGATATGTGAGGCAGATCTTGGAGTGGTGCCTTTTTGCTATTTGCAGATTTTGTCATTTTTATTTTTCTCTTGGTTTCCATGGAAACGATTCAGACTTAGTCTCAAAGGGCAGGGTAGGTTTCGTTTCGAGCACAACTCAAAAACTTCTTAATATCTTTCAGCAAAACTTGGCAGATATGTGAGTCAGATATTTTGCTATTTTGCCTATTTGCAGATTTTTGTCATTTTTATTTTTCATGATTTCCATGGAAACGATTTGCACTTAGTCTAAAATCAAGCTGGACTTTAAGTAACTGTCAGATGATTTGTTCTTTCAAAGATGTGGGGGCCGGGGGGATATGTCATCTTCTGATGACACTTGTTTTCTATTTCCGACAGTACTTTAGGTCTTCATGTCAACATGTTCCTGGTGTAAGTTAGATCAAGCTCCTTCGTCATGTCAATGATTAGTACTTAGGTTTGAGATGGTTCTTTTGTTGCTGTGAATTTTAAAATTGTGTCTGTTGCACTCTGTCAGCAACATCTGTGGGATGACTCCGTGCCCTGCTACAGGTTGACTTTGTGAAAGGAGACAGTATGATGAGGGTTATCTTCTAGTTGTTTTTTGGCCAAGTTCTTGAGTTTGAATTGAAGAGATAAATCTTCCAGTCTTCCTGAATGAGTGAGTGAGACATGTTGAAAATGCAGTGCCTGGGTTTTTGGTGTCACAAGCCAAAACTGAAATTTACAACAAAGCCCCACTTTACCTGCGGGATTATGAACAACCACATTTGACATGTAGTAGCTTGGTGTATTTCTCTTCAGAGATTATCAATAAGAACGAATAACTGTATAGTAATATGGCTTTCATTCTCCTAAAGCCGTCAGATTAACAGGTTGAAATAAATTTATGAGGTTGCAATATTCTCTTGAATTCTAGACATACTTAAGGTGAAACGAGTAAACAAGATGTGTTTTGAAAAGAAAGTAAATGGTAAATTAGATGACAAGAATGCTGTTAGCGTGATCAAGGACACTGTTACCAGTCATGAGGACATTAAGCAATGCTGGTGTAATGGAGATTTCCAAGTCCCATGCAGGTATTCGAACCAGGACCTTCTAATCCTGAGGTCAGATGCCTTGTCCACATGACCAATGATAAGGATGTCATCTATGGGATGACGCCATCTATGGGAGGACTCCATCTATGGGAGGACTCCATCTATGGGAGGACTCCATCTATGGGAGGACTCCATCTAGGACTCCATCTATGGGAGGACTCCATCTATGGGGACTCCATCTATGGGAGGACGCCATCTAGGGAGGACTCCATCTATGGGAGGACTCCATCTATGGGAGGACTCCATCTATGGGAGGACTCCATCTATGGGATGACTCCATCTATGGGAGGACTCCATCTATGGGAGGACTCCATCTATGGGAGGACTCCATCTATGGGAGGACTCCATCTATGGAGGACTCTATCTATGGGGACTCCATTTTAAGGGGACTCCATCTATGGGATGACTCCATCTATGGGAGGACTCCATCTATGGGAAGACTCCATCTATGGGGGACTCCATCTAGGGGAGGACTCCATCTATGGGAGGACTCCATCTATGGGGACTCCATCTATGGGGGACTCCATCTAGGGAGGACTCCATCTATGGGGGACTCCATCTATGGGAGGACTCCATCTATGGGGGACTCCATCTAGGGGAGGACTCCATCTATGGGAGGACTCCATCTATGGGGAGGACTCCATCTATGGGAGTGACTCCATCTATGGGAGGGACTCCATCTATGGGAGGACTCCATCTATGGGGGACTCCATCTATGGGAGGACTCCATCTATGGGGGACTCCATCTATGGGAGGACTCCATCTATGGGGGACTCCATCTATGGGAGGACTCCATCTATGGGAGGACTCCATCTATGGGAGGACTCCATCCGTCTATGGGAGAACTCCATCCGTCTATGGGAGGACTCCTGCTATGGGATCACTCCACCTATGGGAGGACTCCATCTATGGGAGGACTCCATCTATGGGAGGACTCCACACCCTATTACATTGTCCGTAAACACCACTGCAGCAATCAAGACTAACTTTAATCTTGTGCCTATTCACAAATAATGTTATGTGATACTAAACTCAGCCTTTCTATTTCAGATGTGAGTGTATCCCCCAGAATGGTGGAGAGTCACCTGCCAAGGAGCCATTTTGAGTCCCTGCTGACCAAGATGAACCAGGACCGCCAAGAGGGCCGGTTCTGCGACGTCCAGCTAACGGTCAGCAGCCGACATATTCCCGTCCACCGCAGCGTCCTGGCAGCCTGCAGCCCATACTTCAGCGGAATGTTCTCTGGAAACTTCCTTGAATCTGACAAGGGGATGACGACGGTGGACTTGAGTGATGCTGTTGATGAAATGACCCACCTCGACACAGTCATCAGTTCCTTGTATTCCGGTCAGTTGCGTCTTGACCGTAGCAACATTGCTCCTGTAACTCAACTCGTGTCCTTCCTAATGATCGATTCCCTCAAGGAACTGTGTGTGCAGTACCTCATGAATGACATCCAGCTTCAAACATGCATCAACTACTTTGTCCTGGCAGACATGTATGACATTGAAGAAGTTGAAACTTACGCTTTTTCAATTCTCGAATCACGATTTCATGACTACTTCATATACCAAGAAGAGGTTTTGCAGGTGTCCCCCCACCATCTATGCATCTTATTTCAACGGAGTATTCATAGGTATTGTGATTCAAGTCAGATCCTGAAGCTCTTGTTTTCGTGGGCAGCATACAAAGATGTCAGCAGACGTCTCTCCTCAGCCAAGGAACTTTTCCACAGCATGTGTGTCGGTCTGGACGAGCAGGGACTCAAGGAGATGGACTCCTGGCTAGAAGCTCACAAGGATGAGTCAGTGACGGTAGCCAGAGACTTCAGTGAAATCGTTAAAAGTGTTATGACTGACCAAGAGATGCAGGATGACCCCGTCAAGACTCCTGACGACACTGGTGACTACTCCTTGCACAATGGCGCTCAGAGTCTTGACCAAGACTGTAGTCAGTTTCCAGGCTCAACTAGTCTGCTAGTTCCAGAAGATTCCAGCACCCCGGCATCAATTCCTCTCACACCGACAACTGTTGTCCCCATTGATCATCAGCTGCCCAGTAGGCCAGCAGAATCAACCAATCAGATGTCGGGCAGCTTTTCGGATTGTGTGGTCGTCATGGCACCAAGTCGGGAAGTTGTACAGAGCATTCTCGAGGTAGACTTTGACCAGAAGAAGATTCTGAGTTCAACAAGTCTTGATGTCAGTTTCTATAAATCAGAACAAAAGATCTGGCTCAGTCTCGGAACAGTCACCTTCCCAGGTAGGTTTGGTAGTTATCCTAGGGACCGTACATAATTTATGGCTAGGGGGACTGATGATGATTTTTATGGAGGAGCATGTACAATGTGAAAGACACCCCCAAATTTGTGTACAAAATAAGTGACCCCCTCCCTTCCCATAATTTCTAGCAAAATTTTAATATATTTTCATGTACAAAATTGCTGACCCCCTAGTACATGTGTACAAAGTTGATTACACCCTCCCCCCCCAGCTCCCCAGAACAAAATGGGTTGAAACACACACACCCTCTTTGTGTCAAAAATAATAATCATAATAAACATGAGTCAATTGTTAAGTGCTGTCTTTAGTGACACCCCTATATTAACGTGACATGCGTTGATGTAACTGGAATAAAGTACATAGCAGTACATTTACTCCAAACTCACTCACTCACACACTCCTAAATAAAGTTTGTTTTAACTTCTTTGAGCGGCATATAGAAGTTGGAGTACTAAGGGAATGTTCATAATTTATGGCTTTGGGGTGATGATGATGTTCATGGAGAATGCCCCCTCCCAAATGTGTGTACAAAGTAAGTGATCTCCCTGATTGCCATGTACAAAATCAATGCCCCCACTCCCTCAGCCCCCACCCCCACATTAATTATGAACGGTCTCTAAGTAAGAATAAGACATATGGATGAAGAACAGCCTTATTTACGATGTCAAGCAACTTGCGTTATAACAGTTTTAAAATCCACACCTAAACATTGCTGATCATCTTAAATAAAGAAGTTGTACGTCCATATATGTCATCTTACAAACTTGGTTTTCTTTAGGTGTAGAAAGAGTGTAATATGATGTCCTTGCATATGATAAATACTATGGATTTATGTTTTTATAACTTAACATTTCCTTTTCAATCTGTTAACATCAGGAATCCTAGATGAGAAGAGCAACTGGCGGACATGTTGTTCACATGATAAGTTATACTTCTTGAGCCCAATCCGCGGAAGGGGCTACCAGTTTGATCTATCCAGCCGATTGTGGCAGACCCTTGACTGCAGACCAGTCCTGGAAGGTCTAGAGGGGGATGTCCGCAGTGTCATTCCATTGGCTGTTAACAACTCTCTCTACGTCCTGGCATCCAATCGTCTGTTGTCGGACACACGGGACCGTTATCAGACTCAGCAGCGGTACTACCGTCTCACCGACCACCTGACATGGGAACCAGTGGCGGAAGTGTCACATGACCACTACAGCACTCCACTCTCGCTTATATCAGTCTCAGGATCGAAGATATACGTTGTCAAAGCAGACATCGCTGTAAATGTTGCTAAGAACTTGCTGATTATCAAAGAAGGCCACACCTTTGACACCAGCACGAATGCAATCGAAAAATTCTCAGCTGTCACCTATGTGCCTTCTCCTGTGCGGGTGATGGTGAGGGACGGGACTATCTACATCATCGACGGTGATGGATGGATGCGGGGGTACAACAAGGAGAAGAGCCAATGGGAGTTCCCCATTCAAGTCGATCTGTCCGACATCCGATGGTGCCGGGCATCCAGCATCGAGGGCCACTTTCCGTGTCTGTCCCACGTGTCTGCGGGGCCGGGGGGTTGCGTCTGGGAGATGTCCAGCTTTCAAAATCACGCTACAGCACTTTTAGAAGTTGGAGTTGGTAACGGGGGAGGTCTACACACAAGGATTCACATCCCGCCTCCGTATAAATACTTTGCTCTTGCCACCGCTGGGAAAGTGTCCAACTCTGTTCTCAAATGTCTCAGTCGAAGTCATTTTGTGCATGATTAGAATCAGAGTTTGCTGCTCAGTCCTCTGCTTGTCTGGCATTCATATTGCATAAGATTGGCGATGTGCAATAATTGTATACATGGTGCTGGATGGTGTATATGCCTGTATGGACTCTAGGGCTGGCTGGCGATATAGCTGATATCGACCAATAATCGTTAACTAAAATATCGATGATAATCGATAAATATCAGAGATATAACTTTGAGCGAAAATGCGAAAAATGTCAGAAAGAAATGAATATGCAGTATTTCACATCATTGGTGAGTGGTGACGTGTTTTTGCAATGATTTTTGTTAAAAAGCATCCTTACATAATTTAGAATTTTCATATCGATAATCATTGATAATTTTTCCCATCAACGATATTTCCGATTATCGATTATTTTAGTCAGCCCTAATGGACTCATACTGCTTGTATACATGTAACAGATCTTTATGGCAACCTGAAGAGCTTGTTTCCAAGAGTATGATCAGATACTGTAAATCTTGAAAAAAATGTGCCCCAAGTTAGTGTAGATGTAGGTTTTACATGAAATTTTGCAAAATGTCAGAAAATGGCTACAGTATGACTGTAGATGAAATGCATAACAGGTGATCAGAGCTAGGGAGAACCAAATTGTTTGTTTTCTTAAAGGCTTTAGTTCTCATACCTGTCGAAACCTGACTTGTGTCTTTCCTTGAAATCAGTGAGAATAAACTACAGAGGAAGTTTACATGAAAACAAAGACCTCACTTGACATTCAACTTTTAGTTTGAAGTGCTATGTCTAGTTCTCACTTAAATTGTTTACTTGGAGTTTTGTTGTATGACAAATCTTGTTTACTGGCAGTGAACTGGACGGCATATTGAGCGTCAACATTGCAGCTGATCACATTATATATACAAGCCAGGAATTGTAACATTTTGTAATTTAATTTCATGATTTATGTAGACTTTTGTAGACTGACACTTTTCACATTGGAGCCTCTCATACTGCCCTACACTTGTGTGTTTCAGCAAGCAGGGCCAATACCTGCACATCATCATAGGCACTGCTCTTTTCTTAAATATACCCACCCTACTATACTGTGAATACTTTTAAATATACCTACCCACCTGACTCTATGAGTCCTATTTTGTTCAAGATGTCAAAAAATATTCAGATGTTTTCCAAAAATATACAAGATTTGTTACTATAAAAAAATTACTATACTTTGTTTGGTCACATTGCTAGAAGTCATCTGTTAAAACTGAATATACTTTGGTTGAATTAACTGTAGTAAAAGCTATTTGAAACATGACCATACCTGAATTGACCAGTGTCCAACTGTAGTTTCCTACACCAGCCTAATGGTTAAAGCGCTGGCTCATGGTTCAATCCCCACATGGGCAATAATGTGTGAAGCCAGTGCTGTTGCTGGAATATTGCTAAAAGCCGCATAAAACCAAACTCAGTCAGTACCTACACCAGTGGATCAGGAAGAGGAAATGATCTGGAAAAATTGTGCATTTATTGGTAGCGCAAGAGTCTTCGGATCAAAGTCTGTTTTCGAAGGTTACTTTTCAGTGCAAGTCCCAATATTGAAAATTTATTGCTTATTTATTTTCAAATATTGGTGAAACTGTGTTAATGCTGTAGATTTTTTTAAAAACTGTTCACTAACAAGCCTTGTTATAAAATGTATATACTATGTTGTTTATGGCCCTTCTACTTGTTTGTACATCTTTTTACATATGTAGTCGCTGTATAATACACCTTTTTGTCATGAAATGATTTTGTTGGATGGTCGACAGTCTTGGTGGTTTTTATACACACTGTTGTCATAGTTTGACAATGAGGCCTTTTGTTCATATGCACAGTTTTACTGACTTCTGTTACATATACTTTTGGAATAAAGTAACTGTGCATTATTTGATGTTATGCCATTTTTCATGCATAAGATAATGACATGACTTGTGGTGTTTTCCTTAATTACTGTTTAACTGTTGACAGGATAATATCGAAATCTGCATGATTTGACACTAGGTATCTTGACACACCCTTGAAGAGATGTGGTGTCAAAAGTCAGTTCACAAATACAGTATCGTGTGTCCACCATTGGCGTTTATGCAGGCTTGTCAGAAAGCATGCAAAAAGTGAGTAAGTTCATTGTGCAGTGTGCACAGAGTGTGCGTGCCATGTGTGATACGCGACATCAAATTTCATGCAAAGTGCTTTGCTACATGCTTATTTAGGGTTATTTTTTAACTTTTCAAATAATGTTATTTTATGCAATTTGATGTTATGCACAGTTACTTTCTTCCATTAGTATACATAGTTTTAGACTGGCCTTATGTGAAGATCAATCAAGGAATACAAAGTGATTTTGAGAATTCAAATGAACCGACAAGCCATGAAAGGTAACTGATTCTCGAGTGAATGAGTTCAGTGAGTGATTCATGAGGGTCTAACCATGTTCAGTCATAACGGTATAGAACCTGTAATTCTGAATTTCACGGACATTTTATTTGGCCCAGATCATATTAATAAGGGAAGTAATATGGAAGCCACAAGGTAGCTCCAGCAGAGACCATCGATGTGGACATGGCGGGATAGAGGACGCAAGATCTGCACAGTTTAAGATTGAGCAATACTTCAATAATAGCATGTCTGGGACTTAGAACCAGGGAAAGAAACCTTGCAAAATGTCCCACAAGATGAAAGGACCAGCGACTGGACAATAATCATGATAATTAGTGGTCCTGTCTGTACTTCACTTGTCCAAAATAACATTCATAGATTTACTTAACTATCAGTACAAAATTCACTTGCCACCAGTACCACTGCAAACTTATCATTTAGTGGCCCTGATGAATATTTACTAGCCACGGACCACAGGACCAGCATAAATTTCACACACTGAGAACATTACTAAATGTAAGCATGAAATGTGTAAGACAGGCTGATTTTAGAGATTTTATGAATGGTTTATCTAATATTTGAACATGAGCAAGCATTGATCCATGGTGATTTATATTGCATATAACACGAAAACATTACACACACGAGATTAACATTTCATCAGGGGTCTCAGACTTGCCCTTACTTCTGTTAATGTGACTGTTAAGGACCTGATGAAGCAGTATGCATGGTATGATCCCTAGGAAGCTGAGAATGAATGTTGATTGTTCACTGATCTAATGACTAGGGTAAAATATGTGAGTGCTTTTCAGCCATGTGTGTGTTGAGGCTTGTGCAATACAAAGACAAACATCATTGTTTATATTATTCCGAGATTAGACATATTGGAGTATTTGAGCATGTACAAAGTTAAAAGATTTAAGAAAAAAGACGTCACCCATTTAAACATCTAATACATACAAGTGTTTCAAAGTTATCTGCAACTGTGAATTTTGATGTTCCATTTGTTGAAAAAGAGCCATTATCGTCCTTTTGTCTTTGCACCAAGTTGTGACAACAGACAAACTTCTCTATGATAGCAGTACAATGTTTTTTAACAATTCAAATTCACAAATCAGATTACAGAATCTCAAATTTGACATGAGGCACTTTGTGTTCTATTTGTTGTTTTACAGATTCACCTACCCTAAAAATCAATAATGTGGAAATACAATTCCAATGAAATTTGGAATTAATTTTTTTTTACAATTTTAATTTATTACTGAATTAAAATAAATTACAGATTTTTTCACCTGCCCTTCCCAAAGATGCTCAATGGCCTGAAAGCCATTATAGAAAGCTTCAGCATGATAAATGAAGTCACCATAATTTGTATTTATCAAAACATGCAAATCCTGTGCATGTTGACAGTGAGAATAATACTTTTGTCAAGTACTGCATTCATGGGTTTTACAAGTGTTGCATATATGGATGATCTGATTACCATATTCACTGTGATACATGCTGTGAGAACTTGTGAAATAGAGCGCTTATTAAAATCATACATGTGTTAAAAATGTCTCCAGATAACAAATGAGAGTAACGATTTCAATATCTGTTAGTTTGCAATTCTAAACCTGGTCAGTGCTGTTGGTTTTGTACTCTAGTGGATCATGCCCAAGATTATATAGAATGTAATACATTTTCAGTTTATACATGGTTATTTACACAGATTAGTCGAGACATTGGTCTAGGTGTTGCTTGTTTTAGTAGACTGCTTAATATGTCAAGTACGGTATAGAATATGGATTGAGTAGTTATAATTAACTTGCATAGATAGAGCTTTTATAGATACATTCATGAACAAGACTAATTGATTGTTGTACACTGTTTTATGAACAAGCCTTTCACTGCCCTGAAATATGTTTTCTATGCACTTCATTGCCACATGCATCTAGTAGTAGAGACACGGAAAGTCGACCAGCCTGTACACCTATAACATGTAACTCCTCAATATAAACAAGACAATGTACATGAAGACAGACTAAGATAATGCCCCTGAAATGAAATTATGTTTAGATATTTTTGTAACATTGTATTTTTATATAAGTCGTGATAGGAAAGTTGAGAGTTACTTCATCTCCAAAAAAAGATTGGTACATCAAGAGGGAAGCTATGGATAACTTCTTTAATACCTGGAACACAATTTTTCTCGCACACTGCCAGCAGTCAGTGGGTACCCGATGGGGGTGATAAGGGGTCACGTAGAAAGCTGCCTCTAGGGAAAGGAGAGAGACTAATCATTCTCCATGCTGGTACATTCTTACTCCTTTGTCAGATGAATGAAGTAGTAAGAATATAGACCATAATATTGTGTTCCATATGTTAAAGAGGCTGACATCATATATTCCCCTCAACGTGTATAACTTCTAAATGCCATCCAGAGACATTAAGATTACTAGACTTGCCAAAACTTTTAAAGATTTTGTATGTGATGTATTTTCTTGTATTATGATAATCTATACATTTGCACATTTCTACGTTATATACATGATACATGTGTGTATCATGATACACGATACATGTATGATACATGATACATATTGACATTCAATTGTAGGTCACTGGATGTGTTATTCATGGTTCCAGTGACTCCTGAAGGTGAGCCAAATTTGGCAAGAATTATTTTGGCAAGGATTATACTCTGTATGGTTCCAGATGTACTTTTGTTGTTATCATGGTAACATCTCGATGGGTATGTTATCATTGGTCAAGTAGATAGTATACCACTGTGATTTTGTGAATAATTTCAGGCTTCATGAAATTAAAATTTCATGTTATTCTGTGCTCACCTCATTTGTTGATATGGCAAACACAGTATTCACTCACTCACTCGCCACTTGTAGGAGAATGTCTCATAAGATCATGTGATGTTTTAATCTGTTCTGATGGTTAAATGAAGTAGTGAACTAGCTTACATAGCAGAAATAGTATTAGTGTCGCATGGTTCTGTTTTACAGGAAGGAATTCATAATGCTTTATTGATATGCATGACACATTATCAAGAGGATAATAATGCAGGCAGCTTTTCATGTCAGTCGTGTTGTAAGGATCTCTCAGTGTGGAATGTTGTCAGGATCTCTCAGTGTGGAATGTTGTAAGGATCTCTCAGTGTGGAATGTTGTAAGCTGTATTCTTAAAGGGGGACGAGGTTTAGGGAACCTGGCTGCCCACACACAAATGTGTCTTTTATAGTACTAATGACAATATCTTATGTAAGAGCATGGCCTTTCTTTGAGTAATACCAAAGTTTTTTGTCCAATTAGAAATACCCTATTGATAATGTTTTGTGCATTTATAACTGGATATTTTTTAACTGGATATAAAGTTCTGCAGAGAGTGTATGCCAAAGGCTGTAATGTGGGAGATTTCTCTCACAGGCTATTCTCTTTGAGTAATACTGATGTTTGTGTCCAATTAGAAATAGCCACTTGATAATGTTTTGTACATTTTTACCAGGATATGTCATGACTGGATATAAAATACTGCAGACAATATAAGCCAAGAACATAAATGTGGGCAGTTTCTCTGACAGGCTGTGCTTTTTGTACATTAGAGAACAAAGACTGTACACCTTATTATGGAATGCTTCACTTTGACGTGTATATATATATATATTCCTGAGAGATAATAGATTACATGTCCAGTTGGCAGAGTAGTCTCACTGCATTGTTGTTTCTCTTGGCTGTAGCAGGATCTGCTTCTTGTGGACTGTTACCATAGATTCAGTTCCTAGTGTCTGTGCTAAAGGGTTTCACAAACCTTTGCGGTCTGAATCACTTCCAAAACACTGTAGTCAAATATTGATGTGATTTACATACTGTTCTAATCAGCATTAAACCCAACTCAACGACGCACATGTAGTATACCGTCAGAAGTGGTCATGTAGCCCTGTAATGATGTCAGAATTGAACATGTTACGGCTGTTTAACAGGGCTCCATTCAGTGGACTGACTGCAGTCCTAGGATTGCCATTCTTCCAGTGATGTAACATGGAGTTGTGATAGTCCTAGTGCTAAGATTGTTTGAATGGGGCACTGCTACTAAATCAGCCAGTTTTTCATGTGTTTTGTATTTCTATGAATGTTTATACACAATGTGTTTTTAATTCTTACACTTCTGTGGATTTGTGCATTTAAGTAATCATATTTTATTATGTTAAGAGTTTTTCTGAAGCTATTTGTCAGGAATAAGAGGGAACAATACATAACAGCAACACAGCTGGAGACCATTCAGGAATTGCTACAAACGTTTGTCTGTGTTGAACGACTAAGATTGAAAATACATGTACAAGAATAAGGCTCTGTAGTTCACCTGCATAAGCTGAAATATTACAGCTTTGAGGTTCCGTCATTCTATCATTGAGGTTTTTCAAATTAGGGTCAAACTTGAGTTGAAATGACAAAGTTTCCACGAACTCCATGACTAAAATGTATCATGTTTAAGAACAAATATATGTATCATATTTCTTCTAATACCTCCCCGGGCACTTATTAATTCAGCAAACTCTCAGACCCTGCACTTAATAGGGGCCTGAACGTACTGGAGACCAGGCGCTTAAGTTTCAGCAGAAATATTTATAGATTCTCCATTGGTATTTCATTTGAAAACTCCATTGTAAACATGTGGCACACCTGGCACTTATTTCTTGAACAGTTGCTGTGAGCCCCGGTGCTTATTGCAGGCTGATGCTTATTTGAAGAGATATGGTATGTCTAAAATATCATAAAAACTATGTCAACAAATGGCTCAATATCGTTTTCATGTCTGAACCATTAAAGAAATGAATTTTTTTCATGTCTGAACCATTAAAGAGATTTTTTTAACATAGTTGCATAGCAAGTACCTTCATATTTGTAGAAGTACAAGTTCAGAGTTAATCAAGCATTTATTCCAAGTGTGTGTGATGTTGAAGTGAAGACATGTTGTTACTGTTGATAACATGGTTACATTCAGAAGCATGAGATTTTACATGACAGTGATATTTGTTTTGTTGAATTCTGTGTAGGAAATGCGATTTAGTTTGTGATTTAGTCTGGCACATATGAAAGCACACCTTCCTCTAAAGAAAATGGATCAAGATTCAATGTTGATATTTGGATGTTTATACATTTTATAACATTACATATTCCCACATTGACATTTTGTACAAATAAGTGAAAAAGAATACATTGAATCATAAATATGCAATAATAATGACTAAATTCCTTTTCAGTAGTAAAGATTTATTAGTAGAAAATATTTATGAATCTAAATTTATTGTATCGAAACATGCTGATTTATTTAGGTATTTTACTTAAGTTAATGTAACAGTATGAATGTAAGTTCAACTAAATGTTTGGATACAATAGCCAGTTTACAGAATGTTCATTACCAGTTAGTGTGGTTGGCAGAAAGGTCAGCTAATTTAAAAAGGGCATTGTTTTATATAAAGATTCATAAATATGTAAAGCTCAATATGTGACTTTTGTTATTTAGCACAGTGTTTGGGGCATTATTGGAGTTGGTTTTGGAAGAAAACATATTTGATTGCAATATTATATCAAATGCATGATGTTGATATTTTTGCCCATGTTTATGTTTTGGCATCTGCCTCAGTCTGTGTCCTCTTTGAAAGACTGCAGCGGTCAGAGACTATGTGCAGTAAATGAATAGGACAGTTATCACTAGGTTTATACATGTAGTTTCCCTGGGTAGTAGTCGTAGATTTCTGATGGAGTTATGGGGCATATAATGAAATGTTAAATCTGATCCTTAATTAAAATAAGTAAAGTTGTGTCCTCAAAATGATTTTTCTGATGGAATGAGTTGGCAGGTAATAATATGTTCACTCCGATCCTTAAAAAAAACCCCGTAAAGAATATACCCTTAATTATACCTTTTCTGATGGAGTAATGGGCATACGATAATATATTCAATCTGATCCTTAATCCAAAAATAGTAAAATGTACTGTCAGTGTGTTTCCTTAGTTCAAATGATCTTATATTTGAGGTGTATTTGTGAGTGTAAATATTAAAACAATGGTATTGAGACAATTAATGTACCGGTACAGGGCATGCAGGGATATTAACGATTAATTTATTGTTTTCGTGATACTCAACAATTGTTTGAAATTTACAATGTTTACTGATGGTTTCTGTAAATTTTCATTGTGCATGTGTTTTGGCTCACCACATTTGGATCGATATTTCAGATTTGTTTACTTTCAGGTAAATTTGTTATTATTCTTTTGTAGTGTTTGTGTTTAGTTTTTGTTTTATCTGTGTATGCTGCAGTCATGTAGCTAGTTTAGTTTTCCTCTAACTGTAAGGAAACGTAACTTGCCTCAGAATGCATCTCTTTCCAGTTATATTTTGCATAAATTAGCAATTTTTATGTTTGTGCGTCAAACTGTCCTGCAGATTCAGGATGAAGAATGAGTGTGATGCTAAGTAGAGAAATGATCATTGCCAGATATATAATAGTTTGCTGTTGATTTTTTATTGTTGTAAGAAACATAATTGTGAAAATGTTGTTATATTAATACATGGAGATTAAAAACACTATTCATGACTGCTTAGAGGGGTACAAACTTACATGAAATCACAAATGTTTCTAGTGCAGCCATGTGTGCAATGAAATAGATCTGACATTAAGGAGAGCTATATCTAGTGATACCTTGGTCATTGACCTCAAGAGATCAGCTGTGATCAGGTCCTCGTGTCTCCACATACAGTCAACCACTGGAATTCCTGTGATACAACCGTAATATTGCTGTCTGAAGTGTGCTAGTATTCTACAGATGACTACAACAGTTATGAAATTGCTATTAGTAGTATAAGTATGCTATAGATTACATCAGTCTAACCAGGATATTTCTGTTTCATGTGTAAAGGATTGCCCAAATGTCTACAGTATTAGGTGCAATAAGTTCTGTAACATAGCCCCGTTTCACAAAGCAATCATGGCACTACGTTTGTCGTAAGCCAGTGTTATGGTATATGACTTACGACAGTCGTACGTTATGGTCGCTTTGTGAACTGGGGCCCAGACCAATAAAACGTTGTGTAGAATGCTCTAGGCCTTCTGCAGTGTAGCGGTCTGTGTTAAAATCATACAACCGACCACTAAGTGTCGCTGTAGTTGTGCCCACTATGGCGGTGAGGATGCTGTAGAGGTAGCTGTGATATGTAGCTGTGGCTTGGTGAAAATCTATTGTTATTGATTTGGCTTACAGTGACACAGTGAGACATACTCATGGACTAGTCGCATTGAGGAGACAAATCCATCATTATTTCAATTGCCTTATGTGGTATTGTATATTATATGCATACTCATTTCATTTTTATATACATATGTAGACTTTGTAGTGTTCAAGACACAAGAATTGTGTAAATGTATGTCCTGCAATAATTTAGTGCTTAGAGCTGAGGAACTATATTCAAATGTAATGTTTTGTTGAGGTGTATGTTTGAATGTATTGTATTTGGAGCCAGAAAGTATATTACACAATGAACCATTTTTTAAATAAAGTCTTTGAATTACAACTTTTGCTGATTTGTTTACGTGTTGGTGACTGTGACTCGACAGCTGTGGAAGTATTTAACCAACAATACTGTTTGTTTGTTTAGTTTTATGCCACACTCCGCAACATTCCAGCAATATGGCGGCGGTCTGTAATTTATTCAGTCTGGACAGACAATCCAGTGATCAACAGCATGAGCAAATGTGGATATCGAACCTACGATCATTGATCTTGGAAAGTCACTGGGTTGTAACTCTGTACAGAGCATTGTAGGGCCTCAGATACAGGGTCCTACCCGAGAACACTGGCTGTAATAGGTTGTTTGTTGTAGAGCCTTAGGTACAGGGTCCTACCCGAGAACACTGGCTGTAATAATTTGTTTGTTGTTGCGCCTTAGATACAGGGTTCTACCCGAGAACACTAGCTGTAATAGGTTGTTTGTTGTAGAGCCTTAGATACAGGGTTCTACCCGAGAACACTGGCTGTAATAATTTGTTTGTTGTTGCGCCTTAGATACAGGGTTCTACCCGAGAACACTGGCTGTAATAGGTTGTTTGTTGTAGAGCCTTAGGTACAGGGTCCTACCCGAGAACACTGGCTGTAATAATTTGTTTGTTGTTGGGCCTTAGATACAGGGTCCTACCTGAGAACACTAGCTGTAATAGGTTGTTTGTTGTTGGGCCTTAGATACAGGGTTCTACCTGAGAACACTAGCTGTAATAGGTTGTTTGTTGTTGCGCCTTAGATACAGGGTCCTACCTGAGAACACTGGCTGTAATAGGTTGTTTGTTGTAGGGCCTTAGATACAGGGTCCTACCTGAGAACACTAGCTGTAATAGGTTGTTTGTTGTAGGGCCTTAGATACAGGGTCCTACCTGAGAACACTGGCTGTAATAGGTTGTTTGTTGTAGGGCCTTAGATACAGGGTCCTACCTGAGAACACTAGCTGTAATAGGTTGTTTGTTGTAGGGCCTTAGATACAGGGTCCTACCTGAGAACACTGGCTGTAATAGGTTGTTTGTTGTAGGGCCTTAGATACAGGGTTCTACCCGAGAACACTGGCTGTAATAGGTTGTTTGTTGTTGGGCCTTAGATACAGGGTTCTACCCGAGAACACTGGCTGTAATAGGTCGTTTGTTGTAGAGCCTTAGATACAGGGTCCTACCCGAGAACACTGGCTGTAATAGGTTGTTTGTTGTTGGGCCTTAGATACAGTGTCCTACCCGAGAACACTGGCTGTAATAGGTCGTTTGTTGTTGGGCCTTAGATACAGGGTTCTACCCGAGAACACTGGCTGTAATAGGTCGTTTGTTGTTGGGCCTTAGATACAGGGTCCTACCCGAGAACACTGGCTGTAATAGGTCGTTTGTTGTTGGGCCTTAGATACAGGGTTCTACCCGAGAACACTGGCTGTAATAGGTTGTTTGTTGTAGAGCCTTAGATACAGGGTCCTACCCGAGAACACTGGCTGTAATAGGTTGTTTGTTGTAGAGCCTTAGATACAGGGTCCTACCCGAGAACACTGGCTGTAATAGGTTGTTTGTTGTAGAGCCTTAGATACAGGGTTCTACCTGAGAACACTGGCTGTAATAGGTTGTTTGTTGTAGAGCCTTAGATACAGGGTCCTACCTGAGAACACTGGCTGTAATAGGTCGTTTGTTGTTGGGCCTTAGATACAGGGTCCTACCCGAGAACACTGGCTGTAATAGGTTGTTTGTTGTAGGGCCTTAGATACAGGGTCCTACCTGAGAACACTGGCTGTAATAGGTTGTTTGTTGTTGGGCCTTAGATACAGGGTCCTACCCGAGAACACTGGCTGTAATAGGTTGTTTGTTGTGTAGGGCCTTAGATACAGGGTCCTACCTGGAGAACCTCTGGATTTTGTTGTCAGAGCCTTGGGTACTGGCTGTAATAGGTCGCTTTGTTGTAGAGCCTAGATACAGGGTCCTACCTGAGAACACTGGCTGTAATAGGTTGTTTGTTGTAGAACACTGGCCTTAGATACAGTTTAGGTACAGTCCTACCTGAGAACACTGGCTGTAATAGGTCGTTTGTTGTTGGGCCTTAGATACAGGGTCCTACCCGAGAACACTGGCTGTAATAGGTTGTTTGTTGTTGGGCCTTAGATACAGGGTTCTACCCGAGAACACTGACTGTAATAGGTTGTTTGTTGTTGGGCCTTAGATACAGGGTTCTACCTGAGAACACTGGCTGTAATTCCAGTAATATCACGACAGGGGACACCAGAGATGGGCTTGACATATTGTACCCATGTGGGGAATCAAACCTGGGTCTTTGGTGTGATGAGTGAACTGTTAACCTTCCAGCACCTCATAGGCAGCTTAGGTTAACTGGGGAAAAAATGTCTGCACGTTGTGCATGATTTGTGGATCTTTGAGGTGGACATTAGGCACACTTCATGTATGTATGTTCATTCCCTCTTCTCTTCCTGTCCATGATCACATATCTTACATTTGTCCTCATAAATAATATAAGTTGAATTCTGTTTTCTTGTAAGGCGTTCATCACGCCGAAGACCCGGGTTCGAATCCCCACATGGGTACAATGTGTGAAGCCCATTTCTGGTGTCCCCCGCCATGATGTTGCTGGAATATTGCTAAAAGTGGCGTAAAACCAAACTCAGTCAGTTAGTCAGTCTTGTAAGACAACACTTAAACACTTGAAATGATTCCAAACAACAAATAATATGAAACACCATTGAAAGACAACACAAAACAATAGTATTCTTTAGTTTATTGTCAAAAAGAAACCAACAACTTGGGTTTAAAAATTTTGACAACCACATATAGTCCGTTTGATTTCATTTGAGACCAATGAATTGCTCACTAACACAAAATCTAATAAATGCAACCAAATCAAACTTTGCAGTCACATGACATCGACAGACCAACTCTGATGATTTGTCTCATAAATTTGGACACCCGAATAAAAAAGTTGTTTAACAAAAGACCACTTGCTGGTAGAACAGCTAGGTAATCAACAAGCGTGTCCAGTGAAATTTCAATTTCACACGTGCAACTTGCACAACTGGCTGTTCTACCAACAAGAGTCCCTCCCTGGTAAGAAATAGCGAAAAGTGACAACATAATAATGATCGTTTGTTAAACAACTTTTTTATTCGGGTGTCCAAAAAAATGAGACAAATCATCAGAGTTGGTCTGTCGATGTCATGAGACTGTGCAAAGTTTGATCGGTTTCAAATGAAATCAAATGGACTGTAATATATATTGAAAATACAGTTTGGACCTTGTCATTACAACCTTTAAGCAAGTTAAAATTTGTTTATATATATGCACAGTTTAAAAAAATTAATGTCATTGCTTCTCAATGCATCAACAGGAACAATTATATACATAAACTTCATTAAAATATCAACAATGGTAGACTGGCACATGATATTTCAAATGGATCTACTAAAAAGGATTCAAAATATGAAATTTGACATGGTTACAAAATTCACTCACCCATCACTGCACTTCATAAATACACTTCGCACCTCCATCACACGGGGACAATATGTGGGGTACAGAGGTCGAAAACATCACCGGTCCCAAATTTACAAGTCTGTAAACTAGATATAAGTAAACTACTTTTAGCCACATAAATGTCATATTTACCACAAATGCATAACCCCAAGGAGGCCAGGAGAAAGCACTAACTCCCGATATGCAGACTCCTAACTTGAGATGAGTTTCTTGTAACCCCTTGGCTTACACAGCACAAAAACTCTAGGAAGTGGGCACTCCCGAATTAATGTGTTTTTCAGCCGCAACTTTTGACAAGCAAAAGGACGCAGTTTGGCAAGTAGGCCCCGCCGCCCTGCGATTAATCAGGTGACCCCAGTGAATTAAAATCGAAGACCTTAATCTGGCCAGTCCCTGCTTCGAAACTACCCCCACAGACACACGCTGGAAGGCGGTGAAAGAGAGAATAGCCCGGTTGCTCAACTAGTTTAACGTTCAGTACCAATCTCCCTAACTTACCAAGGTGAGAAAGGACTTAGGAGCAGAACGCTTCAAAAACCCTGTAGGTAATCGGGAATCAACACTTCACTGACGTAATTGCTCAGAGAGTAGAGGTCAGTAAACGGAGTGTCGATCATCTCTGCATGTAGCACAAGACTGGCCTCACAGTCTATCAAGTCATAACTTATGACAGTGCAGACACGCCCTATTCCATAGGTGAGAATGATCTAAGCCCAAGAGAAAAAAGTACCAAGATATGGATTACTTTATCTGCGAACACAGGCTGATGACAATTGCTGCACCAGGACCAAGGGGACGAATTGATGTAGATCTTCCACGTCTGTAACCAACAGGTCCCTCAGGTAGTGTGAAGCAAACACTGTATCGGATCTCCAAAAACAGCCCTCCATGATGGACTGCAGGGAACAATTTCTGTGAAGAGCCATGGTGGAGGCAAGAGCTCGAGTCTCATGAGGCTTTGCCGTCGACGGTGGAGGTAGGTCAGCAAAGGCATAAGCACTCAGGATCGTAGTTCGCATCCAAAACGCCAAGGTAGTACGGGAGACTTCCGAGGTGGAGGCAGTAGAATGAACAATCTCTTACGCAGTCTGCGGCAATCCTGTGAGGCAGCTAGGTAAATCCTTAATGCACGCACCAGGCATAAGGACAGATCCTCAGTGTCATCTGGGCCCAAGATAGTGGACAATGGCGGAATAGTGAATGTGCGATCCGGCTGTCCTGGTAACTGATTCTTGGCGAGAAAATCCCACCGCAAACCAAGGAAAACTCTCGCATGTCTAGAAATTTCAAACCGCACCCGAGAAACATCAAGAGCATGCAACTCGGAAAAACGGGCAGCTGTAGCCAAGGCCAAGAGAAAGAAGGTCTTAAAGGAGACATGCTCAAAATCTTTCTCCTCCAAAGGTTCGTAATCAGCTGACGTGAGATGAGCAAGTACAACGGAAAGATCCCAAGCTGGAGACCGGAACTTCCGAGATTGGTCAGCCAGTTTGCAAGACCGGAGGAGAGACTGGAGTTCAGGGACAGTGGACACCTTCACACCCGAGGCCGCTGCAATAACGGTGTTAAGAGCAGCCAGGTAGGTAGATAGTGTAGAACCTTTGAGTTTTCTGGAGGTTCGTAGATGTTGAAGGTACTCTGCCACCATCTGCGGGGAGGCCGTAGTGGGGGATGAGACGCCCTTCTTCCTGCAATACGCTTCAAAATTCTTCCATTTGTCATCGTATAGTGACCTCGTAGAAGTACGATGCGCTGTAGTAATGGCAGTAGCCACCCGTTTAGAATAGCCCTTTGCCGTTTATGTCCGATGTAGATGCGCCAAGCGTGCAAATGGAGCGTCAACGGGGACCAATGTAGCTGGTCGGCGTGCGGATGTGCCAGGAGATCGGGTTGAACGGGAAGTGGCACGGGATCTGGTTCGACTAGGTCTTGAAGGTTTACGAACCAACTTCTGGCCGGCCAATAGGGCGCGACCATAAGCAGAGTCATCCTCTGAGTTGCGCGCAGTTTCACTAATATGCGAAGAAGAAGGGCCACTGGCGGAAACACGGAAACGTTCAGGTCCTCCCACGGAAAGGCTAGTGCATCGAGGTCCCAAGCCAGAGGGTCCGGAATCGGTGACACAAACCGAGGCAGCTGATGGTTGAATAGAGTGGCGAAGAGATCTTCTGTCGGAGTCGTCAAAGGAAGACAAAGGGTCTGGAACACCTGAGGATGTAATTTCCATTCTGTTGGAGAGGGAAGACTCGACCGGGACAGAGAATCTGCGATGACATTCTTCACCCCCGGAATGTGACTGACTGACTGAGTTTGGTTTTACGCCGCTTTTAGCAATATTCCAGCAACATCACAGCGGGGGACACCAGAAATGTGCTTCACACATTGTACCCATGTAGGGATTCGAACCCGGGTCTTCGGCGTGACGAGCCAACGCTTTAACCATTAGGCTAACCCAACGCTGTCAAATCGGACCATGAGGGAAGTTGCTCGTAGGACATCCTGCCAGTGACTGATTGCAAGAATCACCGCCCTGAACTCCAGAACGTTGATGTGACAGGTGCGATCAACGAGAGACCACAGCCCTGCCACTTGTTGCTTGAGAAGATGAGCTTCCCACCCGTGTTGAGACGTGTCCACATACAGGTGGTGAGACGGAACAAACGGCACTAACAAACTCCGTCGCAAACATTCAATTCTTCCATCCACCACAGGAGATGGGGATGGAGCTCCAGAGGTAGAAAGAACTGCAAGGGACGAAGTTGTAGTTGACCCCTGAGGGTCAACGCCTGAGCCGACGTCAAGAGACCCAGGAGTTCCTGCCACTGACGAAGCGTCCTGGGGTGCGCCAGTGCCAGAGAGACCAATCGCTGTATCTTGCAGAAACGATCACTCTGGACAAAGAGTTTGTTGACCTCTGTGTGGAACACTGCTCCAATGAATTGAAGACGGCGCGGAGGGACTAGTTCCGATTCCTGCAGATTGATTAACCAGCCTAATTGGCAAAGAAGCTGTATCGCAAACTGCATGTGACGAAGCAGAAGGGTATGATCGGTCTGCGCCTGAATGCAGTTGTCGATGTAAGCCTCGAACACTATTCTCTTGCAGTGAAGGAAACTGGTGATAGGCTTTGTTACCCGTGTAAACACCCACGGGGCCGAAGAAAATCCAAACGGGAGGACACGCCACTGATAGTGGGTGCCCTCGAAGACAAACCGAAGGAACTTGCGAAGAGCCGGAAAAATCGGGATGTGAAGGTACTCATCCTCAAGATCGAGACTGACCATGTAGTCTCCCGGCTTGATGATTGTTGAGAAGAGCCACCGACACCATACGAAAGTGAGGTGGAGGTTGTAGAAACATTTTATCGAAAACCTTCATATTGAAACTTAGTCTCAACTTGTCCGAATCTTTCTTTGGCACCAGAAAGAATTGGCAAATAGAACCCTGGGTCGGTCGGAGCCAGGCCCAGGGCTCGATCGCAAGTTTCTGAAGGAGAGTGTCGATTGTGGAGCGTAGAACAGCCGTCTGAGATAGGATACGTTCGAGTAGCCAAGCTACCATGACAGCACTGAAAAAGTGCTGAATGTATGAGGTTCGTGGAACGTACACATTGTGAACAGTGATGAAGGCCATATAAACAGTGATTGTAGGAACGTATAGTTCGCCAAATGAAGTGTTGGTCCACCAGATGGAGTGAGAAAGTTAGAAGATACGATGCATGGGATCGTCAGTCTACCGGAACATTCGTAAAGTTGATGGAATGGCAAAGGTAAAAAAGACCAATGACTCCAGACACGTTCGATAGAGAGGCGAAGGTAGTAACATCGATGCCTACGGACAGTCCGGACATAGCTGCAGTGACCTCTGAACTGAGGCCTTCAGCTAAAAACGAAAAATTGAAAGCGTCTCGGCGATTCTGTAAACCCAGCTAAAGTGAAAGCGTAAATCTGCTCCTCCGCGATTCTGTCTGGCACCCTCGGTAAACTGTATCTCCCAGCTGACTGACAAACTCGACATAATCACTCCTACCGGGGATGGCACCGTTCATCATCACTGGCAATTAAAGGCTGGGATAGGTATCCGCTTCGTGGGACCAAGACAAGTCTGTCAGGGTACTTCCTAATCGACGTATCATCAAAAGTCTCCGGTAAACAAACAGTAGTCCGCCATTGCAAATGCTACCGACAATGCAATAACGACAAAAACCCGGACAACACGGATGTCAATCAACCAGGCGAGTCCCAACCCATAAAATCTGGGTAAAGTGACGCTAGCTACTTGACCAAACATCACTGCTGGTACCACACGCAGAAACTGTGCATAAATAGACCAGCTTGATATGCAGGAATATTGTATGACGCTTCACTGAGTCTTGTTACTATATACAGACTACTCGTAGCAGCTGTGTGGTGTATCACTGGGTGTAATCGTGGTCTGTTTCGCAAGCCACAGCACCTGTCCTTTCACATCATCGTCAAGTTCTGGACAAATATGTCAAACCAGGTGCTTGTAGAGCTGATATCTACGTCGAAGGGTAGATAGATTCGGTGAATCGAATCATTCATGAAAGGTGAAGATTGGATGGTAGATGACGGAGGAATCTTAAAAATCCGAGATTATCAATCACCGCCGTAATGTAGAGGCCTGCGCTACTGACATAACTACTACCTCTGTGCAACCAACCGAAACGATGCACTAACTGGAAGCGCCGTACTGGATGAAAGCGTTGATACAGAAGAGAGCGGCGCACTAGATGGAAACGATGATAGAAGAGTGAAGTGAAGCGCACCTGGATGGAAGCGTTGATACATAAGAAAGCGTCGCACTGGTTGGAAGCGTTGATACATAAGAGAATGGCGTTCTGGTGTGAACGCTTTGTCTGTTCACAACAAACACCGTAGAAGCAGGAAGCGTAACCCCGAAGCAAAGCTGAGCACCGGTAAAAACTGTAGAAATGAGGTTTCAACGCCGAAGTTTGAAAAAGTGTTGAAGTAGAACTGTAGTAGACAAAGTCACTGTAGGTACCGTAGTGTGCGAACTAGTAAACAAACCATGATGACAGTATGCGCATGGAGGGAACCAGATGATTCGGCGAAAGCTGACAGTCCAGCGAACACTGTCGGATCGGCGAATACTGTTGGAGCGGCGATCTGGTATGGTACAGCGATCAGGATCGATTAGGTGATCTGGTTCGGTACTGTGATTCAGTTGGGTCAAGTGATCAGGTTCTAAAGCGCTGAGTCAATCAGGACCGGTGCATTCGTCTTAAACGTCGTACCATACAGTAAAGGTGTACTGGACTGAAAGGTGTTCCAATCAAACAACAGTTCACTAAGTTGAATCGTTGTTCGAATCGAAAACGGAACACTGGTCTAAAGCGTTGATCTAATCGAAAAGGCACACTGGGCTGAAGTGTTGATCCAAGGTTGATCCAAGGTTGATGCGCCTGCAAGGTACGGGAAAGGTGTTGAAAGCGCCGCACTGGATGCTACCGTCATGGCTGATGTCACCACAGAAAGATATGAGAGCGCCGAACTGGAACAAAGCGCCGAACTGGAACAAAGCGCCGCATTGGAAGCAAGCGGCGCATAGGTTGAAGCGCCGAACTGATCCCCGTGGTTGAAAGCGCTGAACTGACTGCACCCGCCACATGAGAGTGAACGCTTTCACCAAGCGTACCCACCATAGCAGAGGGGGGTGGAGCACTCAACCAAAGCGGCGCACTGGAAACAATCACCTGCCAAGGTAAAGGCCGAGACTGTGCTACAGAGGTTGTTAGCACTAGGTACCACTCTCGGAGCAGATGAAACTTGTCTGGAGACGGGACTAGACGTTTGATGACGAAAGAGACGACAGAGATACTCGCTCAAGTAGGAGTCTTGAGGCCACCTCTAAAAAATCTACGTCTAGATGCAACCCGTCGATATTCAGAAAAAAACATCATCATTGAAGCGTGAACAAACAGAACACCGATGTGACCAACTACAACAGCCTATACAATCCACACACAAAGCGTGTGGATCAGCAGCGGAAAAGTTGCTGTTGCACTGATCACAGTGTCTGCGTTTCTTTGTAGAACTTTGATTCCATTTATTTCCCATCTTGACAATCAAATAATGTCTAACTGAGAGAACAACACACGTCCACTCGGTGTGGCGACAAGAAAGAGAATGACAGGCACAGGTAGTCACATGATCATCTGAACGAGCTCCACGCTTACGGAGATGATTGACAGGTGCTGATGTCGGAGTGGGGGCAGAGGTCAGGGCGGGTCAGAGGCCAGTAAGATTTGATTCAACTTAGCCTACATAGTCCTTGGCCAAATGTTAGAAATGTCCCTATCTTTTAGGATCTCTCAGCAGCAGTAAAAACGTTATCCAGTAATTGGTATGACAACTCCCACCCTCCAGAGATTCTTGTCAATGTGGAACTAGACACAGAATGTATCAGGTTGCTGAAAACAAACAAGGATTACCCCGCCGTATACAGCACATTTCCACACATGGTCGTAGAAGAAGAAAAAGGTGCATAACGTGAGATAGGATAAGTTTAAAAATTGCTGTTATTGGTCTGTGACAAGACATAATTGTTGTTCCATTCAAATATTCGAGTAACATTTTCTTCAAACTGAGACAAAAATGTGATGAAACAGCTACCCCTTTTCTTTCCACAATGTTACAAAGTTTGTCAATAAATATTTGGAACATTATCAGACTTTAAAAAACCAGGGAAAGTGGCGTAGTCTAAAAACTTTTGTGAGTAAACGACTATAGAGATTTTTTAATCTTGCAACTAATGATTGGCAGAATGACTGAGGATTTGGAATACCTTGCATTCAATCATACAAACAGCAGGAGAACCTTGATAATAATATAACATAAATACGACAGGCACTATCCGGTGGTATAATCGGAACTGGTTCTTAATCTATTTTGTGCACACTGTTCCATGTTTTATCAAAGTAGAACACATTTGAGAAGAAACCTAGTTTCATATAATGATGGCATTTGATGGCAAACAAAAGTTCTGAAAAAAACGTACTTATTTTTTTAAGTATTTTTAGTGAGAGTTGTACACTAGTTAAATTGGCGTACAGTCATATTTCATTGGCGCCATGTGTACAAATACAAGAAAGCTCTCTGCCTGAAATTTGTGATATGGGTACAATGAGAATAGATGACCCAGGGAAATATTTCCGATGTGCGGTGTAATCTGAAGACTCATTGGTCTGAGAACTCTGGTCTCCCTTTCGCTGGAACAAGAGTGAGTGAGTTCAAATTTATCGTTACAATATTTCAGCCATGTCATGATGACGCAGAAGCTAGACTAGGGCGGCCTGTTCAACAAAGGTATTTTAATGCTAAGGTGAACTTAATTCCCATACTTTAAAATAGCCTTATGGGGCAACGTAGCACTAAGGCCACATTGTGGAATGATAAATGAATAACAACTCCACAGTACAGCGACACAGGTGATGGAGGAACTGGGTGTATACACATCCATGAAGTGTTGACGGTCACTGCAACCTGACTATAAACGTGAAGAACATGTACAGTCATCCAGGAATCACAGAACACTGCTCACCTTGTAATGAACCCAGGCGTAGCCCTGTAATGGCGGCCATCGTATACCGATAACGCAGATGACAGTTCTACAGAAACCGTATATTTAGAGAAAGGTCAAACCCTTTAGAAATATGCGACGACCTTGATCTGTACAGAAGATTTTGATTCAGGACAATTGACATTTTCAAGACAGTGAATACAATCAGAGGTGATAAAGATTATGGCTCGTACCGTAATTCCACCCTTACCCCGGAAATGCAGGTACTCGTAGCCTTACGGTTTTATGCTACGGGATCATTTCAAAATGTAGTTGGGGATACTGTCAATGTTCATCAATCTACCGTTCGTCGAACAATTCGCAGAGTTTCAGTGTCGAATGAATCAGTGGATCTACTTTCCTGACCAAAACGAACTTGTATCACTGATAGACAGTTTTTACAACATGGCAAAGGTGTAGTAGGATGTGCTGCTAAGTTGTTTCGCGCCTTTTCCTGGTGGTTGAAAAACTTTGAAAATCTGAAAATAGCACACCATGCCTGGACGTAAATCCATTAAGTCGGGTGTAGTAACACCTTGGCTTAACCGACGCTGTGCATGACATGTAAGAATAGGGCGCTGCTAAGCCCGACGTAGTGTATTACGCCTGACGTTAGCTGCGCCCAATATGTGCATATTGCCACAGGATGCAGTGGCTAGTAAGGACAGCTGTCTATAGTGTCCCACGCAGCCCCTTCAGCCATTCCCATATTAAAGCATCCAACATATATACAAATATACCCTGACTGAGGCATAAATCATTGTACACATTTAACCACCGATTTAATCTATAAAGTTACATCTGTAAATAATTATTATCCACAAAATATATATACAAGTGATATCATCACACATATACCCTGTCCCATCTGAAAAACACCCCACAAAACACATTTAAAAGAAAAATAACAGTTTAAATTAGGGTTTTCCTTGCTTCACATGCTAAAATCAAATACTGTATTTTCTTCTATTAAGCGCCGGGTCTCTTTTAGCCGGGCCTCTAATAACCGCCGGGATAAAGCAGTGCTTTAAGAAATATGCCGGGCCTCTAATAAGCGCCGGGTATAGACCTTTGCATTTTTTCGCAAATGTATTCTCCCTTGGTCTAAAAATAAATATATTAAGGAATGGTCCCTTAAATGATGGACAGAATGAAGGCTTTGTACTCATCCCTGCTTTTAAAAATACAGGGTATGTTAATAAGCGCCGGGCATCTAATAAGTGCCGGGTCTGGAGGTCCGTTGAAAACATAAACGCCGAGGGCGCCTATTAGAGGAAATACGGTAATCAAATACATGCAGTTGAATGGGGAACATTTCTGGAATTGTGCCCCCTTGCCCACCTGGAGCGCCATCTGTTGGCGAAATGATAAAGGGAGATAACTGAGGAACATTCCCCATTAGATTTCATCACCAGACAAGGACACTAGTCACTAAAAGTTCGTAAAATATATATATCTAGGGGCAAAAAAACAAAAATTTGTAAAAAGGATTTCTTAAAGTGTTGACTGGCATGACGGATGCTAAAAAGTAAGGTTACTGTCTGTAAAAGTAACATTATGTCTGTTAAATTGAGGTAACTGTCTGTCAAAGTTGTTGTCTTAGGCCCCACAACAGAGTACAATGTATCTGGTCCACACCTACATCATTCCCAGCATGATCATCCCCAAATATTGGGATTTTCATTTTACTGATATTTATCCAAGGGCAGGGCACTCTAACCTGCTTTCCCAAGTATAAACTGCACATAATACAAGGTGTGTACATAACACAACAGTTTTACGGGACAACTCAGCAACATGTGTTACAGTCCCTTGGCCATCACTAACAACAAATCATGGAACTTGGTATATAAAGTGTACCAATATGTATATCGACACTTGACAATTCAACATTTTTTCCATACAGTACATATCCACACGATCTTATTGAACAAAATGGAATCTAAAATCTGATAAAAGCTGCCCCCCACCAAAATTAAAAAATGCATAAGTAAATTTAGGGATTTCAAATGTTTCTAAAAATAGATCATTGAGGTATTTCATACATTTCATAGGAAAACATTCCGTGAAAAAAAAATCACAGCACCAAATTTATTTCTGGTAAGACCTTTTACCGGGTACCCTGTACATTAAAGTTGGGATTACAGATTCTAGTACTGGGGTTTGAACCTACAGTGTTGGAGCCTGACACCTAATCGCCAGCACACGAAGTCAGCGATCTAACCCTCTCAGGTTGATTTTTCGTGTATGCTGTCTGGCGATTAGGTTCCTGACTGTGAGAGTATAGGTTCCAATCCCAAATGGGACTCAACCCATCAAAAGTACTAGAATCTGTACTTTACTGAGAAAGTGAAATCCCAAACATAACAAGTGTTCCATTTGACCACTTCCTAAATGTCATTTTGTATTCATAGATATGAACATACTGATATCACCATCATCAAGTATTTGTCATGATAATAAAATAATAATCATACTGCAGACATGGATGTAAGTATATAAGTATAATAATACCCGTAAGGGTTGAAATATTGAGTGTGATTAGATAGGTGCATTGCACAGTCAAAACAATAACAAATTAATCATTCAAAATATACATTATGAATAGTAATGCCACTGAATAATATTTATATCACCAGTTGTATTATATCATCATGCTATAAGCTTAGAGTCATGGCACAGGTAGATTCACTAAATGTCTTATTCTGTCATTACATTCAGAGCAGTTTCAAATGTTGAAACCACGGTGTATGTGTTTTATGAGGTTTATATGCAACAGTGGATGATTATAAGCAGTTTTTGGCTGTTTAAGTAGCACTTGGTCACATATAACACATTTAAGTCATAGATTAAGGACACTCTCTAAGGTAATATTAAATTTTGACAACAGTCTGTCATACATTGTCATAGATTGTCCGAAGGCTAAACACATCTGACTTACTGGCAAACAAGGATAAGTTGGACCGGCGCAGAGAACGTGTTTACGAGAAGTAGGCGGTGCACGGCAATGAGCAAACCCATTTGGTTTGTGAAAGGTAGAGCAGATGTAGGCTAGTGCACGTGCATTGTATGACGATGAAATTGAGTCCACTCGTAGCTTTCGAACTCGGTGTTTGCTGAGACAGGCCACTCGCTTCACCCATTGCACAACACTGGATTGCGGACAACCTGGGGCCCCTCCCCTAACAATGGCAAGCGCCAGTGGGCGGCACTCATACATGCTAATATGGGTCAATTGTTAAGTTGCTGCTCAACTTATCCTTGTTTGCCAGTATGTGCTCGCCACACGATAACCAGTTACCTGCCCTAAGAGGCCCAGGACTAAAACATATGGGAGAAGGATCTGGTCACATTTGTCTCCATAGTGAATGTCTCTGAGCATATTCTGAGGGAAACTGTTCCTCCTAGCCATATTGTTTATCAAGAACATGAAATCCTTCACATAGACTGGTTCCTGGCAATATTTGAAATGCATCCTCTTCATTGTTCAGGCCAATCTATTTTCATTAATCTAGCCTGAAAGGGATTGCTCTTCTGTTTCACACAAGACATCCATCATTGGAAGTAGTAAATGATACATTTAGGGTTTTATCTTCAGAATAAAATAGAATAAAAAAATAATTATATAAAAAATGGGAAATATCATCACAGAGTAAAAGATGGTGAGGTGAGGTGAAACTGGCTTTAACGTCGTGCTTGAGAATATTTCGCTCATATGACGTGTATGAGTGTGTATGTGTATGCGCGGCTACTTGTACTAGCCCAGACTGAAGCTGGTTTTATAGTGCTAGCCCACTGAGATACCATGCCGCAGTGAAGCATGAATACCCCACTCAGACACATTATACTGACTCCGAGCCGACCAGTCCTTGTTGTACCCATTAATGCCGAGCCCCAGGCAGGGACCAACAAGTACCATATTTTAACGTCTTTTGGTACGACGCGGTCGGGGATCGAACCCGCCACCTTCCGCTCTCTGGGCGGACACTCTAACCACTACATCACGGAGGCGGTCAGTAAAAGATGGTAACATGTGTATAAACTATATATGCAAAGTTCACTGTTACTAAGTTAACTAAAGTAAGTAATTAAAACCGGGTCCACTGATGACAAAATGGTGACAAACTCAGGTGGTGACACTTGGTGACAGGCTAAAGACAGTTGACATCATTGAGCTGGTGTCTCAACATTTAGCAATGTCTTCAAGAACAATGTTGATCGGTCTGAAAATGTCAAAAAGGGACATAGTATCACCAAAATCACATCAATAATCACTCCTTGTAGTTTCCATACAAAAGATCAATTCAAACTGAAATGAATGCTACATCTTACACTCAGATGAAGGGGCGGTTGGGTAGCCTAATGGTTAAAGCGTTCGCTCGTCACGCTGATGACCCGGGTTCGATTACCCACATGGGTACAATGTGTAAAGCCCATTTCTGGTGTCCCCGCCATGATATTGCTGGAATATTGCTAAAACCAGCAGAAGACTAAACTCACTAACTCACTCGCCACACTTGAATGAAAATACATACACAATTTTGAAACATGCACAAAAATTACAGAAATAATAGACATAATTACATCTGTATCTTGCAATAGATTTCTTTCCTCTCTATATCTATGTGCATCAAATCACATCAAGGGCAAGGGCATGTAACTCTGTACACACATCACATACACAGAGAATGCTACACTTGTTAGATATTATTTGTGTACAATTATATATCATTCACATCTCAAACCCTTCTTATTTACAGACTGCCGCCATATAGCTGAAATATTGCTGAGTGTTGCGTAAAACAACAAACCAACCAACCCAAACCCTTCATTACCTATACTTTAGCTGAAGGGGTCGTTGTTGGCACTGGTACTACAGATATGTACCCCAGGTACATTTCTGTATACAGAACGTTTCTGTATACAGAAACGTACCCTGGCCATAATGAGAATACAGAAACGTACCCTAGGACGATTCCATTCCCATTGTGTCGTATTCTTGATCGGAACTGTCATGCTGTTGTATTAGATACATTTGATTGCTTTATGTAAGTAATGAGAATACACAGTAACGGATATTTCGCGATGCATATGAATACCACTTGCAATCAGTTGAACGGGAACAACTACATGCGGTTTCGGTTTTGGATTGAGGAATATGGACTCGTCCGCCTTTTAGGTACCGGGTACGTTTCTGTATTTTGACTTTGTTTAGGGTACATATCTGTATACAGAAGCATACCTGGGGTAAGTATCTGTAGTACCTGTGCCGACGACGACCCATTCAGCTATACTTTAGCACAAGGCAAGGGCGTGTAACTCTAAACACACTTGAGTGCTACATATCTACAGATAGACTTTTATAAATATGGTATCTGACAGGTTTGGTATTTTATTCACCACACATGTTGAATTAGTACATAAATTCAAATAAATAGGAACTTTCTTTTTTGTAACACCCCTTTCTGGTGGACAGTATCAACTCTCGTGATATTGCTTGAATATTACTAAAAATAACAAAAAATCAAATCACTAACATACCCTCCCAAATGCATTTGACAAACCAAACCCTATGTGGTTGATGAATCATACCTGACATGGGTATTGTTTACGTTTCTAGGCACACATATTATTATAGTATTCCTGCTTGAGGTGGCAGTGGGGTAGCCTAGTGGTAAAAGCGTTCGCTTATCATGCCAAAGACCGGGGTTCGATTCCCTACATGGGTACAATGTGTGAAGCCCATTTCTGGTGTTCCCCGCCGTGATATTGCTGGAATATTGCTAAAAGCGGCGTAAAACCCAACTCACTCACTCACTCATCTCTTTTAGCAGTAACAGGGCTCCAGACAACTTTTGTGGGTGTGGGTGTACTGACACATCATATTGCAAGTGGAGGTGTACTGAGCATTTTGAAGAAATACTGACATGTTTTTGTGTGAGCGAGTTGGTGATGGGGTTTGTCTGGACGATTCATCGATCACTATTTCCAACCATGTATTTGTATTTGAAGACGAGTGAGAAATAACTAAGGACCGTGTGATGCGCGAAATGTCAGGTCTGACTGGACATAAATAGGAACAGTGTAGTTTTTAGCCAATCGAAAAATAGTGACACATATCGTTGCATGCAACGCAAGGGATTCCCACTGCCGGGGTTTCCTCATGTGTCAAATCTCGTTTCGCAAAAGAATCTCTTGACAACAAGTATATATCCGAAATAGATTTCCATTTGCACGATACGCACGGAAATTAAATGTTAGACGTACAAAGGTATTTATGTGAGTACATGATACGCTTGAAATCTTATATTATGTCGTACTTTGATTTTGTGGCGTACATTACGCCTGTACGCCCCTTATCTGTAGCCCTGAGTAATGGACTAGGAGCATCTTTCTGTGCCCTCCATAACAACTCCTGCTTCATCTTGTTTCATCAGAACTTACCCATGAATCTGACAAATGACTTTGGCTTGGATTTCCACATGATAAAGATGAAATAGACTGGTATCCCTACTGCAACTATCCCCAGACACAAGCCCAGTTCTTTTGGCTTCTTGTAGATGGACAGACAGATGAGCACTACAGACAGAATCAGCTCCACTATGGGTATGATGAGGGGCACCTGCAACACAGACAGATCAGCACTGCAGACAGAATCAGCTCCACTATGAGCATGATGAGGGGCACCTGCAACACAGATAGATCAGCACTGCAGACAGAATCAGCTCCACTATGAGCATGATGAGGGGAACCTGCAACACAGACAGATCAGCACTGCAGACAGAATCAGCTCCACTATGGGCACGATGAGGGGCACCTGCAACACAGACAGATCAGCACTACAGACAGAATCAGCTCCACTATGAGCACGATGACGGGCACCTGCAACACAGACAGATCAGCACTACAGACAGAATCAACTCCACTATGGGCATGATGAGGGGCACCTGCAACACAGACAGATCAGCACTGCAGACAGAATCAGCTCCACTATGAGCATGATGAGGGGCACCTGCAACACAGACAGATCAGCACTGCAGTCAGAATCAGCTCCACTATGGGCATGATGAGGGGCACCTGCAACACAGACAGATCAGCACTGCAGACAGAATCAACTCCACTATGGGCATGATGAGGGGCACCTGCAACACAGACAGATCAGCACTGCAGACAGAATCAGCTCAACTATGAGCATGATGAGGGGCACCTGCAACACAGACAGATCAGCACTGCAGACAGAATCAGCTCCACTATGAGCATGATGAGGGGAACCTGCAACACAGACAGATCAGCACTGCAGACAGAATCAACTCCACTATGGGTATGATGAGGGGCACCTGCAACACAGACAGATCAGCACTGCAGACAGAATCAGCTCCACTATGAGCACGATGAGGGGCACCTGCAACACAGACAGATCAGCACTGCAGACAGAATCAGCTCCACTATGGGCATGATGAGGGGCACCTGCAACACAGACAGATCAGCACTACAGACAGAATCAGCTCCACTATGAGCACGATGAGGGGCACCTGCAACATGCACTGCAGACAGAATCACTCCACTGCAACACAGACAGATCAGCACTACAGACAGAATCAGCTCCACTATGAGCACGATGAGGGGCACCTGCAACACAGACAGATCAGCACTGCAGACAGAATCAGCTCCACTATGGGCATGATGAGGGGCACCTGCAACACAGACAGATCAGCACTGCAGACAGAATCAGCTCCACTATGAGCATGATGAGGGGCACCTGCAACACAGACAGATCAGCACTACAGACAGAATCAGCTCCACTATGGGCATGATGAGGGGCACCTGCAACACAGACAGATCAGCACTGCAGACAGAATCAACTCCACTATGGGTATGATGAGGGGCACCTGCAACACAGACAGATCAGCACTGCAGACAGAATCAGCTCCACTATGGGCATGATGAGGGGCACCTGCAACACAGACAGATCAGCACTACAGACAGAATCAGCTCCACTATGGGCATGATGAGGGGCACCTGCAACACAGACAGATCAGCACTGCAGACAGAATCAGCTCCACTATGGGTATGATGAGGGGCACCTGCAACACAGACAGATCAGCACTGCAGACAGAATCAGCTCCACTATGGGCATGATGAGGGGAACCTGCAACACAGACAGATCAGCACTACAGACAGAATCAACTCCACTATGAGCATGATGAGGGGCACCTGCAACACAGACAGATCAGCACTACAGACAGAATCAGCTCCACTATGAGCACGATGAGGGGCACCTGCAACACAGACAGACTCTTGTAATTTGTACTCAGGTTCCATCATAAGAAGGTCCAGCACGTGAGGCATCTAAAGATGCTATAGTTTGTTTGTTGTTTAACGGTGCACTCAGCAATATTCCAGCTACATGGTGGCGGTCTGTAAATAATAGAGTCTGGACCAGACAATCACATTTGGTTTCTCTGTCTATAATGGTTCCTGAGAAAATCTGTTGGGGATAACGTGCACTAAGTCAAGAAACGAAAGACAAGTTCCATAATACAGTTTCCGTTTTCGAACTCCATCAAGGCATCCTTGTTTTGAAAATACATACCACATGTGGTTTCTCTATCTATAATGATGAGAAAATCTGTCCTGATAGGGCATACTATGCACTAAGTCAAGAAATGCATGACAAGGGCCATAACTCTGTAACAAATTGTAACACAGTTTCCGTTTTCGACCTCCATCAAAGCATTCATGTCACCTTTCGTGGTGGGGATAATAAAGTGAGATTTGTATAACTCATAGAATCCAAATATTTTAATCTAGGTAGTGTATAGATGTTATATTTGGGATTACACTTTCTCAGATACTCAGCATTTTGTGTGATACAATTTTGAGTGACTTTAGTCCCAACTGACACATAACAATGGCGATGACTATGCAGTACAACAGTTGTGTCAGACCTACACTTGTCAGAGGGGTACACAAAGCTGTGGTCTAGACTACCAGTTGTCCGACATCAATTTTTCTGGAAGCTGCATTGGCTGAGTGGGTTAGATCGCTGACTTTGTGTGCTGGCGATTAGGTGCCGGACTCTGAAAGTGTGGGTTTGAATCTTGGATGGGACCGAACCCAACAAAAGTAGAAGAATCTGTACTTCACTGAGAAAGTGTAATCCCAAATATAACATGTGTTACATATGACCTCTTTTGAAAAGAGCTGCCATGTAGCTGGAATATTGCTGAGTGCCGTGTAAAACTAAACTCACTCACTCTTTCGAAATGACATTGTGTATTCCCAGCTTTCGTCCGTGGGAGTCGTGCCAATTTACACTTGTCAGAGAGGTGTGATCTATACTAACAGTTGTCTGAGTTCCATTTTTGTAGAAGTCGCAGTGGCTGAGTGGGTTAGATGGCTGACTTTGTGTGCTGGCGATTAGGTGCCTGACTCTGAGAGTGTGGGTTCGAATCCCGGATGGGACTCGACCCAACAAAAGTATTTGAATCTGTACTTTACTGAGAAAGTGTAATCCCAAATATAACATTTGTTACAGTACGCCTGCTCTGATTTCAATATAAGCCAATATTACTGTTACAGTCATATGTTAACCTGGGCAGGGTTTTGGTTGATTTGCCTTGACTTACCTTAATTGGCCTTTTCACAGTTGGTTTCTTCCAGCGTAGATACAGCAGCACAACTATGACTGAGGATGTCATCAGACAAGTGTACAGACTCATGGCGTCAATCAGACTCACAACAGACCCAGAGAATAACACGGCCAGTGCCGGTACGCTCTGAAATGTGACAGACTTTCTCTATTATCATTCAGGTAGCTGAGAATATTGAGAATTCATTTGACACAGGTAAAAATGTCCTTCTTATAAAGCACACCATTGTGGAATCTTCATGTTTTAAACACAGGTAATTCTCAGAGAGTTAAACTTAGGTATTACATGAAATATTTTATTGGCTTATAGAAAGTGGAAGAATGTGACTATTTTTTGAAACAGTGTTACGGAGGTACTTCGTGCCGCCTCATCAAGTCAATACTGAGTAAGTCCATAGAGTAAATATGTATTTGTATATGTATGAGTATGTGCATATATATATAGAGAGAGAGAGAGTACTAGGAAACCCTGCAAAAGGACACTGTATCCAAGTCCAACCAGCCCTATCCACGATCCTTGTCAGCATCCTTTATCAAGGCCCTGCCAGTCACCAGATCAGCAGGTAGCTCACCAGAACAGCCAACATAGGTGACGTGAGGTGAGGTGAAATTGGGTTTAACGTCGTGCTTGAGAATATTTCGCTCATATGACGACTTGCCCAGACTTAAGCTGGTTTTATAGTGCTAGCCCACTGAGATACCATGCCGCAGTGAAGCATGAATACCCCACTCAGACACATTATACTGACTCCGAGCCGACCAGTCCTTGATGTACCCATTAATGCTACCATGAGCGTCTTTTGGTATGACGCGGTCGGGGATCGAACCCGCGACCTTCCGCTCTCTGGGCGGACGCTCTAACCACTACACCAGGGAGGCTGTCCAGCCAACATAGATGAAACAGTTACCTCTGACAGGACACTTAGGAACATCTTACACGCCAGTGGTATAGGTTTCATCCAGTCCACCCTTAACCCAAGGGGATGCATGTACAAATATTCATGCAATGGTAGAGACAGATATATTGGAAAGACATGCTTCAACGACACCAGAATAATAATACAAAAAGCCCATGTTAAAAAAATCTGACATAAAATCTGCCCTTTCGGAAAATCTCATCTAAATTATGACCACCATTTCCCTGGCACATAAAAACAAGATTCTCCAAACCAACATCACCCAGGAAAAGATAAAAGTTCAAGAGACTATTGAAATCTACAGCAGGAAGGCAGCTACCTACCATATGATCAACCACAAGTGGATACCTTCATTGGGTTACCGTAGTGGTACCACCCACCTCCAGTACTACTCACTCTTGGCACTTATTTGGCTTCTCGAACACTAATCTCATTGGTTTTGCTACTATGATTATCTTCATACAATAATCATATCTCGTGTAAACATATCATGTGTGTGTGTGTGTGTGTGCGTGCGCGTGCGCGCACACGTGTGTGTGCATGCGTCTTGTATGTGTGTGTATGTGTGAGAGAGAGAGAGAGAGAGTGAGTGAGAGTGAGAGGGTGAGAGAGAGTGAGAGAGAGAGAGAGAGAGAGAGAGAGTGAGTACGCATGTGCACTTGTGTGTTTTTGTTTTGTGTGTCTGTTCTCTGTGCGTGTGTGTGCATGCATGTGTGAAAGGGCAAGAAATACCACTGAAACATCATTACAACAATTACAAACTTTTCTTAAAATGTCACATGTTCTTATTATTTCACTTTCATCATAACTTCAATAAACTTTAACTTAAACTTTTAGACACGAAAATGCTTCATTGTGGCTAGAAGAAAATTCCTTTAAAAACAAGTTACATATATGGACAAAGCTTTCTTGAATCTCTAAGACCTTCATAATCTAAAGGAATTTTAAATGCTGTATCTAGTTTAAAACTCTGCAGCTGGCAGTTCTCTGCAGTACAGCTACACTTCCTTTTTTATATACATTTTGAGTCCATATGTACAATTTGCCTCTGCTCAAACTCACAATAAAGATGGTTGCTGGCCACGGTGTGAGATACTTCCTGTTGATCATACTCATGATGCGCGGCATATGCCCATTACACCCAGCGGCAAACACCATCCTGGAAACATGAACATATAGCTGAAATACAACACACACAACTGAAAACACCATCCTGGAAACATGAACATGTAGCTGAAATACAACACACACAACTGAAAACACCATCCTGGAAACATGAACATGTAGCTGAAATACAACACACACAACTGAAAACACCATCCTGGAAACATGAACATATAGCTGAAATACAACACACACAACTGAAAACACCATCCTGGAAACATGAACATGTAGCTGAAATACAACACACACAACTGAAAACACCATCCTGGAAACATGAACATATAGCTGAAATACAACACACACAACTGAAAACACCATCCTGGAAACATGAACATATAGCTGAAATACAACACACACAACTGAAAACACCATCCTGGAAACATGAACATAAAACACCATATCCTGGAAACATGAACTGAAAAATACAACACACACAACTGAAAACACCATCCTGGAAACATGAACACATGAACATCCTGGAAACATGAGCTGAAAATACAACACACACAACTGAAAACACCATCCTGGAAACATGAACATGTAGCTGAAATACAACACACACAACTGAAAACACCATCCTGGAAACATGAACATGTAGCTGAAATACAACACACACAACTGAAAACACCATCCTGGAAACATGAACATGAAAATACAACACACACAACTGAAAACACCATCCTGGAAACATGAACATGCTGAAATACAACACACACAACTGAAAACACCATCCTGGAAACATGAACATATAGCTGAAATACAACACACACAACTGAAAACACCATCCTGGAAACATGAACATATAGCTGAAATACAACATCCTGGAAACATGAACACTGAAATACAACACACACTGAAAACACCATCCTGGAAACATGAACATATAGCTGAAATACAACACACACAACTGAAAACACCATCCTGGAAATGATGAACATGTAGCTGAAATACAAAATACAACACACACAACTGAAAACACCATCCTGGAAACATGAACATGTAGCTGAAATACAACACACACAACTGAAAACACCATCCTGGAAACATGAACATATAGCTGAAATACAACACACACAACTGAAAACACCATCCTGGAAACATGAACATACAACACAAACAACTGAAAACACCAGCTGAAATACAAACACACAACTGAAAACACCATCCTGGAAACATGAACATGTAGCTGAAATACAACACACACAACTGAAAACACCATCCTGAAACATGAACATATAGCTGAAATACAACACACACAACTGAAAACACCATCCTGGAAACATGAACATATAGCTGAAATACAACACACACAACTGAAAACACCATCCTGGAAACATGAACATATAGCTGAAATACAACACACACAACTGAAAACACCATCCTGGAAACATGAACATGTAGCTGAAATACAACACACACAACTGAAAACACCATCCTGGAAACATGAACATGTAGCAAATCAACACACACAACTGAAACATGAACATGAACATGTAGCTGAAATACAACACACACAACTGAAAACACCATCCTGGAAACATGAACATGCTGAAATACAACACACACAACTGAAAAACACCATCCTGGAAACATGAACATACTGAAATACAACACACACAACTGAAAACACCATCCTGGAAACATGAACATGTAGCTGAAATACAACACACACAACTGAAAACACCATCCTGGAAACATGAACATATAGCTGAAATACAACACACACAACTGAAAACACCATCCTGGAAACATGAACATGTAGCTGAAATACAACACACACAACTGAAAACACCATCCTGGAAACATGAACATGTAGCTGAAATACAACACACACAACCGAAAACACCATCCTGGAAACATGAACATGTAGCTGCTGAAATAAACAACACACACAACACACAACTGAAAAACACCATCCTGGAAACATGAACATGTAGCTGAAATACAACACACACAACCGAAAACACCATCCTGGAAACATGAACATATAGCTGAAATACAACACACACAACCGAAAACACCATCCTGAAAACATGAACATATAGCTGAAATACAACACACACCCCTGCAACCACTTTATTGCTGACATTATCAACGCAATATTAATTATTAACTCAGTCATAAAATGTCTAAACACATGATATGCTAATATGGTCACATTTCATCAATTGTTCTCACACATGATCAACTTGTTCTAATCACTATAATTGAACATTACAATGAAAATCTATTTCTGTCATTTTTAATATCTCTCAGCATCTTACAAAAAATCACACATAACTAAAGCATGTTTACGATAACAATGCCCACGAGGCTGGAATCTGCATGCAAACTCAGGCAGCATATCAGTAACTAATTATTTTCGTAAATCTCATCCAAAAAGTGTATAATGTAACCATTGAAATATAAACTGCCACAAACAATGTTAGATGTATTGCGAAAACAATGTTTATTGAATTGGTACAATAAAAGGAACAATTACATGTATTGTTAGTAATTGTTAGTAAACTTACCTTTGGATTATGGTAGCCTTATTCCTGTGGATTCACAGAATACATACAGAAAATCAAATGAAATTTTAACACTAAGTCATAGCTATTCCTAGTTGTATACCTAATCTACCCCTGAGTTATCTCCCTTGATCCTGACGTCACTGTATTGTTCTCCTAGAACCCTTCATAATTTTTCTAAAAAACAACACATCAATGACATCTTCTAAGGATAAATTCACGGGGAGGACACAGGGTGGGAACTACTCCCCATAATCCAGAGGTAAGTTTACTAACAATTACTAACAATACATGTAATTGTTCCTAATTATAACATAAACATTCCCTCTGGATTATGGTAACCTGAATCCCAAGTAAGGAAGGAGGGTTACCCTTGGAAAATACTACCCTCTATACCACCATCTGAGAGTTGATGGCTCAACCTCCTAAGAATAACTATGACTTAGTCAGAGATAAATAATTTATCTCCAGTTTGGTCAGTAGCAGTGAGGGAATACATCCCCAGAGAAGGAGGGTCTTCAAACTTCCTATAGTTATGGTTGATATGATAGATATCATGATTATCCTAATCCGTATTAGTAGGAATTACATAATTCCTGACTCCTTAAATCCGGATTATGCTAGATTCCTATGAATATATCATGATTGTATTCGAATCCCGAATTGTGTCATTAAACCTAATATTCCTTAAACTTATGATGTCACTTCCGGTAATTATGACGTCACTTCCTGTTTGATGACCTCACTTCCGGTCTAATGACGTCACTTCCGGTTCCTAGAGACAATCTCTATGATGTAATAATAATTAGTTTGGGTGACGTCACTTCTGGTCTTATTTACGTCACTTCCGGTTCTATGACGGTACTTCCGGTTAACTATCGTTAGACTATAATTGTGTTCAACTCAACCTAAGGTAACCACCTTGAGCTCATAATCATATTTTAACGTGAAGCCATCAACCATAGCTCAGAAGTTAGAACTCTGTCCATATTGTGTGACACGGTTACGTGATACACCTAAATGTAAATTTTCTTACCATGTCAACTTGTCTTGCTACATGCTGACCCTTGACCAGTATCCATCCATCATCTGAGTGGACCCCTCAGACAGTCCCAGGCACTATCTCTCACTGCGTCAACACGCACGCACGCACGCACGCACGCGACGCGACGCGACGCCTTGCGCCGACGATGCCGCGCATCGCCGCTTCGCGCGCGCCGCGACGCGACGCGCACGCACGCACGCACACACACCAAAAGGGCAGTCAGGCGGAGGCAAGGTGCTGAGCTGCTACTAAAGGTCCTAATGAATGTAAACCTTCAATAGAGGGAGCAACATCCCTGAGGTAAAAATGGATAAAGGTATTAGGAGATTTCCATTGACAACTAGACACAACTTGTTCTAACGGAACTGATGAAGCTAGGGCTCTAATTTCATGGGGGGAGAATTTAAAGGTCACATGCAATGTAAAACACAACTTTGCAGATTCTGATACCTTTCGGTATGGACTTACCGAAACAAAGCGTCAAAAATGCAAATTCAACTTATAAAGTTGAAAAATCACGCGATGAAAAAAAACGCGCGAAATCAGAGTTCAAACGTTTCACTAATTTTCCCCCAGACTTTTCTGGGGAAAACGGGTTTCAACAGCTGGGCTGCGCTCATAGCACGTTCGCAGTGAAATAGGTTCGCAGCTAGGAAGCGGGTCGTCGGTTGAATACTCGGTGAAGGCTTTGGTGTGAGCTATTTTTCTAATGTTTTGTTGATATCTCACAGGCGCGAGCTTTTTATATGTTATGACAGTAAACTAACTGTTCATTAATTTTATTTGTCTATTTCACCACACGTTCTTCTTACCGAGACACTTCCTCAGTTCGATACATAAAAGCAATGTTATTATTTAGCATTGACAGAATTTCTAACTGTGATATAGATATGTCGTTGTCACAGACAAAACTCAACTTCTTGTTTAATTGACACCTGTGTGTCTGCCTACCTGTCTGCTAATGACAATATGCAAAACAAAGCTGCTATCACTGACTACATGCAATTTGAACTTAACACCAATCAGGCTATACACCATAAACAAAACGCATTGATTTATGGCCCGAGTTCGGTCTCTGTCACATTATGTAATTACACAGACAGGCAGGTGTGATACTTGAACACATGACATGTTATGACGTCTGTTGATTGCAAAATGTTATACACAAAAAATGAGCATGTATTTACAAAACCCAACATCTATATATACTACCCATCAAAAGTTTAGACTCACTTAAAGCACTCACTATATGTTATGTATATGTATGTGGTTACATCGAAGATGAATTTCTCCACCAACTTGGGGGAACCAACTGAAAACCTTATGCAGATGAATTGCACAAGGATGATGCTTCAAATTGCGAAAGGCATGAGCAAATGTCGTGCATGTGAACAGATTCGTTTTGGTGTAAAGTTTTGTTAAGAATTCGCCAATTTTCACAGATTGTAATCATTTACTGAACTCATGACAATAATCTTTTCAATGTTACGAATATGTTTTACAATACACCAGTTCATAACTAAACAGTACCTTTAAACAGTATGGAATATTTTGCAAAAAGCTAGTTTAGAACAGTGGACAAGTAAGTGGCTACATTTACACTAGTGAGTCTAAACTTTTGATGGGTAGTATATACACACACAATTAGCCATGAGGGCATCTGCAAATGAACCAGCCGTTACACTTGAGTGCACACCCACCGCTCTGACTGGGTTCGGTATCCCGGCTGCTTCGTTTCTTGGGAAGTAAACCGAAGTACACAATTTTGCACTTTTGATTTGCGATTGTACGCTTATAATTTTGTTTAAATGTTTTTTCATAAACAGCAATGTATGTTATATGTCATGAATAAGTGATAATTGTGTTTTAATTATGTTTGATTTTTTGGTTGCATGTGACGTTTAAGATCAATTAAGTCTGGATTCTGATCCCTATTTAAGCAAAAGATATAGTCTTTCTGAGCCATGAAGATATGGTATTCTTGGATATCTCCGAGTCTACATTTGTTTTACATGAAACAAACAGTCTGCGACGATTTCGTCTAAACGTCGAAGTATGCTGAATGTACCAGTGCAAGGCATGTATGGGACACAAAAGTCTAGTCCTATCCGATCTGGAGGTAGAGGTAGGAAGCTGAGGTATACAATATATCCTATGTCCCAAAGGACCACAAGCTGAAGTTTGATTCTTGGCAATAAACTCTAAAAGTTCTAAAAGTTATCTGTTTATATCCTTCCGAAAAAGTGATGGAGTTAAAGTCTATAGCACGTAATTCCGAAACTCTGGAAGCTGTTGCAAATGCCAAAAGAAAAGCTGTCTTAAATGCCAGATACTTTAGAGAAGCATCCTGCATAGGCTCATAAGGAGATTTTTGAAGAGATTGAAGTACTAACGTTAAATCCCACTTAGGAAATATCGTTGGACACGATATATCCTTAATTTGAAAAGATCTGATCATTTTGTGAAGAGATGTATCCAAGCCAACAGATAAACCTTGAACATCCATGACTGAAGCAATAGCTGATCGATATCCCTCAATAGTATTATGCTCAAATGTTTCTGTTCTCTTAGGAACAAGATAAAATCCGCTATCCTTGGAATGGTGACAGGTACATCCAAGATTCCACACTCTTGTTTCCACCGGATGAATCGTCGCCACTTAGCATCGTACAGGCAGCTGTGGAAGGTCTAACGGATTCTGAAATAGCTCTGGTAGCTTCAACTGTAAATCCCTGATTCCTTAGTGACCTTGAGATAGCTTCCATACGTGTAGCGCAAGTTGCCTGACATTCTTGTGAACTCTGTTGGACTTGGGTTGACTGATTAGATTATGCCACAACGGAAGATGTAGAGGTTTGTCCACCAATAGTTGTAGTAGGGTGGGAAACCAAGGTCTGGCAGGCCACGCTGGTGCCACTAGATAAACTAGACAGTCGTGCTGTTGAATTTTTAACAGAACCTCTGGGATTAGTTTTAACGGAGGAAACGCATAGGCTATCATCCCCTCCCATGATATGGATAGGGCGTTGACTGCCCATGCCAATGGATTTGGTACTGGACTCACAAACGTTGGTATCCAAAAATTCCTGGAAGTTGCAAATAAATCTATGTTTAGAATTTCCCACTTCTGTCCTATCAAATCGAATGCCTCTTCCTTGAGAGTCCATTCGGTCGAGATCACTCTGTCTTATCGAGATAATGAGTTCGCTAAGATATTCTTCCGACCTGGAATGTGGCGTGCTCTGATTAAACAATTTATAGCATCCACTGCTTGATACAGATCCTGAGTGATCCCGAGGAGCTGTTGAGATTTGGTACCTCCCTGTTTGTTGATGAATGCCACTACCATAGAATTGTCCAATGCTAACATGAGACTCTTCCCGTACAGCGATTCCCCAAGCAATGAATCGCTTTCAACAGTGCTAACATCTCCCGACAGTTTATATGCAGATTCACCTCTGACAGATTCCACACACCTTGATTTTGCCAAATGTCCATGTGTGCACCCTAACCTGTGTTCGAGGCATCCGCATAAAGTGTCAGATCCGGTAAACGAGGACGTAATGAAACTCCTGGCAACACATTCAGGTCCACCGACCACCATAATACCTCAATTCGGACTCTGTCCGGACAGGCTATGAGAAATTCCAAGTCCTCCATCCGAGACTGGTTGAGCCAGATCTGCGGGATTCTCAACCTTAGTCTTCCTCTTACAGTATAATCCTGGATTGAAGTGAGAGATCCTAGAAGGGACATCCATGAACGAACTGATGCAGTTGGCGTCTGTAATATATTGGTTATCTTGGTTGATATTTCCACCCAACCATCCTGAGGAGTATAAATACGGTCTGCTTTGAGTCAAAGATTGCTCCCAGAAACTTGATTCTCGTAGAAGGGACCACTTCTGACTTGGTAGTATGAACTATTAGACCCAGATGTGTAAACACGTGGATCATAAAGTTGGTTTGCTTCATGAGAACAGCTGTCACCACATTCCTTGCCAAGAAATCATCCAGATAGCCGTGTATCGCAATCCTTCGTTGATGAAGAAAAGCCAGAATCGGGGAGATTATTTTTGTGAACAACCACGGCGCTAGAGATATCCCGAACAGCAGCACCCTGAACTGAAACCTGCGACCGTTCACCGAAAATCTTAGGTATTTGCGAGATCTTGGATGAACAGGGATATGAAGATACGCATCCTTTCGATCTATACTTATAAACTTGGAATCCTGACGAATCAAGGTGCGTAGGTTTGCAATTGATCCCTTTGGCGGTTTCCTCAAAAATAGCTTGTTCAACACTTTCAAGTCTATTATCATGCTCGCATTTCGTCCGAATCTTTCTTGGGGACTAGGAATACCAGTGAATAAAACCTGCATGTCTGATCCCCTGGAGGAAGTTCTATGATTGCCCGTTTCCCTAGTAGCTGATTTATTGCTAAGTTTGCCCCCGCTAAACACTGGCCTTGAAGACAAAATTGACGACCCTCTGGAAAACAAGTCACTGGAGGTTGCTTGTGCCAAGGAAGAATAAACCCCCTGATCATTACAGACAGGACCCACTTGTCTGATGTTATTAGTTTCAAATTGTCTAAGTATTGGGCCAATCTGCCCCCTACTGGAGATTGTGTCACCACACATAGAAATTCCAAATCCAATATCATTTCGAGGGACGTTTCCAATTCGTAAGGAAGAGAACGCTGAACAGTGAGACTTGAGTCAATATTTCTTGGAAGTTGATCTTGATCCACAAAAATATCTACTTCCCCTACCTCTACCCCATGAGGATGAGCCTCTTGTAACAGCCACATTTGTAGAACACGCTCTTGAATCCGAAGCCAATCAAAGGCAGATCTCTGAAAGTTCTGACTACGACTTGATGAAGATGGAGCAGAACGAGACGTAACACTGGAACCCCTTCTAGATCTAGTGTCAGCCCTTCCTCTATTTTGGAAAAAAAGAGCCGACGCCAAACGTTGATTCAAGTTCCTCGACGTCAAGGCATCTCTAGCTTCAATAGCCTGTTGACATTGTCCATTAAAGGTGTTATCCGATTCCAAGGGCTGGTGCAATAGAAAATCCCTTGAAACATCCGGTAAATTCCTCACTGAATCTAGCCGCTGTATCCGCTCAATAGCTGTAAGTCGTCCCAATATATTCACTTGAGTCGCCATCGCATCGGCTAAGGATTGATACACTACATCCAGAAAGGAATGCGCTAACGCCACCTCTTGAGCAGTCATGGAAATCAAAGTGTCTTTCTGAACTCCCGTATAATCTTGAAACACCAGTGGGAGCAAGGCATGAACTCCCGCAGAAAACCAGTTTGAATAAGATAGAATATCAATCGCCGAACAGGCTGCCGTATCCAATTCCTTACAATTCTTGAAAGTACAGAATGGTGAATAGTCACAAGAGCCTCTATCATCCTGTAACTGTTTAAAGTCCTTGTCTAAACTTGGTTGATTGGCTGGGATAACACGATCATGAATGGAATTAATGGGTTTATGAGAAACCCTAGGCAAAGAACTCAAGTTCATAGCCTTGGAGAGGCCTAAGTTGTAATTCTCCAACACTTTCTTAAGTGATGATGAATGTGGTAATGACAGCCTGGGCATCCGTTCCGGGGGAAGGCAACCTGATAATCTGAGTTCCACGGGAATATCTATCTCCTGTTCGTCCGATGGTGGTGGTAGAGTATTAGGATGAAGTCCATGCAAAAGTTCCAGCTTTTGTTTAAATGACCAGCCCGGCTTAACATCCTGTGCTGACATGTCCATAGGTTGTACCGTCAACAAGCCTTCTTTCATGGAAAACTCTGTTTGTGAAAAAGGATACACCGATGAATCTTCCTGATCCGTCACATCAGACACTAACGGAATTTAGGGCGGATTGTCCGTGTCAAAATAACCTTGCGGGTCCGTAGCCGTGTCCTCTGAACCGCTAGGCCCGTGCACATCAGACTGCTGGGTTGATACACCATTATCCATAGCAGCCGACCCAGTGGCCTGGCTTGAGCCGGGGCAGGAATCACGTGCCGTCTGAGCCGAGTCAGACCCGTGAAATCCTAGCCGCCCGGTCTCCCCGTGGGAGAAGGTAGCAGGCTGTATGCGACAAGGAGCAGCCACAGATGACTGGCTCCCGGGGACAAAGGACGCGGGGGGTGTGGCCTGAGCCACGGTCACCCCTGGATCCGGAGCCGGCTGGGCCGACTCCATCCGCGTTGCTTGAAGCCCTAGGGGGACCGGCCTCCTACGTACGCCAGGGCATGATAACCGGCTTTCCCAGTCATTGCAACCCTGGTTTCCGTAGGAAGGGACTTTGGCTCCCAGCCCTTGCCATCGACCATGAAGCCCCTACGGCTGTCTGCCGTCCTGCTGGGTAATACAGGATCTTCCAAATGTTTTGACAGGCGATCAAATTTTTCGTCATTCCTCATCTCCATATCCCGTACAGATTTATCCATGGGCGGCTGGATATCCGATATAAATCCCGCCAAAAGTTCTGAGAACGCAGCTATATCCAACTGGGGAGAGGTTTTTTTATTTAGATCAAGAACGAGACTTCGGTTCAGATTTTATAGATAAAGGCTGAGATCCCTGAACTTTCTTCGACTTAGAGCATTCTGATGACGATGAATGTTTAAGCTTCCTAACTAAGGAACGACATTTGTCCATCAACAAGCAATCTTTTTCCGACATTTCCTGACACAATAAGCATCGATCCGATATTGAGCAAGGTAAGCCTTTATAACAGGAAGCACACAGAGAGTGGGGATCAACATCCGCCACGAATTTCTGACATTGTAAACATTTGCTCTGCGCCATACTTGTCAATCAAAAAAGGGCGGGAAAACTTCAGATCCTAAACACGTTGGAAATATATATAATATAAATGCAAAACAGCAATGCGATAGAATATTAAATGGAATGCGATTTGTAACTGACCTAGATATGAAGAATTGAAGACTTGATTTGAAATGAAAATTTCACTCGATTCTCTGCGTGTGGACCATACAGAAAAATTATGAAGGGTTCTAGGAGAACAATACAGTGATGTCAGTGACTCAGGGGTAGATTATCAACTGCATGTCTGGGGCACATGAGCTAGCCTCCAGTATGAGTTACCTACCTTGGCTGTCCAAGGATGAGCACATTGAGGACACTGAGACAGCAGAGAGCCACCAAGATCGAGATGACCACAGACAAAGTGGAATGCAGTCGATATGCAAAAGTCTAAAACAAAAAATTCACTTCCTATAATAACAGTCAGCTCTCTTTAATCCGACACTTGTGGTTGCAGAGAAATATGTCGGATTACCGAGTATGTCGGATTAATGTACTTGTGTGAAAATATCAATGTTTACTAAATGTCATGATCGCCATACTGTTGCATGCATATCAGAAATTGTAGATCTGGTTATCGTCTTCGTATCTAAAAACATTCACAGTAATAAAAAATATAACCATAAATCCTTGATATCATTTATTAACATTCATAGATGGCATAACATACATATAAAATCACATAATCAATTTCAAAATCACATTGGCACAAAACTCACGTTTGTTTTTACCGGTCGTCGCTATTTTACTCTAAGCAGCCATTATGGCCCAGGTGTTTATTGAGTCACTGTTTACATACAACTAGTTCCACACTAACATATTCCTTCAAAAGGCAGATTTCTTTCTTGATCAATGGCATAACTTCTACTCGGGCTCGCTTAGCAGGTGGTGTACTCGTGACAGACATCTTAAGCTTGTCGTGATGAATGCTCAGGTCGGTTGTAAACATTTTATACAGCTCGCTCTATTGTTATTTCTTGATTAAATCGTCTCAATTAATTATCTTGTGTTTCTAATTAACAAGTGTGATGTTCACCGACGTGGGTGTCAAGCAGCCAGTAAGGCACGTGCTAATCACCTTTCATGTGTGATGTTTGTTTACGGTCGGATTATCCGACCACCTGTGTTGATTGTCAGATAAACAGATGTTTTTACAATTTATTTACAATGATCACTTGCTAGATTGGTATGTCGGAGTCGGAATGCGAGAATGTCGGATTAACGAGAGTCATTATCACAGTTTTAAATGGTTCCCTAATTTTTTGTCAGATTAACGTGATTGTCGGATTAATGAGAGCTGACTGTATAAGGTTTTATATATGGGAGATTGTTAACTTAACAGTCAGAATATGACAAAACAGATGACCAAGTCACTTAACACTTGAGAATCTCTGGCTTAGGTATACACAGATAATTACTTCCAACAACAACAGTAGTAGACTCAATAACCTCTGGTGTAGGCATACTTACAACAGCAACAGCATTAGGCATTCTCTATACCCTTGTGCCTTCACCAGAGAGTCAAATGCTGTTGTTATAAGTATACCCTTGTGCCTACACCAGAGAGCCTAATGCTGTTGTTGTAAGTATATCCTTGTGCCTACACCAGAGAGTCAAATGCTGTTGTTACAAGTATACCCTTGTGCCTACACCAGAAGTCACAAGGGTATACTCACAACAACAGCATTAGGCTGGTGTAGGAACAAGGTTATACTTACAACAACAGCATTAGGCTGGTGTAGGCACAAGGATATACTTACAACAATAGCATTAGGCGCTCTGGTGTAGGCACAAGGGTATACTCAACAGCATTAGGCTGGTGTAGGCACAAGGATATACTTTCAACAACAGCATTAGGCTCTCTGGTGTAGGCACAGGGTTATACTTACAACAACAGCATTAGGCTGGTGTAGGCACAAGGGTATACTTACAACAACAGCATTAGGCTCTCTGGTGTAGGCACAAGGATATTCTTACAACAACAGCATTAGGCTGGTGTAGGCACAAGGGTATACTTACAACAGCATTAGGCTCTCTGGTGTAGGCACAGGGTTATACTTACAACAACAGCATTAGGCTGGTGTAGGCACAAGGGTATACTTACAACAACAGCATTAGGCTCTCTGGTGTAGGCACAAGGGTATACTTACAACAACAGCATTAGGCTCTGGTGTAGGCACAAGGGTATACTTACAACAACAGCATTAGGCTCTCTGGTGTAGGCACAAGGTTATACTTATAACAACAGCATTAGGCTCTCTGGTGTAGGCACAAGGGCATACTTACAACAACAGCATTAGGCTCGAGTATCTCTGGTGTAGGCAGAGGACTATACTTCTCATGGCAACAGCATTAGGATCTCTGGTGTAGGCATGAAGCTATACTTACAACAGCAACAGCATTAGACTGGAGCATCTCTGGTGTAGGCAGAGGACTATACTTCTCATGGCAACAGCATAAGGATCTCTGGTGTAGGCATGAAGCTATACTTACAACAGCAACAGCATTAGACTGGAGCATCTCTGGTGTAGGCAGAGGACTATACTTCTCATGGCAACAGCATAAGGATCTCTGGTGTAGGCATGAAGCTATACTTACAACAGCAACAGCATTAGACTGGAGCATCTCTGGTGTTGTGAGCACCACACAGTAGGAGAAGTTGGTCAACGTGTACAGGATGATTGCAGAGATAAACGTCAGGCCCAGGGATCTTGGAACATTTCTGCAATCAATAAAGAATATATTCAGTGTGACTAGCGTGGTGGTAGAAACCAGACACGAATCACGTGCAACTGTCAATATCCCATAAACTACACTCAAAATGTCTACACAAGACAGTTTCAATTCTGTTTTAAAAAAGTATCTACTTGAGAAGCTTAGGATCACATGGGAGGGCAACCAAGTCAGTGATCCAGACCACCCCATCCTGTTAGTCGCCTGTTATGATAAGGATGGGTTACCGAAGATCAATTTTAACCCGGATGTTCACAGGTCGCTGTCCCTGCTGTAATCATGAAGCCGTCTCACCTGACTGGGTCCTTTACCTCCTCCATGAGGATGCTGATCACTTGCCTGCAACATCCACCATTACAATCTGTCAGGTATTCAAACACTAAGGACCAGGGTGCCGTTGTACAAAGCAATCTTAGGGATAAGGTGACCGTAACTCCCATACCTTAACATATACCTAAGGTAGTCTTAGCGCTAAGGTTGTTTTGTACAATGGTACCCAGGGCCTAGATTTTCATAGCTCTCTTAGAGCTAAGATAGTCGTAAGTTAATGTTAATATATGGCACTTATGACCATCTTAACAATAGGAGAGCTGTGATGAACTGCAGCGTTACGAACTGGGACGAGTCTCAATTTACTTCCATTGTATCAACAATATACACAAACTCTATGGAAAATAACTTCTTATTTCATTTCGATACAGATTCTTGTACCATTGTCAAGCATTCACGAAACAAAGAAGTTGTTATCAATAAATTTAGTCTATATTGTACTTCCCAACTCCTGAAATGCCACTCAAAGAAGTTATCCAACTCCATGTGGGTACATGCAGTATGAGCTGGGTGCAGTTTGTCATATTGGGAGTTGTTTCACCAGAGCACTTGCAAAAACTAGTCACATACACCGGAAAATGATCTCATTATGCATGCTCTAAAGTTGGCTGAAGTTATATTATTTAAAAAAAACCAGAACAGCGGCGCAAAACTAAACTCATTCACTCAGTCACTCTAAACAAGCCAAACAGAACGGCTGCATTGTCAGAAAAAGACATGAACACTTGTAGGGTAACCATGGAATATATATTAGTATTGCCATTAAACAGTACATGACATGTCTAACAATTAGTTAGGGTACGACATGGGGGTAAGGTCCTGATTAGGGCCCACCCAACCCAGGTACATGAGTTAACCATATCTGCCCTAGTTCATCTATCTGTTAAGTATAAAACCTGAGTTGTCAGGATGTGCACAACTACTTTCCTTTAAATATATACTGTATATAACACCTGAATATGATTTTGTTATATCGCTCTTTGGTCTTTCGTGGAATTGTATTCTGAATGGCCTCAGTGCTCTGTATTCTGCTAAACATACAGCCATGTTCCCTGATAACTTAGAAATAGAAACAGACTTTAAAGGTCCTGTAGCTCACATGTGTGTTTCTGGAATATATTAGGAAATACATGGATAAAGAAGAAATAACAGAAAGGTTAAAATTACAAGGAAACAATATAGACCTCTTGATATTATGTTGTATTTTTCACATTAAATGAAAGCCAAACTTACACTTACATCATGTCTGCCATAGCACTAATGGTAGTCACAGCCATAAATGAAAGCCAAAGGTTAGAGCTTTATCAAACTGCACTGTAAAATATATTTTTTTAGCACAGCACACACTTACTTTTTATAAAGATATATGCTGCCATGGGTGAGCAATGAGCACACAATAATTTCAACATGGCCGCCATGGCAGATTGGAACTACCGGTAGAACATACATTTGCTGGGATTACTGCTGCAGCAACAGCAGTATGTTGCCAGACAAGCAGGCTGTCATAGTTTTACTGACCACAACAGTATCATGCCATCATTTAAGTACAAGTGCTACACTGCAAGCGACACTATTCATTGACTTACCAACCTCCATATGAGAAGTAGCCCGACACAAGGCCCAGAGCTATGTTCCCTGGGTCGGTGGTGGTTCCCTCCCAGAACAGAGGCAGCTGTTCCCGGTATCTCTCTGAAACAACATCTCACTCATGTTCGTGTTGCGCTGATTGGATCACACGGGCTTGTATTGATGAAAATAATATGTCCTAGGTTCATTTCTCGTTCACTGATAGCCATCTACATGTGAACTTATTTATATGTAGATGGTTATCAGTGAACGAGTGTTGGACCTAGGACGTATTAGTTTCAGCAATACAAGCCCCTGTGGATTAGAAGGGTTCAATACACAGGACATAAGTTCAGGTGACTTTCAACTCTTTTTAAGAACAGTTATTCTCTCTGTGTCTCCCTCTGTGTGTCTCTCCCTCTGCGTGTCTCTCCCTCTGTGTGTCTCTCCCTGTGTGTCTCTCCCTCTGTGTGTCTCTCTCTCCCTCTGTGTGTGTCTCTCCCTCTGTGTAGCTCTCTCTCCCTCTGTGTGTGTCTCTCTCCCTCTGTGTGTCTCTCTCTCCCTCTGTGTCTCTCTCTCCCCCTGTGTCTCTCTCTTCCTCTGTGTCTCTCCCTGTGTGTCTCTCCCTGTGTGTCTCTCCCTGTGTGTCTCTCCCTCTTTGTGTCTCTCCCTCTGTGTGTGTGTCTCTCTCTCCCTCTGTGTGTCTCTCTCTCCCTCTGTGTCTCTCTCCCTCTGTGTCTCTCTCTCCCTCTGTGTGTCTCTCTCTCAATCTGTGTCTCTCCCTGTGTCTCTCCCTCTGTGTGTCTCTCCCTGTGTGTCTCTCCCTCTGTGTCTCTCCCTCTGCGTGTCTCTCCCTCTGTGTGTCTCTCCTGTGTGTCTCTCCCTCTGTGTCTCTCTCTCCCTCTGTGTGTGTCTCTCCCTCTGTGTGTGTCTCTCTCTCCCTGTGTGTCTCTCTCTCCCTGTGTGTCTCTCCCTGTGTGTCTCTCCCTCTGTGTGTCTCTCTCTCCCTGTGTCTCTCTCTCCCTCTGTGTGTCTCTCTCTCCCTCTGTGTGTCTCTCTCCCTCTGTGTATCTCTCTCCCTGTGTCTCTCCGTCCGTGCGTCCCCCCCCCCCCCGCTCTCTCTCTCTCTCGTACGCGTGTGGTCGAACGTTGCAACAAACACAAACAAAAGACAAATAAAACCCCAGACAAACAAACAAACAAACACATGATCTAAATCTGCAACAGTGACATTGAAGTGATTGAGGACTTACTGTCACTCAGCTTGTACAATCCCCGATGATGATGATGAGCATGGCTATGACCTTTGCTAAGCTGAGGATGGACTGGAACTTGGTGATGATCTTCATGTAGAGGCAGTTCAGGAACACCAGGAACACTGAAGCATGAGGAGGCTTGAAATATGTAAACAGTGGAAAGTCAGTCAGTCGTCAGTCAACAATATTCTGAATTGTGATGTTTGTTTGTTGTTTAATGCTGCACTCATCAATGTTTTATGATAGCTGTCTGTAGGGCTTCAACGAGTCCATTTTCTTGGACTCGAGTACTCGAGGGGTGAGACTCGACTCGGACCCGAGTACTCGAAATTCATACCTTTCAAACAAACGATAGCGTAACCAGCATGACATGTGTTCCGATCACACAAGTGAACACTTACTTCATTCCGACTTCATATCGTCGTGTGACTAACATTTCCTATTGGTCAGAATCCGTATTTGGATGTTTACTTGCCAAATGTTTTTATTTTCATCGTACTGGTTGTACTGCCTGCATAATGCAGTAATATACCGCACAGGAGGCATTTGGTTATTTTTCTCTTTTCACTATCCAGATCAAGACACGCCCATACATTTGATTTTTTATTGTTCTCCATGTCTGTTAAGATAGTTACCTAATCATTTTAAGAAGTGAAATCTCAAACGATGTATAATAATTACTCTCATCTGCAGACTTGTAACAACTAATACCATACAGCCACACCTTGTGAGGAGTAAACTATTTAATCTAGGCCTTTATTAAAACATTATTAGATGGGTTAAAGAATTCAGGGTACATAGAACTCAGTATGTCAGTGTCAATTGCTCTCAATCTTCTTTCCTCTCAACCTCTACTGGAGCTCCACAGGACTGTGTTCTTTCATCCGTACTCTTTGTTTTGTATACCAATGACTGTTACTTGTCATTAAATGACTTGTTTACTGTGAAATTCGCAGATGATGCCACTGTTACTAGCCTAATTTCTGATTCTGAACCTTATAATCGTCAAGTCATTGACAAAACCGTAATGACAGTTTTTATCAAACCTTTATTCAAAGTGTGTTGACCTACAATTTTCTATGTTGGTATGGGGCCTGTCTGATCGCAACAAAAACAAACTTTTCAAAATTGTTAATACTGCCGCCAAATTTTCGAGTATATTCCCTTTATCTATGAGCGCCAGATGGTCAAAAAGGCAACTAAAATTAGATTTGATCGTTAACATATTTTATCTCACCATTTTGAAGTACTTCTTTCTGGACGCTGCTGTCGATTACCTTCCCTCAACACAAACAGATCTCGACAGTCTTTCATACCATCAAGTATTCGTGAATGCAACAAATATTTTGAATTATCTACATGTGATAACAACTAGAATTATTCAGCCTCTTTACCTATGTGGTTAATTGAATTATATCATGTCAGTTTTATTGTGTAAATAGCTTTCGTTTTGTGCATGTAATTATTGTGTATATTTTTGTGAATTGTGTACATATTCATTTTGAGACAGTTTGGATGTATAAGAATTTCCTCCGGGATAATAAATTTATATCTTATCTTAATATTAGACGTTAACGGCCGCTCATGCTTAGCACATGGCAGACGGACAGTCTGTCATTGTAATCCAATAATTCGAGTTATCTCCCCTTTTCGAGTCCTCAAGTCCTAGAAAATGGACTCGAGTCCAGCTAAACCCGACTCGTCCTCGAGTACTCGAGTACTTTTGGAAGCCCTAGCTGTCTGTAAATAATCAAGTCGGGATCACAAAATCCAGTGATCGACATCATGAGCATTAATCTATGCAATGGGCACAGATGATATGTGTCAACCAAGTCAGCAAGTCTGACACCTGATTCCATCTAAAATGCGATCACCTATTGATCACCGACTCTGTCTAAAATGCAACCACCTATTGATCACCCATTCCGTATAAACTGCGATCAGCTATTGATCACCGATTCCGTCTAAAATGCAATCACCTATTGATCACTAATTCCATCTTAAATGCTATCACCTATATGATCACTGATTCCGTCTAAAATGCGATCACCTATTGATCACCGATTCGGTCTAAAATGCAATCACCTATTGATCACTAATTCCGTCTTAAATGCTATCCCCTATTGATCACTGATTCCATCTAAAATGTGATCACCTATTGATCACTGATTCCATCTAAAATGTGATCACCTATTGATCACTGATTCCGTCTAAAATGCGATCACCTACTGATCACCAATTCCGTCTATAATGTGATCAGCTATTGATCACAAAGGTTTCCCTTGAATATTGATAAACAAAATGGTGGAAACAAAGAATGGAATATTTTCTGACATTGTCATGTCCACTGTATCCATGACTACACGGTGACTCACCATATGAGGCAACATTTTCTCCAGTATGTAGAAAACAGGGTCTGCAGTTACAATCACTTTCAAAAACTCTAGGTCACTCTATAACCAATATTGATAATACAAAATAGGTTCCATAATACAGAATATAATATAGTATAATGAATATCTGCGTTGTTCTGTATAAAGGATACAATTCCATATATATAACATAAAGGATTTTTATACGGCATACATGCTAAAATTTACAATGACCTTATTAACAGTATCTCTACTGCTAGTATACCAGTACATGAAATATATTCTGCACCGTTATTATCATATCTTTAATACAATATTTAGTTAGAGGCCTCAGGGTTGTGTAAACATGTTTACAGTGTAGAGTTACCACAAGTGTGCAATGTGGAACAAACTCATTTTACTCAGCAATATTTTGTCTTATGATTACAGACCGTATATAGTGGAGTCTCAGCGGGTTGTAGTCAAAAGGGCCGAAGGACAAAAGGGCCGAAAAAAAAGGTCAAAAGGGCCGAGGCTAAAAGTCAAATGGGCCGAAATGAAAAGTCAAAAAGGCCGAAAAAAGGGCCGAAAAATAAAAAATTTAATAAATTACATAGTAAAATAGTGTAAATATTGTTTAATTTGTTGTTATTTAAAATGGAATTTGAACATGAGACTCAAATGTTTTCATTGTGAAGTGCCTTTACTCAGTGTCATGACTAATCGGTATTGGATGTTTGTTTTTGTTGTTGTTGTTGTAGTAAGTTTTTAATCCAAATCTATTTAAACATGGGATGTTTGTTTTTCTTGTTGTAAGTTTTTAATCCAAATCTAATTAAAACATGGGAGTCTAACGTTTTTATTGTAAAGTAGATGATGAGGGCATCGTTACAGAAGCTGGTTGATCTCTGTGACTACATGGAGCGACAGTGGATGGGTCACTCGATCTTCACTGTGGGCAGTTGGTTACTTAGTTATTTACTTTATTAAGCGTCGCACGCACAACTAAGTTATTTCGGCGACGGTGTAGCGTAGTGCAGTTATTAAGAAATGAATGGGAACAAAACTTATAAATTTTGAAAGAATGGTGTTACTACCCCCCAAAAAATAGAAACGGAGTATTAAGGGAAATTTAAATGGAAGGCCGAATTAAACAAGTAAGGAAAGAAATGAAATAAGTAAAGAGTACTAGAGATTTGGATTTAATATAGATGTGGTATAATAAATGGTTATTGTTATTGAACGAATGAATTTGTGTAAATTACCATTATATAATTTTTGTTAATTATGTGAACTTGCGTTAAGTAAATTATTAACTATATGTATTGCCATTACATGTAAACCTGGCTACATGCTTGGCTATTACAATGTCATTACCATTTTATTAATGTTATGATGATATTAATGTTTCAGTGCTATATGTGTCAATAAATAATGTATAACCTTTCTAAACTTTTTTTCTGTTCGGCCCATATGACTAGGAATAAGGCCCTTTTGACTTTTTGTCACGGCCCATTTGACTTTCACCTTGGCCCTTTTGACTTTTTCCATCGGCCCTTTTGACTTGGCACTTCTCGGCCCTTTTGTCCTTCGGCCCATTTGACTAGATCCCGTCTCAGCCAAACAAACCCTAGATTGATAGCATGTTATCAAGTACAGAATTTATCTGTGCAGTCCAATTTTCATCTTTTGGAAACTAAACGTTTGTGCTCAGAATAATAATTATTTTTGCATAAATAATCTTTGACAAGTTTAAGTCATTTCACTAATATCACTAATGGAGCATTTCCTGACATCCCCAAGAGAATTCAAATAATACCATATCAATTTATTTCATTTAAATACAAAAGTCATTAATGTCACAAATTGAGCATTTCCTCAAATCCTCAATAGATCTTCAAGAATAAGAAAAAAAAATAATTAATTTTCCCCGCCCAAAAAATAAAATCCTAATGTTTTTATTGGCCAAAACTGTAAACTTACAGAAAAAGTGTTTTTCCATTTTTAATTTTTTTGTTGCCCCATGTACACTTTATACATTGCCAAAAGTAAAATACTTTGAGTATTTGACCGGTGATTTTATTTTCATTTTTCTTCCCTCCTGCCTTTAGGTTTTCTGAGGACAAAAATCCGTAAAACAAGAAATAAAATAGGTCTGGCCTTATGGAGCTTTTGGCAATATTCTAGTAATATAACAGCGATTGATAGGGTCAGCCAAACCTGACATGTAGGGATTTGAACCTGGAACTCAGCCATAAGAAGCAAACAAGTCAGTTGATATGAATGTTACCCATTGTAACTTTGAAGACAGGATATGAAGAGAAAAACCAAATACATACAAACCCTGCCGAGAAACTACACTCAGGTCAACCTATTGTTCAGATGACAAACATTATATTGTTCTCAATAATTACTAAAGATGAATGTGACGCTTTAACTGACCAATTAACCTGATTAGCATGGAAAAACACTCAATGGACGTGCAAATATTAGAAAGTTATCACAATCCATTTTTCTACTGTTATGGGTAATATTCATTGGATATTCATATCACACCAAATTAAAACCATTAATAACGAAATTACAAAAATGTGACATAAGATCGTGTGTACAACTGTGTTTAAAATCACTTATACGCAGTCTGCCGGCAATAATTGAGGGAATATGAGATGGAATATCGGTAATATGGATGAATAACTTCTATATTACAGTGAGAGCAACGTTTCTGGGGAGGTCCAGTGACTTGATAATGGTGTTAGAACCTACACTGAAATGTCGCTCTCACTGTAATAAAGAAGTTGTCCATCCATATATTGTTATCCTTTCTTACTGCTCCAATATTTAAATGTTTCTCAAAGAAGTTAACAAATACATATTAGGATGCAGATATTCAGAAATATTCACTATGAAAATACACATATGAGCTCCAGCATGTTCAGTAATAGCTACAGATAAATGCCAGCCTAAAGTGATGAGCTCCCATCTCCTAGGTATTCAAGGGGTGGTGGGGTAGTCCAGTAGTTAATGTGTTGGCTCGTCTAGTTGAAGGCCTATGTTCGATTCCTCAAATGGGTACAATGTGTGAAGCCCATTTCTGGTGTCCCCCTGCCATGATATTGCTGGAATATTGCTAAAGTGGAGTATAACCTCACTCCCTCACTCACTCACTGCTATTCAAAATTTGTTGTAAATCATCAGCAAGATTAGTGCCAGTTCAATTAGAAAGATGAAACACTCCCTCGTTTCATGCAATTTCATTTTTTTGTAGATCACAACACATTTTGTATCATCAAATGAATAATCTATTAATTGCTTCAATTTTAAATAGAGTCACAGAACAAATATGTAAGGCAGTAGTGTTTAGACTCCTGACCAAAGGTAGTCCTTGCCCTCAGAGGGCTGTACCAATTCTCTGTGGCCTCCCCAGCTATATGTAAGAAATTGCCATTCTGTTCTTGTAAATGAAGTTAAAGTTAGAATTAGAATTTCTTATGACTCCAGTATCCAATGATCAAGAGTCATGCCGTTTTCCCAGTTCTGAAATACACAGTTACAAACCATTCTATCATGACTACAGATTAAAGCCAGCATTAGGCATTATACTCTTGAATTCAAAGGACCAGTTCACAACCTTATGAGATGAGTCTATGACCTTGTAGAGTGAGTGAGTGAGTGAGTGAGTGAGTGAGTGAGTGAGTGAGTGAGTGAGTGAGCGAGTGAGGAGGGAGCCAGGGAGGGAGCGAGGGAGCGAATGAGTAAGTTTAGTTTCACTCCGCTTTTACTAATATTCCAGCAATATCATGGTGGGGGACTCTAGAAATGGGCTAAACATGTACAGTAGATAATATAGCCATTGCCTGAGCTGACCATCAAAGGCCAAATGATGAATATTTTCAAAGAGGATTCCGCAGACAGGTTAACATTGCATCACAATGAAGCATATGACGTTATGGATGACAACTTCTTGCTTATTGCATAAAGCGACACCATTATCAAGCTAAATGCTAAAAGTGAATCTACACCAAAATGTTGCTCTATGCAATGAACAAGAAGTTGTCATCCATAAAGTTGTATGCTGCATTGTTGACTCACCTACTTCTAGAATGCTGACAAACAATTGCATCATCATACTATTTAACACGATTATGAGGTATCTTACATCCTTGTGTCCTTAAGCATTTAACATTGGAGACCAACACTGAATACCATCTCCTTGACAAAGGCAGAGAGCAGATATGCCAATTTCAGCCAACAATGGAATGTTCAATGCAATCAGTGCAATGTCTGCCGATCCTGACAAGTGGACAATCAATACGAATCTGATCAATGAGAAGTCAGGAACAGACATGTCCAGGAATCATTTCAAAGGTCCTAGCTTGTTCTGCCAATTGTCCGTTTTTAGAATTTCTCTGCTCTAAATCCTCAGATCTGACTCCTCAGGTCGACAGAACTGATGTTCAAAAAAAGTTTTCAGTGAGTGAGTGAGAGAGAGAGAGAGAGAGAGAGGGAAGGGAGAGGGAGAGGGAGAGAGAGAGTGTTGTAATGTCAAACAGACCATGTGAGATGGTGCAGGAACACTAGGTCAGATTACAGAGGAACAACTGCTCTAGAACACCTGTGGCCGTATTCACATATTGGGTGTAACTAACGTCAGGCGTAACACACTACGTTGGTCTTAGCAGCGCCCTGCTCTTACACGTCATGCACAACTTCGGAAAGCCAAGGCGTTACTAGGCCTGGCTTAACGGATTTACGTCCAGGCGCAGTGTGTTATTTTCAGATTTTCGAACATTTTTAAACCACCGGGAAAAGGCACGAAACAATTTCGCGGCACATCCTACTACACCAGGAAACCCTGCCATGTTGTAAAAACTGTCTTTCAGTGCTATGAGTTTGTTTTTGGTTGGAAATATAATCAATATCACCTCTGATTGTATTCACTATCTTGAAAATGTCAAATGTCCTTAATCTAATTCTTCTGTACAGATCAAGGTCATTGTATATTTCTAAAGGGTTTGACCCGTCTCTAGATATACGGTTTCTGTAGAACTGTCATCTGCAATATCGGTATAAAACTGCCGCCATTACAGGGCTTCACCTGGTTTACGCCTGTTTGGTAGGTGGCGTAAAGATGAAGCGTTACGCCTGGCGTAATGTTAGCTATGTCTAAGATATGCATACCGGTTCAATGTTACGCCCAGGGGAACATTTTACTTACGCCAGGACTAGAATTTACGCCCGACATATGCATACGGCCACTGGTGTTGTAATGTCAAACTGACCATGTGAGACAGTGCAGGAATGCTAGGTCAGATTACAGAAGAACCGCCGCTAGAACACCCGGTGTTTGCACTGTTAGCAAAGGGACGTGAGAGAGAGCAGGAGCACTAGGTCAGATTACAGAACTGCCGCTAGAACACCTGGTGTTGCAATGTTAGCAAAGGGTCATGAGAGAGAGCAGGAGCACTAGGTCAGATTACAGAACTGCCGCTAGAACACCTGGTGTTGCAATGTTAGCAAAGGGTCGTGAGAGAGAGCAGGAACACTAGGTCAGATTACAGAAGAACCGCCACTAGAACACCTGGTGTTGCACTGTTAGCAAAGGGACGTGAGAGAGAGCAGGAGCACTAGGTCAGATTACAGAAGAACCGCCACTAGAACACCTGGTGTTGCACTGTTAGCAAAGGGACGTGAGAGAGAGCAGGAGCACTAGGTCAGATTACAGAAGAACCGCCACTAGAACACCTGGTGTTGCACTGTTAGCAAAGGGACGTGAGAGAGAGCAGGAGCACTAGGTCAGATTACAGAAGAACCGCCACTAGAACACCTGGTGTTGCACTGTTAGCAAAGGGACGTGAGAGAGAGGAGCACTAGGTCAGATTACAGAAGAACCCCCACTAGAACACCTGGTGTTGCACTGTTAGCAAAGGGACGTGAGAGAGAGCAGGAGCACTAGGTCAGATTACAGAAGAACCGCCACTAGAACACCTGGTGTTGCACTGTTAGCAAAGGGACGTGAGACAGCAGGAGCACTAGGTCAGATTACAGAAGAACCGCCACTAGAACACCTGGTGTTGCACTGTTAGCAAAGGGACGTGAGACAGCAGGAGCACTAGGTCAGATTACAGAACCGCCGCTAGAACACCTGGTGTTGCACTGTTAGCAAAGGGACGTGAGACAGCAGGAGCACTAGGTCAGATTACAGAACCGCCGCTAGAACACCTGGTGTTGCACTGTTAGCAAAGGGACGTGAGACAGCAGGAGCACTAGGTCAGATTACAGAACCGCCGCTAGAACACCTGGTGTTGCACTGTTAGCAAAGGGACGTGAGACAGTGCAGGAACACTAGGTCAGATTACAGAACCGCCGCTAGAACACCTGGTGTTGCACTGTTAGCAAAGGGACGTGAGACAGCAGGAGCACTAGGTCAGATTACAGAAGAACCGCCACTAGAACACCTGGTGTTGCACTGTTAGCAAAGGGACGTGAGACAGCAGGAGCACTAGGTCAGATTACAGAACCGCCGCTAGAACACCTGGTGTTGCACTGTTAGCAAAGGGACGTGAGACAGCAGGAACACTAGGTCAGATTACAGAACCGCCGCTAGAACACCTGGTGTTGCACTGTTAGCAAAGGGACGTGAGACAGCAGGAGCACTAGGTCAGATTACAGAAGAACCGCCACTAGAACACCTGGTGTTGCACTGTTAGCAAAGGGACGTGAGACAGCAGGAGCACTAGGTCAGATTACAGAACCGCCGCTAGAACACCTGGTGTTGCACTGTTAGCAAAGGGACGTGAGACAGTGCAGGAACACTAAGCCACACTACAGACTGTAACAGAGGAACATCCAGAAACAACAGTCAGCAATGAATACACGTGAAACAGGTGTAGTAAATAATCCTGAGACCTGTTCCATTGTGAGAAATTAGAGAAAACTTTCTTACGTTTAAAGAAAATAGATGACGAGGACAAGCAAACAAACAAAAGAACCAAATGTACAACACTTGACACAAGATAAACCCTTATCTGCAGTGAGCCGGGTGGCCCAGTTTCCCCTTAATGGAGTCAAACACCCTTGTGTTAAGTCCAGTCATCGTGACATTGATGACATAAAAACTGACCCATTGACTGACTACCAGATTGTCATGTCAGATCAAATAATAGATGCTCTGTATATGAACTAGTGGTGTTCCGATTAATTGAATAATTGAAGATTGGTCGCAGTGACCAAACGACCAAGCAATCAATCACATTTTCTCATAATTGAACACAAACGATTTTGGAACTACTGTTTTAGTCTTTGAAATACTTGACAATGGAACATATCTTAGAAGTTGTCAGGGCCTAAAAACGTGTTAAATTCACTTCACTATCTGAAAAGTCATGACTGAATATTTCTCTAAGACTCCAGGAAGTTTATGTTCATGATATATCAGTCATCACTTTAAAGTAGCAAGTTGCATCATGTTATACATATCTGCAATAACAACCTGGATAGGAAAATCTGAAAAATGACGCTAACCAATATTTTTCGATCATTGTTCGTTGGTAATGAAGCAATCATCAATTGTGAGATTTCAACCAATTCCCAACACTAATATGAACAACTAAAACATATCTTTGAGGTTATGCACAGGGTTGTAACACCTGACTGTAGCAGTTAGTGACCGTTCAGAATTTATGGCCAGGTTTTAAAGTTTTTAAAGAATTTATTGAAGTTTTAATAAACACCTGATTAGATGACTGCCCAATAACCATCAATATAATATGTCCAATATTTACAAAAGCCGAACACTTTCATAGGATGTCCCCCTTCTCTATAAATGCAATCAGTTAGGGACCAGTCAGTTTTTCATTTCTAAGGACAACCCACTGACAATCATGTGACAATCACTTTGACACATCACCAATATATGAGCAATCCCTGTGTATACATTGTCACTCTCTTATAATGTGTTTTGAAATATGATACTAATGTATTATCCTTATCATGTTTCTCATAACTCTTAAAAATCTGGAAAACTACATCCACCAGCTTGTACACAGCACACGTGGCACACATCCAGTACATCTCAACACAGATTAAACAGGACTATGATGAATAGGCATCAGTGTGTATGTTCCCCTGGTGGGTATTTCAGACCAGTTATTTAACATTGCTTTCTATACACTAATGTACAAGCCTTTACATGCATAGCAAATATTGATAGTTTCTCAATATCCATTCTGGAAAGATGCTTTCACTGCCTGGAAAGGTATAGATCTAAATTCACCAATGACCAAAACAATTTAGACAATATTTTAGCTGAACCACTGTGGTTGAATCATCAGTTTAAGAATTCTAAGTTTATATTAAGAAATTGGTATACAAAGGTATCCATATCATCCAAGATCTTTGCAACTCAAACAGATTGCTCTCCTTTGAAGAATTTAAAAAGAGGTATGAAGTTGGAGGTTATTGATAATATTCCAAAATCTTGGAGAGATACAGTAAACAATATGAAACATAACCATGGTAATTTGACTTTACACACATCTGTTCTTAGTTTGATTTCACCTTTAAAAGGCTGTCGATTGTTCTATGATGTTTTGTCAAAATCTTAGGATTATCATTTGCCCAAGCCTTGTTTTAAATGGGAAACCATACTGCCATAGATATCTCTTGGAAAAGTATTTTCACAAACAACAGAAAATGTACCAAGGACACAAAGCTTCTGGACTTTCAGTATAGATTCATTTATAACTGTGTGGAAAATGAATGTACCCTTATTATCACAAAATGTTGTGGAATTTATGTAAACTGTGGAGTTTATGTAAACTGTAATATGACTGAAATGAATAAAATACATTAAAGTACAAGTTAGGCTCTTCTTCTTCACTGGTCCTGCTGTCAGCCACTTCGTTAAAGGTCACATGCAACCAAAAAAACAAACATAATTAAAACACAATTATCACTTATTCATGACATATAATATACATTGCTGGTTATGAAAAAACATATAAACAAAATTATAAGCGTACAATCGCAAATCAAAAGTGCAATATTGTGTACTTGGGTTTACTTCCCAAGAAACGAAGCAGCCGGGATAGCGAACCCAGTCAGAGCGGGTGGGTGTGCACTCAAGTGTAACGTCTGGTTCATTTGCAGATGCCCTCACGGCTCATAGTGTGTGTATACCGGTATATAGAGATGCTCATTTTTTGTGTATAACATTTTGTAATCAACAGACATCATAACATGTCATGTGTTCAAGTATCACACCTGCCTGTCTGTGTAATTACATAATGTGACAGAGACCGAACTCGGGCCATAAATCAATGCGTTTTGTTTATGGTGTATAGCCTGATTGGTGTTAAGTTCAAATTGCATGTGGTCAGTGATAGAAGTTGTGTATTGAATATTGTCATTAGCAGACAGGCAGGCAGACACACAGGTGTCAATAAAACAAGACATTGAGTTTTGTCTGTGACAACGACATATCTATATCACAGTTAGAAATTGTGTCAACGCTAAATAATGACATTGCTTTTAAGTATCGAACTGAGAAAGTGACTCGGTAAGAAGAACGTGTGGTGAAATAGACAAATGAAATTATATAAACAGTTTATTTACTGTCATAACATAAAAGCTCGCGCCTGTGAGATATCAACAAAACATTAGGAAAATAGCTCACACCAAAGCCTTCACCGAGTATTCACCGGACAACCCGCTTCCAAGTTGCGCGAACCTATTTCACTGCGCACATGCTATGAGCGCAGCCCAGCTGTTGAAACCAGTTTTCCCACGAAAAGTCGTGGGAAAATTAGTGAATTTTTTTAACTCCGATTTCGCGCGGTTTTTTTCATCGCGTTATTTTTCAACTTTATAAGTTGAATTTGCATTTTTGATGATTTGTTTCGGTAAGTCCATACCGAAAGGTATCAGAATCTGCAAAGTTGTGTTTTACGTTGCATGTGACCTTTAAGTAATGGTCACAACTAGCAATATGGCTCCCGTGGCAGCCATATTGGAAATCAGATGAGAACCTCTAGAACAAATTTGTGTATCATGACTGAGAGCAACAAGTACGATTCAGATTCCCGGGTCCATAGAATATGTTTATGATCATGTTGAAAAAACCCTGACAAATAAACAACATTTGAAGCTCATGTGACTTTTAGTCATGCTACCACTTGGAGTAACATCTGTTTCGATGTAGATTACATAAACCACATGCTTGTCAACCATAGATCAAATCAGTTACTACCATTGTGTAAGGTGTATAATTCAGTATAGCCTGTATAACATTCACGTCAGAAGTACTTACTACACTAAATGACACCAAATGACACCAAGTGCATCATACAATCTTCAAACACATAATTACCATAATGTATCATGTTGATGATTTTATGATATTAATAATGGCTGTTATTCAGGTGTGGTAAGTACTTACCTGTGTACAGAGCCACACAGTAATTCTGAGATTAAATGATTCTTGCAACTGCTGCATGTGAAATTGTGTTCCATATTTCTGTACTTTTTCTATCAGCATAACATTGGAAATTTATGCACTTTTGAGAATGTTAACTGAATTCCCAAGACCATACTTCTCAATTTTGGTACAAGTTTGGAGAGTGATTTATATTTAGAAATCAACATGTTCATGTCTGTCTTGCCTTCATCATGTACAGCATTCATCACGTTCATGTTCATCTTGCCTTCATAACGTTCACATTGGTCTTGCCTTCATCATGTTCATGTCTGTCTTGTCTTCATCACGTTCACGTCTGTCTTGCCTTCATCATGTTCATGTCTGTCTTGCCTTCATCATGTTCATGTCTGTCTTGCCTTCATCATGTTCATGTCTGTCTTGCCTTCATCACATTGATATCTATCTTGTCTTCATCATGTTCACATCTGTCTTGCCTTCATCATGTTCATGTCTGTCTTGTCTTCATAACGTTCACATCTGTCTTGCCTTCATCGTGTTCATGTCTGTCTTGCCTTCATCATGTTCATGTCTATCTTGTCTTCATCACGTTCACTTCTGTCTTGCCTTCATCGTGTTCATGTCTGTCTTGCCTTCATCATGTACAGCATTCATCATGTTCATGTCTGTCTTGCCTTCATCATGTTCATGTCTGTCTTGCCTTCATCACATTGATATCTATCTTGCCTTCATCATGTTCATGTCTGTCTTGCCTTCATCATGTTCATGTCTGTCTTGCCTTCATCACGTTCATGTCTGTCTTGCCTTCATCATGTTCATGTCTATCTTGCCTTCATCACATTGATATCTATCTTGCCTTCATCATGTTCATGTCTGTCTTGCCTTCATCATGTTCATGTCTGTCTTGCCTTCATCATGTTCATGTCTATCTTGCCTTCATCATGTTCATGTCTGTCTTGTCTTCATCACGTTCACGTCTGTCTTGCCTTCATCATGTTCATTTCTGTCTTGCCTTCATCATGTTCATGTCTATCTTGCCTTCATCACATTGATATCTATCTTGCCTTCATCATGTTCATGTCTGTCTTGTCTTCATCACGTTCACATCCGTCTTGTCTTCATCATGTTCATGTCTGTCTTGTCTTCATCACGTTCACGTCCGTCTTGTCTTCATCATGTTCATGTCTGTCTTGCCTTCATCATGTTCATGTCTATCTTGTCTTCATCACATTGATATCTATCTTGCCTTCATCATGTTCATGTCTGTCTTGTCTTCATCACGTTCACATCCGTCTTGTCTTCATCATGTTCATGTCTGTCTTGTCTTCATCACGTTCACATCCGTCTTGTCTTCATCACGTTCATGTCTGTCTTGCCTTCATCATGTTCATGTCTATCTTGTCTTCATCACATTGATATCTATCTTGCCTTCATCATGTTCATGTCTGTCTTGTCTTCATCAAGTTCACATCCGTCTTGTCTTCATCATGTTCATGTCTGTCTTGTCTTCATCACGTTCACATCCGTCTTGTCTTCATCACGTTCATGTCTGTCTTGCCTTCATCATGTTCATGTCTGTCTTGCCTTCATCACATTGATATCTATCTTGCCTTCATCACGTTCACATACGTCTTGTCTTCATCATGTTCACATCCGTCTTGTCTTCATCATGTTCATGTCTGTCTTGTCTTCATCACGTTCACATCCGTCTTGTCTTCATCACGTTCATGTCTGTCTTGCCTTCATCATGTTCATGTCTGTCTTGTCTTCATCACGTTCTCGTCCGTCTTGTCTTCATCATGTTCATGTCTGTCTTGCCTTCATCATGTTCATTTCTGTCTTGCCTTCATCATGTTCATGTCTATCTTGCCTTCATCACATTGATATCTATCTTGCCTTCATCATGTTCATGTCTGTCTTGTCTTCATCACGTTCACATCCGTCTTGTCTTCATCATGTTCATGTCTGTCTTGTCTTCATCACGTTCACATCCGTCTTGTCTTCATCACGTTCATGTCTGTCTTGCCTTCATCATGTTCATGTCTGTCTTGTCTTCATCACGTTCACGTCCGTCTTGTCTTCATCATGTTCATGTCTGTCTTGCCTTCATCATGTTCATGTCTATCTTGTCTTCATCACGTTCATGTCTGTCTTGCCTTCATCATGTTCATGTCTGTCTTGTCTTCATCACGTTCACGTCTGTCTTGCCTTCATCATGTTCATATCTATCTTGCCTTCATCACGTTCATGTCTGTCTTGCCTTCATCATGTTCATGTCTATCTTGCCTTCATCACATTGATATCTATCTTGCCTTCATCATGTTCATGTCTGTCTTGTCTTCATCACGTTCACGTCTGTCTTGCCTTCATCATGTTCATGTCTATCTTGTCTTCATCACGTTCACGTCTGTCTTGCCTTCATCGTATTCATGTCTGTCTTGCCTTCATCATGTACAGCATTCATCATGTTCATGTCTGTCTTGCCTTCAACATGTTCATGTCTGTCTTGCCTTCATCACATTGATATCTATCTTGCCTTCATCATGTTCATGTCTGTCTTGCCTTCATCATGTTCATGTCTGTCTTGCCTTCATCACATTGATATCTATCTTGTCTTCATCATGTTCATGTCTGTCTTGCCTTCATCACGTTCATGTCTATCTTGCCTTCATCATGTTCATGTCTGTCTTGTCTTCATCACGTTCACATCCGTCTTGCCTTCATCACGTTCACGTCTGTCTTGCCTTCATCATGTTCATGTCTGTCTTGTCTTCATCACGTTCACATCCGTCTTGCCTTCATCACGTTCACGTCTGTCTTGCCTTCATCATGTTCATGTCTGTCTTGTCTTCATCACGTTCACATCCGTCTTGCCTTCATCACGTTCACGTCTGTCTTGCCTTCATCACATTGATATCTATCTTGCCTTCATCATGTTCATGTCTGTCTTGTCTTCATCACGTTCACGTCTGTCTTGCCTTCATCACGTTCACGTCTGTCTTGTCTTCATCATGTTCATGTCTGTCTTGCCTTCATCACGTTCATGTCTGTCTTGCCTTCATCATGTTCACGTCCGTCTTGCATTCATCACGTTCACGGCTGTCTTGCCTTCATCACATTGATATCTATCTTGCCTTCATCACGTTCACGTCTGTCTTGCCTTCATCACGTTCATGTCTGTCTTGCCTTCATCACATTGATGTCTATCTTGTCTTCATCATGTTCATGTCTGTCTTGCCTTCATCACGTTCACGTCTGTCTTGCCTTCATCACATTGATATCTATCTTGCCTTCATCACGTTCATGTCTGTCTTGCCTTCATCATGTTCATGTCTGTCTTGCCTTCATCACATTGATATCTATCTTGCCTTCATCATGTTCATGTCTGTCTTGCCTTCATCACGTTCACGTCTGTCTTGCCTTCATCACATTGATATCTATCTTGCCTTCATCACGTTCACGTCTGTCTTGCCTTCATCATGTTCATGTCTGTCTTGTCTTCATCATGTTCATGTCTGTCTTGCCTTCATCACATTGATATCTATTTTGCCTTCATCATGTTCATGTCTGTCTTGCCTTCATCATGTTCATGTCTGTCTTGCCTTCATCATGTTCATGTCTGTCTTGTCTTCATCACGTTCACGTCTGTCTTGCCTTCATCACGTTCACGTCTGTCTTGCCTTCATCACGTTCACATCCGTCTTGCCTTCATCACGTTCACGTCTATCTTGCCTTCATCACGTTCACGTCCTTCACATCCGTCTTGCCTTCATCACGTTCACGTCCTTCACATCCGTCTTGCCTTCATCACGTTCACGTTCCGTCCGTCTTGCCTTCATCACGTTCACGTCCGTCTTGCCTTCATCACGTTCACGTCCGTCTTGCCTTCATCACGTTCACGTCCGTCTTGCCTTCATCACGTTCACGTCCGTCTTGCCTTCATCACGTTCACGTCCGTCTTGCCTTCATCACGTTACCGTCCGTCTTGCCTTCATCACGTTCACGTCCGTCTTGCCTTCATCACGTTCACGTCCGTCTTGCCTTCATCACGTTCACGTCCGTCTTGCCTTCATCATGTATATGCCTGCCTTGCCTTCATCACCTCCATGTCCATCTTGCCTTCATCACATTCACGTCTATCGTCTAATATTTCAAACTGCCTGGCCATCAGAGATGGGTTTTCAGTCATTGATGTGACTTTTAAAAAATGCCTGATTTGGCTTCACAAAATGCAATAAAGAGACTTTTGACATGTTTAAATCATCAATCATCTACTAAAATAAAATATGTAAAAAATATTTTTGATGATAATTATCATAATGAACAAGATTAAAGTAAATTATTCTAATTAGTAGCCATTTGGTTTTTTCTGTTATGTCAAACATAAAAACAAACTTCATAAAAATTGCCAGCTTTTCTTGAAGCATGACATTGTCTACCATTGTTAACAGGCATTCCATTTTCATTCCCAGCTGACATTTAATATAATAGATAACCAAACTTACATGTGCTGCCACACAGACAATTGGTCATTACGCTACAAGTAAACAAACTGAAATAATGCATTCAGTTTTACTCAAGAGCAACATATGACAGATATAACAGAGGAAATTAAAAGTGTAAATTATTTATGAGTGGTGGTTGATTGTAACAGTTCAGACTTAGGCTGTGTTTATTGTTCCAACCCACTTAGATCCATAAATAACAAACCGTGAAGATCCGGGTTAGAATTGGTCTTCAGCAACCCATGCTTGTACGAGGTGACTAACACGACTGGGTGGTCAGGCTTGCTGACTAGGTTCACACATGTCGTGTCCCAATTATGTAGATCCATGCTCATGATGTTGATCACTAGATTGTCTGGTCCATACTTGATTATTTACAGACCACCACCATATAGCTGAAATATTGCTGAGTGTGGCATTAAATACCAAACATTATACAGACTCTAGACACAGAGCACTACTTTATAGCTTTAATGCTGGATACAAGGTTAGCGTAACTCTTAGGCCAGACCAATTTTATTTCTTGTTTTATGGATTTTTGTCCTCAGAAAACCAAAAGGGAGGGAAAAAAATAAAACAAAAATAAATAAATACTAAAAGTAATTTACTTTTGGCAATTTATGAAGTGTACATAGGGCAAAACACAATCTAAAAAAAAGTTTTCTTGTAAATTTACATGTTTGACCAATAACACATTAAGATTATATTTTTTAAGCGGGTAAAAATTAACTATTTTTTTCTCATTCTTGAAAAAATATGACCGGCGGATCCATAAAACTAGAAATAAAATTGGTCTGGCCTTATATAGTCTTTTGGTTTGAAATGGCCAGGGGATCAAACCACTAACCTCCGGGGAGGTAGTTTACTGTAAACATAACTGCTAATGTACTGGTATACCCTTTCAAATGAGGCCTGCTTGTTTATTTATGGCTTATAATGAATGACACAACATTCACTGGAAACATGACCTCTATTTCTGCACTGTAAGTTCAGAACTGTCTACAATGTACTAGTATTCACAATGGTGATTATTTATTTATACCAACCCTACATTGCATTACCCAAGTTAAAGGGGACATGCATTTACATTCGTACCTGGCCAAGGTCCCATTTAATCTATAATTGTTGCAAATTTATGCAAAATTATTGGCACTATGATCTAAGAGTAAGATTGCTTGAGGAACAGCACCGAGGGCTCTTTTAAAAGAAAGTTCTGGACGATTCATTCGCCACGAGTGTTTACCTGTGGCGGTTCATGTCAACTGCTACAGAAACAACCAGTTATCAATAACACATATACCATATAGCCTCTAAAAAGCACCTGGGACCCGTTCCACAAAACGATCGTAGCGCTAAGATGATCGTAACTCCCATACTTTAACACTGACTTACGACTGTCGTAGAGCTACGATCGCTTTGAGGAACGGGGCGCTGGCCTCTAATAAGAACCGGGCCTCTAATAAGTACCAGGGGTAAAGCAGCTCACTAACAACTACGGTAAATAGACCTAGAAAGCGCAAAAGCGCCGGGCCTCTAATAAGCCCCGGGTCTAAAATTCTGATTGAAAAAATACGCGTCCGGGTGCTTTTTAGAGGAAATACAGTACACCTGTGTGTCAACAGCCAGCAAAAAAATCATTGCATAATTCAACAGGACAGTTGCATATGACAAGGGCAGGTGTCATTTTGTGTTTAATTTTGGTATACTGTTCTGTGTTAGAGTGAGTGAGCAAGTTTTATGCCGCTTTAAGCAATATTCCAGCAAACTTCCAGCAGGTGGAAGCCAGAAATGGGCTTCACACGTTGTACCCATGTTGGGAATCGAACCCCGGGTCTTTGGCGTGACAAGCTAGCACCTTAATCACTAGGCGACACTATCGCCCTGTGTAAGAGAAGGCAGGTACTTTCCATGAAAGTTGGCTTGAAGTTTTACCAAATGTCGACGCAGCTCGTAACGTTATTCCTATACTGTTCTGTGTTAGTTAGAGTACATATATATAACTTTTAATGGTAGTTGAATTAAAGTTTTACCTAATATCGCTGCAGCTAGAAGCTTTACTCCTACTTCTGGTGGCGTGCAGTCAGGGAAAGACAGTTTGACGATATAGAGAGAGGCCGTGTAGGCACCAATGGCCCAAGCTGGGGCCATTATCATCCACAGAAATCCCCACAACATCACAAAACCTGGAAGAGATCCGAACACTTGAGTCACGTAGAAGTAGGGTCCGCCAGCCTTGGGTAGAATAAGTCCTACCTCTGTCATGCAGCTTGACAGACCAAAGTTTACCAGTCCGGACAGTACCCACAGAACCAAGGCAAAGCCAGGAGAACCCGCGTAGTATAGGGTAGCAGTCGACGCTATGAAGATGCCGTTCCCTCCGGTATTGGCTATCAACATCGTTGTTGCAGAGAACAAACCAATTGATCTTTCCAATTTCGGCTCTTGCTGGTTTTCCACGATCACCTTGCCTGAGGATTTTCTTCTTTTGACATCATTGTCTTCTGGAATCATTTTATGGTTAATGTCATGAAGGTCGGTGCCGTTAGTCATTGGTTCCGTCATGGTTATGAAATAACTGTAAATTTTGCGTTAGTTGCACGCAACGCCTCCCAGTGTCGAAGATCGGTTCACGGACTGACGTTCAGCTGTTCACAGCTAAAAAATCAGCTGGTCGTGATTGTTTCATAAATAACACCGGCAGCGTGTTGCAGTTTTCGGATTTCACTCCATAAGTTGTCTATGTTGTGCTCACTGCAATACTGTCGTCGCCACATGATCAGAGGCACACTGCTCTGTGTTCTAACTGGGTCAATATTGGCCTACATGTCGTCTATAAATAAAACACTGCTGAGAAGAAGTTGGACTATCACATGACCCGGCACGATCACGTGATCCGTGATTTTGGCGTACACGGGACCAGTCATTGGGTTGTGTGCACGGGTCCACGGAACGCCAGCCGAATGTGAGATAAGATTAGGCGTAAAAATCTCCAGGATTAACAACGCGGGCTTTTGTGTACTGATTGTTATCGGGTTAAGCGATGGTACATTGCACGATACGGGCGCAAGTAATAATCTTTGTATGACTATGTTAAACATACAACATTATAGATAATAACTTCTGGTGTGTTGTTTTTCGATGCAGAATCTTACACCGTTATCTATAAACTAGAAGTTGTTATCCATAAAGTTGCATGTTTTATAATTTACTCATCAACTTCTAGACGAAAACCAAGCAGTCACCAACAAGCATATTTAGTACTCCTGGGCCTAGATTTTCGAAGCTCTCTTAGCGCTAAGATAGTCGTAAGTGCCATACATTAACATTACCTTACGACTATCTTAGCGCTAAGAGAGCTTCGAAAATCTAGGCCCTGCACATTAGTAATAGCTATTACCTATGCTTGCACTCAGTACTATCTTTTAAATAACTTTATTTTCTTCAAATACATTTAGTGCTCGCTATTAAATAACTTAATTGCCTACACTTACATTTAGTGCTAGCAAGTAAATGATTTTATTAACTTCAGATACATTAAGGTGAGGTGAGGTGAAATTGGGTTTAACGTCGTGCTTGAAAATATTTCGCTCATATGACGACGTGCATGCATGTGTATGTGCGGCTGCTTGTACTAGACTGAAGCTGGTTTTATAGTGCTAGCCCACTGAGATACCATGCCGCAGTGAAGCATGAATACCCCACTCAGACACATTATACTGACTCCGAGCCGACCAGTCCTTGTTGTACCCATTAATGCCGAGCGCCAGGCAGGGACCAACAAGTACCATATTTTAACGTCTTTTGGTATGACGCGGTCGGGGATCAACCCGCGACCTTCCGCTCTTCGGGCGGACGCTCTAACCACTACACCACGGAGGCGGTTATACATTAAGAACTAGATCCATAACGACTATATTACATTCACTTCTATGCAATTCTAGGATACTAGTAGTTGTAATTATTCCTTTGTTTCTATCTGGTTAAACGCCGCACCCAGCAATCTTCAATCTAGATAACGACGGTCTGTAAATAATCAATTCGACCAAACAATCCAGTGGTTAACATCATGAGCATCAATGTCGGATCCACACGGGGGTTCAGGGGGTTCGAACCTCCCCTCTCCCCCTTGAAAATGACCCTTACAAGACCACATTGAAGATTTTTTCAGAGGTGTATGTGTGTGTGTGTGTGTGTGTGTCCGCCTCTGAAGAGTAGTTAATGATTGGGAGGGGCGGTGGTGTAGAAACGTTCACTCGTCACTTCGAAGACCCGGGTTCGATTCCCCACATGGGTCCAATTCGCGAAGCCCATTTCTGGTGCCCCTTGTTGTGATATTGCTGGAATATTGCTAAAAGCGGCGTAAAATCATACTCACTCACTACTGATTGGGTTGTTGTACAGATGAAGTACATCTCATAAATAACTGCCACAACTCACTTTCAGGGAGTGATCTTCCATACCGGATGATCGCTGAAACCTGTTTATATGGAAACTTTCATTCAGTATTGCACCCTTAGTGCTGTTAGGGGATTTAATATTTACAAACCACATTGGACACCTAAACCAGGAGACATTTTGGACACCCACCTTAACCCTTATGACAAATATGCTGTGTCTGTTTTAGACAATAACGTCATTGTTGGCCACATTCCTGTGCAACAGAGTAAGTTGTGTAACTTCTTTCCGCAACGTGGCGGTGCTATTCAACTGGAAATCGTGTCCAATAAGCCAATACGTTCTCATCTGCCACACAGTGGACGAGGAATTCCAGCTGTGATGATATTTATTGGCCGTGAAAAAGACATAAATAAATTGCAAGAAATTATTCAAATACATGTAGATTTTTAGACATGGCTTCAAGAATTTTTTTTACAATAGATCAGAAATTAGATGCTATTCGTAAGTTGAGTTTGAAGGTAATTTGAGAAGAGCTTCTAGAGAATTGGGTATTGACCAATAAAACTCAGAAGACGGCGTTGAAACCGAAAACATTCATATTTTGACACTTGTCATTTCCTTTAATCCGTTGAAATGTATTTGTTTATTAAACTTTGACCAGTTTTTAAACTTTAATCGTGTTGGTAGTTTTTGTCGTTTTTGTCGTCAAATGTTACCCTGTCCAGGCAAAAATCGAAATTAAGCCCTGGGCTTAAAAATACGTGCAGTCCCGCGAGTTTCATCTCTATATCTGTGATAATCTAGTTCTTGTACTGTCCTAAGTCGAAAGGTTTCACGGTCTAAAAGCTGTATCATAAATGTGTTTAGATTTTGCAAGGATATGGCTGAAGTACTACGATGTGATCATACATATTAACTACCCTGCTCACCATGTTAAAGTATTGGGAGTAGGATCACCGTACTGCTACCACACCGCTGTGGAACGGAAACCTTTCCTGTTTTCATAATACAGTCTAAGAGAAGATTCCCAGTTGTAAGATCGGGTAAGTATATGTGAAGAAGCGGTAAGTTCGTCATTTGAGTATCAAGGAGCGCACACATAGAACTATCTTCCCACAGTGTACCTACTTTTTAAAAGGGGGCTATACTCCAGGAAATCAGCAGCCCAAACAATTTGTTTCAAGTCGTTAAAACACCAATCAGTTTGTCACTTACACCCATTTTGCATTTTGAATATTGGTCTAACGGTCAGTTGTTGCACTAGTTACACTGAGACACTCTATCAGTGCCATCATGGAACTAGTTACAAAGTTTATAAGTAAATTGGAAGTACTTTAGTTCTAAGTCGCTGGCAAATGAACAATCCTACCTTCGTAAGCTACCAAATAACCCAAGACGACCTTTAAAGAACATGACCATTGTTGTTTGTGACGTAATAGTCAGCTGTTATAAATCTGGTCCAGTTGCTAATCTTACATCCCCTCGCTGTCGAGGGACAAAGCAACCAGTCTATACCCAGTCACCCAATTTGGCACTAGCTCTAGATCATGACCAGGTAAAAGGTGTAAAAGGATCGGTTGTGTTCGGAGCAGACTAATGTGAACGAAGCGCGAAGCGAAGCCGAAACTGTTTTGTTCTCTCAACTGTACTTTTTTTCAGTTTGATTCCCTGGGTGTTCTTCATTGAAGCGTCAGCGCCGCATACCCAGAGAACCAGTCCGGTCCATTTTTGTTCGGATGATGTACAGTCACGATTCCTATATTTAGAGTTAAAGACAACACTCGGGTTTTACGAAGAGCAAACATCAGGTATAAAGTAAACAGTTCGTACAAACGGCACATTTCCCACAATCTATTCATAGCCAATAAACGTGTGGATCAGTTACACCCGGCTGAAGCTGGGGAACAAGATCGGGATACACGACCCTCAAGCGGATGATGCAAACCTATTGTACCACAGCCTTTACACGTGAGAGACGTGAGAGAGAGAGAGAGAGAGAGAGAGAGAGAGAGAGAGAGAGAGAGAGAGAGAGAGAGAGAGAGAGAGAGAGAGAGAGAGAGAGAGAGAGAGAGAGAGAGAGAGAGAGAGAGAGAGAGAGAGAGAGAGATCTCAGTTAGATTTCGGCCACCCATGCTTGTCGCAAAAGGCGGGTAACGGGATCGGGTGGTCAGGCTCACTGACTTGGATGACACATTTTATCGTACTCCAGCTGCGAACATCGATGTTCATGCTGTTGATGACTGGATTGTCTGATCCACACTATTATTGATAGACCGCCGCCATATAGCTGGAATATTGCTGAGCGCGGCGTTAAACAACAAACATAACTTCTTGGAGTGGCGTTTAGAAGTTGGTGTTTTGAACAACGAGGAGAGTTCTATTGATATACAACTTCTTAAATATTAATATGAGCGACGTTTCGGTGTAACTACTAACACCGTTATCAAGCAAGTGATGCAAGCAGTGATGCGTTTGGGTACATTCATGTACGATTATGTAAACTGCTGCTATTCTTATTTTCGTTTAATAAGCTACCCGTGAAGGTCCGGGTTAGAATATTGATCTTCAGTAACCCATGCTTGTCGTAAGAGGCGACTAACAGGATCGGGTGGTCAGGATCCATGACTTGGTTGACACATGTCATCGGTTCCCAATTACGCAGATCGATGCTCATGCTGTTGATCACTGGGTTGTCTGGTCCAGACTCGATTATTTACAGACCGCCGTCATATAGCTGGAATATTGCTGAGTGCAGCGTAAAACTAAACTCACTCACTCACTCGTTTCATAAGCGTTTCCTGGCTATATTACCAAACCGGGAAGTAGACAATTCTCACAGTCGAGTAACCAATACAACTGGTCGCTTCATGCACATACATATCTACCTGATTACGTGAGAGCAATTTGAATATTGTTTTGTCCCATAGAAGGATTTTGTTTACGCTTGCCTTGTGGAACAAACGCAGACTTTGATGTTTTTAGACACAATACATGTGTTTTAACGGAAGAGTAAGTGTGAATATAACATAAACCGGGACCGTCATATCAACCCAGCAGTATGGTGGAGTTTGATACATATAGAGATATAACCCGCCGCCACAAACCTTTGAGTAACAGAGACCAAGGATTCTACACACCACCGGCCTACAAAGCGCTAATGAAGCAGTACACTTTATCAATCAGCCCCCAACTAACTGTTTCTTACTGCTTTCACTACTTAATTCCCCCCACTTCTTTGAGTGGCATTTTAGAAGTTGGGAAGTACAATATAGACAAGCTTTATAGATAACAACTTCATTATTTCGTGAGTGCAACGTTTCAATTCAGATTCTTGTTCCCATTCCAGCTTGACAACGGTACAAGAATCTGTATCGACACGTCGCACTCACGAAATAAAGTTGTTATCCATAAGTTTGTATATCTTGTTAACCGGTTCGGCTTACTTGCTTCATCACCCATGCTATTTGTTGTTCTTACTCCACAACTGAGATCACCCTGTTATATACCACTTGCTATTCATTTACATTTTGCTGTTGATGTTAATGTTGCCTATGTATTACGCTTCTCGATACGTGTAGTCACCCTTAGCTTGAAAACGGCGTAAGAATCTACATCGAAACGTCGCACTGTGCAATATGCAAGAAGTTGTTATCCATAAAGTTGACTCACCAACTTCTAGAATGCCCATCAAACAATTGTGATATTGCTGGAATATTGCTAAAAAGCGGCGTAAAATCATACTCACTCACTACTGATTGGGTTGTTGTACAGATGAAGTACATCTCATAAATAACTGCCACAACTCACTTTCAGGGAGTGATCTTCCATACCGGATGATCGCTGAAACCTGTTTATATGTAAACTTTCATTCAGTATTGCACCCTTAGTGCTGTTAGGGGATTTCATATTTACAAACCACATTGGACACCTAAACCAGGAGACATTTTGGACACCCATCTTAACCCTTATGACAAATATGCTGTGTCTGTTTTAGACAATAACGTCATTGTTGGCCACATTCCTGTGCAACAGAGTAAGTTGTGTAACTTCTTTCCGCAACGTGGCGGTGCTATTCAACTGGAAATCGTGTCCAATAAGCCAATACGTTCTCATCTGCCACACAGTGGACGAGAAATTCCAGCTGGGATGATATTTATTGGCCGTGAAAAAGACATAAATAAATTGCAAGAAATTATTCAAATACATGTAGATTTTTAGACATGGCTTCAAGAAAATCGTTTACAATAGATCAGAAATTAGATGCTATTCGTAAGTTGAGTTTGAAGGTAATTTGAGAAGAGCTTCTAGAGAATTGGGTACTATTGACCAATAAAACTCAGAAGACGGCGTTGAAACCGAAAACATTCATATTTTGACACTTGTCATTTCCTTTAATCCGTTGAAATGTATTTGTTTATTAAACTTTGACCAGTTTTTAAACTTTAATCGTGTTGGTAGTTTTTGTCGTTTTTGTCGTCAAATGTTACCCTGTCCAGGCAAAAATCGAAATTAAGCCCTGGGCTTAAAAATACGTGCAGTCCCGCGAGTTTCATCTCTATATCTGTGATAATCTAGCTCTTGTACTGTCCTAAGTCGAAAGGTTTCACGGTCTAAAAGCTGTATCATAAATGTGTTTAGATTTTGCAAGGATATGGCTGAAGTACTACGATGTGATCATACATATTAACTACCCTGCTCACTATGTTAAAGTATTGGGAGTAGGATCACCGTACTGCTACCACACCGCTGTGGAACGGAAACCTTTCCTGTTTTCATAATACAGTCTAAGAGAAGATTCCCAGTTGTAAGATCGGGTAAGTATATGTGAAGAAGCGGTAAGTTCGTCATTTGAGTATCAAGGAGCGCACACATAGAACTATCTTCCCACAGTGTACCTACTTTTTAAAAGGGGGCTATACTCCAGGAAATCAGCAGCCCAAACAATTTGTTTCAAGTCGTTAAAACACCAATCAGTTTGTCACTTACACCCATTTTGCATTTTGAATATTGGTCTAACGGTCAGTTGTTGCACTAGTTAAAGTGCCATCATGGAACTAGTTACAAAGTTTATAAGTAAATTGGAAGTACTTTAGTTCTAGGTCGCTGGCAAATGAACAATCCTACCTTCGTAAGCTACCAAATAACCCAAGACGACCTTTAAAGAACATGACCATTGTTGTTTGTGACGTAATAGTCAGCTGTTATAAATCTGGTCCAGTTGCTAATCTTACATCCCCTCGCTGTCGAGGGACAAAGCAACCAGTCTATACCCAGTCACCCAATTTGGCACTAGCTCTAGATCATGACCAGGTAAAAGGTGTAAAAGGATCGGTTGTGTTCGGAGCAGACTAATGTGAACGAAGCGCGAAGCGAAGCCGAAACTGTTTTGTTCTCTCAACTGTACTTTTTTTCAGTTTGATTCCCTGGGTGTTCTTCATTGAAGCGTCAGCGCCGCATACCCAGAGAACCAGTCCGGTCCATTTTTGTTCGGATGATGTACAGTCACGATTCCTATATTTAGAGATAAAGACAACACTCGGGTTTCACGAAGAGCAAACATGAGGTATAAAGTAAACAGTTCGTACAAACGGCACATTTCCCACAATCTATTCATGGCCAATAAACGTGTGGATCAGTTACACCCGGCTCAAGCTGGGGAACACGATCGGGATACACGACCCTCAAGCGGATGATGCAAACCTATTGTACCACAGCCTTTACACGAGAGAGAGAGAGAGAGAGAGAGAGAGAGAGAGAGAGAGAGAGAGAGAGAGAGAGAGAGAGAGAGAGAGAGAGAGAGAGAGAGAGAGAGAGAGAGAGAGAGAGAGAGAGAGAGAGAGAGAGAGAGAGAGAGAGAGAGAGAGAGAGAGAGAGAGAGAGAGAGAGATCTCAGTTAGACTTCGGCCACCCATGCTTGTCGCAAGAGGCGGGTAACGGGATCGGATGGTCAGGCTCACTGACTTGGATGACACATTTTATCGTACTCCAGCTGCGAACATCGATGTTCATGCTGTTGATGACTGGATTGTCTGATCCACACTATTATTGATAGACCGCCGCCATATAGCTGGAATATTGCTGAGCGCGGCGTTAAACAACAAACATAACTTCTTGGAGTGGCGTTTAGAAGTTGGTGTTTTGAACAACGAGGAGAGTTCTATGGATATACAACTTCTTAAATATTAATATGAGCGACGTTTCGGTGTAGCTACTAACACCGTTATCAAGCAAGTGATGCAAGCAGTGATGCGTTTGGGTACATTCATGTACGATTATGTAAATTGCTGCTATTCCTATTTTCGTTTAATAAGCTACCCGTGAAGGTCCGGGTTAGAATATTGATCTTCAGTAACCCATGCTTGTCGTAAGAGGCGACTAACAGGATCGGGTGGTCAGGATCCATGACTTGGTTGACACATGTCATCGGTTCCCAATTACGCAGATCGATGCTCATGCTGTTGATCACTGGGTTGTCTGGTCCAGACTCGATTATTTACAGACCGCCGTCATATAGCTGGAATATTACTGAGTGCAGCGTAAAACTAAACTCACTCACTCACTCGTTTCATAAGCGTTTCCTGGCTATATTACCAAACCGGGAAGTAGACAATTCTCACAGTCGAGTAACCAATACAACTGGTCGCTTCATGCACATACATATCTACCTGATTACGTGAGAGCAATTTGAATATTGTTTTGTCCCATAGAAGGATTTTGTTTACGCTTGCCTTGTGGAACAAACGCAGACTTTGATGTTTTTAGACACAATACATGTGTTTTAACGGAAGAGTAAGTGTGAATATAACATAAACCGGGACCGTCATATCAACCCAGCAGTATGGTGGAGTTTGATACATATAGAGATATAACCCGCCGCCACAAACCTTTGATTAACAGAGACCAAGGATTCTACACACCACCGGCCTACAAAGCGCTAATGAAGCAGTACACTTTATCAATCAGCCCCCAACTAACTGTTTCTTACTGCTTTCACTACTTAATTCCTCCCACTTCTTTGAGTGGCATTTTAGAAGTTGGGAAGTACAATATAGACAAGCTTTATAGATAACAACTTCATTATTTCGTGAGTGCAACGTTTCAATTCAGATTCTTGTTCCCATTCCAGCTTGACAACGGTACAAGAATCTGTATCGACACGTCGCACTCACGAAATAAAGTTGTTATCCATAAGTTTGTATATCTTGTTAACCGATTCGGCTGACTTACTTCATCACCCATGCTATTTGTTGTTCTTACTCCACAACTGAGATCACCCAGTAATATACCACTTGCTATTCATTTACATTTTGCTGTTGATGTAAATTTTGCCTATGTATTACGCTTCTCGATACGTGGCTTAGTCACCCTTAGCTTGAAAACGGTGTAAGAATCTACATCGAAACGTCGCACTGTGCAATATACAAGAAGTCGTATCCATAAAGTTGACCCACCAACTTCTAGAATGCCCATCAAACAATTAGTGATATAACTGGTGATAACACCTTCCAAATGACAGTTCAGAACTTATAATAAGTATGCTTATTTATTAATTTTTTACTTTTATGACAGCTATATACACAAAGATGTTTTGATCTTCTTATACAACATACACAACATTTGTACATACGTCGTTCGTTTTTGTACGAAACGAATTGTACCTGACTTTGTATCTTACTAGTACTAGTATATAAGGTGTTATGTAACTGCGTTGTATTTGGCCTATGACCTTTCATACGATAAAGAATTTAATTGAAATTGAAATTGATTAGCAAAATCGCTTGTTGTGTTGGTTCATCATTATCACTGCCATTGTTTGTTTCTGAAAAGTTCAGTCTCATTAGAATTTCATTTTACTTTTAAACTATCTATGGCGACCGGGAGGGGACATCATTTCATCGACCTCAGCAGTTACGGCTGCCAGAAAACGACAAAGCGATGACAGGAGAAGAGAAAGTGATGTACATTGTACACCGCTTCCTTGTCTCACTTTGATCACTCTACTGCCATCTCGACGACCCTCATGTATTGATAATGTCAGATAACATTTGGCATTTGTTCCTCCACACCTTGTTTTCATTAGGGGCGGTGGGGTAGCCTAGTGGTTATAGCGTTGGCTCGTCACGCCGAAGACCCGGGTTCGAATCCCCACATGGGTACAATGTGTAAAGCCCATTTCTTGTGTCCCCCGCCGTGATGTTGCTGGAATATTGCTAAAAGCGGCGTAAAACCAAACTCAGTCAGTCAGTCAGTTGTTTTCATTCAGGGGAGGACCATTTCACAGTTATGGGAAGGTCAAGGTATGATTGGAACGCCATTTTGTATTTTGTTTTCATTAATAAAGGAGAGCTGAGATTTTACCCGACACATTTCAACCTATGTAAAGAATGAGTGTAAAGGACACTTTCTCGTTTTTCACTCAAACATGATAACTGTAAGACGTAGTTAATTTTAGGACAGTCTTTGCAACCTATGCAGATTTCTTGTGAAAGCCAATTGCTTTACAAGCCTTGTACCTGTGAAGATTCGTGAATTGGTCTACAGCAACCGGTAAGTGGCGACTAACGGGATCGGATGGTGTCGAAAGCTGACTTGGTTGACACACGTCATCGTATCCCAATTGCATAGATCGATGCTCATACTGTTGATCACTGGATTGTCTGTTACAGGCTTACTTATTTACAGACCGCCTCCTTATACATTTAGTGTGTGTGTGTGTGTGTGTGTGTGTGTGTGTGTGTGTGTGTGTCTGTCTGTGCGTGCGTGGGCGTGTTTAGATGAAGACATTTATTTAATCTCTAGACAGTGTTAATAGATAACTGGGGCGGTGGGGTAGCCTAGTGGTTAAAGCGTTGGCTCGTCACGCCGAAGTCCCGGGTTCGAATCCCCACATGGGTACAATGTGTGAAGCCCATTTCTGGTGTCCCCCGCCGTGATGTTGCTGGAATATTGCTAAAAGCGGCGTAAAACCAAACTCAGTCAGTCAGTAATAGATAACTTTTGTCTGCATTATAGTTTGGTACATCATGATTAATATACACAAAGAACATAGTTAAGCACCCTGGCATATCTCAAGATTGAATGAGCCCCGATCTTAACCCTTTGGAGCATATCTGGGACATGATTGGTTTGGTCGTCGTGTGCAACAACGAGATCCTCCTGTACAGAACCTGATCCAATTGGAGGCTGACAGGACGTATGAGGAGGAGAGTGCTGGCTGTCATACAGTCACATGGAGGTTACACTCGGTATTGACCTTGAATCGTGTAAGGCACGCAAAATGACATTTTGAATGTTCACATTCACCAGTAAATTCAACATTAAAGATTCCAGGGCCATTCTTGTACAGACATTGCTTTGTATGAAAATCAGTCGTTTTAAAAAAAAATGAGCAATTATCATCATGAAATCAACATGGATTAATCATTAATTCATTTTGTCTTTTTTTAGAGTCAAAGGATCATACGGGTCAGAAAACCCACCGCGAGAAGTTTTATGTACGTGTTGAAAACCTATCGCTGCAAAAATACAGGGGGTGTTGAATTACGTTCTTTGTGAATACATTGCCATTCTTAAATCCGACAAGTCAAACCTAAATCTAAACATGACCCACAAAACATTCTCTTTTGACAATGCGATCATTCAACACAGTGACATTCATCAATGTCTAATCTGTCGGTAATTCACATTTTTAAAAGTAATAGAACAGCTAATGTCAAGTCCTTTCCAAGATTCCATTTTAAGACTTAAGGAGGAATGTGATGGTAAATATGAACAGCGAAATACATTAACTGTTCACTGGGATATGAAAATGTACCCCATAAACACATGTATTGCTTTAACTGCCAGTCGACGAACAGTTGAAGATTATATGCACGTTGTCATGTTCTTTCCCTTATAAATATGAATATATACATATATATAAAGAAAGTGATGAGAATACCGAGCGTACAGTAGTACATATATAAGAAGAAGTTTCTGAAATAACCGCATTACACGGATCTTCTCCAACATGTTTCACTTTTATCTTCAGGGAGAAGTGATTACAGTGATAAAAGTGAAACATGTTGGAGAAGATCCGTGTCGTGTGATTATATATATACTAGCCACATAAAGAAACTGTGCACACAGAAAATTCCTTCAGAATTGGAATACAACACAGAACAGACGACATGATGTAGACACTTTATAAGCTGAAGTATCGGTCCTCAACCACATGTCAAAAGAACATGAACAATATCCGTAACGATGACGTCAGAAGTTCAAAATTGAGTCGGGGGTCACACGTCGAAGTCACAAAGTCAATAACGGGTATGACCATCATGCGCGTGAAGCACAGCAGTGCATCGACGACGCATAGAGGCTACCAAATTTTCCAAATGAAGGCCTAGGGAATGGTTTGGGACGTGGTCACTGCCGTCTGGAACCTGTGTCTGATATGAGTCACCCGAATCCATCTGTCCTGTCTTGGCGTCGTTACTCGGGGACGCCCAGAACGTGGGTGGTCGGCGACGTCATTACTGTTTCCCTAACGCCTGACCAATGCAGATATCGTGTTACGATGGCATTGGAAATGTGCTGCCATCTGTTGTTGGCTCATGCTTGCTCGAACCATTCCAATGGCTTCATGACGTTGAGCACATGTTAATCTTGGCATGATGTGCATGTGACTTTTCATGTGAATTTGTGAACGTTGGAATGACCAAAGATCTAGCTTTCGACAGTGACATCAGTTTCTGAGTTTCACATGTTGTGTGCAGCTGCACAGGCTGCACGTGCAGTAACACATTGCAAGTCCATAGGCCACCATCAATGACGTCACGTCGCCTGGCACCTGCATGAGCGTTTGATTGTCTCCAATACTTGCTATGTTCACACCTTTATTTATGCATAAAGACGCTGTCTGCCTATCTATATATTTTCTGTGTGCACAATATATATTTTATATATATATAATAAAATCGCGTGCGTGCGTGCGTGCGTGCGTGCGTGTGTGTGTGTGTGTGTGTGTGTGTGTGTGTACGTCCGCCAACCTCACACGTGGTTACGTTTTTTACTTCCTCGCAGATACATGTTTAAACTTTGGCAATGTGAATTGTTGAGCTATGAAAATGATGTCTGCCATTACAAATGTACAGCAAGTGAAAAGAGTAACCACGCCGACTGATAGAATTTCAACCAACGCAAGAACGTCGTCGGCCGATTGCAGACAGGCCGTAGCCAGGCTATCCACATATCGTCATGATGTCTATGGAACCGATATCAGCTGCAACGGTCATCACGTGACCTACGTAGATACCTACAACTGCAGCGCAGGACAACTTCATGCGGGCTAGTCACCACGGCCATCTCTACAGGTACAGCAATACCAGGATTGCGTAGGATTTCAGCCCAGACAGCGGGGAACCGTCTAGGCGCCGTAGGTATTCGCCCGAGACGACCAGTTGGAGGCGTCATTCTGACTGATCAGCATCGTCGACGGCGACATCAATGGTGTCAAGAACACAGAGTGTGTCCACAACAGCGATGGAGACGTGTAGTGACGAGTCACGTTTTTGTCTTCTCCGTACAGACGTCTTTGGGAAGAACAGACTTGGTACCCGTCCAAGGCACGTCCTCTCCAGGATGCAACAAGCAATCGCCATTTTTCAACACGACAAAGCTTGACCTCACACGGCAGGATTGTCAAAGACCTTTTTAAGGAACCACAACATCCGAGTGGTGCCATGGCCCTCCAGGTCTCCAGGTCTAAACACCATCGAACATTTATGGGATGATCTTGGTCAACGTCTTTGATCACGTCAGCAACAGCCACAGAATCTCAAACAGTTAACATAAGCATTGCAGGAAGAGTGGATGAAAATACTAATCTGACTGGTACCATGGGGCGATGACTCTCCAGGGGCCATACAGAATAATGCTGACTGACTGACTGAATTTGGTTTTTACGCCGCTTTTAGCAATATTCCATCACGATTCTGGACTCTCCAGCAGGGGCCATACAGAATAATGAGAACAGATGACCTTCACCGTGACATTCGATTGTGGACCTCGGTCAGTGACAATGACTTGTGCCAAATTTAAACAATAAATTACTACCTATTGATTATTAGTACAGTACATAATTTATACATCTGAAAACCACTTTTTCGTTTCGTTTTTGAACGTATATTTATACAGCCAATGTTTTTTTATGTAAAGGGTGCATCAGTATCTATGGCTAACAAATACATCAACTACAAAATATTAACAATCTCTTTGAAACAAAACGCCAACGACTAATACCACAGATTCCATTTGGCGAGAATAACGGTGAAAATTATATGAATATATCACTGAGAAAAAGAGGTTCTATGTGCTCGGTTGCGTTCTATCGCTTTCTCGCCTCATGTGATCGCGTTATCGCTTTCTCGCAGCCGAAATTGAAGTCGATGTCCCTTTTCGGCCACCACACTAAAGAACGATCTGAAGACATTCCATCATGGGTCACGCCGAATCGACCTTTCATCCGACCAATCAAAATGTCGCATACCACATCGGGGAAAGTGGCAATCGGAATGTGTTTTCGAACCATGCAACCTCGAAAAGGTCAACACGAGGCTGTATGACGATTATGGGCTCATCATGATGACTCATCATTTCTCTGCCTCCCGCCATGATGGGATACATATCTGAAACCGAAGAGCCTTTCCACAGCCTACAGGAAGTACTGTCACACAGCACCAGTCATAAACTAGACATTCCAGAAGTTTTTTGTTTAGTTTTCGGAATTTGATTTTATATTTTTCAAGCGTAGTCTGGAATGACAGTCGCCGTTTTGAAACTAAAATATGCTACTTTCTGATTGCCCAATGTCGACTTCTAATTAGCTATTTGCTGGTAGGTCATAAGTCTTGAAAGGTTGTTCTGACGTGACCTTAGGGTTTGTTTATCGGTTGTTTATCTGTTGTGAGAATTAGGAAATGATAAAAGTCCCTATGCTACTGGAATAAAGTAACTGTGCATTATTTGATGTTATGCCATTTTTTAATAGGAAAAGATAATAACATGATTTGTGGTGTTTTCCTTAATCGTTGTGTAACTGTTGACAGGATAATATCGAAATCTGTATGATTTGACACTAGGTATCTTGACACGCCAGTCTAAGTAAACTTAGGCTCAGTATTATTCGTTACACTGCTATACTCAGTATACTGAATAGTATACTGTATACTGAATATAGCAGTGTAACGAATAATACTGAGCCTAAGTTTACTTAGACTGCTTGACACGCCCTTGGAGCGATGTGGTGTCAGAAGTCAGTTCACAAATTCAATATCGTTTGTGTCAACCATAATATTGGCGTTGATGCATGCTTGACAACGACGACGCATAGACGACACTAAGCGATTGAAGAAAGCTTGGGGAATGTTGTTCCGTGTCTGAACTAATGCTTTTCCCAGTTCCGGAGTACCGGAATGTTCTGCTGTCTCAGGAAATCTGTCACAACACGAGCGACATGTGGACGGGCATTATTTTGCTGAAGCGTCAAGTTACGTCTCTGTCCCTGAATGAACGTCTGCACATGAGGCCCAGTGAGCTCATCCCTGTATCGCAGACCAGTCAGATTGACAATGACAAGATGTGCCCGACCATAAGATGTGATGTTTCCCCATACCATAACGCTTTCGCCACCAAACTGTCGACGGTGAACAACGCACGCGTCAGCATACCGCTCATCATCGCTGTCTGTACACCATTGCCCTGCCTTCTGAGCTGTCCAGATGAAATCTCGACTCGTCATGAACAAAACATCATCCCAATCTTGTCTCTTGTACTGTAGATGCTGTCTGCACCAGGCAAGACGTGCCTGCTCCCTCAGTCGGTTCCGTACAGTCCTGGTACTGATTGGACGTAAGCCAGGAATGGTCCGAGCAGTCAAACTTGCAGACTGGAATCGATCCCTTAGATTGGTCAGCCGAATGTGGTTGTCTTGATGAAGTGACGTCACGCGTGGACGCTCGACCGGAGTCATATCTCTCGTGTTCCCATTATGTTGAAAACGTCTCCAGAGAGAAGAGATGGTGTTTCGATGGAAACCAAAATGACTGTCCATTTAATTTTAGGCCATTCCAATCTCCAGCATACCCGTGGCGTGGACACCTTGACTTTCTGTAAGCCGTGGCATGACGTACGGGCAGTTTAGGTTGAAATTAACGTGTTTTCCAGAGCATTCAGAGGCTAGGGAACAATCAACCGTTCTGCAATTTTCAATGTCAGGTATGTGAACTTAAGGTGTCAAAAAGCATACAAGAGTGAGTGATTTCATTGTGCACAAAGTGCACGTGGCATCAAATTTCATGCAAAGTGTTTTGCCACATGTCCATTTAGGGTTATTTTTATAACTTTTCAAATAACTTTTATTTTATGCAATTTTATGTTATGTTACTTTTTCCTGTAAGTATATGTTTCAGAATATCGCTGTTCATGGTGGCTTTGGTTGGCTATGGCTTCAATATGACCATATGGGAGTAACAATTATCTCAAAGACATTTTCTTTCTGAAAGATATAATACCAGTTCGAGCGTTCAGTGTAGGTTAAGAAGATTCGTTAATTCCCACAATAAAGCCCCATTCTATCCCCCCATAAATGAAAGCAAGAAAAAAACAAAACAAAGGAAGGAAAAAAAACACACAAAAAACACACCCCATACCCAGCAACCCCGAAAATAGGAAGAACCCCACACAAAAAAAGAAAGGAAAAAGGTATGAGGTAATCCCCCATGCCCCCAAAACAACAACCCCTCCCTAAAAAATCCAAACAAACAACAAAAACAAACATACAAAAGACAACAACAAAAAAAGATCCCAAACAAACAAAACAAACACAACATGTGAACAAAAAGAGGAAATAACCCTTTATTCTGATAATGTTGACTTTCTTGTAATACTCAAAACTACAATGTCATGACCCCGTGGACAGATAGCTGGCTATATGAGAACTCAGCTTATGTTTAAGGAGATCTGTTGTGTTGCAGTTGACTTTACCATACGTGCTAAGTGCTAAAGGCATGCGGGACGGGGCAGCGCGACCTTGACAGTAATAATGATCTCGTGATAAAAAAAACGGGATCGGAGGTTTGCTAGCTGAGGTGACTGTCTCTATAACACCGAGATATCGGGAGGGGAGATTGTGTATGGTGGAAACGTTGCAGAGTCATTACAGTAACCTTGACCCAGAATCCTGTTTGAATGGCATTTAAAAGTAGGTCAATATCATTGATATATCTTGAGTTTACTATGACATAATTTCGTTACACATGGCGATAAAATAACGTTTGGGTGTGAGTGTTGACAGTGCCTATTGTGTTGATGGCAAATATGTAAAATTGGTTTGAGAACAGTGGACAACAAAGGATGCCTGACGTCTGACCTTTTAGAGTCTTAGAAAAATAATATTAAAAGCTATACAGTTTAAAACGGATGCGTTTTTTCAAAATCTTAATTAACGAACATGTGACTTACATAGTTAAAACTAAAATATAGCATTTGTGTGGACTGTTTCTTGAGGGAACTCAGCAATTTTAAAGGAAGGCAAACATTTGTGTAGCATTGATTTTGTCTTTCAGAGAACTTGTGATGTTAAATGCTACCACGTGGACTTTGCTGCCCTAGATTACAACATCGGTAGGGATTTTAAGCTTACTGGACAATTATCTTTACATTGTACCAGGTGAGAGGACATATGTAGATTCTCCCATTTCGTGTTCACCAAGGAGAATCCATTTGATTTCTAGGTGGTGGGAGAGTGGGTGGATTTTATACTATAGATTATTTCATGGGTCTCGATATATAAACATCTTTTGTGGATTGTTATCACTAGATTGTCCTGTGTCAGAAAACTACTATTTAACAGACCCATTTTTACAATATGTGCAAAGGAGATTGTTAATGCCTTTAGTGTTCCTAATATCTTGTATATTTTAAACAATGTATTCTTAACTTACTGATTGCTTATAGAAGGGATTCACAAAGTACTTTTCATGTATTTGTTCTGGTTTATTGAAAACATCATACGGAACGAAATGAGAAGATCGAATCCCCACTAACCAACCTTGAACGAAGACATCAACAATTCCTTGTTGAAAGGTAGAACCATGATGAACTACACTTAATTGAATTGTAGACTTGTAGAATAACATTTAGCTCCAGTTTTAAACTGCAAAACCTCTCGGCATCATTTCATATATTGTGTGAACACAAAAGTTGTGTCCCTTGTATATTTTTAAATATAGGTCATATTTCTTCTTTATCATTTCTGTTTGATATTCAACATAGTTCAACAAAATAGGAATACAAACTTAGCATGTCGGCAGCATTAGTTTGCTAAAAGCTGCATCTATGTCATCACTGAATATCAACCTTTAAAGAACCACTAAACTTTGTTTTTTGTTACTCTTTTAACCATTACATATGAAAGATTTGTGGTTAGTCTTATGCGGAACACCAAATTTATTCTTTAAAAACTTGTGGTTAATTAATACCGAGCGATTAAAAGTGGCCAAAAAGTCGCCTGCTTCCCTCTCGCCCGCCAACGAAACCACAGACAGGTTACGTAACTCTGTCGCCAGAGCACTGCAGTGACGTCATATGAGGAACGATTTTCAGTTAGTTGTATAGAAAGTGTGTAGCACGCTCATCATTTTGATGATTTCTCGACATGAACGACGACATGCCGAATCGTTGCTTTGTCGTCAATTGCTCCTAGGGGTCGGGTGATGGTGTCACCATGCACAGATTTCCACAGGACCCCGCAGTTCGTGCTAAATGGGTTATGTTTGTGAGTGCGAAGCGAGCGTTGTGGAAGCCTGAAACGATATCTTACTTGTGTTCAGATCGCTTCACGGAAGTTAAAGAATCAAAACTACTTACTAGTTATAGTAAAATATGTATATGATTGATGACCATAAAGATTTTCCATAACACAACTTGTAACATAACGATTTCTTCCTCGGAAGTGAGGTTGTGGTCGAAGTAACAATAATATTGTAAGTAGTATTATATTGACACCCACCTCGCTGCCAGGAGAAATTGTTATGTTATATGTTATGTCATGCAAAATCCTATTGGCTATCAATAAAATACATATTTTATTAATAGTAGAAAGTAGTTTTGATTTTGTAACTCTCGGTGAAAACAAACCTAAATAGCATTTATCCACAGACTGGCGGATGTTCCCGACAGGGCGCCGCCATTTTTGAAAATCGTAAAGTCTGTTAGAATTAATGAGATTATAGTTTGTTTTCATCAAGTTAGAAAATCAAAACTACTTTCTACTCGTAGTTAAATATGTATTGGAATCATAACCAAAAGGATTTTGCATGACACAACTTATAACATAACGATTTCTTCCACGGAAGCGAGGTGGGGGTCGAAGTCACAATACTGCGCGATAAATTTCTTGCTACATTCACATGGTTAATGTCCACTCACCAGTATGTAGATACTAGTCAATGTGCGTCTTTATATTTGGTCTTATAATCCTAATTAGTTTATTATCATACTTTTATGCATTTTGAAACTAAATAAAAAGCTGACGATCTGCTGATACTTATAGTGAATTTATAACAGAACTGTAATATCTAGACATTTTATAGTTTGCCAATGTGAATCATAATTCGCACACACACCCTAGTGTATGTTGTCTGTCTCATTACACTTCACGGCGAAAACAATGATTCTGTTGAATGCTACGACAAATGAATAAAAACAAAATGCAAATATTAAAATTAAAACAGATTAAAGTTATAGGAACAATATCAGGCCATTACCTTGTTTGAGGAATGTATCCATCAATATCCACAAAACTGTTCCAAATGATGTGTCTTTTAACAGTTTAATATACGAAAAAGTGATAAATCTTTTCAGGTATTGGTGTATAGTCTCATTGGTCACCCAAGATAGCACACCTGGCAACTAATTGCATAATGTCCGCCTTTCATTAAAACAGTAATTTAGTTAGCCAATAATGGGCAATCAATCAATGTATTGCCGGTTAATCCTTTGAAAGAAGGACGTTGTTTTTACGCAGACACCGACACGGCAGAGTGTATTCAGTATAGATTAGTAAATCTACATACATAAACACTACCTTTGACAATTCCGCTGTGTAAGATAAAAGTAATTAATCAATCAGCGTGTTATCGGTTAATCCTTTGATCGATGTTTATAATGTTGAATATTTACTCCAGACACAAGAAATGCCAAATGGGAACCTTTGTCGGGTAATCTAAGTGTGTTACCACTAATTATACCTGTTATAAATTCATTAACTGACCATCAAGTGAATGATGACAAATAACATGTGTAGGTTTATACCACCTAACACGGGTTACAACAAGGAGTATTAATTGCTGTATTGCATGTGAAAACTTATGGGCCGACACTGTTTTGAGAATACAAACAGATTTTTACATGACATGATTAAATATCGAGGTAAAAAACACAGAAATGGGATCAATTTGATCAGTCATTATACAAATAGGGCCTAACGACACCAATCAATTGTGACAGAAGCGTCTATGAAAACAAGTTGTAACTCGAAACTAGGCAAAGCAGGAGACAAAATTAAATGACAGTAGATTGTGAGAACATATAGCTTTCATTTTCCACAACAATTGTCACGATTTCAGGTTTATACAAGCCTGTAAACAAGATAATTTACCCCTAAAATGTAGATGAATTCTGCATCGGCCCTCAAAGCTATTCCTCATATGACGTCACAGAGTCGCGCCGCTCTGATTGGTTGAAATTTCGTTCGCGGGTGAGAATTGTGCACTGTTGTCAAAAAGGTCGATTTAAGTCAATTAAAGGTCGAAATGAGTAGTTTTAATGACGGGTTTCATTTATAACGATGCCAGTTAGTGATTTATGTATTTTTACCCCCTAGGGTTTATGTGACCTTGAATAGTGCTTGTGCAGTAATGATAGATATTTGGAATGTTCTCGTCTCACTCTTTCTGCATCTGGGTTTTCAGATATTAGGACTTGAATACTCTCTTGTTTAGTTTTCAGCTGCATGTATGAAAGCTTTAAGAGCTTAGCCTTTTGTTCCTTGCTATACAATAAACCCTTATCTGTCATTTTCCTCTTTCTTGATGAAACACTTCTGAACTGGGAATTGCTTTCAACTTCCTTACTACTCATCTAGGGTCAAAATGTCAATGAATGTGATAAACAAAATGAAGATTCATTTATCGTCAGAGTGCTCCTTTATTCCACTTCTCATGTCAGTTCATGTTCATGTCCTTCAAATTCATAGTTTCACAGATTCAAGCTCATGACATACATATTCAATTTCATCATTCTCAATTCTCATCATAAATCCTCTCATACGAATGAAATGATTGACTGTAAATAAAACAAAAAATAGTAATAAGTAATAATAATAATGATAATAATGTGTCCATTTATATAGCGCCAAACTCCACACTAGGTATGCTCATAGCGCTAACAATCAAGGCCATTAGTACCCCGGATAACCCAAGCTGCCTGTTAGGCGCTAGACCTACAGTATTACATGTCTAAGAAAATTACAGTCAATAAATGGAAAAAATAGATGAAATACATTTACTTTAACAGCTCAGAAATTATATGGAAATTAACTTTAACATTAGAGAAAATAACTAAATGAACCTACACCCTAACCTTATAAAATACACTTTACATTTACTAAATGAAGAAATTTAACCAATGCATGAAAACTGAGTACATTTATCAAAACATTGCAATAAAACATGGACAATTTATAATAGTAATATTTTATGCATTACCATATCTCAAACACACAAATAAATTATATTAACAATGAAAATATCTACATATCATTTTGTTAGACCCCATTTGCTCAGCTTTCCATATGTCAAAAACAACATGTCTTCTCTCAGACCACATGGCAATGAAAGTGACAAAGAAATGAGTAACTTCCCTTAAATACAAGTCAGCATGCTCCTCACAGGGAACAATGAGTTAAGAGCTCCTAGCAGGTGCCACTGACTGAAGTGCTAGTATAATCCCAATTTTGGCTCTTACAGTTACCATGACCGACAGGAGCAAAACGTGTATACTCGAGTAGTATACACGATGGGGCTACGGGACCAGGTCCCCCCAAAGGGCTCAATTTTTAAAACAATTTGAACCCTTGGGAAGTCCCTAATCCCGTAGCCCCATTGTGTATACTACTACTGAGGTGCATGCAAAATTTGATGAAAATCGGTCGAATAGTTTCTGAAATATTGACTTTTAAGTGAGCATGGGGTCGGTCGGGAAAAAGGCTCGGGTCGCCTCGGGGGTGGTTGCTCCTCCGAGCGCTGTTAGCGGACGAGTCGCAGTGTGTGTGCGTGTGTCTATCTCGGCTTGGTGTACGGGTGGCTGGCTGGCTGGCTACATTAAGCAGAAAAATAGGCATGCAAGACTGATAAAAAATCATGCCGAGAAACTATCATCACACGGTGGGTGATGTGGAAGGGACTGTGTCGTGAGGTACGATCATCAACTCCTCTCTGACGAATGCTCTTGGCGGTCCGTCTTTCAAGTAGTACAAGTTCGGTTCGCCGTCTTTGATGTCGACAAGGTCTATGTTGTACGTTTTCATGGACCAAATCGGAACGTTTTGGGCTGTCTCCCTGTATTCTCCGGCTGGTACAAGTACCTAACGCTGACCCGGTCCGCTAATGTTTTCTCTGTTTTATTGCGACGTGCTGCTGCCGACGAGGATTCGACAGATTTCATTTTGATGGCTTCGACGGGTCTCTTGCCCACGAGTCTGGTGACTTCGTTGTTGATGACATCCACCACTCGCGGTAAGCGTACGACCCATTCCGTGTTTCTGTTTCCGGGATCCATTAAATCCTGTGAGTATTGGTGCGAGAACAGACGTTCGGCTAAGGTGCGATTGAATCTCTCGACTATGGCTTGGCTATGGTGAGCTCTTGCCACACCTCATCTCACTTGGACTTTGTGCTTGGCCAGCAGCTGTGACACGGCTCCCATGAACTCGTGTCCGGGATCGATTTGCAATACGCAGGCCAGGTCAAGCGACTGCGTTTGTATATGCGTTCTAAGGCTTTGGCGACTTCGTTCGAATCTTTGGTCATCAACGATTCGGCTTCCTTGTAGCGACTGGCGACGTTGACGACTGTGAGGGCGTACTTGTAGGTTTTACTCCTCACCTTGTCGTGAGGGAGAAACAGGAGGTCAGCTTGGTGGACGCGATTCGGCGTTGAAATTTCGAATTTTCTTCTCGGGATGTATCGAGGCGCCGGCAGGTAGACTTGCCAGATGGCTTGTTTTTTAAGCCAAGCTTTGGCGACATCTTCTGAGACTCGAGCGGCTTTGGCTAGTTTCGGGATGGCGTCCGCGCCTTTCCAGTACCTTCGCGAGCTGGAATAAATTTTCTCCATGATGTATGTACGCATGTGTGCATAAGCCGTTCAATTATTCGATACGCGTTTGTGCCCGTACGCGTAGGTGGTGACTCCGTCGATGGCGATCCATCGTTTTGTGTCCATGGGAGACAGCGAGGTCTTGTTGGTTCTCAGTCCGTATATCCTCTGTCCGTCGCTTCTCAGCATGTTCATTTGGTGTTTGAACATTTTATTCTTGAACAGGGCTTCCTTGAATCTGGCGTGCTTGATGTGTTTTTTCACCACGTGTTTTTTCACGGCTTTTGCCTTCCGGATTTCATCGTCGTCAGCTTTCTTGATGGAATACATCTTGGGTCTCAAGCCGACGAACTCGGCAATCGGCGTGCTCGCACATTCCGCCTTCATCTTGCCGAGCACTTTTTGTTGACTTGTCTGTGCATAGGGGGATCTTAAGGGTAGTCGCTAGTGTCGTACAGGTGCATGTGTTTCTTCATGTCCTCGTACACGTCCTCGGTGTGAATTTCCATCAGCAGGGAATCTGTGTCCGTGTACAGCACTTTGCACCTGTCGCCATACTGCTTTTTCAGCTCGTTGTAGTAGAAATCGTACATCAAGTGTTTGGATAAGTCGAGGATGCTCATCCCCACGCAAACGGGCCGGTTGAATTTGATGTGGGATTTGTTAATGTGCAGCGCTGCCAAATCTTCGTCGAATATCTTGCTTCGGTTGAATGCTGGTCTGGCTATAAGTTTCCTAAGTTTTTCTTCCTCGCTGTTTCTGACTAATTTCACGTTCATGAGCTTGTACAAGTTTTTTTAAGTCGCTCGTGGCTTGTTTTCGCAGATTCTTGTTCAACAAAATGTAAGGTTCCATCCATGGACTTTGATTGAACTGGAGCGCCCTGTGTATTTTTGTGAGTTTCATTCCCAGCGACAAGTACAACTGCAGATTGCCATAGTGAACGACGTATTTTGACTTGTTCATCAAGTTCGGCACGAAGTTTTTCGACGTTAGCCCAGCAAGCTTTCGTTGATTTTCGGACATCCAGTCTGGGTTCACCGTCAATCGTTCGGGAGCTAGCAGATAGCTGTTGTGCGATTCGTGTAGATCTGTGGGATAGTCCAAGTCCACTTCGAGCACGTAGCCTTTGTTCGAATCCTACGCGTTGCTATTCACATCAATCATCTCGGGCGAGGAGACCCATTCGAATCACCTTGTGGGGAGATTCTGACTCATGGCCCAGCCGTACAGGTTGTTGGCGTCGAGATATAATATGTGTTTGGTCGGTTTGCCGGTGTCGTGACCAGGAACGTACTTGTTGTTGGCTTTGGCGTATCGTTTGGAGGTGATGGAAATCCTGCCTCACAAGCCTTTTTCCATGAACAGGTGCATGTCGTAATCCGTCAGTAGTTTCAGCTCCACGCCGGTCTTTTTCAACAAGGCGTCCCAAGAGAGACCGGGGGAAGAGAAAAACCATGCCGGGGTCCAGGCCGTACTGTTTCGAGGTTTTTTTCTGAATATCTCGAACACGTCGGCCAGCAGCAGCACGTCCGTTTTTAAGTACAGATCGTTGTCCAACACATTAATTGCGTGCGCGTAATCGTCCTGAGAGATATTGGAATTGGTCAAGTTCCTGTAAAATTGGTCGATGGGAGGTAATCGCATCTTGTCAAACTTAGACCAATCGTCCATGTACTCGTAGGGGTAGACGCCCTTCCTCAGCAGCAGGGGTCGAGTCTCGGCGTCGGTGTATCGATTTGTGATGTCGAAGTCGTCCGTGTCGTTGGCGTTCACCAGACTGTCTAGAGACGACAGCAGGAACTGAATGCTATCGATAAATCTCAGACCATCTAACGAGAACGAGATGTATTTTTCCATGTTGTTGGGGATGCACGTTATGTTGCCGTCGACCTTCGCGATGGCCTGCATGATCAGGTGAGAATCATAACTGCAAAGATTGTGAAACACTACGGGGATTTTGAGCTTCAGGTTGCACGCGTTGTGAGCAGGCACCTCTGTACTTGCCGGTGATGTGGCAGTGATCTCTCACAACATCCCCGTTCAGTGGTTCGTTGCACACGTGGCAATTCTTAGCTTTGTTATGAGTTCGCCAGTCGTCTTGGGTCATACGCATGGGGACGATGGTGAACAACTGTTTCCTTATGATTTTGTCTTCGTTTTGCAAACACATTAGAAATCGTTTGCAGCGTCGGGACCTCGGTAGACCACGGGAGCGTTTCCCCGTCGGATCGAACAACCACGTAACCGAACCCGCAGGCTTTGTGTTCTTGCGTTTTATGCGTGAAACCTTTTTCCGGGGACAACGGCGCGTCAGTGTCGACGGTTTTGATGAGGGCTTTGAAGTCGGCATAGATGATGTAAGGCACGGGCATTTGATATTTGTGGTTGAATAATTTTACCGTGTTTTTCTTTTCTTTGGGATTGTCTATTTGGATGGCCGTCTCTCCCACCAACGCGTCGGGATTCCAGCAGGTCGGTCGCGCGAAGGCAGGCATTCGCAGAAGTGTTTCTTTTCCTTATGCTTCGATTGATCGTACAACAGTCTGTTGAAATATTTTATCCACGTGTATTGATACTTGTCGCCTTGCATGAATATTGATCATCTTGCGGTGTTCGTTTGTGAGGGAGCTGACCCTGTACACGCATCGCTTTATTCCCTTTGTGTCGTATATTGATGGCTATATCGTCGTTCTGTTTTCGATTTTGGTGACCTGGGAGATGTGGGTGTGTTCATCTATGCCGTCCCAGTTGATCCCATCATCTTCGGGATAGCTCGAAAGTCTGTCTGAATGTGCTTTGACCTCATGCAATCATCGCCTTTGTTTTTGACGTTGACAATGGCTTGCTTTTTCTTATAGTAGTATGGCAAGTCTAGGTACGACACTCCTTTGAACGGTACGTAGTTCGCTATGTCTAGATAGACCGTGTCGATCGTGTCCACGACCCAGCACGAGCCCATGTGCGTGTAGCGTTCCAGGGATTCTCGTATTTTTGCAAACCAGGTGTCTATGGACGCGGCAACGGACTTGGGCTGAGTCACGAGATCTTGCTTAGCTCTGAAGTAAGGCTGGACGTGCTAGGTGGTGCCGTCCGTCTGCTGTTTGTCCAGCGACATTTTCACCCTGAGTTGAAATTTGAGGCTTCCCAGATCGTTCAGTTCCTCGCCGACTTTATCGGCGACCAGCGGTTTGATGTCGTCGACGTCCATGTTTTTGTTGACGTTCATCCTCCAGCCTCTCAGATACTTACCTACTGAGTGCTTCGTCTGCACGAACCGTAGTTCGATGGGTTTGTGTTCCTCCAGCAGTTCGAGGAGCTCGGCTTTCCTCATGCGTGAATAACCTCTGAGCCCATGCTCCCTCGCTCAGAGTTTGAGCTGTTTCACCGTGGGTTGAGGAGGGTCGTCGTTTATGCCGAGCAATCTCAGCATCAGAGGTTTTCTCAAACGGGAGTAACCGATCACTCGGCGTTTTTTGGCAATCGAACGGTAATCATCGTTGTTATATCAATGTGTGAAAAACTTTTTCTAAATGAAAAAAAAATTATATTCATATGTGAAATCAAATCTTTAATAGGTTGTTCGCTATAGTCAGGTGTGAAGTCAAATGTCTAATAGGAATTTCATCGCTATGTTCGGCTGTGAAGTCAAAATCTCTAGTAGTTTGTTGGTGTGCAAAGTATATCTCGCTGTTAAATGTTAGCAATCCCGTCAATACGTTGGATAGATAAACTTTCAACCGACTTTTTAAAAAAAAAGTCTCTTTTCGTCAAGTAGTTGAGATGGACTCGTACCACGTACCCTCCGTGGGCTTTGCAACGACGATAATGGCATTTCACACCAACGCCGCATACTTCGCACGTGTAATTCACGAAAACCATTTCGTATGGACATCATGTGTCCGCAATATTTGGTGGTGCATTTCTTGCAGCAGGTTTCGGTTTTTCCTAGCAGCAAGTACTTGCAGTTATACGGTGCGCGTCTTCCCATCTTGATATATACACATAAGAATATTTTAGTCTAATTGTTTGGCGATCAACACGGTCGCCGCTAGACCCAGCACCACGAAAATCAGTTCCCGGTCTTTCTGTTCCGTGGAAGGCGTGTAAAACTGTGAGAGGGTGGGTTCGTTGCCGAGTGGTTCGAGTCGTTTGCCGATGAGCAGGTAGTATTTTCACATGGCGTCGTCGACGTTCTTGAGCATTTGAACGGTGTGGTTTTCGCGCAAGAGTTGGTCGTTGATGAACTGTATTCTCTGCACGCGTTTTTGGGTGTACTCGGCTTGCGCGGCTTGCAGTTTCTCCAAGACCAAATCGTGACGTTTACGCTCCGCTTCCATTTCAGCCGCGTTCGGCGTTCGTAATTTGGAGAAGAAATTCCCGGATCGATTTTGTGCACGTCCAGGTCCGTCATCACCCACGCTCTCTCCGTGTACGTCTTGTTCACCCGTAAAGTCGGGCAGAGAATGACGATGGGGTCGAACACGTCGCGATAGTATCCTTTCAGCATGTCCAGCACGAATGCCGTCTTGCTGCACCCGTCTGACCGCACATGATGGCGCAGTGGGGATCGTTAGGTAAATCAATAAATAGCTTGCATGAATCTTCCATTTTCTATATTGAGTTGCGCGTCCATAATCACGTACAAATATAATTTTAACTTGCCAGCCGGATTTTGAGCTTTTTGGTGATTTGGATGGTGATCCCCTTGCAGCCGTTGGCGATAACACGTCCGCTGCCATGCAGTCTGTAGTTGTCTGTGGATTGCATGTTCAGCCAAGTGCGTTCGCTGTCTCTTCAAAACGGCTCGTTTTCCGCCATGGGAATGATCAAGATGCCTTTTATCGATTGAGCCGGCACGTTCAGGTTGATGCTCCACAATGTGTTGCTCTTGTCCTTGACGATCGTCCAGTACCGCAACACGCAGTCTTACAGGATGGACAGCTTTTTTGAGTACTGGGTGTGAATCTGCCAGGCCAGATTAGTGTTCGTGACCATCTGCGACGGCTTTTTCTCCTGCTGTTATATTGCCGAGATTGTCTGGCGTGAAACCTTACCCCACATGGATTTTGTTCAGTACGTCATTATTCTGACTAATTCCTTGATACGTCATCGCGTTCTTCCCAGGTTCTCTAGAAGTCCGTGTAACAGTAAAACATGTCACTGTCGTCGATGCTCAGCACTGCTGATTTTGATGGTGGTTTTCTTAATGATGGCACGACCCAGGTTGTTAACGATTGTGCGTTTGTCGTTCGTGGACTCCAACGTGATGTGAAAAGCCAGTCGGGTCGTGCCAGGGACGATGACTTGTTCGCGCCCAGGTTGGGGAATTGAACCAGCAGCGTTTGGTTTTGATCAATCGTGCTCGGATTGTTGTTGATGATCACCGACTGATGCACGGCTTTGACAGCGAACTGATCTCTCGATTTTCGGAAAGGATCTAGCTTTCGTCCGTATTGCGTCATTGTTTATATTAAAAAGTATGTATATTATTAGTTTAATATAAAAAATGGCTGATGATATTCCCATGGACGGTTTTGACGTACACCAGCTGAACGACGATGATGATGCAGCAGCAACCATGGACACCTCGTTCATGGGGGACACCTTGGGCAACAAGCTTTTAAAGCAGGCTGTGGATGAGTATTACGATGCTTTAAAGCGGGATAAAAAATATGTCATACCATCGGGTCGCGAATCACCGAAGTTCAACATCGACAACGAAGGGACGCTGTGATTGAAATCTTATCTGGAGGTTGATCTCATGAACAAACACACAAGAAAACCGCTCACCCTGTCAACGCTAGCCAGTAGCCGTGGTGGTAGTCAACTGATCCAAAACGAACTGAACCTGCGAGATTACAGCGGCACACGACCAAAACAACTTCCGCCGAAGGTCGTCCGAAATCTGCCAAATGTAAGGACCGAACTCGGGATGCTGCTGCTGCTGATCTGAGATAAATGCCCTAGCCTGCCAAAGTAGCTTCGGACGAAATCGAAAAAATATTGGTCACGTACTCGAACGACGCCTTGCCCACTTTCGAATTTCCTCTCAGGGAACTTCGGGGTCTAGACAAAGCATGGGTAAACTGAACGAAATCGACGAGCACATCACTTGCGCGAAAAAGCCATGAAAGCCATGACAAAGCCATGTAAAACATAATCGAGAAAAGATTGCGCGACCTGGAAGACGAGAGACGGACCATATTGGAAGCCGCTTCCTCCAGCCGGGAAGCCCTCCGATCACAAATCAGTCGCATGCGTGAAACCATTGACCGAGTCTTGAACGAGGACACCACGTTAGCCGACAGGATCCGAATTCTGTTCCGGGATCAAGGAATCACCATCGCCAGCGTTCTCACGGCTTTGGGCTTCATCATATCGACCCTGGTCGTGTTGCTGACGGGCGTTTGTGGTGCACCACCAAGCCCAACACCACCAAGCCCATCATCATCAGGCGACGACGTCAGAGACTGGATCAAAAAACATCTGAAATCTCTCGGAGAAGCCCTGGCTAAACTGGCCGGCAAAGCTGCAGAAGGGCTGCTGGGCATCTTGGGCAGCATCGTTTCCTGGTTGTAAGGCTTCTTGTGGAAAATCGTCACGTGGCTCGGTCAAAACCTGTGGGCTTTCGTTGTCGCTGTGGTGGGTCTGGTGTACGTTGTGGCTAAGGAATTTTTAACCAAATGAGGCACAGTCCAACCGCGATCCCTGCGATCGACGTGCTGCTGACTGTTTGCCTACATGTACGGGGGCAGCTGCTGCTGTTGTTGTTGGCGTGGTGGTGCTACTTTTACTTCCGGTGTCAGTGCCACGATGCCCGTTTCAGTACTGCGGCATCGACTCGACTCACGTTATTGACGTCCTGGTTCAAGCCCAACTTTTGATCAGAGGTCGCGATGACGCTTTCGTTGTTGTAGCCCACCACTCTGTTCACCCTCAGTCGCATGTCACTCAGAGTCATGTACAGTCATGTACACGTAGTCAACTTTCGACCGGGCATATTCTAGTGCGTTTTCATAGCGTTCGATGGCACTTAGTAGATCGACCGGTCTAGCAATGGCATCCTCGACTTCAGCCATGAACTGTTTCTGCACGTCGTAAGCCGTCCCTTCACGACCCACGGTGCTGGAATGTGTTTGCGTCTGAGCGCCCAGCACGGCCCACACGTACGTTCGAATCAAATCTTTTAATCTGATGACACCGAAACGAGTAAACCCTTTCGAAGTGTCCAGCATGAACATTTTCCAATCATCCGCGGGTCCCTGCTCAAAGCTCCAAGCGCGGTAATCCTTGCTGTCGTTGAAAGCCATGTAATCGTCGTTCCACTCGTTCGTCTTGATGTAATGATACGACTTGTAACCCCAATCTTTCACTAGGTGTTTGCTGGCTTCCACAAGAGACATGTTGTGAACAATGGGAATGCCCAACCCATGGTTCTCGCCCGGCAAATGCCCATCGACCGCCTTCGGATCTAGTTCGAATTCACTGCAAACGCTTTCATATGCACGTCGATCGTATTGACTGTTTACAGCTTTCCACACATTGTCCTGTCGAATCGGGGCGCTGATTTCTTACAGGATACGTCTGATCGGGTAATACACGTGAAACGAGAATACAGACCGACTCAGCTCATCACGACGAGTGTCATTCAACGTCACACCGCACCCGATCGTCGCGCACCACGCTGCGAAATTGAATTGATTCTGACAGAACTGCATCGGGTTGTGGAACCAAGCATGTACTGTTTTCACATTCGTGACTGAAAACCCCTAAATTTTAAAGATGGCGATGAACGGAACTATGAAATGTAAACCATCCTTTGCAACGACCACAATACTCGGTTGCGTGAGATAGGTAGCAGTTATATGATCACTTTTAAAATAAAACACTCCCGGTTTGTACATATTTGAATTGTTATATTTTAGTATACATATCTACTTTTCAATATGTACGTGACGCTTCCTGGAATCACGAGCGGTGAGTCCGTTCAACTGCTGCACGCGATCCATAACACGTCTGGTCAGCTGGAAGTCGCGCTCTGTGATATCACCTACTACCCGCGATGGACCATATCAACGGCAAAAACAACAGGATTTTCATCAATAACGCCCGCAACAGACGGCTACTACAGCCTGTGCTCGCTCAACGAAGAAATCTTCAAACCCGTGAGAGCCAAACTCAAAATGAACGACTCAAAAAGCACGGTCATGTTAGCCAACAACGGTAGAAACGACTTGAGACTCAAGTTCAAGGCGAACGACCTTTCACACTGATAAGAGCCGTGCCAGTGAAAACGGAAAAGTACAATGATGGCAGAACCGAAACGTTTTCGTTGCGGCATTGCAAGAAATTAACCTGAGGCACATCACGGAATTGAAAATGCATCGCAATGAGTGATCTCCACTCGGGACACGCACGATTCGATTCGAACCCGTATTCGACGGCAAACTGTACGTACTTTGGTAACTGAAATGCAGCATTTACAAATGCGTCGAACTGCCGCTTCCTCTACCGCTGCTGGTGGTGGTGGTGGCAATGACCTAGACGATTTTGTCGATACCGAAGGAGTGGTCAACAACACTCGGTACAACCTGATACGCAACGACGAGGACGAATGGACGATAACCCCAGCGTTCCGTGGCAGGCTGTCCCACCTGGACGACATCGAGACCACTGCCGTCTCCAGAAGCACGCAGTCCACTCTCATCTTCAACGACGACAACAAATGGTTATTAGTGCCATCCCAAATCGACTGGAATCTCAACATCACGCTCGACTGTCCCCTCGTTTTCACGAACAACAAAGATCACTACCTGTCGAAAGACATGAACAACGGAAAGCCCACATGCTGTTGAGCAAATTCGGGACGCAAAACGTGGGATTGTAGATGGTGTCTGAATTCGACAGTGTGGTAGACGTCCTGGACAATCTGCCAGCGAAATCCACGCTGTACATCCAAGTCTACCTCGGAGAACCCTCGTCGGCGCGTGACGTCGTCGAAATCGTGAAAGGGATCAAACTCTGCTGGGCCAAATAACAACAATACCAAGTTTGCTCCGTTTACGTGCGGGTGAACGTAAACGCCTACACCAGTCTGCAGGGAGTCACCGTTACCGTGGAAGACAAGATATCGCTCACCAAAATTTTCCTACTTGACAACATACATCTCATGGGTTCAAAGTGCACGTCCGAGGAATTTTCCGATAACCAATTGAAAACCATTTCATAATTTTGTATAAAACAACCGATGAACAACCATCATCCCAATGTAACGCTAGCCGATCTCGGGACACGCGGGGATTCGATCTGCCCGGCAAGGAAAACACCTTGTACGTCCTGCACTTAAAAGATAACGTATGAGAGCGGGTGTCACTAGCAGACTTCAAACAGCCAGACTGGTTGATCGACATGGCCGTCACCTCACCCATATCTTTTAAAAACAATGGTTACGTCTCCAAAATTACGAACAACGGGATCTTCGCACGTCTTTCACTCCAAAGCGAATACCAGGTCACACGGGCAACATGTTAGCTTCACAATGACGTGGCTCCATATTTACGGTTTGATGTACCTGATTACCAACAGGATTTTTTCGATTCAATTTTGACTATCAAATCTCACACCACGCTCGTAATGGATGTCTATCTCGCTGACGCTCGTGGGAGGTAAGAACGAACACTATTGACTGGGTTGATAATACAGTGGTTCGACAGACACAATCACCAACAGTGTCGCATCGTCATAAGACCGGGATCAACACCCTTAATAAGCCTCGATGGAATGTGTGTTATAGAAGGAAATTCGATTCACGTCTCGAATATTTACGTGTACGATAATCTAAACCTGACCAGCCTCAAATACATTGATCAGATATTAACGGAAACCAATTAAATATTATTTTATAAAAAAATATATATATACACACACAGGATAGGACTGTACCCAGTCGTGGATGAAGTAGCAAAAACACTGGAAACCGTAGACGGGTTTCATTTGCGACAGATATGTGAGATCAAACAACTAGAACGTGAACGCGATACGCGGCCGGCATTACAGAAAAATATGACAGGGGCGTCAATTCCGTGGACGGTGTTGACAGCGCTATGGTTTCAGTCAGCATGGGATTAGGTGTAGCAGGTATCAGGTTATTATCCACCATCGTGGCCGCACCCATGGTGGATGAACGGATGAAGACGGCACAGCACAGGTTAATAAATAAATAACTTTGTCTGTGATCGTGCTTCTCGAACACCTGGCTGTCCCTTTCTCTGCACTCCTTCCTCGTAACAAACAGTGAACTGTGTCAATATTTTAATGATAGTTTGTTAAACAACTTTTTAATTTTTAGGACAAAAATTCTGCAAAAGCCTCACAGAGTGGGTATGATGTTTTGATTATGATCAGCGTTTCATTGAGTATGTTATGTTTATTAGTTTTCGAGTTAGATTGCAATTCATCGGTCAGCTTTTGAGCCAAACGGTCTGTAGTCTCTACACTGGCTCCCCATCTCTGCAAAAATTACCTTCAAAATCCTCGTTCTGACTCATGACTGCCTCTACAACGATAACTTTCCCGACTATCTCAAACATCTATCGTCTCCGTGTATGTACCTCAGCGAAGTCTCCGTTCCTCCTCTGACTCTCTCCTCACCCAACACAGATCTCCAAACCAACTGTCTGACCGAGCCTTCTCCTTTGCCAGCCCTAAACTGTGGAACTCTCCTCCAAAGGAAATCAGGAACACTTCATCGAAAGAAACTTTTAAATCTCTGCTAAAGACCCGTCTATTCACTGCTGCCTTTCTGTAAAGTTATATGAACTATTTCCTTCCCCAATATTGTCACTGCGCCTCTGAGCATCTCTATGGAGGATAATAGGCGCTTTATTAATACATTATTATTATTATTTCAAACTTTCCACCCACATTAAGCGGACACATAGTAGTATAATTACATAATGTTCAAAGCGCCGTGGGGCGGTGGGGTAGCCTAGTGGTTAAAGCGTTGGCTCGTCACGCCAAAGAACCGGGTTCGAATCCCCACATGGGTACAATGTGTGAAGCCCATTTCTGGTGTCCCCCGCCGTGATGTTGCTGGAATATTGCTAAAAGCGGCGTAAAACCAAACTAAGTCAGTCAGTCAAAGCGCCATCAAGGAGGCCTACTCACTCAACTCAAATCAGGTGGATTTTTTTCTCTTGTTAAACATTCATCAACGCGCGTTCAAACATGTCCACTATGTTATTAAACTCCGCGGAATGATGAATCCCTCCTGCAGATCTAGACCTGCCCGACGTATAATGGAGGTAGAGTGAGTGAGTGAGTTTAGTTTTACGCCGCACTCAGCAATATTTCAGCTATATGGCGGCGGTCTATAAATAATCGAGAGCAGACAATCCAGTGATCAACACCATCGATCTGCGGAATTGGGATACGATGACATGTGTCAACCAAGACAGCGAGCCTAACCTCCTGATCCCGTTAATTGCCTCTTACGACAAGCATGGGTTACTGAAGATCAGTTCTAACCCGGGTCTTCACGGGTTTAATGGAGGTAGAAGAATATGACGAATGCACCAAAGTTTAACAGTAAAATTTCCACCTCGTCCTATCTCATACCAATTCGTTGCTTGAACAAAGTCTCCTGTCAAAGGTGGAACCAAACGTGTTGCTTGTGTTTAACCGTGGATCAGGACCAAAAAACTAAAGCTGCCGAACACGGCCATGAATCCTCTCCGTCAAAAACGTTGGCTATCTTAAGCTGACTTGAAGGTGAGATCACAAGGAAATTACCGGCAGAGTCTTCTAATCTGTAGAAGGTTCTTCACACCTTTGTTTCTGGTTGTATCCATTTTTTCATGCATCCACACAAACACGAATTAAAAATCTCAACGTTTTTATTCCAGAAACAGTAAACATAAATTCTTTGAAAACAAGCACGTTAACATGGCAGTAAATTGAGCAGATCTACGTCTAACACCATTATTATACTAATTCACAAAACTAAACATTGGGATCTGGAAAAGGCACTCTCATTACACACTACCATCATAAGCGATTATGTATTTTCAATTGATAGTTTTGTAACTTGAACAAATAGATTACCTTTGCTTGAAAGGCAATTTAAATGTTAATTGCTTTTCTAAACTCAGCTGTGTGATCAGTAAAGTTCGCAGGAATACAATTCATACATATCTTACACACGCTGCGCGTGGTTTTGTGTGTTTAATTAGAGCATTCAACGCGTTTCAGTGTGAGGAAAGCATTAGCTTCATCAGTAAGAACTACAAAATACAGTTCTATAAAGAAACGCCCCATACGGCACGCGTCGTCAATACTTTACTGGCTTGTATAAACGCCCGGGAAGTATTAACGGTGAATGACCTGGGATCGAGCTGAGTAAGCTCACGTTGGTAGATATCTGCAAGCGCAGTTAACGATACGACTGAGACCTATTGTTTCTGTTAACGATACGACTGAGACCTATTGTTTCTGTTAACGATACGACTGAGACCTATTGTTTCTGTTAACGATACTACTGAGACCTATTGTTTCTGTTAACGATACGACTGAGACCTATTGTTTCTGTTAACGATACTACTGAGACCTATTGTTTCTGTTCATCCACACACCATGCTCTCAAGACGTATTTCTACCAATCATACATCAATACATGCAGTCTTTTAAAGACACATTACATTCACGAGAATAGCTGCCATGTTTGATAGAACTTGCATCACTTTACAATTAAGGCAACGTGGATTTCGATCAGTTTTTCTGATTTCTACAGATTGTTTAACAGAATAATAATGGTATTTATTATTCTCAATGTACGCAGAAACTTCTCTTATTAAATAGCATCTGTGGTGTTTTACGTTTGTTTTAATGTTTTACTGGTACAGCCTATGCGTCTTTCCGAATTTCTTAACAGATATATATGCCGACACTAAAGTTCAAGTATATTATCAAAGATACAATTGATAATTCTGAGACATTTTAAATATTTCAATATATGTAAAAAAATATCATCAAATAAAATGATATCGGAATGAGCGTTCCAGCCGTATGGACCACGAGAGTAGTTTCTCGCCTTGGTTTGACCTGGAATGAGGGCCTTCAACACACACAATATGATGAAAATGTATGGCATAAACCTGGGTGTCAATACACTGTTATACAGAGTACCTTACAAACCAACGTGTCATTGGACTCAATACAAACGTGTTTTGATGTTATAGGCTACCAGACATGTTGAACTATTGTTCTAACCTTAGCTGCACAGTGAATGTAAAGGACACTTGGGGAATGACTAATGAACCGAATGGTGCTGAGATCATAATCATAATCATGATAAATGAAATCGTTGCTATGGCAACCGCAGTCCTCCAGTGAGCCATTCGTCACCATTCGCAACTTTCCGCTATGTCTTCGAGGCCTAACGGAGGGTTGCGAGTTGCTATGGATGGAAAAGGCAATGCTAGACGTCTTTCCAGGACAGGACGTACGATATTAAACCCCGTGCATGTAAATTCACGAATGGATACAAAACTTGATATAAAGACGCGTGAAGGCACGAATGAATAAGTTACTTGTAACCGAAAGACACATAAAGTCATGAATATATAACCTACTTGTAACGGAAAGACGCGTAAAGTCACGAATGAATAAGCTACTTGTAACGGAAAGACACGACAAAACACGATGATAAACAACACACAGATAAACAAAATACAAAACTTTCGGATTTCAATGTCTCGATGACAAGATGGAGATGTAATCATATATATGTCAGTGGACAGTAACACAGGCTGATTTCTCTGGGCCGTTTTGATTCGGCTTATGTTTAGCTTGAGAAGCAAGTGTCCTAAACTGGTTCTACTGTTTCTACTGGGGCCAGTCTAGTCTCCAGTCTTGCGTCATGGTTCCAAGCGAGGCGAGCTGCTATTGCTGTGTGACTACAGTTGGACTAACGACACATGGAATATGGAGTCAAAATATATCTATACGTCAAAATACAATTATTTGTTCGTCGGATGTAACGTCAATGTCCCTCCTAAGATTCCGTATTACAAGCGAATGGCATGCGAACGATTTTAACTTTCTTCCCATACAAGGCACCTAACTGCCTCACCAGTAATATTAGAAAACTTCCCTTATCTCACTGATGGTGCACGTCGTGTATTTTTGTACCAGACATTGGTCGTCCATTCAAGACGCTTATTTCTATAATGGTGCTTAAATTTGTCCTAATTTTGGCATCGTTGGGGTTTAACTTTTACATTGGGTCCTAATCGGTAGTGATAATTTTCATTATGAGACATATGTATGTCACGTGTTACAGTAGGCGTTCTAGCCTTTCGGTATCGTTCGATGACTTCCAGAGCAGATACATTAAGATATGCAATAGCTGTTAACAACTTTGCATACCCGAAAACGTTACCATTTTGAAGCAAAATCGTTCTGTCCCAGGGACTAGCTATTCCGGAAATTCGGGCGATTATAATACAGACTGTACTGCCCATGGTTTAAAAACTTGTTGCACACGTGTCTTTTGATGTAATGACGGCTCCGACGAACAAATAAGCCTTTGCGCGGGAAAAACTAAACCATGATGAACTATGATGAGTGACCTTGACCTCCAGGGAATCAAGTTACACAACTCTGAACTCCATTGATCCATCAACACCAGACAGTTGGTCCGAGGAGAAGGATGCCTCAACCTCCCGAAGGCCGCGACGGCGCGGGGTGATCTCAAACTCGACGTTTATGGTTTCGTTTGGTCCAATGGCTTTTCTGAAAGGCAACGTGAAAAGACATTACGGACTGCTCCTGGGGTGGTCTTAAAAACAGCATAATAATTATGGCGAGTCCACATAGGCATAGAATAACAAAATATAGATAATCGAATGATAATTATACAGCTGTGTAGCCTTGGCAAGGGTAATCTGTATGTGTTGAACTCAATCTACACTACAGAAGTCACTTACCCAAGCCGTCCGAATGTCAACTTAATGAGGGTAAATTCTCGACTGTGGATCAAGTACCGTCGGCTATAGAGCGACCTTCACACGGCAAACCTAAGTTTGACAACACATGTTTGAGAGTGTGAACATTCCAACAATCAACACCAATATCATAGTTGTCAAACTGTTGTCGAGAAATAGGATCGGTCTCTATTCTCATCAACGTTTCCATCAAACTTTCGGTGTTGTCAGACTCGAGTTTGACGTGTGAACGCCGCTTTAGACAAGCTCTACACTACTCTTGTTGGCAATAGAGAATTCCGAACAAATTCAAATTCAAAGGCAAATTCCATTATTGGAATAGCTCGTAAAACGGTAAATGTGTCACAAGAGTAGCCACACAGGCCATATTGTATTGCTCAACACGGTGTACAGATATAGATCCACATGCCGAAAATGAATAATTTCATTAGCTTCCTTAGTTTGTGTCGGTAGTATATTTTTGAACAACAATCAACGGGGGTTGCAGTCATGGATTTGGTCTTCGCGCGCACACGCGCGTGTGTTTTCGTGTGTGTTCGTGCGTGCGTTTTGATTGGGGAAGGGGGGAACCCCTGTTTTCATACACCCTACATATTACGTGCGCCTTCGGATATTGTGAACCCCCGAATATGCAGTTGCCCTTCCCAATATTCTGTTTTACATGTTTTGCTTGTATTCCAAAGGTCACGATGGGGTGTTTCATATACATAACTTTATCGCTTCCGATACGGATGGTGGTGGTTTGACGGCAGGGTGTGTCTCGTCTTCATCATCAGACGAGTCGTCGTTGTGACAGGTGCTAATTCTTCCGTTTCCGTAAAATCACTAATCTGCCTTTTGAACTCACCCGACAATAGCGGAAAGGTGCGAGCCGCGCTGGTTTGTTAATTGGATCAGTTACATGTAGTTGGATCACCAATTAACTTCTCATTGACTGACTTCGGCTTATGTATACAAGATTACTATTGATTGAATCTCAAGGGACCAAATTTCCATTTCGAGTCATCGTGTGTATTTATGAGACGAATTCGTGTAACCGGAAATCAAATGATGACAAAAATAGCAGGGAATGGTTGGGACCGACAGGTACTTCGTGTTATGCATAATATTCGAGACACCGGCATTCGACTCATCGGGATTTGACTGTATATGCACACACTTACTTGTGATCTATCTGCTGGGCCTTGACCGCTGACCCTCCCTCAACCTGAATCGAGGCTCCGGTGATTTTGATGTCCAGAGGATTCTTGAAGGTCACCTTTCCAACATACCTTTCCTTGGGATGGATTTTATCAGGAACCTGGAGAAGACGAATACAATATCTTAACTTGGCTGTCAGTGAGTCTAACAAATAGACTAAACAGTTGGAATAAACAATATTTATCACCCATAAGCATTTGTACAACACTTTGGCAAATATAGATTTTTCCGTTTTTGGAGTAATTATATTGTCTGTGGGTCAGGGGCGGTGGGGTAGCCTAGTGGTTAAAGCGTTGGCTCCTCACGCCGAAGACCCGGGTTCGATTCCCCACATGGGCACAATGTGTTAAGCCCATTTCTGGTGTCCCCCGCCGTGATATTGCTGGAATATTGCTAAAAGCGGCGTAAAACTAAACTCAGTCAGTCAGTCTGTGGGTCATTTGCATTATATACAACTCAAAAGAAGTTTAGAAACACCGTGTTCTGTCATATGACATGAGTTTAACTGTCATCCACATATTTGCTACAGTAAAAAAATTCCCTAACCCGTGTAAAGTAGTATATATTAAAAGGAAGTTTAATATTGAAACATATGTTAGGGTTTCTATGCAGTGTGTGGTATATATGTTAATATGTAACACAAGTCGTATTTAAGGTAGTTTCCTTTGGATCAAGTGCAAAAGGGACATTTACGGTAGAATTGGTGGTATTTTTTTAAATCAAGATACAGTTAACTAACTATTGAATGTAATTTTTAAATAGACTTTTGTTATATTGCGTGATATAAAATCGTAATGTGTATTGCATTTCATTCTGTTTCCTGACGATTTTGCTGAGCTGAGTAAGCCATTGTTTTGTTGAATGACACTTTGTTGAGCTGGCTGACTTATGTATCTGTTGAACGGAATATCATTGCGTTCATTCAGATGCTATGATGAATGACATCCTCTGATGTTGTGTATCAATTTTAATAGCGTCTTTGTCTTTAATCCGACCACATAGTATTGAATGTCATCTTCTTTTGATATAAAGGTTATTGTGTCTTAGTGTGGAATAAATTTTGGTAGTTGTAAAACGACAAAACCCTTAGAGTCGATTGTACGATTCCAAAGGAATTACGTCCAAAGGTTTATGAATCACTATAAATAAGAATGGTGGTATGCCATGATCAGGAAGGGATGAGTGTGTCTTGTCCCATCGACTGCACCTGTCACAAACACATGCAAAGGCATGACAATTGTTCAACTGAAACAAAACACCATCAGCTATGTAATGCCACTTACTGAGATGATTAGTGGTGGTTTAAGAAGACAGAATGATTCTGTGTCGGCCCACAGCTGTTTAGTCTCCATCACTCGGTAGTTGGAGCAAGCCTGGAAGGTAGCCTCAGCGTTCAGTTTGTTCTGGAACAGCTGGCGGCTGATCTGCACCTTGATCTTCTCCTCTGAGAAATACAATTCAACAAGTGTCAACACAAGGCAGACATCATCAGACAAGGCTATTCCGGATCAGAGAAGTATGGAATCTTGGAAGGGGCATTGTCGCGTTATCACCCTTCATAAAACACGATATTTGCCCATGATGTCCACCACTGATCTGCCTGGGGCAGGATCGATTATAATATGCTCAGGTATTTGGATTATCCAATAGTCAAAAATTGCTACACGCCTGACAAGGGATAAGTTAAGCTACCATTTTCTCACAGCTACAACACACGCACGCACGCACGCACAAAAATGTTTGCTCGCAGGCCGAGGGTTCCAAGGTATCATCTTTCACAGAGTTGCGTCCCTTAGTCTTTATCCGCAAGTGCATTAGGTTCCACTACACTAAATCAGAATCACGTGCTCCCTGAGCGAGTAGCGTATGTTAACATCTGAAGAGATAGAGACATGTTACAGCTATGATTGGATGAAATAGTGTAAGATTTTATGTTTTTTAAAAGCACATCCATCCAGTAATTAATACTGACCACAATTTTAAGTATTTAGTGCTGTCATTTTTATCACCATGACTTACACTTAATCTGTGTACAGATATTTTCAAGTAGGTGACATTTGGTGCGGAACTGGGGTTAATGTGTGTTGAGGTGTTGTTTTTATAGCATTGTTTCTGGGAATGTTTTTATAGCATTGTTTCTGGGAATGTTTTTATAGCATTGTTTCTGACTTTTGTCACAAATCTTTGCTTGTGCGTTTTGAGGTTGTCAAAACATTACTACAAGTACAACTACATGGCTTCCCCAAGTGATACCCCAAGTGACATCCCCCAAGTGACTTCACTCAAGTGACTTCTTCTTAAAAGTATGCCAACATCACCCGTGAGGCTCTTGAAGGTTTCAAGTCTTACGGCCAGGAATGTCAGAAGAAGCGCAAGCGCCCAAGGGTGTGGTGGTACGTCCCATTCTCACACAGGAATTTGCCTCGCGTGCACAAATTGATCTTATTGATATGCAGTCCATGGCCCAAAATTCGTTCAAGTGGATCATGGTCTATAAAGACCACCTGACCAAGTTTATCATTCTACGAGCAATAACCTCAAAGCGTGCTTTATTGTTTATGTAAAACATTTCTCGTCACTATATGGCTGAAATATTGCCGAGGTGACGTTAAATTCTAACTCACTCACTCACTCAAAGCGTGCTGCTGAGGTTGCCCGTCATCTACTGGATATTTTACTTCTTGTTGGCGCCCCATCTATCGTCCAGAGTGACAATGGAAGTGAATTTACTGCCAAGGTTATCTCTGAACTGAAACTGGTGTGGCCCCGACTTGTCATGGCTCATGGTAAAACTCGACACCCTCAAAGTCAAGGGTCTGTGGAAAGGGCAAATGGTGATATCAAGGACATGCTTGTTGCGTGGATGGGAGATAATAATACAAATGATTGGTCTGTGGGCATAACATTTGTACAATTCCAGAAAAATTCCAGTCTGCATTCTGGGATGCAACGATCACCATACGCCGCTATGTTTGGATGTGATTGACTGTAACATATACATGGGATGGCTGTTGACAGCCTGGATGATATTTTAAAAAGTCTATGGGAAAACATTTGGTGTTGTGTAACCAATAAGAATGTTACATTTGCCCCGTTTATCCCTATTTGTCAGGACAGTAGCCATGCTGGGGGCTTCACAATTGTGACATCTGAGATCTACATCGCGTCAACACCCAAAGCAGCGTAAACTCACTCACACAGTCCCAATTTTTTACTCACGTTGTTTGGCTTGGATTTTCACGTCCGTCTCTTCTGTTTTAAGCCGTTGTGCGGGATTGCCTGTGTAGTATGACGTCAGCACGGACATGCGCCCACGGATAGTTCGCGCCTGGCTGGATTTGTTCCTTATAACCATGGTAACCACGAAGTCTTCTGACACGGTGCCAGTTTCAGGTACATCGAGGGTAAACTCGACGTCAGAGTCCAAGTTCTTGCTGTAAATATTTTCGTCTTCCCGAGAACTGAACTGGTTGACGAACTTGACAACTTGCCTCTCCTTGTCCGAACCTGTCACAGAACCATTACGGAGAAAGATGACCAGGGTCGCGTATGCCGTTTAGTATGAACGAATGAATGGATGGATGGATGGACAAACGAACGAACGAAGATACAAACAAACAAACAAACAAACAAGTAACCCTTTTAGGACAATGGTCCTGAACAGTTCTGCTGTCGTACTGGACCTACTGAAGAGAACTGAACAGTACCAGTATGTGACACCAGGGCCTAAGTCACGTGGAAATGTTACCATCTATGGCATAAAACAACGTTAACTGACTACTACCTTCTTTGTACTTGTACAGGTGGGTGACATCCTCCCGTAATGGAGAGTTCTTGGCTTTGGTGCTGATGAACTTCCCGACGGCGTGGCTGTTGATACGGATCACGTCCATAGCGCCATCCTCATCCACCTGCAACACGGTGGCTGGTGTTACCTGACTGGCTTGATATGATATCTAGCTTGCTTCATAAAATACAGTCGATGTTAACACAACATGTTTGGACATGATGAAACTGTCATTCAACATAAAACATTGTATATCCACACTGACTCATATCATAGATGGGAAGCGCTTATTGTAATGGTTTAGGTTTGTCAGTAGTTTGCGTAAGATTGTGGGTATCAACGCAGTGGTAAACGTCATGGACCTTGTGATAGATGCCTTCACGATTAAGGTGACACTTCATGGAATACTGGAGCAGAGTGAAACCAAACTGACTCACACTCTCTCATACCGCCCATGTTGGACCTACCTTCCAGTGGACCTTGTCGCCGTTCACCTCGCTGAAGATGAAGCCAGTGTCGTAGCTGAGGTACACGTGGCCTTCCTTGATGGCCTTGAGAGACGCTGGGCCACACCGCATCACGCCTGGCAAACATGAAGTAGCATTTATATACAACAGGTTAGGGACAAAAGACAAAGTGTCAGCAGAATTGGTGGACCTTGGTGGAGTGTCCAGAACAAGTACACGATGTTTGTGACTTTACGTTGCTTTTCATTTTGGAAAAATAATCCCAGAGCAACATATGTTAACGTCAGTTTATGAACACGGAATAATATATATCCAAACTCACAGATGGTTCTAGGATAATCCAGTGTACTATTTCTCTATTCATCCATTGGATAAATTATGCTACACAGCTCGTTTTGACACCTGTTACAATTGGAATGACATTGAAAACAACCATAATAATATCAGCTGTCTAATCAAATCCAAGTTATCTATAAGGGAATGATTTCCCTATCACAGGTTTCAATAAATAGCTGAGATAAAACATACCGAAGGATGTACTGTCAATGTTACTTTGGTACTGCTTCATGACAAAAATATTTATTATTTTTGTCCGGATTTACTTCTTGATTTATTATTTATATATTCTAAAAAATATTTTAAAGACAATTTTGAAATCTTTGTTTTGGTATTATTTTTTATGTTATTTTGAAGACAAGTTCCAAGGTCATCTGACCGTCTTCACCGTACGTCAGAGTGGAGATTGTCTTCATGTAATCAGCACTGAACATATATACGCGTTTGAGCTGCTAGGTGTTACCTTCGCTGAGTTCCTGTGGTGTGGAATCGTGAGCCTGCCAGCCGTCATATCCGGCAGGGAGATCAAGACGTCGCAGGTACGACTCATTCCATACGTGAAAGTTCCTGGGAATAGTGCCAGAACCTTTATACAACTCGGTTGGAATAAATACACAGTGGTCATATTGACCTCAAACAGGATAGCTATTGATGCAGTGCAACAAGGACATACGATGGATAACATACAATTTCCTCCTTTGTAACCGCATTTTCAAAAACAAACTGATGAATATATTTGCTGTGGCCCTTGTCTGCAATTTGTGACACACATCACATATTTACACGCCACTTGACACTCTGCGTTCAATACATATGTCACACATATTACACTTGACACATTACATATTACATTACACTTAACACACACATTACGCCACACACACATATTACACTTGACACACATATTACACTTGACACACACAGACATTAGACCTGACACACATTACACACATATTACACCTGACACACATATTACACACATGACACATATTACACTTACACATTACCATTGGACACACATATTACACCTGACACACATACACTTGACACACATATTACACTTGACATACATATTACACTTGACACACACATTACACTTAACACACACACATATTACACCTGACACACATATTACACTATTACACTCTTGACACACACATTACACTGACACCTGACACATTACACTTGACACACATTTACACTTAACACAGACATTACACCTGACACACATATTACACCTGACACACATATTACACTTGACACACACATTACACTGGACACAGACATTACACCTGACACACATATTACACCTGACACACATATTACACTTAACACAGACATTAGACCTGACACACATATTACACTTGACACACATATTACACTTGACACACACATTACACTTGACACACATATTACACTTGACACATTACACTTGACACACATATTACACTTGACACACATATTACACTTGACACATTATTACACACAACACAGACACTGGACACAATACTGACACACATATACACTTGACACATGACACTTGACACATATTACACTTGACACACATATTACACTTGACACACATATTACACTTGACATATACACTTGACACACATATTACACTTTTACTGGACACACAGACATTACACTTACACTTGACACACATTACACTTACACACACATTACACTTGACACACATATTACACTTGACACACGTGTTACACTTGATACACACATTATACTTGACACACACATTACACTTGACACACATATACTTAACATACACAGTGCACTTGGGACACATATCACATTTGACATACATATGATACTTAACACATATTACACTTGGCATACATATTAGGCAGATCACATTTTGGTTTGGTTTTCGTTAATTCAAGTTTCCAATAGGAATCGGACAAGGACGTCTAGAACTGATCTCTACGTGTAGGGCGACAATCAGCATACCATACGGAATCGTCCATCCACTCTACGGGTTCGGAATCCTCGTCCCAATGGGAGTCGATGGTCATGCTGTTATCGGTGTCGTGGGCAGACTCGAAGTTGGTCACAGATCGTGTAGGAATACCCAAGCTTCGCAACACTGGAGAAGAGAGCACAGAGAGGCCATGACCTTAATCAAATAGGCGCGGAGGAGGTCTAAGGCGTGTGGAAGGTTAACCTGGCTATCCCACATGGGTATATTTGGCGTCCTTATCATCACGTCCAGGCGTTCCTAGCTGACGGGCGGATTCAAGTTTTTAAGACAATATCAATTGTTTTCATGACAATATCAGGTGTATCCGCTTTGCAATGAATGTTACCATCGACTGTATTATGTTGTATTGATATTGTATTTATGTACGTGAGCTGTACATTTATAGTGACCGTATTTGCGTGCTGCTTGTAACGCAATTTTGATGCCGACTTGTTGCTACTTAGCCTATATTTATCTTACACAGTACACCGGGGGACGGTCCGGTAGTCCTGTGGTTAAAGCGTCCTTCTTCTCGCCTAAGGCAAGGGTTTGATTCTCCACATGGACTATATGGTGAGGTCACGCGCCGTGATATTGCTGGAATAGTGCTAGAAACGGTACAAAAAGTCAAAACTCATACATTCACAGAAAGCGCAATGGAGTGATTGTGTTAAAAATGGCTTTTGGGCAAAATATAACATGTAATGATTTTACCAACTATCGACAGGGTATTTTTTATGTGACATATAGTTTAAGCATGTTTATACACGAATAAAACGCTGGCATTAAACTATAGACGAACGGGCAACTGTGCATAGGCTAGTTCAGAACATCAAATCGAAGAATATATATTTTATCCTAAATGTACACACCCATAAAAAACTCACTGACACACTGAAAATCCGTTACCATGTCACAAACAGGCAATTAAATAAAATAAGTAAAAGTACAACCCGTTTAATACAAAATATAATATAACAAGTCTCAACCTACACGTGGTTACCACTCCAGAGAACACCCAACACTGGCCATATTTCACCGGCTTTCTGGTCCTGTAAAACTGGTCCAAGATGGCAACACTTCCGGGCCACGCCCAAGGCACAGTTGTACCTTTAGCGTAGGGCTCTGACCACCGTCCCTCCAGAACTCCGTTGTCGTCGTTGCTGTTCGTCTAAAAATGATGTAAAATGACGTTAAAATGCTGTTACATGCATCGGCAATGTCACAGATTTTGCGAGCACAACATATCTTCTACAAGATAGAAGGATCTGGTATTTGTCCCCACAATGTGTGCCGAGGATGTTTCAATATTCATTGAACAAGAAATTATACTGAACATTTTGTTTGCTGTGCCCCAGCACATTCACCTTGTTTCAGCTATATGTCGGCGTCCTGTAAATAATCGAAACTTATACAATCAAGTTATTGATATGACTATGAATATCAACACATTCAACCCATTCCTCTACAACCATAAGTACTGATAACCATAAACAATCCATATCTTCATTAAACGTTGACAAGGTGATAGCATGAATTTGGGTGACATGATATAACTATTGGTAAAAATCAGAAGAGGGACATCCTCTTAATAGTGTAGATATTCCCATAGTAACCAAAATGCCATTTGAAACAGAACGTATTATAACAAGTGCTGTTTTCATTTGGACCTTATGCAGTCTATTATCTACGTGTTTCAACTGAATACGTTTATGGCATTTCTTCTCTTTCAGGGAACGTTTTTAACAGGCAAACACTAATTGTCTATTAACTTGCTCCCGTACACAGAAAGGTAATCATTCATACTTGATTTGGAGTATGTGTAATATTTCGCACCAACCATACCATTTGTTTGATTTCGTTTCTGATATGATCTCTTAACAAATCAAACAAAACGCGGTAAACGCTGTGAGAATGTGAACATCGTTTGTCAGATGAGACGCCAAAGAGTAACATGAAAGTGTAAATGTGATTTGGTTAATATCTGAGTAACAAAGACTTAACTTAAACAGCTAGAGTTCATCATTCTCGGCGGTGGATCCATCTTATGCCAATAGTGATTGTCATTCACCATAGTATAATGGCTGTAAAATGCACTGGATAACTCAGGACCCGAAACGACACATATGAGGTAGCGTGGTAGTATTGGTGTGCTCCCATGAGCGTTAAATACGTCTATTGTACATTTCAAACAAGATATCTTGTTGACTGTTGTTTGGCGCCGCATTCAGCAAGAGTCCTGCTATGCAAACATAGCCTAAACCAGGGAAAACGTGATAAGAAACCAGAATGTTTTTAAGTAGCCATAGTAGCGTGATATCACCTCAGTTAACGAACCTGACCATCCAAATCCACAAAGTCCTCCTACGACAAACGCGTGTTGCTAGGGACTTTTTAGTTGCGAGGACCTTCTGAGGGTTTTCATACAGGAATGTTTCATAACGTACAAGTCCTTACCATGGCCGCGATAGCCCGGATGACAGCAACTGGGCTCCCTCTCGCTGTATCCCCGAGTTCCGCATTCTCCAGCAGCAGCAGCGCGGCATCCAAGCAGGGGTCATCGAACTGGTCAAGAGGAAGCCAACACAAACTATTAATACTTATAACTTGGTTGCCCAAACTAAACGATAACTAAATAGGCCCCTTTTAAACATGCGACTAAATGACATGAATAGATCGCTATATTCAAGGATTAGGTAAAATAGAACAGTTTTGACAAACTGATAGTATGATCGTCAGTCTAACAGTTAGTAGGTAAATAACGATTCGGAAGTATTCGACAAGCTTGATAATGGTGTAAGAATCTACAGCACAGACATCGCTTTATGTAATAAATAAGAAGCTGTTATTCATAAAGTCATATAAAACCCCTTTTCGAATGACTTAAAGTGTAACGTGACCAATTATGTCTGTGACGTCATGATATGAACATCCTGGATTCGAACCTAAGTTTTATTGTGAGTGTGCGGTCTTTTGTAGATCAATAGTTCAGCCAGTTTCGGCTGTGAGACATAAAACTGAGCTTCAATCACAGTAGGAAATCGAACCCTAGCCTTGAGCGTGAACAGCGAACGCATCCACCACTAGGCCACCTCATCGTGTAGTGTAGAGCAAGAGAAGAGCATCTCCAGATCACTACAAGACTTGGTAGATGGAAGATATAAGAAGGCAGACAAGGAGTCATTAGGAACCGTCCATAATTTATGGCAAGGGTGTGTCTGTGTGTGTGTGTGTGTGTGTGTGTGTGTGTGTTTGGGGGTGTTGATGATTTTTATGCAGAAGCATGTGCAATGTGAATGACCCCAACCCCCCTTACAATTTACATACAAAATAAGTGGACCCCCACCCTTGCATATCATGTACAAAATCAATTACCCTTCTCCCCTTCCCATACGTTTTAAGCATAATTTATACACATTTATGTGTACAAAATTGCTGACCCCCTTGTACATGTGTACAAAATTGATGACAAACCCCCCCACCCTCACCTCCCCAGAAGAAAATGAGTGACCCTTCTTAACATCATCATCACCCCAAGCCATAAATTATGAACGGTCCCTTATATCCGACTGATATACGGGAACTACATATAGGGACCGTCCGGTCGCTGGTGGCCTAATGTTCCCTTGATCATGTCTGAACCCAATCATTATGGGATCGTGGGTTCAACCAACGTTCAAAGCAGCGATAAGCCCTCACTCACTCGATGGCGACTGGTTCACTCACCTGTCCGAAGTTCCATGGCCTGCCCCTGTTGTTCCTGGCTGACCCAACCCATATACGGCCGGTGTCTCTCAGCACATACTCGTCCCTGTCACTGCTGTCAGCCATATACACCGTGTCATCTGTGGACAAACAGGACCGACAATTAACAATATAAATGACCCACATATGTGCCATAACACAGTCCAAATATACAATATAGGTCTTATCTGAGCCTAAATATACAATATAGGTCATATCTGAGCCCAGATATACAATATAGGTCATATCTGAGCCCAGATATACAATATAGGTCATATCTGAGCCCAAATATACAATAAAGGTCATATCTGAGCCCAAATATACAATATAGGTCATATCTGAGCCCAAATATACAGTATAGGTTATATCTGAGCCCAAGTATACAATATAGGTTATATCTGAGCCCAGAAAAACAATATAGGTTATATCTGAGCCTAAATATATAATATAGGTCATATCTGAGCCCAAATATACAATATAGGTTATATCTGAGCCCAAATATACAATGTAGGTCATATCTGAGCCCAAATATACAGTATAGGTTATATCTGAGCCCAAATATACAATAAAGGTCATATCTGAGCCTAAATATTCAGTATAGGTCATATCTGAGCCCAAATATACAGTATAGGTTATATCTGAGCCCAAACACACAATAGAGCCATATCACATCCCAAATAAATAACACTGCCCATATCACAATCCAAATACACAACATAGGCCATATCACAGCCCAAATAAAAACATTAATAATATCACAGCCCAAATATACGACAAAGGCCACATCACAGCCCAAATATACGACAAAGGCCACATCACAGCCCAAATATACGACAAAGGCCATATCACATCCCAAATATACGACAAAGGCCATATCTCTTCCCAAATATACGACAAAGGCCATATCACATCCCAAATATACGACAAAGGCCATATCACATCCCAAATATGGTTCCAGCTAATATGGATTACATAGGTCATACCTACATTCACACTGTTCACTGAATTCACATTCACATCGTATTGAAAAATACGATGTGCCGTTGAGATTGAAATCCTATGATCGAAGGAAAAACAAAGCGCCTTTGAGCAGCTGAGTTGAACTGGATATATACTATAAAAATATCATATAATAGTAATAACAATGCATTCTGGCATCTTTTGTTTCTGTGTGAGTCTTGTTTACAATCAAACTGTCGGTTAACAAAGGGACATTGCTTGTGTAATTCATAATTTGTGAGAGGTACGGCCATGCACATAGTTAGTGTGTATCCCACACATGGAGTAAAAACGTCAAAACAATGACAGAAGATATATAAATGTACTACACAAATGTCGGGCACTGCTTAAATATGAAATAGAGACTGAAGTGTCTAAATGACATCAATCGCCAATCAGTCGCGTGAACTGAGATTTTACGTTCGCTTAATTGACTTTAGAAAATTGTGGAAGGAAGAATAACATCACTGTTCCTTTCATTTGTTTCAAGCCAGTGTTGTGTTTGTTATTTAACGCCGCAACTAGCAGTAGTTCAGATTTGGGGGCTGGCCTATTACAACGTCTGCAAATGGTCATATAATTGCTCATAGCTTTCAAGCTATTCCGAGCATATTACAACTTGTAGAAATGTCCCAAGCTTTACACCAAGCACTGAAGAGGACCGTGTCTATATGCACAGAACAGAAGAGAATTTATTCATTATGTGCCTCATGGCCTAGAGTACAATAATGTTATTTAAATACATTCAAGTAGCACGTGACAGTGACGTTAGACGTAAATCAAATACATTTTTACCCAAAAATGGCTACATTATTAATAATTTTGACATTTTTTGTACTCAGGATGTCAATATGACCCGACCTTCACACCAAGCACTGAAGAGAACAGTTCTATATGGGTATGCCTTTACATCAAGCACTGAAGAGAACAGTGTCTATATGACCCTACCTTTACACCGCGTACTGAAGAGAACAGTGTCTATATGACCCTACCTTTACACCAAGCACTGAAGAGAACAGTGTCTATATCATCCTACCTGTACTTCAAGCACTGAAGAGAACAGTGTCTATATGACCCGACCTTCACACCAAGCACTGAAGAGAACAGTTTCTATATGGGTATACCTTTACATCAAGCACTGAAGAGAACCGTGTCTATATGACCCTACCTTTACACCAAGCTTCTGAAGAGAACCTATATGACCCTACCTTTACACCAAGCACTGAAGAGAACCGTGTCTATATGACCCTACCTTTACACCAAGCACTGAAGAGAACAGTGTCTATATGACCCTACCTTTACATCAAGAACTGAAGAGAAACGTGTCTATATGACCCTACCTTTACATCAAGCACTGAAGAGAACAGTGTCTATATGACCCTACCTTTACACCAAGCACTGAAGAGAACAGTGTCTATATGACCCTACCTTTACACCAAGCACTGAAGAGAAACGTGTCTATATGACCCTACCTTTACATCAAGAACTGAAGAGAAACGTGTCTATATGACCCTACCTTTACACCAAGAACTGAAGAGAAACGTGTCTATATGACCCTACCTTTACACCAAGAACTGAAGAGAACCGTGTCTATATGACCCTACCTTTACACCAAGCACTGAAGAGAACCGTGTCTATATGACCCTACCTTTACATCAAGTCTATAGAACCGTGTCTATATGACCCTACCTTTACACCAAGAACTGAAGAGAACCGTGTCTATATGACCCTACCTTTACATCAAGAACTGAAGAGAGAACCGTGTCTATATGACCCTACCTTTACACCAAGCACTGAAGAGAACAGTGTCTATGTCTATGACCCTACCTTTACATCAAGAACTGAAGAGAAACGTGTCTATATGTACCCTACCTTTACACCAAGAACTGAAGAGAACCGTGTCTATATGACCCTACCTTTACACCAAGAACTGAAGAGAAACGTGTCTATATGACCCTACCTTTACACCAAGAACTGAAGAGAAACGTGTCTATATGACCCTACCTTTACACTGAAAGAACATATGACCCTACCTTTAAGAAGAACAGTGTCTATATGACCCTACCTTTACACCAAGAACTGAAGAGAAACGTGTCTATATGACCCTACCTTTACATCAAGAACTGAAGAGAAACGTGTCTATATGACCCTACCTTTACATCAAGAACTGAAGAGAACCGTGTCTATATGACCCTACCTTTACACCAAGCACTGAAGAGAACCGTGTCTATATGACCCTACCTTTACACCAAGCACTGAAGAGAAACGTGTCTATATGACCCGACTTTTACATCAAGCACTGAAGAGAATCGTGTCTATATGACCCGACTTTTACACCAAGCACTGAAGAGAATCGTGTCTATATGACCCGACTTTTACACAAAGCATTGCAAAGAAGAGTGTTTATATGATCCTACCTTTACACCAAGCATTGAAGAGAACGAAGATATCCTCGTCCTCTAATTCATATCTATTTATCTTCTTGTCGCTCTCCGTCTTGCTTTCAACGTACACGCTGTAGCGGCCGACGATGGCGCGGTGGAAGGGCGTTATTGTTGCCGTCACCTTGCTTCCACTGACATTGACTTTGTTCACATTCCAAGCCCGGGCACGCCTCAGAGGTTTTGTTTTAGAGAGGAGGGGGAGCCGGAGTAGACTACCCTTACTCTCCTGGGGACGGGCACCTGTAAGAGGCCATTGAATTACTATATAATTTGTAGATAGAAATAATTAATAGATAATTTGTTTTGTCAATCTTTCTGTTCTATTTCGGGATCAGTGAATGTCGCTTACAAAGATTACCTAAACATATAAACCATGAATTTATACAATGTATACATGTATACATCTCATGTAAACTTCACATCATTGCCAAGTTATAAGTAAATAAAATATCAAAAATGTCCTCTCATATATTAAGAGCAGTGGTGCAGCCTAGTGGTTAATGTGGGCCCACGCCCCCACAGGCATACCACATGCATGCACGTACACACGCAAGCACGCACACATCCACACAGTTCCCTGCCTCCCGAAGTATAAATTTTTGAGTCACAATGACCTGTTGTGAATTGTAGAAATATGACGTCAGAGTCTTTGTTGACGGGTCGGTCGAAAGTGATGGACATGTCAAAGGCCTGTCCCCTTCTGATGACCAGCTCATCCTTCTCGTACTCGTCAGTGTGGTGATTCTCCTTGTTCGAGTCCTTGCACAAATCGATGGACGACACCTTGATGGTTTTGGCTGAAACAAGTAGCGACAGTAGTAGTAAACTAGTTAAAGATTGGACAGCAGATAATCCACGTTAAGTCGAAGATACAAGACCATTGCATTCATATAGTTCGAGATAACCGGAGTGTGGATATGTCAGACAAGGATGTTGGACAAGATTCAACACACAGGTATAGTATTCTATTATAAGCTTGGACAATAGAGTCGAAGACACAAGACCACTGCTTTCAGTTATAATAGTTTCGAGACAACCGGAGTGTTGATATCACACATGGATCCTGCACAGACAATAAATTAACATCGTCTTAACTATCGGAGTATTGGATATAGCGTCAACTACGTTAGACACTAAATAAAAGAAGAGGTCAAAGTAAGAAAGAAAGAAAGGATGAATGAATGTCTCAGAACAATAACGGAAGAAAAACTAAATGCAAGAATAGGTAAATATAAGAGAGAATGAATGAATGAATAAATGAATGAATGAATGAATGAATGAATGAATGAATGAATGAATGAATGAATGAATGAATGAATGAATGAATGAATGATTCAACAAATAGCGAACATACACATGCGATAATACACACATGCCTCGTGACACGTATCCTAAACGGAAGGTATTGAACAGGTGCATAAGATTCACTTGGGGTTTGACGAACAGTAAAAGATCCACATGGGTATCGTTAGGAGCAGACTAACACCCCTTCAAATTGAAAAGGAGCCCTACTGGATTACAATGTATGAAGTCCATTTCTGAAGTTCCTGGCAGACATACTGCAGGAATATTTCTAAAATCGGTGTAGAACCCAACACTCACTGATGTGAACGCATCAATAAAACACTTGCCCGACTGATTCTTCTTGAACCCGAACCAATCCCCCCTGCTTGGACCCCAACCTCAACCAAGTCGCCCTCTGCTTGACCCGAACCAACTCACCTTCTTTACTTCTGCTTGGCCCAACCAACTCACGCTCTGCTTGGACGCTTGGACCTCTGCTTGGACCCCAACCAACCCACCCTTGGACTCTGCTTGGACCCGAACCAACTCACCTTCTGCTTGGACCCCAACCAACTCTGCTTGGACCCGAACCAACCCACCCTACTCTGCTTGGACCCGACCCAACTTACCTTCTGTTTGAACTCTAAGGGCTGCAATCCTTTTCCTGAACTCCTCATCACTGAACATGCATCGTCGACGTCCCGCCTCATCCCCTCCCATCAAGCGACATCGACGACTGCGAGTCCTATAACAATGAAAAGGTATCATATATAGATACAATGTCAACGTGGTAACAAAAATGAAATGTGTTTAATAGAGCAACGAGCGCTGGAAACAATAAGTCAGAATTTGTGAACTCGGGATTCATAAAAGAAGACTTGAATTGACGGGAGTTAGTGAGTCAATATTGTTTAAGCCTCAGTTGACACTTTACAGCTACATCGCGACGGCACGTCAGCAAGAAGCAAACCAGTTCCTCCAAGCATCAGCAACGATCCATCCCGCCGGGATACCATGCAACACATTGTAATCACATGGTCTTACCTCCTATACTTTGACATAGACTTACGATGCTCGTAGTGCTGCTACGACTGTCTTACCTCCTATACTTTGACATAGATTTACGATGGTCGTAGTGCTACGACTGTCTTACCTCGTATACTTTGACATAGATTTACGATGCTCGTAGTGCTACGACTGTCTTACCTCCTATACTTTGACATAGATTTACGATGCTCGTAGTGCTACGACTGTCTTACCTCCTATACTTTGACATAGACTTACGATGCTCGTAGTGCTACGACTGTCTTACCTCGTATACTTTGACATAGATTCACGATGCTCGTAGTGCTACGACTGTCTTACCTCCTATACTTTGACATAGACTTACGATGGTCGTAGTGCTACGACTGTCTTACCTCTCTATACTTTGACATAGACTTACGATGGTCGTAGTGCTACGACTGTCTTACGATGCTCTATACTTTGACATAGATTTACGATGCTCGTAGTGCTACGACTGTCTTACCTTCTATACTTTGACATAGACTTACGATGGTCGTAGTGCTACGACTGTCTTACCTTCTATACTTTGACATAGACTTCCGATGGTCGTAGTGCTACGACTGTCTTACCTCCTATACTTTGACATAGGTTCACGATGGTCGTAGTGCTACGACTGTCTTACCTCATATCCTTTGACATAGGTTCACGATGCTCGTAGTGCTACTGACTTTTACCTTCTATGCTTTGACATGATTTACGATGCTCGTAGTGCTACGACTGTCTTACCTTCTATGCCTATTTACGATGCTTGACATAGACCTCATACGATGCTCGTAGTGCTACGACTGTCTTACCTCCTATACTTTGACATAGATTCACGATGCTCGTAGTGCTACGACTGTCTTACCTGTTTTAACGCTATACTTTGACATAGATTCACGATGCTCGTAGTGCTACGACTGTCTTACCTCGTATACTACAGATTTACTGCTTAGACTATGTTTTATGCCTATCATTTGACATAGACTTACGACTTAGTGCGACTGTCTTACCTCCTATACTTTGACATAGATTCACGATGCTCGTAGTGCTACGACTGTCTTCTACTTTGACATAGATTTTACCTCATACTTTGACATATACTTTGACATAAACTTACGATGCAGTGCTGACTGTCTTACGACTGTTACGATGGTCGTAGTGCTACGACTGTCTTACCTCATATACTTTGACACATACTTAAGATGAGCGTAGTGCTACGACTGTCTGAACTCCTATACCTTGACATACACTTACGGTGGTCGTAGCTCTACGACTGTGTCAAACCGAAAAATGAGTCTCATTAACCTATTCAGACAATGTCCTACTTTTCAGCCGATCCGAATTTTCTCGTATGAAAGTGGAAAACCCCACCACAAACAACTATGGTAACACTAATTTCCAATTTCTTGTTTCATAAGAAAATGGTATTTACAAATGAATTTTAATTTTAAACTTTAATACCATCGTATTTCTATATTTTATCTCGAGGTATATAATAGGCAGCATGACCTTAACTATGATGTCTGAGACTGCCCTTGTTTGATGAGGTCGTAAAATGATTCACAATTCATCTGGCTCTGGTTACATCTGTTACGAGTTATTCGTATGTGTTCTTTTCGCTTATTCAGTGTAGTTTTGTAACCCACAGAGTGATTGATATAATATCAAGTCCGTACCAGATCACCAAACTTTTCTAGCGACAGAGCCTCGTTTTGAGAATTCCACGATTTCCAGATTTCCGTTAGTCAGTACGCAGTACGACAGAGCACGCTGCACGACGTGTTTGCAAGGGTTAGAATGAGCATAGTGTTGCAATATACAAGTGCTTAGATGTATCAAATAATACTGATTATTATTTATGTTTCCAGTTGAATGAATTGGGCTCAAAAGTCTGGACTGGTTAGGTTGCGCTATAGGACGGAACCCAGTCAGCAGTAAACGAGACTGTTGTGTAATCAATGTTTTGACTTGAACACCTATACTTTGACGTAGACTTACGATGGTCGTAGCGCTACGACTGTATTAACTCCTATACTCGGATACAACGTTTTGGAAGAAGGGAGGTGCACGGCTTTTGGTATACAGTATATCATTCACCTTGGAGGCATTGGTGTTTGGCAAAAACAAGTCATCTTTGTTGAAAGTATCAGTTATTCACCTTTGTATATATATATCTCAACATGATTAGCATGCTTCAAAGCTTACATGCAGTTCATTTCAACATGGGGCGGTGGGGTAGCCTAGTGGTTGAAGCGTTGGCTCGACACGCCGAAGACCCGGGTTCGAATCCCCACATGGGTACAATGTGTGAAGCCCATTTCTGGTGTCCCCCGCCGTGATGTTGCTGGAATATTGCTAAAAGCGGCGTAAAACCAAACTCAGTCAGTCAGTCAGTCATTTCAACATTGAGTGTTACCGATATATTACAACCTTGACCCCGGATTCAGGCCCTGTGTCCTATTTAAATCCAGCTTGGTATATATAGCAACAATGATATACAGTGTGACCCCCTGACCTTTGGACACATACCAATACAGTTTGAAATGTAAAGGTCCTATTGTGTCATTGTTTAACTTTTCGCAGGTTTCTGGACGGGAGCGAAGTACGAAAACAAAATCGCTATAGACTCATAATACCCTGACCATGATATCCACTATTGCACGTTACCACAAGGTGTGCGTAAGCCGATTTTTCAATGTAGTAATATAACTATCTGACTTTAGTGATATTCTAGTCTGCATACAACGACGTTCGTACGTATGCCCTACTTACGGGGACCACAGACGCTATCTTATTGACCTCGTCTGGCGGGTTGGAGGCTGTGACCCCGTTACGACGGTAAGTGTTCGCTATTTCATCATCACTACATTCTCTATACGGGTTGTGGGTTTTCCAAATAAAGTTCTTTCGTATTTCAAGGGCGCGGTGGGGTAGCCTAGTGGTTAAAGCGTTGGCTCGTCACGCCGAAGACCCGGCTTCGAATCCCCACATGGGTACAATATGTGAAGCCCATTTCTGGTGTCCCCCGCCGTGATATTGCTGGAATATTGCTAAAGGCGGCGTAAAACCATACTCAGTCAGTCAGTCGTATTTCAAACAGTCGAACTGGATTAAGCTCAAATACGGACTTCCTTTCCACTGTGCTTTAAACTGTCGTAGCATCCTCGTATAACAAGCGAGTTTTACCTCTGCTCTCTTCTGCTAGATCTCATGGGCCCGCTGGCACAAAGCTATAACTGCTGACATACTCTAACGTTAGCGCTACGACTATTTTAGAGGCAATGTTACAGTATGATAGTTAAGATTATCTTAGCAGTAAGATAAACCTTTTAAAAGTGGGCCCATGACCATAGATTGAGTGAGTGAGTGAGTGAGTATGGTTTTACGCCGCTTTTAGCAATATTCCAGCAATATCACGGCGGGGGGACACCAGAAATGGGCTTCACACATTGTACCCATGTGGTGACTCGAACCCGGGTCTTCAGCGTGACGAGCGAACGCTTTAACCACTAGGCTACCCCATCGCCCGACTGGCGATTAGTCTCTCATAATATGTAATTTTGATACATCCTGTTTTACGAAACCATTTTTTTTAAAAGGACACCACTGGGAACAGGATGTTTTCAAATATAGAATAACTTTTTGTGTGTTGGAGCGCAAGTTGTGGGGGACATACGCCTAATGGTTAAAGCGTTGGCTCGTCACAGTTCTTTCCACTGGTGTTATAGGGAACCTGATGGGGTGGAAGTATTTTGGATCTTCCGAATCAAGGAGTTTAGAGCATCCTGTTTTACGAAAACATTTTTATGGACACCACTAACAGGATGTTTTCAAATGTGAAGTCCATTTCGTTGGCTCGTCCCCGCCGTGATGTTGCTGGAATATTGCTAAAAGCGGCGTAAAACTCAGTCACTCAGTCGACAGTGACTCACTGAGTTTGGTTTTACGCCGATTTTAGCAATATTCCAGCAACAGATCGACAGTGAAACACGTTCAGATGCTATAGTCAACAGCTTATCTCTGAATGGCCCGTCTCGTGATTGCCGGGCGTCTCTCTACAGGCTGCTGCGTCCGTGACATGGTGAATGAAGTATGTGTTTGTGTTTAACAAAATAAACAAAGGACTGATATTATCATACACGTTTGTTTGGCTTTAAGCGGATAGAGAGGCGTGATGTGACGTGGCATGTTGGTATGTTAAAAGCCAGAAAACCTTCCTTCTTTCAATATGAAATCTTATTGCATTACAGTTATCTCTGGGGATCCGATTCCCAGGAATGAGAGAGGATACTACCTGAAAGTACAGGTGCAGCGTTCGAATTAATCGCCGGCCCGGAGGCCCAGCACCGGTTGTTATTGAATCGGGCCGGCAGTTTGAAATATTTGCAGTAAATTATCTGTAATATTTTTCAACTGTAATCTTTCCCATAATGTTTTTCTTTATTAACGTTCTGGAAACATTCATGATACATCATGTTTTGATGACTTACAGTTCCACTTCCTGGTATTTCAGCACTTTGCGCATATTAATGTCAACACCAGTCCTTAACAAATAAAGACGCCATAGGCTTCGCTAATTGATTTTGTAGAAACGGTTTGAAACTGTGTACAGTGTAGTCTATTTTGTTTTCATTGGCAAAATGACTTTGACAAAATGGGCCTGCAGATTTCATTCAGGGCCTGTAGATTTTAAAGCCTGCAGGCGGCAGCAAGCCCTGATGGCCAAATGGCAAATTATAGTATTGCAAACACTGTACAGGTGTACAAGTAACAAGTACAACCACGGGGGTATAAAGTGTCTCACACAGACCCTGAAACAAAAGTATCGAAAAGGATCCAAACAAACCATACTGACCTAATCTCTTTTCAGTTCAAGGAACAAGGTGATATTGAGTAGGCTTCTTCTTGTTGCATATTTTAAGACAATTTAAAGATTTAAAAAGGTCTATGTGTCAGTATAAGGACCCGTAAAACGAGGCCTTGTTATTTAGCATTTAGACAAACGGTGGATTGATATGAGACCACAGGATCGACTGGGCACCACCTTGTTGACTAAATTGCGGATATGAGACCACGGTGTCGTAATGAGACCACCGTGTCGACAGGACACCACAGTCGACATGAGACCACAGAGTCGACGAGAGACCACAGGGTCGTAATGAAACCACGCAGTCGACATGAGACCACAGTGTCGACATGAGACCACAGATTCGACAGGGAGATCTCAGTGTCGACAGGAGACCACAGTGTCGACATGAGGCCACAGAGTCGACGGGTGACCACAGTGTAATAATGAGCCCAGTGTCGTAATGAGGCCACACTGTCATAATGAGACCAGTGTCGACAGGAGACCACAGTGTCGAAATGAGGCTACAGTGTCGACGAGAGACCACAGTGACGACAGGAGACCAGTGTCGAAATGAGACCACACTGTCTTAATGACAGGAGATCACAGATTGCACGGGTGACCACAATGACGATAGAAGACCACACTGTCGATATGAGACCACGGTGTCGACGTGAGACCCCCATGTCCACACGATACAACATTGTCGACAAAGGACCACATTCTCATTTAGCATTCTGTCGGTAACGTACAACCACATCCTCTCAACAATATTCGTTAAATGAGTTAACGAGGTCAGCAGTGTTTGCGCCTTTGAACGTTGTTCACGAATACCCAACTTACATCAGGTTCCGGATCAGTTACCGTCCTGTTTAACACTTCCCGCCGCCGCCAACAGCTTCAGTGTTACGGCAATGGCAGGCATATCTCGACAAGGACATCCGCCCATGGACGCTGTACACTTGAGAAATTTAAGGTCTTTAACATTACACGTTTTCGGATTTTACTTTAGCTCGTTTTTATTAACGTTCCCTTGTCAACTGAATTCATCAGGTGGTATATCCTACTTCACTGCACGACTGTTAGGGACGTAAGACCAAGTCCTAACACGCTGCTAGACTCACTGAAATGTCTTGTAAAAATAGATTCAAGAAGGATAAATTTTTAGGCTTTTTATTTTGAGACTTGAAACCTATGTACAACCATGAAAGTAGCTCTTGGTGACTATTGTCAACGTAAGAGATTCACGCCGATCTGAACAGTACTTCAGGTATATCGCGGCATAGTTGCTTGAGGGAGGAAAACCCGAAGTAACGGTTATGTGACACGTTTAGGCTTTGGTGAAACTGACCAGTACAATAGTCTGCCAAACAAAGTCTGGAACAAATATATTCATTTCAGCTAGACTTAAATATTTGTCAAGTTCAGGTTACTACGTCTGTTGGCTTCTTCAGATAATATTTTATCCAGATAATTTAAGTACTGTTGTTCGTTTTTTAACATATGTTCATTTCAGAGATAAGATGTTAATCCTCCATCATGGCGATGGTGCTGATCACCCTCACTGTGGATTAAGATCAATACGAAATTAATACCAGTATGGATGATACAGAAAAAAGACATTCCCATATGATATTTTTGGTTAAAACAGAGATGAATAATGAAATAAATTATTTGATAGGCTGACAAATTTGAAATCATTACCATCAGGACGAATCAGTAGATCCTGCCTCAACCTGACGAGAATAATAACGTTAATGATGAAAGTGAACATTCATGCTATATAATTGGCGATATGGACATGAAATATTCTGGGATAGGGGTCGGAGTGCTAAGCCCATGGATGTACAGTAATTCTATCCTTTAAATAGGCAAGTCTAGATAAGCGGACCACTAGCCTTACTCCAAGGCTATTCTGAGTGTTAAGCCCATGGATGTACAGTAATTGTATGCTTTAAAGAGGCAAGTCTAGATAAGCGGATATTTAGGACACCAGTCTGTTAGAGGGACAGTGTGTTCTTTTAATTACTTTTTTTCTTAAAATTTCATTTAGATTATTATTTATTGCCTTACATATTTTTTGCAAGTTTAAAAGCTCTCTTTTACGCCTCAGTACTTTGCTATAAACAGTTACTCGGCAACCCCGGTATTTAAACGCCGGTCCTTCACCCCATGGGGAGTTTGGGGATAGGGTCACAAACATGAACGCTGAACGTAACAGGACGAAATATCCTCGTAACTTCAAAATCGAATCAAATTTCCTCAAGCTTTAAATTTTGGGCTGATACAGATAATAATGGCCTACAGTCGCAGAGACCCACCGTAGTCTGTCTCACAGTCCCTGAACCACATCATTTTCCCATTGCCTAGCCCTCCCTGCAATGCTAAAGCTCTAGATGAAGCAAGTCTAGATTTCCCCTGAATCTCCCAGCTCACTGGGGCTCCTTTCCAATTTAAATGAGTCTATTTGTTACTATCAAAATTATATATATTCAGGGACTAAGCATTAGTCTAGTTAAATCGCTGAGTTCACTGCAAACTAGATCTGCCTGCACGATAATTAAATTTGTGTTGACTAACACATATTGAACTTTAAACTTAAAGCTTAACGGAACTAATCAAGTTTGAATTTTTAAAAGTGTTTAAATAATTTCATCTTATACCAGAAAATAACCATTTATTTTAGGTGAGTTAAATGTCGTTAGCGCTATAGTTTCAAATGTCTTTTTCAACATTTGCACAAGTGCTTAAAATACTTAAAATTCAGCGTCGCATTCGACTCGTCGTAATTAACCATCCATCTCTCGGTTTGAAAACGACGGATTAATCGTATGATCAACTGACTGACAAATGATTGCCAGTAAAGAAAAAATATATTTTTGCCTCTCTTCGAGTTGTCAGAATCCTGATATATATATATATATATATATATATATATATATATATATATATATATATATATATATTCATCGGTTCCTGTTAAGTTTATAAAAGTAAATCTGACCTCTTTCTGGTAAACAAACACTAGGCTCAAAATAACGTGATGCAACACGAACTGTATGCTATGCAGAGATATACGACGGTAGAGGAATAAAACGGACATGGTACGGATCTTTATAGACTCTAAGGTAATAAGTAATAGTTTATATGATAATTTCGAAAAAATATAAATAAAATTATCACATCGTCCCTTACAGACTGGAGTCCCTGTACTGTCCGCTAATCTAGCTAAAGGGTAGAATTACTATACATCTATGGGCTTAGCATTCAGTATAGCCTTGGAGCAAGGCTAGTGGTCCACATATCTAGACTTGGCTCTTTAAAGGGTAGAATTACTATACATCCATGGGCTTAGCATTCAGTACAGCCTTGGAGCAAGGCTAGTGGTCCACATATCTAGACTTGGCTCTTTAAAGGGTAGAATTACTATACATCCATGGGCTTAGCATTCAGTACAGCCTTGGAGCAAGGCTAGTGGTCCACATATCTAGACTTGGCTCTTTAAAGGGTAGAATTACTATACATCTATGGGCTTAGCATTCAGTACAGCCTTGGGGCAAGGCTAGTGGTCCACATATCTAGACTTGGCTCTTTAAAGGGTAGAATTACTATACATCTATGGGCTTAGCATTCAGTACAGCCTTGGGGCAAGGCTAGTGGTCCACATATCTAGACTTGGCTCTTTAAAGGGTAGAATTACTATACATCCATGGGCTTAGCATTCAGTACAGCCTTGGGGCAAGGCTAGTGGTCCACATATCTAGACTTGGCTCTTTAAAGGGTAGAATTACTATACATCTATGGGCTTAACAATCAGTACAGCCTTGGAGGAAAGCTGGGATCACCATCAATATAGTTTTCTCTGTACAGCAGAATAAGCCGAGTGGATCGAGTGAACGCCTATCCGTGAGCCGGTAGATTATCTGTGTTCCGTAACAGGATACTTTTTTGGCAATAAATATAAAATATTTCCTCCTACGGCGGTCTACCACGTGACAGGTGGTTTCACATAGTGACGCCATTCCTGGGTCACCGTGACATGCAACTGCCCTGGTTTCCACGGCGGCACTTTTAGGTCACAATGACATGGTCTAATTGATTGTGATAAATGACAACGAAACAGTTCATAAAAACGTAACTCTGTCAACGGGATTCATACAACACTATTGGGCTAGATACAAAATAGCTGGGCTAGATTAAACATTGCTTGGCTAGATAAAGAAGGTAGAACGAGCCTAGAACAACGCCGGCATGGCTCGGCTACGTCAGCACTATGGGTCTCTTATTCTGAATGATATTTTGGATACTTTGACGTTTGGAGTGAGTGAGTTTAGTTTTACGCCGCTTTTAGCAATATTCCAGCAATATCACGGCGGGGGAACCAGAAATGGGCTTCACACGCTGTACCTATGTGGGGAATCGAACCCGGGTCTTCGGCGTGACGAGCGAACGCTTTAACCACTAGGCTACCCCACCGCCCCTTGACGTTTGGAAAGAGTTCTGCAAGTGTTTACTTTAAATACCCGCCGTAAATTGGATCAGAAAGGAGAGTGTGTATCATATCTGCATTTTTGTTTGTGAATTGGATGACAGAACCACATGTTTTTTTGCACCGATAAAGCAGACGGACGACATATTCGAATTACAACGACAACGGAGGGTTCATTCATGAACATGGGCCCAGGAACTACCTGAACAGGATCATTTTAACTTAACTTGACGTTGGACATGTCTCTGTGATTGGCCAGTATGTTTTAGATAAATAGATTTTGCTTATGACCAGTAACTTATATTACTAGTGTTTGATTTGAGGGAATAGTTAAGCGACATTGAGACCGTCGATTCAAGGAACGTGGTTGCATTTCACTTATGTTATTATGACTAGAGAACTTTTACTCCTATAACTGTTAAACTGTCGCCAGTTATCTACAAATCACCGATCTTTATACACAGCTTGCCAACACGCCATTTCCCGGTTTTTGTTCTCCGGGCCCCTGACCTTGAACTTTACCAGCCAGACTAAAGTAATTACGCCCCCTCGCGTTCAAAATAGTACTTCCTTCTCAACCAGTTGGTCCAGGTCACCATGTATGTGACCTAATGTCCAAATGACTGCTTATAGACTTTGTGGATGTTCCCTGAAGGAAATAGCGCCCACAGTTGGTTTAATACATCAATAAGTTCTACAACGTTACTCCGCGTTCGTCTGGTGCTTCCGTCTCGTATAACGTGACATCTGGCTTAATAAACAATTAATGCAGTGAGTGAGGCCGCGTTATAACGGGGTTTCCTGGTTCGTGACTGTAAATGAAAGTATGCATATGCTTGATTACGTATTCATGTTTCGGGCTTTTTATTACGCCAATCTTGACTTCAATTGTTACCTCATTTTAATAGGACAATGTGCCCAAGGCGTTTATTCAAAACATGTAGAAATGTTATGGTATTTCTTTTCGCTTTGTAAATGTTGGATTTTTACCGAGATATTTAAGATTTCTAGGGCTGGGACATAGAAAATTACAGGCACTTTATTGCTAAACGGACATATTTCTGAAACTATTTATTCTGTTCCAACACTAGCCTGTTTTTTCAAACAGACGTCGCATGGAAGGAATACATCTGTAAAGCATCAGGCAACAAACATAGACATACTTTTCTATGTTAATTCTAACAGTGGCGGGCGATACGATGGGGCAAGACGCGTTCCCTTTTTCGCGAACACCTGGTGTTATTGATTTCAAGACATCAGTTTCACAGCTAAATTGTCCATCCAGGCGGTTTGAATCTGTTCTGCTGATAATCGAGATAGATGATTCTCTGAAGGATTGTCAAACAACTTCCACATATGATAAGCTTTCCCAGTGGTTTATCTCACAGCCCCTGAATCATAACATTTTCATTCCCCAAAACCTTAACTGTAACGGTAAAACTCTAAATGAAGCAAGTCTAGATTACCCCAGGCTCTGAATCTCCCACCTCAATGGGGCCCTTTTCTATTCAAATTCTTTGTTTCTATACAAATTATATTTTTTCAAAGACTAAGCGTGAGTCTGCTTTCAGTGTCGGATTGATGGTTCATGTGGTAATTGGGGTTTAACCTCATGATTATTTGTATGGCTTGAGTACCTGAAGTGCATTTCGAAGAGAATTTATGGATAATTAAAGTACTTAAAATATAGAAGTGACTTCCATAAAATCTCGCCTTTTTGTATGGCTGGACACAGTAATTAAAATATTTTCAAACTCATAACTTTGAGAAACAACCCAGTCATGTCGAGGTCAAGTTAAATCACACGGTAGGGAGCCCATTAACCGTCACAGGTATTGGTGATCTTCACAATAGACAGCAGGAAGCATGCTTCTGGCATTGTCTACCTGAACAGAGACTCCTTGCATGCTCATGGTCGCTGACGGGTAACCATGACAACAATGTATAACAATCATTGAAAAGGGTGACATCTGGTTGTAATATTCATATTACCATTCACGACTACAGCAGGCAGGTTGATAGATATCCTAATATTGACACATGGTATTGAAAGGAATCTTTCATTATACGGTTGTATTGGGATTGCTGTTTATCAATATAAACATTTTCGGCTCCTTACATAAATTACAACGTCAGAGAATGCTCAGTTTCTATTATCCATCGAAAGAGATTTCATTGGGGGTTAAAGGTTAAACAGCGGTGGGGTAGCTATTGAAAACAATAAATGCTCTTCTACGAACAATGTCTGTGTTAATTAACTTGTATGCCTCCTGTTCAACAGGGCTGTTCCCACTTTCATCGTAGGGATGGGGAAGCCCACATGGTTACAATGGGAGTTCTCACAAATGGAAACCTTACAATGTGTGAAACCTATTTCTGGTACGGTGTCCCCCGCCGTGATATTGCTGGAACAGGCGTAGAACTAAATTCACTCACTCACTAAACTTCACTCACTTGTATGAATTGATCATTAGCACAGATTGAGTGAGTGAGTGAGTGAGTCTACTTTACGCCGCTTTTTAGCAATATTCTAGCAATATCACGGCGGGGGACACCAGAAATGGGCTTCACACATTGTACCCATGTTGGAAATCGAACCCGGGTATTCGGTGTGACGAGCGAACGCTTTAACTACTAGGCTAACCAACGGGAATGACACACCAAACCCATATATATTTACAGTATGGCATTGCTCCAAGGCTGTACCAAACGATTAGCCAAAGATCTAGAAATTATAATTTAAACTAATATTTATTGCTTAAGAGACTTGTGCAGGCCGTACATAGAAGCCAATTTATCTCACATTCTGAATTATAGGAAAACGTAACTAGCGAAATATCGACAGATAAAGGTTTTCGAACAGAAAATGACTGCCGACCACGATGGTTGTCCACAAGACTTGCCCTGTGCCACGATCACTGAACATCTCCGTTAAATGTAATGAAACCAGTCTGGACGATGAAAAAGCAAGAGGACAAAATACTCGGAGGTCATAATTAAAAACACACATGGTCATTAATTAAGTTATAAAGGTTTCAAAGACTGCGTTACTATACAATTCACCCAAGGTCAAGTAAACAGCGAGACATGTGGAAACGACGCTACCTTGGACTTCAAAACAGACGCCATTAATTGGAGCGTGAACCAGTTTCGTGAAGCCAAGGTCAGACAGCGCTGCTGTGGTTCAACAGAGCTTACATGCGATATATCAGGGAGATTACTCTGGTTGTGCTATATCGGGGGTGGGGTGGGGGTACCCTAGCTGTTCCATGGTAGCAGGATACGTGGACGTATTTTTTATTATGTCTTATCTTCAAAATGCGACTCCTTTACACTTCACTTCCGCTGACTGGGCACATTTAGTCAGCAGCCATACTGGATCTGTACCGATCAGTGCAAGTGGTGAAACTGTCTGGTTCGCCATTGATTAATGCTAGAGCATGGATGAATTATTTAGGTCAGATTAATTGAGGCTGACACAAAAGCCAGTGAGAGCGAGGACCTGGAGTAATAAGCTCTCAACATGCCAGCGTTACAAGTCGTTGTCTGACTGAAACATGGTAGTCGTCATGGCTTGGGCAGATGTCTGAAGGGATTCGGAAACTTCTGTGTCAACAGAACACAACCCCCAAGGAAGTGCTGCATCAATAAACGCTGACGTTCGTCAAGGCTAAAGACTTCTTGCTCTCATTTTCGTTTTGAAATTTGATTTAAGACACCCTCCCTTCCCCCTAAATATGTCTCAGATGTCATACATGGCTCCAACACTAACGCTCTACTCAGCATATCTCCTCCCAGCGACTCCCCACCCCCTCCGTTCCCTACCTATCCCCCACCCATTAGCAACTGAGCCGCCTGACCCAGCCCATGCACCCAATCGCGTCTATCGTGTTTTCGCCATTTTCCACAAGCCTGCACAATTCATAAACCCCCTGCTAATTTTATGACAGGCTCATTGTAAAGATCTTCTCGGTGTTATGTAACGCAATGTTATAGATACCAGGCTACTTTCAGACTTGCATATATCGTGTATCCATCTTTGCAATTACGAAGCGTTTTGTCGACCCACAGTTTATCCCGCGCCATCGATATCTCTTGCCTTTTGAATTTAAAAGTGACGCATGCGTTATTTGAGGGATAAACTGTTTGATAATGATAATAATGACAACGATAATGCTTATAACACAAATGGTAAATATGTACGAAACAATACGTTCTTATTGATATGCTTTGTAAAGTTCCTTTACCACAGTCAGCCTGGTATATATTGTGATGTGTAGTAAACTATCTACAAAGGTATCTGGGTCATGTACTTGACAGTCTGAAGTGCTATAATGGCAGGGGGTTTACTGCTATACAACTGAGTACACTAATATCTTCCTTTCATTGTTTATCTCGACCTATTTTCATGATGAACAAAACAAAGAAACTTCATTCGGAGTCCATGCAACATACTGCAAATGTATATTACCTTGCTTATCGATCTGGTACATAAAACCTGGGCGTTTACTATATCACGGAGTGTAAGTAATATGAACGGTCCCTATCGAAACCAGTTCCTGAAACCTTACCGCGTTGTGTACTCGTACACTATGGCCGAATTGACATGCATGCAAAATAAGTGCATGTACTCACGCTCTGAAATTGTATCTTCGTCGACGAGGTTGCTCCGGTGCACTGTTTCTTGCTCCGCGTCGTCCGCGTCGTCCACTTCGTCCACGTGCCATGATGCTCCGAAATATTCAAAGAACCAGATCCAGAAACAAGGAACCCACAAGTCAGATGCCTTGTATCCGAAAGTATTTGGACAATGACACGAATGTTTCCGATTTGCAAAGGCACAGTCAGCACCAACGAGCCGCGGTCTGGTTAGTAAGCTGTATGTACTGGAGAGCAACAACACCTCACTGTGATCCTCACCCGGTAGTAACAGTCAACTCGATAGAGCTAGCGCGGTCACACTCGGATGAACGAGCGTTAGGCGTTATAGCGAGGAGGTTGCGTATTAGTTATGGCTGGGCTGTTGTTGTTATTGTTGTTGAAGGGAATATTGTTACAGGTTTGGGGTTGTTAGTGAAGTCTTCTATTGTGTTACAAGCTGTTAAACGTTAGAATTAGTTGTAAATTAAATGATAGGCTTGCGCTATGACTGAATAGTTGCATTTAGTGTGATAGAGACCAGGGCAAAATACATTTCAAATTAAGCAAGCTGTGTTCAGCAAAACCAGCGTCAGACAAAAACACGATAAAATAAACAAATGAAAAATAAAAAAGTCAAAGTCAAATGAGAAAGAAATAGAGTTTAAAAATCAACGAATAATTACGGTCGTTACCTTTATATTGTAACTGTATTAAACTGTATTTATGACCATCTTTCGTGTTTTGATAACTTTCCACCATTTTTATATTTAATCCCCATTTAACAGAATAATGAGATAAATATCAATTTTACGTCGTAAGTTAAGAACTGAATCTGCGAATAATACAACGTCGTCAGCAAACAGTAGGAGAAATATTTCCTCAATATCACAATCAATTAATATTCCATGGGTATCTTCTGCCAACAACCCGTGAATGTCCGGGTTAGAATATTGGCCTTCAGTAACCCATGCTTGTCGTAAGAGGCGACTAACGGGATCGGGTGGTCAGGCTCGCTGGCTTGCTTGACACATGTAATCGGTTCCCAAACGCGCAGATCAATGCCCATGCTGTTAATCACTGGATTGTCTGGTCCAGACTCGATTATTTACAGACCGCCGCCATATAACTGGAATATTGCTGAGTGCGGCGTAAAACTAAACTCACTCACTCACTAACTTCTGCCAACATGGTATGAACTAAATTTAAATGCAGGCATGTAATATTGTCAATATTCTTCCAATCTTGTTTAAAAGTTAATGAACAAGCAGCTCATTCTATTTGGCGTACAACTTATTGTGTATAGTAATATACAAAACAGGTAGTATGGTGTCTGTAAGAAATACAGCCTCGGTGTAGATATTATTTACCTGAACAAAGCAGAACCTGATTCAAAGGATCAGCTCTATCCAAATCTTTACAGACTATAATTATGTCCCGGCGTCACAGATGACAGGATTGTTAAGGTAAAGACCCATATAACTACAACCCTTCGTTATCATGCTATGTAGTTATACACGATGCTTTGCATTGGTTTTTGTCAGCGTGTCTTTAGGAGCAGCCGGGGTGGTAGCTACAGTAACGTTCAAAGTTACATTCCCTCATACAGTTCCTGAAACCACAAACATCCGAAAACTCTGAGGCAGGTACTCGTTGCTTTTTCAGTCTGCGTGTCTTCGGTTTCACGATCTCAATGCTTGGCTCCTTTCAATTAATACAATTAAAACTACAAAAGTAATTTAAAAGAATTTCAAGGACATATAGTTACTAAAACCTGGATCACTCTATCCTATGGTATGCATGCATAGTGCTGTTTTCTTTGAGTGGTATTTTGAGGTTGGTGTGATGAACAAGGGGGATAGTTCTTTGGATATATCTACATCGAAACGTAGCATATATCGTAATAAAGAAGGTGTATATCCACAGAACTATCCCTCTTGTTCGTAGTGTTATGATCTGTAAACCGGTCCGATCTACCTGCTGTTGATAAATATTCAAATAAGGTCAGCGAACAGTGACCTCTTCAGGTAGGTCGATACATTGTCTGCATAATCAATAGATAATTGACTAACGTTTCCCATATACTGACTGACTGACTGAGTTTGGTTTTACGCCGCTTTTAGCAATATTCCAGCAACATCACGGCGGGGTACACCAGAAATGGGCTTCACACATTGTACCCATGTGGGGATTCGAACTCGGGTCTTCGGCATGACGAGCCAACGCTTTAACCACTAGGCTACCCCACCGCCCGTTTCCCATATAAGTCAGGTAGGTCGATACATTGTCTACATAATCAATAGATAATTGACTAACGTTTCCCATATACAGTTGTTCCCAGAGTGGGTGTTTCTGCAGTACTGATGGCGGTACGGGGTGTATACAACCCATTATGATGTTATAATGGTTTACAGTTATGACGTCACAATGCTAATACCTCTGTCACAATGGTATTAGACATTGCTTGACTCGCGGAAAGCTGAGAGTCATCCCATTGTAGGCAGTTTCTATCACATTATGTTGGAGAGTAATAAACAGAATACTAAACTCGTTTCCGTGAAATACCATTTTTATTAAACTCGTGAAAAATTTAGCATCAAACTCGTTTCGCTCGTTTTATACCAAATCATTAACTCGTTTAATAAAAATGATTACAGGGAAGGTCGTTTAGTATCCTCTATGTCTCAAGCATTAAACTAGTCCCTTACGGGGATGACGGGTAGGATCCCCGGTGCTGGGGGTGTTGGCGGTGTTGGTACTGACAGCGGCGAGGTCAGCCCAACCATTTTTGCAGCTTACTAAACATTGCTATCATTTGTACAGTTATAGGAGATCGTGTCTAGTAAGCCTAAAACTCACGTACTCAAGCAGGCACCCTTCTTCACTTTCTCCTCACTCACGCACGCACTCGCTCACTCTGTATAGTGATATCCCTAGGCCTATTGTCAGATATTTTTGTGATCATCAACAGCACCCTTCCAAATTAATACATCCACACTTGAGTCAATCACTCCACTTCACTGACCAGATCGGGTGACGTTGCAAGGCTCGGTGTTTGTTTTTCTACGCCGCACTCAGCAATATTCCACCTATATGGCGGCGATCTGTAAATAATCGAGTCTGAACCAAACAATCTAGTTATCAACATCATGAACATCGATCTATGCAATTTTAAATACGATGACATATGTCAACCAAGTCAGCGAGCCTGATCACGTAGCCCGATCCCGTTAGCCGCCTCTTACGACATGCATGGGTTGCTGAAGACCAATTCTAACCCGGATCTTCACGGGTAGCAAGGCGATGACTTGGTTTATGTAGCATCACTACCCCAACGTGTCGTTCCATGCTGCTATATCTTGAATGGTCAAATCACATTTCCAAGTCTATATTTATTTTGTCCGTCAGTTTCCTAGATTTTGAATAGATAACGAAAGCGACAAAAGCCATAACTATATAACATCCATCCCATTAATAAGAAATCTCATCCAAAAGCAATTTGAGTGAGTGAGTGAGTATGTTTTTACGCCGCCTTTAGCAATACTCCAGCAATATGACACCAGAAATAGTTCACACATTGCATGCAAGTATGGAATCGAACCCAGGTCTTCGCGTCAGGACGAGCGAGCGCTTTAACCACTAGGCTACCCCTACCCTATTCACTATCACATACTGATGACTTAACAGCCATGTTGTGCAGGACCAACACTGCACTGATGATAGAGCAGCAACGTTTGGGCGGGTATCTCAGCTCCGAGTGGAGGCAGTGAAGGCGGCGTCTTATGACACCAAAACATCTCTCTGTATACAGTTTCTGGTTGATGCTTGGGAGAAGTTGTATCGCTCTTCTTGTCTCGTCCGGGGATTTCACAGGTGTCATGAGCCATGTGCGGAGGGGGTAGACACTGCTACCGAGAATGATTCCGTCTATTAGTCTGTTTAATGTGGATATTATTTGTCAGTCAGGATTGTTACGAGGATCAACCAAAATTTGAATGAAATAGCGTAAATAGTTTCACATTATTGCACATTTATATTTTGGATAATGAATTTCCAACGTTTTGAAGAGTAATATATCTGTCTCCTAACTAGACTTCACCTCGAGGCCGTTGATTCGACGCCTATTATTAGCGAGGCGTTAGTCCTTCAAACTGAAAATGAGGCTATGACGCCAAAGGGATCAAGGACATATATCATAATAGAATGAAAATATTATATGTTATATACGGGGTGGTCACCGAGGATGAATAGATAACGCTTTTCCTGTAGAGTGGGTCCCCTACATCTGAACTTCAGCAAACAAATCTGTGTTTAATCGCAGTCACTGGGTTGATGCCTATACGGTAATTGTAATTATGAATTATATATACATTCGCACAAATGGAAATCGACGCACAAATATCTCATCTATATAGTTTGTATTTTTTTCCAGATTTTTTAGAAATGCACGTGTTACTTAAGCGCAGTATATTACACTCACGCACGCTTACATAAGTATAGTCACGCACGCAGGTACACATGCACTCATAGATACATGAACACATACTTATTTTCAACTTTCGTTTTTTACAATGTTAATAACGTAGCAAACTTAATAGCACTGTAACAAATTAATATGATTAAATTTGAAATATGGTCACCACAGGCCCTCGTGTCCTTGAGTGGATTAAAGATTTAAAAAATATTGTTTTTGAGATAACCCATGAATGATTCACAGCACAATATGCTGTATTGTACTGGGAAGCATTTCTATTCGGGGGTCATATCAAATTTATATATATATATATATTTAAAATCTTTAATCCTCGCAAAGACACGAGGGCATGTGTTCCACACTGGTACTTAGGCCCCACAAAGCAATAGTCCGGACAAAATATTTTCTTAGAAACGAACTGATTTGACACATTAAATGATTGTTATATCCACTTGTGAGATTCCACACACTGGGGACACAAAATCTTTATGGATCAGGGGCCCGTTTCACATAGCTATCGTAACGCTACGACTGTCGTACGTTTATGTTACACAATAGTCGTAGCTTCGATAGCTTTGTGAAACGGTGCTCAGGCAAGTAGAACGGAGTGGAAAGTAGAATTTGAGAACCCGTCGCGTCCTTGGAACAAAATATCCACTGTATACGGCACAGACTCAAACATCCGAAAACATGATTCACCCCTTATCAAACATCAAAAGACATGATTTATCCTCCATTAAAGTCTCGGGTGGGGACGCCAATATGAATGAATAGCACGCGCCTCCGTGATTCGTTGGAAGAGAATACAGTTGTTTCCATAAGACGCTACCCGTATTGCTATGCTTGCACTTAAAATAGTTATGGTGTTTGAAACAGGTCTAACAGGTCCTTAATTTCGTCACAAAACTTGAACACCTCTGTTATGCCTCGACCGTCGAGATTTTGTTTGCAAGAAATACGCCTCTCCTCTCTATTGTAACTTTAAGCACTGATTTTCTTTCAGATGTCGCTGGTGTTTATTTTTAATAATCAAGTGCGGGTTATGGGTTCAATATTCAAACATTCAACTTTGCTTCGGTTTACCCGTGTGGTTTTTTTCGTCACCATGAAAGCGCGATATTTTGTATGTGCGAATGGCTCCGCGCATATAAGGAGACAAAAAAATGAAATTGGCCAAATCACAACTGAGCGAGTTCTATTTTTCGTCGTATTTAGTAATGCGCCTAGATCCTTTACACTATTTGGGACGCCAACATTGTGAATATCGTCTGGTAATGACGCATTTTAGATGAATTTACTTTTCACCACACTTTCATTAGAGGCAACAGCAAGTTACCAACACGATCTAATGACGCAGTAAAGTACTGATACGTTGTACCAACCTAATCAGTTGTAACCGGTAATTCGGTAATACTGGTCCTACTGAACAAGGAAGGTAGCTGATTGTTGGGCTTGGTATTTGATTTAACTGCCTCTAAAAATGAAGAAAACCTATGGACTCCTTATTCATTATGTATATAATTTAGGAACCCGTTTTTCTGTAAAGTATATTATTTCTGAGACTAGATGGTACTCAATACCAGCCTGGGTTACTGTAGACCAATAATAACCCGGATCTAACATTTTTTATTTTAAAAAAAATAAATTTTATCTGTTTTTTTTTTTTCATGTAACATTTTGCTCTGCTTTTTGTGCGTCTTGGTTCCTTTGTTTGAGACGGTTTACATGTACATATGTACAAGCCTTTCTGGAACACTCACCTGGAACACTCACCTGGAACACTCACCTGGAACAAATTTAAGCAGTGGCAAATAAAACGGGATGAATGATTGTAGTGACAACAGATTGTAGGTTGTAGGGCTGGGGCGGGTAACCCGGATACCCGGGACGGGTGGGTAATGAGTTGGACCCGGGCACCCGTCTCAATACCCGGACCCGTTATGATCATGTGACTAATAGATTAAACAATGCAATATGTTATTCTTTCATGATTAAAAGGTTGTATCGTCTTTGAAGATTTAGACATAATTTACAGTCACTTCTTTTGAATAATACATGGTTAGATATTGAGAAAATCGACATTTTAGCCTCCGAGCTGAAGAATACATTGCCATTTCTTGCAAATTTGATGTCAGGAATTAACATAACGGGTATCCGGGTAGGGCAGGGTAATAGGGGTTGGGTACCCGGGTAGAGAATTTGGACCCGTCCCAGCCCTAAAAGAAGCACAGATAAACGAATGTGATCTCGCCTGAACATAAAATTAATATTACGGCATGGTGGTCACCCAGATGACGCCGGATAGCTTTGGGGACATCCCAGTCAGCACTTTCCATTCGTTTTTCTGTATCTCAAACTGCTAATACTATACAATACATTTCTGAAACATGTGAATGTTAGGATTTCATAATTTCAGGGAAGTCGAATAGGAGTTTTTCTTCCGCATTACCCGCGGCTCTAAAACCCCGAACTGCAGTGTTGTTGACAAATATACTACCCATCAAAAGTTTAGACTCACTTAAAACAGTCACTATATGTTATGTATATATATATATATATGGTTACATCGAAGATTGATTCCTCCACTAAGGGAACCAACTGCAATCTTTATGCAGATGAATTGCACGAGGATCATGCATCAAATTGCTGAAAAGCATGTGCAAATATCGTGCATGTGAACAGCTGCGTTTTTGTGTAAAGTTTTGTTAAGAATTCGCCGATTTTCATTGATTTTTATCATACATTAAACCAGGGATACTCTACAACAGGGATAGGTTACTCGCTTGCTTTCTTTACCATTTGTACTAATTAACGTGTGCCTCGTCATGCTCCAACGCACACAGTGACTTGGTTCGGTCCCAGCGCAACTTCGGCTGCGTTTAACAGTACTTCAGCCAGTGTATTGTATCAGTCGGAATTTTACAATGAATGAATGAATGAATTAAGAGCAAGAATTTTATGTGAATGAATGAAAGAAATTAAGAAAAAGAACAAAAGAAAAAGAACAAAAGAAAAAGAACATATGTGAATGAATGAAAGAATAAATGATACACCACGGCCATCCCTCCCCAAACATGTTAAAGAACACAAAACTATCGGTAGAACACATATGTTAACATCAGCTGTCCATTTTCAAAAAAAAAATTACTTTGAAACATGTTTTTACATTAGTAACTAATTCAGATATCTTATTGCATGTGTGGAATGGCATGGGCATGTACAGAATGTTAATTGACACTGTCACAGACCCCTCAAAAACAGAAAGTTTAGAACTATCACAAAGCGTTGTAAACACCTTTCCAGTTTTGTCAAATACTAAGATCAACAAGAAAGAAAGAAGTTTTAGAACTATAACACTCAAGCATCACAAGCACCAATGGCGATATGTCATATTTTTCACACACCTCAAATACACACTAACAAAAAAAAATAAAAATAAAAAGTATCAATGTTACTTGCAAAAACCTTTCACCTGATGGTATATACCCCTCATATAAATTAAAGGTGTATGTGAAAGATGTTTAAGAACAATAACTAGAAACACTCAAACAACGCCCTGTAGTATTTCAATGGCAGATCGGCGATATGTCATATTTTTCACACACCTCAAATACACACTAACAATTTTTTTAAATTATAAAACTATCACTATTACTTGCAAACACCTTTCACGTGATGGTATATTCCCCTCATAAAAATTAAAGGTGTATGTGAAAGATGTTTTTGAACACTAACTAGAAACACTCAAACAACGCCCTGTAGTATTTCAATGGCAGATCGGCGATATGTCATATTTTTCACACACCTCAAATACACACTAACAATTTTTTAAATTATAAAACTATCACTATTACTTGCAAACACCTTTCACGTGATGGTATATTCCCCTCATAAAAATTAGAAGGTGTATGTGAAAGATGTTTTTGAACACTAACTAGAAACACTCAAACAACGCCCTGCAGTATTTCAATGGCAGATCGGCGATATGTCATATTTTTCACACACCTCAAATACACCCTAACAAATTCTTTTTAGTTATAAAACTATCACTATTACTTGCAAACACCTTTCAACTAAAGGTATATTTCCCTTCTAAAAATTAAACGAATATGTGAAAGAAGTTTTTAGCGATATAATTTAGTCTTTCTTCGCTGTGTACTGAGAATTGAAGCCAGTGAGCTACAACATGCCCACTTGAAACTTTACTACAAAGCTACTGTACTTATACTGACACTAATGTTGCAGCCATGAAATAGTGGTGCTCTGTAATAACCACAGGCTACGGGTTGTGAGGTCTATATCTTTATTCCGTAGAGGAAGAAGTAGTAGGAGTAGACACTCTGTAACAATCATAATTATACAATGTATATGTATATGCTAAAACCACATCCGATGAACATATGCCTTCATATATATATAGGTATAAACATCTCATAAATGCATGTCTTCATATATACACATCGGAATAACAAAGACTTAAGTAAACAATGGACCTGTCTTACATAATCTCTCGCAGGTTATGAAAAATGGCATATACTATTGTTATTATTACAAGTGACATTTCATGTGGCATATCAAGAAACAGACTATAAAAACAGACAATGAAACCTACCCTGTGGGTGACACGGGAGTGTGCTCAAGCACCCAGCAGCCGGGCAGCCAACACGTGCAATAATCCTACATAAAATAGGATACACTGATGAGAGGTATTGTCCATGAGACAACACAGAAAATAATACCATTATACCAACATATATACATATTTGAAACTACCACTATGGAGTTACAAACAAGATACAGAATTGATGAAATAGATCAATCTTACATCATATACAGCATTTGTAAAACAAGAAGTACAAGCCAACATAAACATATAGCAAAAACCACCCATATGTTATACAATTATTTATATTAGGGTTTAATTATCTATGTATATATTACAAACAGTATAATTACTAACCTTAGATCAAAACTCAATATTTAGAAAGTCCTCATGTAGAGACAGTGTGGTGCAAAACTGATTAGTAACATGGCGGTGAGAAGTATATTTGAACTTACACCAATCAACTGAGAAGCTGAGCCTGGGCTATTGTTAAAACAACTAAAGACAATGACATAAAAGTAGATCGACCCAGATACCCTTAAATACACAATGAACCAGCCCTGTAACACAGAACTGAACAGTTAAGGCCAAGACAAGATGCGACTGGATTGACAACATATAATATATCTATACTGTATAGAGAAGTCGTCTGTCGGATCACCTGAAATAAGAATAAAATGAAAATGATTAATTATAAATGTATGTACACAATATACAATCCCTGGATTTATCCCTGTTACACTAATAACAATTATTTGACTTGAAATGAAGTGACAGAATAGGTAACTTATCTTCTACATGTAGGTTTTCAGTTGTCACAACACTCAGCGTATGTAATCAGCTGTTGAAAATAAACCGGGCTCAATCTTAAAAACTACGCTGTCGCCATATTGGCTACACTGGTCACGTGACGAGCCGAGGCATAGCTTAGGAGCTTTCCGAGGAGTGACCACTTAAAATGGACGGGCTAAAGAAACGCTACCACAGATTAAAAACCCTATTGTGAAATAACCACAAAAGATAGATCCATAAAACAAAATGAACAGAGAGAAGCGGCTTTCATCCGAGAATAGCACCCTCTGCCACTCACGTCACCTTGTGACTCGAGGTCTGCCTGATCGTGGCCTGTCTGAGGTCAGTTCTGTCAGGCGGTATCTCTACATGAGTCTGGTGACGGTTGGAAATGTCTTCAGTTAACGTATAACATGAAACCACTGAAAATATAGCGGATTTCGAACCCAGCATCTTCGGTTGTTCTGCTCTAAAGTTGATGAGTATTCTGAAGATCAAACAGATCGCAGATTTTTGTGCTTTACCATAGTCTCCTTACTCCTCATATTGTTTCCATGTCATACTACTACATATGATTTATGAAATTGTTATAATGTGCATCATTTATATGTGAATGTATCTGTATTTCTATATCTCTGTACCTACTGTGTTTATATTTGTAGGTTATAGAATACAGCCACTGTTCCTTCATGGAATGCTATAAATAATAATAATAATAATAATAATAGCGCCTTTTTTGCTTATTTAAAAACACTTATTGCTGTGCAATAAATATCTTTTATTATCAATATGGTGGACCATAAGTCATGTCATTTTTTCAATACGTGCACGTGCACATATTACTTTCGCCTAGCAACCATTGTTTCTGTATTGCTTCGTCTGTGACGTCATTAAACAATTGAACGTGACGTTAATGAAGAGGGACGTCACACTTGCTAAAAATTGATAATAAAGAAATTATTACACTCAAGCAAGTGTGTCATATGACTTACACTAAACTCGTGCAAAATTATGTATTGCCCGAACAATTTCACAGTCGTTTCGTAATAAGTCATATGACACACTTACTTGTGTAATGATTATAAATCTCTTTGAGTGACAGTGATATTACGTACGCTCACTATACATTGTAGTCGATAGGCTAGAGTTGCCCCCCTTAGAGCACCTGTCAAAATGTAAACTTCCGGTCAATCTTTGTTCATCTCACTTTCACAAGGCGGTGACTTTTAAGCTGACACAGCTCACCGTGATCTAACGACCTGGACTTGATTGAGTATTCTTCAGTTCTACGCGTCTGGACACTACTGACATGTCACTCCAGGATAACGTTTAGGTGTGTTCTTTCTTTTCATGTCCCTTTAATAAGCGACTTACAGTAAAGTTGACATTGTTTCTGTGTTAGTCGGTGTCAGGGGACACACCCCCTATGATGTGGTAGACTGCACGGACCTTAGAGACGGCGGTCTGTCTGACAGTGTTGGCTGCGCATTCATTCACTAGTCTTATACATTTCAGATAAGGGTCTTGTCACGGTACCACAGGGGCTAGTAAAAGGGACCTTTCATATGATATATATGTATATAGTGCTAATTAGACGCCGGCAGTGGCAATTTAATACACCTTGATGCCAGTTTTTCACCAGCAGTGACATTATATGCCTTGATGCTAGTACATGTTATATGGGGCTAAGACCCAGGCAGTGACAATATATACTTTGATGCTAGTAGTGACAATATATGTCTTGATATAAGTTTTTCACCAGCATTGACAATATTATAACCTATACCTGTGGACATTACTAGAATACTCAATCTGATATTTTTTGTTTTATACATACAATCATTTACAGTTGATATGCTTGGGTTTTTATTATCACAGCTGTTTTTGTTGGCAGAAATTGCTAATTGTGTGTAGCTGTATCAAGTGACCTGACATTTACAAAATGTTGCCAGGCACCTGAACATTGTATGAAGAAGTGGGAGTTATCTGTTACATATCACAACATTTCTCCTTTGTCAGAGCAGCTTGTAATTGTATCTATCGATAGAGAGGAGATTAATATTATCAGCAATATCTAATAAATTGAACAATTAGGCATCAAAGTCTGTGTGATGTAACTTTTTTAATCCATGGCTAGGAACAGTTGGACCACAATGTTTCACATGTTTTGATAACTGTATTTGAGAACTCTATGCTTCACTTCTATGTGATGCATATGAGGGTGTGTGTCCTGATCCAATCAAACGCACTCTTTACCTTTTCCTAAAATTCATAACAAAAAGCAACCGATCATCGTGTAAAGTGACACTACCAGGAAGGTCATTTTCAGAAAAGAAAAGGACTTTAGCAAGTTCCAAGTTTAGAACTAGCAATCTCCAGTTTGTAAACAAAGGAGCCATGTCTTTTTCTGTTATTGTAAGAGTGCTTCATTCAAATATTGAAACCACGACTGGCTAATGGTATAATGCTAATCAGGGCTCCAGATAATTTTTCAACATCAGGAGTACGTACTCCTTATTTTTTCAATATAGGAGTACTGGAAAATCTTAAGAGTACTGAATGGAATTTAATGGCATATCAGTAACCTTGTGTTTAGTGTCATATATGTACCACTACGTTGCTAGTCTTGTGTAAACAGGTCAATAAACAATAAAACAATACTTTTTCAGATACATACGTCTGTAAATGATTCTAGGACCATTGTCGTCGTGCGTATCTGCTATGTTTTCCAAATTATTTCCTACCGTATCGTGCATATTTTTTATCCGTACATACGCCAATACAGCCCTTATCTGGATCCCAGCCTAATTATTGACTCAGGAAACTGTGCAGATATATCATCATTAATGAAGTCTAGATCAACTTCTAGAATGTCGATCAAACAATTAGATATATCATATTGTCATGCACACGTCATGAACACTTCCACAGGGAAACTTGAAACCTCTCTCGGAGTTGTTAGACAATATGAATACTGTGACATGTACCAGCTTGTCATGCACATGATACAAAATGTAATCCATTTTATCCAGATATATATACTTATATACATACTTACATGTCAAGGCTGATATCAATACAGTTCAGATATTAGCTTTAGGATTTTTGTCAGTACATCAAGCAAAGTCTGTGGTAAATATGCATGGAACAAAGTCAGTTATGGATCATTATATTTTTGGTATATTTGCTGTCAAAGGTTACTTTTGTGAGTAAATGAAATACATGGACAAATCATGTGGTGGATGAAATGTCTATTATCACAAACTATTGAGTGACTGCATAGATGTGTTGAATGGGGCTGATATTGGTAGATGAATGTTGAAATGAGTGAAGATGAGTTCTTGCTGCTGAGATGTAGAAACCACTGCCACTCACCACTCACTGTGTTACATATTATCATCTAATATAAAATCACTATTTGGTATGTTTAGCCCGGATCAGATTATTTCCTCCATAGCAAGAAGTAAAGGGAGGTAACTCCTACCTACTTATGTTTTGAGGAAATATATAAATAAATATTTAAAATTTATTGTTCATTCTGTTGACCACCTACTCCTTAGAATTTGTAGGACAATACCTGTGAATGAAATATATCCTGAGCCTTGAGACCTGATGGGCTTTACACATTGCACCCATATGGAGAATACAACCTAGACCTTTGGCGTGACAAATGAACACTTTTATCTGTGGGCTACACCAGAAACACTTTCTAACAGTCGACAAAGTCAAAAGTATTAGGGGAGTTCATTAAAATATGACACAATGAAAAAGAGGAGTGAGCGAAGTTTATCATGTCTAATATTTGGGAGGGGTGCATACAAAAGTGATAGTTCTATTTTCTCAAAGAAAAACTATATGTCTGAACATTATTTGAGGACAGTCAGGTATGATACAGTCCTGAGATTTCCCCAGCCCATGAGATGATCTGTCCTCATCTGAAAGGAATTTCACTGATATGCCTGCAAGATACATTTTTGGTGAAGCTGACATTGTGTTTTTGTTCTGTTTTGTTGCAGATGGACTTTCCCCGAGTATTGACATAAGGTAACAATGGTTGTGAACTGAGTGTTTCAACAACTGGAAAGCATCAGCAACCACTAGGAAAGATGGACGCCCTCGACACCCCCGACTATAGTCAGTTTGACAGCATCAGCACCGACAGCAGCCCACAGCGGTTGCCAGGTGGCCGGATGGAGAGGGGGTCTATTCTGGAACCACCTGTTGATGACCAAGTGTATTATGTTTCAGATGATACATACGGAATATTTGCCAGCGTGAGTAACCATGGTAACAGCTATTTATGCTGAGTTTTAAAGTGTGTGTTTGTTGTTTATTTGCCATAGTCAGTATTTTACCAGCTATAGGACATATGACGGTGACTGGACCTCACAAACCAGTGATTGATATTGTGAGGAAGGCTTCAGTGAGTGAGTGAGTATGTTTTTGCCCCGCCTTTAGCAACATTCAGTGCTCCAGATAAGATTTAGCTCATGTGGGTACTGTACCCACTGTATGTTTTGGAGTGGGTATTATGAATGTTGAGTGGGTATTTCTTTTCCAGTTAACCACTGCTTTCAAAAATGTGTGTATTTCAGTGAATTTACTCACCTAACTATATATCATTGAGTAAGTTTACTAAGCAGGTATGTACTGCCTTATGTCATACCTAAGCAAAACCAACTTAACTATAATGGAATTGATTTCATAAAACAGTACAACACTAGCCCTATACTAACAGTACAACTTCATACCAATCGATGTCTATTTCATTACGCGAGCGATTTTTATAAATATATTCCGTACGCATATGTTTTAAACCTTTTGCGTATCTAACATTTTAAATGCGTAATTGGTACGCAACAATTATATTTCAATGCGTAATTGGACATTTTCTATGCATATTTTACCCAAATATGCAGCTAATCTGGGCCTCTGAATATTCCAGCAATATCACAACGGGGACACCAGACATGGGCATTGTAACCATATGGGAATCGAACTCAGGTCTTCGGGAAGATGAGCAAATGCTTTAACAACTAGGCTACCCCTCTGCCCCTAGGAACAATTATTCATGCAAGAACGAGTAACACATCTTTATGCTTTGTGTGAATTTGTTGTTTAATACCACAGTGAGTGTTTTTCTATCTGTATGACAGCGACCAGTAAATAACTGAATCTGGACCAGACAATCCAGTGACTGACATTGTGAGGAAGGTTAAAGAACCACTAAACTTTGTTTTTGTTACTCTTTTAACCATTACATATGAAAGATTTGTGGTTAGTCTTATGCGAACACCAAATTTATTCTTTAAAAACTTGTGGTTAATTAATACCGAGCGATTAAAAGTGGCCAAAAGTCGCCTCGCTTCCCTCTCACCAACTAAAACCACAGACAGGTTACGTAACTCTGTCGCCAGAGCACTGCAGTGACGCCATATGAGGAACGATTTTCAGTTAGTTGTATAGAAAATGTGTAGCACGCCATCATTTTGATGATTTCTCGACATCAACGATAACATTACATGCCGAATCGCTGCTTTGTCGCCAATTGCTCCTAGGGTCGGGCGATGGTGTCCCCATGCACAGATTTCCACAGGACCCCGCAGTTCGTGCTAAATGGGTTATGTTTGTGAGTGCGGCTTTAGCCGCCAGGAAGCCTGAAACGATATCTTACTTGTGTTCAGATCGCTTCACTGAAGTTAAAGAATCAAAACTACTTACTAGTTGTAGTAAAATATGCATATGATTGATGACCATAAAGATTTTCTATGACACAACTTGTAACATAACGATTTCTTCCTCGAAGTGAGGTTGTGGTCGGCAACAATAATATTGTAAGTAGTATTATATTGACACCCACCTCGCTGCCACGAGAGAAATTGTTATGTTATACGCTATGTCATGCAAAATCCTATTGGCCATCAATAAAATACATATTTTACTACCAGTAGAAAGTAGTTTTGATTTTAACTCGGTGAAAACAAACCTAAATACCATTTATCCTCAGACTGGCGGATGTTCCCACAGGGCTCTCGCCATTTTAAAAATAAAAAATCTGTTAGAATTAATGAGATTATAGTTTGTTTTCATCAAGTTAGAAAATCAAGACTACTTTCTACTCAGAAGTTAAATATGTATTGGAATCATAACCAAACGGATTTTGCATGACACAACTTATAACATAACGATTTCTTCCACGGAAGCCGAGGGTGGGGGTCAAGTCACAATACTGCGCCGATAAATTTCTTGCTACATTCCCATGGTTAATGTCCACTCACCAGTATGTAGATACTAGTCAATGTGCGCCTTTATATTTGGTCTTATAATCCCAATTAGTTTATTATCATACTTGTATGCATTTTGAAACTAAATAAAAGCAGACGATCTGCTGATACTTATAGTGAATTTATAACAGAACTGTAATATCTAGACATTTTATAGTTTGCCAATGTGAATCATAATTCGCATTAACACACCCTAGTGCATGTTGTCTGTCTCATTACACTTCACGGCTAAAACAATGATTCTGTTGAATGCTACGACACAAATGAATAAAAACAAAATGCAAATATTAAAATTAAAACAGATTAAAGTTATAGGAACAATATCAGGCCATTACCTTGTTCGAGGAATGTATCCATCAATATCCACAAAACTGTTCCAAATGATGTGTCTTTTAACAGTTTAATATACTAAAAAAGATAAATCTTTTCAGGTATTGGTGTATAGTCTCATTGGTCACCCAAGATAGCACACCTGGCAACTAATTGCATAATGTCCGCTTTCTTTAAAAAACAGTAATTTAGTTAGCCAATAATGGGCAATCAATCAATGTATTGCCGGTTAATCCTTTGAAAGAAGGACGTTGTTTTACGCAGACACCGACACGACAGAGTGTATTCAGTATAGATTAGTAAATCTACATACATAAACACTACCTTTGACAATTCCGCTGTGTAAGATAAAAGTAATTAATCAATCAGCTTGTTATCGGTTAATCCTTTGATCGATGTTTATAATGTTGAATATTTACTCCAGACACAAGAAATGCCAAATGGGAACCTTTGTCGGTAATCTAAGTGTGTTACCACTAATTATACCTGTTATAAATTCATTAACTGACCATCAAGTGAATGATGACAAATAACATGTGTAGGTTTATACCACCTAACACGGTTACAACAAGGGAGTATTAATTGCTGTATTGCATGTGAAAACTTATGGGCCGACACTGTTTTGAGAATACAAACAGATTTTACATGACATGATTAAATATCGAGGTAAAAACACAGAAATGGGATCAATTTGGATCAGTCATTATACAAATAGGGCCTAACGACACCAATCGATTTTGACAGAATCGCCTATGAAAACAAGTTGTAACTCGAAACTAGGCAAAGCAGGAGACAAAATTAAATGACAGTAGATTGTGAGAACATATAGCTTTCATTTTCCACAACAATTGTCACGATTTCAGGTTTATACAAGCCTGTAAACAAGATAATTTAACCCCTAAAATGTAGATGAATTCTGCATCGCCCTCAAAGCTATTCCTCATATGACGCCACAGAGGCTACCGCCTGATTGGTTGAAATTTCGTCATGGGTGAGAATTGTGCACTGTTGTCAAAAAGGTCGATTTAAGTCAATTAAAGGTCGAAATGAGTAGTTTTAATGACGGGTTTCATTTATAACGATGCCAGTTAGTGATTTATGTATTTGTACCCCTCTAGGGTTTATGTGACCTTTAGTGGATATGGAGGATGATGGAGGGAGGGGAGGAGTCGGAGGCGGAGTTCCAGCACTTTGGCACGCTTCGCGCAGGTTCGGGATAAGATTGCCGGCCCTGCCTCAGGTGGCTGCCACCGCATACAGGCGCCCGACCTCGCCGAGTTTCGCCCCGGGGAGACTTCGCTTAGCCGGGTCGCCGAGGCATGCCTCGCGATTCTGCCATCACTGGTGAGTGAGGTGATCAATCCTCTCTTGACTGGTGCCCGCACGCGGTTTGATTTGCCCGACGTCGGCAAGCGGTACCAGTTGGGAGAGGAGACGCTGTTCGAGCCGCCAGTGGTCACTCTAGGGGGGTCGTCCTCGTCTTCCCTGGCCTCGGCCAGGCAGGGCAGGCGCCTCCCCCCTTTTCCTACTAATTCACTTACGCTGAAGTCTGCGTAACGGTCCTTCCAGGAGTGCTACCGGTGCGCAGCCCAGCAATTAAAAGTGGCAGTCCACTCAGCCTACCTGTCTGCTCTGCAGGGACAGCTGGTGGATCAGAGCGCTTGTGACGCCGACTTGTCGGCGCCGGTGCTCACGCGGCAGCTCACACGGCAGCTCACGGGGGTACACTCTCATCTGGCTCGGGATAGCATTCGGTGCTGTGCCAGCCAGATGATGGGTGCCGTGATGGGCTTGCGCCGCCTGTGGTTGTCTGTGGCGCGGTAGTCACCGGCCACACAACAGGCGCTCCTGTCATTGCCTTATACCATGGGGTCCTCCCTGTTCCCTGGGGCATTGCAGGTTGTACGGGAGGCCGCGGAGGCAGTTTCTACCTTCAAAGACTCTAAGCCTTTGTTGGAACAGCCCTCCGCTCCTCGCCACCGGCCTTCCCCACTCGCTTCCGCTTATCCTTCTGCTCCGGCAAAGGACGCTGCAAAGTGGACTGCCCCTTTGCAGTCCAAGCGGAGCAGGCGCGCAAGAGGCAAGGGCAGGCCTGCTCACGCGCAGCAGCCTTTTCGGGGCAGGGGGAAGCCAGCCCCGGCTTCCCGCTGATTCCTTCCCCAGAGCCCTTATTGTCCCCCACTCACGCAAGCGGAGACTTGCCGACTGTGGGGGTGCACTGCCTCATGCCACACGTCCCTGTCGGCGGCCGGTTGTCCCTATTTCTCCAGGAGTGGGAGGCAGCCACCTCAAATCCCTGGGTCCTGTCCACGCTCAGGGATGGCCATTTGCCACAGTGGAGGCGAGATCATTCGTCCTTCTCCGGGTTCGACAAGGCGGACGCGCTCCGTGCCGAAGTTCAGTCCTTACTGAACAAGGCAGCCATCGAGGTGGTTCCTGTCGGTCAGCAAGGAGAGGGGTTTTATTCCACCTACTTCCTAGTGACCAAAAAGGACGGAGGGTTCAGACCCATTCTGAATCTCAGAGGGTTGAACCAGTTACTGGAGGTGCCGTCTTTCAGGATGGAGACACTCAGGTCAGTGATCTCCTCCGTCGAGACAGGGGATTGGCTTACGTCAATCGATCTCAAAGACACATACCTCCATGTTCCAATGCACCCTCGAAGTTCAAGAAGTACCTCCGGTCCTCCTTCGACGGGATCGCATACCAGTTTCGTGCTCCCCTTCGCATCTTTCGGCCCAAGGGTGTTCACCAAACTTATGCTAATCCCAGCTCAGTTAGCCAGGTCTCAGGGCAGGTGTTGTCACCGCATCTGGACGATTGGCTTCAGGGCCTTAGGTCCTCAGTTAAGCAGAGCCTCCACACTGTGCGCGATGGATACTCTGGTGTCACTGGGCTGGATTATCAACTCAAGAAATCAGACCTCGCCCACGCAGGATCTGATTTTCTTGGGGCCAGATTCAACACGGAGCTAGGGATTGTTTCCCCTTGTTCAACCGCATCGCCAAAGTCCAGAGGACTGTGTTACAGTTTCTCCAGTCGCCCAACGCGCCGCCAAAACATGGCTTCAGTTGCTAGGGCAACATCGCGGGCGACAGTGGACGGGTTTGGCGCGGCGCTGCCTGAGGATGCTACTCAGTTCAGCAAGCTGCTAGCTCAGCTGTGGTCCCACTCGCAGAGCTACAAGATTATTCTCACAACGCCTCAAGTGGTTAATTCCTCACTTGGCGCATGGTGGACGGACGCCGGAATTTGTCCAGGGGATCCCCCTCGACACCCCGACACCTTCCCTTCAGTTCAGACGGACGCCCTCACAGGTTGGGGGTCCTGGGCGAGCACTCAGCCTCCGCCTCTGGTCGGAGCTGGAAGTCAGCCTACACATCAATGTGTTAGAACTGAGAGCAGTCCGCAGGGTGTTCGAAAGTGCTTCCGGTGTTGGTGCAGGGCCGCGGTGGTTCGCCTAGAAATGGACAATCAAATGGCCATGTCTTACATTCTCAAGCAAGGCGGCACAGTGTCTCCGCCGCCCTTCAGGAGGCGCGGCAGTTTCTACTGGAGTGCGATCAGTTTAGCATTCGGGTTTTGCTCTGTTTATCTCCCGGGGTAGACAACGCCCGCAGATGCACTCTCACGGGCGTGATACTAGCCCCACACGAAGTGGATGCTCGACCGGGAGATATTCGGATTATCTCCCAGTTGTTCGGTCGTTTCCAGGTGGATCTGTTTGGCGCCTGGGGTGACGGTAACCAGATTCCTGTGTTTTGCTCCCCGGATTCCGATCCGAGCTGCTAGCCAACGACGCTTTCAGCTCGATTGACGGACAGGGTACTGTAATGCCTCCGATACCACCGGATTTCCAGGGTCCTGTCACAGCTGACCGCACAACCAGCTCGGCTACTTGTGCTTCTGGCACCCCTTTGGTCGGCACAACGCTGGTTTCGCTAATTCTCAGGTTTCTGGCTCAGCCTCCTGTTCTATTACCTTTTCGACCGACCTCCTATCCCAGAACAGAGCGCACCCAATCCAAGGATTCAGTGGGTGGCTTGGCCGCTGTCAGGGGATCGCCCGCAGCGAAGCGAATTCCTGCACCAGTTGCAGACACAATTTGGCTTCGCTGGAGGGATTCGACAAACGCTCAATATGAGGATAGATGGGCCTGTTATTCGCTGCTGTGTCAACAGGGGATTCTTGATCCCTTTCTACAGATTTAGTCTCTGTTTTAGAATTCCTCCAGTTCGCTTGGACGCCGGGTCTAGCGGCTTCAACTGTTCGAGGATATTCTACGCTATTTCTGCTTCATATTCCTGTTGACGGTGTTTCCTCTTTGGGGCAGCACCCTCTTGTGCAGCTTTTTAGCAGGCGTGGACAGAACTAACCGTTGTTCGGGCGGATTAGTCCCCTGTGGGACTTGTCAATCGCTCTTGATTGGCTGTCCGGTCCACTGTTTCACAATCTGTCGACTCTTTCACTCCAACTGTTGACGGAAGACGGCGCTTTGTGGCGTAGTGACTTCAGGCAGGCGGGGTTGGCTTATATTCACGAAATGTCGGCCGCCCGCCCGCTTTACTGTTTTTCACAAAGACAGAGTTAGCATACGGCTGCCTGATACTTTACCGGCCCTAAGAAGGATAGTCCCTTCCATGTGACAGCTTCTATTGAGCTCCCAGCTTTCACTCAGCCTTCCTGTCCGGTACCTCTCACGACGCGTCACGCCTTAGATGTCCGGTGAAGACACTTAAGGCTTATATCAAATCGAACAAGGGTACCCGTAAGGGTAACCAATTGTTTTGTTGTTATGGCGGGTTCAGGTTGGTCTTCTGGCTTACATCAAGCCAACCATTTCTCGGTGGCTTGTCTCTGCCATACATATGAGCTATACTCAAACAGGGCGATCCCACCTGTAGGGTTGAAAGCTCATTCGGGTTAGGGCAGTTGCTACATCGAAGCTTACGCTGCAGCCCTGCCCATTGAGGAGATCTGCTCCGCTGCTATTTGGAGCCGTCCGAGTAATGCTCATCCGCCATTACCAACTTGACAGACTCTCCAGTGAGCGTGCTCGGTTCGGTCAGTCAGTTCTCTCCAGTGGGCATGGTTCCACCTCTCTAGCCGATTGAGCTTTCGAGGATTTTATTATGTGAACCATTCTATGCCAATTTTTTAACACTGGTGTGGGGTTTTAAAAATCTTGTTTACATATTCCCTTGGTGACGGGTTTTATGTGGTGATGGTTTTTATTCCCATGTCTTTTGCATTCTGCTCTAGACTTAACTGGCCTTGGAAACTTTGCTAAATATATATATATTAAGGCATTTCTGCTTCTGGTGGCTTTTTATGGGACCCTTATCTTCGCCTCGAAAGATTACGGGAGGGAGGGAGGGTGTGTCTCGTTAGTTTGCATTAGCCAGGTTTCTCTGGGCAATTTACATATGTTCGACTCCCCGACCCTGGCTCATGCCCCTCGCCTGATTGGCTATGGTGGACACGTGGACCGGGTAAGTGTGCTTTTTCTGCTATATTTAGCTTGGGAAATTCCACTTCTTGTCGGGGGTGTTTTCTGCAGACAGAATGCCACTCCTTAGCTCCGTCTTTAGGAGTCTTGTCTTATGCTTATAAGTACCCCAAGGAGGAATATATAAAAAAGAATCGAACTAACCTGTAGAGATTTCAGATTCTTTGAATATATTCCTCCTTGGGGTACTCCAACCCACCTCCCCACATTCTGTCTGATGTCGTTCAGCATGGAAAGTGAGGTACGAGGTTACGGTCTAGAGTTACCTGCTCTTGGCTGTAGGGGGCCGGAGGGCCCTGTAAGGGTGGTCTCACAAGACAAAACGTAGTTTTTGTTTTGTAAATATTTTTATTCAAATATTGTTACGACTGTCGTAGGGAATTTAAATGGACATTTAAATGCTTATAAGTACCCCAAGGAGGAATATATTCAAAGAATCTGAAACCTCTACAGGTTAGTTCGAATTTATTTAAATCTGTATATTTTAAAGTCCAATATATCCAGATGACTCATGTAGGCTTCATCTGTAACACACTTCACTTTGTGTCCAAACCTGTGAAGATCCGGTTAGAATTGGTTTTCAGTAACCCATGCTTGTCGTAAGAGGCGATTGATGGGATCGGGTGGTCAGGCTCGCTGACTTGGTGTAATGAGTAATTGGGATGCAATGACATGCTTCAACTAGTCAGTGAACCTGACCACCAGATCGAGGTAGTCTCCCTTTATGACAAACACAGGTAGCTGAAGACCAAATATATCAGATTTCTTAGGTGTTTTCAGTTATTATGCATATTGGTAGCCAATTTGATATTCTGGTATAAGGAAGTTAAATAAATAAGGTCACTGAGGATGTTCCCAACAGAGGGACAAGGATTTTGATTACAGGGAAGTTTTTGAAAACATTTTTCACAAACTAAATTAATTTTCTGTTTTTCACATGTTTAGTCAGACATTATCAAGGGAAAGGTGTAAGTTGGATGAGAATAGTGATACAGATATAATTGAGTTTAACTTTTGGAAACATCTTGTACTGATTTTTCTCCAAATGTTTGTTTCCAAAGCATTGCTCCTAAACCATTCAGTACTTCTTCATGAAACTTTATATAGATGCCATTCATGGACTAAACTGGTGGATATTGCTATTGGGATTTTAATTATTTTCAAATTAAGAAAAGTCAATAAATATTGATTTGTTTTCAGAAATATCCTCCCAAGCAAAACTGTTTAGTATTTCTTGGGGAAACCTATACACATCAAGCATCTACTGCATAGGCGGATTTGGGGGGTGGGGAATGTTGGTGGGAAAAATCTTTTTGTGAATTTTTCACATTTGTTTCATGATGTAAGTGAGCAGATTGTAGTTCATACACCGTACTACCTGATCCCAGCAACCTATGCTTCATATGAGAGGTGGTCAGGCTCAATGACTTTGGTGATCGTGTGACAACATAACCTGACAACTGTGGGATGCTGTTTATTGTAATCAATCACAGGATTGTCTGGTCCAGACAAGATTATTCTGAGGCCTCTGTAGTATGAATAGTGATCAATGTTGGGTTATTTTGCAAAAAATGAAATTTTAAAGGCTTGGGAACTCTATGACTTTGCCTTCCCATTTTCCTCATTTTCCTCACAGTTTAAGTGGACACTGTGTGATATTTATGGACACTCGGATTTCATTGTTGGTCTATTTGAAGGAATGGGGTCAACTGATATGACATATATATGACTACACTGTTCCAAGATATCACATGCAATATTTAAAGGGCAGTCTCATCACAAGTTTTCGTTAAACTAACTCTTTTTGAGTAAACTGGGAAGAAAATATGTCTCTTCATAACAAAAACTCGTTTTGTCACTCTTTGAGAAGGCCTCAACAATGGTGTGTGACATGTGACATGCCCACTGTGTGGAGCTTTGGGAATAAAGTTTGTGCACACAAATATTTGATGTCATTATCAAAATACTTTAAATATCAAGTTTTATGGTTTTAGAGTATTTTCAAGAAATCTGTGTAAAATAGGCCATATCATCATTTCCAGGGATGATTGACATGATATTTAAACGTTGCTGATCGTTTGTAGGTCGATGAGAGAGTTTTGATGAAAAACAGGTTATTAACTTGGTGTAGCCTAACTGATATTTAGAACTGGTTGAGACTACAAGGAAATAGGTGATCGATTGGATGTTAGTGTGGATTCTGCTCTCTGATGTAATTATTGAAGAACTGCTATTATTTTCTGAAGAGCCATGTGTTATTACGCCAGACTCAAGAAAACACCGTCACAGTTAAGATACTTTATGATGGTATGTATGGAAGTTTTGAATCTTGGAAGCATGACTTGTTTAGCATTCTTCAGGGTGTGATTTAAGCATGTAGAGATTACACCGGTGCCACTTAAACCTGCAAAATGCAGCGTCATATTTATACCTGCAAAGTGTAACCTCATATTTATACCAACTTGCACCCAGTAGATGTTGATATTTTGCTGTTAAATGAACATAGACTTTAACTGGAAAACAGAATGATGAGGAACTGGCTTGGAGCATTGACTGTAATCACTGTACGGACAGTGATTAAATGACTCCCACGTTTCTTGTCATGAAGTGTTATGAAGTAAGATAATAATCTTATCATATCCAGACTAATTTAGTTATAGTGATGTTTTGGATCATCAGTCATGGGTATGCACAGTGATATGCTAGGGATGGGTCACCAAGATGCTAGGGTTGACTCAGTGATGTACTACGGGTGACTCAGTGATATACTAGGCTTAACTCACTGATATATAAGGGGTGTCATATGCATATACTAGATGTGGGTGACTCAGTGATACTAGCTAGGGATGACTCACTGATATACTAGGTTTGACTCACCGATATTCTAGGGATGATTCAGCAATATACAGGGGTGACTCACTGATATACTAGGCTTGACTCACTGATATACCAGGGATGACTCCCTGATATACTAGGGACTCGCCGATATACCAGAGATGACTCACTGATATACTAGGGACTCACTGATATACTAGGCTTGGCTCACTGATATACTAGGCTTGACTCGCTGATATACCAGGGATGACTTGCTGATATACCAAGGATGACTCACTGATATACTAGGGACTCACTGATATATTAGACTTGACTCACCGATATACTAGGCTTGACTTAGCAACATACTAGGGATAACTTACTGATATACTAGGCTTGACTCACCAATATACTAGGGATAACTCACTGATATACTAGGCTTGACTCACTGATATACTAGGGATAACTCACTGCTATACTAGGCTTGACTCACCAATATACTAGGGATAACTCACTGATATACTATGCTTGACTCACCAATATACTAGGGATGACTCACTGATATACTAGGGACTCACTGCTATACTAGGCTTGACTCACCAATATACTAGGGATGACTCACTGATATACTAGGGACTCACTGATATTCTTGGCTTCACTCACTAATATACTAGACTTGCCTCACCAATATACTAGGGATGACTCACTGATATACTAGGCATGACTTACCGATATATTAGGGATGGCTCAACAGTTTACAAAGGATGACTCACAGATATACAAAGGGGTGTCCCAATGATATGCTGGGGAATCCCAACAAAGTTTATGAACTTAAGCAGAAAATATAATAATTTCTTAAGCTTTGTGCCTCTACTGCTGTTCCACACTTCCAGGCTAAGGTGCTGTATCATTTGTATTGCAGTGTAAAAATCTAAGGTAAAATCTCTAATTTCCAGGGCCGAGACTACGAGCCTGTGTACGTCACTCACAAGTACACAGAGAAGGAGAAGGAAACTCTGGCGTCCTTTGAGAGCCTGGATTATCTCCCCTCACACAGCTTTGTATTCAAACACTGGATCAAGAGACAGGTCATTACGAGGTAGGTTTGCTTTGCTGAAGTTCTTTATTTTAGGTACCTTTCAGACAATGGGATATGCACAGTTTAAACATTGAAAATGTGTGGAAACCATTCTAAATTATTTTGAATTTTCTTCATATGAATGATAATTAGATTTTGTTATGTTCAAAACTTGTATGTGTTAGGACTTACACTAAAAATGTGGCAAATGGGCATTTTTTAGATTTCGATTTTTTCTCATATTTGAACATGAGCATGTATTTTTCCTCAGCTGATTTTTTAAAGCAATGTAGATAAAATACTACATACATATTGCCAGTGATGAGGTTGATGTGTGGGATAAGGACACATGTGGCCCCAATATCAAATACATGTATAACACCGAATTCTCTGTTATTGACAACCTTCCACCACCACCACCATCAACTGACAGTTAAAGGTCATAACCTGAAGAGTTCCCAACTAAACATATTAAACCACCAGTCCCTTCACACACCCAGCCCCCCTCCACACAGACACACACATACCTCACCTCATGTGAGGATCATAATTCTTTATGTGACACCCTCCCAAACTGTTCACACAACCATTGATGTGCAAATGTAAATGACTCCCACCACAATCCAGAGCTCCAGGATTGGTGTCTGTTAAGGTGCTATTTAAACATGACTGTTCCAGGTTGGAGCTGGACCGCTGGCTCATGATGGGTATGATCGGTTTCGGAGTCGGCATGATCGGGTTCCTGCTGCATCAGCTGATTGAGGAGGTGGCCAGCTTCAAGTGGGACACTATACAGGGCTTCCTGGATGTAAGTCATCTGTCATGCAGGGCTTCCTGGATGTAAGTCATGGATCATACAGGGCTTCCTGGATGTAAGTCATGGATCATACAGGGCTTCCTGGATGTAAGTCATGGATCATACAGGGCTTCCTGGATGTAAGTCATCTGTCATGCAGGGCTTCCTGGATGTAAGTCATGGATCATACAGGGCTTCATGGTCATGTAAGTCATGGGCTTCCTGGATCCATCATGGATCATGGGCTTCCTGGATGTAAGTCATGGATCATACAGGGCTTCCTGGATGTAAGTCATGGATCATACATGGCTTCATACAGGGGCTTCCTGGATGTAAGTCATGGATCATACAGGGCTTCCTGGATGTAAGTCATGTCATACAGGGCTTCCTGGATGTAAGTCATGGATCATACAGGGCTTCCTGGATGTAAGTCATGGATCATACAGGGCTTCCTGGATGTAAGTCATGGATCATACAGGGCTTCCTGGATGTAAGTCATCTGTCATACAGGGCTTCCTGGATGTAAGTCATGGATCATACAGGGCTTCCTGGATGTAAGTCATTCCTACAGGATTCCTGGATGTAAGTCATGGATCATACAGGGCTTCCTGGATGTAAGTCATGGATCATACAGGGCTTCCTGGATGTAAGTCATCTGTCATACAGGGCTTCCTGGATGTAAGTCATGGATCATACAGGGCTTCCTGGATGTAAGTCATGGATCATACAGGGCTTCCTGGATGTAAGTAAGTCATGGATCATACAGGGCTTCCTGGATGTAAGTCATGGATCATACAGGGCTTCCTGGATGTAAGTCATGGATCATACAGGGCTTCCTGGATGTAAGTCATGGATCATACAGGGCTTCCTGGATGTAAGTCATGGATCATACAGGGCTTCCTGGATGTAAGTCATGGATCATACAGGGCTTCCTGGATGTAAGTCATGGATCATACAGGGCTTCCTGGATGTAAGTCATGGATCATACAGGGCTTCCTGGATGTAAGTCATGGATCATACAGGGCTTCCTGGATGTAAGTCATGGATCATACAGGGCTTCCTGGATGTAAGTCATGGATCATACAGGGCTTCCTGGATGTAAGTCATGGATCATACATGGCTTCCTGGATGTAAGTCATGGATCATACAGGGCTTCCTGGATGTAAGTCATGGATCATACAGGGCTTCCTGGATGTAAGTCATGGATCATACAGGGCTTCCTGGATGTAAGTCATGGATCATACAGGGCTGGATGTAAGTCATGGATCATACAGGGCTTCCTGGATGTAAGTCATGGATCATACAGGGCTTCCTGGATGTAAGTCATGGATCTTACAGGATGTAAGTCTTCCAGGGATGTAAGCCATGGATCATACAGGGCTTCCTGGATGTAAGTCATGGATCATACAGGGCTTCCTGGATGTAAGCCATGGATCATACAGGGCTTCCTGGATGTAAGTCATGTATCATACATGGCTTCCTGGATGTAAGTCATGGATCATACATGGCTTCCTGGATGTAAGCCATGGATCATACAGGGCTTCCTGGATGTAAGTCATGGATCATACAGGGCTTCCTGGATGTAAGTCATGGATCATACAGGGCTTCCTGGATGTAAGTCATGGATCATACAGGGCTTCCTGGATGTAAGTCATGGATCATACAGGGCTTCCTGGATGTAAGTCATAGATCATACAGGGCCCATCAACTTAATGTTTCAGCCAGCGACCAGCTTATTGTATTTCTGGCTAACTGTGTGTCATTTAACTGTGAGTCCCTTTTTAAATTATTTAATCAAAAGTTTACCTGGCCAAGAACTGTTGTATCTACAAGCCACTGAAATGAAGGTGGAATGTTAGTGAGAATGTCATGACATGAACTCAGCTGAGGTATATCTTCCCAGGTGATTGGAGCCAGGAAACTCCCCGGACTATTTCCTTGTGGCTTTAGTCTCCGTCTTCTCCGTCCCCACTGTTTAAGTTAATAGAGCATGTTGTTGATGTTTCAGGAAGATAGGATTGTGATTGCCTGGCTGTTCGGTGTGGGCTACAGTATCCTGTTCATTGTCTTCAGTGCTGCAGTGGTTGTGGTGAGATTGACGTCCTGTAATTCTAATCCAAGATCAAAATCAGGGATACTTAAAGCAAACCTTACTTAAAGGTCACATGCAACCAAAAAATCAAACATAATTAAAACACAATTATCACTTATTCATGACATATAATATGCATTGCTGATTATGAAAAAACATTTTTGATGATTTGTTTCGGTATGTCCATACCGAAAGGTATCAGAATCTGCAAAGTTGTGTTTTACGTTGAATGTGACCTTTAATTAAAAGCTGTTCAGCATTGGCATGGAAACATCTGGATATTACCATGAGTATATGAATAAAACAACTATTGGGCAATTGTAACCTAGAAGTGAAAAAAGGTGCAAATCCTTTAAGTTCATATCTCATTTGCACTTAGATGTGTTTTTATGTTGATTTCTTCCATTTTGATAATCAAATATTTTGTTTTCACACTCTTATTTCAAAATAATTATAGCCAGCTAATTATAGACAAATTTTTGTGATTTGCAGTAGGTCTTCTTCAAAGTTATTATTTATCTCCCCTAGTTCTGGAGACCAAGTGCAGGTGGCTCTGGCATCCCCGAAGTGACCGGCTTTCTGAATGGAACCAATATTCGACATATCTTCAACCTCCAGACAATGATCGTCAAATTTCTGTCATGTGTGGCGGCTATTGGCTGTGGGATGCCAGTTGGCCCCGAGGGTCCCATGATTCATTTAGGGTCAGTTACATTAAACTGGCTGAAATATACTCTTTAAAAAAGTAGGGGAACCTGAGCTTTCAATTTGGAAATGAAGTATAAGCGTTAACAAACTTTTCAAAGACAGACATCTTATGAACACATCACCTTTTCCCTTTATCATCACCCCTAAACACAACACATTACTCACAAGATAAGAGATGTTATTACCCATAAATTTGTCATTATTGTACTTCCCAACTTCTAAAACACCACTCAAAGAAGTTAAAGCACACACTTCCTTAGAGATAAATCTGTTATTCCACAGAGCTCTTGTTGGTGCAGGGATGAGTCAGGCCAGGTCGGAGACGCTCAGGTTTAAACTGCCATTTTTCCAGCGGTTCCGGAACTCCGAGGACAGGTGAGATAGCACTTACTTCAGTTGACGTTGAGGTGGAAGGGTGGCCAGGTGGTTAAAGCATGTGCCTGATATGCTGAAGGCGAGGGTTCGCTCCCCTACATGGATACAACTTGTAAAGACCATTTTTGATACCTCTATTGTTCTATTGCTAAGAATAGGTAAAACCTCACGCACGCACGCAATGCACGTGCTCTGCATGCCCAACCCGTGTGCTGCCCGCTCTACCCATCTTGTGAGGAACACATGGTTCATACTGACAAACCTCGATTCTTCGTAGCCTCGTGGATAAAACCACCAAGTTAGTAAGCAAAGGGTTGCAGGATCGAAACTAGGTATCGGCACCATATAAGTTTTCAATAATGTGATATTTAGTGATAGCAATACAAAGTTTATCAAACCTCAAAACAAGGAATAATTCAAAGTCAAGGGCTATTCCTCAGAAAATCCCCGGAGTGCATGCAATTCTGTAGAAAATCCACAGGATTTCATGGAGAATCTATGAATGCTTGCGAAACTGCCTGTAGAGGTTTACTCGGTGAAAGGAGAACCTGGCAAGACAATAGAGTGATGTGACTGGAGGTTTATAAACAGTATTATCATCCTCCAAACTGATTAGTAAAAATACATCCGGAAGAAAAATGACAAACACTAGTTTTTATCTTTTTACTTGTAGAATATTCACTGAAATTTATCTTGACATTCGCAGGAGAAACTTCATCTCTGCTGGTGCAGCTGCTGGAGTGTCATCAGCGTTTGGCGCCCCTGTAGGTGGGCTGCTGTTCGCGATGGAGGAGGTGTCGTCGTTCTGGACCACGGCCCTGTCCTGGCAGATCTTCTTCTGTTGTATGATCTCCACCTTCACCACCGACCTCTTCAATTCCGCCTTCCAGGGATTCAGCTACACTGGAGATTTTGGCGAGTTCAAGCTGGAGAGATACATTCTATTCAACGTGAGCGCTTACAGAGTCCCTTAATTAATTAACTGAACTTCTTTTTAACCTCTTGATCAAATAGGTCTCCAATGCTAAATCACTTCCCTAGAGGGGTGATTCAACTTGATTGGGGGACGGTGGGGTAGCCTAGTGGTTAAAGCGCTCCCTCGTCACGCGGAAGGCCTGTGTTCGGTTCCCCACATGGGTACAATGTGTGAAGCCCATTTCTGGTGTCCCCCGCCGTGATATTGCTGGAATATTGCCAAACATGGCGTAAAGCCATACTCAGTCAGTCAGTCAGTCAACTTGATTGGAAAGTAAGACTATATGACTTGGTTGGTTATGTGTCGACGTTGCTCATGATATCTACCACTGGTTTAGCTGGCGGGCGCAATATCATCAACAAATATCCGCACAGACAGACACAAAAACAGACAGACATACATAGACACAGACAGACATACATAGACACAGACAGACATACATAGACACAGACAGACACAGACAGACATACATAGACACAGACAGACATACACAGACAGACATACATAGACACAGACAGACATACATAGACACAGACAGACATACACAGACACAGACAGACATACACAGACACAGACAGACATACACAGACACAGACAGACATACATAGACACAGACAGACATACACAGACACAGACAGACATACACAGACAGACATACACAGACAGACATACACAGACATACATAGACACAGATATACAGACATACACAGACACAGACAGACATACATAGACACAGACAGACATACACAGACACAGACAGACATACACAGACAGAACAGACATACACAGACACAGACAGACATACACAGACACAGACAGACATACACACAGACAGACATACATAGACGCAGACACAGACAGACAGACAGACACAGACACAGACAGACATACACAGACAGACAGACATACACACAGACACACACAGACACAGACAGACATACAGGACACAGACAGACAGACACAGACAGACAGACACAGACATACATAGACACAGACAGACATACACAGACACAGACAGACATACACAGACAGACAGACAGACACAGACAGACAGACAGACACAGACAGACATACATAGACACAGACAGACATACACAGACACAGACAGACATACATAGACACAGACAGACATACACAGATACAGACAGACAGACACAGACAGACATACACAGACAGACAGACATACATAGGCATAGGCAAAGGTACAGACTAGTGTTGGGAATTGGTTAAATCTCATAATTGATGATTGGTTCATTACAACCAATCAATCATCAAAAATAATTGGTTAGCACCTTTTATCAAATTTTCCTGGTTATGTTTCTTAATGCACCAAAAAATAAAGAAAAACAGGTAGTTATTACGGTTTCTTTTTTTCAAATTGCACATCTTTAAGGGATGACTAGTATGTTAGGAACCTTTTCTTGGAGTCTTTAAGGTAAATTCAATCATGACTTGGAACGAGCTTGTAGTGCTCATGAAATGTAACAGACAAAACCAACCTTGTGAAAAATATTTTGTAATGCAAAGAAGAGTTCCAATATTGTTTATGTCCGATTATGAGAAAACATGATCGATTGCTTGGTCGTTTAGTCACAGCGACCAATCTTTGATTATTTCAATTAATCTGACCACCACTAGTACAGACACAGACATACGTAGACATGGGTAGACATAGACATACACAGACACAGGCACAAACACTCAGTGACATACAAACACATGCAGACACAAACATACAGGGGTACAGACATAACACAGACATACACAAACAGAGAGACAGCCATAGACATAGACACCAACACAGACACAGACATACATATACACAGGCACAAACACTCACAGACACTCAAACACATGCAGACACAAACATACAGGGGTACAGACATAACACAGACATACACAAACAGAGAGACAGCCATAGACACAGACGACAACACAGACACAGACATACACAGACATACACAAACAGAGAGACAGCCATAAACACAGACATAGACATACACAGACACAGGCACAAACACTCACAGACATACAAACACATGCATGCAGACACAAACATACAGAGGTACAGACATAACACAGACATACACAAACAGAGAGACAGCCATAGACACAGACACCAACACAGACACAGACATACATAGACACAGGCACAAACACTCACAGACACTCAAACACATGCAGACACAGACCCATAGTCACAGACAGACACAGACACGTGTGGACAGACACACAATAATGAACACAGACACACAAGAATGAACACAGACACGCAGATAGACAGACAGACAGAGTGGCACAGACACATGGAAACACACATCAATATACAAGTTCAATAATATTAAACCCTGTTTCACTTGTAGTTGTAGTTGTCCCTGTCTGTTCCAGATCAGTAAAGGTGTGAACGTCAACATCCTCATGTTCATCCCCACCGTCGTGATCGGCATCATCGGTGGCCTCACCGGCGCCCTCTTCACCATCATCAACCTCAAGATCACTCGCAGTCGGAAGAGACTGCTGTCTCGGATTGGCAAAAGTTGGGGACAGAAAACCTTCAGGCTTGTGGAGCCTGCAGTAATAATGGTAGGTCCATCAGATGCACCCCCTGGAGTACTGGGGTCATTACATCATCATGGCATTGTTATGATGAATACCTTTGAGCCATATGCCCCAGTATTTCTTGAGGCAACTTGACCTTCACTTGATCTCCTCAAAACTTAGCACAGAATTATTTTATTCATGTGAGGTTTTTCCTATCAGTTTGCTACTTTTAGCATCATGCTATGAAAATCAGGCTACACATAGGCTAGGCAGACAGAAGGACAAGCATATTTTATCATATAGAATGGATAGTAGGTACCTTGTCAAACTGAGGATGGATGAACAACTGATGCCTGGCCATTCTTCTTTGCTTGATTTTATGTGTATGACAAGTTGAGATATCAATAATATGGATGATTTACATTGCCTTCCAGTTCCCCGCCCTGCGCGATCAATGGTATCTAATGTCATTACATTAAAGGTGGCTGTAGCTTATTTACTTAATATTTTGTGATCCAAAAGAATAGACATCCTCACCTTATCTGCTTACTCCAAGTCCTTAATATATACTGAACCACAAAAGAAATGTCGCATCGATAGCAGTTCCATAAAGCACACACTTTAATTCACTCTAATTAACAATCAAAACGGAAGATTGAGTTCAAACTTGACAATTATGGTTAACACATTTTCGGGAATCACATTTAGAGTTCACACACAAACAAAATCATAAAAATGGTACCATTAAGACACCCCATAGTCAGTATCATGTGTTGCCTCGATAAAAGTGTTGATTCGTCTGTGCATGGAATGAATCAGCCGGTTGATGAAGGCCATAGGCACTTGGGTCCATACCCTGCGAAATGCCTGATCGAGTCCAGCTACAGTTGTCGGCCCTGGTTGGAGGTCATTCAGTCTTCTCTGAATCTGGCCCCAAAGGGGTTCTATTGGACCTAATTGCGGACTGAGTGCAGGCTATTGTAGGGTTTGGATGCCATGTTGTCTTAGGAAGTCTAACGCTGCTCTGGCAGTGTGGGCACTAGCTTTGTCTTGCTGGAAGATGCAATTTCTGTGATATCCAAAATGTGGTACAACGTAGGGTCTTATGACCAAGATTCTGGAACACCACGGTGCCAACTTTCTGGTTCAGACCGCCACACCATGATGCTTGGACCATCCCACGAGTCTCTTTCTACAATACTCTCATTGGAAAACAGTTCCCCACGCCTTTGCCATACTCTCATTCTGCCATCGGCTGTCAAAACACAATGTCGGCTTTCATCAGAAAAAAGCACAGTTCTACCTTGTCGATAACCACAGGGTAATTTGTAACAGATCGTGAGCGTCCGTGAAATAATGTCAATGTTCGTATCTACTTGCATTTACCCGTATCAACTCGTATCTGCTCGTGAGTCGTTCGTGTCTGGTTGTTAGCAATGGGACACGACAGAGCGTCACAGATCATGGCAGATCGCAACACATCTCAACAGAGCATGGTGTTTGTCTTGTATACGATTGATTCCGACCACTACGATTTCTAAGCACGATTAGATGCGATATGTTGCGCTTTTTTATGATGCAATACTATCTGATGCAATGATCACAATTGACAATTAATTGAGTTGATCGAAGAAATTTTTTGAACCGTCCAAAATTATACTATGATCAACACGATTGCCACAGCTGACCTCAAGATCTGATAAGATTTGATAGGATTAGCATAATTAGTCCACAATTAAGACCACGATTTCAATCGTGGCGCGAATCGTGATCGTGTGAACCTAGCATTTAGGGGATCCATCACAACAACTACCTTTTCCATTGCCAAGCCTGTGGAAAAGGGTATCAACAACTGTCGATAACCACAGGGTGGAAGCGCTGTCCACGCGAAATGTGGAGTTGCCCCAAAAGCAACTCCATTTCCTCGCTGGACAGTGAAAGAAGAACATGTGGCGCAAGAGTAATGGTAACGCCAATTTCGATTCTGAGTTTGGCATTGCAGTCGGTTTTGGTGGTGATGAGTGGTGAGGACAGGACCTAGATACGGTCTGTGACAGCAGAGGTTTCTTCCACACAGACGTCGATGCACTGTATTGGCACTAATGGGTCTGTTGTGAGTCCCAATGGCCTGGCATGCTGTTTCCGTCACTCTGGGGAAGCGATCCTGCAGATGATTGTGCACAATCTGTCGGTCTTGACGTTGTGATGTTACTGAAGGTCGCCCACTTCGTGGATGAACATTGAAATGATTGGCTACCCTCAGTGCAATCGGGCCAACTTGCAATCGTCCAAGGGCTTGGTTCCTCCATTCTCTCGTAAGTCGTGGCATGGCGATTGTGTCAAAACAAAAATGATTTCAGGCGAGTTTTGGACTCACTTTCATTGGTAGGGTTGTCATGATATGCATGCACATTTTCATTTTCACGAATGTCAAATGGAACCTTTTACCACGTCTGCCTTTTTAGTTGTGTTTGGTTGATATGCCTTTTCATCAGAAAATACACTGATGTTGGTATTAACTGTCAGTTTGGTTTGAAAAACATGTTAACCAAACCGTACAATCATAATAAAAAAACACATTCTAAGAACAAAATTTTGCATTTGGTTTTGAAAGGCGATGTTTCTTTTGCGGTTCAGTACATTACTGTGATGACTGTCAGTGATGGTGTGTGTTTCAGGTGATCGTGACGACAGTGGTGCTATTTCTGCCATCAGCCTTCTCCTGCTCCTCCTACAGATGCATAGAGGGGGCTGCTGGCCCAGTTGTGTAAGTGTATAGAGGGGGCTGCTGGCCCAGTTGTGTAAGTGTATAGAGGGGGCTGCTGGCCCAGTTGTGTAAGTGTATAGAGGGGGCTGCTGGCCCAGTTGTGTAAGTGTATAGAGGGGCTGCTGGCCCATTGTGTAGAGGAGCTGCTGGCCCAGTTGTGTAAGTGTATAGAGGGGGCTGCTGGCCCAGTTGTGTAAGTGTATAGAGGGGCTGCTGGCCCAGTTGTGTAAGTGTATAGAGGGAGCTGCTGGCCCAGTTGTGTAAGTGTATAGAGGGGGCTGCTGGCCCAGTTGTGTAAGTGTATAGAGGGCTGCTGGCCCAGTTGTGTAAGTGTATAGAGGGAGCTGCTGGCCCAGTTGTGTAAGTGTATAGAGGGGGCTGCTGGCCCAGTTGTGTAAGTGTATAGAGGGGGATGCTGGCAGTTGTGCTGGCCCAGTTGTGTGTGTATAGGGGCCCAGTTGTGTATAGAGGGGCTGCTGGCCCAGTTGTGTAAGTGTATAGAGGGGATATCGGCCCAGGAGGTGCTGGCCCAGCCCAGTTGTGTAAGTGTATAGAGGGGCTGCTGGCCCAGTTGTGTAAGTGCATAGAGGGGGCTGCTGGCCCAGTTGTGTAAGTGTATAGAGGGGCTGCTGGCCCAGTTGTGTAAGTGTATAGAGGGGGCTGCTGGCCCAGTTGTGTAAGTGTATAGAGGGGCTGCTGGCCCAAGTTGCATAGAGGGGCTGCTGGCCCAGTTGTGTAAGTGTATAGGGGGCTGCTGGCCCAGTTGTGTAAGTGTATAGAGGGAGCTGCTGGCCCAGTTGTGTAAGTGTATAGAGGGGGCTGCTGGCCCAGTTGTGTAAGTGTATAGGGGGCTGCTGGCCCAGTTGTGTAAGTGTATAGAGGGAGCTGCTGTTGTGTAAGTGTTACCCTGCCTGGTGCTTGGTATTTAAGGCCTAAGAATATGGATTGACCATCAATAAGCTGCCGTGTGGTATCTCAGTGGCCTAGCTCTGTAAAACTTACATCTTATCTCACAGGCACAAGCACACATGTATATTGCTAATTTAAACCCTAACGTCGCTTCCTACTTCAGTGTGTAGATTGTCGTTACCATGTTTGTTTTGTTGACAGTTCAGGCTGTTTAAATGACACTCGAAATGCCCTACACATCGAGTCCGCTGTAAAGACCTACACCTGTGTCCAGGGTCAGAGCTGGCAGGTTAACGAGACCACCTGGCACACCAACGGTACTTACAATGAATGTGAGTAGGTTTTTTGGTTATACATTGTTTTTTAAGTAGGATGTTCCTTGGTGCCCTTGAAATGATGTTCTATTATGTGATGAACAGACCATGCCCCGTGCTAAGTAGCGGGTTGTGTTAGACTAAAACATGGAAACCATGGCAACACCGACAATATGACTATATTGGTGCTCTGTCCACATCATCCTATGTTATAGTGATCCCAGTTCCACAGAGCTAAGATGTTTGTAACAACTATGTTTTGACATACACATAGAAGTTGCTTAGCCAAGATCAATTTGTGGGACAAGTCAGGAGTTTGAGACTTTTTTACAAGTATTCATATATCATATATCAAAAGACATAATGGTGAGATTCTATTAATATTCCATGCCCCAAAGTCAGCCCTCCAGGTTTTTCAGTTATAGCAGTAATACAATGTAACAAACATCTTTAGTGTGAAATGTATAGCCTAACCAGCTGCATTGGCTGAGTGATTATGTCAATTAATTTTCATGGTAACCACTGTGCTCAAGGAAATATGGTGTTATACCCAACAGTGTAACTGAATGATGTGATATGAGTGTGTTATACCCAACACTGTAACTGAATGATGTGATATGAGTGTGTTATACCCAACACTGTAACTGAAGGATGTGATATGAGTGTGCCCAACACTGTAACTGAAGGATGTGATATGAGTGTGCCGTCAGAGTTCATGTTGTGGTCCATGACTTCAGCTGGTACAGCAGCTCCTCCACTACATGTGATTCAGTATTGGAATCCATCACCATTTACTTATTATTGAATCTTATTTTGTCAGTGGCCTCCTTGTTGTTTGGGACTCTGGAGACAGCCGTGAAGCATCTGTTTTCTCGAGGGACTCACATCCAGTTCGGCTACGCGACGCTGTTTACAGCCTTCCCCTACTTCTTCCTGGCTGTGTGCTGGTCTTCTGGAACCTCCGTGTCTTGTGGTCCCGTGGCATGCTGGTCCCCATGTTGTAAGTAGCTGGTCCCCATGTTGTAAGTAGCTGGTCCCTATGTTGTAAGTAGCTGGTCCCCATGTTGTAAGTAGCTGGTCCCCATGTTGTAAGTAGCTGGTCCCCATGTTGTAAGTAGCTGGTCCCCATGTTGTAAGTAGCTGGTCCCTGTGTTGTAAGTTGCTGGTCCCTGTGTTGTAAGTTGCTGGTCCCTGTGTTGTAAGTAGCTGGTCCCCATGTTGTAAGTAGCTGGTCCCTGTGTTGTAAGTAGCTGGTCCCCATGTTGTAAGTAGCTGGTCCCCATGCTGTTGTAAGTAGCTGGTCCCCATGTTGTAAGTAGCTGGTCCCCATGTTGTAAGTAGCTGGTCCCTGTGTTGTATGTTGTAAGTTGTAAGCTGGTCCCCATGTTGTAAGTAGCTGGTCCCCGTGTTGTAAGTTGCTGGTCCCCATGTTGTAAAGTAGCTGGTCCCCGTGTTGTTGTAAGTAGCTGGTCCCTATGTTGTGTGTTGTAAGTAAGCTGGTCCCCATGTTGTAAGTAGCTGGTCCCCGTGTTGGTAAGTAGCTGGTCCCCATGTTGTAAGTCCCTGTGTTGTAAGCTGGTCCCCGTGCTGGTCCCCTTGTTGTAAAGTCCCTGTAAGTGGTCCCCATGCTGTAAGTAGCTGGTCCCCTGCTGTGTTGTAAGTAGCTGGTCCCCATGTTGTTGTAAGTAGCTGGTCCCCATGTGTTGTAAGTAGCTGGTCCCTGTGGTCCCTGTAAGTAGCTGGTCCCCATGTTGTAAGTAGCTGGTCCCCATGTTGTAAGTAGCTGGTCCCCTGTGTTGTAAGTAGCTGGTCCCCATGTTGTAAGTAGCTGGTCCCCATGTTGTAAGTAGCTGGTCCCCATGTTGTAAGTAGCTGGTCCCTGTGTTGTAAGTAGCTGGTCACCTGTGTTGTAAGTAGCTGGTCCCCATGCTGTAAGTAGCTTGTCCCCATGTCGTAAGTAGCTGGTCCGCTGGTTGTTGTTGCATTTTACAGATTTCTTAATCATTATTATGTGTTAACAGTTATTATGAGAGGGCAGAAAGATGTTATTCAGCTCTTGTAATGTTGCAGTGTTAGGCAGGATACACTTAGTGACATGCTCTACTTTCAGGTTGATAGGATCCTTATATGGTCGTATAGTTGGCGTTGCCATGGTGTCCATGTTTGGAATCCACTCTGAGACCAGCGGTTACTGGGCGTGGATGGATCCAGGGGTCTTTGCCCTCATTGGGGCTGCCTCCTTCTTTGGGGGCGTGTCCAGACTGACCCTGGCTGTCACTGTCATCATGGTGAGTGTCCGTGGATAGATCATGAAATAAAGAAGGAAACAGGAGCAAGTTATATTAACACCAGGCTGTTACACTGACCACGTCATTGTGGGACCATTTCTTGGAGTGAAGAAAGGCTGTTTTGTGTTTTATTTGGTATTTTTTTAAAATGAGATCAGGTAAGGTGCTTGGAATTGTTTGACATTTACTAGCAGGAAATAAACGTGTAGGAAAAAAACGTGTTGGGGAAGTAAACATGTGTAGGAAGTAAATGTCATGAAGATATCGTCTAACGCTCAATGTAAAAGAATATGTGTAATCTCCCTTTCAAACGGGCAGAATGCCATGAGGATCACAAAGCCTTCAGGGATGTGGTTTTCTGTACGTTGAAGAGTTCAAAGGCCTGGGTTCAATTAGGAGATAAACGTACTGTGTTTGGAAATTAGATGAATGTTAGACCGAATTGATAGTCTCTAAATTTCATTTGAAGCCGAACGCGTAGAGACTATTGAACTATGCAACAGTATGAGTAGCAAATTTTGTGTTTCGCCTGACCGTTAGATCTATCTTGCGAATTTCCCATTCTAAACGGAAACAAATATACCATTTACCAGGTAGGTAAATGTTTACGAACGTTTTGCCGCACAAATAGGGATAGATAGGGATGTATTTTCACAAGGTTTTCTGATTTATATGTTAGATATTGTTTGTTTATGTTTGGGGCTGTGTATTGTAATTGAGTTTGAATATTTTTTATAATAGTCGGCAATAATTATGATAGTGAGGTTCCCTAATAATTGTGGAGGAGAAATCGTATAATTGTATTTTTCGAGTTTTAATAAATGTTTCATCAGCATTTCCATCACGTCTGTTGTGTTGATATTAGTCATGTTGGTGGCCAAGCTGAAGTAGTGCGGCAGTGTTGTATACGTGCGCAGTGAAGCGCCGTGAAATCAGACGCATTTCCAAATTGATACCATCTGATTTTATTGATTGACCAATCAAATTTGAGCATTCACGTAGCCATGGTAGAATTCGCCATATGGGTGTAATGTGAGATGGTTATTCAGGGGTCCTCTCCCATGGTGATGATGGAATGTTCCTAAATGCCTTAGTTGTTCTCATTAGGATGTTATTAAGTGTACATTATTGAACGAGGGCTTTACAGCTGCGCTGTATAATAATAATGTGATGTGTCAGTAGCTCTGTTGATGTAACACAAATTCCTGAAAAAGCAGTAAGGTATTATTCTAATTCCACTTAGTATCAGGGTATGAAACTCCCAAAAATTTCAGCCAGACCACAGGGCTGGTTAGATGTTAAACTAGCCAGCCCTGACCAAAACTTCCCTGCCTGCAAATAATTTAGGTTTGACAAGCAACGTAGTTTATCATCCAATTGGAATTCATCATTTATTTTTACGAGTGAATTAATAATAATTTATTATTCTGAAATATGATGAATATCTTCATATACATGTCTAAATTTTAATCCTAAATTATAATCACCATATACGGTCACAATTTAAAAACCAATTCCCCAAAACCTTTGAATGTATCCCTACACTATTGGGGTACCGCTGCTTTGCAGGACATTGTCATTACAGAAGCCCTAGGTCAGTTAACTCCCCTTTCCAGCTAAAATGGATGGAATTTGTGTTAAAAAAGACAAAACAGTATGATAAATTTAATTGTTAGTTCAAACAACTTACTCGCAACAGGCTGTTGAACCAACACTGTTAGATCATGAAATAAGATCTATTACGCCATCATGTAGCGTGATGTCACCTGTGGTGACGTCATTTGACAACGGAACTGATAATGGCCCGTCATTGAGGAATCAGCGGGCCGTTATCATTTCTGATAACTAGGGAGCGGTTTCATCATAATTCCGTCCATTTTAGCTATACCACTATGATTTATTCATCATTGTCACATTTAGTCAGTGTGTTGAAGTTTGAAAAGTTTTCTGGCGATGGTGTAAGTTCAAGCAGTGATATGATTAACCTTTGGCCTGGTTTAATTAATGAATTTCTTTCACGAAAAACACAGTGTAAAATGAGTTGAATCAGAATGGGGATAAATGTACTGTGTTTGACGGATTGGGGACGTATACCGGTGGTTATATAGCCGCAAATTTAACATTATATTGGCTCGCTTACGTGTCGCCAATACAACTAAATTTGTGGCTATATAACCACCGAGCTATGAATCGAAAACCGATTTGCAAACTGTGTGAATCAGTGAAGTCTATTTGCCAGATAGTACAGGATGATACGAGCCATAATATCTCTTTTCTGTGTATGGAGTGTGTTCATGTTTTCTGATGGAACTGCTTATTAATGTTTTGTTGCTTGATAAACCTAATGTTTTGTTATAAGAAACAGTGTATTAGATACAAATTGACTAGTATGTGACGTTTTACAACATACAGATCCATCTACATGTTGTCATGGTGGAGTGGGTTTGTGTTTCCAGATGGAACTGACTAACGATGTGCAGGTTCTACTCCCGGTCATGGTGGCGGTGATGGTGTCCAAGTGGGTGGGAGACTTCTTCACCCATCCCATCTTCCACGCCCACCTTGAGCTGAAGTGTATTCCCTTCCTCGACACAGAGCCTCGGGTCATGAACGAAGGGAAACTGTATGTGAACCTCCTTTGACTTGTCTTATGTATTATTTTGTGTATTACCCATATTACCACGGATACCAGTGACATTGTTTCAGAAATTCTTGCTGAGTATTATCACTTTTGCTTCTTGCTGATTGGTTAATTAATATTTTACATGTGTTAGTAGTTGGGGGTTTGGGACTCTTAGAGTTTTAACAGATTTTGTATACTACAAGACAAACAACATTAAAATTACATACGTTGTGTGAAATATTTTCTCTGTGGCAAAAATTTCCTTCTTGTAACTGCCATTGGACTTGAATTATCGTGAAATACAAACATGATATGATATGACACACAAGCGTCTGCTATATTGATGATATTTCCCTACCAACTTTTTACCCATGTTTCAGCCTTCAGTCGGATGTGTTATGTCAATTATATTCCCCTACCAACTTGTTACCTATGTTTCAGCCTTCAGCTGGATGTGCTATGTGGATGATATTTCCCTACCAACTTGTTGCCTATGTTGCAGCCTCCAGCTGGATGTGTTATATCAATGTATATTCCCCTACCAACTTGTTACCTATGTTTCAGCCTTCAGCTGGATGTGCTATGTGGATGATATTTCCCTACCAACTTGTTACCTATTTTTCAGCCTCCAGCTGGATGTGTTATATCAATGATATTCCCCTACCAACTTGTTACCTATGTTTCAGCCTTCAGCTGGATGTGTTATGTCATTTATATTCCCCTACCAACTTGTTATCTATGTTTCAGCTATGTTTCATTTCTTCAGCTTGTTATCTATGTTTCAGTCTTCAGCTGGATGTTTTAGTCTTAAGCTGGATGTGTTATGTGGATGATATTCCCCTACCAACTTGTTACCTATGTTTCAGCCTTCAGTATTCGTAATTACTCTTCCCTTTCTGTAACCTGAAAGAAAACTCGTAGCCATGTCTGGGAGAAATATTCCCCCAGCCAATCAGAATGCGTGTATATTGAGAAGAAATTGGGCCAAAATAGTTAGTTGAAATAATTTTCGTTTCGGCTTGCATAATTTTTTCCCCAGACACTTCAAGTATAGTTTAATTATTGCATAATCCTCCCGGGTTTCCTGAATTTTTATAACCAGGATATATTAACATTATGGCGTAGGAAAGTATTTAAGCATGTTAAACATACCCTTTGAGGTAATTTCCTTTCTGTGTGTAGGATATTCTCAAAGACGTTTGTTTTCCCTTTGTGCCCAGCCTCCAACTGGATCTGTTCTGTGCCCGAGACATCATGTCATCACCAGTGGTGTCCGTCCATCAAGTGGAATCGGTAGCCTCTCTGGCTGAGATGTTGCTAAGCAACTCTCATGGTGGATTCCCTGTGGTTAAAAGGGACAGGAACAATGAAGAAGTTTTCTTTGGGTTAATTACAAGGTGAATGTTTGTTGCCATTGTGCTTTTGTGTGTTTGTTCTTTTAATATGACAGCAATGATAATTAAAAGTTTTGGCAGGACTTTTCTCAATGGTTGATTTATTGGTGCTACCCGACGCACTGTATTCTCTATCAAGGTATTGTTTCTCACAAAGATTTATTTGAGAGAAAGTTGCTTGTCTAAATCAACACTTTTTCTCCCCAAACTTCTTAACTTAAAAATATAAGTGAATAAGTGAAAAAAGATTAAACATCTGCATTTATCTTTTCCTGAATATTTATTATCTGCCTACCAAAGCTAATGGTTTTTCAACTTTCCAAACAAAGATATATATTTTTAACGTTTTCGGTAACCGTAAAGAATGTTTAACTTGCTGATATGATAATACTAGACACACACTATATGATCGATGTTGTAGAGACATAAAGATTTTTAATCTGTGTTGAGTCAAAGTACGCAGCTATCAGTATGTTCCCATGTTTTTTATGTCTGCAGGATTGAACTGATGGTACTTCTCATGCACGAGGAGTTGTTTCAGGCGGACGCCCACACGGATTTCAATGAGGGCTCCGATATCACTTGGGTTGATTATGAGAAGGTACGTTGACAGGAAGGGTGGGACAGTGGGTTCCTGTTTGAAGGACGACCATATATGGCAATAGTTTCTTAAATATGTTCATCTCAGAGTCATCAATGCGCAGTGATAGTGTGTACCACGACCATCGTAACTCCAATAACTGAACGCAGACTTACAGTAGTCCCAGTGCTTTAATTACTTTGTGAAGCTGGACTATAGTTCTCCTGAAATGCACATGTTGTTTAAAGACTACTAGACTGATTGATTTTGAACTCGGAGTCAATATTGTTTTTGAAGTGAAACCTAGGTTTCAGTAAAACACAAATATTATGGATGACAACTTGGATCTTGTTTGTTACAATTCACCTGACGAAGGGGCAAGGAGTAGCCCAGAAATGTTGTGACATACAGTAAAGAAGAAGTTGTCATCCATAATATTTGTGTTTTACTTGAATACAAATACCTCTCAAGAACCTCAAACCTAGATTTGTTCAAATGTATGTGGTTCATTAAAAACTAAAAATATTTAAAAAGCACAGTTATCAACTAGTCTGCAAATGCTAGACTGATGAATCTGAAACATGATATGAAATCTTTTTAAGTGACCGATGTTGTAAAATTATAAAACATGTCAGATAAAGTGTCTTGCCATCATTACTTATTGTAGCGATGATTTTATGCTGTTATATTGTTTGTCTCCAGCTCCTGTTGGAGAGGTTGCCCAAATCAGAAGATGTATTGAAGACATTCAATAGATACCACGACGACCCTAAATACAGAGATATGTTTCTCAACCTGGTAGGTGGTGCTGTCTTGTCAACTCATAGATCAACTAGAGACATTTTTCTTGATTACGAATCAGTCCTTCACTAAATGTCTAGCCACAATTAAACGCTGTGGTATAGGTTTGAAAACAAATAACACCAGATTTCCATTTCCATTGATTAAATACCAGATTGTTTTTATGCACAAAAGTTTCCCCATTATAGTGCGAGGTTCATAATACATACCATTTTGTATTTTATTTACTGTATGCACGTGACACAAAGTCACTGCTAAGGGACCGTTCATAATGTATGGTTAGGGGTTGGGTTTTATGGAAAAACGTACAATGTGAATGGCCCCCCTCCCAATTTATGTACAGAGTAAGTGATATCCACCACCCCTACCACCACCACCCCTGCATGTAATGTACAAAATCAATTGCCCTCCTTCCCATCCAGTACATGTGTACAAAATTAATGACCCTCCAACCTCCCCAGAACAAAATGGGTGACCCCTATCAAAATCACCATCACCCCCTAGCTATAAATTATGAAAGGCCCCTAACAGAAGCATCTTCGAGAACTTTAAGACTGTGGTGTTGAAGAATATTTTCCTGACTGCTAATCTGATGTGAATTTCATCTTCACTGGTACTCAGATGTTTTCATTTTTAAGAGTTACAAATACTTTTATTTACTACTACTACTACTACTACTAATAATGATAATTTAAAGAATAATAGAAATTGAAATGAGTGTTGATTTAACATAAGACTGACGTAAATTTATTATTCAGGGTTTTCACAATGTTTTCCGACATTATTAATATGGCAGTGTCTTTTACATGTAGATGTTTGGTGGAAGTTTTGCCAGTTAAAGTAAAATTTATCACACTTGACTAGATATAAACAACCAAAGCTTCCAAAAGTGATTGACTAGACAGTGGTAGTCATACATATACATCTGAGCAAATCTCTGTTTACAGAACCCTTACATCAACCAGTCAGCTCTCTCGGTGCAGGAGAAGTTCTCGTTACATCGTACATACATCGTGTTGCGGACACTGGGCATGCGCCACCTAGTGGTCACGGATGCAATGAACAGGGTAGTGGGCTTCATCACACGGAAAGACTTGATGGGTTTCAGTATTGAGGAGAAACTGAACTCTGTCATGGAGAAACAGATCGAGATGCAGGAGCGTCTTCTCCACGACCAGGAACTACTAGGCTCCGAATCAATCTCATAACAACCTGCTGGATTAGGATAGCAACAATACCTCTGATGTATAACCATTTGTTCTGTCACAATAGGGGCTGACTGTACCAGTGGAATTGAAGACGAAGACGTTCAATTTATAACATATTCTACTGTAAAGAAGTTGGCGAACAGCCAATTCTTTCATATAAAATCATGAAATTGATAAGAGAGGGAAATTTTACAAAAAGTTAGAGTGACCCTTGTCTTGCTTCAAACATCCAATGTGGTTTTAAGGAGGTAGTTTTAATATGAACAGTCAGCTCTGGCTATTGACAGGTCTGCTTTCAAAACGCATTATTTTTAAGATGTAACCAAAGAAATATGAAAGTTTTTTAAAACTTCTTTTGAGTGATATATGTATCCATGGAGTTAAGTATCATATTGATATGTTGATATGTTGATATATTGATATATTGATATGTTGATCAATAATCTGCTGGTAAAATTTGGGTCAGACTGACCTTAACTTTTGTAATTTCTTAGAGATAGAGATAATAATGAAAGTGACCTTGACCTTTGTATTGGTTTCATGAGGCCAGTAAGGTTAAAGAGACAGATCTTTTATTGGTTTCATTTTGTACATTGTGGAAATAGTGAGAAATGCAGTTTAATGACTCATCCACTGTGGAATCATCAATAAATATTGTGTGAAAATGATTAAATGTGAATGTCAGAGAAAACAAAATGGCCAAGTCATTGTGTCTGTCAACGTGAATCATCTTTGCGTCATTCTATACTGCCATCATTCCGTAATCCTACCAGAACATCACTGCTTGATTACTCTCTCTGTGTTTAGATATCACATTCCTCAAAGTACAGCATGGCCGGTCTTTATGTAGAGTTATGTCCCTTAGTTCCTAGGGTTGGCAAATTGTTGGCTTTGATTAAGATTTAATCCACAGTCTGTGACCTCAATACCAGAGTTGCAAGCCGTCTTTGTTTTGGGAGTGTACTCCTATTTCTGCCAGTATAATTGCATGAAATTTATGAAGAAATTGTGCAAAAATTTCACTATTGCCTTAGACTATCCCTGACTTTCATACTCTGTCACAGTAACTGTGGCTCAATTTGAAGGCAAGCTATTTAAATATGTTGTTATGACTCTCTGTAAGCCAGTTTAATCATCCCTTTGTTAAAAATGATTTTCTGCTGCATCATAAATGATTAAAGGTAATATCCTATAGTATGTACTACCTTGGAAAGATGAAAGATGATTATTTGTTTTAACTGCGAGAAAACAATTTACCATGCAAATTTATAAAATCATTTTTAATGCCCAAGCATATTGTTTATTCATAACTGCCAGAAATTGAATTTTGCCATGTGCAGGATGTTTAGAGATTTTTCCAGGATATAAAGTGTCACAACCTGTATCCCTGGTGCTGTCCGCCATGAAAACAAAACAGGAACATCATAAGGATTGACGATTAAACAGAATTGTTGAATTAACCAAAAGTTATTGATTTCATGATGAATCACCAATACATCCAATGTCCATTTGTCAATTTCTGGTGTCCCCCACCATGATATTGCTGGAATATTGCAAAAAGCGGCGTAAAACCATACTCACTCATTCACTCGCTCCAATGTCAATTTTTCATGAGTTCATGCCTCTCACTAAGGCGTATGAAGCCTCGATGATGTCAGTATGCTTTGTACCTGTGAGGAAGTTGTCCCACTGTTGTTTTGTTGGTCTGTGCAATATGAATGTTACTCATCTTCTTGTTACACAATGGTTTATGCGTCTCAGTCTTGGAGAGATGTCCGGGAAATAAACCATTTTTGTTACTTATGCTTCACACTTGTCCAGCCAGTACTGCACTTCTGTGGAATGAAATGAAATGTAACAAAATCGGTTGATTTCAGTTTTCAGGTAGGTTATTAGTGGAAGGAATATGAAAACATGGAGAGCTCGTGCAAGACGAGTGAAGGGATGTCAGTGACTGATAAGCCAGATGAAGATTCAGATGGGAAAGTGACCTTGATGAAGTGTCATAGTGTGGTACAGTGTTATATAAATCAGGTTTCACTGTATGGAATTTGATGGTATCATAACTCTTTTGTAAACTTTGGTATTTCATTTTGACACAAACAGCTAAAGAAAGGGTTCTGATGCATTCACATCTGAAGGTATCTTGCTTCCTGCTCATTTAGAGGACACTTACGGAAGGGTTACAACCAGCCTAAAGAACAATAGAAACAACACGTTTTTTTCCCCTAAATTTGTATTTACTTTGTCACCACCTCCACACATCCTCAAACCACCACCATCCCACACCCACACAATATGAAACAGATGCACTTTTCCCAAGGCAATCCGTTAGTGAGTTAAGTGATCAGACAAGTGTAACAAGCCTGCCAACAGGTCAATATGTTCAAATATTTTTTAACTAATTTTCCATGCTGGATTTTACACAAAACCCTGAAAGTCAGGTATCAGGTAATAATCATCAGCATTAGCACTGTAAAATACACATGTTTCTGTAAGTTTGTATTATAGTTATTATCATTATGCTAATATTTGTATGGCGCCAATATCCGGCTCAGCTGCTCAAAGGCGCTTTGTGTTTTCCCTCGATCATTGGATGTCAATCTCAAACAGCACATTGTATTATCAATCTCAACTCCCTGGGGACCATACAACTCTTGCAGTTACTAGGCACACCGAGTTAATGTGGCTTTCCCATCCTTACGAGGTACCCATTGACAGCTGGGTGGACTGGGACACATAGTCACAGTACTTTGTCCAAGTGTCCAATTTTGTAGCATTATCACTTTGGTTAACTGTTTCAGCTGTAAGAGAAACTGATGTCATTATGCAATGACATCACACAATGGAGGATGTAACTTTGTCAACTGATTGTGTCTGTCTAGACTAATTTAATATTGAATTGGTTTGGTTTCAATTTTACAAAGTCAACTGTTTTTGTTGTTAATTTGGAATTTTGAAAAGACTTGTCAAGAACAATGTTGAAAAGACCAAAATATTTCACCATGTAACACTGTTAAGTGGCAGCGCCTTAGTGATGTCATTTCATTGTCTCCATGGTAACCAATGGTATGGCAATGGTTTGCAAAGCATTATTATTTATTTCCATTTCAGCAATGTCTCATAAGAGAAGTCTCATTATCCCTCCATGGCAATATCTCCTTTGGAAGTGTCTCTGGCTGAACAGTATAGAGGAATTCATTCCCTTGTATTATATTCTTATTTCCAGTGTACAGCGTGTTGTATCATAGTTATCTCCCTTGTACATATTATCTTAACAACTACCATCATGTGTTGTGAGAACTGTAAGTGAATTAATGCAAGAACATTCATTATAAGTAGAATCCTATACAAGGACAGGAATTGTTATATACAGTTACATATTGTTTAAATTTGCATTTTTGTTTCTGATAAATGGTCAAAGTTATATTTCCATAAGTTCTTTGAGTGGCAATATATTGTACATGTTTCCATTTGAAACATTGATGAAACAATATGTTAATGGGCTGAAGAACAAGCACAAATGACTCCTTATGCAATGGTTAATCTCCTTATGTGCAATTTGATGAATGAACAAAGTCATATGTTCCATTTGATTAAACGTTAAGACAATATATTAATGCACTAAAAGTTAATGGTTTCTTTTGCAAATCCCGAAACAAGAGTGAAGTTCTCCTGTTTTTGTTTGAAAAGTGCTACCTGGTCCGAAACTGTGTGAAATTTATGCAGATATATAGAAATATATACTGTTTTGTTACTGCTTCACAATAGCAGTTGATGCTGTTCCATATGAGATGTAAAGTGCTTAAGTTACAGGTTCTGTTTTCTAACCTGAAGCTATTTGGCAATGTGTACTTACATGATTACAGAAAACCTGAATAACAAACTTGAACACTTGACTGTTCACAACTTTGTACAGTGATATTTACAAGATGCTATTTTCATACAAATAAATGAAGTTATTGCAAAAACATTCATACGTTGAAATGTCTCATGTTAAATACATTCTGGATGTTGGAGAAGAGTTTCCCAAAACTGCTCTTTGCTCTGGGTTGAGATCCTCTTTGGTCAAAGGTTGTTCAGATGGGTGAGTGATTTTAGTTTGACACTGTTTTTAGCAATATTCCAGCAATATCACGGCCAGGGACACCAGAAATGGTCTTCACACATTGTACTCATGTTGGGGAATCGAACCTGGGTCTTCAACATGACAAGCAAACGCTTTAACCACTAGGCTACCCCACCACCACTGCTCAAATGGAGTTTCCTTGAGAACTACAGTCACTGTTAACAACTGCCATCAGAGTAACTTATCTGGAGCTGGTTAAACGAAGGGACAGAGGTAACTGAGTAGTCCACTGGTCCTAGTTGCCTCCCTTGGTTGTTACGGGATCCGCTTACAAATGTTTAGAACCCGGGAGTCATACTTGTTATGACTGACTGTGAAGGATCTTTGGTATACTCTAAAACTTGGCATGTATGAAGACTTGATTATTTACAAGTTGCCCTTATATACATATAAGAGCCGTCACTGAAAAGTTGTGGAGACTATTCATGAACGATGAACTGTATGCCACAGTTCGCATGTATCAAGTCCAATACGTTCCATTCTTGTAGACTGTATTTGAACCAAATACACAACCAGGCAGCTTGTCCATGTTGGTATAAAAGTCAAGGAATTCTTTATTGATGGAAATGGACAAAATAGGCTGACGCTTTGTCATAAAGTGTCTGCAACTAAAAGGATCAACTCCAACATTAACAGTGGCTGTGGGGTAGCCTAGTGGTTAAAGCGTTCGCTCGTAACGCCAAAGGCCCGGATTCGATTCCCCACATGGGTACAATGTGTGAAACCCATTTCTGGTGTTCCCTGCCGTGATGTTGCTGGAATATTGCTAAAAGTGGCGTAAACCAAACTCACTCGCTCACTCCAACATTAATCAGTGTGGACGTAGTATCACAGTGAGTGACGCTCCTTCCATTGCATAAGTGGCACTGTTGGCGCGATGGACAGCAGCGCTCATGATAAGAACAGAAAGCCTAACAGGTGATCCAAGATCAGATAACCTTCATCTTCCACCAGCAAGGGAAGTGTTGATAAAATAAATATGGTTATGGATGCACCACATGTATAGTCAATACAGTGTACATACCGCTTTGGAAAGTTAATAACATTCTTAATAATGAACTAATTTCAAAGGTTTCAGCCTGCTGGATTCCAAGGTATCTGTTGATAATTTACGTTGTATTGATTTTACCCAGGTAGTTTTTCAGCGATACAGGAGTCTTTTATTTGCCGCTTTCAGGCAGAAACTTTAGAAACAGCCAGAACTGTATTAACATCTAATGTCTCCATTGAAGTCAGTACCGAATTCACTCTGACATTTTAAGACCAACCCTAGAAAGCCTGCTGTGTCATTTTTTAATTCACATGAAAGACGCAATTAAACTCGATGGAGGAGACAAAATGAGTTGTGTGAGATCTTGTGCGAGATCAAATTCCTTGCCCTGATCATGTGCCCAGGTTTGTCAGCAACATACATGTGATCGTGTGTCTCTCTACAAAGGTAAACCTCCAAGACTTTCACTTTCTCTCACATCAGGCTGATCCGTGAAGATCCGAGTTAGAGTTGATCTTCAGCAACCCATGCTTGTCGTAAGAGGCGACTAACGGGATCGGGCGGTCAGTCTCGCTGACTTGGTTGACACATGTCATCATATCCCTATTGCGTAGATCGATGCTCATGCTGTCGATCATTGGATTGTCTTGTCCAGACTCGGCTATTTACCGACCGGCGCCATATAGTTGGAATATTGCTGGGTGCAGCGTTAAACAACAAACAAACGGATCAGGCTGACACACAATGACATTACTAGAACCCTTTTCATGGCAGCTGTAAAGATGGCTACAATAAAGTACACATAAAAGTATAATTTTACTTAACGTGCTACACTAGACTTCGAACGCAAAATTACGTACGCATTCAGGGGTACCTAACTAAAGATTATTAATGCTTGGTTACTCTACATTCAGAACCTGAAGATACATGTCTTTGTAGAGAGCCACCAGTCAAATGTTTCATAAACGTGAGACTTTTTTCAGTAAACATCATACCATCATGACTGAAAGTGGGACTGGGCTCTGACCATCTGGTACTATAAGCAGGCGTTATTCGAGCCATTCGAACGTCAAACGTCATAAATCAGAGTGAGTGAGGAGGGAGAGTGGGTGGGTGGAGGGTGGGTGAGGGAGTGGATGGGTGGGTGACAGTGGTGAGTTAGTGAGTGAGGGAGGGGGAGGGAGGGAGTGGGTGGGTGAGAGTGAGTGCGTGCGTGCGTGCGTGTTACGGCGCGTGCACAAGGCTTACTATACCCTTGTGTGGAATCTTCAGTGTGAAGAACAAAAAGTTTACCACTAGGCTAAATCAACGTCCGCCACAGTATCTCAGTTATTTCCCTTAGAGCAGCCTCCAGTCACACAAGGTAACGACCACTGATAACATCCACACACATGATAACAGTGATATCACGGCAGGGGCGAGATGAGTTATACTGCCCTTCACTGACCGGTACTACCCAACCTGCCAGGTGTTAATCGAAATTTGCAGCATTTCTACAGACACACATACAGGAAGAAGGACCGATTTTTCAACTGAGGGGAGTCACTGTCACTTTCTGATATTCTGTTAAGGTGAGTGTATATAAAGCCATGTCTCAGCTGTTTGATAACGCTATCATACTACCATGCTACACGCGATGGCATGTCAGATAATACTATAACTTCTACAACTTGCTGTACCTATATATACTAAAGATAGCAGGATGTACCAGCGTCGCACGAATAGTCTGTTAAACTCCCGAACACATCTTCACTCTAGCCTTGTCACTGTGATCGGGTTTTTTATTCACGCTCTCTACGTACATTCTGTTTATGTATGTTTTGTATAGTTTTGTACATTTTCCACCCGTTTTGTAAGTAAAACTAACTTTATAGCTAATATTTTTGTATGACGTATCCACCGTTATAATATACATCTTTGTGCATAGCTCTACCCGGATCAGAGCCGCCTCCGTGGTGTTGTGGTTAGAGCGTCCGCCCGGAGAGCGGAAGGTCGTGGGTTCGATCTCCGACCGCGTCATACCAAAAGACGTTAAAATATGGTACTTGTTGGTCCCTGCCTGGCGCTCGGCATTAATGGGTACAACAACGACTGGTCGGCTCGGAGTCAGTATAATGTGTCTGAGTGGGGTATTCATACTTCACTGCGGCATGGTATCTCAGTGGGCTAGCACTATAAAACCAGCTTCAGTCTGGGCTAGTACAAGCAGCCGCACATACACATACACACGCATGCACGTCGTCATATGAGCGAAATATTCTCAAGCACGACGTAAAACCCAATTTCACCTCTCCTCACCTCTACCCGGATCACTGTTCAAAGTGCCTTTAAAGACGTCAGTAGATTACGTATACAGATCTTTATTTCAACATCAGTACGTGTTACACTAACTAGTGTGCGTACGTTGACCTTGGCATGCACACAAGGGGTACCTATCGTAACATTATTATTCCATTGCTATATATATTAGTTTAGTCATCGTGTTCATTTGTTTCATTAGAATATTGCTGCTTAACAGTATTGGGTTTAATGATAATTATAAACGATGCATGTATCATGTACGGGTTGTGTATATGTGTGGCTTGTATCGTGTCATCGTTTCCCGACGACGTGAACAGGTGCTCTTATGTTTATGATCATGAAGCAGTCAGGCTGATATGTTTCGATACCAGGAAGGAATCAGGCTCATATTCAATTCAATTCCTTATTCCAGTATTGGGGCCTTAGGCCCAGGGTACAAACATTGTACTCTTGGTGAAAAGCTGTACAGAAGACAGTAATAAATGTTACACAAGATTTCAAAATATAGATTGCATGATACTATACATAACATTTCACATAGAACAATTCATCAAACGATGACGAACAGTGATGAACGATGTGGAATTGAGATTGGGTTATCTCCCTTCCATCAGGTGCTGAGTTACTTCTGCCTCAGAGCTGAGGCCTTGAAAATAAATTCTGCTAATGATGACTGTTTTTCACAATTTTACATGTATAAATTTCATTGGAAAGACATTGCTGTATTTTCAGTAGTTGAACTCTAAGAGCATGATATTGTAAGTAAATAATACGAAAGTGGATCTCCTCCTCAAGTATACTTCTGTTAAGTAGAGACAAACAGAACTTGCCACTTTCTCTTCTCTATTGATTCCTGCCCATCTCCCTGAATCAGGTTCATATGATTCACAATCATGAAACAATCAGGCTCATAAGTTTGACAATAATGAAACAAATATATGTTTCACAATAATGAAACAGTTAGCCTCCTATATTTCACAATCATTGAACAATGAGGCTAATATGTTTCACAATCATGAAAGAATCAGGCTATATGTTTCACAATAATGAAACAGAGAGTATCCTATATTTCACAATCATGAAAGAATCAGGCTAAATGTTTCACAATTATGAAACAATTAGGCTGGTATATTGCACATGAAATCATGAAACATTTAGCTGGTGGAAACAAAGAGACGTAACAAGAAGCCGTGTGCAACTACAGCAACCGTTGTTCATGATGTCAAGCACTGGTTCTCTGGTCCAAGTTCGATTCTAACACACTGTCGGGGTATGAATGGTAACACTGCTCGGCATAGTAAACACGTTAGATTCATTAAGGTGAGGTGAGGTGAGGTGAGGTGAGGTGAAATTCGGTTTAACGTCGTGCTTGAGAATATTTCGCTCATATGGCGACGTGCATGCGTGTGTATGTGTATGTGCGGCTGGTTGTACTAGCCCAGACTGAAGCTGGTTTTATAGTGCTAGCCCACTGAGATACCATGCCGCAGTGAAGCATGAATACCCCACTCAGACACATTATACTGACTCCGAGCCGACCAGTCCTTGTTGTACCCATTAATACCGAGCGCCAGCCAGGGACCAACAAGTACCATATGTTAACGTCTTTTGGTATGACGCGGTCGGGGATCGAACCCGCGACCTTCCGCTCTCCAGATTCATTAAGGTAGTCTTATGGACAGTTGTAGGAATCATTCACAGGTGTAAGGGTGGCATGAGGATATCGCCCTGACAGACAGAATAGGCATCAAACCTTCACCATGGAGAATCCAAACTTCTCGAGCGGGTATGGCAGGTTTACTGACATGGGTGAAACCGGTTCCACCCCCCAAGACAAGCCGGTACACCAACAGTTACAGGAAACGGGCTCAGCGTTCACGTCCCCGACTGACGACCAGATGTTTCACGTGAGCGACGACAACTATGGGATATTGGAAAGAGTAAGTGATCATTTCAGGTTTGTTTATATTCAGTGGAGTGAGTGAGTTTGGTTTTACGCCGCTTTTACCAATATTACAGCAATATCACAGCGGGGGACACCGGAAATGGGCTTCACACATTGTACCCATGTTGGTACCCGAATCGAACGCGGGTCCTCGCCGTCGCGAGCGAACGCTTTAACCACTAGGCCACCCCACCGCCCCTTATATTCAGTGGAACCAGTGGAGACATGTGATGCATAAATGTACTGATTATTTCTCTATAAATTGCTGATCTATGATATTCAGTCTAGAATCTCTAGTAACCATGACAGTATATACTCCAGACAAAGGGAGAATTATCTGTTTCAAGAGGAATTGTGAGATTTCCAATGCCGAGTGATATAATGTAAAATCGTTTAATTGAGACAGAGTTCATCCTTAAGTATGAATTCTTAGGTGGAATGCTTAAGGTTCCGTTTAGGTATAGTGTGAAAAGTCCTAAGTTCGAAACCTGTAAGGAATAGTCGAATGGTTAAAGCGGTCGCACATCACGCCGAAGACCGAGTTCGATTCCCATTTCTTTTGTTCCCCGTCGTGAATGTGGAAATAATCGGAATGTTTTTACATAGTTTCGAGAATACTGCCTCGTGAAAAACGCATGAACGTCATATGCCCATGAAACATTGCTACAGGGTCATTTGACCCTTCTCTCGTCCAATGAAACAGCGGCATGAAGTGCAAACTTCGAATTCAAATTGTATTATAATGACCAGTGTTTATTGGAGACTACCTTTCATGTTAACTTGGGATAGTCGTACCGCTACCAACACTTTCTTCTCGACCGAATGTGAGTGACTATTTACTTTATGCATTCAAAATAGGAATTTCCAAAAAATATGTCCGTTCACAATGATCTGACAGTGAATATTGAGCTGGTATCGTGTTATTTCCAGGGCCGAGACTACGAACCTGTTTATGTCACTCACAAGTACACGGAGCAGGAGAAGGCAACTCTGGCTTCCTTCGAGAGCTTGGATTATCTCCCCTCACATAGCCTTGTGTACAAGAGTTGGATAAAAAAACAAGTTATCGGCAGGTTGGTTTACAAATGAATGAAACGCAGCTCTATTTATATGTATGGTACAGAACTGGATAGAGGATCGTGTAAGTTGGAAATCTGAATTCGTAATAATACTATTTATATCATAACACTTCTGTGTATACGTGTTTATGCTTTTTCACTGTATTATCTCGAAGATACTAGTGTTGGGAATTGGTTAAAATCTCATAATTGATGATTGGTCCATTACAACCCATCAATCATCGAAAATAATTGGTTAGCGTCACTTATCAAATGTTCCTGTTATTTTTGTTAATGCACACAAAAAATAAAGAAAAAACATGTAGTAAGTTGGTTTTCTTGCAAATTGCATAAAGTCCATTTTGCAAATTTTGCATATTTAAATGATCATTAGTATGTTAGGAACACATATTTCCTTGATTCTTTAAGATAAATTCAATCATGACTTGGAACGAGCTTGTAGTGCTTATGAAATGTAAATTTAATGATACAGACAAAACCATCCTTGTGAAAAATATTGTTAATGCAAACAAGTGTTCCAAGATCGGTCGTGTTCGATTACGAGAAAACATGTTCGATTGCTTGGTCGTTTAGTCACTGTGAGCAATCTTCGATTATTTCAATTAATCGGACCACCACTAGAAGATACCCCAAGATTCCTTTTGGTTTGTTATCCTCTTTCGAATATTTTGATGCTTGATGCTTGTCCTCTGAAAAGGACATGAATAGTAAAAGAAGTGTGCGACGTAATGAGGGGTTTGATGTGAATTACGTCGTTTTACGTGGACAATTCATCTTCTGAGAGACGTCGACAATACCTTCACTGACATGCATGTGTAACTCAACATATATAATATTTTCTGCTTGAGGAATATAAATATATCATTATAACTCATTTCGAATTCCCAATGGTATTCCCGACATACTCCCTCTCTTTGAAACGGTATGACATGCCCTTTCTCCGCCATAGATTCGTAATTAATCTCCCTCAGAAGGTCTGGTGGCAAGTTGGCGCATTATATTTTGTTATCATGGATTGGACATCATAGGTTGGACATATGCAGGACTACAGGATGTGTCGATGTGCGGCGTTCACACAGAGCCGATTATGGCTCCCGTTTGAGGTCAGACAGCGTTACGACACGACACCGTCAGTGATCCGGAATGTCCTGTCATTGTCTGAACGCAGTCGTATACATTCGTAACTGAGTCCTACGGATCGGGAAAGGTTCAGTGAGGTGGGTCAAGCACTCCCGACAGGAGGTCCGTCCCGTAACACTCGGGAAACGCACCCGATTTTGTCCAGTCGGATTACAATCGTGACTACGTCATATTCTGACAGATTCTGCTGTATCGAATCAAAATCGTAACAGTGTCCGGTGTTGTCTGGACGGTGTCTGGACGATGTCCTGTGGATCAGGGAGGCTGTCGTGATGAACGCGCATGATTTGGAGAAATATTTCATTGCCGTTTCTTGCCGAATGAGTCCAGATCTTGTCCAGATCTTGCCGAATGCGAACCGTATCTGTTGGATCACATTCGGGAGAATCGGGATACTGTCAGGACAGATTCGGTCGTGTTTTAACATGCGGAAGATACAAATCGGATCATATTCGGATTGAGAACGCGAGAATCGGGACGAATTCGGCTGAATCGGGACGCTTCCTGAACACTATCTAATTGTAGTCTTGATTAAATAAATGCTTTTACAAAGTTCCCGCCACGAATCACAGACTTTTGACAAAATTTAATCGGGAATGATCCTGTCGAGGATGACAGTAACAATCCTGAATGTGTGACTGAAGCTTAATCGCTGATGCGATTGTCTGACCCGACCAACTCTCGACGACCTCCGGACGTCCTAGAGTATATGATCTGTGTTGGTTTGTCTGCTCCCATCTGGCTTGAATTCTAGTATCGCCCGTATAACTCCCGTCCCATCCAATCACTCACACACCACCATCTGTTGGTAGACTGGAGATGGACCGCTGGCTGATGATGGGGATGATCGGCTTCAGTGTCGGTTTCGTTGGCTTCCTGCTGCATCAGCTGATCGAGGTCATTGCCAAGGTCAAGTGGGATACCATACAGACGTTCCTGGACGTGAGTTCTCCTGGCTGGTTTAGTAGCGGAAACCCCCATGATGACACCATTAAAAAAACTATCATATTATGAAAACCTGTTTCTTGTAGAACCAAATGCAGAGATATTCTCGAACCTGGATAGCCGAAATCTCGTTCACAACTATGTCACTCGGTCACTTAAAACTGTGTTTTCAGACGGTACTTCCTCTTATTGCCAATATGTGAGCACCTTAAGGTACACATACTTTTTCAAGGGAACGTCTTAAATCTAATTATGATTGCAAGTGCTATTCATTGGTATCCCCTGCCGTGATATTGTTGGAATATTACTTGCGGCAGCTTTAATCCCACTCACTCACTCTCATAATGCAGGGCATTGCATGTCTGTCCTGTATAAGAATTGCTTTTGTCTATATCATCCCGGTTCACAAACAGAATACATACAGATCAAACCTCCGTAATAGGAATTTAATAACATATTTTATAACCGTAGCCTCCTATCTTCCTTACCTGCAGAAGGATCAGATGGGACTTGCGTGGCTGTTCGGCGTCGCCTACAGTGTCATCTTCATCACCTTTAGTGCCGGCATCGTTGTGGTAACATTGACTGTCCAACATTGTCATTAATAGCACACCAATGCATGCTGAACCCATGTTTGTTATGGAATAATATATAGTGTCAAAAAGACCAATTTAATGGGGGTGATAACAATTTGCAGTTTCACAATGTCACGATATCAGAAACAGATGATTTTACAAAGCAGGAAATGCCTTTGTTTAACACAATGTACTTACTGAATGCAAAACGTACTCAAGGCTCCTATACTAAAGATAGATTATAGGCACCGCCAAATGAGAACTAGCATCTCTTGAACTAACTTTATTAACAATCAGGATTGACTGTGTTACAAGTAAATTGATGAAATGCTACTCGGTATATTTTGTATATCCTTTATACATATACAGTGCCCCTGGTTATAATGCCACACTGGATATAATGCCATGCTTTTGCCAGAACGGATTTCCTGCCTGTATAATACCCTGGTTATTATGCCAAACTGGTTATAATGTCATTTGCCTTTGGTTTTGGAACAAAAGTCATTTGTCCCTGGTTATAATGCCAGTTACACTGGCTGCATGTAGTATTCATACCTTAATTGTTTAATTGACACGACTGAATTAATTGACCAAATTCAGTAATGCTTTAAGTAGTCTTGTAATCCCAGATAGGATAACACATGCGTCAATACCCTTCCTGCCACCTACACCAACAGGTCACCTGCAACCCCTAGATGCTGGGATTATCCAGTCATTCAAGGTTTATTACAGGAGACATCAGTTCGATCACTTGGCATTTTATCCAGGGTGGCATTATAACCACGTAGGCTGGTCAGAGCACTTGTTGATTGCACAAGTGCTCTGACCGTCCTACCTGGTTATAATGCCACCCTCGAATAAATGCCATATTTTCTCCTGGACAAACGGTGGCATTATAATCAGGGTGTACTGTACATAGATATTCTTGTCATAAGGTATTCTTGATTCTATGATTAGGGTGTTGTGAACCAGGGATCATGTCGGTATATGGTCTCTGTGTCAACGAATGGATTAATATATTTTCAGACCTAATGATAATTAGATGTTTGTCTTCCCCCAGTTCTGGAGACCAAGTGCAGGTGGCTCTGGCATCCCGGAAGTAACCGGCTATCTGAATGGCACCCACGTACATCATATCTTCAACCTCCAGACAATGATCGTCAAGTTCTTGTCATGTGTGGCAGCGATTGGTTGTGGGATGCCGGTTGGCCCCGAGGGTCCTATGATCCATTTAGGGTCAGTTACATTAAACTGGCTGAAATGCAATGCTCAGCCATATTTAAACTTCCTTCCACCGAGACATAGTTTCCGCATAGTCATTATTTCTACAGATTAACCTTCCATCATTGTATTTTCCCAAGTGAAAATGTTTGTGATTGTAAAACCTAAGAAATATTTTCTTTCAAGAAAATATACCTTTAATAAATATTTGAATTTCTGTTCTTTTTTTAAAAAAACCCGCCAAGGGTCATATTGATTAAACCCCAATTTGTCTGTCTTGAAAACCAATGTGATGATGCGTATCACTATGTATTCTGTTTCTTATGACCCGAGAGCACCTACACTCATCCACACGAAATAATGTTATTGTTTTATCAAGCACTATTTAGAAACATTTTTAAGGACAAATTTCGATTTTGCCCCGGATTTCGACTTTTATCATAGAGTAAAATATATGTTATACATCATAATTAGAAACAAGTTTACTTTTGAGGATTTGTAAACTATAACTATTTGATTTATAATAGAAATAAATATATCCTTCCACCCTACCTGGAAATATAAAAACTGTCAGTCGAAACAAGAATATGTATTTTTAACCTGGCCTGTACAGAGGACTGGTCGGAGCTGGGCTGAGTCAGGCGAGGTCAGAGACATTCAAGTTCAACGCGCCGTTCTTCAAGAGATTCCGCAACTCAGAAGACAGGTCAGAAGGATTAGTATGGTGCTACCTTGTCATAACGCCCGATACCATTGAATGTTTCTGAACCCATGGAGATCCGGGTTAGAATTGGTCTTCAGCAACCCATGCTTGTTGTAAGAGACGACTAACGGGATCAGCTGGTAAGGCTTTGCTGACTTGGTTGACACGTGTCATCGTATCCAAATTGCTAAGATTGATGCTCATGATGTTGATCACTGGATAGAAAGAGGTGTTTTGTATGCGCACATGGGTTTTCCTCACAGTGACGTCTCGTACCCTACCGAGAACGTAGCATGACAGTCTGCATTACAGAAATACCTGAAAAGGCTTGTTCCAGGCTGTCTGTGCATTGCGACTTCTTTATCATGTGCACAATCTTTCTTGCGCTTTTATCGATGAATCTGTTAAACCATACTTTAAGATTTATTGTCCTATTGTCTAAAAACAGTTTTACGCCGCTTATTCCAGCAATATCACGGCGGGGACACCAGAAATGGGCTACACTAACAAGTGGGGCCATACATGCATGAAGTAGGGTAACTATACATACTGCAACTTAAGAAAAATGTTACTTGGTTTGTTTGCACCATCCTCCACCCCACCTTACCAATGGGTTTTACAAAAAGAAACAACGTCTACAACCCGCCTATATCTTGGCACCCTGACAGTAACCTCGCTTGTCTTCATGTAAATGAAGGGACGTTGGGGTAGCCTAATGGTGAAAGCATCCTCTCGTCGCGCTGAAGACCCGGGTTCGATTCCCCACATGGGTACACTGTGTGAAGCCCATTTCTGGTGTCCCCTGACGTGATATTGCTGGAATATTGCTAAAAGCGGCGTAAAACTAAACTCACTCACTCACACTCATATTAATGACATAACTGGCATCAAACCAACTCGCTTTCCCAGTCTTGTGATTATATATTTGAAGAAGCGCCTGTAAAATCCCAACATATAATCCCTTTCAAGCAGACTGCATTCAATAATTGTAAGTATACTCACCAAAATTCACATACATCGCACTTTGTACCAAAGGGAACAAGAGATAAAGCACATAGTCGTTATTCGCGGACCCCTGCAATCATCACGGCCATTCAGTGGTCCATTCATATAGTTTTCTTCTTTATTTCGTTTTTCCTTTACGTCACATTGAATTTGTTTTCGTGAATAATTAAGTTTTAATTATTCCCTTGCACTTTATATTGACAGGAGAAACTTCGTCTCCGCTGGGGTAGCCGCAGGGGTGTCGTCGGCGTTCGGCGCCCCGGTAGGTGGGCTGCTGTTCGCGATGGAGGAGGTGTCGTCGTTCTGGACCACGGCCCTGTCCTGGCAGATCTTCTTCTGTTGTATGATCTCAACCTTCACCACCGACCTCTTCAACTCTGCCTTCGACGGCTTCAGCTACACTGGTAGCTTTGGCGAATTCAAGCTGGAGAGATACATTCTGTTCAACGTGAGATTGTAGGAGCTTATTAAGAAGTATGGTACACTTACCGTAAGACAACTATTTGATGCATGCTGTACTGCAGCTGGTAGACAGAAAAAATGTATAACACGGTATATTTGGGATTACACTTTATTAGGTTATAGTTTGCCTTTCTGTTTTGTGTTTTGTGTTGATTAATGTGTAACTTTGAAGTACATTCCTCAAATAGTTGCCTTTTCCAAAGGGATACATTATCTCGATGTGCCCAACATCATGAAATTTATGCGCTGTTAGATTAATGCAACTACCGGTTCCCTTGCCTCAAATATTTCACGAAAACAGTTCGACAGCCTTGAACAAATGTATTCTCCCGTGTATTTCATTATTGTGACATTTGCGTGTTACCTTGTCAAATAACACTTCGAACGTGTTTTTTACACTATGAACGCGGAATTCATTTGTTTTTATCACTTTTACCAAGAAGAGGTTTATTTTTGAGTCTTCGACCCGTGAAGTTCGGGGTTAGTCATCCTTTCAAAATTGCGTAGATCGATGCTCAAATTGTTGATCACTGGATTGTCGGGTCCAGACTCGATTATTTACAGACCGCTGCCATATAGTTGGAATATTGCTGAGTGTGGTGAAAAACTAAACTCTTTCACTCACTTTTTAAGTCTCGAAAATTTGGTTTTAACAGATTGATAAGGGTGTTAACATAAACATCCTGATGTTCATCCCTACGGTCGTGATCGGCATCATTGGTGGCCTCACAGGCGCCCTCTTCACCATCATCAACCTCAAACTCACCCGCGGCCGGAAGCGACTTCTGTCATGGATCAGTAGAAAATGGGCACAGAAGGCTTTCAGACTAGCGGAACCTGCTTTAATAATGGTAAACTGGAAAAAAGGCAGTCATAGTTATCAAAGGATATGATTTAGTTAGTTTCGTGTGTGTGTGTGTTCCTTGTTTGGGTAGCCTAGTGGTTAAATTGTACGCTCGTCGCGCTGAAGATCCAGGTTCGAGTCCCCCATGGGTTCTGTGTGTGAAGCCTATTGTAGTGCCTTCGTCAAGATAATAGTCAAGTGTTTATTGCCAGTACGAAAGCCTCAGGCCCATATACAATAAAATATATACAGGTTATATAGTGAAATATTGCTAATGGGATACCCTTCAACATATCCGGCCCAAACAAATATCGGCTTTGGGACTTCAATAACATTAAGTCTCCTGTCTTTCTTAGTGACTGTCGTAAGAGGCTTCAAACCGGGATAGGGGTTGATCTTCAGGCTCATGCTTGTCGTGGGCGACTAACGTGATCAGGTGGTCAGGCTCGCTGCATTTGCTGACACATTTGCGTAGATCGATGCTTATGATGTTGATCACTAGATTGTCTGGTCCAGCCTCGATTATTTACAGACCGCTGGCATATTGCTGAGTGCGGCGCAAAACTAAACTAACTCACTCACTGTGCTGTACAACTTCTGCACTTACAGGTGATTGTAACTACCGTGGTGGTGTTTCTGCCCTCGGCCTTCTCGTGTTCCCACTACAAGTGTATGCAGGCGGAGACTGGGCCTATCGTGTAAGATTAAAATGTTTCTATGTATACACATACGAAAAAGTATCTCAACACCTTATCATGTAAGATTAAATGCTTCTATGTATACACATAGGAAAAAGTATCGCAACACCTAGGGATTAAACGTTCTATCGCAACATATCGTAATAATGTGTGTATAATTTGTTTTGACCCTAATTTGTTTTGACCCTTCACGATCAAAGCAACCATACATTTGATTTTAGAAGTGCATGTACTACGATCAAATTTTGACAACCATCGATGGCGCACATGCAATACGTGTATACGTCATTAAGGGAATATCAAGTTCGTACAGGCTCGATAATCTTGGGGTCAATGAATTGATTTCATGTTGTTGATAGAGCCAATATGGGTCCTCCTCAACTACCACAAGCTCAAAGATGTCAAGTTATTGGTATGCGGAATGCTTGCATGTCATCGAGTGCTACTGCAAGAGATACTGGTAGTGGTTGTCATCCATCGCTTATCAACCGATTGGCCAGAAAACACCAGCAAACTGACGACGTTGCAGGTCGACCCCGAGTGACAAATCCAAGACTTTTTCCGTTCATGACAAGTGTCGTTTTAAATACAGTGGTTTCCACAACATCGTTTGTCCAACCGCCTACTATCGGACGGGTATAGAGCTAGACGACCTATCAGAAGTCTGTTGTTATCCCCAGAGCTCAAATCAGCACGACTAAGTTGATATGAGGCACGAATTTGACGTCAAAGGAGAATGGTCCACTGGTCGGACGGAAGTAGATATCTTTTGTTCATGACTGATGTCTAAACTCGTATTTGGCGCTACAGAAACACTGCATATGCACAGCGTAATATCTGTGAGCAAGGATCGTTTGACAGGGGTTCATTGATAGTATGGGGTGTCTTTCACATGACTGTACCCTGTGACGATCAGACAAAATCTGAATGGACGGCACATCACTGGCATCCTTTACAGGGTTGTTGTACCACATTTCGATGGCCATCCTCTGAACACAAGCTTTAGGGACAAAATGCTAGGCGACATCGTGCATGTACCGCTGGCGGTGCTTTACGTCAAGAGTGAGTGAGTGAGTGAGAGAGTTGAGTTTTACGACGCTTTTAGCAATATTCCAGCAATATTACCGCGGGGGACACCAGAAATAGGCTTCGCACATTGTACCCATGTAGGGAATCGAACCCGTGTCTTCGGCGTGACGAGCGAACGCTTTAACCACTAGGCTACCCCACCGAGAGATAGGAAGGAGCTTGATTGTTGAGGCACTTGTAGGTTAGGCAATTGCAAAGGATCTTGAATGTGATTCTCTGAGAGACTTGAAGCCAGTGTAGATCCCTTGGAATTGGTGTTATATGGTCTCGTTACTGACTTTCTGAGATGATTCTGGCAGCGGTGTTCTGCACTCGATGGAGCTTGTTTGTAAGGGACAGGGGAGTACCAAAGAGGACACTGTTACAATAGTCCAGTCTCGAGATGTCGAGGGGAAGAACCAAAATTTTGGTGGAGTTGAGTGTCAGAAATGTTTTGATGCTCCCGATGTTCCTGAGTTGAAAATATGACGTTTTGACAAGATGGTTGACGTGCCCTTCGATACTAAGCTCTGGATCGATGATGACCCCTAGATATCTGACGGATTCTGATAAGGGAATGGTGCACCGTCCAACCGCGTGAGAGAGTTAAAGTCTGTATGTTTCAGTTTTGCTTTCGATCCAATCAGCACACATTCAGTTTTAGAGTCGTTCAATTTCAACTTGTTGTTGGACATCCAGTCCTTGGCGTCATCAAAGCACCCAGAAAGGCTATCTGTAGCAGAGGTGACACTCACGGCAAGGGTGGAACATCTTCAGTTGTGAATCATCAACATATTGATGGCGAAGAATATCATGATCTTGAACAACGCTGGCAAGGGGTTTTGTGTACAGGGTAAAAAGCACATGGCCTAGTACCGAGCCTTGTGGTACTCCACATGAAACAAAGCATTGTTGGTAATGTTACCGATATCAACACCCATGAAGGTTTTGAAGGTATTTTAATGATTTGTTTGACACGACTGGAGAGAAAGTTAGAGATCGTGAATATTTGTATGATGTTTTTATGAAAATGGGTGATCGGTTTTCAATACTAACACATCACCCAAAATATTCCAGACCGGTATATTAACGTCGTCTAAAATGAAAAATTAAGATAATTTCACTCACGGTGGTTTCAGTTGCAGAGCTATGTTGCTGGAATTTGATATTATAAAATCAAAACCAAACGCTGAGATGGTTTGAGATGGAATTCTACACCGAAAAGGTCAACAAAGCGTAGATGGGCTGTGTGAAGAAGTCTTTGTATTTGCAAATAAAGGGAGTGAGTGAGTTTAGTTTTACGCCGCACTCAGCAATATTCCGGCTACATGGCGGAGGTCTGTAAATATCGAGTCTGGGCCAGACAATCCAGTGATCAACAGCATGAGCATCGATCTACGCAATTGGGATACAATGACATGTGTCAACCAAGACAGCGAGGCTGACCACCCGATCCCGTTAGTCGCCTCTTACAACAAGCATGGGTTACTGAAGATCAATTCTAATCCGGATCTTCACGGGTCTATTATGAAAGAGTCTTTTACAGTTGTATATAAGGGCTGAATAGTAAGGGTAAGCAAGACTTACCCTTGGTGTGGTCCACATGCACACCTTCAAGAATTATTTTGTGGTTTGACATTACAAACTTCATATGTCATGTTTTGATGACCAATACTGTTATTTCAGAATAGACTGTTTCAACGATACCCGGAGTGCACTGCACGTTGAGCCGGCCGTCATGACCTACACTTGTGCCAAAGGTCACAGCTGGCAGATCAGCCAGACCACGTGGTACACCAACGGAACATACAGTGAATGTTAGTATATAAAGACTATCAAATTGTTTCTTTCAAAACACACGTTCACGTGTTTATGTTAAGGGAGATAGATGGTGGTGGAAATATCTGGAAATATGGTTGAACATGTTTTACATGTGTCACGATATTATGAGGCCCTTACTCGTCCTGCTTGTAGTAGTAGTAGTTGTTGTTGTTGTTGTTGTTGTTGTTGATGATAATGGTGATAAATGTCGTAATATATCATTCTTGACCATTTTAATTTTGATAGTTTGAGGCTGTTCGCCAGTGGTGTGTTCCAAAAATGACTATCGCTTCCCAATCAATGACTGAGCGTTTCGATATCAGCCTTGTTTGCGGTTCTCTGTATGACAAGGGTTCTCAGTAACTGTCAAATTGATATGCATCCTAAACGTCGGGTAATTTAATTTGCGTCTTTGCTCATACGGTCCAAAATTGGGTTGATTTACCCTATATATCCGTAACACGTGTGAAGCCTGCAGTGATGACTCTTCCGGATTGTGCTTGGTGATACTTTCAGTGGCCTCCCTGTTGTTCGGGACTCTGGAGACAGCCGTGAAGCATCTGTTTTCTCGAGGGACCCACGTCCAGTTCGGCTACGGCACGCTGTTTACAGCCTTCCCCTACTTCTTCCTGGCTGTGTGCTGGTCTTCTGGAACCTCCGTGTCCTGTGGCATGCTGGTCCCCATGTTGTAAGTAGCTGGTCCCCATGTTGTAAGTAGCTGGTCCCCATGTTGTAAGTAGCTGTTCCCCGTGTTGTAAGTAGCTGGTCCCCGTGTTGTAAGTAGCTGGTGCCTGTACGTTGTAAGTAGCTGGTCCCCGTGTTGTAAGTAGCTGGTCCCCATGTTGTAAGTAGCTGGCTGTTGTAAGCTGGTGCTGTCCCCATGTTGTAAGTAGCTGGTCCCCATGTTGTAAGTAGCTGGTCCCATGTTGTAAGTAGCCCCATGTTGTAAGTAGTAGCTGGTCCCCATGTTGTAAGTAGCTGGTCCCCATGTTGTAAGTAGCTGGCCCCATGGTCCCCTGGTCCCCGTGTTGTAAGTAGCTGGTCCCATGTGTTGTAAGTAGCTGGTCCCCATGTTGTATGTAGCTGGTCCCCCCATGTGTGGTCCCCATGTTGTAAGTAGCTGGTCCCATGTTGTAAGTAGCTGGTCCCCATGTTGTAAGTAGCTGGTCCCCGTGTTGTAAGAAGCTGGTCCCCATGTTGTAAGTAGCTGGCCCCAGTGCTGTAAGTAGCTGGTTCCTGTGTTGTAAGTAGCTGGTCCCATGTTGTAAGTAGCTGGTCCCCGTGTTGTAAGTAGCTGGTCCCTGTGTTGTAAGTAGCTGGTCCCATGTTGTAAGTAGCTGGTCCCCGTGTTGTAAGTATCTGGTACCTGTGCAGTAAGTAGCTGGTCCCTGTGTTGTAAGTAGCTGGTCACCATGTTGTAAGTAGCTGGTCATCGTGTTGTAAGTAGCTGGTCCCCATGTTGTAAGTAGCTGGTCCCCGTGTTGTAAGTAGCTGGTCCTGTGTTATAAGCAACTTGTCCAGATCATGATATATTTTCAGGTTAATCGGCTCCCTGTACGGTCGCATAGTCGGTATGATCCTGGTCTCAATGTTTGGCGTCCACATCGAGACTAATGGTTACTGGGCGTGGATGGACCCGGGAGCCTTCGCCCTCATCGGGGCCGCCTCCTTCTTTGGGGGCGTGTCCAGACTGACCCTGGCTGTCACTGTCATCATGGTGAGTGTCCGTGCTTAGGTCAGAAATAAACAAAAATGAGAACATAGTAACGTCAACCACCATGCTGAAATGGTTTTGGAAAAAGGTGTACAATGTATTCATTCAGTGCAGTTTTACACTGCATAAAGGGCTTGACAAAGAAGATTTGACTAAACTTAAGGCAAAACATATGTATTTTGAGCAACTGGTGTCTGTGTGTGATTTCTACATCGAGACTAACAGCTGGTGTGACCGGGTTGTACACTAAACAATTTGTGTCGTGAAGGATAGTTACACAGAGAAAGATACCACTCAAGAACAGCTACCTTCAGAAGGTTAATGGTTAATCAATGGTTAGAATTGCTACAGTTACTACTTCTACCTTACCCTACCGTATTCATTGAAAGAAGGTTACTATTGATGAACAGCAACCTTTAACGAACTGTTATCATTACAGGGTACACTACCTGGCAAAAGAAAGTATATACCTATGTTTGATGGTGGCTGAAAATGAATCACATAAAATGATTTTCAAATGATAATGTATTTGATACAGCCCATAGTAAGACTCCGACTTCATCATAAGCGTGTGCCTTAAAATGAGTCATTATCAAACACTCTGGGTGTTTGCAAAATGGTAAGCGGTGGCAACCAGTCACAAAACCATACGAAGGCCAGTCAATTGTGGGCATGAACAAGCAAACACTGGAATCATTAACAAAACATCGGTTGATGTACATGAAGGGTTTAGTGGAGTGGGTTTGTGTTTCTAGATGGAGCTGACTAACGATGTGCAGGTTCTACTCCCAGTCATGGTGGCGGTGATGGTGTCCAAGTGGGTGGGGGACTACTTCACCCATCCCATCTTCCATGCGCAGCTGGAGCTCAAGTGTATCCCCTTCCTCGACACAGAGCCAAAAATAACCAACAATGGAAAACTGCGAGTATTTATTTGTCGTGTTTTACACCACTGTTGGCTTGAACTGAATCAGTCTTAACTGTTGCTTGTCTGTGTTCCCAGCTGGACCTGTTCTATACCAAGAACATCATGTCCACACATAGCCCTAGAGACTAACGTTTGGTTGTCTGTGTTCCCAGACTTCAGCTGGACCTGTTCTATACCAAGGACATCATGTCCACACATAGCCCTAGAGACTAACGTTTGGTTGTCTGTGTTCCCAGACTTCAGCTGGACCTGTTCTATACCAAGGACATCATGTCCACACATAGCCCTAGTGACTAACGTTTGGTTGTCTGTGTTCCCAGCTGGACCTGTTCTATACCAAGGACATCATGTCCACACATAGCCCTAGTGACTAACGTTTGGTTGTCTGTGTTCCCAGACTTCTGCTGACCTGTTCTATGCCAAGGACATCATGTCCACACATAGCCCTAGAGACTAACGTTTGCTTGTCTGTGTTCCTAGACTTCAGCTGACCTGTTCTATACCAAGGGCATCATGTCCACACATACCCCTAGAGACTAACGTTTGGTTGTCTGTGTTTCCAGACTTCAGCTGGACCTGTTCTATACCAAGGACATAATGTCCACACATACCCCTAGAGACTAACGTTTGCTTGTCTGTATTCCCAGACTTCAGCTGACCTGTTCTATACCAAGGACATCATGTCCACACATAGCCCTAGAGACTAACGTTTGCTTGTCTGTGTTCCCAGACTTCAGCTGACCTGTTCTATGCCAAGGACATCATGGCCACACATAGCCCTAATGACTAACGTTTGCTTGTCTGTGTTTTCAGACTTCAGCTGGACCTGTTCTATACCAAGGACATCATGTCCACACATAGCCCTAGAGACTAACGTTTGGTTGTCTGTGTTCCCAGACTTCAGCTGGACCTGTTCTATACCAAGGACATCATGTCCACACATAGCCCTAGTGACTAACGTTTGGTTGTCTGTGTTCCCAGCTGGACCTGTTCTATACCAAGGACATCATGTCCACACATAGCCCTAGTGACTAACGTTTGGTTGTCTGTGTTCCCAGACTTCAGCTGACCTGTTCTATGCCAAGGACATCATGTCCACACATAGCCCTAGAGACTAACGTTTGCTTGTCTGTGTTCCCAGACTTCAGCTGACCTGTTCTATACCAAGGGCATCATGTCCACACATACCCCTAGAGACTAACGTTTGGTTGTCTGTGTTTCCAGACTTCAGCTGGACCTGTTCTATACCAAGGACATCATGTCCACACATACCCCTAGAGACTAACGTTTGGTTGGCTGTATTCCCAGACTTCAGCAGACCTGTTCTATACCAAGGACACCATGTCCACACATACCCCTAGTGACTAACGTTTGCTTGTCTGTGTTCTCAGACTTCATCTGGACATGTTCTATGCCAAGGACATCATGCCCACGCATAGCCCTAGAGACTAACGTTTGCTTGTCTGTGTTCCCAGACTTCAGCTGGACATGTTCTATGCCAAGGACATCATGGCCACACATAGCCCTAGAGACTAACGTTTGGTTGTCTGTGTTCCCAGACATCAGCTGACCTGCTCTATACCAAGGACATCATGTCCACACATAACCCTAGTGACTAACGTTTTGTTGTCTGTGTTCCCAGACTTCAGCTGACCCGTTCTATACCAAGGACATCATGTCCACACATAGCCCTAGAGACTAACGTTTGGTTGTCTGTGTTCCCAGACTTCATCTGGACCTGTTCTATACCAAGGACACCATGTCCACACATAGCCCTAGAGTCTAACGTTTGCTTGTCTGTGTTCCCAGACTTCAGCTGACCTGTTCTATGCCAAGGACATCATGTCCACACATAGCCCTAATCACTAACATTTGGTTGTCTGTGTTCTCAGACTTCAGCTGGACCTGTTCTATACCAAGGACATCATGTCCACACATAGCCCTAGTGACTAACGTTTGCTTGTCTGTGTTTTCAGACTTCAGCTGGACCTGTTCTATACCAAGGACATCATGTCCACACATAGCCCTAGTGACTAACGTTTGGTTGTCTGTGTTCCCAGACTTCAGACGACCCGTTCTATACCAAGGACATCATGTCCACACATAGCCCTAGAGACTAGCGTTTGGTTGTCTGTGTTTCCAGACTTCAGCTGGACCTGTTCTATACCAAGGACACCATGTCCACACATACCCCTAGAGACTAACGTTTGGTTGTCTGTGTTCCCAGACTTCAGCTGACCTGTTCTATGCCAAGGACATAATGTCCACACATAGCCCTAATCACTAACGTTTGGTTGTCTGTGTTCTCAGACTTCAGACGACCCGTTCTATACCAAGGACATCATGTCCACACATAGCCCTAGAGACTAACGTTTGGTTGTCTGTGTTTCCAGACTTCAGCTGGACCTGTTCTATACGAAGGACACCATGTCCACACATACCCCTAGAGACTAACGTTTGGTTGTCTGTGTTCCCAGACTTCAGCTGACCTGTTCTATGCCAAGGACATAATGTCCACACATAGCCCTAATCACTAACGTTTGCTTGTCTGTGTTCTCAGACTTCATCTGGACCTGTTCTATGCCAAGGACATCATTTCCACACATACCCCTAGTGACTAACGTTTGCTTGTCTGTGTTTTCAGACTTCAGCTGGACCTGTTCTATACCAAGGACATCATGTCCACACATAGCCCTTGAGACTAACGTTTGGTTGTCTCTGTTCCCAGACTTCAGCTGGACTTGTTCTATAGCAAGGACATCATGTCCACACATAGCCCTAGTGACTAACGTTTGGTTGTCTGTGTTCCCAGACTTCAGCTGACCTGTTCTATACCAAGGACATCATGTCCACACATAGCCCTAGAGACTAACGTTTGCTTGTCTGTGTTCCCAGACTTCAGCTGACCTGTTCTATGCCAAGGACATCATGGCCACACATAGCCCTAATGACTAACGTTTGCTTGTCTGTGTTCTCAGACTTCAGCTGACCTGTCCTATACCAAGGGCATCATGTCCACACATACCCCTAGAGACTAACGTTTGGTTGTCTGTGTTTCCAGACTTCAGCTGGACCTGTTCTATACCAAGGACATCATGTCCACACATACCCCTAGAGACTAACGTTTGGTTGTCTGTATTCCCAGACTTCAGCTGACCTGTTCTATACCAAGGACATCATGTCCACACATAGCCCTAGTGACTAACGTTTGCTTGTCTGTGTTCCCAGACTTCATCTGGACATGTTCTATGCGAAGGACATCATGTCCACACATAGCCCTAGAGACTAACGTTTGGTTCTCTGTGTTCCCAGACTTCAGCTGGACATGTTCTATACCAGGGACATCATGTCCACACATAGCCCTAGAGACTAACGTTTGCTTGTCTGTATTCCCAGACTTCAGCTGACCTGTTCTATGCCAAGGACATCATGTCCACACATAGCCCTATTGACTAACGTTTGCTTGTCTGGGTTCTCAGACTTCAGCTGACCTGTTCTATACCAAGGGCATCATGTCCACACATACCCCTAGAGACTAACTTTTGCTTGAACAGGTCAGCTGAAGTCTGGGAATACAGACAACCAAACGTTAGTCTCTAGGGGTATGTGTGGACATGATGTCCTTGGTATAGAACAGGTCCAGCTGAAGTCTGGAAACACAGACAACCAAACGTTAGTCTCTAGGGGTATGTGTGGACATGATGCCCTTGGTATAGAACAGCTCAGCTGAAGTCTGGGAACACAGACAACCAAACGTTAGTCAATTCAATTCAATATTTTATTGTATGAAAGGCCATAGGCCCATATACAAAAGAGATACATCTTAACAATGGCATATATAATCAATTTTCTAACTTATCAATTCTTTTCTTAACAAAAATGCATTGTAGATAAATAGAGCAACTTTGTGTTGTTTTGGAGGTTCTTTGCTGGAAAGTAAGGAAGACAATAGATTAACGTTGATTTGAGATAAAGACAGTTGCGGTAGATACTTATTTCTTAGATTTTCATATACAGGACAAATAAACATAAAATGGAATTCGTCTTCAATAATAAAACAGAATGGACATAATCTTTGGGTTTTTCCATAGAAACATATCTTCCACGGTTAATTAATAAATCATTAAGGCCTAATCTAAACCGTATAAAAGCATTGCGAATATTTCTGTATTGAAGGTGAGCAAGATAACACTCTGGCTCAAGCAACGACTTAAACTGACGATATGAATCGTATCTAGAACTTTCATTGATAGTTGAATGCCATTCCTGCTTAAACATATCAATAGCCCGCATACGAAACTGTTTAATAAACATATTTGCATTGCCAACTGTCTGTGATAACCAAATACAACCAAAACCATATCTAAATAGTAAGGTGCGAATATGAGATGTCCAGTTATTCTTTCCAAGATAATCAAGATGTAAAAGCATATTGAAAGCTTTTTAGGTAAACGATGTTCAGGCATATTAATTATTTTACACCAATATTTTAAACAACGACAATAAGATGATATGTACAATGGGAACCTCCCACATTCACCATAAACCATAACATTTGGTGTTGACAAACCAACATTTAGAAACTTTTACAGGCAAGCAAATGAATTTTTTTCTATGGTATAATACTCTTTAAAACCCCACATTTCAGATCCATACAGTAAAATCGGTTGTATCTGAGAGTCAAATAATTTGAAGTAAATAGTCGGTGGAACAAGACCGAGCATAGGAACAACAGAGTGAAGTTGTAAAAGAGCTTTCTTTGCTCTCCTCGCCAGGTTAAGTACGGACTTATTCAGATTCAGCGTATGGGTAAACAATATGCCAAGGTATTTATAATCATTCACAACATTCATACGTTTATCTTTAAAACCATTTCTCTCTAGCCGACAAAGGACCACCTCTTCGGAATATAACGATGTTTGTTTTATCTAGATTCACACTCAACTGCCATTTATCTGTATACGCTGAGAGTATATCTATTTGATTTTGAAGACCAATTACAGAGCTGGACATAAGAATGACATCATCAGCAAATAATAACATAAAAAGTTCTATTACATCGGGAGAGAGTTGGATGCCATGTTTACCAGACTTCATGATATCTAAATATAATTCGTTAATGAAAAGGAGAAAAGTAAAGGACTTAAAATACATCCTTGACGCAGACCGACAGGACAATCGAAAAAGTCACTTACACCATAGCCACAGCGGACACATGACTTTACATTGGAATACATCGATCTTATGATACCATACATTTTACCTCTCAAACCTATATTTCTTAAGCATTTCCACATTCTACCTCTATCTACAGAATCAAACGCCTTTTTGAAATCTACAAAAGCTACATACAACTTTCGCTTGCTAAAGGATAAATATCTCTCAATAATAGCATACAAGGTAAATATATGATCAAATGTTGAGTAGTCCTTTCTAAATCCAGCTTGAGGTTCCGGTATTAAATCTCTCATATTCGACCACTGTGTTAACCTACTGTTGATAATAGATGTAAAAGTTTTACCTAGAATACTAGGGCTATGTGTGGACATGATGTCCTTGGTATAGAACAGGTCCAGCTGAAGTCTGGGAACACAGACAAGCAAAAGTTAGTGATTAGGGCTATGTGTGGACATTATGTACTTGGCATAGAACAGGTCCAGCTGAAGTCTGGGAACACAGACAAGCAAACGTTAGTCTCTAGGGGTATGTGTGGACATGGTGTCCTTGGTATAGAACAGGTCTGCTGAAGTCTGCAAACACAGACAACCAAACGTTAGTCTCTAGGGCTATGTGTGGACATGATGTCCTTGGCATAGAACAGGTCAGCTGAAGTCTGGGAACACAGACAACCAAACGTTAGTCACTAGGGCTATGTGTGGACATGATGTCCTTGGTATAGAACAGGTCCAGCTGGGAACACAGACAAGCAAACGTTAGTCACTAGGGCTATGTGTGGACATGATGTCCTTGGTATAGAACAGGTCAGCTTAAGTCTGGGAATACAGACAACCAAACGTTAGTCTCTAGGGGTATGTGTGGACATGATGTCCTTGGTATAGAACAGGTCCAGCTGAAGTCTGGAAGCACAGACAACCAAACGTTAGTCACTAGGGCTATGTGTGGACATGATGCCCTTGGTATAGAACAGGTCCAGCTGAAGTCTGAAAACACAGACAAGCAAACGTTAGTCACTAGGGCTATGTGTGGACATGATGTCCTTGGCATAGAACAGGTCCAGCTGAAGTCTGAGAACACAGACAAGCAAACGTTAGTCACCATGTCCACACATAGCCCTAGTGACTAACGTTTGCTTGTCTGTGTTCCCAGACTTCAGCTGGACATGTTCTATGCCAAGGACATCATGTCCACACATAGCCCCAGAGACTAACGTTTGCTTGTCTGTGTTCCCAGACTTCAGCTGGACATGTTCTATGCCAAGGACATCATGTCCACACATAGCCCTAGAGACTAACGTTTGCTTGTCTGTGTTCCCAGACTTCAGCTGACCTGTTCTATGCCAAGGACATAATGTCCACACATCGCCCTAATGACTAACGTTTGCTTGTCTGTGTTCTCAGACTTCAGCTGACCTGTTCTATACCAAGGGCATCATGTCCACACATACCCCTAGAGACTAACGTTTGGTTGTCTGTGTTTCCAGACTTCAGCTGGACCTGTTCTATACCAAGGACATCATGTCCACACATACCCCTAGAGACTAACGTTTGGTTGTCTGTATTCCCAGACTTCAGCTGACCTGTTCTATACCAAGGACACCATGTCCACACATAGCCCTAGTGACTAACGTTTGCTTGTCTGTGTTCTCAGACTTCATCTGGACATGTTCTATGCCAAGGACATCATGTCCACACATAGCCCTAGAGACTAACGTTTGCTTGTCTGTGTTCCCAGACTTCAGCTGGACATGTTCTATGCCAAGGACATCATGGCCACACATAACCCTAGTGACTAACGTTTGGTTGTCTGTGTTCCCAGACTTCAGCTGGACCTGTTCTATACCAAGGACATCATGTCCACACATAGCCCTAGTGACTAACGTTTGGTTGTCTGTGTTCCCAGCTGGACCTGTTCTATACCAAGGACATCATGTCCACACATAGCCTTAGTGACTAACGTTTGGTTGTTTGTGTTCCCAGACTTCAGCTGACCTGTTCTATGCCAAGGACATCATGTCCACACATAGCCCTAGAGACTAACGTTTGGTTGTCTGTGTTCCCAGACTTCAGCTGACCTGTTCTATGCCAAGGACATAATGTCCACACATAGCCCTATTGACTAACGTTTGCTTGTCTGTGTTCTCAGACTTCAGCTGACCTGTTCTATACCAAGGGCATCATGTCCACACATACCCCTAGAGACTAACGTTTGCTTGTCTGTGTTCCCAGACTTCAGCTGGACCTGTTCTATACCAAGGACATCATGTCCACACATAGCCCTAGAGACTAACGTTTGGTTGTCTGTGTTCCCAGACTTCAGCTGAGCTGTTCTATTCCAAGGGCATCATGTCTTCACATACCCCTAGAGACTAACGTTTGGTTGTCTGTGTTTCCAGACTTCAGCTGGACCTGTTCTATACCAAGGACATCATGTCCACACATACCCCTAGAGACTAACGTTTGCTTGTCTGTATTCCCAGACTTCAGCTGACCTGTTCTATACCAAGGACACCATGTCCACACATAGCCCTAGTGACTAACGTTTGCTTGTCTGTGTTCTCAGACTTCATCTGGACATGTCCTATGCCAAGGACATCATGTCCACACATAGCCCTAGAGACTAACGTTTGCTTGTCTGTGTTCCCAGACTTCAGCTGGACATGTTCTATGCCAAGGACATCATGGCCACACATAACCCTAGAGACTAACGTTTGGTTGTCTGTGTTCCCAGACTTCAGCTGGACCTGTTCTATACCAAGGACATCATGTCCACACATAGCCCTAGTGACTAACGTTTGGTTGTCTGTGTTCCCAGACTTCAGCTGACTTGTTCCATACCAAGGACATCATGTCCACACATAGCCCTAGTGACTAACGTTTGGTTGTCTGTGTTCCCAGACTTCAGCTGACCTGTTCTATGCCAAGGACATCATGTCCACACATAGCCCTAGAGACTAACGTTTGGTTGTCTGTGTTCGCAGACTTCAGCTGACTTGTTCTATGCCAAGGACATAATGTCCACACATAGCCCTAGTGACTAACGTTTGCTTGTCTGTGTTCTCAGACTTCAGCTGACCTGTTCTATACCAAGGGCATCATGTCCACACATACCCCTAGAGACTAACGTTTGCTTGTCTGTGTTCCCAGACTTCAGCTGGACCTGTTCTATACGAAGGACATCATGTCCTCACATAGCCCTAGTGACTAACGTTTGGTTGTCTGTGTTCCCAGACTTCAGCTGAGCTGTTCTATACCAAGGACATCATGTCCACACATAGCCCTAGAGACTAACGTTTGGTTGTCTGTGTTCGCAGACTTCAGCAGACCTGTTCTATACCAAGGACACCATGTCCACACATAGCCCTAGAGACTAACGTTTGCTTGTCTGTGTTCCCAGACTTCAGCTGGACCTGTTCTATACCAAGGACATCATGTCCACACATAGCCCTAGTGACTAACGTTTGGTTGTCTGTGTTCCCAGACTTCAGCTGACTTGTTCCATACCAAGGACATCATGTCCACACATAGCCCTAGTGACTAACGTTTGGTTGTCTGTGTTCCCAGACTTCAGCTGACCTGTTCTATGCCAAGGACATCATGTCCACACATAGCCCTAGAGACTAACGTTTGGTTGTCTGTGTTCGCAGACTTCAGCTGACTTGTTCTATGCCAAGGACATAATGTCCACACATAGCCCTAGTGACTAACGTTTGCTTGTCTGTGTTCTCAGACTTCAGCTGACCTGTTCTATACCAAGGGCATCATGTCCACACATACCCCTAGAGACTAACGTTTGCTTGTCTGTGTTCCCAGACTTCAGCTGGACCTGTTCTATACGAAGGACATCATGTCCTCACATAGCCCTAGTGACTAACGTTTGGTTGTCTGTGTTCCCAGACTTCAGCTGAGCTGTTCTATACCAAGGACATCATGTCCACACATAGCCCTAGAGACTAACGTTTGGTTGTCTGTGTTCGCAGACTTCAGCAGACCTGTTCTATACCAAGGACACCATGTCCACACATACCCCTAGAGACTAACGTTTGCTTGTCTGTGTTCCCAGACTTCAGCTGACCTGTTCTATGCCAAGGACATAATGTCCACACATAGCCCTAATCACTAACGTTTGCTTGTCTGTGTTCTCAGACTTCAGCTGGACCTGTTCTATGCCAAGGACATCATGTCCACACATAGCCCTAGTGACTAACGTTTGCTTGTCAGTGTTTTCAGACTTCAGCTGGACCTGTTCTATACCAAGGGCATCATGTCCACACATACCCCTAGAGACTAACGTTTGGTTGTCTGTGTTTCCAGACTTCAGCTGGACCTGTTCTATACCAAGGACATCATGTCCACACATACCCCTAGAGACTAACGTTTGGTTGTCTGTATTCCCAGACTTAAGCTGACCTGTTCTATACCAAGGACACCATGTCCACACATAGCCCTAGTGACTAACGTTTGCTTGTCTGTGTTCCCAGACTTCATCTGGACATGTTCTATGCCAAGGACATCTTGTCCACACATAGCCCCAGAGACTAACGTTTGCTTGTCTGTGTTCCCAGACTTCAGCTGGACATGTTCTATGCCAAGGACATCATGTCCACACATAGCCCTAGTGACTAACGTTTGCTTGTCTGTGTTCCCAGACTTCAGCTGGACCTGTTCTATACCAAGGACATCATGTCCACACATAGCCCTAGTGACTAACGTTTGGTTGTCTGTGTTCCCAGCTGGACCTGTTCTATACCAAGGACATCATGTCCACACATAGCCCTAGTGACTAACGTTTGGTTGTCTGTGTTCCCAGACTTCAGCTGACCTGTTCTATACCAAGGGCATCATGTCCACACATACCCCTAGAGACTAACGTGTGGTTGTCTGTGTTTCCAGACTTCAGCTGGACCTGTGCTATACCAAGGACACCATGTCCACACATACCCCTAGTGACTAATGTTTTCTTGTCTGTGTTCCCAGACTTCATCTGGACATGTTCTATGCCAAGGACATCATGTCCACACATAGCCCTAGTGACTAAAGTTTGGTTGTCTGTGTTCCCAGACTTCAGCTGTCCTGTTCTATGCCAAGGACATCATGTCCACACATAGCCCTAGAGACTAACGTTTGCTTGTCTGTGTTCCCAGACGTCAGCTGACCTGTTCTATGCCAAGGACATCATGTCCACAAATAGCCCTAGTGACTAACGTTTGCTTGTCTGTGTTTTCAGACTTCAGCTGGACCTGTTCTATACCAAGGACATCATGTCCACACATAGACCTAGAGACTAACGTTTGGTTGTCTGTGTTCCCAGACTTCAGCTGGACCTGTTCTATACCAAGGACATCATGTCCACACATAGCCCTAGTGACTAACGTTTGGTTGTCTGTGTTCCCAGCTGGACCTGTTCTATACCAAGGACATCATGTCCACACATAGCCCTAGTGACTAAAGTTTGGTTGTCTGTGTTCCCAGACTTCAGCTGTCCTGTTCTATGCCAAGGACATCATGTCCACACATAGCCCTAGAGACTAACGTTTGCTTGTCTGTGTTCCCAGACGTCAGCTGACCTGTTCTATGCCAAGGACATAATGTCCACACATAGCCCTAATGACTAACGTTTGCTTGTCTGTGTTCTCAGACTTCAGCTGACCTGTTCTATACCAAGGGCATCATGTCCACACATACCCCTAGAGACTAACGTTTGGTTGTCTGTGTTCCCAGACTTCAGCTGGACATGTTCTATACCAAGGACATCATGTCCACACATACCCCTAGAGACTAACGTTTGGTTATCTGTGTTCCCAGACTTCAGCAGACCTGTTCTATACCAAGGACACCATGTCCACACATACCCCTAGTGACTAATGTTTGCTTGTCTGTGTTCCCAGACTTCATCTGGACATGTTCTATGCCAAGGACATCATGTCCACACATAGCCCTAATCACTAACGTTTGCTTGTCTGTGTTCTCAGACTTCAGCTGGACCTGTTCTATGCCAAGGACATCATGTCCACACATAGCCCTAGAGACTAACGTTTGCTTGTCTGTGTTTTCAGACTTCAGCTGGACCTGTTCTATACCAAGGACATCATGTCCACACATAGCCCTAGAGACTATCGTTTGGTTGTCTGTGTTCCCAGACTTCAGCTGGACCTGTTCTATACCAAGGACATCATGTCCACCCATAGCCCTAGTGACTAACGTTTGGTTGTCTGTGTTCCCAGCTGGACCTGTTCTATACCAAGGACATCATGTCCACACATAGCCCTAGTGACTAAAGTTTGGTTGTCTGTGTTCCCAGACTTCAGCTGACCTGTTCTATGCCAAGGACATCATGTCCACACATAGCCCTAGAGACTAACGTTTGCTTGTCTGTGTTCCCAGACGTCAGCTGACCTGTTCTATGCCAAGGACATAATGTCCACACATAGCCCTAATGACTAACGTTTGCTTGTCTGTGTTCTCAGACTTCAGCTGACCTGTTCTATACCAAGGGCATCATGTCCGCACATACCCCTAGAGACTAACGTTTGCTTGTCTGTGTTTCCAGACTTCAGCTGGACCTGTTCTATACCAAGGACATCATGTCCACACATACCCCTAGAGACTAACGTTTGGTTGTCTGTGTTCCCAGACTTCAGCTGACCTGTTCTATACCAAGGACACCATGTCCACACATACCCCTAGTGACTAACGTTTGCTTGTCTGTGTTCCCAGACTTCATCTGGACATGTTCTATGCCAAGGACATCATGTCCACACATAGCCCCATAGACTAACGTTTGCTTGTCTGTGTTCCCAGACTTCAGCTGGACATGTTCTATGCCAAGGACATCATGGCCACACATAGCCCTAGAGACTAACGTTTGGTTGTCTGTGTTCCCAGACTTCAGCTGGACCTGTTCTATACCAAGGACATCATGTCCACACATAGCCCTAGAGACTAACGTTTGGTTGTCTGTGTTCCCAGACTTCAGCTGGACCTGTTCTATACCAAGGACATCATGTCCACACATAGCCCTAGTGACTAACGTTTGGTTGTCTGTGTTCCCAGCTGGACCTGTTCTATACCAAGGACATCATGTCCACACATAGCCCTTGTGACTAAAGTTTGGTTGTCTGTGTTCCCAGACTTCAGCTGACCTGTTCTATGCCAAGGACATCATGTCCACACATAGCCCTAGAGACTAACGTTTGCTTGTCTGTGTTCCCAGACGTCAGTTGACCTGTTCTATGCCAAAGACATAATGTCCACACGTAGCCCTAATGACTAACGTTTGCTTGTCTGTGTTCTCAGACTTCAGCTGACCTGTTCTATACCAAGGACATCATGTCCACACATACCCCTAGAGACTAACGTTTGGTTGTCTGTGTTTCCAGACTTCAGCTGGACCTGTTCTATACCAAGGACATCATGTCCACACATACCCCTAGAGACTAACGTTTGGTTGTCTGTGTTCCCAGACTAAAGCTGACCTGTTCTATACCAAGGACACCATGTCCACACATACCCCTAGTGACTAATGTTTGCTTGTCTGTGTTCCCAGACTTCATCTGGACATGTTCTATGCCAAGGACATCATGTCCACACATAGCCCCAGAGACTAACGTTTGCTTGTCTGTGTTCCCAGACTTCAGCTGGACATGTTCTATGCCAAGGACATCATGGCCACACATAGCCCTAGAGACTAACGTTTGGTTGTCTGTGTTCCCAGACTTCAGCTGGACCTGTTCTATACCAAGGACATCATGTCCACACATAGCCCTAGTGACTAACGTTTGGTTGTCTGTGTTTCCAGACTTCAGCTGACCCGTTCTATACCAAGGACATCATGTCCACACATAGCCCTTGAGACTAACGTTTGGTTTTCTGTGTTCCCAGACTTCAGCTGGACCTGTTCTATACCAAGGACACCATGTCCACACATACCCCTAGAGACTAACGTTTGCTTGTCTGTGTTCCCAGACTTCAGCTGACCTGTTCTATGCCAAGGACATAATGTCCACACATAGCCCTAACTACTAACGTTTGGTTGTCTGTGTTCTCAGACTTCAGCTGACCTGTTCTATACCAAGGGCATCATGTCCACATATAGCCCCTAGAGACTAACGTTTGGTTGTCTGTGTTCCCAGACTTCAGCTGACCTGTTCTATGCCAAGGACATCATGTCCACATATAGCCCTAGTGACTAACGTTTACTTGTCTGTGTTCCCAGACTTCAGCTGGACATGTTCTATGCCAAGGACATCATGTCCACGCCCGTTGTGAGGGTGCATCAAGTGGAGGCCGTGTCCGTCATAGCAGACCTGCTTCTGACCACCACTCACGGGGGATACCCTGTGGTCAGGGTGGACAGACAAGGACAGGAGATCTTCCATGGCTTAATTACTAGGTAACTCGGTGTTTTCAAACCGTTATAGCCTGATTATGAAATTAAAGACACCATTTTCAACGAAATAATTTCTTCTTCGAAAGATCGTCAAACTTCTCATGAGTTGCCATCTGTCTTAAAAATAGTATGTCTGGTTGTGTTGGAGGCTCTGTAGTCTGAGAATCGGCAATTCCTTGTGTAGAGTTACTTCCCTTATTTGCCAGGATCCGTTGATGTTGGGTTTGAATACTACATATGATTCTTGTTTTGGCAACGCCTAATATCTGCATGGGGTTTTCCCAACGTTAAACTGATACATTGTTCAAAGCAACTCGCCCACTCACATTCCCCACATGGGTACAATGTGTGGAGCCCATGTCTTGTGTCTCCCGCCGTGACAGTGCTGGAATATTGCTAAACACGGCGTAAAACAATGCTCACTCACTCAATGTATATGTTTGACAGACTGGAGTTGATTGTGTTGCTGATGCATGACGAGATGTTCCAGGAAAATGATGAAGCTGTGCCACACGATGGAGAAGAAGTCAAACTTGTCAACTATGAAAAGGTGGGATAAAAAGTGTGAATTAAATTTTTGGTTAATTCCATCGTGAAGTATATATATATATGTACTTACCCATTAAGCGATGTTGTACATTGAATAAATGCACCTATCATTGGCGTTGGATGAAAATTACTAAACATTATGCCATGTTTGTTCATTGAATAAAAGCACCTATAATTTGCGATTGGATGAAAATTACCATGTATTACCATTTATGATACCATATTTGTTCATTAGAATATTTAGTGAATTAGAAATTTGAGATCTTGTGAAAAGTAATACATGTATTTATCCAGACGGGCAATTTTATACATGTATACGTACCGTATACATGTACTGCGCGAGCGTTGTGTGTGCATGCGCACATGACTGCGTGTGCGTGCTAGTGTGCGTATGCGTATGCGAGTCTCCGTTGAGAAGTGAAACTTGAAATACTTGAAGTCATACTCGTCATGGTTAGATCAGTTTTCCTTCTGTAATAATTCACAAAACTAATTTGAAAATAATGGGAATAAGGCTATACTGCCTCTCTTGGCTGTGTCGTGTGTGAACGTCTATTAATCTTCCAAACCTGGCGAAAACAGGAGATATCAGAACGTTTAGCAGATGGACCACCCCGATATTCATTATTTAAGTATTATATTGATCATAATATGAACGATTAAATACATTAATATTGAAAATTGGGGTGGTCTTTATATTCTTTTGTTGGGTATATATCGATAAAGATATCAAAAGCAACTGATTGATTGTTGTTCAACGCCACACTCAGTATTCCAACATGGCGGCGGAGAAACTCTGTGGCCTACACTTTATAACTACTCTTGATGTTCCCAGCTGATGCTCGAGAAGTTGTCCAACCCAAAAGTAACCTTCGACACCCTACAGAAGTACATTAACGAAGAGGAGTACAAGGAACGCTACATAAACCTGGTAAATACCATCGCATTAGGCAACGCCATATGTTTCGGTACAGGGAGCGACCAACCTGAGCCAAATGAAACCAAATATTTATAAAAATATCATTTCATCTTAAGCAATACTTTTACTAGAAAAAATATTATTGCAAAATTTCATACAAAGCCAAAGTAAATGTGAAAAACAAAATATTGTTCAATCTCCCACGAAGAGAACAAAGTTTTTTCACAAATACATAGTTTTTCACACATACATGTAAAACTTGTGAACAATATACATTCATATAGACGTTATTAACATTGATTTCCGCCATTAAACCAACAAAAAACAACTTCGCGCGAAATACAAGAATCATTTGAGCAAAACAAGCTTATTTATATTTCTGTGACAAGCAACTCTACATACTTCGGTTGGCAACTATCCAAACTGACCGTGGAATCGTCTGCAAACTAGATCACAAAAATTAATTCCTCTGGTTCCAAAGGCAATTTTAACATGTTTGCCATGTTATCATTCTGCTTTTTTTTATCAATTTTGGAAACCCATCACCTTTTTCTTGGCGTTTTTGGTATATTTTATGACCGTTAAACCATTAATGGCCGTCAGTTATGTAAAAGTTAACGTCAGAGAATAACCAGCCTACATATTCAACCCAAATAGTTTCCGTTGGTTTTTAAAGACAACATGATGAAAGTTATATGAAAATCAGTGATGACACCAGGTGTTCACAAAGGTAATTCCTATTTATATGCTGACAGAGTCCGTACGTCAACCAGTCAGCCTTCACAGTGCCAGAGAAGTTCTCTCTTCACCGTACGTACATCGTTCTGCGCACACTCGGCATGCGCCACCTGGTGGTGACAGACGATACTAACAGGGTAGTTGGCTTCATCACACGGAAGGACTTGATGGGTTTTAACATCGAGGAGAAACTGAACTCAATTATGGAGAATCAGATTGAGATGGACTCTAGACAAGAAACACTCAGCAGTGAATCGTCCTGACCCCCCTGATATATTTAAATTACTTTGTTTTAGTTGATTGTACTGGTATAGAAAACCACGCTTGACTTCACTGGTTATCGTGTACAGTGAAAACTCGTTTATCCGTATGGTAGCGGTCCGGATTAACGAGCTTCCGGATTATCAAGTGGTACGAGTAATGTTAAGCTGGGCCCCGTCTCGCATATGGCAATATAGCTTTGTCCCAAAGTTACGCGCGCAAAGGGAGCCGGGAACCAGCTTAGAGTAATGTCACCTATTGTACATGTAAGCGTTGTCAGCAGTAATGTTCCTGGTTGGGGGGTTTATGGAATAACAGAATACGAATGTAAAGTTTCAGTGTATATTCAAACACAAGGGACTCCAAAACAATTATTTATTTCCAGTAAAATGCCATAGGCCCAAAAACACATTTTGCTGAAAAACAACCTATCCAAAACAATTACTTGTTAATCCAGAACTCAATTTATACGATTGGAATAACGCCCTCACGATTAACAGGGTGATGTTGTAATCAGTGTTTAGACTAGCGAGCCGAATATCGAAGATATTATGAAGATGAATAATTAATTATTTTACCGGATAGGTGAATGAACAATCACCAAGTCTGATTTAGAATGGTTAACGTTTTGCTTGCAGTTTACTAATGCTTTTATAGCATCTTTTTAACATCATGATTACACGTTTTACAACTTTGTACAAATACACGTGGACGGGTGTATCAGCTCTCCTTGTTGAAAGTAAACACATGAAAGTGAAGAGTGAATGTATTTGTTAAAATCAAGAACAGTTTTTTGTTTGGATGCAATGGGTTACTTGATACACATCAGTTATTTGTAGCGTGATAACATTTTTTGACTGTTTTGAATACCATGCATTTCCAGTTACTGTAAGCTGTATGTAATGCATTTATATATAAAATAAACTGCAAACCTTCTGGTCTATGTCGCTCTCATTGATACAAACCTGATAAACAAAGACACGCCCATCCACCATATTGGCGATAAGTATTGAATAGTAGACCGAGTCTGTTTTGTGACTAACCAACTCCTAATTCTGTTATTCACCGTGTTACTGCAAGGACTGTTTCTTACTGACCAACCTGAGCAAAATAAAACCAAAAATTTATTAAAAATATCATTTCATCTTAAGCAATACTTTTTACTAGAAAATATATTATTGCAAAATTTCATACAAAGCCAAAGTAATTTTTAAACAATAAAATATTGATCAATCTCCCACGGAGAGAACATTTTCTCACAAATACCTAGTTTTTCACACATACATGTAAAACTTGTGAACAATATACATTCATATAGACGTTATTAACATTGATTGCCGCCATTAAACCAACGAAAAACAACTTCGCGCGAAATACAAGAACCATTTGAGCAAAACAAGCTTATTTATATTTCTGTAGCAAGCAACTCTAACAACTTCGGTTGGCAACTATCCAAACTGACCGTGGAATCGTCTGCAGACTAGATCACAAAAATTAATTCCTCTGGTTCCAAAGGCAATTTTAACATGTTTGCCATGTTATCAATTCTGCCCTTTTTTATCAATTCTGGAAACCCACCACCTTTTTCTTGGCGTTTTTGGTATATTTTATGACCGTTAAACCATTAATGGCCGTCAATTATGTAAATAGTTAACGTCAGAGAATAACCACTCTACATATTCAACCCAAATAGTTTCCGTTGGCTTTTAAAGACAACATGATGAAAATTATATGAAAATCAGTGATGACACCAGGTGTTCACAAAGGTAATTCCTATTTATATGCTGACAGAGTCCGTACGTCAGTTACTGGCGATATGTATTGAATAGTAGACCGAGACTGTTTTGTGACTAACCAACTCCTAATTCTGTTATTCACCGTGTTACTGCAAGGACTGTTTCTTACTGCTGGAGACCCATGAAGAACCGGGTAGAATTGGTCTTCTAAGCGGTGACTAACGGGATCGGGTCGCTGACTTGGTTGACACGTGTAGATCGATGCTGTTGATCACTGGATTGTCTGGTTCAGACTCGATTTTTTACAGACCGCCGCCATTTAGCTGGAATATTGCTGCGTTAAACATAGAATTGATATTCCGCTTCCCATGCGTGTGATAGAGACGATTAACCGAATCCAGTGGTCAGAGTCGCTGACTTTGTTGATGCATTTCATCGTATCCCTGTACGTAGATTATGCTCATGATGTCAGTCACTGGATTGTCTGGTCCAGACCCGATCATTTTCATACCACCGAATGATGAAATATTTCTTAGTGCAACGTTACTGACTGACTGAGTTTGGTTTTACGCCGCTTTTAGCAATATTCCAGCAACATCACGGCGGGGGACACCAGAAATGGGCTTCACACATAGTACCCATGTGGGGATTCGAACCCGGGTCTTCGGCGTGACGAGCCAACGCTTTAACCATTAGGTTACCCCATCGCCCGCAACGTTGCTAAACAAGCATAAATAAAGGTGCAAATTGTCCATGTCTGACTGAGACAAGAGGTAGATGCCCAGTGACCCGATCTTAGCTCATTCAAATTCTATATAAACTTCACTAGACCTTTTTAATTGCATATGTAGCTTGATTTCCATTTAAACCCTGCCATTTAAAAACATTGCTGAAAAGAGAAGGTATTCGATGTATTTCTAAGTCTTCAATCGAAATACGAAAACAGATGTGTCTAGTTGATCAAATGTTTTAAAACAATAAACAAACAGATGGACGTCAAGCAGCGTATACCCACAGACACCCTCACTCACTCTGAAGGGGCGGTGGGGTAGCCTAGTTGTTAGAGCGTTCGTTCTTCACGCTGAAGACCCGGGTTCGATACCCCGTATGGGTACAATGTGTGAAGCCCATTTCTGGTCCCCCCACCGTGATATTGCTGGAACATTGCTAAAAGCGGCGTAAAACTAAACACACTCACTCACTCACTCTGAAGGAAACTGTTAAAGTTGACTTCTGTCTGACAAGATCGGGCGAATATTTTCAAGTATCTGTCTAAGATGCGGGAAATAACTCAGAGTTCAAAGTGATTGATGTTGTAACCTCGATCTCTTTTTAATTGTTTTTAATAGTTTATGCAGCAATTTTGCAAAGACGGTTATATTAAATGTTTAAGATGAAAGTGTAATGGTAGCACGGTGGGTCATATGGGCATGTTGCATGTCCCTAAACTCCTGTTCGGATTTTTAAGTCTTGACTGATGTTCACTAAAGACATTTTACCGTCCATGTTTCGAGTACGTCGTCAAATAAACGATATATTGGTGATCCCGAGACACGCACCTGTGTTTTACAAGCACCTACACGTGGGTGTGGTACGTATAATGACCAAAAAGCCTCTCCTGTCTACGATTCATTTAAGTAGTTAACGTAAACATACTTCAAACTCATTTTAGTAATAATCTGCTTCAACTTTAAAATATTCATGTTTTCGAGTGAAACGTACTTAAGGTGCTTTTCTAGTGAAATATGCTTCTAATTAACCATCAGCCGGTACTGGTGTTTATTCCATAATCATGCAACTTAAGTTTAAATCATTCTCTTAATCCGTATTTTGTATTTCTTACATGCATACATTAACTGATCTCAATCTGCTGATACATTTGTAGTGTTTGTTTTAAACATATTTTATTGCCAAAAAGACAAAGGGATTAGGCACAAGTGCACCGCTCTCCTTAAATACAGTTAAACATAATATTATACTACTCACACTTTGCTAAGGATCACAAAAAATCACAACTTTACTTAAACGTAGATTTATAATTTGAAATTGTATCCATTTGAAATTGGATAAATAATGATATGGTAACCTCTCTTTAGGCAAACAGTCACTTTAAACTAACCTTATGCACTTGATACATGAGTAACCATAGAAATTGTTTTCATGGCAACAGTCAACCATTTTACAAATCATGCAAGTCGTTGACAAGCACACAACACCTGTCAATAGCAGGTATGGGATCCACAAGACGAAATGACAAACTGAAACCTAGGATCCATGCTTACAATATGCTTAGATATTTAAACCAAATTTGACCCACATCATAGTTTTCTGTTGAATCCATGATTTGATCCTTAGCAAAGTGTGAATAGTATACATACCGGGAATGAGCAATTTACATTTGGAAGCTTGACATTGTGGAAACATGTATAGTGCTCATTACAGGATATAGACAATGTGCTGGGAAGAGAAAGGTTATAAACTTATTAAAAATAAAACTATTTATAAAAATATAAATTGCCATTTATTTGTTATTTTATTATTGTTAATTTTAAAGTCAAGAATGTATTTATGTCAAATTCTCTATTTGAACAACATGGTTGTTCTTGTTAGTGGAGGTGAGGTGAGGTGAAATTGGGTATATTCGTCGTGCTGGAGAATATTTCGCTCATATGACGACGTAGATGCGTGTGTATGTGTATGTGCGGCTGCTTGTACTAGCCAAGACTTAAGCTGGTTTTATAGTGCTAGCTCACTGAGATACCATGCCCCCAGTGAAGCATGACTACCCCACTCAGACACATTATACTGACTCCGAGCCGACCAGTCCTTGTTGTACCCATTAATGCCGAGCGCCAGGCAGGGACCAACAAGTACCATAGTTTAACGTCTTTTGGTATGACGAGGTCGGGGATCGAACCCACGACCTTCCGCTCTCCGGGCGGACGCTCTAACCACTACACCACGGAGGCGGTTTTGTTAGTGGATCTACCTGCACCATCTCTATGCTGATATCACATCAAGTCTTTGGAAGGAGTTATAGGCATAAAGGCGAGAATTTATTGATGTCAACTTCTCTATTTGAGGAACACTTTATTAAATATATTTTAATAAATTTGTATGAATGTTGGCTGGATGTTGTACAGTTTACTGTTTGAAAACATAATGTACTTTCAGTCTAGATTGTTTGACAATGATATCATGTATCTTACAGTGTAATAATACACTAACGCTTAGTAGTATAAAATATACTAGTATATTATTTTGATTGTAACAAATAAACCTATTTAAATTGAAAAGGAGCCCCAGGGAGACCAGAGATTCAGAACCTGGGGAAATCTAGACTTGCTTCATTTAGGGCTTTAGCATTGCAGGGAGGGTCAGGCTGTGGGGGAAATAATGTGGTTCAGGGGCTGTGAGGCAGACTAATGGTGCAAATGTAGTACGGCTTTGGATTACCGGTTTATTGGCAAAAGAACTATTTACCCTTCATCTTCAGGAAATTTCGCCAAGGAATCTTACAAGTGTATATTCTGGAATCTCGTTAATCCGGATTGTACCGTTTTTACTGGAATAGGACATTCGTGTGGAATAAATACGTCGTGGCACGTACGGAAACAGAAACGGGAATTGGTCGGAAAGTCAGTTGTCTAGACTAGACATCCGATCGCGAATTAGACGTTGTTTTGTAGACACCCTGTCGTAAGACAACCTGAAATCGTATTATACATACTTAAATCTAAAACAGATCTAAAAATGAGGGTTTTTTACTTATTCGCGTGACACTTCCCTAAACGTCTTAATCTTACTGATGTGCTGAATATACTTAAGATAATTTTCAAGTTTTTTTTATTGTGCCTTGTGCCTTCATAGAGTGTCAAAGCCTTTGTATTTGTTTTAAAGCGCGTTAAAATGAAGGTAGATATAACATATTAGTCAAGGTTCTGGACAATAAAACTCCAGAAAACCCATTTCCGACTATTGTCCGTGCCCTTTTTTTATTATTACAGGATATTTATATAGCGCACATATCCACGCAACTAGTGCATGCTCAAGGCGCTGGTATTGTCGTCCCCTTAGGTTTGGCCATTTCTTGTTGGGCGTGGGTGCAAAGGGATTCACATTAAAATATCATGTCACGGTGCTTGTAGATTATGTACCATTTAGACGGCAATTAGTGGCTTACAAAGGGCGCTGTCTTTGATGAATTTTGTCCCAATTGAAATTAAGTCTCAATATTCATTCAACAAGAAATATGATATTTTCTGAGGAACCTTATATGTCATTCCCAAAAATATGAACCACACAACTATATCAAAATTCGTATGATTCGTGTGTCGATCGTTCTCATTCTGATCGATTGGTCCAGATATATGACGATCCCCGTTTTTATGGCTTCAGTTTAACATAGTGGAGCGCATCTTTAGTGGCAAAAAGGCCAGTTAATTATATGTATCACACGGATAAAAACTTTAAAATTGCCACAAAGTTTTAACTCTCTTTTGGATTGCACTGACAGTGTAGACTTTTTGCACTAGGTATTTTCCTAGAACAATTTCTAAATTTTGAAATGTATACGCTGCTCCCAAATCAATCTCTATCCTTAACACCTTACCTCCTTGCCAGGTTTAAAAGGTTTCCAGGTATCCATTGCTGGTTTAAAAGAGCAACAGGAGTTTTGTTATCGTGGATCACATGATTCCGTGACGCGTTGATCATACTTAAAGGGGATGGTGGGGTAACCGTGTGGTTAAAGCTTTCGCTCGTCACGCTGAAGTTCTGGGTTCGATTCCCCACATGGGTGGCCCCATCAGGCTAGAAATTGGGAGATACGAACGCCTCGCAGTGGAAGATAGAATTTGCACCCTATGTAACAATCACGTCATTGAAGATGAAGCGCATGTTATTTAAACCTGCACAGTGTATGATGATTTGCGTTTTAATTTGCTAAAAGAAGCTTCATTGTCGGTTAGGAATTTTGATATGCTAATTGACCGGGACAAATGTGCGGTACTCCTCCAGAAAGAAAGCCTATCTGTGTGGTTTGTGTAAATTTATGATTCTATTTTTTGTATATATCTTTTATAGACGATATTTTAATGTATACACAAAGTGAGACTGTAATAAACTATCTGTCTGTCTGTCTGTCTGGATACAATGTGTGAAGCCCATTTCTGGTGTCCCCCCGCCGGGATCTTGCTGGAGTAAAAGCTGCGTAAAACCATACTCACTCACTCATACTTAAAGACGACAGTTTGTTTGATCCGAACATGATTTGGTACATGCCTCGGTGGCATATCTGGACATAACCAATTTCAGCGTTAAAGAATATTCACTCTCTCCTTGTCAATAATTAAAGAAAGCCTATTCATTAAGAGTTCCATCATCTCGGTGAGTACTGAAGTCGTATTTCTAACGAACACAGCTAACATAACACCATTAAGTAGAGATTAGCCATCTAACAGTTGCCTAAACCAACCTCTGTGTCCGAACCACTGCTCTAATCTCCTTAATCACCAGCACCATGTTGCGTGGTCAGGACGCAAGTAGCCACACGTGGTCAGTTAACGCCCCTTTGTAGATGATGCATGGACGTTTGACCACTTGAGATAAGACGGAAGTATACAGACTGACCACTAGGGGCTATCAGTCGTCGATACACTTGGTATTAATGTGAAAACAAGAGTCTTGATGAAGACAATATTTACCCTCATCAACACTAAACAGAGCGGTATTATAGACATCAAAGAACCCAGGCCATACACACTGACCAGTCCTAATGAGAGAGATAGCTTACACAGAGAGCGGCTTTTATTGACCTCAGGTCATTTGCCTCAAGCCTTTGATAAATTACACCGTTTTTATCTCAGTCGGAGCGTCTGTATTAGTGTTTAACAGTAAACACTGGCACGCGACTGGCTGGTCTCTACTTGTTATTGATGGGTACGAGAATAGTGGCCCTTGTTCGTTTCGGTGCCGGGGAGTGATAATTAGTGTTAACATCCCACTAACCAGTGAAATATCGCATTTAGCGCCTGTTGATGTAAAACGCCAGGTTACCTGAAGGTAGACTGTAGGTCTCTAGTTTGTCCAATAAGAAGTGGATGTCGGATCCACGAGGTGTGGTATCAAGGCGATGTATGCTATATAGGCAACACATGAAAACGATAAAGTGTGCTGACACGTATTACTAAATCGTATGGGTTGATATTTATCTAGTGTCAAACCAGAATAGAATACTCTCTTTTTAATCCTTGATTTACCTAGATTGATATATTGTTGTGATTAAATAGGCTGTGTATATGTACTCTTCAAAAAAGAAGGGGAACTTCATTTTTGATTTACGATTGAAAACATTGGGAGATATATGTGAGCCAATCAATGTTGATATGATAATAATGAATGTTTTGAGAGTGCATCACCACTTGCACTTCCTTATGACCATAGTTGTTTGTTACACAGTAATCGCTCTTGAAAGATGATTGGTGTATGACGTGAAATTTGCATGTGAATGATTTTCAGTTTCAAACAAAGAAAAAAAACCCGGCTAGAAACAAACACTAATAACTGTGTGATGCAAGATGATTGTCAAATTTAATGGTCTACAGTGATTTATATTTATCCCCCTTTTTGAAATCCGTCAAAGTTAAGAATGAAACCCCATACACGTGTCGTGATTGGTTGCACAATTGATTGTGACCTTTGAGGAACGTGATCAGTTCTGTAATATTTCCAGTTTTCAATAACATATACCGTCATAAATATTTGTTTAACTGTGTCCAGTTTCTCCATGTTAATATATGAAATAGGCACACTATGGACAGACATATGGACGTTAGGAAACATTAGGATACGGCTGTAAAACATATAGTCATTAACTAACAAATTTGTGAAAATTCACCTATAGTGTAAATTAAGGCTTTTAAATTTACTATTTATTTTACGGATCCAAAATTTCATAAACAGAATAGACAAATCATTTAGGACAATTGTCATTCCACCAGTCTTGGTTGGTCAACGATTTTCAAGTACCCCAGTAACACTTTATGTGAGTTTAACCAATTTAACCAAAACGTTTATGTTGCCATGGAAACACTCTTTCCGACGTTTTGTGTGAAAACTTTATTAGTAAGATTGAACATCTTTGAAAGATAAATACGCAAATAATGTGTCAACAAGTGCACTAAATGTCAGTAGTCACGATATGGCTGAAATATTGCTGATGTGACGTTAAATCTTAACTCACTCACTCACTAGATGTCAGCGGTATTCAGTGTATGAGCACTCGACCGTGACCAATGTTGACGGCGGGACTAACGCCTGACACGTGTAACTTATAGGGGTGTCATGTATGCCGCAGGGTTACGCAGGATGTGTGTATGTGATCGGGAGTGGGGGGAAAGTTGGGTTAAGGGGTGGGACCAAATGTTCCTCATAGACTTCCATAGTAACGTTTGCATTGCATGATGAAGGATTAAGAATATACATGTACTCCGAAACGTCGTGTCCATCAAAGTAAAGAAGTTGACATCCGTAAAGTCTTGCCTTAATGTGTATCACTGCTAAATGAAGTTAAAAGACTCTAACGTTTTATTGTCTACAAAATACCCAGGGCCTAGATTTTCGAAGCTCTCTTAGCGCTAAGATAGTCGTAAGTGCCATACATTAACATTAACTTACGACTAGCTTAGCGCTAAGAGAACTTCGAAAATCTAGGCCCTGGTCGCTAATAGCCATTATATATAGTTCGTGTAGTACAACCTGTAAGGTGGATTTTGTTAATAAATGTATTTGGATGTTAAAAACATAGTCTCATTTATCCATTTATAATATTTTAAGTTAATGGATGATCGGGTATATTAAAAAAGCTGAATTGCGTAACAGATTCTGTCCATTCGTCTAGCGAAATCTGGTATGTTAACTGCCAATTCTTGTATGCTAATATCTGTCTCTTTCTGTTGACTGCTTCTTGTTGAATACTAACTAATAACTCTTGTATGTTAACTGTTAATTATTGTATGTTAACATCTGTCTCTTTTCTGTTGACTGCTTCTTGTTGAATACTAACTAATAACTCTCGTATGCTAACTGTTAATTATTGTATGCTAACATCTGTCTCTTTTCTGTTGACTGCTTCTTGTTGAATACTAACTGGTAACTCTTGTATGTTAACTGTTAATTATTGTATGTTAACATCTGTCTCTTTTCTGTTGGCTGCTTCCTGTTGAATACTAACTGGTAACTCTTGTATGTTAACTGTTAATTATTGTATGTTAACATTTGTCTATTTTCTGTTGGCTGCTTCCTGTTGAATACTAACTGGTAACTCTTGTATGTTAACTGTTAATTATTGTATGTTAACATTTGTCTATTTTCTGTTGGCTGCTTCCTGTTGAATACTAACTGGTAACTCTTGTATGTTAACTGTTAATTATTGTATGTTAACATTTGTCTATTTTCTGTTGGCTGCTTCCTGTTGAATACTAACTGGTAACTCTTGTATGTTAACTGTTAATTATTGTATGCTAACATCTATTTCTTTTCTGTTGACTGCTTCCTGTTGAATACTAACTGGTAACTCTTGTATGTTAACTGTTAATTATTGTATGCTAACATCTATTTCTTTTCTGTTGACTGCTTCTTGTTGAATACTAAATGCTAACTTTATGTCAACAGGTAACTCTTGTGAGATAAATGGTAAGCCATCTACGGGAACTAGTAAGTCTTCAATGCTAACTGACAACCCTTGCACGTTAACTGGTGATCTCAGAACAGAACCTCCCTTTTCCAAAACCCTGTCTTTATATCTGTCCGTGTGTTGGTGTCACAAGGTTTGATGACAGGACGACGTCAAAGTCATAACCCCAAACAATTTCCAAACGCACTTTCTAAACTATATTTCAGTTCCACGTGCATGTGTGTTATTAATTTTCGAAACTTGTCTTCATCTTGTGTCCAGTATTACCCACTAGACTTCTACCTAGACACACTACACACCGTCTACTCACATGAAAGGACAGATTGGAAGTTATGATTAAAGTAATCGAGTCTTCAAGTATAGCCTGCATCATCTCTTCAAAGAATCTGAACCCGGAAATGTCGTCCCTGTACCCACTGAGCTTAACACAACATACTTACACGACAGAATCAAAGCTAATTGTCACCACACGTGGAATTTAGCGCCAAGATTCGTTACGCCTGGCACCACGTATGATCATTGCAATGAGATTTGAAGGCTATAAACAAAATTGGATTTCAATAGCTTGCCTCTGTATCAAAGGCAAGAGAAATTCACCAAATACCTGTTCCAACGATCTCCCTTGAAATTTCGGCCTCGGTTTCAAAGGCTTGGAGATTTGTTAAATACCTGCTATAATTCTACCTTCTCTACTTAGCTCGACTACAGAGGTATATAGAGGCACCAACTGCGTGTAATTCCCCTTGGGAGGGGGTCTGGCTCGCCCGTCGGACTCCCGACAGCGTCCTCTTGAGATCCTGCTTCAAGACTTTGAACACGACATGCCTCACTTGGGTAGCAACAGCTGCACGTGCGGTGTGCACGCGCGCCCGTGCTCATCACGCGTTCCCTTCTGACGCCTTTAATTAATAACCCATGCTTAAGACGGACAATGTTTCTCAATGGAACCGTGTTTGTATGTTGATACGAGTCTGTTTAAATCTCCACACTTTCCTTTCATCGCCTGACCAATTGGCTGGCCACGAGTGGCCGTCTTTCCGTGACAAACTGCACTTAGTTTGAGCCACCTTTGAAGTTCAAGTGGACTTAATGACTGATATGGAATTTAAACAAAATATACAAAAAAGGATGCTATATTCATTCCAGACTTTATCAGTTTATGGATGCTGTCAAATAAAAGCGACTTATCGAGTTCTGTAATCATACAAAATCCCCATTTTATTTCATAGCATAAGCATATGATTATTAATAACCACCAAATTGTGATGATGCCGACTGTTTGCGAAAAGATGAGCAGATACTGCCACATAGATGACAACCGTCACAATAATATGAAAAAGCGTATCAATTGTTAAACTGAGAAGGGGGCGGTGGGGTAGCCTAGTGGTTAAAGTGTCCGCTCGTCACACTGAAGACCCGGGTTCGATGCCCCACATGGGCACAATATGTGAAGCACATTTCTGCTGTCCCCCCGCCGTGATATTGCTGGAATATTGCTAAAAGTGGCGTAAAACCCAACTCACTCACTCACTCACTCATGTGAGAAGCTCTGACAAGATCTGTTATAAGAAGTAGGAATTGTATTCGATTCTGTCACTGACAACACACATTTTGAAACGTCCTTTATTTATCTACCATAAAACTTTTTGAAAGCTTGACTGGGCCGTTTTATGTTTTAACCTAAACTAACGTCTAGTCTTTGAAATGAACATATACAGGAAAAACAGTTCACAATAAAAATAATACAATATAATGAAAAGGAGCCCTGAGAATATCTTCATTTTCAGAAACTGCGGAAATCTAGACTTGTCACATATTCTAAACTTGCATGGGCTTTCTCGTATATGTTTGTTTCAGGGTCTGTATGACAGACTAGTTCTAACCCTGACAAAAGGCTCTGAACAAGCTGTTTGATTGTGCTTAATACAATGTGAAACTTCGAAACCAAAGACCGGAATCGCTGGAATATTTCTTGGTATAAAAGTAAAGTTGATGTTATCCCAAAGATTCAAGTTTTGTCACTCTTTACACACAGATCTAAACATAAACAGATTAGAGGATTTCTACAGTTTTTACATTTTTAACGATACCAGGGCATCCATATACCTGAAGCGTAAACTAAACGTTTTAGCCAAATTCTTTTCTTTAGATGTTGTCAGATTTATTTTTATAACAGTTTGTTGTCTCAATGTCTTAGTGTCATTTCCACATAGACGTCATCAATTAATAATTCCATTGTTTAACTAAGCGTTTTGTGAATAAATTTCAGATGACATAGAGTTTTATGTTCATAAATTGTGCTGAACCTTCGAATATACAGATGTAAGTACCTGGTAACAGTGTGTGAGTGAGTTTAGTTTTACGCCACACTAAGCAATATTCCAGCTATATGCCGGCGGTTTGTAAATAATCGAGTCTCAACAGCATGAGCTACCATGTACGCAATGGGGATCCGATGACATGTGTCAACCAAGCCAGCGACCTCTTACGACAAGCATTGGGTACTGAAGATCAATTCTAACTCGGATCTTCACGGGCTTCCTGGTAACAAATGCCTCGAGGATCTATAACTGAATTGCATTAAGGATCATTGACCTTAGCGATCACTATTTTTCAATGTTCGTTTCTATAGAAAACTACTGTCATTTTTATAATTTTGTTTTTATGTTTTTTCATAACCAGCAATGTATATTATATGTCATGAATAAGTGATAATTGTGTTTTAATTATGTTTGATTTTTTGGTTGCATGTGACCTTTAAGCGACGAATAGCTGCCGCATTGCTGATGCGGCCAGAGGCAGCATCTACTGACTCACTCATTGGTGTGAAGAATTATGGTAAAACTCTGAGACAGGAATTTGATGGTACTGGACCCAGTAATATATATCTTTGCGGTGGAGCTTTGGAATTCGGTACAAAAGAGAACAGGACATGTGTCTTGGTGTAAAGTCAATAGGAGATGGTTCTGATGCGTGGTTTGAGGAAGAATTCTTTCTCAGTTTTGTTTGATTATTGTCTAACGCCCCACTCAGCTATATTCTAGTTATATGGCGGCGGTATGTAAATAATCGACCAGACAATCCAGTGATAAACAGCATGAGCATCGAACTAAGCAAATTGAATACGATGACATGTGTCAACCAAGTGAACGAGCCTGACCACCCGATCCCGTTAGACGCCTCTTACGCCAAGCATGGGTTACTGAAGACCAATTCTAACCCGGATCTTCACGGGCACTTTCTCAGTGAACACACTGGGATTATACGCGGTATTATTTGATTTTAGTTTTATAAAATCGTGATGAAATACGTATTTGTTTTGCTTAGATGGGATAACTATCGGCAATAGCATTCTCTACTATATAAACAAGTTACTGGATATTTAGTATTATAAATACTGATCAGTTGTGACGTCATGCCCTCAACGCCATTTGGAACCTGAATCCTGTGTTAATTATCAATATATATCTAAGACTGATACCTGTTCTGTCACGTGGGTTATAAATATTATTGCTACCTGGGTTGCAATTTCCACGGTTCCAGGCAAATATATGAAATACTAGAATCAAAATGTTGTCCATATATTAATTTATCCCTATCCTGTATATTTCATTAATACATGACAAAACACTTTCTGAAGTGTTAGTACAAATGAAACAACAATTAATTTCATGACAACATGGTCCTTGAACGATAAAGATTATTTTGATATTTTGATACCCATATTTGTTGCACCTGAGAGACCGGAATAAATGTACTATGATAGTGTATATTTGTTGAGATTTTTGGCATTTATTAGTATTTTAAGAAATGTAAGTGTTTTTTATCAATCACTAAGCACCGACCACGATGTTAATTTTGTACTATCCACCAACTGTTACAGTCCCTTTAGGGCGATGTAGCTACGTCCCAGTAGTTTATGAAAACAACCCATAATTCCCAGGAACAACAATATTTCAAATGCCAGTGCCATAACCATCGACCGAAAAATAATACCGCAATCGCGTTGAGGAATACGGGGAAATAAACTGACATAGATACACAGAGGAAAAAAGACCGTAATCGATTCTCTGAATTGTTAATGGCTGAGTATGTGGGTGAGTATGGTTTTACGCCGCTTTTATTCCAGCAGTATCACGGCGGGGAACACCAGAAATGGGCTTCACACATAGTACCCTTGTGGGGAATTGAACCCGGGTCTTCAGCGAACGCTTTCACCACTATGCTAACCCATCACCCTATTGGATGCAAGCATGTTGAATAAACGTCACAGACAGGACCAATACTGGTAGATAAATGGTCATAAATGTTGCTTTAATCAACTGTCACGTCTTTTCTTGCATGTGGTGTTTTTTAATAACAAGATGTGAAATAGACAATAACCAATATCTATTGTAAAGAAGTTACTTCAGTTTGTCACACCTCGTCATTTGTCACTGATAGGTGAGGTCACTGTTGAATATTTATCAAAAGCAAAAACATGAAACACAAAAACACCATCTGTTGCTACGTGACTCCAACCATCAAACTAGCTCTACACGTGTAATTTGCCACGTCGCAGTTTAATAAGACTTTGTCAGTTGTCAAGTGTCGAATTAATTTTATTCAGTGGCACATTCTCCCAAGCGAGTTCCTCTTAACCATCTAATAACAATGAACCTCCATTCTGTACCCTGAAGTCTAATTAACCCAGCATGGCTACTGGAATTCTACCAAGACATTAGCATTGGCTCGTAGACTTGAAGCGCTCGTAGACCCAAGGCACCTGTGGTTGTCAGATTGTGCGCGTGCCGTGACGTAGCGGTCTCTTGCTGTGACGTAGCGCGATAGGGCAGCCCCGAGTGATTAACAAGGCACCTGATTGGATAGCTCGCACATGAGTTTCTGCAATTGGCCTGGTGGATGGTTTCGGCGGGTGTGGAAGTTCTACAACTGCATACAAAGAGTGGAATCGGTGCCAAATAACGGTACACTTGTCTTGGGATCGCGCCCAGAGAAGTATTTGATGCTTATAGAGTTTTTTCCTTTGCAAATATGCCCCGTGCCTTCCTGATCAAGAAACATCCTGCTTTTGGCTGTGTTGGAGATTCGGAAACAAACCTGTCTTGTGTACAAGGCTCTTCCTGCCTTATAACATCAGTAAATGGCGATTTTCACTCAGGTATGTACAACCCATGTTTTGTATTTTACAAATATGAAAGAAATATTAATGCTTCGCTTGTTGTGGAAGCTTAAAAATTATCATATACATACATTGTCAATACATATACAAGGTATTGCGTTGAAAGTAAAACTTACATTGTATGCTTGTAAAGCTTAAGTATGTCATGAATTTTCAAAATTCGTTTGTTGCGTGTTAGAGATTTGTCAAAGCTTTCACGATATGTCAATTGGCATTTGTGTGAATGTGTTAATAGATTAGAAATTAAAACAATTTTTATTGTATTACCAAAATATTATTGTGTTTATTTTCTAAAGAATAGACCATATAATCACACAGAAAATAAACCACGCTCCCACGTCATTTAAGATCTGTTTTGTATATTTTCCTAAGTTTCAACACACCATACAGTACATAAGGAATATGTTTTCTATTGTGTTGTTATAATCGTATCTAAGATACATATGTTTTCTCCATATCTCAGGACAGAAATGCAATTTCAGTTCAGCTTCTACTTTTATAACATAAAGCCAGCAATTATTTTCACAGAAATCTCCGTTTCTTATTAAATTACCTTATTTCCTCTCTCTATCTCAGGACAACAAACAATCGACAATGAATTTCTTTTGTTTAAAAAACAACCGAGTTGAGCTATTTTGCACTGGAGGGATATTTTTTCCCTAAGCGTCGCGCGTATTTCTACTCGGTGTTTTGGAAACATTTAAGCAACAATTTTCTCCAGAAATTCCCTTTATATGCTTTCATTAATATCCATTTTCTTCGGTTCTTAACCAAATGCTAAAATGATTCCAAGATATTTGAAACACTTCAGAAGCGGTAATAATGTATTTCACAACTTTCAGTAAAATAGTTTTTTAAACGCACACTTTACGTGATTAATTTTCCAACTGTAACATCGTGTACCCTCCCTCTCTAGGAGCTAAACGCTGATCTTTTTTCCCAAGGTTTACAAGTTTAATTCTTTAAGCTTTATAACATTTTATTCACTTAAACTTTTTTCTATTTTTTTTCAATTTCAATCAATTCCCAAATGTTTATGTCTGTGTTTTTTGTAGTCGCAGTCAATCTGGAAAATCGTGAAAACAGTTTCGACTACCTCGCCTTGAGCCCCGGGGGTAGGAGTGCGGAGAGCGAGACCAGCCCGGGGGGTGCCTCTCGCCAAAGTCCCCCTGACATAGGAGTTAACAAGGAGTCAAGTCAGAGACAAATTGCCTCTGAAAGAGAAGCAAATCGAATCATCAGAAATTCGGAAAACGAGACAGCGAAAGAAGGGGAAATGGCGGAACGATTAAACAGTAGTTTGGTTTCAAATGAGACGCAAAATACACCCAAGAGCGCGTTCAAGCCGATCGTCAGACCATGGTTAATTGAACCCGTGCGTGACAAGATACCCTACGGGAATCAACATGTACTCCATGCTAATAGCTGCCCAGATGATGTGAGGAGAGGGGGAATCAGCTCGGACAATTATCTACCCCTCCTGGGTAAAGACGTGTACCCCCCAAACTGCCTCTCCCATCTCGACGCTATTCGCTTGCTCCGTCAAAGAAGTTCGTTCTATCAAACATCAGCGCTCCATTCCAAACCCGGCTCATATACGAACATAAACGCTTGGCTGTCCTGTCTGAGAAATAACCGACCATATCCGTTAGTTAATCTCCCCCAAGGAGGGATAGGACCCAAAACGGACCAAATATACCCCACTGCCCATTCCCAACCCCCTCGATACAACTGTGAAGCTTGCAATAAAAGTTATTCCACATTCGGGGGTCTATCCAAGCATAAACAATTCCATTGTACGTCTCAGATTAAAAAGGACTTTAAGTGTAAATTTTGTGAAAAATCCTATTCATCGTTGGGTGCACTGAAGATGCATATCCGGACTCACACCCTGCCCTGCAAGTGTAAACTGTGCGGCAAGGCCTTCTCCCGACCCTGGCTGCTCCAGGGGCACATCAGGACCCACACCGGGGAGAAACCGTTCTCCTGTCCCCACTGTGGTCGGGCGTTCGCGGACCGATCCAACCTTAGGGCACATCTCCAGACCCACACGGACATCAAGAAGTATGCCTGTAAACTGTGCACAAAAACCTTCTCTCGAATGTCACTGCTGCTAAAACACGAGGAGGGGAGCTGTACAGGGATGATCAGGAGAACGTGAGGGGGGCATTGTAGATATGCTCTGGGGCATAGTATGGGTGCCCGGGGGTGGGGCAGTGGACTGACAACTATGAATTTGGATTATGTATGAACTGCAATTGCCTCATATCTCCGGAACAATTATGTACATCCTTGTTGTATATCATAAACATATAACCACTCTTGTTGAACCCGGAATGGGTTTGTGTTGTGGACACAGGCTATTGGTATAATGGACATGAACGAAATTGACAAATAAGATGCTGATGCTTTAGAAATAACTCCAGGACCAACTGATATGAATTTTCATTTTATGTTAGGTTTCATGTATATTCATTCAGCATCTCCGTGTCAGTTAAATTTTGTCAATATCAGTAGATGCTAACTGATGCTAGAGTACGTAAAATATAATTTGTAATTTTCAACGTATCACATGACGTATATAAGAATATGTATATAGATATGTAAATATAATTACCTTTGTTTCAGTGAACGGGACTCTATATAGACTTGTAGCTATTTACAAAGAATAAATAATTTATTTTCATTATATATTTTGTTTGATTTGTATTTTATTTTTTATTGGTTTAAACCTTTATAAGGGGTACAGCTTGGTGAATAAGCAACACAGTTCACGATTTCTTACATATAAAATATACTGTTGTAATTTGTTAGGACAGAAGTTCTGACATATCTAGCTATACTACTACTACTACTACTATTACTACTACTACTCGTTTCACATTCAAAGCGTGATGTGAGAGAACCTTTTGACCCATGGTAAAACCTTTAAAATTATTATGAAAATTGTTGAGTCAAGATTTACGTTTTTCGAATTGCCTTCACTGGATTGTCTGGTTCAGACTCGATTTGTTTACAAACACGTACAGCTGTAATACTGCTGAAACAAATATATACTCATGATATAGTCACAATTGTTCAATCGACTCTACTTTCAGCAGAGATTTCTTATGGATGTAAAAAGGGTTTTTTCGCTTCTACTTCAATGTTTTATTCCACGAAAACTTTTTCATGGAGGTTTTTTTACTGCCTATGGAATCTGTTTCGTCAGATATATCGAGACTGGTTATTCTCTGGCGTTGACTTATCATATTTTCTAAAATTTCAAAATTAGTAAATAATTAAACCAAGCCGATTGTCTATTGACATAAACAGAACGAATCCAAGGTGAAGAATGTATCGTGGTGCCAGTCGTGAATTTCGTAAAGCCAGCATTTTAAACTAATTATTTACTGCATTAACGAACATAACTGAAATGTATCGTCACTAGAAGATTTGGCATATAAGGTGGTTAAAAAACGATCTAATCGCATTAAAAATATCAATAACAATGCTTGTTTATCAGACCTGAACACTATGGCGCCCCGTCGAGGTATAATACTTATTTCTTCAAGGTAAACTTACATGTACATAAAATTTAAAGTGGGAATTGAAACGTCACATTCGTTGAACGCTCCCACTTTGATATTTCGTTTAGATGTGTAGAAACAATATTACACAGTCTCAAGGGATTTACCTTAACGGGACGGAGGAGGAAATAGGCATGGTTGATCCCGGACATATAAAGCACAACATAGAAACAACAAACACACAATGAGCGGAATACTAGTACCTGCCCCATGTAAACACGAGCAGGGACCGTCTAGCTCAGACATACAGAGGTGAGCGGAGGAAGTCTTTTGGAGGTCCCTGCCCAGTCACCAGGAGGTCCCTGCCCAGTCTCTAAGAGGTCCCTACATCCGGCTCGCTGCCGTCTGTGTAGTCGAAATACCAGATCACATGAAAATGTACATGAAGTTGGTCATTTCATACCGACCCACAAAGTTGACATGTAAATAATACAGATTTGCAATGTTAGGGAATAAAACGCTGTTGGATGGGGAGTAGGCAAAGAAGAAGGGCATGTGGCTCCTGTTCTTCACACTAGGCCATACTTGAACCCGTATAGCAATATTTCATAAATTAGAAAAATAATTAAATAAACATTGAATCGTTACGAAAGGTATTGTGGCTTTGTATTCTACACAAACTGAAGCAAAAAGGATCTGTTTATATTAATTGTTTTCTCATTTAGAAAAAATGATAAGGATTAGTTCTCTGTATCTATTGAGGCTACTCTTGCTTCATCCATGAATGGAATAGGGAAAGGATATTTACAGGACGGGTCTTCATGTCGAACACAAACCCAACCACCCGGTCCGGCGGCCTGCCACTGGTGACTGGAGGCGCTGGTTGATTCATAAATCTACCTGTCAACAATGTCGAAAGGTATATATCATTCAAAACATGTTTTCGTCTTTGGTTCCAATAGTTCCATGGGTCTGCAAACGTTATGTTCACTTAAACACTAAATGAAAACTTGAAACATCTCGAGAATGTATTTTTATTACACTGCGTTCCAGTGTTCCATCAACTGCTGTATCTATGCTAAACAGTTTACCGTTATCCTTTAACTAAGATTATAGTTTTATACCGCATGCGCTCATATCAGATGTTAATATGAAGGATAATTTGTAAAACATACGTTCCCATTACCAGGGACATTTATTGTAAAGACATAAAGTTCCTATCAGGATTAGTATTGTGTTCCCTTTTCAATAATGAATTCCAACTTTATATTTTCATTTTTATAAACTTTTTGGAAGGCTTTTTGACATGTAAAAGAATGTTTAACATGTAAAGATAATTGCTTCAGCCATGTTTCGGCTGAATAATGCTTAAACTGGGTGCAGATTAATAGTAATTTAAACGGTTCCACGTGAAATCCCCGATACTGAGTTCATGTTTAATACAATTGCCAGTGTGCTTTAATGTTTATTCATATCGTTTCGCTCAATACCAGTAAGATGAACACATATTTAAACTGCATAGGAAAATAAATTTCACCTCCATGTTTGAAGATGGCTGAAGCTGAAACAAACGTTATTCGATGTGATTTGATGCGGGTTTCCGGCAAAGTAACTTTTTGATAGCGTTTGTAACTTTTTCTCAAATCCAATCCTAAGTGAACACTTTCTCTCGCAGTTAAATATCCACATATGTGTTACTAATGAAACCCATGTACATGCCAGTATCCAAGTACATGCCAGTATCCAAGTACATGCCAGTATCCATGTACATGCCACCATAAGAAATATGTTCGATTTCCCTTAAAATTACAAACATGATTAACTCATGTTTGAATATTTACATACATCTGGAAATAAGATAAAATATTACAATATTTTAACTTAAAAATGTATCGCGTTAAACTCCCTCGTACTCCCAGATCGCCCACACTGCGAGACACAGCGCGATGGAGTCGCCCTCACTTTCACCTCTCCTTCTCAATCTAACCAAAACTAATGGCTTCTCCCATTTCCTTGAAAGATATATGACTTCTCGACGATTAAACCTGTTCTCGCTCGTTCCGGTAGTGTCAAGACAAGCGCGCTACACGTGTTTTTGCGTGATTGAGAAGGAGCAGCGCCATCTAGTAGCGACTTGAACCAGTCGACTGTCGAAAGTGCGACAGACAGTAACCCAGTCTAGAAACGACCGGCAATATGATCTGCATACATAGTATCACAAACGCATTATTCATGCTCGACCTGCCATCTCCTCTGTCTTGCGCTTGATAGGTGTTGCTCATGGGTATTATGTAACCTGTGATCTTTTTATAGCCTCTGTACAACGTTGGAATACCGTTACAATGGCGTTTAAGGCCGGAATGCGAGTGTGAAAGGGAGTGATATGGAATATGTTTCACGAACATGTAAGTGAACTGGTTTCAATGCCGTTTTGAAGAGTATTGCTGTTATATAACAGGATGTCAGCTGACAGTGGGAGGAAAGGCCGACGTGATGCGGGCCTCAGACATTTGAACCCTTGAACACGGGTATGCTCACAAACCTAGAAACGGGAATCGAAACCGTGAACATGAGATCCTGGCGTGCACTAGGGACGCAACTCTCCACGGTGATTGAGGTGACGCCTTCGACGACTGAATCACCCGTGCCCTTTCATAAACGTTTTACATAAATTCATGATATCTTTATGATATACAAATTTACACATTGAAGCAATAAAACCGCATAAAAATACAAAATATACTCATGCCAATAATGGTTGTCACCCCCTCCCCAACCCAACCATACACCCCACCCCACACCCCCTCTCCAATAAAAAAAAACTGAAGGGGGTGCCAACCATTATTGGCATGAGTATATAACACGGTTAGCCTGAAAATCCCCTTTTCCCATAGATTACGGTTTGGATAATTTAATATAGGACCCAGATGCTGAAACGCACTGTCTTAGTCTCAAAGCATGCCACACTATAACGTTTACTCGACCATTGAGTGAACACCGGTGTCACCACTGGTTTGAAGTGATCCATGTACATAACGATAAATCTCTGAAAGATTTATTTCGGGCGTGCAGATCAATATCTTCCCAGTCCACCATCATGAATGGTGCCTGCACGACACCCCAATAGCATACTGTTGATTAACTTGGGTATGGTTGCCCTTGATATTGCATGACATTGGCATAAAGAGCGGCTCCACGCAGGGCCACACTGGGGAATCCCCAGAGTACCCTCTACTCCCGGTATCATCCACTGACGCCCTATTGGGGACCTGTCAGAGTACCACACAGAGTACCCATGTGGGAATCAAACTCGGGTCTTCTGCGTGACGAGCGAACGCTTTAACCACTAAGCTACCCCACCGCCCCTTCGAATGATAATTATATGTAAGGATCATGAAGTAATAATAATCATCTGACGAAATCAGTGTTAAGATAATGTATTAATAGGCTGCCTCGGCGCAGAGACTGGATTATGACTCAATGATAAATATTTGTAAACACTTATATATGGGCAACTCTATATATGGGCACTGTCTTACGTTCAGGATGTATTTAGTTTTATGGACCATCTATGAGTATTCTAATCACGTACACACTGAATGAAAACCATAATATCCAAACAACTCAAATGAAATTTACACCCACTAACAAGTGAAAAGATGACAAACACGGTTTATTTATGATCCCGAAATGTTCGGAGAGTTTGTTTAGGACGTGATTCTCGTGAGATCTCGCGTATTGTTCATCCTACTTCGTCACGTTTCACTGACAACGTGACATTTAAACCGTCAGCCCAACAACTGACGTAGATCCCATCCTTCATAATGTTATAACCCGTGTGAAAGACGAACCAGCCACCTGATGAATGGATTTTCATTGAAATGAATTATTGCTATCTGTTCTACCAAAATACCAAATTGATTAAAAACGAAATGAGCGTGGAAGGCGACGACTTAAAGAATGCCAACCATGGCCAGTTTCAGTCATGCCTGACGTCATCGAGTCCAACTGAAACCAAAGCGAGGCTTCAATTATTGAGATCGAGACTCAGATTTCTTAAAATGAGTTTATTTTACAAAGCGCCATATTTGGTTTCGTTTTTGAAACGCGCAATGTGTATGGTTGACCAGTGATTGTCTCGTAAATAATTTAAAACTAAGATTCAATCTGAAGTGAGGTTTGGACGGTGGGATAGGCACTTGAGGAGCTGGGTCTTTAACAAATAGTTTACTAATTTATTCGAAGGTCACTCGTGTAGTATGGTGGTGTTCATTTATTATCCTGCAAGTGCACTGGGAGACCAAGGGTCTGTAAGTGAAATATAAGAAACAAGCCCCTATGAGATACATCATTTCCGATACTCATTGGAGACTGGGACTTTAACATATGATTGCAAAATCATTCGAAGGTCATTTTTTAAGTATGGTGGCGGTCATATATTATCCTGCGAGTGCATTGGAACATCGAGAAGCCTTTGACCAAAGAGTTCCTTGACCGTTATAGTAGCGAAACGCCACAAATCTAATGTATAAAACACAATTATTATACCCGTTTCCAATCTCAGAACCATGCATTATATGTTTCATGTTTGCGGACACTTTCATTTGCCCGGCAGTTTAATTTCTTTTACCTGATGGACAATGGACCAAACACCGGACGGATCAAGTATTACTACAAAGAAAATGTTTGGTCCGGGACCATTAAACTGACCCCAAACTGTGTTGGAAAACAAATGTAGTCCCAAAATATTATACTTTACTTAGTGGAATCTCTGAACTTCTGGTAGTCTGAATTGAAATACCATCGATCACTTGATTGTCTGGTTTGTTTACAAAAATATGGCATGATGTGAATTGGTGGGTGCTACTGGTAAGCCAGGACATGCTTACCCTTGTCGCAAACACCCGGTGTCGTCACTGGCTTGGCTTATAGGTTACATCAGACGGTCTACTCCCATTTGTGAGAACTCCCAATTGTGCGACTCCCAGTTATGAGACAGTGGAGTATGTAATTAACAAAGAAAACACACCATACTCCCCTGCCTGATAGAATGGATTCACCCTAGCTAATTACTGATTTGCTATGTAACTGAATCTTTTGGAGGTAACTTAATGAAACTTTATATGATAAATTGATTAATATACTCCAGTAAATGTCCTTAAAAATTAAACACTTTGATAATGATAATAAAATATGTTTAAACCAAAATGACTTTCAAACTTCTTAATAGTCAATAAAAATGTGTTATCATAATTTCATATTCTTCTGAATAAATAAAATATTTAATGAACTATTTCTTCTTTGTAAATAAAATCTTTGATAATCTCATTCTTTAATCAACTCATCAATGAAGTATGCCTCCTGTGGGTACTCTTCAACAACTGGGCTGATCCCACTTTCATTGTGGGGATGTGGAAACACCACCTATGTGCACTGAACCATTAATTAATGTGTCTCACAACTGGGAGTTCTCACAAATGGGAGGACACCCATCAGACAATCTATAAAATAAAGGGTGTCCATCCAAACGGAATATTTACAGAGGTATTACAATAATATTATTGTAAGTTGCTTGGGCCAAGTTTTACTTACATTCTATCTGAGAGATTGCAAAGTTTTTGTTTCGTTGAACTAAACTGACGTTCAAAAGAAAGTACACACCTGATGCTTTGGTAAAATGTTTTCCTGAAAACAGCGTAATATTTAGAAAAGTGCTTTGATTGCGACTCACAAGTCACAAACATTGTGTACGTGTTGCAATATCACCATACATATCGTACCCAATTGGAACATTGCTAGCTAAAAATATTTACGTTGTTTTAATAGTCTCAAAACACTAGGCGTATACTTTCTTTTGTACATTAGTATATATAAGTAAAGCTCAAACCGGTTTCTGTAAATCTTTTTCTACTACCGATCATGTTTAATTACTGAAATCTCTTATCGATATATATATTAGTCTTCATAAAGATGTACTGTGGTTATATAGATTTTAGTCAGGCCTTTGGAGAAATGGGTTAAGGGTTAAAATGGTTAGAAGTAATATAAGCAACAAATGTTTTAATTAATATAATGTACGTTATGTATCAACTTCCTCACTCACTATGTATCAACAAATTAAATTGTGTGTAAAGCAGGGTAATTCCACTTCACCATTCTTCGACTTTAATATTGGCGTTAGACAAATTTATCCACTTTCTTATTTCCTCTCTATCTTAATGACCTTGAAACCTTTTTATGTGAACATAATTCAAATGGACATGGTATTGTAACTTGTTTTATTGAGGAGTTATTTGTTGTGGGAGCCGTGCCAATCTACACTTATCAGAGGGGTACACAAAGTCCGCAATCTAGACTACCAGCTGTCCGACTGAACGGGTGGCTGAGCGGGTTAGTGTAATGTGTAATGGCGATTAGGTGCCTGACTCTGAGGGTGGGGGCTCGAATCCCGGATGGGACTCAACCCAAAGAGTACTAGAATTTGTACTTTACAAAGAAAGTGTAATGCCAAACATAACATATGTTACAGAAGAATAGATATTTAACATAAACCGTAAACAAGAACGAAACTGTTACAATTTGATTGTACAGCATATTTATGTTAGAATGGTGCAATAAACTACTTTTCCTCATATTTGTTCATTTCTGAGAATAGCTTTTGAATGTCATCAGCATCATGTCATAAATATAATATCTATACAAATATAGCGGTAGTGTGTCACATTTCACATGTTATATATACGGTAGTGTGTCACATTTCACATGTTATATATACGGTGTTTATACATTCAAAAGATTGTATATTATTTATACAAATATAACATTAGTTTGTCATATTTCTCATGCCATGTGCATGGTGTTTATACAAAAGTTTTAAAATATCATACAAATATAGAGTTAGTATGTCATATTTCTCATGCTGTGTATAAGCTTGCTGCAGGCGGAACACTTACGTGTTGGAACGGTCCCCAATGACGGGTTCGAGGTTTCATTGCCTGGTCGTTCAGCGTTCGGGGTAAAAGATAATAGCAACTGTCACACATGGGAGATAAAATGTTACAAAGTTGGATAAAAAACGTCACCCTCTCTTCACGTTACATTTAGCACCACCGGGCTGCCATATATAAGGTACGTTTTTATTGTCGGGAGACGCAACATCGAGATCGTCTAACTTATCACCCTACTATAAAACCGAGATATGGAAGAGGGATGGCGCAAAAACGTACGTGAAACAATAAATCTAAAAACTCTACCTCTGTACACCTGCCTAGTTGTATAGCGTGCCCCCAACATGTGCCATGAGGGGTGTTCCGTGGGAGGGGATAGCGGAGGGGAGGGACGGAGGGAGGTATTTTAAGTGAATTTCCATCCTGCTGATCACAATCTGCTCTGTGAAACAAAAGCATACAGTTTCAGCACGCAGCAAATTGACTGAGCCATGGGTATATTTTCAGAATGATCAGTGTGTTGGTGTGATAATGTCATACTAACACAAAGTCTTGTTTCAATTCGAGGCTAATCAAATAAGTTCATATGGAGAGTAACTAATGTAAAGTTGGAAGGAGTGAGTGAGTGAGTGAGTTGGGTTTAACGCTGCGTTGAACAGAATGTCGTTTATATCTGTGATCCAAGAAACGGTGGAAGGTGGCTAGAAGAATATGCTTGTGTGTTATTGAAATACATAAAATAACGAGCAAAAGAAAGTACACAGGTAATTGTTGTTGCAATCCCAAATATGCGTTCTCACTAATACAATTATTGAAAAACATTGATTGTATAGAACGCAACCATCATGTTTCATTTGCCAAAATGCAACCAAAAACATTTGTACGTATTTTGCACGATTTTTTGCAAAATTGTGATTATTGTCCCATGCACCAGCACTTTTCTGACAGAGAGTATAAAACCTGTTTGTCGTGAAGACTGAACAATCACTTGACAGAAATCTCACGAGGAAATGCCAAGATTGACGTCGGCGCAACGAGAACGGGCCAAAGGAATGACACAAATGGGTGCTTTCAACAGCGATATTGCAAGGACATTGGGTTGCACAAGACAAACCATAATTCGGCTGTTTAACCGTTTCAGTACGACAGGCCAGACATGTGATCGACCCAGAAGTGGACGTTCCAGAGTCACAACACCCCAAGAGAATCGCTATCTGGGGGTTATTCACCTACGCAACTGGATGTTGACGGTGACGTCATCAACAGCCACATCATTGGGTCATCGCGTAAGCCGATTCACAGTGACAAGACGACTTCGTCCTGCTGGCATATATGGGCCTACCGACCGCTGCGTGGAATGGCCTTGACCTTCAAGCATCGTAGGAACCGTCTGCAGTGGTCATCACTATATCGCTGTTTATTGTTACAATGTCATTTTGCTGATAAAACACGTGTATTGCAGTGTGCTTCAACATACATTTTCCATTTCATCAAAAGGTTTTGTTATTTTTATCTTATTGGAAGAAACACAACCTGTGTACTTTCTTTTGCACATCAGTTTATAAACGTTCTAAATCTACTCTGTAAGGCTGTTCGTATTTTTGTGTATTTTAGGTCACCCACCTGGAGTGAATACGACATGAATTAGAACTTTCCCCCTTAGGGGAAATGCTCGCTCCGATGTGATAAAAGATACTTTACGATTTACAGCACTTAGAATTGGTTAGAATTGGTCGTCAGCAATCAATGTCGTACGAGGTGACTAACGGGATCGGGTGGTCAGCCTCGCTGACTTGGCTGACACATGCCATCGTATCCCAATTGTGTAGATCGATGTTCATGCTGTTGATCATTTGGTTTTCTGGTACAGATTCGATCATTTACAGACCGCCGCCATACAGCTGGAATATTGCTGAGTGCGGCGTTACACAACAAACAAACAAACAAACAAAACGTGAGAGCTGTTAACAGAAACACAATGTACAGAAGAGAGTTGATTAGTGAAATGGATAGTTAACAAAATTGCTCAGATCGTTTTTGCCGATTCATCCAAGATTGTCACTTTTGAAACAAAACAGGTATGTAATGACCTTGAAAGAGGGGTCATGACTCATCTGCTTATATATTTCTATTAACACGGAAAAACTGGACAAAGTTTTACCAATATTGTATGGCATTAGATGTTATTGAAAGCTGGAAATATCAACACTATTGACTGCGTTCCACTATCTTAAAACTGCCATGGGTCAGACTGATAACTAGCATCGGATATAATCCGGGACCAGTATCGCTATTAAAGTTAATAGAACCAAGGTGCAGTACCTTTATCTGTTTTGTACGTTACCCCATGGTCAAATCACGTGCCACATATACCTTCGTGGCATACTCGCGACTGGCCATCGATGCTTCGGTCCAAATAAATGACATAACGTCAAGTTCATCTGTTTTATCTGTAACCGCGAGTATCAGCAACAGCTAGAATAAGTATATATAACAAGTGCTTGCCACTAATAAGGCAATATTCCCCGCCGCTAAAGAAGAATGTAATATTTATAACATATTTACTACTTTATATTTTGGTCACATACAAGATGCCTGAAATGACTGGTGTCTGCATAATCACCCGATGTAGGCTGTCGACATAATTGAAGACATTGGGTGCAATGTATTATGAGATATCGCGTTTACATGAGTTTGAAAAGTGGTCAAAGTGTCGTGGTGACCTTGAAGATAAGGTCAAGGTCACCCATATCAACTGGTGTCTGCCGAATCCCCCAATGTAAGCTGTCACCAAATATGAAGACATTGAGTACAACAGTGCATGAGATATCACGTTAACAAGAGTTTGAAAAGTGGTCAAAGTGCCATGGTGACCTTGAAGATACGGTCAAGGCCACCCATATCAACCGGTGTCTGCGTAATTCCCCAACGTAGGCTGTCACCAAATTTGAAGACATTGGGTACATCAGTCCATGAGACGTACGGACGGACGGACGTACGTATGGACGCTGCTCAATACATAATCCCCGTTCTGCGTTGCGGCGGGGGACAATAAGACGGATGACAATCACAAATCATTCGGTGGCTGTCTGGTTAATTCACTCAGGTATGTAACTCTACTTACTTCAAATTCGATAAACCTTTAACTTAAATCTATTGGACATCTCTGTACTATTTGTTGACTTGGCGCTACCTCCAGGTTTATGTGGAACGACGAGGCATCCTTTATTATATGTCTCATATACTCTGTATTACAGTTTAGGATTGTTTATGTAATAGTGATTAACACCACGCTGTTTTGTGACTATTATAGAATGTAAAGAGTGTGTCGGGTATTATATATATATATATATATATATATATATATATATATATATATATATATATATATATATATATATATTGTATTACAGTGTGAATACTATGCTGTTTTGTGACTATTATAGAATGTAAAGAGTGTGTCGGGTATTTTATATATATATATATTGTATTACAGTGTGAATACTATGCTGTTTTGTGACTATTATAGAATGTACAGAGTGTGTCGGGTATTTTATATATATATATATTGTATTACAGTGTGAATACTATGCTGTTTTGTGACTATTATAGAATGTAAAGAGTGTGTAACAGGTATTTTATATATATATATATTGTATTACAGTGTGAATACTATGCTGTTTTGTGACTGTTATAGAATGTAAAGAGTGTGTCGGGTATTTTATATATATATATATTGTATTACAGTGTGAATACTATGTTGTTTTGTGACTATTATAGAATGTAAAGAGTGTGTCGGGTATTTTATATATATATATATATTGTATTACAGTGTGAATACTATGCTGTTTTGTGACTATTATAGAATGTAAAGAGTGTGTCGGGTATTTTATATATATATTGTATTACAGTGTGAATACTATGCTGTTTTGTGACTATTATAGAATGTAAAGAGTGTGTCGGGTATTTTATATATATATTGTATTACAGTGAGAATACTATGCTGTTTTGTGACTGATATAGAATTGTATTACAGTGTGAATACTATGCTGTTTTGTGATTATAATAGAATGTAAAGAGTGTGTCGGGTATTTTATATATATATTGTATTACAGTGTGAATACTATGCTGTTTTGTGACTATTATAGAATGTAAAGAGTGTGTCGGGTATTTTATATATATATATATATTGTATTACAGTGTGAAAAATATGCTGTTTTGTGACTATAATAGAATGTAAAGAGTGTGTCGGGTATTTTATATATATATTGTATTACAGTGTGAATACTATGCTGTTTTGTGACTATTATAGAATGTAAAGAGTGTGTCGGGTATTTTATATATATATATATTGTATTACAGTGTGAATACTATGCTGTTTTGTGACTGATATAGAATGTGGATTGTATGAACGCCCAATTGCGCAGATCAATACTCATGCTGTTGATTACTGGATTGTCTGGTCCAGAATCGATTATTTACAGACCGCCGCCCTATAGCTGGAATATTGCTGAGTGCTGCGTAAAACTAAACTCACTCACTCACTAATTGTCAAAACGATGAGGAATGGACAGTGTCTATCATTAACCCCGTGTTCAAATGAACATACACCTTCACTTGAAGGTGTGCTTATACTGGTGACATGTATATGTGAAATACAAGCATCTATTTAGAGTTATTAACATGTTCCATGCATTTTACAAATTTCACTGTAAACAGATGCGAATATTTGAAAAACAACAACAACTGAAACAACGTGTGTAAGGTTCAAGAGTGTGAAACACATCTGTTGTGCCAATTATTACACACAGGCAGGTGTGGTGTACAGAAGGTGTGTCATAGTTATTTTATAAAGCAGGTGTTATTATGCTACAGGTGTTCAGTCATGGGGCGTTAAAGAGTGGTAAGTGTATATTAACAATGATTGATACATACTGAAGTATAGAATCAGTTCAATAATTAACATATACTCATGCCAATAATGGTTGTCACCCCCTCCCACCCCAACCCCCACACACACACCACACACACACCCCACCTCCAATAAAAAAATTGAAGGGGGTTACAACCATTATTGGCATGAGTATATGGTTATCTCCCAATTGACAGACACTGAACTAGAAGGTTAATTAGGGTAACACCTACGGGTATAATGGAACAGTCCACTGTCTAGTGAGTAGAGCAGGGTGAACCTGAAACAGACTCGTTACTGAGAAGTTTGATTGTAAATAGAACTTTGTTGTGATTACAAAATGATTTCTCTATCAAAATTGATTTTAGTATCAATTACACTGTACTATCGAATATAAAAACAGGTTTGTCACTGAGACGTTTGATTGTGTTTATTGATAGAAAACACACCTCCCAATAATAGGATATGTACAACAGAAGTTAACTGAGAAAACGTTTTGTTGGAGAGATATAGATATGAACATATTTGAAAACATTCTGATTTGCAGTAAATGAGACACCTGCATTGCCATGTAAGATACAATTAATATCAATCAGTGTTTTAATTTTAACAATACTTTTTAAAGATTGTAACAGATTATGTCTTTGAATAGTATACAATGGACATTCAAGGAAGTAATGAAAAACATTCTCACATCCATGGCCACATTGACATGATGCGTCATATTTTAAATATCAATTCCAAATAAATCGTAATTAAGCGCACTCGTCCCATATATATATTACTGTCTTTACGTCCATCTTTCAAAATAAATAATATAGCTTCAGTTTGTTCCTGTGTTTTTATTTGGACTATTCCATTATAATTTGTAGGTATCAGGTAGTAGATAATCTGTTCACTGAACCGTAAATGTTGTTGTTTTAAGGTGTCTGCGAACTGGCTGTCTGCGTAATGGGAGGACACCGAGTATATGATTGTTAAAGTCATAAAAAGCCCCCGACACACTCAAACTAAATGGATTACCAATGTTTACATTTCCTAGAGATACAGACAATTTCAGTCACCATACATATTGAAGCCTAAGATGAATTTGATGATTTGATGATTTGTTTGATTTTTAACGGCGCACTCAGCAATATTCCAGCTTTATGGCGGAGGTCTGTACAAACTCGAGTCTGGACCAGACAATCCAGTGATATGGAATACGATGAGTAATATATATACATTATACATAAATGGAGGACATGTTTAAATTTCGGTAAAATACGTTTCTAACGAACACCCTTGTAACGAACTGACTGATATAACGAGCTGGTTTTCTGGCTCCCGCTCAATTGCTGTATGTTTAAGTCGCAATGATTATAACGAGCTGTTCGTACAGAATAACCAAATATCATTTCATATAATTAAGTGAGTGAGTTGGGTTTTATGCCGCTTTCAGCAATATTCCAGCAACATCACGGCGGGGGACACCAAAAATGAGCTTCACGCATTGTACCCATGTGGGAAATCGAACCCAGGTCTTCGGCGTGACGAACGAACGCTTTGACCACTTGGCTACCCCACCGCCCCTCATATAATTAAGATTTAACAGAGTACAAGATAGTTAAAGTTCATAGGGGTCAGTTTATGAGTGGGTCACAGATTGTCGTTCACACTTATACCTATTGGAATCGGCGTATATGTCATGGGTGTAACGACGTAGCTGTAGACGGTGCCGAAACACAACCGGAAGTATAGTTTAGATGTTGACGACTCAAGTTTGCATATCTCGATCTGACCAGGACAATAGTAGATACTGGCCCGGTACTCTGTATTATCACATTGGACGCAAAATGTATTTAAGGCATAGAAACTAGTTCGGCTAGTTTATATTCTTCCGTTTTTCACAATTCTTATTTTGTCTCTCATCCTAATATGTCACATGTAGCATAAATAAATATATGTGGTTTGTGACTTTGTACAGCAAAATATATCGCTCTGGACGACTTGGCCACCACTTTTAACTCAGAACATACTTTAAAATGTCCACCTCATAGTTTGGCATGTTGGAAATATTAGTATGTCCTCTGTTGACGAAAGCGTATTTGATATTTACGAAACAACGCCCATCTCATGACTCTTTCTGGCGCGTTCCCTGTAATTCAGTCTTCACTTCAAACACGTCAGTATCCTTAACCGAAAGTCTTAAATCCAAGCATCTTAATTTGAAAACGGTATAGACAGCTTACAATGTGGCACACTTTGAAACCAGCTTCAACAATTTCCGGTTCGCCTCACTAAGTCTCGTGTGGGTTGCCACGAGACTAGACAAATGAGACCTCACTAAGATTAAACAACAGTAATGATGTGTTCAACCCCATAAATATTGTTCAAACTTCCCTAAACGTACACGGACTTGTGACGCTGTATCTGATTAGCTAGAAAAGAAATAAGTTAGCCTCTATTTACAAAAACAGCAGAGGCTTGCGGAGAATTTCAAATTAGAAGAATCTGACAAATTTATTACCCTTCGTAATTCGCTTGCCATGAAATCATCAGCGGTATGCTCAACTAGGTTTTGAAGAACGAAGGTGTCGAGCTTCAATAAGCACGTGTAAGCAGAACATAGATGTGTAAGCCGAACATAGATGTGTAAGCCGAACATAGATGTAGAAACTGAACATAGATGTGGAAACTGAACATAGATATGGAAACTAAACATAGGTGTGGAAGCCGAACAAAGATGTGGAAACTGAATACAGATGTGGAAACTGAACATAGATGTGGAAACTGAACATAGATGTGGAAACTGAACATAGATGTGGAAACTAAACGAAGGTGTGAAAGCTGAACATAGATGTGGAAACTGAACAAAGATGTGGAAACTGAATACAGTTGTGGAAACTAAACGAAGGTGTGGAAGCTGAACATAGATGTGGAAACTGAATATAGATGTAGAAACTGAACATAGATGTGGAAATTGAATATAGATGTGGAAACTGAACAAAGATGTGGAAACTGAATACAGATGTGGAAACTAAACGAAGGTGTGGAAGCTGAACATAGATGTGGAAACTGAATATAGATGTAGAAACAGAACATAGATGTGGAAATTGAATATAGATGTGGAAACTGAATATAGATGTGGAAACTGAATATAGATGTGGAAACTGAACAAACATGTGGAAACTAAACATAGGTGTGGAGCTGAACATAGATGTGGAAACTGAACAAAGATGTGGAAACTGAATATAGATGTGGAAACTGAACAAAGATGTAGAAACTGAATATAGATGTGGAAACTGAACAAAGATGTAGAAACTGAATATAGATGTGGAAACTGAACAAAGATGTAGAAACTGAATATAAACGTGGAAACTGAACATAGATGTGGAAGCTGAACATAGATGTCGAAGCCTAACATATGTGCCGAAGCTGAATATTGATATTGGAGATCGAGATAGTTTAGAAAGCTGAATATATTTATAGTTGAACATTGTGAGTATGTTTTTAGCAGTATTCCAGCAACATCACGGCAAGGGTCACTAGAAATGGGATTCACACATTGTACCCATGTGGCGAATCGAACCCTGGCCTACGACGTAACGAGCAAACGCTTTAACCACTAGGTTACCCCACCACCCAAAACGTTGAAATTTGATGTTGATGGCGAACATAGATGAGGAAACTGAACATGCATGTGATGGGTGCCACAATTAATATTTAATTGCTCGAAACCAGAAATAACAATAAAAACAACATAATCTACATTTCAATAAGTACAATTGTTATACCGCCGTATGCTCCCCGGGGAGTTGAGATTGATAATACGATGTGCCGTTGAGATTGACATCCAGTGATCGAGGGGGAAAAATGTCAGCGCCCTGAGCATGTATTAGATACATGGGTATGTGCGCTATATAAATATCCTATAAAATATCCTATAAATAATATACCGATTGAATACCGTTATATTCTTGCACAATAACCCGTGTAGTATGTTCCAGCTGTATCAGTTACCCCTTCAGGAAGAATAGTTCCCAAGTACAACGGGGTCGTTGTAATGAATAATGAGAATCGATGTCGACAATAGATGGCCATAATGATTCAGTGCCATTGCTCCCTGACGATGTGGATCTCTGCTTTCACTGTCAACCATCGGTTTAATCAGACATGTAGTAAACGGTCAGGGTCACCCTTCCTTCCGGCTTTATCAAAACGTAATGAACATTCTCAGCGTCGTGTGAGGTCACAAAAGATATCTTGGAATCAACTTTTATGTCATCCAGTTCTTCCTGTGCGCACTATTTCGCCATTATACAGAGCTGGGCTAAGTAGACTAAATAGGTAAGCATGAGTGCGGGACATTTCTCCTGCAGTAATTTGTTAAACTACGTTTCTAACACCCCTAAATAATCCTCGGCAGGTGAGACTACACTTGTGTCTATTTTACACGAAGGAAAAACTAGCATATTCCTCTTCCACCCATGCTTAGCTAATCACTCTCATTTGAGTCTAAGGCCTGCAGTCGAATTGAGCCAAGTTGTACAACCGCTAAAAACATTACGACCGGAAAGGTTTCCGACATTCGTGTTCAGCTTAGTTGCTCGCTACAAAAACAGATTTGAGTAGTGAATCGGGTCACTGTTTTCAAAAGAGGGGTTTCTGGTAGATGGAAGTAGATATCCGCCATGTTTGCAGCTCAATTAAGAAGATATTAATACAAGTGCCCCCCTCCCGCCATGTTTCCGTGATGACGTCACAGTTTCACGTCACGTGTGTGGCAGACGACATGTCATTGCAGCGCCCCCTAACGGATGTAACAACTGTCAATGAAGTAAACAGATCAATGGTGTTTGTGTTGAGTTGTACATGCAGCGTTTCCTCGCGGTATTTTACTTAGACTATGCAGGTGCAATCATATAACATATGCAATTCGTCCGTTAAGCAACCTTTCCAGATGCCACGTCCGCCATTTTGAGTTTTTTATGCACACCATGTTATATTTGTTTTTCCTGAGACAGACTCATTTGAGCAATTGCGAGCCCGCGACAGTTTACAAGCCCATGTTTCTATACGTATTTTTTTACCCAATAAAATAAAATATTTTTTGTGAGCGTTTTCCTGCAGATAAGTTCTTCTCTTTGAGTGGCAGAGGCTGAAAAAAGTATGAAAGCAAGTATCAATTTCACACCAAGTAACTCTTTGAAATAACTCTGTTGTGTTAGAAACACTACTCTCTTGTTTGGTCCGCTCATTCATAAAAGAGTTTTGAATAAGATTCATTGCGCATGCTCTCTGTTGCAAGGTATATCTGTTTCGAACAGTCTCAAATTAAAGATTATTTTCCGGTCGCTTTCAGAGTCGGAATTCGGTAACCGACGCCAATTGTTTAACACAAGACAAACAAGCCGCGTGCTCTGGCTGATTGAACGTACAGTCCGTGCCTTGTTTGTCAACGTCATCAACACCTGTCATCTCACGTCATGAGTGCGCATGCGCGATAATTCATCGCTGTTGTTCATTGAACATACAAACACTTACAGTTATTGCTTAGACCGGGTACCAATGATACTTGATCAATCATTTCCAAAGCTAATGGGTCACTTAATCAGTAAGTACTCAAATACATATGAACGTCTAAATCTAACATTTGTTTTCACTGAAACCATTAAATATTTATACAGCTTTGTATACCCCAGTGTTCTGCCACCTTGTGGACCACAGTTCCTTCATTTACCATCGAGGTATCAGTACGATACCACGAGAGGTTGGGTAGTCTGGTGGTTAAAGCGTTCGCACGTCAGGTTCGACCCGGGTTCGATTCTCCTCATGGGTACAATGTGTAAAGCCCATTTCTGGTGTCCCCCGCCGTGATATTGCTGGGATAAGGCTAAGAGCGGTGTAAAACCATATTCACTCACTCATTCAATAACACACCACATTTTATCTTCAGTACAAACTACATCCCTTTGTTCGTCTTTGGGGACATTATTCTGACAGTCCATATTATATCTGAAATTATGACCAACGCGTACTTAAACCCATCTCACTCACTCACTCGTTTGTAACACATAAGATACAGGCCTCCGAACGCTAGTCTCTTCGGAACTTACATATTTTAACAGACTCCACACTTCTCTGTTCGGGTTTAATGTAGCGATGTCAGTTTAGTGTTAATTTACGTGACGAGTTGTACCACAACAAACAGAAGCAGTTGGTGGGATGGTGACACTGATATACGTACGGTCTCGATTGGTTCTGGGTAATCGGGCTGGGCCCGGAATGTTTTCCATTCATCTGACGAGACAGCTTCCTGCTGTGCGGTACGCATTGAAACGCTCGGACAAGAGTAATCGGCCCTGCTGCTAATTAAGAGTTGCGTCACATGACGTTGATAGAGGGCGATGTTACGCAGCGGATGTAATGAACCAAGGAACCGTGACAGTTGAAGAGCTCGCAAGCGTAGCGTAGTAGTTTCTATTAGTTTCTATGCATGAAGTACATTCGTGTTAGTGAGGTATGGTTTATTCTGCTCAGGGCTTAGATTTTCGAAGCTCTCTTAGCGCTAAGATAGTCGCAAGATATGGCACTTACGACTATCTTAGCGCTAAGAGAGCTTCGAAAATCTAAGCCCTGAACCGCATCTCAACAAAGTTCTTGAAAGGTATTTAGAAGTTGACGATATTGAACACATGACTCTATGTTAACTCTGTGCACTGACATAAAACGTGTTATTTAGTCAGCATCTCCTTATATAACGGGTTTTCATAACAGAACTATGGACTCAGATTCCAGCAAATGTAAGCAGTCGTGAAACGTCAAGGGAAACATGAAATTAACAATGTAAAACTATTTTTAAAATGTGAAAACATATCTTGAATAATATCAAAATCGTCTGAAGACTAAGGTGTGAATGAGTAACATATAACAATACGTGAGTAATATAACATGGCGTTTAACGTTAACCAGAAATGTTTTTATTTATTTATACCCCAACTCACAGCCGTGACGCCTGTCCAAGCTATAAACAACCCCGTCATTCCCCATGACCAATGCCAGTTCTTCTCCCAGAGTTCTCCACTCTGTGGAGGTAATTAACACTTTATCTTCCTATTTACCGCTTTGTCGACATCAGCGTAAACAAAATGGCGGACGTTCTTGCTGCTTCAGAACATGCTCCATTTGAGAGGCGGGCAGTGAGAAGCTGGTATGACAAGCAGCTGTTGAGAGTGGAGCGGTGCTATCATATGGCTCCATTAGGCTCCTCACTTGTAGGAATGCGATGAACAGCGAGATAGGAGTGTGCACGGCGATGTTAAAAGTCGGGAAAATTAGCCATGATGAAGCTAAAGAGCTGACGATAAGGAGACAGGCTCGCGAGACCCCCGCGCGTCTCGGGGGCTGAGGCAGCATAAGCGATGCAGTGTTCTGTCATTACTTGTAGGGTTATTACATATGTGTACTGATACATGGACGGGGACTCGTGTTAGAACGTGGACTCGATGGAACAGACAAGAACAGCGGTCACGTGGTACATGACACCCCTGCACTGAGAAAAAAGATGAGATCAAAATCATCATGGACATTCTAGGACGGCTTAGTCTAAATTGCATCAAAAGTACAGCACCCAAAACTCGCCATGAAGATGATACTCTAAACATGAATGAACCATTGTTCCAAGATCATCATATGTATCTCATCCATGTAACTCCCTGATCTCGAACTTCATCAACTCGATATGTCGGATGGTGGACCTCCTAATGAATACAATGTAAACTCAATGAGCCGAACTAGCCACGCCAAGCGGCTTATTCATAACCGGGAATACGAAGTACGTCACGGACTAACATAAACTATGACATCTTTCATTTTATAACTAAAGACACCGTAGGATAAGGGTGCCCAAAGATGACACCCGTTACAGAAGTTATACGTTCATATGAATTAGAGTTGGACTGCATGTTTAGCACCAGTAAGCGTGAACCGCTTGGCCAGGGAAATGTGTCGGAATGTTGGTGTCAAAGGTTTTCTGGAACCTTTCTGCTAACATTTGAACTCGAGCAAACCTGGCCCAAGCTGATTTTACAAAGGTACAAACAGATGGTAAACAATTTATGTTGAGTCCCCCACTTGATCAGTGCTAAAAACCAGCCATTCCACTCAAAAAGGTTATTTGACTGTCATTCAGTTGCTACACCATTCTATTTTGATGTTTCCAATGGGCCTGAAGGTTTAAACACAATCCGCCGTACATAATTCCTTCAACCCCAAAGTTCCCCCCCCCTCCCCCGGCAAAAACATAACAAAAAACAAAACAGAGAAGACAAACAAAACAATACAGACACACAAACAAACAACAAATCACCCCCACCCCAAAAAAACATAACCAATACCAAAAAACAAAACAAATAAAACAACAGCAACAGAAAAAAACAAGACACCATTTCGAAGTTTTTGGGGATAAGGGGTAACACAGAGCAGATTTCTCACATGAATGCGATTTGTAATGCGATTTTTGGTTGTTCAGACCTCAGCTTCTGACATTTCCAAGCTACTGACCTTGACCTTGAGTGATTATTTACATCCCTGAAAGTTCACTCCACTTTGACATAAATGTGATTGACAAGATTCAGGAAGAACACAGCCAATATGCAGATTTCTCTTGCTAAACGCACTCTTGCAACCGAAGAAGCAAGTTGACGCCCCATTTTTATTGGTACCTTAGGTTCAGCACCTCCCTGTCTGTTGAATGACAGTTGAAGGGTACCCGGGTCTTTTCACACCCTCGGCAGTGCAGAAGGCTGCAGTGTTGGGGAGTCGACTAATTCTTCGAAACGTTCTAGGTGGTTTGACGAGGCAGCAGGTTCTGTCAATCGCCGTCAGTGCTGTTTATAAAGGGGGCAAGACCCGCGAACTTCTTTTTCTGCATTCATTTACTTTAATCAGAAATAATAATAGAAAATAAATATTTACCAATGCTTCGTATTCAAACGGTAATTACAATAATTCTATAAATGACCAACTTTCCATCGCTGTAAGATATTTGGAATTTGAACACGCACTATCATTTCAATTTAAATATGATTATTGTTTTCAACTCACTGCTCTTATAATTCAATTCGCGATACACGAAATTCAACGTTATATCGATATATCAGAAACTGAGTTCAATATATCTACAAACTATATATGGATATCTCAAACTCGCGGCCATGTGCAGTTTAACAAGCACTGTGGGTTGATGATTTGACGTACCTTGAAAAAATTGAGATATTCAATATTAAAAAGACTTGCGGTTTAGAAGCATTGGACAATAATGCTAATTCTGTTGCTGAAACGTATGTCAAGAACTTAACGGTTTCAACATTGATGTCTGTATAACGTTAGCAATCATGTCTACATCACGTCAAGGTCTACAGGGCAGGCACCAAGCTTTGATGTACCCATTTGTGGGGATGATGAGGGCAAAAGTTTGTGATGACGGTCTTTAACATGTTTTTTTTTTTTTAAATACATACTCTGTGAAACAATACCGATTCTCTGAATTTTCTTCGGATATTAAAAACACATTTTCTCGATTCGTTACTTTGTAATTAAAATGTAAAACATCAATGGACATACGTGTAAAACTGACATAAATCAAATCATCATAAAAACGTCATAGTTCACAGATCATATATGTGTCACGATGCACATAGTCCCAGTTTTTGTATGATTTACGGAGCGAGACATTTCCGGTTAATTAAATTTTGTGTTCTATCGACCATCAAACGACTAAGAGAGTCGTGGAAGCGTGGTCGTCCTGTCCAAATGAAGTATACACACACTGTGAAGCCTCTCTGTCGCACTGACCCTGTAACACGGAATGACCGCTCTGTTAACGATGACTGTCATAAATGTTTAAAAACTTTATCTTTTTTCAATCTGCGTTCGTTTTTGTCCCGAACACTCGTTCCATATTTTATATATTATGGTATTCTTTGTGAGAGGATGCTGAGAGCCATGCATTCGCTGCATGCGGCACATGCTCTGGCTCCAAATATTTGGGTGTCAGTGGCGGTGAATGAAATGCCAGACACTATATAAAAACTGTAAATATGAAAGTCTCCGGTCCGCACAAAGGGGTGCACGCCATGACTGTAATATGAGACAATGGATGCAAAATGTGATGATGATGAGAATAATGATGAATAGGAAAACAAGGACGGCGGCATTGACGGCGACAGTGACGGAGAAACCTGCAACAGCAATATGCATGATCATTATGATTATGATGTTGTTTGCTGTTTAGCGTCACAGTCAGCAATATTCAAGGCGAACTGGTGGTTTAATTTATGTGCAACGTTCAACGATGTCATTTATTAACACCAAGTCACTTAGCCAACCACACGAGCGCTGTTAGTTTTGAATATGCAGTGCAGCAAATATGGTGTTGTTGTTGTTGTTGTGGTTGATGATGTCTTACCGTCGACACACAAGGTGACAGTCGGTCCCCAGCACCGCGTCTCTGTCTCTCCGTACCACGTCAGGGTGTCAGTAATAATAATAAATAATATTCGAGAACGTCTACAGCACTTCCTCCACATCACCCAGGGACATGCTCTAAGCTCATAACATAAATACAGGTTATATGTACAGAAAACGTTGGTGTTCATAGATATTTCTTGAAGAGATGAATTTTGAGCTTAGTGATAGAGAGGTTTTAAGATCTGATTGTAGAGAGTTCCAGCAGCATGAGAAAATGAATTTGCACCAACGGTTTTGAATTTGTACCTGGGGACAACTAGCAAGAGTTGATCACTGGAGCGGAGAGATCGTTCCGGTTTGTACAGTGTTGTCAAGTCCTGGAGGTATGCCGGAACAATGTTATTAATCGAATGATAGACAAGGGAGAACAGTTTAGATGCAATATTCTCGCCGATCCGGAGCCAATGAAGAGAACTGAGAGGTGGCGTAATGTGGGAGCGTAGCTATGTCCCCATGTGACGACGCGAGCAGTCTGGTTCTGTATTTTCTGGAGGCGCTGTAATTATTCATCAGAGATACCAAATAGTAAACTATTACAGTAGTCCAAGCGTGATACAAATTCGAACGATGGTGGCCGTTGCTTCCACAGTTAAGGTGTCGCGTATGGAACCAATGTTTCGGAGATGGAAGCGACACGTTTTTCAGAAGTGGTTGATATTACTTTTCATATTTAGATTTGAGTCCGAATAAACACCAATATTTCAAACTGAGGGAGAGAAATGGATAGAGGATTGCCCTGTGGAAATGGAAGAAAGCTGCCACTTGGAGCAATAGTGATAGCTGCTGTTTTACTATCGTTTAACACCAGTTTGTTGTTTTCCCTCCAGGTCTTGACATCATTGAGACAGGACTCCATGCTAGCCTTCTTGGCCTCAGTTGGGAGTCATCAGCATAAAAATGCCGTCCAATGAGATGATCAGAGATGAGTTGTCCCAGAGGTTTGGTGTACATTGTGTACAGTATTGGTCCTAAAACCGAGCCTTGCCGCGTTCCACATTCAAGAACATGGCTGTCTGACAGTATCCGGTTAATTTGAACATACTATGTACTGTGTTAGATTGTCCGTATCCAATCTGTAGCCTTAAAACAGTGTTGCATTGTCAATAGTATCTCAGTTTCTCAGAGAAGTAATTTTGGAAATCATTTGCAAGAGTAGCATCGTCTCCCTGTTGTAGAACCGCATCAGAGGCTTCCCGAGCAGTTTGTTGAGGGTGCAGTCGTGTTTGTCGTTCCCTGGTCAGACCGGATCACCACAGCGCACTGTATGTCTACTCCAGGAACTGATGTGGTCGCCACTTCTGGTTCATACAATCACAACAATAAAGAAACTCTGTGACAATCAGATTGGTGGCGTAGTCAGGGGCGGTGGGTTAGCCTAGTGGTTAAAGCGTTGGCTCGTAACGCCGAAGACCCGGGTTCGAATCCCCACATGGGTACAATGAGTGAAGCCCATTTCTGGTGTCCCCGCCGTGATATTGCCGGAATATTGCTAAAAGCGGCGTAAAACCAAACTCAGTCAGTCAGTGGTGGCGTAGTCAGACTTTTCGTCATTGTTGATATTCACAGTTTAGTGTATTCCTCTCATTGCAATTACCAAATTCCAATTTTACATTGTTTGTGTTTTAATCATAATAAAATAGGTTTCAGATACCATGTATGTTATTACGCAGAATGTGTTTTTCAAAGCATATACATATCACATCATATGACAGTAGATGGTGCTTGAATAATGCGACCGCCTCCGTGGTGTAGTGGTTAGAGCGTCCGCCCGGAGAGCGGAAGGTCGCGGGTTCGATCCCCGACAACGTCATACCAAAAGACGTTAAAATATGGTACTTGTTGGTCCCTGTCTGGCGTTCGGCATTAACGGCAAGGACTGGTCGGCTCGGAGTCAGTATAATGTGTCTGAGTGGGGTATTCATGCTTCACTGCGGCATGGTATCTCAGTGGGCTAGCACTATAAAACCAGCTTAAGTCTGGGCTAGTACAAGCAGCTGCACATACACATACACACGCATGCACGTCGTCATATGAGCGAAATATTCTCAAGCATGACGTAAAACCCAATTTCACCTCACCTCACCTTGAATAATCCTCATGATATATATTTCATTAGATGCAAATATGCTTGAAGAAACAAATTTGAGAAACGCACGTAAAAGGTCCGAATCCGTCTACCTTTAGTCGATAGGTAGACGGATGCGGTAGACTTGCCGTTCAGTTTAATACTGAACACACCACACTCACGCCTTAATATATATTCATCCGAACTGTAAGTACAATAAACAGTTGACTTTGTTAGATAAATCCAAACCATCAGGCGGGACTCTTGGTTTATGGACCATAAGTAACTGTGCATATAGACAGAAATAGCGCAAGACATTTTAATGTTCATTGAAACACAATACAATATCTACAGCAAGGCAACGTCCTTGACTTGCCGGTCGTCCACATGTGACATCAAGTCAGTATAACAAACATATTCGCTTCGTGCTTCGATAGCAACTACCGAATGGGCTGTACGTCCAGATATAATTTGGCTTTCACGACCTTCAGATACGCGTAGCTCAATACGGATCACAGAGGAGGCCAGGTTTAACACGGACAACTCTGATAGTGTTAACGACGCTTGTTTCATTTACATCAGTTGGGGATGGAAGTAGGACGGCACGCCACCGTAGTTCACGTGAGACCACGGAGTGTTGTTGATGACACTTTAACTGACGTGAGCTTCAAGGACGACGTGGACGAGGAGGTGTGAACAATGTGTATGCTCATCCTAGTATATATGTACTTATGCTTATGTAACTAGGCTGAAATTGAGATGGAAGACGAGGTAATAACAAAACCAGACAGACACAAACGTCAAATGAAGCATTCTGCCCAAAACGGTGGATATATAGGCTTAGTATACCCTGAACACTTTGCACGTATTAAGTACAATACTTATACGTTGCCTTTGAACCAAATACACATCCAGGCAGCACAGGTATTCTGAAATCAACGTAATATTTCTTTTGAAGTTAAAGAATAAAATTGGCTACCGGGCTGTCATCAAGTATTCTGACAACAATCATCTCCATCCATACGACAACCATCAAAGGAGATGGTGTCCAGCCATCCACTAAAGGAGATGGGGTCGACTAAAGGAGATGGTGTCACTGGAGATGGTGTCCACTAAATGAGATTGGGTCATCTTAAAGGAGATGGTGTCAACTAAAAGGAGATGGCGTCCACTAAAGGAGATGATGGTGTCAACTAAAGAGATGGTGTCCACTAAAGGAGATGGTGTCCACTTGGTGTCCACTTGGTGTCCACTTATCAACTAAAGGTTAACAGGTTAACAGCGGAGTGCACTAGGTGAGTGAGTGAATTTGGTTTTACGCCTCTTTAACATTCCAGCAATATCACGTTAGGGGACACCAGAAATGGGCTTCAAGCGCTGTAAACATGTAGGGAATCGGACTTGAACCACAAGGCTACCCGACAGCCCCAGTTCACAAGGAGATGAGGGATAGTAGAAGACGATTCAAGAAGACCTTCAACCATTAAGAAAAATATTGTTAAAATACATAATATGATTACCGCTAACCCACGCAAGGTTCACGCACAATACATAGTCTAACCCCGCCTACTTACGTTCTGGGGCGGTAGGGTAGCCTAGAGGTTAAAGCGTTCGCTCGTCACGCCGAAGGCCCGGATTCGATTCCCTCATGGGTACACTTAGTCTGTCTCACAGTCCCTGAACCATATTAATTTCCCTACTGCCAAGCCCTCTCTGCAGTGCTAAAGCCCTAAATAAAGCAAGTCTAGATTTCCTCAGGTTCTGGTCTCCACAGGGCTCCTTTTCAATATAAATGGGCTTGTTTGTTACTATCAAAATTATATATATTCAGAGACTAAGCCTTAGTCTAGGGTACACTGTGTGAACCCATTTCTGGTATCCTCCGACGTGATATTGCTAGAATATTGCTAAAAGCGGCTTAAAACCCAACTCTCTCACTTCTTACGTTCTGATCCAAAACTATTTACTTAATAATAATGGCCTAAAACACAGTGTTTATACCAAATATATAATCTATTTTTTGTAACCCCATTGTAGCACTGTCTAACACTGTCTAACACTGTAATTGCCTCAAGTGTAGTCAGGATGTATGTAATGTGTATGACACCTACAAAACATATTTCTGTATTAACATAAGCCGTCAAACCTTAGTTTTTCGGGCGGACGCGTAATTTCACTCTAACAAACATAATGATGATTTTGACGTGGACGTAACCAACGTAGTTTAAAAGTCCTACCACAGCATGATACATTAGACTGTCGAGAAACTTCAAATGCACAAAACGCTCTCAGTTTGCCCTAGGTTATGGAAGCGTTAGTAAAATCCTTCCATTCGTCGTCTAAGTGTTTCCACAAGTAGAATTTAATGACGAACACGATACCTTTTGAGTCTTTTGGCAGACCGTTTTGGACTAAACATGTTCCAGTTTAAGGAGTTTCTTTAAATATATTTTGAAACTGGGAACAAACGGTATGCGAACAAAATGCTGAGTTCTTTCGAAGAACTGACTCTGAACTAAAACCTTGAAAACACCTTGATCAATAGTGTTCAGCTCCGTGGTTGATATATTAAGCAGGATATGAAACGAATAAGAATTGCATATGACTAAATCCATAAATGACAGCACGCTCGAATCCCCAGACAGCAAGAAACAAACGGATGTATGACTAAGAGGAAACAAGTGCAGTGGAAATGGTAGAAACATGGACTGAAAAGCTTCAAAAGAACAGCCCTTTTTGTCAGCTTGAACATTTATGTTAGTCTACGGCAGCGAAAATAGTAGTTAAGTTAGCATGAAATTAGACAAGGGTAAAACAAGGATGATTTATGACCGACTGGGAGAATTGTGTAAAGAAACTGTAACACCTTAATCAGTATTTGCATTTTGAAATAGGAAACTGCAAAGATTTAGTCTGAAACAACAACAAAAGCACTGGGAGACGGTGATGGCGGTTCAACTGGTTCGTCGTTATCGGAATAATCATTGTGTTCTACCCTCGTGTCCTGGTGCAATGGAACCACTGTAGACCAAGTACACTAGGCCGCTACTGAAGGGTTAGATAGAGTGTAAAATACTAGGTGATGGGGAATATTGTGTACGTTTGTGTATAGAGCCCTGGCCTCTATGTTAAACTGACACAGGGTAAGTCTGGTGGAGAGAAAAGAGATATGCTTTCAGCAATATTCCACCATTGCGAGAGAAAAACTTCACACACTGTACCCATGTTTGGAATCGAATCAGCGTGACGAGCGAACGCATTAACCTCCAGACTACCTCATCGCTCCTACGGAAAAACGACCACAGCTATCTAGTGATTAGGTCAGTCTGAATTGATCATACTCTCTTGGGGGAATTCGAGTCAGTCTGATATGCAAAGAACTGATGGTACACAGTTTTTTGTGTGAATAAAGAACTTAACAACAGCAAACGTGATGAATGGTTTGTACTTGTTGTAAGGGAAACAATGTGTGGCAAACATTTACAGAATGGCAGAGTGAATACTGTTTTGCGTCGCAGTTGCCAGTATTCCAACTATACCACCGTTGCCATTATATTTTCCAGCCTAGATCATGCAAACAGCTGACTAACCTGGCCACACGAACAACAATACAGTCATGATGAAACAAGCAACCCACTACATATAGCAAGATAGACCATTTAACTTATATTCTTACTTCAAGCAATTGTTTGCGAACTATTCTAACTCGGATACCCGTGAAGATCCGGGTTAGAATTGATCTTCAGTAACCCATGCTTGTCGTAAGAGGTGGTTAGGCTCGCTGACTTGGTTGACACATGTCATCGTATCCCAATTATGTAGATCGATGCTCACGCTGTTGATCACCTGCAATGGATTGTCTTTTCTAGACTCCATTGATATATAGCTGAAATATTGCTGAGTGCGGCGTAAAACTAAACTCACTCACTCACTCTAACTCGAAATGCCGGTCAAACTATTCTTATTTTGTCATGATTAACATTTCCTTTACGAACCCAAGCAAATAACGAATCTTAGAATGAAGTTTGAAGTTAACAAAATATATGGTAGCATCAATGTTTCAAACTTGATGCCGTGTGATCCCCAAATATTTAATGTTGGCGTATCTGTGACCCGAGATTTGACTGAGCCATGACCATGGTAACATTATGAGAGGAAATGGAAACTCGACCGTTTCAGGCAGGAAACGGAAATCGTTTACATTTTCTCGGATCCAAAAAGCTGATGACATCGTACAGGTGGAATTGATTTAGATGCCCCTGGGGATTTTTAAAAACCAGAGTCGTTTGGTTATGTTTTCTTTTGATACTGTTCCATGTAATTAAGTGTCGCATCCTGCCTCTTAAAAGTTGAGTAAGTCGTCATGCCACATACACTCTCAAGGTAGAACATGGTAAAGTGTTTCAACATGGCCCTCACTGAGTCTCTCAAAAGTCTTATTACTGCGTTGAGAGGTGTTAGGAGCTATTTCATGCGCCGCGACTGTGAAATTACAACTTGACATGATACAATTACTTCTAAGAGGGCGTCATGCCGAGTGACCATGTTGGAGATTCAGGAAGGAAGTTTCAACCACGCATGTGCAGACCATGACTCCTTAAAGCAGCGCGCGCCACTGACACTACCAGAACGGATCCACCTGTTGTCTCGCGTGTAGTACTTGAAGCGAGTCGACCAGTTCCGGTCCGCGATATTCATTTAACTTATTTCCTCAAGGTTTCATTTAAAACTAATCATTTTGTCGTAAATCATTTTTATTGCAAAGACCAACTGAGAATTTTGTCAAAAAGGTGTTTTTTGCCCTACAAAATCTAATGGTTTGAAATTTGCCATATGCTTCTGTATATAAAGTCAGTGTGCTTCCAGAGATTCGTGACACCTTTCACACATGGGTCAACAAAATTCAAACAAGTATCATTAATTTTCTTTGCCTGTTAAACACTTCTCAAACAAAAAAGTTAAATGCTCGGACAAAAATGAAAGTAAAATGCCAATATCAAGCTGTAAAGCCATCATCGTCTGGTAGACTCTGATTCAAGCATTACACTGAAGAGATTAGACTTGTGTAAGGACTCCCATATGTTTTCATTAATAACATTTTTTGTCTTTTAAATAGCAATCATACACGCCATTGACATGTCAAAGTCGGTACAAATAGTTTATAACGGGGTTTTACCCGAGCAATTAAAATTTCTGACATCCTAATTCAGACTTGTGTTTTTCAACGTTTAACGGGACATTAGAGGCCGTCAAGAAACCCGGGAGGGGGGACCCAGTAGATATAACTAACAGATAGTGCGGGGTATACACCGCTGTGACAAACTAGGGCAAACACATTGTCATATATTGAACCATGTGAACCACAACAGCGGTGCTAAATGTGTTAATCAAACCACGGAGTAGAAATACTTATTGTTATGATTCATGCACTTTACCCCCTGTTCGTATTTCTTTGCGAATCATATTTCCCCAAGTTTCAGCAGCTGAAAGAAAGTGACAAGGAGAGAGAAGACTGCCCTGCCTCTAGCCTCTTTCATTTTGGGTGGAAAAGGATAAATGCCAATTTTGAATTTCTCATAAAGTTGAATTACTTGCCAAAATACACATCCATTTTATTCTAAGAACTCGATCCTTAGTCCAGGGCAAACATAGCCCAATACTTCTTGTCATAATCAATAAAAATCGACTGTACAGCTTTGCTTCAGTTCCTTGTTGTCCTTTTTCATAGACTTATTAGGAGCACAACGAATCTGATTTTCATTTCTCAAAACGTTTGATCGTAGTTAAGAGAATACCTTCATATATGTATCCTTAATGAACCTGAAAAAATATGTTAAACATTCCATAAGGAAGCCATCTAAACATGCGGGCTCCTGTTGCCCTTTATGGTAAATACCGCTCTTATTTCATCCATACTAGCAACAAGCAATAAACAGGATGTGTATTTTGGCAAGTAATTCAAACAGATACTTTAGTCACGATACAATGTGGTTGTACTTTGATCAAGATATACTTTTTCGGAGTGAAAAAGAGTAAATATATTCTGTATACAGAAGAAATCGAAAGCAATTTGTCTCAAAGATAAGTGTATATGGACTCGTGATCAGACTGAAAGCCAGACAACCTTGCTCGACATGATGATGAGTACAGATTACATTTTCTTCAGCATATTTACAGCTATATTACTCAAAGGGACATAGAAACAGACTTTGTACATTGTACGTTCATAGGGATTAGAACCCGGGACTTCGGCGGGGCGAGCAAACGCTTTAACCACTAGACTATCCTACCATTCGTTTTACGATATCAACACAATATTGATCAACAACAGTAGGAAAAGCATATGTCAAAGTAATTCAAAACATTATGGAACGATATGTAGAGGTAAAGAGTTAAACTTATTCAATCGTATCGATGAATTGCACCACTGTGCCCCAGAACAACTGTGAACCCGTATCGTTGAGTTTAGTGTCCCGGCTCTCGGAGTAGCGGTAAGTCGATTGAGCCTTGACCAGTACAAATTCTATAACTGACCTCATATCTTGTCTGTTCCACCTATCTGCATAATGCCTTGGAGTGAGTGAGTGAGTTGGGTTTTACGCCGCTTTTAGCAATATCACGTCGGGGGGCACCAGAAGTGGGCTTCACACATTGTCCCTCATGTGGGGAATCGAACCTGAGCCTTCGGCGTAACGAGCGAACGCTTTAACCACTAGGCTACCCCACCGGCCCCATATTACCTTGGAAGCGACCGTCAAAACATGTAGTTGTTAACCACTGAACGCCTAGTTCGATTAAATAATATCAACGGTCTTATAACCAGTAAGAACGCGTCGCTTTGGACACTTGATAAAATATAAAGATGGCGTCAGTTTGATTGAGTCTCAGTGGCCGCAAAGAAAGACACATTACTCATTACTTTCGTTTGGAATTTTCGTATTGTTAGTCTTGTACCAACGTTGAAATTGTAACAAGGTGTATATAGCTATTACATGTGTGAGTTGGATTTGATTGTAATTCATATGTGAAGCCTACGAGCAAGTCTTGGTGCTGAGAAATCAAAGATAATACTGAGGGTGAATCTGGAATTTGCACCAACGATGAGCGGATACTTGAAGGGCGAAGGGAGACAACTATGCACAAAGAATGACGCCGGTCAATAGCTATAAATGCAATGTTAAGGACACATCCGGGCATGTACAGATCAGAGGAGGTGCAGTATCCTACAACTGACTGGCAGTTTTCGGGTTTCAAATTACGCGTCAGAAAATAAAAATCATTTTATTATAGCCTCAGACATTAAAAAAAGCTGATTCAACCCTGTTTTTATTTGAAATGCTCCAAAGTTGTAAAGATCGCTAAAAGATAGGCATTTTGTAATGATGATTTCAATTGAGGTGTATCAGCCCTTTGTCATTCCAAGCGATAATTCACTTTTATGACTGTTGCCATATTATGTGTAAACAATATGCCTTTAACGTATGTAAATAAAGATTTTATCTCTTGAAAGGAAAATAGAATACTATGCTTATTTAGTTATACGAGGTGAAATAAAATTGCGTAAAAAATCAACACGCGTTTGGTGATCAAGACTCTAACACGTAAAGGCAGCCATATCGTTTGTCGCGGAGGAAATAAAATTGTTCTAAAACGTTCCTTCAAACGGAATATTTTTTCCAATTACGTGAGCGTAATAAACACTAGAAGATAAGCTGAAACAATGCCGTGATAAGGGCTTTCCGTTACGAAACGGTCATCAACTACGATTGTCCAATTTGTCAAAAACAGTATGTCTGGTTTTTGCAAATTGCCTCCCGGAACATAAACGAAATGAACATGTGAATGGTAAACGAAGAAGCATGTGGAAACGAAATGGGATTTTAAACATATCCCCGCACATGTTGTGAAGTCTGTAATATACATAAACCCTCGAGCCCCAGACACGTGCATATAAGAAATTAAGAGGACGATAGCGCGTGAAAGTTATGCTTGACTGAGTCAATTTGCCAAGCAAATAGCTACGCAGCGTAAACACAAAACCATTCACAAGATAGCTATTCCCTCCGTGCTTGTACTTTGTTTAGACGCTGTTTGCTACTTGAAGATTGAGGCTTTGGTCTTGTTTCGCCCGGCTGGAAGTGTAAATAACTCACAAGTGTTTGAGAATCTCAGTATCTTCTTGGCGTGTCTTTTTACCATTGGAAGACGAGGTCCCGACCTTTGTAAGACAAGTGCGTCTGTGAACACACAACGTAAATAAACAAATTAAGGTGCAAAGGCTTGCGCGTGTGTAAAGACAGGATTCCAAGCAAGACATATACACCATAATTGCTAACAGCTTAATTTTTCCTCCGAAAGCCCATAGGTCCAATTTAGAAGACGATGATATCTTGTTCGAGTAAAGTTGGCAGTGCAACTGTTTCTCGTCTGACCCAAAGGTTAAGTAAGTTTTGATTGGGTTTGGCGTACAGAAAAGTCCTTAGCGTGTAATGTCTGTATTCAGTCTGCTAATGCGTTACCTTTCAACTGTTGGTTATCACTTGCATAACTTCGAGTACTTGTTGGGATTTCAGGCAAATTACAGCGTTATGGCATCCAGCTTGTTCCAACGTTAAATAACGTCAGTCTTGACGTTACGTTGTCTTTGTGTTTCTTTGCGTTCCCAATCACATCAACATGGATATTTAACTGTTTAATATTCTTTATTTCCTTTTCACAATTTAGTCTTTATTCGCAACATTTTAACATTGTTTTATAATCCATGGTATATATTTATGGGAATAACTGGGTAAAATACGGAAAAACAATTATAATAATTATGGATCTGCAGAAATCCCCTGGACGTTTGTTGGGGATTTGAATATATTCCTTTCTGTGGAACGAAGGAAAATCATGCACAGTGATTTGAGTTTTACAAAACGTTACGTGCTTTAGTTATATCATGGGGTGTAGTGTATGTGACACTGTTGTAGTGTATATCACAGTGTTGTACTGTATATCGTAGAGGAATAGTCTATATCACACTGCTGTTGTGTATATCAAAATGTTGTACTGTATATCGTAGAGGAAGAGTCTATATCACAGTGTTGTACTGTATATCGTAGAGGAATAGTCTATATCACAGTGTTGTACTGTATATCGTAGAGGAAGAGTCTATATCACAGTGTTGTACTGTATATCGTAGAGGAATAGTGTATATCACAGTGTTGTACTGTATATCGTAGGGGAATAGTCTATATCACAGTGTTGTACTGTATATCGTAGAGGAAGAGTCTATATCACAGTGTTGTACTGTATATCGTAGAGGAATAGTGTATATCGTAGTTGTAGTAGGGAATAGTCTATATCACAGTGTTGTACTGTATATCGTAGGGGAATAGTCTATATCACAGTGTTGTACTGTATATCGTAGAGGAAGAGTCTATATCACAGTGTTGTACTGTATATCGTAGAGGAATAGTCTATATCACAGTGTTGTACTGTATATCGTAAGGGAATAGTCTATATCACAGTGTTGTACTGTATATCGTAGAGGAAGAGTCTATATCACAGTGTTGTACTGTATATCGTAGAGGAATAGTGTATATCACAGTGTTGTACTGTATATCGTAAGGGAATAGTCTATATCACAGTGTTGTACTGTATATCGTAGAGGAATAGTTTATATCACAGTGTTGTACTGTATATCGTAAGGGAATAGTCTATATCACAGTGTTGTACTGTATATCGTAAGGAATAGTCTATATCACAGTGTTGTACTGTATATCGTAGAGGAATAGTCTATATCACAGTGTTGTACCTGTATATCGTAGAGGAATAGTCTATATTTACAGTGTTGTACCGTATACCGTAGAGGAATAGTCTATATCACAGTGTTGTACTGTATACCGTAGGGGAAGAGTCTATATCACAGTGTTGTACTGTATATCGTAGAGGAATAGTGTATTTTCACATCACAGTGTTGTACTGTATATCGTCGAGGAATAGTCTATATCACAGAATATATCGTAGTAGTCTATATCACAGTGTTGTACTGTATATCATCGTAGGGGAATAGTGTATATCACAGTGTTGTACTGTATATCGTAGAGGAATAGTCTATATCACAGTGTTGTACTGTATATCGTAGAGGAATAGTCTATATCACAGTGTTGTACTGTATATCGTAGTGGGAATAGTGTATATCACAGTGTTGTACTGTATATCGTAGAGGAATAGTCTATATCACAGTGTTGTACTGTATATCGTAGAGGAATAGTTAATACCACAGTGTTGTACTGTATATCGTAGGGGAAGAGTCTATATCACAGTGTTGTACTGTATATCGTAGGGGAATAGTTAATATCACAGTGTTGTACTGTATATCGTAGAGGAAGAGTCTATATCACAGTGTTGTACTGTATATCGTAGGGGAATAGTTAATATCACAGTGTTGTACTGTATATCGTAGAGGAATAGTCTATATCACAGTGTTGTACTGTATATCGTAGAGGAAGAGTGTATATCACAGTGTTGTACTGTATATCGTAGAGGAATAGTGTATATCACAGTGTTGTACTGTATATCGTAAGGGAATAGTCTATATCACAGTGTTGTACTGTATATGTAGAGGAATAGTTAATATCACAGTGTTGTACTGTATATCGTAAGGGAATAGTCTATATCACAGTGTTGTACTGTATATCGTAAGGGAATAGTCTATATCACAGTGTTGTACTGTATACCGTAGGGGAAGAGTCTATATCACAGTGTTGTACTGTATATCGTAGAGGAATAGTGTATTTTACAGTGTTGTACTGTATACCGTAGAGGAATAGTCTATATCACAGTGTTGTACTGTATACCGTAGGGGAAGAGTCTATATCACAGTGTTGTACTGTATATCGTAGAGGAATAGTGTATATCACAGTGTTGTACTGTATATCGTAGAGGAATAGTCTATATCACAGTGTTGTACTGTATATCGTAGGGGAATAGTGTATATCACAGTGTTGTACTGTATATCGTAGAGGAATAGTCTATATCACAGTGTTGTACTGTATATCGTAGAGGAATAGTCTATATCACAGTGTTGTACTGTATATCGTAGGGGAATAGTGTATATCACAGTGTTGTACTGTATATCGTAGAGGAATAGTCTATATCACAGTGTTGTACTGTATATCGTAGAGGAATAGTTAATACCACAGTGTTGTACTGTATATCGTAGGGGAAGAGTCTATATCACAGTGTTGTACTGTATATCGTAGGGGAATAGTTAATATCACAGTGTTGTACTGTATATCGTAGAGGAAGAGTCTATATCACAGTGTTGCACTGTATATCGTAGGGGAATAGTTAATATCACAGTGTTGTACTGTATATCGTAGAGGAATAGTCTATATCACAGTGTTGTACTGTATACCGTAGAGGAATAGTCTATATCACAGTGTTGTACTGTATATCGTAGGGGAATAGTTAATATCACAGTGTTGTACTGTATATCGTAGAGGAATAGTCTATATCACAGTGTTGTACTGTATATCGTAGGGGAATAGTCTATATCACAGTGTTGTACTGTATATCGTAGGGGAATAGTCTATCTCACAGTGTTGTACTGTATATCGTAGAGGAATAGTTAATATCACAGTGTTGTACTGTATATCGTAGGGGAATAGTCTATATCACAGTGTTGTACTGTATATCGTAGAGGAATAGTCTATATCACAGTGTTGTGTATATCGTATAGTCGTAGAGGAATAGTCTGTATATTGTAGAAGAATAGTCTATATCACAGTGTTGTACTGTATATCGAACAGGAATAGTCTATATCACAGTGTTGTTGTATATATCACAATGTTGTACTGTATATCGTAGGGGAATAGTCTACATCACAGTGTTGTACTGTATATCGTAGGGGAATAGTTAATATCACAGTGTTGTACTGTATATCGTAGAGGTATAGTCTATATCACAGTGTTGTTGTGTATATATTACAATGTTGTTCTGTATATTGTCGAAGAATAGTCTATATCACAGTGTTGTACTGTATATCGAACAGGAATAGTCTATATCACAGTGTTGTTGTGTATATCACAATGTTGTACTGTATATCGTAGAGGAATAGTCTATATCACAGTGTTGTTGTGTATATCACAGCTTTGTACTGTATAACCGTAGTGTATATCGTTAAATCACTCTTCTGTTTCAAACTTAACTGCATAGTAGTAGTAGTAGTAGTAGCAGCAGTAGTAGCAGTAGCAGTAGCAGTAGCAGTAGCAGCAGCAGCAGCAGCAGCAGCAGTAGTAGTAGTGGTAGTAGTAGTAGTAGTAGTTGTGTAGTAGCAGTAGTGGTGGTAATAGTATCAACAGCAGGAGCAGGAGCAGGAGTAGGAGCAGGGAGTGAGCAGCAGTAGCAGCAGTAGTAGTAGTAGTAGCAGTAGTAGTAGTAGTAGTAGTAGCAGTAGCAGTAGTAGTAGCAGTAGTAGCAGCAGCAGCCAGTAGTAGCAGCAGTAGCAGTAGCAGCAGCAGTAGCAGTAGCAGCAGCAGCAGCAGGAGTAGTAGTAGTAGTAGTAGTAGTAGTAGTAGTAGTAGTAGTAGTAGTAGTAGTAGTAGTAGTAGTAGTAGTAGTAGTAGTAGTAGTAGTAGTAGTAGTAGTAGTAGTAGTAGCAGCAGCAGCAGTAGCATGTACATATAACGTTAATGATAGGTAAGGGAAAAACAACGCACACACGCCGGAAAACACAATTTAAAACACAATGGTAGCATTCAACATACAAGCACCAGATATACCATGTAGCACTGTGTCACGTTTCTCGCCTGTTCCCGTCATCTTGGCGAGTTGCTGAGCAGTTCTCAAGCCCCTGGGGTACGAGGAGGCCCATGTGGATAATGGAACATTCCGGGGAGGGCACCCCAGCATACAACAACACAACCTGTATTAAAGAGTAGAGAGCTAATGTAGTCCACACACCAGCCGCCATCATTTATCTATCCATCACAACGTCCAAATCCTGGGAAGGAACGCTAGATATCGTATGCTATCGTGTTTAAAGTGTTGTTTATTTGCAGGTGGCGAGGGCGCGTGTTTATCTAGATGTCAGGAGGGGAACCGTGACGACATTAACGACATTTTTCTCCCCGACGTGAAGTCGTTATTGCCGCGGTGAATGTCGGGATGGATTGTTGACTGACCTGACGTTCGGCCGTTACCGATGACGTCCTCGGGTTATGGCGTTCTCTGCTGTCAATGGTCCACACTTCTTGAAGAAGGTCTTCGGTTAAATATCGTTATTTTTTTTAATTGCACTTTGGGACTATTAACGGTGTCCAATGAGTTTTATAAGGCTTCGTTTCAGTGCTTTGTGTACAGTTGGTATCGTGTACATGTTTGTTTAGTAAAGGTTTGACTTTAATGAGGACCATTCCGGGCCTTTGCAAATGTGTACGACTGACACAAAAAAGTGCTACTGTGTTTTAAGTGCACTCTTAGCTAGAGGTCGAAATATGGTGCACTCTTTGTGTTTTAGTGTCATTTGACTCAGTCCAAAGGTTGAGGTAACGTTGCGGGGAAAAGTAATAGTGTGTGAGTGAGTGAGTGAGTGAGCGGGTTTCACGTCGCTTTTAGCTATATACTGACCATATTTATCACGGCGGGGGGACACCAGAAATGTAATAAACAGGCGCAATTCAATGAAAAGGGAAGGAATGTGGCACAACTCCCCACTTCCCCTCCATATTATGTGACACAGTATATTAATATTTCTGTGAAAAAATCAATCGATAGTGTACTGAGGAATAATGATGATGATTGTCATTATTATTTACAGATTAAAATAGCTCATGCACAAGGAGGATCCTGGCATAATTATTTCATCATCATCATCATCATTAAAATTATTTACAGATCGAAATTAGTAAAGCAACAAAGACGGTTCGGGTGATCCTGGCACCAGAGTAAGTGATTCGCATTAATGAAATCCCTCTTTTCGTCGCCTTTGAGTCGTCGTCGTCATCATCATCATCATCATCATCATCATAATTAATATTATCCAGTAAACGTGGTAGATGGAACACGTGGTCACCTTGCTTGCAGCTGTAGCAAGTGTATCCCCGACTTCTACTAACAAGCCCAATTACTCACAGCACTCCTCGGTGTCGTCTTCCAGGGATACGATGGAGCATCACTGCTGAAGTTGTAATCCCCATCCTAACGCCAGACAGAGGTGGGGGGAGGGTGCCAGGGCAGGGGCTGATAACGGGCTGTGGGGCTAATCCTTTACCTAGTTAAGTATACAAAAGTGGAGATCAGGGTGTTAAAGGGAGGTAATCAGGTGATGACATGAGCTGTCGACGAGTAAACTGACCCATCTGGTGTACATATGGCGATGTTTTCCCACAGTGGACGGATCTCTTCACAGCGTTTTCTGTTATTACTTACGTATATTTTTCGTGTGACTAAAGACAAATGTCAGTATGATGTTTATTGGTTACCGTAAAACACAGCCATGCACGACAGACATGAATGTTCAAATGTCGTTAATTATAATCATATGACATCTGTTTTTTTATCGGAGTTTTTTAAAAACAACCAGGTACTGATACATATGTTTATGGTAATGAGCAGGTCAAAGTGCATTGTTCAGAATCGGTTTGGTCTATAATTGTCACCCGTGAAGATCTGGGTTAGAATTGATCTTCAGTAACCAATGCTTGTCGTAAGAGGCGACTAACGGGATCGGGTGGTCAGGCTCGTTGACTTGGTTGACACATGTCATCGGATCCCAATTGCGTAGATCGATGCTCATGATGTTGATCATTGGATTGTCTGGTCAAGATCCGATTATTTACACATCGCCGCGATATAGCTGGAATATGTGCGGCGTAAAACTAAACTGACTCACTATAACTGTCCTGGTTCGATTCCCCCTCGTGGTGACTTGTACAAACCACACATCGCACCAAGTCTGAATATCATGACTGGGATATCAGTACGGTCAATTAGCTTAACACGCTTCCCAATATGTAATCTTTTTGCAAATGATCCCTTCTGTTTTCACCACCATTTTGTTTTTCACGCGAAACATAACGTGTTCCGGAATTGACGAAGACACATATTCTCTGGCTTTGAATATACATTTTACGTTCATATACAAGCCTTCGCTGTTTATCGCACAGATTTGGTACAGACCAAGCTTTTAACCAGTTTGTTATCTGATATCTGCACACCGTAATTAATACCAGGCTCTTCTTCTCTGCCCACCTCATAAAAGCTACCAGAAAGAGACTTTCACCTTCGTTCTATTTATCTTTATAGATAGATATATTCAACATAGTCACAAGGTTGTTGGGCTGCATCCAACACAAATACGTCATGTAGATGGTGTAGTGTTAACATCAGTTTATTAAGATATCAGTACACAGGGATCGTTTATTCAATACAGTGTACTCTTGGCTTCGTAAATAGTCATTAACTGCATATTTCCTCATAACAATTATAATTTTAAGTGAATTATTGATCTATTTATAGTGTCCGTGCATGTTACACATTACTAATTATATAATGAATAGTATCACAATAATATTGAAGTAAAACGTGAAAAAATATTTTCGTAAGGAAGAGAGTTGAATGGATGTCAACTATATTTTTGTATATATTCTGTATTCAGTCTTACTAAAATAACACATATATGAAGGATTATGACCTTCGCGGGCACTCAGTACAAAATCTGTAACACGTCTCGGAAACATATCAAAATAGGCTGTTGCACGAAGCCCCATCGCCCGTTGCAACAAAGAACAGGTACATCTTTTGAAAGCCGTTAATGTGTTCGTTCTGCATCTATTGAACCGACTTGACACTGAAAGAGTTTAAACTCTTGGGTGGCCAGTTGCCCAACTCATTCGGAACTATCACTTGTTAAATACAAACGAGTTGTATCTCTGTTGTCTCTCCCTCGCCATGCATTCAGATCACACCCACGACCGCCCAGTTACGAGTCTCCGTTACTTCACAGTATGAGATCCGATTGAGGAGCTAATCTGCTAATTACGAGGCCAATGTTTATGCAAATAAACCTCTTATCGCATCTTTGTATCGATTTGTTTATCTCCCCTGAAAGTGGCGCCCCCCATTACACTCGTGGCGCCCTCTAGTGAGGGGATCAACAACATGTTGGTTTACTGTCGGGACTTAGAGTTGAAGTGCTAGGCAGTAATTACTGTGTTCAAAACCAGGGGTTCGTAATCCCTCACAAGAGAGGGATTTCTCGCGACATGTGGATGGGCAAATGTGTTGGTGTTTAGAACTAATCGTATATCTACAGAATCCTAATGTGAAGAAAATGAAACCACGTGTGGAGATATTCTAGAACACTTGATACAGGTTCTTTTATCATCTGACTTCATGTTTCATTCAGCGAACTGACAGATAGGTAACGAACGAACTAATGAATATACATTTAAGAAAAAATGAATCATAATCAACGAACGAGTGATGAAAGATGGACATTGTAGGATGAAAACATATAAATGAATGATTGTATGTTTGATGATTGTATGTTTGATGATTGTATGTTTGATGATTGTATGTTTGATGATTGTATGTTTGATGATTGTATGTTTGATGATTGTATGTTTGATGATTGTATGTTTGATGATTGTATGTTTGATGATTGTATGTTTGATGATTGTATGTTTGATGATTGTATGTTTGATGATTGTATGCTTTATGATTGTATGTTTGATGATTGTATGTTTGATGATTGTATGTTTGATGATTGTATGTTTGATGATTGTATGTTTGATGATTGTATGTTTGATGATTGTATGTTTGATGATTGTATGTTTGATGATTGTATGTTTGATGATTGTATGTTTGATGATTGTATGTTTGATGAACGGATCCATAAACAAAACGAAAAGGGAAGGAAAGAAGGAAGAATAAACAATAAAGCTATAACTCGCTGTGAAAGAGTCCAGACGTGAGGTAACCCGCTCCATGACCTCTTAGACTACGTTTAGTCTCTGAATATATAGAATTTTGATTAAACAAATAGTCCCATTTAAATTGAAAAGTAGCCCCAGTGAGACGGAAGATTCGGAACCTGAGGAAATCTAGACTTGCTTCATTAAGAGCTCCAGCATTGAAGAAAAGATTACACGGGAGGAAAATTAATGTTTTTCAGGGTCTGTGAGGCAGACTAAATTCGAGCCCGGAATTTCTTGACATTATCGTAACTCCAATGTTACAAAGGCCAAATTCCTCCCATCTATCCGACTACATTTGCCTCTATCCCATACTCTTAAGTCCATCTGTATACACGTCCTACAGAGATAATCGAGAGTTGTATTGACCTTCAGATGGCTCTGAGGTGTCCTATAATGAACATGGCACCATCCACAACCAGTGGAACTGCACTGCTGCGCTCGGGCAAATTTGCTCTTGTTCTTATCTCATTTAGGGAATCACATTTTCCACTTTACTCTCTGTTCGTTTGTAATTACGGATTCTTAATCTTCTAAGACTCGAAAATAAATTTAAGATTGTATTGTGCAACCTCATCACAAACGGAATTGGATCGATCATCGATGCGGAAAATGGGAAAATTCATCCAAATATTGGATTACAACCCGCCCGCCGAGAGCTTTTGACTTCGACAAGGATTCTTCGAATAACAGTGATAGACATAATTAGCAAACATGCAGTGATAATCCATGACTTGTGACATAGGGGTGGGCACTCTTACTTGTTAAGCCAACATTTTGCGTTTTGAGTGACCGGGTTATACGCCGATTTTAGCAGCTTAAATAAACTATAGTATTTTCAAACAAAACGATGTTCGAGGATGATTGTGTGTGTGAGTGAGCAAGTGGGACCGAATGCTGGCTTTGTTGTTGATGCAATAATAGTCGAATGCTACAACAGCGAGAGGACCAAACAGAGGGAGATGGGGAAGAATATGTTCCCAGTGTGGCTGACTGTATAAAGTAACCCGAGCCAGCCTCGAATAGACTACGAGAAACAATTACATACAGTTAACAAAGCATGTGTTAAACGTACATCACGTAGGATCACGGAGTGTATAAATTATATATGTTTTGGCCATTATACTACCTCCCATGCTGGTGGTGGTGCTCCTGCTGCTGCTGGTGGTGATGATGATGATGATGTGGTGGTGATGATATGATGATGATGATGATGATATTGATGGTGATGATGATGATGATGATGATGATGATGATGGTGGTGGTGATGATGATGATGATGATGATGATGGTGGTGATGATGATGATGATGGTGATGATGATGATGGTGATGATGATGATGATGATGATATGATGATGGTGGTGATGATGATGATGATGATGATGATGGTGGTGGTGGTGGTGATGATATTGATGGTGATGATGAATCAAAGGGAACAAAGAAGATGAATTTCATTCACGTTTAACACTTCATGTTCTTGAATACATGATGTACACTTTGGAACAACACAGAAATAAACCACCATAGATGGTCATGTAAACATAGAATTAAATAAGCAGGGCTAATCTTGATTTAACTACGAATTACATACCCAGATTGCTCATACAAGAGAAACGGAATTGTATTAAAAGAAATTGCATCAAAATATCCTAGACATTATAATGGTTATGCAGATCTTAATGGGTTGTATATATAACATATGTCCTCGACACAACAGCAATATACCAGCTATGCGCGATGATGATGATGATGATGATGATGATGATGATGATGATGATGATGATGATGATTTGCTGATGGCCCGATGACAAATTGCCGTCAAGAACAGAACCAAACAAAGCAATAACAAAAATATAACTACAGATTTCTTAACAATTATTTAATAACAGTAACACCCCAACAGATGTTATCGGCCTTTCAATGAATAAAGTCACGACGTCGTTACAAGCCGAGTTTGATTCCGACTTCAAAGAGCGTGTGTACGACATCCTCCTAATACATTAGACGGAGTATCGTTCACTTAGCGACAAGTGTGGAGTGTGCACAGGGGTACAATAAGCAGGTGGTTTCCACCCGAGATCTAGACCCAGCGTCGGCAACGTCATTGTTCTCCATTCTGTCTTTTTGTCAGGAGAGCGCGCGTGACCGTAAAGCGCGCCATTAAGCATAACAGAAGTCTTAGAAGCACCTGTTTGCGGCGAGGGCTTTGCAGGTACCGCCATATGATAGAGCTCATAACACACACCGTCGTACCTAGTCTTTGTTAGGATGGATATGGACGGATATGAAGAAGACACTATTATAGATGAGAATAATAATCGGCAAAGTAGGGAACAGAGGCGGGCTTCAGTCTGAATGGCGGGTTACCACAGTGAGGCCAGAAGCATAGGAAAACCTCACTTTGCACTAAAACGCATTGTTCATTCGATTGAACCTTGCCTTGCTTGCGGGTATCGCTTTTCCTTATAAGCCAATATAATGCTCTCGCCGAAACAAAAATTCAACAGAGCAGGTGCATTTCGGGGATAGGGGTAAGGGCTATGAGGGTATAGGTGTCAGTACCGCTCTGTAATTTGGAGGCTACGGCAACCACGGATACATCGATTTAGAAGCACGGCAATTGTTTCGTTTTAGTTTATAAAGATAGCGTTAAGATTTAAATAATTATGTTATTTTCAGCTCTTTCAAAAAAAAAGGTTTCCATGTGTGTTTTTTACAAGAAATTGAATATTGTATTAAAGTGTATATTTTAAAAAATGTTCATAGGGAATGACGTAAATATCACCTTTTACTACATATTGGCAACCAAATATAAATTAATGGATTTATGGATTTTAAATTAAGTTTGACTTATTTGTACTGGCGTGGTGCGTGTTCTGATTTAAAAATGTCAAAAGGACGTCTCGAATGTTTTGATTATTTATTTATCATAAACAACGCATCTTGTTATTTATATTTGTATTACTCTTTAGGTGTTTGGCTGTGTATGGGCAAAGATCAGTGTTTCAAGTAAAGATGCAAAATGATTCTGAGTGAAAATATACTATCGACAACGCCCTTTGTCAAGAACATTCCAATTGTCAACTTTCCGTTTATGTCGAGCAATATATTTCAGCAGCTCCAGCCTTTGGTTTCCACATTTCACAAGCGTTGGACAACAATCAAGCTTGCTTCGTCTACCAAAAATGTTATAGAGTTCCCTGCGAGTTTTTCTCATCAGGGCTATAACGTTCAGTACGTCAGTAAAGCTCTCAATTTGGTGCGGTAGACAGGTGGAAGAAATGGGACAATTTGACGCATCAATTATTTGCCTCAAAAACAATGCCTGACGCAATTCTTTAGTTTGTGTTAATGGTGGTGCAGGATACGCTCACCTTTTTGTGAACACCCGGTGTCGTCACAATTTGATTGTGATTCATAAGCACATGCTTTTAGCAGATATAATGGAAACGGGATTGCTGCTTTTATTAAAAACACACCATCTTGAGCACCATCATCATTAGAAGTAGTAAGTTGTAGTGAGTGAGTGAGTTGGGTTTAACGCCGCTTTTAGCAATATTCCAGCAATATCGGGGGCCACCAGAAATGGGTTTCACACATTGTACCTATGTGGGGAATCCAACCGTATCTTCGGCGTGACGAACCAACAGGCTACCCCACCGCCCCATTAAGTAGTAGAAGCAGCACAAGTAGTATTATCTTACCGCACACATAAATGTCGCTTTCTGATTGGCTGAGCGCTCTTCTATTATGTTCAATGTACCCCGCTTACAAGCGAGTAACATTTCAATGTACCCCGCTGTCAATGGCAACTCATTTTTGGTACTTCGTGGTAGTAAATCTTTATCTCGAATAACATTGAATCACGTATGATGTACGGAAATTACCGATGTTTTGCGAATGCAAGTCGATGGAAGGGAGATAACTCTAAATCTGTAAATCTGGCTATAAAAAGATTTGTACCCGTGCTTCAAACAAATCAAAATTAACATTAAGGTGTTCGGTAAGATAAATACGTTGTTCACTGGTCCCTCGGGGCCCATGGGTTGATGTACCCTCGATGTTTGTTTATGTTCCCTGAGCCCGAAGGCCGAGGGGAACATAAACAAACATCGAGGGTACATCGAGGGTACATCAACCCATGTTCCCCTCGTGACCAGTGAACAACTTATAATATTCAAAGTACTAGTATGGCGAAATACTACATGGAACGATTGTCATTAATAAAATAATTATATGTAAGCAATAACAACGAGAAAGACTGTGGTAGCTCACAACATCGCCACATGTTCACTAGATGTGTCAGTGTACTCGCGGACAGCTCTTATCATCACCTCACTACCTTCCTTTAAGACCCAGATATCCCCGGAAGTTGTAACACCATTAATTGACATGAGCTCGATTTTTAAAATAATCATATGAACGGCACTTACATGCAGTCAATTTTATGTTATCAATATCCACGTGTTTGGTGTAAAGGCCACGTTTCATTTCAGTAAACAATATGAGAGGCATAATGATGTGCCCGTTTGTTAGCGACAGCTGTGGGTGGGGAAAGCATGACGTGGGGAGGCCCCATTGTTCACGATTCTATAGTCAGGAGGGGCCTCAAGGTGACAGTAAACTAGGACTCTGTATTTCTAATTATCGTGAGACACATTATCGTGAGGGCAATCAACAAATGCTAATTTGAGGGACTAATTTTGGTTTTGGTAATTTTGTTTTTTGTAGGGTTTTATTCAGGAATCCTGCACACCATTATACACGCATGTAATATGTGGTTTGAGAAACAAGCAGACATTCGGTGGGTTTTACATAGGGACCTGTAATTAGGCAAATGCTTAGACTCTGAATATGTATAATTTTGATTGTAACAAATAAACCCATTTAACTGAAAAGAAGCCCCAGTCAGATGGGAACTCCTGAACCCGAGGGAATCAAGACTTGCTTCATTTTAGGGATTTAGAAATGCAGGGAGGGCTAGGTAGTAGGGGAAATAATGTGGTTCAGGGACTGTGAGACAGACTAACATGCAATGTGTAGCTGTCGGTACAAGGAGACCTTGGATAAGTTCTACATAGTGACATGTAATGTGTAGCTGTCGGTACAAGGAGACCCTGGATTAGTTCTACATAGAGACATGTAATGTGTAGATGTCGGGACAAGGAGACCCTGGATTAGTTCTACATAGAGACATGTAATGTGTAGATGTCGGTACAAGGAGACCCTGGATGAGTTCTACATAGAGACATGTAATGTGTAGCTGTCGGGACAAGGAGACCCTGGATGAGTTCTACATAGAGACCTAACTGGTGCAGGCAAGAGTGATTGTTAAATAGACATAATGAAATTTAACAACAGCTCTTTTAGTTTTGTACTCAAAAAGACCCGTGAAGATCCGAGTTAGAATTGATCAGTAACGCATGCTTGTCATAAGAGGCGAATACCGCGATCGGGTGGTCAGGCTCGCTGATTTGGTTGACACATGTCATCGTATCCTACTTGCCTAGATCGATGCTCATGCTTTTGATCACTGGATTATCTGATCGAGACTCGATTATTTACAGACCACCGCCCTATAGCTGGTATATCGCTGAGAGCGGCGTAAAACTACACGCACTCACTCAATTGTACTAAACGCAAAATGTTACTTGTTTAGCACCCCACCTGTTTAATACACCTAGTTACGTATACATATCAGTAGTTTCTCAGTTTTTTATATACATCAACGTCTAGTCTGAAAATGTCACCCAAACGTGAAATATCGTCCCCCTGCTAGTTATAATCGATTTGGCCTGTTCAGTTTTATTACCGATGCCAGTTTATCAATTGAGTGCAAGTTTGTTTTCAGTTATTCGATCAGCATACCATCCTGATCAGTTGACATATACCTGTGAATCATATTGACATGAAACGCATAATTAAAAATACCCAACGACCTGTATAACGTACAACAGCAATAAAACGACAGTGGAAGGACGTGATCACCTTGCCGCAGTCCTACCACCCGTGTTGAACACGCGCTGATAATCCGTCGACATGTCGGGGACTGAAGGTGGGGGACTTTATTGCGTCTTAAGCAGGTCCGTGACACTGGCCCTGGGACACAGGTTGCTGTGTTGTTGAGAACGAGAATATTAATTCGGAGAATTTAACACAAATCCTTTTCCACCGTGTGAACTGTCCCGGGGTTTGTTTATCTTTAAGGTTTATGTGACATTGTGGTAACAGCTTGATCGACGATTGTCAATAAGTCAAGTGGCTATGATAGGATGAATAATTCTGAAAATTAGAAATTTACTGCAGAGTCTACTTGGCGTATAACGTATTCAAATAACCTGCTGTTTACCATGGGAACGACATGTTGTGTTTAAATCACGGAAGGCTAATATAAGAGTGGAAGGAAGGTGCGGGGAACACGCCCGTGCCAGTGGGCCTCATCGATAACTCTTCAGTAACAAGATTACAAGCTGTAGGGAGAATCGATTGGGAAATTTATAGTTTAGTAAGGAACTAGTATTGTCAAGAATCATAAATAAGTGCAAAACGATTGTTCTGTATTCAAATACTGATATTTAGGATCGTGAATGAAATGAAAAAAACCATTTTGTTATAATCATACAGTAAGTTTAAAAACCACGAATGGAATGTAACACCTTCCTGTAGCAACCATACAGTAACATTAAAACCGTGAACTGAATGTAACTGTCTTTAGTGAAAATCATATGGTAATATGTAAAACCATTAATAAAATGTAACATCTGTCTTTCGAAATCACGAAGTGACATTAAAAACGTGATTTGATTGCAACATTCTTAAGTGGAAATCATAAAGTGACATCACAACCCATGAATGTAATAAAACATCTTTCTGTGGAAATCATATAGTAATACAAGTAACCATGAATGGAATATAACATCCTTCCGAAGGAATCATAGTAATATTAAAAACATTCTTTGGTAGAAATCATATGGTAATATGTAAAACCTTTAATAAAATGTAATATCCATCTGTGGAAATCATAAAGTGACATTACAACCCATAAATGGAATAAAACATCCTACTGTGGTAATCTTAAAGTAAAGATTATGAATAGAGGGCATCATCTGTCTGTGGGAATCATAAGGTGACATTAAAAACTTGAATTGAAGAAACATTATTTAGAGGAAATCTTAAGGTAATATGTAAAACCATAAATGAAATGTAACGTTTTTCTGTGGAAATCATAAAGTTACATTACAACCCATGTATAGAATTAAACATCCTTCTGGGACTATCGTATTTTAACATTAATAGCCATGAATGGACTGTAATATCCTTCTTTGGAAATCATTGAGAAACATAAAAAAAACTATGACTAGAGTGAAACATGTTTCTGTGGAAATCGTATAGTAATGTTAATAGCCATGAATGGAATGCAATATCTTCTGCAGCATTTACATATGAAAGTCCATAATCGAAAGACAAAGGATCCTTTTGTGCTATTACATTTCAGCATCATAAAATGTAAGTCCTTCAGGTGGTATTACATTTCAGCATCATCAATGAAAGGTAGCTTTTCAGGTGGTATTACATTTCAGCATCATCAATGAAAGGTAGCTTTTCAGGTGGTATTACATTTCAGCATCATCAATGAAAGGTAGCATTCTAGGTGGTATTACATTTCAGCATCAATAATGAAAGCAAGGTGGTATTACAGTTCAGCATCATTAATGAAAGGTAGCTTTTCAGGTGATATTACATTTCAGCATCATGAATTATAATGAATTATAATATCTTGTACTATGGAGATGTAACATTTTAAAGTCACGACTTTAGAACTTTTGTAGTATTTAAATATTTAGTTTCAGTATTGGAAGTAATGAACGATTGAATCTCCTGTACATCTTTATCAATCATGGCTGCAATGTATACTTTCTCTATTTTCATGTAGCAAATGCTTAAAACATATGATTTACACAATGTAACCTATATATATATTCAAATATTACGGACATAATCGTGAGTCGTGTTACAGAAAGTACAGTACTTGTCATGTCAGATCCATGTATGTAGCTGATGGTTTCTAGGACCTGTCAATATACTCTCAAACAATCTACAGTCGAAGTACAGTACTTGTCATGTCGGATGTATGTATGCAGCTGCATGGTTTCTAGGACCAGTCAATATACTCTCAAACAATCTATATTCAAAGGATGACGTTTCCAGTTCTGTAAACAATATTGGTCAAGTTAAGATGGCTATGTGAAGATTTCATCCAAAAGGAGGCTTAACAGCACCACATTTTTTTCAGATAAATAGTATTTTTTATCATATATATATACAGGTAAATGTTTCCGAACTTTCTTGTGTCATTCAACATATATCCTTTGAAAATACCTACATGTAACATGAATCTCATTTTGATACACATATCACATATCACCAAGTTGGTATACAATTCCATATTGTAGCTGTAGTTCTATAAAATATATGATGCAAGGATGTAAGCCTTTGCGATGGAATGCTAAACAGCAATTGATTAGATAATCGATTGATTTCTGTTGTTATATTTGAGGATGAGAATAAATGATCTTCACAAACAGAACAGAATTCCAGCTATGTCAGCATAGGGTGAGAGAAAGGTCGCAAGTGATGTCGGTCTCAGAAGTTTTACCTGGACACAACATCGGGGCGAATATGGATTGGAACCCGCTATCCCAGTGAATGGCGCCGCCACCCACCCGTGACTCGAACAGTCAGAGCCTAGTCTTTGAAGAGAATAGTCTTTGATATTTCTTCAGGAGTTCGTATGTATGTTTATATTCTTCAAAGCGTGTTTCTATTGTTCATTAATATATCAATGTCTTCTATATATGTATTAGGGAGCGGGGCACCGACGGTGGACAACATTTGCCCAATCCCATGGACTATTACGTCAATGAAGGATGTTTGAAAATAAAATAACCAGATAAACTGGAAATAGCGTACACCAATGAAATCACCTCCTTAGTTTCATATGTACATCTATGCGTTAATGTTCAGAGTGACAAAGACTTCAAGAAAAAAACGTTGCAGGTGGGGCTGGTCAATCCAATTTGTTTTCATGACACCCCATTGCTGGACATCCAATATGTACAGCAAACCATCACTTTTGGGGCAACACCTGATGAAGGAAATCAAATCACCTCGAACATTTTTTTCTTAAAATTCTTCAGAACGCCACGTCCACAATGTACCAAAATGACCATACCAGCCTTCGTGAGTGAGATGGCCCGTCTGCTGTTTCAGCTGTAGGAGGTTGTGTGTGATAACCTTTGGTCATATCATACCGTTTATATACACTAAACGCACTGTCACAGCTCGCTGTCTGCCTCTCTTCTCCCACTTCTAATGGCGTCCTACCTTCTCGTTAATCCAATAATCCCACGTGACCACACACACTAATCTCGCCGGAAGCCGGCATTTACTATCAGTATTTCTGCACGGGAACCCAAAGAACGCGTTAAACCCTCGGTAATTTCTTAATTCGGGAGAATTTTTCACTTCTCCGTCATCGAGTCCAACTGTTTCATCTGGGTGTTGACGTGTGTGGTTTCAGAGCAGGTACTCGAAGGGACACTTTGACTCAAACTGGTCAGAAGTTTAATCGTGTCTGGAATCCTAAATATTCCGGACTTCGTTGGACAGTGCCAGGCATTGGCACCTTGTAGTGAAATCACTTAACTTTACAGGTATTTGTGATGACTCTTGATGAGTGGGATGAAACAGCTTGCCGAAAGAAATTACAATGGCTGTATTTTATATGGTAAATAGTGAAACACTAGCCCCTTGAAACACCGAATGTCACACGCGTATGAGTAGAAGATGACCTTTGAAGGAATTTGTTATCGATAAAAATAAAACACGTCAGTTGTAAAAGTCTTTTTGGAAGCATATTAATGTTTTTATGCTGTCCAAAAAGTTAATCGTAATAGTGGGTGAGTAAGTTTTACGCCGCTTTAGCAATATTCCAGCAATATCACGGCGGGGGACACCAGAAATGGGCTTCACACACATTTTACCCATATGGGGAATCGAACCCGGGTCCTCGGCGTGACGGGCGAACGCTTTAACCACTAGGCTACCCCACCACCCCTCGTAATAATGAGAACCGATCACTGTATATTGACTTTGTTTTAACAGCATTAAAAATGATCTCAAAGTTTGGAAATTAATTTCAATGTTCAGTCAGAAAACGGTCATGTTCTATTATACTAGCACATATCCTTATGTACTTAGTGGCACAAGGAAAGTTGTAAACATGATAAACAAATGGTTAAAAAATTCAGTTGTTACACTTATAGTCATGAACTATTTCTTGACCTCAAATTTACACCTACAAAGCACAGAAAAGGCTTTTGCCTTGTTGTAGAAACTGTATCTCCAGATTTTAATTAACTGACCTTGTTCATGTTATGTGAGTAAAACAAATTTCTAACCCTCCCTCTAAAACAAATGACTTACTGGACTCATTACATTTTATGAGCTTTATCAAATGCCTATATTTAGGCAATATAAGTGTTTGGATGGAATATAGGTGTACCCGAAGACAACAGGGACTGCAAGATATGAAGTTGTATATTAGCCTATATGTACCCAAAGGTATTAAGATACACAATGACATTGTGTTTAAACCAAATTGTCATAATCTTGGATTCGAACCAAGGATCATATGTTAATAGCAGCTGCGGCAAAAAACCTATTGGCCCACTCGCTCCCATTGGAAACAGGCCTCTACATCAACATACAGATCCTAGGACATATGTACTCTATTTACTGGCGTTTCCAAACAATGAGAGTTTTCTTCAAGTCGTGGAGTTTTAAAATCGCCTTTTCTTTGAATTTCTGTCGTGCAAGCATGTGTATAAAACTGGGCTCACGCTAGTTCATGTAATGTCGTCTCTTCTGAGACGATGAAGGCCGAGGCTTGTGTAATCAATGTAAAATTGTTCTCTGATAATCCTTACAGACATAAACTAAACAAATACACCATGACGCAAAGACATGAGTTTTAATGATGTGTACATCTCTTTGAAAGTGTTAAGTCCCCTAGCTACCCCAATCCCCTGTCAACAGGTGAAGGTGGGAGTAGGCCCGACAAACTGCGTCGCGGACGTCTCTCGGCTTCATCACTCCCACGACGTGTACCGTGAGGACGTCGTGTGTGGACAATGTTGTATGTTGTATATTACAGGAACAATGCCGACGGTGTTAAAACAATGTGAGAGAAGAAAGGACTGTTGTATTCCAGTTTGATCTTTTGCGAAGGTTATGCTGAAGATGGATGTTTACTTCATTGGGTTTTTTCAAACGACCTCGATAGTGCTATTTTTAGTTCTGCCTCCAAATCATATTGGGTACTAATGTTCAGCATTTATATTCTTTTTGACAATTACCAAAATTATTTTAATGTGAAAAATCTGCATTGACTTATTCCATATTTCGTTATTTAGCACACATTTCACCCACTCTATACTCCTGCAGCCTGACCCTCCCTGCAATGCTAAAGCCCTCAATGAGGCAAGTCTAGAATTCCTCAGGTTCTGAATCTCTGGTCTCCCTAGGGCTCCTTTTCAATTTAAATGTGGTTGTTTGTTACTATCAAAATTATCTATATTCAGAGACTCAGCGTTCTACAGGACCCCCTAAAGACTCCCCTACACATCAACAGCATCCCCATCCTCGTCAGTTTATGAGTGAGAGTGACTAGGTCCGCATTCATATTCATTTGTAAGTAATATCTATTTCAAAATTCATTCCTACTTTCTGAAACCTGAAATTACCACAGACACACACACACACACACACACACACACACACACACACACACACACACACACACACACACACACACACACACACACCTCTTTAGGCTTTGATAAGACATTCTTTTGTGTAAAAATAAGTAATAGCACACGCACTAGGATCCATCGTTCCTTGATCTTTACACGCATTTCTTAACTTCACTCTATTCTAGCATGTACTGTAGGTTTTGCGACATATTTTGAAAAAAATCACTTGAGCGTCAGAATATTTTAAGAATTAGTCGAGTATACATCAACTGAAGTGTGGTTCAAGCCAATGAATAATCGACAAATCACTGTCCATTCATGAACAATTATTGTTCGTGACGTCACAGGCGTATGCTAAAGGTCCTGAAGTACGATGGGAAGCTGATTCCTAATGGTAGTCCGGACTATTAGGGATGCACCACCCCGTATCACAGGAAGCGGTGACATATGCCCCGCACATGCTCTCAGACCACCTGTCTCGAGGTCACTTCGAGGGTCTCGAAGGTCGTTCATGGGAATGTCCACCTGGTGAGTTTTCTGGCCAGCGTTCCCCCGCACGAGAGATCTCCCGGTTCTATCCCCCTTCTCCATCCCCTACACCGGCTCATCTGTGACAAACACGGGTAACAATCGGCCTTTTCTACCTCTCCCCCGACCTCCATTGTTTGTTATAGGAAATGAGTCTGTAGTTCTCTCAGTTCTGTATTGGTGTAAGATTTGGCGGCGAATTGCTCTCTCTAATTTCTTAATCTCTTTAAAGAAACACAAGTTTTGAAATTCCAGCGCATGTAAATCCCGTGTACATAACACCTGTTTAAGGCGTTCGGGCGCCCGTCTGTGCAGACGACAGAACGTAGCTTTCGCTTGCTCGGACCAAACAAACGCTCGGTCTCGAATTCTTAGGACGGGACAGGCAAATGATAGAATCAGGCCTCCCTAACAGGGAGATTCCGACGGATTTCAACAAGTTAGCATCTTACTTGCATAATTTGGTCAAGCATTGGCGTGAACTTCGTGGCAGTTTGTCGCTGAAGCCACTAGATGTTGTGACGTTTGGTGGTAACACTTAGGTACTACAATGGCTTCGTCCTTAACATCAAAGAGACGCTGGGTTGATTCGAGTACCGCCGGTACGCTGAATCACCTCAGATCTGGCTGGGCATACGCATGCCCCTCGTGCCAGAAGCGTTAGAATTCTCGAATACGTGGATGATGCATCGGCTTTGTTGCGCAATTTGCGTGAGTTTGAGTTTGGTGTTTGTCATGGCGGAAGGCTATATTTTAGAAACTGTACTGTAAATAATAGAATCTGACTAGTGACTGAAAATATGAGCACCGATCCTAGCCACTGGGTCACTGTGACATCAGTCAGCTAGTAAGTCCCCTTCACCGGAATTCCCTCGAGTTTGACTGGATAGATGATTGTCTTCTTGGTTTAACAGTTAAATGAGTTTAGTTTTACGCCGCCTTTAGCAGTATTCCAGCAACACCTCGGCGGGGGACACCAGAAATTGGCTTCACAAATTGTACCCATGTGGGGAATCGAACCCGGGCCTTCAGCGTGACGAGCGAACGCTTTAACCGCTAGGCTACCCCACCGCCCCTTAACTGTAATTAATGGAGGTGTATGTCGATTGCTGTCATCAACATCGCAACTTAGGCTAAGGCTTAGTCTCTGAATATATATAATTTTGATAGTAACAAGCAAGCCCATTTATATTGAAAAGGAGCCCTAGGGAGACCAGAGATTCCTGAACCTGAGGAAATCTAGACTTGGGCTTTAGCACAGCAGAGAGGGCTTGGCAGTAGGGAAATTAATGTGGTTCAGGGACTGTGAGACAGACTACATCGCAACTATACTACTCCAAAGAAGTAAGGAACACCCATTCTTTCATATTATTATGACAATTAATCTGTCCTATGATGACTATAGTATTATGAAAGAACCGGGTGCTGTTAAGTTTCTTTCGAGTAGTATATATAATTCGTCGACATCAAAGACCTATCGGAGTATGACGAAATCACAGTGCGAGACACACTTATTTGCCATTTTGGATCCTCATCCCCATTCTTGCAGCTATCAGAACTTGTATCGATAGACTAAACAGCTGTATATAACACCCTAATGAGAAAACAGCGAAACGAGACACAGTGACAGTCACTTAACTTTAACATCTTCCCGTACCCATGATACCTCCCAACTTCTGAACGTCCAATTTCCTTTACGGGAGCATATATTTGACATGAATGGGGTGTGGGGATTGTTTTCAGAACAATCTATTTGTCCCCAGCTGTGTCCAACAAAGTTTTTATTGCCTGGCACCATAAAACAACTTGTTCATTTTCACTATTTACATACATGTTTTGCACAAAACAAATTATTCATTTTTCGCTGACAACAAACGATTTATTAGGGGCATATTTCTAAACAAATTTCTCATTGAAGAACCACCACCCACTCCTCTTCTCCCTTACAGAAATCTAAGGGATGCTCCTCATGCATATTAAAATTACCGTGCCTGAAACACATGTTTTGTATTTTGTACAACAGATACTGTGTCCCGGCCTGACCCAATAGCTCGGGAACAATGGCCTACAATGGTGGGATTATATAACCCTGTGTCTATCCATATTATTCATAAATCAGTTCAAAGCACAGCTGTAATAATCATGTGACGTAATACTGCATTGTTGACGTAATGCTCAGTGACGTATTTACAGATGATGACGTCATGCAGTCTTTCAATAATACTGCTGCATTAGGTTGTACTAGGTAGTTCACGTTTTCATATTTAGGAGCTTTCTCTCTTCTAACACGAATAATGAGTAAAATGATAAAAGTAAACAATCACATCAGTATATTTACAAACTCATATCAGCGAGAGCCTTTGTATTGCATAATTGCCTAATCAGAAACTAAAACACAACAAAGAGACGTTAACACCCATGTTTATGCGATGGGGAAATATAACCAACAAAATTGGTAGTTTGATGGTAATGTATTGGACACGGATGTCACATGTTTCGGACCTAAAGTTGAGTGTTTCGGCAACTGTTTTCCACCAAAGTACGGTTTGATGACGCATATATTAATGTTAATGTTAATATTAATGTTATACTTGTTTGGTCAATCTCAGATTCAGGCGTATGTTTTATTTTACGTGGCAATTTATATATATATTTATTCTCATTTGAAGCATTGTGTTGACTTAAGTGCCTTACGCTGATTCTATACTTTGGGAAGTCACACAGACCGTGAAACAAATAAGCCTAGCTCAGACCATGCAAGTTTAGAAATGTGTAGCCAGTCTAGATTACCACAGTTCCCGAAAATGAAGAAAGTCTCTGGGCCCCTGTTTATTATACCGCCATATAGCTGAACAGTGCTGGAGTGCGGCGTTAAACAACAACCAGCCAACCGTTTTATTATATTTTATAAACCGTTTTTTCTATCAAATATGTTCATTTCAGAGACTAGATGTTAGTCTATGATGACTGGGGCTTTGGTGCAATTTTTGACCAAGCCTTTTTCAGACTGCTAATGTATTTGAAGTCAAACAATCTTCAATATCCGTGTAACAGTAAATCCACATGTCCACGCATCCTTGTATCTCTGGTACAGGGACGCCCATACACTCTGACACAGATTAGAACATAACTTGTCCATGAGCCAGTGCTTGAAGGGGACATGACTCCCATCTCTCGGACAGGTGAGAGACCCGCACAGTGGGCGGTGTTTACATACGCGACAGGTAGACGCGCGTTAGCTCGACACACCTGACTTCGGCCAGCCTGACGGGCCGTACACCTGTGCAGACCTTGAGGTTCCGTTATTAAATGTGTGGTGTTGGGTCCGTGGCGAGGAAATGGCAGTTTTATGTAAATGACCTGCTTTGTTTTCTTATTCAACGTGTAATGGATCAATTGACATTCCAATGTCGGCATTCGTTTAACTACCATGCGCATCAGGTTCCGGAAAATTTTAAATTTAAATTTTCACTTAGTGAAAATGGCGTGGCTAATGGTTAAAGCGTCCGCTCGCACCCGGAAAACACCCGTTTTACAAAGCTATCGTAGCGCTACGACTGTCGTAAGTCTATGTTAACGTATAGGGGTATGGAGCTGCGATAGCTTTGTGACACGGGGCTCCGGGTTTGATTCCCCAAGTTTGTACTAAGTGTGAAGCCCATTTCTGGTGTCCCCTGCAGTGATATTGCAGGAATATTGCTAAACGCGGCGTAAAACTAAATTCACTCACTCACGTGGCAAACATATGAAACGTGGTAAAATATCTGGTCTTGGCCATCATCAGAATGAGACTCCATTTAGTGTAAAGGGCACCACTGACAAATCAGTGATGACACCGGGTGTCACATGCTCGCCCTTGTCTAGAACACCCGGTGGCATACTTGTCACCGCTGTTTTGCCTTTTACACCCCTTTGAGTTGGTTTCAGCAGATACTCGGTTCTTCTCTGGTGAAGGACATTTCAGGTTTACAATGTCTGTGAACACCTGGTGTCATCGCTGATTTTCAGTGAGCCATTCGGAACGTGTTCACCACTATTTTGTCTGCTACATACAAAGGAATCCGATTCGTCAGATAACGAAAACTGGTTAGTTTCTTGCGTCGACAATAGTCATAGAGATTATGAAAAAATAGGGAAATCTCAGAACTCGCCTTTGTTTAATTAATTTAATTTGTTATAACACGGATGAGGACTTGTGACCTATTTATTTTTATTTCTGCGTTGAAAACAAGCCTGCTGGGGAATTAGTTAAAATTTAACATTATTTGAGCCATATAGCGACGCAAGCCCCTTAACAAATGCTTTAGATAATAAACTTGGAATAAACATTCAAAGCCAACAATATGAATCAATGCCAACCACAATCTTTACATTGTCGACGTAAACAGATTGTCACGTCCAGGTAAAATATTCTCCCTTAAATGACTGACGTGACACGAAACTGTCACAATCAGGCAACACTTGCACAGGTAACAATGCTCAGCAGTCTATTCTCTATGGAAACGATTGCTACTTCTAGCCGACTCGGGTCTTTCTTCACTTCAACACCACATTAGTCCTACCTATCAACATTAGACCATGCGACAGCCTTTGTACTCGACTTTCGTTTTCTTGACGGCCAAGATTGATCGTAGTTAACTCGGGAACAACTCTCATGGCTTGTTAGTGAAGACTCTCATTGCCCACAGTAAATCACTCCATCCCTTTTTGAGATTTAGCGGCTACTGCAACAGGTTGGGAGGATGGCATTGATCCTTTTAGCGCGTGTTCCAAAGAGAGGACAAAAAGCATATTGACTGTGCCATCGATTAGTTTCCTTGTCATAAATAGGCGAATGTTGGTGCATTATATATGAAATTGACACCGTGGCTAATTCCAGGTGTACATTCAACGATATTGCCTTACTTCCCTTAGTTATCTCCCTTTGTCAGTTTCATATTTTCAAAACGTCTAAATCAGTAAATGTTTACATAGTATACCTTTGTCAAAAGACCGAAGGCATGCGTGGAGTTACAGTCTGAAATATTGTCAACGAAAACTTTAAAGTTTTATGTATTTTTATATTTATGGAAACGAAATTATTCAGGTTATGTATATTTCTGACTGCCTGACACTCCTTGACTGGGGGTGATGTCAGTAAGCACGCGCCACGTGCCCTGCTAGACCACCCTGCAGGTGTGTCGGTCTGCCACGTGAATTAACAAGTGCACTGCCGCTCAAAAGTTTCGATTCAATATTTACCAGTCACTATTATCAATAGGGTAAGATCATTATCACAACCCTCTCGTATATTTAACAGTACCGTTAATAACATACAACTAAATTATTATGTTCAGGGCTTACAATCACGAATTCTTAATACTCAATTTAAGCATTCATGAATTTCTGCTGATAGAGAGAGTCCCCTCCCAACTGATTGAGAAGGCATTGTTCGAAGGCAGCTGGATTTTCCGATCAATAGATCACTAGATTGTGTGGTTTGCATACAGCCAGCCCCAGTTGAAGGTGTTCGCGAACACCTGGTGTCATCACTGATTTTCAATGATCCATTGATGTACGTTTCACCGATATTTTGCCCATTACCTTCAATGGAATCTGTTTTGGGGGATAGTCGCTGTTCCTTTGACTAATGCTTATTTACAGTGTATCATAAATCACTTTAAAAATACTACTCAACATAAGTTAAAGGCACAGCAGAGTAACTGTAGCCAATGGGGTATTTAACTTCTTTTTGGTAGTTTATATTTAAACCTTACCTCTCCATGAACATACAATGCGTTTAGATAGTGGACAGATGTAATATTTGCTACTTTTGGGATTGCACTTTCTCAGTAAAGTACAGATTCTAGTACTTTTGGGTTGAATTCCGCCCGAGCTTCACACCCATACTCTCAGGGTGAGGCATCTAATCGCCTGAACACAAAGGCGAAAAAATGTTATCCTAAATAAAACATATGTCACATTTTACCACTTTCAAAACGACATTGTGTATTCTAGCTTTCAGGTAAGGGGGACGTGCCAAATTACACTTGTCAGAGAGGCAGACAAAGCACCTTGACTATCAGTTGTTAGGCCTACATTATGTGGAGTTGGCGGTGGCCGAGTGGGTAGGGTCGATGTGTGCTGGTGTGGAGGTTCGGATCCCGGACGGGACTCAACTCAAAAGGTAGTAGAATCTGTACTTTGCTGAGAAAGTGTTATCCCTAATTGTTAGCCTAATGGTTAAATTAGTCTGTCTCACAGTCAAACTAATTGTTTAACGCTGAAGACCCGGGTTCAATTCCCTACATGGGTACAATGTATGAAACCCATTTCTGGTGTCCCTCGCGGTGATATTACTGGAATACTGCTAAAAGCGGCATAATACCATATTCATTCACTCATTACAGTGGTAGCATGTGAACGTATCCAGCAAAACTTGTGCAACCCGTTATGAACACATACCAAGTTTAAGTCAATGTTCACCAGAAATAGTACAGAAATAAACTGTATATGAGAATGGCATCGGACATAATTTTTGGAACAGATTTGGAAATGGCTTCCAGATGTATACCATGACACGTTTTGAAACCTATATTAAGGCTGGGGATGACTCGGTTAACGCTGCTCGAACAACGTTAACGCAAGAGTCAAAAGACGCCATTTTAAAAACAACGAATAAACTGGAAAAACTTAAACGTTGCGAAATGAAGACTCCAAGGGTGGAGGATATTGTTCGATATCAGGGGAAGGTTAAACACATGAGCCACTTTCACTATCCTCCACCAGGTGGGGTAAATCGGTGGAAGGGGACTGGATATTAAACCATTATCAAATACATCACATGGATATACCTGAAATCTATAAGCTAAAAGTCTCGGGCATGTTTCCTTGTGCAGAATTTCCCCTTCCCCATGACGCCAAATTCCAGTGACATCGAGCTTGACGCCAATCCAGTCCTCTTGGCTTGTGTTGTATAGATAACAATGGACGTCTCAGAGGTCGTCCAGCTCTATACCCGGCCGATTTTAGGCGATTTCGGACCGTTCTTTTGGGCAAACGACGATGTGGAAACCCCTCTGTGCTTGACATGAATCGATGAAGTCTTGTGATCTGAGAAGGGATGAATCATCTGCAGGAGTTGTCACTCGTGGTTGATCTGAACACTGAAGATATAATTAACGTCATCAGTTTGCTGATGTTTTCTGGCCAGTCGGCTGAGAGTCGATGGATGACATCTAGCATCTCTTACAGTAGCCCTCAATGACATGCCAGCATTCCGCATACCAATAACTTGCCATCTTTGAGCAGCTGTCAGTTAAGAAGACACCATGTTTATCAACAACGAAATCAATTGATTTTCCAACTTATCGAGCTATACGAACAGTTTACTGAAACTTGATATTTGCTAAATGACGGTATTGCACGTGCTGCTCGCCTTTTATCGTAGCACGTGCATATCTTAAATCAATGTATGGTGCGCCCGAAGAGTTAAAATAACCCTACAAACAAACATAATAATATATGATATGAATATAATGGCTTTATTGGGTTAAAAATCTTGGGTGTTGCGATACTTTTGCTCATGTGTATATTTACTTGTGCATTGACTACGTAATACTATAACATTACTGTCTTTCAATACGTAGTATCGCAACTATACATGTAGTAGAGTAAGCTGTATGATATGTATCAAATGAGGAAGTATCTTTCTCTCTCTTTCTCTTTTCTCTCTCTCTCTCTTTTTTTTCTCTCTCTCTGGTCTATGCCATGAATCGAGGCGTTATTTCCTGCAATATCAATGGTCTAATTATGTCTGATATCAATTTACAAAATTGAGACGAATAATGTTTTGTTTTCAGCGAGCCATTTATATAATTTTCACCTCCATTTCGCAGTTTACTCCAAATGGAATCTGCTATTCTCCAGCGTCAATACTTCCTGTTTGCAAGTCATTGCTAAAACAGTGGTGCCCATCCTCTGATCGTTGAACCTATCCAGTCAATGTGGACTCGTGCAGCATGCGCATTCATCAAATTCAGGTGTTGCATGTGTTTGCTAGCACGTGCAAAACAAACATGTTATGTTACACAGCGTCACAACGAAAAAGGCGTGTTAACGATCTGTACGTGTGTCATTCCGCGTTAATTTTTAGAATACATGTAATGTGTTATATGTAACATTATTTTTTAAATTATATACACACACCAACATGTTATTCGGGTCCTTTGTTGGTGCTTCTTATGAAAAAAAATGTTTTCATGATAAATCTGGTTTAAATTGCTATTTAACAAGACGTATACCGCTAAAAATACCCCACAACTGGGAAGATGTGTGTTTCAACCCCCACTACATTTGTACTCAGATTTACATTGGTCATACGCAAATGTTCCATGGTCGTTACCTTCTGTTGAGTAGCATGTAATCGATGACCAACTTTTGATATAAACACAGATAGTCACATCCTACAGGCATACTTACGACATAATTGTCCAACGTAAACAATAAAATGCAAATATTTGAAATTTACGGTTGAAGGAAATTACGCAACGAATACCATCGAAAGCGTACAAACAGTTTCAATGTTAGCAGTCCAAATGCAAATCTCGCGCTCCGAACGTGAGGTGAACGCGCGAGCTCAAGTGATATTGTGGCTTTTAGCATGGTTCCCATTTCGCGTGTCTTCGCGGATCCCTACCGATTTCCCCACAATAGACAAATAATGGACCGGCAAACAGACCATCAAGAAAGTGTGTTTGGCTTGCGCATCCCAGTCAATACAACAGGTCTCTGGAGTCGTGGACACCACAAAGGCAAAAGGACGCGGGTGATTGGGCCAACATTCCATTTACGTTGCCACTATTTCGTTAATGTTACCGGTAAACCTTTGGCATTGTCACAGTTAGAACAATGACGGACTCAAACCATTACCCTGCATCACCCCTGTCTAACACGTCCGTACCGCGAACATCAAAACACTTACCTGTCTCCCCTTTAGCACAAAACACCTGATCAAGGAGATGAAGAAAATTTCTGAAATTATTGTTTATTTGATGCTGGTGGATGATATTTATTTCAGGATTAATGTCTATTTGGAACATTTTATTTAATTTGTGAGAACCTCTCGAATATGTCCGATTCTTTGCCTTGCTTTGTTGATTTCTCTTTTGGCCTCCCTATTGTGTTTGAGATTTGTTTTGGCAAAAAGCAGGTAAAATTGAACGCTGCAGGTGAAAGATGAAGAGACACCTGTGCGGTTTTGTATGGAAGACTGTTCGGGACACGAGGCGTTGGCACAACCACCTGCCTGCGCCAGATATCTATCTACCCATGCATTGGGCGCTTTGCTTGCTCGACATGTGTAATTTAATTTGTACATTGAGGACAGCTATCATTTTCCACTTATAATTCTTTCTAGGAGCTAATAACAGATTACTAGAATAACTACCAAGCTTTCACATCTAAAGCAGCTACACGCTATACTTGGTCAGCATCGGCTTGGTGCGCTATAATCAATCATATAGTAAATGGCTAAGGGCTATATTTAATTTTGTCGTTTTTAGCGCGGTCGTAATGAAACATTTGATACAATATCAGGATTAAAAGGTCCATGGATTTTTTTATTATTTATTTGTCGGGGAACGACATTGTGTAAAGCTGGCTTCAGCTGTTGAATATACACGGGCTCTTTGTCCTGTAAGTTTCCCAATGCTAATACAGAGTTATGTGTTTCCCAATAACCAGTTTTAATGTTTGCAAACACATCGTTACTGCTGAATAGTTCATTTCAGCGTCTGATTAAAATCGTTGTTCTACCGCAGCATTATGAATGGAGAGAAGTCATATATGTAATTAATACCATGTAACTGAATTTTCATTTAGGAACCTTGCGGTATAATATTTAAATATTGTTTTCTTAAATTTATTCACATGTGTGTGCAGCCCATTTCTGGTGTCCCCCGAGGTGACATCGATGTAGTGTTGCTAGCATCGTATAAACACACTCTCTTGTTCACAGATAAAGAATAATATTTTAAAATGATATTGTCATTCATAAACGTATTATTGTTGCTGAAGAAGGCGTGTCAATACCTCGGGAATATTTTATGTAAGACATATTCTTTCAGCACATTCATTCACAGGCTTTTAAGCAGTGAAAACTTTTCCCAGTTGTCAAGCTTTTATATGAGGTAATGTGAATTATTTAATAGTTTATTCACTAATAATTAGCTCTAACCACTTTGAATTGTTGTGATGAAAGGAGGACTTTGTCAGGATTGTGCTTTACTTGGGGAAGATTGCAGGATAAAAACACACTTACGCAGGTAGACGTTCGTTACCATGGTTTTCTACACTTTGAAACATTATGTCACAAAGCTTAAATGTGATTGCAAGTAGGGTCAGCAGCGATATAACAATACTGATTACTTGCGGCCATACCGTGTCCCATTATTTGAAAAATAAAATAGTCCACATTCTGTTTTGAACCAGTTAAAATGCATTGTCATCCATAAATATATTATACATCGAGTTTTCTGATTTGTGAAAGTTAAGACAACAGCAATTGAAATAGACCTGTTCCCGTGACAAGATCTGAGAAAATCTGTGGATACAGTATAGGGAACCGGTATAGGGAAGGTTATTATCCCACCTTGTTAATCTGGATTTTTGAGATGTTAACGAAAATTACAACTTTATGGAAAACAACTTCTTGTGTATGACCGGTGCCACCAGTGGGGCAGGTATGATACGCTCACCTTTTCGCGAACACCTGGTATCATCACTATTTCATTGTGATTCATAAACACATGCTCTGTCATCGTATCTCATGGTGACAATCACTGGATTGTCTGGTCCAGACTTGATTTGTTTGCAAACAACATCATACAGCTGCAATGCTACTGGAACAAATATCTGCTCATGATATAGTCACAATTTCACAATCGACTCTGCTTTTGGCAGAGATTTCTTATGAATGTGGAAAGGGTTTTGTCGCTTCTATTTGGTATAGAGACACATTTCCGTGTAGATTCTTACACTGTTATCACTTTTATCTTGATAAAGTTGATAAGCTGGTGTCCATAAAGTTGTAATCTTTGTAATTGACTTCCCAAATTCTAACTTAATTGTTTTAGAGACTAAGTCAGCAATAAGAGAAACCCGGACAGTTTTGTTGTGAAACATGATTCCACTTGTTGTTGTTGATAATCCATGTGGGGTCAAGGTCACTCATCTGAAATTCCTAGGGTTGTATTAATATACACACAAAACCCACCATACCAAAAGGCTTGTGGGGTTTCACAGTTTCGATTTAACCTGAACTTACAATCTGTCCATAAATATCAAAGACGCTAATTTGTTATAATTAGCTATTAATTTCCTCACAATCAAATGAGTCGCTGTTCCATTCCTTTTGTATCCGTGTCACTATTCCATATTCTAGCACTAACAATTGTTTTGATAGAATATTATATTAAATTTAATATTTTTGGTATTATGATGCCAAAAATGTGCAGATAATGCCAACGAGTGTGTCACTGTTACCTGTGCGAACCGGCCTTGAGTAGTAAGTACATATTTCTTAAAAGTCCTGGCACTGTTATGAGTCGTAGTTTTCCACAACCAGTTTGTATGTGACAGATGATTTATATGTGAATAACTGATCCCCGTTTTGCACTTGGACAAATAGAACGGAAACATCCCCTTCTGACGTACACATAGGAGTCATGTCACTATTCTTTACTTGTCTATCCCGCACCTGCTTGATTGAAAGGTGATCAAAGATCAATGGAATTGCGACCTCAGGAAACCCCGAGCTACCTGTGCCAACCTTCTGGTATGAGGGGGTTAGACAGGGGTTGCCCAGGTGAGCGAGAGGTCCTCACAGAGCTATGAGACAGGTAGATCGCGATTATTCTACATACCGCAAGGTATTATAGGCTGCGTTTGGTCGAATCAGATACGTTATGTTTCCGAGCTCACACACTTAATTCTTGTTATCTAATGTCTGTTCTATCGAAATGTGTCTATATTTCTCTTGTATCAGCGTCCGATAAAGATCGGGATTAACGATACGATACTGTCTGTCAACAGCATTGTTGACGATTCATTTTCTACTATATGCAACTTGAAATGATCAGCAATAGTTTTGCATTTCGGTTTTCATTAACTCGAGAACCGGTTTTCAATTGTTTTAATTCCTCTTGGCCTTAAAGTGTTTTGTTTTAAAAACAGCTTCAAGGTTTCATAAGAACGGTGCAATTTGGATCGCCTAGTGGTTACAGTGTTTGCTCCTCCCGATGTGTTTCCGGGTTGAATGGCTCCACGTGTACAATGTCGAGGTGTAGATGGAATGTCGCAAAAGCGGCATAAAACATATCTCACTCATTTTACGTCCACCACCTTTTTATGTTTCCAATGAGGTGTACATTGCTTGCGCAAAGTAAACGATGAGTGGACAGCCAGTGGACAGGAAGCGGATGTTCATACGAGTTTTAAGGCATGTGAAAAATATTGCTGCAGCATGAATGTGGCGAGACTGTCGTATCTTCTTGGTCTGGTTACCTTGCAGTTTGAAGAGATTGAATAATCAGCCTCGACTGTCTGCCGAAGCAGATACCATCGGGCGAAAAAGTCACAATAATTGTGATTTATATGAATGCATTCTTCGTGATTGACTGGCTTAGGTTCCTGCCCATATCCCTGCCTGAGTTTCTCCAAGGGCAGTCATACCTCCGTTGAGAAGTTTGGAAAGGTAAACAGCTGCTAAAATTCTGTTATTACCTACTGATTTGAACATTTAACTGAAGGAACACGCTCATGTTGATTGTGTATTTGCCGAAATATGCATCATCTCAGGAACAATGTCCTAAGAAATGTTTTCAAATGATTAATTTCAGTATAATTCAGACTGATTCAGAAACTAAATTTAGACAGCGTCATATTTTAAAGTTTTAAACATTTCTGTTCATCTGGTGATACCGGTTGGACAGAGTATGGTTGCCCTTTTCGCGAACACCTGGTGTCATCACTGATTTTCAGTGATTTATTGAATATAATTTTCACTGCTGTGAACCCAACAGAATTCGTTCCTTTAGTCAAAACTGGTTACTATTTCACTGACGTCCTATATTTACAAATAAATGAAAGGATCTAAAACGTTGAATTTATTGATATATTTTGAAACATGTGTAATAATATACCTTGACAGTACTAGATAAAATTCTGGGTCTATTTCAATATGAGTCATGTTTATTTAGCATGGTCTAAAACAATATTCCAAAAGATGAAATACGGGTGTTACTCTCATATCTTATGTCGGTAAAACTTTCTTTGATCCAAGCGAAAAGTGAATTTACGATATGTTAATACCCATTCACAACAACAACTCAAATCACTTATAACAAAGTAGAACAGATAAATGCCTCTACATTCAGACAGGGTCAACAAAACGCACCAGTGGCATGCACGGTCGCCGGATACAAGATGATTGACAGGTCGGCATTTCACCTCAGGTGAGTCGATCAATAGAAACAGGTGCAGCGTTCAGAGCAGGTGTTATCTGGGTCTGACAGAGTGGGGAATAACGATATAGGGATCTATGGTCGTCGGAACACTGTGTTTGTTTCGACAGTATGTGAGACGTGTTTGGAGTCGGTACACCTGTATCCCTGACCAGCTAGTACAGCAACATGGCACGCACCTTGTGGGTGAGGTGGGCGATGCTATTAACAAAATCGAACTTTCGATAATACAACGTAAAATATATTTCTTGTATATTTTTTTTCTTGAAACAAATTGTATTTGTATGCGATATTAGCTTCTTTAAATGTGTGAAACCAAAATGGAACATTAAATATTATGTTAAATTTGTGAGATAAAAATATAGTGTTAAATGGGTTTGCAATCTTCTCATAAAGTTTACTAAGTTGTATCATCAAAGTACATGTAGCGTTGTCGAACACTTAATTTCGGGTCACTTTTTAATGTTTTCTGGGGATGGCAAACGTTCTCACACGGCTCAGATTACTGCAGTGTGTAGATTCTGTTTTATCTTACTGCTGTTTATATTATCTATAATTATTGACGTATTTTACATATCTGCTGAAATTCTATTCCATCGCCCCACCGAGTACACTTAGATACTTTATTGTGCACAATATCACAGCAGGCGTAGTGGCTTGGGTTTGTGTTTTGGAGAAATTAGAACAGCTGATTGGTGAAAAAAAATATTGAACAAGATCGGAGAGTATTCGACAAAAAAGTAGTGGACAATATTTCCAAATAATATTGTTAAACACTATCCATCTAATAATGGCTTTAGAGCTCTCTTAATAATATTGTCAAAGTGGCTATCAGTGGTCCTTTAATCTACCATTTCCGGATAGTTCCGTCAACAATTCCAGATCTTCCCAGAAATATACGACCCATATATGTGAAGACAAATCGAAGCAAGGAAAGTAACTGAATCGTGATATATACATGTTTCTATATCGATGCAGCTTCATCTTAAGGCGGGACAGAGATGTGCGCGTAAACTACTGCCGTAACTTCAAAGTCAAGTGTTAAACGTTACAGCATAATTTCATTTATAATAAAAATTATTTTATTTAATGTCATAAATCATTTTAAACATCATTTTTTTATTTCTTGGTTAGAAAGTACACTTATAGTGTATCAACCCTTTCAGCCCCAGAGCCTTGACAACATAACCAAGTTGATATATGCATTATTTTCTAATCAGATTCAAGTTGAACATACTTCTGTGTTATGTTATATACTCATGCCAATAATGGTTGTCACCCCCTCCCCACCCCAACCCCCACACACCCACCACATTCTCTCCAATTAAAAATTGAAGGGGTGACAACCATTATTGGCATGAGTATATTAACAATAGAGGCCCCGTGAATGACGATCCCACGATCAGAGCGGGATTCAGTTATATGCATTGAGAGAGAGAGAGAGAGAGAGAGAGAGAGAGAGAGAGAGAGAGAGAGAGAGAGAGAGAGAGAGAGAGAGAGAGAGAGAGAGAGAGAGAGAGAGAATTATTTTATTATTGTGTCACGCAGATGTTTACATAATATATAAAATCTTCTGTATCACATATGAAACATCTGCCCGGCCTTTACAGGCCTACGAGACACATAAAATCCATAAAACAATGCATAGATAAAATATATCCCTATACACACATAGTAAAACTTAGAGATAAGATGGATGGTGTAATATCATATGTTATAATAATTTTCTTCTTTTAAACATAAGTAACACTGAAGCAGCTAAGGAATATACTAGGTTATCACATTCCATAATAAAAATAGTCTGGTCGACAGGAGTCATCAAGCTAAACAGAGGGTTAAGAGAGCGTGCCTTTTGCCATAAAACTGACCTTATATCGGAATATATATTACATTTCGATAAAAAATGGACCTAGTCTTCAACTGCTCTATTCTTACAATATATACATAGTCGTTGTTCAAGAGGGGTTTTAGGCCGTGAGAAACGACCAAGTTCAATCTCCAGAGGTAAAGTTCCACAGCTGGCCAGGATACTTCGTTGAGAACTATTGAAAATAGTGCGGGCATATGTTGATACTGATAAAGAGGTCTTAAATAGCCGGAAGGTTCGTAGTTTGTTGCCGTTACAACAGCCAGTATCATCCCATAGTTGTGAATACCAGTTAGAATAATCAATATCAAACAACTTCTCTTTTATGAAAATGAAATCCATTGGTGAAATACGCAGCATGTCAACAAGAGGTAAATCCAAAGAGATCAATAATTGTAAAACTTTGTTATCCCATGACTTACGGAAGGACAATGACCAGTTGTGAATATTTCTTATAATACTATTGAGCTTAAAAGATTGTAGGCGCTTCCAATAACGGAGAGATTCAATACGATGTTTTGTGAGCTTAGAAAACCAACCCATCTCGCCTCGGGGTGTTACGACCTACACCCAAAAAGAAACGACATGCCCTATTTTGGATTGATTTATACGACTGAATTCACGTGACCCCCAAACAGCAGAGCCATACGACAGTATTGGTTGAACATATTATTTGTAATAATAGATCATGTTTCGGCTTGGTGATTGTCTGGAGAGAGTGAGAGAATGTGGTTTTAAGCCGGAATACTCTGCCAGGGGACACCAACTGGGATACATACACACGTTAGGATTCGATGCCACACTTACACAAGGCGATTTCAGTCCAACGTAATATAGAGCGTCAGTCTTAGCTATCCCGTGAAACCAATTCCATTTGGGGTAGAAGTACTATCCCGTGAAACCAATTCCATTTGGGATAGAAGTACTATCCCGTGAAGCCAATTCCATTTGGGGTAGAAGTAAAAATAGCTGGGAAAATCATATGAATGGATCACTGAAATTTGCCTGGAAATGGAAGTACAATGTATGCACGCTACACGGCAGTACCCCCGCCATGCGACGTAAACAAACCCGACAATCAACACATCGATGGACAGGAAAATCCAGTTAGATAATTTGGGGTGAAAACTTCTGTGTAGAAGTACAGAGATTCCGATGCTTATAAGTGAAGAAACACGTTTCGGAAATTGATTTGTTTTGCAACACATTGGGGGTCAGTTTTAATGTCGCGGAATAACATGTCTTTGAGCGTAGTTACTTATGCCAGCCAATGTTAAAGTATGCTAGTTACATTCACCTTAGAGTTAAGACGGAATAGGAATAGACGGAACAGCTCATGCTGTTGATCACTGGATTGTCTGGTCCAGACCGCCGCCATATAGCTGGAATATTGCTGAGTGCGGCGTAAAACTAAACTCACTCACTCACTCATGACAATATATGTTTTGATCCACTGTACTTCGGAAGAGTATTTGAACATTTACTTCCATTATTTCATTTGGCCTGTATAAAAGCTAAACACAGTTTGTTAACGTTCCCCTCGGTGCGTCTGACCAGTGTGCAGTGTTGGGACACAGTTGAGACTCCAACACGGGAAAGGGTTTTAGAATCTCGAGTTGCGGGACATTTGACTACGCAACACCTGTCAGCCCTTGAAGAAATTATAATACGGTATGAGGTACTCAAATACATGTGTAATGAAATCAAAAGATCGCGGTCTGAAACACCCTCTCTACCCCTTCCGTCACAGCGTCTCCTTTACAATTAATAGCGATATCACTGGTTGATAAACGGAACCCAAACCACCGATCAATCGTGAAGATATATTCCAATGTTTTTCGGATATCGGATCGGAAATGCACGAGCATGTCCTCGAAAGCTGAGCGGCTGGTCGTTGGCATTGCGCCTGCGCGTTGACAGGTGATGTAAAGCGCGCGCAAGTTGGCAGCAGACGACACCGTGTTTACCGCGCGCAGGTGCGAAACTGGCAGATGGACAACCTGATAAGACCGTGCAGGTGAAAAGAAAACAGTTTGGATCTAGCAACCTGTCCTAGGAAACGCTTTAAGGGGATTTGAGAGGCGAGATGTTCAGCTGATGTAAGCCAAAATTGGCGAGTAGGGCTTCATGTTGAGACATTAAGACATCAACTTGTTACTGCTGCGTTTGAACGTTTCCAAACACAAATCTGCAATTGGGAAAACTGTCCAATTATACGGAAGGATTAAAACATGCTTCTATTGAAGTATGGATTTCTAAACAAAGAATTTATTCATTGTGATGTTTGTTTAGATCACTAAAAGAAAACAACAAAACAGTTTTCACTTAAGATTAAAAAACCGAGTTTAAGTTATTCAAAAGTTAATAGGAATGTAAATATGAGGCTTGTGAAAACCTGGCACATTTTCTAGATTCTCAAGCTCTTTATTCCGGTGTTGGGCGTCAAAATGCAGTTTGTCGAAGATATCCGACAACAGCATCATACACGTGAAATATGAAATGGTTGATGTACAACACCAACTGCTGAAGCAGAGAAAGCTGTCAGGACGAGGCAGACGGGAAGTGACCTTTGACTCTTATCAACGCAAACGCTTTTGATGAATTCATTAAACTTGAAATCATTATACTGAAAAATACACTGATTAATAAACTAAGAAAAGAAATTATTAGAAATATGAACAAAGAATCCTAAAATGTACGTCTATCCTTGTCTGTAATAAGTTTGTACTCCGATACAATTTATTGTTCTCAAACACTCTTGCAATAACACTGAGTGAAATTCATCCGCGCATGTATCCGATATTTCCACTAATTAATGTATAGGTTACAACAAGCCTATCGTTATTTGATATGAAGCGGTTCTGTTGTAAACCGAGCTTACCTCAAATACAGCCCAGTCCTCTCATAACAGGATCGCTCCACAGATCCTCTACACAGATCAAAGGTTACTTGTCTACTCATGAATAATGACGTCATTAATTACAGATGTAATGAAGTGATTACGTCATCAAACGTCTACTAATTGACAGCAGGCAGCGGAGGCGATCGGACGCGGCTGAAATTATGTCGATTTCACGGATGACGTGAGATGTTGGAAGCCATCACGTGACTTATTATGTCAATTGCCAACCTGTTGTTTTTGTCAGTGGGTCGAGAGGAGAACGGTATTCGATAAGCTTCTTACTCGTCCATATCATTCGCCGAGTCATTAGCGGAATATTTACATGAAATTAGTTTGACAAATTATGGATATTGACAAACGAGGTTAATTTCACGCTGTGTCGACTTTGTGAAAAAGTGAGAATTTCTCTGATTATATTACAACATCTTCTGGTTTGTTGTGGTAAAGTTTCATTCGTGCGCTTACTCAAAACCTTCGTTTCTTGGGAACTAATTATGAAACATAATTAAACATTAATTATAAAGCTTGCCCCTATATGTCACATAAATCATGTTTACGTGTGCTTTGCAGTGTCAATAAACAACAGAAAAGAGTAAATTCCATTTCATTTTAAAATGTTTTCAAACATTTTTGGTTCAAAGCAGCATACAAATTACTAGCTAATATTTGTAAAATGTTAAAACGTTAACCAGACCAATCTAGTATATTTTGCTAAAAAAAAAATCAATTTTAACATGATTGCCACCGAGCTACATGCTCGTGTTTATACAATGTCTAATAAATGAGTTGCTAGGTAACAACAGATTATCCTAAAACACGAAATTTTACGTTCCTCCTAAAAATGATTTGCCTGTTTCCTTTTCTTCAATGAAGGGTATCGTAGTTTATTTTTAGACAGCTCAAATTGGGCACGCGTCCCGAACTTTGAATGGAGTATTATAATTCGGGCTGTTCATCTAGCCCTTAATAGGGACTCATGTCCCCGTAGTGTGGCACGAGGGATGAGGGACAATACCCCCGTCCATACCCCTCAGTAACCCCGGCACGCGACACCGAACAACAGGGTATCCTAAACACCAGACGCCGGGTGGATATAACTTTACAACGGGTGGGTCACAAAAGCCAGGAAATTCACGGTTAAAGTGCACGCATAGAATAAAGTACGGGGGATGTTCCAATATTTGTTAAGGCCTCTGGTTACTTTGTTATCATATGCCCTTTGAAGTTTCTTCTGGGATATAGTGAGAGATACTGTTGAGATACTGTTTATCAGATATATGTTTTGTTTGCCGATAGATGTAGTTTTATTATATACCATATACTTTTATTATGAGTAGATCTATTGGATGTTTGTACCTTTTATAATATATTCATTTGAAAATAATAAATGGATGAAAATCTGTATATTTGTATAAATATATCAGTTGGATGTGCTTTTATTATCGCATCTTTGTTTTCAAGTCTCATTTGTGTCGTTTGAAATATGTAAACTGAGATTTCTGAAATATGCTGATTCTCGCGAATCATGTTTCCATGAATTTAACTCTAAATTAACTCTAATTCTGGAATGGTGTTGTAGACTTTTAAAATATATTTGTTTTACAAAATAGAACTACAAATTCGTGATATTCCGGCATTTAATGCCAACAGCAAAATTGCTGAATCGGCTGTCCTGTTGCCAAGTAACTGAGGCGGACGCGGGGCTAGTGGTTTAACACCCCCTTCAGCTTAGTTAAACTAGCCATAACGATTAATTTATGAACAAATAATAGCAGGTCGTATAGGGAGGGTTTCACCTGTCTCGCGAGGGAGGGGCAGGCTTTGAGGGTAGCGACTCACCTGAGCGTACACCTGCCCGTACGCCGCGCTAATATGGCACTGTACAAGGCTGGCATGCGCCCGGCTCTGTCACACTCGTTCAACACTCGCTTCCAACCCGATACCCGACACTGAACGCGCGCGCGGGGAACAGGTGAAATGGGGAAAACTAACGCCGGGGGAGTGACGGGGGTGGGGGAGGGAGAAAATAACACAGTACAGATTCATAGCTCCGAGACATTTGAATTTTATTTTGTTTTGGTTTCTATGAACCAACAATACCTGACAAATGCTAAGGCAAGGCGGTGAGGTTTGTATGGTAAGGACATCTGTGGTAAAGGTACAAGTATTTAGGAGATTGGGAGAACGCTAAGCTCCTTATTCTGATCAAAGGTAGCGCGTGAGGTGAGATTTTTGGAAATTTGTAATAAACTCGCGTCATACTCTGTAATTAAACCTGTTATGTATGCTGCAATTATGATAAAATATTCGTCCTGACAATACCGGGTTTCAGTCATTGAAGGAGTGTTTGTGCTTTTCCACCTGCTGGGGTCTGTGGTTCTGCCATGAAGTAGTGACTCGTTGTTATTGAATACATCTGTGTTTTTCTAAATCATGCCTGTCACCAATAATGTTTATTTTAGAAATATTTAATCAAAGTTTAAGTGGAATGCTGAAAACATTTTTTTATTAACTTTGGAGCAGTGCGCACTAAAGACCAGTTAAAGACCTTAATCGGCATATTGTTCCTAAAAATGGTAACCCTCTCCCCCCCCTGCCCAAATGAAATTGTTATTGTTCCTAGAAATCTTAGACATATGCAAGATCATTACGTTAGATATATTTCAAACATATGCAATAATTATATTCCGGTGTTATTTGAGATAGATATATAATTCTATGTCTGAGAGATGTGAGACATGCAATAATTATATACGTGTTATATATATGTACATACATGTATGACGATTATATGTCTGAGAGATTAGAGATATGACCCATTAGGGTGTTTCAGTTTCTAGCTTGTTCCTCGGCTTGGTGTTTTACAGGAACATTAGGGTGTTTCAGTGTCTAGCTTGTTCCTCGGCTTGGTGTTCTACAAGAACATGAGTTGTCAAGCAAATATCATACCAGTTATGACTAATAACGTGGTGGTTACTTGGGCAAATGTGAAACTGAAACGCCTTCCTGCCTTTTGTATCAACGATTCGTAACTGATTGTAAAAAAGGTGGAGATAAAACTCATGTTCATATTGTTTAATAGTTTTGCATACTACGTTAGTACCTGTAGTATCAAATCATTCCAAATCTGAATGTTTCTTGTTTTTGTTGTATATTTAATATATTTCGATATTTAAATATAACTTGTCCGATCCAGGGCCTAGATTTTCGAAGCTCTCTTAGCGCTCAGATAGTCGTAAGTGCCATACATTAACGTTAACTTACGACTATCTTAGCGCTAAGAGAGCTTCGAAGATCTAGGCCCAGGGTTAGAGCAATATGTTTCTTATGATGGCCTACTGTTATATCTGCTCGGAAGACTCGTTACTTACTGGGTCAGCTTCCACAAAGCGATTTCAGTGCTAAAGCGGTCGTAAAGGTGTGTTAAGAAATGGGAATTACGGCACCCTGAGTTCTATGGTCGCTTTCGGGAGTGGAATCCAGGTCAATACGATCTTCATGCAATGAAAATAGTTTTACCATTGGCTTTTTCAAAACTCCGGTCATAATTTGCATCCGAATAAAGAACCAGTTTGTTACATGGGGCATTAATGCGTCTCTCGCGATCCTCCTCGAGTGTTACTGTGTATACGTGAAACAGTGCTGATATGGTTATATCTTTTCCAAATCTGTTTCAACGTAGTCTTAATGCTACGGTTGTTGTATCTATCTCTTTAACAGAAACATATATAACTGATGGGTAAAAGAAAGTTTTCACTTGAAAAAAAATCATTTGACCCAAAAGTTACAAACTTTATCAACACTATGATAACACCTTTTCAAACGTACGGTCCAACACACAACTATGATAACACCTTTTCAAACGTACGGTCCAACACACAACTATGATAACACCTATTCAAACGTACGGTCCAACACACAACTATGATAACACCTATTCAAACGTACGGTCCAACACACAACTATGATAATACCTATTCAAACGTACGGTCCAACACACAACTATGATAACACCTATTCAAACGTACGGCCCAACACACAACTATGTTAACACATATTCAAACGTACGGTCCAACACACAACTATGATGCTCGTATCGAAAACTCCGCCGTCGTCTTGTTTTATTATCGGCCACCATCAAATATTTGTGTATACTGTTTTCCCAGGCAATTTAGCACTAGTACTATGGTCGTTAAGTGAGTGAGTTAGGTTTTAGCATCATTCCAGCAATATCACGGCCTGGGACACCGGAAATGGGCTTCACACATTGTACTCATGTGGGGAATCGAACCGGGGCCTTCGGCGTGACGAGCGAACGCTTTAACCACTAGGTTACCCCACCGTATGATCGTTAAGTGGGACGAGACATTTGATCTAGGAATCACAGGACAGGTATTTGGGAACAGACTGATGTTACTAGAAGAGCGGATTCCTGACAGAACCGATTTGCAGTGATGCCCTCCCTCCATCCCCCTTTCGCTGTTGTCCCAGATACCTCTAAAGGGGAATGGTTGGCTGCTCGTGTACTTTCTTCTTTAAGGGAATTTAGAAGCTGGTATGATGAACGGGAACATTGTTTATGGATAGACAACTTTTCTATTCCAACAGATGTGACGTTTCGGCAAGTGCTTGATAACGGTGTTAGCATTAAAGCCGAAACGTCGCATCTTTTGGAATAAAGACGTTGTCTTTCCATAAACAATGTCCCTCCTCAAGTCCTAGCGTTTCATGCATGACCAACTCGTTTTATTCAGGGACAAGCCGAATAGCTACTTGTATTTTACGAAGAGGGCGAGTGTTGACGAATGCTGGTGACGGTGTGGTCGTTCCCTAACGAATCGGTAATCATTATTTCAACCTCTGGTTGACCAACTCCGTAATTTAAAAGCTGGGTAACCTAAACTATAAAATTGCTTAAAACCATTCATTCGTTGAAACTTTACTCGGAGTATAAATTTCACTGACAAAACTAAATTTCCACATAAAACCAGAAGCCGAAATACGTTCTGTAAATCGTGGCTCATTTAGAAATCTACATGATCGATGGCATTACACAAAAATAGTTTGCCGAAAACAGATATACCACATGTGAACTTGCACACCAGCAGTGAAGTGATACTGCCTGATTCCATCAACCAGAATGAAATAAAGAAGTGAGTTATAGAAGTAGAACCAGGCACTGCCTTGCACTGTGAACTTAGAACTGTACACCATGGAGTGTGTCTGTGTCATGAGGGTGCTCCTGTCAATGATTAATGTCAACTTATGACATATAATGACATAGGATGTAAATACGAGTTTGATAGATCGCTCATCTCCCTTGGTTGAAACTAAGGGTGAGTGAGTGTAGTTTTACGCCGCTTTTAGCAATATTCCAGCAATATCGCAGCGAGGGACACCAAAACTGGGCTACACATATCTGGGAAATGAACCCGGATATTCGGTGTGACAAGCCAACGCTTTAATCACTAGGCTACCACGTCGCCCCTGAAACTTAAGGATTTCGTGTAGCATTATACTGCTGGGCAAAGCGAAAGATTCACTCGTGTCTAATAGTAGAAAAAATGGTTATTGGATGGTAACAAATTTATAGTTGCAGTGTTCGTTACATTTTTATAATTTTCGTAATTTTCTTGGTCGACTCGAGTGTTTACTTTCCATGCCCGGCAGTGTATTTAATTATTTCTGGTAACCTTAAAGAAAAGCAGATTATCTTATCAGAAACGTTTGTGCAAAAATACGAAATAAAAAAAGACAATATTTAGGCATCAATATTTTAATAATACTTATAATGTCAGTGGTAACCGTACCAACATCAGGAAACATGTGAATTGAGAACTCTTTGGCACATGACAATTTCACAAGCAATAAAATCTTCACTATAAAGAACCAGCCGCGGACAGTGTCGGAATGTAGGCGGTCAATGTCGTCGCGGCTGACCGCTCGTGCAACTGTGTCCACTGACCGTGACGCCCCCGTGACATGATTTGGCCCCTCCGATAATACGTGTAACATATGGGGTACAAATTGAAAAATACTAAAATGCTGCATTTATTACAATTATTGCCATGGTTACTACGTTGTAAATAAGAATATTGATGTAAAATGGTTGTATGATAAAATGTAAATCTTTTGGTAAAAATAAAGAGTATTGTATCCAATGCTGTAGTCAATGCGCCGATAAACTGAGTGAATGGTGTAAGAATACTATGATATCTTATACTGATAGTCGAATACTCTATCAGGGCTCATATCTTGAACAATAACGCCCCTATCGGGTATATTAATAAATACGTAGCGATGACTGGTAAACTTTCATGACCTGAGATCGGCTTCGAGACAGACTTGGTCTGCGAGACTACAGGAATAAATAATATGGTAAATGCAATAAATGTAATACTTTAGTTGACAAGAACGCGACGCTGTCAGTTGATAAATAAACATTATACTGACCAAATAAATAAACATCTGTTATCTACAACAATATGGTTGCATGTTGTACATGCACAGCACTAACAGAACAACAGAGTCACTTTCTCATCTTTGTGTCATTGTAACAAGTGTCACTGAACGCATGAATCCATGACGTTGCTGCACAAAATGATGACGTCATAGTATGAACGATGACGCCATAGCACAAAATGATGACGTTATTGAACCATGGGCCCACAACAGCCGTCCTCGTGTTTCAACAGCAAGGACATACGTGAGAATGTCTTAGAGCAGGATCTGCAGCTGTATTTCTTGACATCGGAGTGGGTCTGGAGATGTGCCCTAAGGTTGGATCGGTCTGCGAACGCCCGACCACAGTGGGGGCAGGAGAACGGTTTCTCCCCGGTGTGGGTCCTGATGTGCCCCTGGAGCAGCCAGGGTCGGGAGAAGGCCTTGCCGCACAGTTTACACTTGCAGGGCAGGGTGTGAGTCCGGATATGCATCTTCAGGGCACCAAGCGACACATACGTCTTGTCACAGTATTTGCAGTTAAATTCTTTCTTGATCTGCGAAGTACAGTGGAATTGTTTATGTTTGGATAGTCCGCTGAAAGTGGAATAACTTTTCTTGCAAGCATCACACTGGTACCTCACGGGTTCGTTCTCTTTGCTTTTCTTCTTGTCCGAGAGGGATAAGTCCATATCTGAGGGCACACTTTGGGCTTTTAACCCGGGATAATTCAACACATTGTCAAAAGGGGCTTTAGAGAGCCGTGCACCCAAATCCATCCCCTCCATAACCCGGTCGTCAAAAACCAATTTCCCCGTGTCGGCGGCAGGTGGGGAGAAATTGAGGGGATAGCGTAGTCCGTGGAGGTACGGCGGAGGGGGAAGCAGGTGGTGGGTGCCTTTGAACGCTGAGGGGACGTCCGGGTAGTGCCGGTAGGGGAAAGGGGACTCTGCCAGCGGTCGGACAACGGGGGGTGCAGGAAGGCCATTCATGAACCGCAAGTTGAAAGGCAGTAATGACGGGTGGTGGTGCAGGCTCCCGAACATAGGGCTGTGCCATGGGAATACTTCTGGGAGACGAGGTGGTTCCGGGGGGGAACTGCTTGGGGTCCCGATGGGTGAGGTACTGCTGACGCTACGGTCACTGTCTCCGATCCCTGGGGAGAGACTTGACCCACGCATGGGTTTGTCGAAAATCAACGGTGGGAGAGGTCGGGGATGGATGGGACTTATTTTGCCTCGTGAGGAACTGCTGTAGATATCCGGGCGCTTGAGACGTATTGAAATCTCGTCCAGTTCTGTAAGATCAGAATAAAAATATTTTGATATACTCTCAACATTTGTGCAAGTATGTTCTACATGTACGGTTATGTCATTAAGGTGCCAAAGTAAACAATGAATATTCACAATACGTCTTAGGCTATCTAAATTTCATAGAAATTTCTGAAATGTTCCAGTAAAGGAGGAATGTGTAATAAGTAGTACCTAATTGGTTATGAATACTATATACTATATTGCGCAGATCATAAAAATAAATCAAAACAACAAACATGTTACTAAAATTAAAATCAACATAAGAAATATAATTACCTTTTTCTCTTTGAAGAGATCTGTCTTGAGTGACGACTTTGTCAGAAGGCGACGCTTGATGGGGTCTCTCATCACGAGCTACCTTCTTTGTCAGGTCCATTCCTGTCTCCTCTGTCAAACACACCATCCCGGGGGGTGGGGAGGCCAGGACTGGTGTAGGAGCGGCCAGGATAGGGGTAGGGTAGGCCAGCTCCGGTGTATAAGTGATAGGTATATCCCCAGGTCGCTCCCTTTTCTTGATAAGAAATGCACGGGGCATTTTCAGAGAGAAGTTTGCACTGTATCCAAACTCGTAACAGAGGCGATAGGCACTAACTGCTTGTTGACAAGTTGAAAAAGTCGAGTCGGCTCATGAACGAGGCGGCGAGTGACAAGTGATCTCGCTGAATACAACTCTTAACTCGGAACTGAACGACACCGTATAAATACCTTGTCATAGGCTGCACGCTGTCTTTGTAAATCTCTTCCCTCGATAACACCAATCACGGAGAGGGGACAGTCAGATGGCGCTCTCAGCCAATCAGATGCTTCGGTGGTGTATAAGCCCCGCCCCTCTCCGCGTGTGCCGCGTGCGCTGGTTGAGACGGCCAACAGGTGTGGGTATGGCATTACACCAGTAATGAAACGTTTGGTGGTAAACCAGGGAAAAAACCACACTGGCAAATGCAAAAGGAATCGAAAAGCGATTGACTACCACCCAACCTCAGCAGCTCACGAGTGTTGTCAAATTTCCATCTTTTTGCTTCTTTTGTGCATGAAAGTGAGAACATTAAAGATTTTACCGGAGACGAATGAACAATTTTAGGGTTAGTTTTTCTTCAGCCCCCCGCACGCGCAACGCACCAGCGACGCTACTCGTTAGGACAAAAAAATCTGACGTTTTTGTCACATTTGATACGAATGATGTCTGTTGTTATTTAAATTTTGTTGAAGAAAAAGGGAAAGAAGTTGCACAACGACATGGGCAATAAATTTTGAATTCGTTCTCCTACCGCAAGTCAATGAGCAATATGGAAAATAAACGTTTAAATGTTTGCAAATGAGAGTTTCTTTTAAGATATTCCCGAGAGGAAACAAACCTGTTTAAAGTTGAACATTATCATTGAAATTTACTCCTTCACTCGTTAGTATGAGCAGATGCACAAACACCCTCTCGACGCTTTGCGGTCAAGTTATGCATTCACTGAAACGCATTCATTTAAACAAGAAGCGACAGGAAATACTACGAAAACATTCTTATAAACATGTTGGACGCATATTTTATTTTCTGTCTTAATGTGCAGTCATTTTCTGTGTTGATGTGCAGTCACTTCTACAAACCAGCTGAACTATCAATAATTGTTGTGATTTTATTACCGTGCTCAGTGCAGCCGTACACATGTATGCTTTGTATAATTACTCTTTTTTATTTGTGGATAATAAAGTATTATTGTTAAAAAACTGATAAATCTATAGAAACTGAACATGAAGCATAATGTCCAAAAGAAAACTGTAAATAAATTAACTTCTCTCATCCAGTATTCTGTTAGTGATTAATGATATTCGTCTTTTATATTAACTATTAATTAAATATCATTACTGTGTCGAACATAGCATCAAAATAGTTAAACAGATCTTATCACTAACCGCTTTTTATCAAATCATAGCTCTTGTTAGCAAGGGTATTACCAAGAACTAGTTAAAGATTATAATGACACATTTCATAACATGTTGTCTACGGTACAGGACACTTGTCCATGTCACCTGATTCTATCAATATATATACATGTATATATATATGAAACATACATTTTGTCTTCATACACTATATTTAATCTATTTTCGTTGCTTAAACTAAAACTTGAAAAGGTGTGAAAAGAAATATCACAAATAATATATATATACAATGTCCGATGAGAGACATGATTTATGCCCTCAGAACAGCGTCGTTATCACTTTGTCATAAATTGTAACTATGTAATGTGAATAACGAATCGCTTGCTTTTGGATCTGGTGCTATGATATTTTCTGTTTTTGAATAACAATGTAATGAATATATATGCTTTTAAAATATAACTCATTTGGACTTTGCACTTAAAATGCGTATTAATTCAGACTTGATCTCGTCACTATATGGCTGGAAAAATGCCGATGTGACGTAAAACTCAACTCAACTGTTATGACTTTAGTTTATTCGGTTTGAAAAAATATACATATTTTACATAATACGTTTATCTGGATACACGTTGATGTGTTTAAACAGATACGATGGCCTATCTTGAAATATATTGTCACATACTTGTTTATTATTATTATGTCACGTACACACAAATACTGTCAGTGTACTGACAGATACACGCTTAATTGTACCCACACGTGTGCACCGACAATATACTTGCGCACCACTACGTGTATTGCATTGCAGAAGGTGTCTACATAACATGCCTTAACATCAAACACGTGCATATGCGCGCGCGTACATCAAGGCATGTGTGTGTATCACACTGGAACAGCTATACGAGAAACAACTGCTTTCATCTCACCCTGACTTTGCGACGAAGCGTGTTAGTATATTGTCATTTAAGCACAAGGAGAATTTGCTGAAAGGATTACTGCTAACGTGGAATGTCACTTGTTCCGCGAAACGAAATAGCATGGCTGAAAATGTATGATTAAGGCATCAGCGATTGCGCGAAGAAAATTGTCCCTTTTCAACACACTGTATGAACCAGGGTTACAGTTTATGGTGTTTCGCGCCACAGTGATAGGAATTTCAGCCTGGGTTAATTCAGCGTGACCGCCCCCCACCCCTACACTTCTCCCCCGGGGGTAAGGCCTGCTCGTGTCGGTATCACTACATGCAGGATTCAGTATCACCCTGCTAATTCGAATATTATTCTTAAATTCAAAATCCAGAATACAAAAAACACTTTTCGTCCCACTTTTCGTCCCTACAAAGAACATTGAACATAAAATGAATCGTAAAACTCAGACACCACTCAAGGAAGAGACAGGCTGTTAATCTGTCTTTCTAATCGGCCCTTATACCGGCGTAAAGTATTTGTGTTGTAAACGAAGTACGTAATGTTCATTATTCACCTTTCATCTATAGCCATGGTGTGTCTACAAAGTAGTTTTGTCGCTTCTGAGAACATTAAAACCCATCTCTGATTTCAGGTCTGAGTAGAAAAACATTTAGAATTAAACGTCACGAGTCTCCGCAGCGACGTAGCCTGTGAAAGATCTTTTTCAAAATCAAAAGTGTTGCAATTTGTCATAAAGCAATTTTACGACTTACCAAAAATGAACTAATGTTATATCCTATTTAACATTTCAAAAATATGTTTGATCTTTCACTTTTATCAAGGGCAAGCCACAATGATGTCTCGCTCCCAAGGCGGTGTGATGTTTATGTTGTAATGCCAAGATAGGGAAATAACAGCACCATACGTCCTGCAATAACTTCAGTGTTATCTGGGTAAAGTTAAACATCAATATCTGCATTATAAACGAGGTCTCATGGGTAATCACTTTCGTAATGGGTAATGAAGCAGCCCAGTAGGTGAAGCATTTGCTGAAGGTCAGGGTCCGGGTTTAATTCCTTAACTCCTTAATGTTTTAATCTTATATTTTATACATTTTACGCACATATTGTCTAGTGTGTCTCATTGGCCATCTGGCCTGGTGTTTGTATATTTCTATGTTCTTTTACCACTACCTTTTTTGACATGTACATTCACGTGACGCATAAATAAACTACTTTGTCTGTCTGTCTGTCCTTATGTGAATATAGTGCATGAAACCCTTCGTTTCTCTTGAGAAGTAAATATTGAAAATCGGTGAAAAATAATAACAGTTACTTTTCTCTTAAATATTCTCGGAAACAAATTATGTTTTTTTGGAAAGGGGAAGTAGCTGTGAAAATTATATTCAATAAATTACTGAAAATCGCGGGTGTTCGCGAAAAGGGTAAGCACGTTCTGCTCTACCATACTCGCTAAGTAACCTGCTCACATTCGTTTATCTGTAGCAAGGAGATAGGCTTCGCCCAGTATGAAGAAGCGATCATTTCATTGAAGGGCTGGAGCAGTAATTATTAAGAATTACATTTTTCGCTCTCTCGTTGTTGATCACCAACAGACATAACCTATTTGCTTTTCTTACCACAAACTGCGTCATATAGAGGTCCCACAAATCTAATCTAAGTTGCGTGACAGCAGACTATTAGCATATATATTCCTATTGGCATGACTATCTATACCCATAGACTAAGGCTTAGTCTCTGAATATATGTAATTTTGATAGTTACAAACAAGCCCATTTATATTGAAAAGGAGCCCTAGGGAGACCAGAGATTCAAAGGAACCTGAGGAAATCTAGACTTGCTTTATTTAGGGCTTTAGCACAGCAGAGAGGGCTTGGCAGTAGGGAAATTAATGTGGTTCAGGGACTGTGAGACAGACTACTATACCCACTGTGGGCAATATTATATATTGTTTAACAGAACTTAGATAAAGCTTCAGCACATTTATTTTCGTTGTTTTAACACATTTAAGTTATTGTAACAAACGCTCAAATCTATTAATTTTTTTGCGTGAAGGTGAAAGCTTCTTATGAGAATAGGGGAATGATAACGTACATTTTCTGTTATTTTGTAATTACTGTCCATTCCCTTCTTGTTTTTGACGGGACATAATGACATTTATTGAAAAACGTACAGCATGATGTATAAACATCAGTAAACAGTCAGAACGTGCGTTTATAAATTGAACTTGTTTAAGACGGGCTTTTTTCCAACATCGTATAATTTGTATCGTAACTCACTATTTCATAAAAGAAATCTAACAAAGAAGGCTATTTATGTATATTGTGTTGGAGGCGGATGCTATAGGTAGGGCCGGACATGTTTGCCCATTTAGCGAACTTCTTTGATTGGCATTCTAGAAGTTGGGTAGATGAAGAATGAGGACTATTTTTATGGATATACAACTTCATTATTCTATATAGGCGACGTTTCGACATAGATTATAATGTCGTTGTCAAGCACGCAATAGTCCCCATTCTTCATTTAGCGAAAGCCTGATGTAATCACCGATTATAACTTATCTATTCCTATATTTTCCACAGCTATTTTGTTTCAAAAACCTTTAAGTACTAACTTGTTTGGGCTACCCCAAGAACTAAATCGGACATAACGGTACATTGTTCTCTGTGTTTTCTTGTGGAAATATATCAGGGTAGACAAGTGGAAACTCTTTGCTCAAAGAAAACATACTAGAAGTAAGAAAAGTTCCTGTCCTACCAATGTGTTAAAAGGGGTGACCAAGTTGTCAAATATCGCAGTATGTAATAGTCAAAATATGACTTAAGAAAATTAATGAAAAACTGATGATTTATAGAGCCTCAGACTGAGTATTCAACTTGTCATCAACAGTTTTCTCAAAGAGTGCACAAAAGACAGATGAATATTTATCATTTCTGGATTACACGGTGTCCAGATTAATGAAGATCCTTTGTACTACAGCACATTTTGTAATTGTTCGTGTGCAAGCATAAAAACTATAGATCTATGTTACAAGTACAAAATATAGGTTCAGTCGAATGCCAATAGTTATTGTAAAGTCAGTGAATATATCTAGGACGGTTGACATCTGTAACACAGTTAATTCCTAGAACAAAATGTATGACAAATCAATAGATAATAATACGACCCGCCATTGTTCGGTTCAATAAGTACCCTGCTTTTCAGTGACCCCTCGCAACAGGATGTGGACATCATGAGGTATCTGTGAACACAGCACCATATGAGTGCATCTCATTCATACCTGACGGTGTCAGTACTACACTTCAATCGTCGCCCGGGGCATTTATCCCCACAAATGTCCACCTTTAACTTTTGCAGCATAAATGATAAATCTTTTATGTTTCATTTACGCATGTTTGGAGATCTTAACATCCCAAAGTCACAAACTGCGCATATTTCCCAAAAGAATCGATGCATTGTTTCGGATGGGCGGATGATAGATTGGAAGCGACACAGAGGCAAATACTTTAAACCATAACAGATCTCTTGTAGGCGGAATTCGAAACCGTTATATTGCGGAACATTCCATAAAAGCCTTTTCAAGAAATTAGGACCTGTCCCCGGTGATCGGACCGTATGTGCCCTCTGTAGCATGTGTTACTTCGAATTAGGCATAAAGCGATAGATAATCCGATAATCCCTGCGTTAAATACCACACATAACCCACACGCCTGTTTACGCGAATATAGACCTTGTATGAAGAACGTTTTATGATGCGGACCTGCTCCTCTTTTCTCAAGTGGGGGTCATGTTGCTGGTCCCACAAGGAAGAAGCGATTACCTCGTCCTATCATGCGACTATTAAGAGATTTACCTGTGGAACAGGTAAACAATTAAAACAATAGGGGTCTGTTCGGTTCGTCCCCCGGCCCCCTCCTGACAATACGACCTGTGTGTTTCTATATGAGGAAAAAACCAACAGTGAAGACGTTATGATGTAGGCGCAGTCAGTGCTGTCTTTGAAGTCATCCTGGAAGAACTTGGTGAATTCGCGGTTAATTCGATAATCTCTTTACCTGTGCGAAGTTTGGAGATCCCACGAGCATCAACGAAGTTTTAACATTTTCCGACTAAAAATATCTATAACTTCAAACATATATTCGCATAGTGGACATTCCAATAAATCCAATGAATACCTGATTTTGTACCGTTTCCAAATTCTGGTAATTTCTGATCGACATGTTAGTGGCATCATCTGGTTTTACTAAATTGGCAAAATGGTCCAAAATCGTAAGTACGTAAATTTTATATCATCATCATCATCATCATCATCATCATCATCATCTTTGTTGTTAAACATTAATTGAACTGACAGCGTTATTTTAAACTTGAAATTTTTAGTTTCGTGAAATTTTATGTTTCATTATTGTATTTTCGTCTTTACCTTTAAAGTTGAACAATCAAAATTACCATACATGTATCACGTGTAAATAACGATAATAACACCATGTTACGCAAAATTAATACGCAAACATATTCGTGTTTTTTCTGCATATTTTCTGTTTCGATAAATAATATTAAATATTTTTCAACGTAAAAGTTGAACTCGTTCTATGCTTCTGAGTCGTTGTGACCTTTAGAATGTTTTTGAAATTATTTTGTGCGATACGTTTCTAATTATCAGTACTAATTATTAAAAAAATAAAGATGAAACTGTATAATAATGCTTCAACGTCACGTGGTACTCAGGACATATCTTATTATGCAAGGCAGTGACCCAACGCTCAATTAATGCTGCAACATTCATGTATCCCATTACCATAGCTGCATATAATTACACTGTCTTTTTGTTGAACTAAATTAGATGTTTCCACATTCAATTAACATCCCTTCAAACAACGGACAACACGTAATATTACTAGTAAGATGGTTCTATCTTTATTGGGGCAATCAGGGGTAATGGCAACAGCTTCACGTGCTCGCGTAACGGTACATTATGAAATTTATTGTGCTTTACCGCAAGCAATATTTTAATCAACAATTAAATGTGAAATTGGGCGTTACATGACGGGACCCGCTATTTGTAATACATGACACGTGCTTGTGAAATTGTCGTATTGTTATTGAGGACCTTTGGTAGAGATTTCTCACGATTGTGAAAATATTTACTTGGTTAAAGCATATGATGATCTCGTGATTGTATTGGTTGTATTAATTATTGTCTGCATATTTTCTGTTCGTTAAAATAATACTTTTAATTATTTTATTTTTCAATTCGCAATTTAAAAAATATATATACATATAAAATAAATATATATATTTAGTATGACATATGCATTATTCAAGTCCAATAATGTCAGCATTTGTTTTACATGTAATAAGGATGAGCAAGGCATCCAGCATGACTAACACCACCAGTCAACTGTTATTCATAAACAGCGGGGCAATGCATGGTAAAATATAAAGAACGGAGTTGGAACCAATAAGTTTCTTTATTTTTCATTCAAATTTGCATATACAAATTTACCAAACCTCAAATTGCATTTTTATAAATTAATTTACTTTATGTTCATGTATTTTGTTAATTGAATATTTTTATTTTATATTACAACATCCAACAGCTGACAAACTCCATATGCACCAGTCTATTACTCTTCAGGTATAGTTTGGATGGACAGATGAGAATGAGACCGTGTTGCATAATTCTTAATCTTTATTTGTAAAGCAATAAATGTCACGCTGATTCCATTGCGATTACATTACCGCAATGAAAATCTGCTTGTTTATTCCACCAATTACATGGTTAATGTATTCAAAAAGTCAATAGAAAATCACGCCCGGGGGTCATATGTGTGTCCCCTACCCCCGGGAAAACATCAACACGCTAAGCACCTCAGCAGGGGTGCGCACAGGCGGCACACATGGTAAAGCCCTTCGACCCTGACCAGTATGCATGCATCGGTTCCCCATGGTCAAGCCGTGGTCTGATAATCTAATGTACTTACAAGATGGACAGTTGGTATATCATTACCCGTCAGAACAAACCTTTGAACCTGTGCCGGCACGTGCTTCCACAAAAGCCCAGAGGTCACGTGGTCCTAGTTTAAATCAGGGATTATTTGCATCTCTACCACTGTGTGAGAGCAGTCGTATATGGGTGTAGGAACAATGGCGCATGCCATACCTGTTCCTGTAGAGACTGATTACCTGTGTGGGTTCAGAACCTGCGTTTGTGAAGGTGATTGTCTTTATTGTCCGAGCATCTGTTACCTGTGTTGATCAGACTTCCACAGGTACGGGATTAAGCTGCTACCTATAAGTCGAACACTGAATAACAGCAGAATGCTTAAGTCTTGCTCGTAAGCCTGGGATATACCCGCCACAGTTGGAGATGAGGTTATAGTAGAAGACGAAGAGGGTAACTTTTATCACGTGTCATATACTGTATATTACCACTGTATATAATGCAAGCATGACATTAAAATATCCATGACACAGACAATAGCAAGCCCACAAAACACAGTATCTAAATATATACTTAAAACACGAAGTACGTGAGGTCTAAAATACTGGGTATGATTGGTAAAGGCAGGGAGACTATATAACGTTGTAGATTATCCCTGGTAAAGACAGGGAGACTATATAACGTTGTAGATTATCCCTGGTAAAGGCAGGGAGACTATATAACGTTGTAACGTATCCCTGGTATAGGCAAACCGGACATTATCTCAGTGACTGAGCATGGTTTTACGCCGCTTTTAGCAATATTCCAGCAATATCATGGCGGGGGACACCAGAAATAGGCTTCACACATTGTAATCACACAGGGAATCGAACTCGGGTCACGAGCGAACGTACTAATCACTAGTCTACCTCACCGGCCCTCACACCTCAGATGCTGGCATCATGCCCACAGCACATCATATTCTTTCTACAGTTTCAGCATCGACGTATTTTAAACAGAAATATAACAGGAATTTTGTCAATCCATTTACAGTTTAGTGACTTTGCAACTGCCATACATACATATTCACTTCTATATGGGGAAATGAAAACAAAACTCTACGAAATTCAGAAATATGTATGATGGCATATATTCTGAAATTGTTGAACAAGTAAGCCAAATTAAACTAAATGCAAGCGGTAATTGATTGTATCATCCAAATCTGTGTTCCACAGGAGATATTACTTGTGTGAGATCATACGATATCTCCTAGGAGATATCATTTTGACAGTAGATTTTGTACAATGCCCTGACAATACTATGACGTCATGAACTTGATGACGTCACAATGCTATGACATCGCTGCACTGCAAGTCTAATGGCAGTACTGTGTTCAGAGATGTACATTTTTCATTGAAAACTAAACAAGAGTGATTTTGGATGATAAATAGAATCTCACCCTAGTGTCTTCTGATATCAAATATATCAACACTCGTTGATAAAAGTAAAAATATCCTCGGCAAGCCTCGGATATTTGTAACTTTATCAACTCGTGGTGATATATTTGATATCAAAAGACACTCGGGTGAGATTCTCTATGTATCAATTTGTTGATAACAAATTATGTAGTACAAGTCCCATATTGTTTCTTTCATCCGGAAGTAACAATAATGATTTACAAACTGGCATGTTCGCAGAGAAAGCTATACTGAAAAGCCATAATTGGTTGTGTGGCGTTTGGACGAACCATTTTCTTCAAACAGAGCGCAAAGACTGACCACCGTCACAGGGATCATTTCGAGGATATACTGAAATACTAACAGCAATTGGCATTAGCAATCTGATAGCAGTAATGAGGATGTAGTGTTAATGGCGAGATGTTCCGGAAAACAGCTTGCCGGAAGTGTCGATCGTGCGATACTGCTATGATGGATTGTGGTGGAAACCTCGATAAAGTCCGTTAATCCGTGATTATTGTTAAATTATTTCCAACCTGACACATGCTATGCATATTAATCAAAGAGGCTCTAGCATGTGAATTTCAGTGTTGTTTATCTTTGAGAAGATGCCTGTAGACGGTCAACCTTGGTTATCTCCTACATGACCGTAACACAGGCGTTTCATGTCATAGCTCGGGCCATTATTATGGAAGGCTAAAGAAAGAATATACATGTAATAATATGTTAGATAGGTTCCGTTTGATGGTGGTTAAATAAATGTCATATAGTTGTTATTTCACGGAGATGTATTTCATACGGGGACCTTGAAGTCTACAGTCCTTTGAGAGTTTTCAGCTGGGTAATGTTTGGCCAGCGTTTGACATTTTTGGGGCAAATTAACTGTTCATGGGTATGCTTAGTGCCTGACTGTGTAATATGACATATGATATGCAGGTGCTTGTTTATTCATTACAAAAACATTTTTCAGCATATTTCTGTTTAGATCGCAATTTGAAACTGACAACTGATGTTTATATGTTTATATATTTAATAGTACTTATATTTCACTTTTAAGAGTAAATCATTCGATTTAAGTTGTTATTTTATTGGTTTTAAGATGTTGATAGGATATCAATAACTACGCATTGAAATGTTTGCCGTTACACACCATAATGCTTCAACACATATTATTGTTTTAAACGTCTATGCTACCTATCTTTCATTGTCAGTACTACATCCATCCTTAATCGTCTATGCTACCTATCTTTCATTGTCAGTATGTACTACATCCATCTTTAATTGTCTATACTACATCCATCTTTCATTGTCAGTACTACATCCATCCTTCATCATCATCTATACTACATCCATCTTTCATTGTCTATACTACATCCATCCTTCATTATTCGTATACTACATCCATCTTTCATTATGTAGTACTACATCCATCCTTCATTATGTATACTACATCCATCTTTCATTATGTAGACTACATCCATCCTTCATTATGTAGACTACATCCATCTTTCATTATGTAGACTACATCCATCCATTATGTAATCATCCATCTTCCTAGATTACATCCATCTTTCATTATGTATACTACATCCATCCTTCATTATGTAGACTACATCCATCTTTCATTATGTATACTACATCCATCTTTCATTATGTATACTACATCCATCTTTCATTATGTAGACTACATCCATCTTTCATTATGTAGACTACATCCATCTTTCATTCCTTCTAGTACTACATCCATCTTTCATTATGTAGACTACATCCATCTTTCATTATGTACTACATCCATCTTTCATCTATCCTCCTCCATTATGTAGACTACATCCATCCTTCATCATTATATATACTACATCCATCCTTCATCTTTCATTATGTAGACTACATCCATCCTTCATTATGTAGACTACATCCATCTTTCATTATGTATACTACATCCATCTTTCATTATGTATACTACATCCATCTTTCATTATGTATACTACATCCATCCTTCATTATGTAGACTACATCCATCCTTCATTGGTGTAGACTACATCCATCTTTATGTAGACTATCCATCTAGACTACATCCATCTTTCATTATGTAGACTACATCCATCCTTCATTATCTATACTACATCCATCCTTCATTATGTAGACTACATCCATCCTTCATTATGTAGACTACATCCATCCTTCATTATGTAGACTACATCCATCTTTCATTATGTAGACTACATCCATCCTTCATTATGTCCATCCTTCATACTACATCCATCTTTCATTATGTAGACTACATCCATCTTTCATTATCTAGACTACATCCATCCTTCATTATGTAGACTACATCCATCCTTCATTATGTAGACTACATCCATCCTTCATTATGTAGACTACATCCATCCTTCATTATGTAGACTACATCCATCCTTCATTATGTAGACTACATCCATCTTTCATTATCCATCTTTCATTATACTACATCCATCCTTCATTGATGTAGACTACATCCATCTTTCATTATGTAGACTACATCCATCTTTCATTATGTAGACTACATCCATCCTTCATTATGTAGACTACATCCATCCTTCATTGTCTAGACTACATCCATCTTTCATTGTCGATACTACATCCATCTTTCATTGTGTAGACTACATCCATCTTTCATTGTCTATACTATATCCATCTTTCATTGTCTATACTACATCCATCCATCTTGTCATTGTCTATACTACTACCATCTTTCATTGTCTATACTACATCCATCTTTCATTGTCTATACTACATCCATTTTCATTGTCTATACTACATCATCTGTCATTGCATTGTATACATCCATCTTTCATCCATACTTTCTTTCATTGTCTATACTACATCCATCTTTCATTGTCCATACTACATCCATCTTTCATTGTCTGTATTACATCCATCCATCTTTCATTGTCTATACTACATCCATCTTTCATTGTCTATACTACATCCACCTTTCATTGTCTGTACTACATCCATCTTTCATTGTGTCTATACATCCATCATCCATCTTTCATTGTCTTGTCCTATTGTACATCCATCTTTCATTGTCTATACTACATCCATCTTTCATTCTATACTCATCCATCTTTCTCATCCATGTTTCATTGTCTGTACTACATCATATCTTTCATTGTCCTATACTACATCCATCTTTTCATTACATACATCATCTTTCATTGTCTATACTACATCCATCTTTCATTGTCCATACTACATCCATTTTCATTGTGTATACTGTATCCATCTTTCATTGTCTCTACTACATCCATCTTTCATTGTCCATATCCACATCCATCTTTCTTCATTGTCTATACTACATCCATCTTTCATTGTCTATACTACATCCATCTTTCATTGTCTATACTACATCCATCTTTCATTGTCGATACTACATCCATCTTTCATTGTCTATACTACATCCATCTTTCATTGTCTATACTACATCCATCTTTCATTGTCTATACTACATCCATCTTTCATTGTCTATACTACATCCATCTTTCATTGTCTATACTACATCCATCTTTCATTGTCTGTACTACATCCATACATCCTCTTTTCATTTGTCTGTCATATACATCCATCTTTCATGTCTATACTACATCCATCTTTCATTGTCTATACTACATCCATCTTTCATTGTCTATACTACATCCATCTTTACATTGTCTATACTACATCCATCTTTCATTGTCCATGCTACATCCATCTTTCATTGTCTCTACTACATCCATCTTTCATTGTCCATACTACATCCATCTTTCATTGTCTCTACTACATCCATCTTTCATTGTCTCTACTACATCCATCTTTCACTGTCCATACTACATCCATCTTTCATTGTCTATACTACATCCATCTTTCATTGTCCATACTACATCCATCTTTCATTGTGTCTACTACATCCATCTTTCATTGTCTATACTACATCCATCTTTCATTGTCTATACTACATCCATCTTTCATTGTCTATACTACATCCATCTTTCATTGTCTATACTACATCCATCTTTCATTGTCTATACTACATCCATCTTTCATTGTCTATACTATATCCATCTTTCATTGTCTATATACATCCATCTACATCCATCTTTCATTGTCTCTACTATATCCACATCCATCTTTCATTGTCCATACTACATCCATCTTTCATTGTGTATACTACATCCATCTTTCATTGTCTCTACTACATCCATCTTTCATTGTCTATACTACATCCATCTTTCATTGTCTATTACTACATCCATGTCTATACTACATCCATCTTTCATTGTCTATACTACATCCATCTTTCATTGTCTATACTACATCCATCTTTCATTGTCTCTACTACATCCATCTTTCATTGTCCATACTACATCCATCTTTCATTGTCTATACTACATCCATCTTTCATTGTCTATACTACATCCATCTTTCATTGTCTCTACTACATCCATCTTTCATTGTCTCTACTACATCCATCTTTCATTGTCTCTACTACATCCATCTTTCATTGTCTCTACTACATCCATCTTTCACTGTCCATACTACATCCATCTTTCATTGTGTCTACTACATCCATCTTTCATTGTCTATACTACATCCATCTTTCATTGTCTCTACTACATCCATCTTTCACTGTCCATATTACATCCATTTTTCGTCCTATATCCATCTTTCATTGTGTATACTACATCCATCTTTCATTGTCTCTACTGCATCCATCTTTCATTGTCTCTACTACATCCATCTTTCATTGTGTATACTACATCCATCTTCAATTGTCTGTACTAGATCATTCTTTCACTGTCCATACTACATCCATCTTTCATTGCTTATACCTCTACAACCATTCTATTCTGCACATATCTTGCCTTGTATATATTCCACCCATATTTCAGTTGTTATAATCATTGTGTGTAATAACTTAATAATTCAGTGTCCACACGCACTAGGCTGCTGAGAATTCTTGCCATGTAAATATATACAGAAAGTATCCCTTGTGCTTCAAAAAAATAGGAAAAAAAAGTTTACCAAGGTGACAAGAATGAACTGAACAAAATGCAAATCTTGAATCAAACTTGACACGCGTTTGAAATAAGGCAGTCGCCGTGATAATGCATTTCACACCCAGACCTGGCAGGACCATGGTTTTTGTTCTCACCCTTCCACTCTGAACATGTACAAGACCGCTTGACAAATCATTATATTGTGCACAGGTTTGCACTGACATTGATACTACCAATAAAGATTTTCTGTCAAAGCCCTGCGTAATTATGCGCAATGATATTCGTATAACTCCAGACTGACAAAAAAAACTTCACAGTCACTCTCGATGAAGGAGAAAAATCACACGAAGGGACGCCCATGTCAGGCTAATGCAACCCTCCCAGGTAAAGCTATATCTTTGATGATGCTTGATTTCTATAATCTCCTTTATTCGAGCATTGCACTCATGTGACCGCCGAGACGATGTACACGTGCTTCTGACGCATGTGCAACAGGTTTGTATCAGGAATACAGGACTTGCACAGTCAAGCATGCTCATGGGCTGAAACTACGGTCGGTAACAGTTGCACTCTCGGTCAATGTTGTCTTACTGTCAGCAGATGCAGGCATGTGATTCATTTATTATACTCATAAAACGATAAATCACTACGGGCTGTGTTATTTATCACAAGATGGCGTTACTGTATGTACCGATATTAAATGTTTTGTTAACAGAAAATAAAAGAGCCATAAAGTATTGTTGTTGATCAGTTGATGTGAATTTCACACACATGAACAATGAGTATTTGTATTTGATAGGAATAAGGTGTACAGTTGAAGAGGGTTTAAAACGTCCTCAACAGACAGCATCTAGTTAAACGAGGTCGATGACACAGTCAATTTGAAGAGATACTCTATTTACAGATTATGACATATTTAAAACCATCCTGTGGTGTATGTATTAAGTCATACTTCTATGTAACAGTTGTTTTGGTTTCACGGTTCTAAAATGAACAATCTCCAATGCAATAATCCATTTCTCAATTACTTTATGTACGTACACCTTCATGAAAGCTGAATCAAATAGGGGTAAATATAGGTCCTCACTCAAGGCTACACTGAACATCGACGCCAGGGAATAATCCGAAATTTATTCCATAGGGCGTAATAGGCAAAATAATTTATAATTTATCACTGAAAATCACCTTTGCCAATTGCTGTTCGCGGAAAGGATGACTAACTGACTGAGTTTGGTTTTACGCCGCTTTTAGCAATATTCCAGCAACATCACGGCGGGGGACACCAGAAATGGGCTTCACACATTGTGCCCATGTGGGGATTCGAACCCGGGTCTTCGGCGTGACGAGCCAACGCTTTAACCACTAGGCTGCCCCACCGCCCCGGAAAGGATGAGCACACCTAGTCTGTCATATAGACCCTGAAACACATATATCCAAGAAAGCCTATGCTACAAATCTAGATTACCACAGTTTCAGAAAATGAAGAAAGTATCCGGGATCCTTTTCATAGTATTTTATTATTTTTATTTATGAAACTTTTTTTCTGTAAAATATTTCAGAGACTAGATGTTAGTCTAGAGCATTCCCTGTCCTACGTTAGCACCGTGGGCTCACACAACTTGGCAAAGTGAAACCCCGTTGATCTGGACAATGTTGAGAATGTCCAGATTAACAAACAACTGTTACAGTGTAGTAAGGAAAGGATGCAAGGAGGTTTTAAATGACAAAGAGCAGCGGAACTGTATCGAAACCTACATATGTGTGTTTCATATTTTGACTCGTACCATATGTTTCCTTGTAGTTTTAGGTAAACAATTGTCTTGTGTTAGCGTGTGTTTGTGACGGCTGCGACCGGTTGGACGGTATACGTTCACCTGGCGGCGATCACCTGGTTGCGTCACTATTTGAAAATTACGCTGATTATATGGTCAGCATTGAGACATATAGCGAGATTCCATTAGACGTAAATGGCAACATTACGGTGAAAATTACATGGACTGATGTCTAAACATTTTTTCTAAACATCAGTGATGATACCAAGTGTTCGCATTTCGAGGGAAAGCACTTCCGGCTTTACCGATAACAGCTGTCACTCACACCACACCCGCAATATTTACAAACAGACAAGGGCATGGTGCCTGAGTGGGTCAGTGAGTGAGTGAGTGAGTTTAGTTTTACGCCGTTTTTAGCAATATTCCAGCAATATCACGGCGGGGGACACCAGAAATAGGATTCACACATTATACCCATGTGGGGAATCGAACCTGGGTCTTCGGCGTGACGAGCGAACGCTTTAACCACTAGGCTACCCCACCGCCCTTCGAATCTTTATAGAAGCAAAGTACAAGTTAAATATGGATGAGCATGAGTTTTAATAATGCAGATGCAAAGCTGTGATATCTGTTTTTATATCACTAAAATCTGAAACTAGTTTTCCTTGCTTATACAGTTGACGCTGAGTGTGTAATTTTTATTTAAAATATGTCCTAGAAAGTTGAAAGAGAGAAAAAAGTTGCTTTTAACTTTAAAGGATATTCCAATATTTTTAATTAGAAAATTGCCCATAAATTAACCTTTTCCTAAAATACGTACATTTGTTTACAATAAATAAATAACTTGTTTACTTTCTATATGGATGTTTGTACCGTGTCTCCCGGGCGACAGGTGCGCAGTAGATCAAAGTACCAGGTGCATACTCGATATGACTTGAACACATTCTGGGTAATCCAACCATCTTTCATTCTCCACTCACCTGTCGTGTCGCTACAACGTAGGATATAACCGAAATATATCTTCGAGAGAAAAACGGTGCTTCCGTTTTAAATCAAGTGAATACACGCTTTTAAGACGTGAAAAATCGTTCAAGTGCTACATCCTGGTAAAATCGTTAATTTCTGGTTCTTGAGAATATGAGTAGACTTGTGTGTTCTCATATACAACTTAAACGAGATTGTTGTAGTAGAGCATTACTCTCATTCAGATCCCGTCGGCTTTTCCCGTTACCTACGAAGTGGCTCCGACACCAGTAGGGGTAGTTCCTTTCACTGATTTCACTGGGAACCGCATATCGACGGATTCTTCCGCAAACAGTTCCTACAACTTAACGGTCGGTTCAAATAACAGAAAGCTTATTTTGGGATTGATTGAAATATGTTGTACAAATGATATAGAGTTCCTTTTTATAAGAGTCACGGCTGTTTTTAGCAATGTGAAAGTCACGTGAACGTGTACTATCGACTCCTGTTCCAAGATGGATTCCTCCCAATGCTGGCCCAGATTACCTAAGGGGCTGAGGGGTACCACAGTCGGTTGTTGATATATAGCCCTGCTTACATGAAGAGAAAACATGAGCACCCATTTAGTTGTTGGATTTAGCGCTATATAAATTTTCAGTATTTTTATTATTTCATTTTCAAGAGAACGGGCCTTGAGGTACTATTTCATTCATAATGTATGATTCGTCATACTCAGTTGCTGTCTTGTGAAACCCCTTGTATGAAAAAAGCCGTAAAGACACTCCCCATAACTATAAGACATATGTGCTTGATGTAGAGGCCAATGTGCGATTTCGGGTATACTAGAATTATAGCGTGTTGATTCGAATGGGAACCTTGAGCCATCTAATCACAATCGATGACGGCTTGAGCGAGTGTATTCAGTGGACGTGTGTGTTTGTGTGTGTGTTATGTTTGGTTGTTTGTTTGTTGTTTAAAATCGCATTCAGCAATATTCCAGTTTTATGGGGGCAGTCTGGTCCAGACAATGCACAATCCAGAGATTAACATCATGTGTATCGATCTATCGATCACGCAATTGGGATACAGTGACAAGTGTCAACCAAGTCAGCGAGCATGTATACCCGATCCCGTTAGTCAGTTTTAAGACCAGTACTAACCCAAATATCTCTCGGTTTTGTCTGGTTAAAGGGGGCTACGAATTGGGTGTTATGGTATACCGCTGTCAGCAACATGGCATCTAGTTTTGTGAAGCTTTCAGCTCTCTCTCTCTCTCTCTCTCTCTCTCTCTCTCTCTCTCTCTCTCTCTCTCTCTCTCTCTCTCTCTCTCTCTCTCTCTCTCTCTCTCTCTCTCTCTCTCTCTCTCTCTCTCTCTCTCTCTCACTCAGTGTGTGTGTGTCTGTGTTTGTGTGTGTGTTAATGTCAGGTATTGGGGTGTGTTTTTAGGATGAGAGCTCTTGTTGAAGAACGCACCACCCAGACTCAGACAAGGCGGATATTGTTGCCCCAGTGCGCGTAATAACCATTTTGCCATCAACTGCTTACGCTCACACACGAACTTTTTCGATTCATCACAGTAGGTCGAAGGCTTCATCTGGGGCGAGCGACAGGTTCGAGGGATCAATGCATAGAGGAACGGGACACCGTTTCACTTACTTGGTGGCAACATAATCGCTCGGTAAGCTGTCCCCTCCCCCTTAGACAACAGCTGTGGGTGAGGAGGGAGGTCTAGCACGGCATGACACTCCCTCCTCCACCAGCACAAACGTCGTGAGCTGCCACGGTCACAGCTACCGTAAGTAGTGGCGACCCCTTGGCTACGGGTTCACATGGTTTAAATAATATTCTATTTTCTTCAAAATGGATTGTCTATTTGAAGTGGTCTCCGATGGACGAATGTTCGTGTAATATATCAAAACACAAAGTGGATGATTAAATATACCACATCAAATAAGTACAAAATATGTCTAATATATTTTAAAGGCTTTCATTGGAAGTGTCTTCCACCATATTCCAATCAGGCACTGATGAATGCAAAATTCTATATTTCACGAAAATCTGGTGTCATCACAAACTGATCGTGATTCATACATATTTATTTCTGTTATAATCTTACAACGGACTCTGGGGTAGCATAAAATCCTTATTTTCGTGTAAACGTTTTGGTCACCATGGGCCTGCATCACATTTTACACACCATGATTTCAATGTACTATTTTAGCGTAAAACCACACTCACTCACACTCACTCACTCATATAGACTAATGCTTAATCACTGAAACTGTATAATTTTGACACAAACAATTAATTGTATATGAATGTGAAAGGAGCCCGCGGGTCATTTAATGAATAAACAGAAAGCAAAACAACGTCTGTTTCAGTTGATTGATCGATTGATTGATCGATTGATTGATTGATTGATTGATTGATTGACGCCTCACTCAGGAATATTGCAGCTATATCGCTGCGGCCTGTAAACTAACCGAGTCTGGACCAGGCAATCCAGTGATCAACAGCCGGTTGAACAAGCTGTGATCTTTTTGTACTTAGGATCGGGTAACGGTATATATGAAAAGGATATAATTACAGGTATTACATCTATCATGACAATATAAACTTGTTCCGAGACAAGGCACTCTAAGCAATATTCTCATATTTGGTCAAGTCGACGTATTTGGCAGCCAACTAATGTAGGAATGTAGGAAAAAAAGTAACAGGAAAAAACGAAACAGGAAAAAGAGTAACGGAAAAAAGTAACAGGAAAAAGAGTAACAGGTTTTATATAAATACTTATATAAACACTTAATTAGCTTTGAGCTTTGATCATCTTATTTAAGTTGTTGTTGTTACTTGTTTTTACAAAGCAACGTCTCACCTATTCAGCTTACTTGATAGTATAAACAACTTTGTTAGTAAACTATTCATCATAACCTGGTAGGCCAACAGCATACATCCGTGTGGAAGGCCATACAATGGTTCCAAACAGACCAAAGTCTCACAAAAAGTATGAAACAACAAGCTGCCCTTGGGGTTGTGCCCAAAACAAGGAGGAAGAAGAAAATGGAGTCAGTCCAGCGTACATTCAAGACCTTGTGTGCACACTATGCAGCTGCCGGCAGCCTGTCCATCTCCGAATTCCTGACTTGGGTTGGTCAGAACATTAGAACATTAGACTCAATAAGAACATTAAGTTAGAACTGAGAACATGGCTTATGGGTGCAAAAAATGTGCTTGTAATTGTTTTGTTTATACTTTGTTAACAAATAAAAAACAAACAACTGAAAAAGTGTTTCTTTTTTCCCTGTTACTGTTTTTTCCGATCACCCCAAATACCCCAGGCAGCACAGCAATAATCATATAACGTTGATTTCATGTAGTTTATGCACTGCTAGAACCCTCCTCAAAATAACTACATCATAGGTAATGGCAAATATCAGGTATCATCTAAACATTTTCCACGAGGACAACGTCTGTGACGAGCCTGTGTCATGTCATAATAACGTGAAAACGTTAGTTCCAATATGGCGTCTCGCAATGGCTCGCCGCTGTGCCCCATGGGATTGAAGTGAGCCAAGTGCTGGATCCGGCTCGCCAATGGAGTTGATTCCTGAAGATCCCGGTAGAGTTAACGGCGAGTTATTTGTATGGTAATAGGACAAACAAGTTCACATTACCCACAATGAAAAGGAGCAATGACCCAGAGGATGGAGATTCGTATCAACATAACGTGATTACACTTGTAAAGGGGTATCTCATATCCCAGCGTCCCTCTCATCAGGGTTGAGCTTTGCTGATAAATCATATCAGTAGTTATTGATGAGGTAACAATGGGGGTGAGATGGGGGAGGAAGGGAGGGGCACTGCAGTGTCATTTAATGGAGATTTCATCGAACCCCTAGCCTGCCTCTACATGCTTTACTCTACAGTCCGTTTGAGTCAGAAACGGACCGATGAATTGCAAATTTGATCATTGTACAAAATTGCCACATAAATATAAATAGTACACATGTTTATCATTTACTAATACCCTACAGCTTTCCGATATTTGAACATTTTCCGGACTGTTATGTGTCGCGGCGGGGTGAAACCGCAGAAACGGAACAGCCACTATCTCGTCGTGCACGGGATACACATGCCTGATGAAAAATGAAGTTGAATGCTGACGTGAAACAGTTGATGATTAAAGTGTACGATTTTGTCCGTGCTGAAGCCGAAAGGGGCAAACCATTTTATGCCATTAATAAATTCCGTAAACGGGCAGCAAAAGCTTTAGGAGTATCAGCAAGGGTACTGACAAATGTTCTGGAACACAAACATTGTGAGGGTGATGCGAAGCAGGTAGGGGTCGTGTCAAAATCACACAAATTAAAACATTTGGACAACTTTCAAAAGAACCTTGTAAGGCAGTCTATCAACAAACTCTATTCTGAAAACAAATACATGTCGCTGAAAATTTGAAGCAAGAACACAAGCTCAGAGTATCAAAGTACACACTCTGGCGACTCTTACACTCTTTCGGGTATCGTTATAAGAAAATTTCGGGGGAGAATAGGTCAGTACTCTGTGAACGCCCTGATATCGTTCGCTTGAGAAATAATTTTCTCAGGGTTATAAAGAAGAAGCGCGAGGAAGGGTTCGAGCCAGTGTACTTGGACGAGACTTGGGTCAATACCTCGCACACTGCCAGCAGTCAGTGGGTACCCGATGTGGGTGATAAGGGGTCATGTAGAAAGCTGCCTCTAGGGAAAGGAGAGAGAATAATCATTCTCCATGCTGGTTGCTCCAGCAAAGGCTTTCTCCCAGGCTGTGACTTGGTATTCAGGGCAAAGTCCACAGATAACAGAGACTACCGTTCCGAGATGAATGGTGCGGTTTTCCTCGATTGGGTTAAAAACAAGTTGGTACCAGCTCTACCAGAGAAGTCTTTTATCGTAATGGACAATGCCCCATACCACAGCGTGCCGGACCCCGACAGTAAAGCCCCGACATCGAACAGTCGAAAAGGTGATATGATATCATGGCTCGACAAATTTCAGATCGCACGGCCTTCAAAGGCAACGAAGCCTCAGCTATATGAGATTATAAAAACCCACAAATGTGAACCTTTCTACAAAGTTGACAGTTACATAAAAAGTAAGGGTCATGATATCCTGCGATTTCCACCTTATCACTGTGACCATAACCCCATTGAAATGATATGGGGTATTGTCAAAGGAGATGTTGCCAGATCAAACACAACTTTTAGATTACGTGACGTAGAGGTTTTGGTTAAGGAATCCCTTAACAAAATCACGACTGAAACTTGGCAAAACTGTGTCAACAAGGTAGCTAACGTCATTGAACAAGGTTACTGGTCTCGGGATGGCTTACAACAGGCAACTGTGGCACCACTTGTCATCCCTGTAAGTCGTGACTATGACACTACGACAGACGAGGAACCGACAGGTCTCCCGGAATAGATTTTGAGATGTCCCCCGCCATGACTGGCTGTTCCGTTTCTGCGGTTTCACCCCGCCGCGACAGATAACAACTTTTCCGTTTCAATGATGATAGTTTCTTAAACAACTTTTTTGGTGGAGTCCGGACAATTTTCAAATATCTGAAAGCTGTTGGGTATTAGTAAATGATAAACATGTGTACTATTTATATTTCTGTGGCAATTTTGTACAATGATAAAATTTGCAATTCATCGGTCCGTTTCTGACTCAAACGGACTGTAAACCCTCAGATTTGGTTTAGAGAACAGCTGGAACTATTATTGATACGCAGTGCAGCATCAACCCTGTATTCCTGGTGTCTTCATTTCTAGTTCATTAATGAGTTAATTAACACAGAAGACATTGTTCGTTGAAGAGCATTTATTGTTTTCAATAGATACTGAAATACTGTAAAAAATTTTTATCGTGAACTGGTGATATATTCTACTTGTTGAAGGCCTGCCATTATGGTGATCGGAAAGAGCAGTCAATGTTAATAAATACATTTGGATTAATTATAGTTACAACAGTTATTGCTAGATATTTCAAACACGTAAATCTGAGTAGGTAAATTAATTTCTCTTTCAAATAATCACGAAGTTTCTTACACAAAGTGTTGTTTTTTTTATAGCCATTTATCTGAGAAGGTTAATTACTTTATCTTTTAGAGTTTCATTAAGTTACCTCCACAAGATTCAGTTAAATAGGTAATCCATCATTAGCTGGGGTTAATCCATTCTATCAGATAGGGGAGTAAGGTGTGGTTTCTTTGCTAATTACCTACTCCACTGTCTCACAACTGGGAGTCTCAAAACTGGGAGTTCTCACAAATGGGAGTAGATCTTCATTTCACAACGTTTGAGGAATAACAGAGCATGCTCTGTCTGAGGAGTTCAAAAAGCGAAATATAATTTAAAATTTAAAAAGGTATTTGATCAGGTTTACTACATTCAAAGCATCAGTGCAATATATTATTTCAAGTTTACACTACATGCATCGTTGTGTTAGTTCAAGCCATCACTATATAGCATGTATGTGTAACGGGTGTCACGGGTGGAACAGCACCCTTCACATTGTGGCGAACACTATAGGTACGATAAATAATGGATCATGTTTCATAAATGCATGCGTGGATCGAACAATGGAATATGTTTTAGGTGAGGTTTGTCGTGTTTATTGAAAGTATATTTTCGTTTTTATTTGTGGCATTTTTTTAAGCCATGGTAATCATGTAAATTCCGCGAAGCTTTCCTATGAAGCTGGACGCGGTGGGGTGGCCGAGTGGTAAAAGCAGTTAAGTGGTTCAATGTGGTAAGCCCATTTCTGGTGTCCCCCGCCATGATATTGCGGCAATATTGCTAAAAGCGGCGTAAAAATAACCTCACTCACTCACTCCTATGAAGCTGAAACAGAATGAAATAACTGTAAGACTGTTCAATGCCACTCTAACCCGACTTTAGTCACTAGCTAAGCAAGGCACGTTTAGTCTGTGATCAAATCCAAGTGGGTATGGAGGTAACAAACCAACAATCACAATCAGGTAATTCCGCCAACTGAATGAGTTTGGTTTTACACCGCTTTAGTTATATTTCAGCAATATCACGACGGGGGACACCAGAAATGGGGTTCACACATTGCACCTATGTGGGGAATCGAAACCGTGTCTTCGGTGTGACAAGCGAACGCTTTAACCACTAGGCTACCCCACCGCTGTGTATAAGACTTGCCACACGTTGCGCTGTTCTGTTCGGCCACCCGTGCTCCTCGTTATGTTGTGAAACCACTTGTTGAGGGTTGACTTATAGAAGATACGGGTAATCTTCAGTCTACAATACGGAAATATGTAGCTACATTAAACATACATAAAATATTTCATTATATAAGTTTAGATGTCATTTTGTAATTTCAAACGCTCAAGATGTATCTCAAAATGTGTGCTCTATGGTCTGATACCATACAGACACTATTTGGATATAGTTATTACTCATTTTCACGCCTACAATTACTTAAACTAATTACATAAATTAAACTAAAGCGATGAGGGAACAGTTACACCCTTTAACGTACCGGTAGTAATTAATCCTGGACCTGTGAAGATAAGGGTGATAATAGGTGTCCATCATCCCATGCTTGTCGTAAGAGGCGACTTACAGAATCGGTTGGTCAGGCTCGCTGACATAGTTGATGCTTGCCATTTTATCTCATTAACGTAGATCGATGCTCCTTCATGTATTTGTGTGCAGCGTTAAACAGCAAATAAGCAAACAAACAAAATGATTAATTGTTTAAAGTTCAGTGCCCACTATTTTTTATTTTTGAAATCTTTATATTTTTAAAAGAACTTGCCACTGAGAATAAATTAGTACACCAGAAGCGAATAAACTAACACACCGTCTAAACGATCAATCATATTCCCATTTGCTCTTATTAAATATCAACAAAAAGGCTAAAACGATTTCAACTAAAACGATTGGGTAATAGATTTGTCCCGTTTGAAATTTGTTTTGTGTGTTATCACACATGTCGCCCTTAACGCTGTCGGAAAACACTCTTTATAGCCCGCCTTGCGCTGGAACAAATCATATTATTTGGAATATAATAGTAATTTGATTTGCACGGCCGCTGCCTCGCCGATCAATGACAACTTGATTGACAGGTCATATGGACCATGCCGTGCAATAATAATCACATTTCGCCGAGAGCGCAGTTAAAGTGCAATCGGGTGGCAAAGAATCGGTTGAGAACCAACGTGTTGGTAAAATTACATTTCTTCCTCTAACTCCAATCAGATCGGATGCAAAAAATTACAAAACGCACATTATAAACCCTTTTTTATCTTGGGTTTTCATTTATGAACAGAGTGTGTCATAACAGTAGCTTAAGATACATGCCTTTCCCGGAGTTCAGAAATCAGTACAAGATTTTGTCCAAGTCAATACCATCTGTGAGGCAGTGAGCGTTTACAATCATATCATATAATAAAGACTTTTGACAATCTGTTTGAAAGAGTGCCTAAAAGATGTAAATTTGTCATGATGATCTAATTGTCGTTTCATATTATTCGTGTTTTCTTTCGATAAAAGATTTGTGCCTCCATTGGAAGCAGCTTGGGCAGCCATTCTTCGAGGAAACTGACAAATATATTTTCTCATGCAATTTTAAAAAATCTATAATTCTAATTTTTGTTTTGTGTGTTATCTATAGCACATTGATAATTTGGGATACTTTTTCGCAGATTATTTATAATCACATATTGATCCGTCGTTGTTTCGATTGACGACTCACAGTTGTGTATGAATTTAATCTTATCGAGTTATAATGTGACAGGTTTAGAACATAACAACCGTCAGATTTAACACATGATATGAACAGTTTATCGATACTCAGTATGTTAAAAACGTAAACAGTTCAAATACACATACTTTTATCTGTTCATATCAGCATAATGCGTGAGTGATTCATAAATTGTGTAATGTAAATTTTACGATAGACAACAGAGCTACAGATGACGTTTTGGGTCATGAGTTATATACTAGCTTGTGTTCATCTCAATTGGGCATCCTAATTTTCCTTTGAGTAACCTAATAAATTGTACTCTCCTTACTCAAACTCAATTGGGTATTTTGCCATTTTCCATTAATTTTTAAAAATAAATAAAAAAGTTTATATGTTAGTGTTTGTTATTTATATTTGATCTGTAATATGAGAAACGATAAGAAAGACTGCAAGTTGTCAAGTTCATGTCCTGAAATAGAAACTCTCAGTATACCTCAGTTATTTTATCTATCCACAGGTACCCAATCTAAGATTTGACATTTTTGTGTGTACGCAAATAAGATCACATTTATTAAGGATTTACAAAAAAATCAAGCGTACTTGTACGCAACAGACTTAATAGGAATTGAGTTTTCACATAAATATTTGCGTAATTTACACAAGTACGCAGCTTATCTGTACCTCTGCTGACAATAAAGCTATTGCTTTCTTACCATTTGATTTTGTTTGTGTGTATCGGGGTGAAGTGTCACTGAAGGTGAGTGAATGAAGTGTTATGCCGTGTTTAGTTGCATGGTGTCGCGAGACATGGAGCATGCGATTAGCGTGAGATCGAATTTCAGAACACTGAGAGGAGCGTAGGCAATCTCGATAACCCAGCAACTGTCTGACGTCACAAGGCGTTGTTTCGCCGATGGTTTTGGTAACAAAGGTTCACAACTTTCGATATAAGGCATTGTGATGTAATTTGTAAATGTGTGGAGCTGAATTCTAAAGGTAGGCCCCATTTTTTATGGTGTCTAAAATAAAACAATTGTATGGTTATTTGATAATTAGGCCTGCCGTTTCTCACAAACGCTGACGGATTCTCCCAAAACTGGTTATTTGTCATAGTGACATGTGACCTACGAAAGAGACCCGTCTTCACGAGAAGTTGTGGTGCAGGGACCCTATCCACAAAGAGTTCGTATCTCTACGGCATTCGTAAACCTATGGTAAAGTATAGAGTTACGATATGTCGTAACGTTACGAACACAGGCCCTTATTCTCGAAACGTTCGTAGCTCTAAGAATTCTTAACTTTGATCGTAGCCAATGTGTTAAGAATGGGCTTAAGAAGTTCGTAGGGATACGAACGTTTCGAGAATAGCTTGTCTGGGCACATATTCTTGAAACGTTCGTAGTCTTAAGAATTCTTAACTTTGATCGTAGCCAATGTGTTAAGTATGGGCTTAAGAAGTTCGTAGGGATACGAACGTTTCGAGAATAGCTAGCCTGGGCACATATTCTTGAAACGTTCGTAGCCTTAAGAATTCTTAACTTTGATCGTAGCCAATGTGTTAAGTATGGGCTTAAGAAGTTCGTAGGGATACGAACGTTTCGAGAATAGCTAGCCTGGGCACATATTCTTGAAACGTTCGTAGCCTTAAGAATTCTTAACTTTGATCGTAGCCAATGTGTTAAGTATGGGCTTAAGAAGTTCGTAGGGATACGAACGTTTCGAGAATAGCTAGCCTGGTTATGTTTCACCATATGGATAATCAAGTTGTTTCTTCAATATCGAAGCGCTGTGAAGTCACATGAGCGCAAGTAACAAGACAGTAGCGAGAATCACTAATAGGCTAATATGCAAATTTCGTATAATTATTCCACAAGATCATTCTTCTCTTATTGGCAATTTAAGAACAATAATTATTCTAATAAAATTTACAACATACAAGCGAAAAAGATGTGCGTTTCATACTTCATAACATCGAAATCCTAATTGGGTTACTGTTGTAAGGTGCATTTCGGAGACTCCAAATTTTATTACCCACGTGGTCAACGTATGGGTAGTTGCATACTAATCTCGTACGTCACACGAGTGTCGTATCGTGGGTAAGACGTGGGTAATAAATAAAATACCAGACTCGGTCTCATTACATACGAATTATACGAAACGAGTGTTTCTGACCTCGCAAACAAGTGACCTTCCTATGGTTTCTGACCTCGCTTTCGCTCGGTCAGATACCATAGGAAGGTCACGAGTTTCGTACAATTCGTATGTAATGAGACCTCATATAGTATTCTCTATATATTACATGTCACATTAACAGATACAATATACTCGTTCTCTACTTTTTGACCGAGTTTTGAAAATCGTTTTCAAGGTAAACCTGTATATTTCCCGAGTGAAATGATTATTGAGCGAGAGACCACAATACATGTCAATAGAATCGGGACCACTGTGAGTTATTAAATATACTGGTATATATGCATAAGACCTGTGGACAACCTGTTGTGGATTTCACTTGTCAGTCAACACAGGCCACGGTATTGATCACGTGCTTGATGACGTCACAGGGATTCAGCAGCTTGCAACCACTAACAAAACCCCCTTTATCCCTACCCAATAAGTCAGGTATAGCTCAAGGCCTGAATAACGCAGTTATATGCACATATTTCCTATTTTAGAAAAATCTATATCAGTTTGTAGACTCTCTGTTTAAAAACAATTTACGCATTTTGATCGATATATTTGCACTGCTGTAGGTCTACCCATTGTTTTATAACACCATCTACTAAAGCATTTTGCCTGGTGTTCTGTGTAAATTTACACAACGACAAACACACACCTGCTGCTTGTGATTTGCAGATAGCACTTGCCTGGCCACACCGTGTTAATGATTTACTATATACATACGATAATTGGGAGGGAAAACTGACTTATCAACTTGTGCAGCTGAGTTTCAGTAACGAAGATTCCGTCAACAAACCTCTTAGATTAAACATATAACAGCCTTATGGTTAATTCAAGTGGCGAAATATTTTCACCAAAATTACATGCATCCATTATGCATTCGTACAGTTTTTCTAACCGTATACCTTAACAAAATGTTAACGTTACACACACTCCACACACGTACCTCACACTCAACAACCTCCCCTTTCGTCACAAGACATTTTCCACATTTATCACACATCCCAATCTCCTTCCTTACCACACAACCCTCACATTCAACCCGCAGATTAAACCCCCTCCCTCACCACTAACCCCCAATTCAACCCATTCAATCATCACTCACACCTCCCATTCAATCCCCTCCCTCACCATACACCTCTCACATTCAACCCCCTCCCTTACCACTTACCTCTCAGCCCCTCATATTCAACCCTCCCTCACCACACACCTCTCATATTCAACAACCATCCCTTACCACTCACACCTCACATTCAACACCCTCCCCTTACCACACACCTCTCACATTCAACACCCTCCCTCACCACACACAACTCCCCATCACATTCAACCCTCCCTTACCACCACACACCTCTCATATTCAACTCCCTCCCTCACCACTCACCCTCTCACATTCAACACCCTCCCTTCACCACACACCCTCAAATCACTCACCACATTCTCCCCACCACCACCCTCTACATTCATTCACCCTCCCTCACCACTCACCCCACACATTTAACCCCTTCCCTCACCACACACCCTCTCATATTCAACCCTTTCCAACCCCTCTCACCCACACACCACACACCTTCACATTCAACCCTCCTCACCACACACCTCTCACATTCAACCCTCCCTCACCACACCCTCACATTCAACCCTCCCTCACCACACACCCCTCACCACCACCCTCCCTCACCACACACCCTCCCACCACACCCCTTCCCCTCACCACACACCCTCCATTTAACCCATTCCCCCACCACACACCCTCACATTCAATGCCCCTCCCTCACCACACACACCTCTCACATTCAACCCCTCCCTCACCACACACCCTCACATCTCAATCCTCCCTCACCACACACCCTCACATTCAACCCTCCCCCTCACCACACACCCTCACATTCAACCCTCCCTACCCTTTCACCACACACCCCCTCACATTCATCACCCTCACCTCCCCATTCCCTCCCCTCACCACACACCCTCACATTCAACACCCTCCCTCACCACTCACCCCTTTACATTTAACCCCATCCCCACCACACACCCTCACATTCAACCACTGACACCCTCCCCTCACCACACACCACCCTCTACATTCAAACCCTCCCTCACCACACACCTCTCACATTTAACCCTCCCTCACCTTCACACCACTCTCACCCCTTCATATTTACACCCCTCACTTCACAACTCACCACACACCTCTCACTTCAAACCCCTCCCTCACCACACACCCCCTACATTCAATGCCCTCCCTCACCACACACCCCTCACATTCAACCCTCCATCACCACACACCCCTACATTCAACCCCCTTCCCTCACCACACACCTCTCACATTCAATCCCCCCCCTCACCACACACCCCTCACATTTAACCCTCCCCTCACCACTCACCCTCACACATTTAACCCCCTCCCTCACCACACACACCTCACATTTCAACCCTCCCTACACACCACTCACCCTCACATTCAACCCTCCCTCACCACACACCCTTTACATTTAACCCCTCCCTCACCACCTTCACACCTCATATATTTAACCCCTTTCCCTCACCACGTTCAGGTTTGAAACACCACCTTTTAACCACCCTACATTCAACCCCTCACCACACACCTCCCTCACCACACCTCCCTCACATTCAATGCCCTCCCTCACCACACACCCTCACATTCAACCCTCCCTCACCACACACCCTCACTCACACACCCCTCACTACATTTAATGCCCCCTCACCACACACACCCTCTACATTTAACCTCCCTCACCACACCCCCTCACACCACACACCCCTCACCATCACATCCAACCCTCCCTCACCACACACCCTCACATTTAACCCCCTCCCTCCACACACTCACCACCTCATATTTACCCCTCCCTCTCACCACTCCACCCCTCACATTCAAACCCCTCCCTCACCACACCCCTTTACATTCAATGCCCTCCCTCACTCACACACCCTCACATTCAACCCCTCCCTCACCACAAACCCCTCACACATTCAACCCCCTCCCTCACCACAAACCCCTCACATTTAACCCCTCCCTCACCACTCACCCCTCACATTTAACCCCTTCCCTCACCACTCACCCCTCACATTTAACCCCTCCCTCACCACTCACCCTCACATTTAACCCCCTCCCTCACCACTCCACCCTCACATTTAACCCTCCCTCACCACTCATCCCTCATATTTAACCCCTCCCTCCACCACTCACCCTCATTATTTAACCCTCCCTCACCACTCACCCTCATATTTAACCCCCTCCCTCACCACTCCACCCTCACCCTCCTCACACTCACCCCTTTTAACCCTCCCCTCACCACTCACCCCTCACATTTAACCCCCTCCCTCACCACTCACCCACATATTTAACCCCTCCCTCACCACTCACCCTCACCCTCATATTTAACCCTCCCTCACCACTCACACCCTCACATTTAACCCCTCCCTCACCACTCACCCTCATATTTAACCCCCTCCCTCACCACTCACCCTCATATTTAACCCCCTCCCTCACCCCTCACGTACCAGGTTTGAAATACGTTAGTAGACCTGATCAATGTCAAAGTATGTTGTATTATAAATTATCAAATCGTGATTAGTTCAAGGGGCGACAACTGATTTGCCTCAAGGAGGTTGACTTCACAATCAGGTGGCCACTTGCATGAAAGACATGTTCTAACCCATAACGTCAGCTGAAAACCTTCTTCATCTGTTGTGATCCCTGCCCATATGTTACTGGAGATGGAGAAGTAAGTGGCAAATATATTCAAATACCCTCACAACATCGATTACATCTCTGGATGGTTATTAATACGAGACAACACGTGTTCCCCTACAATTACATGGACAGAATAAACTCGATTTATGCTGAAATAGGCTTGTGGCGACAAATGCCACGGGAATATTGAGTCTGTTGAGATTTCAATAGAGTATTTTCTGAATCACTTCCTAAGATTTCACGGAAAATTCGATATATATCAAACGTCTTGTGGCGTACCCGCTGCTCAACAATGGGGCGTCACGCCCCGGGTTAACGCATATTTTATGCTTTCACCATGTCGATATTTTGCTAAGATTTATGAGAAATAAAATGTCGTATTGAGTACAGCAAGTTTACAAGTGGTTTATGTCAGTGTTTTCTTGAAATTTCGATTCCGCATTTCTCGAACTGTACTTTCTTAACAAATACATCAGGATTGCTTTCTGGCAGGTCGTGACGTTTTCTGTAAATATAACCAATTGCGACATTCCGTTCGGTTTGATCGGATACCATTCCGGTTTTCATTTGTGTGATGAAAAATCTTCACAACACACCCAAACACTTAAGAGTGAGTGAATGGGTTTGGTTACGCCCTTTTTAGCAATATTCCAGCAATATCGCGGCGGGGGACACCAGAAATAGCTTCACACATTGTACCCATGTGGGGAATTGAACCCGGGTCTTCGACATTACAAGCCAACGCTTTAACCACTAGGCTACCCCACCGACCCTAGAACACCTAAGAAACACACATATATGGGAATATGTCTTGTAAATACTGTCTCGATAATTGGTGTTGAAAATGTAAGTGTGGGATGGAGAGTAAAGATCGAGATTATATTTCTAAAAAAGAAATGTTGTAAAATGTAAAATTATATCTAAAAGTTGACAGCATTGAAAAAAAATACCCAATTTGGCTGCTGCAACTGGAAAACAGTATCTAATCTCTAAATAAAGTCCAGGGTCCCGATCCACAAAGTATTCATAACGTTACGACCTGTCGTAACTCTACTGTATACCATAGACTTACGAACGTCATAGCGCTACGAACGCTTTGTGGAACGGAACCCAGGGCTCTGTCCTACAAAGCGATCTTAGCGCTACGATGGTCGTAAGCCTATGTTGATGTATTGAAGTTATAATCACCTTAGAGCTAAGACCTCTTTGTGGAACGGACCCCTTGACCCTCCGTAGCAGAGATAGGGATGAGGATGTTTCTGTTGTATACACACTGCTATCGTGTCATTGAAGTGGGCTTCCCTGTCCCATGTGCCGATAAGAACCTGTGTCTACGGCGAGTTGTTTACCCAGTGGAGACTCGCTCACCTACACCAACAATGAAAAACGGTGTATCCAGATAAAAACTGAGGCATTGCTGTTGCGGGTTCATAGGCAGATCCAGAGGAGGGGTGACTCTCGTGAAAATGAAGCGAGCACCCCCCCCCCTTCTCAATAGTGCCCCCTCCGGTCTTATTCCTGTTCCTTGAAGGGTCGCTGGGGCAGCCTAGTGGTTAACGCGTTCGCTCGTCACGCTGAAGACCCGGGTTCGATTCCCCACACGGGTACAATGTGTGAAGCCCATTTCTGGTGTCCCTAGCCGTGATCTTGCTGGAATAATGCTAAAAGCGGCGTAAAACTAAACTCACTCACTCCTGATCCTTCAACTGACTTAGAGTGTTTCTTCGTTCAGAATAGGAGTCGAAATCTGGCTAAAATAAAGCAATGTTTACAAACATTGACTTGACAGAATACCGAAATGTCTTGAAGTCCATTGTATTATCACTGTTGACCACACACTGTGGAAGGAAAGTGATATTTTAGATTTTGTGGCGGTACTAAATATTGTACGAGCGCTTCATTCGTTTCCCACTCTTTGGAGATGGTGCTTGTATATATTTTCTGTATATACCATTGCATGCTATAGCTCCCCTCTCGGGTATATACAGCGTGTCCAGGTCCCGATTTCTCGAAACAAACTTAAGTTTTTACTCAAATTTCAAACTGAGTTTGACAATTTGAAACAGATGAATTTTAAACTCAACTACATTTTTTAAATAAAAAAAAGTCCAAACAACGTAAGTAATCTATCCACCAAACTCAAATTGTCTACTATGTTTGAGTTTATTATTGATTTTAGTTCATACTGGGAAATGCATTTTTCTCAAATTTGAGTAAAAACTCTAACTTAAGTCAAAACTCAGACTTAAGTTTGTTTCGAGAAATCGGGGCCAGGACTCATTAGATAACGGCCCACTTCAAGACTATTACGATACAATACTATAGAACTCAGGTGGACAGTTTAAGTAATGGTAAATCAGTATAGAAGGCGATGTACTATTAACAATTAGTTCGGCCAGTTACTGGTACTTTATAAGGCGGTGTGGTTAAAGACTAATGTGGTTTTATTATATTGTTTCTGTTGATAATCAGTAGAAGTTCATAAAATTGTGCTTCGGCAATAACCGATTGTCAGGAATGTACTATGTAATGTAAGCAGTGGTGTGGAAGATACTATATTTTGATGCTTAGCGTCAAGTGTAATCCAGTGCACAGGTACGTGTCACGCTTAGAAACAGCGTTAGAAAGACATATAGGTATATATACCCTACCCTAGTACTATCCTTTTATATAGTACTAAGGTAGGGTCTATATACCTATATGTCTTTCTAACGCTGTTTCTAAGCGTGACACGCCCCTGTGATCCAGTGTGTTGTCAAACATTGAAACACGGCTACCGGAGGTATAGCAAGATGTATTGGTACTGTTGGAGAGCTTAGTGTCTTTAGTTTTCCAAAACGATTGTTGTCAGACTTCACAGTGTCAGGCAACGTCTCATTTGTGGGCGTTTCTATGGTAACCATGCTATTTTTCAGAGTGAGTGAGTGAGTCTGGACTAGACAATCCAGTGATCAACAGCATGAGCATCGATCTGCGCAATTGGGAACCGAAGACATGTGTCAACCAAGTCAGCGTGCCTGACCACCCGATCCCGTTAGTCGCCTCTTACGACAATCATAGTCGCCTTTTGTGGCAAGCATGCTATTTTTCAGAGAACATGACTGATATATATATAGGGCAATGTATCTTCACTAGGAATAGGGATTTTGTCATTTGAGGTAGACCTATCTCCTTTATTTTGTTAGCTGGCTGGAGACTGCCACTGGTCTAGTTGTGTAGACTATTGGAGTGGGCAAGCGCATGCCCCTGTCATCTCTCACTACGTCATCATGTTTTCTCCCAGGATATCTGCCCAAGGCCTATTCTAGAAGCTATCCTACTGTTGCTGCGAAGTCAATATGTTTGACACTGGTTTTATTGCTTTTACCTCTATTATATTTTATAGTGCCTTTGTATTTCTTTTTCTATCAAATTTTGTACTTCTACACCGTTGAGTATTGTCATTGTATTTGGTGAGGGAGTATAGTTTTACGCCGCATTTAGCAATATTCCAGTAATATCACGGCGGGGGCACCAGAAATGGGCTTCACATTGTACCCATATGGGGAATTGAACCCGAATCGGATTTCTCTCTTGGAAGCGAGGTGGGTGTCAATATAATACTACTACTTACAATATTATTGTCACTTCGACCACAGTCTCGCTTCCGAGGAAGAAATCGTTATGTTACAAGTCGTGTCATGTAAAATCCTTTTGGTCTACAATCATATACATATTTTACTACAACTAGTAAGTTGTTTTGAAATTTTAACTCGATGAAAACGTCGAGAAATCAGCAAAATGACGACCTTGATACACATTTTATATACAACTAACCATAAATACTTCCTCACATAACGTCACTTCCGGTTCGCTGCAGTGCTCTGGCGACAGAGTTACGTAACCTCTCTGTGGTTTGGTTGGCGGGCGAGAGTGAAGCAGACGACATTTTGGCAACTTTCAATCGCTCGGTATTAATTAACCACAAGTTTTTTAAGTATGAATTTGTGTTCCGCTTAAGACGAACCACAAGTCTTTCATATGTAATGGTTAAAAGAGTACAAAAGACAAAAGTTTATTCGTTCTTCTTTCTTTAAATACTTATACAATTTCTTTGATATTATTGGTTTCAGACTGAATTATTTTGCATGTAGAGTTCTTGTTTCAGTTGAGAAGTCGACACGTGATGCTCTCTAGCTGTGTTTGATCTAACAATGTATATATCTTTCAGTGATATTTGATTTTAAAGAAAACTGTCCGGAACAGTAACGGAACAGTTGTTTGTAACCTAGTCATAATTTTCAGGCGGACTTGGAAGGATTGATATTCTACACCTTGTACCTTGCCGTTTTAAAACTCATATGCCGTTGTAAGAGCTAATAATCTGACCAGGAGATCAAGGCGTGTTTGAGACTGTGTAGGGCTGAAGACCATGTTCTACATGTTGCGACGGCTTATTGTGGGGATAAAAACCCAAAGTACGGGCCGACAATTCCATCTGATATATGCTCTGATAAGGGACGTAACTCTTCTCTCTTCTCGGCTTGTATGCGCGAGATAGCCAACGTGACCATACACTGGTATCAGGTGGTGTATGTGTATTTGACAGCATAAATATGTTCACATAAATAACATCCATAAATGTGATAAACTTCCAAACACTTGACAGCATTCCGAAGAAACGACAATGTTACCTGCAATAATCAAAATGACCTGACCTACAGCTGCGTTAATGAAGCATACGTACAATACCTAGAACTAGTTTATCTCAGAGACGTGGGATGTGTGCATGACATAGGGCGAAATTTAGTGACATGAAAGCCTTTTAGTAAAAGCCAATTCTATTACGAATTTGTGTATCTAAATTTGTATCTCCTCTCCCCGCCACTTAAACCCATATACGATCCACCTCACCCCACCCAACCCCACATGCCCTCCAATCAACTCCACCTAACCCCACATGCACGCCGCTCAACTCCACCTAACCCCACAAGCATGCCGCTCAACTCCACCTAACCCCACAAGCACGCTGCTCAACTCCACCCAACCCCACATGCCCTCCAATCAACTCCGCCCAACCCCACATGCACTCAACTCCACTCCTCCCAACCCCACGTGCTCCTCCACTCAACTCCGCCAAACCCCACATGCCATCCCACTCAACTCCACCCAACCCCACATGCCCTCCACTCCACTCAACCCAACCCCACATGCCTCCCACTCAACTCTCAACCCCACATGCCCTCCAATCAACTCCACCCAACCCCACATGCCCTCCACTCCACTCCACTCCCCAACCCTACATTTCCACGCCAACCCTACAACTCCACCCAACCCCACCATGCCCTCCGCTCAACTTCACCCAACCCCATATGCTCTCCACTCAACTCCACCCAACCCCACATGCCCTCCAATCAACTCCACCCAACCCTACATGCTCTCCACCCAACCCCTACATGCTCTCCACTCAACTCCAACCCAACCCTACATGCACTCCACTCCACTCAACTCAACTCCACCCAACCCCACATGCACTCCACTCAACTCCACCCAACCCCACATGCACTCCAATCAACTCCACCCAACCCCACATGCACTCCAATCAACTCCACCCAACCCTACATGCATTCCACTCAGCTCCGCTCAACCCCACATGCTCTCCACTCAACACCACCCAACCCACTCAACTCCACCCAACCCCACATGCACTCCAATCAACTCCACCCAAAACTCTGATATTAGCATCCTTATAAATACATATTCTCTTCAAGGTGTTAAAAGCATGCAATTGTCAATTTATTTATTGATTATATGTGACATGTGGCCTGTACTTTGAAAAAGATGTGCAAATAAAAAATAAATAAATAAAAAAAACACAAAAAACATTCCACCCAACCCAACATCCACTCCACTCAACTTCACCCAGACCCACATGCGCTCTTCACTGCAGTCGGCTCCCACAAAACCCCGTATACGCTCTTTACTCCACACCACCCATCCCTACCTATGTTCCTCTCCGCCCCACCCCGTATACGCTCGACCGTGAAGACCCGGGTTAGAATTGGTCTTCAGCAACCCATGCTTATCGTAAGAGGTGAGTAACGGGATCGGGAGGTCAGACACGCTGAGTATCCCATTAGCGTAGATTGATGCTCATGCTGTTGATCGCCGGATTGCTGAGTGCGGCGCTAAACAACAATCAACCAACCAACCGTATATGCCCTTACTCCTCTCCACCCAACTTGTCATAGCATGTTCACAATAACATTCAGATCTCGACACCACTCTTTCAAAAGCTCATCTATCGCAATTTCTAAACCAGGTACATATTGGGAAACCCTATTGCAAACAGCCCTGACAAGTCCTGCTCACACGAACCGACGCCCACTGGGTTGCTCGAGTTTACCATAAAGTCTTTATCACCGACCGCCTCGGTAGTGTAATGGAAAGAGAGCAGCGCTGAAGGTTGGTATGTCGATACCCGGTCGTATCAAACCAACACACTATTTGTTGTTACCTTGCCTGGGGCTCAGCATTAGCGCTCAAAACAAGGACTGATCATGATTGACTCGGAGTTAGCATACAGCTTGTTTCATAAACTATAGACTAACATCTAGTCTCTGAAATGAACATATTTTACAGGCAAAAAAACCCAGTTATTAAATTATAATCATATAATATAATGAAAAGAAGCCCAGATACTTTCTTCATTTGAAACTGTGGAATCTAGACTAGCCACATATTCTAGACTTGCATGGGTTTACTTGGATATGTTTGTTTCAGAGTCTGTTTGGCAGACCATTCGGGCTAGTACAAACAGCCACGTACTCTATAGAGATGCAGACCATCCAGGCTAGTACAAACAGCCACGTACTCTATAGAGATGCAGACCATCCGGGCTAGTACAAACAGCCACGTACTCTACAGAGATGCTGACCATCCGGGCCAGTACAAACAGCCACGTACTCTATAGAGATGCTGACCATCCAGGCTAGTACAACCAGCCACGTACTCTACAGAGATGCAGACCATCCGGGCCAGTACAAACAGCCACGTACTCTATAGAGATGCTGACCATCCGGGCTAGTACAAACAGCCACGTACTCTATAGAGATGCAGACCATCCGGGCCAGTACAAACAGCCACGTACTCTATAGCAGAGGCAGACCATCCAGGCTAGTACAAACAGCCAGGTACTCTATAGAGATGCAGACCATTCGGGCTAGTACAAACAGCCAGGTACTCAATAGAGATGCAATAATCTTCAACACAACGTTAAAGGCCATACTCTATGCCTAACCTGAACACGACCTGTCAAACCACACCATGTGGGCATCTAGATCAAGGACACAATGAATGAATGTATTGTGCCCTGAACCAACAGAAACGACCCCCGTAATATAGATCTCAGTCGTCTACAGTCTGACATACCGACAATACAAGAAGAGATGGATGGTTTCATTGGATGGTCGTGGCCACGGTGAATTGCTGGTGACTGTGGTGCTATCATTCCTTCTAAAGCTTAACTTACATAGCTTCTAAAGCTAGCTGGCTGTGAGATGAGGGGTATGAGTGAGGGGGAGATGTGAGTGAGGGGCTGACTGAATAACGGGGTACCGGTGAGTGAGTAGAAGGGTGGAAGGCTGATTGTATGATGTTGAGTGCGAGGTGGAGCTGTCGTGGGTAAGTGGAAGGAAAAACGAATGGATATGTATGGTGGCTGGCCTCCGAATTTTAAGTCGAGAAAGGGATGGCCCTAATCAGCCACCATAGATTTGTGGGTATCGAATGAGTTAGTGGGCGGGTGAGTGAGTGAGATAGCGGGATGGTGAATGGGTTAGCGAGTTAGTGAGTGGGTGAGATAGCGGGTATGAGTGGACGTTCGGTACCTCTGTTTATCACTCTTCATTCATACCTTCCATTGCAGTTGACCACCAAGTTGGACACAGTAAGTGATGTGTCTGTTTGAAGGCAAGCACAACGACCAGGCAGATGGAAAACTGGCATTCACTTGGACTTTGGGTCTCAAAAACATTACTAATTATGCTATTAAACATCTACTGCATACATACATGTAGTTCAGTGTTTAGTCATTTGTCCTTGGTATGCCTGTTTCACATGCAGTGACAGGAAGCTTTGTGGGAGAGGATACCCTAGGGGCTGATATGTTCGCCATTCACTGGGGTAACGAGCCTGATTCCCATCTCTTGTGCCCCTCTGGTATAGATCTCCATCCTACAATTATCCAACATCATCTACCGCGGAAACAGCATCTACAACGACGACAAACATCATTTTCACGACATCTTGTGGTATTGCAATTTGCAAAAGTCACATTTTCAAACATTAATGTAAGCGTTGTATCTAGGCAATAACCGACATACAGATTGTACAGATTAATTGTGTCATTTGGACCAGAAAATGGTGTCGGAATTCGGAATGTACAGATGTCGGATAATTCAATGTTTTAATGATGATAATATAGAGGAACGCTGCCGGGACTCCAAAATATGTCGGAATTCACAGATTGTCGGCTAATTCAGATGTCGGATTATACAGAGTCCACTGTATTACAATACCCAGAAATAAACTGAAAACAAATTACCGACTGAAATGACTTCCATTTAATATAAGTGCAAACATGTGTATACGTGCAGATATGAAGCGTCAGTACACCAGCTAGAGCGCTATACAACACAAGGCTTTGACATCTGAGTGAAGCATGGCAAGACCGTCAAAATACAAGTTTTTGTGTGTGTATTTATCTTTGTACTGTGTACACATTCACAAACTCGACGAGCAACATATTTAGGTTGGTACATTGTAGGTGTCCTCTGTACTGTGTCAATAGCAGGGATTCTTTCGCTGGGTGAAGGGAGCAGTATTCGTGTACCCAACCCAGCCTACAGGGTGTCATGATGTACCTGATGTCTATATAATGTCAGTGCAAAAGAATACCCAGTCTTTACTGTCCTCAGAAACAAATTCCGGTGGTTGTAAAGGGGAAAGTAGTGAATCTTATATAAATGGATCACTGAAAATCCGAGATGACACCGGGTGTTCATGAAAAGGGTAAACATGTCCCGCTTTACTGGTAGCACCCGGCATTCACGCGTAGTTTAGGTTTGGTCTTCAGGAGCCCATGATTGTCGTAAGAGGCGGCTAACGGGACTTGGTTGACACATGTCATCGTGTCCCAGTTGCATAGATCGACGCCCATGCTGCTGATAACTGGATGTATGCTGGATCCTGATACTGGATATTATTTACAGACCGCTGCCATATAGCTGGAATATTGCTGAGTGTGGCGTTTAACAACATACAAACCAAACCAAACTGACACGTAGACACGTTACGGCTTACCAACTGTAACATTCTGCTACCTTCCTCATTCGAAGACCAAAACATTCTGCTACCGTCCTCATTCTAAGACCAAAACATTCTGCTACCGTCCTCATTCTAAGACCAAAACATTCTGTCTACCTTCCTCATTCTAAGACCAAAACATACTGCTTCCGTCCTCATTCTAAGACCAAGACATTCTGCTACCGTCCTCATTCTAAGACCAAAACATTCTGTTACCTTCCTCATTCTAAGACCAAAACATTCTGCTTCCGTCCTCATTCTAAGATCAAAACATTCTGTTACCTTCCTCATTCTAAGACCAAAACATTCTGCTACCGTCCTCATTCTAAGACCAAAACATTCTGCTACAGTCCTCATTCTAAGACCAAGACATTCTGCTTCCGTCCTCATTCTAAACCCAAAACATTCTGCTACCGTCCTCATTCTAAGACCAAAACATTCCGCTACCTTCCTCATTCTAAGACCAAAACATTCTGCTTCCGTCATCATTTTCGCCCTACACTACACAAAACAGGTCTCATTCCCACAATACACCTGGGATCATTTTCCCAGAAAATACATTAATATTTTCTAAATTGTTTTGGTGGGACGTACAAGGTTGACGGGTTCATGACAGGTCTTTCGTCACATCACCTTGCTCGTGCCAAAGTGGGTACCGAAACCTGTTAGTGCTGATGACCATCCGGTGGGCGGATGGAGCCTGCGCAGGTGATCGTCAGGTGGTCACTCTTGGTATTCCAGTTCTGCGACTGTCAGATGTCTGACTAGTGTGGTCAACGTATTCATTAGTCGGTCGAACGGTCTGGTAATATGGCTGTTCGGAGCCATCTGCGACTTACCAGTGGTTCATTCTGATGATTTTAACATTCAAACCGAAACATGAGTCTCATTAACCAATTCAGACAATGACCAACGTTTCAGCCGATCCGAATTTGCTCGTGTAAAAGTGAAAAGAGACACTACAAACAACTATGGTGACACTAAAGTCCAATTCCTTGTTTCATAAGGAAAGGGTATTTACAAATTAATTTTAATTTTAAAGTTTAATAGAATCGTATTTCTATATTTTATGTCGAGGTTTAGGCAGCATGTCGTTAACTAAGACGTCACAGATTTGAGCCTCGTTTTGAGATTTTCACGATTTCCAGGTTTCCGTTTGTCAGAGCACGTTGTACGACAGAGCACGCTGCATGGCGTATTTGCAAGGATAAGAAGTGGCGTAGTGTTGCAATATACATGTGATTAGATGTATTAAATGATACTGATTAAAATTTATGTATCCATTTTAATGAGTTGGTCTCAAAATGTTGGACTGGTTATTGTTCTAAGTTGCGCAATAGGACGGAACCCAGTCAGCATGAAACGAGACTGCTGTGTAATCAATGTTTTGCCTTGTGATGTGTACCTTTAACGGCTATACCACTAACAATCTCAAGGACGGTGTTGTATACTTAAAGCACATAACACGCACGTGCGATTCAGCATAATCATGATTTTAATAATATCCCACGCACAACATACACATGGCGTTTTGGCAATACGTACTCAACGTTTTCTGACTCGTGAGTCACACTCAAAACACTTTTAAGAATATTTGTCTGTTTTTCCATCTTTTCCAATTTTTTAATATATTATTACAGCTGTGTACTTTCTTTTTCACGTCAGTTTAGAAAGTTTCCCTGTTGAATGTGAATTGAGAGCCGTAATACATTATACCAGATCTTCCTCTTCAGTGGAGAAGCGTCACACATGTGACGGGTGTTTACCCTAAGAGGCTGTACTGTGGAACACCCTGACCCACAGTGTCCTTGAGGTGGAAACGATAGCGATATCTTCATTTGAGGAAAAAACGGCATTATACATCTTAAAGAAAGGCCCTTGTGCGTGTTTGCATAAGCCACGTCTCAGATTTGGGGGATGTAGGACGAAGCTCTCACACAGTCTATGATCCGTGAGACGGCATTGTGGTAACAGTTCTCCAGCCGGTTGTATTGTCCCGTATTTCAAATGTTAAACGGAGTGAACTTAACGTGGGTTTTAGTTGTACAATAACAAGTGTTTGAAGGAACACTGAACAGATAGCTTTACAGAGCTGACTAAATATGTGTGTTCAGACGCTAGTCCTGGTCGCAAACTTTTAATTTAAGAGGATACGTCTCTAAGGATAACTTTCATCATTTCAGAGTTGGAAAATTCATATAGAATTAAATGTATGAAATAATAGAAATATTAGCATGAAAATAATTTCATGACACCAATTTAGCATTCAACCTAAATTTACCTCGATTCATTTATCTTAATCTATGAACCCGTGAAGATCCGGGTTAAAAATTGATCTTCAGTAACCCATGCTTATCGTAAGAGGCGAGTAACGTGATCAGGTGGTCAGGCTCACTGACTTGGTTGACACATGTCATCGTATCCCAGTAGTGTAGATTGATGCTCATGCTGTTGATCACTGGATTGTCTGGTCCAGACTCGATTATTTACAGAATACCGCCATATAGCTGGAATATTGCTGAGTGCTGCGTAAAACTAAACTCACTCACTCACTCACTCACTCTTAATTCATGCACTCGGTTGCATGCTGACATATACAAATTATATATGTGTAACAAAACAGCCACGTCGAAAAACGCAACGAAGCACACATGCCTGTAATAATGTTGCCGATCGACAGTTCAGTATTGCATATCTGTAATGCTAAATGAAAATGTTTCTGTGTTGCATGGCACTAGCATCCTTTGTTTATTATGTTTGGATCTACATCAACGTGATATCGATGCCAGATTAACACAGATAGTCTAAATAAGAACAGCTGGTACTGAAGGTCGGTATTCCTGACTCTATCAACAACTCCGACCGAGTTACCAGCCCCGCTGGCAAGATGTTTCCAGTGAGTCTTTTATATACTCCCGAATGCAGGTGAGTAGGAGTAAGTGGAGGTCAAGTAAGCGCTTCCTCAACTAAATGTCTGACATTTCCGAATTTCTATCTTAAATACTGCATGATTCTGGGGGGCATAGATGACCTTGTGGTCTAAGAGTTGTTTCCCTTGCATGTGCTAGGATCCTCATCGAAACTCAGATTACTTATAAAGGGCACAGATTAAAGGCACAATTTCACACATTTTCGACAATATTTTGGCCTATATTATATTATTATATATTATTATTATTATTATTATTATTATATATTGGGGCAGATGCACGCATTTTAGTTTCCTACTAATGCAATAAAATACTTAGATATTAAGATAGAATTTCCCCATCCTCTGCAATTTGGATTTAGGCCTCACTATGGTGCTGAAACTGCCGTATTACGTTAACAGAAAATATTGCATATTACAAATGAAAGGATGTCGCTTGTATACTGTGCATTCTTAGATAATGAAAATGCATTTGTTGGGGTGTGGCTCGATGCATTATTTATTAAACTGTATGATATTGGAATAACAGGTAAACTATGGAGAATATGAAGGCTCTCCTATAGCTCCATGAAATCATTTGTATGCTTTGAAGGGTTTAAATCGGATGCATTCCCCGTGAATCAAGGAGTAGGTCAAGGTAGAGTAATGTCCGCCTGGCTCTTCACATTATTTATTAATGACCTTTTATATGAACTTGGGAATTCGGATTCTGGCTTAATTTGCCATGGGGTAAATGCCCTGGGATACTTCTTGCTGATGACACTACTCTGATGAGTTCCTCTACCAAAGGTCCGCAAAGGCTTCTCAATGTCGCTAAAAACTATGCTCATGTGTGGCAGCTAAAATACAATGTAAGCAAGAGTGCGGTTCTACACTTTGCTCTAACAATAACGTTAAAACCAGTAAAATGAAAAGTCCCACTCTAACACCGGTATGACCACCAGCAGAGTTGATACAGGCAACACACCTCCGTCGCATGGAATTAATCAGTCGTGTATGACATCGTTGTGGGATGTTGTCCCAGATCTCACGAAGATGTTGTTGCAGTTGCTGCAGCGTTACAGGCGGATTTGGTTAGCGTCGCTAGCGTCTTTCCATTTCATCCCGAACGTGCTCAATTTGCGATATGTCCGGTGACTTAGCTGGCCAGGGAAGCACATCAACATTGTTCTGAGCCAGAAAACGTTGAACAATACGGGCAGTGTTCGGTCTGGCGTAGTCCTGCTGTAACGTCATCCCTGGTCCATGTTGCCGTATTGACGGTAAAACGGCTGGCTGGAGAACCTCATCCCGATATCGCTGCCCTGTCAGATTACCAGCGATGATGAGAAGGTCTGTCTTGTTTGTAGCCGTAATTCCACCGCAGATCATCACGCTACCGCCTCCAAACCGATCAATTTCCATTACACAATTGTCAGCATAACGTTCGCCACGTCGACGGTAAACTCGCACACGGCCATCAGCTCTGTGAAGCGAAAATCTGGACTCATCCGTGAAGAGGACATGAATCAACTGACGTTGAGTCCATCTCCCATGCTGTCTTGCCCACTGTAGACGTCGTTGGCGATGTTGTAACGTCAAAATCGGCCTACTTGATAGGTGTCGTGCGATGATCCCAAAACGCCGTAAACGTCGACGAACAGTTTGTGGCGATATCCGCCTCAGTCCAGGGATGGTAGCTGCCGTGACTGTTGCTGGCTGGAAGCGGTTCCGGAGGTGTATCTGTCGAATCCAGTTGTCTTGACGTCGGGTCGTTACAAGGGGTGGACCATTACGAGGACGGTCTCTGACGTGATTTGTCTGTTCCATACTGTGTTTCGATGGACATTGAATCTGCGAGCAACTTCTTGTTGTGGAGTACCGGATTGGAGCATTCCAATAACTCGCCAACGTTCATTTTCTGTTAGCCTTGGCATAACAATTGTTTAATTCTGCTGAGAAAGTTGATGTTTTTTCAGGTTGCACTCCTTCAACGTGTCTTTACCAGGAATGAAACATTCTCTCCTCTACCCAGGCTTAAATATCCACAGTCTAACACATTCTTCACAAACTTTCTCGTGCAAAGTCATTTTTTCATGATTTGCAAACATTACCTTGACAGATGCGTTTGGATACTCTGTCATAGTGCCGTGATCCCGTTTATTTTGGATGATTTGTATACAAAAGTTAGTATTCATTAAAAAAATATCCGTGTCACAAGAACTTTTGTTGCTGAGTTTATGGCAATAATGGTCAAGTAATTAATAAGAAATACCGGACCAATGCCGTAGATGATGCTATTAAATCTCATCGAGACAATCTTATGTTTATCTTAATTCAAGACTTAGTCTGTCAAGATATATCAATATAAGATCCAGTAATGAACACTAACTCTGGATGCTAGCTGCAGAGAAGAACGACCAGTTAACTGATATTGCAAGACTTGAATTCTATGGATCAGCTGAAATTGTCTCAAGAGAATGTTATTGTAAAACTGTCGCCAATGATATTGTAAAGCACGTGTTTATGTCATGTACCATCAATATGAATGACCGAAATGAACTCTTTAACTCCATATGCGATATTCTGGATGTTAGGGACTCGAGTACCCGGGGAATAAAACCCGACCCGGACTCGAGTACTCGAAAAATATAGTATACATTTTAGTGAGTTACGTGTCTATGTTTTAAGTAGTTTTCAATGGAATTTAAAACAAGAATGCCGCACGTATAAGTTATAACGTCTGTATTGAATTGAAACGAACTCTTTCCTTAAAACCGCGTGTTTATCAATTTGACGAAGCACAAACCTAATATCATTGACATATTTGACTAGCATCGGTCTATGCAGGGCCACACTACTCCACTGAGCACTGCCGCAAACAGCCCATAGCAGAAACCAGTTCAACTATAGCGCCACATGTCGCAAAAAGTGGTTAATAATACACAAAATCGAGAGTTTGAAAAGCTTTGAGACTGGCGTAACAATGAGGTTCAACCCACAATGCAGAGAACAAAAGTCAGAAAAAACATTGTCAAAATCAGAACATTTATTAAAGCACATTTCGTTTAACCATTATCAAATGTGAATTTCTTTTTCAAAAATTGCGCATTGTAACAAATCGCATCATTGACGATCCTCCACGCGTCTAGTGTCAAGAATGCATGATTTTAGATCCCACTCGTCTGTGATGTAATGCCCTGTGACGGCGGATGTAACAGTGGGTGGCACAGCTGGGGACTGATTTAGAATATCCTTAAGCTGAGTTTTGGTTTCGTCATATTCCTTCATAAGGTACAATGTAATTATGGAAGGTCATTGGACATAGTACGATATAACTGGGATTCAGTGAGTGACAAAAATTACCTCGTATGTTTTTGAGTCAAGCATTTTTTCGATTGTAACCCCCAAATATCCCTGCGTCAGCGTGTCTTGCTTTTTGGCTGGATTTTGGGAAGAATCATCCACACTGACGGACTTGTGTTTTCATGTTAAGATGTTTTCTCATTGAGCTTGTTGAGCTCCCTGCATAACTCAGCATAATGCCCCAAAGGCGACACTTGGTTTTGTGTTTTGAAGTGTCAAGATCAAAATGGCCTTTTCTCATCCATGAATGCACAGAGGGTCACGTTTAGCTTCTCCCTATGTCGGGTACTCTAGTCCTGGAATCTGGACTCGAATCCTGCCGTCCTCGACCCGTTGCAATGTACTCGAGTACCCGTCAGAGCCCTACTGGATGTAGAAACTTTTGTTAAGATCTGGGATCAAGATGATGATGTGATTCTTACATTTTTACTTGGTGGATGTCCAATAGAATGTATCATGGAACTAGAAAGAGATGTGTGGGCAAAGGTGATAAAGAAGTGGTGATACTTGCTAAAACACTTGTATGTATATGAACCTTTGTGACTATATCACTAATCCATCTTAATCATTTGACGTAAAATATATTATCACTGCATACTGCAATCTTCATGCAATTGGAGGAAATATAGAATCTCTATGGAATGTAAACAATTGCTCCGTACATCAAACTCTGTCGCATGAGGTGTTGTTGGTGTTTGCCGAACTGGTTTCAATCACAAGTTGCGCGTATGTTTTTGCGCCAGACATTAGCGTCATTTTTGTCTAGGACTGAGCTCTGTCCCCAAAGGACTTACAGGATATTCGTAAAGAGCGCCCCAAGGGACATAACTCTATGGGGTTCGCTTGAAATAATGTTCCGGTAGAGGGCGCGAGAGTTGATTTAATGCAACATTGCGTTAATTCATTCGAACTTAGAAATCTATTATTGTTATCTAAATGTTTTTAAAATAAATTATATGGTAACTTCCCTAAGGGCTGATAGTTAGAAATGCATTATTTATTTTTAAAGAAGTTGGTGTGAAATAGTGCCTTTAAGGCTATGTTCTCGCATTTAAATGAACTGCAGTGAATCAACTGAAAGTTGTTGTAAGCAGCGATAAATCAAACTCACGATTTCGCAGTCTTGCTAGGTATTGCCGTCAGTGAATATGTTTCTACTTATGATGGAAGGACTTAACCATGTATACAAACACATGTGTATTTGTATTTCTCTGCTCTAGCCTAATTGAAACCGAGGAACCCGCACTTATGATTTATTGGGTATTGTTTTATGCCGCTGGCAGCAATATGAGAGCTAGTTTTATGCACCTTTAAACTCTCTCTTCCCCTGTCTTCATCTCTCTCTCTCTCTCTCTCTCTCTCTCTCTCTCTCTCTCTCTCTCTCTCTCTCTCTCTCTCTCTCTCTGACCCTCTCTCTCTCTCTCTCTCTCTCTCTCTCCCCTCTCTCTCTCTCTCTCTCTCTCTCTCTCTCTCTCTCTCTCTCTCTCTCCCTCTCTCTCTCTCTCTCTCTCTCTCTCTCTCTCTCTCTCTCTCTCTCTCTCTCTCTCTCTCTCTCCCTCTCTCTCTCTCTCTCTCTCTCCCTCTCTCTCTCTCTCTATCTATCTCTCTCTCTGACCCTCTCTCTGACTCTCTCTCTCTCTCCTCCCTCTCTGACCCCTCTCTCTCTCTCTCTCTCTCTCTCTCTCTCTCCCTCTCTCCCCTCTCTCTCCTCTCTCTCTGACCCCCTCTCTCTCTCTCTCTCTCTCTCCTCCCTCTGACCCCCTCTCCCCTCTCTCTCTCTCTCTCTGCCCCCCCCTCTCTCTCTCACACACACACACACACACACACACACACCGATGCTATTCCAGTGACAGAACGGATATTCCAGTTTCCATGGTGACCGACGTTTGGATGTCTCACAGATGAAGAGAGTGATAACACCTGTTGTTCTACAAACATTTAGTATGTCCTTACACGAGGCATGCCAACCTTCAAGGTTTTATTTAACACGCAAACATGACGTTTATCGCATTAGGCAGCAGATAAAATTTCCCAGCAGCTGCCAGTTCTGAGGAAATAGAAATAATGTTTATTTAACCATTTACTTTCATTAAACGAGGGAATGCGTTAACAAGTAACGAAGGTACATTAACTGTGGATAGTCACTCACCCACTCAAAACGAAGCCACCCCCTCACTCACGCACTCATTCCAATGATAAGGAAGGAAGATATTTTTACTTAAAATGATATGGTACTATTTTGTTTGAATACGTTGAATACGTTTTCTAGGCTTCGTTAGCTTTCAGTTTCCAATTATTTTCCTTGATATCCGTCTACATATATTAATATTACAACTAGTTGTTGGACGCTATGCTATAAAATGTGTTACCTAACTTTTCCGAGCTGTTAAACTATAAATGTTGAAAATGGGATCGGTTGAAAATCTTCAAGGGAGAATGAAAGGCGATCTACTGTCTGTATTGGCAGGACGGTTTGTCGTAACAATCATGCAATCGTATATCATTACATACGTTATCAATATATCATATCATTTTTCTAATACACTGTAGGACGGAGGGTATGCCATTACCACACGCATGAACGTTAAAACTGTACATTTTGTATTAGCGTTTGAAAACCGTCATCTGTTAAGTATCTTGATCCAAAGATAACTCTGTATATTCTTCCCTATATTCACAATTTCGTCATTACTGGAATTTATGATAAATATAAGACAAAATATAAAACAAAGCAACTAATGTTTCCCGACATTGTTAGAAATCACAAACCAGTATTTGGCAACTACAAACATGGGGTGTACGAGTGAGTGAGTATGGTTTAACGCCATGAAGCAATATTCCAGCAATATCACGGCGGGGGACACCAGAAAAGGGCCTCAAACATTGTACCCATGTGGGGAATTGAGCCCGGGTCTCATTAACCACTATGCTACCCCACCACCCCCGTGGGTTGTTTGACACAAGGACACAATGATGATTCTTCAACATTAAAAGTGTAAATGATAAATCCAAATAGAAGGGGCGGTAGGATATCTTAGTGGTTAAAGCGTCCGCTCGTCACTCCGAAAACCTGGGTTCGATTCCCCACATGGGTACAATGTGTGCAGCCCATGTCTGGTGTCCCCCGCCGTGATATTGCTGGAAATTTGATAAAAGCGGCGTAAAACCATACTCACTCACTCCAAATAGAGATTATAATGTGTGAGGACATATGTTACCTACTCAGTGACATATCATTTATCAAGTTAACGTTGCGATGTTGACAGGTGCACTTCGGCGTCTATCTGGCTAATGGCTGTGGGTTCCGTAACACAAGGAGGGTATTTCAAACAACAAGTTCCCCGAATCGTCTGTCTGGTAAGCCAAACACCACCGCCCCAGTGATTCCACCGTCTGGTTGCCATCGCTCAGTACAGCGTCTTCAGCTCTCTGGTTCTCGCCACCTTCCAGCCAGCTCTATTGTCGCTGGACATCTGTACAGCTTTCGTGGTCAAGTAAGTAACTGTACATCATACACAATGCTTTTTGAGCGTGATGACAACATGTGCAAACTCGAGAGCCACCGGGCGGTATTATCTACTTCTCTTACCCGAGGGGTATATGTTTATAGAGGCAGTGTAACCTGTTCTAAGAGAATACCATGGTTGTTGTTTCAGTCTAATCAATCAGGTCAAGTATTAACGTGCAAAGTGTCTTAAAGGATTCACCTTTACAATTGAGCTCTGTAAAACTGAAGATCATATTCAAAGGAATATACGAAAGTGTTTGGTCCAGATGAATGTAGCAGATAAGTGTTTGTTTTTGATAATTTATTGTTCCTTTTTATTCAAGTCGCAGGTCGTGTAGACATTCTTTTGTGTTATGTTTACTTTTCATAGAAAAGTATTCCAGTATTCCTCTTCTCCACCATTGCTTGCATATCTTGTGTTGCAATAACAAAGATTATTTTTCAATGTCTGTGACAAGTGCACTGAAAATACTGTGGTTTTTAAATAGAGGATATTGCGTTTCCAAGGATACTGCTACGTCACGGATTTCAAGAACCAATGTCCCGAATATAAAAGTCTGAATCTAACAGTATGAATTATCGCATTCGCCCGAAATGAATATGTACAAAACTGCAGCCGTTGAAGCTCTGGTTCCGAGAAGTGTATCGTCAATAATTCAAGACTGAATTCCAAGTTGTTTGCTTAGAATGAAAACGTTATAAGATATCCAAGCAATAAGATATAATGTCTATATTTCAGTGCATTTATTTCCAGGTGTTTTGAACGGGCGGTCAATTCAAATGAAAATATGAGACCGATCACTTAAAATTTAAATGGTATCACACCACGACCGATATAGCTCTTCTACGTTGTGCTTCATTTCATAGTCCTGTGGCTGCTTTATGTACCCAAATTACAAGCCTTGAAAAAGCAGATGGGGAAACATATTGACGCCAACAACTATACTGTGGTGGTGTGTGGTCCCGTGCATAGACCTCAGGTCACAAATCAGTCGAAGTTAAGCAACGCTGGATGCGGAGAGTCTTTGGATGGGTGACCGTCTTTGGCAGCTTGACTCCTGAGACTTTCTGGGATTTCCGTCCTGCCCCACAACGAAGCACATGTGATAGATGTGGTCTCACCTTAGGCAAGTGAGTTTGTTCGAAATTGCCTCTGTTCACCCAGCAGAAAATGGGCACATGGTGGGATAAGTCATATGACTATTAACCTTCTAGCGCCTCACAGGCGGCTTGGGTTATCCGGGGTAATAATGCGCTATGCTTTGATTGTTAGCGCTATGACGATTCACCTAGTGAATGGAGTTTAGCGCAATATAAATGAACATATCATTATTATTTTATTGCAATTTTCATATTTGATATACAAATTATTTTAAATTATTAGTATTTTCACGAATATTTACAGTATTTCGCCCTTAAGAATATAATAAAATGTAATTATATTTTCACTGTAAGTATATTATTCACAGAAGTGAGTGAGAATGGTTTTACGCCGCTTTAAGCAATATTCCAGCAATATCACGGCGAGGGACATCAGAAATTGGCTTCGAACCCGGGTCTTCAACGTGACGAGCGGACGCTTTAACCACTAGACTACCCCACAACCCCTATTCACAGGAGTCTGGTGTCTATATTGCCATATGACGGCCTAGATACACCATACTTTTATGGAAATAGTTCTACGTGTCACTTTTCTATTTTCTTTTGAATATCTATAATTATATGTTGTTGCACCCTTATCTCTCCTTACTGAACTGCACGCGTTTGGGATTTAGGTTAAATATATTGAATGTGTGTACAATAATCTCATACAGTATTGAACATACTGCATACAAATTATGCATATACAGGAGCCTGAAATATTTCTGACACATTCCTGATTTGCACATATAATGACGGTGCAACGTTACAGAAACTCGAGGCAGTGGACATGACTGATATATAATGCATATCTCTATGTGCTTATTCAAAATGTGGTTATTAATGAAGACAGGTTTAGTTTTACACTAGCATGACAATACCACATGTTTCTGAAACTAGATATATTGCACACATCAATATGCCATGCACGATTCTATGTGGGCAGACAAGATAAGGTCATGAAGAACATCCCTCCATAGCCATAACATGTTCATTCTCTTCCCACAGAAGTTACTCCTGTCATATCTTCCTACGTAACCTCTGTTCTAATACGGCCATATTTCCCGGTTCTCATAAAATCCCCTAGCGGCAAAAGATCGCAACACGAATTATGTCCCTTCTTTCTATCCAATCAGAACACGTCTTATATCGACTTAGATTCAACTTGACTAACACAAGCAAATGTGGGGCCACAAATATCCCCAATCTGCCGGGGACTTGTGTTGATGTTACACACAAGACGTTTAATGGCTAGCTTGTCCGTTGTCAACGAGGGCGATGGAGACGCCACTGATCCGCCATAACATGACTGAGTTCTGTCTAGAAGAAACATTTGCGCAGGGGAAGAGGTTTAGTTTTCTCGAAGCATACGGAAATAACCGAGGCCTTGCGAATGATCACTTTTGAAACAACGTCGCTGATTGCACAACTAAATCTGATTGTCTCCAATCACGAGCCTTGAACGCTCACACCACGAAAGGGCCGTATTAGAACAGAGGTTACGTAGGAAGATATGACAGGAGTTACCTCTGTGGGAAGAGAATGTAACATGTTGGGAGTTCTTGGTCTCACGATCCCGTTTCGGTTGTTTTCGGTCATACTGATGTGTACTCGGTTTTGCCAAATGTGCCCACATTTAGGTATTTAGGACGGCCCACTTGTTATTAGGGCTCTGACGGGTACTCGAGTACATGGCAATGGGTCGTGTACGGCAGGACTCGAGTCCAAATTCCAGGACTCGAGTACCCGACAAAGGGAGATAACTCTAAACTGAACGCGACAACGTGTGCAGTGATGGATCAGAAAAGGTCGAACGTATGGGCCCCATTTTAATCTTGACACTTCAAAACAGAAAACCAAGTGTCGCCTTTGGGGCATTATGCTGAGTTATGCAGGGAGCTCAACAAGCTCATTGAGAAAACATCTTAACATGAAAACACAAGTCCGTCAGTGTGGACGATTCTTCCCAAAATCCAGTCAAAAAGCGAGCCACGCTGACGCAGGGATATTTGGGGGGTTACAACCGAAAAAGCTTGACTTAAAAACATACGATACACTCACACGCAAGGCCATGATGATGTGCGTTAGAGACCTCAGACTTTTTTTTTAATCACTCACTGATTCCCAGTTACATACACCAAGCAGCAAAAGAAACGTCAGTTTGGAATTGTCCTTCGTAGAAACGGATAACTGTAAACTCATTTAATGTTTTGATTGTTTATTTTTGACAACATCTCCAACGTTACCTGGGCAAAGACATTCCTTCCCAAACTCAGAATGGAACCCAGGAAATGGTCTCAAAAACGCAACCTGATATCGGAGATGGTACGGTGTTCTCCATGTTTTTCATGCAACTCATGCTGTACGTGCTGTTCACAAGGACCAGCCCTATAAAATGCGCCCCCAAAACCTGGTTGAAACATTCACATTACAACGTCAGGAGGATGCCGCGACTCACGACAGCTCAGAGGAACCAGGCGCTAGGAAGACTTGAAACTGGTCATACTGCACAAGCCGTTGCCAATCACTTCCTGGTCAACGTTCGGACCATCTCCAGGCTGCAGCAACGTTTCCGGGCCACCAACACCACAAATGATCGTCCCCGTACTGGCAGACCAAGGCTGACCACAAGGCGACAACCGCCATGTTGTGCGACAGCATGTACAGAATCCCTTCATGCAGGCATCCGAAACATCACGTCAGACAGTGGGAACACATGGAAGAACAATCAGTACTGATACAGTACGGCGACGTCGTAACAGCGGGAACCTGTATTGCCGTAGACCTTACCGTGGAGCTATCCTCACCCCTCGTCATCGGCGTGAACGTCTACAGTTTGTCCTACAACATCAAAACTGGCGATACAGGCAATGGAGTACTGTTCTGTTCACAGATGAGAGTCGGTACTGCGTATCAACTGCAGATGGCAGAACAAGAATATGGCGACGACGTTGCCAGCGTTACTCGGACCAATGTGTGTGAAAGACTCATGGGGAGGTGTAAACATCATGGTATGGGGTGGAATAGTCCTGAACCAGAGGTCCTGTGGTGTTCCAGAACCTTGGTCGAGGGAGAGGAGGCGGCATCAAAACAGCGGTGAGCTACATCGACCAAGCTATACCACATTTCGAACGTCTCCGGAACAACATTTTCCAGCATGATAACGCCCGGGCCCATACTGCCAGCGCTACATGGGACTGCCTACAGCAGAACGGTGTCAACGTTTTGCAGTGGCCAGCCCTTAGTCCTGATTTAAACCCAATTGAACATCTTTGGGATGAAATTCAGAGGAGACTGAATAATGTCATACCAAGGCCGAACACAGCCGATTTGTTGCGCCAGGCCTTTCTCAGAGTGTGGTTCCAAGTACCAATGGCCATCATCAATCGATTGGTGCACTCCATGCATAGACGCTGTACTGTAGTTATTGCCGCTCGTGGTGGCCACACTAGATACTGAAGTCAAAGGTCTGAATGGACTACAAACGTTCACGTAATGTCTTGAAATTCTTCTGAGTTATTCATTGATGTGTCAAGATATTGTACACAAACATGTTTTTGATCCGCTTATGTCAAATTCTGTAATGATTTTATTACAGTGCCTATCTAATTTTGAATTCGTACTGACGTTTGTTTTGCTGCTGAGCATAGTAAAGACCCTCCATGATTACCCTATGAAGTAATATGCCGACACCAAAACTCAGCTTCAAGATATTCTATGGCAGTAACCTGGCGTATCTTTGACAACAGATATCTGGACCAGCTGTGCCACCCACGGTTTAATACATCACCGTCACAGGGCATTACATCACAGACGAGTGGGATCTAAAATCATGCATTCTTACCATTAGACGCGTGGATGATCGTCAATGATGCACTTTGTTACAATACGCAAGTTTTGAAAAAGAAATTCACATTTGATATTGGTTAAACGAAATGAGCTTTAATAAATCTTCTGATTTTGACAATGGCTTGTTTTTTCTGAATTTTGTTCTCTGCATTGTGGGTTGAACCTCATTGTTACCCCAGTCTCAAAGCTTTTCAAACCCTCGATTTTTGTGTATTCGTAACCACGTGTTGCGACACGTGACGCTATACCTCACATGAACCGGTTTCCGCTGTGGGCTGTTTGCGCCAGTGCTCAGTTGAGTAATGTGGCCCTGCATTGACCGATGCTAGTCAAATCATGAGTTTAGGTTTGTGTTTCGTCAAACTGAAAGGAAAGATTTCGTGTAAGTTTTCAATGAAATACAGACGCTGCATTCTTGCGTGAAATTCCATTGAAAACTACGTAAAACAAACACATAGCTCTCACTAAAATTTAAACTATAAGTTTCGGGTACTCGAGTCCGGGTCGGGTTTTATCCCCCGGGTACTCGAGTCCGATTTTTGCTACCCGTCAGAGCCCTACTTGTGATTAAGGAATTTGGGGCCAGACAAGAGAGAGAAAGATGCCTGAATTCATTGGCGCTATGTGTACGCAGTGCTTGAAACCCTGTGTTTGGCTTTACCGTTATAGAAATGTTGCAGATCACCATCAGGGTGTACAAGAACATTTGCTACTGAGGATTTCAGGACATTAATGTACTTATGCCCTCTCAACATCCAGGACACAAAAACAATGGCAGATACACTATCATGCGGGCAGTCAAACTGTGTCCAGCAGGGCATAGAATCGATACCAGACATTTGGATCAGCTACCAACCAGGATGCGGATGGTCGACAGCGTTCCACCACATTTTCGAAAGACGATTTCTCCTGATTGCAGCAAGACGTCATTGTGCTCAGAGATGACATCCAAAACGCCAGTGTCGTTAGCTTTTCTGTTCTGACGGTGCGTAAACGTCGTCGTGAGGTTGTTCTCGAGACCCGATATCACAGGCGGGCAACTTTGGATTGTATTGAACACTTATGTCAAGTGGGCAGTCAAAGACTAGCCACAGATACCAGGTCTGACAGTCACAGATCGTCGTGAACAAGTGTGGGATTTCAGGATTTTAAAATAGCCGAACATGACCACTGTGGATGAGGCTATTTGGTAAGATGTCTTTCAGTGGCATTTAGAAGTTGTACATTGATGTCCAAGATATTTTTATGGATTTATGGATTTTATGAAATTAAAAAGAAGTTTAATCCATAAAAAATATCTTGGACATATTTGGTGTGAGATCAGTAGCGCTGGAAGAACGGATCTCCGTGTGCTCCAGTGGGACACGATTACAGCTGGGTACAGAGGGTGGGTGTGTTGGCGTGGGGTATGGGGTGTGGGGTGCATTCTGGATGTGTCTGAGAGACGGAATGCTGGTGCACTGAGTCACTAGACTTCATCCTCCTGAAGGACGACGAAGGACCTTATCGTGTCAGAGTCGTTGAAGCCAACTAAAGCAAAAGACAATTGTCCGCATGGAGTGTCCAGCGCGGTCTCCCGCCCTCCGCCCTATTGAACACAGTTAGATCTCCCTCTCACAGGATATATTACGGGAACTGGGAAGCAATGATCACACTGCAGAGCGGAACAATCTTCCCTAAGCAACAATACAGGAACCTATTGGGAGCATGAGACCCAGCTCAAGGCTGTGATGTGATCGGCATATAGACGCTGCGGAGAGTTGTATGCGGGGCAATGATTTTGTTTTCGTGATTACTTGACGTTCCAGTTTTGGTTAGACACACTCAATGTGACCACCTGTGAAGATCCGGGTTAGAAATAGTCTTCAGCAACCCATGCTTATCGTAAGAGGTGACTAACGGGATCGGATGGTCAGACTCGCTGACTTGGTTGACACACGTCATCGTATCCGAGTTGCGTAGATCGATGCTGATCACTGGATTGTCTGGTCCAGACTCGATTATTTACATGCCGCTGCCTTATAGCTGGAATATTGCTGAGTGCGGCGTTAAACAACAAACCAACTGAATGTGACGGGTGATTTGACTGTGATATGCTACAGCTATGCGATATACCACACTATGCAGCACAGTACTAACTTATCTGCAGTATTAAGCGTCTACTGTATCCATACACAGCACACAAGTGTACCTATATTTATCAATGCATATGCAGCTCATGGACAACCGACCAAACTTGTATGCTGTGAATACAGCGGTAACATATCAAGTACAGGTAAACATCGGGTAGAGAGGGGAGGGGAGGAGGAGAGACGCGGCCCTATGTAGGTCATCTGGGAGGGACTACTGTGGGCTACATATAAGTTAACGCTACTGAGTGGTGACAGACACTTCAACCAAACCCTTGAACGCTGCACCTGCACAGATCAGTTTCAGAATCAAGGTAAGCCTTAACTACTAATGCAATATTGATCAGTTTCCTTGACATCTTCAAATGTTAACGCAATATGTAATATAACTAATGAAGTGTTGAAGGACAGACATATAGACAGATATTTGATTCGTCAATAACTTTAATTATAGTTTAATCGTTTATTAGTAAGTGAGCTGGGGTTTACGCCGTTTTTAGCAAATTACAGCGGGTGACACCAGAAATGGGCTTCACGCAGTGTAGAATCGAACCCGGGTCTTCAGCGTGACGAGCGAACGTTTTAACCACTTTACCCCAAGCCCCTGTGATATATTTACATAATATTATACACATAATGTATGAGTTACAGTTTGAGTACAACTGAATGCAATATCAGTGGAGAGGGTTGTACTCGTCAACACGAAATAGTATCTCCTATATGATTTGTGTACCTATGGTCGCAAGTCTGCGTCTTTGATAGGTGGTATCACCAATGGTATGCAAATGTGTATTTACAACTGCAGGTTTGAGAGCGGGGCCTCGTTGATGTGAACGCCACGTCCTCAGTAAAATGTCCCTTTCAATGAATCGTATTACCTATCTAAAAATACACGTTCTCTTCAAGATCTTCCAGAATGTGGGATGCCCGACAAACGAGGGTTCATAGCATGTTTATTTTCATTTCATACTGAAATGATTTTATCGTATTTTTATTATTCATTAAGATTTTAAACGAGCGCCGAGCGCAAAAGTTGTAGTCACAATTGCACATGGGATTATGCATTTCTTGTGATTAAGGAAATGGTTTTGTCACATATATTTGCTCATGAATTTCACAATAATTATTATCACGGTTAGAGCGGCAAGGAAACTATCGCATGCACTACCGCCCGTGTACGTAGAGTTTCGAGCGTTTAGCCTAGACTTGGCGGAGCACAGCGCAATTTAGTAAGGTATATGAATGTACCGACATCTGTAAATAATTAAATTCCTTTATAATATATTTCTTACGTTGATCAAACTCGTCATGACTGCTGGTGGGTAAGAACAAAAGAAGCAGGAAATGGTTATTCGAAGGTGATGTAGTTCCCAATGGGATCCTGGTTGTGTTCTGGGCTTTTAGTTTGCCGTGTTAAGGTGACTGTCTTCAACCAAGTAACATTGAAATGCCTATTATAAGGTTTTGATAAAATCTAATTTTGAATGCATGCTTTATGTATACAGTTTAGCATAGTTATTGCTAATGAAGAACAAGTTCCCCCTTCACAATTCCCTATTGAGTTCTATTATATACCGGTGGTCAGTTCAGAGTTGATTACGAAGGGCGGGTCATTGTGAGCTGCGGCTGTTTGCTCACGCTTAGGTCAGTTGCCTGCCATATTCAGTGTTCAGTCTCAGCATCACCTGGATGTATTTCCCATCTTTTATCCACCCCATCTGCACTCACGGGACCCTCTTTACCATAGTGTCGAAAGTTCAGAATGTGTTGGTAACTGTAAAGCAATATGATATAATGTTTCAATGTCTGCCAGGACAGCGTTCATATGAGAAGGTCAACTATTGGGTAAAAGGTTGCTTTCATAAAACCAACAATTGAATTAACATAAGGAAGACGTTTGTAATACTCTTCAAATAAAATGTATTTCTTTTTTACTCCGGAGAAAATGGAATACGTGCGATCTATGGGGGACGAGACAGAGATGGGGTAGGATTGGAGGGAACTAAAAAAATATTTTGCCCCCTCGTTTTTCAACTAAAAATGCTCTAAAATTTCCTCGATTACCTTTTCTATACGAATAGGAACAATTACAAACTTTGTGATTCGTAGGTAAATAAGAGTGTGATTATGTATGGCTGTACACTACAGACGCAGCGCCACCTAGTGTCAAGCAAAGTGACTCATATGTTTTGATGGTAGAAAAAGACACTGTACAGCGAACTGTCCTTGACCTTACGACATCAGCGAATACAAATGTTCCTTTCTCTGACCGCCCAAAGCCTACAGGCGCATAATGATATGTATTGAAATTATTCAGAGCATAGCTGAAATGTATGTCTTTCATAGGTATAGCTCCTTTCAAAAAGCTTGAATATATTCACTTTAAAAGCGAAGAGATTTTAACAATTGGAGACATTGATTTAAAAAAAATATGCATCAGCAAATGTGCATGCATGCATGTATGCATGTATATCCCTGCAGAGCGATTGTCCCTGTAGTATGTGTGAGAGCTACAGTTAAGCAGTTTATGTCCCTCTCCCGATGTTAAGGGGATCGGGTGTGTGGGAGAAGTGACATGGGGTTTAACGTCGTGTACAATATGCTTCCCCTCTGTGGTGACGTGCATGCACATGCATGTGTAGCTGTTTGTACTTGCCCACGCTAATGCAGGTTTTGCAGTTCTACGCCAATGAGAGATCATGCCTCAGTTTAACACGAATGCCCCTTTCAGACAGAATAAACTGACCCAAGCGGACCAGTCCTTATTTATCTCGAAATGTACATCACAAGGCAGGATAACAAGTTCCACTTTTTAACTTACTTTCCTATAACGCGGCAGTTGATCTAGCCACTCACCTTCCGATCAGCAAACAGACGCTGTTTGCACTGGACAATTGAGGCGGTCGGGAATAGGGTGTTTCTTTGTGTGTCATTGTGCTCATGCTTTCGGTCATTGGTTTGCTTCATCCCGACTCGATTACTTAAAGAATGAGTTGCAGTTGTTACTATATAAATTCTACCACCCGAAAACTACCCCGGTTAGATATAGACGACCACAGAACATTATTCATTTATGGATTCGGTCATTCACTAAACGGAGGCGAAGCTGTTCCTGGCTCTAGAGAGGCAACAACGTTCCTCGCTATAGGGCGAGGGAATTACTGGATGTAGAGAGGCGAGGAGGTTCCTGGGTGTAGGGAGGAGATGATGTTCCTTGGTGTAGGGAGGAGATGATGTTCCTGGGTGTAGGGAGGAGATGATGTTCCTGGTCGTAGGGAGGAGATGATGTTCCTGGGTGTAGGGAGGAGATGATGTTCCTGGGTGTAGGGAGGAGATGATGTTCCTGGGGGAGGAGATGTAGGGAGGAGATGATGTTCCTGGGTGTGGAGGGAGGGTGATGAGTTCCTGGGTGTAGGGAGAGATGATGTTCTGGGTGTAGGAGGAGATGATGTTCCTGGGTGTAGGGAGGAGATGATGTTCCTGGGTGTAGGGAGGAGATGATGTTCCTGGATGGGTGTAGGGAGGGAGATGATGTTCCTGGGTGTAGGAGGGAGGAGATGATGTTCCTGGGTGTGATGTTCCCGGGGTGGGGAGTAGGGAGATGATGTTCCTGGGTGTAGGGAGGAGATGATGTTCCTGGGTGTAGGGAGGAGATGATGTTCCCTGGGTGTAGGGAGGAGATGATGTTCCTGGGTGTAGGGAGGAGATGATGTTCCTGGGTGTGGAGGAGAGGAGATGATGTTCCTGGGTGTAGGGAGGAGATGATGTTCCTGGGTGTAGGGAGGAGATGATGTTCCTGGGTGTAGGGAGGAGATGATGTTCCTGGGTGTAGGGAGGAGATGATGTTCCTGGGTGTAGGGAGGAGATGATGTTCCTGGGTGTAGGGAGGAGATGATGTTCCTGGGTGTAGGGAGGAGATGATGTTCCTGGGTGTAGGGAGGAGATGATGTTCCTGGGTGTAGGGAGGAGATGATGAGGAGATGATGTTCCTGGGTGTAGGGAGGAGATGATGTTCCTGGGTGTAGGGAGGAGATGATGTTCCTGGGTGTAGGGAGGAGATGATGTTCCTGGGTGTAGGGAGGATGATGATGTGTCCTGGGTGTAGGGAGGAGATGATGTTCCTGGGTGTAGGGAGGAGATGATGTTCCTGGGTGTAGGGAGGAGATGATGTTCCTTTGTGTAGGGAGGAGATGTAGGGAGGAGATGATGTTCCTGGGTGTAGGGAGGAGAGATGATGTTCCTGGGTGTAGGGAGGAGATGATGTTCTCTGGGTGTAGGGAGGAGATGATGTTCCTGGGTGTAGGGAGGAGATGATGTTCCTGGGTGTGGGGGAGGAGATGATGTAGGGAGGGGAGATGATGTTCCTGGATGTGTTCCTGGGGGAGGAGATGATGTTCCTGGGTGTAGGGAGGAGATGATGGGGTGTAGGGGAGTGATTCCTGGGTGTAGGAGGAGATGATGTTCCTGTGTGTAGGGGAGGAGATGATGTTCCTGGGTGTGTAGGGAGGGAGGGAGATGATGTTCCCTGGATGTGTAGGGAGGAGATGGTTCCTGGAGTAGGGAGGAGATGATGTTCCTGGAAGTAGATCCTGGATGTAGGGAGGAGATGATGTTCCTGGATGTAGGGAGGGGGAGGAGATGATGTTCCTGGGTGTAGGGAGTGTAGGGTAGGAGGAGATGATGTTCCTGGATGTAGGGAGAAGATGATGTTCCCGGGATGTTCCTGGAAGTAGGGAGGAGATGATGTTCCTGGATGTAGGGAGAAGATGATGTTCCTGGATGTAGGGAGAAGATGAGTTCCCGGGTGTGGGGAGGAGATGATGTTCCTGGATGTAGGGAGGATGATGTTCCCTGTGTGTAGGGAGGAGATGATGTTCCTGGGTGTGTAGGGAGGGGAGATGATGTTCCCGGGAGGAGAAGATGGGAGGGAGATGATGTAGGGAGGAGAAGATGATTCCTGGGTGGGAGGAGATGAGGGAGGAGATGATGTTCCTGGGTGTAGGGAGGAGATGATGTTCCCGGGTGAAGGGAGGAGATGTGCCTAGGTGTAGGGAGGAGATGAAGTTCCTGGGTGTAGGGAGGAGATGATGTTCCCGGGTGAAGGGAGGAGATGATGTTCCTGGGTGTAGGGAGGAGATGAAGTTCCTAGGTGGAGAGAGGCAATGGCGTTCCTTGGGTGACGGCGTTCCTGAGTGAAGAGAGGAGAGGGCGTTCCTGCATGGGAGTTGAGAGACAAGGGCGTCCCTGGGTGTAGAGAGGGTGTATACACTGCTCTGAGTGCAGCTCAATGTCACGTCGTTGTATTTGCTCTCCTATATCTGCCTTGTCAGCAGTAGAGGGTGTGTCGCAGGCCATCTCTATCTGACTTACTTGAAATAAACTGGTTTCAATTATATTAAGTGGCCTTTGCGTTTGTAGTTGTCATTGACATTGCATATAGTACTTCGCTGGAAAAAACTATCTGTGTAGAGTATGTGTGCATTCGTACGTGTATGTCTTGGATTATGGGTATAGGATCACTCGAACACCTTTCGGTGTAAGCACGCCATATTGCACTCGAGCAAGTATGCATTTCTACATGAGGGTTAGTTAACCCTTGTGGTTTGAACATCAAAACTATGTTTCGCTGGGTTCCCCAATACGTACACTGAGTAATTCAAAACCTGCATAATGTAAACAATCTTGATTTAAACTGAATTACTCACAAAACACCCGAGCACGGCTTAGCAAGTACAGAACAAACATCTCTATAAAGGAGAAAAACATAAAAACTTTACACAAGCTAACAAAACAAGGACCTACTTAAATCTTGCATTTACCCTAAAAGCAAACAGGTATTAGGAAACTTCTATTTAACCGGAGAGCTTGAAGACTTGTATTGTGAATTTGTTTAAAAGCACCGAGCATAATCACATTGAGGAAACAGAACAAGTGCATCCGAAAGGGAGTTTCTTTGTATGTTACTTTTATATATATATAGAAACGACAAAACCCTTTCCATATCCATAAGACATGTCTGCTAGAAACAGAGCCGATTGTACAAGTCTGACTATGTCCTGAGTATGCGTTTGTTTGACGTCGAATTCAGCAGTATTACAGCGGTACAGCAGGCAGACAGTCAGACACTTTATTCGGTAATATACGGCCTTATGGCCCATTTAACAGTTAAAATATATAATGTATTTATAGTGTCACGTAAGTACAAATGGAAGTAATTATCCAGCAATAAATATAGGTTTTAACAATGCTGCAACCGCATGTATAAGAGGATTTTGAGAGTTTGATAAATTTACCATTAACATAATATGTGGGAGATTCTCTCTCATATCTTTATATTTATCACAAACTATTGATACATGAAATTCATCTTCAATAAAGTCTAAACCTGGCTAAGAATGAAAAGAGGATAAGGCCCTGTATCGGATAAAAAACAATGGCCTTATTAGAAGTAAACTTCCCAACCCGTAAAAGGCGTTTAAAAATAAGATGATTGGACTTTCTTCCATTACCTTTACACCAATGTTAAACCATTATATATAGTGTCACATGTCTCTGCCCCATATAAACTTCCCAGCCCGTAAAGGGCGTTTAAAAATCGGGACTGCAACTTCATACTATCAAAAATAGAACATGCTGTAGAAAAATAGAACATGCTGTAGAAAATGGAACATTTACAAGTTTTTCGAAAAGTGTCTATACTGGAATAACAGCTTTAGAGGCTTGACATGCTAATTGTTTACAATATACTCACCATGATAATCTAGAAGATATAACTTATCCTAAATACTTATGATATGTCTTAATTTCTAAAGGAACATTGTCATATGCCCAGTGTTCATGCTTAGCAATTTTACCTCCATTCTGAATACAAGTATATTTGTGTTTTGTGATTCGACTTCTTAACCCATTTCTTGCAAAAGGAAGACAGTACATTTAATTGTTTCTACAGGCTATTAACAGCGAATGAAAACATGACAACATCATCAGCAAACAGAAGTAACATTAAATCAACAATGTGCTGTGTCAACAACGTAATCAAAAGCTTTTTTAAAATCGATAAACTCACAATATAATCTACCTTTTGGCTCACGTTAATATTTTCAACACAATGCTTGCAATATGAATAGATTATCAACTGTTGAGTAATTTTGGCGGAAACCAGCTTGAAATTCTGATGAAAGATCATTTACATCAAACCAAATTCTAAGGCCCTTTTCTATAACAATAGTGAACAAATTACCTGTAGCATTCAGAATAGAAATACCTCTATAATTGTTAGGGTCAGAACGTTTGCCCTACTTAAACATAGGCAAAATCTACCTATATTCCATAATTTGGAAAATCGCCAGTATTTAAGATTCTGTTAAAACAAGTTTCCCGACATCTTGAAAAATCAGAGGGTACTCCATCCTCACCTGCAGATTTACCACTTTTAAACCTTTCAGAGCATCGACTATTTCTCCATCATTTGTTTCACTTGACAAAAGATCATCCGTGAAAACAAATCATTACAATCCTCACAAGAATGTGAATTAATATACTGGGAAATGAAACAACCAAAATCGTTTACTAGTATATCAACATTTTCAGGTTTCGGATTCAACAAATTATTGAAATAATCGTACCAAATATCCGGAGACATCGAATAACTTCAAACAGTTCCACGTGTAACTTTCTTTAACGTCTTTCAAAACTTTTACAATCTCCATGTTCAGCAGACCTCTTTATATCATCACATATTTTGGTATTATAAGAACGCTTCTTTTCACAACATCTTTTATATTCAGTTTTGGCATCCGCATACAACTTTAAGTTTAAATCTCGTTTCAATTTTCTTAATTTGTTCAATAGAAAATATTTACTCGTTTTTAATTGACTAAAATCCTTATTAAACCAAGGTGGTTGCTGTGAATGAGATTTCTGCGTGACTGTATCATAGGGACCCGTGAAGGTCCGGGTTAGAATTGATCTTCAGTAACCCATGCTTGTCGTAAGAGGCTACTAACGGGATCGGGTGGTCAGACTCACTGACGTGGTTGACACGAGTCATCGTATCCCAACTGCGCAGATCGATATTCATGCTGTTGATCTCTGGATTGTCTTTTCGAGATTTTATTATTTACAGACCACCGCCATATAGCAGGAATATTGCTGAGTGCGGCGTAAAACTAAACTCGCCTCTATTCATCTAGACCCAAACCTCCACGAGCGGCTTGCTTTCATATTTCTTTAAAAGCCTCTATTCGAGCGGCTTTTTCATATTAATTCTCTAGTAAACCTAGCCTCTATTCTATTCATGTAGATCCACGAGGGGCGTGGTTTTATGTTCTTGTATCAGCCTGTGTAGACCCAAAGCTCCATGAGGTTTGGGGCCTTGAAATATGCCGTATTGTTGCATGAACCTTTACCTAATCTAAAATAAAGTTAAACAGTAAATCATGGCTTCCCACAGAAAAGCTATGCATGATGTACAAAGACATGGCTTGGGAAGCTGGCTGGTCCACGGATGATAAGATAAATGTGCGATAAGAACAAGGCTGCAACATATAAGGCCAAGAGTCATCAGAAGGGGCAATTATTGATTGATTCGGGGAAAATTGTAAAGATTCTGGCGGATGAGCTCTGGAAATTGTGTTGTAGTCTGCTTGGCACAGCGCCAATAGCTGAACAGGCCAGCGAAACACTGCAAACGTTAGACTCAGAACTTAACTATGACACCCGTATGAAATGCATCAAACCTGAAAAAAACTTTCTTGTCTGTTAAATTTTTGCCACCATTAACCATAGATCGAAAACTAATATTATATTCTGTCTCCAGCGCTAATTCTTCCCGTTTCTTAGATTTCTGATGCATGATCTCTGTTTTCAGACCCAAGATGAGTGGATGTGTGTGCGATCCCCTTCACAAGATCCCTGTGGAGATTGCCAAAGAGATGTTTCACCTTGCATTGGAGGCTTCCTGGCACGCCGCCAATACTCTAGCGAATAAGAAAGGCGAAGCTCAGGAAAGCCTCGAGAAAGCCAACGGCCATTACAAGAATTTCATGGAGTTCGGGCTTCCCACAGAAAAGGTATGCCTGATGTTCAAGGACATGGCTTTCGCAGCCGCCTGGTCTACGTCCAACGAGCGGATGGGTGAAGAGTCCGAGGCTGCAAGCAATAAGGCCAAAAGTCTGCAGAAGAGTCAAGAAATGGTAGACTCAGGGGAAATCGAAAAGAGTCTGGCGGATAATCTCTGGAACATGTGCTGGTACTCTGCTTGGCATACAGCCAATACCAGGAAGTGCATGGGTTTCTTCTACAGAGACGATGCTGCAGAAGATATGAAAAAGGCAAACTCGTTCTTTGAAGCCATTGAAGGAGACTGCCGTCTAGTGGCTATTGATTTCATCCAAGACAGATGCACCTTGATCAATCCCGTGAAACCCAAGTACTTTGCTGAACAAAAGCTGGAAAATAAAAGTGATCTCGCGCAAGAGATGTCCTGTTCGTTCAAGCACTGGAACACAAGCACGAAATCCTTCAGCGTAAGCGTCAAGTGGAAGTTCACGGTGGCTGGCGCTATAGCGGGTCTTTACTTTGTGGCTGGCGGCATAGCGGCTTCTCTGTCGTATAGCAAGGAGACAACTGAAGGAAGCAGTATCACAGACGGAGAGGAAAAAAAATACAACTTCGAAGTAAAAGTGGGTCCAAGGAGCATGGTTACCGCAAAGGCTATTGTCCAAGAGGCTACAGCCGAAGTTCCATACTTCATGATTTTTGACATCGGGGGCAAACGCTACTGCAAAGAAGGATTGTGGAGCGGAATAGTTGCTGGGAGAGTGGAGTATGAGATTGGAGAGAGCATCCCATTGGATTAATAATCCATGTAGATTCTACATTTACAATTAGACAACTGATGACGTCATCAATTGATTTAGCATCAATGTATCCTTAGTGACATTAGTTGGAGTGGACAGTGTAACTGTCTGATAAAAAAACAGCAGCAGTTTTTCCTTGATTTCGAGATACTCACTGTGTGGACTATGTGCTTGCTTTCATGTTTGGTGAGCCTTCAATCATTTCGACTGAATAGTGGGTATCGAGGATTATTTTGAGTTTAGTTATATTTTGTATATTACTATTTCAACAAGTGAATTTTCCTTCACCTACAAAAGTGCATTAGTTCATCCACAGGAAAATGCATTACTTCATTTCTTTTGGTACACATAAATAAACCGAAACAATAGAAGTCCAAGCCAAATTATATTTGTCTCCATCATCTAACATTTAACACCACCATTACCCATGTCCAGTATACGACTCTAAATGTCTCGATTAGAATTTTGCCAACTCATTTCAGAGAACATTTCATGGTCAAATAACAAATAATATCGTGCCATGGAAGGGTTGCACTACATCAATACTTCAATAAATAGTTTCTCCACTTTAATGAAAATGCCCACTTATAAAGAAGTGCATAGAATATATGACAATGTTTGGTTCCTGGCAATAGGTTTTGCTTTCCGTTTCATAAAGATCAAAGTATAAGTATTTTGTTGTTACCAAGCATACTATTTTACCTTGTTTTGAGTTCTAGTTGTTCATCTATATCAATATTGCAAAATAAAATATTTTATTACCTGTTAAATGGAATTGTTTTCTCGTATGTCACAGAGAAACGAGTCACCTTACGGATGAGTACTTTGTGTAACAGGTCAGGTTCAGGACATTGTATGAATTAATGTTCAACAGAGTGTATTATTCAACATGTAAGGCAGAGCAACATTCAACGTGTAAGACAGGGAACATTCAACGTGTAAGGCAGAGCAACATTCAACGTGTAAGACAGGGAACATTCAACATGTAAGGCAGAGCAACATTCAACGTGTAAGACAGGGAACATTCAACGTGTAAGGCAGAGCAACATTCAACGTGTAAGACAGGGAACATTCAACGTGTAAGGCAGAGCAACATTCAACGTGTAAGGCAGAGCAACATTCAACATGTAAGACAGGGAACATTCAACGTGTAAGACAGGAAGACAGGGAGCATTCAACATTTAAGGCAGGGAACATTCAACGTGTAAGACAGGGAACATTCAACATGTAAGGCAGAGCAACATTCAACATGTAAGGCAGAGCAACATTCAACATGTAAGGCAGAGCAACATTCAACGTGTAAGACAGGGAACATTCAACATGTAAGGCAGAGCAACATTCAACATGTAAGGCAGAGCAACATTCAACGTATAAGACAGGGAACATTCAACATGTAAGGCTGGGAACATTCAACGTGTAAGGCGGAGCAACATTCAACGTGTAAGGCAGAGCAACATTCAACGTGTAAGACAGGGAACATTCAACGTGTAAGACAGGGAACATTCAACGTGTAAGGCAGGAAACATTCAACATGTAAGACAGGGAACATTCAACATGTAAGGCAGGGAACATTCAACATGTAAGACAGGGAACATTCAACGTGTAAGACAGGGAACATTCAACATGTAAGGCAGGGAACATTCAACGTGTAAGACAGGGAACATTCAACATGTAAGGCAGAGCAACATTCAACATGTAAGGCAGAGCAACATTCAACATGTAAGGCAGAGCAACATTCAACATGTAAGGCAGAGCAACATTCAACGTATAAGACAGGGAACATTTTACGTAGCTAACGGTACAGAGTATTATGCAACACGAATATTATTCCGTCAAACAGTCACTGAATAACTTTGTTCTGTAATACCAAATCCAGAAATGAAGCAAGTCTAGTTTCTCCTTTTCCTCATTTGAATATCCGTTTATTCCCCAAGGGTAACCGTTTCGATTAAAAGTTAGTAATTTGTTTCTAGCAAGATTATATATTTCACAGACTAAGGGTTAGTGTAGGTAAAGAGTATTATATGATATATGATATACATGCAGCTTGTAGGGTAAAATGATTATACATATTGAGTTAAACAATATTTATACAGGTAGACGGCAATATAAACATGTAAGGTAGAAATCCCTATCCAACATAAAGGTAGAGAACAAAAAGTAAGATTCAGAGCATTTTTCAACATGTAATAAGGGAGAGTAGAACACAGCATATCAGCGAGAGAGCATTTTCCAACATGTAATAAGGGAGAGTAGAACACAGCATACCAGTGAGAGAGCATTTTGCAACAAACAATAAGGAGAGTAGAACACAAAACTGCAGCTGGAGAGCACTACGAAAAATGGACAGTAGAGCAAAAAATGTCAGGTAAAGAGCATCATCCAAAATATAACAAGGAGAGTAGAAAACAAAATGTAAGATTCAGAGCTTTTTCGAACATGTAATAAGTGAGTAGAATACAACATGTCACATGGAGAGCATTATCCATCATGTAATAAGGACAATATAACACAACATGTCAGGTAGAGAGCATTATGCAACATGTAATAAGGAGAGTCGAACACAACATGTCAGGTAGAGAGCATTATGCAACATGTAATAAGGGGAGTAGAACACACACAACATCTCACATGGAGAGTATTATCCAACATGTAATATAGAGAGTATAACACAACATGTCAGGTAGAGAGCATTATCCATCATGTAATATAGAGAGTATAACACAACATGTCAGGTAGAGAGCATTATGCAACATGTAATAAGGAGAGTAGAACACACACAGCATGTCACATGGAGAGCATTATGCAGCATGTAATATAGAGAGTATAACACAACATGTCAGGTAGAGAGCATTATCCATCATGTAATATAGAGAGTATAACACAACATGTCAGGTAGAGAGCATTATACAACATGTAATAAGGAGAGTAGAACACACACAACATGTCACACGGAGAGCATTATGAAGCATGTAATATAGAGAGTATAACACAACATGTCAGGTAGAGAGCATTATACAACATGTAATAAGGAGAGTAGAACACACACAACATCTCACATGGAGAGCATTATCCAACATGTAATATAGAGAGTATAACACAACATGTGACATGGAGAGCATTATCCACCATGTAGTTTCGAGAGTATAACACAACATGTCAGGTAGAGAGCATTATACAACATGTAATAAGGAGAGTAGAACACACACAACATGTCACATGTAGAGCATTAGGCAGCATGTAATATAGAGAGTATAACGCAACATGTCAGGTAGAGAGCATTATGCAACATGTAATAAGGAGAGTCGAACACACACAACATGTCAGGTAGAGAGCATCATGCAGCATGTAATATAGAGAGTATAACACAACATGTCAGGTAGAGAGCATTATACAACATGTAATAAGGAGAGTAGAACACACACAACATGTGACATGGAGAGCATTTTCCATCATGTAATAAGGAGAGTATAACACAACATGTCAGGTAGAGAGCATTATACAACATGTAATAAGGAGAGTAGAACACACACAACATCTCACATGGAGAGCATTATCCAACATGTAATATAGAGAGTATAACACAACATGTGACATGGAGAGCATTATCCACCATGTAGTTTCGAGAGTATAACACAACATGTCAGGTAGAGAGCATTATACAACATGTAATAAGGAGAGTAGAACACACACAACATGTCACATGTAGAGCATTAGGCAGCATGTAATATAGAGAGTATAACGCAACATGTCAGGTAGAGAGCATTATGCAACATGTAATAAGGAGAGTCGAACACACACAACATGTCAGGTAGAGAGCATCATGCAGCATGTAATATAGAGAGTATAACACAACATGTCAGGTAGAGAGCATTATACAACATGTAATAAGGAGAGTAGAACACACACAACATGTGACATGGAGAGCATTTTCCATCATGTAATAAGGAGAGTATAACACAACATGTCAGGTAGAGAGCATTATACATAATGTATTAAGGAGAGTAGAACACACACAACATGTCACATGGAGAGCATTATGCAGCATGTAATATAGAGTGTAACACAACATGTCAGGTAGAGAGCATTTTCCAACATGTATTAAGGAGAGTAGAACACAACATATCAGCGAGAGAGCATTTTGCAACAAACAATAAGGAGGGTAGAACACAAAACTGCAGCTGGAGAGCACTACGAAAAATGTTACAAGGACAGTAGAGCAAAAAATGTCAGGTACAGAGCATCATCCAAAATATAATAAGGAGAGTAGAAAACAAAATGTAAGATTCAGAGCTTTTTCGAACATGTAATAAGTGAGTAGAATACAACATGTCACATGGAGAGCATTATCCATCATGTAACAAGGACAATATAACACAACATGTCAGGTAGAGAGCATTATCCAACATTATAATAAGGAGAGTCGAACACAATATGTCACATGGAGAGCATTATGCATCATGTAATAAGGAGAATATAACACGATATGTCAGGTAAAGAGCATTATACAACATGTAATAAGGAGAGTAGAACACACACAACATGTCACATGGAGAGCATTATGCAGCATGTAATAAGGAGAGTATAACACAACATGTCAGGTAGAGAGCATTATACAACATGTAATAAGGAGAGTAGAACACACACAACATGTCACATGGAGAGCATTATGAAGCATGTAATAAGGAGAGTAGAACACACACAACATGTGACAGGGAGAGCATCATGCAGCATGTAATATAGAGAGTATAACACAACATGTCAGGTAGAGAGCATTATACAACATGTAATAAGGAGAGTAGAACACACATAACATGTGACATGGAGAGCATTTTGCAGCATGTAATAAGGAGAGTAGAACACCCACAACATGTGACATGGAGATCATTATCCATCATGTAATAAGGAGAGTATTACACAACATATCAACTGGAGAGCATTAGCCATTATGTAACAAGGAGAGTAGAACACAACATGTCAGATGGAGAGCAGTTCAGAGTATGCAGGGTAGATATGTCATTTAGAGACTATTAACCACATATGGGTGCCATCGCATTTGTTTGCGTCTTGTGGAATTTATGAAGGCAAATGGATATATCTGATTAACAAAATGCCTCCAAAAATAGAGTATGATAAGCTACTTGGAGAATGTTACGTGTAGAATAACCTAAACCGGGTACTTATGTCTGGTGGGCCACGGTGTGCTTGGTCTAGACTCCATCATTAGCAGGCTTGTACCAGGAATATTGATAATTTTCAAAATATTTTTGCTGACGTAAACATATACCGTGGCAGTGAGCGCAATCTCAACTGCTCACTGATTGCTCGAGCAAAAATATAGGCATTCAAAACCCCTTAAAAGAACACCCTAACGTTTCACCAGAGATGCGTGTCATCTTCAGGACATACAGAAATGTAGGAGGGTGTTTTGTACATATCCAGTCGAGCGGAAAGGCAATAAGAAATGCCTTTATCTAGGTGGTTTTCCTTCATGATAGGCTGACAGCTAGACAATAAAGCCGACTCAACTGCCATGTGTGATTTGCATTTTCTTGTACCGACCTATCATGTGATTACTACTGGTGACTGAGTTCCAGTGTTGTCATTATCTACACTCCATGAAGTTCGGCAATGTTGTATTATTGTTTAATACTGGGCTTTGAGGAAAAGGGTGGAGATTGATTGGGTTCAGCTCCCTTCTGAACAATAATTTTCTGAAAGCTCAAACTCAGCATATTTTGGTTAGATAAACAGATCTTAGGGCCTGTTCGATTATTGCGAGACTGGTTTTGGTTTCTGAAACTGGTTTCTCCTGTTATAAACGAGTGTCTAGTTTCGGATACATGGTTTCAAAGTGAAACTAGTTTCTAGTTTTATAAAGGAGTGGATGGTTTCACCATCCGGTTTCAAAATGGATAGAAAATTGATGACTCAGCTACTATATATGTGGAACGAATCGAATAACAGCATTGCCGAAGGTAATATTGTTTGTCATTTTATGAGGAAATTAACAAATAATAAAGAGATGAGATGCTTTTGGAGGTAAATATTTGCGTATATGTAATTATACTGTAACAAGTAATTATATGTATACAAGTTACATAAAATAGACATGTTCAGTAGACTGGAGTTTTAAATAATATTTTCCTAGTTCTCAGTTGATTTTTTTCATTATTTTGGTTACAAAAACTGCTGCTCTATTTTGCCACCAAGATCAGCTGAACTTCGTTTCCGCCATGTTTGTTGTGAGAGAATGCAAAACCGAAACTGCGAAACCTGCCTCGGAGATGGTTTCGAAGTTTCAGAACCCAGTTTTAGGTTTCGACAAAATCTAGTGCATGGTTTTCCAGAATCCAAAACCGGTTTAGCATAATCGAATAGTCCCTTGTACGTTACCAGGAATCACTTCCTAAGACGCATGACGAGAAGACAGTTATGGGGCTTACGAACTTAGCAAGAATATAATCTTGGTGGAAGTCGCGGTGGCTGAGCGTGTTAGGCGGCTGATTTTGTGTGCTGGTGATTAGGACCCTGACTCAGAGGGTGAGGGTTCGAATCCCGGATGGGACTCGACACAACAGAAGTACTAGAATACGTACTTTACTGAGAAAGTGTAATCCCAAATATAACATATGTTAACCTTGGATCAGTCTCAAGGGACACTCTACACAGTGAATTACAATGATAATAAAGAGCTCCTGTGACCAGCATGGCTGAAATAATTATCACTATTATTATTATTATTGCTGATCTTCAGGTAGCTATTGTTGTTTAGGTACCATGTGCGCAAACCTTATCTGACGGTGTGTTTCAAGGACTGGTTTGTTTCGGCCAGAATCGAAAAGTGAATACAGTTTTACGCCGCTTTTAGCAATATTCCAGCAATTTCAGGGCGGGGGACATGGGCTTCGCATATTGTACCCATGTTGGGGATCGAACCCGTTTTTGGCGAGACGAGCGAACAAACTCACTCACTCACTATATATATGTATAAAGGGAAAGCGGACATGTACAACAGTAGAGAAGAAGAGAAGGGTTTAATTTATTTTTGTATAAAGGCCATACGACCCGTCGTACAAGGTGGTACAATGGTGGTTTTAGTTACCATTTTCACACAGCAACGCTAACATTAGCAGAAAAAAACCTAAATTTTATGATGTTAATGTCTGATGATAAGCTGTGGAGAGAATAGCAATGACCATGGACCGTTTTCGGAGTAAAACACAGACGCATATCCTCATAGCATTTACAAATATGAATTTCATCCTCAATTCTTTTACAGTGTTTACATAACACAATATCTTGATTACAAGAGGCAATACCTCTTCAAATATATTTAATACGTAGTTTATTACATCCTGATCAAATATTGTGAACAACAGCTTGAACTTATTACTTATGTTCATGATTAGTAACGCATGTCTTGCATGTTTTTACGGGAATAACCTGCATATTTTATGTATGCTTCAACCATTATTCCTTTGATTTGGTCACAAGTATTGAAAAGCCGTTCACTGCTTTATTAAGAAGAGGGTAGAAGGGCAGTTTTCAACAACGTGGAAGCTTAGATGGAAGGGGAAAACCTCAAATTAAATCTGATTAATTCTCTCTCTCTCTCTCTCTCTCTCTCTCTCTCTCTCTCTCTCTCTCTCTCTCTCTCTCTCTCTCTCTCTCTCTCTCTCTCTCTCTCTCTCTCTCTCTCTCTCTCTCTCTCTCTCTCTCTCTCTCTCTCTCCTGGTTGCCTGGTCACGTCGGCATAGCAGGTAACACAAAAGCCGATGCTGCAGCAAAAGCAGCTCTTGACAAGCCCTTATCTCCACTGCTGATCCCGTACAGTGATTTCAAACCCACTATCAAAAGCTATACTCGGGGCCTCATGCAAAAACGATGGGACACTCAAGTAGGAAGAAATAAACTGTATGAATTTAAACCAACAATTGGTTATACCTACTTGGGTTGTCAGTCAAGACGTGATGAGGTAATCTTACGACGATGTCGTATTGGCCACAGTCGATTTACTCATGACTATCTGCTGAAAACGGATGGGGATGGACCCCCCATGTGTGTCTCTTGCGATGAGGTTTCACCATCAAGCATATTCTGCTTGAATGCGTGGACTTATCGTCTGCAAGGGACTCACATTATGATGCAACAAACCTAAAAGATCTGTTCTCCCGCGTGAGCGCTCATCTGATAGTGAACTACCTGAGGGAAGTTGATCTGTATCATAAATTGTAACTGTGAAATGTAACTATCATAAATTGTAACTGTGAAATGTGACTAACAAATTGCCTGCCTTTAAACTTGATGCTATGACTTTTTCTGATTTTAAATGACAATGTAAAGAATATATGTTTTTGAAATAAAACTCATTCCGAGTATGTACTCACAATGTTTATTAGTGCAAACTTGTTCTCGTCACTATATGGCTGGAATAATGCCGATGTGACGCAAAACCCAACTCAACTCAACTCAACTCAACTCTCTCTCTCAACTCAACTCTACTCTCTCTCTCTCTCTCTCTCTCTCTCTCTCTCTCTCTCTCTCTCTCTCTCTCTCTCTCTCTCTCTCTCTCTCTCTCTCTCTCTCTCTCTCTCTCAAAAATCAAGAGGAGTGGACACAATTTTCAATGCACATGGGTACTAATAGCCATCATCTCTCCCTCGATTTGGCAAGTCCAGATTGCTTCAGCTCTTTAAATGAAGGATTGCTCCGGTATCCATTGGAACTGTTTTGTAGATAAATCTATGTTATAATATTTATTAAAATATGATAACTGTTTTTCTGGGACATGCTACTTGAGATTGGGGATGAGAACTGAAGTTACATTTTGCAAAACGATCGCCTCGACGTGGGGCCCGTTTCGCAAAGCGATCGTAGCGCTACGACTGTCGTAAGTCTATGTTAAAGAATGGGAGTTACCTTAGAGCTACGATCGCTTTTGTTGAGCGGGGCCCTGTCTTACCAGCAACAGCTGTCACTAGAGAGCGCTGCGGACTGCCAACACATGCTGGTTAAAGAATGGACCCATTCACTAAGGCTTCTCTGAACTAAAGCGGAATTCCTCGAAATCTATTTTAAGAACAAGAAACTGCAGGTGTTGATGTGGAAGCAAGATGGATGAATTTAAAAGAGGGCCTCTCAACAGAATTCCCTGGATGTTGCTCAGTCTATGAAAGAAATGGCGGCGTATGCCTCGTGGCATGCATCGAACCATTTCGCGGGAAGGAATGATGATGCTGCGCGGGACGTAGAGGCAGCTAGCCGCCATTACGACACGTTGTGCAGGTATGGCCTATTCTCCGTCCACTTCTGTAAGTTATTCAAGGAAATGGCCTGGGCTGCGGCTTGGAGCGCAGCTAATGAAAGAATGGGTACAACTGAAGAAGCGGTGAAAAATAAAGATAATTGGAATAAGTATCATCAAGCCGTCACAAGAACGAAAGAAACCACGATTCGCATTGCTGATGAGCTTAAATATCTGTGTTGGAATTCGGGATGGTATTGCGCCAATAAACGCGCTCATTTTGGACTGTTTACGTGGTCAGACGCTGCGAGAGACGCTGAGAGGATACAGCTTCACTACAACAACATCGGAAGTGACTGTAGCCTCGTGTCTCTGGAGTTCATCAGTGAAAAGGCCAAAATTACGGACACCGTGGCACCAAAGTTCTTCGCTCAGCAGAAACTTGAGAACAGGAGTGACAGTCCCCAGGAAATGTCCGTGCAGTTTTCTTATTTCACGTCTCAGACCAAGTCATGGGGGCATGACGTTGGCTGGGGGTTCACCCTGGCTGGGGGAGTCATCAGATGCCTGTTTAACATTCTTGGAGGTTACATGGCGTCATTTAACTTGGATAAAGGTTTCAACGAAGGTGGTGCAACCGGAAGTGGTGAAGTGAAGACGTACACGTTTCCAGTTCGGGTGGGGCCGAAGTCAACGGTGGAGGCAAAGGGTGTGGTTCAAGAAACGTCCGCAGAGGTGCCCTATGTCATGGTGTTCGACATGGGCGGAAGTCGATACAGTAGAACCGGCACGTGGAAGGGTGTTGTTGCCGGAAATGTCGAATTGAACATAGGGGAGACAGTCAAGCTGAAATGACTGAATGTGCTTATATGACTATACATATTGTCAAGGTTATACCACAATAGTCATCTCAAAAGTATAGCTGACTTTGTCGGTAGCCGAACAGAAGTTTGCGTATATGCTCATGCTATCGATCACTGGATTGCTTGGCCCCAGACTCGATTATTTGCATACCGCCGCCACATAGCTGGAATATTGCTGAGTGCAGCATTTACCAAGAAGCAGAAAACAAAAACCGAATAGAAATATGTCTTTTGTCTGAAGCAATTGTCATTTTTATGACGCATATATATGTATTTTTGTCGCCTAGTTTGTATAAAATTCCAAGCATGTATTTAGGTGTTCACAAGAGGTATGCGCGCGTGCGTGTGTGTGTAAAATACATCCCACTACATGCTTGGAATTTTAAACAAACTAGGCCACAAATAAATACATATATATACTCATGCCAATAATGGTTGTCACCCCCTTCAATTATTTTAATTGGAGAGGAGGTAGGGGTGTGCGGGGTTGGGGTGGGAAGGGGGGTGACAACCATTATTGGCATGAGTATATGTCATAATGTGTGTGCGCGTGTGTGCGCGCGTGTGTGTTGTATCCCGTATAGGACTCCAGCCGTAATAAAGTATACTAGAATCTGTATTTTACTGAGAAGTGAAATCCCAAATATGTCATGTGTCACAAAGAAAATTATTTGTATATTTTTGCTGCACCACACATAATACTAACGTCTTTTGTGTTACATTTTATGACACTGTACACAATATTGACTTTCTTGCAATATTACAAGATGTCACAAGATTTTTAAGATTCGGTGGTCATCCGACAATGAGGATGGGGTCTTGGAGCCATGGCATTTCATGGTTCCATATTCCTTGGGTCTCAAGAACATGTGTGGACAATAAATCAAATTTACCTGTTTTGCCGTATTTGGTTAATATGTAATAGATTGGCTGCATATTTTCCAGTGCACCTTTTCAGCAGCTTGGTAAATGGGCCGGATTAATTGTTTAATACTGCACTCTGAAATAATCCAGCTTTATGTTGGCAGTGTAAACGATCGAGTCAGGACCAGAAAATCCAGTGATCAACAGCATGATCAGTCGGAAGGTCGTTCAGCTGTTCGCTATTCTAATATTATGCGTAGATCGATGCTCATGCTGTTGATCACTAGATTGTCTGGTCCATGAAGACTCGATTATTTACAGACCGCCGTCATATAGCTTGAATATTGCTGAGTGCGGCGTAAGACTAAACTCACTCACTCTAATATTATGCATGCATCATGGTATCTATGTCATCAGTCAGTTCATCCCTATTATTTAAGGGAAAGCACCAACAACATTCTATGAAAGACACGTAGGACACATCTTTTGATGGAAGTTGGCATTAAGTTGGCTGTTTCACGTGCATATAGCGGTTTTAAGTGTCAAATAAAACACTAGGCCGAAATACAAACTTAAACATAATACCCATGTGCATAAAATACTGGACCGATAGACCTACATTGACATGACACCACACATCCTTACAAAAACTCTAGACCGATATACCTACAAAAACGAGAATTCAACTGTTACAGAAAAGCGGGTTTGCCTAAGGGAGGCAACTCAATAAACCGTCGCCGTAAACGACCCGCGGCCTCCATAAAACAATTACAATGTACTAGTATTATTCCCCGCAATGCGGGGGTATAAAAATGGACTCCGACCGTGCGTCCGTGCACATTTGTCTTTTCCGGAGCAGAACTCCGTTCAATGTTTCTTCACCAAACTTGGCACATGCATACATCTGGTGATGAACTGGTGCCTTTGGTAGTTTTTGAATTCTGAATAAAATATTTTTGGCGTTTCCATAGCAACAAGTTTGACTTACATTAAAATGGTGGTAGTGCTCTTTTCCGTAGCAGAACTCTAAAACCGTTCAATGTTTCTTCACCAAACTTGGCACATACATGCATCTGGTGGTGAACTGATGCCTTTGGTAGTTTTTGAATTCTGAATAAAATATTTTTGGCGTTTCCATGGCAACAAGTTTGACTTAAATTAAAATTGGTGGTAGTGCTCTTTTCCGGAGCAGAAGTCTAAAACCGTTCAATGTTTCTTCACCAAACTTGGAAAACATACACAGATCTGGTGGTGTGCTGGTGCCTTTTAGTAGTTTTGGATTTCTGAATAAAATATTTTTAGCGTTTCCAGGACTGAAATTGGTGGTAGTGCTCTTTTCCGTAGCAGAACTCTAAAACCGTTCAATGTTTCTTCACCAAACTTTGCACATACATACATCTGTTGGTGTACTGGTGCCTTTTAGTAGTTTTTGGAATTCTGAATAAAATATTTTGGCATTTCCATGGCAACAGGTTTGACTTAGATTGAAATTGGTGGTTGTGCTCTTTTCCGGAGCAGAAGTCTAAAACCGTTCACTATTTCTTCACCAAACTTGGCACATAGATTGGTCTGGTGGTGTGCTGGTGCCTTTTGGTAGTTTTGGATTTCTGAATAAAATATCTTTGCATTTCCATGCCAACAAGTTTGACTTAGACTGAAACTGGTGGTAGTGCTCCTTTCTGGAGCAGAACTTTAAAAACCTTTCAATACTCTCCTTCCACTTTTCTATATACACAACAAAACATTTGACATAATCATAACTCGTAGACATATTCATGAAGAGTATTTTGCCACTGCGGGGGATATTGATGACTTTGTCTTCATGTTAAACTTGCTCCGCTATTGGTAATGGCTATCAGCTATGTTGCTTTACTACTTTTGAACAGTATACAGTGCAAGGTGGGTTTGTTCTGCTAAATGGTGCGACGATATACGAGACGAGCGAATGTTCTATTTTCTGAAGAACTCCAATACCCGTAGCATGTTGTCAACAGGGGGAAGAACCAGATTCACGCTACACAACCTAAAGGACCGATCCACCCATTGTTCTGGGGAGGTAGGGGAGGGGTCATCCCTTTTGTACACATGTACTATGGGGGTCATCAAATCTGTACATAGGATTATTAAAAAATTATGCTTAAACATTAATGAGGGGGGCGGCATTGTACATGCCATGTAGGGTGGGGGATGTGACTTACTTTACACATTAATTTATTTATTTTTTTATTATTATTATTTTTATTTTTTTATTTTTATATATATATATTATTTTTTTTTTTGGGGAGGGCATTCACTTTGTACTAGCTTGTCCATATAAATCATCATCATACCACCCACCAACCCCCCACCGTACCCCCACTAGCCATAAATTATTAACGGTCCCAAGACAGCTGAAAAAAGGTTGATGCGTTGTGTTTATAGTTGAAGGAACCTGTTATGCTTGCACACATCGAAACTATTCACAAATAACTCGATTTCGTATTGTATGGTCACAGACTTGTTTGTAGCATCAAATACCATTCCTTGTCATCACTGTCCAATTGAATCTTACCTGTACTTACACAAGTAAATATCTCATTGTCTAATTACCTATAATTAACACCCGTGAAGGTCCGGGTTAGAATGAACCTTCAGTAACCCATGCTTGTCGTAACAGGCGACTAACGAGATCGGGTGGTCAGGCTCGCTGACTTGGTTGACATATGTAATCGGTTCCCAATTGCGCAGATGGATGCTCATGCTGTTGATCACTGGATTGTCTGGTCCAGACTCGATTATTTACAGACCACCGCCATATAGCTGGAATATTGCTGAGTGCGGCGTAAAACTAAACTCACTTATAATTAACTTATCTTCACTCATTTACGGCATAGTGTGCTGTAGTAGGACGACTTCAAATACTAATGAGCTCAAATAACAGGGGAAAATATTTGTTATCCTGACGGAAATTGGTTTATTCGGTGATTATACCTCTGTGTCAAGCAGTTGTAAAATATCCGTCCAGTAGTGATCTATCTGTAGGACACAAGGGTATGCCGAACAAGTAGGTCAAGGTATGCTTGATCGGCTTTGTGTGAACCTTAGTCCAGTATTTACACATTCTACTTATCACTGTTCACCAAAGTCCACATTAGCCCAACTATAAATACACGTGAACGTGAAAATGGGTTCACTCAATATCCAGTTGAACATATTGACCAATACAAGCTATCCGTACGTGTTGAATACGAAAAGGGTTATCGTTATCGATAAGGCAAACATTAGCGAGGCTGTCCTGACTTACACGCTGTAACACGTAAAGGTGTTTCCCCAGGCTAAAAATACATTTCCCAAACAACGACGTCAACATATATAAATAGAAGGGGGTGACGTCAGGTATGGCTGTTATGTCGTGGTTGTCCATAAAAATATTTTGATACTAAATATTCACTTCATATCTTCAGGATTGTGTTTAACAGTAAACGTACAAATGTTTGATAAAGTAATTGTGCACTCAAATTAACCTGATGCTTTGATTTTATTTCATTTTAATCTTCGCCAGATAATCGATATGTACACCACGACGCACCAGCCGAGTGGGCGTTTCCAGAAGAGGACTATGGCAAACATGTATCAACACGATTACAGGGCTACGATTCGCTGTATATATAGCGCTCAACGCGAGTCCCGGTCAGTCGAACGCTACACCTTAAACAGGGAACTAGCTAGCCAAAGCAAAGTCAGCAATCACAAAGTAAGAATTTAATGGTTGATACGATTGCTGGTTACTAGTAGATTAGAATATGTATGTATCCTTGAAGGTATTTTGTCATATTCAGTCAATGTCAGCTTGTCTACAATAAACTGACGTACACCCGAGTCGTTCGCGGAAGATTGATTAATAAATTAACCTACTTTCCGTGTACGACTATCTACCGTTGTTATTACACTACCAGTATTATGATTGACGAATATATTCAATGCAGTGTTAACGTTAGATTTCGCTATACACAGTATCTGCAAGATAACCGCTGAAGTTAAGCTTTCATCGTGAAAAATGCTTGATAAATATAACACGGTGAACTGAATAACCGGCCGTCTATATATCTATCCGTGTCATATTTCAGCACATTTTATTGATGCTGATCGATAGGTTTATGGTAGATACGTATGGTATATATCAATTATACGTTTTATACAAACGGTGTACCGACACCTAAACCGTAGATGCAGCCAGCGAAGGTATCTGTACCAAGTAACTAAGGACCTACCGCATCGGTCCTATCTGTTGAACTGGACGCTTTACTTATCTCTCGATCCAGAATACTGACTGAATGAGTCGTGTGCAAAGACATATAATTTATGCCAGAGAAGTTTGATAAATACTTCTATGTTACAGAAATAATATTACGGCCAGTATGGTGAACAAAAGTTGCCTTTCCACAACTGCTGCAGAGCTGTGAACAGTATGCCTCCAACCCATCTGGTGCCCCTTAATCCTCGTGAGAGAGGGCATCAGCACATTTTATTGATAGACTGATTGATGCTGATACGTATGGTATATATCAATTATACGTTTTCAAAATTCTCAGCCAATGCGGTGTACCGACACCTATGCATACTGTCCAGACTTGACCTGAACCTCTTACTCTTTCTTTCTTCTCAATATCCTTTTCTTGTATGGGACCAATACAAGTTCGCAAGTAATTGTCCATGTATACCGTGGCTTCCATTCATCTTTCTTAAATCTAAATATAAAAGGTTTTTGTTGATGTTTGGACGCTATGATCATGCGACAGTGTCAATAAAACATCAGAAAGTTTACTGCGGTTCTAGGCAGCTTGACGTACTTGTAACCAAGCTTATGCATCTATCGTGTTGTAAGAGGCAACTAACGGGGTCGGGTGGTCAGGCTCGCTGACTTGGTTGACACATGTCATCGGTTCCCAACTGCGCAGATCGATGCTCATGCTGTTGATCACTGGATGGTCTAGTCCAGACCTCGATTATTTACAGACCCCTGCCATATAGCTGGAATATTGCTGAGTGCGGCGTAAAACTAAACTCACTCACTCACTCTGTCATATCATAGGGAATTGCTTTCAAAGGTGATTAGTTAGAGGGCATTTTCACTTCTAGTAAGTCATAGCTTTATTTGCCTGTCAGCTATGTTTTAAATGTATATATCCATCTAAAAGTTAATGAATGCATATGTAAGGTCTACGATCGCTTTGTGAAACGTGTCCTTGGTCCTCATTGAGATCTTGGTTAAAGTCTGTCGTAAATCTGTTCTAAATAGCACGGTATAACATCCACTTGGGTAAATTCTGCCGTGTGGATAATACAGTGCGGGATAAGATCCGATTAACGTCCGTTTTGTGGCATGGCGCAGTGTTTGTGGTCAGTGATGAATGACATTTGTTATATGACACAGATCCCTCGTTATGCCTCCGACAAAGTGCAAGTACTGGGACAAGTGTTTCCGTAACTCGGAGATGCACCGGGAAGCAGTTCCTGCATCCAGTGGATGAGGATGAGGAGGAAGGTGAGTGATCATCAGCATTAAAGGGGTACCCGGTAGTTGTAGCTGTTAGTTTACCACTTCAATTTCAGGTGTATCAGGTGTTATTTGCTGATTTAATACAATCCTGAGAGTAACTGAAAGTGTATCTCTACTGAAATAAAAATGTGGACAGCACTTGCACTGTACTATAATAGGGAATATACAGGCGGGAGGTCAGAAACAGACACGAACGAGTGATCCTCATTCGTCAGTAATTAGGCTTTGAAGCAAAATTTCATAATATATTTAGCTGAATGATAGTAATGTATATCTTTCTTGATCACAAGAGTTGTCTTTTACTTAAACCATATACCTTTTACGCTTGCTTCGATTGCTTTCTGGAGGTAGTGTTATATTAACTGTGCTTTGCTGATTTTTCAGACACTGGAAAAGCGGAGGGGGTGAAAAAGAAGGCAGCAGAAGCACCAAAGGAAAAGGTAAGCTGTATATACATGAAAACTGTCCCTTTAAGAAGTCGTTTTGGTTATGATTATCTACACACTATTGTTATTAACTTTGCATGCTGTTTATGTAAATATACAGAGTCTTCACTTTGCATATTAATAAGGATTTTACGCACAGGGCAGATTGAAACAGGTTAGCACAGATGAATGTCAGAAATGTTTACGTTTATATTCATAGATGGGCGGCGCTTCGGCAGTATCAAAGACCCCGAAAAAGTTGGTGAAAGTGAGTTATCTCCCTTTATATTTTCCAAGATGTGCAACAATATATATTTCAGTTGGTATACTTTTCGTGATAGTTAATAAGAATCACTGTATTTAATTATCTCACTCAAACTGAAGAAAGTGTGCATGATTTCTGAGCCATTCTCATAATATAATGTGTGTCCACCAGATGGGCGGGGCCCCTAAAGCTGAGGAAGACGATATGGACACAACGCCAGTAAAAGACGTAAAGGCACTGAAGAGGAAAACACATGCCATGAGTCAGAGTGATGGAGAAGATGAGGAGGTGAGTTGTATTGATATTGTGATGATGATGATGTTGATGATACTACAGATACATGTATATGCATAGGAGTGACAATAATAATGATAATGATAAGAGAATAGTAACATATGTTGTGATGATGATGATGATGATGATGATGATGATGATGATAAAATTTAACTTACATTACATTAACCACAAATGCCAAAACGAATGATTCCTGTGAAAACATACTAAGTATAAACCTATAATTTTTTTATTCTGCTCACAGGATGAGCCTGTTGCTGCATCTCCATCCAAGAAAGCCAAGTCAGAGGACAAGGACGATGAAGAGGCGGGTCCGAGCGTGGTGAAGAAGGTGCGACTGAGGTGCAAGTACTGGGACGAGTGTTACCAGACAGGGCAATCCCATCTCAAACAGTACATACACCCTGGGGACTATGATGCTCCTGGTATGTGGTGGGCTTTTGTACCATACTTAATTATACTTCATTACATAATGATTAAGGTTGATTTCTTCATTATCAATATAATGGCTTAAAGGAGCACAATATATATGATCTAATATTTATGATTGGTATTTGGTTTAATACAAATTATTTTTTAAATATTTTTTTATTTATCATAAAGATATTGAGCTTTACATTTCACCTTAACTTTTAGAGAGATATACTGTATGTGAGTTTTAAGTTTCTCTTAATTGTTGTAGAAGAAGATGTCGAGAAGAAGAAGACAAGAGGAAAGACAAAGACACCACTCAACGAGATGAAGGATGGGGAAGCTATTGATGTAGACTCGGCAAGAATCAAGAGGAGTGGAGACATTTATGAGTGCACGTGGGTACTAATAGCCTGCATCACTAATAGCCTCTTATTGTCTCTAGACATATCTCTCTCACACACACACACATGCATGCACATACTCATGCATGCACACATACACAGACAAACACATATGTACAGGCATGCACACAGGCACATACTGACACATGCTGAATCAATACTTACCACATTCACAGAAACACAGGTACTTATATTTGATTAAGTACTTAAGAATGTAAGCCCCATGTAGGTCTGTAACTGAAATAGTATAAAGTCTATCCAGCATCCTATATTCCAGCTTACAACATCCCTAGGTGTATCTATTGTCAGGCTGTTAGTTGTAGACTAGACACTCACATTTGTCGCCATGTGTCAACAGGTGCCCCATGTGGCAGAAGCAGAAACATGATGAAGAATATAGGACCTGCAAGCATCTCCAGGAATACCTCGGAGAAGAATTCGAGAACAGTAGAACCGATAAGCCAGCCAAGAAGAAGAAGGCTTACATCCCTCAACACATCAGTGTCAGTGTCCTCTTGGCCCAGAAGTATGACCCAAAGTAAGTAACTACTACTACTACTACTACTACTACTACTACTACTACTACTACTACTTTCTTTGATGATGATGATGATGATGATGATTTATATGATTTTTACAAGATGATTTTGAGTTTTTAAACATTTTCACTTGTTTCCAGGGCAACGAACCCAGTTGGATGGTGGATGAGTGAAAAGCTGGATGGAGTTCGAGCATTTTGGAATGGAAGGTACATGAGAACAGTCACATAATCTAATAATCAGATTCCTGACAATCACATTACCATGTTTTGTGGAATGATCATTTGATATCCTTAGGGGTAGAGGGGAATCAGGGTTGGTTTATAATTTATTTAAGTTCAACAGTAACTTTTGCCAGATTTCTTAAATAAATAAAGTTCTTAAAAATGAGTTGAGTCTCCCTATACAATAGATTTAAGCTTCTGATCCTTAAATTTCTTGATGATCAATCTCATTTAGTTGCTATGTTTGTATTTGATTGTCATTATGTGCATATTTTCAGGTGTTTCTACTCCAGGCTGGGCAATGCTTTCATCGCACCTGAGTGGTTCACCAAGGTATGCCATCTCTGTTCAGTTGTTTCAGTTCTAAAATAAACCATGGGATTTAACATTACATGAGAGATTTTTGTTGTGAAAAAGTCAATGTCCTTACAATTAATATATTTATGTATGTTATAAACAAGTGGTTACATATTACATGCAGTACATGTGTCCTGCAGGCTGCTTATTGTTGTCGGGCATATTTCAGGATCTACCAACAGACATGCACTTGGACGGTGAACTGTTCGGTGGGCGTGGCAAGTTTCAGTCGACTGTCAGCATCGTAAAGACACCAGGGGATGAAAGGTGGAAGAAGATCTCATATCATGTAAGTAGCCACTGTCTCGCAATCACACAAACATTATGTTAACATAACATTACATAAAGCTGAGGACATGATATCTATGTATCTAGAGAATGTTTAATTTCATATAATAGTTTCATAACAAAACAGCTTTTAGAGGATGAAAATGTCATTCATCATATATTTCCAGGTATTTGATGTTCCCAGCCTAGAGAAACAACCCTTTGAGAAACGCTACGAGGAACTGCAGGGTTACTTCGACAAAGCCAAGTGAGTGTCCTCCACGTTATAAGTTTGTTGCGTTAACGCTGTCTCTAACAATATTTCAGCTATCGTGTAGCATCTCAGCTAAATATGGATAACAGCTAGTGATGTAGGTTTTACATATTTACTAGTCTTGTAAAATCTGAAAATGGGCATCATGACCAATGACCAAGGATTTATTTCAATGACCATCAGATCCAGGCACATCTAAGGGGCACAACTCAGTAGAAATGGGTCCTGAAAAACATACCTATTTATCAATTCACCTGGCACATGCAGTCATATGAAATGTTCAGGAAAACCTGTTTTAAAATTCACAGATATAAGGCATTAACCAATAAGATGCTTTCAGCTCTTCATGAACACTTCATAGACCAGAAAGCTACTCAGTAGTTGTTGTTTTCAAGGACTGTAATCGTGGTGTACTTTCAGACCGAAGTATGCGGTTCTGTGCGAGCAGACCAAGTGTACCAGTAAGGAACATGTGGAGGAGGAGCTGGAGAAGGCCATTGACCTCGGTGGGGAGGGCGTCATGCTGCGAGAACCGAAGTCAAAGTATGAGAGACGACGGTCACCGTCGCTGCTGAAAATGAAGAAGTTCCATGACGCAGAGGTATGGACATTAAGAATACATCATTAAACAGCCTTCTTACTTAGGATGCCTGTTGGATTATGTTCACTCATGCAGTGGGAAGGGGGAGATATCTGATGCACTCTTATATCTGCATGAGAGGGAATACTGTAAGAATATGTTCATGAACTATTGTACAACATATTCATGAGTTATTGTATGGTATATTCATTATCTATTGTATGTTCAGAAGTAGTTTTACAACATATTCATGAAATTGTGTATGATATATTCATGAGCTGCTGTATGTTTTCATGAACAAGTATATATTTTTATGAAATTCAGAAAGAAATTCATGAAGTATTGTATTATATATTCATAAACTATCGTACAATATAGTCATCAACTATTGTCCGATCTATTCATGAACTATTGGGTTGTTTTCAGGCCGTTGTCATTGGCCATGAGAAGGGAAAAGGAAGGAATCAGTTTGTGTGTGGTGCTCTTCGCTGTCGTATGGAGTGTGGAAAGGAATTCTCTGTAGGCTCTGGGTACGTTTAACCAAAACAATGGCATGGTTTTGTTTGTTTGTTGTTGAACACTGCAATCAGTTTGACACAAGTTGTTAATTGAATTCGTAAGATATCTGAGACATGAAAAAAGGTTTTGTGAATATGTCAATATTGCTGCATAATTCTGTGATAAGTAAATGAGAAAAGTACAGTATAATTGTTCCACTATTGTTCCAGGCTGAATGATGCCCAGAGGCGGAAACCCCCGAAGATCGGCGCCATCATCACATACCGATTCCAGGAATACACAAACAGCGGTTCCCCACGGTTCCCCACATTTGTTGGTGCGTATTTCTGACGACGCCATACCAAACACAAAATACTCATGTGACTTAAAATAATTTTTGTGATCATATGTGTAAAATATGATGAGCTATAAGTTAAGTATAGTAATATTTGATTATTTATTATTTGCATTTGTTACAGGAATTAGGATCGATGCAGATGGACCTAAAGATGTTATACTTCCTGATAAACCCAGTGATGACTGACCTAGTTTTGAGGGGGAACACAAGACACTGCCAGAAAACACAAGCCGTGACAATTTCTTCACAAATTCATTGATCAGAGATCTTCATTTACTAAGAAGGAACTGTAACGTCAAGTTGCTGCTTTGAGGAGTATTGTCAGCACTAGATGAGAATTGTCAGCACAAGTGGAGTGTTGTCAACACTAGAGGAGTATTGTCAATTCTAGAGGAGTATTGTCAATTCTAGAGGAGTATTGTCAGCACTAGAGGATTATCTTCAGCTCCAAGGTGATCATGTCACAGCAATATTCGATCTTTTCCAGTTCATAATCATGTGGGGCCAGGAAAACCCTGAGGTTGATAGCAGGAGCAACTGTCAAGCACCATGACAAGGAAACATTCAGATCACACACTGTAGCCACATCTTCACCCAGTAATGCTAGACTAACGCTTAGTCTCTGAATATGTATAATCGTGATAGAAACAAACAATTCTTTTTTAATTAAAAAGAAGTCCCAGTGAGATGGGAGATTCAGAATCTGAAGTTATCAAGACTTGCTTCATTTAGGGCATTAGCAATTCAAAAGGGAACATTATGTGATTCCGGGACTGTGAGACTGACTACCAGCAACCTCCATATCTCCACCATTATGACAAGGACTACGAAGAACCCCCATATCTCCACCATTATGACAAGGACTACGAAGAACCCCCATATCTCCACTGGAATAACTATTACCTCTTTTAATATTTCTGTTCCAGTCATAATTTCCAGTTTATTAGAATATGTTATCTTAAAAACACTTATCTTTCTACCAACTACAAATGCTATCACAGATTACTGCAATAAACAGTGTCCCATTGACTTGATGAAATCATAAAATCAATATGGGTAAAACTTTGCTCAAGCATCATGCCCATCACTGGCAGAAACTAACATTGGCAGCTAGTTTTGAGTAAATCTAATAAGCAATTGATGCAATTCCTGGTGACTGACCAGATTACTATTTGGTCGGTCCCATTGCTCGTTTAGGGGCATTGTTTCTGGACAGGTGTTTGCCGTTATCCTATCTTGTACATAGCAATAGTGTTGAGTGACAGGTGTCACGGTCCACATGATGTACATTACAGTGTGTGTGTGTTATAGATGAGTGATGTCATTACCATTGTTACTGTTCTTACTTATTGTTTGCCTTTTATTCATGAAGATGGTTTTACATACTTATTTATCTCTGTTGAGTATCTATTTAATTGAATTAAATTATTTATACAGTCCCTTTAATGTGATTTTTTTTACATGTGCACCTATTGAAGTTATATACATATTTGTTATTAAATTATTTTTTAGATTAGTAGAATTGGATGCAATTTTTTGCATACATTATGTGATAATTGTTAAACATTGTAACCAATAGCAATCCAGTTCTGTTGAAAAGTGCCATAATAAGCATCTATTTTGTATTATAATACTTAACATCTGGGTCTAACACTCAGTCTTGACCTGTCCCACAAAGTGACCTTGAACTATGACCATTGTAACTTCTACACTTAAACATAGTGTTAAGAAGGTCAGAGTGTTTATTCTGATTTTTTGAACTGAAAGCATAATAATTACAAATGTGATAATGATTTATTGAATCTGGGGTTTTTTCTTCGGGTAATTGTGCTTGTGATATTGTGTGAGATACAGGTATGAAAGGTATTTTGACCATTGACCACCATATTTCATTATCTATGAAAGAAGAGTATGCATTGTAGAATAACCAAATAACATTATCATCTGCTCCAGCTAATGCAATTTTTATTATCATATTGTTTTTTAATGTATTTTTTACAAATAAACTGACTGAACAAATCCTCATGTCTGTGATACTTTTTGTTTTGCCATGAAAACATAGGCATCTATACTACCATTTAGATTACTCAGTTGAATTCAGATGAAGGGAAGAACTACTATATCAGAGTGCATTTAGTATTCATCGCAAGTTCACTGGGAGGTATACAATCCAAACTGCAAGGGAGGTGCCACATTATCATCTCATCCTTCCAGGTACCCATTCACAGATGGGTAAAAACATACTTGGAACAAAGTCTGTTGCCCAAGGAAACCATGTGCAGCATGTGCTTCTATATGGGCCCAGACCGAAAACCAAGCAACTCTGAGGAGACAAGCTGCCAAACATGGCACGTCATCTGGCTACTGTCTCTGTCTTGAGTTGCTCAACCGTGAGGAAAATGTCAGGAACTTTAAAATCTGCCAGTCACCACTGAGGATTTTAAATGAGAATTTTAAAGTTCAAAATGTTCATATTTCAGGATTTACCATTATATTGGGAATATTCAATATAACTTCAATATAAAGCAGAAATGTTTTTGAAGGCAGATAGCTGACAATCTAAATAAGCCATGTCTATTCATATTACTTCGGGCATTCAAATTTCTCTCTGAACTCTGCTGACACGACCAGCTATAGCAGTCTCCTCATATCATGTCACAGACAGCTACTGTAACTGAGAAACCGAGATCAACTAATAAACAACATTATCAACACCCCTTGACATTTGTTTTAGTACACCATAAATAATCACGTGAAAAACAAGACAAAAACATCACTATTTCAACGGGTTTAATGTTCTCAAGGTTTTTGGCAACCAAACATGATGAGTTAATTGTTATCTTGTATATTTTCAACAATCAGGATGTACATTCATAGAGTTACTGTAGCATCATATGCAGCGGTCCAGCATACACAGGGAACAAAGACATGCAACTAGTTCTTGTAAATGGTGCATCGCTTTCTCCCTGCATACTCTCTACCTCTCACACCTAAACAAACATTGAGCAAGACCTCCACCAGTCTGTCAGTCTTAGACTGTTGTCAGTCTTATAGGCCACACACCCACTTGTATGTGAGTGAGTTTAGTTTTACGCCACACTCAGCAATATTCCAGCTACATGGCGGCGGTCTGTAAATAATCGAGTCTGGACCAGACAATCCAGTGATCAACAGCATGAGCATTGATCTACGCAATTTGGATATGAAGACATGTCAACCAAGTCAGCGAGTCTGACCACCCAATCCTGTTAGTCGTCTCTTACAACAAGCATGGGTTACTGAAGACCAATTCAAAACCGGATTTCACGGGTCCAGCACTACTTTGAACAATATATAACATTATATTATGGCATGTGAGCTATATGTCAGGAAAAAGCATGAAGTAAAGCACTTCTTTAGACTTTAACTACTATTGAAACACAGTGGTATGGCGCTAACTATGATGTATAATCAAGATAAATCTGGGACGAGTTCACAACTAAGGGATGCAACTCTGCACGGTGAATTTTGACGCTTAGACTGCACTGATCACGTGCACCCTGAATACCTCAGCTCATAGGTTCTCTGGTTCTCATGTTAAACATAAGGAAAATTTCTCAAACATGATCCTTCTATACTACAATATGCAAGTTTGAAAGTCTTACACTCACAAGATTAGAGGCATATTATGAAAACAGTGCATGTGCTACATCTGTGTTGGGCCAATGTTGCTGTTCATTGTACTATTTCACAAAGTTGGGCCACCGTTGGCCCAACATTGTGAATAAAAGAAGTGAGCACCACGGCCATTTATAGCCATGTTTTCTTATAAAGATTTTGATGACAGTTGAAATAATTACACAGACAAAAAGAAAGAATCCATTTCCTTATCTTTCAATTATGATGCAGTGAATTTTACAGCGTTGTTTTCTCCAAACTGAATACCAAACTTTTCATCATTGATAGCTTTACCTGATATTCAAAGAGCAGACGACACTACATTTCTGGAGGCCAACTGGTAAATATGCATTGTTATTTCTGTATTACTAAATTGCGAATATATTGTGAAATAATTGGTTTAAATCATCATTTAGGCGAAAGAAACTGACACATACTGTATTGAAAGGCAATTGATTGAGTAGATAAAAGATTTAATTGATTCTTTTCTTTAGGTAGCCTGTTTTAACCACTTTGATAAAATCTCATTTCATTTTAAATTATTTAAATTTATTATGTTTACTTTATTAATATTATGTGTTTGTCAGTTACACTCCTGTTTCCATATACAACTCTCTCTATTATTCATCTTTACAACCAATAATTGCTAAATATCATCATATCAGATATATGTGTCACAGTTATAGTAGTTACACGTCATATCCAAATAAAACATTGTTTGAACAGCATGCTAGAAGTTGGTGAGTCAAAAATGAAACATACAACTCTATGGATGACAACTTCTTGTTTATTGTATAGGAGCTTACGCTTCGATGTAGATTCTTACAATCGTTATCAAGCTAAAAGTGACTACAACCAAATGATGAGAAGTATATATGCATGTACATAGTATGTTTTGTCAAATAAACAGAATTGGGAGCGGCCAGTTGGGGACTAAGAACAACAAATGGATCTAGTGATGAAACCAATTAACAAGGAAGGGAGGGTAGGGGTGGAATGTTAGGTTGTAACAACCTGATAGGGGATTTGATACAGTCTATAGTTTGATTAGTTCTTCATATCCCAATGGTATGTAGTATCCTTGGTCTCTATTGATCAAAGGTTTGTGGCAGCTGATTTTGATGGCTTCCAAAAGTTTTCTTTTGTGAAGTCCTGATTCTTGGTGGATAAGATTTCAATTTGTCAAACCAGCCCCCTAAAACTAAGTTTGGTGTCATCTCAACCCTGATCAAGCACGCTAAGAACATTGCTCAGCAGCCATGACCTAGAACATGTGGAACCACCTGTCTTCACAAGCCTTAACCAGTAATCCACCAACACATAGTCTGTTTGATTTCATTTGAGAGACCAATGAATTGCTCACTAACACAAAATCTAATAATTGCAACAAAACCAAATTTTGCAGTCACATGACTACTTCTACAGACCAATGAAGAACTAATCAAACTATAGACTCTATCAACATCAAGCATTTGGCTTAACCTGAACCCCCCTTGTTTATTGGCTTGAGCATTCCATTTGTTGTTCTTCCCCATCTGGCCTCTCCCAATAATGTACCAGTTGTTATTCAATTACATATTATTATTAATGTTAATCTGCTGATTGTCAAAACATACTACGATATACTTCTCATCATTTTGGTTTTAGCTTGATAACAGTGTAAGAATCTACATCCTAGCGTCACTCTGTGCAATAAACAAGAAGTTTTCAATCATTAAGTTGTATGTTTCAATAAAACATAAGGTCAAATACTATGTCCTTTTCACGATAGTTCTCATGTCTAAAATTATGATATCTGACAGTTTCATGAAACTTTTGGGTGTTTTTTTTCAGGAACAGTTCAAAAACCTGTCAGCTGCTACAGCCAAAGACCTAAGACAAGAATATTTTCAAGAAATACAATAATGTTCAAATAACAATGAAAAAAATTAAATAGTTCACTTGATTAACTTGTGTTGTTTATATATGTTTCTGATTGCAGAGGTCAGGAAAGAGCTAAATGTTGAAATACAGTTGTGCCAACAGAAGGCCAACTAAATCACATCGTTGGGCCAAGTATGGGCCATGGTTTAGTACAAAGGTCAAGAAAGAGCTAAATGTTGAAACATGGTGGTGCCAACATAAGGCCAACAAAATCACTACGTTGGGCCAACTATGGGCCATGGTTTTGTGTGAATTTTCATTCATTGGCCCAACAATGAGCCAACATGATGGGCCACTGTGGAGCTGATGAGCATATCCAAGTGGGCCCATCGTCAGTTTGACAACCATGGGCCAACCAAACCGGTGATTATGGGCCAACTATGGGCCAACATATCATTGCTATCTGGGGAATGGCGCTATAAAAGTGGAGTATTATCATTATATCTCAACAAAAGTGTACAATGGTTTAACAGTCTCTCTGTCTCAATAACCTGTCACATCTGATTATTGTCAGTGAGCAGCAGACTGGCACTGAGATCACTAGGGGTAGTGATAGCTTTCTAATGGTGCCTAACAGACACTGAGATATAGTTAAACAGGCACTCTGCCATCGCCTCGTATCACTAGGGGTAGTGATAGCTTTCTAATGGTGCATGTCCATAACAGCAGACACTGAGATATAGTGCCTGACCAAGTTAAACAGGCACTCTGCCATCGCCTGTATCACTAGGGGTAGTGATAGCTTTCTAATGGTGCATGTCCATAACAGCAGACACTGAGATATAGTGCCTGACCAAGTTAAACAGGCACTCTGCCATCGCCTGTATCACTAGGGGTAGTGATAGCTTTCTAATGGTGCATGTCCATAATGACTTTGTGAATCATGTTATGTCGATTATAGCCTGCAGATGTGAACAGCATTAAACACCAACCAGAGTTATCTCGCTTTATACATTACACTCTCAGTTACTTCTGTGCCTGTCACACTTTTGCGATTGAAACAGACTGTGACAACAATGACCAAAAATCAAATATTTTGGTGATGGGTTTTTCATTATTCGAAAATGGGCAGCTCCCTCTAATATCAACTTGACATCCAAGCATTAATGATGTCCTATGTTGAGTAAATGATGACACATCGGCAATGACATCACACAGGGCATAACATCACCTTGGGCACAACATCACCTAGGAAAAGACATCAATCTGAGCATGACATCCCCTTTGACATGACATCTCATCAGGCATGACATCACCTCAGGAAGACTGACTGACTGACTGAGTTTAGTTTTACACCGCTTTTAGCAGTATTCCAGCAATATCACGGCGGGGGACACGAGAAATGGGCTTCACACATTGTGCCCATGTGGGGAATCGAACCTGGGTCTTTTGCGTGAACCTCAGGAAGAATATCACTTTTGGGCATGAGATCACCTTGGAAACAACATCATGTGAGGTAAGACTTTACCGTGGATACGACATCATGTCAGGTAAGACATCACCATGGATACAACATCATATCAGGTAAGACATCGCCTTGGATACGACATCATGTCAGGTAAGACATCACCATGGATACGACATCATGTCAGGTAAGACATCACCATGGGTACGACATCATATCATGATGGACATCACCTTGACCATGACATCACCTTGGGTATGGCATTACAAATATTGTACATGTCCGTTTCTGCTACAGACTACAGACAAGCCATCAATCAACAGATAATATATCATTGTATTGAATACTGGCAGTATACAGGACTCGGTGCAACCAGTTTACAACTGTGTCCGCATATAAACACAGCACTATCCTAAACAAGCTGACTTTCGGATATAAAGCTGTCAAAACATCCAGCAGTCTCCCCGGAATATCTGGACAATTCTTGGAACACTGAAGGATATTATTCACTGCAAGATTACCTCATAAATATGACTGTAGAACACAGTAAAACACTCAACCTAATGCAAGAGGAATGTCAAAAGCACAGGGGCATGTCATGCTTAGAAACAGCGTTAGAAAGACATATAGGTATATAGACCCTACCTAAGTACGATCCTTTTATATAGTACTAGGGTAGGGTCTATATACCTATATGTCTTTCTAATGCTGTTTCTAAGCGTGACACGTCTGTGGTCAAAAGTGCAAGTCATTTCCCTTTGGTGAAACCCACAAGAAGGAATATCGTACTGACAGATCAACAATCATAATCTAGGTGAAACTTTTAACATGTGACCTCAGATCCTAGCATGACTAAGGGAGGCAACTCTGAATTGCAAATTTCAGTGCCCTAGACCTAAAATATCCAATATCCAAGGGTCAGCAACATACAACAATTTATCAGTAAATAGAAACAGTTTTATTGTCTCCCAGTTATGTATTCCTGTTAGCAAGGTTAGCTGTTCACAAACAGAAAAAAGCAAAATTGATTGGCACATAAAGTAGCATTTGGCAGACATCATTTCATTACAGACGGATGTTTATGACAAAATACAAAAGGAACAAAGAGGAAGAAAAACATGAATTATATTTCATTGCCTCAACTATCACGACTGTCCTGTTTTATTAAAACAACAGACCAGCATTATTTCTTTGTGCAAATATTCTTGATAATAATGCAAGTACACAAGAGGCAGAAAATGACGGACAATAATCTTTACTTATTAGGTATAAAATATACAGGCTATTCTTCTACATTGCTTCTTCACTGTCATATATTTTACATTGTCATACAAGAGAATATAGAACAATATAAGACATCCTTTTAGGGAAGTACCTTTTTTAAAAAATAAACTACATCTTGATCCTTTTTCGTTTTTGCACTTCATAATATCAAAACAACTATCAGCAAACAGTATCAGGGAAAGACACCTTTCAAAACTTCCCACTAGACCACTATCAGCTAACAGTATCAGGGAAAGACACCTTTCAAAACTTCCCACTAGACCACTATCAGCTAACAGTATCAGGGAAAGACACCTTTCAAAACTTCCAATTAGACCACTATCAGCTAACAATATCAGGGAAAGACACCTTTCAAAACTTCCCACTAGACCACAATCAGCTAACAGTATCAGGGAAAGACACCTTTCAAAACTTCCCACTAGACCACTATCAGCTAACAGTATCAGGGAAAGACACCTTTCAAAACTTCCCACTAGACCACTATCAGCTAACAGTATCAGGGGCAGACACCTTTCAAAACTTCCCACTAGACCACTATCAGCTAACAGTATCAGGGAAAGACACCTCTCAAAACTTCCCACTAGACCACTATCAGCTAACAGTATCAGGGAAAGACACCTTTCAAAACTTCCCACTAGACCACTATCAGCTAACAGTATCAGGGAAGACACCTTTCACTTCCCACTAGACCACTATCAGCTAACAGTATCAGGGAAAGACACCTTTCAAAACTTCCCACTAGACCACTATCAGCTAACAGTATCAGGGGAAGACACCTTTCAAAACTTCCCACTAGACCACTATCAGCTAACAGTATCAGGGAAAGACACCTTTCAAAACTTCCCACTAGACCACTATCAGCTAACAGTATCAGGGAAAGACACCTTTCAAAACTTCCAACTAGACCACTATCAGCTAACAGTATCAGGGAAAGACACCTTTCAAAACTTCCCACTAGACCACCACTATCAGCTAACAGTATCAGGGAAAGACACCTTTCAAAACTTCCAACTAGACCACTATCAGCTAACAGTATCAGGGAAGACACCTTTCAAAACTTCCCACTAGACCACTATCAGCTAACAGTATCAGGGAAAGACACCTTTCAAAACTTCCCACTAGACCACAGGAACAGTGAGTGGACAATAATTAGTGGTCCCTGTCTGTACTTCGCTGGTCCAAAATAACATTCGTAGATTTACTTAACTATCAATAAAAAGATTGACTGTCCACCAGGACCACTGCAAACTTATAATTTAGTGGTCCTGATGAATGTTCACTAGCCAGGGACTACAGGACCAGGGGACTCTCGCATGCTGAGTGTGAGCATCTGTTAGGGTTGTTTAATTGTAGTCCAGTGTACTTCAACAGTTTTATTGTATCAGGTTTGGTTTAGATGACAGGGAAAGCCAAACTGAATCAGATTCCAGACATTCATGATCTTCTTCAAACCCAAGAGCATGGTGTTGACTAGGGGGACATAGAATATATTCCCGGTATTGATAGTGATATATTTATGAATACCAAATTAATAATTCATCTCAACGAAAGTGCCTACACTTGTTAATTATATCATGATTATGATGAGAAGGCAGAGAATTCCTTTTAATCAAACAACTGATTCTCATTAGGCATTGAACTGATTTATCATAGGTCATAATGGGAAGTATTTCATCTATAACCAAACAAAACAACTAATTTATTCGAAAACCTTCCGATATGTGACAACCCTTGTAACAACCAACCTGTGATCAGGAAGTGCGTGACCCGCTATTCCAAGGGACACAACTCTGTACTGACTATAACACACAGGGTATAACAGAAATATAACAAGCTCCATTTCGAGTGAAGTTATATATAAACAAGAACACATTGTCATGGTGTTTTGAAGAGTAATATTAGGATGACATCACGAGGGTACTAGAAACCAACATTTAATAGCTTGATAATGTGGAAATATTGTAAATATTGACATCCTAATTTTCAAGTGATCTCAAGATAAACCTATGAAGTTGCATATTATCCCCTATAGATATTGTCTGCTTTGGTGTAGGCTGTGTATAATGACATGTAAACAACCCTACTTAACTCAACATTTACCTCATTGGTCAATAGCAATAGTTAACCCTGAAACATTTTTGGTTATTTTCCTTATGAAAGAGTTACATAATCAAATATCAGTCAAGAATTGATAATCCAAGTATTGTACATTGAGATGGAACTTTTAAGTAACAGCAACAAAACATAGCTGGCAGGTCAATATAATTGTTTTCTTTGCCATGGCTTAAAAGAAAATCTTGGTTCTTCAGTGATCTAATACACTTTGCTTGTTGTTTGGGTGGTGGGGTATACTACTTGACTAAAGTGTTCATCATAATGCAGAAGACCCGGGTTCGATTCCCCACTTTGGTACATTGTGTGAAGCCCATTTCTGGTGTCCCCCATCATCATATTGCTGGAGTAGTGCTAATAATGGCATGAGACCATAGTGACTCAATTCTTTGTTGTTTAACACTGCATTCAGCAATATTACAACAATATGACTACGACCGGTAAATTTGAATCTGGACCAGACAATCTAGTGATCAATACTGTGAGCAACCATCCATTGTTGAGGCATAAGCACATGCTATAAACTAAGTAAACCAAATCAGACCACCCAATCCACTGTTTCCTCTCACGACTGGAGCCTCTTCTGACCCAGATTCCCATGAGGAGATAAAATCTGTATTATTTTTGCAAGACAAATGGCCTCAGCACATTTTAATTCCTTTCATAAGTCATTTCCAAATTTTAAAAATATCTTCAGCAAATTGGGATGACAATCACTTAATGTCCAGAAAATAACTATCTGTATTCCAGAAAAAATATATATTGAATAACAAAAGATATACACCACCAATATATACATGTATTTTGGAATAACTTTGGTAAACATGGTAAAAAAGATGCTGGTAGATATAAAGCAGGCTTATACATTACATGCACAGACATGCCAAGTGGTACAAGGCAGTGTCAAGCCCTGCAGTAGCGTTTGTTTTGTAACCAGTCACAAAAAGAAAACAACTGAAAAGTAGTTCTTATATTATTATGATTTTCTGATAAGTGTTAAATATGGACAGAGAGGAGTAGACTTCTTAATTTTCATCTGGCAATAATGCCCAGGGAACTGATATCTCATTATGTGGTGAATGCCTTATAATGAATAACAGCAGATATTGCATATGATGATGAATGAAAGTTGGGGAATGTATTTCATTTTCATCTTTAACAAGAGTAGACTTCATGATCTGGTTGTTCTTGTTGTAAATTCAGACTCTTATAACAACAGTCTATGATACATGTTCCTAGTTCCCAGCTGTTGTTAAACATGCTGTACTCGGTCAACTGCGATGTAGAACGCCTTCTTGTTGGTCAAGTCATGCCAGCCTATAGGTCCAATCTCACAATCCGCACATATAAGATACTTGATGGAGCCCACAGTGTTCGAGAAACCAACATTATCGAACGTAAACATGTCCTCCACCAACCAGTAATCTGTCAGGGTTTCTCCATCATGAGGCTGGCTTTCCACTTTCTTTTTATACATATATGGCAGGAAAAACTGAAAATACAAAAAAACAGTAATGCAGGTCAATCACAGTTCAGCATTAGAGTGTGTGTGTACTTGTTGCATAACAACACACTTATTAATATTCCAGCTATATAGTGGCAGCCTGTAAATAGACCACACAATCCTGTGATTGAAGATATGAGCAACAATTCGCTCCACAATGACATTAATGACCGTGAGGCACAAGCCTGACAACCAGATTCATTAAGCTGCCTCTTATCATATGAGTGAGTGAGTTTAGTTTTACGCCAGACTCAGCAATATTCCAGCTATATGGCGGCGGTCTGTAAATAATCGAGTCTGGACCAGACAATCCAGTGATCAACAGCATGAGCATCGATCTGCGCAATTGGGAACCGATGACATGTGTCAAACAAGTCAGCGAAACTGACCACCCGATCCCCGTTAGTCTTATCATATGACCATGATGATAGTTGCTTATCATATAACCATGATGATAGTTGATGGGAACATTTCTACTCTGGGATCGCATGTGTCACATTAGTCCCACAAAAGCGATGATACAGCAGCCATAGTCGAGTAGTTTAGAAATCTTATGGAATCAGCTTCTTCATGATTTGAATAAATGAAAATATATATCTGTCAAGGACCTGAAAAAACTTTTTCCACTTTCAGCATCATACACAATGTTTAACAACATTAAATATCTGGCTGGTAATCAAGACTCAGTATATTTATACACTACTAAGGCTACCGTTCATTACTGAGAACATTGCAAAAGTCCCTAATCTCATTAAACTCTTAACATTCTGAGGTTACACAAAGTCACAAACTGAAGAAAGTACACACAAACAAGGATGACTTTGCTATCATTTTTCATGACATTCAATCAAATTTGATTTAGGTGTACATGTATATTTTATGTCACTGCAATATTCCAGAAGTAAGATCTACAAATTCATTCAATGGTTGTTCTCATAATGACATTAAATAGAACAAGAACTACATGTTCTGAAAGTAGGATCCTAGAACATATTTATGATATTAAGCAAGACAATACTGCTTACCTCTTTTTCAGTCAATGTTGCTTGGTTAGGTGAAAGAACTAAACTCGGGCATCTTTTACAGCAAATCTTTGTCTTGTTCTTCCCATTTTCAATCAAATCACCCTTGTTGCTAGGGACAGAGGATGACCCTTCTGCCATTATGAACGCTCTGATCAGGACTAAAGTATGAATTTATTATCGCAAATACATTCCGCTTCTTTACATTGACGCAAACGGAAGTCGGAAGTGAAATTCACTTCGCAGCATTACACGCGAAACTTGGTGTTAGGGGATGTCTAAAGTTAAGCGAAACACTAAAACGAATTCAGTAATAAAATAACAATCTTTATTGTGTTTGAGTCAATACTTTATCTGCGAAATTCAACGAATTTTGACTATGGCTGTCACCTGGATATGATTGGATCTGCAAATGTTATTCATTCCCGATTATTTGACAAAATATATCCGCTTTTAATTCTCGGCGTTGTCCACTACATGCTTCATTTTTCGAAACTGGAACGGCGCGAAATGTACTTCCTGTTGTAAACACGACAGCGTTTTAAGGATTGTTTGGAACGACTGTTCACCGGTATTACTTTTTCATTTTATCTATTCACCTATAGAAAATTTTGAGAATCATGTGTAATAGTCAGTGACATCTTTGCATTCACTTCTTACTAATTCAGATGACTGGTATAAATAAGCGCAATAAACCTATCGTCTGATCTGCGAGTGCCGCTACTAGATTCCTTTTCAGCCCAACTTCAGGATCGGTACTACCGTAAATTTTGATTACCGTGTTTACTGTATAGCTTGCTACGGATGGACAAGCACTGTGTCCCCTAGGGTCATGATGATTTATCATTTCTACCTGAATCTGACAAAAATGGTATTTCAAAACCGGTATACAAAATCAGACAAGAAATTTTAAAACAATATTTTGGGGAGTACAGCACTTTACTGGGCGCACCTTTTCAGATTAATCATGTTGATTAGAGCTGCAGTTAGTCGACGCGTCGCTTGATTACTGACTTGATTAAATAGTGACATAATTCGCGGATGATCTACCTCAGACCACGAACGCCATCACAGTTAATCAGTGCTCGTGTAATCGTCATCACCACAGCAATGAAGCACAAGAGTTAGAACTGAAAACAAACCATTAACCATTGTTTTCATTTCTCACGATTGCACCTCACTATGCCGTGGCAATCCGATTCATTTTTTTCCGCACCATTGTTTCTGGGACTGCGTTCTCACTTCTGGGATATGGCAAAATGTGTTTCAATTGGATATAATCAAATAACACTGTCCTAAGGTAAAGTCTATCTGTAAACCCTCCAGACTGGAAAGGGTTGTTTGCCTCTGAAGACGTGTCAGCTTCCTAAGGAGCAGAAAGGGTACCTGACCCTAAACCTAACCCTAAAGACTGGGAAGGGTACCTAACCCTAAACCCTAACCCTAAGGATCGGAATGGGTACAAGACTCTAACCCTAAAACCAAATCCTAACCCTTAAACAGTAACTCTAAGGATCGTAATAGGCCTCTAAAGAAGTGCCACTGAAGAGCACTGGATCATGAGGCAAACTACAATATAGCGAGACATCGGATGCTATAGTGGGATAATTGCTCCGCTGTGGGCAGGCAATGCTGGCTTGGGCTGTGCATGGTTAACTGCATTCCACCCATAATTTGATCTTTATCATATATCAACGAGGTACATTTCATTTTATTTTCATCCATTTATTCTTTACTATTTATTAAACAATACCATTCTGTGTCAGGATCTGATGTCATTGCTACAAGTCATGGCAATATTGTCAGGGGAACTAAAAGCGAATTTTTTTAATTCATTCTTCATTCAGATGTCACCTTTATCAAAGTATGTACAGGTGAGACCAGGCTTTTCTCAAAAAACGTTATGAATAGGGAAACCGGATGTGGTAATACTGGTATGTATTTTCAGGACACAAATATCTTGATGGAGTTCAAAAATGAAACCATCTTACAATTCTTTACAGAGTTATGGCCCTTGTTATGCGTTTCTTGACTTAGTGCATGTTATGCCCAATGGGAACAGATTTTCTCAGAAACCGTTATAGATAGGGAACAGATTTTCTCAGAAACCGTTATAGATAGGGAAACCAAGTGTGGTATGTGTTTTCAGGACGTGAATGTTGTGGTGGAGTTAAAAAAACCAGGAACCAAATAAGAACAGAACACTGTGGCGGGGGCTATTGATGAGTTAATGATGACCATGTCTACTTGTTATATTATGTTTCACAAGTAGGACAGGACACTCACCCGTCTCGCGGTAAAGAGATGATAGGCCGTCTCATGTACACGTTACGTCTCTGACTGATGATGACCATGTCTACTTGTTATATTATTTTTCACAAGTAGGTCAGGACACTCACCCGTCTCGCGTACAAGAGATGATAGGCCGTCTCGTGTACACGTTACGTCTCTGACTGATGATGACCATGTCTACTTGTTATATTATTTTTCACAAGTAGGACAGGACACTCACCCGTCTCGCGTACAAGAGTTGATAGGCCGTCTCGTGTACATGTTACGTCTCTGATTGCTAAGAACATTTGACCCTAAACATGCTGGAGGATATATTGGCATATTGTGTCTTGATTTGGACTCACAGAGTCCTTAAAATGATCATTTGTTGCTACTATTTAAATGCTGCTATATCGGTCTATCCCAAAATATCTTGAGTCCCATTATCTGGCTTTAAGCGTAATGTTTTCTATCATGTTAGTGTTATTGTGTGGACTATCATAAGTTAACTGAGCTCACTAGACTCTGGCTACTTAGGATTTGTGAATGAATGTAAAAATATAGACCACAACACTGAAAATGCCCTCTGTAAACTGGTAAGCATGGAGGTTGCTGATATATCGCTTATCTTGCCTATAGAGCTCTGTATTGTTCAGTATGTGTCAGTTTGGTTAATGGTGGTGCTGTTTCATACATGGTAGAATAACTCCATTCTTAGGGTTATTTGCCTTGCTTGTAAGTTCGGTTTCTTAGCTGAAGTTCGGTTTTGTCTGTAAAGTTCTACTGTTGAAGAAATTTCTGAAGAAAATGTTGGTGATCAGTTTATCAATAATACTATGGAATTGAATGTCTTTAACTGAAAGAATTAATTTCTTTGTATTATTTTAGGAACTACATCAACAATGAGCTTTGGCGGACAGAGTACATCGTCTGGCTTTGCTCTAAAGTCATTTGTCACAGAGGATGAAGTGGAGGAGAAAAAACGTATTCGACAAGAGCAGTGGGAGAAAGTTCGCAAAGCTGATGATCCCTTAGGTACATGTCATGTTCTGGAACTCCTAAGTGGAAATTATAAGTTCTGAAACATGGATGGTGGGTTAGCCTTGAGAAGCTTTCTCTCATCACCTAAAACACCATTCTTCATTTCCAGTATGGGTATGCTCTGTTAAGCCCCTCCGTGGTGTCCAATCAGCTCGTTTTGCTCAAACAGTATAACATCATACTCAGTGAGTCAGTCATTCAAGCAAAGATCCTGAGGGTAGACTTAGGACTTAGGGGTAGAATATGCTCCCAGTACCCTATTGTCATACCCAGCAGGTTTGAAGGTCATTTCTGACTAGTGCTTATGTAAAATAACTTGATTTTGGGATATAACTACTAGTGCTGGAGCAATTAATTGAATAATTGGTCAATCGATCAATCCCGCTCAGAAATTATAGATGAGCTTGGGAGACTGATCGATCTTCATAAAGATAATACTTCAGAAAGTATGTTTCTTATTGTTTTGTTTGTTGAATCAAATATAAACAACAGTTGTAGTTTCCCACCTCATAAGACTGCAATGTAAACAACATACTCCCGGCGGCGGCGTCTCAACAGGAAGTATCCTTGATCGTCTTAATCATAGTTTTAATCAGTGCCTGTTGCACAATGTTATGCACCTGTGAAGATCCAGGTTAGAGTTGGTCTTCAGTAACCCATGCTTGTCGTAAGAGGTGTCTAACGGGATTGGGTGGTCAGGCTTGCTCGTTGACACATGTCTTCGTGCAGCATAAACCAGCAAACCAAAACCTAAACCACAATGTAATGATTGTGTTCCGTTATTGCCCCCATGAGGTTTGTGGTGGGGTTTAATGTAATGATTGTGTTCTGTTATTGCCCCCATGAGGTTTGTGGTGGGGTTTAATGTAATGATTGTGTTCCGTTATTGCCCCCATGTGTTTTGTGGTGGGGTTTAATGTAATGATTGTGTTCCGTTATTGCCCCCATGAGGTTTGTGGTGGGGTTTAATGTAATGATTGTGTTCCGTTATTGCCCCCATGAGGTTTGTGGTGGGGTTTAATGTAATGATTGTGTTCCGTTATTGCCCCCATGTGTTTTGTGGTGGGGTTTAATGTAATGATTGTGTTCCTTTATTGCCCACATGAGTTTTGTGGTAGGGTTTACAATTACAACCAATTATTGATCGATTACTGAGCTCTGAGTAATGCTCTGTATATTGTGATTGACGACCAGCTCTAAAACGTACAACTCTGTCAATATTTGTGCTTGTCTTGGACTAACAGACTATGTGTTATTGTTCATCCTTGTCTCAGTCTACATGTCAATGTGGCCAAAATGGCAGAGGTAACCATATTATGATCTTTACAGTAGTAACTGCCACCAGTGGTAAGATACCTACCTATTTGCAGTGTTTATATTTGCCATATGGTACAAGGAGAAATGTGCATGATGTGTGTCTGATGTTTGCAGAATGTCCAGAGGAAGACACAAGGTCACTGTTCGACAAACTCCAAGAACAAAAGGACAAGAAACAGCAAGAGTATGAAGAACAGTTTAAATTCAGTATGTCCTACTAGTCAGAATATGATCAACCTTAAATCTGTATTTGTACATGTTATGGTCTTCTTAATATTGACTGGGTACAATGTGTGAAGCCCATTTCTGGTGTCTCCTGCCATGATATTGCTGGAATATTGCTAAAAGCAGTATAAAACAAAACTCACTCACTCACCTAATATTGACTGAATGCCCAAACACCCAATCACACTGAAAGCAGTGTGCTCTAGTGAGTGAGTTGGGTTTTATGCCTCTTTTAGCAATATTCCAGAAATGTCACGGCAGGGGACACCAGAAATGGGCTTCACACATTGCATCCGTGTTGGGAATCAAACTCTGGCCTTTGGCATAAAGAGCGAATGCTTTAACCACTGGGCTATCTCACCACCCCCTGGTGCTGTAAACTGCTGCAAGGATGCCCAGTTACAGGTCATGTCAGGACATCCATTTGCACATTTTGACCTATCAGTTCAATGACCAACATTAAATTGACATAAGCCAATCAGAAAGCAGCATTCTCCAGCATTTTTACACTAATTTCAAAATGACAACTTCCATTCCAAAAAATTACATTGATGTTGTTTTCAATTCAAACTTTTTAAACTGAATAAAAGGAAATTTTGGAAAGTCTAACAGAATGGTGGACACACCTTGATATAAGAGCAATAGAGATGAAAATGGCAGTAAACCTAGGTCACTTGAATACTAGATGCTGTTGTATAGATACTAGTGTTGCTGATCTTATTCCAACTGTCAGCTGATTGTGTATATGAGTGGTAAAGACAATGATGGGGATCTTTGGGGAAATAGCACACAGTAACTGAATTTAGGGACCCCTACGTCTTCAGCTATTAATATTAGTGTTAACATAAGGACCTTAGAGTTAGACATTCATGCATAAGATTGAACACTGACGAGTAACCTGTGTTGGCAGGTAATGCTGTGAAGGGGCTGGAGGACGATGAAGCAGAGTTCCTTGATGAAGTGTCTCGGCGTCAGATGCAGATTGAGAAAGAGAGGCTAAATGAAGAGACCTCGATATTCAGGGAGATGAGAATATCCTTGATTAGTCTGAACAGCTGAGTCAAGATTTACATTGCTTGGGGTTAAAAACCCTGACTTTCACTGACACTGATACCTGTGCTTGTTCGTTTAAACAAACTGTAAACATCAAACACTTGCAAATAAGTTGCATCTTCTCTTTGTGTTTTCCGTTCACATTGACCTCACACGTGAAATAATTTTCAAATTTGTGTAAGCCTTCACTTACCCACATCCTCACATACTCACTGCTAAGTAATCTGCTTCATTAGTTCAGAACTTCATGACTTGCCAAAGATTTGTGCAAGACAATGTTTTCGTGGAGTTGCTCCCCTTGGACTAAACTCAAGTGCATACTCTGCATATGTCCTGGTAACCAGTTATTGATAACGTTTGGATTGCCATGATGAAAGTGTCGTGTCACAACTATTAACCAATACCTGAAATGGTTTACAACCATTTATGAATCTCAACAATCTATAAATCATAAGCAGTTTGAATATAAAAGGTTACACTGTTACTCAGACTTGTACCATTACTTGATAATGCAGTTTCAGTGAGTAAGTGAGTTTGGTTTTACGCCGCACTCAGCAATATTCCAGCTATATGGCAGAGGTCTGTAAATAGTGTGGACCAGACAATCCAGTGACCAACAGCATGAGCATCGATCTATTGGGATACGATGACATGTGCCATCCAAGTCAGCGGGTCTGACCACATGGCACGTGATCCCATTAGTCACCTCTTACAACAAGAATGGGTTGCTGAAGACCAATTCTAACCCGGATCTTCACGGGATGAAGGCAGTTTCAGATATGACAACTAACAGTCGTGTGCAAAATGATCAGTTGTGCTTCCCAGGGTCTAATGCCTGTGTGGCAAAATATATGGAAATAGAACATGATGAAAAATATCTTCCAGTGCCTACAGTATATATAGTACATTGTAGGCACATGAGAAAGCTTGGATCATGGTACCCATCTATAAATATTGTGAACACCATAGAGATGTAAATTTTGTAAATTTAGAAACTGATTCTTGCAAAGTTTCTTTCATTTTCCTAGGTGGTGAAACCTTTGTTTAACTTGATAAGGATTGTGTATATTCATTTCTGATTGGCTTTGAGCAAATGATGTTGATGACTGTTTATTAATCGATTCGATCAAACAATGCTCTTTTCATCACTGTTCTATGGGTAATTTTGGAATCTTGTCCACAGACTTCTCAACTTACTGACCACATCACATATTTCATCGGGAAGGAAAGTGTTTGTGACTAAATTTATCTTTGTGAAATGGAGAGTAATCTTCCTCTTGCTTATCTAGATGATTTGTTGTTTTGAAACCTCTGAATTATAGATTTGAAATACAAATGAATTCAGTTACACTTTGTATTTAGAGATTTGTAATGCATGATAATGTATATTAAAGCTGACACTATATAGGTTCATGTAATGTCTGTTCAATCTTTTGGAAAACTCTTTTTGGGTTCCCTGAGGGAAAAGGTCTATAGGACCTCTTGCTTCTTGTAAACACTGTGACCTGGATGATTATATGTCAGCTTGACCCTGATTTCATTGGTTGTTACTTGCTATCAACCACTGGTTTGCCATGCTGATGAGTACATAAAATAGTATTCACTCCCTCACTGTTATTGTTAACCCTGAATGTTTGTGATTCCTTGACCAACTGCAAGATGCAAATGTGGCCAAAGTCGCAGAGAAGGCTTCAACAAAAGATGGAGAGAAGTCCACAGGAGCAGCAGCAGCAGCAAAGTCTGCACCGATGTCCTCCAGCAGAAAGTCACAACAGTCCTTGTTGTTGGGAGCTGTGAAGAGGAAAAGGTATGTTCCTTCCTCTCAGTTACTATAGATAATAGTTTCTTTTCATTTATTCCAAATAAGGGAGGTTTAGGTTTTAGCATGTTTACAGGTTTGCAGATAATGTTCATTGGACAGGGTGCCCTCTTTGAAAAAGAACTTATATATCCAACTGTACTTGTAAGTGTAGGTGTGGTAGGCTTGTGGGGAAAGCATTCACGTGGTTTTGATTACCCAAATAGGTACAATGTGTGAAGCTCATTCTGGTGTCCCAAGTGATATTGCTAAAAGCTAAAACTCATTTACTCACTGTTTTTTTAAATATTTCCATGTTCAACGATCAATCTGTCCATCCGTGATCTGTTACATTTTCTTCATATGCCAAGAGCGGTTGGATAGCCTAGTGGTGTAAGCGTTTGCTTGTCATGCCCAAGACCTGGGTTCAATTCCCTACATGGTACAATGTGTTGAGCACATTTCTGGTGTCCCTCCTTGTGATATTGCTGGAATATTGCTAAAATCGGCGTTAAACCATACTCACTCACTCTACATCTGCCCCAAAACTCATGACAACACCAAAACTTTGCAAGTCTCTAATCAGTGCTCACAAAATTCTCATCAGATTATAAAGATGGCTGCCATTACCCATTAACAGGACTGTGAGGGTCCACTGTCTTATGGAACTCCAGTCTTGTCTATAGATTGATCTCTAAACCTATGGAACCACTGTCCTATGAAGCTCCCGTCGCACCTATGGCTATCAATTTATCTAGTCATGTCAAATCATTGCTAAACAAATGTTGTAAAAATAGCTTGAGTGCTGGCTTCGGCTGTTAAGCGCCCACCTTTGTTATCTTATCACTATTGTTGTTGTCACATGTACACACATATGCTCTCTGCTTCCTAGCTTTCATCCACCTTTATCTTATCACTATTGTTGTTGTTGTCACATGTACACACATATGCTCTCTACTTCCTAGCTTTCATCCACCTTTGTTATCTTATCACTATTGTTGTTGTCACATGTACACACATATGCTCTCTGCTTCCTAGCTTTCATTCAGCTGATGAAGGAGTAAGGATATGCTCCAAAAGTTCATGTTCCGCAAAAACACCAAAGTTGACATCCATAAATTTTCCTCCTTTATGGGTATCACTTCTTAATGCCATTCAGAGATTGCATATCTTGTTAATGCAAAAGTTGACGTCCATAAATTTCCACAAATGAATGTATGCAGTGTTGTAATTTTTGCCGAATGACAGGAATAGCAGAAATGGTGTTTGTATATGAATCATATGTCAGCCCATGTAAATGTGTCGCTCACAGCAGCAGTACAGCTTGGTACCATAACGCCACGCCTCCAAATGTGATTGTTTTGGGAGTGATTACAGAGCCTCTGGTTTCAGCGCTTTAACTTGGACTGTTGTGCCTCAAACATGCTAACCCTGTTTTATCCCTGGCAAGAGGAATTTTAACCCCCTCTTGCAGGCATGCTGTATCATCTGTTTTACCAGGCTTCATTTTCTTTTCAGACTTAAGTTTGGTCGTATATTTGTGATTAAGCATGTTGTTAAGCATTAAAATATGCAGCGCTGCTATTTTAAGCTTACTTGCCAATTAAAATCATGATAGTATGGAAATAAAGGGTTCATATTGATTATTTTTTTCACTTTTTATGGCAAAGGCTGGATGAATGCAAAATTATGTGAACATTTGAATGTTTCATATTCATGTCAGTTTTGTTGAATTCACTGGAAATGACTTAGTTGTGGTGTTGTACCATGTGCTTAACCTGAATAAAGCATTCACAAAATGAAGTGCTCTGTTGGCCAAGAAAATATAGTAAGCACAAGGCAAAGTGTGCTGTAAACGAAGTTAGTACTTTTTTAAATATCAGTAGTGTAGGTGAAGTGAACTGCAAACAAAGTTGATGCTGTTGGAAAAATGAAACGAATAAGGCAAAGTGAACTGTAGACAAAGTTGTTGCTGTTGGAAAAATAAAACGAATAAGGCAAAGTGAACTGTATTCAACGTGGTTGCTGTTGGAAAAATAAAATGAGGAAATCAAAGTGAACTGTAGACAAAGTGGTTGCTGTTGAAGACAAAAGCTAAAGTACACACTAGGCAAAGAAGGGAGGGTAGACACTAAAGGGTAGTGTACAGTACACAACCCTGTGCACTTAAAAGAACCCATGAATATGTTGGTATACGACAAGATGTTGGCCACATCTATACGTGCAAACACCTAGTTGCAGGTACAGCAACATGCAGTAAACTTGGACAAAGTACTGTGACAATGTGTGCCAGTCCACCCAGCTGTGAATGGGTACCTGGTAAGGATGAAAAAGCCGTAAAACTCTGTGTGCCCAGTGGCTGGAAGAGTTGTATGATCCCTGGGGAGTTGAGATTGATAATACGTTGTGCCATTGAGATTGACATCCAATGATCGAGGAAAATACCAGCACCTTGATCATGCACTAGTTACGTCGATATGTGCACTGTATAAATATCCTATAATAAAAAAAAAATAAATAATAATAATAAAGTAAGTAGGCACTAGGCAAAGAGTGAGTGAGTGAGTTTAGTTTTACGTCGAACTCAGCAATATTCCAGCTATATGGCGGCGCACAAGGCAAAGAAGGGAGGGTAGACACTAAAGGGTAAGTAGGCACTAGGTAAAGAAGTGAGGGTAGACACAAAGGGTAAGTAGGCACTAGGCACAGAAAGGTGGGTAGGCACAAAGGGTTAGTAGGCACTAGGCAAAGAAAGGGAGGGTAGACACAAAGGTGGGTAGGGTGAACACAAAGGGTAAGCAGGCACTGGGCAAAGAGGCACTAGACAAAGAAGACAAAGAAGTAGGCACTAGACACAAAGGAGTGAGTGAGTTTGGATTTTCACGTCGAGCAATATTCAACTATATGGTTTGACGGCTACAAGGCAAAAGAAGGGAGGATGAGCACTAAAGGAATGAAATGGAGCACTAAGACACAGAGAATTAGAACCCTAAGAAAGAAGAGGGTGAAGGAGGACCCAGAGGCAAGGCACATAAGTAGGCACAAAGAAGGGAGGATTGAACACCTGCACCTAGAAAGACCAGAAGGAGAAGGGACACACAGGAGACATGGAGGACCAGGCAAAAAAGAAGGACACAAAGGGACAAAGTGAGCTGGAGGCAAAGACCAGGACCACAAAGGACACAAGGACTTCTGAAAGGCAAGAAGTGGGGCCAGACACAAAGAATGTAGGACCCAGAAGGGACAAAAGGAAAAGTAGACACAAAGGACACAAGGACCCATTGGGCAAAGAATGGAGTTAGACACAAAAGACCCAAGAAGTACACAGACAAGAAGGGAGGAGGCCGACACAAAGACCAGGGTAAGTAGGCACTAGGAAAGAAGGAGGACACAAAGAAGGCACTAGGACACAGACAGGGTGAACCTGACAAAGGATGAGGCAGAGCAAAGAAAGGTGACACAAAGGATGACAGTGAGGACTGACACAGACAGGGTGACACACAGAGGTAGAAGCAAAGAAAGAAGGAGAATGGAGCCACAAAGGGTCAAAAGTAGGGTCTGACACAGAAGGGAGGACACAACACAATGGAGATGAAGGACACAAAAGAAGTGACACAGTGTAAAAGACACACAAAGAGGGAGGAAGAAGACACAAGGACAAAGAGGTAAAAGAATGGTACACACACCAAGGGGACAGGACACATTGGGACAGAAGGAGGTGACACAAAAAGGATGGAGGTGAGGCACAGGAACTGGACACAGAAGGGAGGAATTGAGCACAAAGAAGGACATTAAAGAAGGAGGGTACACACAAAGGACACACAGGAAGAAGGGGCACTAAGGTACAGGAAGGGTAGGAGGCATGGCAAGAGGAGGCTGAACCTAAAAGGGTAAGGACAAAAGGAAGTGCAAAAGTAGGCTCTTAACAAAAGAAGGACACAAAGAAAAGAAGACACAGGTAAGTAGGCACTACAAAGAAGGAGACACAAAGGAACTAAAGGGTAAGAACAGGGGTAGACACACATGGAACACAGAAAGAGGAAAAAGAGGACAGACACAGGTAAAGGGAAGAAAGTAGGCACTAGGTAAGAAGAGGGTAGACACACATGGACACAAAGAAGGGAGGAATTAGACACTAAAGGGAAGTAGGCACTAGGTAAAGACAAGGGAAGAAAGAAGGAAGAAAAAGACCAGGACTAGAAGGACACAAAGAAGGGAGGCAGACGGAAAAAAAGTAGGGTACACAAGGAATGTTAGCACTGGAAGAAGTTAGACACAAAGAAAAAAGTGGAAGAGAAGAAGGAGACACTAAAGGGTAAGTGGGCACTAGGTAGAAAGGGAGAGGGTAGAACACAAAAAGGAAGGGAGGTGAACACTAAGGGTAAGTAGGCACTAGAAGGGAGGGTAAGAAAGACAAAGGGTAAAATAGAAGGCCTGCAGACAAAGGTAAGGGAAGCATTACACAAATGGTAAAGTTAGCTCTAGGCAAAGAAAGGAAAGGTAGACAAATGGTAAAGTAGGCACTAGGCAATGAAAGGGAAGGTAGACACAAAGGAAGGAATGAAATTAAAGTGGGTGGTAAAGTTAGCTCTAGGCAAAGAAAGGAGGGTTGACAAATGGTAAAGTAGGCACTAGGCAAAGAAGGGAAGGTAGACACAAAAGAGAAAGTAGGCACTAGGCAGAGAAGGGAAGTTAGGCTCCAGGAAAAGTTACATGTAGGCAATAAGACAAGGAAGGCTCTAGGGAAGGTGCACTGTAGGAACTGCTTAATCTTAAGCAAGAGTCCTCAGACTTAAATAAAATAGTAGGTAATTTCAAGGACCCCAGGGCTCCCCTTAATTTTGAACACTGGGATTATGTTTTGAGGCAGTTTGTTCATTGCCTGTTATTTAACACCAATGTCCTCACATAGCTGAGAACAGATAATCAATTGCATATGCTCAGTTGAAACAGTAACTTGTGTACACTCATATATTTCTTCACAAGACGTCCCAGGAAATTGTTTTGGATTACTTTTGATCTTATTCCTCATGTTTATTGAATACCATCTGGATTAGCAGATATTTATGGGTATAAAAGTCTTTAATGCTAGAGTTTATGATAGGCTTCTACACATTTATTAATAATAGTTAAATATTGTTGCTGCATCGCCAACAGTTTTGAGTTTCCGGGGAATATCTCTATGATGAATTCTTACCAGTGCAAACCAGAGACGTGGCATGACTGAAAGCAATCCAACAGATGTTTTGATACTCTTCCAATGGAAAATGGATCTATCACTGACGGTGTGAGCAGGTGCTTGGCTTCGAGACTGATAAGGAGCCCTTCCCTTTCCATATAAACCACAGTGGCAGTAAGCAAAATTCAGTTGGATTGTGAACCTTGGGGAAATGACACAGATATGTGAGACATCACTGCTAGCTGTGATACCCATATTGTTTCAACATTACACGCTGTAATCAGTGCCCACATCTAGAACACTTCAACAGCTAGCAAACATGATATGAAGAGCATAAACTGACACATTTGCACAAGCCACAGGGATAGCATTGGTTTGTAAATCTGCAAACCATTCCTTAAACCTAAAACTTAACTGTATTCACAGCTTGATAACAAGGCTATAAGATAGTTATAGCATTGTAATACCTCAGTACTCATGAAGATCTGTGTTAGAATTGGTCTTAAGCAAACCCATGCTTGTCTTAAGAGGCGACTAAAGGGATCGGGTGGTCAGACTAGCTTGCTTGGTTGACACATGTCATCATACCCAATTGCGTAGATCAATGCTCATGATGTCAATCACTGGATTGTCTGGTCCAGACTCGATTATTTACAGACTGCCATCATGTAGCTTGAAAAATGCTGAGTGCGACGTTATATAACAAAAACCCTGTCAAACCCCAGTGGCTCATGTTTTTTATGGTTATTTTACTATGGATTGCCAGTTACTGCTCTTTAAAAACTAGGGCAGTGAGGTAGCCTAGTGGTTAGAGTGTTCACTCATCATGCCGAAGACCCGGGTTCGATTCCTCACATGGGTACAATGTGTGAAGCCCATTTCTGGTGTCCCCTGCTGAAATATTGCTATAAGCGGCATAAAACTAAACTCTGTCACTCACTTTAAAACATTAATTTTGTGTTATCACTTACAAGTAATAATGGGCATTAACCTGACATGCGTACTCAGTATATTGTAATAATAATTCATGTATTGTGATGCCTACCACAATATATTGCATGTGTTCTTTCATCAGTATTTTGTTATAAGCCTTGTCCACATGATTCGACATGGCCACATACAATGGAGTTTCCACAGTCAGTTTTGACAACGTCAGAGTCATCCACCAAGTTGTTTGATGTTGCTGTGGTCACACCGCCTATGGAATCAATACAGGCATCCCTCGCCATAACGCGGGTCTTGGGGTCCATGGATGACCCCCCACGTTATTAGACACCATCCAAGAATTTCTATTCTATTATCAGAATAATTGATATGTCAAACAGTTATTCTAACAGAGATCTTATATATTGCTATCGTATAAGTATAATGCATGTTTTCTACGAAACATATTTAACATAATAATAAGCATTGCTAAGCACTTTGGGTTACCTGGCTGGATACATTTTACGTAGGAGACAGTTTGACAAGTCACCGCTGACTTCCCGCGGTACGTGCCACTTTGATTGTAAAAACAAAATGTTGGCAATTAATTGTCAAATATGACTTCAACGAGTCAATAACGCGGGGCCTTGGGGTCAATGGATGACAAGGCTGTAATCTGTTCGTGATTGCTGAGAAAAATGTGAAATTGGTGCTATCGCGGTAGGCGCGAAAAACGGACCCTCATGAATGTGGTAAGCGGGTGTTGTATGGAATGAGGTAATGCCATTTCACTCACGGTTTCTCCTTTGTTATTGTAAACAGTTTTAATGAATGAAAATGGGATTGAATTTAATCAAATAAAATGTGTTTTCTGACATCATACATTCTCGGATGGCGGTGTATACCCGCGCAATTACGCGGTGTGTTGCATCATAGCAAACGTTGTAAGTACTTGGCTGATAATCGACATGTCTTTATGATAAAGTTATTACGATGTTTTTTGCTGTTCATCAATTATTATTGAAAAAGACCCTGCATGTTTTAAGCATCTGAAAAAACATGGATATATACGATAAACACTGTTAATTGCAATCCGCACTGAATTTCACTAGTTTACTACGTGATTAACCAGAGCTCAACAGCGGATTTGTTGATGTGCTATTTTCGATCACGTGAATATGTGTGATCACTGGGCAACTTTTTTTTATGGGAGCCACGGATTACCCCGCGGTTTAACCGAATCCGCGGTATCGCGAAGAGCGTTATTGCGAGGGATGACTGTACATTACATACTGGAGGCTGGTCACAAATAGTTAAACTTTATTACCACAGGAACCAGTTGCTTATTTCTGAATTTCATCATGTAATTCAACCTGTCATTTATGCAAACTTTGAAATATGCATAATTTTGAACAACTTGTTTTATAGGTATTTTCCTAAACATAATATTTTGATATGTATTTATCAATGAAATCATGGTATATTGGTGTACAGAGACATATTTACAAAATGTAGAAACATTTCTTTGTTAGTTTCTTGAAAGACAAGTAAAGAAGTGGCCTAACTTCCCTTCATGTCAAGAGGCAACATTGAAAGGCTTCCAGACCTTAAAGATCATGTGATATCAGATGTTACTATTGAAATCATTACTTACAGACCACCGCCATATAGCTGGAATGTAAAACTAAACTCACTCACCCACTCACTACTATTGAAATCCTTTCTCTCATACTGCACTTACAACAGTGTTACTTTCCAAATGATGATGTCCCAAGATCTTGGGGATGTTCCTTTTGCATCTCATCTAAATTTGTGTAGATGATCTCTACCATATCAAATATGTGCTTTGGTTTATTTGTCTGTTCCCAGCCCAACTAATGGTAACAATTGAATGTTGTAAGTGCTGAGTAATTTTATACAGAACATGGGTAAATGTGAGCCTGTCATCTAAGTCACTGCCATTCGTTGTGCACAACATCACTAAGCCATGCCAGAAACTTGTGTAAAATCCCAGATTTGCCTTGATGATGCTCATAGGTACTTCATCACCAGATAGGCCAAGACATGAATCACATTTTTTCTCATTACAAGCCACGCACTAAAATAATACAAACGTTTCAAGATGTTGTCCTAGATGCTGAGAAACTGAGAAAATACTGAAAAACTATGCGCATACACGCTTGCTCACTCTATCAGTCACTGAACCTCTTTGTATGACAGTCGGGTACAATCAGTGACTTTCACTCACTCAACCACTCACTCACTTAACCACTCAAACACTCACTCACTCAAACACTCAAACACTCAAAACAATCACTCAAACACTCACTCAAACACTCACTCAAAACTCACTCACTCACTCAAAACTCAAACACTCACTCAAACACTCACTCAAACACTCACTCAAACACTCACTCAAACACTCACTCAAAACACTCACTCAAAACACTCACTCAAACACTCACTCAAACACTCAAACACTCACTCAAACACTCACTAACTCAAACACTCACTCACACTCACTCAAACACTCACTCAAACACTCACACTCAAACACTCACTCAAACACTCACTCAAACACTCACTCAAACACTCACTCAAACACTCACTCACTCACTCACTCAAACACACACTCAAACACTCAAAACACTCACTCAAACACTCACTCAAACTCTCCAACACTCACTCACTCACTCAGTCAGAGTGGACCTGACAGTTCATTGTACTACAGTGGGAGACATGTGTTTCACTGTCAATGTATCTGTATGCTGTTGCCAGTCATTTAATTTGGCCCAAATGTATTCACACTAAAATGTCAAGGAAAGTCATTGCCACTGTAAAGATATTATGTCAAAAACCGTTATGCAATGCAATGAATCTAGCCAACCACATCATGTCATACAAGGCAAGCTATGCATCATGTTCATTTTAGAATGTTTTGCAGAACATCAAGCTGTTTAGAATTTTTACCCACATTCACACACAAACTGTACAGGAAGCTGTTTAAACCATGTCTAGAGCTTCCAGAAATTAACACCAAACTCTACAGACTTTGGCAATAAATTTTGTCATTTGGCTGTAAACTCCGCCAAGCTTCTATGGACCTACATGAGTGATGAGCTTTCTGAAATAAAATTACATCTTTCAAATGTTTGAGAATGAGTGAAACAAGATTTGAATCTTTGCTGTATTAGCTCACCTGACTTATAGTTATGTGACTTTTTATCATTGCCTGCTTTAGCCATAATTCAGTCATTTATCACAACTGAAATTAGGAACATGTGTAGTGAGTGGTGGGGCGCAATGTATGTGTTATAAGATATATTAAAATTTTGGTCTCAATTTTACCATAGCACATCCAAACTGAGCTCAAACCTCTACAGATTTCACTCAGTCACTTTTGTTCAATATATAAAGAAAGTTAGTGTATGTGTGTGTAGACTGTAGTTAGTTTGCCATATTTCAAGCTTTGACCTTGATTTGGCCTTTCCAACTTCAATCATGTTCATCAATTCTTTCAAAATACATTTCCTTACACAGGAAAAGTTCATTAATGAAACTGAACATTTACATGTTGTCTTTTTAAAATCAATAATAACACCTTAATTTGTTGAAGATGTTCAAATCTCAATTTCAATATGGCTTCCATGTTAAAAATGCTATTTATGGACACAGTTCAGCCTTTTTTGTACAACATATTATGCAATGTAATTGGTATTTGTTTAGTTTTTTTTGTTCTTGTTTTTATTGACAGTTTTAATTTTTACCTTTTTTCTCAAAATTATTGTGTACACTTAAGTATTGTCTCCCATGAAGGAACAGAACTGTGCTAGGTATGTTTCTATTGTAATGACATATTTTGCTGAAATTATTAGAGGTGAATTGTAATTTTTCCTGACTGTTGTGCACAATTGTTTTTAATATTTATGGTGATAAAAACTTTTGTTGTTCTTCATTTTCAAGTGAGCTACAGTGCCTTGGTACTATTTTTTCAAATGTTTATAGAAAAGCATATGTTCTTATCACATGGTGTTTTAACTTGTTTTGAGAGTTGAAAGTATTGCAAATTTAATTTGTAGAACCCAAAACAGGATAACTTGATTATACATGTATCTGATATGTAATTATTGCAGATAAAAACCACATGGAACTAGTGTAACAATGATTAGAACTGATTTGGTGGATCAATATTCCCAGATTACTGTGCTATAAATAATCTGCCCATCCTATACAGGAGATTAGTTGTATGTACTGGCTGGTTCATCAACACAGAGCTGCAACATCCACAGTGTCCGCAGAAACTGTTATCATAAAACTCACAATCAGAAACATATGTTAGGATAACAGTTATGACAGATAACCGGAAAAAACTGAAATTGTACACCGTTGAGAAAGTGGAGCAAGGCCTACTTCCAGGTGACTGCACTGATGAGATTAGGGGCTAATTTTCTCTTATGACTTCTGTATAAACTTAATGTATCTTTTACACAGAGATAAAACTGTGAAATATGAATCAATTGATAAAAGAACAATTTCCACAATGAAATCCTTACTGTACCTGATTGGTACGTACAGTTTTGTATATGATAGTCAGACCCTGGTTTTAATCTGTGCAAAATTATTTCCAATAAACAGAAAGCATCATTTGTAAAATGTGAATCAATGGTTTGTATGACGGTATGTTTTTATGTGAACAAGGGATTTGTATAGGATTCTAAACTTAATACCTTTGACTGGTACTTTGGGATTTTGTTTTTGTAAATTATGAGGAAGTGGGAAAGTTTTAATCCAAACTGGAAATTTTTACCACAGTCTTTGGGTTGAATATCAGCCTATGGGCAGATCTAGATAATTCCCTGTGAACTTTCCTAATTGAGATATATTCTCGTCCTCCATTATCAACTGTAAATATGTTGTAGATTCCATCATGTGGTGAGGTGTAAATATATTCTTGACATTGTTTTCTTGTTGGCGTAATACCTGTCAGACTCTGGTTAGAGTTGATCCCAGCACTCTCTGGCTTGTAGTAAGAGACTACATATGACTGGATCAGGTGTCAGACATAGTGACGACTTGGTTGTGTCATCATACCCCAGCGGTATGACACTGCTCATAATATCAACTGGTGTATGACTGAGTGTATCCCATATAGGGGCTACTGGCACTTTGTACAAGGTATGATATGTTATATCAGGGTTTTACGGGACGCAAGATTCCTGCGTATTGGACGCAGAAATTTGGTGAAGTACCCCCAAACTAAAATCCTGTGCGTCCTTGTGGACGCGATATAATTTTTTTCTGGGAAAGAACTTTCTGAGTTTGTAATGATATCCCATATTAAAATATAAACATTCTATTTACAATCATTATTCTAATGACATTGAAAGTAACACATATCTTAACATAATCATTATCAAATGAGAAGCATTCATTATCATTGATTTAATGCAAATTGATGGACCCCCAATTTTGGAAATGGACTCTCAAAAAAATATGCCCTCAGTCCCCAGGACTTCTACTTTCGAAGAGCTATGTAAAACCCTGTGTTATATTTGTTATTACACGTTCTCAGTAAAGTACAGATTTGAGTACTGTTGTTAAGTAGAATCCCGTGGAAGCTGCAGTGGCTGTGGGTTACAGCAAGGGCAGTTATATGAAGGGACCTATCTATAAAGCACCTGTTACAACTAGTGGTCCAAACTCTCAAGGCTGATCATAACTAACTAATGCCTTGTAGATCAAGTCCCAACACCTGAACATACTCATACGTGCAACAATCAGTCTCACAATGTTAATGACATCTTTATACAAAAATGGCACATCTTTAATAAAATATGAGCTTTCAAGAAAAAGTGGAATTCAGTTTCTGTGTATGGCACAACATAACGGGACATATATGTTTTGGCCTTGGTATTATATACATCCTCCCTGCCCCTACCCTAACATTATGACTAGGACAACTAAATATCACCAGTGGTATTTGATACAGCATACTTGTCAGATGGTCATAATTGAACTGTTTCTTCACAGAGCAAAAATAGTCCAGCTTAGAATAATATTCCAGACTATTATTCCATATTTGCTGACTAATATCTTTGCATCATCGCTTAAAGCACAATGTTGTAAATGCATTTCCATTTCCATAAATTCCAACACCAAATGCATTTACATTTCCATACATTCCAACACCAAATGCATTTACATTTCCATAAATTCCAACACCAAATGCATTTACATTTCCATACATTCCAACACCAAATGCATTTACATTTCCATAAATTCCAACACCAAATGCATTTCCATTTCCATAAATTCCAACACCAAATGCATTTCCATTTCCATACATTCCAACACCAAATGCATTTCCATTTCCATAAATTCCAACACCAAATGCATTTACATTTCCATACATTCCAACACCAAATGCATTTACATTTCCATAAATTCCAACACCAAATGCATTTCCATTTCCATTTCCATAAATTCCAACACCAAATGCATTTACATTTCCATTTCCATAAATTCCATCACCAAATGCATTTCCATTTCCATAAATTCCAACACCAAATGCATTTACATTTCCATTTCCATAAATTCCAACACCAAATGCATTTACATTTCCAAACTTAGTAACACTAGTAGCCAACAAGCTTTACCATTTTCTGCCCTCCATACTGAAAATCATCGGGACCTTTTAAGGATAATATTTATGTGTTGTGACAATAACACTTACTACAATTTTAATAACCTTTACATACTGCAAAACCTTGATCGATGTTCTATTTACCATACAGTTATGTTAAGGGGGTTTCAGTTCAAGCGAAGGTGTTTATAGAAAAGATCATGTACATTTTCAATATCAAGGGAAGGATAAAATCTCCCAACTTCTGCTGCATAATTTATAATTGGCAATACATTTATATCAAAAATATGAAAACAGACAGTTGCTGGGGTTGCAGATAACTTAGTTGAACTTAATTTGTTAAAAACAAAACTTGTATATGAAAGAAGAAGGGTTATGATGTACCGATACTCTCAGACAAAAAAGCTTGAACTTCTTTCAGAGGCGTATTGAAGTAGGAGTACAACGGAAGGAAGAAAAAGACCCCCATCAATCAAAATCCATTTGTTTATGGACCTGTTAGCTTCATATACTGTTATCTTAACCACTATGTAGTTAGCTGGCTTCTCTAACTTATTCAAACCCTAATCCAATGATCATGTCCTTATATATATATATATATATATATATATATATATATGTGCCTCTCAGTCTTCTCTCAGTGTTCACGAATGGTGTTTGAAAGTCACAGGACATTGGGTCCTGTAAGTTTCAGATGTCTGTCTGACCCATTGAAAATGCACAGGACCCATGGAATAAAATTAAACACACATTTCAGATTTAATATTTCTTATAACTGACATTGAAATTATTAACAAACATAAGATTTATAAATAGCAAACAAGTGTCACATGTCGCATAAAACAACTTCAGTCAGGGTCATTGTGAAATATACAGTCAGACACTGGGGCCGGCAGGTTGTAGACTTCTGTCTGACCATTGGCGAATCTGCCAGATTTGTCAGAGGGTCAGACGCTATTCGTGAACACTGTTCTCTATACATCGCTTGCTTGATAACGGTGTTTGAACCTACACCAAAATTCACACATATTGTAATAACGAAGTTGTTCATCCATATAATCTTATGCTTCCTTACTAAACTTGAATGTTATGTATCTCCATCTGTCCCTCGACCTTCCATTCATTTCTCAGCCCATCCAACCTTCCATCTACTTATCATTTTGTTAACATCTATCGTTCTTAAAAATCACATCCATCTGTTATGTCCTCATTTTTCATATCTTTACATCTTCCATCTAAGTTTCAATTTTCATCCATCAATTTTTCCATGTATTATCTGTCATCCACCCACCCACCCATCCATCCTGTCATTTGGCCTGTCAACCTTCACACATTTGATTTCTTTCTTCTTCATGTATTTACAGTTAACTGTTTTTTGTTGACAGTGCTGACACTCCAGATGACAGTAAGAAACAGAGAGTAGAAGGTGAGTTGACATTACTTCAACAGAAACATTGGTTGATATTGCCGTGGATTCTCCTTCCATCATAATGCCTGATCCTGATGTTTGCACAACACAGAACAAGGCATGATGCATGATCCTGATGCTTGCACAACATGGAACAAGGCATAATGCATCATACTGATGCTTGCACAACATGGAACAAGGCATAATGCATGATACTGATGCTTGCACAACATGGAACAAGGCATAATGCATGATCCTGATGTTTGCACAACACAGAACAAGGCATAATGCATGATACTGATGCTTGCACAACATGAAACAAGGCATAATGCATGATCCTGATGTTTGCACAACATGGAACAAAACATAATGCATGATACTGATGTTTGCACAACACAGAACAAGGCATAATGCATGATACTGATGTTTGCACAACATGGAACAAAACATAATGCATGATACTGATGTTTGCACAACATGGAACAAAACATAATGCATGATACTGATGTTTGCACAACATGGAACAAAACATAATGCATGATTGCACAATACAGAACAAGGCATAATGCATGATTCTGATGCAACTACAGAACAAGGCATAATGCAGAACAAGGCATAATGCATGATACTGATGCTTGCACAATACAGACCAAGACATAATGCATACTGATGTTTGCACAACACAGAACAAGGCATAATGAATGATACTGATGTTTGCACAACACAGAACAAGGCATAATGCATGATTCTGATGCTTGCACAATACAGAACAAGGCATAATGCATGATACTGATGCTTGCACAATACAGAACAAGGCATAATGCATGATACTGATGTTTGCACAATACAGAACAAGGCATAATGCATGATACTGATGCTTGCACAACACAGAACAAGGCATAATGCATGATACTGATGTTTGCACAATACAAACAAGGCATAATGCAGAACAATGGCATAATGCATGATACATGATACTGATGCTTGCACAATACAGAACAAGGCATAATGCATGATACTGATGTTTGCACAATACAGAACAAGGCATAATGCATGATACTGATGTTTGCACAATACAGAACAAGGCATAATGCATGATACTGATGCTTGCACAACACAGAACAAGGCATAATGCATAATGCATGATACTGATGCTTGCACAACACAGAACAAGGCATGATGCATGATCCTGATGCTTGCACAATACAGAACAAGGCATAATGCATGATACTGATGCTTGCACAACATGGAACAAGGCATAATGCATGATACTGATGCTTGCACAATACAGAACAAGGCATAATGCATGATCCTGATGCTTGCACAATACAGAACAAAGCATATCCCGGTGTCAGGGGTTTTCGACGATGTAAGACAAAAACGTAATTTTTATCTGTAATATCATTTAAACTTTTTATTTTACTAACCTCGAGTGATAAAGGATATATTCATCTATTTCCCATGTTGACAGTTTTGATTTGTCATAGCAATAACCGGTGATCTCATGACACTCAAATTTGGTATGTAATAGTTATAGTCGACAGTACCATGTGCCGCCTTGGCAAACTAACATTACTTGCACTACTGCAATGCTAGTACATATTCCATTCTTGCATATCTCACTTTGGAAAGGACATAAGGGTTCAAGTAAAACATGCTCTCTAAAAAAACACGTAAATATTCGTTAATATTCGGTTCTGGTGACCACGAATAACGAATTGAATTCATGAAGGGCTACGGTTCGATTCAGCGAATATTTGAGTGAATGGTTACAGCCTTAGTAAATAATATTGATGTTTGTTTGCTTTTTATATGACTTTACTTCCGGATTTCCATTGTCAATAAAACTTCTCACGACAGCGACTGGGCACCCACCTTACCAGTGAAACTGTTTGTGCACTCCAATCGCACACGTACTCACCCGATATAACGCGAGCAATGCAATCAATCGTCGAAATCACAAGAACGTCGAATTCAGTTCGTGTTGGGATACATGTTCCAACTGGAAACAATTCAAACAGTATGAACCATACTGATAATCAGTATTGAAAAATCACATTAATATATTGATGTTGTTTTTGGAACATTTTTATAGAAACACAACATTCAGATGTCCGGAACTTAATATTTTGATTTTATGTAAAATGCACTTTGAGGGAACCATGCACCCATGCACCTATGCATGCACACACTCTAGTTTATAGCTTTGAGGAAAATAAAATAGCATGCGTACACCATATTTATCATTCCAAGGGATAATGATATAGTGGTAAAGTTTGTTTCTTTCATTATATCAAGGTAGGAAAAACACATCAACTACAAACAACTCAAGCAGCGGACCTGTAGATAAACTGCATGTTAACAGAAAGTACACAGCATAAATAACCATTACCCAATTAGTTCTGATTTGTTTGCATTCAAACAGGTTATCACAACACTATCCGTAATTACCCAGTATACTATGTTACATTGCCTCTTCAGCTTGCATACCTATGTTTCAGACATATATTTACTGATGGATGCAAGCATTTCACATATATACTAGCCACATAAAGAAACTGTGCATTGTCAAAATATTATCCCAGTTGATAAGTACGATAACAATGTCAAAGGTACATATAAACTTTAATGGAGGGATCATGAGACCATAACAAGTCGGGAGAATTTCAATTGAAAAGTCAATCACAATGACGTCACGAGTCCACAAGTGGGACAGGGGTCAAATGACCATGTCACAAGCTCAATAATGGGTATGTCCACCATCGGCATTGAGAACAGCAGTGCATCGACGACGCATAGAGCCTATCAAATGTGCAAGGAAGGCTTGTGGGATGTCACGCCAGATTCTCTCAAGTTCTGTTGCAAGGTCAAGGACGTTATCTGGTGGATGAGGAAGACGGCGTAGACGTCAATCCATCTCGTCCCAAACATGCTCTATCGGGGAGAGATCCGGTGAATTTGCAGGCCAAGGCAGTAAGTCAACGTTGTGGTGTTGAAGAAATCCATAGCAACCCTTGCCGTATGAGGGCGGGCATTGTCCTGTTGGAATGTTAACCCAGGGCCATCATGTCGCAGAAAAGGAATTGCCACAGGTCGATTAATCTGATCCCTGTAGCCCACACCAGTTAAGTTGCCCTGAACAATCACCAAAGGAGTTCTTTGGCGTGCTGTTATTCCACCCCAAATCATCACGGAACCACCACCAAAGCGATTCCTCTCCAAGACACAGGCCTGTGCATAACGTTTTTCCCATGCGTCTATAGGCACGTAGAAACCACAGCAGGGGTATAGTGCCCACTGTACTGTAGAAACCACATCAGGGGCACAGAGCCCACTGTTCTGTAGAAACCACAGCTGGGGCACAGTGCCCACTGTCCTGTAGAAACCGCAGCGGGGACACAGTGTCCACTGTCCTGTAGAAACCACAGCAGGGGCACAGAGCCCACTGTTCTGTAGAAACCACAGCAGGGACACAGTGTCCACCTTCCTGTAGAAACCACAGCAGGGGCACAGTGCCCACTGTCCTGTAGAAACCACAGCTGGGGCACAGTGCCCACTGTCCTGTAGAAACCGCCCACTGTCCTGTAGAAACCGCAGCGGGGACACAGTGTCCACTGTCCTGTAGAAACCACAGCAGGGGCACAGATCCCACCTTCACTTTTACAGCCACAAGAGCAGCACTCTGCTCACTTTCCTGTGGCAACCGTAGCACTCGGTGACGCAAAAAAAAAAGAACTACTGTAACATTGCAGAACAGTCTTCTCCCATTTGAAACTAATGTTGTTGAGAAGTGATTGATATTTAATAACTCACAAGCTGCTCTGTGTTTAGCAGATATGAACCACATGTACAAAGTTGAGAATGTCACATCCTACCCATGTGTCCCATGGCAGGAAATAATTTGTCAGGGCTAATTAGTGAATATAATCGTTGAAATAGTTATTAAGTGGCTTGAAATTATGTCATAGGGATAGAGTATTCAATTAAAATGTAATCAACTGTTTGTTCTATATTTATATCCCCTGCAGAAATATGGAATTTGCTGTATCAGCACATGGTGCAGTTTTGTTCAAAGGCTGAGAGTGTGGGTGTTATTAGATGACCTGTTAGCTACTATAAGGCTCATATTCACAAAACAGCTGTATTAGCCAGTGTAAGAGGTTTTGCAGAATATCTATAATGCCAGGGAAATGGTTCAATTAAGATTTCCAACAAAAAGCCCATTAACAGCCACATAGGGACCTGATACTATTCCTATAATCCCATCCATTTATAGTAGAAGCTAAGGAATCCATATGACAACTCAAAAGGCATTAACGTACAGTCAACATAACACATTACAAGATACAGCCAACAGAAATCATATACACACAGATTCAGACATTACAAGATATAGACAACAGCTTCCTTACACCTGCAACATCCGACATTACAAGAAGTATTCAATGACATCCTTACACATGCAACATCAAACATTACAAGAAGTATTCAATGGCATCCTTACACATGCAACATCCAACATTTCAAGAAGTATTCAATGGCATCCTTACACATGCAACATCAGACATTACAAGAAGTATTCAATGACATCCTTACACATGCAACATCAAACATTACAAGAAGTATTCAATGGCATCCTTACACATGCAACATCCAACATTTCAAGAAGTATTCAATGGCATCCTTACACATGCAACATCAGACATTACAGGAGTATTCAATGACATCCTACACATGCAACATTTACAAAAATGAATGGCATCCTTACACATGCAACATCCAACATTACAAGAAGTATTCAATGGCATCCTTACACTTGCAACATCAGACATTACAAGAAGTATTCAATGACATCCTTACACATGCAACATCCGACATTACAAGAAGTATTCAATGGCATCCTTACACATGCAACATCCGACATTACAAGAAGTATTCAATGACATCCTTACACATGCAACATCAAACATTACAAGAAGTATTCAGTGGCATCCTTACACATGCAACATCAGACATTACAAGAAGTATTCAATGGCATCCTTACACATGCAACATCAGACATTACAAGAAGTATTCAATGACATCTTTACACATGCAACATCCGACATTACAAGAAGTATTCAATGACATCCTTACACATGCAACATCAGACATTACAAGAAGTATTCAATGGCATCCTTACACATGCAACATCCGACATTACAAGAAGTATTCAATGACATCCTTACACATGCAACATCAGACATTACAAGAAGTATTCAATGACATCTTTACACATGCAACATCAGACATTACAAGAAGTATTCAATGACATCCTTACACATGCAACATCCGACATTACAAGAAGTATTCAATGACATCCTTACACATGCAACATCCGACATTACAAGAAGTATTCAATGACATCCTTACACATGCAACATCCGACATTACAAGAAGTATTCAATGACATCCTTACACATGCAACATCCGACATTACAAGAAGTATTCAATGACATCCTTACACATGCAACATCCGACATTACAAGAAGTATTCAATGACATCCTTACACATGCAACATCCGACATTACAATGAAAGAAGTATTCAATGACATCCTTTACACATGCAACATCCGACATTACAAGAAGTATTCAATGACATCCTTACACATGCAACATCCGACATTACAAGAAGTATTCAATGACATCTTTACACATGCAACATCCGACATTACAAGAAGTATTCAATGACATCCTTACACATGCAACATCAGACATTACAAGAAGTATTCAATGACATCCTTACACATGCAACATCAATGACATTACAAGAAGTATTCAGTGACATCCTTACATGCAACATCAATGACATCAACATCCGACATTACAAGAAGTATTCAATGACATCCTTACACATGCAACATCCGACATTACAAGAAGTATTCAATGACATCCTTACACATGCAACATCCGACATTACAAGAAGTATTCAATGACATCCTTACACATGCAACATCCGACATTACAAGAAGTATTCAATGACATCCTTACACATGCAACATCCGACATTACAAGAAGTATTCAATGACATCCTTACACATGCAACATCCGACATTACAAGAAGTATTCAATGACATCCTTACACATGCAACATCCTCGACATTACAAGAAGTATTCAATGACATCCTTACACATGCAACATCCGACATTACAAGAAGTATTCAATGACATCCTTACACATGCAACATCCAGACATTACAAGAAGTATTCAATGACATCCTTACATTACAAGCAGACATTCAAACATCCGTATCAATGACATCCTACACATGCAACATCCGACATTACAAGAAGTATTCAATTACAAGATTCAGACATCCTCATCCTTACACATGCAACATCCGACATTACAAGAAGTATTCAATGACATCCTTACACATGCAACATCCGACATTACAAGAATATTCATCCAATGACATCCTACACATGCAACATCCGACATTACAAGAAGTATTCAATGACATCCTTACACATGCAACATCCGACATTACAAGAAGTATTCAATGACATCCTTACACATGCAACATCCGACATTACAAGAAGTATTCAATGACATCCTTACACATGCAACATCCGACATTACAAGAAGTATTCAATGACATCCTTACACATGCAACATCCGACATTACAAGAAGTATTCAATGACATCCTTACACATGCAACATCCGACATTACAAGAAGTATTCAATGACATCCTTACACATGCAACATCATTACATCCGACATGCAACATCCGGACACATTACAAGAAGTATTCAATGACATCCTTACACATGCAACATCCGACATTACAAGAAGTATTCAATGACATCCTTACACATGCAACATCCGACATTACAAGAAGTATTCAATGACATCCTTACACAACATCCGGTACATTACAAGAAGTATTCAATGACATCCTTACACATGCAACATCCGACATTACAAGAAGTATTCAATGACATCCTTACACATGCAACATCCGACATTACAAGAAGTATTCAATGACATCCTCACGGTGCAACATCACATGCAACATCCTTACACATGACATTACAAGAAGTATTCAATGACATCCTTACACATGCAACATCCGACATTACAAGAAGTATTCAATGACATCCTTACACATGCAACATCCGACATTACAAGAAGTATTCAATGACATCCTTACACATGCAACATCCGACATTACAAGAAGTATTCAATGACATCCTTACACATGCAACATCCGACATTACAAGAAGTATTCAATGACATCCTTACACATGCAACATCCGACATTACAAGAAGTATTCAATGACATCCTTACACATGCAACATCCGACATTACAAGAAGTATTCAATGACATCCTTACACATGCAACATCAAACATTACAGATCAAATTGTGACAACAATGATGAGTTAGCACCCTTTTACATTCGATAATTCAGACTTTTGAAGTCAAATATGTTTTTACACTGTCATGAATGATTGATTCAAGAAATAATTTGTATTTATTGAGTTATTGCTGACTTTGCTGTAAAATTCCATTTCACACTTGATATTAATCAGTAAAATGTTACAAACAAATACATAAATCACTGAAGGTAATTTTTTGTCAATGTGCTGATGTTCACTATGCAGGCACAGTTGTATCATGGAATGCTGTAGGATTTTGTAGGAATTTGCACCCAACTGAGAAAGGTCTGCCACTACTCTTTGCTTTCACTGTGCTTTGCTGACACATGCTTAAGGAGATTGTACTTGCTATTTATCACCTACATAATCCCCTGTATGTGTTCTTGCACACTTTACTGGCCCCATTTCCAAGTTCCAGTTCAGTTTTTCCATATTGACTTTTTGTCAGTGTGACCCGCTTTCTCCTTGATATATGTTGCTTTGACATACTTGTCATCCTGAAATTGACCATTACCTTCCTGAAATAGAAATATAGATTAATAATGTTTTGGTTGTTGTACTTTACTGCAGTTGAATGGTATTGATATAAGTTTTAAATAATATTGAGGCTTTTGAGGCTGTGTGTTCACTGCGAAAATTCAATTTTGTTATAGATGCAGAAAAACTGAAAACGCATACATACATGCTTGCTCACTCTCTCAGTCACTGAAGGGGCAGTGGGGTAGCCTAGTGGTTAAAGCGTTTGCTTGTCATGCCAAAGGCCCAGGTTCAACTCTCCACATGGGTACAATGTGTGAAGCCCATTTCTGGTGTCCCCTGCCGTGATGTTGCTGGAATATTGCTAAAAGGGCGTAAAACGCCAACTTACTCACTCACAGTCACTGAACCACTTTGTATGACAGGTTCAATTAGTAAGTTCCACTCACTCACTCTGATAAGCTTAACACTGTTACAAAATTTTGCATTCTGTAACTTGAACCACTTTTTATAGTTTTCCTTACGTTGTTTGAATCTGGAACAGTTACATTGTGATGTATTCGATACATAGCTCTGGAACACACTTCAGACATGTTCCACATAACTTGTCAGTCTGACACTAAAATTCACTGTATCCTAAAACACATACTGTGATTATGACAACTGAAAAAAGTATTTATGGTTCCGGAATAATAATTTATGGTTTCAGCTGCAGCGACTGAAATTTGAGTACTTCACATGCTGATAATCACAAATACTTCAGCCTTTTTGCTTATTTTACAAACATCAGCAGAACCGGTAGAAAAGAGTGGATAAGCCGTGAAAGATCTTCTGGAATGAAGATATATGTAATTTGTCATTTATCATCATAAACTTGCGATATATGAAACATAAAGTTTCAAAAACAAATTCTTGTGGTAGTAGAACGGCCAGAAATGGGTTTCAGTGTCTGGAGGCTACTGAGATAGGAATAGCATGAGTACCTTGTATGACTGCTGTTTGTCATTAAATCCTACTTTCAACTGTAACCTACACTACTTGTGAGATGAGACAGGGTGGTGGGGTAGCCTCATGGTTAAAGCGTTTGCTCGTCATAAGGAAGACCTGGGTTCGATTCCCCACATGGGTACAATGTGTGGAGTCCATTTCTGGTGTCCCACGCTGTGAAATTCTTGGAATATTACTAAACTCACTCACTCACTCATAAGAGGTGAGTATGGTTTTAAGCCACTTTTAGCAATATTCCCGCAGTAACACCAGCTATGGGTTTCACACATTGTACCCATGTGGAGAATCGAACCCGGGGTCTTCGGTGTGACAAAATAATGCTTTAACCATTAGGCTACCCCATCGTCCCCATAAGAGGTGACAAATAGGGCCATGTGACAAATAGCACCATGTGACCATGTGACATCATAACCTTACAGCATGAAATGTTGTTTATCATATCAACCACTAGTTTTTTCAGGCTGCATTGAAACAACTTCAAGATTCAACAAAAAACATAACATTTTAACATTGTTACATGGTCATATCAAATTAAAATGCAAATGTTAACCCAGAAATGGGTTCACACAAAAGTCTGTGTGAAATCAGTAAGTGGCCACTCTAGATTAATAAATAATCAACAAATCATATTCAAACACAGAGTATTAGGTTTACAATCAAAAGCAGGTACTTGATCACTTCAACAGGTCCAGATGTTCAACTTGAGTACCCTGTGGGTGAAACTTGCCCTGTGCTTGAGAACCAGATGATAAGCACCTTTTGATAACATAATTATCTTTATAAATAAGAGTTCAGCGTGTAGGCTTATTTTACTTCCCGTTTCCAGTAAATAGAAGCAAATCATATATAACTTGATATAAATAGAATGTAAATAAACCCACCTGTGTCCCATTTTCATTATCATGACTTTCTTTGGCATGCTGACCTTCATGGTGCAAGGTATTTACACAGATGTACATTGAAATGTCTCAAACAACTATAGGTCTTGATGTTAAGTGAATCCACTTCCACGTAATTTATTTACTTTGGACAAAAACTTGCTCTGTGTTTTTGTAACAACAGGATATATGTTTGAAATATTTATCAACTGTCTATTGACAACAGTCTTATGAGAATGTACCTATTAAAATAAGCTCATGTGTGATTGGATTACTGACAGAACAATCATCCAAAGAAATTACTGAAAAGAGGAAATGCTGCTATTGCTGTTCTAAATGTACACCAGCTGTCATTTGTAGCTTAGATTTTTTTCTAAATTATTAGACTTTCACTCATTTTATACACGTATATTGAAATAAACAAAGGATGTGAATTTGAGTTAACTCTCCTTAACAAGTACTTGCATCATCAAAACTCTATTTTGCTGAAACTGACCAGTCCCTGAGTGTCCAGCCCTATAATCGGAAGGTGTAAATGTACATCTAACCCTCAAGAAACAGTCCCATTCCCAAACTTCTGAAATGATCAAGCATGTCGTGGTTGTAAACAATGACCAGGGGAGTTAACTCTGATCATGTGCTGCTAATAATAGCACTCAACATTGCACCGTTTTTCACTATCTCTACAAACACTACACACAAACCTCCAAGTCTAATATTGCTACATAACACCATTTATTACCCATTTCAGATGCAGACAGTTCCACAGTGGACAGTTCTACAGAAGAACAGCCTCTACCAAGACGAGTGAATGGTGTAGCCAGGGTCATTGGCATATTGCCTGGAATTGGCAACTACTCTGATGACAGTACTGACTCTAACTCCTCAAATAGTGACTCTGATCTCGATGAGTTCATGACAAGGCCCAAAGTGAAGAGAATCGTTATCCAGTCAAAGGAGGGATGTTAGCTTGGTCTTCCACAAGATGCTGCATCAACATCTTCCAACATCAGTTCCAGGACAAGACTGTACAAAGTGTCACCATGGGTGAAAGAACTGTTGATTTTAGTTACACAGAGATTTCAAGGAGCAATGTAAACAGTAGCATCAAATTAGCATATAATGCACTGGTATCTGAAATAAAACCATGTTTGTTAAGGGAACCTGTTGAAACATACTACCCCACGCTCCGAGAGGGATATTCTGGATATCCAGGTTGGACTTCATTTTATTGCTTGCCTAGGAGATGACGTCAAACAATAGTATGCCATATGGCTACGTAACTGGAGTATGTTCACCTTCCTTTAGAGTTAATCAGGGCAAGTACAAAAATCATGTACAGCAACATAACAACATGAATTCGCCCAGTATCCTTCTCAAATGTTGAGTAGTATATTAGAGTGACCTGGTTATGTTTACTTGGTTATGGACAGCTCTAATAACGTCAAATATCAGTAACAAAATAAATATGTTTTATTCGACAGAGGAAAACTAGCCCAAAGTCTACTTACAATATCATTTTTAACATTAAGCATGTAACTCAAGGGTCCTTGACTTGTTTAGAGTTAAAGGTTCAGTGGATCCCTAGGTTCAGATTCTACACCAGAACATTGCAGTGAGTCAACTACAAGAGCAATGATTCTCAAGCAAGACTTAAACATATTCACATAAAGTACAAATATCAATACACGTATCTTGGTTTTCAATTATATTTTCTCCTTACCTACCAAACAGGGTGTTCCTCATATAAATCTATTTATCTACAACTAAAAATGCCTTATTGGTTTTTTAAAATAGTTTTCCATACCTTCAAATTAGAGTGATTTACAAGAGTTTTGGTCAGGTGTTACACAAACTGTCAGTAAGATGTGATATACAAAATTCTTGCCCTGGGTATAGTTGTAATAAGTGCCTATGTAATTGATATTGTCACTCTGTAATTAGTTAGACTTATCTGCAAGAAAACGCTGTTAATTTTGATTTCCAAACAAGATGGTTTATTACCTGACTTAAGACATAAGAGGACTGCAACTGAACCTAGACCTCCTCCAACACCACATAATATTAATCATATTACCTGTAGCGAACTACATGTATGTTCATGGCCTTATAGCCTGACATTGAATATAATGTTATTTAGTGGAACACTTTAAATGGTGACTGGATGTGCCAGTGTTTGTTCATGCTGTTCATTTTAATTGTACAGGTGTATTATCATTGCTACCATCTTCATTCAATTTAACCTGTGTTGATATTCAACTTATTTTGTTGAAGTTGCAAATCATTAAATATTCTGAAATAAAGCATATTATTATACATGTTTATTTCTTTATTTGAAAATCAAAGAGAAGTGAAGGGTGAAATTGTGTCCGGGCATTGTAGTTGCAAGAACAATCTAAATTTGTCTCTTGTAAATATTTTATCGTAGCTATTCGTATTTTAAAAAGAATAAAAACTATGATAATTATCTTTATCTGTTAAAATTACAGGCATTAGAAAAGGCCCTATGAGCTCAGGTGTAGATTACAGAAAGATCTATCAGTGAGTGAGTGAATAAGTTTAGTTTAAACTTACTTTGAACAGAAGTTTTGTTGCGGTAAGTATTAGGGGAGGAAAGCAGGGTGTCCTGCAGGTCCCTGTTACCACCTTGGGGAAACCCAGGAACATGCATATGGTGCTGACAAACCTAAAACCATAGTCTGGCGGAACCAGGATTCAACATATTGCTGGTAGTTGCTGAGTGGGGCCTTAAACAAGAGGCAAACAAACAGCTAACGAACCCTGGCACACTTAAACAAACCTTGATGAACATGAACAAGGCTCTGGTGATCATGAACAAAGCTCTGGTGAACAGGAACAATCCCTCATAAACATAGACATACCTTGTCAAACATGAACAAACCCTGATGATCATGAACAAACCCTGATGATCATGAACAAAGCTCTGGTGAACAGGAACAATCCCTCATAAACATAGACATACCTTGTCAAACATGAACAAACCCTGATGATCATGAACAAACCCTGATGATCATGAACAAAGCTCTGGTGAACATGAACAAGACATTTTCATTACTGTCAAACTTGAAAAAGCCCTCAATAGCTTGGAAAATATCCTGATCAGTGTGGGCAAGCCCTGAAACTCCTTGTCAAATTGAACAGTTCACTATACACATGAACATGTCCCGACAGATCATAAAAACACCGATAAACACAAACAAGTCCTGATAGAGCACGAAAACCCTGATGAACATGAACAAGTCCTGATAGAGCACGAAAACCCTGATGAACATGAATAAGTCCTGATAGAGCACGAAAACCCTGATGGACATGAATAAGTCCTGATAGATCATGAAAACCCAGATAAACATGAACAAGTCCTGATAGAGCACGAAAACCCAGATAAACATGAACAAGTCCTGATAGAGCACGAAAACCCTGATGAACATGAACAAGTCCTGATAGAGCACGAAAACCCTGATGAACATGAATAAGTCCTGATAGATCATGAAAACCCTGATAAACATGAACAAGTCCTGATAGATCATGAAAACCCTGATAAACATGAACAAGTCCTGATAGATCATGAAAACCCAGATAAACATGAACAAGTCCTGATAGAGCACGAAAACCCTGATGAACATGAACAAGTCCTGATAGAGCATGAAAACCCTGATGAACATGAACAAGTCCTGATAGATCATGAAAACCCTGATAAACATGAACAAGTCCTGATAGATCATGAAAACCCAGATAAACATGAACAAGTCCTGATAGATCATGAAAACCCTGATGAACATGAACAAGTCCTGATAGATCATGAAAACCCAGATAAACATGAACAAGTCCTGATAGAGCACGAAAACCCTGATGAACATGAACAAGTCCTGATAGAGCACGAAAACCCTGATGAACATGAATAAGTCCTGATAGATCATGAAAACCCAGATAAACATGAACAAGTCCTGATAGATCATGAAAACCCAGATAAACATGAACAAGTCCTGATAGATCATGAAAACCCAGATAAACATGAACAAGTCCTGATAGAGCACGAAAACCCTGATGAACATGAACAAGTCCTGATAGAGCACGAAAACCCTGATGAACATGAATAAGTCCTGATAGATCATGAAAACCCAGATAAACATGAACAAGTCCTGATAGATCATGAAAACCCAGATAAACATGAACAAGTCCTGATAGATCATGAAAACCCAGATAAACATGAACAAGTCCTGATAGAGCACGAAAACCCTCATAAACATGAACAAGTCCTGATAGAGCATGAAAACCCTGATGAACATGAACAAGTCCTGATAGAGCATGAAAACCCTGATGAACATGAATAAGTCCTGATAGATCATGAAACCCTCATAAACATGAACAAGTCCTGATAGATCATGAAAACCCAGATAAACATGAACAAGTCCTGATAGATCATGAAAACCCAGATAAACATGAACAAGTCCTGATAGAGCACGAAAACCCTGATGAACATGAACAAGTCCTGATAGAGCACGAAAACCCTGATAAACATGAATAAGTCCTGATAGATCATGAAAACCCAGATAAACATGAACAAGTCCTGATAGATCATGAAAACCCTGATAAACATGAACAAGTCCTGATAGGTCATGAAAACCCTGAAAAACATGAACATGTCCTGATAGGTCATGAAAACGTTGATAAACATGAACAGGTCCTGATAGATCATGAAAACCCTGATAAACATGAACAAGTCCTGATAGATCCTGAAAAACCTGATAAACACCAACAAGTCCTGATAGATCACGAAAACCCTGATAAACATGAACATGTCCTGATAGGTCATGAAAACGTTGATAAACATGAACAGGTCCTGATAGATCATGAAAACCCTGATAAACATGAACAAGTCCTCATAAGTCATAAAAACCCTGATAAATATAGATCATGAAACCCTCTTAAACATGAACAAGTCCTCATAAAACTCTCATAAACCATGATAATCAGCGACAGTTATATTATTATCTCAAATGATCTTGAATTGTGAGGGATGGATAATTTAAACAAGTAGTTAAACACACCTGGAAAGATTTATTTAATGTGCATCTATTTAAAGGAAACAAAACTCCAACTTTTAGTCGTCCAGCCGGCGCCATTTAACCAGCCCGCGTCATCACCGAATGCCAACTGGCGTCAGCCACCCAACAAACTGGGTTTCGGACGAGCAAGGGAGTGCCTCATTGAAAACCAGGGAATCCTCTTGAATTGTCATATTTGATCAGATTATGCTTGCGAAAACATGTCACCGAATCCGTACATGTGTACAAATGTGTACGTACAGTTATGTATTTTAATAAGCATTAATTACGTGTAGGTATTATTTTGCGTCAATGAAATCAGTCAATTTACTCAATAGAGTGATGACTCTTTCTTTTTCAGCCCAATTCAGTATAACACAACAATTACCCCTCCCTTCTTGTCATCTATGTTTTATGTCCTCCATGCCCTACACGCGTGGGTTTGTCGTCATTGTTTAATGCTCAATTATTGCCTTTAATGCAAGTTTTGATTAGAGGTGACTGCACTCGGATAACCTTGACTCAATAAATTTCATGTCAAGTATACCAACCTTCAAAAGTTTAGACTCACTTAAAGAACTCACTATATTTTATGGGGCAGTGGGGTGGCCTAGTGGTTAAGGCGTTCGCTCGTCACGCCAAATACCCGGGTTCGATTCCCCACATGGGCTCAATGTGTGAAGCCCATTTCTGGTGTCCCTCACCGTGATATTGCTGGAATATTGCTAAAAGCGGCGAAAAACTAAACTTACTCACTCACTCACTATATGTTATGTATATTAATTACCTACGAGGGCGAAAATATCGGGGTTCATATTTTTCATACGATGCCCTAGGGCAAAATATCAATTTGTCATGGTGACGTGACGTCATGAACAATGCTTTGACGTCACTTTTCTTCTATGACGTTGCGTTCTACAAGCGGCGAAGGCGAGTTGCCAGCCTATGTTTGAAAGTAGATTTGGGTTTACTTTCCTCAATTAGACGACTTCAGTAATACATAGAATATCATATTTGTGCCCATATCTGTTTAGACACTCGTGCCTAAATATCGGTATATCATTTAGGCACTCGTGTCGTAAACATATACTCTCCCAAAAATGAAACGCATCATGAAAATAGCAATTTCATGTAGCAATGAATTAAAACGTGATTCATTTTACAAAAGGTTTTGCTCTGTTTATGAGTCCTATGGTGTTTATGTTTTGAAACAGCACAACAAAACGCACCATCCGTAAAATACCCGTATTTAACAGCATGATTTTCAATTTCGGCGTGTAGTGTCACAGAATACACAATTCACATGTAATGCACGTGAAAGTTGGGGATCAGATAGTCTCAATGATGGGTATGAAAGGTTGATCGCTGTCTGTCGATTATTCACTGTATTTGGAATATTGTTGACGAACGCAAAATGCCACGTCTAAGTGAAGCCAACCGTCATATCGCCATTGGTTTGTTTGAAGCTGGCCAATCTCAACGTGCAGTTGCCCGACGCATGAATGTCCACCAAAGCACCATTTCACGGCTCTGGGAGAGATATCGCCGGCAGAATTCGGTAGCAGATGCCCCTCGTAGTGGGCGACCTCGAGCGACCACTGCGGCGCAGGATCGCTACATCCGGGTACATCACCTGCGTCATCGAACAGCTACGGCGACCAGTACCGCTCGACAAATACCCGGATTGAGGAGGCTTTCTGCACAGACCGTCAGGAACAGGTTGAGAGAGGCTGGTTTACGTGCCAGAAGACCTTATTTTGGCCCTGTGCTTCGACAACAACATCGTCGACATCGAGTTCAATGGTGCACCAACGTTCAGGCCTGGAACCTACCGAATTGGCGTAGAATCTGGTTCAGTGATGAATCACGATTTCCACTGGAACGACGCGATGGAAGAATGCGGGTGAACAGACGTCGACGTGAACGTTTCGCCGACGCTTGCGTTCCCCAGGTGGACAGATTCGGCTGGGGCAGTGTTATGATGTGGGGAGCGATCACCTGCCGTAGGAGAAGTGATTTGGTGATGATCCAGGGCAACCTGACAGCTCAACGGTACTGTGACGAAATCCTACGCCCACACCTCCTTCCAATCATTGATCGCCAGAGGGAGTTGTTTCAACAGGACAATGCCAGGCCCCACACAGCACGTCACACTAGAGACTTCCTCCAGAACCACAACATCAATGTGCTCCCCTGGCCCTCAAGATCACCGGACTTAAACCCGATCGAACATCTGTGGGATGCCCTGGACAGACGGGTGCGACGCCGTAACCCTCAGCCCCAGACACTTCAGCAACTCGCACATGCACTACAGGCAGAGTGGGCTGCGATTGGGCAACACGAGATTCTGAGACTTATTCGTTCGATGCCGAGGCGATGCCGTGCAGTTCTGGATGCCCACGGTGGTCACACGAGGTATTGACTTCAGCGCCACCACATGTCTCCATGTGACACTCAAACTGACTTTCCTCGAGTTGGTGCCAAAGACGGATAAGTCTGCATTCCCAGTGTGCAATTTCGCTATATTTCATTGACTCATAAAGCCTACAAGATGTTTCAAAATAAACATAAAAAATACAGTTGAAATTCCTATATGCGTTTCTTTTTGGGAGAGTATATTCAAAATAAACATAAAAATACATTTGAAATCCTATATGCGTTTCTTTTTGGGGAGAGTATAGTATGACATGGGCACTAATATAATATCTTCTATATGTATGCTTACATCGAAGATGAATTACTCTACAACTTGGGGGAACCAACTGCAAACGTTATGCAGATGGGTTGCAAGAGTATCATGCATCAAATTGCTGAAAAGCATGCATGTGCAAATATCGAATAACAATGTTATTCTGCTCAGTGAAAATATCATTTTTATTTTCACTAATATTTGCCGTATTTCACCCTTAAGAATATAATAAAATAATCTTTTCAACGTTACGAATTTGTTTTACAATACATCAGTTCATGTGTAAACAGTACCTTTAAACAGTCTGGGATATTTTGCAAAATCTAGTTTAGAACAGTTGACTGAAGTAAGTGGCTACATTTACACTAGTGAGTCTAAACCTTTGATGGGTACTATATATCAGTCAGTGGTACCCTTTTGCTATTTGCAATGTCTGGTGTAATTATCTAAGATTGGGTTATAAATATGTTTTATGTAATGTTATGTTATATGAGTGTGGATTAACCGTTATTGTGTTATTTAATTAATCACTCTTTGCACAGTGGAAACATCAAACGTGTTTGTACACGTGGGTTTACTGACGCCAACAGGAATACACCCACATCAAGGCGCCTGCATAAAAAACACATAATTTGTTCAAATGATAAGCCGATAATATGTTGATTGATTATTCATTGTTCTCTCACTTAATTGAACTTATTTTGAGAGCGGTGGATATAATGAAACTAAAAGTCACCAGCTGACCAGTGAGACACGACACCCATGTGAAACAACTGAAATAATCAATCAGCTGAGAGTGAATGAGTGAGGTTAGTTTTACAACGCACTCAGCAATATTCCAGCTGTAGGGCGGCGGTCTGTAAATAATCGAGTCTGGACCAGCCAATCCAGTGATCAACAACATGAGCATCGATCTACATAAATGGCATACGACGACATGTGTCAACCAAGTCAGCGAGCCTGACCACCCGATCCCGTTAGTCGCCTCTTACAAGCATGGGTTACTGAAAGGGACTTTAAAGACGAACACAGGTTATAAACGCTTTAAATATAATATTGTTCCAAAGACAAATGACAACAAACAAGATGTATTGGGTATTGTTCCTATGTGTTTATATTAAGGGATATATTCCTCCAACAAAATAACTGCCTGATATTATACTTATAATTGTTTGAGTTTATTAAAAATCTATATATAATTACGACATTAGCATTGTGTTTTCACTCAAACCTAGTACAACAGTACTAGAATCTGTACTTTACTAAGAAAGGGAAATCCCAAATATAACATATAGTATGTTACTTTTGACCACTTTCTAAATGTTATTGTGTATTCAAAGCTGAAAGCTTGTTTCCCGCTTTGTTTACGAGAACATGCACACAGTAATCTGTACACTCGCGTATCAAACTATGCAGAACAGAAAATACAATGGTAAAATGGTAAATCAGTGATAACTCAGATTTCACTAATTGTTTTCCAATTTTGTTATCAGCTGTATATTTACCTGTCGTCTCTGCGCAAAATACTGTTTTTCATCGATAGCTTCACGCTTTAAGTCTTGTATCATGTGTATGCATTAATCAAAACAAAAACACATGCCAGTTTGACTGCACCTCTTTATTGTATATCCTATATGATAAACAGCTTGTCATTTCTTCTAACCTCAGATGGGTGTTGCTTCGCGCAGCGCAACGAGAATAGCGCTGGGCCCAAGTAAAACCTGTCGAAATTTTAGCCTATTAAAATACCTATGTATACGCAAATATGTAGAAACAACCAATCCATATTTCAACGCTTTCCAAGGCGGTGTTTTGTTTCCCTTTGTAATAACTATCTAAAATAGTATTCAAGAAGTTGAAATCCACACTTTGTGGAATTTACCAAGGATGAACACGGAAATATAATGCGTGATTTAATTAAATAGTTTTTTATCCTGATATTTTGGGGCAAGGCTGTTTTGGACTCTTGGGAGATGGAATTAGAATGCAACTCTCTCCCTCCTTCTCTCGCCATGTGCATTTCCGAAACAGTTCACTCAAATGTGAGCGGCATATTTGCAGAACCATATGCCTCAAAGGTACAAATATATACGCGAGTCTTGACATTTTAGAATTAACGTACAGTTAGAATTGTTGAAATGTATATGACACGTGTTCTGTTTTGTCCCAGTTCCATAAAGGTCAAACACAACAAGGTGTAGAATGCATGCACTCATACAAATATGTTTAAGTTCTTCGTGAATTTGAGAGAGAGAGAGAGGAGGAGGGAGGGATAGACAGAGAGGGAGACACAGACGGGGAGAGAGAGACAGACAGAGGGAGAGAGAGAGAGACAGAGGGAGAGAGAGACATAATACAGAGGGAGAGAGACAACGACAGAGGGAGAGAGGCACAGACAGAGGGAGAGAGATAGAAGAGGGAGGGAGAGACACAGACAGAGACACAGAGGGAGATAGAGACAGACAGAGGGAGAGAGAGAGAGACAGAGGAGAGAGAGAGAGAGAGAGAGAGAGAGAGAGACAGGAGAGAGAGACAGAGGAGAGAGAGAGACAGACAGAGGAGAGATGGAGAGAGACAAAGACAGAGAGAGAGAGACAGACATACGGAGAGAGGAGGGAGAGGAGAGACAGAGAGAGAGAGAGATAGAGGGAGAGAGAGAGAAGGGTGAGGGAGAGAGAGAATGGGGGTTCACAATACACTACTACTATAGATATCATGCTGATGACAGCGGCATGATATAATACTCATAACACCCACTCTAGATATCAATGATCTATCATGATAAATAAATCTACCATGTCTCGTCCGGTAGTGAGGGAAGACATGATAGAGGGAGAGAGAGAGAGAGAGAGAGAGAGAGAGAGAGGGAGAGAGAGAGGGGTGAGGGAGAGAGAATGGGGGGTCTGCTACACTACTACTATAGATATCATGTTGATGACAGCGGCAATGAGTCCGGTCCGGTAGTGAGGAAGACATGATAGAGGGAGAGAGAGAGAGAGAGAGAGAGAGAGAGAGAGAGAGAGAGAGAGAGAGAGAGAGAGAGAGAGAGAGAGAGAGAGAGAGAGAGAGAGAGAGAGAGAGAGAGAGAGAGAGAGAGAGAGAGAGAGAGAGAGAGAGAGAGAGAGAGAGAGAGAGAGAGAGAGAGAGAGAGAGAGAGAGAGAGAGAGAGAAGAGTGAGGGAGAGAGAGAATGGGGGTTCACAATACACTACTACTATAGATATCATGTTGATGACAGCGGCATGATATAATACTCATAACACCCACTCTAGATGTCAAATCTATCATGTCTCGTCCGGTAGTGAGGTATCTTTTTGTTTATTCTAAACAAAGTTACCATTGCCCTGATTAGGCACATTCAAGTTATCTCTGTGCGCCAGAAAACATCTCAAGTCTGTTCAGACCGCGCCTCAGGGCCGTGGTTCTTTACTGACATGAATCTGAGGATGGCATTTCCCTGTCTACGAGCGCCATATCGTTGCTGCGGTATAAATATTTGGCGTTAAACAAGCTTAGAAACGACGACCTCACTTTTAAGAACACCTCCATACTTATAAATTCTACAGTGTGTCTGTATAATGCGCTGTCACTTCTTACGTTCACTGATACGCTTGTCTCTGATAACGTTAGTAGGAACTGACATTCACAAACAGTTTCCGTGTGTGCTTCTTTTTATGAATCGTCTACATATTCCATAAAGTATGAAGCTCTACAGATTCCTGTCAGATCGTCTGTGTTCTGCCAAAGTCAGTTGTGAAGAGGTCATGCCAGGAAGCAAGACTTACTTCGCCTTTTTGAGTTGATGGTTTCCATTTCGCTGAAGCCAGGGTTATTGCAACCAAACCATGATGACCTACGCTTGGGGCAGTCGACACCCAATAGGAATTTGCTGTACTGAGTTGCGCCCCTTAGGCATGTTAGGAAGCTATGATCTTTGGTTCGAATCCCAGGTTCGCCCATATGTTGTCTCCTTACCCGTGCTCCTGGCTTTCACCGTGGTGAAGATCTAACACTTGCACTAAGCAAGTACCGGCTCCGCTCATACACATACACACGCACGCACGTCGTCATATGAGCGAAATATTCTCAAGCACGACGTTAAACCCAATTTCACCTCACCTCACCTCTAACACTTGCATTGCTTCTCGTTTCCCTTTCGCAACACGATAGACACATTCAGACTAGCATGATATAAATGTAACAGAGAATCTCACCAATTCGAGTGTTATCGGATATCAAATATATTAAACGTTCAAAATCTGAGTTTATGAGTGTTGATAGAAGTGTTGATTCGAAGGCGGGATTCATTCCTTCAAGCTTTCATTTAGAAGATAAAGCTACTTTAGGGTGTTATCGAGTATTTGAAGCACGGGAATTCATTTGGAACCGACGACGTCCCGGAGGTTTCGTTGAAATATTCCCGTGCTTCAAATGCTCAACCGGAAATTAGCCAACACATGATGTTTATCGACATTAAAATAATAATAAAAGTAAACCAAAAGGTCCACACACGTTTTTAGTGTCTGCACTCATTGACATCGAGTACGGGTACAGCAGTGAGATGTCATCAGCCGGCCGTTTCGGCTGTCTCCCATGGAACTGCTCATTTGTGACGTCATTCGGACTTTACGTCATAATATGATTTTAATGACGTCATCACAGCTGACGACGTAACAATACAATGGTGTGAGCGATGTTTGTATGTATTAATACGCAGAGAATTTCCGGGAATCAAATACCATTTGATCACGTTTTTCAACCAATCAGATTAAAGAACACAGTGACTTTTGGTTTACAATGTGGGATAACGGGTGTTGCAAAGATTCTGTGACAGGGATTAGTGAGGTCATGTAATTGTGACGTCATGACACCGATGACGTCATGTCACGATGACGTCACAATATTATGCAAAGCATTTTGATTACATTTCACAGTAAGCCATTTTGTTGGATGATATTAAAATGCTGAAACTCTGACGCCGGGAGTGAGAAATTATCTGACTATACGTATTCCAGTTATATCACGTCTGTATCGCCAATATCAGCTAAGCAAACCAGTGATTAGCCATTAGGTCACGGTGACACAAAACCATGTCACACAATGGAACCACTGAATATTCGTCAATTCGCCACTGCGACAAGCACGGGTTTCTCTACCTCGTTCCGACATACTCATACTTATCCTTTCACATATACATACGATAGATAGGGCTACGACAATCGTAACATATGTTACCACACAGCCGTGCTGTAGTCACAGTGCTGTGATGAGCGGGATTTATCACCCACGCCCAAGGCTGATATTCAGGTGGGCCACAAAACCAGTATTCCTTATCTAACCGGGGCGGTGGGGTAGCCTAATGGTTAAAGCGCTGGCTCGTCACGCCGAAGACCCGGGTTCGACTCCCCACATGGGCACAATGTGTGGAGCCCATTTCTGGTGTCCCCCGCCGTGATGTTGCTGGAATATTGCTAAAGGCGGCGTAAAACCAAACTCAGTCAGTCAGTCCTTATCTAACCAGGAACACAACACTTCTCCATGCCCCGAGTTCCTGTTTCATTCATCGTGCATACATTACTTACAGTGATTCTCAGAAATGTGTTTTTTAATCTGTTAAATATATGAGATAAATTAACCCCCCTGATATCATCTTATATTTCACTAAAATATGCGTGTGGCTCAAACATTACCTGGTATTTGTTTACTCGTAATAGACTCCAAGTTATGTAGCTTATCAGTTGATATATTTTACGAATTCCACCTATTCTGCCACATTCCCACTTTCCGTTAAATCCGGAATACCTAACGAACACAACTTTTAAAGGGGTAAAATGTCAAATTGTGTGCATTTATTGAAATAACCAAAGACAACATTGCGCGAAGATATGTTTCATGAAGAGTCGAACAGTCGATACAGCTGAGGTCTGCTGACCCGGCTGACTGCTCCCTGTGGCCAATAGACCCCTGCTCGAGGTACACATCAACGACTCTGGAACGATGGGATCTGTTGTCGAATGTGATTATGAAGTCCGGTCCGACTGCACAAACAATCGTACACATCCAGAATGTCATCACTGTCAATGAGCTCACATCATCTGCCATCGTGTCCCGCTGCTGGACATTGAGATCGGGATTTCCAGCCCTGCCTATCCCACCCCACGTAATGATTGGGTCCCTCTCTATACCGGCCATTTTCAGGAACGCTGGAATACGGACATTTTTTCCCTTTCCGCCACATTCGGGCACGGCGATCTGTGAAGTGTAGACACTATTTCGGTTGAACATTTATACAGTAATAGAGCCAGGTTCTGCAAGTCAAAACATTTATTACACAACAGTCTCGTTTCCTGATGACTGGGTTCCGTCCTATTGCGCAACTTAGTACAATAACCAGTCCAGAATTTTGAGACCAATTCATTTAACTGGATACATAAATATTAATCAGTATTATTTGATACATCTAACCACTTGTATATTGCAACACTGCGCTCCTTATAATCCTTGCAAACATGTCGTGCAGCGTGCTCTGTTTACTATGCAATCAATGCCATTGTTGCTGCTCATGTGTTAAATGTTGTTTTCTTATGTTCTTAACTCTGATGTACACAAAATTCCCTTTCGGGCAATAAAGCATTATATAGAGATTACTAAACGAGAGTCTGTCAGATACCATTTATCTTACAACAATATGTTTCAAAACGTATTTAACGAGCGAAAGCGAGTTAAATGTATCTTTCGAAACAACGAGTTATAAGATAAATGGTATCTGACAGACCCGAGTACAGTAATAATCTGTTTCTTACACACCATAAAAATCGCACCATTTTATGGTCGAATAGATTGAAAATTTCATATTTCTCATCGTAGCAGGTGCAATAATACACATCACAACGTTTATGAATGAGTGACGTCACTTGGCTTCCTAATCACTACTCTCATCCCATGGTGACCCTCCACAAAAAGTTTCTGCCACCTCTTCGCATCATAAAGGCAATAGTGATAATGAAAACAACATCAAGGAAAATTAATTAAACACTCAAAAGCGATGATGTTACCGTTGCAAATGTGAGGCCATTTTAATTCTTGCAGTAAGCTAAAATATTTGAGCGTGTGACGTCATCGTTATCGCTTGGTGGTTGTCATCAGAAGATTGTTTCGGATATCTCTGCACATTGGGATCTGTACTTGTATACCAGTTTACGTTCAATGTTCTCCCATCGAATCGGAGCTAAAACTATTGAGTGTGTGTCATTAGGTGTAACCCATGTGCTTGAATATGACATTGCTGAGGTTACGTTCACTATCAATGGGACTACTCTTCTTCGCCACAGCCTTCTCGTTTTTCCCGAGCCAGAAACTGCCGCTTTGGGATGACGTCACAATATTATGCAAATCATTTTGATTACATTTCACAGTAAGCCATTTTGTTGGATGATATTAAAATGCTTAAACTCTGACGCCGGGAGAGTGAGAAATTATCTGACTATACGTATTCCAGTTATATCACGTCTGTATCGCCAATATCAGCTAAGCAAACCAGTGATTGACTGCATGAGCAACGAGCCATTAGGTCACGGTGACACAAAACCATGTCACACAATGGAACCACTGAATATTCGTCAATTCGCTCCTGCGACAAGCACGGGTTTCTCCGACCTCGTTCCACAAATGTGTAGCAGCTCTCCGACATACTCATACTTTCACATATACATACGATAGATAGGGCTACGACAATCGTAACATATGTTACCACACAGCCGTGCTGTAGTCACAGTGCTGTGATGAGCGGGATTTATCACCCACGCCCGAGGCTGATATTTAGGTGGGCCACAAAACCAGTATTCCTTATCTAACCGGGGCGGTGGGGTAGCCTAATGGTTAAAGCGTTGGCTCGTCACGCCGAACACCCGGGTTCGAATCCCCACATGGGCACAATGTGTGAAGCCCATTTCTGGTTTCCCCCGCCGTGATGTTGCTGGAATATTGCTTAAAGCGGCGTAAAACCAAACTCAGTCAGTCAGTCCTTATCTAACCAGGAACACAACACTTCTCCATGCTCCGAGTTCCTGTTTCATTCATCGTGCATACATTACTTGCAGTGATTCTCAAAAATGTGGTTTTTTTAACTGTTAAAAATATGAGATAAATTAACCCCCCTGATATCATCTTATATTTCACTAAAATATGTGTGTGACCCAAACATTACCTTGTATTTGTTTGCTCGTAATAGACTCAGAGTCCAAGTTATGTAGCTTATCAGTTTATTTTACGAATTCCACCTATTCTGCCACATTCCCACTTTCCGTTAAATCCGGAATACCTAACGTTCACAACTTTTAAATGGGTAAAATGTCAAATTGTGTGCATTTATTGAAATAACCAAAGACAACATTGCGCGAAGATATGTTTCATGAAGAGTCGAACAGTCGATACAGCTGAGGTCTGGTGACCAGGCTGACTGTTCCCTGTGGCCAATAGACCCCTGCTCGAGGTACACATCAACGACTCTGGTACCATGAGATCTGTTGTCGAATGTGATTATGAAGTCCGGTCCAACTTCACAAACAATCGTACACATCCAGAATGGCATCACTGTCAATGAGCACACATAATCTGTCATCGTGTTCCGCTGCTGGACATTGAGATCGGGCCATTTTCAGCAAAGCTGGGATACGGACATTTTTTTCCTTTCCGCCACATTCGGGCACGGCGATCTGTGAAGTGTAGACACTATTTCAGCTAAATAGTTATACAGTAATAAAGCCAAGTTCTGGTCACTCTAGTCACATGATCTTCGACCAATTCCAAACGTCAGTGTGTGTGAACTGTGGTACTGGGTCAGCGAGATGCGGACCCAGTACCGTCTACCCGTGAAGTTACCTGTTTGAATTGGTCTTCAACAACCTATGCTTATCTTGAAAGGCGACTAAAGGGATCGGGTGGTCAGGCTCGCTGACTTGGTTAACGCAATCATGTCATCGTATCCCACTTGTGTCGATCGATGTTCATGCTTTTGATCACTGGATTGACTGGTCCAGATTCGATTATTTACACACCACCGCCATATAGCTTGGGATGGGATAATATTGTGGTCCAGGGACTGTGAGACAGACTATTCCATGCCCTGTTGATCACACTTTGGTTGACACCAAAGACGTGTCCAATGTGACGTTGTGTTGACCCAGTTTCCAGTATGCCTATGCATCTGCCGGAATAATCGGTCCTCAGCCGATGTCTTTGACGTTTAAGTGAATTCAGCTGTTGCGGTCCCAAGCATCAAATATTGTTGCTTTTTCTGATAATAATGTACGACGATTTTGCCACAATGCACCCAAACACAGGTTTTCAAGAAACTTGTGCCCAGGCCTTTTACGTCAGTCAGGACGCCATGCAACTGAGGAACTACAGGGATTACCCAATCATTGAGTATCTGGATATTTCCATCTAAATTCATATTTAAAATGTTTAAAATGCTTTCAATGGATTAGAATGGAGTGGGTTAGAATGATTTTATGCCGTTTTGGCCATTTGCAAGCACTATTACAGCGGGGGACACTTGAAATGGGATTCACACAGTTTACACATGTGGAGGTCGAGCTCGGGTCTTCGCGTGACAAGCTAACGCTGTAACCACAAGGCCACCACACTGCTTTTTGTTTGTAACAGGAAATATGCAAAAAATCATCTTGGGTCGTTTGGGGACAAGGTGCAGTTGCTGTGCAAATGGCCACCTGGTGGCAGATTCAATCTTCGCGAACTCCATGGTGCGACTCAAAATTCTTAATGAGTCGATTTTACCGTCTTATGTCAGCTTGATGTGGGAGGAATTCCCGAAACGTTCAGACATTTACTAGTTGGGTGAAACTGGTGTGGTGCTGACAAATCTAGAAACACGTGGGTGAACCGGGACTCGAAGGTCTTGGATCCCACGATCACAGGATTCTGAAGTCCCCAAGGGAAGCAACTCATGCATAATTCTGAAATGTTATTGACCAGTTAGAGTAAGTATTAGTAATGATGTGTAAGGCCTTAGTCGGCACTGTTTTGGGTGTATCAGGTCCTTGTAGTCGGCACTCTTTGACTGGGTGTAGCGATCATGACAAACCAGTCAAGCTTGAACTTGTAATATTTCTGTCGCAAGATTTATTTCAACAATACTCAAAATTTCTTGGTTTGTAATAGTTTTCAAGATCCGAGAACCTCCAAGCTGAGATCTCATCGACAGCAGTTCCACCACGTGGAGATCAAGATGACCCTTGGGAAGACCGTGGATCTGGAGCCGTATTAATAAAGATTCTAAGAATTTTCTTAGAAACAATCTAAGAATCCTAAAATGCACACTTAGATTAAAGTTATTCTTAGGAGTGTATCAAAAAAATCTTAGAGTAACGTTAAGCTAAGTCTGACAGACAACTCTTAGAAAATTCTTACATTAAGATTAAAAATTGGTTTATTCTTAGAATTAACCAGAGTTAAGAAATATTTTTCACTCTTAGAAGCTTTATTAATACGGCTCCTGATCATCGGAATAAGCCATCTGCCATTATGGGGTGTAACAGGAAGATGGAAGCGTATCAACATCGCAGATACACAACATGATTATATCTTGTTTCTAAGCAACCTGTCTTGGTAAAACCTGTGTATACTTCACAAAATGTCTTGGGATAACCTGTGTATACTGCACAACATGCCTGGGAAGCCCAAAGTATACTACACAATACGCCACAGGGATACTAAACAGACAGACTAAGAGTATTTTCATGTCAATGGCTAAGAAATAGAATTTTGGTTTTACGCCGCTTTTAGCAAATCAAGCTATATCGCGACTGGAACCACCAGACTTGAGCTTCACGCACTGTACTCACATGAGAAGTCGAACCAGAGACTTTGGGACGACGAGCGAAGGCTTCAACATCAAGGCTAACCCTCGCCTCTTTAAAGAATAAGGACGGAACAGAAGTAAAACCCATACAGCTCCAAGTGAAATAATTCAATATTGTTTCGAATAACCAGTAAGTCAGTTTAGTTTTACGTCGTACTCAGCAATATTCCAGTTACATGGCAGCGGTCTGTAATTAGTCGAGTCTGGACCAGACAATCCAGTGATCAACAGCATGAGCATCGTTCATGTGTCAACCAAATCAGCGAGTCTGACAACCCGATCCCATTAGTCGCCTCTTACGACAAGCATGGGTTACTGAAGACCAATTCTAACCCGTATCTTCACGGGTGTTTCGAATAACGAATCATGGGTAGGTTGTTATGCTTTTTACAGACTTGAAGAATGCAGAATACCGTAAACACTCATTTTAATCAAATATATGACCATACCATGCTTGAACAAGATATGGTAATTGCCCTTTGTGGTCTACACGATCTTTAAATGTACAGAATGTACAAGTGGGGTTCAACTCGGCTTTGAAGAGTGTTTCAGTGTCATCAGTGTGCGATAGCCTAACGAGGGAGGAAAGCCGCAGTAATGAAGAAGTTTGTGAAACCCTAGTGGATGGGCATGGAGCTAACTAGACTGACATTTCGTCCCAGAAATAACATTATCTTAATTCAAAATATGTATCTACACAAACATTCCAGATGGAACCCAGAACACCGTCTAATGTCAGGTTTAGGCAGAGCCAGTCAAGACTTGTTCAATCATTGTAGACTTGAATCAGACTCTTTTTGGACTATTTCTAGGGTCTGGGTGTTGACAAAATGAAAGAAAAAGCACAAAAGGTGTACGTTTTTCTTGAAGTTCGAAAAATCATTCTTAACCTCATTTTAGCTATCCGTACGCTTGGTCTTTGAAGAAGAAAGAGAAATGGTTCTTGAGATGATCTTAAGAAAATGTTTGGGGTCTGCTGGGCTAACACTCCGACACTGACCCCGGCAATGACTACCGAGTGGCGGCATCTGATCATGTCTTTGCAGTAGAAGTAATAGTAGGCCGACATGAGAATCCCATAAAAATAACTACCCTATTTAGAAAATCTATAACAAAAAAGACATTAAATCAAATGAATCCCAGGACAATCCTTAAACTCAGGAGCTGGGACAATCTAGACTTGCCAGCTCATTCTAGACTTGAGTAGGACTGCTATTGAATAGATTCTCCAGAGACTGGGAGACCTATCATTTACCCTGTGTAACTATTCTTAACAACCTAACACCGTTCCAATAATAATAATGTGTCAATTTATATAGCACCAAACTCCACATTAGGTATGCACATGGCGCTAACAATCAAAGCACAGCACATTATTACCCCGGATAACCCAAGCTGCCTGTGAGGAGTTAGAATGTTAATAGTCACATGACCTATCCCACCGGGTACCCATTTTTTTCTGCTGGGTGAACAGAAGAAAATTTGAACAATCTCACTTGCCCAAGGCGAGACCACATGTGTCACATGCTCTCGAGTCTCAGGTGTCACGCTACCAAACAAGGCCACCCATCCAAAGACTCTCCGCGCCCAGCGTTGCTTAACTTCGACTGATTTGTGACCTGAGGTCTATGCACAGGGCCACACACCACCACTTTCCACTGTTTATAGAAAGAAGACACATATTTCACTTGGGTAGTGTGCGTTCGTGATCTCACCCGACCCAGATTCCAAAGGTTTCTTTGCAAACGGGAAAAGGAAATGACTTGATAGTAAACAAATTGACATTGCGGCCATATTTTCTTGAGAAAAACTCAGCCCCGCATCTGTTCCGCGTGTGCTAGTTGTTTAACGCCGCACTCAGCAACATCGAGTCTGAACCAAACTATCCAATGATTGACACCATGAGCATGATACAATGACATGCTTTACAAACCGAAACATTAGTCTCATTAACCTGTTCAGACAATGACCTACATTTCAGCCGATCCGAATTTTCTTGTGTGAAAGTAAAAAGAGAGACGACAAACAACTATGGTTACACTGAATTCCAATTCCTTGTTTCATACGAAAATGGTATTTACAAGTTAATTTTAATTTCAAACTTTAATAACATCGTATTTCTATATTTTATGGCGAGGTGTAGGCAGCATGACCTTAACTAAGACGTCACAGACTGCCCCTGTTTGATGAGCTTGTAAAATGATTCACAATACATCTGGCTCACTGGTTACATCTGTTATGTGTTCTTAGCGCTTATTCTGTGTGGTTGTGAACCGCACAATGTGATTGATATAATATCAAGTCCGTACTAGACCGCCAAACTTTTCTAGCGGCAGAGCCTCGTTTTGAGTTTTTTACGATTTCCAGATTTCCGTTTGTCAGAGCACGCTGTACGACAGAGCACGCTGCACGACATGTTTGCAAGGATTAGAAGGAGCGTAGTGTTGCAATATACAAGTGCTTAGATGTATCAAATAATCCTGATTAAAATTTATGTATCCAGTTGAATGAATTGGTCTCAAAATTCTGGACTGGTTATTGTACTAAGTTGCGGAATAGGACGGAACCCAGTCAGCAGGAAACGAGACTCTTGTGTAATCAATGTTTTGACTTGCGAAGTCTGCGAGACTGACCACCTATCCCTTCCGTCGCCTCTCACGACAAGCATAGGTTGCAGACCAATTCTCAAACAGACCATGTAGTTTGGACCTGACTTCAACTCAAATATGATGTTCATATATATCATCTCCAGTTTCAAGAAAACAATGTGCTAAAGTCTTTTAACAAAATATCACTTTACATATTATTTGTTCACGTTTCATGGCAACCTAAATCGTGTGTGTTTCTTTTATTCAAATGTTCTGCTTCCATATTTAGAGAAATTCTACGAATATCTCATGGTAACCCTCCACTACTTCGTTTTTACGCCGCCAACAATTTCGTTGTCGTGGTTTTATGATCGGCCTTCCCACGGATATCCTTGTATTTATATACAGTGCAGGATGACGTTGGTGGACTAACATTATGGGAATTGTCATAATATGATACAAACGAAACCATAAGATACAACTTTTCAGTGCAGAAAATATGGCTGTGAAATCTTCCTGCAGAGGTTCAGATACAGTCGATATCGTTTCTCAAAGGATTGTAACGTTAAGTGAGTCGTAAGCTCTTAAGCATAACACATATATTGCACTGTAATATTGCGGAATGGTCTCCATCCGGTGCTGTTGTCGAGTCAAATCGACGCAGAGAAATTCAGGGTGGTTTCTTTCTGTGTGTGAGTGAATGGGTTTTTGGTTGAAAGTCTCTTTGGACAAATTTCAATAACTTCTAGTTCTGTCAGTTTGGAAGACCAATGTGATGACGGTTTAGATTGTGAAGAGCGACGATGAACCCAATAAGAACGGGTATGGTACTAAGAAACCAAGAAACACAGAACGATCGAAACGAATATTCGAATCGACGTCCTTTTTTGTGGTACGTCTTTAGAATGCAACAAGCTGCGGTGCTGTTCTGTAACTGTAACAATTTTGCCCTTTAGGTTTTTACCACTTGTTTTATGACTTGCTATATGTAGTTGCTTGGTTTTTTTTTTTCGTTTGGAATGTGGTCGGATGGAGATAGGGGGAGGGGCGTGATATTGTGATGAATATTAAACATGCTGTAATCTTCTCATGGTCTCAGTATCAACCTATTCAGTTTACATGGAAACATGTTATAGTTTGCTGTATTTTCAAATTAAGAAAGAATTTTAACAATGTACAGTTTCTTCATGTGGTAGTATATAAGAATGTCCATATCATCCTCGTTATAACGCCATTTCTTCTCCAGCAAGTCTTAAACCACTTTCGCATTTTATGGTACATAATTTTTTTACTATTAAATAAGCTTCCATAGAGAAAATGAAAATAGACATTCATAAGGGTTTCTCACTATGTATTTGGTAAAAACATCGGCGGGTTCAGGAGGGGGGTGGAAGCGCAGGAGTTAACATCCCCTCACTCACACAAGCCCTTCTTTTTAGCAATGCTTAACATGTTAGCCTATAAAAACGTCATATGACTGAATACTTATGTTATTTTTCAAGAAATATAGCAATTATTTAACTACTTCTTGGCATACAAATGCAACTGCTTTACAGAATTACGTGGTGACATATCTTTAAATTCGTCCCCGGTCGTAATCCGTTAAAAAACACAGCTTCAATCTTGCCAGCCAAAACCGCAGTGTCAAAGATCCATGTAATTTCGTATAGCATTTACCTACCTCGTGTCTCACACTCAGTCATGGAACAGTTCTTGTTGACCAGCTCGGCTTTGCCAATTAGCAGGATCGTTTTATAAATGTTTCACCGCCTGACATTTGCGGGTATTGCATACGATCTTTAAAACGTGTTTTCATTCCAAATTATTTCCTTAAAGCTTCACTCTCTGTACAACAACACCATGGCTGTGTGTGACACATTATTGGCCATTCTTACGTGGTATACTGTATGCAACAAAAATACTCACAGTATCAAGATAGATCAACTCCTCAAATGATACTAAGGGTAAAGTCTGGAAAAAGGTCATTGCTATTTACTTGGCCTTTCAATGTCTGAAAATATTTATTTTATTAACTTAAGGAGGATCTCATTTTGAAAACGTGTTTTTTAAAGGTTCGTTTTATCTCAAACTAATTTCCTAGTGTTTTTGCAGCTGTGAATCGAACCATATGTGTACGAATAGGTATGTCTTACCTATAATGGAGGTGCATTAATGTCACGATTGTGTATTTTTTTCAACGTAATAAACACAATATGTACATATTGTCATATCGTACCATGGAATAGAAATGTGCTTATTTTACATTTGGTTTTGGTTTGTGAAATTTTTAACAATGAAGAATTGTTGAATACTTCATATTTTCACGACGTAGTCTTTGTAGAATTCCCCTTTAGAGGTGATTTTAGGCTGGTTAGACGTGATTTGGGGCTGGTAAAAAATGTTATTTTCGTCCGGTCAGTCCAAGGCTTTGATGTAACATTGTCAAAATTGTTTCCAAGTTTTCGAATTTCTGAATACACCTCCTGCACGTTTGGAAGACGGTAATGCCTGGGTTGAGTCTACACAGTGCAACGGACGTTACGTGTTGGTGGAACGATCCAGCTAAGCATCCTTATCGTTGAGAATAAAATCAGTATTTGTAGCACGTAAGCCAAACAATGGACGGAAAGAGGTGGATTCAGACATGGTATAATTGTCCATATCCCCTCGTTATAACGCCAATTTTTCCCCAGCACGTAGTAAAACGCTTACGTTTTTATTGGAATCGGAAAGATATCACACATGTGGATCGTATGTGTTTGATTCTACTGCGATATGCTGAAATATCGTTGTATAAACCAATATGGCGTAATAGCGAGGAAGGTATCTCTGAATAGAGAAGGTGTGAGGGTGCTGCGGTTTTCGTTAGTCGGGTAATACAAGGGCTTCCTACCGTCTCATTGATGAACATTACCCCACGGCTGTACCTGAGCAATTACCCCACGACTGTACCTGAGCAATTAAGATACTTTGTCACACGGTTACTGCTTAAACTCAGGTAAGTAAAAACATGAGTAATTCTTACACTCGTACATACACCATTTCAGAATGGGTGGTTACATTTCCGTCAAACAAGGGTAGTGCATGATGTTAATCGAGATAAATGTATGTTAGTCACCAAATGTCGACACTCCGTTTACAACACGGAGGCTGTAGGTATATAGGTATGAAACGGGTCTCGTCCGAGCTTTTCTTTTGTTGCATATTTCTCTTTCTCATTATCATCATTTTCAGCATCAGCATCATCATCATCGTCATTGTCATCATCAACCTCATTATCATCATCATCATTGTCATCATTATTATCATCTCCTTTATAATCATCATTATCATCAAAATACAGTCATCACTATCTCCCTCTTCATCATCAGCATCATCACTGTCGTCACTGTCGTCATCATTATCAGCTCCTTAGTCATCATTATCATCAAAATTACAATCATCACTATCCTCCTCCTCTTCATCATCATCATCATCATCATCATCATCATCATCATCATCATCATCATCTTCTTCGTTGCCATTATCACTAGCTCAGTGATCTACATGTATATAGTTGTCATTAGCCTCCCAAGTTAATAATTAATCACTCTTCACTAGATAATGACATCAAAAGGGAATTTTAAATGGATCAACAAGATTCCCAATGTCAGTATTGCCGAATCAATGATCGTATGTTAAACAGAATTGAATATGAATGATTAAAAAGTCATCGAAAAATCGAGCAGAGTCAGAGCGATGTTCTCTACAACACAGTCCCTTTAATGGATCAAAGCGTTGTAAACCCAAATCAGCAACACTTCGTTGGGTCAACACCTCATACAGAAGGTCAATCACCCCTAAGTGGGTGTTGATGGATACTGCAAATATAACGTAGGCTGGATGTATCACTTTTGTTTTTGTGATGCCCGTTATCTCCGTACGTAACATTAACCATATCGCTCTCGCTAACAAGCAGCTGTAGAATGCTTATCGCACGATGTGACAACATAGCTACCACATATATGCATGTACATCGAATGTCAGTCAGATAAAGAGATGCACACTGCCTCAAACTTTACATTCCCGGACTAAGATAAATACTATTTATAGCACATAGATGTATTCAGTCCTAATTATTTCCATGATGGTGTAGGCCAAGGGTGATCTCTTTTGCCTATATTATTAATAAAACTTGCATATCCGTAACATACTTGTTTACAAATGTGACAAAACGGAAATCGCAAACACATATATTCTTTGCAACATAAATTGGTTTTTTTTAAGCTAGATACTATAAACGTAGACATGTGTAGATTGGAATATTACCAATAACGCCAATTACTCTCGTTTCCTTTGAGATCAAAAGCTTGGTGATATCCATACAGGAGGCATGCACATGGGACAGGATCTTGTTATGCTTTGGTTCACACTCATGTCATATGTATAGAAAGCAGGGGTAATACAGACGAGGTATTACAAGCACAGCATCCGTGATGTTGACATAAGACGTCTCCCCGACCTACCACACGTCGTCATGTTCGCAGTTTACAAAATGTAATTTTTGTTTGATATCAAATAGTCTGTGTATCTTTACAATTGCGCGAGAGAAGTAAACAGTGCAAGAAATCCTATACGGTTGGTCTTCTTTATAATCTGCTTTAACAAAATTGTTCATTTTTTTAAAATGATGTTACACTGACGCCGTAGATTGATACTGTATGCAATGGTATGCGAGGCTACACCTATATACGCACACTGAGCCATGACTCTACTTGAGTGTTCGGGGAGCCAAGTAGCTAGTGTGTTCGGCTATTGATTTCCTGGTTCCACTGGTGTGTCTGATCCAGGCTGAATGAAATACAAGCTGATCCCTGTTTATGATGTCAATCACTTGATTGTCGGGTGCTGACTGAATGAAATAGAAGCTGGTCTCTGTTTATGATGTTAATCACTGGATCATCTGGTTCTGACTGGATAAAATACAAGCTGATCCCTGTTTATGATGTTAATCACTGGATCATCGGGTTCTGACTGGATAAAATACAAGCTGAACCCTGGTCATGATGTCGATCACTGGATTGTCTGGTCAAGACTCTAATATTTACACAATATCATAAAGCTGCATCATCGTGCGGTGTTTAACAACAACTCAGCAAAATAACAAATCCAATCCACTTTTGTCCACGACTATTTACCGAAAACGCTCACTGGATTCTGTTAAGATTCTGATAATCGGGACCGGTTATTCTGTCGTTGACCTTTCTGTATTTCAATGGATTAAGAGAAGTCATTTTATGCTAGAATGATCTCAATCATAAAACCTGACCTAGCAGGCGAGTAAAACGTGCCCTGAAACTGGCTAGCCTGCCAATTAGCCCCCAACAGAGACACCCTTTAAGTTTAAAAGCCGAGCATCTGTGACCTTCAATATCGAGAACCAACTTGAATATCAACATAATATAAAAGTCTACAGTAAAGGCAGACATGAATCGATCCTTTCTTAGACTTTTGTTGTATACCCCATTAAAGTGGAAAAGTAAAAAAACACATAAATAATTCTGTCTTTGGACACTTCGTGGATGCTCTTTTACCTATGTCATGAAGTATCACACACTAGACTGCGCAATCATAATGCGCCTACGAAAGTGCTATTTGAACGGGAAGCCCCATCCACATGGATGAAGCCACCGATATAAGCGCTGCCTGTTTAAACAGTTATCCGGGAGATCGGTCCATGCTCCACCTGTTTCATCCACTGTGTATGGTCGTCCTGATGTGTATGTTCTGGGAGTTCGGGATAAAGCCATACCACACGCAAACCGGCTTCACGCAGCCAAGTATACGGACGCTGCTTGCGTGATTATTCAAGGATAGCTTAACTCGAAAAAGACAGGAGTCTCCATATAAACATCGGTTTAGGAGATTGGTGCGCTTGAATTATTGCTGATGATAGTTTTATGCTGCTTTTAACAATATTCTAGTGAGTGAGTGAGTGAATAAGTGGGACGGTGAGTGAGCGAGTGAGTGAGAGAGAGGGTGATTCAGGGGGAGTGAGTGAGTGAGTGAGTTTAGTTTTACGCCGCTTTTAGTGATATTCAAGCAATATCACGTCGGGCGGACAACAGAAATGGTATCGAACCCGGGTCTTCGACGTAAGGAGCGAACGCTTTAACCACTAAGCTACCCTACCACCCCAAGTCAGTCGGGGTGTATGTGAATGAGTGAGTGAGTTCACAGAACTGTAGGAAGTCTACTTCTGCACCAAAATGAACCACAGTAGAGAAATGATTGGGCTGTTTGATGAAATAGTTTTTCTAAATATTTTAAAGTATATAATAGATTCAATCCCTTGGATTCCATTTGTTTGTTTGCTGGGGACTGGCTATATATAGATGTCAGTATGTAACCATGGTAACAGTATGATCATAAATCGACTGGTGGTCATACAAATGGTTTGACCCTTGTGTTAAACGCGCATATACACGTGACATCTTGAAAATATGTCGTGAATAGATGCTGTCTCATCCTCGGCACCCACAGGACATGCAAGACCATTTCAAGTTTACCTGTCACACTTGACCCATAGTATACCTGTCTGACGTGACCCGTGCTATTCGGTACCTATATATATATATGTATGTTAAATGTTATACCCTTGTGTACTGCTATACAAAACTTCACGAAGATCCGGGTTAGAATTGATCTCCAGCAACCCATGCTTATCGTAAGAGTCGACTAAGGGGATCGGGTGGTCAGGCTCGCTGACTTGGTTGGCACATCTCTTTGCGTAGATCGATGCTCACACGTCATCGTATCCCAGTTGCGCAAATTGATGCTCATGCTGTCGATCACTGGATTGTCTGGTCGAGACTCGATTATTCACAGACTGTCGCCATATAGCTGAAATATTGAGTGCGGCGTAAAACTAAACTCACTCACTCACTCATTCAAATCTTCGCGTAACTGTTCGGAACCATTGGGCACTTACTGACGTTACCATGGTGTGTTTAGCAAGCATTTCGCCGCTGAATTATTGATGATACTAATCTTACCGACCCACCTATGTTTACGTATGTGAATTCGGAGTCTTGGGGGTGGTGGGGTAGCCAAGTGGTTAAAGCGTACGCTCGTCACGCTGAAGGAAAGGGTTCGATTCCCCACACGGATACAATGTGTGAAGCCCATTTCTGCTATACCCCGTCGTGATATTGCTGGAATATTGCTAACAGAGGTGTAAACCATATCACTCACTCACTCGGAATCTTGAAGTTAGGAACAGTTTCGTGCCGGAAGGTAGACAGGTATCGCGACGTTAAAACGTTTGACGTCAGACAAGGAACACTTACAAATCTGATAGTCAGACATTGTCTAACTGTGTCTTCAGGTTCGGGTTCGTTGGCCAACTTAAGACAGGTGCTTCTTTAATTACTTTACAAGGACTCTATGTGTTCAGTTCGTCAACTTTTAGTTTAAAAAAGCACGTTGTATAACGTTTGTATTTAAGAAGTACCTAAAAACTACATGCCCTTGTGTGCCGAGGATGAACCATTTAGCCTTGTCCGTAACTTGCTGACCTTGTACCGACACGGTACACAGACATCTGTAGGTAACAGCGTGTTTTTACCAAGTCCTGTGCCTTTCTTGAAAATTACGAGGTTGTTTGCCTACGGTGAGAGTGTGCAGTCGTTTCAAAGTGCTATTTCAAGATGCACTGTCAGAGGCGTTTCTCTCCTCACAACAAGTGTATTGTTAACATAGCTGTTCTTTGATCATCAGGAGGTTTGCTTGGTTTGGGCATCTTTTTGTCAAAACATGCAAACAGTTTGATCTCTGGGGTGGCGACTCCCGGGGCGTGATCAGCATGACTCCTTTGATTTAAGGAAATGTGTTGCGATGGAATTCCTCCTTTTAAAGGTAATACGCGTTTCGTTTTTAGATGTTTCTTACAAATTTCTAAGATGGAACCCCTAGCATCTGGAATTTATGACAACTGAGTTATTGGGGGAAGTTTCATTGAAATCACGTTGATGTGTATTGTAGATCAAAAGTTAGTTGTGTTTTTGCAGCATTGCCCCGCACGTGGTCTCTCTGTCGCACGTACGTATGCGCACATTTTGATAAATACGTTACAAAGCTCTAGATTGCAGGGGGCGGTGGGGTAGCCTAATGGTTAAAGCGTTGGCTCGTCACGTCGAAGACCCGGGTTCGAATCCCCACATGGGTACAATGTGTGAAGCCCATTTCTGGTGTCCCCCGCCGTGATGTTGCTGGAATATTGCTAAAAGCGGCGTAAAACCAAACTCATACAGTCAGTCAGTCTAGATTGCAGGTAGTTCACGTCACTTCCGCTTTATTAAACAGCATCCGATTCAATTAGTGAGGAAACAAGGTTTTCATCTCATGAATTTGAATATGGCAGTTGGTCAAGGGAGATAACTCTGTAGACCCCATTACCCTTAGGATCATTTATATATATATACGTTTTTCATATTGGCCTTCAAACCGCTAGTTGTATCGCGTGCCTTACTCAGTGAATACAGCCATGCATTGCATTGCCTTTGATGTGCTCGTTACAGTTAAGTAGCGGTACCTGGGAAGTCAGGTAACTAATGAGTCTGTTGCAGCTTTGAGGTCTTTTCCTTTTTTCTGTAAACAACACCTGTAATTTTGCTTGACTCATGCTTGTGAATCGAGACAGATGTGCCTTTGAGAACAACCTTGTCAGGAGGATTTCCTATGAAAGAATGCTGAAAGTTTAATCAGGATTTTTTGAAGGTCTATTGGTTCAGGTTGAAGTTACCATGTAACGGGCCACTCATTTATAATGTTCACTAGCGGTCCCGATGTGCTAGTGGATGTGGATGTGGATGTGGAGGAGATTTTCTGTTCCTCCACTAGTCATAGACATTTTAAATGTTAACAGTACCTTTGCATATTTTGTGCATACACACACACTCGCGCGCGCGCCCACGCACGCACACACACACTCGCACATATACACACACGCACACATACACTAAACACCAAAAGAAACGTTACCCTTCTTAAAATCGACTCAAGTGAGGATGAAACTTTCCGCTGCATTGTGATGCGTGGACGTCCACTTCTTGGTCTGTCTATGGTGACCCCAGTCTGTCTGAAGCGCTAAGTCTTATAACCGTGATACGGTGGCATCCGACGGCGTTGGCAACAGCATATGCCGACCCCAACTGCACCATCCCAATGGCTCGCTCTCTCTCTCTCTCTCTCTCTCTCTCTCTCTCTCTCTCTCTCTCTCTCTCTCTCTCTCTCTCTCTCTCTCTCTCTCTCTCTCTCTCTCTCTCTCTCTCTGCAGCTGTTAATCGTGGCATATTTCTCGTACTTGCTTATCATATCATGCATTCTAGGCTCTCTTCATACCCTATAGAATCATTCTACATGTGAAATGGATGCAAATACTGTTTGAATATTGCTACGTTTTGGCGATTGATAGTGCTGTGTCAACAGAAAATGGAAAAATGTTACTTTGCAAACAAAATTGTTCACAAAGATCATTTTAGGTGTTCCTAAACACGTTTTCACAATATCAAAGACACGTTGTACTTGTTTTCACTAATGCAAATCAGCAGAAAATGTTTTAGAAGAGTGAAATCATAGGAATGATTCTTTTACAATTTTACACACTCTACAACAGTTGTTTCTTGCTTTAATACTGACAAAAGTGTGGTTTTAAATGGTTTATCTTCAACCTTTAGTATCAACCTTTCTTTTGGACATCTAAGCTTTCTTGTAAACTAATACCTTCTGACATATCTTAGATAGTTTTTAAGTAATTCATAAATTTTGAGGGTAACGTATCTTTTGGCGTTTAGTGTATATGTATACACGCTCAAGCACACACACACGCACACACATACAAACACGCACACCATCACCAAAACCCCCACGTTTGACACGTGACCACATCGGCAGTATTTCAGACATATCGTGACTAAAACAAGTGACCTTAATAATTGACTTTGTTAGTGACGCCCTGACAATGACATGTGAGTATGTCACCGACATATCCTAGTAATGTTTTACAGTCCTGTTTGTTCCTGTTTGATCACTTACATCACAATGTTTCTCTGGTAAAACGCCAGATTACCTTACAAATCCTCATGTGACATGAAACTGCAATTAATCATGTTCTGGGCTGTTTACTGTTCTCCTTCTAAATGTAGGTCTTAGGTGAAACTCAGCCCAAAGTATTTACTTATATACCTTTCCATTCAAAAGAATACATTTTGTCAAAACCATGACTTTACACACGCACTTACAAACTGCATTTAATCCTGTCCATAAAACGTTGTTCAACCAGGCCATCATCCCTGCACTTTATGCAGGACTTCGGTGTCAGCTGTTTCTTTAAGGGCCCCGAACATGTACATTAAATGCTACACTGGCGAGCACATGGTATACATTTGTAACTTAAATCAAACATGATCACTTTGATAGTAATACGTCGCCGTGCACTTTATTGAAATGGAAATTTGAGATCGACATCCCATGGCTCCTCTAACGCTAAACAAATGCCGCGATATTGTTTGACCTTCGTGACCTTTCCAAATAACCAAATATCTGGTTTTCATCACCACATAAGTCCGACACATTAACTCAAATTACATTACATGCCGTCATTGTAAAATGCACGTGTAATTATTGAAGTTTAGAGTCTATACCATATCCATGGTCAGGGCACGTCTACAGTCACAGCCAGCCCCTACCGAGTCTCAAGTGATGCTATTCCCCGATCTGCCAGAAGTGAGCTCTGCCACGACTCGGGAGAAATGTATACATATGTTCATCACGGATGTATTAAGAATAACACGATATATTCTTTCCATCCGAGCCCAGCACATTGTAAAGAAATTATACAGAATGAAATCTGAGCTGAACACGTAATAAACCAACGTTAAAAACTAGAAAACGAGAAGTTGTAATTTAACGGCGATTCGTGGCATATTGAAATTGTTTATTTGTAGGTGTGAATGTAGGTATTGGCGTATGTCATTGAGAGAGGGAGGGAGCGCTGCCTGGCGCACTTGGTTAAGCTAAACTGTGTAAAAGAACTGACACTTTATCCTCTGATTATGTGTTTAACCTATAAACACACGAGTTTTGTGTCACTTTCTTTATCCATCTACTTGGACGATGTATATGTTATAATCTCACCACAGTTACAGCAGCCCGCTACTCCATCGCCTATCTCACGACGGGATACATCAGTGGCTTATATGCGTTACCTGCCTACAGTAATGCCCGGTATTTATATACAGTAGAACACGGATATAACGAACTCCAAGGGACCAAGAAATTTAGTTCGCTATATCCGTTGTTCGTTATTCACATTTGACCGCCATCTTGGATTATAGAAATGTAGACATTCACAGACATTACCTATATCATGTTGATAAATATGAAGTTTACTTTTATAATGAAATTGAAATAATACAACTACAACTTGAATAAATTGATTTTTTAATGAAAATACACTCTTACATTTATAATGTCCAGATAAACGACGAAACAAGCAAAAACTGAAGCGATTTTTTTTTCCATTTATGACATGTCATAACATGCCCGTGCCTTTTTCTTTTATATTTTCATTTTTATGTAATCAGTCTTTCCGTTCGTTAACATGACACAACAACGGGAAATACCTCCGTTTTCGAAGCTTCGTATGAATAACATGCGAGGCGAGGTATCGTTAGACAGCTCTGGAACATCAACAATATCACTGTACCCTTGCCGAGAGTATTTTCACAGTTGTAAAGAGCGATTTTATTGGATAAAGATGACGGTTTCTAATGACGTTTTTTCGCCACAGTCTGCTATAAGGATCGTGATTGGTCAAATTTAGACACGTGACCTAAGGCAGCCAATCATACTACGGCAATGGAAATAACGTTGTGGCCGATTATTCGGCCTGCAATGTTGAATGGGTTAAACACGATATGTTTGTTTTATTAATTAATTAATGACCATCAAACAATGTTGATTCACCGCCAACAAGATTGATGTATACCGCTAAGTGGCTGAGCTGACACTGAGTGAGTTCGCTAATCACGTCGTTAATTGGGTCTTGGGGCAGTAAATCAGTTCGCTATAGCCGTTAATTCGCTACTCACGAGTTCGTTATTCACGTATAATTTTAATGATATTACAAAGGACTGTTGACGGGACTTTTAAATTTGTTCGCTATATCCGTTTGTACGCTATATCCGTGTTCGCTATAACCGTGTTCTACTGTATCTGTTTGTCACAATGTCATCAGTTACTATTGTGGTGGAAAGAAAAAAACATTCCGAGAAATCAAAATACATTTATATCACAAGGGAGGAGTTGTTATTAAGTTTTAAAATAAACTCGGTTTGTGAAATGTTAAACTTATTTCATGATTATAATACAGGGGCGTAGGAACGGTTTTGGGGAGGGGTGGGGGTGGGCTAATTTATTAAAAGTATTGAAAATCAAAATGAAATTGTAGTTATGGTAAGGTAGATATGGTTTCGTCTTGAAAAATGTGTGGGTCTAAGCCCCCTTGTTCCTACGCCCCCTGTAATATTCGGTATATGTGTGAAAATGTGCGTTCTTAGGACGCGTGTGGCACGGGTGAAATGGGATGCAGCATGGGTGAAATGGGATGCAGCATGCGTGAATGGGATGCAGCATGAGTGAAATGGGGTGCAGCATGAGTGAAAAGGGATGCAGCATGGGTGAAATGGGATGCAGCATGCGTGAATGGGATGCAGCATGAGAGAAATGGGAGGCAGCATGAGTGAAATGGGATGCAGCATGGGTTAATGGGATGCAGCATGGGTGAAATGGGATGCAGCATGGGAAAAGGGATGCAGCATGGGTTAATGGGGATGCAGCATGGGTGAATGGGATGTAGCATGAGCATGGGAGGCAATGAGGAAATGGGATGCAGCATGGGTGAAATGGGATGCAGCATGGGTGAAATGGGGATGCAGCATGGGTTAATGGGATGCAGCATGGGAGGAAATGGGGTGCAGCATGGGTGAAAAGGGATGCAGCATGGGTGAAATGGGATGCAGCATGCGTGAATGGGATGCAGCATGAGAGAAATGGGAGGCAGCATGAGTGAAATGGGATGCAGCATGAGTGAAATGGGATGCAGCATGGGTGAAATGGGATGCAGCATGAGTGAAATGGGATGCAGCATGGGTGAAATGGGATGCAGCATGCGTTAATGGGGATGCAGCATGGGTTAAATGGGAGGCAGCATGAGTTAATGGGGATGCAGCATGCGTGAATGGGATGCAGCATGGGTTAATGGGATGCAGCATGAGTGAAATGGGGTGCAGCATGGGTGAAATGGGATGCAGCATGCGTGAATGGGATGCAGCATGCGTGAATGGGATGCAACATGCGTGAATGGGATGCAGCATGAGTGAAATGGGATGCAGCACGGTCGAAACCGGATGCAGCATGCGTGAATGGGATGCAGCATGAGTGAAATGGGATGCAGCATGAGTGAAATGGGAGGCAGCATGGGTGAAATGGGATGCAGCATGAGTGAAATGGGATGCAGCATGGGTGAAATGGGATGCAGCATGCGTGAAAGGGGTGCGGCATGGGTGAAAGGGGTGCGGCATGGGTTAAGGGGGATGCAGCATGATTGAAATGGGATGCGGCATGAGTGAAATGGGATGCATCATGCGTGAAAAGGGTGCGGCATGGGTTAAGGGGGATGCAGTTTTGGTTAAGGGGATGCAGCATGGGTGAAATGGGATGCAGTATGGATTAATGGGGATGCAGCATGGATTAAGTGAAACCTTAAAGGCCAGAGGAGATATTGCGCGTGTTTAGGTCGATGCAGTGAGGGTACAGTGGGATTCAGTGGAACGCAAGATGAGTTTAAGGGATGCAGCATTAGTTTAGTGGAGTGCAACACGGCAGTATATAATAATAATAATGATTAATGTGTCACAGCCGTTTGTTCATGATCATAAGAGTATATCCGTGTTAAGGCAGCCCATCTTTGAAGAGGGTTTGTTGAATGGAGCTCCCGGAGACAGTTACAAATCAACCGTAAATCACACGAAGGCCATATAACCACACACTTCTTCTTTCTGTGACACAAACTGATGTTCGTGACAAGATGATGGACGGCTACAGACATAAATCACTGTCAACCAGGTCGCACCGGTCTCAGGTCAAGGTCAAGGTCAACCAGGGACTCTCGGAAGATAGCACGTACCTTCCATTTGTTAGGGATCGACCGTTTCTCATTTTTGTCATGTTTGTTTAAATAATGCAATCTCCGCTTATTTCATACTCGTTACATTATATTATCGCCGGTAGTTAGTTTAACAGTCATTACTGTAACTTGGCCTCTTCACATTCTTTTGGTGACTGCAAAAGGCTTGAGACTCAACAAACTGGTTACATACTGGAGCAGCCGGTGGCTTTGGCAATATCGTGTAACCAAGACTACCATCTAATCTCTGAAATGAACCGTGGATATCTAGACTTGCCACATATTCTAGAATCGCATGGGCTTTCTTGGAAATATTTGTTTCAGGGTCTGTATGACTAGAGCTACCTGTGACCCTACCTCGAAATGTACTAATTGAAACGAGGATAATGTATCTAATACAGTTAAGCGCGTAAACTAACATAAACTCTAGGAAATCGTTTATTGTAAATAATTATCTGTTATGAAATTTAATGCAATTTCATTTGTGGAAAATACTTGTTTGTATCTTGCAGACTGGTTTGAGGTGAGGTGAAATTGGGTTTAACGTCGTGCTTGAGAATATTTCGCTCATATGACGACGTGCATGCGTGTGTATGTGTATGTGCGGCTGCTTGTACTAGCCCAGACTTAAGCTGGTTTTATAGTGCTAGCCCACTGAGATACCATGCCGCAGTGAAGCATGAATACCCCACTCAGACACATTATACTGACTCCGAGCCGACCACTCCTTGTTGTACCCATTAATGCCGAGCGCCAGGAAAAGGGCCAACAAGTACCATATTTTAACGTCTTTTGGTATGACGCGGTCGGGGATCGAACCCGCGACCTTCCACTCTCCAGGCGGAGGCTCTAACCACTACACCACGGAGGCGGTCGGTGACTGGTTTGAGTTTATATAAATGTAGACAGTGCTAACTAAAGTACTGTCGGATATGCTAGAAAAATGCTTTTAACCTTAATATCTTTAGAAAGGTGATAAATGTATTATGTTGTCAATATATCAACTCACCTATAGTGTACCTAATTTTTATTTCAATTGATTTAACATTCCCATGCATTTAAAGGGCAGTTTACAGGAGAGAATGTGGTACCAAAACAACAACTTAAGATTGTTCCGGAGTTCAACAACAGAAATCTGAAATAGTCTTTACCTTTATGCTAATAATACAGGTGGTGTAAAAATATGAATCAACGTTTTTCTTAAACAAATAAATGTTGAATGTTTGTGTTACTTTACTTAATTATCGTTTCTTTATTGAAGAAATGTTAATATAAATGTTAAGTCTTGATAAACAATTTTCATGCATGGCACATCTTTATCACAGCGTCCACTATGGCCAACTATTTGCAGACGATTGTTGCAAAGGTTTATAAGTTTTTTGTACTTGAAAAAGACAGAGGTTAACCTTTCATTAGTATAGAAGTAGTTTATTACAGAACTTGTAGAGCTGTTGGTATGTCTTACCAACAAGTTTGTAAACAAATCAGGGACCGTCTCAAAAGCAACACCGGGACGTAAAACCATCCTTGACAACTTTGACAAGGGAGTACTTCGGCGGTCTACAAACTTTAGGAGAAGAAGAATATATATATTCTAAAGAAGCTACACCAGTGACTTCGTTAAATCTTTGGCCAATGTTCACAACTAGATTAAACTGACCGAATTACATCCATATTTTTGCAATGAAATATACTGTTGACATGCAAAACATTTATTAAAACGTTGCACATTTCTACAATCAATCGATAAGATAACACAAGTGATAGGATTCTTTCCAATGTACAGTAATTCGTATGTTTATTTCACAACAAACACACATACACAAATGATCCCTTACATAACAAATACGTATACTATATGTACACATATTCAACATTTTGAAGAAAACATCTATTGAGATGACCCCTCGCCCGAGCGCGTGCTCAGGTGTCAATTTCACCTGGCGATACCGTGCATGCTGATGACGTAACACGGGCAGTTAATGTTTGTATCAAATAACGTCCCACTACCCCTTATTTTTCTAAGTTTTTTGTATTTTCATCAGTAAAAACGCATTTTAGGGCATGTCTCAAAATATATTCCCTCGGTCTACATTAGGTAGATGTTTCTTAAAGTGATATTTGTTATTTAAGTAACTGTAATACCTCTGAATTTTAAATATAAGTCAAAAAGCATTTTTCTAGCATTTCCGACAGTACTTTAACTACTTTCTTCTCTACTAAAATCTGTACTATGCTAAGTCAGGTGATGTATCATAACCTGTCATTTCAGTTCAGTGCACTTCCTGGGCTATCCTATTACCTAAAAAGGGGTGATGAGGAGTTGTTGTTTTAACAATGTGTGATAGTATTGGGGTGTGAAAGTTTTGGGAATGTGGAATAAGGATGAGGATAATGTATCTCTAACGAAAATACCGTTCAACACGGAAACTAACAAAAACACTAATACATCGGGTTTTTTTAAACAATTATCTGTTATATATTTTAATGCCATTTAATAAGTGGTATATCCTTAGCTCAACTTGTTTGTATCATGTAGACTGGTTTGAGTTTATTTCAACATAGATATTCGCTAGTCACTATACAGTTGTAATCTCAATAATGTTAAGGGACGGTGGGCTAGTCTAGTGGTTAAAGCGTCCGCTCGTCACGCCGAATGCCCAGGTTCGATTCCCCTGTCTACATGTCTACAACGAGTGAATCCCATTCCGGGTGTCCCTGTATTGATATTGCTGGAATATTGTTAAAAGCGGCGTAAAGCAATACTCATTCACTCAATCACGTCAGTGGGGCTGCACACGGATCGCCTCGATCTCGCGACATTTCGGATTAAACCGAGCGCAATGAAGTTCTCACACAGCCTATTGTATTGACGACTAGATGTTAAGAAAACGATTCAATTCAGCCGGACAAGTCTTAAAACCAATTAAAATCAAGAGTACATGACCTCTGCTCCGCTTTAACAATTTTCCTCCTCAATGCCTGGCAGTCGATCTTGGGGTAAAATGACGTCATCACCGGTCGACCCTTTAGAGCAACTTTCAGAGAACTTCATTGAACGCTCATAATACTTTCAGCGATTAAACGTGTTCAACTTTTGATCACCCCGCTATGAAACTGGCAAACGAAACGAAACAATTTGTGGACTTGACCATGACAGATGGACGCGGTCGGCATTGTTAGTCGCCGTCCCTATTGTTATTCTGTGGGTCGAGCACTTAGTACAATGATGAGTAAATTCAAAGTAGTTTGAACCAATTGATATGTGGCTCTGAGAAGGCAGAGAAACCTCATTCAAGATTAGTTGTATTAATAAGATTCGCAATGAAGCTTGCTGCATGCTTCTCGAAATAGGCATCAAGACCCCTAATTTGTGGAAAATCAAAATATGGGCTTGTTGTCTTGCGTAACTAAACAATGAGACTGAAGATTGAGATTATCCGCTTTGGAAACGGCATAATTCTGCTCTAGCAGAACATGTAACATGTAACAAACAAATGATGGGACAACCCTGTCACCAAATTATGTCAAAGTTTACAGATCCCATATTTAGATACCTCTCTGAAAAATAATTAAATTAGATAACGGTTCCTCATTAAGGGGACCCTGGGATGATAGAGGGATACTGAATACAGATGAGCTGAGAAGGTAAATATGTTTAAAGGTCGAACACAGTGTTCGTACCTTTTCACAGAAATCAAAGCGGTATTCTAGCAAAGTTAATGCAATTACCCTTCCCACCAGAAACCGAAATTGGTATTCAGTTCCCCTTACATAAGAATATCTATAAATGTAATCAAATTGCGATAGAAGATTACACTTTGTTACATGTACATTTTGTTTATTCTTCAGCTTTAAGATCTCGTCTTAGGACATTGTCCTCAGACATTAGGTCTGATTGTCGACATTAACACCCAGGGACTTGTCAATAAATATATTACCAATGCTTGGCGATTGCTGCAATCTCGGTATAACAGATATAAACAAAGCAGGAATGTATTCACCGAAGCCATTCAGATAACTGTACACTTTAGCAGTGACAATATTGACCAACCATTGTCTGGCTCTGAACGTGTTAATAACACATTCAGAACTCTGATGTTTGTAGAAAGTTTGTCGTAGATCAAAGAATTTCTCTGTAATGCACTCCCAATAAGTTATATATCAATTCTAAAAGCAAAGTTAGCCATTCGCGGAAGTTAATTGAAGAGAATCACAATCTAGATATAGTACAATAGATCATATCTTCATTCTCCAAACTGGTTTTCAACATTTCAACATCTATCAAACGTGATAGGTTCTAAATCAACGTATTTAACACTTTTCCACGTGTTTTGGGTATGTTTGGTACTATGGAAGCGTATTTGGGCCACAATCTAAATGTATTATCACATACATAGGAGATACTAACATCTACACCCCACTTTTCCACCGTGACCGTTTTCTTTGAAACCGGAGCAATTAGCTCATGCTAGTGATGTTGGGAATTCTATATCAACACATCAACACATATACTCTCTTCTGATTTGAAACAAAAACAGAATTCAGTTGTATGGTATTTCAAAGAAAAACATGTCGACATTTAAAGTAAACAAAGTTGGATGTTCTGCGATGCACATTAACAAGATGAAGTGTAAGGGCAAACACTCGGGTCGTTAAGAACCTCGGTAACACCACGTCGTTTAATGCAAGTTTTTTTTAAACTTTCTTTTCAGCCCTCAAAGACCACCCGTTGTGGGGCACCATTCGATCCCCTTAAACATTTTTCCCATGTTTTTCGTATATATAGTTAACCCTATGCGTAAATGTCTTCTCTGATCAACAATATCGAAAAAACAACAGAAGCACACGGGTTAAGTCATTAAAAGCACGTGCGGCAGATTCCCCTGGTGATTTTTTATGTGGATGTTGGTATTTCGACGATACGCATGTAAACACTGCACCTCTACGGATTAGATTTCTCTGAGTAATTAGATAAAAGCCTGCCTCATCCATTGTCAAATGCACCCCCTCCGACAGCTGACACTGCAAGGAGTTTTCTGTGTTACGTTTGTTATCAGTTCCTCCACAGTGCCGTCAAGCACTGCCAAGGAGTTTGTTTGTTTTGATGTATAAATACCAAATTTAAGCGGAAGTTGCGCTGTGATTCTTCCAGGAACTATTTCCTGACACCGTACCTTTCCCTTATCAACTATTATGTCACGTGTGTATACGGCGGTGAATCTATGGCAGAGTGTACTGTTGTTTGAAATCTGTTTAAGCCGCTGGAGAAATATGCGATAAACAACGAGGGAAAACACACCTTTTCAAGGATTGTCAGTATGTTATCCACAACCTTGATTTGTCTTTATGAGACTCGTATTTTTCGATTCATGATTATATGTGCGTACTCCAGATTGTTAAGGAAACTCATATAGATATATATGTCAGTATGCACATGGACGATTATGGCCCATGATTCATAATCATATAAACCCAATTACGTAGATCGATGCTCATGCTGTTGATCACTGGATTGTCTACTCCAGACTCGATTATTTACAGATCAGACCACCGCAATATAGCTTGAATGTTGCTGAGTGCGACGTTAACCAAACAAACAAATCAATAATAATATATAACCTATACAATTCACATCACCCAACACCGCTTGTTTCGAATTCGAGTCTTAATTTCTTCACATGCTATAAACACTTCTACATAAACTCCCTTTATCTTACCAGTGTCCAAACTTCATATCGGTTTATGCTGTATCTTTCTTTCGGGGCGGTGGGGTAGCCTAGTGGTTAAAGCGTTGGCTCGTCACGCCGAAGACCCGGGTTCGAATCCCCACATGGGTACAATGTGTGAAGCCCATTTCTGGTGTCCCCCGCAGTGATGTAGCTGGAATATTGCTAAAAGCGGCGTAAAACCAAAACTCAGTCAGTCAGTCAGTATCTTTCTTTCATTGGCTGAAATGGCGACATTCAAGTGGTCAAAGACGTTGCTCACGTGGTCGTATACACGGGTATCAACCCTCCCTCCAACCCCACTGACTGGAATAAGTCACTCACTCCACACATACGTTCACACAGCCGTACTCGTCGAGATAAGGGGCGTAAGACGTGTAAAACTTCGATAGATACCGCCTATGTTTTTTTGTCGTTGTTGCTGTTGTTTAACGCCGCACTCAGCAATATTCCAGCTATATGGCGGCGGTCTGTAAATAATTGAGTCTGGACCAGACAATCCAGTGATCAACATCATGAGCATCGATCTGCGCAATTGGGATACGATGACACGCCGGGTATGTAAAAACTCGAGTAAACAGTAATGAAATACGTTGGCCACTCCAGCCTATAGTTTCAGGCATTTCATGATCGGAGTTTACCGTTACATTCGCTGAAGGAAACATTCACGGTATTTCCATACTGAAGTAATAAGCTAACTGATATTCCTGTGGGTCGTAACGTCTTTAAGGTTTGAAGTACAACTCCATAAGACTTGAAAAGTTAAATACAGCATGCCTGTTCCCGTGTTTTTTAAGAAGACTCATGCCTGTTAAGATTTGCAGATGTAAGGAGTTCTCCGGGAAATACGATGTTATTAATGTCGGTGCATTGATGGGGTGGGCGCCGTGTAAGACGGGAATGGGGCGGGGCTGGCTTACGACCACTGGTGCTGGAAGTACGTTATTTATGTTGAAGACATTGTGTAATTCGATAACTCATGCAGCAGATGTCAAAACTGCAGTGTTTAGCGCTCGTACTTAATCCAACACGTATTAACGCCTGCGCCAGTGTCCTCTCGCCAACAGGTGGACCGGATTTGATAATTCTGCAATTTTTTCACCAAAGGAAAAATATCGTGATTTTTATACGCGTCCAGCTTAAATGATTTAAAACCAATTAGCACAAGTGCTATTAAGACCACGGTTACTTGGTCCAATGTTTTAACTGTGAACGTTAACGGCGAAAGTACAAGGAAGTTGGATTGATCTTAATCCGACGTATTTGGTACTTTGTCGTTAAAGAAGAAAATACACGATTTTGGCCAACTTTCATCTCTCTGTATTTTTCAGCGAATTACCACACGTGATGTTGGAAATCACACTTTCTTTGTCAGATTATTCTTCCACCATTTTGTCTGTCTCGACAGCGGCTAATGTCAACACTAACTCACGATGAATAATGAATCACTGCCCTATGAATGTTAATGAATGGTTCGTGCTTTCGGTATTCGGATGTCCCGATGTTTGTGAACTTCGATCTGTTTGTGAACTTCGGATGTCCCGATCTGTTTGTGAACTTCGGATGTGCCGATCTGTTTGTGAACTTCGGATGTGCCGATCTGTTTGTGAACTTCAGATGTGCCGATCTGTTTGTGAACTTCAGATATCACGATCTGTTTGTGAACTTCAGATGTCCCGATCTGTTTGTGAACTTCGGATGTCACGATCTGTTTGTGAACTTCAGATGTCACGATCTGTTTGTGAACTTCAGATATCACGATCTGTTTGTGAACTTCAGATGATGTCTTCAGATGTCACGATCTGTTTGTGAACTTCGGTGCCTGATCTGTTTGTGAACTTCAGATGTCACGATCTGTTTGTGAACTTCAGATATCACGATCTGTTTGTGAACTTCAGATGTCACGATCTGTTTGTGAACTTCGGATGTCCCGATCTGTTTGTGAACTTCAGATGTCACGATCTGTTTGTGAACTTCAGATGTCACGATCTGTTTGTGAACTTCAGATGTCACGATCTGTTTGTGAACTTCAGATGTCACGATCTGTTCCTTTTTCTTGTGAGATGTACTGGAGATATCAGGAAACAGCTGTGAGAAAATGATTCCTGCTTAGTGGAAACTTTCCTCTGGACTGGTAGCAAAGTGGTTTTAACGTTCTTTCGACACGTCAACACATGGGTACAATGTGGAGCCTAATTCTTGTCTCCGCCGTCGTGATGTTGCTGGAATATTGCTAAAAACGGCAGAAAAACATGCTCGCTCACCCTTTATTGCTATTCCAGGAGTCTGACCTAGGTCTTTCCAGTATAACCGCTGCCATTCCGACCGAGACCTATTCCCAGTGGAACCCTTAAAGAGTAACTGGTGTGGGAGTGCGGCTGAAGAATCCAATGTCTAACATACTGACTTGCAGAGTCTGTGTATGTCTTCAGATATATGGCACTTGGGAATATGCCTTAATATTGGAAACATATCTCAGCGTTTCAGTTGGAAGAATAAAGGAATATATTCCAAGTAAGACGACACCGCTAGCATCAGCCGAATGCAGGAAGCGATCAAAGACATGAGCTATTTCTTGATTTGATAAGTTGTTGATTTTGTAAGCACGTCAAAGTTTATCACCGGAAAAGGTGTACAAGCATTGCCAGGAGTTCAGTGGGGATATGGTGCTTATATATTCTAGCTTCTATGGATGTCAGGATGCAGGCGAGTTGAGTTGGGGAGGTTTACAGGCCGAGAATTTTTTGGTTCAGAGAGGGGAGTCGTGTTAAATTTGTTTGTTGTCTTACGCTGTCTGTTACAATCAAACACCGCTGTGTCGAAGTTGAAGGGACTTACGTAAATTCTTCGTATCATCCGAGGTTCCACCACAAAATGATGACTTAAGCAGAAATACGTAGGACTCAGCTTTTACTTCGAGTCCTACGTAAGTTGGACACAATCGCCAAATGATGACTTAAGCAGAAATGCGTAGGACTCAGCTTTTACTTCGAGACAAAGGAGTTCGAGACAAGGGAGTTTTACTGTATGCTCCAGTGTTGTGGTGATGTCACGAGTCCAGCCTAGTCCAGTGGTTGATATTATGACCACCGTCCAGATTGGATGGCACGCCGTAACCCTTGTCACTGGCCACCTAGTCTATTCAGTCGGCACGAGAAGATACGGGTTACAACTGGTCTTCAGGATCCCATGCTTGTCGTAAAAGGCGATTAACGGGATCGGGTGGTCAGGCTCGCTGACTTGGTTGAAACGTGTCATCGTATCCCCATAGCGCAGATTGATACTCATGCTGTTGATCACTGGATTGTCTGGTCCAGACTCGATTATTTACCGCCATACAGCTGGAACATTGCTGATTGTGGCGTTAAAGAACAAACAAACAAAACAAATAATTCAATAGCGTCTTACGTTTGTAGTCCTTTCCTAAACTGTGTTTTATCGGGGTAGCAGGGTTGGGAGCGTTGTTTAATGCATAAAGGGAAGGATACATGATTTTAAAAATAAAATAAACATTTTAAAATCATCTTGCCCCTCCTTTCGAAAAATGGAAAAATGCTTTTTCAAAAGCGACTGTGACCGGTTCTCCACCAAGAATATGGCAGAGTAATATTCGTGGCTGAGACTGCAGTCAGTTTGGTGTATACAGATAGGGTATACATAGGCAATACAAGGGGAATACAGCTGTTATACATGTGTATATAGTAGGTATGTGTATACAGATGGGGTGTACATCGGCAATACAAGGGGAATACAGCTGTTATACATGTGTATACAGATAGGGTATACATAGGCAATACAAGGGGAATACAGCTGTTATACATGTGTATATAGTTGGTATGTGTATACAGATGGGGTGTACATAGGCAATACCTGGGGAATACAGCTGTTATACATGTGTATATAGTTGGTATGTGTATACAGATGGGGTATACATAGGCAATACAAGGGGAATACAGCTGTTATACATGTGTATATAGTTGGTATGTGTATACAGATGGGGTGTACATAGGCAATACAAGGGGAATACAGCTGTTATACATGTGTATATAGTTGGTATGTGTATACAGATGGGGTGTACATAGGCAATACCTGAGGAATATAGTTGTTATACATGTGTATATATGCAAATTTGACGTCTTTACTGACAAAGTTGTCTTCTGTTGTTTGTGATATGTAAGTGATATGATGTTGTTTTCTTACCCCTGGAAAAAAGTTTGACGAAAGCGTAACTCATGAAGATAAGCCGCCCCCTCCTACACACTGTTTTTTTCATCCTCAAAATTCGGCTTATAGACAATAATATACGGTAAGCCTGGATGACAGAAATCCAGATATCCGGATGTTCAGTTATCCGGACGAAGGTGGTGTTGTCGGTTGTGTGTACAGCTGGGTACTGGAACATACAGCTGATATACAGGTATGGTGTGGTGGAGCAGCTGGATGAAGCATCGAACCCGGATTATTTCACACTGCAGAGTTGTTTGTACATTCAGTTTTACATCCATCATCTCTACGTGTCTTTTACTCTGTTTTCAGACCACCGATCAAGGTCACTGAGGAACAGAACAGCCCATCAGCGCCCAAACACAACAGACGTTTAACAGTTTGAAGAGGCAATTCCCTAAACATAAGTCACCGGTATATGGCATCTTATGACAAACCGACGTATCTGCGAGACAGTATCTAAAACAAACGTATCTTTATGAGACAAGTTCGACCTAACCATTCGTCATAATCCCGAGTGTAGGGGACCTTTCGGGCGTTCAACGCTGCTGGAACATATCATTCATTCCCGTCCGTGCAGCGACGGTGAATGAAGCAGGCTACTCCCACTAGCGCTCAGTCAGCGGACTTATGAAGCATGGCCGCTTCCGATCCACGAGTGACATCTATAGTATCAACGACCCTACTTACACTACTGCTCTCAAAGAATTCTGAAGTAAAATCAAAGACGGTTCTAGCGAACGTCCAATTTTTTTCACCCGGAAAATTTGATTGGTTTGATAGCTTGAACACATGTTTTCGTTTCAAATCTTTGAGGCTCTTTAAATATGTGGTGTTGACACTATAAATAAGTCGAACGACTAATTAGGATGCCAGATTGGCACCTAGCCCCATTTCCCACGATTATTTCAAGGTTTCATTACAAAATTCAAAACGCAAGGATTTTTTTGTCGCCGTTTTGTATACGTGTTTGCAAAAACCGCTCCCGCGAATAGAGCTTGAGTGTATAGTCAAGCCGGCTGGTAGGCCGCGTTGTCGACGGGCCATGCTTACAGTTACCGAGCTCAGTGAAGTAGTCAGCCTACAGGCGGAACGCGGGTAGCCTTCCAGATGCTTGCGATGTCGCTCCTCGCCACCTCCATGGCATGTGTAACGGTACAGCTACAGTGACCACTTCTTACACTAGCAGCATGGCCAGACCAACTCTGGCTCATGTCATACACGTGGCCAGTGCCCTGGTGTTTTTGACAGGGATGACATCGCTGTTGATAAGTTTTGGACAAATGAGATCAAAGGAGGGACCAGGCAGTGCTAATGCAAGGCGTCGCGTGCCTAGATCATTGGAAAGGCTTCACCCTGACGACGTCGAAATGATCTACATGCAAGGAATATTCTCGTCTCTGATGAATGCTACCATACAGAGGAGCGACGACGATGCCTTGATGCATTTGCTGCCGGCGTTGGAAAAATTTGAAAATGTCATTGTTGAAGAATCTCGAAAAATTAGGACTGCACTGAAAGACCATGACAACAGGATAAACTATTTAGAAGCTTTTGTTGCTAGGCAAACAGTTGAAGATGTTCAAAATACCCAGGAAATCCACCCAAACAAAGTGGCTACAGGCACGGCTAGGATAAAGGTTGTGTCAAAGGGCAAGGACAGGAACGAGGTATTGAAAGAAGAAAGAAAACCCAAGAAAAAGGGTAAAGAGTTTAAAGATACTTCAAAGAGTTTTTCTGTGGATGTGGAGATTGTCAAAAATGAAACTCTGGTTGTAAATGTGGTGAAAAACGACACGGTTGTCATTGACGATGTAAAAAGTGATGCATTGTTGAAAAATGATACATTGTTGAAAAGTGACGGCCTGTTGAAAACGGATACTGTTTTAAAAAATGATTCGGTGTTGAAAACGGATACAGTGTTGATAAAGGATACACTGTTGGAAAATGACACATTGTTGGAAACGGATATTTCATGGAAAAATGATACTGTGTTGAAAATTGATACTTTGTTTGGGAATGATACTATGTTGAAAAATGAGACGGACGAGGATATTGTGTTGAACAGTGTAACACCTTCAGCGAATCTTACAGATATTTCAGTGGTTGTGAATGAAACAGAAGCGGGTTTTTGGGACAACACGCCGGGTAAGGGAAATAACTCTATCGACACAACGAATGCAACCGTTTCGACACATGAGCCAGATAATGACATGGAAAATGTCACAAGCGTCCCCACGCCCCGGACCTCCCCAGACGAAATTAACGCTATTACCATGCCAGAAACAACAATAACAACAATCGCAGCTACAACAACAACACTCATGCCGGCGAGGACAGAAAAAGTTACCATGACAACTGCACAAACAGTGCCGTCGACTACCACGCCAACAATGGGCGTACTATCACTAGAGAGGATTGTGTCGGATCTTCAAAAGAAAGTCGACCGACTGGAAAAATCGAGGTCAGGTGTAAGGTCAGGAAACAATAATTATAAGAAAAAGTTGAAAAGCATTGAGAAAAATGTGTCAACAATGAAACGTAAATATAGGAAGATGCGCAATCGCATTAACTCGCAAAACGGTAAAATAGCCGGTTTAGAGATATTGCAAAGTGTAGCGTATAGCGATATGCCTATGAACGTTATGGCTGAATATGAAGCCAAAAAAGCCATGATTATGCGTCTTGATAAGATGGAGAGACGCTTGAGTAACTACAGGGACATGGTGATCAGGAACAGACACGAGATACGGGATCTCAATGGATTAACGTCCAAACATGAACACTATGTGAGTGAGCTGCAGTCGGGGTCGGACCGGTTTGAACATAAGACCAGAGAAATGATATCCAACATGCATGGCTTAGAACACAGTATGGGAAACCTATTCAATTCATTGAACGGTTACATGAGCGACATTCGCTGGGAGATCCGTGTTATGCTTGACAGAGTGTGCGGAGATAACCATCTTCATTGCTGATATATCTTACATACATGTATTTATTAATTTGTGCATTCGCGGGGGTGTGTCGTTCATCTCGTGCCACATCCTTACCTCTGTAAAGTGCCACGCTGGTCAGACCTAAATGTGTATACAATGGTCATGCGTGGAAATAATTGTGTTCAGTACAAGCACGGAATTCATATTCTCTGGAAGAAAAGCGTGTGTTGTGTATATGCCTTTATAAAATACGAGTGGTGCTAGCTTTGGTCAAAAATACCAGAGGATGGCTTCAATTATGGCCATATCAGATGCCCTTTTCTCTTTGGGGCACATAGAACAGGAAGAGAATGTGCTTATGATAACAGTTTAACACATGTCGATATGCCGAGGCCAAGGGTCAATCCTGTCACATTGTTGCTACTGTGTGGCACAAATTGTGGAAGGTATGTGTGTTCGTCGCCATACTGGCGACATATTGTGACGTACACTATGACGTCAGTAGATGACGTATATATGACGTCACTGAGTGACGTGGCGTGTATGTATGAATGTGTCATTCGGATGGGTCCACATCGTAGTATATAGATTGTGTACGTCTCCTTGCCAATACGGATTGTGTACGTGTGTCCTCTCGAATACGGATTGTGTACGTCTGTCCCAGTGAATATTGATCTGCAATGCAATGCTGACACCTATTTATAGCGCGCATACCACAAACAGTTCCATGATCTGTACCATCGCCAAAACATTGTCAGGAAAATTAAACCGGAAGTTCCGTGCAGGATGTTCTGATGGCTGCGGGCAATGCTTTAATAGAACAGTTGACATAGCTTCAACTCGGAATCAAATACCTCGGGAACAGCAAGACTGAGAATGCAAGAAACGTGTTGTTCATTTTCACACACTATACAGACTTACTGTAGCGGTAGAGCGGGACGGTGACAGCTAGTGTTTGCAGGTCCTGGTTTTAAATGCACGAATTGTTGTACAGGTCAGGCGACCAAGGTACATTGAGGTATGCCAGTCAACCAGACACAAATAAGCACATGTGGTTTCATTAATGCTATTTTCTCAGCATTGATGCAAATTGCCTGAGGTAAAAGCAAATAGGTTCTCAATAATGTTTTATGAATGTCCAAATCGGTTCAATCTTGATTTGACCCGCTGCGTTCAGCAAAGTAAGCACAGTGACAGCTGCAAGTTGAATTTGGTTCTAATTCGCTAGAGGAAAAGCTGAATGTATGTTATTATGTATCCTTTTCTAAGTGTGTTAGTTTTCCAGATGTCGGGACGTGTAACTATTTGTGAATGAAGAAGTTTTCTCATCAAGGAAGTATTAAGATATAGCATTACTTGGAGTTAGCTCAAGCGAGGCGTGGAGGCGGTAGTCTCTAAACTGAGGCTTTCTAAAAAAAATACAGCTTTTCAAATGGAGTCATCCACCCGGAAACGCTTAGGTACAGGTCTGGTATACGGAATTTTGGAGGTACCATACCCACTCCAGAAATTCATCTCGTTCCGCTTCAACGCCCACGCCGGGAGTAAAAAGGAATGTCCTGATTTCTGCTGCACCTCCACAATGGACTTTAACCTTTACAAGCCTCTTTTCCATCAGCTCGTCAACCAACCGTTGTCCAGAACGAGGCTACAAGGCAAGTCTGTTTTTCTACTTAAACCTCTTTTTTATTGCTTGTGAATAACTCCTTTTTAGTGCAAATGAAGGGTTTACCATCCTTTGCATGGACCAAACTGGACACGTTTTGTTCCAGTGTGACCCAAAAAGGTATTCGGTAACGTCATGTGACGTCGCCGGCTGAACGACTTACTCAGCATTGGATTTTGCCGATTAAGCACAATATTGCTGCAGTTCTGCCCTTGCTTGTATCTACATATCTCACAATATGTTGACCTCGTTTCAGAGAGCTATTTCCCATTAGAGAAATTCTTTCTTTTAGGGTTAATAAACCTGTTTGCTTTACTTATCGTAAATGACCTGAAAATTGAGAATGTTATTCTCCGCAACGGGACAATAATCGCACGAGATGCCATTGTTTTATGACATGTTTTGTTTCACACACATATATTACATATCATCAGGAATCAGCTATCACGTTGCGCAATGGTAGGGGGAATAATGGGTGGCACATGAAGGTACATTAAGTGGTACATAAAGGTACATAAAGGTACAGAAAGTGGTACATAACGGTGTATAAAGTGGTACATAAAGGTACATAAAGTGTTACATGAAGGTACTAAAAGTGGTACATAAAGATACATAAAGATTTTAGCCTGAAACAGGGTCGCTATGTGGTTATTATTAGAACACTTCAGAGGATGGAATGTCATCTTGTATATTGAGGTTGCTCTTGCTTCTGTTTTTAGAAGAAGCTTCGTTTTTTAAGAAGCACCAAACTTGTCACCGATTTGCCTCAGTGCCAGTCTAGAAATTCGATAAGACATGTCCTTTAAGAAGTTGTTTATACAGTCAGGCTTTGGAAGAGTTACAACCGAGGCTCTCAAAGTATTGCTGAACTGTGCTGCAGTGAGGCGAACAACCGGGAAAAGGCAATTTGGACATTAACGCCAGCATTTCAATTGTGCAGGCAGAGGGACCCTGCAGTGTTTATTGTTTACACGATTCATCTGTCTAGCCGAAGCAGCGCAGATAAGCTATGTAGACCTGGTGCTGAAAAAAATATTATTGTAGGCTTTCAAATGCAGGAGCATTGTGTATGTCATGTCGACGATGGTGTAAGGTTACTAAGCCTCGTAATGCAGTTGTTGCCGTTCCTGTGCATTAATGTCAAAGTAACCCGGGGACCGGTATGATATATGGATGTGAATAGGTAGTATTTTTAAGTTACGCTGATGTGACGTATGTCTGTAAATACGTTTTACTTTTAATCTCTTCAAATATGACGTATGTCTATGACCAGATTGTACATTAACGCTCGTCAAATATGACGTACATGGTACAATTAGTCTCCTAAAATACAACGTATGTCTGTGACTAGATGGTAGATTAACGCTCGTCATATATGACGTACATGGTACAATTAGTCTCCTAAAATACAACGTACGTCTGTGACTAGATAGTAGATTAACGCTCGTCAGATATGACGTACATGGTACATTTAATCTCCTCAAATAGGACGTACGTCTGTGACTAGATAGTAGATATCTCGTCAGACTAGATGGTAGATTAACGCTCGTCAGATATGACGTACATGGTACATTTAATACATTTAATCTCGTCAGATATGACGTACATGGTACGTACGTCTGTGACTAGATAGTAGATTAACGCTCGTCAGATATGACGTACATGGTACATTTAATCTCCTCAAATAGGACGTACGTCTGTGACATAGTAGATTTAATCTCGTCAGATATGACGTACAACATAGTTTAACATGTATGTCATGGTACATTTAATCTCCTCAAATAGACGTACGTCTGTGACTAGATAGTAGATTAACGCTCGTCAGATATGACGTACATGGTACATTTAATCTCCTCAAAAAGGACGTACGTCTGTGACTAGATAGTAGATTAACGCTCGTCAGATATGACGTACATGGTACATTTAATCTCGTCAGATATGACGTACGTCTGTGACTAGATAGTAGATTAACGCTCGTCAGATATGTCGTACATGGTTCATTTAATCTCCTCAAATAGGACGTACGTCTGTGACTAGATAGTAGATTAACGCTCGTCAGATATGACGTACATGGTACATTTAATCTCCTCAAATAGGACGTACGTAGATAGTAGATTAACGTCTCAGATATGATTACATTTAATCTCGATAGTACGTCTGTGATAGATAGTAGATTAACGCTCGTCAGATATGTCGTACATGGTACATTTAATCTCCTCAAATAGGTCGTACGTCTGTGACTAGATAGTAGATTAACGCTCGTCAGATATGACGTATATCTGTGAATAGATGTTAAATAATACTTCTTTAGATATGATACATGTTAGTGAATAGATGGCACGTGACTAAATGGTAGATTGAAGTAGGTCATAATGACATGTCTTTGAATAAGTGGTACATCAGATAGGATGCATGTCTGTGAATACATGGTACACTAAGTTCTCAGGATAGATATGACGTGTGTCTGTGAATATGGTACATTTAGTTCTTCAGATATGACGTGTGTTTGTGAATATATGGTATATAAAGTTCTTAAAATATGAAGGATGTCTGTGAATACATGGTACATTAATTTCTTAAGATATGACGTGTGTCTGTGAATAAATGTGGAATCCAACGTCGTCAGATATGACGTAAATCCGTGTGTAGATTCTATATCAAAGCTCGACAGATATGAGGCATGTGAATACATGATAGAATAAAGCATTTTCGATGTGACGTATGTCTGTGAATACATGGTAAAATAAAGCACCTTAGATGTGATGTATGTCTGTGAATACATGATAAAATAAAGCACCTTCGATGTGACGTATGTTTGTGAATGCATGATAAAATAAAGCACCTTAAATGTGACGAATGTCTGTGAATACATGATAAAATGAAGCATTTTTGATGTGACGTATGTCTGTTAATACATGGTAAAATAAAGCACCTTAAATGTGACGTATGTCTGTGAATACATGATAAAATAAAGCACTTTCGATGTGATGTATGTCTGTGAATACATGGTAATATAAAGCACCTTAGATGTGATGTATGTCTGTGAATACATGTTAAGATAAAGCACCTTAATTGTTACGAATGTCTGTGAATACATGATAAATGAAACCCTTAGATGTGACGTATGTCTTTGAATACATCATAAAATAAAACACCTTAGATTTGACGTATGTCTGTGAATCCATGATAAAATAAAGCACCTTCGATGTGACGTATGTCTGTGAATACATGATAAATAAAGCACCTTAGATGTGATGTATGTCTGTGAATGCATGATAAAATGAAACCCCTTAGATGTGACGTATGTCTGTGAATACATGGTGAAATAAAACACCTTAGATGTGTCGTATGTCTGTTAATACATGAGGGGCGGTGGGGTAGTCTAGTGGTTAAAGCGTTGGCTCGTCACGCCGAAGACCAGGTTCGAATCCCACATGGGTACAACGTGTAAAGCCCATTTCTTGTGTCCCCGCCGTGATGTTGCTGGAATATTGCTAAAAGCGGCGTAAAGCCAAACTCAGTCAGTCAGTTAATACATGATAAACTCAAACACTTTCGATGTGACGTATGTCTGTGAATATATGATAAAATAGCACCTTAGATGTGACGTATGTCTGTGAATACATGATAAATAAAACACCTTAGATGTGAATATATGATAAAATATAGCACTTTCGTTGTGACGTATGTCTGTGAATACATGATAAAATAAAACACCTTAGATGTGACGTATGTCTGTGAATACATGATAAATAAACCACCTTAGATGTGACGTATCTCCGGGATAAGCTGGTAGATTGAAGCACCTCATTTACCTGCACTTTACACACACCAGGTGATGTCATGGGTACCTTTATTTTGTTTACTCACAACAGCTGATGAATTGGTTACTTTCACTTTGTTTATGTACACAAGTGATGTTATGGGTGCATCCAGTTTGTTTACACACACAAGTGATGTTATGGGTACCTCTATTGTGCTTACACACACCAGGTGATGGACAGAACGTGAAGGATTGAGATCATATGGTGTTGCTTGGATTTATATTTGTATGCGTAGCAGCCAAAATGTTTGGAAAACCTCCATCACATCAGCAAGTATATCAAGGAGATGTACTTTCTGGCCCATTTATAACGCCTGTCGACACAGTATAATTATCTGGCCACGACTCCATCACGGGACATGTTTGGTAACATTTCAAATACGTTCAGTCGTTCACCTCTCGTGCATCGACTGGAAAACATGGGCGATGTTGGCCGAATAGAAGGACTGAAAGGCGTGCATGTTTTCATACATTGCTAAAGTGCAGCCGGCTCATCAGCGTTGCACTTACCACGAGCAGCACGAGCAGCACGTGCCGAACTGTCTAGACATGATGACAGTAACAAGCGAGAAAATCGTGCGAGTGCACAGACGCATATACACAACAAGAAACCATCATCTCGTGTCGAGCAACAACACTCGCGTCTTGTCTGTAATCTTCTTTCTGTGTGGAAGACGTTTGGAGAAAGCTGTAAATATGTGCCTAACATAAACACGTAGACACCGACTGCCACTTTTACATACAGGGATGATAATGTGCAGTGCAATGCGGGGAATGCCTTGCAAGATAAGGCAAAATACTTAGTGCTGAAATTGCAAGATTTTATCTGACAAGTTTAATACTTGTAACACGGGTCCAATAAGTCGGATTGTGGCGCAAAAGCTATGGTAATTGAACAGTCGTCAGTTCACTGGGTACAAACGTCTTTGGAATGATTTTGACAAATTGTCTTCAGTCTCTGTGTCATTACAACACGAAGACGAATTTCTCATTTCCGCACTTAACTATTCATTTATCATTAATGAATAACTTCAAGATAAGCCGATCTAGGTTTTCTCACTTAGTTTTCTTACATATATATTTCTTTTTATTCACTTACTGACAATGGAATGGCGTTTATATGTGCTGAAGATGGATCGGTTTCTCACAGATTTTAAACAAAATAGGATTATTTCAGTATGCTGGTGGTGCTGGTGTTTGGAGGGCGGGATATTTTCTTGAGGTGCCAACAGGAATTTGTGTACCCATGTGCTTATGGTTTTTGGCCGATGACCTTAGCATTAAACTTGATGTGACTTGATTCTATTTGACATTACAGAAATTTTAGAGGAAAAACCTGGTCAAACTGGCTATCCTTGGTTAGAACTGATTGCTAAATGGATCGCGTCGTCTGTCTCAGTGGTTGATAGACGATCGTTCCTTACAATGTTGATCACTGGATTGCCCGCTTCTGACTCGAGTACTTACAGGCCAAAGTCATTCTGCTGAAATATTACTGCTTGCATTGTTAAGCAACAAATAAGTGAAAGGGGAAACATCAGGTGTAACTCTCTGTAATACCAATTCTAGAACTGACACGACACCAACGTACACCTCTTTGGATTCCAGGATTGGTTTTCCAAGTCGATACTGTAATATACATTTTCATGTTTTAGTCGCAAACAGGGATTGCAAAGGCAGGGGCCATGGGCCATTTTGCACATTAGAATAAAAAATGGCCCATTACAATTTTGAAGTTTCCTATTGATACAAGGGCAGTGGCCCATTCTAAATTCAGAAAATGGCTAATAATCCTGAAAATGTCCCATTGTCAAAGGTCTGTATCCCAATCCCTGCTCAAATATAATATATTTCCCAGGCCGCACTCACACAAGTACGCACGCACGCACACATTGCAATAAAGTCAACATTAGACCCAATTTCACCTGGCCTATCAACATATTCATATGATCCGTTACTTTTGCCTATGAGTATATTTATTGCCAGGGCGATCCTTTGCAACTTAACCCGGTATGAGTTCCGACTATGCAGTGTAACTGTACCCTATTAATGTTCCGGTTCCGGTTTAGAATAGGCCTCCAGCAACCTGCGCATGTCTGTGAGTTGCGAGTCATCGTACCCCAACAGCGAGTGTGTTACCAGTCCAGACTATTATTTACAGCCGGTCGTCAATTACCTTAAATATGACTTCAGCGTTAAACAAACAAACAAAATCATAGCTCATCTCAACGCGTAATCCCACCCCTAAACGTTAATGAACTCAAAACGGGGTTATTGCGCGAATAAACAAACAGGGGTGCCCCTTGACATGGAACGCGTTTGTTCCTATCTACCCCCCGAGGCTCAGCAGCGTTAGGCATCAACCAGATAATGATGACTCAGCAGGATATCCACATCATAATAACCTTTGCATTTAGACTACGCGTGCCTAAGCAGAATGTACTTATTGCACACATATATGAGTCCCTGTGAAGACTTGTTTCCAAACACGTTACTGGGTGTTTAATGTAAGTAGACAGGTCACCCCGTGATGCTGCTGTTGCTGTGGAGCGGATAGTGTTGCTGCCGTCTCTGCAGCTGTTGACAGACGGCAAGCTGTGCAAACACGCGCAGATCACCTTTCAGGAGGGGTTATGAACCCATGCACCCCCATCCCACCTACGCTGTGTGCCGTTTCCTGCTTCCTAGTATAGCAAGCGATAACTGTAGCTTACCTGGAGCAGTCGAGCGTGAACATTGCATCAGTCAGTCATAACGCAGAGCTTAAACTCGTCAGTCATTCCCTGCTTCAAAGTAATATGTGGCTTAGTCGGTGTTTGAGGGTCTTAAGGAATATGTTACGTTTTTCATGACCTTGAACATGTGGTATTCATATGAGATTTTATTTTCACAAGAGATCACTATCGTTCGTGAATTTATGAGTCTTTCTTTTTACAAAAAAATGTACATACACATATGTTTAAAAATAGGAATACTACCCCGAACACTTTTTAAATATATTCAAATGACTCATAAGGACATGGGGATATGACTGAACCCCATATTTTACAGAAAAATACTGTTCATAAAAAATGATAATAAAATATAATGAAAAGGATCTCAGAGACATTCTCCAGTTTCAGTCTGAAACTATGGAAATCTATACTTGCCACACATTCTAGACTTGCATGAGATTTCTTGGATATATTTGTTTCAGAGTCTGTATGGCAGACTAGGGTCAGTTGTGCATCGTTCGTTACGACAATGATCCCTTGTGCTGTCAAAGTACCCTTGCTTTCAGGTTTTGGCAGAGTAGAAGACGTTTTATGATATGCGCCACTTTGGGCTGTCTTCCCATAACTGCTACAAGAGAACCATTGATCAAAGCAGCGTGTAACACATCGGTTCCAAGGTTGTACTGAATAATTGGATGGATTTATAGTTATGTACATGGATGTATAGCATATGTAAACACTCTGTTGTGTCGAAGTAACAACCTCGTCCCTATGTCTTCCTTCTTTAGTTATGGCCTTGCAGCTTTGTGGTAGTTCGGATTACTTGAAGTGTTTGCGCATGTCTCTTCAACTTCGACACAACGGTAACTGGCTGAAATTATATCCCTTTAATTGGCAAGTCTACATACGCTGACAGTTCTGAGGACGCTGGGCTTTTATAGGGACAACCTGTTCTTTTATATCACGAAGATGTAATGGTTTATATTCACAATTTCTGCCTTAGAGGCTTGTGCACTTCTGATGTAGAGATTGAGTCCATCGTGAAAAAGCAACACATTCTTAATGTGTTAAGACTCGTGATTTTGGGTTACCATATCAGATCCACCCATTTATGAACCTCCTTGTTCTTTTTGTCACTAAACTAGGTTTGACTGCCAAGACCTGTTAAAGTCAACTCACTGACTACATCCACAGTGACCGTGTATGCAATGCTGTATCATATATTTGACGTTGAAAGAGGAAATGTACACCGATGGCAAGAACCAGTGAACTTATGTTGTTCTTATACTGCCGGGCGTTTACAGATGACATATATGATAAGCTTGCATGCTTCAATGACGGCATAGCGGCTGGAATATTTCTGTAGGTTCACTGGCTGCAGGAAGAGTGTGTGTAGTGTGTGTATCTCTACTTGTTCGCGAGTGACGGGTGAGCAATATCACGGCGGGGGACACTGGAAATGGGCTTCACACATTGTACCCATGTGGGGAATCGAACCCGGGTCTTCGGCGTGACGAGCGAACCACTAGGCTACCCCACTGCCCACCTTGTTCTCGAAGTTGAATTGTTGGGTGTGTTTGTGTTTCACGCCGTTGAACATTATTGAGGGTGGGAGGCCCAACTTAACATCTCCGACGTTTACCACCATGAACCCGGATATGGTGCCCACAAACCTGGAAACATAATCAGGAAAACCGGGATTCGAACCCACGTTTATAGGTTTCTGGCGTGCCCAGGGGACTCAACAAAGCGACTCGCCTCAGACCACTGGGCTCCCAGCTTCCAGTGAGTCTTGATTCAATGTTATCTTACCTACTTCTTGATGTAGATTCCCAAGTGCTCTTCTTAGAACAAACACATAGTTGTAGTCAAGGGTCCTTGTGGTGTTTTACTGCTGTACTACTTGTACGGGGAATGAGCAGCGCGGGCAAAAACCAGTTTTATTGAGGGGAAAGAGAGCATATACGTTGTAAACGCTGTTCGTTGTTTGAACTGTGGGACGTCAGCCTTTACTGTGATGTGCAGTTAGATACTCCACTTGTGTGCCAGGAAGAAGTTCTGAAGGGTTCGTGACGTTCTCATAATGTATTCCGTGGCTAGTTGTACATGTGATCATATACTCAGTAACTGCATTGCCAGTTGTACATGTGATCATTGCCAGTTGTACATGTGATCATTGCCAGTTGTACATGTGATCATATATTGCATTGTCAGTTGTACATGTGATCATATATTGCATTGTCAGTTGTACATGTGATCATTGCCAGTTGTACATGTGATCATATATTGCATTGCCAGTTGTACATATGACCATTGCCAGTTGTACATGTGATCATTGCCAGTTGTACATGTGATCATATATTGCATTGCCAGTTGTACATGTGATCATTGCTAGTTGTACATGTGATCATATATTGCATTGCCAGTTGTACATGTGATCATTGCCAGTTGTACATGTGATCATTGCCAGTTGTACATGTGATCATTGCCAGTTGTACATGTGATCATATACTCCATGGCAAGTCAAGAGATCATCTACTATCCTATGCAATGATGTACTCAGTGGCAAGTTGTCCATGGTCAAAATGGTTATCCGCCCATGGGATATTTAAATTATATTCCTCTTGGTTATCTGTCAGCTTAATATTTAGATTTTTTTCCTCTCGGTTATCTATCCATGGCATATTTAGATTATATCCCTTTACAAAATGGTTATCAATCCATGGCATATTTAGATTATATCCCTCTAGGTTATCTATCCATGGCATATTTAGATTATATCCCTCTAGGTTATCTATCCATGGCATATTTAGATTATATCCCTTTAGGTTATCTATCCATGGCATATTTAGATTATATTCCTTAAGGTTATCCGTACATGTGAAAATTTGATTATATTCATCTAAGTTATCTGTCCATGGGATTTTTCAGTTATATTCCACTAGGTTATCCGTCCATGAGGTATTCATGTTATATTCCTCTAAGTTATCTGTCCTAGGTTATCTGATGTCAGAGTATAACATAGAAAAATATGGAAATATATTCTGTCTGTCGTTTGTCCAATTTTGAAAGTTCTTCTTCCCTAAACCGACTTAAGGTGAATACCTAGTATTCAGTACGACGATATTTAGCTGTTCCATATGCAAAATGACACTCATGGGCGTTGATTTAAAAGGTGAAGTAAACAATGTTACGCCTTTTATGTACATGTGTTATTGGTTACAATTTGTATCAAGAGTAGATTGTGAAGTAGAAGCTGGTAGATAATTCTTCATCACTGAACAAGCTGATGTTACGAAGGTAATTCCAATCCCATTAAGTCATTTTCAATTTGAAACTTTCTTTAAAGGCAACTCGTGGTATGTTGGGGCGTAACGATTCAAATAAGTATCGATTCATTCTGCTGTCCATACTACAATATATCGATTAAGATCAGGGGCGGTGGGGTAGCCTATTGGTTAAAGCGTTCGCACATCACGCCGAAGACCCGGGTTCGATTCCCCTCATGGGTACAATGTGTGAATCCCATTTCTGGTGTCCCCCGCCGTGATATTGCTGGAATATTGCTAAAAGCGGCGTAAAACCATACTCACCCACACTCGATTAAGATCTGTTGTGTAGCGATACCGTGAATCATTGATTGATTGGGTGAGTTTAGTTTTACGCCGCTATATGGCAGCGATCTGTAAATAATCGAGTCTGCACCATACAATCCAGTGATCAACAGCATGAGCATCGATCTACGCAAATGAGATGTGCCAAGTCAGCGAGCCTGACCACACGATCCCGTTAGTCGTCTTTTACGATAAGCATAGGTTACTGAAAACACGGATCTTCACGGGTTCATTCACTGATAATCTCATCAGACGCTGTGAAGTATGCTGCTAAACAGCTTCTAGAAGTACTTGTAAAGCTGTTCCTTTTCGCAATACCTCATGTCATCACTGCTTTTGGTGATCCTGTGATATTATTTTTCATTGTACTTTTACGTCCCAAAAATAGAATCTGTTTCAGCAAATAATCCATACGTTTATGTTTTATCTAAACAAATGTTGCGATATGAGTTATACGTCCATTCAGGACACGTCAATCCTCCTGTCACAACGTTGTCCGATCTGCATTACTACAACCACCCCCGTGAATCTGGTTTAACAATTGCATGGCAGAACTAGTAGCAGAGACAGACTATGAATCATTGAGGAAACCTGGGCCATGCCAATGTAAATAGTTCTGTACAAACTACTGCAGTGCTGTTGAAGTCGTCTCTAGTTGTAAGTGTATTAAATCAACAGTAACACTCTTCTCACCATTGCACAACATATGTAACTTACTTCATCAACAACCGAGATTTGTCAGAGAGCCAGTGATGATTTTGGCAGATTATACGGTTTACAACTGCGAGGTCCTTGGTGTAGTGGATTCAGCGTCTGTCGCCGGCCGCGAGATACCAGAAGACGTTACATGACATAGCATTTACCCAGTCTAGCACATAGTAACACACGGACGCACGCACACACACACGATTCAATATCGTTAGCTCAAATCATCAAAATAATTGCACAGCTAGTCGTTGGTATCGTTGTATCATTCAACATGACTATGCACATGCTTTCATGTCGGAATTGTGATCCAGTTCCCGAAACAGCCATTAATGTCATGCCCTGGTCAGCTCTCTTTCCTGTCCTTTCCTCAACTGACGACGTCTGAGACGTCTAACAGACTACAGTAACACTCAAACCACCAGGTTCCCGACCCACAAAGAGTTCGTAGCACTACGACATTCGTAAGCCTATGGTGAACTGTAGAGTTAAGACAGATCGTAACGTTACGAACGCTTTGTGGATCGGGACCCTTGGTGACGTTGTACAAATCGATCTTAGCACTAAGGTGACCGTAAATCCCATACCTTAACACAGACTTAAGGTAGTCTTAGCACTAAGGTGACCGTAACTCCCATACCTTAACACAGACTTAAGGTAGTCTTAGCGCTAAGGTGACCGTAACTCCCATACCTTAACATAGACTTAAGGTAGTCTTAGCGCTAAGGTGACCGTATCTCCCATACCTTAACACAGACTTAAGGTAGTCTTAGCGCTAAGGTGACCGTAACTCCCATACCTTAACACAGACTTAAGGTAGTCTTAGCGCTAAGGTGACCGTATCTCCCATACCTTAACATAGACTTAAGGTAGTCTTAGCGCTAAGGTGACCGTATCTCCCATACCTTAACACAGACTTAAGGTAGTCTTAGCGCTAAGGTGACCGTATCTCCCATACCTTAACACAGACTTAAGGTAGTCTTAGCGCTAAGGTGAACGTAACTCCCATACCTTAACATAGACTTAAGGTAGTCTTAGCGCTAAGGTGACCGTAACTCCCATACCTTAACATAGACTTAAGGTAGTCCTATCGCTAAGGTGACCGTATCTCCCGAAACCTTAACACAGACTTAAGGTAGTCTTAGCGCTAAGGTGAACGTATCTCCCATACCTTAACATAGACTTAAGGTAGTCTTATCGCTAAGGTGACCGTATCTCCCATACCTTAACATAGACTTAAGGTAGTCTTAGCGCTAAGGTGACCGTAACTCCCATACCTTAACACAGACTTAAGGTAGTCTTAGCGCTAAGGTGACCGTAACTCCCATACCTTAACATAGACTTAAGGTAGTCCTATCGCTAAGGTGACCGTATCTCCGAAACCTTAACACAGACTTAAGGTAGTCTTAGCGCTAAGGTGAACTTAACTCCCATACCTTAACACAGACTTAAGGTAGTCTTAGCGCTAAGGTGACCGTAACTCCCATACCTTAACACAGACTTAAGGTAGTCTTAGCGCTAAGGTGACCGTAACTCCCATACCTTAACACAGACTTAAGGTAGTCTTAGCGCTAAGGTGACCGTAACTCCCATACCTTAACATAGACTTAAGGTAGTCTTAGCGCTAAGGTGACCGTAACTCCCATACCTTAACATAGACTTAAGGTAGTTATAGCGTTAGGGTTGTTTTGTACAACAGCATTCTGGCTAGCTATTCTCGAAACATTCGTAGCCCGAACTACAAACCACATTCTTTCCTGGGAACCTACGATCAAAGTTAAGAATTCTTAGGGCTACGAACGTTTCGAGAATAAAAACCCTGGTATCATAAAAAAAGCATCCACATTAAGCGACAGAGTATCCATATTCCATCACAATCGATGAAACATACCTCGTGACCATACTAATATATATATTTGTTGAAACGATAGTTTGCGTTAATAGGGTTCGCGTTGGAGGAGTGATCGTAGGTTTAAGGGTTCAACTACCTACGAGTCGTATTGTTCGAATTAATCTGTCAGCACGACGAATGTTTCCAACAGCTCGGGTGATAAGTTCTCCATCATGAGCACCTGGTGTCCCGTCCGTTAAGCGAGTGATTCACACATCTCAAGCTGCGAAACTAGCACCCGCTTTGATGGTGAGAGCACAGGCCGCGGGAGATCACGTATACAGTGTTGACAGATATATTTACCTAGGATCAGGCGTAACTCTGCGGATACGACATGCTTACCGTAAATCCCGGGGTTCAAAGATGGCTTTAGATATAGCGGGTGTTTACACAGGTCCACATGCACGATTCAGGTTTAAAATTAGCTGGTAAAATAAAAGACGTCCCCCACGCGCTTACCTTAGATTATATGGCTTGGTAAGGGTAAGATGTTTTTAGCTGAACTTACAGTTTATGTAAATATAACGTTAAGTATACTATGTAAAATGTAGGGGGCCATGAAAGTAAGCGATTTGTGTGGCAAGAGTATTTCTGAGGAAATTGGTAGCCTTATGGTTAAAGCGTTCGCTCGTGACGCTGAAGACCCGGGTTCGATTCCCCACATGGGTACAATGTGTGAAGAGGTGATATTGCTGGAATATTGCTAAAAACGGCGTAAAACTGAACTCACTCGCTCTGAGGAAATCAACTTCCCAAACACAAAATGGTGACAGCCCTCGTAAAGCACGTGCAACACGTGCAAGGTGTCGCTCAGATTTGGTTGTGAGAAGACCCTTATATAGTTTCCTTGGACCCAGACGTTCACAGACACTTTATTGAACACACAATGATATAAGAAGTAACATCACTGCTGATGCGATGTTTGCAACGTACTATCGGTGTACTGCAGGTAGACACATGTCAGAATATTGTTGCCAAAAAGCTGTATGTTCCGAGTCTGGCATCACCAGATAATGGCCAGATACCAACAAACACATAACGCTGATGATCCAGGCCGTTCCGGACGCCGACGAGCAACAACACCAGCAAGCAGAGATTAGTCACAACGATGGCAGTAAGAATTCGGAACAAACTGCCTCTCTGATAAGGGACCAGTTGCAGCAGATAACTGATGTGCGAATACATGCCCCGACGGTGCGACATCTGCACGGATGGCACCCGCGTGCACGACGTCCACGTTTCATCCCACAACCTGCTTCGTCAATCGAATCTGAGACGTCAGTGTTGTAGGGAACGAAAGCACGGGGATAATGGCCGTTGGTAATGGCTAATGTCATGTTTTCTTAAGAGTCGTGGTTCACTCTCGACTTCAATGACCTCGTTGTACAGCTGTAATACTGCCGAATGCGGCGTGAAACAAATACATACTCATGATATAGCCAAAGTTGCACAATCGTGGAAAGGGTTTTGTCGTTTATATGTGGATGCTTACGTCGTATAGCATGATCGTGTTGAGAGTGGGTCCTTCATGGTATGGGGTGGATTCACAATGACTAACAAAGAACGCTCCATTGAAGAGTCACAGGGATAAATGCATTGCACCATTTGTGGTACCATTTCTACAGAGTGTTGGACAACCAACATGTTAATAATGCATGTGCTCATCGTGCCAGGATTCCGCCAACGGCAACATATCTGTTGTTAATGTAGACTCAATATAGCAGTATAGACTAAACCAATCATTCCAGAGATTATTTGGTATTAATTCTCTAGGGTCTGTTGTGTTCATCAAGAAAACAACTACGTTTGTATACATGTCCTCACGTGGAAACAACATATATGCCCTAGTACGGAAACAACATCATTTTGTCGCGGCATGAAACAACGACATCTGTATCAGCTAGCATGGGAACCGATTGTTTTGTCGCGGCATGAAACAACGACATTTGTATCAGCTAGCATGGGAACCGATTGTTTTGTCGCGGCATGAAACAACGACATCTGTATCAGCTAGCATGGGAACCGATTGTTTTGTCGCGGCATGAAACAACGACATTTGTATCAGCTAGCATTGGTCGCGGCAACCGATTGTTTTGTCGCATGCATGAAACAACGACATCTGTATCAGCTAGCATGGGAACCGATTGTTTTGTCGCGGCATGAAACAACGACATTTGTATCAGCTAGCATGGGAACCGATTGTTTTGTCGCGGCATGAAACAACGACATTTGTATCAGCTAGCATGGGAACATTGTTTTGTCGCGGCATGAAACAACGACATAGCTAGCATGGGAACCGATTGTTTTGTCGCGGCATGAAACAACGACATTTGTATCAGCTAGCATGGGATTGTTTTGTCGCGGCATGAAACAACGACATTTGTATCAGCTAGCATGGGAACCGATTGTTTTGTCGCGGCATGAAACAACGACATTTGTATCAGCTAGCATGGGAACCGATTGTTTTGTCGCGGCATGGAAACAACGACATATGTATCAGCTAGCATGGCAACCGATTGTTTTGTCGCAGCATGAAACAACGACATTTGTATCAGCTAGCATGGGAACCGATTGTTTTGTCGCGGCATGAAACAACGACATTTGTATCAGCTAGCATGGGAACCGATTGTTTTGTCGCGGCATGAAACAACGACATTTGTATCAGCTAGCATGTCATTTGTTTGAACCGATTGTTTTGTCGCGGCATGAAACAACGACATTTGTATCAGCTAGCATGGGAACCGATTGTTTTGTCGCGGCATGGAAACAACGACATATGTATCAGCTAGCATGGCAACCGATTGTTTTGTCGCGGCATGGAAACAACAGGATAACTATGTCGCTTGGAGACAACATGTTTGTCATGAAAACAACAATATCTGTATATCCTGGTTGATACAATGAAGAACTTATGAGTGTAACATATGTTATATTTGGGACTACAGTAGGACGCCATGAATGGACGCGGTGCGTGGTCCTGAAGACGCTGCACATGTCATGGTAACATCTTCCTTGGCCTAGTTCTGAATCCAGGACAAAATCCCCCGGACAAATCCTCCCTCTCCCCAAAACCCAAAAACCAACCCGGACATTATGTCCCTTTTTTCGTTCTCATTCTCTCTCTCTCTCTCCCCCCCGGTGGGGGTGTCGTAAGATCTGTGGTTCAGTCCCCGTGCTTGTCATACCAAAGGACGTGATAAGATGGTACCTGTTACCCTGCCTCGTGTTCGCCTTTAAGGGAATAAAACAACAGCAATCCTCAAGGAGTAGGTATACTTCACATGTGTGGTAACCGTGTTTGACTACGGCATGATATTTCAGCAGGCTAGCACAGTAAACCTACATCAGTCCGGACTATCACAAGCAGCTACATACATTCCGTTAAATACGTGCAGTAATCTTGATCGCGATTTTAAACCTCATGTCACCTTACCACATCACCTAAATCACTGAGCAGAGAAGATAAATCTGTATCAGCCATAACCAGCACCCACAGCCGATATCGCTGGGAAAAGGATGATTGTGGCTGATGAAAGAGAACCCCATCCTCGCGACTGTTGATCTATGGCATATCAACACCTGCAGACAAAACCTTTGTAAACTTTTATCGTCTCTTCTTGGTACGCTTGATTTAAAAGACATAAGGATAGAAATCTCTGTGAAGGCAAACATGGTCGGGGCGTGAACGTGTCAGAGTGTCACCGTGCCAGGGCGTCACAGTGTTATGGCGTTCATGTGTCAGGGCGTCACCCTGTCTGGGCGTCACTGTGTCAGGGCGTCTCCATGTCAGAGCGTCGCTGCGTCAAGGCGTCGCTGTCAGGGCGTCTCCGTGTCTTGGCGTCACTGTGTCAGGGCGTTCCTTTGTCAGGGTGTCTCCGTGTCAGGGCGTCGCTGTGTCAGGGTGTGTGTCAGGGCGTCAGTGTGTCAAGGCGTTCCTGTGTCATGGCGTCTCCGTGTCAAGGCATTCCTGTGTCAGGGCGTCGCCGAGTTATGGTGTCTTCGTGTCAGGGCGTCACCGTGTCATTGCGTTCCTGTGTGAAGGCGCCACCATGTCAGGGCGTCGCCAAGTTATGGCGTCTCCGTGTCAGGGCGTCACCGTGCCATTGCGTTCCTGTGCCAGGGCGCCTCCGTGTCAAGGCGCCCCCATGTCAGGGCGTCGCCGAGTTATGGCGTCTCCGTGTCAGGACGTCTTTTTGCCAGGGCGTCCCCCGTCTCACTTGTACTGAGATGAGGAGATCAGACATCCTAGACGGAGCAGTGTTGTTTGCTGTATGGTTGAGTGAGACAGGAAATATGGGGAACTGTTCTACGAGGCTGTAATAATCACTTGAAGTATCCGCCTGATTGTAATACCATTCTCTCTATCCGCTGAACGTGTCTTCACAGGTTGGCGGGAACAATCAGTCACTCTGACAAACTGTTACACCAACACTGAATCCGTGTCAGTGCAATTGATACATTTCTGAAGTACGCCTGTCTTAAATGCAAATATCATCATGAGCATGCAGTTAGCGGAGATAATTTCGTTAAGATAATAGTTTCCAGTATCTATCTCAAGCCCGACGGGCGATAATGCTCACGGGAGGGTTTTTTTCCTGTTACAACATGGTATTTTTGGAAAAAGTCCACGGCGCCCTTTTACAACTATCCATGCGCCACATTCTGTGAGAAAAAGCACAGAGGTGATATTGAAACTATATGGTTAAGTGTTCACACTAACAGTTTCAGAAATGGAGGTGGAGGGCGTTACTCAATGGAACTGGCACCGTGGTTCCTGCAGCAGGACGGACACAGTCGGGGAAGGCACAGACGTAGGTACCAGACATACGGTATTACCGTTATACCACGGCTGGGTCGGGACTAAGTGGTGGAGAGCGCGAGAAAGGGGTGGGGCAAGAAGAGATAGAATTGTAAAATGGAGTTCACCAAGCGTTAACGATTACATGAACTGTCTGTCTGACTGTGTGCATGCAATTCTACTAAATCTTATTCTGTGTACCAGTCCCGGTATTTAGTCCATAGAGCTACAATACTTGAATATGACCTAAATCTGATAATGGTATGTACCATGAGTGAGTGACTTTCGTTTTACGCCGCTTTTAGCAATATTCCAGCAATATCACGACGGGGGACACCAGAAATGGACCGTGTGGGGAATCGAACGCGGGTCTTCAGCGTGACGAGCGGACGCTTTAACCACTAGGCTACCCCACCGTCCCGTATGTACCATGACATCGCTTTAAGGACTTCATATCTTGAAACATACACATGCTACATATGTTCTGTACCAACTACTCAACACAAACAAAGAACCACGGACATTTGCACCTACAAAAACCTTGGGAATATCAGAATCTGAGCAGTTCAGCACAGCCTTAGACACTGCAGACCATACTCCTGCTTCCAGCACGTTCACGCTGATTTGTCCAGATAGCCTGTGTTGTTGAGTGGTGCGCCATTACAACGCGTCTCTGGTGGTACATGTATACAGGTTATCTAACCGCTCTGCCATTAACAGCTGATCTAGTATTGAAGTACCCGCTCTCTTTACATTCTTTGGATTTAATGTCACTTATGAAGAATTCCTTTTCCCCCAAGACACACGTTTCTATATTGTTTGGTTCGTTTCTGCATGACAAGGGACCCGTGAAGATCCGGGTTAGAATTGGTCTTCAGCAGCACATGCTTGACGTAAGGGGCGTAACGGGATCGGGTGGTCCTGCCCCACCAGTGGCACCTGTCATAAACATATGCAATATGTGTCATTTGTTCCTCTTGAAAAAGGGCGGTGGGGTAGTCTAGTGGTTAAAGCGTTGGCTCGTCACGCCGAAGACCCGGGTTCGAATCCCCACATGGGTACTAAGTGTGAAGCCCATTTATGATGTCCCCCGCCGTGATGTTGCTGGAATATTGCTAAAAGCGGCGTAAAACCAAACTCAGTCAGTCAGTCCTCTTGAAAAAAGTCGGGAACACATGGTACAAGTTAAAATAAGGAATGTCATAGACCATCATTTTCACCGATGCATATGACAAAGTTTATCTGTAAATAAATAGATCGTGTGTTCTTTCACCTCTTGAGTATAATTCAATTGTTTGCTTTGTAAAGGGGAACAAAGCAATTATTTGGGAATCAAATCCAGGATTTCGGAGATCAGCCAGCGTACTCAGAGAGTAGTATGGTTTTCCGCAAACCTAATGAGACATTATTTGTTCATGTCGGTTACAGATCCTTCCCAGGATGAGAAGTTTTGTAATTGTTTCATCTGTCTTGTTTCAGGTGAATGAGGTTAAAGACAGGTCCCACAACTTCAAGGCTCGTGAACAAGCTGCTTCTTTCCATCCAAGAATACCTCCAGCTGCAGCTGTATATCTTATACTCCGATGAACCAAAGAAACGTCTTTACCTTTTTCTTCTAAAATCGTTCTAGTCGTTCTATCAAATATAATCTCCAGTACCTTTTGACGCATGTGTGTCCCAGCTCCCCCATCGCTGCGGAGAGTTGCATTCCGTATAGCTGCCAGGATCCGCTGTTCTCGTTCGAATCCAAATTTCGGTGTGACTGTGTTCATCATCACCACCCAAGACCTGCATCACTTTAGGCCCATTAAGACTTCATTCCGTGATAAAGAGGAGCTCCATTTCAAAGCAAGCGTTAAACAAGCTCAAGCATTCGATTCAAACAAATTGTTTATTCATGACAAACCGAGAGGCCATTGACCCACAGTTAACTTTATCAACAGTTAACTTTATCAAAGGCCCACTCTCCAATGTTTCTGTTCCTGTTAATGACGGAGGCACCTATCATCCACACGTCAAACACCAAGACCTCAGAGTTCCGTACGAATGGATTTATATATCTTTATATCCGTCGGTATTGACATATTTCATTATCTGAGACATAAATTTCCATTTTCCCGAAATCATGAACTGTATATGTGTATGCTAGTATACCCGCATTCCTTGTAGAATATCATTTTGTGTAAGGCGACTGAGGACCTCAATATGGCCCCTAATTGTATACAGTGAAACCCGGATAAAACGAACTCCTTGACTATATAGTTGACAATGTAACTATCGGAGTTACCCTTGTCTCCAGACTTAGAGTAAAGCGGATTTCACTGTACAGTATAGTGCCAAACACCGTACTCTTTACTATATAGTGAAGCCACAGAGTGTTGTTTTGTATTTTTGTTATTTTCCCCAAATCGTCTATTTCTATTATTACTTTCAAGTTAATGAATGTACGAAACATTCATCTGTTGTTCTTTTTAATGTGTATGTTTGTTACGTCGTTTTGTCTGTTAAAGTTTTGTTTCTAACATGATGTCCGTTTAACAAGCTCAATATATGTTTCATTGTCGAAAAATATACTACGAGTAATATATATATATTATTTATTTTATATCACTTTCGACTTTGTTCTTCCAGTTGATGTAATGAGTGCTGTTTCATTTCTTATGCAACTAATCTAAAACATGTTATCATTTTATGTTCGAAATGTTAGCATAACGTTTACTCCAAATACGATATAATGTGATTCTCTGAATCGATAAATCCTGAAGTGCGTGTCTATATGATGAGATGGCAAAATACAACGACGCCTTGTTAACTCGAATCCCTTTATCCCGATACACCGTATAAAAGGCACAACTTCCTTATCTACAGAATCGTGGTTAATATGGGTTATTATATATGGGCACTAGGGTTATCTCGACATAAGAGATAATAAGACCTACTAGCATAGAATTCGCGCTTTTCGAACAAATATTTATAGATATATTTCCTTTGGTTCCAGGACTTTGAATGTACGGGGATTTATTGAATTTCATGTTTTTAAATGTATTTTTATGTTTTAAAGCAATTCATACATTTACTTTCTGAAAAGCAATTTAGATAGAATTGCCGAATGTGAAAGATATTTGAAAATGTAGAGCAATTATACAACGTAAGTGTTAGAACATTAACCAAGTTGTCAATCTACATAGTCATCCTGTATATAATGTACATTTGATATGTAAATATTTGTATATCATTCTTTTTACTGCAATTTGCAGATTGAATTGCATTTATTATATCTTATCTAATTCTTTTATTGGGGCCAGCAACCCAAAACTCCACCTCTCCTTTCATGAATGTGAAAGAGCTAATACGTTTGCCCCTTCTGACGGCATTTCTTTTGTTTTGTTCGTCAGCTGTTAACTCATTTACAATCTCATACAGTATTATAGGAATTCACTGGGACAGTTGGTTAGGAAATAGAAAAATCTCCACGAGAACAGAAAAATTGCCAAAGGTGAATCTTTATTGGCGCGGAATCAACAATACCGGGGCTAGGCAATGGAATAAAGGGGCATACCATTAGAATTCGGGGTCCCGATCCACAAAGCGTTCGTAACGTTACGACCTGTCGTAACTCTATGCTACATCATAGGCTTACGAATGACGTAATGCGACGAACGCGTTGTGTGACCTTCGTAAGCTACGACATTCGTAAGCATATTATAAACTATAGATTTACGATAGGTCGTAACGTTACGAACTATTTGTGGATCGGGACCCTGCACCATAAACGTAACATAGTCCATCACAATACCTCATGACGTAATTTGTGAAACGTTGTTACCAAAAACAATGCCGTGTGACGTCAGACTGGTGATGATTCTATCAACACTCGTCTCGGTGTTCTGCCGCCTACGTACGCATCGTCATCGAATAGGATCAGCGCTGCTGGGATATTGTGTCCAGCGTCCAGATCCACAAAACGTTCGTAGCCCAACGACATTCGTAAGCCTGTGATAAACTATAGAGTTACGACAGGTCGTAACGTTACGATTGGGACCCAGTATGATATTGTAAAAGTACACGAGAGACCCAGTTAAAGAAACGTTTTCGACCATTAAACGTCGCGCAGTGACAACGATCAGTCCCTAAGGGCTAGAAACGGGTTTTCATAACGCCAACGTAACTTGTTATTCTGGACGTGCGTTACTGATACATGTATATGCACACAAACATATTCCATTCAATCATGACATGAATTGCAACACCCGACAATGGCTGAAACATGCCCACTCGGATTTCAACAAGACAGACTCTCACCCAGTGTTCGTTCATTTAGATGTTCTAATACTCCATCTCACTCTTTCTTTTTGTACAGCACTTTATAATAAACTGTTCCAGAAAAAAAACTTCCTGTGGCTGAGTTATTGTTTTATCAACCGGACGCAAGCAGAAGCACAAACAAAAGAGTTGTTATAGAATAGTAGCATCTGATGAATATATGGAGGGGATATGTCATTCGTCTAGTGAAATATGTGTCTGTCATCGAAAAACAAGACATTCCCATGAGTGATAGTTTCATGATGACAAACACATCATTATCACCTCTCAGCAACAGTAAGCCAACTTACAAGAAATTCTGAAGAGAGTTCTCAGGGTATAATGATAATCACACTCGATGCTGATCTTCTTGTAACTTGAGATGAGAGACAAGACATAATTCCCCATATATACCTAAGAGTGAGTGAGTTGGGTTTTACGCTGCTTTTAGCAATATTTCAGCAATATCACGGCGGGGGACACCAGAAATGGGCTTCATGTGGGGAAACGAACCCGGGCCTTCGGCGTGACGAGCGAACGCTTTAACCACTAGGCTACCCCTCCACCCCATTTATACTTAAGAAAAAGCCTCAAATATTCTACAATTTACTCTCTGATGCAGAACACTCCGGAAACTAAACCACGTAGTACATTCCAGATCTGTATATAATATTCTTAGGGTCAGAACACGACGGAAGCCTCTAGAACTCTGTCTAAATATAGCACAAGTCTAAACATAGAGTACACCACTGCCCCATCTAAATGTATTACAGGTACAATGTATTACACTTGGAACATTGTATCACAATGAATAATACTGCCACATGACTATATATTTATGTTAGTGGAACTAACTTGCTATAAGTATAGTACTTCTTATCCCTTGTGTGAGTGAATGTTATTTAATGCCGTAGTAAAGTCATTTTATCTATATAACGACTCAAGCAATGGGTCAGACCAGTGACCGTCATCTATCATGGAAACCGCCCTCGCGGAACGATCACAAGCAGGTCCCCGAGTGTAATCACAAATTTTGTCACCTAATACGACCAGATGTTAAGATTTTGGATACCGTTTGTTTGGGCGTCAAGATGGAAGCTGTGTGACAAGCTGTGGGTTAAATGACAAGCTGAGGAATGCAGCGTTCTGATTGGTTAAATTGGTTACACGGAATGCAATAAAGCAGAGCTGCCAAAACCTCGTGTCTTACTGCAACACTGGGGCTCGGTCCACGAAACGATCTTAGCGGTAAGATGATCGTAAGTATACGTTAAAGAATGAGAGTTACGATCACCCCAACGCTACGATCGCTTTGTGTTGCGGCCCTTAGCGGTAAGATTGTCGTAAGTATACGTTAAAGAATGAGAGTTACGATCACCCCAACGCTACGATCGCTTTGTGTAACAGCCCTTTGTCGTAAGTGCCACACATTAACATTAACTTACGACTATCTTAGCGCCAAGAGAGCTTCGAAAATCTAGGCCCAGGTTTATCAGTAGTACAGCAGCCTGCCAGTGGATACAAGATTATTGATTATGAAGAGCAGATTAACTGTTACTATTATATGACCCAAGACACAACACCGTACAGTTAACCTCCTTAGTCCGAAACCTGCTAATCCGACCAGATATACCAATACTACTGATATCATGATGAAAGAGTGAGTGAGTGGGTTAAGTTTGACACCGCTTTTAGCAATATTCCAGCAATATCACTGCGCGGAACAAGAAATGGGCTTCACACACATAGTACCCATGTTGGAATCGAACCCGGGTCTTCGGCATGACGAGCGAACGCTTTAACCACTAGGCTACCCCACCACCCCTCATGATGGAAGTAGGATTCATTACCCGATACTTCTGTATATTCTAAAGTCTGAAATGGTAAATGTTAACGATTTGATACTTTGTCTTTCCTCAAACCAAACTGTGATAAAAGATGGTTCTTATCGTTGGCCTGGTTGGTGTAAACACCTCGGCATGTAAGAGAAACAATTTGAAACTCGACGTTAGTCCCAGTTACAGCCTCACCTCACCTCACCTCACCTCACCTCACCTCACCTCACCTCACCTCACCTCACCTCACCTCACCTCACCTCACCTCACTTCACCTTCACCTCTTCACCTCACCTCACCTCACACCCCACCCCACCCCACCCCACCCCACCCCACCCCACCTCACCTTACCTCACCTCACAAACCACGCCACGCTGACATATAGTGATATTACTGCAATGTATAAACCCTACATCGAATTTAACTCCAACACACTCACTAACTCTACGAACACTGCTGTATGAAGGATATCTTCCCACGATCTATGCTGAAGTGCAGTCCCACAGCATCCACCGTCGCCAAATCGCTAATTCAGCAATCGTTTCTAATTTCATCAAGATCAGGCAGGAGAGGATTTTTTATGATCTTTTGACGACACAGGTCGCCTCTAGAGAACTTCGCTACGGAAACACTCAAAGTTATGAAGACCAAAGCTTTCTACAAGAAATAGCTATGTTTGGATGCTATTACAGTCAACAGATGTTTCATATCAAGTCCTCCCGGTTGCGCCATCTGTTCTGCCGAATTTACGCGATAGGAGAATGTTTCGTTTAATTACTGGTGCCTGGTACCTTTTAATCTGAACCAGTTTCATAACTAAGTTACATGTTTGATAAGGGTAATTAGCAAAAGTAGAGTAAAATTAATGGAACCACTTTACTCGCATTAATGTCCTTGACTAGAAAGAGGGAGATGTATGCATTTCAAATACAGGAATATTGCGACCATATGTATTTTGAAAAAGGATATTAAAGAGAATTTCCGAAATTCACGACCTTGACAAAACATGACACAGATATGACTCTTGTTGAGAGATCTCTGCTCCCTCAAAACCAAATGAGTTTTTTACATGTTTTCTCGGCATTCCTACATTGTAGAGCGTTCTATAACTGAATACATTACCAGACAGTAGCCGGTGTCGAATATCGTGTCGAAAAGAATTATAACGGAAATATCTTGGTGTCAAACTCCGCCTGCAGCAGGCGAAAAGTACACACGTCCCGAATGACCTCAGTGACCTACCTCAATGAAGATGTGGTTGCTACTAAGACAAAACACCAATGAGACAAGAATGTCAACATGGTGCTAGATACCAAATCATCTGGTCCCACTGAACACCAAATCACAATCTGATGCCGCTGGACATGAAATCACCATCTGATCCTGCTGGACCTCAAATCACAATCTGATCCAATTGGCCACCAAACCACCATCTGATGCCGCTGGACATGAAATCACCATCTGATCCTGCTGGTCCTCAAATCACAATCTGATCCTATTGGCCACCAAACCACCATCTGATGCCGCTGGACATGAAATCACCATCTGATCCTGCTGGACCTCAAATCACAATCTGATCCTATTGGCCACCAAACCACCATCTGATCCTGCTGGACCTCAAATCACAATCTGATCCCGCTGGACACCAAATTAACATTCGACCTGCTCGGCACATAATCAACATCTGCTCGTAATGGACATCCAGTCAACGTCCGATCATGCGAGACACCCAGTCAAACTCCGAACGAGATGGACATCCAATTAACATCTCATCCTCCTGGATACCCAATGGCCAGCTCATCCTACTGTTGTACAAACGTTCCTCTTCAATTCTTAAATGAAACCGATGTTATGTTGTATCAAAGTAAGTACTAGTTACGCAGTAAAGCAGAGGTCAGAGTAAACCTCACAAAACAAACTATTGTACCTGGTACCCTGGAACAAGTAAATATCCTCTTGAACATTGACATTACCGTTGAAAGATTTTCCATTACAGAATAAAGAAACGCATTCCATCTGCCCAGATAAAGCGAAAGGTTTCAACACTATCTCAGCTTAAAGTATTTAGCTGCAGTTATTAAAATATCAGCTTGATGGTTTAACCCACTCTGGTAAGATTGCCAGATCTTGATACGGACTACTTCCGAAGAAAACCTGTGATCATTTATCACGAGAAACTTATGAAAAATGCAACAAATTCATTATTTGCAGAAACAGGTAACGTATTGGCTTTCGTGCCACCATCAATGCGCCGTCTGCCCACGGTACACAACCAGCAACGTTACCTGCTGTAAGACTTCACAATAGATATAGATATATTGGATTTGATTCACCCATGTGATAAATAATCAACCAATGACGTGAGTGAGTATGGTTTTATGCCGATTTTACAACATTCCGTCTATATCACGGCAAGGGACAACATTACCAATGGGCTTCACATACTTTACTGTTGTTGGAAGTCAAACAAGGAACTTTGGAGACGGAGGAGCGGTTTATCTACTGGGCTACCCAACCGCCCATTTAGCTTAATGACATCAGTACACAATAGCTGGTCGTGTACAAAGACGCATCAACGTCAGCACAATGTTGACACGTCATCAACGTCATCATAATGTTGCCACGTCATCAACGTCAGCACAATGTTGCCACGTCATCAACGTCAGCATAATGTTGCCACGTCATCAACGTCAGCACAATGTTGACACGTCATCAACGTCAGCATAATGTTGCCACGTCATCAACGCTGACATCGGTATTACCTCAGAAGTCTGTATTTTTCGTAAGCCCATGTTTCATATTTAGTCAAATATATACACCAAACCTCAAACCTACGTTTAGAGCTGTCTCTTAGCACAGCTTTGTGACACGAACTTACATACATCTTCAGCATTTCACAATTTCCAGATACTAACATTTGAAACATATTTACAACAGATTTTCACTTGGTAATAATCTCTAAGGTCAACATACTATATTCGTCTTCTCTACCGAGTTTACATAAAGTACATGACGTGATAAGTGTGTTCTTAACCATCTATCTTCCTTTACATTCAACATGGGTACATTGTGTGAAGCCCATTTCTGGTGTCCCCCGCCGTGATGTTGCTGGAATATTGCTAAAAGCGGCGTAAAACTAAACTCAGTCAGTCAGTCCTTTACATTCAGCTTTAACAGTCCTGCTCTAAGTCTAATAGACCCGTGAAGACCCGGGTTAGAATTGGTCCTCAGTAACCCATGCTTGTCGTAAGAGGTGACTAACGGGATCGGGTGGTCAGCCTCACTGACTTGGTTGACACATGTCATCGTATCCCAATTGCGTAGATCGATGCTCATGCTGTTGATCACGGTATTGTCTGGTCCAGACTCGATTATTTTCAGACCGCCGCCATATAGCTGGAATATTGCTGAGTGCGGCATAAAACTAAAGCACACACTCACTCTATGTCTAATAACCATTTTTTGTGACTAAAATATGAACATAGTTAAATGGTATCGTTATGATAATATATTGACAATGCATTTGAACTCAAACTCTTTCACAAGTACATATAACCGTTACTAACGGAATGAATCAATAACAGTATGTTATATAATGGACTTGTTTGGAAGAGTTTTGAATTTATATTTCTCACCAGTACATCGTGGAGCTCTATGCAGCGACGCCACGATGCAAATTTCTATACATATGCCACTTGTACGTGCTGAGTCGGAGCTTACCGCCATAGGTTATTGCACTTGCCGTGAAACATTGCAAAAAACGACACAGTGCGGAACAACATCTTGAAATCGACACACATTTCAAGGCCACGGAATGTGAATGTTTTAGCACATGTCCTTACACTGGCGGTTTATTCTGAAATAGTAGCAACAAACTCACATTTACTGGACAGACAGTTCACAAAGATGCTGGTGGAGGCATAACATACTTTGCCTCATATACTGATGTTGCATCAGGATGATGTCATGCCGAGTGCCCAGAACTATGAGTCTATTCACACTGCAAGGAAGTTCTGTATGAACCTGGGACACAACAGAGACTTCACCATGAGGTTAAGGACTACAGCCGTGTGGTGAAAATTGTCCACCTTGCCAATAAAATGATGTTCATTTTTTTTCTTGATAAATAGACAGTATGGCTGCCAAAAAACGTTAATCATCATCTGTAGGAAAAAAAGACAAATACAATTTTAACCTATGGGTGAATAAGGATTACGTAACTAAAGGGTGGTGTTACTTCCAACGCTCCGGTGAGTTGGGTTTAAGTGGGAGGAAATCCCGTAGTAACTTGCAAGTAATATAATATCAGTTTCTTTCTTGATGAATAAACAATACGGCTACCAGATAAACGTTTATCATCATCTGAAGGAAAAGGCTCATATTCTTAGTCTGTCAATGAATAAAGATTATGTAAGGATGGTGTTACAACGTTACGGTGAGTTGGGTTTAAGTGGGAGGAAATCCCGTAGTAAGTCAGGTCTCAGACGTTTACCACGTTCAGCACTGGTATGGTGCTGAGAAAACTAGAAATCTGACCGGGACAAACCGAGATTCGAACCTACAATCATAAGTTTGTGGCACACGAAAGGGACGCAACTCTACACATTGACTTGATGTGCTATAGAGTTATGGGTCCTGCTTTTTTATAATCATTGTGTAATTCTAATGCAACTCACATGGAGACATATGGGCAGAAGCCATGGTAGTGTATAGGGCTGGGACGGATCCAAATTTTCTACCCGGGTACCCCATCCCCTATTACCCTACCCTACCCTACCCTACCCTACCCTACCCTACCCTACCCTACCCGATACCCGTTATGTTAATTCCTGACATCAAATTTGTAAGAAATGGCAATATATTCTTCAGCTCGGAGGCTAAAATTCCGAGTTTTTCAATAATATCTTAACCATGTATTATATTCAAAACAGGTGATTGTAAATTATGTCTAAATCTTCAAAGACGTTACAACCTTTTAATCATGAAAGAATAACATATTACATTGTTTAATCTATTTGCCACATCATCATAACGGGTCCGGGTATTGAGACGGGTACACGGGTCCAACTCATTACCCACCCGTCCCGGGTATCCGGGTTACCCGTCCCAACCCTACTGGGGTACCTTGTATGATGTTTATCTCACGTTAAGTATATACCTACAGAAGTTCCCATGAGGTGCCAGTTAGTGGAAGAGAGCATCGATAGTGAAATCAGAAGTGATGCCCTTTGACAACCCACTAAAGGAAAGGTCGGTTTATCAGACATGCGCCCTGGCTGCAAGTTAATATGCAGAACACAGAAAAGCCATAAAACTGTCTCGAGCCGTGGGTGTCAGCGCCGTCTCGCTTGACGTTGGGTGAAGCCAAGCATCACCAGGACCAGCATCAGCAGCCGCTCAGGAGGTGACCAATTACGGAATTCAACTTTCATAACCCTCATTTGTGTTTAATGTTTTTCCACGTGTCACGTGTTACTAGTGAGATTAGTTAGGGGGATACTTCAAGCATATTCAGTACCAGTTAAATCAGTACGATCCACAGACGTCATGCTTCTTACTTCCCAGGACAGTTCCGTGTCTGCCGATCTATCAATGATACAATCTTTGAATGTTCTTTGGGATTTTATGTAACGCCGGATATTAATGTTGTTTCTCATATGTTTTGCCAAAACTGACTATGAAGGAAGGGTTTTATACTCAGTAAATGGCTTAAACTGGTGGGAAATCTGCAAAGTAAGTACCATTTTACAACGACCTCTCATAGACGTATAAAGAAACAGGCTCGAGATGATGGTGACTAGGTCTAGGTTGCAATGCCATTTCTAATTCCATTCGCTCAGAATCAGTGGAAGAGGTTTGATTGGAAAAAGTTGTCTTAAATAATTAAAATGCCAGGGGGAAAAGAGGAGTTTTAGGAACGAACGGGTTGTGATTGACAAGATACACTCTTCAAAAAAAAAGAAGAAACGCATAGGCCAAAAATAAGGAAAATAATGCATTAACCGTATTTTAGTGTGCATAAGTCGATTAAGCTTGAACATAGATGAAGGAAATTCGACCTACGGATGGACATATGTATTGTCATTGTCAGCATTAATACAGTTCACTCAGTCCACAAGTGTGGACACAAGGGGGCGTTCAGGTCAGTACCTGGTGACACCACTCCTTACAGTCGTCACTGCCTTGGAAGGGATTGCACAAGTCGTCAGATTTTGCTTGGGGAATTCTTCGTCGTTCCTCCTGCAACGCGTTGGGAAGTTCTGCAAGTGTCTGAGGACGATGGTGACGTTTACGGACGCGTTGATCAAGTTTCTTGTCCATAGATGTTCGATCAGGTTCAGGCGATTTGGAAGGTCAGGGAAAGACATTGACGTTTGCACTGGCGAGATTGGCACCTGTTACACGAGCTGTGTGGGGTCGAGCGTTGAAACAGCTCCCTCTGGCGGTTAAAAAGTGGGAGGAGGTGAGGTCGCAGGATTTGTTCGATGTAGCCATTTGCTGTAAGATTGCCTTGAACCACCACTAGCTTAGATCTACCCGTGTAGGACATGTCTCCCCACAACATGACTCTTTCTCCACCAAATCCTGTCGAACTCAGTTCGGCGCAAAACGTTCGTGTCGACGTCGATAGACACGTTTTCTCCCATCCCGTCGATGCAAGAGGAAACGCAGGATCCATGCCACCTGGTGATGCGACGGGTCGGTCAGGACATGATTACCCTTCTCGTGAACACCTGGTGGTGCGCCTGGTCGGGTAGGACATGCTTACCCTGCTTGCGAACACCTGGTGGTGCGACTGGTCAGGTGGTGTTCCTGGTGACATGCTTACCCATGTTGCAGTACATGAACACCTGGTGGTGATGCCTGGTCGGGTAGGACATGCTTACCCTGCTCGTGAACACCTGGTGGTGCGACTGGTCGGGTAGGACATGCTTACCCTGCTCGTGAACACCTGGTGGTGCGACTGGTCGGGTAGGACATGCTTACCCATCTCGTGAACACCTGGTGGTGCGCCTGGTCGGGTAGGACATGCTTACCCTCTCTCGTGAATCGCCTGGTGGTGCGACTGGTCGGGTAGGACATGCTTACCCTTCTCGTGAACACCTGGTGGTGTGCCTGGTCGGGTAGGACATGCTTACCCATTCTCGTGAACACCTGGTGGTGCGCCTGGTCGGGTAGGACATGCTTACCCTTCTCGTGAACACCTGGTGGTGTGACTGGTCGGGTAGGACATGCTTACCCTTCTCGTGAACACCTGGTGGTGCGACTGGTCAGGCAGGACATGCTTACCCTTCTCGTGAACACCTGGTGGTGCGACTGGTCGGGCAGGACATGCTTACCCTTCTCGTGAACACCTGGTGGTGCGACTGGTCGGGTAGGACATGCTTACCCTTCTCGTGAACACCTGGTGGTGCGACTGGTCGGGTAGGACATGCTTACCATTCTCGTGAACACCTGGTGGTGTGCGACTGGTCGGGTAGGACATGCTTACCCTTCTCGTGAACACCTGGTGGTGCGAGCCTGGTCGGGTGAACATGCTTACCCATCTCGTGAACACCTGGTGGTGACGCCCGGGTCGGGGTAGGACATGCTTACCCTTCTCGTGAACACCTGGTGGTGCGTGCTGGTCGGGTACCTTCACATGCTTACCCATCTCGTGAACACCTGGTGGTGTGCCTGGTCGGGTAGGACATGCTTACCCATCTCGTGAACACCTGGTGGTGTGCCTGGTCCCCACAGTTTCTGAGAATGAAGAAAGTTTCTGGGTTCCTTTTCATTATATCGTATGATTAGTTTATTTTTTATGAACAGTTATTTTTCTGTAGAATATGTTCATTTCAGAGACTAGATGTTAGTCTAGATGCTGAGTAAACACTAGACTCACGTGTAGATGTTTTGTTACTTGTTACTCCCGCGAGGGAGGGGGATCAATTGTGAATGTTTGCAACACCGGCTAAACAATTTATCATCCTGTCGGAAAAGTCTTAGCTATTCATTTGTTGCGCTCTTTAAGATTTTGAACAGAATGATTGTTTAAAGACGTCGACCACTAGTTATTGTTTCTAAACTTTTCCTTGCTCAGCTGAAAAACGACGTCATTCTCACGCTGGAGGCAACATGGAGACATGAAAGAGAACCAGAACAATTAACGCCTCTTCGGGTACAAAGGTAAACAAACAAGAGTATACGGTATAACGACAGCCCGGTATTTTAATCTTTAAAAATGACTGTTCCCAGGTTTGACAAAATCTCAGAATGACAAGAAAAAATTCAGTGATCTCATAAATTGATCCTTTTATTTATTTAAACGCTGTGTGGTTCCTCTGTAATCCAACTTTTATCTTATGCTTTGATATACTATTATTTCATCCAGACAAAAAAGGATTCGGAGGTGTCCATCACATTCCTTCAAAACGCTCGTTTAATGAATGTAGCTGTTGTTTTAGGCGGAGAGGACGCATGGATGGCGCAGTCGTCTAAGAGTTGCCTCCCTTAGGCGCCCGTCAATCCGATGAGTTTGGGTTCGAATCCCGGTTACAGTGGCAACTGTCTGAAACTTGCATCGGTTTTCCTCCCACATTTGCTGGCACGTCGTGATACAACTGGAAAGCTGTCAAAATGGTAGTTAACCGAAACTCACTCACTCGTTAAATTCAGGACGTTGTTGAAAAATCAAGGGACAGGTTATGCATACGTAATCCTGCAAGGTATTTCCAAATGATTTGACTCCAACACCATGTTCATTTTCTTTTTCTTGAACAATGACATCTTCAATAATGCAGTGTTATATATATTTCAGCAATATCACGCAGTCGGCATACGATACACGCAACCACCGCCTCTAAGGACCAACATGCATCATCTGGGCCCCACTGCACTAAGCTATCTTATCGCTAAGGTGGCCGTTAATGGCTAATGACAGTCAGCGCTAGTACCCCTATCACACCAAACTCGTTCTCAGTACGTTCTTGAAAAATGTTCGAATCGGGCTCGAACTTTGTGAGAACAGACTGGACGTAGTGGCACCTGTTTACAGTCTGTTTAAGAACTTGGACGAGCTCGGTCGGACTAGGGACGGGAGGGTGCTCCAGAACGTTGAACAACGTCCTACCCTTAAAACGAGATTGCCGTACTTCAATCTTACTGGGGACGTGTGCGGATATCGTGCAGTCGTGTACGTTTGTACACAGTTTCCACCACGTCCACCACGGCCTTTCATCATCATCATAATCATAACACATTTGTAATGCGCTGGTATCTATGCAGTCCATGCTCAAAGCGCAGATAGAATGTATTACATTACACAGTTATAGTTGAAAAAGCTGTCCTGAACAAATGTGTTTTTAAGTGGGATTTGAAAGTGACAAAGTCAGTACAGTCCCTGAGATTCTGTGGAAGTTTGTTCCAGGCCACTGGTGCTGCCTAGACAAAGGATCTATTTCCATACTGCACTGTTCTAGTTTTAGGGACAAGAAGAAGACTTTTATCTTGTGAACGGAGCGAACGAGAATGCTTGTACAGAGAAAGAATACTCGATAAATATGTAGGGGCAGTTCCAGACAGACAGCGGAAGACAAGGCAGAGAAGTTTAAACTCAATTCTGAAATCCACGGGCAGCCAGTGTAGAAAGTATAGAAGAGGAGTGATATAATCATTCTTCCTGGATCGAGTCACAATGCGGGCTGCTACATTCTGGACTCTCGGTAGCTTTCGTATCTGAGACTTGGTTGCACCGGCCAACAGACAGTTGCAATAGTCAAGTCTATTTAGTATGATAGTTGCTATTCCGTTTGAAAACAAGATGAATTGTTCTGAAGAAGTTCGTACTATGTTTCTAAAAGTTCGCAATGGGTTCTCATTACGTTCGTTTATGTAGTTCTCAGGCAGTTCTTACTACGTCAACACCGTGTGCAGTACGATATGACAAGGATGGGAATAATTCATGCGTTTTAACGCGTTCGTCATTTGGGATAGAGATTTCTACCTGTGAAACATGAACAAGTTTGCAGCAGTCAGCATGCTGAATGCTGGTTTCCTGCAATTTCTATTGGAAAGGAGCAAGAGTACAATGAGTTGGTAGAGCAAGAATGGAAGAAAAGAACAAGAACCTGTTGGGTGAGGAACTGGCTTAAACCTGAGAGGTGAATTCAGGCATAGAAGGCTCAGCAACTATGGCTTCATCTGGGCTTATGGATCTTAGACTGGATTTCCTACGACCTGCCTTTCATGCAATAAACTGATACTACTACTGGTCCACCCTTCTTCTTCCTTGGAGGCATGGTGATGTCGATGTTTCCACCCTGAAACTGAGAACGGGCAAGAACGTGCTGGGTACTTATGGAAAGCGGGCCAGGACATGATTGCTATGACGATTGCACGCACTGGGAACGGAGTGAGAACGAGAAGAACTGCCTGAGTTCTAGACCACGGGCTTTGTGTACCCCTCTGACATTCTCGTCTCTGAGAGGGGTACACAAAGTCCGTGGTCTAGACTACTAGTTGTCCGACTTCCATTCTTGTGGAAGCCACGGTGGCTGAAAGCGTTAGGCGTCTGACTTTACATGCCTGACTCTGAGGATGTGGGTTCTAATCCTGGATGGGACTCAAACCAACAAAAGTACTAGAATCTGTACTTTACTAAGAAAGTGTAATCCCAAATATAACATATGTCACCAGGGTAAGCATGTCCAACCCGACCAGTCGCACCACCAGGTGTTCACGAGAAGGGTAAGCATGTCCTACCCGACCAGTCGCACCACCAGGTGTTCGAGAGAAGGGTAAGCATGTCCTACCCGACCAGTCGCACCACCAGGTGTTCGAGAGAAGGGTAAGCATGTCCTACCCGACCAGTCGCACCACCAGGTGTTCGAGAGAAGGGTAAGCATGTCCTACCCGACCAGTCGCACCACCAGGTGTTCGAGAGAAGGGTAAGCATGTCCTACCCGACCAGGCGCACCACCAGGTGTTCGAGAGAAGGGTAAGCATGTCCTACCCGACTAGGCGCACCACCAGGTGTTTGGGAGGAGGGTAAATTGTCCCGCCCGACCAGTCGCACCACCAGGTGTTCGAGAGAAGGGTAAGCATGTCCTACCCGACCAGTCGCACCACCAGGTGTTCGAGAGAAGGGTAAGCATGTCCTACCCGACTAGGCGCACCACCAGGTGTTCGAGAGGAGGGTAAATTGTCCCGCCCGACCTAGTAGTTTGCATAAGAAAGTAAGATCTTGCTGCCTGACGCCTAAGTCCCATGTTGTAAAAAGGATTGTCTAACCAGTGGGTTAGAATGAGGCTCTGTGAACAACTGGCCAACCTCCTCTTGGCTCCGATATTAACAGCAAGTCGCTGTGAAAAACTGGATTATAGCTGACTGTAGCAGACATTAACTCACTCAAATAAAACCTAAATACGGTTGTTCTAATATATATCTATTCTTATATCTACATATATCTTAGATTTGTACATCATGTTTGGCTCCATCAACTCAGGCTTTTGAGTCCCTTTTTGTCGAAACTCTGTTAACCAACAGGTGCGACAGACATCTGATTCAGCAACCATTAGTCATCTCTCCTTTCAACTGATAAATTTATTCATAATGTCCCACACTAGCCCAGACGCAACTCTCACCTTTCTGGGATAGATCGGTGCAGTTTCTGTCATTACTGTCATCGTCTTTCATTAGAGTAGTAAATTGATATTTTGAACCTCCTCGTACCTTGGAAGTCTTGAAGCCACCTGTCAATGCTATTGGTTATCACTCCATGTTGACATAAATTCTCCAAACTTTGTACACCGACGTGCAAAGATGAAATATGTTGTTTCATGTTGGAAACATCAACACGTGATAAAGGCTTGAAGTGAAAAGCGACCGATGTATACATACTCTGCAAAAAATAAACGCTAACGTGTTTTTACAGATGCATACTTTATGTATTGTATAAATATTCAACAGATCATAATACATTGTGCGAAGTCACTATCACTGACCGAGGTTCATCATGGCACACATGAAACAATCGAATGCCAAGATGAAGATCGTCTGTTCTCAATATCTTGTGTAGGAGTACTGAACTGCCTGCTGAACTGCCTACTGAACTGCCTGTCATCGTCAGATTACGAATTGCGTGGAATGTTCGCCCACCTTACCTGCAGTGATTTTGCCAAATGTTTGGAGGTTTTGATTCTGTGGCTGACGGTAGTTGTTCAAGAGCAGCCCTCAAATGTTGGATGTGGTTAAGATGTGGAGACCTTGAGGGTCCTGGCAACTTAGATGGTGTGGTTCCTCAAAAAGGCCGTTGTTAGCCTTGACGTGTGATGTTGGGAGCTGTGTTGAAGAAGGAGTTGCATTATGGGAAGGAAGTGTGAATTTCGCCTGTGTAACGTTGTGCCGTTAAATTGTCCAGAACGTGTACCAACGCTGTCCAACTGTATGGGAGATGGCAGTCCACATCATTACACTTTCTGTATGCAGATTCGAGCGTAAGAGGCACAGCGCGTGACTCGTCACTTAACCAAACACGTCTCCATCGCTGTTGTGGCCACACGCAGTGTCCTTGACGCCATTGACGTCTCAGTCGACGATGTAGATCAGTCAGACCGACGCCTCCAACTACTCGTCTCGGGCGAATACCTGTTAGGCGTGATGGCAAACAAATGAAAACCCATCGTTTTCATAGTCCAACACTTCATAGTGAGCGTTTATTTCATAGTGGTGTGTTTGGCCGCCACGCTCCCACGTGGTTGCGTTTTTGCACCTCGTCTACTTTTTCGCTCTTTTCTGGCCGTACTGTTAATTCTACCTGCACAAATCTCTACTGATGCATGCAGACATGAGGAATTCATATTTAGTATTCATATCTATATGTATATGAGCATCAGCAAAACTCATCAGATTTCCGATTTTTCTATTTTGCGTTTCTTTTCTTGCAGAGTATATACATCACTCCTTTAATGTCCCTTTGCGGTCGATGTTACCTCATTGACTATGGACCATTTGATATTCTGTAGCAACATTTACAGTCGCAGTTACAAGACATATATTTTATCACCCAGTATCAGCCTCACACGTGTCTTTCAGCTGCTGTATTGCGCACCTGCTAGGCTTGGTTGAGACAGAAACCAAGTTTATATCCAATTTATTTCTTCAGAAACTCGCCGTCGTGATGTAGAACAGAGACTGTGTGTGTTTTTAGGCTAAAACTTATCAAAAGTATGGTGAGTAAACGGAAAACAATTTAAACAAGGGAGGGCTTAAATATTTTGCGTATTTAGGAGTATCAGTGGCGGTTTAAGTACACATAAATATTACCGAGCTCTAACCAGAAAGGCGGCGACGAGTATGTAATCTGCTGTTCTTTGGTAGTTGTTTGGAGTTGTCATCACGGAAAAGTGTCTGTTTTCATTCATTGTTTGTTTGCTCGGAAATTTGGGTCCAAGACGTACATACTACTCTGCTTCAAACGTGTTGACTGGTATAAACACTTGTTTGTTTGTCCAATTATGTTTCAATTAAACGAGTTGGACTCAAAGAAATGGACTTTGAGAGTTAAACTAATCAGCTTCGCCTAACCATACATACAAAAGCTTCTTTCTATTTTCTCGTTATGGCATTCTTTCGGGGCTTCAGGCGTTTTAATCTCATTAAAATCAGATCTCAGTTTGTACAGAAAAATATGAAACTAAAACGAATTACGGATTCCGATGTCGCCAATTTAATTTGCTGAAGAGAGGAGACCACCTTCAGTATTCTTGGAAATAATGGTGTTGATTTATTTGGACAAAACAACTCAACACCGGTTTATGCTTGGCCGAGGCCCAGAAAGCCGCCTCAGCTGTAGCCGTAGAGTAGTCTCTGAATATATATAATTTAGACAGAAACAAAGAAAGACAAGGCTGCCGTGCTTCAGCGTTCAGAACTTCCGACAGCAGGGGTAGTGTTAACGCCACCTTGTGAAACATGGCTCCAGAATAAAATTCATTTTCTGACCTAATATGCAAATTATGCCATACCTTCTCATCAGTGGCGTTAGGGAGACGAGTACTTATGTTAAGCCACACTTAAAATATCCAGTTACTAATATATTTTCATTTTCATTTACCATATCTTGTTTTTATTATTGTATTGTCTTTACTTCTCACCTAACTAAAGTAATAAAAATAGCGTCTCCCCTCCAAGGCTTTAAACATTGCAGCCATTGATCATTTATGTAAGCACGATCATCATTGCTGGGTGCCGTTGTACAAAGCGATGTTATATTTGTAACTCTAAGGTGATCGTAACTCCGATGCCTTAACATATTCGACTTAAGACAATCGTAGCGCTAAGGTGATCGTAACTCCGATGCCTTAACATATTCGACTTAAGACAATCGTAGCGCTAAGGTGATCGTAACTCCGATGCCTTAACATATTCGACTTAAGACAATCGTAGCGCTAAGGTGATCGTAACTCCGATGCCTTAACATATTCGACTTAAGACAATCGTAGCGCTAAGGTGATCGTAACTCCGATGCCTTAACATATTCGACTTAAGACAATCGTAGCGCTAAGGTGATCGTAACTCCGATGCCTTAACATATTCGACTTACGACAATCGTAGCGCTAAGGTGATCGTAACTCCGATACCTTAACATATTCGACTTACGACAATCGTAGTGCTAAGGTGATCGTAACTCCGATACCATAACATATTCGACTTACGACAGTCGTAGCCATAAAGTTGTTTTATACCCTGAGTACAGTTTCCCAAAGCTACCATAGCGCTACGCCTATCGTAACTCGTATGCTTTAACTTTGACTTACGACAGTCGTCACGCTAAGATCGCTTTGTTAGACCCCGTTTAAGGGGATTTCATCAAAAAGTGCAACTTCGGAGCCTATTTTTTGTTTATGAAAAAATATCAGCAACACAAACAAGGGTCAGTGGGATTCAAATGTGAGATACCCGTGAAGATCCTGGCTAGAATTGATCTCCAGTAACCAATGCTTGTAGTTAGATGAGACTAACGGGATTGGATAGTCAGGCTCGCTGACAATCATGGTTGACTCATGTCATCGTATCCCAATTGCGTAATGATGCTCATGCTGTTGATCACTGGATTATCTGGTCTAGACCCTACTATTTACAGACCGCCGCCATATAGCTGGAATATTGGCGTTAAACAACAAACAAATCAAGCAAGTAAGCAAATGTGAGAAACATAAAACGAATGGTATGTGTCGTGATAGAGGCCTATTAATATAATAAGGAATTAGTATTAAAACTTAAACAGTTTCCAAAATTCTCACACTTAACTGAATGCACATATTCATGAGTACACGTTGGGAATAACATCTGAATTTCATTTAAATTTAATAGCTTTCTTGATAGAAATGTTAGATTTTCCACTTAGTTACCAATTATAAAATTCTGCTGACGACTGTGTTTTCTAAAAGAGGATGAATATATTGAGTTAACATGTTTTCTTGAAATGCAGGCGCCAGGTCATTATGACCTAGGATGGGCCGGAAGTGGTATTTTTAGACGTGCACGTGCAGTCCGTGCTAGCCATACGCAGAGTAACCCCGCCGATTTAAGTAGTTTTGTTACAGTCTAAAAGTAATGAAAGTGTTCCTAACTGTGAGAATAAACAAAACTGGGGTGAGTATTTGTTTTAGTAGTTAAAGGCATATAGAGGCCAGCTGTTTGGGCAATAGCTGGGGGTCACGAGCAGATTATTGACACAGAAAGCGATGCCGACGGCGATGTTGAGACAGCACAAGTCTTGTACATGTATTCTGTATGTTTCTAATATAAGGCAGCGTGTGTTGTTTACTTATTTATCTTGGAATGCATATTTTCAGCTGCTTGTGTAGCTGAGGATATCAGATCCAGCCCGACTTAACCCCCGACTGACCCCTCAAACCATTGTCCGAGAGTCCCAATTGGACTTCCGGCCACTTCGTGTTCCTCAGCTGTTCATGGAACACACAGCCTATGAACTATATTATTATACAATGCATCTCTCTCTCCTTCTCTTAATGTACTGCATAATGATATTAGAGATAAAGCTAATGGATTTCCCAGTCCTAATTGTCTAAACAGGTTTGATTAAAATGAAGTACAAATATTGGCACAAGCACAGCTCTTTAACAAATTGTCATGTGATTTGGCACATAGTGGTCAGTGGTACTCTGATTGCAAAGACCTAGTGAGTCTGTCAGAGATTACTTGGTCGTTCATACGTATACTTATAGTCCTATAGTCCTATAGTCCTATAGTCCTATAGTCCTATAGTCCTATAGTCCTATAGTCCTATAGTCCTATAGTCAGTCAGTCAGTCAGTCAGTCAGTCAGTCAGTCAGTCAGTCAGTCAGTCAGTCAGTCAGTCAGTCAGTCAGTCAGTCAGTCAGTCAGTCAGTCAGTCAGTCAGTCAGTCAGTCAGTCAGTCAGTCAGTCTCTCTCTCTCTCTCTCTCTCTCTCTCTCTCTCTCTCTCTCTCTGGGCACACCTCCCATCCATCTATCTAAATTACTCCGTGTTCATGCACAACCAAATCCGTCCCTTGCAGCAGCCAACAGTTGTGGGGTGTTGGATGTGCTGTTGCTCAACCTGTCACCACCTCTCAATCCGAGCAGGTCACCTCATGTGTAGCGTCTGCGCATCGCATCATTTCATTCACAGATGCACTGTACATTTTCCAAATTAAGTGTGCCTTAGTGCACCCCTTCCCTTCTTCAGCACCGAGTCCCTGACGATCTTCCCGACTTGCTGAATGTGCATGTGTTGTGTTGATACCATGCGCGCTCAGAATTGCGCTGAGTGGACTCCTGGCTTATATAACGCCTGGCAGACAGCTTTTTAAAAATGTACGGTGCAGTTAACAGTGGTATGGTTTCATTTTCATGAATTCTTTACGACCGAAAATAAACTTTATACTTCTGCGTGAATGAGGGTTCTAATTTTAGTCCTAGGCCAAATGTTAGAAAAGTCCCTATCTTTTAGGATCTCTCAGCAGCAGTAAAAGCGTTATCCAGTAATTGGTATGACAACTCCCACCCTCCAGAGATTCTTGTCAATGTGGAACTAGACACAGAATGTATCAGGTTGCTGAAAACAAACAAGGATTACCCCGCAGTTGAAACAGTGTCCACATGTTCATAGACCAACTGCATGAGTATTAACCGCATGGTTTAATGGACGGTGACAAGCACTGATGTTCAACATGATCAGGATATGCAGTATGGGTGATAAGGCCTGGTGTATCATATTACCTGATAATGATGTTATCTCATACATTCCTGTTTTGCCTTAGCATACCCTTTTTCATGGGTTTCACCAACTTGACCAAAGTCTTCGAGCGCCTTCTCACACTGTGATGTAGTTGAAATAGTCGGTCATACAGACCCTGAAGCAAATATACCCAAGAAAGCCCACGCAAGTCTAGACAATGTGGCAAATCTAGATTTCCAGCGCTTCAGGAAGTCTCTGGGCTCCTTTTCATTATATTTTTTTTACTAGGAACTTTTTTTCTGTAAAATATGTTCATTTAAGGGACTACTTGTTGGTCTATAGTTGACCAACATAATTTTGCTTTATATATAGCGGTGTTAATGTGTTATTGAAACCAGAGACCATATAATATATATGATCTATTATACGGTCTCTGTTGAAACTAACAACATAAAATAAGGTCATCCGCATAATCAAGTTTTAGCAATTGAAACAGAAGGCCCACTGACACGCCAAGAAGGGTATTGAAAAAAGTCCGTTAACAACGACGGGTGTGACCACCATTTTTTGCGTTGATGTGTATACGACAGCAGCGGGACATTGAAGACACTGAGATGACACCAGGCCACCCACTGATCGACATGACCTAAAGGTTCAATGTGTGCAGTCTGGATCCTCTTGCACAAAGCGATCTTAGCGCTAAGACTATCTTAAGTTAGGGTGACGCTTAGTCTCTGAATACATAATTTTGATACTTAAGTAACAAATAGACTCATTTAAATTGAAATGGAACCTGAACCTGAGGAAATCTAACCTTGCTTCACTTAGGGCCGTGGCATTACAGGAGGGCTGGGCAGTGAAATAATGGAACCTGAACCTGAGGAAATCCCCTACTGCCAAGCCTCTGCTTCAAAGCCCTAAATAAAGCAAGTCTAGATTTCCTCAGGTTCTTCCTAGGGCTCCTTTTCAATATAAATGGGCTTGTTGCTTACTATCAAAATTATATATATTCAGAGACGAAGCATTAGTCCAGGGCTGTGAGACAGACTAATCGTAAGCCTGTTTTAAAGTGTGGGAGTTAGAGCATCGTAGCGCCAAGGTCGCTGATCGCTTTGTGCACATGGGCCCATGCAGGCTGGGCACTTTGAAATCCCTAAACTGCTTGGTTTGGTATAAAACGTCCTTAAATCTAATTCTGTACCTCCTCAAACGGCATATAACTAGACGGACGCTTAGATCTGCACTAGTAATACATTGCAGTGAAGATCGGAAATTGTTTTGGAAGATAGGTCGCTGTTTTGTCTCTAAATATCCCAGCCACGTTAAAATGACTCGCCTTGATAACACTCACTCACTCACCCACTCAACGAAATATCGTAACGAACACGCTTATAACGAACTGACGGACATATCGAACTGGGTTTGTGTATACGGTCCCGCCACGTCCTGTATACTTCAGTCGAAATGGGTATGTCGAACTACATGTACGGTCCCGCCAGGTCCAGTATATTTCAGTCAAAGTGGGTATGTCGAACTACATGTACGGTCCCGCCACGTCCTGTATATTTCAGTCGAAATGGGTGTGTCGAACTACATGTACCGTCCCGCCACGTCCTGTATATTTCAGTCGAAATGGGTGTGTCGAACTACATGTACGGTTATATAATGCTAAAATTAGTGGAGTTCGTTATAACCGGAGTTTACTGCACATGGCATAATCTTTATTCGAATGAACCGAAAACTTAAGCAGTTTTTGCAACCGATCAAAAGGCAGACAGGATATAGGACTTGAAAGTTTAAACACCGAATGGAATGCAACTGAACTCGGTAAAACGGGCCATTTCGAACGCCAGTCGTCAGCCTAATCCATCACCAATTTAATTTACATGCGTTTCTTGTCAGTGTGCCACCTTGAATGAAAAGAAAACCCTGAGCACGCCCACGATAGAAACATGATTTCCTCATGTCCTGGTTAATCTCCCGTCAAAATAATGAACAGCCCACGACTCCAGATTCTCACCCCAAGTCTCACAATCCTTTCCTCATACCCTGTTAAATCTCCCATCAAATTAATTAACAATCCACGACTCCAGATCCTCACCCCCAGATCTTCAATCCTTCCCCCATACCCTGTTAATATTAAATACCTCGTCAACTTAATGAACACCCCACGACTCCAGACCCTCACCCCCAGTCCTTCTCCCTAACGTTCCCATACCTGAACCTGGTGATCCCCTCAGCGGCTGTGACATCTCCACTCCCCCGCGTGACGACGTCTCGCGTTACCCCCCTGCCGCCAGGCATGTGGTATGAATGACAGTGCCCTGCTACAGGTGCCCGACATTAGCGAGGAAGGAACTCCGCCATCTGTATTGCTGGTTCGTGGTCTGCATACATCCATACACTCAACATTTCAATACGATTACGTAGACACGAATTCACTCACGGAGGTCTGTATGTATTACGAGTCATTGTTACAGCTCGCCACTATTGCCACCGCGCTGTATCGGCTCTAACGTTGTTTTATTTGCACATATGAAAGTATGAGAGGGCATTGTTGCTGAAACATACTGTTGCCTGAGTTACGCCACTCACTCCCACTCATATGATTAGTGACCGAGTTGGAATGAGTGAGTGAGTTTAGTATTACGCCGCACTCAGCAATATTTCAGCTATATTGCGGCAGTCTGTAAATAATCAAGACTGGACCAGACAACCCAGTGATCAACAGCATGATCATCGATCTACGCAGTTAGGATACGATGACATGTGTGAACCATGTCAGCGAGCCTGACACCCGATCCCGTTAGTCGCCTCTTGGGGTTACCCAGGTCTTGGATAATGAAGATCAATTCTAACCTGGATCTTCACGGTTCTGACCGAGTTGGAGCTCAGCTGTTGTTTAGCAATGTTAATATGCAAGCCCTATCACTGTCGAAAGGATAAAGCTACACGGATTTCCCTGTTAGAATTATCTAAACTTGTTTTGATTTAAATTAAGTACAAATATTGTCTCACAAGCACGGCTTTCAGAAAAATATTTTTGCACCATTGGGAGTGGATTCGAAGCAGGTCCCTTCGGCTTGGCGACATTATAACCACTGTCTACCCACCCACTCCTAAATACGTCGTTTAAGTGACCGGTAGTTTGACGTTTTTTGGTTTGTGTTTTTTTTAAAAACAACAACCATTCAGTTTGTTCCCGTAACTGCTGAGACCAAAGACTTTGTCCCAGGTTTTGCTCACTGGACGTTGAAACATATTCTTATAAAAGGCAAACACCAAACAAACCAAACAGCCCCACCACCATTTCTAGAATATCAAATTATTGGACAGAGTGACATTCAACATCACAGTGGAAAACACTTGGTGGTAACCAGGTAACGTATTCTGGAACTACACCTGTCTGTAATACAGAAGCACGTCACAATTTCATTCTGGAAACCCAATTGTCCAGGAACTCTCTCTGGCCAGTTTCTGACAAAGGGTTTGACAGTTTTTTTCGAAAACTCAAAATTTAAACTACCACGCCTATGGGCGTACCACAATGATCCATTGGCGAAGCAATTTGAATATTTACTCTTTCTCAAAACTCATGTTTTGGATGTTGTAAATGAATGAAAATATGTGTATATGTATCACGAAAGAAAATTCAAATTACTTAAACTTAATTCAGCTAATTTATAGCGTTATGAAAATATATTGCCCATTGGCGAGAATATTTTCATTTATTCTAAGCCGATAAGATGCATACAAGAATGCATCTAAATATCATGACACACTATTCAGCTTGTTTTAACTTAATTTAGCTAATCTATAGTAATAATACCTCACCGACCTGTCAAAACTTTAAGCCCAATTTTGCGGGGAAAATAGGCTAACAAAACTGTCTTTTCCTCGAAACTCACCTTGATAAAATACTAAAATTTTATGCTAAAATACAACAAAAGGTGTGAAAATAAGTATCACCACGCACATTACAACATCTTTAGCGTTCTCCTCCTCAACGGTCATCTTCAATGCTACATGGTGACCCCCGACTCGAAATGCTTCACAGTACAATACATTAACCAAACCTGAAGAGGTTTTCAATTCTTCGAAGAGAGTCGTCCTTGGGGTACATATTATGCATTTTCCGGCTGAAAAATGTCCTGTGACAGTTGTATCAATGTTTTTTGAATAAAAAGATTGAACAATAAATAAACTCTTTTATTTATTATACGGTCCCTGCCTCACGGAGTTACCTCCCTTAGCGCATGCGCACCAACTGGGTAGGCTCCTAGACCCGTATCATCATTCCTTCTGCTGAATATATCAGTGAACAGAATTGCGGGGAGGCGGGAGGCCCTACCCCAAGGACGACTCTCTTCAAAGAATTGAAAACCTCTTCAGGTTTGGTTAATTCTTCTTCATAGAGATCGTCCTTGGGGTACATATTATGCATAAACACAGACTCCCAAAGACCGGAGGCCAGGGAGGAGGGAATTCTGTCCAAGCACACACAAATATAGCGATCGTATCATGGAAAAAAATTGAACAGACGCCATAACACTCACCTGTCACTTGACCCAGTTTCGCTTCCGCGAGAGGCATGCTGGGAGGGGAACTGACAGGGAGGAATTGTACTCAAAGACGACCTCCATTTAGCATAATGAGACAACGCACATAGTGTGAATGTCAATAAAGCCCCACCCACGAAGTGTCTATTAGTGAGCACCGTAGGGGGGAATGCAATACCGCTCACAATCGACAAATAACTCCTAAGAGAATCGAAAGGGGGTACATGTTCTCTGAGTGAGCTCACAGTAGCAGACATGTCAATAATACAAATATTGTACAGTAGCGTCAAAACAGACCAATAAACCAAGACTCACTTTCGGTCAGGGTGGCAGGACACTGTCCACTGGAGAGAACAGTGCGGCCAAAGCTTCGCCGCGATTACGGGAATGCGTATCGAGCTGATAATGCCGTATAAACGTGCTTGGCGGCTCCAAATAGCGGCAGAGCAGATCTCTTCAATGGGGAGTGCCGATGCAAAAGCTTTTGATGCGGCTACTGCCCTGACCGTGAGCCTTCAACCCCTCAGGGGAGGCTTGCCCTTAGCCTGATAAGCAGCACAAATACGAAAACTAGCCAGCGAGACAAAGTCTGCTTGCTGGCTGGCAGACCAGCCTTCCGCCACCGTAACAACAGAACAGCTGGGTACCCGTGCGGATTCCCTGCGTTAGTTTGATATAGACTTTGAGCGTCTTCACGGACATCCAGCGGGTGAGTGCTGCGTAGGAGTGGTCCCCGATGTGGAAGGCTGGGTAAGAGTAGGAAGTTCGATAGGAGCTGTCACATGGAAAGCGTGATCGACCTTCGGTCGGTAAGTATCTGGGAGGCGAATACTGACACGATCCGTGTGAAACACAGTCAGCGCCGGGTCGGACGACATAGCATGTAAATCGCCGACCCTACGTCCAGATGTTACCGCCACCAAAAACACAGCTTTCCAAGTTAACAACTGAATGGAAATAGCCGATAGGTGTGAGAAAGTTGGACCGGACAGCCAATCGAGCACAATTGACAAATCCCAAAGGTGGACTGGTTCGCCTGGCGCAGGTCGAATCCGTTCAGCGCCAGCAAAAAGCTATGCGAGAGGGTGCTGCCCCAGAAGAGCACCATCGACAGGGGTGTGAAAAGTGGAAATAGCGGTGGAGTAGCCACGAATGGTCGAAGCCGCCAGGCCTTCTTCCAAGCGAGCTTGCAAAAACTCAAATACTCGGACTAAATCCGCCCAGAAAAGGGATCTGCAATGCCCTATCTGAACACCAGCGCGCATAAGCGGGACCACCTATCCTCGTACTGAGCGTTTGTCGAATCCGCCTCGAAGCCAGAATTGTGTCTGCAACTGCTGCAGGAATTCCAGCGTGCCTCGAGGTTAGACCTGACAGAGGCCAAGCCACCCACTGAATCCGTGGATTTGGGTGGGGCTCCGTTCTGAGTGAGAATGTCGATCGTAAAGGTAATAGAACAGGAGGCTGAGCCAGAAACCTGAGAATTACGGAAACCAGCTCTGTGGCGGCCAAAGCGGTGCCAGTAGCACAAGTAGCCGAGCTGGCTGGGTGGACAGCTGTGAAAGGACCGCGGGGAATGAGTGGTAGCGGCGGGAGCGCCCAGAGCACTTTGCCCGTCAATCCAGCAGGAAGGCGTCGGCAGCCAACGCCCTGGGTCGGTATCCGAGAGCAGAACACGGGTGTCTGATCGTCCCCCGGGGCGCAAACAGATCCACCTGGAGCGACCGTACAACTGGGAGATTACTCTGAAAATCTGCCTGTCGAGCATCCACTTTCGTCGCGGGGCCAGGATCCGGCGAGAGAGCGCATCTGCTCGCCGTTCTCTCAGCCCGGGGAGATAAACAGGGAGTACCTGACAATCGCACTGATGGCACCAGAGGAGAAAGTCCCGCCTCCCGGAGGCGCTGGGGACACCGTGCCTCCCTGCTTCAGGATATGCGACATGGCCGTCTGGTTGTCCAACTGAAGGCGGACTACCTGGCCACGGACATGCTCTCTGGCGCTCGAATACCAACCGCACAGCTCTCAGTTCCAACACGTTGATGTGAAGGTGGGCTTCGACTTCGGACCAGAGTCGGATGCCGACAGACTGCCAGAACACCCCAGCCCGTGAGGGGCGCATCGGTCTGAACTGTGAGAGCTGGCGTCGGGATTTCCAAGGGGATCCCCTGGTGAGATTCCGACATTTGTCCACCACTGAAGGTGAGGTGTCAACCACTTTCGGGGACTGTGAGACTGCGCTCCAGATCCTCCGTGTGAGTCCACAGCCGAGCCAAAGCTTGCTGTATAGGGCGCATCCTCAACCGCGCCCGCCACACTACAGAGATCGTCGCCGCCATATGGCCCAGTAGAAGCGGAGCCAAGTCCGTGCTGGTGCCTGGGGCTGGGAGAGGAATGAAGATACCATCTCGAACTCTGGTGATCGGTCGGGCGACAAGGAAACGAGATCCTTGTTACGTTTGGAATCGCTCCAAGAAAAACCAAGTCCTGGGTGGGTACCAGGTCGGTTTCTTGAGGTTGATGATCCACCCCAGTCGAGTTAGAATGTCTATCACTGTGTGAGTAGCATCTTGACTTCGCTGGCTGAGTTAGTGCTCCGAGCAACCAGTCGTCTAGGTAAGGGTAACAACGCCTTCCTTGCGAGCGAGCTAGGGTAGCTGGGACTAACATGAGCTTGGTGAACACCCTTGGGGCAGTCGATATGCGAAGGGGAGCACCCTGAATTGGTAACACATCCCGTCGTAAAGAGAACCGAAGGTACTGCTTGAGCGATGGATGTATTGGTACATGCAGATCGCATCCTTTAGGTCGATTGGCGTGAGCCAATCGCCGGGCTGAACAGATGAGATCACCGGCGCGGTGTCTCCATCTTGAAGGATGGTACTTCTAGCATCGCGATTCAACCCCTTGAGGTTGAGAATCGGACGGAACCCGCCGTCTTTCTTGGGGACGAGGAAGTGCGTGGAGTAAAATCCGCCTGTTCCTCTCCCGGTGGAATGCGCTCGATTGCGGACTTGTCCAGCAGAGCCTGAACCGTCGCGCAATATGTCGCCCTGGCTTGACATGGCGGCACGGAGTCGGCGTATGCCGGTGAAGTCGGGCGGACCTCCGCTTCCACAGTGGTAAATGGCCTATGCTGACCGTGGCCAGCACCCAAAGCGTTGTTGGTAGCCTTCTCCCATTCCGGCAGGAATAGAGAGAGCGACCTCCCACTGGGATATGGGGTAGGAGCGTCGTGGACCCTAGTAGCGGAGCTGACTGGGTGTGACACACGCGGCTTGGCGGCAGCCTGATGGGTTAGCGGGAGGTCGGGGCAGACCTCCCGCGCCCGCGAAAGGCTGGGAGCTAGTCGAGGACTGCTCCTTGCCCCTACCCTTGGCGGACCTGTTCCTCCGCCTACCCCTACCAGCGGCGAAGCCAGCCCGGCGAACTTCGGGCGTAGGCTGCACCCGGCGGAGGAAGGTGGAGCGGGGCCAGGGGGCGAGACACCCGCGGGTGCTCCAACAAGGCCTTAGAATCCTTGAAGGAGGTAGCTGCAGCAGCAGCCTCCCGTATGACCTGCTGGGCCCCTGGAAGAGGTGGCTCCCAGGCGGAAGGGAGGGCCAGCAAGGTCTGCTGCGTCGCTGCCGAGTACCTAGGCGTCGACAGCCACAGCTTGCGCATCCCCATGACTGCGCACATCACCGTCGGCGCTGCAGACCGCCAAAGAGTCGCGAGCGCGGTGTGCCTGAACTTCCGAGCTGGCGGACAGCCGCGACATCGCGGCGAAACGTCGCCAGCATGCCCCTCCGCCTCCAGGGCCGACCTCTGAATCGAGGAGAGGTAGGCCTCGTGGACCACCACCCTGCACCTGCTGCATCGGCGTTCCGGTAGACCTCCTCGTAGGTCCGATGCAGCGTGCTGCCGCAGGGGCGAGCGCCCGCGAGGGCAAAGGTGGAGTGAGGCGCCCTTGCCGAGCAGCGGAGCTGCTCGGAGGAAGCCGAGCCTCCCCAGAGGCGGCGAAGTGAACACGCACTTTCGTCAGCGATGGGAACTACAAACAGGGAGTCCTCCCCAAGCTGGTAGCGCCGCCGCGAGATCCGGCAAGTCGAACGGACTCGGGCACCAGACAGAGGGATCAACCACGTCTGAGACCAGCGAAGGCAAAATCGGAGCTGCGTCTGCGAGGGTTGCCGAGGGGCAAAGCGCCTCGCCAGGCAAAGCGGAACTCAGCCGAGTCCACGCAACCCACAGGCACAGCGGCTTGGGGTAGGCCCTCGGCAATTCTTTGCCGGACCTCCCGCAGAGCCGAAGCAAAACGGAAGCCTCCGTCATGCTCCTCAACCTCCCCAAGCTCCATTGCCTCGGCGCCCGAGCCCGAGTCAGAGGCTGGGTCTCCTCCGAAAGAGGACCCTAACCCCGACCCGGTGGGCTGCCTAGCGCTAGGAAGCACAGAAAGGGAAGAGCAGACAGACTGCTCCACGTCGGCGCCAGCAGGCGTGCATGGACCCCGGTCCCGAGACGCTGGAGGCAGGCCAGGCAGAACTGGTGCCTCCGGCTCTCATGGGGCGGGGAGTGCGCGGGACGGGAACACCAGGAATACTCAGCGGTCCCTGCGCCAACTCCGAGAGGGGGACTGGGAGCACCTCCCCCTCCGGGGCAGCCGAGGCGTCCGGACCCGAAGCCAGAGGCAACGGGTCAACAGACGCCTCAAGGCTGAGGGATCGAGCCGAGCCCGGCGATCCCACCCCCTGACTCTCCGCCCCCCGTCCGGAGTGAGCGAGGAACTCCTGCCGGAGACCTCCAACTGACTCACGAACGAGGGACTTCACAGAGTCCATATGCTGCTGAAACAAGGTTTCCATTATAGACATGTCAAAGCCACCAGTACTGGCGGGAGAGGGGGTTTGGCCACGGGATTTTTTTCCCTTTTTTGACGGCTTTTTAGCCTTAGACGGGGGGACCTGCGTCAGTTCCCCACCCGCCTCACGCATCTCCCGGTAGAAGAGCGTATCTGCCGCCCTCCTCTTTTGGGCCCGGGGGGAAAACCCAAGACATATTGGACAAGATTCCGCATCGTGTCCCGTCTTCTCGAGACAGGCAACGCATTGCTCATGCCTGTCGGCCCGTGGAATACTTTGTCCACAGACCGAACAGGATGAAAAGGCCTGAAAGCAAACACGCAAGCATGTAGCTAACGGCGGCCAGCAGCATATAAACACGTAGAAAACATTGAAAAATACGTGAAGGTTACCACGGAAAGTAATAGTTGGTTTTAATACTCAATATTACGACCACATGGCACGCTAAACTTCCCGCCATGGCAGAGCAACACGTGCGTAAACCACGGGAAAGTTCGCGTATTAGAATTAATACAAAGTCACAATTATGAAACAACCAACTGTAAAGCTTTACTGTTCCTTTCATAAGCAAATAAAGACCATACATACAGGTGGTGTTTGAGACATATTCAATTTCTGGTTCGTCAGAAAGTTCAGCTGCGTCCGGCTCATGAAGTATTACATCGTCTGTTCATGGCAGTGACAGCAGAAGGAATGATGATACGGGTCTAGGAGCCTACCCAGTTAGTGCGCATGCGCTAAGGCGCTAAGGGAGAGTAACTCCGTGAGGCAGGGACCGTATAATAAATAAAAGAGTTTATTTATTGTTCAATCTTTTTATTCAAAAACATTGATACAACTGTCACAGGACATTTTCAGCGGAAAATGCATAATATGTACCCCAAGGACGATCTCTATGAAAACAAACTGAATTTGAGGTTTTATATTGTCAGCCCACAACAAGTACTGTACGTGATGCTGTAAAGCATGGGCGCCCGACGTAGTATACTGGCGTCTCCTCTCAGCGCCGACACCTTCAGTTTTAGGTAGGTAAAGTGGGTATACCGGCATTGAGAGACTCAACCAGTATACTTACATAGAGGCCCTTGCTTCCAGTCCCCGCTGCAGATCACCAGGCAGGTCAACAACAAGTACTTAATGTACAACGCCATTTAGAAAGTGGTCAAATGTAGCATTTGTTATTTTTGGGATAACACTTTCTCAGTAAAGTACAGATTCTAGAACTTTTGTTGGGTGGGTGTCTGTGCGCGCGCGCGAGCATAACGTATAAAATAGCTCTATGCAGAATTTGCTAACGCTCGAGCCAAACTTTCCGTCAAAAAATGAATTATATGGGATCTAACGAGATTCATTTTCTCATAGGTCTTTGGCTGGAGATTACTGATGTAATATTTTATTGGTTCAAGAGAAAATGATGGTTACAGATACTACTTTAATACATTTGCAACACTATAAACATGACTTTTGAGCAAGAGTAAATATTCTCTCCAATGAGCCACTGTCAAAACCCAAAGTCAGGAACTGGCCAACAGAGACTTGCTGGACAACTGGGTTACCAGATTTAAAACATGACGCGATTAGACATATCTCTAAATGAAAGCAGCGCTTATAGATACTGAGGACAGTTTATTACACGAGTGTCACTTTCCAACCATAAGAAATTAAAACACAGAACACGCCAAGAGAACAACATTCACCGGTTATAAGGCCACGACTCATAACACGAACGAGCAACACTCTACTAGAACAACCCTTGGATTATAAACACACACACGCAACCGCATTAAGGGCCTAACCCCCATGTCATATCGTACCATGCAGCCCTTACATCAAAGTCTACTACATCTATTCAATTATAACAGCGCTTTGATATCTATATCCCAAAACATTTTCCACCATACGTTAAATAAGATTTAATTTAAGTTGAAAACTAACGAAAATTAACACTTAGCAACGCCAGTTATCATATGGAGTTGATAAAGATGATGGGGTTAATTATTAGCGCCGTATCACCCCCACCCCTACCCCCTACCTGCAGCGTTAACCTTGAGGGGTGCAGACACGGTGGGCGACCGGGGTCAGGATCCAGATGATATATTTAGCATCTCCTTTTAAATAACCCATTCAGTTAGCCGATCACCAATAATTGCTGCTTTCCAAACACTCTGGTTGATGGATATGGGAGATTTTAATGAAAGGCAAACACGAGTGTGAGATCTGTATTGCATCTTAATGCCGTTATGGCCTATATTCGCCGACAGACATGGATGCCATGGATGCCAGAGCTTCCTTTCGCTCTTAATAATCATAATATAATGTGTGCACATATACTGTGCTCGATTCCACACACAACGTGCATGCTCAAAACGCCAACGTCATTACCAATGGAACGCCATGCCATTCTCAACTTCCCGGGGAGTATACAACCTGAGTTCTTGCCAGGCGACAAAAGGTTAACATTTCCTTAAGAAACTGTCTCATTCGGAATATTTTTAAAAAAGAAACTCATCGGAGAAAATGAGAATTTTGAAAATGTCATGGAAAGGAAATCAAAAGCAGAATTCACTTGCACGTTTAGACTAACGCTTAGTCTCTGAATATATGTATATTTTTTGTTGTAACAAATAAACCCATTTAAATTGAGAGAGACCAGAGATTCAGAACCTGAACCTGACCCGTGAAGATCCGGGGGTAGAATAGGTCTTCAGCAACCCATGTGCTTGCCATAAAAAGCGACTATCTTGTCGTAAGAGGCGACTAACGGGATCGGGTGGTCAGTTTCGCTGACTTGGTTGACACATGTCATCGGTTCCCAACTGCGCAGATCGATGCTCATGCTGTTGATCACTGGATTGTCTGGTCCAGACTCGATTATTTACAGACCGCCGCCATATAGCTGGAATATTGCTGAGTGCGGCGTAAAACTAAACTCACTCACTCACTCAGAACCTGAGCCTGGGGAAATCTAGACTTGCTTCATTAAGGGTTTAGCATTGCAGGGAGGGCAAGGCGTTAGGGAAAATGATGTGGTTCAGGGACTGTGAGACAGACCAGTGCACGTCATGACAATCATGTTACAATGACTCTAATGGGTCAGCACATTTTGTCATGCGTATGTCGACTTATTGTAGGTGGGAAGATGCCGAGACTGAATGTTGCCAATCACAACATCGCCATTGGACGTCTTGAAGCCAGAGAATCCCAGTCTGTGGCTGCAGTTATGTCAGAGCAGCATGTCTTGTGGGATTGTAATATCAGACTCCAAGATCGTAAAGGGAGTAGTAAAAGAAGAGTCACAGCCCCTGAACAAGATCGCTGCATCTGGATCTTCAATCTACGTCATCGTCACGCTACTGCCACGGAGACTTAAGGGCAGGTGCCTGGTTTCAGGAGGGTATCAGAAACAATCAGGAATCGCCTGCGAGAGCTGGGAATTAAACCCGGAAGACCTCGGCAGCGACAATGTATGCTTCGATTCAAGTATATATTACATAGTGCTAAAACCCAGGTAGTGACAATATATACTCTCCCAAAAAAGAAACGCATCTTGAAAATAGCAATTTCATGTAGGAACGAATTAAAACGTGATTCATTTTACAAAAGGTTTTGCTCTGTTTATGAGTCCTATGGTGTTTATGTTTTGAAACATCACAACAAAACACACCATCTGTAAAATACCCGTATTTAACAGCATGATTTTCAATTTCGGCGTGTAGTGTCACAGGATACACAATTCACATGCAATGCACGTGAAAGTTGGGGATCAGATAGTCTCAATGATGGGTATAAAAGGTTGATCGCTGTCTGTCGATTATTCACTGTATTTGGAAAATTGTTGACGAACGCAAAATGCCACGTCTAAGTTGAGCCAACCGTCATATCACCATTGGTTTGCTTGAAGCTGGCCAGTCTCAACGTGCAGTTGCCCGACGCATGAATGTCCACCAAAGCACCATTTCACGGCTCTGGGAGAGACATCGCCGGCAAAATTCGGTAGCAGAAGCCCCTCGTAGTGGGCGACCTCGAGCGACCACTGCGGCGCAGGATCGCTATATCCGGGTACATCACCTGCGTCATCGAACAGCTACGGCGACCAGTACCGCTCGACAACTACCCGGATTGAGGAGGCTTTCTGCACAGACCGTCAGGAACAGGTTGAGAGAGGCTGGTTTACGTGCCAGAAGACCTTATTTTGGCCCTGTGCTTCGACAACAACATCGTCGACATCGAGTTCAATGGTGCACCAACGTTCAGGCCTGGAACCTACCGAATTGGCGTAGAATCTGGTTCAGTGATGAAGCACAATTTCTATTGGAACGACGCGATGGAAGAATGCGGGTGTACAGACGTCGACGTGAACGTTTCGCATTCTCTTGCGTTCCCCAGGTGGACAGATTCGGCCGGGGAAGTGCCATGATGTGGGGAGCTATCACCTTCCGTAGGAGAAGTGATTTGGTGATGATCCAGGGCAACCTGACAGCTCAACGGTCCTGTGACGAAATCCTGCGCCCACACCTCCTTCCAATCATTGATCGCCAGAGGGAGTTGTTTCAACAGGACAATGCCAGGCCCCACACAGCACGTCACACTAGAGACTTCCTCCAGAACCACAACATCAATGTGTTCCCCTGGCCCTCAAGATCACCGGATCGAACATCTGTGGGATGCCCTGGACAGACGGGTGCGACGCCGTAACCCTCCGCCCCAGACACTTTAGCACAGGCACTACAGGCAGAGTGGGCTGCGATTGGGCAACACGAGATTCTGAGACTTATTCGTTCGATGCCGAGGCGATGCCGTGCAGTTCTGGATGCCCACGATGCCCACGAGGTATTGACTTCAGCGCCACCACACGTCTCCATGTGACATTCAAACTGACTTTCCTCGAGTTGGTGCCAAAGACGGATAAGACTACATTCCCAGTGTGCAATTTCGCTATATTTCATTGACTCATAATGCCTACAAGATGTTTCAAAATAAACATAAAAATACAGTTGAAATTCCTATATGCGTTTCTTTTTTGGGAGAGTATATTATTTGATGTTAGTGCCATTTATATAGTGCTAATTAAAGACTCCGGCGGTGACAATATAATCTTTGATGTAAGTACCATTTATATAGTGCTAATCTAAGACTCCAGTAGTGACAATATAATCTTTGATGTTAGTACCGTAATATAGTGCTAATTTAAAGGTCACATGCAATGTAAAACATAACTTTGAAGATTCTGATACCTTTCGGTATGGACTTACCGAAACAAATCATCAAAAATGCAAATTCAACTTATAAAGTTGAAAAGTAACGCGATGAAAAATACCGCGCGAAATCGGAGTTCAAACGATTCACTAATTTTTCCCCAGCGCTTGGGGGAAAAGTGGTTTCAACAGCTGGGCTGCGTTGCGCTGGGCTGCGCTCATAGCACATGCGCAGTGAAATAGGTTCGCGCAGCTTGGAAGCGGGTTGTCCGGTGAATACGTGGTGAAGGTTTTGGTGTGAGCTATTTTTCTAATGTTTTGTTGATATTTCACAGGCGCGAGCTTTTTATAGTATATGTTATGACAGAAGATTACCGATTTGAATGTTTATATAATTTCATTTGTCTATTTCACCACACGTTCTTCTTACCGAGTCACTTTCTCAGTTCGATACTTAAAAGCAATGTCATTATTTAGCGTTGACAGAATTATAGATATGTGATATAGATATGTCGTTGTCACAGACAAAACTCAATGTCTGTTTTATTGACACCTATGTGTCTGCCTGCCTGTCTGCTAATGACCATATTCAATACACAACTTCGATCACTGACCACATGCAATTTGAACTTAACACCTATCAGGCTATACATCATAAACAAAACGCATGATTGATTTATGGCCTGAGTTCGGTCTCTGTCACATTATGTAATTACACAGACAGGCAGGTGTGATACTTGAACACATGACATGTTATGATGCCTGTTCATTGCAAAATGTTATACACAAAAAATGAGCATGTATTTACAAAACCCAACATCTCTATATATACACACACAATGAGCCATGAGGGTATCTGCAAATGAACCAGCCGTAACACTTGAGTGCACACCCACCTGCTCTGACTGGGTTCGGTATCCCGGGTGCTTCGTTTCTAGGGAAGTAAACCCAAGTACAAAGTATTGCACTTTTGATTTGCGATTGTACGCTTATAATTTTGTTTATATTTTTGTTCATAATCAGCAATGTATATTATATGTCATGAATAAGTGATAATTGTGTTTTAATTATGTTTGATTTTTTGGTTGCATGTGACCTTTAAGACTCCGGTAGTGACAATATAATCTTTGATGTTAGTACCATTTATATAGTGCTTATTCAAGACTTTGTTTTACAAGCCCTTGTGGTCCGATGAGCATATTTCAGTGGAACACCTTGGTAGACACGTCCATTTACTCTGCACCGAAGCACCTTCTGCAGCCGCCCATAGCATCTGTAACGACTAGCCTCAGGTTGAGAACTCTGATCACAAGACTTAAACAAGTGCCCCATCGTGTGTCTTTGAAGCACGGGAAGGTCCATGAAACGCTCCAGGCTGTCAAAACATGGCACTCTTTCCTTGACGTTGAAGTACTCTTTGGACATAGTGGTGTAAACGTCTTGATAAATGCTGATATCTTTCACCCAAACACGAGCTTTATCAGCTAGGAGTGCGCGTGTGTGTCTTTGTAGTTCTCAAAACCTAATAAACAAATATTTTATGAGCGATGAAACTTTTGAACCCCTCCCTCAGTGTGTACATATGATACAGCCCCCCGATCTGGTGTGATGAGTGTGAGATCACACTACCAGTGTGATACACACGTTATCGGTTTATCAACTATCACGGTTACATGTGATATTCAAAGAATAAAAATATATCCATGGTTATGTCCGGGCAATGGGGGAATATATGAAGGAGCATTCACTCACGAGTCAGCAAGGTTTATGTATGTGCGAGTGTAACATCGCCTTCGGCCTTATTGCATCAACATCAGAGTGAAGGATGTCAGTAAATGGCTTCACAATAGTATCATGTTGGGAATCAAAAACGGTATGGTGGGAGGAATGTTTAACCTCTAGGCTGTATCCCGCTCTCTGCACAGAGATAAGTTATAAGCAGAGAATGGGCGGTGGGGTAGCCTAGTGGTTAAAGCGTTGGCTCGTCACGCCGAGGACCCGGGTTCGAATCCCCACATGGGTACATTGTGTGAAGCCCATTTCTGGTGTCCCCCGCCGTGATGTTGCTGGAATATTGCTAAAATCGGCGTAAAACCAAGCTCACTCACTCACTCACTATAAGCAGAGAACATTCATTATTTTGTCAACTGAATGCCGGTTTGTTTGTTTGTTTGTTTGTTGTTTAACACCGCACTCAGAAATATTTTAGCTGTATTTTTATACATAAATAATTGAGTCTGGACCAGACAATCCAGTGATCAACAGCGTGAACATCGCTCTACGCAAATGGGATATGATGGCATTCGTCAACAAGTGAGCGGGCCTGACCACCCGATCCCGTTAGTCGCCTCATACGACATGCATGGTTTGTTACAGACTGGTTCTGTATGACCGATCTCACTGAGGAACTTAGATTGCATTAGATGGGATTGATGAACAGGTTGAAAAGCATTCTGTATGTCTGAGACCTTGAACACTGCTCAAGGCAGTGTGAAGTTTGATGGGACTACTGATGAGGCACAATTGATGGTGACAAGTTAAAACATGAAAAAGTTAACATCGACACAAAGCAACGATATTAATAGTAGTCTTATATGCAATAAATGCCAAAGTACCGTTGACCATTTACGATTTGGTCGAGTAACACCCGGCTTGAAGAGACACGTGAGTACACAATCGGAAACAGTCGATACATTTACGATCAGATATAGCTTGTTTGAGTGGCATTTAAAAGTTGGTGTGATGAAAAACGAGGAGATTTCTATGGATATATATTCTTTTTTAATATAATATGAGCGACGTTTCGGTGTAGCTACTAACACCGTTATCAAGCTTGATCAATCATTTTGCTTGATAACGGTTTTTAAGACTACACCGAAACGTCGCTCATATTATATTAAAGAAGTTGTATATCCATAGAACTTTCCTCGTTGTTGATCAGATATAGGTCGGAGGCGCCGATGGTTACCTTCGTTTTAGCGCGGTACATGCATTTATCAGCTGGTAAAATACCATTGCAACAATTCGTTGGCTCGTCACGCCGAGGACCCGGGTTCGAATCCCCACATGGGTACATTGTGTGAAGGCCATGGGTACATTGAGTGAATATCATTTACAACTGCCACGTTATTAACTATACCCTCGATAATTCATCCGTATCTTAACACTAGCTGAGATCATTTTGTTACCAATAGACGTCAACATACCGTTTTCCAATCTGCATCACCTTCAAAGCAGGTCAGTAGACCAGCAACACATACGTAAGTTACCTTACTTCAGGCGAGTTAATTGAGTACAGTGCAATGTAGGTTTATTATCAGTTTTACTCGAAAATACTCGGTGCCCCCAACCCCCCGTGCCTAAAGAAGAGTCCACGCTACAGAGATTGCAGCCGTAGTGAAATAGACAGCCTCTGATATACGGGCTACACCTGTGACGACAGAAACTCCACTAGTCTGTCTCCCAGTCCCTGAACCGCATTGTTTCCCTTCCGCTCAGACCTGTCTGCAATGATAAAGCCGTAAATGAAGCAAGTCTAGATATCTTCAGGCTCTATAACTCCTATCATACGTTGGCTCCTTTCCGTTTAACAGTAATTATTTGTTTCCATCACCATTATATATATTAGAGACTGAGCGTTAGTCTAGAACTACATCTACTACATCTACTGCTGCAAGGATGTAACTACTACCACTGCGGCGTCTAGAACTGAACAACCACTACTACAACAATAACTACAACTGCCACTACTACTGCTGTTGCAACTACTACCGCTGGCGCTACTGTTACTACTACTACTACTACTATTACAATTGCTACTAATATTGCTACTGCTACTATTACTACTTCTTCTCTACTACTACTGCTGCTGCAACTACTACTGCTTCTTCTACTACTGCTGCTACCTCTTCTACTACTTCTACTACTACTATTGTTACAACAACAACTACTACTACTACTAACTTCTGCTACTACTACTATTGTTACAACTACTACTACTACTACTACTACAACTACTACTACTACTAAGTTCTGCTACTACTACTATTGTTACAACTACTACTACTACTAGTACTACTACTTCAACTACTACTACTACTACTACTACTTCAACTACTACTACTACTGCTTCTTCTACTACTGCTACTACTTCTTCTACTACTACTTCTACTATTGTTACAACAACTACTACTACTACTACTACTTCTAAGTTCTACTACTACTACTACTATTGTTACAACTACTACTACTACTACTACTACTACTACTAATTACTACTACTACTGTTAAAACCCCTGCTGCCGTTACTGTTACTACTTCTATTGGAAGAAGGACGTCAACTCCTCAACTCATGCCCACATTGCTACATTATTACCCCACGATTATCACCATCATCATAATCGACTCCAACACCATCACCCTTACCCACTCCCTCCACGATCACTCGGTACACACTGTGACTTTTCCTGGCAAAGCAGTGGGAAAACTGCCGAGTCAGCAGTTGCAATGAACATCTTCAACGAACTTCCCATGGATATACATTCTTTGTTGTACTTCGACTATAGCCATGCCCAACCTCCTGGGAGTTCTTTTCAGACACGTAAAAAGATAAGTGTGCACAAGATTCAATTTAAACCTTAATCCTGCGCTTTTTATTTTTCGTCCCAAACAGAATTTTGTTTCCGATGAAACCTTTATAGTTTAAAGTGCCATTACAAATTCTGAGTTTCTAATACCACTCTAATTAGCTAAGGTTGATACACTCAAGAGTTCTTCATGATAGATATTATGTTGAAAATGAGTGAGTGAGTGAGTATGGTTTTACGCCGCGTTTAGCAATATTCCAGCAATATCACGGCGGGGTACACCAGAAATGGGCTTCGCACATTGTACCCATGTGGGGAATCGAACCCGGGTCTTCGGCGTGACAAGCGAACGCTTTAACCACTATGCTACCCCAACGCCCCTTATGTTGAAAAAAGCAGGTATTATGCTAACAGTCAACAAATGAGGATTTATCAGGAATGGATGTTCACCATTCTCAGTGTGAGTGACATACTAGAACTTAAAAGTGTGTTGTTGGCGTTCTGTGACATTCCTCTTCTATATATATATATATATATATATATATCCGTTGTACGATACATCAAACCTGTTGCACCCACTTATACTGATAGTGAATATGTAAGTGAATGCGTTGTCCATGTCCCATTTACTTTAAAACCAAAGAATATATTTCTTTCACCATATTTACATTGTGCTCCTACTATTCTGTGGGGAGATTCTACTTGTATCGGCGATCTCTGTAACAGAACGATAATTTCATAAATTAGTGAGGTGAGGTGAGGTGAAATTGAGTTTAACGTCGTACTTGAGAATATTTCGCTCATATGACGACGTGCATGCGTGTGTATGTGTATGTGCGGCTGCTTGTACTAGCCCAGTCTGAAGCTGGTTTTATAGTGCTAGCCCACTGAGATACCATGCCGCAGTGAAGCATGAATACCCCACTCAGACACATTATACTGACTTCGAGCTACCCATTAATGCCGAGCTCCAGGCAGGGACCAACAAGTACCATATTTGAATGTCTTTTGGTATGATGCGGTCGGGGATCGAACCCGCGACCTTCCGCTCTCCGGGCGGACGCTCTAACCACTACACCACGGAGGCGGTCTCATAAATTAGTGAGTGATCTTGAGAGCAGAATCCGTCAGTTCTCCAACTACATCTCGGCGAGTCAGACTGATGGGTATAAAGTGTGAAATACAACTAGCGTTACACATGCACCACTGGTGAGCGGGGTAACTGCGACAAACCTTCGATCATAAACAAGGCGAATAGGAGATTCAAACACGCACGCGAAGGAGGTAAGCGAGCCAACTGTGCCAGCGTCACCCCACACGATAACTTCCATAACAGTTTAATTGGACCGAGAATTGCCGCATGTGACGCCGTGCTGGATCCGCTCGACAAGCTACAAGACGGCAGAACCCCCATTCTCTAACACCGACTTGCGACAGTTGTAGGCTTAAGGTTGCTGGGTGTTTTTGCTAAGGTCACAGCGTCTCCTCTCGTCTCGTTCATTACTCCGGTCTGGCTGATATTCCACTCTATAAATGTCACCAGTAAGTGTGGGCTTTTTGTTATATACGAATATTTTCCTCCATAATAGCTAATGGTTATCAAATCACAACCCTCCTCACATATGGGGGCAACGTTGTATAGTGATTCGACCACATTTGGGCCTGCGCGCAGAGCAGTGGAAAGCGAGCCTTAAGACACGTGATAGATATTACAGAAAAGTCTTGAAGGTCGAAACCCTGATCAGCTCCACGTGTGCCGCCATGTCCACGCTATAGAGGAGCTGTTTGAACTCCGAGTGCCATGTGATTTTCACGCACGCTGAAATTGACATGGAGGCAGAACTTCCCTTCATTCAAATGGGGGATATCTAGAGTACCCCTGTGGGTATTCTCTGCCCAAACAAGCCGAGAATGTTGTCATTTTAGAGGAATGTTCCAAATTGAAAGCAGCATCGAAGGTAGAAATGTACTTGTTTCACAAGCAGGTTTTACTGAATTCAACAAGAACAAGCTGAAGTGCTTGAATTCTCGATACAGTTGAAAGAGTCGAAACTATTTCTTTGAGGAATTCCGCTACGTAGCGTTTCATTCATGTCTTGTTCTTGTACACCCTGTGGTAACTCCTCCCCAACAACCATTAGCCTCAAGAACCAACAGGGAGCGACCAAACTGTAGAACATGTCCACATTTTAAATATAGAAACAGCCACACATATTACAAACTGCGACAAAATTCAAATAGTTCATTTAAAGATTGACAACACAATCACGTTTTCAATAGAGTCCCAAATAGGTCGTAAGATTAAAACACGTCATATTTTCAATGGAAACCCAAAGACACCGTAACATTAGAACACGTCACATTTTTATAGGAGACTTCAATAAACCGTATGATGAAAACACGTCACATTTTCAATGGACACCGCAATAAACCGCAAGATTAAAACATGTCACATTTTCAATGGAAACCTCAAGAAAACCGAAGCTTAAAACATTTTCAGTATAGTCTCAAATGGACCGTAAGATGAAAATACGTCACATTTTCAGTGCAGACCCCAATAAACCGTAAGGTTAGAGCGCGTCGCATTTTCAATGGAGACTTCAAGATACCGAAAGATTAAAACACGTCGCATTTTCAATGGAGGCTTCAAGATACCGAAAGATTAAAACACGTCACATTTTCAATGGAGACTTCAAGATACTGAAAGATGAAAACACGTCACATTTTCAATGGAGACTTCAAGATACTGAAAGATTAAAACACGTCACATTTTCAATGGAGACTTCAAGATACTGAAAGATTAAAACACGTCACATTTTTAATGGAGACTTCAAGATACCGAAAGATTAAAACACGTCACATTTTCAATGGAGACTTCAAGATACTGAAAGATTAAAACACGTCACATTTTCAATGGAGACTTCAAGATACTGAAAGATTAAAACACGTCACATTTTCAATGGAGACATCAATAATGCGAGATTTACAGTTTGGTTGCAATGAAAATGGGGCGGGATTTAATAATTGCAATGCCCACGTGTGCCTTGTTTATAATTTGCCTGTTTGTCTCAGGTTTATGTGTACATAATCCATAGTTTGGTTGGTCTCTGTTGGTTTCATTGGTTAGCCTGACCATAAGATTGTTGCACGGTCTGGCAGCTATGAAGGCTCTGGCCACAAGAATACACTGCCTTCAAAAGACTGAAATATTGTTTAAAGAGGCGTTAAAACCAAACTGACTGACTCACTCACTCACTCCAACTGTTGACGCACCGTTATATAAATGAGATACCGTTCCAGGTGCAGTTTATAATTTCACAATAACATATTCTTTGTATTTCTATGTATTGTCAAACACTGGAACTACGAAATGATACAGCTATTACTTTGACCTCGATTCTCTGTGTTGAAGCCTGTGACAGAGAGCTGATCTGAACATACTACTTCTAAACTTTGCTGAGTAGCTTTTAAATATGAAACTATAGAACCGGGCGTAGTTAATGAATCCAAAGTCAGGCAAACATCTTGACACGACCATAACTACACTGACGCAAGTTCGCTTTTGCAATATATGGCCCGTTTCCCAGTAGTGGCCTCGTCAACCAATGATTAATAACATGAGCAAAGGTCCACTTACCATGACTCACAATCAGCCAGGTCGTACTCTGTAACCATCCAATCCACATTACTGAAGGTTTACAAAAGCTCATGGGTTACTGGGGAACACTCTTGTCCCGGACTCCCACTGGGAAGAAAAGATTTCAAAAACGCTTCACATACATGTGGTTGTTTAAATTCCACACAAAACCATATCCTTTTTCTTTCAAAATAGCCACATTATAAACCGATTTAATAGGAATGCATACATTTTGGGAACGGGTTTGAGTTGTTCTGTTTCCCCGGAGTCAAGTCTAACAGAAAGCTTACAGGAAGTTCGTGGCGTTTGAAATGTGACACCACGAATGTGTTAATGTGATATTTGATCACCTCTCTGAATGAGTTTAAAATAACGATGAGAACAGATTTCATTTACAGAAGTGCCCATTAAAGGAGCGTAATGTTGTCTAAATGAGGGTTCTAGGCCGTACTTCTCCGCAGCGATCACACGCTGATGTGAGGGAGAATCCCCTCAACTGTATAAGTGCTACTCAAAAGTATATCAACTTTGCTTGTCTAGATTGTCTGTAGATAAGTAATTTCAATCTTCAAGAACATATAATTTGGCCGCTGTGAAACAGGTGTGTGGTTCGTTTTTGCAAGTAACCTATATTTGCATTTGCTGAATAACGAAGGTAATTAAAAGTGTGGAATGATCCGAAACGTAATTTGTATATCACTGCATGCCTCGGGGACCATCTCAAAATCATATATCATTTTTTCCTTCCTTAACACGTGTACAAAGTGAAGAAAGAGGGCAGCATTTTGAATAATTGTCTTCATAAATAAGCACTTAAAACAATCCTTCCAACTTCTAGTTTGAGGAGTAGCCAGTATTATACTTACGAGTATATTTTCTTAACGCGCGTCTGTTTATACACTCCGCCGTCTATATAGCCCATTACCATATCTTTGTGCGAATCCATCAACCTTTAAAAAATTAATGTTATCTCACATATGATTCTAAAAAATGAATGTGATTTTCCACTTCCCCGTGCAACAAAATAAAGCCATTAGACAGAGGAAATTACCCCAATCAGTCGCATCTACAACATTTGCTGTTGATGTTGCTGTTAGTAGCGGTATGATAGTTATCAGTGTGCTACAACCCAGCCCAGGGATACACGCCGCGTGGGGCGTACACCACGGTGGAACGGATGGTGCCGGTGGTAGCATGCTGAGATCTGGATTAGTCAGGATCTAGGATGAAGATGCAGGCATCTTCACAGATGGTGAGATACACTGACATGATGAAGATACCAGCGACACACAGACTCCCCGGAACAACACACTGAATGGTGACACACACAGCATCTGCGTAGTGCGTGGATGCTACAGATGGTGAGATGACACAAAAATCTGATGTGTGATAACCAGTGTTGCAGTGCATGGTGACAACAGATCTTCACACGTGGTGACACACAAAGAGATATACGATATACACAGTTTTGCCGTGTGGTTAATAGCTCGATGACACACAGACTCATGTGCGACAACACACAGTGTTGCAGTGCGTGATGACAACACACATCTGATGTTGCAGTGCGTGCCTGGTGACACACAAAGATCTTATGATGTGTGCGTGGTGTCACAATAAAGATATGATGTGTGATAACACACAACGTTGCAGTGCGTGATGATACACACAGAATTTATATGTGACAATACAGTGTTGCAGTGCGTGGTGACACTCAGAGATCTGATGTGTGATAACACACAGAGTTGCAGTGCGTGATGATACACACAGAATTGATAAGTGATAACACAGTGTTGCAGTGCGTGGTGACACACACAGATCTGATGTGTGATAACACAGCGATGCGTTGCACACACAGTGCCGGATGATGCGTGATGACACAGATCTGATGTGTGATAACACAGTGTCGCAGTCAGGGATGATACACTCAGATCTGATGTGTGATACACATAGTGTTGCAGTGCGTGATAACACACGCAGATCTGATGTGTGATAACACACAGTGTTGCAGTGCGAGATGATGCACACAGATCTGATGTGTGATAACACAGTGTTGCAGTCCGGGATGACACACACAGATCTGATGTGTGACAATACAGTGATGCACTGCTTGGTGACACACACAGATCTTATGTGTGATAACACAGTGTTGAGTGCGTGATGACAAACACAGATCTGATGTGTGATGACACACAGTGTCGCAGTGCCTGGTGACACACACAGATCTGATGTGTGATAACACAGTGTTGCAGTGCGTGATGACACACACAGAGCTGATGTGTGATAACACAGTGGTGCAGTTCGTGTTGACACACAAAGATCTGATATGTGATAACACACATTGTTGCAGTGCGTGGTGACACACACAGATCTGATGTGTCATATCACACACTGTTGCAGTGCAGGGCGACACACAAATATCTGAAGTGTACAAACATGTCTGATGTGTGATAACACAGTGGTGACACACAAAGATCTGATATGTGATAACACACAGTGTTGCAGTGCGTGGTGACACACAGAGATCTGATGTGTGATAACACACACAGTGTTGCAGTGCGTGGCGACACACAGAGATCTGATGTGTGATAACACAGCGTGGCAGTGCGGGATGATACTAACATTTCTGATGTGTGATAACACAGTGTTGTAGTGCGGAATGATACACAAAGATCTGATGTGTGGTAACACACAGCGTTGCAGTGCGTGACGATACACACAGATCTGATGTGTGATAACACAGTGTGGCAGTGCGTGGTGACACACAGAGATCTGATGTGTGATAACACAGTGTTGCAGTGCTTGATGATACGCACAGATCTGATGTGTGATAACACAGTGTTGCAGTGCGTGGTGACACACACAGATCTGATGTGTGATAACACAGTGTTCCAGTGCGTTGTGACACACAGAGATCTGATGTGTGATAACACAGTGTTGCAGTGCATTGTGATACGCACAGATCTGATGTGTGATAACACACAGTGTTGCAGTGCGTTGTGACACACACAGATCTGTCATTTGGTGTACCCCTGAAGGTCCGGGTTAGATTATTGAGTTTTAGTAACCCATGCTTGTCGTAAGAGGCGACTAACGAGATCGGGTGTTCAGGCTCGCTGACTTTGTTGACATATGTCATCGGTTCCCAATTGCGCAGATCGATGCTCATGCTGTTGATCACTGGATTGTCTGGTCCAGACTCGATTATTTACAGACCACAGCCATATAGCTGGAATATGACACACACAGATCTGATGTGTGATAACACAGTGTGGCAATGCGGATACAATATTATATTTAAAGCGTTTATAACCCGTGTTCGTCTTTAAAGTCCCTTTCAGTAACCCATGCTTGTAAGAGACGACTAACGAGATCGGGTGTTCAGGCTTGCTGACTTTGTTGAAACATGTCATTGGTTCCCAATTGCGCAGATCGATGCTCATGCTGTTGATCACTGGATTGTCTGTTCCAGACTCGATTATTTACCGACCGCCGACATATAGCTGGAATATTGCTGAGTGTGACGTAAAACTAAACTCACTCACTCACTCATTGATGTTATGGCACACAATGTCCTGTAGTCTGTCTCACAGTCCCTGAACCACATTATTTTCCCTACAGCCTAGCCTTCCCAGTAGTGCTAAAGCCCTAAACGAAGCAAGTCTAGGGGCTTGTTTGTTACTATCAAAATTATATATATTCAGAGACTAAGCCTTAGTCTAAATGTCCTGGTGTGCGTGATGAAATACTGTGCTGCGAAGCGTGCCTCGATCATCTACCGCCTTCATATAGCTGGAATATAGCTGATTACGGTATTAAACACACGCACAAACGCACCCGCACGCACACACTCACACAGACTTGTGTGGTTGGAGCACCGCTAAAGGCGGCGTAACCCCCCATTCACACACTACACCAATCATTCACCATGTAGAATGTGCATCATGAACATTTATCATTAATGTAACATTGCCTCCACGTAATCTCTTTCCAAAAAACAGAAGAAATCAGAAAACCTCCACTCCCCAGCTGAGACTTAGAGTTTAATCAGATCCGGCATGAGAACTTAAGTTCTTGTTATTTAATTTCGGCTCGCCTCGTGAAGTTTATTTCAGTCCTTAATGAGTGAAACATGTTGGACGTCTTCCGCGGACGCCTGTGTTAAGATGGCCACTGGCATGGGCAACCAATGGCCTTCATCGGTTACATCGACACGATAACACTATATTTCTGAAGAGGACAGAAAGCCTCCACAAGAAACCCTACCTGGGAAGCAGTTCAGAGAAGATGGTACGTCGCTTGTAGTGGCTTTCCCGATCAGGAGAGAGATGTCGAGATACATAGCTGTGTTTGCATGTGGCCCGAGGTTTGGGCGATACAGCCAGTTGGTTCTGACTTTATGCAGTTCCCACTTCCGGTGGGGCAGCCTCTGATGAACTACGGGAGCTGTTGCCTCTATCTGACCCTAACAACCAGAGTTGGTGTTGAGAAATACACACTTGCAAATAATGCTTATAACATGTGGTACGGTAACCCGAAGCATGTACAACCAGACAGAGCTCTAATGTCTGAGGCAATGTTTTATATTCCATTTATTCCATTGACGTAGGCCATGGAGACAGGCAGATGGTGTATTACAGTGTGGGAGAGTGAGTGAATGAGTGGGGTGGGGAGTGAGTGAGGGGTGGGTGGATCATTTTGGTGAGTGGTCGGGTGAGTAAGTCAATGAGTGGGGTGGGTGAGTGAGGGGTGGGTTGATGGTTTTGGTGAGTGGTTGGGTGAGTAAATAAATGAGTGGGGTGAGTGAGTGAGGGGTGGGTGAGTAAGTGAATGAGTGGGGTGAGTGAGTGAGGGGGTGGGTTGATGGTTTTGGTGAGTGGTTGAGTGAGTAAATCAATGAGTGGGGTGGGTGATTGAGTGAGGGGTGGGTGGATGGTTTTGGTGAGTGAATGAGTGGGGTGGGTGAGTGAGGGGTGGGTGGATGGTTTTGGTGAGTGAGTGAGTGGTTGTTAGTTGGTTGGGTGGGTGAGTAACAATTCATTGTATCCGTCAGTTCTTTGTAAACGTTGTGTACTGTAAACTCTTGTACACAAGATCGAATTCTTGTTTTACATTTATGGTGTAAAAAACTCAACGATGTAAACAGTGTTATGGGATATATACCAGGTCATGTGTGACTGGATATACACTCTCCAAACAAAGAAACGCAAAAGCAATGTTTAGAAGAATTGATTGCGTTAGTTTAAAGGCATTATATCACAGCACACTTCTCGAAAAAGAAATATTGCATTACTCTCAATAATACTAACTATCAGCCCTCATGGAAGCTACCCTATAATAATCTATTGCAAACAATATATATATTTACATAACAGTATTAACTTAAAAAAGTTCGAATGAATTAATGCAGCTTTGCATTCAGTCGACGCTCGTGCCATCTACCGGCCGAACATTATTTCACGCGAATCCCATAGAGTTATGTCCCTTGGAGCGCTCATTACGAATATCCTATGCACAACTCTTGATTGAAACCAGTTCTGCAAACACTGACAACACCGCGTGCGACAGTTTTCAATGTACGGAGCAATTGTTTACATTCTATATATATAAAGCAAGTGTTCTCTGTTTGGAACCTGTTCGCCTCGAAGTTTCAATTATCGATTTCAGGCAAATCGTCATTTATTGCATCAATATGGAGGCTAACGTGAGTGCATATGCCCTAATATATATAATACAGGCCAAAATAGAGAGAGAGTTTATTGACAGTATGGGGGGCCACTGGCCCATTATACATACAGAAGATACAGTGTATTACACCACCAAGCGCCTGCGACACATACATATACACACATACACACATATACATATATATATATACATACATATACATACATACATACATACATACACATATACGCATATATATATATCATTCATGCAATGACAGGAAACGTGCTCGTAGTTTGAACGCTAAGAATACATACTTTGCAAGCAATGATAACACATGGACATTTTTACTTGCTATCAACTGTTTAAATTTGTTTTCCGAAGGGAATGTATGATAATAAGCAGGAATAATAGCTCGTCTCAGTCCATCATAAAATGGGCATACTAAACAAAAGTGATATTCTGATTCAATATTTCTAACCACACACAAAGGACATAACCTTTCTTCCCTAGCTAAACCTAGTTTCCTACCTTGTTCAATTAATAATATATGACTGGAGCAGCGGAGTGATGAAAGGGCAATACAGTAAACTTTCACTGGTAAACACGAGAGGTAAAGTTCAAAATTTGCGTCATGTTTTATAGAACGGTACAGAGTTAGTTTATTATACTTACGGAGGGCTTCGAACCAACGTTGTTTATCGATATCTATACATCTTTGTTTGAAACACGAAATAAAATGGTTTATAATGCCTACATCCTGATTTATCCACACTTCCCCGAATCCATAGTGAAACAATAATGATTTGACTTCTAATGCCCAACAACTCAAGCCCTTGTTTGCTAGAGACAACTGGTAAGAATATGCTTTCTTTAGAATAACATTATCTTCTTGATACAACAGTCTTACCCAAAACTTTACAATCCTTATGTAACAATTGACTTTAATTGAATGCCGTCCTAGTTCACCACGTGCCACAATATTTGGTACTGATCTATGTAAAAATAGCATGTCCTTACAGAAACGATCATGAACTCTTTCCACATCGGGTATTGAGTGAAAACCCCACACCTCGCAACCATAGATAAGAACTGGCATGATTTTGGCATCAAATATGTGGCATAGCATATGAATTGGTAAGTTACGGTAGTTATTTACTTTAGACTTCAAACACTGAATAACCTTGGTGGCTTGGAGAGCTAATGTTTTCTGAGCAACGTACCACGACCCAGAACTTGCGAAAAATGCACTCCGAGGTATTTATAAGTAGGGACAATGTCTAGGGTTCGACCACTGAAAGAAAATTTTTCATAAAGCTTAAGTCTTCCTTTTTTCTGAACACAATGACTTTACTTTTGTCTATATTAACCAATAGCTGCCACTTGTCACAATACTTTGACAACTTATCTAATCTCTTTTGAAGACCTATAACTGTACTATCCATCATCACTATATCATCTGCGAACAGAAGCATAAACACTTGCAGCATACCGATACTAATAGACCATTGATTGTCCTGTCCTAAAACTCGGCTATATCATTTATAAAAAACGAAAACAAAAAGGGAGACAACTGACAACCTTGCCGGACTCCAAAGTTGCAATCAAAGAACTCAGTACAACCATTCCCAACAAGGACACAAGATTTTATATTAGCATACATATTTCTTATAAATTTGAAAATACGACCCTTAATATTACCAATCCATAATTTGTACAAAAGACCAGTATGTGTAACCGAGTCAAACGCAGATTTTAAATCTATAAAAGCACAGTATAGTCTGCCCTTATACAATGACAAGTATTTGTTTATTACAGTATTTAAAATGAAAATATTATCTGTAGTTTGAAAACCTTTTCTGAATCCAGCCTGCTCCGGAGCTAAAATATTTTCTTGAGTGGCCCAAAGTGTTAACCTATTGCAAATAATTTTAGAAAATATCTTTCCTGACACCTCAAGGAGTGTAATTGGTCTATAATTACCCGGCTCATTGGGATCACCCTTCTTATATATAGGAAGTATAACTCCCAACGTCCACTCCGTAGGGTAAACACCTGTCTGTAGAATTGAATTAAACAACAGTCTTAGCATTTCATAACACTCAGGTGGAGCATATTTGTAAAACTCCAGGGGTATTCCACTAAGCCCTGGGGATTTCCCTAGCTGCATATCATTTATAGCTGTAACGATTTCTTCAAACGCAATGTCCTTATCCAGATAGTCATTATCAACTGTACTGTCCATGAGTTCATCATCAATAGAATCGATAAATTCAAACACAGAAGCATAAAATTCTTTTTCACAATCTGCCATGTTCGTTCCTTGAAATAAAGAATAAAAATGTTCAGTCCAGCCTGAGGGTGAAATACTATTACGCTTGAAATTATAGGACTTAAAATGTGACCAGAACAGTTTACTGTCTTTGGAGGTTAAGGCATCATTCAAAGTTTGTACAAAGTGTCTAAACACATTCGCTGACTTCTGCTTACACGTTTCCTTATATAACTTAAATGATTCACGGTATTTATGTCTGTTCATTTCAGTGTTAGAGTTACGTAGTTCACGAAGTGATCGTCTCGCTGCTGCACGTGCAGCACGGCACTCGTTGTCATACCAGCTGTTGTTATTGTCCCTACTGACAGCAGGCTGGGTAGAAATACCGTTACCCGGCCTCTTAAACGGGTACGCACAATGTTGAATCACTTCCTGAAAACATAAAGAAGCGTTATGAGTGTTATTACAGTTTATATGGTGTTTGAAGGTATCCAGAAGAAGCGTTGTACTTTGGTGTTTCCAATTGTCTAAGTATAATCCCTGTTGCTTATGGTTCCATGAATATCTTGAGCGTGGTTGCAGTTCTCCCCGAGCAATGTTTACATCTCCAAGAGGCTTTGACAGTCTCAATGAATAGGCCAAGGGCATATGGGTGCTTTCTACCTCGTTGTAAATAACATCAAAATTATCAAACAACAAAAATGTTTTTTCTAAGCATAACACATAATCTACAACACTACTACCATTATTTGCAAAGCATGTAAAGCGTCCACAGTTCATATCATTACCAACTCTACCATTACATATACGAAGTCCAGATAGTTTGCAAAAGTCAAGGAGGGCGTGTCCTCGTTTATTGATGATTTGATCCTGAGATGTTCGTGGAAGGTAAGTATCTTCTTTATAGTTGATATCTTCATCAATAGGAAGGTAACGAATGTCGTCGTGTTGAATATAATCACAGTGATTTCCATCCCCTGTTCTAGCATTGAAGTCTCCTTGAATGATGATATCACAGTTCGGGTGTTCAGACCTATATCTATCTATATCTTGGGTAAGGAGATCAAACAAGTTCTCATCGGCATGATAGCTAGATCCTTCAGGTGAGTAGTACACGACACCATACAGCAATGGATCATTATTGGGAATGTTTACTTTCAACCACAGCACATTGCGTGATTCAGCGGGTAAGTGTGATATATGCTTGGCAATGGAATGTTTGATTAGCACAAGGATACCTCCTGAATTTCGAATGGCATTTGCGGGCTTTTCTCGCGTGTTACTGTATTGGGTATAGCCATGGAAACTGGGGCTGTTATCGAAACACCAAGTTTCGACAAAGGATATACAGTCGTATTTATTTATGAAAGCTAGAAAATCACTATTGTTTAAATGTTTCTTGAGTCCTTCGACATTCCAGAGTACACAATTCAACTTCTGATTGTCAACGTAATCGGTGCCTTGGCCACCCCGTTATAACACACCTGTGGATTCAACATCAATATCAGTTTCAGCAAACCCACTACCGCTATTGCGGCTCTCGAACACAGGGTATAGTTTGCGTACTTTCTCCCGCTGTGGGAACGATCTAACGAGCTCAAGTTCAGATTCCGTTTCATTCAGTTTGTACAATTTATTATCAACTATGAGTTTATCATACCTGAGTGCAGAGTAGCGTCCTTTCTCACGGGCTTTATCCATGAACACTTTCAGTTTCCGGCGTATCTCCCGTATCCTTTGCGTGTAATCCTGCGAAACAGACACTTTACTGCTCTTCAGTTTCCCAGATGCTTTTAGCACTGAAACTTTGGATTGGAAGTCTTTGAAAGTGACTAAGATAGGCCTTGGTCCAGACGATTTACTGTATATGCGTTTCGCGTTATCTATCGGAAGTTCTCCCGGTAGGTCCATTGTTTCACATAGCAGAGAGTTCACAATTTCAAGAGTTTCTTCCGCTTTCTCACCTGCAGATTCGTTGACGTGGTAGAAAATAACATTGTTTTTCTTCATAGAGTTTTCCAGGGAGTCAATTTTGTTGGTTAGTGTATGCACTGCATTCCTCAGTGACGTGTTCTCCTCAGTGATAGTTATGATTTCACGCTGCATTGACCCCATACTTTCTGTCAGTTTGTCAAACTTTTCGTTCATCTCAAATCTCATTTCTCTCATTTCCTGGAGCAGTTCGGCACCGTTGAATTTTGGAGGACCAGGGTTTGGGGCAACATCGTTGCTGGTGAGTATCGTTAGCAGCGACAGGAACAATACGAGTTTACATGCAGTCCGCGTGCCAGCCGGCACGCGCAGCACATGGAAAAACATGGCCGTTTTCTGTCTCGCTCTCCGTGACAAGAAAGATACCAGTATCGGGTGAAAACATCCAATTCTGCTCCTGTATTGGCTGTTATCGCATCCCATCTTGTTGGTTGAGTTATCGAAACCATAAGGTTAAACCATTGTGGGCTAATTAGACGAACTTAACAGTCTAACGACAATGTTTGCCAGAGCGATGCGACGCACGTCTTGTCACTGTGACCGTTTAACCAGGGCTATGGCGATGTTTCGATTGGCGGCACTCAGTCGTGGCAGGATGATTTCCAGGCATAAACGAATGACAAAATTAAACACAGCATTTGACTTTTTATAGTGATCGATACAGCATGCGTTTCCGCTTACTTGCACGTGCATTTTGATTTGCATGGTTCTTGGTGACGTTTTGGCGAATATTTCTTCAAACGCTTCTAAAACAAGGTAAACAACTTAAAATAGCCGCTTTTTTGCGCTGAAGCTGTTTATAATCACACAAAGGTGACGCTTTGGAAAGAAATAACATATTTGTATTGTTTTTGCAGCAGCTATATGAGTCAAATATTCTCAAAATCGCATATGTATTTGAAGAGTGTACATGTAGCAGGTAAGATGGATATACATGTGGTTGGGAAAATGGATATGCATGCAGCTTGTAAAATGGATATGCATGCAGCTTGTAAAATGGATATGCATGCAGCTTGTAAAATGGATATGCATGCAGCTTGTAAAATGGATATGCATGATGCTTGTAAAATGGATATGCATGCAGCTTGTAAAATGGATATGCATGCAGCTTGTAAAATGGATATGCATGCAGTTGATAAAATGAATATACATGTGGATGGCGAAATGTATATACATGAACATGGTTAAATAGATTTTAAAATGATAAAATGGATATACATGCAGCGGGTAAAATGGATGTACATGTAGCTGGTAAATAAACATGCAGCTGATAAAATGGATGGATGTGTCTGTAGATGGTAAATATGTGTACCTGCAGCTGGTAAAATGGATATACATGTAGTTGGCTAAATGTCTAAAAGCGTCACGTCAAACCTCCCTCCTGCTGTATGTTCCAGGCCTGTCTCCAGACCACATCGGTGATGCAAGACGTTATAACCAGGCCGTTCTGTTACCCGCCAGATCTGAGCCATGATCACATCCATACTCGTGCCCATTTCTTATATTAATGAATATTATACGGGATGCCCAGACCATTTTTCGGGGCATCAAAACGTGCACTTTTTTCTATTATCCTCCTAAAAAGTGAGAACGGGGGCACCTCTGGAAAAACTTACCTCGAGTGTGGCAGTTTGAATTAATGTTTTCAAGACGGTCGTGGTTTTAATGCGATGTAAATGGGGGCACACCAGCGCCATGTGGGTACGTACTTATCGTGTTAAACCATGCTGCTGGTGCATGACCATTCCTCCATTGTGGTATATCGCGTCATGATATCCTCCCTAAAGAACATGTATTCTAGTGCAATATCATGCCAGTTGTGCTCTTGAGGTAGTGATGTGATGGAAATATGTCACGCTGTGTTCCTGTTGAAATATGACACGTAGTGTGCTTGTTGAAAGATGACACGTTGAGTCCTTGTTGAAATATGACACGTTGTGTTCTTGGTGTAAATGTAGGTTCCATGGAGTCCATGGCGCAGTATCTTCTTTAGACTTGCACAACTCTCTAAGGTAAAAATTAATAGTTTAAATGATAATTCCAAAACATAATAAATATAAGACTGGGGTCCTGTCCGCATATCGAGACTTGCCTGTTCGAAGGATAAAATTACTATACATCCTTGGGCTCAGCATTCAGTACAGCCTTGGAACTATTTGAGAAAGAATACATTCAAAAATATATGTCCCAGAAACTACGGTCTGGTTCATGTTCAGTGTAGTTCTGGAGTTGTATCCTGTGAGTAATAGCGCATCTATGGTCTATGTACTGCAAGGGAAGCTGTTATGTTAAACTGAACCTGACCGGCCAGGGAGAAAGACTAACGCTTAGTCTCTGAATATATATACAGTCAAATCCCGATGAGTCGAATCGCTTGGGACCAAGTAATAAATTCGACTTATCGATGTATTCGAGACATAGGTATGTCTATAAGGGTAGAAAAGAAGATGATCCAGTCCTAATTCCTCCGCCTAAGCATTTGTTTACCTAATGATTCCATATCACTAATAGGGGCACCTTATCAGTTCCAGTCTGATTAGCACAGACAGTGATTTCCGTAAAATCACTAATCTGCCTTTTGAACTCACCCGTCAATGGCGGAAAGGTGTGAGCCGCGCTTGTTTGTTAATTGGATCAGTTTGCTACACCAATCAACTTCTCATTGACTGACTTCGGCTTATGTATACAAGATTGCTGTTGTTTGAATCGCATGGGACCAAAGTTCCTTCTCGAGTCATCGTGTGTATTTATGAGACGAATTCGTGTAGCCGGAAATCAAATGATGACAACTATAACAGGGAATGGTCGGGACCGACAGGTACTTCGAGTTATGCATAATATTCGAGACACCGGCATTCGACTCATCGGGATTTGACTGTATATTCATAGCAACAAATAATCCCATTTTAATTGAAAAGGAGTCCCAGTGAGATGGGAGATTACTTGCTTCATTTAGGAATGTGTAGCATTGCAGGGAGGGCTTGGCTGTGGGGAAAATAATGGGGTTCAGAGACTGTGAGACAGACTAGCGGTAAGCGTTCAGATGACCTTGAAACCTGCTAGGGTCGGTTAAAGCTTTCCGAAACCTCCCCTCCTTAAGGAGCATAGTACAGATTGTTCACGACCACAGCGTGTCATTCGGTTTGAAATTAATATACTGTTGGCCCTTGTTATTATCAATGGTATTTCGTTTTAAACAATATTGGTAAATAACGAGTAAGCGTGTTATTTTTTCATTAAAATTCCGTAAAAGATACAAACAGTCCGATAGCTTAACCTACCAGCATTCCTGGTTCCACTTGGACAGTCTGACAACAGCTAGAATTACACTCATTATAATGTGTTGTTTTCATGCAAGGTAATCAGTTCTGTGTTGGTCGTAAACAAGCGATGACCCCATAAAGTTCACGGTCCACTGCTGCATTGACTTAATCTCCTTGACCCGTGTTGACCTCACCTCGTAAGTGTCTAGGTCGTGACCTTGGCGTCTGTCTTAGGCCCAGCGGTGGTGCAAAGAGCTATTTACCAGGTTTCGGGTTGTACAACGGAATTACTTTCAGTATATACCAATCAAATAGTTAGGGGCACCCGATTCTTTGAAATAACTGTAACTTCTTTAAATGGCATTTAGAAGCTGGTGTGATGAACCACGGGGAGAGTTTTATGGATATACAACTTCTTTATTATTAACGTAAGCGACGTTATGGATATACAACTTCTTTATTATTAACGTAAGCGACGTTATGGATATACAACTGCTTTATTATTAACGTAAGCGACGTTATGGATATACAACTTCTTTATTATTAACGTAAGCGACGTTTCTACGTAGAAACGTCGCTTACGTTAATAATAAAGAAGTTGTATATCCATAAAACTCTCCCCGTTTATCAAATTACTATAGCTGGTTTGTCGTACCATTACAATTAACTGAAGCAATATGAAAGAACACGTGAAGATTCAGGTTAGGGTTGGTTTTCAGCAAGCCAGAGAGGCGAATAACGGGATCGAGTGGTTACTGTCGCTGACTTGCTTGATACACGTCATCGCATCCCAATGGCGTAAATCGATGTGGGTCCAGACTAGAATGTATTCAGACCGCCGTCATATAGCTGGAGTATTACTGAATGCGGCGTAAAACATAACGTAACATAACATAATCCGATATTTCCAATTTATAAGATGCATATATCAGTCTAGGAATTGCGATCAAAGGCATTGCAGTCAAGTAGCAGTCAACCACCAATATCACGTAAAATAATATTTAAAATGGTTGATGAGTAGGTGACTGATATCAACGATGCACTCAGCAATGTGCCATCTACATGATGGCAATGTGTACTAGTTTCAAACATGGACCTGACAATCCAGTGATTGTCATCATGAGCATCGACCTATGGATACGACATTATGCAGCAACAACATTTCAGCAGCCCCGCTTGTCTGTCATACAGGGTAACCGGACAAAATCCCCAAGGAAAAACAGTCAATTAAGATATCAATTTATTTAATTTAATTATACAGACCCTGAAACAAATATGCCCAATGCAGCCCATCCAAGTCTCGACTATGTGGCAAGTCTTGATTGCCACAGTTTCAGGAGATGAAGAAAGTCTCTGGGCTCCTTCATATTATAGTTTATGAACATAACTTTGAAACCGTTTTTTTTGTGTGTGTAATATATGTTCATTTCAATGACTAGATTTTAGTGCAGGGACATGCTAATCTCTCCCCTTAGTCGACTATTGTCATACGTCACTTTTAATCTAAAGAATAATCATAGTACAGAAATAATAGGTACCTCACATGAGTGAAAGAAAAATCCATCAGTCAGCTACCATTGACCATCAATGTTCACGAACTACCAAGAAGAGGACTTATTCGTTTTAAAATAAACTCTTCCAAAAATGATACGCACTGGCCAGAAATAAGGAAATGTATGTAAGTGTACATACGTCGATTAAGCTCGAAGGAAATTCGGAACACAGGGGCTTGTATTGTTGAAAATAAAACGTCCCAGGTCCAACATTCGTTCACTGATAGCCATGTAACGCACATAAAGTTGACAAACACCCCCTCTCGTTTCTGGGCGAATTCTGGTGGGCAATTATGGAATACACAGCCGGGATCTGTACAGAATTAAAGCCAGATAAATTTCCTTTAGATTAAATCCAAAATCATCAAAATCGGTTCTCTATTTACCGAGTAACTTTGCTTGGAACTGGAAAAATGACAACTTTTTCATTTGTACTCCAAAAACCTGCCTGAGGATATCATCGCCTCTCGGAGAAGAAATACCTAAGTATTTCAATTGAAAACATGCAATCAGCGAAAAAACATAACCGTTTTGTAATCGCTAGATATTCCGCTTTCGTATTTTAACCTCTCATATGAAATAAGTTATTGATTTCACCTGCCACACACGACTTTATTAGAAAAATAGCGGTATCGAGTCCACCATATTTGTCCTTCACCTTTAATAGACTCGCGCCAAGGACGAGCTTCTCTCTGATTGGCTAAAAGTAAAATACATGTGTGTGTACATGTGCCACACCATGACGCTAGCTCCACCAAATCTGTCCACCCGTCGAACGCAGTTCGGCGCAATACGTTCGTGTCGAGGTCGATAGACACGTTGTCTCCCATCCCGGCGTTGCAGGAGGAAACGTGATTCATCGCTGAACCAAACGCGTCGCCAGTCGTTGTTAGTCGTGTCAGGACAGGTCCAACTTTTGGTCGATATGCTCGAATTCACAATTCTCTCAGGAGATTTCTGATGGTTTGGTCGGAAATTCTTCGAAGACCAGGCACCTGTCCTGCAGTGTTGCTGTAGCAAATCGGTGACGTAGAAACACCCGGATGAATCGGTCCTGAACAGGAATGGTCACTCTTGGTCTTCCACTTCTGGGACGACCTTGGGTCGAATTGATACCATAATCGAGATATGGTGCTGTATTGGTCGGTGAAGTGTCTTGCAACGGCAGACTGGAACTCCCCTGATTCCAAACGTCCAATGACGATATTTCGGTCAGTACATTCAATCTTGATATTTTTATCTTTGTTTCCGTCGTAAATTTCGTGATGAATTTGGTTTGACCTTTTATAGTTGATGTCTCTACTCATGTTTCCGACATATTGCACGTGCATTCCGTGGAAACCTTTTCTGCATGCATTTTTCATGTATCGTTTTCATTTTTTATGACAAACGTTTACAAACACATTTTGGGATGCGTTTGCTTGCAAAACACAACCACGACATGGTTAGCGGGAATCAAACATAGGAATTTTCTTAATGACGATTGCTGCCAAACTATATCGAAATGAACTGCTGAAAAACGTCTGTGCGTCTCTTTTTTGAAGAGTGTATATGGAATCGCACCTTTATTAGATCGTAGCAATGAGCCCACCCTGTCGCTAAAACATTACGCTCACCCCAACTAATGTATCTTGCTTCATTGACAGATTCGCATGAGAACCCGGAAAAAACACTCATAGTCCCACGACCCCGTCAAGTGAGTACTGATCTCCCTGCAGTTATGCTGTTACTGACGACATTCTATGACATTCACCTGCAGTCGGCTGTTTCCGGAAATAACGAGTTGTATAAAGGACGGCACGAGTGTGTCAATGCTGGTGTGACCAATGAGTGAGGCGGCCACAGCCATAGGTAGATTTAGCCCTTGATTCGGGAATGTTAGAATATTGAGCATACCACTCTACTGGATGTTTTATCGACAGCGATGGATTTCAATCGCTGAATGGTGACAATAACTAGCCAACCGGTTACTTTGTTTGGGGTTACCCGTGAAGATCCGGGTTAGAATTGATCTTCAGCAACCCATGCTTGTCGTAAGAGGCGACCAACGGGATCGGGTGGTCAGGCTCGCTGACTTGGTTTACACATGTCATCATATCACAATTGCGTAGATAGATGCGCATGATGTTGATCACTGGATTGTTTGATCCAGACTCGATTCCATAAAGCGTGAATATATAATAACAACAATCAATCAACTTAGTTTTTGTTTCAAATTTAATATTTAAAGTGAGATCATAACTGAGTGAGTGAGTGCGTTGGGTTTTACGCCGCTTTCAGCAATGTTCCAGCAATATCCCGGCGTGGGAAAATAACTGAGATATTGCGTTGTAAAACAATCATAAAATATATACAATACAAGTATCGTACTGCTTACATATATTCGTTCATATTCCTCACTGACCTTGGTTGGGTGGTTGTTTTACCGCCGCACTCATCAATATTCCAGCTATATGGCAGCGGTCTGCAAATAATCGAGTCTGGACCAGACAACCCAGTGATCAACAACATGAATATCGATCTATGCAACTGGGATACGATGACATGTATCAAACGATGGGCAGACAATAGGCCCACTCAGACAAAAAGCCCTCGGACAAAAAAACCCTGAGCTAAATGCCCCCATGACAAAAAGGCCTTGCAAAATTTCACGCATAGGATAAAACACCCTTTGTATTGATTTTGAGTTGACAGGTGATAGCATGATGTTTTCTGAGCAATTCCTCCCACTGCTGACAGTTACGGGTAAGTAGCATATGTGAATACCATATGCACCCAGGCTCCTCAGTGACGATGTTGTTATTTTTACAATTGAATGAAGTCTGCTAAATGTTGTTTAAGAGAATTGGCTTAAATTGGTCACTTGTTCCTATGTTTGATTTTGTTGGACAGGCCAGTGAGCATGGTGTTTATTAGATGGTTTTAAATGTTGTTACAGGGGCACGCGGTTTCCTGCTTCCTTCTTTAATGTTTGGAGTAGCTCATCAATTACTGATACATTATCAAACCATCCTTCCCCACCTGTATATCAGGGGTTAAGATGGTGGTCTAGTTTATCACACTGCATTATATATGCATCATGTTGCCAATGTTAAAACTTATACATGTATAATATATATTATATTATAGTATAGTATACATGTATTATATTATATCTTATCTTATCTTATCTTATCTTATCTTATCTTATCTTATCTTATCTTATCTTATCTTATCTTATCATATTATATTATACATATATTATACTATATCACATTACATTACATTACATTACATTACATTACATTACATTACATTACATTATTTTATTTTAAATAATATATCCATATGAGAATAAAATCATGTGCTGCAAAAACATTACATTACATTACTTTATTTTATTTTATTTTATTTTATTTTATTTTATTTTATTTTATTTTATTTTATTTTATTTTATTTTATTTTATTTTATTTTTTTTTTTATTTTATTTTATTTTATTTTATTTTATTTTAAATAATATATCCATATGAGAATAAACTCATGTGCTGCAAAAACATTTGTTGGTATTCTATTACACATTTTAACAAGTATGATTCGGAGACTGTGCGACAGACTAAAGTTCTGTCGGAAATAAAAAACTGTTTTGAGGCTGTTACTCTGTATTCCTAAAATTGACAAATTTCCAAATAGCATATATCGAAATAACCCACATCGGCCTAACTGGGCATTCAATGGAATGTGTAATAGTATATCCAGAAAAGCATGTTTACTCGTACAATCGGACAAAACTTAGGAAAAATAGGAATAGCTGCTCAAAACAATAGATCGGACTGTAGATGGCAATTAGGTCGTTCAGCAAGGTATGACGACGGACCGTCGACTCACCTGGCATGAAATGCACGTCCTGCCTACAAGCACAAGGGGTCATCTCAAAGATAGTGTATGCTTTTTCATGTGTGTTGAATATGTCTCATCTATTGACCATAAAGTTTATGTTGAGATGTGTAAAAGGGTATGATACCCATGGAAAAGCTTAAATCAGCCATCGTATTAAATGTCTCAAAATATATAGGTGGCATGACCACCCGAAGCTCGACAGGACTGGATATTATTTGTATATTGTTATGACATGCCGTTTGCTTCCCAGTTTAATTCCCCTAATGGATTATCTTATCTCAGCTTATATCTCTATCCCCCAGCCCGACCCCAACCACCGTCTGCGACACCCGTCCTGGATTTGCTTTTGAGACGACCCCCTCCTACCTGTTTCTTTTTAGGTGTATTCCCATACTGCCTACAGTTCCAAACTGCCTACAGGTTAAAACAACATGATACGGTCCAGTGATCGGGAAGTGAAGTTAATGGAAATACACCGATCTGACCTGTTCTACCCCTGCTAAAATGAACTTGACCAGTTACTTGGTTAATGAACTGACTTGTTCTATGGTGTCTTCCCACTCTGCTTACAGAAGTTTAAAAAATGACAAACGTTGGTTGGTCAGACATCTTTATTCATTCTGAGAATTCTCAGTCTTTACATGGAGACATGGATAAATCATGAAAAACTGATAAGTTTTGCAGTCTTTTAATGGTTTTACAGTCTTTTATTGGTGTCACAATTACACACAACTGACAAGGATGTCCATTTCGTTGCCATGGACTCCGATATGTGACGGGATAGATAAAATGTATTTGATTATTTTTGTTTTGGTGGTATTGTAATCTTCTGTATATGCTCTTTGTTAGATCTGGTCTTTTTTTGTTGTAGAGTAATTTTTGAGAGCCTGTATGGAGCTTAAGAAATCCGTAAAAATGCAGATGGTAGTGTTTGTTTGGTCAGATGTTGTTTGCAAGGCCTGAACTATGGCTGCGAGTTCTGCTGTGAAGATACTGGAGTTTACCGGGAGATTATAGGATTGTTTAAGCCTTTTTGGGGTATGTAGATACCAAAACCAGTAGTACTCATCTGATTTCAAGCACATTCTAATAAATTCCAAATTAATTAAACCACTCACTAAATATCTCATTCATACAAAATTATACCAAACAATCTAGCAACAAAAGCAATAATACTGCTTTTTACCATTTAAAAAATTGTTATAAATATGTATATATGTTCTTGTAACTTTTTAAATCAGTTCTCTCTTGTTATCAAGTTCATTTTTTAACCTTTTATATATTTATCATTATTCACTTGATAAATATGTTTTTAAACATGGGTTTGTTAAAAATACAATAACAATAACCATTTACTACACCACATCTATATTAAGTTCAAAATTTCAAATACTCTTTACCTATTTAATATTTTTTACTTTTTTAATTCGGCATCCCATTCAAATTTACCTTAATACACAGTTGTTGGGGTTTTTTATTGGGTAGTAACACCAATCTTTCAAACTTTCTATTTTTTGTTCCCCTCATTTCTTAACAAGTGTACTACCCCGTCGCCGAAATACCTTAGTTGTGCGTGCGATGCTAAATAAAGCAAACAACTAATACTACCTTACTCCAAACGACACACATCTTTGATAATTAGGGGCGGTGGGGTAGCCTAGTGGTTAAAGCGTTGTCTCGTCACGCCGAAGACCCGGGTTCGATTCCCCACATGGGTACAATGTGTGAAGCCCATTTCTGGTGTGCCCCGCCGTGATATTGCTTGAATAATGCTAAAAGCGGCGTAAAACTAAACTCAGTCAGTCACTCATTGATAATTGGGCTGTTCCATTATTCTACAGGGCAAAAAATCATTTCCCACGCTGCCTACAATATTTTTGTTGGCAGTTTGGGATGTAGGCAGTTTGGAACTGTAGGCAGTATGGGACCTAACCTCTTTTTATAGTGATAGTGAGGCTCCATGATAGCTAAAGTCGCTTTGGATTTGGAAAAAACCGCATTTCTCATTTCTGCATTTATCTCTCCTCAATAAAGTCCTTTTTCTACGTTTCCTATGTCCCTACCACTGAGACTGTAGTTAGGCCGAACTAAGTTTAACAGATATTTCACACTTACAGATATCAACTACATAAGTTGTAGATATCAATGCGAATAAACAGTTTTTTCTATTTCCGACAGTACTTTAATCACCGTACATGACTACCCACTTAACCCCTCTACCGACGGCATATAGTGAGGGGGGAACTTTTCAGAGTTCGGAGCTGGTCTCTTCATCCTTCCCAAGGCGGACGTGTTATCAGCATAGAACATCGGAAATTGTGTGTGTAAATCTAACTATGAGAGTGTTCAGTTGTTTGTTACATAAATCAGAGTTTAGATGCAACAAAAGTGGCTTCTGTCCGGATATTTCTGTTAGGCAAGAAGTGAAAGACAGAAATGAAAACGTCATAGCCAAGAAAAGAGATTAATTGTTTTCTCGTTACACTTTCTCGGGATTTCTCTTAAATCATGGCTGGTTTGATAAGAGTTAACATATTTCTGGCTTAGGTAGCACTTGTGTACATATATTGACACCTCTAGCTGCACCGAATGTTTTCCACGAATGAGTGAGTATGGTTTTACGCCACTTTTAGCAATATTCCAGCTATATGAAGGCGGGGGGACACCAGAAATGGGCTTCACGCATTGTACCCACGTGGGGATTCGAACTAGGTCTCCGGCGTAACGAACGAACGCTTTAACCATTAGACTACTCCACTACTCCAATACGTCTGTATTAGCAGAACGACCCGTGAAGATCCGGGTTAGAACTGATCTTCAGTAACCCATGCTTGTCGTAAGAGGCGACCAACGGGATTGGGTGGTCAGGCCCGCTGACTATGTTGACACATGTCATCGTATCCCAGTTGCGTAGATCGATGTTCATGCTGTTGATCCCTGGATTGTCTGGTCCTGACTCGATTATTTGCAGACCGCCGCCATATAGCTGGAATATTGCTGAGTGCGGCGTAAAACTAAACTCACTCACTCACTGTATTAGCAAAACCGTCACATAAGTTGTTTCAGCAGTATCCAATCTCCGGATCTTTTACTCTTGCGGTACGTGTATTTTCAGCCAATCAGATGTCTGTGTTCTAAAATACTTTTGTTTCATAAATTTACTACCTCAATTCGGAAATTCCAGCCACAACCAAACATCCAGACACAGAACCAAAACATATAGCTGCCGTGGCGGTCAGACATCACATGATATAGGACGTTGGATTTCAATATATAATGGAGCGGAATGCCTGATCACAATCGTCTGATGTACCATGAATTTTGAAACCTTGAAGCTGATTGGTTGATTAGACAGTTCACCTGACACAGCCTTCGCTGGAAGGCTCCTCTGATCTTTACGTAGAGAGATATAATTTCGGTGCAAATGATCTGTTTTTGTGCACAGGGGCGTGTCACGCTTAGAAACAGCGTTAGAAAGACATGTAGGTATATAGACCCTACCCTAGTACTATATAAAAGGACCTTTTTGTGTTTTTGTGAGAATGCCGCCATGTTGTTTTGGACACAAGATTTATTGTCCACGGCCTGGCTTCCTTTCATTTAACAACTCTGTATTTGACGCAGCCGGAATCATAATGGCAAACAGAACTAACTTACCAAAATATACCAATGACTGAAACTTCACAGCCGATATATCATTCGTGACCAACTCGTGTGCTGCCGGGACAAACCTTCTTACCGGTTACGAAAAGGGGCAAATTCAAGCTTCTTCGTGTTCTTCCGGAAAGTTCGAGTACAAGAGCTGTAATAGTGATGTTCTCACCGTGCACTGACCCAGCTAACGAGTTACAATGCCGGCATCCTTGTCAACACGGTGATGTGTCTTTCAGATTAGGGTCAAAATCAATCAGCCGGAACTAGTCGACTACAACGCTAAGTATTACTGACAGATCCACAGAGCTGCAGGTGATTCATTACACAGACATACACACTGAGAGAGGTGGTAAGGTGCACCGCGCCTGTGTACAAAACCATATCGAGTGTTGTGATAGCGTTAGAAACGGTTTGCCAGGTTGAATATATTACAGCTCTCTTTAAGTGCGACATGATACGGTCATTGTCTTGTTTATGATCCTTTTATTGCTCCAGGTAAGTTAATAACAGGATGATGATCGGTTTTTGGTGTTGTTTGGCGTCTCTCCTGTTTCGTTGATAGGCTTACTCTGTACTTACCTGATGAGGGGACAAGAGGTCGACCTGAAACGTCTTACAGAGAATATACAAGTAGTTGTCCATAAAACGTCATGTGTCAATGATTTGCTCCTCGTTTAAATTATATTTTCTTTGATCTTGTTTAATGACGGAGTCGGAAATACAAGCCTTCTGTAGGTGACGGGGTGGTGGGGTAGCCTAATGGTTAAAGCGTTGGCTCGTCACGCCGAAGACCCGGGTTCGAATCCCCACATGGGCACAATGTGTGAAGCCCATTTCTGGTGTCCCCCTCGTGATGTTGCTGGAATATTGGTAAAAGCGGCGTAAAACCAAACTCAGTCAGTCAGTCAGTCTGTAGGTGACTGTTGGTGAAAGTGGACAAAGCTCGTCTGGCTATTGTCTTCAAGTATCGCCAAATGACAAAAACAAAACAATACTGTGAACATACTGTCGATGTTAGGGGATGGTGCTCCTTCCATTGCCTCTATTCAGAGGTTGGCAGCGAAGATGAAGGAGGGAAGAGAGAGTCTCGATAATTAAAGGTCGGGATGACTTTCAGCTGCCGCTACTAAGGTACTGTTGATAAAAAAACACGACGACGTTATTGTAATCGAGTGAGTGAGTGAGTTATTATTTAACGTCACATCGGCAATATTTCAGCCATATCGCAATCGACGACTCACCACAAGCCACATAGACAGTACAGCACTCATCTCTCACGGGCAATCAACTGGACTGGACACCTGATAATAAGCGTTTTAGGTTCATCATCTGACGCGAGAATTGACGTCTTTTTGAAGCAGGCCCAGATGACTGCCAACCACTACTCACCGATGTGGTTGAGCCTTCATCGAGTATTGTGTCATTCATTCACTATTATCACCCAGACTAAAGAAAAACCTTTTCCACCCTGCTGCTGGACTGCCTCCGTGGTGTAGTGGTTAGAGCGTCCGCCCGGAGAGCGGAAGGTCGCGGGTTTGATCCCCGGCCGCGTCATACCAAAAGACGTTAAAATATGGTACTTGTTGGTCCCTGCCTGGCGCTCGGCATTAATGGGTACAACAAGGACTGGTCGGCTCGGAGTCAGTATAATGTGTCTGAGTGGGGTATTCATGCTTCACTGCGGCATGGTATCTCAGTGGGCTAGCACTATAAAACCAGCTTAAGTCTGGGCTAGTACAAGCAGCCGCACCTACACATACACACGCATGCACGTCGCCATATGAGCGAAATATTCTCAAGCACGACGTTAAACCCAATTTCACCTCACCTCACCTCACCTCACCTCACCTCACCTCACCTCACCTCACCTCACCTCACGTCAGAACTGGTCATCTTCCAGAAGGCGTTTAAAGAACCAATAAACTTTGTTTTTTGTTAACCATTACATATGAAAGATTTGTGGTTAGTCTTATGCGGAACACCAAATTTATTCTTTAAAAACCGGAACGGCAATTAGAGGTGATGAAGGAAAACCAAGTTCTATGGATAGTCAACTTCTTTATTGCAATGAGTGCGACGTTTCGGCGTAGGTCTTAACGCCGTTGTAGATGATCACTTGCTTGATAACAGTGTTCGTACCTACACCGAAACGTCGCACTCATTGCAATAAAGAAGTTGACTATCCATAGAACCTGGTTTCCCTTCATCTCTACAACTTCTATAATGCCCCCAAAGGAAGGTATTTAGAGGTGGTACACATAAAGGGGGGAATATGTGGATGTCGGCTTCTCTATTATGAGGAACACTTCATCAGGTGAGAATATATTTATTTAGAGGTGGTACACATAAAGGGGACAATATGTGGATGTCGGCTTCTCTGTTATGAGGAACAATTCATCAGGTGAGACTATATTTCAACTCGTCGTGTTGTTTATTATACCAAGCTGACTCTCATAACCCTTCCATCACATGGTCCCCCCATCACACACACTACCGCCACCTGAACCCTTTCTTACTGTCATTCGACCCGTGAAGATCCTTTCGAGAATGGATCTTCAGTAACCCATGCTTGTCGTAAAAGGCGACTAACGGGATTGGGTGGTCAGTCTCGCTGACTTGGTTGACACATGTCATCGTATCTCAATCGCGTAGATCGATGTTCATGCTGTTGATCACTGGATTGTCTAGTCCAGACTCGATTATTTACAGCCGTCACCTAGCTGGAATATTGCTGAGTGCAGCGTAACACTAAATTCACCCACTCACTTATTGTCATTCACTTACAATATGTTGCTACGTATTTTGTTTCATATCAACAGTCAAAACGCCCTTAGTATACAGGAAAGGACCGGAATGTATACACTCAAAAATAAGACCAAAATAGTGGAAACGTTATGAAAATGTGACTGGGCTAAAAACATTCGCCAAAACACCGCGATCGTAAGTTACAAATCCCACCAGTGATTCCCATATCAAAAACGTCATTATCGAGTAACCATTCCTTGTTTGCCGTGTTTTAAATTATTTGTGGACTGATGTACGGAAATAATATACTGAGGGAAAGAAATAAGGGAACACCTCTTCATCGCAGTATTCCTTTATTTATTCCCAGATTTTCACCCACAGCACAATACACAGTCCTTGCAAGAAACCTGGGGGAAATAAGTGGCCCTTAATTTGTTTCCCTCAGTATATATTTTATGGTTTACACACTAGTGTTATCTTCTCATACCGTCCTTACATGAATGAGTGAGTGAGTGAATATGGTTTTTACGCCACTTTTAGCAATATCTGAGCCCGGGTCTTCGGAACCCGTTAACCACTAGGCTACCCGACGGTCACTCCTCGCAGGAACCACGCTGTTATCACCAGTATAATGCATTGTTATTTACAGACGACATTATGTCACTTAAGTTAAGATGTCTGTTGATAAGTAAGTTTATGTATGTGTTGAACAGGAAATAGTTTGTCATGTTAATTTTCATTGTTTTATAAATATTTGTGAAAACGAATTTAGTTTCTCAGGTCTTTAAAGTACAGTCAGTATAACTACGACATAATTTAGAAACAATTTCCCGATTTCATAAGAGATAACGTTGTTTCTTTACACAGAACAATCACTTGAACGCAAACAAACAGGCAGCAGAACTGTTGTGAAGTGATTTGTTATTCCACGGAAACAACAGGTAAAACAACAGTGAACGTAATAAATAACAACTGCTGTGTCGTTCTAGTTTACTCTGTGTAGATTGTATGTCGAGTTCATTTAATAAACATAAACGTTACTGTCAGCGGTAAACAAACATTTTCTGTATGTTTCAGAGATCGACAGATAAAGAGAGGGGAAGGTGTACCTTTCATAATTGCCTTGCCAGTGCGTACATTGTTGCCATCGTCCCGTTAACGTGTGACGTCTTAAGTTGCAAGCTTTGCATCCTGGGAAATCAGGCTTTACAATAATGCGTGCCGCTCTCTGACTTGTTTAAATGCGATCTCTTTAAAATAACATCTTTGTGGTTGCTACCGATAGTTTGTTAAACGTTAGCGAGAACTGAAATCCGATTTTACAGACATTTGTCTAACAGCATGTCTATATACTATTTCTACCACCGTAATAGTCTGGGCCATAATCAGTGTGTATGAATTATTTTTGTCTCGCTAAAAGTTCTCAGTCGCAAGAATAAAACATGGGGCAAAGATTTTAAATTACGATAATGTTTTAGCATATTACTAAATTATTTAGTGAAGGCAACAACTTGGTCGTTTTGCTGGGGTGGGACTGGGGAGTATCAAGGGGAGGGGAGGGAAAGCCGTGCGTGTTGTAGGTATGTGGAAGAAGGGAGGGGAATATGAGACACTATAGCGAACGAGATCGTCGTTGTATGCAGTTAAAGACAGGTCATTCTTACAACATGAATGAGTGTCAGTTGCCATACCACGCACTCCCTTGGATACAGTCTCTTTTAGGATGAGGTCAGCCCCAGGTAAACCTGGTGGTCAATATAATGAACACAGATGCCAGCCATCGAGGTTTGAACACGTAAATTCAACCCCGGAATGTGTTTCATGTTTTACAACTTTGCGTATATTTTACGGGCGCATCACCTGGCGATTCGGAAGGACTGACTGACTGAGTTTAGTTTTACGCCGCTTTTAGCAATATTCCAGCAATATCACGGCGGGGGACACCAGAAATGGGCTTAACACATTGTGCCCATGTGGGGAATCGAACCCGGGCCTTCGGCGTGACGAGCCAACGCTTTAACCACTAGGCTACCCCACCGCCCCGATTCGGAAGGATATTGGATGGGATAACGTTTGGCACGTGAAATGTATCCAATGAGCCTTCTCAAAGTTGAATAATAAGGTGTCTTACTGCTCAGTGAATGATGGATATCGTCGAGATATCGTGATTGCTGATGATGTTACAGACACATGCACAATTCAACAATTATTGGATCCACACTAGGAAAACAACGAACTTTCTTCCTCTCCAATACAAGGTAAATGATATTTTTGAGGTTCTTCAAACAGTCACAACTGAGGTGTTCATGGTGATATTTGCAAAGTTTATCGATCACTGCATTTTACACTCTGATCACTTGATTAAATGGGCTGAGATTAAATTTCAACATGGCGGCCATGACAGCTATAATTAAATTACAGGATACTCAATGTATGGGAACATACACACAGTAGTGTAGCTTCACAAACTAGTACAGTAAACGATCTGAACCCGTGAAGATCCGAGTGAGAACTGGTCTTCAGCAACCCATGCTTGTCGTAAGGGTCACTGAAGGGATCGGGTGGTCAGGCTCGCTGACCTGGTTGACACATGCCATATAGCTGTAACACGGCTGGGTTAAACAACAAACAAACAAAATCCAATGACCTGTACAGATCGTGGCTGATGACCAACGATCCACGTTGCGGGAGTCCGACCTCACACCAGTTCAGCCTGGTGACACGTCGTCAGCAACACTTCTCTCACAGGCACGGGTGTTCAGGTCTACCCGGAATCACCATGCTATAATTTCGCCCAAATCCATTATTAGTATACATGTATGGTCTTTGATTTAGCGGAAAGGTCACGTTCAAGGTCAAAATGGAGGTCAAAAGTCACAACAACTCATATCACTATACCGCATGTTTGGACACAAACAGATATATTACATACTGAAATATACGGACACGTGAATACATGACTGAAAGACACAGAGACAGAGACAAAGACCATTTACCGACGTATGGTCTCTGGACCAGATGACATTTCAAAATGGACACCGTTGGTATGGTTCTCGGCCTTGACGCATAGGTTCTGTGTAGGCTATTGGCATGATGATCACAAACGACTATGCAATAAAATTAGCTAGACTTTAAAATGAACTAACAAATACATACAAAACCGACAAATTCCGAGATTACACATTAGAACTTCCGCTTACAGCCTGAGCTATGTTCCTCCAGTTGCCTTGAATGTAAAGGTCAAGGACGGAAAAACCGGAAATAAGCGCGGTCACGAAGGCTTCAAGAACCGTCTCAAAGTGCATTACACCATGAGTTGCAATAATGCGTCTATGTATGTATAAACAGCGCCAGCTAACAGAAAGAAGAATCTTTATTTAAAAATATTTCGGGCCAAAGCGAAAACACCCGTTCGGGGAATACATACATTGTGTTGACCGTAATTGTCAATACGTATAGTAGTGTAGTATTTTAGACCAAGGAGTTAAATGTGAATGTTTGGCAGACAAGATCAGTCTGCAAATGGCGGCAACATCCGGCATCTACTGACACTTTCTGTGAAGGTAGGTGTAGCCGTTTTGTGCGGAGAAGGCCTCCGGGACGTCGATGCGGTTGACGTGAGACAAATAGCACGTGGAGCTGAAGCTGTAATCTGCAGACTTGCACTGGAAGGTCGTAGCGTCGACACAACGTTGTTGACACTCCGTCTGCGTCACACTGTTGACGGTCTCCATGGTGAAGCCGACCACGTATTTTCCAGGGTACACGTCGAAGTCGGCTGTCCATTCACATTCTGGAACAATGAACACAGTTCAAGAACCACAAATCAGAGGGTTAGTGAGTTGGATGATGATGGGTTCATCTGACTCGACCTCTTTTAGAAGTGTCCTTATTTCGTTCCGCAGAAATGTATTACATCGGAGTAAAAGATACCCGAATTTATTGATACTGTTACAGAAATAAACCTACAAAATACGGAGCGGGTGACACTCGAGATATGACTTTCTTGGTTCACTTACCACATTTCGGAGAGCACTTTCCCCCAGTCTTGCAAGACGTTTTCGAGTCATGGATACCGATACTCTGAAATCAAAAGCTTACGTTAAGTTTGATAACAAATAATGTGAGACCGCCTCCGTGGTGTAGTGGTCAGAGCGTCCGCCCGGAGAGCGGAAGGTCGCGGGTTCGATCCCCGACAGCGTCATACCAAAAGACATTCAAATATGGTACTTGTTGGTCCCTGACTGGCGCTCGGCATTAATGGGTTCAAGGACTGGTTGGCTCGGAGTCAGTATACTGTGTCTGAGTGGGGTATTCATGCTTCACTGCGGCATGGTATCTCAGTGGGCTAGCACTATAAAACCAGCTTTAGTCTGGGCTAGTACAAGCAGCCGCACATACACATACACACGCATGCACGTCGTCATATGAGCGAAATATTCTCAAACACGACGTTAAACCCAATTTCACCTCACCTCACCTCACAAATAATGTGAAACATTAAGCGGTCGCAGTACCTGTACTATAGTATCAGTTGTTTCAGTCACGCTCAGTACCTTTTGGATGTGAGAGTGAGTGAGTGAGTGAGTGTGGTTGGACGCCGCTTTTAGCAATATTCCAACTAAATCAAGGCGGGGGACACCAGAAATGGGCTTCACACATTGTACCTATGTGAGGAATCGAACCCGGGTCTTCGGCAAACGCTTTAACCACTAGGCTACCTCACCACCCCTGGATACGAGATGTTGGTGTGTGTCATTTTGTGTGAATGGTTGTGTGTGTGCGCACGCGTGGGTGTGCGTGTGTGTCTGTCTGCGTGTGTGTGGTATGTTTTATATTTTTTCTTTCTTGGGTGTGTGCGTGCGGGCTTGTACGTATGTGTGTTAGCGTTTGCAAAACCGACGTGACGTGTATGTAGACGTTTCCACAAAGACACTATTGAACAAATGTATTCTGATAAAGCTAAAAATGTTGTGGTCAGTCAATACGTTTATGCTTTAGTTTCTAGAACAATTCAGGCTCCGCGTTCCATTTTACATATCAAACGTCAAATAAACGGAATCTTTAAATGTTATTATTTCAGAGAATCCACCACTTTGGCGAAACCCATGAATAGTAATGTGAGATTTAAACAGGGCGAATCAGGTTTTGTAACCCTCCTCACCAGATCCTATCATGGCTAGGGGACGCAACTCTGTATACCGGTGCTTTGCGAGGACACTAAATGTACGGCTAGGGCTATCTGTTCAAGCTGCAGTAATCCGATAGTAATGGCGTAAGTAATATTAACCAAACTGATGAAACATTGCCATGGCAACGATCATGCTTGACAAAACAAATGTCACTCGGAGAGTTTTCATTATGAATGGATAAATCAAAACATTAATTTAATGCATGATATATTTCTTTCTAATATACTTGTAGAATGTACACAGAGAACGTATCCATCTCAGTTCTCCCACCCCCGCCGGTTCAGTTTCCACTCAGCCTATCAATCGTTATGTCAACATTTATGGAGTCATGTACAATACATTTTGTGTCCACATTTTGAAGCATCAAAACCGCCTTCGGTTGGATGCACGTTTCCGATATTCAAATTATTATGGAGGAATAATAAACGTGGGTAATAATATCATGCTGATATCACAGTTATTTACCAGCTTGGGTCAAGACAGGGCGATGTATCATGACTGACGCTATTGTATCGGGATACCTTATCGGTCAACTGTGTACATGTGATTTATTCACGTAGTAGGTTATTGGTTAGTCAATTAATGGAGCCACTTTACTAGATATTGATGAAGTGGATACTGTTATTTGACTCTGATTAGCAGTACATTTATAGACAGCTCCTACGTTAACGTGTCGATAATAACAGTGCGGCTGTTTCTCTTGCGCAAGGCTATACACACAAGAGGTCAAGCCGGAGGAGATTTATAACCCAGTCAGGGAATAAGTCATCTTCGTCGATCCAGGGCATTATATATCAATTCAGTTAGGAGTGAGTGAGTTGGGTTTTACGCCGCCTTTAGCAATATTCCAGCAATATCACGGCGGGGGACACCAGAAATGGGCTTCACACATAGTACCCATATGTGGAATCGAACCCGGGTCTTCAGCGTGATGAGCAGACGCTTTAACCATTGGGCTACCCCACCGCCCCATTTAATTTGGTTTATATATGTAAAAGAACTCTTTTTTGGACTTTGTATTTAAAATGGGTATGAATTCAGACTTGATTAAGTCACTATATGAATAGTGCCGATGTGACGTAAAACCCAACTCAACTCAACTCAACTCATTCAATAAGGATACTGAAATGGAAAGATATTGTAGAATTTTATTTTACTCTGCAGTAAGTCTTCGTCAAAACTGCGGAATATTTCTAGCCATAGTTTGTAGTACACAGCCTGATATATACTCATTCTCCATCATAAAAGAATTAGAATTTATCGTACTTATTATTGAATATTTAGCATTCCTCTATCGCCATCTTGAACCTTATGATTGGTATTTAATGGTGTGATCGTAAAATACGTTTCCTTGTTCATGCAAATATATAAGAGTATTTGAGAGTGAATTTAGTTTTACGCCGCACTCAGCAATATTCCAGCTATATGGCGGCGGTCTGTAAATAATCGAGTCTGGACCAGACAATGGTATTAACTCAGTCACATGGAGGTTATATCATTGTGAGTCAAAATCTAACTTCTACAATAGTCAGTCATAACAAGGTGTATCACACTTCACCTTGCACAGTATTTCAGTTGTATGTACAGTACAACCAGAAATTATTGAGAATTTAAAGATTGCAATATTTATAATTTTTTTCACTCATTACTCACGTATTACTGTCAATATTAGCAGAACATAACTCCAGATTCAAAGACAGGTGAACAGTTAGTAGTTTGTCAAGTCACCATGGGCAGCAATGCAGGCTTCAATGCGGCGGGGCATACTACTGATCAAAGAAGTTAGAAAGTCGTGGTCCATGCTGTCCCAATATCGGACCACCTCTTCTTTCATTTCAGCAATATTTGTCAGATTTTCTTATTGACACTTTCCTTCATAAGTCCCCAAACATTTCTATTGGATTTAAGTCAGGGCTATAGCTTGGCCAATCTAATAATGTCATATTTTGGGTCCGAAACCAGGCCTGTGAATGCTTTGAACGATGTTTTGGGTCGTTGTCCTGCTGGAAAATCCAAACATTTCCATAGAACACGTGAGCAGATGGAAGTAAATGTCCCTCGAGAATATCTGTGTACCGCTCACTGTTCATATTCCCTTCAAATACACAGAGGGGCGTTGCCCCCTAACACAGATATGCCACCCCACACGTTAAATTTCGGACTGTACTTTGGGCGCTGGTACAAAGGTTTTTCAGTTTGTTTGGTCCAGAATTTCAGTGTATTAGGAAACAACCACACAGAACTTTCATCTGAGAAAATCACATTGTCCCAGTTAAAATTTCTATGCTGTAAGCACCAGTTCAACCTTCGCTCCTTTTGTTCAGGTTTCATGATCGGTGATGGAATTCCTCGACTTTTCTGCCAACCCATTGCATGCAGCTCAATTCTAATTGTCTCCTTACAGACAGCCACAGTTCCTCTATCAATCATATCCAGCCTTAAGTTTTCTAAACTCCTTCGTTTGTTTTTAGAAACAAGAATACCAAGCCGCCTCCTGTCACCGACAGTCAATTTTCTGGGCCTACCTGCGCCTCCCTGGTGCTCAATGCCATATCCATTTGCAATATTTTTCAAAACAAGATAAACAGTGGACAAAGGGATGCCTGTTCTGCTTGAAATCACTTTAGCTGATCTGATGTCCGTGTTATAATACTCTAAAATCAACTTCCTCTTCTCTAAATCATCCATACTGAGGATCACTGAAAATGTCGTCTGCTAGCAAGTAAACAAAGGGGGATAACTCTTCACAAACTAATGAAAAAGGATTAACGGAGTTGTCTCTGTTGAATGAAACCAAGCACTTGATAGCTGATCAAGGTTGTTTATACTAGAAATCCAATTAAACATATTCCTAAAATTCTCAATAATTTCTGGTCATACTATATGTCGGACGCCACCTAAGTAATTGAGTGAGTGTATTAAAGATATACGTCCCATCAGCAGTATATCAGCCATATAGCGACGAGACCAAGTCTACATACACTTAACCCCTCCTATCTTTATGAATCACTTAAAAACTATCAAAGAAGATATTAATTTACAAGAAAGCTTAAAAACACAGCTTTATGCAAATCACGAAAAACATTCTTAAAGTTCATTCATATTTAGGTGAAATGCATAATTTTTAGAAGAGTCAGATTGTCATATTTTTGACTATGCCGAAATAAACCAATAACAGTGATTTAGATGTCCAAGAGAAAGGTTGAAATAATATTCTGCTTTGAGACAAAACATTTAAAGTCACAATTTTTCAACTAATATTTCAACAACCGTTGTAGAGTGTGTAAAATTGTAAAATAATCATCCCTATGGTTTCAGTCTTGTAAACATTTTTTGACGATTTGCATTAGTGAAAATAAGTAAAACGTGTCTTTGATATTGTGAAAAGGTGTTTAGGAACACCTGAAATTATTTTTCCATTATCTGTTTACACATAGCAATATCAAACGCCAAAAACGTAGCAATATTCAAGCAGTATTTGCATCAATTTATGATTCTATAGGGTATAAAGAGAGACAAGAATGCATGATATGATACACAAGTACGAGAAATATGCCACGATTAACAACTGAAGAGAGAGAAAGAGCCATTGGGATGGTGCAGGTGGGGGTCGACATACAATGCTGTTGACAACGCCCTCGGATGCCACCGTATCACGGTTATGAGACTTTTTCAGCGCCACGGACAGACTGTAGTCACCGTTGACAGACCAAAAAGTGGACCTCCACGCATCACAACGCCAGCTGAAGATAGGTACCTCCGTCACTAAGGACCTTTCTTTTGGCGTTTAGTGTATATACATACACACGTCCATTTTAAGTACAAAGTTAAAAGGAATTTCTTTATATACATATTTCATCACTACAGTAATATGTACCATTAGAAAACATCATAACACCACATTTTAAAACAGGCTCTTTGTCAGAGACATAAGTAGTTACAATTTATGACACTATATTTCAAACTCTACCTCAAATAGCATTCCAGTTATATGATGTCAAGTCAAATTCCACCTAATACAGTAATTAAGTGATATCAATGTTTGTCAAACTTTGCATGACACAGAATATCGGTTGTATCATTCTAAGGGCTAAAAGTCCGAGGTTTGTTATCAGACCGATTCTGAAACTCCAACACACCATAGGCTGATCCTTACACAACTAAAGACCTAAACCACACTTCGCGACTTTAGGCACCTTAGATGACTGGTCCAACCTAGACAGTAATACAAATTCTCCCAATATAAGACAGCAACGTGATTCCTTAAAAACCAAACACAACTTACTGACAGCGTGTCCTCAAATTCGACGTCGTAGTAGGCGAAGTCTGTTGAAGGGATGAGGCTGGCCGTCCTCGCGCAGAGGTAGGTTCCAAGCAGCTCACACTTGTCCGTCTTTCCAAAGTTTAGCGCCTGACACCCTGCTGTCCTGATACATTCCTTTAGACATGCAATCCTCGATCGCGTAATAAGTGTCTTTAGTGGGGCCGAATTCAGCTTTATGTCTTTAAGAGGAATTGCGCGTGCAACCAATTGTCTGGTCATGGCTTCGGCATAGTCTCCATTCATCTTCAAAATTACACAAATTGAGACGAGTGTCAGAAAATTCGACCCCATTTTTAATTAGAATATCACACATAAAGCCAGAATTAGTTTTCAACAAACCATATGATGTCAATACACGCTCTTATCATCACAGACTTCAAATGAGGCAAAATGCGTATTAATACAGCATATTTAAACGCTTGGTAGTTTGTTCAATACATCAATCCATTGTATCGGAAGGTTAAAGGAACTCCCATTTCATGACGGGAAATCAATCAGGGACAACATGTCGTTCCTGGCACTGTTACAGAACAGTCTGCTCGGATCATGCCCCGAGATGGTCCCAGTGAAATCTGGCCCTGCATTTGGATGGTAACGTCATTGCCAGACTGCTGATCGATGGCGAATCAGCATTGTAATCAATGCCGCTTTGTGTGCTCACTAATATATTCTCAGACTGAAGTGGTACATCCAAATAACACTTTATTACAAATCTCTAAAAGCAATATGACTAGAGTGATAATGGAATTGTTCCGCTATTTACTTATGGGGTATGTGACAAAAGGAAGTGTGTGCCTTTTCGAGTGACGGTTATGGCCTCATTAACAATATTCTTATAAAGTTAGTATATTTTAGCGAAGACGGAAAGAATAGTGTTGCCTTTACCAAGGTCAAAAATGACTGAATTTTGTCAGTGTCACGTGGGTGTGTGTTTGTGAACTTCTTTGAGCGTCTGTATTTGAGTGAATCTTTTGAGGTTCGAAATCAACACTCCATTGAACAACTCCCCGGTCGTCATCAATCTTCGGAACAAACCTGAAAGACAAGAAATGTTTTATAAATGTCGACTCTGGGGGAAATACTGACAGTCACCGGTTTGCTTGGTCCAGATTCGCTTATTTACATGACGCCGTGGTGTAGCTGAAATATTGCCGAGTGCGGCAACTTATAACACTCACTCAATTCACTATATGTCCGACCGCCTCCGTGGTGTAGTGGTTAGAGCGTCCGCCCGGAGAGCGCAAGGTCGCGGGTTCGATCCCCGACCGCGTCATACCAAAAGACGTTAAAATATGGTACTTGTTGGTCCCTGACTGGCGCTCGGCATTAATGGGTACAACAAGGACTGGTCGGCTCGGAATCAGTATAATGTGTCTGAGTGGCCTTTCATGCTTCACTGCGGCATGGTATCTCAGTGGGCTAGCACTATAAAACCAGCTTAAGTCTGGGCTAGTACAAGCAACCGCACATACACATACACACGCATGAACGTCGTCATATGAGCGAAATATTCTCAAGCACGACGTTAAACCCAATTTCACCTCACCTCACTATATTCCACGATAGTAACTGACTTGCATATCCATTGTACACTGAAGGGCAAAACAGGGGTACACACTTGAAAATTTGATTTTGATGTTATCGAAACGTGAAAACAGCCGCCGAACCACCCCACGACTTAGGGAATAAAACGAAACTATGTACAAGATACACCATCGAATAACCATTTCTTACCGTGACAATTTTAGCGACCGATCAAACGTGGGTGTATGCGTTGTCCTTCGTGACCTCTCCCGTCAAACTCCGGGTAGAACCGGTCTTCAGTTACCCATGCTTGTCGTAAGGGGCGATTAAGAGGATCGGGTGGTCAGGCTCGCTGACTGGGTTGACACATATCATTGTATCCCAATTGTGTAGATCGATGCTTAGGATGTTGATCACTGGATTGTCTGGTCCAGATTTGATTATTTACAGACCGCCGCCATGGAATATTGCTGAGCGCGGCGTTAAACAACAAACAAACAAACAAACAAACAAAGGGAATGACCTTACACAGATCTTGAAATACAGTTGACACCTTCCTTAGATTTAATACCAAGTCATATGGCTTCGAAACAAACGTATGGGGTGTATAGATTCTTATAGAACACAATATGCCGGTAAAGATACAATTAGGATGATTTGATAAGGCTGCGTCTTCGTAATAGTTTTAACGAGTTAAAAAGGTTTCAACGCCAGTATTCGAAAACTATAGCACGTCAACAAACACTAATTTCCTATCAGTAAGTGGACTTTTTTTCGTGAAATCCCATTGTAATTCCTATTTAAGTTCTTGCCACTATGAAACACCATTGTACTGAGACACCATTACCGTCCGGTTCCGGAAACCGAATTTCCGGATTATCGAGGCAAATTATATAGGCATAGATTGGTAACAAGCTGAAATCGTCCGGGAGGCGAGACATCCGGATTATCGGGGTCCGGACTAACGGGGCTTCACTGTATATCCATGTTAGTTCGACATATCGGACAATGTTCGTGATAACGCCGCCTGTTTGGACATTAATGTGGATTAATCGGCGTGTTGATTGATAAGTCTACAACACAACAGTCACAGGGAGTAATTGGGCTTGAGTGTAGAACCGTTACTTGATCTGTCTGCAATCATTGGGTTATATTTAATACAATGCATGTCCATGAATCACTCACCAACTCTGTTTGCCTTCTGTGTGTTACAGTGGTAGGCTTATTGATTACTGATGATGAGGCTATTGGCAAAACATGTCAGGAATCAGGGTTTTGTGGATGAATATTTGATTTAACATTTTTTTAACAAATTCAACATGAATCTGAATTGCTGTGTTATATTAGGAATTATTGTGCTTGCAATGTACTTCCCGTGGTTAATCCGCGGCAAACTAGATTGTAAGTAACCTGTCTCGCTGTCCATGAACCATATTGTATTTTCCCTTGCGCCCAACCCTTTCCGCAATGCAAAAGCTATAAAATAAAGCAAGTCTAGATTTCCTTAAGTTCTCCCTTCTCACTGGGTCTCTTTTTTCAATTTAAATGGAATTATTTGTTTCTATCAGTATTGTATACATTCAGAGACTAAGCGTCAGTCTAGGTTCTAAGCATCAGTCTAGGGGCGCGGTGGGCGAGCTGGCTAAGGCGCCAGGCTAGTGATCCAGCGAGCTTGAGGTGACGGGATCGAGCCCACCTGTGACCGGGTGTAAAAACCTTGGAGTCAACTTTGTGTGCAGACTCTTTCAGTGTTGTCACAACCCCTAGTGTACAGTACACAACCCTGTGCACTTAAAAGAACCCACGAATCCGTTGGTATTTGACCAGATGGTGGCCACATGAATACGTGCAAACACCTAGTTGCGGGTACAGCAACGTGCAGTGAACATGGACAAAGTACTGTGACTATGTGTCCCAGTCCACCCAGCTGTGAAAGGGTACCTCGTTAGGATGAGAAAGCCACAATAACTCGGTGCGCCTAGTGGCTGCAAGAGTTGTATACTCCCCAGGGAGTTGAGATTGATAATGCGATGTGCCGTTGAGATTGACATCCAAATACTAGTATCGAGGGAAAAAATACCAGCGCCTTGAGCATGCACTAGTACGTGGATATGTGCGCTATATAAATATCCTATAATAATAATAAGTGTTTGTAGTATTACAGACCCTGAAACAAATATATCACACAGCACCTGCAAATCAGTAGCAGTTGGCCAGTCCAGTTACTGCAGTTTCTGACAACCACGATAATCTCTGGATTCATTTCTAATACATGGTATTATTCTACTTTAATCAGTATTATATTTCAAATAGACGATATGATGGTGTTGAAAATGATAAATGGATGATGTATTAATTTCCCATCCCCATAAACATTAATTTTGATTGTGTTGATTTCCAGAGTCTGTGATGTCAATCGATTCCTATTTCGCGGCTATTGATAAAACTGGTGATGAATAGATCAGCCAGTCTAGGCTGGTCATAAAAGGCACTGTTACGACGTAAATTGTAATAAAAACGCAAATTGTAATACTTGCAGCAAATTGTAATAAACTTGACGTAAATTGTAATAAAAACGTAAATTGTATAAAAATTGACGTAAATTGTAATACGCAAATTGTAATAAAAATTGACGTAAATTGTAATAATTTTCGTTGCGGTAAAATGTAATAAATATTTACGTAAATTGTAATAACAGTTTTAATCACTCGTAAATACGCGGGTGTTTGTTTTTCGTTGCATTTCATACATCAAATAAGCTTGTTAGGGCGATAACTCAAGAAAGAAATGATGGATTTTGTTCAAATTTGGTACCAAGGTATATTGGAGAGATTCACCGACACAAGTGAAATGGAGTGACCATGAGATAATTTTCAAGGTCAAAGCAAAAATCTGAGGGTTTTGCCAATATAAAGATTGTTAGCGCGATAACCCAAGAATGAATTGACAAATATTAGCTAAATGACGAAAATGATATTCGTCCTGATATATAATCGATATAAACTGTCCTCTGTATCATGTCTTTTCGCAAATATTTTTTGAGGTTTTGATATGTATACATATAAAGTGGGGGTGGGGTAGGGGTGGGTTTCTAACGGGTATATCTAACATACTTGCATGCATGTAGAGTCGGAGAGGTGGGTGGGTTTTCTAACGGGTATATCTACGAGGGACGTTCAAATAGTAGTCAGCCTCACCTGGAATATGATACAAATACAGCTGTTTTTATGCTTTATTTTTCTACATATTATCTGTCAGCCTCAAGCAAATTGGTTTTGCTATGTTGCAGCCTCACGATCCCCATTTTGTGAGACTTTGTATATTGGCTTGGTACTCCCAAAAAAACGTAAAATCTGCAATAAAATGCATCACAAACTTCAGGAAACAAAATATGCTATGTTTGAGATTGGTAGAAGTCGGCTAGAATCAAACTTAGATATTAAACTGCACAAAAAAGCAATTTCAAAACTACAATCGCTTGTTCAAATGACTTCCCATTCTGTTTACTGAAAGAACTCGAGAAAGAAATGAAGGATTTTGTTCAAATTTGCTACCAAGGTTTATTGACTGTAGATTGGAGATTTACCGACACCACTTGAATTTAGTGACCTTGAGGTCATTTTAAAGGTCACAGCGAAGGTGTAACAGTTTTGCAAATGCCAAGCTTGGTAGCCGCGAACTCAGGAAAGTATTAATAGATTTTGATCCAATTTTATATCAAGGTGTATTGGCGGGATTCCCCCAACAACAATTTATTGTGGAAACTTGTGCTCATTTTAAGTTCACAGTGAAAAGTGTTTTGCACATTAGTGACCTTGAGGTCATTTAAAGGTCACAGCGAAGGTGTAACAGTTTTGCAAATGCGAAGCTTGGTAGCCGCGAACTCAGGAAAGTATTAATAGATTTTGATCCAATTTTATATCAAGGTGTATTGGCGGGATTCCCCCAACAACAAACTTGTGCTCATTTTAAGTTCACAGTGAAAAGTGTTTTGCACATGTCTAACTTTTTAGTGCGAAAATACAAGACAGAATTAATATGTTTTGCTTAAAGGTAGCACCAAGATGCGTTGGGAGTATCTTCTAACCCCAGTCGAATTCAGTGACCTTCGGATTATTTTCAAGGTCACAGCGAGTATTCTTGCGATATCTCCAAACCTAATGGATGGAATTTGTTCGCATTTTGTATCAAGGCATCAGATGACAGTTTCGGTAACGTTTACATAATTTTCAGGGTCAGACAGAGGATAATTGCGACATTCAGATATCGACATGTGGCGGGGGTAATAGCTATGTTTGTGACAAACGCTTTGTCATTACTAATTTTCAAATTTTTGTTAGCATATGGTTTCTATAATTTTATGTTAATTCTACCAGTTGTGAAATTATTCGTGACACGTCTTAAAAAAGCCAGAGATATTTGTGTATGTTTCGAAAATTAAAGTTAATTGTTTTTCATTATGGAGTTATTTTCGATGTTGACGCAAGGACATATTTTACGAGCAATAGCTTTCAATAATTTAATGTTATTTCTATTACATTTTGAAGTTCTTCATAGCATATCCCAAAATAACAGGATATTGTTTGTTTACGCTTTGAAATTTACGTTTCTTCTTCTTCATTTTCGAATTATTTTCAATGTTGACGCAATGACATATTTGAAGTCAATTTTATGTTTTGATCATACGTGATTTATTATGATTTATGTTTCAATCATACATTCATATATTGCGTTGTCATAGTTTAACCTGGTTCGTATTATTTTCTTCATCATATTACTACATATTATTGTATTTTTATGAGAGGGAATTTTAAGTTACATTTGCTAAGGATATCATAAATCGCTGGCGCCTGGTTATTCCTTGCCACATAGCAGTCAATCTGTCTACTCATTTGTTGTATTTGATTGATGCATTTAAAATATAATGTAGAAATGATATTGAAGTCAAAACTTCTTTCTGTAAGGTATACAGTGGAAGTTGACACCTTAATTGTTATGGGTAGACTAAAGAAATCATTTATTTAGTTTCACCGCTCAAAATACAACAAAGAATTCAACGGGTGGTATTAACCTCAAAGAATGATAATAACAATGCTTATAACATACGAGGGCAAACATATCGGGGATAATTTGTTTTCATGCGATATGCACCGGGTAAAATATCACTTTGTCATGGTGACATGACATCATGAACAATGTTATGACGTCACGTTGCTTCTAAGAAGCCGCCTTCTAAATACAACGATGACGGGGAGCCTGCCTTTGTTGGAAAGTAGATTATCGCGTAATTTCCGCAATTAAAGACTTCGTTAATAAATAGAAAATTATATTCGCGACCATAATATGCTAGGTTAACGACTTAAATATCGGCATATCCCTTCTCTGGTTCCGAAACTACCAAGATTTAGGCAGTTGTGTTGTAAACTGATATGTATCTTCTATAAAGTCGGCTATATTAAAACCTTGAGAAATGTCGTCAAATAATGTCTGATGACAGTTACCAACGTCCCAATAGTGTCCATATATTTTAGAAATCTATAACAATATTTAAAGCACAACCTCACTACTTTTTTTGATAAATGACAAAGGATTAATCAACCATATTAAAAGGTTTTCACGATTTAAGGACGAAGCTCATTAAAATCTATTGCCAGCTCCCTTTTAGAGACTGATAAAAGGTTCGAAAATGTGGGTCATAAATGCATGAAAGTTTGTATTGTTGTTCATACCCGTTAGGCCTCCCGCCTCTACATGTATTTGAGATATAACCGTTAGAACCACCACCACCCCCTCTATGTCTTAAAGTATGCTAGATATAACCGTTAGAACACACCACACCACTTTTCTGCCCATTTGATTCAATTGGGCTAAATCATAGTTGAGAGTTGCTTCTATGGATTTTACATATTTTCCCGCAACACCGATTGATGTGTCATCGGGCAACATTATTGTGATATTTTGTAAATTTCCAGGTAAAACATTGATATATACAAGGAACACAAATTAACCAAGGGCAGATCCTTGAGGAACCCCTGCAGTAACATTTAGTTTTTCATAATGTTCCATTAACAGAGACACACTGTCGTCTATCAGGGCCCGGTTGTTCAAAACTCGGTTATCTTTTAACCAGCCGTTAAGTACATTTAACCGACTGTTACCTAATAACAGAGGGTTATCTTGTTGTTCAAAACTCTGTTAACTTTTAACAGGCTGTTAACGTGACGTTAAGTTAACACACCTAAGGACCGCCGCTAACTTTTTAACAGTGTGGTTAACTCGCAAATGGCGTTCATGGCTAACACTGCTTTCATGATGCCAGTTCAGCAAAGAAAGGATAGGGTGTATCGTGGACTGGACTTCGATATTGGAAATTATTCTGACGAAGAGTTACATACGAAACTGTAAGTACATGATGCCTACGTTTCATCTTTTAACACTTGTGGAAAGGTTTATATATGCTTTACTACACTAAATGTGTGAATTTCTTCTGTAAATGTTATTCAAACAAATACTTTCAAAGAATATAACACGTACACCCTATACCCACTTATGATATGATATTGAACAAGGCTACATGTAGATAATTAAATTAGTTTCATGAAAAAATATCCGAACGATTACATTATGATACTGAAAGTGTAATCGGCGGGATATGGCGATTGTGTATACTCTTATTCTACCGACCTTCACCTCAGAGAAATTGCCAAATACACTCCCATTTTAAGAAAGAGAAGAAGCCAGAAATGCCGATTGTTACCGTTGTCGTTCTGCGTGATTTTGCGTCAGTCATGGCGTCAGGCAGGACAGAAACTTGACAGTTTCGTGTAAACACATCACATTCCTGTATTGTATCTATTTTTAATTTCTTATTTCTTGCTAATATGCTCTATCCATGCAAATGGGTGTCTGAAAATTTGAGAAAATGCTACACAGTGTAAAGTCTGAAATTTTCTTTGTTTACATTTCAAACAGGTGTTGTCTTTCGAGCACAGCAGTTGTTTCCACCCCCAATATCTTTCGTTTCACTTTATCTAGACACTTGGTATTGGTGCCAAAAAGACCAGTTGCAATTAGATTCTAAAATGTATGAGGAATTCAGTAGGGCTGGGACGAGTAGGAAACAATGGAATCGAGTACCCGCATGTACGTACCCGAATCGGAATCGAGTACCCGGAAATGTAAGAAATACATTCGGGTCAACTTTCTGAATATTCAATCACGATTTGGCAGAGATTATTGTAGAAAACTTGAACAGTTGGTAATAAGACATTAAAACTGACCTCAAGCTATTTAATTTACGTCTGTTTAACCAATATAGAGAGTAACACCATTACTAACATTCCTCGTTATAACAACGAACGTTTCGTTCCTGCTGCTACTTTAACTTAACTACTCACTGCTCATGCACAGATAAATTACAGTCATTAAAACTATGCTCCATTAATCGGACAATACCAAAGATGTAAAAACCCGTGAATTTCCGGGTTAGAATATGGATCTTCAGTAACCCATGCTTGTCGTAAGAGGAGACTAACGGGATCGGGTGGTCAGACTCGCTGGTTTGGTTGACACATGTCATCGGTTCCCAATTGCGCACATCGATGCTCATATTGTTGATCACTAGATTGTCTGGTCCAGACTCGATTATTTACAGACCGCCGCCATATAGCTGGAATATTGCTGAGTGCAGCGTAAAACTAAACTCACTCACTCACTCACTCAATGATGTAAATGTGTGTTACGTCAAAAATGAAAAAGACAAGCTATTGTCTGCCCTTGTCATTACAGAGCTCTCTCCCTTTCCGGATACTCGATTCCTACAAATAGGACTCGATTCCAGCTGTACCCGACCCGGATTCGAGTACCCGAGTACCCGTCCCAGCCTTAGAATGCAGTGATTCATTTGTCGCCGCTGAATATGAAATACAAGTGATGTAATTGGCGTTTCAATACCGGCCTTCGCGAAACGTGATTTTGTAAACACTATCCAATAGGGCGCAAAGTGCACTTGGGCGTTCGTGTGAGTGTATTTATGAAAACATCTGAGCACGATTCCAGGCTTCTCGGCAACGTTTCAGAATTATTAGTGATTTTATTAAAAACTGATATCATTGTTAATTAATATGCTATTTTTGAAAATCTATACTCCAAGTAATTATCCGATTTTGTTTTGATATGTCCGTCTGGCATCCCTTCCCATAGATGGATTTTAATTATATTTTTACTAATCATTTCAGCAATAGGCCTAATTTCTTTTTTATTCTTCGAATGTTTTAATTGAAGCAAATCATCTTTTAAAAATGCTGTATTAATTGATGAAAGCTTAGTTAGCATAAACATTGCTCTCGCAGCTGATGTGTAGGAAAATAAACATAACATTATTATGTATCTATTTCTGTTGTGAGTGATATGCAGGCCTACTTCGTAGTCACTTTGATTGAATATTATATTTGAATATCGAAACCTTTTCGTCACAGCGAACACAACACTATCTCTTGTCATATTACACGATAATATTTGGAATTTTTAACTTATTTTATAACAATATCTGAATGCTAATGTTATACACTGATAGGTTCATGTTTTCCGTCCTTGAAGACATTGAAAAGAACTATCTATGCATTAAATGGAGGTTCACCTGATTAATGAGTATCGAGGAAATTATGTTTATCTACTACAGCGTTCTATAATACACTTATGAAATATAATAAATGTTTTCCGACCCTGAAGTCATTAACAAGAATTATGCATTTTCTGTAGTCACTTGTGAATTGAACTAAATGAAGGTTCATCTGATTAATGAGTATCGAGGAAATTATGTTCATCTATAAATTAGACGCAGCTTCATGTTTTTCAAGACATCTTTCCGGAATATGGGTCTGTGAAGGCGTTCAGATAAAGACGATATTGCACAGTATTATTCGTGAGATTCTTGTCAAAAGTAAGGTCGGATAATAGATCGATTTTATTCAGCAGTGTTGGCCCTGGGGCCTATAGTACGATTAAAGTTTGATTACTTGCACGTGGTGCTAGTAACATATTAAGTTTCTATTGGTATTGAATGCATATTTCAGATAAAAGCTAAGGTATTAATTACACAACATCTATATTGTTTGATGTTAAAAGATTTGGCAATGTGTGTTCATACATTACAATTTTTGACAGACTTGGCAAATAATTAATAAATGATATTGATTGCATCTTCACGACTTGGCCATACAGTCAGACAAATAAAGGAGTGAAAAGTGAGCGATAGGTCTTGTGGGAATTCGAAGATTCATTAAGACTGTAGCCGTCTAAGCGTAACTCTGTGTGTAATATTTATACATTTTCTTTCCACGGACAACATGCTTCTAATATTAATATTATTTTCATGGATTCATCATATTTTATCTATAGCTGTGCTATAGTTTTTCATTAAAATGTGGGGCGGAGGGGTAGCCTAATGGTTAAAGTGTTGGCTCGTCACGCCGAAGACCCGGGTTCGAATCCCCACATGGGCACAATGTGTGAAGCCCATTTCTGGTATCCCCCGCCGTGATGTTGCTGGAATAATGCTAAAAGCGGCGTAAAACCAAACTCAGTCAGTCAGTCAGTCATTAAAATGTCTTTTCTGTTGCTGGAATTGAAGTAAGTCCCACACAGAGCTGGGATCATATGTCTTTGAAATATAAATTATGCAAACGGCTGGAACCTTTCTGTTCCAATACAAAACGTTCGTAACGCTACGACATTCGCATGCCTATGATAAACTATAGAGTGGGCCTCAACCATTGACTGGATTACATTCTCTTCGTCAGCAGAGAAATTTCGACTTCTCTTTTTCCTTGGGGTGCAGGCGACATTTTGCGTTTCCATTTTTGGTAAACCGGAAGTAAACAGAAAACGGAACTATGGGATATATGGAAGCTAACCAGTGACGTTAACCACACTGTTAAACTTTGACGGCGATGTTAGCTAACGGCATGACTAACCATGTTTTGAACAACGCATATGTAACGTTCGGTTACCTAACGGCCGGTTAAGGATTTAACCGGCCGTTAGGAGTTAACCGGCGGTTAAGATAACCGAGTATTGAACAACCGGGCCCAGATAGATAGTTAGTTAACCAACTAAGTACGTTTCCACGAACACCATCATTTTCTAATTTGTACAATAAACCTTTATGCCATGCCCTGTAAAAAGCTTTTGAAATATCACAAAACAGCATACAGTAAAGGTGGTGATTATCTAGGATTGAGCATATATTATGATAAATGTCTATGTTGAGATGTAGTAGAATGACTAGCAGTAAAACCTGACTGGAATTTGCTTAAAATCTTATGTTCATGGAAATGGTCGTGCACATGCTTTACCATTATTCTTTCAAGGATTTTACAAAGGATAGGTATTAGGGATGCATTTCCATCTTTCAAAATAGGAGTAACATCACCCGTTTTCCACAATGTAGGAAATACAGTCACTCAGTGATATATTATACAGCAAACAAAGAGGTTCAGCTATAGATGTACAAATTCGTTTTAACACTCTCATGTTAATGCCATCAGGTCCACTAGATTTGTTTGCTGGTAAGGTCTTTTCAGATACCTCCTTTTCGGTTACAATGACATTTGTTATACTGTTAACACAGCGATGGCTAACAGGTGGCAAAGTCTTGCCGCCGTCAGTAACATTTGAAACAGATACAAAATATTCATTTAATGTTTGAGCTTTATCCAAATCTGTAAAAACTGAAGGTATCCCAGAATCATCAGTGACAAGAAGGGGAATGGGTCCCGATGAAGTAGTAACCACCTGATTGAGTAGACTGAGGTGATAAATAGTTATCAAAAATAGATTAAAAGTTTCCCTTGGCTATTCTTTTCAGATTATTTACTTTATTCCTTTGCTTTTTGTATTTAAATAGCTCAGAAGTATTCAGAGATCGAAATGCATTTTGCCTTAGACGTTCTCATTTCTTTTAAGTATGTTACGAGGGGCGTTGAAAAAGTAGCCAAACTAACTACAGTAAGTAATTTACTTCCAGGGACCGTGAGAAGACGTTTAGTTAAGCGGTATTGTTTACTTATCCGAGTTTAGTTAACCAGACTCTAATAGTGATAATTAATGAAGAAAGTTGCCGGGACCAAAGAAAAGTGTTTACTTATCAGGTCTGTTTAGTTAAACGGTCTTTACTTAGGCGGTTTCCACTGTATATTCTCGATGTCCAATGTTTGAAAAAAAGCTTCCATTTTATTATGAAGGAATCATTAGCAAAGTCATATCCAAAATTTCATGTGGGTAATGTCGTTAACGAGATATTAGTCATCACAACATTGGGGTATTATGTTTCTTGCAAATTTGCAGAAAATGGAAAACGAAAGGGGGTGGGTAGTGTCTCCAAAACAAGCCCTTTCAGTAAACATGAAGGGGGAGTCACTTGAACAAGCGATTATAGTTTAAAATTGCTTTTTTTGTGCAGTTTAATATCTAAGTTTGACTTTTACCAACATACAACATGTTTTTTGCATATTTTGTTTCAATTGGTGTAGGGGGATACCTTATTATAAAATTGGATCAAAATCTATTAATACTTTCCTAATTTCGCGGCTACCAAGCTTGGCATGTGCAAAACATTTACACCTTCGCTGTGACCTTTAAATGACCTCAAGGTCACTAAATTCAAGTGGTGTCGGTAAATCTCGTCAATAAACCTTGGTACCAAATTTGAACCAAATCCATCATTTCTTACTCGAGTTCTTTCAGTAAACCGAAGGGGGAGTCATTTGAACAAGCGATTGTAGTTTCAAATTGCCTTTTGTGCAGTTTAATATCTAAGTTTGATTCTAGCCGACCTCTACCAATCTCAAACATACAAACATGTTTCTTGCTTTATTTTGTTTCCTGAAGTTTAATTTGTGATGCATTTCATTGCTAGTCAGCTAGGCTATTCCATTTGTCCTAACCACAACATACGGAGACAGATCATTTAGCAGACCGGGTGCTGTACTCTGGAATTGATTACCTGAAAATGTCAGAAAATCGGAAAATACCAACAGTTTCCGATCTTGTCGCAAAACCATCCTCTTCAAACGAGCATTCGACTAAGCGCACATGAGCAGGACTCTGGATATGTAGCGCTATACAAATGTCTAATTTGATTTGATTTGATTTGATATACCCGTTAGAAACCCACCCCCCACTTTATATTTATACATATCAAAACCTCAAAAGATATTTGCGAAAAGACATGATACAGAGGACAGTAAGAGATCTTATATCGATTATATATCAGGACGAATATCATTTTCGTCATTTAGCTAATATTTGTCAATTCTTTCTTGGGTTATCGCGCTAACAATCTTTATATTGGCAAAACCCTCAGATTTTTGCTGTGACCTTGAAAATTATCTCAAGGTCACTCCATTTCACTTGTGTCGGTGAATCTCGCCAATATACCTTGGTACCAAATTTGAACAAAATCCATCATTTCTTTCTTGAGTTATCGCCCTAACAAGCTTATTTGATGTATGAAATGCAACGAAAAACAAACACCCGCGTATTTACTGCATATTACATGTCATCGTATCCCAAGTGCAGGTATTCATGCTCGTGATGTCAATCACTGATGTGGGTTGTCTCTTTCAGCTTAGGTGAGTGAGTGAGTGAGTGAGTGAGTTTAACTTTACGCCGCACTCAGCAATATTCCAGCTATATGGCGGTGGTGTGTAAATAATCGAGTGTGGACCAGACAATCCAGTGATCTGCGCAATTGGGAACCGATGGCATGTGTCAACCAAGCCAGCGAGCCTGACCACCCGATCTCGTTAGTCGCCTCTTACGACAAGCATGGGTTACTGAAGGTTCATTCTAACCCGGACCTTCACGGGTCTGCATTGAGGTGAAACTGGGTCGGTTTTATAGTACTAACCCAGAGACACACCATGCATGCCGCGTTGTAACATTGGTATACACATAGCATTCAGACTCCATGTGGTATTCTCTCAATGCCAAAGACTGGGCATGGAAACAACTACCATCTTTTAAACTATTTTGTTACGACATGGCTGGCAATCACCCCTCGACTTCTGGGTGGTGCCTGACTCTCGTAATGCGCTCATGGCGCGCTGGTTTGGAAGTTTGAGTACGGCCAAGTTCGCGGGGACTGGCTGAAAACCTTCTGGAAAGAACAGATTCCATATCTGATGTACCACCAAATTTAGGCGTCGTAGGATATGGAGTTGTATCCTCATCCCTCTTTTCACAACATTGACCGTCGTCCACGACGCAGTACGAATTCCCATGTTGGTGCACGGCATCGGACGACCTAGTCTGTCTGTCCCTGAACCATATTATTGTTCATTCCACTCAGGCCTTACTATAATGCAAAAGTTAACAGCAAGGTCAGGTTCAGGAATCTGAATCTCCCACTTCACAAAGGTTCCTGTTCAAGTGTAGTTCTTTGTTTCCAACAAAATCATATATATTCAAGCGTTGGTCTACAGACAGTACTTGGCCTTGGGCTCACCCTTGTGAGTACTTGGCATTGGGCTCACTCTTATGAGTACTTGGCATTGGGCTCACCCTTGTGAGTACTTGGCATTGGGCTCACCCTTGTGAGTACTTGGCTTAGGCTCCCCTTTGTGAGTGTGAGGCTCACTCTTGTGAGTACTTGGCCTTGGGCTCACCCTTGTGAGTACTTGGCCTCGGGCTCACTCTTGTGAGTACTTGGCCTTGGGCTCACCCTTGTGAGTACTTGGCCTTGGGCTCACCCTTGTGAGTACTTGGCCTTGGGCTCACCCTTGTGAGTACTTGGCCTTGGGCTCACTCTTGTGAGTACTTGGCCTTGGGCTCACCCTTGTGAGTACTTGGCCTCGGGCTCACTCTTGTGAGTACTTGGCCTCGGGCTCACTCTTGTGAGTACTTGGCCTTGGGCTCACTCTTGTGAGTACTTGGCCTTGGGCTCACTCTTGTGAGTACTTGGCCTCGGGCTCACTCTCACTCTGTCCTTGGCCTTGGGCTCACCCTTGTGAGTACTTGGCCTCGGGCTCACTCTTGTGAGTACTTGGCCTCGGGCTCACCCTTGTGAGTACTTGGCCTCGGGCTCACCCTTGTGAGTACTTGGCCTTGGGCTCACTCTTGTGAGTACTTGGCCTTGGGCTCACTCTTGTGAGTACTTGGCCTCGGGCTCACTCTTGTGAGTACTTGGCCTCGGGCTCACCCCTGTGAGTACTTGGCATTGGCCTTGGGCTCCTTGGGCTCACCCTTGTGAGTACTTGGCCTTGGGCTCACTCTTGTGAGTACTTGGCCTTGGGCTCACTCTTGTGAGTACTTGGCCTTGGGCTCACTTTTGTGAGTACTTGGCCTCGGTTCATGATGATGTCTGTTCAGGTTCTGGCACAAATACACCGACACTGAGTACCAGAAATAAAGTCATCTTACTTAAAATATACATACCTACAAAAACAAGCAAATAAAATCCAAAAGGAGACCAGGGCAATTCCGAGAATCTAGATTTTTACCAGTCATTCTTGACATGAGTAGGACTTCTTTTTCACTTTGGCTGGGGTCTTGGAGATAGACTAGGGCACGAAAAGAGTAGCAGACGGATGTCACGTGTTTTGTCATGAGTGTTTACTGACTCAGACCAGATGAATAACCACCTCTGCTTGACCATGCCCTTTCATAACCTTACTTTATCTGCGGAATTCGATCAAGCTGTATCCTCTTGCATAGAGTTAAGTGCAAGTTAATACAGGGCTAATCATCTATTCGACCTGGTTAACATAACAAGCAGGGTGCAGTTTTGTTCAAACTCTTACAGCAATGTATCGTCCTTCCAGAAACCTTTAAGAAGACTTTAAGTACTTTTTCTACTGAAGACATTTGGTGCCAATTCATTCACTCAGTTGCTATGCTATGAGACTCTCTTTCCCTTCACCTTAGATGCGCTTCTTCCTTGGCTGCCTCTAAATCTGGCCTAAAGATCCGTCTGTTATATTATCACTGACAATTGTCTACGGTTTAAGTTGTATGCGCCTAGCGCAAGCCCGCGCGGCTTGGAGTTAAGCACCATATAAGTGACCTTGTCATTATTAAGTGAGGGCTTTAGAAATCTCATTCAGGGTGAAGTCGACTTTGGGGTCCCTTTGAAACATACAAAATCCAACCAGCAGAACAAGACTTGCCCCTTCTTTAGTTTGATGGGTGGCACGACAAGTATCGCCGACTTCTCATCAACATGTTTCTCAGCGGAGTACAGCGGTCCCAATTATGCACCTCCCACTAAGGTACCAGAACGATCTTTCTCATTTTGTCTCTAACAAAATAAAATAACAACACAAATTATTTTCAGATTTATTTATTTCCATTCTGGTACAATTTAAAGTATAACGGAAATTCCTACCTGTCATGATTGGGTTGCATAATGTATATGGTATATATGTATGTACAAGGTTACAAATACACATTGGAGAGAAAAATAATGTGATACACTGAGTTAAACACACATGCACAATAACACTATATAAAACACATGCAGATACAAGGCCAAGCCATGTGTGGTACCACTTCGTACTTCATCACTATCCATGCGTCTATTCTCGTGTCATAATTCTCGTAATTACCTTTTACTAGTTCTAAATGCTCAAACCTCTTACACATAATTTAATATTACTACATTGTCCTAACATTTAAAATCTAACAATTATAAAATAAAATAAGTACATACATGAATGAATCATTACATACAGATATCCTTCAAGTACGATCTAGAAAATGAAGGTTTAACATCTGTCAAAAAAGACTTTTTGTCATTTCCATTCATTGTCTCCTAAAATTACTTAAAAAAGGAACAAGTTTTATTTTAAAACCAATCGCACAACTTAATACAAGTATACAAAGTATAGACCTGTCAACACCTGTTTCACAAACCTTCTGCACTATATGACACATGTGTATGATGTATCTTATCTACAGGAGGCTTGTTAAACAAAACAATTATAAAAAAGGCAAATCCAAATTAAATATTTGTTTTCAGATATGTAGAAGATGACTTCATGCCAGAGTGTGGCTTGAGTTGCACGTATCTGCTGAATCGCATGCACTTACCACAAGTAACACTTTATTTTATTCATAAGCTGAACTTAATGAATAATAATAATAATAAATCCTAACAGACTGAACAGGGTGAACTCCACCAGTGACAGCACAATAGTATACATGTTACACATATACTCAAATGATCATTAAATAAACACAGCTGGATCAGTTTGGAGATAATTGTGGTCTTACAACCCTAATTATCAAATTATGCTTAATAAGGCATCTATAGAAGCACCGTGTGTTGACATACACAAGACATAACATAATGGTAACATAAGGGAGAGATTAACACCACTAATCTGCTTCACAATGATATCATCAGAATTCACCGGTTCTGGATAACTAGTTCATGTTACACAGGCTATACAAAGAAACGGTCTGATAGGAGAGGAGTCCACACTAAACAGGTTCCACATTACAGGGAGCAAAATCTTATCATCAACTGAATGTGGATATATATTACTATGAAGGAGTTACACAACACTTAATTGTTTCATATAATTAAATTTGTCTGTTATTTGAGAGAGTGACTGAGTTTTACACTGTTTTAGAAATAATCAGCAGATTTGTACTGTATACAATATTCCTGAACAGATCATATTCCACTCAAAAGATGTGAAGAACACTGAATTGTTTCACATGACCATACTTACTGATCAACTGCAGAGTAACTACAGGCATGTGAAAACAAAGGGATCTATAACTTCTTTTGATTAATAATCAATATATTACTGTCCTTGTTATCATCAGAGTGTTATTTATTTAAAAACAATCCCAGATTTATTATCTCTCTATTTTAAAACTATCCTTTTACTGAAAATAAATCAATGCAAACTTGACCATTTGTGGGTCGTCGTGACATGTTAACTCAATTAAACATTTAACATGACACTGACAAATTACCTCTTTAACCCCAAACAAGGGAAATATGGAACTTACAATAGCAGCACTTTTTCAATTTCAGATTTATAAAATATAATACAACTAAAATATCGGAGGAAGAACGAAATATAGAGATGAATATCTTCATCAATCAAGCAGCTTGTACTGTGTTTTGAACACAAATTATATTAAAAAAAGATGTACAAAACAGAAACATAAGTATGTACAAGTAGGAGAATTTAGAAGGCACATAATTAAGAAAGGCAGATATTAACATAGCCGTTGGTCAAAACATTTACATGGAATAAAATGTTGAAATAGCTTTTCATGTCAATTCCGATTTTCATCCAGATCTGATGATAGAGATTCACCGTTGACTATTTCAACCAGATCAATTCTAAGAATTTGAAAATGAAATTTAATTCCAATATCATGAAAAATCAAATCATATTTATGAAACAATCTGTGATATCTCTGCGGTTCAGCTCACATGAAGAATATGTTTGTTTTTTCTATAATATCATTGACACTCTGGTGCAATCAATATCAAAATGATGAAGTCATACTGTCAAAAAATGAAACAAAATTATTTAAAATACAATCATTTCAACATGAAAAATTACAAACAATTACAAGAAATACAACAGTTCATAAAAGCGAAAAAAATACAGCAGCTTGAATTACCACTACTGGCACTGTTACCATGGACACAAGACAACAGTAAAATATATGAAGCCCACATTCACCAAAACAATACTATCCTGAGATTAAATAGTGATTATCAAATGATCTTGTGATATTTACAGGCTGCCAAAGTACAAGACAGGCTTTAATCAGGTTTGGCAGACAATGATTCATGCATCTTCATTAGTGAAGCATCATTGTGGCACAGTAGAAAGTTTAAAACAATGTTTAATACTGAGCATTATACCATAGTTAAGTCTATATTTTTTATCCCCACTGAAATCAACAAAAACGTTAATCCAGGTAACATTTATTGAAACAACACAATAAGAAACACTTAAATAAGAGATCATTTTCTAACTTGTTTACGAAGGACTTACAAAATGTGTGAAAGTTGGAATTGAAATGTTAAGTTTCAATATGTTTACCTTGTTTATGTTTCTCTTAGAGCCTCTTCAGTCATATGAAAACAAGTCTTTAACCATCATCCTGATTCATATTTTTTAAATTTTACATTAACTTTAAAATTAACATGAAATTAATCCTGACACTAGCCTTCTTCATCCCCGTCTTGCCCCTGAAAGCCTGTCTGACTTCAGTTATAAATGTCAGGTGTACCTTCTCACCTGACAGAAACCCCCTCCATCTCCTGAACTGCCTGTACACTACAGAACATGAATGGAGCTTGCATGCACACTACAGAACGTGAACGGAGCTTAAATGACAAAGATGTTGGCTGAATATTTAACACAAAATGTATGACTTGGTTCCCTGACCATAAACAAAATCAAAATATTAAGCACATGAGCCTGTCACCTGTTAAATACAGCTAAAAATGAAGTATCTTGGAGATCATGCAGTTTAAGTAATATAAGTAGAATTCAAAGCAATTACATGTATCAAATACAGGTTAAAAAACAGATTTACAGCAATAATGTACTTGTTAGCATAAAGTGTGGTCTTCTGGAGTGTACGCATCGTACTGCACGTTGTGTGAATCAGTAGACATTATTGTGTATGGTATATTCTGGGATAAGTACATCAAGTGAGTGGTTAAGCTGCTTCTCCGTATTGTAACATTACAACTTCCTTAAGTGGCATTTAGAAGCTGGTACGATGAAGAGGAACACGGTTTTATGGATAGATCATTATTAGCTTGACAGCAGTGTTAGGATCTACACCGAAACGCTGCAGCTATTGCAATAAAGAAGCTGTCTATCCATAACAAAGTGTTCCTCTACTACATTAGTGTACGCAAATGATTTCCTGCCAAACATGAATAACACAAATTTTCTGTTTCTTTAAGTGTCACATTGGTGATCCAGACACCCTTGTTCCAAGTAAAATTGTCCCAATGAAGAATTGTGGATTAACATTCAAGGATGAGCAATTATGTCCATTTAATGAGGCAAGTTTGAACGTATCTGAACAGTTATCTCACAAAGCTTCTTCTAGCCATGGTTTCCATAGTAACAGGCTCCTACGTAGGCTCATGGCCACAAAGATGTCACTGTGGTACATTTTGGGTTGTAAATGTGGTTTACATATAATTGTTCTGACAAGAAAGGCAAGCCTTAATCTCTGACAAGAACGATCTTCAGCTTTGTATTTGCCTTGGTTAAGACTAATGCATACAAGGTCCTGGCTCATAAAAAGCTCCACCTATAAGGTGAGATGTTGAACACATGAAGCAGCAACATGTACTAGGTGTAAAGGTTTTTGACACAATACCATCACAACATAGACACATAGAATGGCTTCTCTTTATATACCATATATATGAAGCTCGTCTTAACTCTGACTGAACACAATACAAGGATAATAAAGAGATTACAAAATGTGCTTACTCAGCATATAAACATGAAAAATGGTCCTTTGCATGTAATTGTAGATCAAGCAGATATATCAATATAAGTGCTTAAAGCTGGATGAATATATCTATAGAAATATATATATTTACACTGTACAATAAATTCCGTATTTACACACAACCCATGTGATAAGTAAAATACCACATTTGACCTAACATGGGACTCTCCAACCTTCCTATGCTTCCATGCAACAATCTGCAATACTGCTTGTAAATGAAACTTATACTGAGGAAAAAGTCTATATAATCATTGGATAAGTCAAGCCATGGCAGTTTCACATAATCACTGAAGGAAATATTTCATTTATGCCCCAAAATATATAATTTCTTGTTCTGCTGATCAGCCTTTTTCATATTTTTGTCAAAAAAGGAAATTTTATATATATATCAATATATGCTGGCTGTAGAACATTAATTATTTCCCTTAACATGTCATTTTTTGAGAGTAGGTCATTTTCAAAATAAAGTCCTACAGTTCCATAGTGGAAGTGTCATAATACAATCTGCCATGAGTGAGTGAGTCAGTTGGTATATAACTGATTTCAACATTGTTTCACTATGTGTCAACTTAATGAGGCAGAAAAACTTGAAGTGATTAAGGTCTAATATATTTACCGCTATTATGAAACCAAAGAACATGGGAATGGTGCTGCCAAAGCCAGAAACATAATCACTGCAAAAGCCGCCCCATCTGTCAATAATATGTCACAGTAAGCCTATGCTAGATCCAATGTGGCACCCTTTTTTGGTTCCTGCATCTGCCCTCTTGTTCCTTGATTTGGTCCATAATATCATGTAAATGTCAAGAACAATTTCTTCAAACTTAAATTCAACTACACAGACATCACTACCTTAGAGGCCTTACTGTACAAACATTTGTTCAACTATCTTCAACACTTTTTTAATATTTAGTGTGGATTCGATGAGGAAGTGTAGGTCTGGTTGTAACGCCACTTGATCAGTACTTCGGTGTTATCCTAGCTTGTAAGCTTGATTACCAGTGTATCCAATGTACATTCACCAGTCACAAGCAAGGTGAACAAGCTGATCCTGGCACGGCAAGGGACACTACTCTACACAATCTCCCTGCTGGAAATTGACAGCATGGATGTCATAGCCCAAGGACCAGATGGAAGAAACAGACGGACCAGTTAAATTATTCCACACTTAGTTGATACACTGCCAAGTTGTCCACCAGTTGTCCTGGACCTAAATGAATGAAAACATGTCTTCAAAACATCTTATGCTAAGTAGTCCTTAGAATTTCATAATGGCCTCTTAAGGGGATGCCTGCTTCAAAGTAAACATATCTCGATGATGGCGATTTGTAACAAGACATGGTGCCTCTGGCTCATGAAGAACACAGCTACCATATTTGGACATGTTTAATCTCATCAATCATATTAGATTAGGGGCGGTGGGGTAGCCTCGTAGTTAAAGTGTTTGCTCGTCATGCGAAGGCCAGTGTTTGATTCCCAACATGGGTACAATGCGTGAATGCCCATTTCTGGTGTCCCCTGCCATGATATTGCTGGAATATTGCTAAAGTTGGCATAAAACCCAACTGACTCACTCGTTAGAATCATTTGCTGAGCTGGTGAGAATGAGTACTCTGTAACATCACTTTAGAGAGTTGTTTGTTTCAATTACATCCGGGTGTGTCAGCTCAACATGGGGGAAACAACCAGGTCATGCAGGACCTCTACCACATCAGTGAAAAATGACATACGTTAGTTAACCACAGATGAAAGTTGATGCAAATCTTAACACAAGAAACCATATTCTTAAAATCCTTTCACTGCTGAGGAACCAAAGTGTGCACAGCCATTTACAGCGATGTCAATTAATTGCTTCCCCATTTATAATCAACCTCAACCCACCGATAGATTCTGACTTTCTTTCCAACAAGGAATTAAACATGTCAAAATGGAAACTGTTCTGTCAACAGAAGAATGAGTGAGTGAGTATAGTTTTACGCCACTTTTAGCAATATTCCCGCAATATCATGGCGAGGGACACCAGAAAAGGACTTCGCACATTGTACCCATGTGGGAACTCGAACATGACACTCTAGGCTTTAACCATTATGTTACCCCACCACCCTGTCAACAGAAGAACCCAACTTATGTTAATATACCTGAATTGATGCAGTACCAAAGATCATCTTTGGTATTGCTTGGAATCTACTCAAACACAGAGGAGTATCCATGGATAACAACAGTGACACTATGAGTCTCTCATCTACATAATCGGACATTTCTAAAACTCGCAACTACTTCAACAAAGTGAGCACAGGTCGTCGGAGACAATGGTTCAACCATCTGTAGAATACTGTCATCAATACTTATAGCTATCATTATAGAGAAAGCATACACAATGAGAGACGACATCCATCAAAGGTGTCACGAAAATGTTTTATGGGTATTTGCAATAATATGTTTCAAAATACAGTAGAGAAATGAATTGATCTGTATGAACTAACTTGTTGATCATCTAACAAAACATCTTGGGATATAACTTAAAATGGATGCAAATGAAGTCCTGGATAAAAATAAAACAAAAATACTTGTTTCTAACGCAATTGTTTTTGAAACCATAGCATGTAACATAGGAACTAAATTGTTGTATTTTGTGAGAGAAAAAAATCCCGGTTGAATTGTTTTTATCAGCTGGTGCCTGACCAATAATGCTTGTCTGGTTATGTTGTTACGGTAATTATATACATTTATATATTGCCAACTGTGATTTCACACACAAAGTATTTTCAGTAGAATACATTTCCTTGTATGAGTTTCTACACCTGCCTCATTGATTTTGTACATGACATGCAAGGGGGGCACTTATTTTGTACATAAATCTTTTTTGTGGGGGGGTCCATTCACATTGTACATGCTTCTCCATAAAAATTATCATCACCCCCCTAGTCATAAATTATGAACGGTAAAACATCCAACGAGAAACTCTCCACAGAAGCATTTCAGGGGCATTACAAGTTCTCAATGCTTTAGATTTGTTTCAAATTTGAACTCAACTAAACTGACAGAAATTGAAAACACAGTAAACATTTTCCTCATCCTGAGGACCAGAGAAACAAGGTCAAAAACCATATTTCCAAGGCTGCTAAGGGGAGTAACTCCGAAATGCATAGCCCTGGACCAGTGGTCAGACTTGCATCTCACTTCAGCCCTAAATGACCAGTCCAGAGGCTGCATTATATAAGCATATTTCTCTGTATAATATGTACTATTGGGCATGTTCCGGACAATGGGCAAGAGTGACCTTCAACGACCAACCCACTCTTCCACCTAGCTTCACCAGGCAAACACTGACTCAACATCAGCATATCCAATAAATATGGAACATTTACAAGTTGCACGGAACACCATATGAAATGTATGAAAATGTAGAAATGTAGAAAGCAGTATGAATATAAACTGTAAATATTTCACAGGATGTCAACTGCAAGTCTCCCTTCCAACCGAGGCAGCATGGCGGGGATTATGAGTGTACACACAAGTATAATGTTGCAAGTCAAACCCGGAATGTTCTAACCTAACCATGCAAGTAAAATACAACTTGATAGTCACTTTCTCACAACGGACTCCATCCACTGAGTCCATCCAAGCAAAACCACAAGTATGTGCACTGGTGATGAAAACGATTATTTAGAAAATGTGTTCTCATTAATATAAAAGTGTGGTTATTCCATAAAATATTGTAGTCGCAGGCACTTCAAACCATGATTTCATCAGGGTCACCTTTGCCATCAGGGCCTTTTTTCTTCTCAACTACTGGACAGCTATCATCTCCATTTTCCTTATCTGGAGTGGCCTCCCCTGATTTAGAGTCCAACTCTTTACTTTGAGAGTCTGAGCTTATATTTCCTGGTGTGCTGTCACATTCGTCGGGTGTTAAGACGGAACTGTCAGACTTAAGGTCGTCCTTGGAATCATCAGATGCATCTGTAGGTACAGAAAAACTCTTTAACGTGAACATTCATAGCAGACACAAACACTACCATCATTAACTTAAGGTTTAGGGACCGTTCATAATTTATGGCTTTTTTCTGGCGAGCTAGGGGGGTGTCATCAATTTTGTACACACGGACTCGGGGGAGTATTCAATTTTGTATATAAAAATATGTTTAAAATTATGCTTAGAAATCATAGGTAGGGGAGGGGGTCATTGATTTTGTACATGACATGCAGGGGGGGGTCACTTATTTTTGTGCCTAAAATTTAGGGGGGTGTCATTCACATTGTACAAGCTTCTCCATAAAAATCATCATCACCCCCCCTAGCCATAAATTATGAACGGTCCCTTAGGCATTTTTCTACTATCTATGGTTCTAAACAATCTAGCGAAATACAGTAAAGAAGCAGAGGGAATTTAAGAAGGCTTGTGTATTTTAATATTTGAGGAGGTGAGGATGGTAAACTCACATTTAACTATATTCCATCAATTTCTTAGGGGATTCAGAAAAAGAGTTTTACTCTTCATACCATGCGGGTAATTGAACTCAGACCATTGGAGAAATCAGAAAACACCTTATCTATGGTGCTACGCCATGCCTATTATCTGCTGGAATGGGGAAATTAAGGTGAGACAATACAATTTCCTTCATTCCAGAGGGTGTTAAACAGAGTATCCTTGTTCTCTGACCTGAATCTCTGGGAAGGGAGCCTGTCTTGGCCTTGACAGAGGGGGGTGTTAAACAGAGTATCCTTGTTCTCTGACCTGAATCTCTGGGAAGGGAGCCTGTCTTGGCCTTGACAGAGTGGGGTGTTAAACAGAGTATCCTTGTTCTCTGACCTGAATCTCTGGGAAGGGAGCCTGTCTTGGCCTTGACAGAGGGGGGTGTTAAACAGAGTATCCTTGTTCTGACCTGAATCTCTGGGAAGGGAGCCTGTCTTGGCCTTGACAGAGGGGGGTGTTAAACAGAGTATCCTTGTTCTCTGACCTGAATCTCTGGGAAGGGAGCCTGTCTTGGCCTTGACAGAGGGGGGTGTTAAACAGAGTATCCTTGTTCTCTGACCTGAATCTCTGGGAAGGGAGCCTGTCTTGGCCTTGACAGAGGGGGGTGTTAAACAGAGTATCCTTGTTCCCTGACCTGAATCTCTGGGAAGGGAGCCTGTCTTGGCCTTGACAGAGGGGGGTGTTAAACAGAGTATCCTTGTTCCCTGACCTGAATCTCTGGGAAGGGAGCCTGTCTTGGCCTTGACAGAGGGGGGTGTCTTGGTTCCATCATGCAGCCGCATTGCCTTCTGCTTCACCGTCAGTCGCAGCGTGGCGGAGTCGTACACCACACCTTCCTCGGGCTTCTTCTCTGGACTTTCACAGGATCCTACATCAACACAGGAGGATACACACTTGAGTGAGTGAATGAGTGAGTGAATTAGTGAGGGAGGGAGGGAATGAGTCTTTTCCTCTGACAGACTGTCGACCTCTCAGCATGAAGAACTTTTGAAGTATATGTATTTTGCACTTAATGACATTACTGATTTTGTACAGTGAACATAATGTGTGAAAGCAGTATGTGAAGTTATGATTTTTAAGGTATTTATAAGAACTGACTTAACGTTTTTGAGCATTTATGGTAACCTTAAAAGTAGACTGCACACTTTGTGTAAATGTTGTAAATACAAGACTTACCTTCCTCCTCAACTGGAGAGTCTTTAGCTAATCGGAGGCTGTTGCGGGGTTTTGGTGGCAACTGTGGGGGCTTCTTAGGTGGCACTGGTCGAGCCGCAGCCTTGGCAGGGCCGTCACCTACACAAACAACAACAAATAACTTTGCATGGCATGATCGTCTCAGAGACAGAAGATATATCAACAAAAGACTAGACTTCAGCTATGTTCTGACAGCCTATAGATTATAATATGCATAGGCGGATCCAGAGGGGGGGTGCAGGGGTGCGCACTCCCCCTTTTGTGCTGAAAGTTTGTTAAATGACCATTGAAACTCGGGTGAAAACGAAGTGTGCACCCCTCCTTTTCTCGATAGTGTGCACCCCCCTTTCTCAAAAAGCTGTATCCGCCCCTGATATGTGTGTTTGGTTTTACGCCGCTTTTAGCAGTATTACAGCAATATAACCACAGGGGACACCAGAAGTGGGCTTCACACATTGTATCCATGTGGGGAATCAAATCCGGGGATGATGTTCAAACACGTTAACCACTAGGCTACCCTACCGCCCCTTTAGGTAATAAGTCTGGACAGGCTCACATACTTTGACAGCAGGACCCATTTTAAAAATTCGGGGAAAAGTAGTTCATGGCGATCAGAAAAATTATGTAAAGAAAACCTAAGCCTATGTTAGAGGAATGTCAATGCACTAAAGTCCAAACATTCTATTCAGCTCAGCGGAATCCAGAATTAAGTTGAACTGATTACTTAAACAGAGGACTACAACCCTATGTGACAACCAGTATGGGGATTGAGGAACAGACAATAGGAGTGAGTGAGTGAGTTTAGTTTTACGCCACACTCAGCAATATTCCAGCTATATGGCGGCGGTCTGTAAATATTCGAGTCTGGACCAGACAATCCAGTGATCAACAGCATGAGCATCAATCTACGTAATTGGGATACGATAACACGTGTCAACCACATCAGTGAGCCTGACCACCCGATCCCATTAGTCGCCTCTTACGACAAGCATGGGTTACTGAAGACCAATTCTAACCCGGATCTTCACAGGTGCAGGCAATAGACATAGAAACATATGCAGGCAAAGCAAAATTATCTCTATTGGGATAACATCATCACACACTACTGCATCCTCACTACGTTATGTGATGTGATGTTTGGGCAAGATGACACTGAACACTGCCTAATGAACTGAGTTCAAGGACTTCTATGTGGACTGGGATCTAATAATATTCTACTCAAAATGAGACATGACAGATTAGCTACTAATATGAAAGAATCAGATGATCTGTGTACTCACCATCAGGAGCAGAGGTCGGGCTGGAAGCTATGACCGTTGGGCGTTTTGCGGCCAGGCCACGTGGGGCAGGTATTGGGTTCTTGGTGACCACTGTCGCTGACCGTGCCGGGGGCCTCTTCTCTTCTGTACTGTCCCCGCCTTTGGCAGGGTCCGACTTCTCGCCGATGTTGTTGTTGGTTTCTGGCTTCCCCTTCTCAGCCTGATGGAATTACACAACATATAAATCAAAACCTGGGTCATAATGGAGACATTTTCTAAGAACTGAACAGTTTGAAACAGAATATTTATCAATCAATATTCAAGTCGAATAAATTTTGTTCTCTATAAGAAAGAACATTACCATTGTTCTGGAGTTAAGTCCTGCCCCACAACAAAGCGCATGTGATACATGTGGTCTCACCCTTGGCAAGTGAGTTTGTTCATGAATTGCCTCTGTTCACCCAGCAGTGAATGGGTACCCGGTGGGATAAGTTATATGAATGTTAACTTTCTAGCGTCTCACAGGCAGCTTAGGTTATTGGGGTAATAATGTCTTAGTGCTTTGAGCATGCACAAGTACGTGGAAACAGGCGCTTTATAAATGGCCATTATTCCTTATCATTATCATAAAATACAATATTTTTCAAAACAACCATCAAATTTCTTTTTGTTTTCTGTGAGAACAAATGATCTCTTTCTGGAACAATAATTTCCTAAAAGTCACTGTGAAAATCCTAGCATCAGCTCCACATCCATGTGATAGCATAAAGACATGGTCGACTTGTGGCTTGTTGACTTCAACTTTAGATTGAAACAACAAGGAATGGGGATCAAAACATTTCGTTTTTGCGTCAAAAGACACTCAAAAAGAATATATGGCATGTCTTCTGGAATGTAAAGTCTACAAACAAGAAAAACACCTCTGGCTCAGCTTCCAACTGTGCATATGTTTACAAGCAATGATTTCAGGCACAGGGAACAGGGCCATTGTCAGTCCATCTTTAGAAATTCTGAATACTGAACAAACTGAAAACCATTTATTCTTCCATAAGTGGCATTTAGCAGCTGGTATGATGAAGTGGAACACTTTTTATGGATAGACAACTTCTTTGTTGCAGTAGCTGCGACGTTTCTGTGTAGATCCTAACACCGCATCATTTGCTGGATAACGGTGTTAGGATCTACACCGAAACGTCGCAACTACTGCAACAAAGAAGTTGTCTATCCATAAAAAGTGTTCCACTTCAACTGAAATCCAGTCAATCCTGCTTTAACTGATACACAGCTTCTTAAATGCCCTGTACAGACAACTCCAAGACTTACAGGCACGGCGGGAGCAGGTCCCATAGGCGGGAATCTCTGGGACAACCTCTTCTCCTGTTTCTGCTTCATCTCAGCCAACAAGTTCCCGCCAAGGCCGATCTTGGGAATCCCTGCAGGGAGCTTGTGTGTAGCGTCTGATTCCTCCTCCTCGTCCTTCGTGTCCTCCGCTGAAAACATAACAACACAGATCCTACAGGGTAGCTGACCACTCATTTATTAAAGTGTCAGTGTGCTGGGTTTTATACTGCCCTAATCACTTTCTAGACATATCACTATGGAAACAAGTTTGTTTCTTGTTAACACCGCCCCCAGCAATCGACAGCCTTTAATGTCAGCCTATAAATAATCAGTTCTGGATCACACAATCCAGTGACAGAAACTGTGAGCAACAAACCACATTGTCAACACAACCCAGGGTTGGAAATAACTTTAAAATTGCTAGTGTACTCAGGTACAGTGGCACATGTAAAATCACTTGCCCTGATAATTTTTCCACTATACCGGCCGTTTTCTTGTTGATATTTTTAAATAAACAACATAATTAACATTGGAAAGTCAACTGGACACCGGTACAGTGTGATATACAAATTTGCTTGCCTGACAGAAAAAAACACTGGACTCGGATGGGACCCAAAAAAGTACAAGAATTTGTACTTTCATAAAAAAGTGTAATCCCAAATATAACATATGTTACATTTGACCACGTTCTCTTAAATGGCATGGTGTAATCATAACAAATATGGTCACAGTGTAATGGCATCATCTCCGTACTGAGAAACACACATTATATGAAATACAACACTTAATCTCATAGTCCGATGCCTACAGCAAAAACAAATAAACCTGTCCTATGGCTTTCAAGAAAACTATACATGTCAATCTTAGATGTGTCAACTCCGCTACAGTTTGTAAAGTTCATTCTGGTGTCCATTCAACAACATGCTGCTTAATGCTCCTAAAAAGTCTGTCAACATCTACTCGCCAAATTTTCAAACAATTACCTTCAGCCAATGGAGCGCCATCTGTCTTCACTTCTACAGTCTTTGTCTCCTGAGTCACCTCCTTCTCTCCATTGGTCACCTCTACCTCTTTCGGCTTCGATGTTGGCTCAGTCACTGCCTCAGTCTTCGATGTTGGCTCAGTCACTGCCTCAGTCTTTACACTCGGGATGGGTTCCTCTGGAGGCTGTGGTTTCTCATCCTTGGATTCTTTGGGTTCAACCTTTGTATCTTTAGGTTTTGTGGCTTCAAGAGTCTCCTTCGGCTTTAAGGCCTCAAGCTTTGCCTCTGTTGGTTTGACAGTCTCAACATTAGACTCCGAAGGCTCCACTTTTGTTTCTTCCACTTTCACTTCAATAGGTTTCACAGCTTCAACTTTTGGATCCTTGGGCTTCAAGGCTTCAACAGTGCTTTCTTTTGGTTTCAAGGCTTCAACTTTCTGCACTTTAGGTTTCACAGCTTTAACTTTTGGGTCCTTGGGCTTCAAAGCCTTCGACCTTTGTTTCTTGAGGCTCTCAAAAGCTTCAACTTTCTGTACTTTGGGCATCAAAGCTTCAACCATTGCTTTCTTTTGGTTTCAAAGCTTCAACTTTCTGCACTTTAGGTTTCAAAGCTTCAACCTTAGATTCTTTCACCTCATTAGGTTTCACAGCTTCAACTTTTGGGTCCTTGGGCTTCAAAGCCTCGACCTTTGTTTCTTTAGGTTTCAAAGCTTCAACTTTCTGCACTTTAGGTTTCAAGGCTTCAACTTTCTGCACTTTAGGTTTCAAAGCTTCAACTTTCTGCACTTTAGGTTTCAAGGCTTCAACTTTCTGCACTTTAGGATTTCAAAGCTTCCAACTTTCCTGCACTTTGGGTTTCAAGCTTCAACCTTGGGTCTTTCACCTCATTAGGTTTCACAGCTTCAACTTTTGGGTCCTTGGGCTTCAAAGCCTGGAGCCTTTGTTTCTTTAGGTTTCAAAGCTTCAACTTTCTGTACTTTGGGCATCAAAGCCTCAAGCTTTGTTTCTTTAGGTTTCAAAGCTTCAACTTTCTGTACTTTGGGCATCAAAGCCTCAAGCTTTGTTTCTTTAGGTTTCAAAGCTTCAACTTTCTGCACTTTAGGTTTCAAGGCTTCAACTTTCTGCACTTTAGGTTTCAAAGCTTCAACTTTCTGTACTTTGGGCATCAAAGCCTCAAGCTTTGTTTCTTTAGGTTTCAAAGCTTCAACTTTCTGTACTTTGGGCTTCAAGGCTTCAACAGTGGTTTCTTTTGGTTTCAAAGCTTCAACTTTCTGCACTTTAGGTTTCAAAGCTTCAACCTTAGATTCTTTCACCTCATTAGGTTTCACAGCTTCAACTTTTGGGTCCTTGGGCTTCAAAGCCTCGACCTTTGTTTCTTTAGGTTTCAAAGCTTCAACTTTCTGCACTTTAGGTTTCAAAGCTTCAACTTTCTGCACTTTAGGTTTCAAAGCTTCAACTTTCTGCACTTTAGGTTTCAAAGCTTCAACCTTAGATTCTTTCACCTCATTAGGTTTCACAGCTTCAACTTTTGGGTCCTTGGGCTTCAAAGCCTCGACCTTTGTTTCTTTAGGTTTCAAAGCTTCAACTTTCTGTACTTTGGGCATCAAAGCCTCAAGCTTTGTTTCTTTAGGTTTTGTGACCTCTGGTTTGACCTCCGGAGGTTTGGCAGGTTCTGGTTTGTCCTTGCTCTGATTGAGCACATCCACCTTCTTAGGTTCCTCCGGCTTCACCTCTGCCTTTAAGTCTGTCTTAGACTCAGATTTCTTGTCCTTTCCATTCACATCTGCTGACTTGCCGCCACTAGTTTTCCGATGGAAGAAGTTGGAGAAACCGGATGCAATGGATCTGTGGAACACAAAGCTTCAGTTACAAGAGGGAGTGACAGTTCTTTCTAATATCAAATCTAGATCATCCTAATAATATCCTTTTTAGGATATTCCTGTTTGCATCCAGGCTAGCATGGTAAAGCATGTATTTTGAGTGAGTCAGGTTGATGCTGCCTTTAAAAGTATTTCTAGCTTGTCAGAGTGATGTAGGAAGAAAGCCCAGTGTGCTGCATTTCTTAAGATTTCTCCTGATCCTGTGACACACGTGGGGTGCTGACAAACTGAAAAACAGGGGACTTGAACAGGGTAAACTTGGACCAGAACCCCTGATATTAGGTTCCTGTCACACATAAGGGACACTACACTGCAGCGGCAAACCCCTGATATTAGGTTCCTGTCACACATAAGGGACACTACTCTGCAGCGGCAAACCCCTGATATTAGGTTCCTGTCACACATAAGGGACACTACTCTGCAGTGGCAAACCCCTGATACTAGGTTCCTGTCACACATAAGGGACACTACTCTGCAGCGGCAAACCCCTGATATTAGGTTCCTGTCACACATAAGGGACACAACTTATGCCCCGACATCATCAAGTGAGGGAGGGTATTATCAGAAATGTATAAAAAAAGAAATGGACAACAAATAATTCAGCATGATGCTATAAACATACGATTTTTCCTTTTTGTCCTTTTCCTTGGAAGAACTTTTATCTTTGTCCTTTGAGAACCATGTCCGTTTCTTGCCTTCAGGTTTTCTAGAAATTAGAATGAACAAGAGAAATAAACACAGACATTTATTAAAGAACATCTAGATATGACTACATACATGATACAAATAATGGACAAATCACAACCCAAGAATCATATCAGAGGCTAATATGGCATTTGAAGATATTCGCATATCCCATCTGACCATCTCAGTGCCTATACGACTGTGTCCTTTTCACCAGACAGATATACATATACATATACATGTCCGTAAAACTATGTTAAGGAGCAGAAGGGAATAGTGGAAGAAACAAGGTGTCGAAGATATTTTGCCCAAGATCCTGGCAAAGTTAAGAGAGTACCTCCATCTCAACTGAAACTTCAAAAATTATTCTTCTGGTCTAAAACAAAGGTCAGTTGTAAAATCATAATTCCCTTACGATTGCTCTTCTTTGGGACTTGATGTGGATTCCTTCCTTGACTTTGGAGCATCACCGCTACTCGAAACCAAACTGTCCTTCGATGCTGGAAGACTCTTGTAGAAGGCATTGACACCATCAGTTTCAGTCTCCTCCAAAACACTCGGCGCCACTGGTCGTGTTGGGGGCTTGTTCTTCATGCGCTTGGGCCGCGCCTTGTTGAGATGCTGCAGTGAAGGGGGAGGATGCGGACTGTCGGGGGAATCCAGGGTGTCGAAAGATACTGGCACTGGGGCTGGTCCTGGAGTGATATTCAATGATTATGGAATAAGGCAAAGAAGAAGGAACAATGGTCTTCACATGATAGATGTGCATGACATTCAACTTGGGTTAAGCAGTATGAAGAGGCTTTGGCCTTTACCCATGAAGCAATCTGAGCACTACCACTGCTGCAATCCACCAACATAAGTCCTAAGGTTAAGAAGGCTTTGTGAAACTGGCTAGCTATTCTCGAAACGTTCGTAGCCCTACGAACTTCTTAAGCCCATTCTTAACACATTGGCTACGATCAAAGTTAAGAATTCTTAGGGCTACGAACGTTTCGAGAATAAGGGCCCAGGACACCAGCTGTGGAAAAGTAGAACCCATCTCGATCCAAAAAGAGGGTTTTCAGTTACAGATATGCCAACTAGCCTGCTAATATTGAGGAGTCATATAAGTGCACTAATCCTGAACATAATGATAAAAATAGAACAATTATTTTTAAAAATAGCTGTTTTCCAAACTCTAGTTATGACATCAAGCACTATTTGGTACTGAGCTGCACACAAGCGGTTGAAAAGCTTTATAAAGACAAAAATCATCCAGGACGATGGTGTCAAATCAACACAAGAACTGTTCGCTCCCTACAGCACGTAATAATAATAATAATAATAATAATAATAATAATAATGGATATTTTTAGCGCGCCATTTTCCACCCACTGATACATGCTCAAGGCGCTGATACATAATCGTACACATGTTCATCATAAGATGTGCAGGATCATTGTTGGTAATCCACAATAAACAGGTGTTTGCCACTAACATGGCAATGTCCCCCATCGCTCAAGAAGAATGAAATATAACACATTTACTAGTTTTTACCTTTTGGTCACATAGAAGATTACCTTTAGTGTGATGTACTTTTTAGTCATGGTCAATTCTCAGAATCTACTCTTAACTCTGAAGATATCTCCGAATATAGTAGATTTTAATGTATAGATGCAGATGCACATATCCACTGTCAATATCAGTGTGTATTAGGGCTGGGACGGGTCCAAACTTTCTACCCCGGTACCCCACCCCCTATTACCCAACCCTACCCTCATACTCATTATACATACATACATACATACAAATACTTATATAGCGCCAATATCCGTAATCCGCTCAAAGGCGCTCTGGCTCTAAGATGGTCAAGATATCACATATAGTTCAAATGCTTCACCAAAGAGACATGTCTTCAGATTTGATTTAAAAACAGCTAAATCTGGTTGTGTTCTGAGGTGAGATGGAAGATTGTTCCAGAGATGAGGCCCAGCCATCTCAAGTGACCTGTCACCATATGTTTTTTGTCCTAGTCACAGGAATTGTCAAAAGACACTGGTCATTTGATCGGAGAGAACGTACAGCAGTATAACGGTGGAACAGATCACAGAGGTACTGAGGAGCTAGACCATGTAAACTTTTAAAAACAAGGAGTAGAGTTTTATATTTTATGCGGTAGTGGACGGGAAGCCAATGAAGTGAGTGAAGAACAGGAGTAATGTGGTCCGATTTCTTTGACAGAGAGACCACTCTGGCTGCAGTATTCTGTTAATTCCTGACATCAAATTTGTAAGAAATGGCAATATATTCTTCAGCTCGGAAGGTGAACATTTTATGAGATGTCGCATTTACGTAACTGTATCTATACTATGTGTCTGAAAACACTAATTTTCGGGAGAGATATTTTTTTATTTTGAGGTCAAATGACCTTCAATTTTCAAAAACAAGTTTAAAGGATAATTAGTGGACAGGAAAATCTCATGATAAATAAAACTTTGCACAATATCACTATTTTTTTATATATGATCATATTTATGTATAGTAAGGTCCATACTAAGGTCCATCACATCAAGTTTTTCATGTTCAAATCATTACGGGTCAAGTAGGTAAGTAGGAATTTACAAACTATATGTAAGTTTCTGTGAGCCAGGGCCCCGTTTCACAAAGCTCTCTTAAGCCTAAGTCCTCGTAACTTTTCTTGTAGCATTCGTACCTCCTATAATGTAACATAGGAAGTACGAATGCTACGAGAAAAGTTACTTGATCTTAGGCTAAGAGAGTTTTGTGAAATGGGGCCCAGCCCACTAAAACCGGCATTAGTCGTGACCAGACAAGCATTGGCCCTACTACATGAGTACAATAATACTGAATGTGACGTTAAACCGTATTTCACCTCAGCTAATCACCTACTACAGTGTCACATCCATCATGTAAACATCCCTACCTTTACTCTTGACTTCCTCCTCCAGGCGACCCAGCTTACCATCCTGTACGCTGGAGTTCAGGTCCGACAGGTCATCTGGGGAAGGCAGGGCAGTGTTTACAAACAAACAACATAATCTCTTCACTCTGTACCAACTGCAGTACTTTATTTATCACAATACATGTAGGAAGTTCTTAGGTAAACATCACTGGGAAACAGTAATTAGAGTCCAAATACTAGGTAAAAAATGCATGGCCATGAAACTAAGTTTAGATTTGTCATTCACTGATGATTGGTTTGACTTGATAGTTGCTGAGGTCATTTGTATGTCACTGCTGGGCAAATGTGACAATAGATATCAATGGTACACTTGAAACAGTTAACAGGTGCTCTACGAGTGAGGAATGATGAGGTCAATTGATTTCAGGGAAATGTCATGAGGAAAGAACCAGTGAGTGGAATTAGTGAGACATTAGGATGAACACGGCACGCAGGTGATGAAAGGCCTGATCCGACCAAGCTGCAGTCGGAGTGTACTAGCTACCAGACAACTACATAAGCAAGTGTTCCTACTGATGGGACAAAATAACACGCATTATTACCTACAAAAAGAAGGTTTAAAAATGTAATAAATAACATACAATAACAGAACAATGATTTCAGAATGAATTGATGTAGAGAATTTACAGTAAAACTAGTAACTTGAATATATTATCTGACAGAAATCATTAGTAATCACTTCACATTAAATGTAACAAAAAGAAAATAATATCAACCTGTCAAAAATCATTTGAAGATAAAAACAAAACCATCTGTAAGATGTTACACGATAAGTGAGTATACATCTGTAAGATGTTACACGATAAGGGATTATACCTTCAGTGTCTGCACAAGCAGCAGCAGCAGCAGCAACATCATCAACTGCAGATGAGGGTTTGGGGTCACCGATGTCTATATCTTGCATTTGCAAAGCTTTGAGAACACGCTCACGGTCTACAGGACAAGACACGACACAAGCAAGGTGAGACATTGCATACACAGAGATGTTGGGGGAGGGAGGAGAACCGACCTTGGAATGGGGGGGGGGGGAAGGAGAGATCACAACTTGTTCAGATCTAAAAACAACAACCCAGGAACAACGATCTCTTATTATACTGCTCAAAAGAAGTTAAGGATCAAAGGCAGATTTCAGCATGACATTCAATTATGCATAGCAAACATATAAAACAGAATTTCCAAGCATGAATATGGTTAGAATTGGTCCTATGAGTTGTGCACATTTCCCAAAGATCTGGTTCTCCCTCCTCCAATGTGAACACAAGGCAATGGCAGCTGTCTACATGGAGAAACAGTCAGTGTCAGCACTTCTAAAGTCTACTGGAGTGATGAGGACGAGTTAGTTTATGATTAACCAATGATCCACTTCTACAGTCATCTGGAGTGAGTGAGTTTAGTTTTATGCCACTTTTAGCCATATCCCAGCAATATCACGGCGGGGAACACCAGAAATGGGCTTCACACATTGTGCCCATGTGGGGAATCGAACCCGGGTCTTCAGCATGAAGAGCAAATGCCTTAACCACAAGGCTAACCCACCGCCCATGTCAACTGGAGTGATCACAATGAGTTAGTTCATGATTAACCAATGATCTAGTGTCACCACTTCTATAGTCAACTCAAAAGTGCGGGGAAAATCAAATCTTAAAAACCTATTCTTGTTTTTCCAATTGTGCAATACATCAGTTACACTCCAAGTAGGGAGACCAACTTAACACACAGCACATATGGCAACACAATCACGAACAGATTTCATCAAAAACATACATGTGAATGTCATCATTTATTTTACACAGCTGTAGAAAAGATATTGTAAAAAATTGTGAAAATAAGGACAAACTTTATAGATGAACAACTTCTTTATTCTGGTGATGCAACATGTTGATACAGATCCTTGCATTGGTGTCAAGCAGGTATATCACGATACAAAAATCTGTATCGAAACATCACATCTCCTAAATAAAGAAGCTGTTCATCCGTAAAGATTATCCTTATCTGATTCTCCAACTTCTAAAAATGCCACTCAAAGAAGCACATTTGTGAAGTAAGACCATCTGTGGTGCAACAAGGACCTGATAGTTCTGCTTTTGTTGGCAATAGTTAACTATAATTGTAAACCAAAAGTCACTGTGTTCTTTAATCTGATTGGTTGAAAAACGTGATCAAATAGTATTTGATTCCCGGAAATTCGCTGCATATTAATACATACAAACATCGCTCACACCACTGTATTGTTATGTCGTCAGCTGTGCATATTGTGACGTAAAGTGCGAATGACGTCACAAATAAGCAGTTCCAGATGCTACCATGGGAGACAGCCGAAACGGCCGGCTGATGACATTTCACTGCTGTACCCGTACTCGAGGTCAATGAGTGCAGACACAAAATGTGTGTGGACCTCTTGGTTTACAATGTCGATAAACATCATGTGTTGACCAATTTCCGGGTGTTATTGAGTATTTGAAGCACTGGAATATTTCATTTGAAAAATACATCTGACGCCGTTGGTTCCAAATGAATTCCCCGTGCTTCAAATACGCAATAACACCCAGAAACTGGCCAACACATGATGTTTATCTCCTAAATAATGAACACCATACAATGACTTAATGACCGTCACACACAAATACCATTATTTCCCAAGGTGTTTGAATCCATGTTGTTCTAACCTATGCATACTCTGCTACCAATGGGGAATATACATCATGTTTACAGCAGATCAAACATAATGACCCTGTCAGTGTTGTTGGACCTCTAGACTACTTTGAACACTAACAGACAATGGGCCAATTTTTGTTTGAAAACTGGTCAGTAATCAGAAACAGGTAGAGAACTTGGGGGTTATCTTGGATTTTTTAATGGTTGATCATACAGTAATTATCATTATTGAGTTTTTAAGGTGTCAATTATCCAGGACTATTGTTATCCATTTTTATGGGTTGATTTGCCAGGGACTATCAATATGAATTTCTTAAGAGGTCAATTATCTGGGACCAATGTTTGTCATTTTTTAAGGGTTGATTACCCAGGACCAATGGTTATCTGTTCTTTGGGGTCAATCAAAACTGGTGTAAATGTAACTTATATCCCTAGGAGGAAATGAGAGGATGTAATTACATACCACTCAGGTGTTGTGCCTCTCATTAGCATATGAACTAGGTTACTTGATAAGATAAACATGCAGTTTGACAAGACAGGGTATAACTCCTCTATATATAACTCCTCTATATAAGAAGGGCATTATTCTATATCATCCCGGTTATATGCTGTGAATCTGGATACTGAAACAGGCAGGTACTGCTCAATCTAGGACTGGCACAGTCATGCAAATATACCCAACTTTCTTGAACAGGAAATACACAAATCCTAATGATCACTGTACAAAACCCATGCCTGCCTGTTATCCCTAGGCCAGGACTAACTGACTGACTGAGTTTGGTTTTACGCCGCTTTTAGCAATATTCCAGCAACATCATGGCGAGGGACACCAGAAATGGGCTTCACACATTGTACCCATGTGGGGATTCGAACCCGGGTCTTCGGCATGACGAGCCAACGCTTTAACCATTAGGCTACCCCACGGCCCCCCTAGGCCAGGAATGTCAGCATGGGGCATATTACTTGTTTCCAGTATTTGCATATTTTAAAACTTTTTTTTACATATATAACCTTTGTCAATAAAATCACAATGAACTGAATGCATAAACCCATGTATAATCATGAATATATTATAACTGCAAGAAACAATAACAAGGGTGGAAATTATTAATATTCTAACAAGGCCTAAAATATCAGCAACAGAGTTGCCATCTACCCAAAGGTGAAGGTGATAATCCACTGTTATACCATAATGATGATGTCATTCAATTGTTCTTGCAGTGATTGGAAGCCAGGAGTTCTGGTCATCCTGGACATGCATTTTGACTTGGAAAACTGATGCAACTACAGGTCTTTATGATAAATTATGAAGAAAAAGTACATTAATTATAACACAGTTAAAGCCAGGAGAATCACTTGAATCTTGCAATTCTGGAAGTAGAATTTGCTTGATTTCTCAATTACGGAAATGCCACTAGTTGTGACTCAATTTTATATTCATTCAACTTAATCTAAAAGTCTGGTATGGAAATCACTGAGCCAATGCTCTACTGTGATCTAAAATAAAAGTAACATTTACAGTAATCATAACTTATCCAGTTGAGGGTATCATAATGAAAAGTCTTCTCTAAAAAGGAGAGTATATGTTGATCAAGGGAGGTAAGCGCTGCGGTGACCAAGGGAGGTAATTCATATACTGGGACTAAGCATGCCTCTTCTACAAGCATGCTATTTGGTTGTAATACACTCTGTGAATTAGTTGGAACAACATGGTAACAAACCCACCTTTCATATTGGAGGTTGAACGAAAAGAAGACGCTGTATGAAATGAAGATAGGGTGAGTGAGTGAGTGAGTGATTGAGTGAGAAAGTAAAGGAATGAAAGAAAATAACAGGACTCCACCAGCATTGGCGGATCCAGAGGAGGGGTTCAGGGGGTTGGAACACCCCCCTTTTGAAAATGACTTAAGACCACATTGAAGATCTTTTTTGCGTTGGTGTAGCCAATGGAGGGTTCAGGGGGTTTGAACCCCCTGAACCATCCCCTTTCCAAATTCCTGGATCCGCCCATGCCACCAGCATTTTTTCTGATCTTATCCACAGTCTGATCACATGTATTGTCTTCTTATACACTATAATAATTATGAATATATCTTAAAATCTAAATATCTCAGAAGAAAAATGTATATATATGTTTAAACTAAATGTCAACTATGTCAATGGATAATTGTGATATTTGATTACACATTACAAATTTGATATTCATGAAAATTGTATACATATACATATATATGTGAATGTTGAATTTAAAAAAAAAAAAAAATTGAGATAAATGGGTTTTAATTTACATGAAATTATAGATATAGACAAGAACAGCAGAAGGAAGCTTGTAAGCACCCTAAGTGCCTATGTATTTAGTAGCAACCTAAACCTATGATCTACCAGTCAAGGTCTATCTACACTAGCACTCAAACATATTTGTTTGTTGATTAACGCTGCACCGAGCAACATTTCTGTTGCCTTAGATAACCAAGTCTGGACCAGACAATTCAATGATTGCTACTGTAAGAATCCCTGCCACAAGGGTGTGATGACACGTGTCACCAAGTCACCAGCCTGACAACCTGATCCATTCACTGGTTACTAGGGAGCTATTGGAACCCGAGTCCCCAGTGGTGTTTCAGTGAAGGCGTTAGTATACTCGGAGTAAAGGAGGAACCCTGTTACCTATGACAGACTGGGGCCGAAGCTTCCTGCCATATAAACTTTTTCTCTTGCTTGTTAACTTCGGAGACCCCTGAAAATAGATTCAGCATTCATTAAAACATGTATTCATACTGATATGAGATACCATGTGTATCTTTAAAACATAAACTTTGACATATTCAATTTTTTCAACAACGGCCATTGATTGATGAATGAAACATAAAGGCATAGGATGCTGAAAATAACTGAAATAAAAATATAAAAAGTATGCAAGTAACCCTTTTCTTATAATTCCTAGATAAATCAAGCTTGTAAACATGTATCTTATTTCTGGATCAGAATGAACAGTTAGTCAGTACTCTGACTGACTTCTTGAGGGGCTCTTGTTTGAGTTGGTTTAATGCCACTTTCATCAAGAGTGTTATGATATAAGCTTGTTATGATTATTATGGGAGAACTGAATATCTAATGTGATATAGATTAACATGCCTGTGAGTCACTTTTGAAAACAAGCATGCAGTATGGTATTCAAAGTCTTAAGACTGACTGACTGAGTTTGGCTTTACGCCGCTTTTAGCAATATTCCAGCAACATCACGGCGGGTGACACCAGAAATGGGCTTCACACGTTGTACCCATGTGGGGATTCGAACCCAGGTCTTCGGCGTGTCGAGCCAACGCTTTAACCACTAGACTACCCAACCGCCCCAAAGTCTTAAGATCATAAGCAGGGACGCAATGGGGTGTGAGCGCATGTTTATCCTAGCAACTAAGGGAAGCAACTTTGAGTTGCTATAGATCTAATTGCCTAATTTACTCCCAGTTACTTGATACCCCAATTAACTAAATAGCTTAATAATAATAAATGCAATATGTAACAAAGATTAGAATTTCTAAGATGCTTCGCTGAAAGATCAAAGGTGTCGACAGTACTTTATCCGACGATAATGTGCACTTTTTGCATTACTCACAATGTATTGGTGTCACTGCGACATTCTAGTCTGCCCCCTCGTAATCGAACACTTTTGCATTATGTCACTATGTAATGACGTCACGGTGCATGTCAGTTGTCATTGCCTCGTACAGCCTCCTACAGTAGACTACTCCGTTGCATCCCGTTTATTGGTTTGCAGTGGATTCATTACGTTTATGTTTTTTGATGTCTCAATTCGACTCACAAGATTTCAGCGACATGGTATTGTTCGCAATGTTTACAATCCCACAATGCAATTGTGGCATGTTGCTTGACTATTCAGCTTCATCTTGATGTACTGATCTAAACTTACGTTGGTAGTAGAAATGCGACGTTCATATTGCCCCATATAGTTTACGTTAATCACAGACATAATTAGAATAAATCAAACTGTTTATCATTTGTTTTTTTCTGGTAATGTTCGTCTTAACGTAGGGGGGCAGACACATCAATAGAACAGCGCGCCAGTTAGCCCTGTGCGAGGATTCTTAATTTAGGTCACAGATACCGTCGTTTGTTTTTTTGCCTTAGAATCAGATTAATCGTAATTATCCTTAGAAAGTATTGAATTTGGCATCTTAGAAAAGAAATACAGTTCGCTCTACTACCATGTATAGTGTAATAAAGCACACTTTCACCCTTAACTGTTGTAACATTAAAGCAATCGGACGCAAGCGTCCTCGTACTTTAACTATAATAGTTCAGGGCGAAAGTGTGCTTTATTACACTATACATGGTGGTAGAGCGAACTGTATTTCTTAAATATTTAACACACAGCTAGACCGGCAGCTAGACAATGACATACAGACTGTGACATACACTTGGCATGTTTCGCTATAATGTAAAAATGTTATTCATAAATTTTCCACAGGCAGCAGCTCTGAAACTATTTGCTGGTGGTCTGCAAATAAACAGGAACGATTTTTATGGATAGACAACATCTTTACTGCAACAGATGCAACATTTCGGTGCAGATGCTAACATGGTTATCTAGCAAGTGATGATACTGGTGTAAGCATCTACACCGAACCATCACATCCATTGCATCAAAGATGATGTCTATGAAAAATCATTTCTGTTCATCATACCAGCATCTAAATGCCACTCACAGGTCTGTAAATAACGGAATATGAACCACACAATCCAGTGATGGACATTATGAGCAATCCATTTAGCTCATATCATGATGATTTATATACATAATTAATACAATGACATGCATCATCTAAGTCAGTAAACCTGACCATACAATCTCCTTATTCACATCTTACGACAGGAGAGGGGTGTGGCAGAATGACACTTGATCGGCCAGGTCACACATGGCTGCCACCAAAAATCCATTGATCACAAAAGGCAACATTAGTGGGGTTTGTTCTGCTTAGAAAACCCATAACACAATTCAGGAACTACATTCTCTGATCAGAACCAGCAGGAAACACTCTCTGTGACATTCTCTAACTTTACTTACTTACCTCAACCCAAATCAACAGTGACAATAATATCTTGCAAATATTTGAAACCCTACCCAATATCAAGTTACAGCCATAACCTTGCATATATCACAAACCTGCACAAGATGAGAATATCACCTTGACAGACCAATGTGGTCTAACTTGAAAATGTCCAAAACAGCCACAGTGTATACACATCACACAAACATCAGTTTAACACAATCAGTGCTGTCGTGGATAACAAAGCTAACAAAAGCTTACCGGTACACCTTACACGTGGAACACCTGATAATGCAGGCCCAGTGGTGATACATAACTGATAATATATACATCTTACACAATCAGGATATAACTCAATGTAAGGATATATGTATCTATATGACAACAAGATAACACATACGTCTAGTCTACATGTCAAGTATATATATGCAGTAGAAGGAATATAGAACAAGAGACTCCACTTACATGGACCTGAATAGTGTAGAAGCAGGGAAAGCTGCAGACCATATCCTATGACTGACACAACACATGGGACACGAACATTCACGAGGAAGTACCTCCCTCTATCCTACCTGAGCACTTTTCAAGCATTGTCAAGTTGAAATAAGTGTCAAAAAGTTTATTTGAGTTTGAAACTGATAAACTTTCTCCTCTACTTCCTGGTCCAGATAAACGTTCAACTGTATCTTACGGCTGATAGCGTGTTCCAGCGGTATGACACAGAACATACATGGAGTGATTTGTTTGCTCGTGTGTCTCTCTGTTCAAATGGAAACAATGTGTTGTAAAAATTCAGGGTTTTGCTCAGTGTGGTGAAGCTTGTTAGAATGAGTATGTCAAACTTATGCTACGTTCTTATCATATGTACATTATCCACCTGAATAAACACATCACTAGGCCATAGAGTGTAATACATTGTCATGTCAAGAACCAACCCTCGAGTAAATGTGAAGTAAGTGGGAACTACTTTGCCTCTAAGGGCATATTCGTGAGGCCTTCACGCTTATTGGACATGTTCAGAAATGTGATACTAACTGACAAAAGTATAGGTGTGGTCGACGAGAATTCCTTTGTCAGTCTGACATAATGCACCAGTGAATCACACGTGGGGAACACACGACTGACTGTTGTTGGACATAAAAAAAGTATTTGTCAGTTAGTTTGGTCAGAAGGAGGCTAAAATTAACGACCAACAATGGCCAGTTTGGGACCTATTCCAGCCTGGATCCTATGGGATTAGTGATTATATAAGATTTTATGTCAGTACTGTATTACAGTGGGAACTATCATAAAATGACTCCACACATTGGACCTTGAGAATCGAACATGACGACATAATGCTAACAACTACAGTGTTTTACTGTAAACAGGAAGTTGAATGTGTCCATGTCGCAACCCACTGTTATAACGTAATAACTCAGGAGGTTGACAGATTCAAATGCTACACTCTGCAATTTTAGCGATGTTTAAGACTGACTGACTGAGTTTGGTATTTACCCCGCTTTTAGCAATATTCCAGCAACATCACGGCGGGGGACACGAGAAATGGGCTTCACACATTGTGCCCATGTGGGGATTCGAACCCGGGTCTTCGGCGTGACGAGCCAACGCTTTAACCATTAGGCTACCCCACCGCCCCGATGTTTAAGAACAAAGCCAGAGTCTAGTAAACTTCAGTCTAATAACCAAATATAAACTCTAAATGCACAAGTGATGCTAAGAACCACTTTGGGCAGGTATTTTGAACACAGCTACATGGAGTCTCCACAGTGATTTAGGCTACCTTTTTTTAAGTCTTTGCTTTACAGACAACAGACAAATTTTACTGAGACAGAGAAAAATAAAATCAATTATAAATCAGACCGGCCGATAAACTAAAAGCATACGGCACCGAAAATATGCTTCTAAACAAGCACACATTATTAATAATTTTTCACTGATTTTTTAATAAATAATTCAACATTTGTATTCCATACTATTCATGTCAAAACACAGGGTGGTATTATTTTAATCCCTTCCTACTCTAGTGGATGAGAAAACAAAAACAAAATGATGAATTGCATTTTTTCCCGCCAATCAAGAAGTATTTTTCTGTTAAAATATTTTATGTACAAGTTCAACAAATGTTTGGCCTAACGATGGAGTTGTCCTGCGAATGTTCTTGTCCCGGCATACATAGCTACTTACGTGTAGGTAGTTTGTCCCTGTGTATAAACACGGCTGAAACAACATGCCAGGGAATACATGAACAACATGGAGGGTGGTCAGACAGATGAAGAAGCCACAGTGACGCATTATACATTTGTCAGAATTAAAAAGCATTTACTAGTGAATATACTCGAGAATGATCTCTGATTCATTTTAACAGGTGCTGTGAACTAGCTTATCCTGCATGCAAAGAAGGAAACTGATGTTAAAGTGATAAACTGTACATCAATTATAGGACATTTCGGAATGATTTCCACAAGGGCACAGGAAATTGAAAAAAAGATTTCTTACTTTTATGATATTTTTTCGTCATTTCCAAAGTGTTCCTCAGTATCGTGACATTATATCAAGAGCATAAGCAAAGTTAAATGCAGGAAGAATACAAAATACTATATATATTTTTAGTGATTAACCATCTTAACCTTGAAAACATTATGCCCCTGTCTGAATGTGGGTCATGTGCTACTATGTCCAAGATTTTAATTCTAAAACAAATGAGAGATCATTCTCATGAAAACATGTAAGAAATATATGTATATGAAATTAGATTATTAAAACACATTTTATAAATGTTTTATGCATATATTCTTTGATTATAATTTAGGCAACATAACATTTGCATTTCAAAGAGAAGGATAAATTCATAGTTTTCATGCTCGAGACTAGAATCTACATAACCCATGCTGTTCGTGCTGCATAAACATTTTCTTAAATCTAGACTTCTAAATCTCACATGCCACAACTATTTCTTTTAACTTACCCTCCAACCAAAGATAAGAATTTTCTATAAATCACTCAAACCTAAATTATCACATATGCATACTAAAATGTCTAAATTCTTTTAAGAAGGTGATTTCTTTAATTCAATTTATACTGAATTGAATCATTATACTAAACAAATAATAAGAACTGCTTCTACTAAGTAAATTTTGTTTGATTGGTCACATGAAAAAAATGAAAACAAATTAACAAGTACTGAACAATAAAATATCTGATTGTTGCATGCGGGTAACCCTTCTTCATTGACACCTGAACTATTGATTGTGTGAAAGAAATCATGGTGAAAATAGTTAATCAAGACCAAAAGCGTAAGATAAGAGTCAAGCCCAGTTAAAAAATCCACATGCAAAAACCCAAACCCAATGTGGACGTGCACAGACACTACAACACAAAGCTAGAAGGCAACCACATAGGGTTATCTCTCCTCAAAACAATTCTCAAGCTGCTGAACTGGTGCTCAAAGCATTTAACTACTGTGTGTGGAATGTTTGCAAAACAGCAAAAACGTTCAAGTGAGTGAGCGATTGGTGCTGAAGAAGGCATTTCCTGTATTTCTGTCATACAACATCCGTCAGCTGATGTGACCGAAAAGCCTATATCATACACCATTGTTCATTACCTTGGTGGAATGGGTATAGTGCTGAGAACAAGAGTCTTAATCAGAGTGAACACTTGATCAAAAGATCCTGGCAAGTATAAAGGGATGCAACTCTGCACAGTCTCTGTGTCATGACCCCAGAAACTTTCATAGAATTTGTAAGAAAATTGCAAAACTAAATGGCACTTCCAGTATGCATGGAAGAATGGCTGCCTCCACACAATACATAAGCCCCAGACATATCAACGCCAGCCTTCAGTACATTGTTTTCACACTGTTAATGTCAGGTCTGATTACTGAGGAAAGCATGACATTATTAGTCATGATATGATATGGATTGGGATTAGAGTGAGTCAGTGAGTATGGTTTGTTGCCGCTTTTAGCAATACTCCAGCAATATCACGGCAGTATTCCAGCAATATCACGGCAGCATTCCAGCAATATCACCAGAAATGAGCTTCACACATTTTACCCATGTGGGGAATCGAACCCAAGTCTTCTGCGTGACGAGCGGACGCTTTAACCATTAGGCTACCCCACCACCCTGCTTGGGATTAGAAAGAGTGATCAACAACTTATGTTTCTAGTTCTCAGTATCACCAAGTATGACCAATTTTGAAAGCCCAGAGACTTCAGCTAAAATAATTTTCTGATATTTTCTACATTTTAGTGGGTGTTACTCAAAACACATAGAAACAGCTGTACTATGCAATCTTTGTGAGCGAGTGTATTCCATTCAAATAAACCAACACTTCTGAAGACAAAATTTTACCACTCAAGACCAATACAGGGCTTCAGATGAGTTCATGGGACAGTTACTGACCGTCAGTCAAAATGTCCTGAAGATATTTTCAAACTTGATAAAGATTTAGAAGAATGTCCTGGCAAGTGAGGAAAGTCATGAAAATGTCCCGTTGTCATCTGTCGCCATTAAAGTCACTGCTAATGTCAAAGGTCCTAGGACTTGAGTACACCTTGATGCTTTTCACGTCGGCAGGGTAGGACCCTTGGACATAACGTTTCAAACTAACCAGCATCTGCAGCTGTTCAAATGAATGAGCGTTCTCAGAAGACTTCAAGAAGTAACACTATTATATAAATCATGTCTATGTTATTTGCTTGAAGATTAAAAAATATCAGATTCCACATGCAGTTCCTGAAAAAAGTACTGAAGACAGAATTCTAACTGTAAGTAAAAACCAAACCAATCACAATTCTCAATACAAACCATTCCAAAACAAACCAGTCTAAAACTAACCGATGCCACATTCCACACATTTTAACAGTCCTTCTTTTGCACTCACCCCAACGGTTGAAGTTCTTTTCTCATCTTTGTCATTGTCAGTATCTGTCTTGACAGTAGACTTGGAGGGAGATTCCTTGTAACTTCCACTGAGTTTCAGATTCAGGTGGTTTGTCTGTAACAATCAAAGAATATTACACAATAATCAAGCAGAACTATCAAATGTCTTTAAGAGAGGCTTAATTTCACTATTATGTTTCTAAATACTGTCTATACGCATAAGCCTGTGCCTGCAGTCGTTTCTAGGGAAATATTCTTTTTTTGTCTTTCAACACTACTCTCAGCCATATTCCTACAGCTACATTAATGAAGGCTGTAAACAATCCCTATATGTGGTCAGGTCACCATCAAATACATTTTGCATGTACCTATCATGAACCTAGCATGTAAACTTTAAGAGATATGCTCTGGACAAAATAATCAAACACATTTGGCACTAAGTCATGTTTCCATGGAAACAGCAAAAAATACAATTCATATCTGGATGTAAACCCCAAAAGGCACATCTAGGGATCATGCTTGATATGTGTACCAAGTTTGATGAAGCTAGCATGTATAGTTTGGAAGATCTGTCAGGACAAGATGACATCCTCATAGTCACAGCCTAAGTCGTGTGTTTCCATGGAAACAGCAAAAACTAAATTCTGAAAAACTTTAAAAATAGCAAAAGGCACATCAATGGGTAATGATTAACATGTGTGTGAAGTTTGGTGAACCTAGCATGTAAACTTTAAGAGATATGCTCTGGACAAAATAATCAAACATATTTGGCACTAAGTCGTGTTTCCATGGAAACAGCAAAAAATACAATTCATATCTGGATCTACCCCCCAAAAGGCACATCTAGGGATCATGCTTGATATGTGTACCAAGTTTGATGAAGCTAGCATGTATAGTTTGGAAGATCTGCTCGGACAAGATGACATCGCGCTATATTCCAGCTATATGGCGGCAGTCTGTAAATAATCGAGTCTGGACCAGACAATCCAGTGATCAACATGATGAGCATCGATCTACGCAATTGGGAACCGATGACATGTGTCAACCAAGCCAGCGAGCCTGTTGCAATATTCCAGCAACATCACGGCGGGGGACACCTGAAATGGGCTTCACACTGTAACATTGAAACGTACCAGGGTACAAAACAATGGTACTGGGAACTAATTAGGCCCGAATCCCCAAGGGATGCCACTTGTGAGAAGTGGGGTCCCTATTCAACAATTCACTGATATATAAGAGACCTTATTTCCTGCCTAACACCACAGGTAGACACAAAACCACATGTTTGAGGCGTATTCTATCCAGCATCCCAACACCAAGCTGCCTCCACCAGGGTGAGAAATATGGCTGAGATATTCAGGATGCTGCAACAAGCCTGGTATTGGGGACCTATGGCTGGACTACTATATGGAGGCTACTTCTAACATCTCACAGCGTTCTACATGTTCTAGTCACTGGAACCATTATAGATGAACATGAGAATACTTACCAGTGTCTTGTGGCTTTTGGACAAATTTTCTATGACCTCTTCAATGACCTGGTCAGAAATGTGTGCCGCCACAGCAAGATTCAGTTCACTGGAACAACAAACATCCACACCATTACACAGAGTAAACAACAACAACATCATCAATATTAATCCTCTTAATCCTGTCATCTCAATATTGTATTCCTACAAAGTTACCCACAACTCTTTAAAATGCTCTTTTAACAAATTCACTTTTCCAAATCAAGTGATATGAATTATAATTATTTGGGCTCTCCGTTTAGGTAACAACTAGACAAACAGCACACCAAATTAATTCCCCCAAATTAATTACTCTCTTCAATAACTATCAAAACTTCATATTGAAACCATAGGGAGAAGGCGATCATAAGTGGTGCACTTGTGCCTAATCCCGTTGTCTTTTGGACAATAAAATAAGTTTAAACCAAAATCATTTTTCTTATGAACAGTTTTTTCTTGTCTTTAACAATGAACAAAGCTGATTCTGGAAAACATAACTTATATACAAGAAATGTGAGCAAATAAATAATCACTAACTCTTGAAGCAAATCTGCAACTAATAACTTTGAATGGGTGACAATGACATGATATTTCTGTTCAAGTCAGTAATGACGAGGTCTAAAAACTAAAATATACTTCCTGCTTGTAGCACAATAAAATCATTCAAAATTGTTAAATATGATTCTAAATCTGCCAGCATAAGAAAGAAAAAGATTAGATGCATTTGGCTTAAATAAATGAAACTGCCTTAATGGTATCTTCCACTTTTAGAAATTAAACTAATGACTTCAGTATTGTCAAATCCCTAACACCAACTCCTTAACATTTAAGCAAGTATAGTCTTTAACCTTCATAGTAACTCCTTGAAGACTAAGCCAGACTATAGCTTTTAACAAGGCCCAGACTGGCAGAGAGGTGAAGGCCATTCCCATGCTTCACAGCCAGAGTCATGGAGGTGAGGGAGAGCGATCCAGGGGAAATAACTCAGTATCTTTTAGACAGCCAGGGGAAGTAACTTTGTAATTAAATCCATGAGCCTCCATACTATCCATTGCCAGTGTTAATTATTTTGAGCATATGTACTGTCTTTTAAACATCCAAGCCAGTCATTATATTTTGTGGTTTAAAGAATGTTGCTAAGAAATTAGCCATTGCCTTGTCTTATATGAAATTGTGCAATTCACTACTTCTATATATATTGGAATAACACTGTTTATGAGGAAAACAAACATGTTCATAATGTTAAAGAGATGTTAAGTACTTGTACAGCAACATGTACAATACTTAATTACATCATTCATTTAAATGTTTGGAGCAATCAAAACCTATAAACAATGTATTTGATCAATCAGTATTAAAAAGTTAATAATTACCTTAATTCTGTATGAGTTTTGTTGCAACTTTATATTTTACTAAACAACATACAATGGAACACCCATGTTGAAAAAATAAATTTTGAAAATAAATAATTTTCATTTGATTTTTTAATTTTGCTCTGGTCCATTGCAAGACTAGAAGGCACACTCAAATCATATGGCAATCTAATCTCTTTTTAAGATTCACAATATGTATAAACTGTGTTCTCCACTCACAGGGCAAACTACAACTCAATTGCCTGTTAGAAACTTGTTCCTCATCCACCAACTTTTCATCATTATAGCTGTTTTTATTTAAGCAAATTCATTATCACAAGGACCAATAGTGTCTACCTGTAATCTAATGTACAGGTATGTACACAGATCAATCAATATTTCCGCAAATGAGAATCACAGAATACAAATCCTATCAAAATGGAGCTCTGTGTCGCTAGGAAAGCAGAAAATACATGAATCTATGAATCTATGGCTTGTATACACTCCATTCTATCACCGGTGATACATATGGCCACTAACGTGGATTGCTGATGTAAACCACTGAGTCAAGCCTCAACCTCCTCCCAGAGACACAGATGCCAGTAAGTACTCATCAGCTATGTTCCCTTTGCAACATGAACAACTTGGGCCATATAAGACATCCTAGAACTACATTTATTTTAAAACTGAATCAAGCCATTCAATAAGATTGATGCCAGCAAGTGCTATGGACATTATTTTCTCAAATTACATTGCCTGTCCAGCAATGTCTCTCACTTTGCAGCATGCTCCACTTGGGCATATAAGGCCTCAAGACATTATAATACTATTCTTAACAACTGAAGAAAGTGTCGACCTGTTTTCAGTGACAAGAATGCCAGCAGATGCTCTGTACATTGATCGCTCAGATAATTTTGTCTAAAAAAGCAATATTGACAACAAGTGCAAGATGGGCCATAACAGTTCACAGGGCCTCAAAATATTGTGGTACTCTGTTTGACCAATGCAGCAAATGCTCTGAACATCGATCACTCAGAAAACTTGGAGTAGGTATCTCACTCAACTGACTGACTGAGTTTTGGTTTTACAGAACTTTTAGTAATATTCCAGCAACATCACGGTGGTGGACACCAGAAATGGGCTTCACACATTGTACCCATGTGGGGATTCGAACCTGGGTCTCAGTATGACGAACGCTTTAACCACTAGGCCACCCCACCGTCCCATCTCACTCAACAATGTGTACACCACTGGACACAACTCTGGCTCCCCACACTGCAACAAGACACGTGAAGACCTGGGTTGAATTGGTGTTCAGCAGCTTATGCTAGTCATAAGAAGCGACTAGCAGGATCGGGTGGCCAGGCTCACTGACTTGGTTGATATATGTCTTTCAGTGGCATTTAGACTGACTGACTGAGTTTGGCTTTACGCCGCTTTTAGCAATATTCCAGCAACATCACGGCGGGGGACACCAGAAATGGGCTTTACACATCTTACCCATGTGGGGATTCGAACCCGGGTCTTCGGCGTGACGAGCCAACGCTTTAACCACTAGGCTACCCCACCGCCCCTCAGTGGCATTTAGAAGTTTCACATAGATGTCCAAGATATTTTTATGGATTAAACTTCTTTTTTTATTTCCCTCACGACGCTGATATATGTCATCGTATCCCAATTGCAAGATCGATCGAAAGCAATCATCGAAAAACATTGGTTAGCATCATTTTTCAGATTTTCCTATCCAGGTTGTTAATGCAGATAAGTAAAACATGGTTCTTTGTTGTTTTTTGTTTTATTTAGAAAATGTGCCAATTGCATTTCCAAATTTCACATTTAATGTAAAATGATGCACCTTGCTACGTCTAATATATCATAAACATAAACTTCTTGGAGTCTTTGAGAAATATTTAGTCATGACCTTTCAGTAAGTGTTAGTGAATTTTCGAAGATTAAACATGTTTTCAGGTCCTGACAACTTCGATTATGAGAAAATGTGATTGGTTGCTTGGTCGTCAATAGCCACTGCGACCAATTTTTGATTATTTCAATTAATCGGGAACACCATTAATGCTCATGCTGTTGATCGCCGGATTATCTTAACTCGATTATTTACAGACGGACGCCATATAGCTGGAATAATCCTGAGTGCGGCATTATGCAACACTGTCAGGCATCGACAGGATTTGAAATGTTCATGCAAGGAGCATGACTTGTGTGACTTCCATGGTTTATATACAGCATCATATCACTGGCTGATTGAAACCAGCCATGCACCAGCACTACACCACACAGCAGCCATGTGTATTCCCAGTGATAGAGGAACATAATGCCCCAGTATAGTGAAGTATTGTCAATGATCTATGAACACGATGCTATATGAGAGAGTGAGTGAGTGAGTTAATATTTAACGTCAGATCGGCAATATTTCAGCCATATCGCTATAGTGAGAGAGGTCATGGTAGCTTCAATGAAGACATCACGGCATGGAGGTGAAGATGACTTCAACTGTCACATGAACAAAGAAAGCTGTCAGAAAATGCAAATAAAACAGCAACTTTGGGGGGATCTGGAAACACAATCTCACCTTTCAATATTCCTGGAAGAAAACCACTCTACAATATCAGTAACATATAGCAGATCCTTTGAGGTGAGGTGACATGGGTTTCATATTTGACATTTCGCGTTCACGATCATTGAAAATGTATAGAGGGATGCATGCAAAAGTGCCTGTGTGGGTTCAAATATTTAGTAGAGGCAGATGTTTGGGGGAGTTCCTTCAGGATGGATGCATGCTGCTCAGGGCCCTGTTCCTCAAAGCGATCGTAACCCTTAGACGATCGTAACTCCCATACTTTAACATGGACTTACGACAGTCGTAGGCTACGATCGCTTTGTGGAACAAGGACCTGATCAATATTTACCCAATATGACAACTTGGAACAGCCAGCATGGACCTCAAACTGTCTACTAATGAGAGCAATATTACCAAGTGACAAGTGACAAGTAAGTGCATCAACGCCAAGTCAGCCCCAGTGCCAGGCCTGTACTATTGAAGTGTGCAGTAGCTGTTAGCTGAAGGAGCTGAATACAGTGTCCATTAAAGTCAAATCCTTTACTCCGATCCTACAAGAGTTTGTATCTGACGATCCTGGTTCATGAGGCTGTCAAATGTCAGCTTTCATAAATGATTCTGCTTCATTTCCTTATCAACTCTGTCCTCATTTTTTCAAATTTTGATGTGAACAAAAGAATACATACAAAAACTCTTCGTAAAACTATAACTATTTTCTTATGGTGTCAGGGTGCCTAGATGCACCAACATATAACTATTCCAAAGCATCACAGCTTTGGAAATTTGTTTATTCCAAACTGCCCAACAGGAATCACATATTGTGTTCTGAAAGTTCACCTGAAGCCACTGTGTGTGGAATTTTTTGATATTGTTACAACTGAAGGTAGAGAATCCGGAGTAACAGATCAGAGTTTAACGAGACTGACAATGTATCTACCTCCACTACAAGGAGAGTTCTACTGGGGAAGGTAAATCACCTGAGTTTGTTGAAGATGTCGGTGCCAACACCATCTAATACCGATTTGGTGAAGTCTCGAGGGAGATTACTCTTTTCTTCACAGGTCTCTTTCAATGATGACTTGAAACCCTGAAAAATAGACACACAACTCAATAAAGAGATGTATATAAAATCAAAAAAGTAAATAAACCACTTAATGATGGATACAACTCAAGAATGACAAGAAAGTGTCAAAATATATATCAATGATGAAATCTATCACAACTACAAGAGAATGAGTGAGTGAGTTTAGTTTTACGTCGCACTCAGCAATATTCCAGCTATTTGGCGTCGGCCTGTAAATAATCGAGTTTGGACCAGACAATCCAGTGATCAACAGCATGAGCTGTCAAGCAAGCCAGTGAGCCTAACCGCCTCTTACGACAAGCATGGGTTACTGAAGGTTCATTCGAACCCGGACCTTCACGGGTAGCTACAAGAGAAAGAACTTGATCAATGGCAACTTGTAAAATGTCCACAAAATAGTTCAATTATTCAATGATGAGCTCCATTAAGTCTGCAAAAACAAGTCAATTGCTTAAAATAATTAGAGTCTCATTTCAGAAATGAAAATCTTTGTCCAAGTTTCAGTGCTTCCATATATCTTTCTTCTTACCTCATCATCCATGGCAGCTGAACAGTGTGTTGTGGTACATTCCAGCATAGCCACCATTGTTTTCTGAAGAAATAAACCCAAGTCATTTCATGAAGATGAAAAAGGTCATAATAAACATAAAATTAATTTGGTTGGCTTTTTTCCCTGAGTGAGTGAGGAATGTTTTACAATGCTTCAATGAACATCTTCAGTAAGATTGTACTGGTATTTAGTCTGGCATAGGAAGGGAGACAACTCTACCTTCATCTGGTTCTCCATCTCACGCCGCAGGTTGTTGGCGATCTCTTGCAGCTTCAACTCCACCGGGTTATCAGGATCCTGGGACTTGATCGCTATGTTCTGTAACCTTGGCAACAGCTAAACAGAAGAGGAGTGGCCAAAGTTATTGATTTGTGTTACTTTTGTAGAAAGTATTGCAGTGTTATTCATGCAGCACTCACCTTAAAAAGTATCAGAAATATAAATCCAAGCAAACATGGCCCAGACAAGGGCACAAAATTATTTTAAGTTATCTCTTCAAAAACATCCTGGATTCTTGCATCTTCATGGAAATCCATTACCAAGTAAGGAAATGTGTTGCATTCAAGGGGTGGAAATAACTTTAAAATTGCTAGTGTACTCCGGTTCAGTGGCACATGTAAAATCACTTGCCCTAATAATGTAATTTTTAGAGTAAAATTGATATTTTATACTTATCCTGACTCATGCTCTTTTGCTTGTCTTCTTCTTCTTGCGAACTTAGTGGAAACACTTGTATCTCCCTAATTGAAGCTCCCTTCAATGTAAAATCACTAATTAGTACTCACCATGAGTTACCCCCTTTCCACAAGCTCGGGAAACGAGGGTGCCACCTTCACCCATGTGCCTCACTCTCTCCTCATATACTGAGCCCAACATTTGAATTTACAGGGAAATCCAAAGTGTTATGTGGGGAGGATGGGAGGGCTGACCTCATGAGTCAGGATAAGTATAAAATATCAATTTTACTCTAAAATTACATATTTTTCCTTATCCTGACTCATGCTCTTTTTAACTTGTAGAATCCTCACGGAACGGAGGTGGGAGTAATAGAATACTTTGGATTTTAATAATTAGTGATTTGATCTGTGATGATTGTAATAACCCTATGGGAACTTCATAAAGGCACTGAACTGATGAATTCCTGCTGCTAACTTATCAGCTGCCATATAAAGGTTATTACAATGTACTTATTATGATAAAGTATATATAACATTAATACAATGCTTAAGACTGATAGACTTAAATTTGTTAATATGCTAGTATAAACTCCTTAGAGTTTGTTAGCTAAAATACTTTAAGATATAAACCTAGTACTAAGCTTAAGATATGATTAAACTTAAGCTAATTATATAATAGCAAAACTCTTTAGAGTTTGTTAGCTAATAGATTTATAATGTAACTATAGTACTAAGCTTAAGATAAATTTAGACTTAAGCTAAATGTATATAGTAAAAAACTCCTTAGAGTTTATTAACTAATATACTTTTATGTTATAAACATAGTACTGAGCTTAAGATATGATTAAACTTAAGCTATATATATAATAGCAAAACTCCGTCGAGTTTTGTTAGGTAATACATTTTATAATGTAACCATACTGCTTAAGATATGATGAAACTTAAGCTAATTGTATAATAGCCAAAAAACTCTTTAGAGTTTGTTAGATAAAATACTTATATGATATAAACCTAGTATTGAGCTTATGAAGGAAACCTTAAGCTACATATATAATAGCAAAAACTCCGTAGAGTTTGTTAGCTAATACATGTTATAATGTAACCATAAAGCTTAAAATATGATGAAACTTAAGCCAAATATATAATAGCAAAAACCTCTTTTAGAGTTTTGATAGCTAATATACCTATATGATATAAACATAGTACTGTGCTTAAGATATGAATAAGCTTAAGTTACATATATAATAGCAAAAAACTCTGTAGAGTTTGTTAGCTAATACATGTTATAATGTAACCATAAAGCTTAAAATATGATGAAACTTAAGCCAAATATATAATAGCAAAAACCTCTTTTAGAGTTTTGATAGCTAATATACCTATATGATATAACATAGTATTGTGCTTAAGATATGAATAAGCTTAAGTTACATATATAATAGCAAAACTCTGTAGAGTTTGTTAGCTAATACATGTTATAATATAACCATATTGCTTAGAATATGATGACACTTAAGCCAAATAGCAAAAAACTCTTTAGAGTTTGTTAGCTAATATACTTATATGATATAAACGTATTACTAAGCTTAAGATATGAATAAGTTTAAGCTACCTATATAATAGCAAAACTCCGTAGAGTTTGATAGCTCATATATTTTTATAATATGAGTATAGTACTATGCTTAAGATATAAATAACTTAAGCTACGTATATAATAGCCAAAAACTCTGTAGAGTTTGTTAGCTAATGCATTATCATGTTACCATAGTACTACTCTTAAGATATGATTAACTTCAGGTAAATATATAATAACAAACTCTGTAGAGTTGTTAACTTATATATTGTATGATGTAATAATCATAGTATTGTGATGATAAAAGGAACTTATGCAAATTATATATAGCATGTAGCTATTTAGTACTGTTATAAGATAAGTAGAAATCTGTAAGATTGACTTATCTTCTCGAGAGAACTGTCAATTGTTGTCTGCGAGGACCATGGGATCAATTGGTGGATACCTGAGACGTCCTCGGTGGTGATATCTCTCAGATAATGGTTGGCAACCACCATATCGGATCTCCAGAAATAAACCCTCCATTATTCAAAAAAACATTTGTGTAAATCAATTGTAGAAGTTAACGTTCTAATATCATGAGTATTAAAGCTCATGGAGGGTCGGATTGGGTCCATCCGTCTTGTATGCACATAGTATGACAGTTCTGATCCAAGCGGAGATATAGTGCGTGAGACTTCATTCTGCCTAAGTTGAAGATAGAGGAAATAATCTGTTGCATTTTCCCTTCCTGTTTGGTTCGGTGGAGATAAATTTACAGTGCTCTTGCTGGCCATCGTGATAGAATCATCGTTATCATGGAGCCCAAGTATGTTATCCAAGCGTGTTCATAAACCTCACTTGTGAGGTGTTGGAGTACTATATTCAGATCCCCAAGTTGGGCGTGAAATTTCCGTTTTAATTCTCCAATCAGAAGGTTAAGTAGGTTTACTAACCATCCAGTTGTGTTAGTAGCTTGATGATTAAATTCAACTGTAGTCTGAGGCGCTGTGGGTTTAGATCAACTTGTATCCCGTCGTCTAGGTAATTAAGCTGCGAGGTTCTTGGCGATGTAGGTGCACAACCAGGTGTGTCTGTCCTCGTTGAACTTTATGTAAATTAAGCCTGACTGCCGTGCTCTCGTCCTAACTTGACAGGGAGGCCTCTAACCTGAAGAAAGCAGCCCAATCATGAAGGTTCAGGTTAACTGGACTGTAAGGAGGCTTGCTTTCGTTCACTGATATATAGTTGTCACTTGTGGCGTAAGTCTTGAACTGTGAATTAAGATCGACCTCTGCGTGGGTGCGTTGTCCATCAGCGGTCCAATCAGAACAAGGCATTTTGATTCTGTAGAATACCAGCTGTGATGTCACGGTGTAGTAGGAAAAACCTTGTATAAAATCTTGCCGTCGTTGATATTAGCATAATCGTCGGTCTTCACCGTAGCTTCGAAGTTACCCGAGTGACCACGTGTTTGAGAGGGTTAATGGTAGCACGCCTTGAAACCGGTAGCGAAATACCTCGCTCTGTAATATTAATGCTGGGTAGGTTATTTTCCTGGCTGTCGTGAAAGTAACTTCAGTTTGAATCTAATTCCGACTTCCTTATATAAAGGTACAATAACCTTGCAAGTTGTCAGCTTGTAGACTGTATACATGAATGTATCGTCATAATTGTAGAATTAAAGCTGAACTTGTTGTACATATTTCTTCTCAGAAAAGTTGGCGATTATGAGTTATACTGGCTGTAACAAGGCTGCTGTTCAATTTCAATATTGAATTGTCTGCAGATATGCGTAATGGTCGCATGTAGATAATCGTATCGTCGTCGTCGGGATTGCATATTCTAGCCATCTATACGGAACAGTTGATTTCTGTGAAGATCTATGAAACGTCGTTGACTAATTAATACAGCGATGTTCTGTGTTGTAAATAGCCTGTGCAATTGTCTTCGCGTAGGCTTATAGATGGCATCTGGCATACAGTTGATAGACAACTTATGCGATGTCTTGAACGGACTGACGAGTAGCTATATATGACGAGTGGCTAGTATATGGAGACCTTGGAGGAGACTTCCTCGGTGAACTCTGGAGACTTCGCGAAGCTCTCGAAGTATCCCTTCTGGGTGAAGTAGACTTGGAGCCACTTAGCCTTCGCGACCTTCGCGAAGGTATCGAGTCAAACCCCGATTAGTATATATATATATATATATATGAACGCTTGCTTCGCGAACGGCCTCTGTGTTTAACAGGATGCGGGGTCGGCGAAGCGCTACTCCTCCGCGATGTCCCTTGTAGCTGGTGAGGCTCTAGCTCCTTTGCGGAGGCGGCCTGGGACTTGCTGGTTCTGCATAAGTAGGGCCGAGTGGATCATCTTATCTTCAGAAGTCGTGTTACGAAGTCTGGTGATAAGTGTCTCATTGATCGTTCTAGATCTATTTAGGCCAAGAACATACGTCTCGTCATGGATTCAACTGAACCAATTTACGATTGTAGTTCTTATTGTTGATATTGATGATCAACTTGTCTATGGGTTGATTTTCTCGGAGACTTGTGAGGAGAACGTTGATAGCTTCGCGAAGCTCTTGTGTAGTCCCTCGATGTCCTTCTAGATGATGATGATCTGGATTCAGGTGTCCTTCGCGAATGCGTTCGCGAAGCTTCCTCTGCGTCCGGTCCGGGGGAACGACGATATGACCTTCGCGAAGGCTTCCGTGATGTCTGATGGTCCGAGTCCACATCTAGGGATGAAACCGAAGAAGGTGATGATCTATTCCGCCTTCGCGAAGGCCTTCGCGAAGGCTGTACATCTAGGTCCCTCGTCAAGGTGGTCCGTGACTTCCTTCAGCGAAGGTGACATCGTCCTGGTTGCTTTCGTTGGCGGGGGTGCCTCTGGGGTGCTGTCTACGTTGGAGCCTTCAGCGAAGGCTCGGTCCCTGCTTCTGCAGTCTGTAGCGATCCTCCATCATGGTCATAATTTGCGCATCAGGTCCTCAGGGATGGACTGCGACGAGGTCGTCGGTGCCTTATCTGCGGTGTTAATGGAGGGGTCCACAGGAATATCGTCCGACATCAGTGTAGAGGCATCAGGCTGCATGGTGATCTCTGCTGATGTCATTGTAGCTGTCACCGGTCGCTTCTTGTGGCGTATGTCGGGGATGATGATCGGCTGACCATCGTAGACGTCCAGGTCTGCGGCTGGAACAATCTCGGTTGAGAAAGTCCTAGTAGACTTCGTTGATTTCCCCTCAGATGTCAACGCTGCCCTCGGTGTGCGACGTCTGCGTTGAGTGTTGGTAGCGATGGGACCCTCAGGAAGATCATCGAATATCAGCGTTGGTACATCAGGCTGCATGCTGATCTGCGCTGACATCACTGTTGCCGACATCGGTCATTCTTTTGATGTACATCAGGTATGATGATCGGCTGATCATCATACAGGCCCAAATCCGGCTGTAGAGATGTAGTAGAAAACCTCTAGTCTACGGCTGCGACGATGGGATGTCTGGGGAAGCAGGACGCTTCTTGGAGATGGCGGACTTCGTCCCGCGCCTCTCCACCACTCTAGCGGAACACCACGGGGGGAGGGGTCGACCAACAGCAGTAGACTGGCGAGGGGTTCAGGTGTATCAGTCATACTAGACTCTGCATCGCGCGACCTATCTGCTGCAGCGTCTCAAAGCGCCAAAGTAAATATTAATAAAAGGTAGAATTGGATAAATTAGTACCGCAACTGCAATGTGAATAAAATGAACATGGCGCGAGTACAACTAAGGCATATTAAAAGCGGATCAGCAGCAGAATAAAACCGTAATCTGCAATAGTACAAAATTTTCATCAACGTAATCCACTGAAACAAACCGCAGTCCGTGAATAAACTGTAGAAAAGCGACTAAATATCAATATATAATGGTTGAAGGATACTAGCTAAACCTCTATAGATGTCTATACGAGGTAACTAACTAAATATAAATCAAAGGATATAGTGTCGGGAGACACAAACGCTCTCAAGTCCAGCTCACTGGGCGAAGAAGGAGAGAGTGAGGCACATGGGTGAAGGTGGCGCCCTCGTTTCCCGCGCTTGTGGAAAGGGGGTAACTCGTGGTGAGTACTAATTAGTGATTTTACATTGAAGGGAGCTTCAATTAGGGAGATACAAGTGTTTCCACTAAGTTCGCAAGAAGAAGAAGACAAGCAAAAGAGCATGAGTCAGGATAAGGAAAAATATATTTCCACTATACCGGACGTTTTCTTGTTGATTTCTTAAATAAATATCATTATTAACATTGGAAAGTGAACTGGACACCGGTACAGTGTGATATACAAATTTGCTTGCCCGACAGAAAAAAACACTGGACTCGGACGTCGGGCAATGGGTTATTTCCACCCCTGATTACGCCAAACTCAGTAAGTTTCCTGCTGTATGATGGGGGTCTGTCAATAATCAAGCCTGGACCAGACAATCTGTTGATTAACATCATGAGCATCAATCTCCACAACTGTTACGATGACATGTGTCAACCAAGTCAGTAGACATGACCACCCAATCCTGTTAGTCACCTCTTACAACAAGTATGGGTCACTGATCACAAGTTCTAACCCATATCTGCATGGATCTCCAGTTAATGGAACACCGAAATAAACTATCAATACAACTCTGGAGTGTCAGTCCAGAGTGGACGAGTCGACCATGTTTTAGTCTTACTGTCAAGCAGCCTGTACTGCACCTGTTTTGAGTTGTCAGCATCCTTGACTACACGTCCTGCCAGTTCAATGTCTTCCTTGAAGTGTTCACTGGGGCTGTAGCTGAGGGCGTTCACAGTGTCCTGAACTTGGACGACCAGTCTGTCGACCATCTGCAGTGGCAACAGTGCATACTGACGACTCTTTGTAATGCTTGATTAACATATATATTCTAAAATTCTTTGTCAATGTACAAAACTCTATTTTATTCATTTTCTTGTATCATGGAAAAGCAGGCTTTGAAAATGAATACATTCTTTTCTCCCATTCATACAAGTCAAAAAGTTAAATGGTTTGATAACATATTTTGAAAAGCTCTTCCGAAACATAATATATGTTAGCTCGCAAGATGCTCTTATTTAACTTACAGTTTGATGGAATATGGAATCAAGTTTTTAGTATTGTATGACTTCTCTATTGAAATATGTATGATTTGAGGACAACATATTTCTAGTCCTACAGCCCTACACAAGTGTCAAGTACCTAGTATAATATCACCGAACTAGTGAGGTTGTACAAGCTCAAGGTTCCAGATCTACACAGGTGTCAAGTATCAAGTATAGCATCACCAAACTAGTGAGATGAGACAAGACCCCAGCCCTACCTGCTGTGTGGAGCTGATGAGGAAGCCCTGCTGCAGGCGGTACAGCTGGTCCGATGCACACTTCCTCGGGGCTGTGGTTCCTCTGGAGCAGGGACTCAATCTGGAAACAATCACATTAGGAGTAATCCCATGTTCCAGTCCAGACTAATTACACACTCTACAAGATCATACACAGTGATCACAATGATTATGCATCTGAAATCTAAGATCATTACACCAGATAACATTTTGGTACAATTCTGCCTCACGGTTAGTCCATAATGAGGTAATTATTACTTTATCATCTTTGGCAACCTGTCAACAAACACCAATGTTTTATGTCATTTTGCTGAAACATAGCTTGATTTCACATTACAAGAGTACAGGGCCTAGATTTTCCGAAGCTCTCTTAGCGATAAGATAGTCGTAAGTGCCATACATTAACATTAACTTACGACTGACTATCTTAGCGATAAGAGAGCTTTGAAAATCTAGGCCCAGGCTACAGACTCACTTTCTGCAAAGCAGTCTCTGTCTTCTCGGGCTGCGTCTTCATGGTGACAGAGGCATCGTTCACAGGGAACGGCATCTTGTGTAATGAGAAGTTCCTGGAAGTGAAGATAGAAGTCAGTCCTGGAACTTTTAGAGAGGTGAAGTAAATGAAGTGTTGGACAAAAGATACCAAATTCTATCTGGGTTACGAAGTATCAAATACATAACAGGACAATTAATTACATAAGTGTTTCATTTCAACATTCCGAATTATGGCTACCTTATGTCATAATTGACATTTTAGCCTCCGGTGTAGCATTTTGGGATCCTAGAAGACATAGTGAACTTCATCGGTCAGGTTATCTTTGTTTTAAAATTTGAAACTATGTGTGATTATTAACTTAGGGGATTGACATTGAAGGCCTTGACTTATCTCTTTACTTGTCAGAAAACAGTAACCCATAAAATCATTCAAACTCAGGCCTTGCACAGAGCACACTCTATTGGGCCACTATTGATGACCTATTTCCTTGTATCTCAGACAACTGGGGCGTTGGGGTAGCCTAGTGGTTAAGCGTTAGCTCATCACACCGAAGACCTGGGTTCAATTCCCCACATGGGTAAAATGTGTGAAGCCCATTTCTGGTGTCCTCCGTCATGATATTCCTGGAATATTGCTAAAAGCGGCGTAAAACCATACTCACCCACTCACTCCCTCAGACACTTACTTCTCCAGAGCTTCAGCAATGTCTTCAAATCCCTGAGCTGTGGTACCGTTCTTGTCCCAGAGGATGGTGCGGAGTTTGGTGTTGATCTGCAGGGCCTTCGCCAACATCCTCGCCCCGATGTCCCCCATTATATTTCCACTGAAACAGAATAACATCAACGCATGCAGGTGAAGGACTACCATGAACCTTCAGCACACCAAGAAAATGTCACTTCTACAAGCTTCTCCAATCTGCACCCTGAACGTCCTTGTACACCATCAACCTTCAGTCTCATGGTATAATAGATTTAGTTAATAATCCTGTGCACTTCACTACATCCATACACATAGCACTCTCGTTCTTACATGATATACAAGCGGTAATTGTTAATTCAACTGACAAATGAAGCATGTTGTGGTTGGTGATCTAATCCATGGTTTCATGTATAGTTTCATGTTATCACACATCATAGCGACACTTCACTATTGGGGTAAGTGTCAGGATTACATCAACAGCATTGCAGCTCATATATTTAGAGGCTATCTATACATTTTTATTACAGATCTTAACAATATCAAGGGGCGTCAGGGTAGCTTCGTGGTTAAAGTGTTCTCTAGTCATGCCGAAGACCCGGGTTCGATTCCCCACATGGGTACAACGTGTGAAGCCCATTTCCGGTGTACCCCGCCATGATATTGCTGGAACATTGCTAAAAGTGACGTAAAAATAAACTCACTCACTCACTATCAATGAATAAAACAAATGCTTCAAGGTGGATGCATCTAAAACCCTAAAAGTTTTTCAAAGCATATGTTGTTAAGTACTCTACAACGGTTAATACAAATTCCACTAAATGCATCCACATCCCCAGGAACAGGTGTGTGTACCTGAGGTCGATGGTGATGAGTGAGGTGTTGCTGCCAAGGGCGTTGATGACGTAGGCTGTGTCCGCCTTTAGACGAGAGTCCGCCAGGGACAAAGACTCCAGAGACTGTAACAATAATAATGGTGATGATTATGATGATTTAGAGTCTTCCAACAGGAGTATTTTGCATGCAGGAGGTGAGCATGTAGCCATGTTAACATAAGACAACAGCAAACCAATCAGAAGCTGACTAAAATAATAGGTCACTACTGATTGTTGGTCTTTCATAGCCAACTTGAGATGAGACTGAAGATTTAGACATATGGTTTTACAGGAATTCACAGATACCATGTTCCACATTCTTAAGTGTTGAAATAGCCTTGATAGACGGAGAATGAAATAACAATCTGAAGAATAGCAAGACCAATTAATTTTGATTACTCTTAAAAATAAGAAAAAATAGTCCACAAAAAAAGCAATGAAGTAATGTAAGCGTCTGCTCTACTCACACTTTCCTCTTCTTGAATAAGCTGCACCACAGGGTCAAGGACTGACAACATGTTCCTGGGGATGAACAAGACGTGAGGCATTTCATACAACAGCAAGATATAAATATTGTCATCTCTAATCACTGACATGCAGTAAGTATTTCAAATAAGACAACTGGGACAACCTCTGTGAGTGAGCTAATGATGCTGCATGCTGCAGTGTTACCGTATATAGTAGCTTATAGTCACAATGGCTACAGAAAGTGTGGACCAGTCAGTGGTTACCAGCAAACGCAATGACTAACTGAGTTTTGGTTTTACGCTGCTTTTAGCAATATTCCAGCAACATCACGGCGGGGGGACACCAGAAATGGGCTGCACACATTGTACCCATGTGAGGATTCGAACCAGGGTCTTCGGCGTGACGAGCCAACGCTTTAACCACTAGGCTACCCCACCGCCCCGCAAACACAATGATGTACGAAGATGATGACACACTATCAGCTAGGTCAAACACTGTAACTGTTGGATAAATTTGCAGATAGTCATGATCACAGGCACCACAGGTCTTCATTCACAGGTGATTATAGAATTTTGAGAAGGGGAGGGTACAAAGGCAACCAAAGACATCTGCACACATCTCAGATCTACCCAAGTTCATCAAGCCCACAATCAAATGAAACGTGTGGTGAGGTGTTATCTCCCTGATGTCAAGTGCCAGGCAGGTAAACAACAAGTACCATCCAACCATCTGCTCTTCGGCAGACCCTCCATTTACTAGACCAAGGAAGTGGTCACTGAGCATATGTTCTATCCACTAGACCGTGTAGCTGGTACACTGGACCATGGAAGCGATCCACTAGGCCATGAAAGTGGTCCAAAGACCATGGAGGTCACCCAAATCATACAGAGCACAACATTCATCAAATCAACTTCAACTTACTTTGGTTTGACTCCCTGGAAGTTTCGTCCTATTGCCAGGTGCCTCAGTGACTGACATTTGGCTATATCTGGTAACAGCAACTTGAGGTCGGAATCAAACCCTGAAATCACATCACAACCATGGATTTCACACTAATATCACCCATGGAAAACAACATGTAAATTGTATCTCTTATGTCATAACTTATGTGATGATACAACGGTGGTAAACTTGCACAGACTACTATAGCACTTAATCTTCAGCCAGCTTAAAGAAAATCTGGCACTTCTTGGAAACGTTGCACTTTCTGGAGACTCAGATCTCATTAGAGACTTAGCTGTAATTAAATGGCCAGTGTTTAAATTGGCTGGATGTTGCTTTCCGCCAGGCACAAACTGAGTGAGTGAGTGAGTGAAAATGTTTTACGCCACATCAGCCATTTTGCAGCTATTCGTGGCAGGCACAAACTGAAGCTGACTCCCAGCAATTATTACAGTACTCTCATTTCCAGGCTATATTTCTAGGCTCTCATTTCAACCCCAAAAATGTTGAAGTCTATATGACAAGGGGTGGTATTTTATTCTCCTGCCTGTAGCTCACCATTGTTGCTGATGTCCAGACTGGCGAGGTTTTTAATCTCACTGATGCAACCCGCAATGTTATGTGTTCCCTGCCCTTGAAGGTCATTGCTGCTGAGGTCAAGGTGAAGGTTGTGTATGTGTCTATTACAGGATATTCCAAGCAGCAACTCTCTGAAAATCAAAACGCAACATTCTCAAATAGCAGAGAGAAATAACAATTAAATGAAACATGAAAATATTGTGAATTGAAGTGAAGTGAAAAGGTGTACTTAATGGATGCCATAAGGAAGCTGAACATCAGCATGCATCCAGAGACATGGATGGCAGGATGACACTTTGCCAATTGATCAATATCTGAACTGCTGACAATCAAGCTGGTGAAGGTTGAAATACACTGATATTTACTGATGTTTACTGCAGATTCAGTAAAGAAGGCTCCTCGTATAAACAAAAGAACATAAAGAGGAGAGATATACAGTACATTGACAATCCCCACACAAAATGGCTTCATTAGTGACAAATCATCCACATAGTTTGTTTGCCTCGCAGTCCCAATAAGTCATGTAATTTTCATTTCCATCCTGTGCTTAAAGTAATGCTGTTAATTCGACACAAGATCGACACCATTTCCTCGGACCTTACACAACATTTTTATAAACCGACAGTCCAATAGTCACAACTGTTTTTTATTTTCATTGCAAGGGATGGGATCATCCAACTCAGTGAGATGCGGAACCTGGCCGATATCAACTCACTTGACTGCTTCTGGGGGAAGTTTTGTACTGGACAGGTTGACGTGCTCCAGCATACACGCTGTAGCAAAGAACTGCTTGAGGCTGGTCGGAACCTGGACATCCTTCATCTTCTTGTGGGTGAAGGTCACGTGAGAGACATTCAGGTAGATCAAACTCGTGCAGCATCCTCGCTGCAGGGCTCCGAACAACTGGAATACAAACGAATCAACAGTTATGGGAAAACATGACATTTGCTGTTTTGTGATCCCCAGATAAATGTACATTTAGAGAAGTTTGTTAATTGTAACACACAGACCAGTGACAGAAAACTTCACAGTGGTTCAAACACCACTGATGAGTGCTGGCCAACCACAAGAAACACCAAAAACCATCAAACATATTTGGAGTATGTGATTGTTAAATAGGTCCTAAAGAAAATTCTGTTCTCAGAATATGGATGTTGGGTTATTTTTATACAAATAACCAGTAATACAACTTGCATCAAATTAATACAACTTCTGGTTTGAGATATTTTGATTGGAGCTAGTTAAAAAACTGAAAGATTGATAATGTTTTATTTAAGCTTTCAGAATCTACGATCACTTGATGGTAGTGGTGGTCCGATTAATTGAAATAATCGAAGATTGGTCGCAGTGACTAAACGACCAAGCAATCGATCATGTTTTCTCATAATCGAATACAAACAATTCTGGAACACTTTTTGCATTAACAATTTTTTTCACAAGGTTGGTTTTGTCTGTTACATTTCATGAGCACTACAAGCTCGGTCCAAGTCATTATTGAATTTATCTTAAAGACCCCAAGAAATTTATGTTCCTAACATACTAGTCATCCTTTAAAGATGTGTAATTTGTGGAAAAAACAACCAAAGAACTACAATTTTTTTCTTTATGTTTTTGTGCAAACAGGAAAATTTCATAAATGACACTAACCAATTATTTTCGATTGATTGATCGGTTGTAATGAACCAATCATCAATTATGAGATTTTAACCAATTCCCAACACTACTTGATGGCTCCTGATACCATGCTATTCTGTTGATAATCATCACAAAACATTAACTTTTTCACAGTAATTCATGATAAATATCCAGCTGATCAACTCATCACCACGTCAAAATATGTCAATCCCAATCAGGTTTTAAATAAAGATTTTATGTCGAGTGTTTCTAACAGAACATGACGTATGAACACACACAACAACCAACAGAGATGACCTATCCACAAGCATGATTCCTGTTAATCCACTGTGACTGAAACGTATGGGAGGTAACTCCAGTTAAATCTCAATTATACACATAGGCTTGAACCATGTTCCAAGATTAACAACATACTGAGGTCCCTGGTGGAACAATGAAGTTGTTTCACTGTGTTGAATCCCTTAGGCATTTCAAGATCAAAGCACAGCTTCAAATCAAAGATTCACCCCAAATTATATCAACTCCATAACCATGCTTGTTGGTTCCACCAAAGTACACTGGGCTACTGGCTTTCTTCACATATCAGGCAGAGATGCTGTGATATAACAGTTATACTGTTCAAAGTGACACGAAACCCAACACACTCACTCACCCAGCACCTACCATATCAAGGGTACAGTCGGTGTGGGATAGATCAAGGTGAGTCAGGCCATTCGGATGGGCCAGAAAGTTGAAAACTTGCTGAAAACAAAAAAAACAAACAAATAGTCATGGTTCCTGACAACTTGCATTGAATTGCAGAATTAAGACTGATCAATATGGTGTGTTGAGTTTTAATAATTGCTAGTCTCATTTTCTTAATAGTTAAAGAATTGATAATATTTTCATCTGTCCCTGTGATGTGGGGGGTAGTATGAAAAGTATGGGTCAATCAGAAGTACTTAAACAAATTAAGGGGTCATCACAATCAGGTGAGCTAAAACTCACAGGTAATGGACAAGCCCTCATGTCATATATTAACTTTAAGACAAGATGAAAATTCAAAATACCCTGATGTCACAAGGTGCTCCATTCTTACCGTTAGATCTTCTCCCTTTTGTCCATTCTCAGCCAGCTTGAGGGTCCGGAGGGTGTTTGGGATACAGGCACTTCCCCCCATCGTATCAGCTATCCTGTTAAGGCCTTTCGTTGTCATCCCTGTCTTGGAGACATCCAGGTACACCAGCCCCTTGGCCTGGTTACTTAACGAGCCCATCAGGTGATGCACACCTGGAGCAAGAGTTCGTCATAAGCTGGCCTCACTATTGGCTCATACAGATATCATTATACCTTTTGCCAGTTTGTATATCCCATAACTTTCCTCATCAAATTATTCTCAGACACGAACAAGAGAAGGTAAGCTGATTTTTTCATTTGATACTTAAATTATATGTAATATTTTCAAAAGTCTTTCTAACACATTTGCATCAAAATTAAACAAGGCAACATATATTTTTTCACCAGGTCTGTAAGCGAGTGTCTAGGGTTTATTGCTAATTTCAACAATATTTCAATAATATCACTCTGGGAGACAAACCAGACAGCCATCAACAGTTTGAAAAGGGTGCTGGCTGATAGAGGATATTTTTCAGTGCAAGTCTGGGAATGAAACCCACCAAGGCATGTAGTTTGTGACTGAAACCCACATGAACCTACTGCACCACCCATGTTCCCACGGTTCAGAAGAAACTGAATTCCATAGTTACAATGTTACATTCCTGAGTTATCCCATGTACATCCATTCTCTATGATCCCGTGTAAATAACATAACACTATAGATAACCATGGAAACAAACTTCACTCATGTGTGACTAAGTAACTGATACGTGACATGGAAGTTGTGGGAATATGATATCTTTGTTTGTTGTTTAACATCGCATTCAGGTATATTCCAACCACCTGACCAGTGACTGACATCATGAGCATCGATCTACACAGTGAGGACAAATCAAAGTCACCAAGCCTGCCCGACCTATCTTGTAAGTCGCCTCTCATGACAAATATCCTATTAGCTAATGTTGCTTGAGACCCGAATGTCCACCGTTGGTGAGTGCTAGTGCAAGTATGGTTTTACGCCGCTATTAGCAATATTCAAGCAATATCATGGCAGGGAACACCAGAAATGGGATTCACACATTGTACCAGCAAGGGGAATCGAACCCGGGTCTTCGGCATAACGAGAAAACGCTTTAACCACTAGGCTACCCCACTGTTGGTGAGGATACAGACAGATTCAGGACATCTAAGACTAACAGAGATGAAACAAGTTAACTTCTTTGAGTGGCATCTAGAAGTTGGTGTGATGAACGAGGAGAGTTCCATGGATATTCAACTTCTGTAATATAATATGAGTGATGTTTCGGTGTATCTACTATCACCGTTATCAAGCAACTGATCTCTTGCTTGATATCGGTGTTAGTAGCTACACCGAAACATCACTCATATTATACTAGAGAAGTTGCACAGTCATCCCTCGCAATAACGCTCTTAGCAATACCGCGGATTCGGTTAAACCGCGGGGTAATCCGTGGCTCCCATAAAAAAAGTTGCCCAGTGATCACACATATTCACGTCATCAAAAATAGCACATCAACAAATCCGCTCTTGAGCTCTGGTTAATCACGTAGTAAACTAGTGAAATTCAGTGCGGATTGCAATTAACAGTGTTTATCATATATATCCATGTTTTTTCAGATGCTTAAAACATGCAGCGTCTTTTTCAATAATAATTGATGAACAGCGAAACATCATAATAACTGTATCATAAAGACATGATTATCAGCCGAGTACTTACAACGTTTGCTATGATGCAACACACCGCGTAATTGCACGGGTATACACCGCCATCCGAGAATGTATGATGTCAGAAAACACATTTTATTTGATTAAATTCAATCCCATTTTCATTCATTAAAACTGTTTACAATAACAACGGAGAAAAATGGCATTACCTCATTCCATACAACACCCGCTTACCACATTCGTGAGGGTCCGTTTTTCGCGCCTACTGCGAGAGCACCAATTTCACATTTTTCTCAGCAATCACGAACAGATTACAGCCTTGTCATCCATTGACCCCAAGACCCGCGTTATTGACTCGTTGAAGTCATATTTGACAATTAATTGCCAACATTTTGTTTTTACAATCAAAGTGGCACGTACCGCGGGAAGTCAGCGGTGACTTGTCAAACTGTCTCCTACATAAAATGTATCCAGCCAGGTAACCCAAAGTGCTTAGCAATGCTTATCATTATGTTAAATATGTTCGTAGAAAACATGCATTATACTTATACGATAGCAATATATAAGATCTCTGTTAGAATAACTGCTTGATATATCAATTATTCTGATAATGGAATAGAAATTCTTGGATGTTATATTTTCGGATCGTTTTTAAATGATTCACCGGTACATTGGACCAAAACATCGATGTGTGCTCAGCTGATTGCTATTTCAGGCTTAGTTGAATAACAGGTAGCGTGACAGGAACAACAATTGAATTATCATGTCTTGTGATGTTTGATTGCAAGTTTCATGTACATACATCTTTTTTTTATTTACAAAGTTTTGTTTTTTTTCACCTCCAACAATACGATATAGTTTTGACTGGGCACAATACACGAAATAGCAGTTTTGTTATGTCCATGGAAAATACGATTTTACTTGGCCTTTGTTCCGCGTTATCTAATCGTTACTTATAACGCGGGTGTCTAATAACGCGGGGGGTCATCCATGGACCCCAAGACCCGCGTTATGGCGAGGGATGCCTGTATATCCATAGACCTCTCCTCGCTGTTCATGAAATAATAAGAATGTACCTCTATCTTCTAGGAAGTTATTTGACAGGTCGACTCGACACAGCTGGGTACCACTGTTAGACAATAAGGCAGTTGACAGTTTCTGTATAAAATCTCTGAAATCAGACAAAGTTATACAAATAAACAATTTTTACTATCTCAGGTATTTCTGTTGCATAAACGTAGATACACAATGACTGTCAGAATGAAAGTATCAGGAATCAATTTGCCGACCAGTTGTAAAGGGTGAGATAGGGTGAACTCTCAAGTGGGTGTTACTATGAGCATTATGACATGTCAGCATCGTGTGGGTGCTAGTGTGTCATACGCCACTTCAGAAACATGACAGCTAGGTTTGGTTTGGTTTGTTGTTTTACGCCACACTCAGCAATATTCAAGCTATATGGCGGCAGTCTGTAAATAATCGAGTCAGGACCAGACAATCCAGTGATCAACAGCATGAACATCAATCTAAGCATTTGGGATACAATTACATGTGTCAACCAAGTCAGTGAGCCTGACCACCTGATCTCGTTAGTCACCTGTTACAACAAGCATGGGTTACTGAAGACCAATTCTAACCCAGATCTTCACAGGTATGACAGCTGGGATACTAGAAATAGGTTCCACACTTTGTATCTACAAAGCCCTGCCATCGGCATAACAAGCTACTCCTTTACCCACTGGATTACTCCCCCTGGATGTCAGCCCGAAATGTTCTGTCAAAAGTCACCCAAACCTGTATCCAGACTGCCTCCTACTAAAACAAATCTTCATTCTATAAATCCTAGCAACATCACATATAAAGGCAGGGCCTCAAAAGGGCTTCACACACTGTACCCATGTTTGGGATTGAACCCATGCCTTCAGCATGACCATCAAACACTTCAACCACTCAGCCCACCACACCAAGGGAGGATTAGTAACTTACATTTTGATTCCTGTATTGCAGAGTCCCAATTCCTCTATCACAGAATTACGCTTCATCACTTGTAAAATCTCATTGGCAGCTTCGGATGTCTGCAACAGCAATATAACCATTTTACACAGACTGACAAATCTAACGAAAAAGACAGTAAAACAGAACAAGAATATGATTACTTCACTTAAAACCAATGGCTAAAATAAGGCAGAAGAATAAACCATTAGCATTTGTTTTGCTCACAAAACTAATGACCAAACAGGGTCATAAATGAGTGTGGTGTGTAAAATGCCAGAGTTGCTTACGCTCCCCTAAAAATCCGGGCAAGCTGTTAATTGTCAAGTTGCACTGCGTGTAGGTAACAATATTTTGATGGTGCAATCTGATTGATTCACTTGGTTGCACCTGGAGCAATTGGTGAAAAAAAACATGAAATCGTGCCCCGATACAACTCTGTGGCTAAAAACTGCATTATGAAGTGATGTAGATTCTATGGAGAAAATTATTGAGATATTACTTGTGAAATGTTCTACTTACCAGTTTGACATTGTTTGCATTTAATTTAGTAAACCAGCAATTATGCTCGAGAGCCGATATGATTGGCACCAGGTCCCTGAAACACAAAAATATCCACATCAGTTCGACCAAATATATCAGATAAGACCATGAATTACGGATCTGTGTCCACCAAAGTGGGTAAGTTTACTTGTCTGACCATGTGTTCAGTATTTCAGTTATATCCCAGCATGACAGATGATATTGGAGGACAGCAGACATTTACTACTTCATCCTCCAGAAGGGATATGATAGGATATGATGCTGCAAAACAAGGCCAAGGGAGACTCAGAGATCTGTGTCCATTATCAGACCAGGGGAGACAACTCTGTAGATTCTGGACCTCACGCTACAGAAACTTTCACAGGATTTGTTTGTTTCGCAGTCAGCATGTTTAAGCTATGTCATGGCAGCCTTATTCATTAAGTGATTATTAATGAGTAATGTCCTGTGGAATATCATACAGTTGAATCATGTCCTCAATGACACTATTCATTATTTCTAGGGGGTATTCTTCAGAAAGTGCAAAAGTCAAACTGACTTACTTTCCATTTAAATGGTCAAAATCTCGCAAGCACAGCTCCCTGGAGTCCTGAGATAGGTATATGGTATCTACATCCTGAAACATAAATAAATAATACCTTAATCATGTATTTATTTTACATAATTGAATGAAAAGGTTTGAGTGAATAATAAAGTCTGTGTGCTTGTACTGCTAGTGTCCATAAAAAATAGGACCACTTACCCACGCCACTTCCTCCCTGTAGGGTAAGGAGTGGTAGTCACACATACAGGTGTACATGGACTATAGAACAATATAACACTTACCCACGCCACTTCCTCCCTGTAGGGTACGGAATGGTAGTCACATATGCAGGTGTACATGGACCATAGACTCAATATAACACTTACCCACGCCACTTCCTCCCTGTAGGGTAAGGAATGGTAGCCACACATGCAGGTGTACATGGACCACAGACTCAATGTAACACTTACCCATGCCACTTCCTCCCTGTAGGGTACGGAATGGTAGTCACACATGCAGGTGTACATGGACTATAGAACAATATAACACTTACCCACGCCACTTCCTCCCTGTAGGGTAAGGAATGGTAGCCACACATGCAGGTGTACATGGACCACAGACTCAATGTAACACTTACCCACGCCACTTCCTCCCTGTAGGGTAAGGAATGGTAGCCACATGCAGGTGTACATGGACTATAGAACAATATAACACTTACCCACGCCACTTCCTCCCTGTAGGGTACGGAATGGTAGTCACATATGCAGGTGTACATGGACCATAGACTCAATATAACACTTACCCACGCCACTTCCTCCCTGTAGGGTAAGGAGTGGTAGTCACACATGCAGGTGTACATGGACTATAGAACAATATAACACTTACCCACGCCACTTCCTCCCTGTAGGGTAAGGAGTGGTAGTCACACATGCAGGTGTACATGGACTATAGACTCAATATAACACTTACCCACGCCACTTCCTCCCTGTAGGGTAAGGAATGGTAGTCACACATACAGGCATACATCGATGCATAGCCTCCACACGGTCCCACTTCTTTGCCTTCAATTTCTTTGATCATGTCGTACATTGTTTTCAACCTTTCAGGAGGTGTCACTTCTAGTTTGACTATTAACCGTCTGTAAAAGAGAACATTGCTGCTAATCCAGAGAGTGTGTTTCCAAATGACATTTTATGTTTCTGTAGACTAAAATTTATTACAAATTGTTTTGTTCTTGTATAAACATCATTCTCCTTAAACTCCCAAAATAATAAGTTTACAATTAGGAGGTTGTTATTCAATTCTTTTTGCTTGTTTTTAATCTATATTTCTATTACCCATTTTTCTCTGATTGCGAGTAACATCTAAAAGCAGTCTTCACAAAATTCTTGCCATAGCCAGTGTAGGAAAGATGTAGAAAATCTAGCCTGTCCACAGGACTGGCAGGTCAAATTTTTTACCAGTCCTGCCAAAATCTAGCCTGTCCTCCAAATATAAATAAAACACCTTCAGCAGTAAATATTCAAAAAGGTTATAAACATTATATATACACTGTATGTCACTGGTTTGCTAAAGTTGACCCGACATGAGGACAGACTACATATTTTTTTAACCCGTCCTCCACAAAATTCACCCGTCTCGGACGTTGGGACGGACTATCTTTCCTACACTGCCACAGCCATCATGAAAACATCTGAATCGAAAATTCTCCACCATGTGAGTGAGTGAGTGAGTTTGGTTTTACACTGCTTTTAGCAATATTCCAGCAACATCATGGTGGGGGACACCAGAAATAGGCTTCACACAAAGTACCCATGTGTGGAATCATACCCAGGTCTTTGGCGTGGTGAGCAAACGGTTAAATCACTAGGCTACCCCACCGACTTTCACCATGTAAACTAATATGAACAAGAAGACAAAGTCATCAATATCCCCTGCAATAGCAAAATACTCTTCATGAATATGTCTACGAGTTATGAGTATGTCAAATATTTAGGTGTGTATATAGAAAAGTGGAAGGAGAGTATTGAAAGGTTTTTAAAGTTCTGCTCCAGAAAGGGGCACTATCACCAATTTCAGGCTAAGTCAAACTTGTTGCCATGGAAATGCCAAAAATATTTTATTCAGAATTCCAAAACTACCAAAAGGCACCAGAACACCACCAGATCTATCTATGTGCCAAGTTTGGTGAAGAAAAAGTGAACCGTTTTAGAGTTCTGCTCCGGAAAAGACAAATGTGCACGGACGGAGTCCATTTTAATACCCCCCGCAAAACGCGTTGCGGGGGATAATTAGTATTGATTATGAAATGCAGCTTGAAAAATGTGTAAAAATCACGACACCTGTGACCATATAATGTATGTAATATTAAATTATTGCGAGAGTGGATGCTATTCTCTGTGTCACAATAAAATTGTGTTTTGTATGTTTTTGGAAGATGCATTATTGTTATTAGTTCCAACATTACTGTCATCATTGTTTTTACTCATAACATTTGACAGTGTGATCAGTATTTTTCTCTCTATTTTCAGTGCAGGACTGGATAAATTTCCCCTTGGTGTGACATAATGCTGTAATGTGGAGTGGACTCCCCCCAGAAGTTCCTGCACAGCTCTCTGTATTGTAATCTAGCATAACAAAATTCTCGCACAACTGCATGTGGCAACTGAAATGTTCATTGACAGACACGAGACAAGAAGTGATATGACTTTCATTGTTATAGGGAAGCTGACGATCAAGGAAATAGCATAATAAGTCAAAATAATTAATAGTGAAAAAAATACAATAGGGTTGAAAGCATTTCTGGGAACATAAAACTCAACCTTTAACCCCTTGATGCCGAAGTTTTTTCAGGTGCACATTTTCATACGGTTTGAAAAGTGAAACGCGTAGCGCAGAATTAGCTTTCAAGTGGTCCTGGATCTACGATGACGGCTATAAAATTACACAGAAATGTAGAATATTAAATTTCCTATCCGTTGGTATAAATATAAGTGCAACTGCCTTGGCGGTTTGAGAAATAGACACTGCTAAATGTTGTCCAAAGTTTGTTATGCGCTAAAAACAGTAAATTTGTCCGCTTTTTATCACGCACCGATCAAAGAACTGTGCTACAAATATTTTAATGTGGCATCTTTACGGAAAGTGTGAGCGAAGAAAATACAGCCTGATATCTGAACGACATAAGTGTACATGAATTGGGTTTATGTGCTTGTGCATAACGTTATACGTTCAACATTAAAAATGACTCGCAATAAATCATAAATCATCAAAATGTCAACAAGAAGACAAAGTCATCAATATCCCCTGCAATGGCAAAATACTCTTCATGATTATGTCTACGAGTTAAATATTTAGGTGTGTATATAGAAAAGTGGAAGGAGAGTATTGAAAGGTTTTTAAAGTTCTGCTCCAGAAAGGAGCACTATCACCAATTTCAGTCTATGTTAAACTTGTTGCCATGGAAACGCCAAAAATATTTTATTCAGAATTCGAAACCTACCAAAAGGCACCAGTACACCACCAGACCAATCTATGTGCCAAGTTCGGTGAAGAAATAGGGAACGGTTTTAGAGTTCAGCTCCGGAAAAGACTGACTGACTGAGTTTAGTTTGACGCCGCTTTTAGCAATATTCAAGCAATATCACGGCGGGGGACACCAGAAATGGGCTTAACACATTGTGCCCATGTGGGGAATCGAACCCGGGTCTTCGGCGTCACGAGCCAACGCCTTAACCACTAGGCTACCCCACCGCCCCGCTCCGGAAAAGAGCACAACCACCAATTTCAGGCTAAGTCAAACTTGTTGCCACGGAAACGCCAAAAATATTTTATTCAGAATTCCAAAACAATCAAAAGGCACCAGTACACCACCAGATCTATCTATGTGCCAAGTTTGGTGAAGAAAAAGTGAACCGTTTTAGAGTTCTGCTCCGGAAAAGACAAATGTGCACGGACGGAGTCCATTTTAATACCCCCCGCAAAACGCGTTGCGGGGGATAATTAGTATTGATTATGAAATGCAGCTTGAAAAATGTGTAAAAATCACGACACCTGTGACCATATAATGTATGTAATATTAAATTATTGCGAGAGTGGATGCTATTCTCTGTGTCACAATAAAATTGTGTTTTGTATGTTTTTGGAAGATGCATTATTGTTATTAGTTCCAACATTACTGTCATCATTGTTTTTACTCATAACATTTGACAGTGTGATCAGTATTTTTCTCTCTATTTTCAGTGCAGGACTGGATAAATTTCCCCTTGGTGTGACATAATGCTGTAATGTGGAGTGGACTCCCCCCAGAAGTTCCTGCACAGCTCTCTGTATTGTAATCTAGCATAACAAAATTCTCGCACAACTGCATGTGGCAACTGAAATGTTCATTGACAGACACGAGACAAGAAGTGATATGACTTTCATTGTTATAGGGAAGCTGACGATCAAGGAAATAGCATAATAAGTCAAAATAATTAATAGTGAAAAATACAATAGGGTTGAAAGCATTTCTGGGGAACATAAAACTCAACCTTTAACCCCCTTGATGCCGAGTTTTTTTTCAGGTGCACATTTTCATACGGTTTGAAAAGTGAACGTTGTGCGAGAATTGCGCTCACGTGGTCCTGGATCTACGTACGGCTATAAAATTACACAGAAATGTAGAATATTAAATTTCCTATCCGTTGGTATAAATATAAGTGCAACTGCCTTGGCGGTTTGAGAAATAGACACTGCTAAATGTTGTCCAAAGTTTGTTATGCGCTAAAAACAGTAAATTTGTCCGCTTTTTATCACGCACCGATCAAAGAACTGTGCTACAAATATTTTAATGTGGCATCTTTACGGAAAGTGTGAGCGAAGAAAATACAGCCTGATATCTGAACGACATAAGTGTACATGAATTGGGTTTATGTGCTTGTGCATAACGTTATACGTTCAACATTAAAAATGACTCGCAATAAATCATAAATCATCAAAATGTCAACAAGAAGACAAAGTCATCAATATCCCCTGCAATGGCAAAATACTCTTCATGATTATGTCTACGAGTTAAATATTTAGGTGTGTATATAGAAAAGTGGAAGGAGAGTATTGAAAGGTTTTTAAAGTTCTGCTCCAGAAAGGAGCACTATCACCAATTTCAGTCTATGTTAAACTTGTTGCCATGGAAACGCCAAAAATATTTTATTCAGAATTCGAAACCTACCAAAAGGCACCAGTACACCACCAGACCCATCTATTGTGCCAAGTTTGGTGAAGTACACCACCAGACCACCATCTATGTGCCAAGTTCGCCTTGAAGAAATAGGGATTCAGTTTTAGAGTTCAGCTCGGAAAAGACTGACTGACTGAGTTTAGTTTGAGTTCCGCTTTTAGCAATATTCAAGCAATATCAAGACCAATGGTGGAAGTTCGGGACACCAGAAATGGGCTTAACACATTGTGCCCATGTGGGGAATCGAACCCGGGTCTTCGGCGTCACGAGCCAACGCCTTAACCACTAGGCTACCCCACCGCCCCGCTCCGGAAAAGAGCACAACCACCAATTTCAGGCTAAGTCAAACTTGTTGCCACGGAAACGCCAAAAATATTTTATTCAGAATTCCAAAACAATCAAAAGGCACCAGTACACCACCAGATCTATGTATGTGCCAAGTTTGGTGAAGAAATAGTGAACGGCCTTAGAGTTCAGCTCCGGAAAAGACAAAAGTGCACGGACGGACGGACGACGCACGCACGCACGGAGTCCATTTTAATACCCCCGCAAAACGCGTTGCGGGGGATAATATATATTCAAAGTTATATCACAGTTGAGTAATGTTTCCAGGAAACAATCAATACTCTTGATGGCCATCCACCTTCCCATTGTAAGCCAATCAGGCGAAATGACAACATGGCCAATCCCGTGTGTACTTACTCTAATGGAAATGAAGGGAAGATCTGCTTGAGCGACTTCCCAACGTGTGTGACCATGTGATCTATCTCCTCCGTGTCTGGTTCCAGAGTAACAAACGTGTAACCTTTCCCCTCCACCGTCAACGTCATCTGCAAAACAGAAGCTACAATGACACAGAGATCATTTTGCAACTTACCTGAAGAGGGGCCTAACCGCATGGAGTTTGATCGGAGTGGGCCCTGTGCCCAAGAACAGCAGCCTCAATAGAGATCCAACCAACAAAAAGATATTGGGGGGCAGTAAGGAGCACCAACCCATTGAAATTTTTTTAAATGACATCTGAGGCATTGAATACATCCAGTTTTTCCTGAACCATTTGTTGTCTGATGGCAATGCTTATTTTAAGTTCTTCAGCTTACTTGACAATTCGCTATCAGTAGCAAGTGAGCTGATTGCATGCCACGCTACAGAGGTGGACATCACATCAATTGTTAGTTGGTTTGTTGTTTTAAGCCACACTCAGCAATATTCCAGCTATATGGCGGCGGTCTATAAATAATCAAGTCTGGACCAGACAATCCAGTGATCAACATCATGAGCATCGATATACACAGTTGGGATACAATAACATGTGTCAACCAACCCGATCCCGGTAGTCGCCTCTTATGACAAGCATGGGTTACCCAAGACCAATTCTAGCCCAGATCTTCATGGGCAACATGCAATCGGAGAAACTTAACTGTTACTAGAACATTCCATGTATATAAATACAAAGTCATTGCTATGGACAGGTAACATCGGAAATACCATGTCAACAAACCTGAATCTAAATAAGCAATATAACCATGTGATTTCACTGCCTGATCATAAATTGTATATATCCGACTTGTGTTTTTAGTCTATTTCATTACTTATATTCATTATTTCATTTAATATTGTTTACAATAAATTGAGTGAAAGTTGAATGAAGTTGCCTGCAGTAGACAAACTCACTGCCATTTCCAGCAACTAAGATCAGATTAATGCTATGATGCTGTGAAATGAACTTTTGACAGAGAATGGATACACTTATCATAAAGGTCATACTCTGATTCAGTGAATGTAACATTTGTTGCAGTTTGTCAAATATTTCCATCTGTAAAGAATACACAATAATGATCAGCTCTACCGAAGCACTATGCACCAGATTATTGTAAATATATTCATCAAACTAACGCACTATTGGAATACACTACTAACGGTTAAAGTAACAGTTTCACATATAATTCTCCCGATCATTGCAAGTTAAGTTGTGATTAATGTATTTTACTGGATATGTTATAATCAAATCACCTGTAGATTTTGGAAGAAACATGTACACCTGAATGCTCTCTGACGCTTTATTTATGTTATCTTACTCTCTGCATATGATAGCAGTGCCTAGTAGAAAGGGAGATATAATTTAAATAGCAAATCATTATGTCTAGTGATATTTTATATCATATTTAAGTTTCTTATTTTAAATGTTAAAATGAATATGTGTCCACGTATACCTGATATAGAAGGATACGATATAGAATGTAAGTACATACATTTTTCTTTATCCATATCTGACTATGGAAATGGATCAGCATGTGGTTTTTACTTCCAGAGTCATCAGTGAAATATAAACATGATAAAGGTCCCCGGTATTGCTCCATTTAGGATTAATATGTGCCATAACATCCCCTGATGTTGTTCTGAATAAGCCATTTCATATTTCAATGCTTGTATGGGACAAGCGTGAGGCAGTGATAAATCTACAATTTTTAGTTTGTTAGTCCTGGGACTCTTTCTGTTGAAAAGTAATGAGTCCTTTTGAAATTTTGGTGAGTCCCTCAAACTTTAGAAGATTTAAGGATCAAATAATCAAATCAAGGAATTTTCTCATTTATTTCATGCACAGAAAGCCATATATGCGTATGCATGTAGCTAACTATATTCTGAAGTCAACAAATGTATAATTTGATAATTCAATTGATAATAAAATATTTTTATGGTTTCAGGTACCTAAAGAGGAATCTTTAATCAAAAGGTTCAAAATGATCCCTGATTATACGTCCTATTGTCCTCCTATATTTGGTAACATATTTCCGGTAATGTATCATAGTTCCGGTAATGTATCATAGTTCCGGTAATGTATCATAGTTCCGGTAATGTATCATGCTGTAGTTACGAGCTACAGCAGCTCTACATCCAGGAATGAACAAATCGTTATACCGGTTATCTAGACCTGTTTGCATTTCTGGTGTCCCCCACCGTGATACTGCTGGAATATTGCTAAAAGCGGCGTAAAACTATACTCAGTCAGTCAGTCAAACCCGTTTGAGAACAGCTGTGATCTACTTCAGGTCATCTGATGTCCTGCATCAGCCACCCAATCCTTCAATCAACCCATTTGATGCCCATTTCAGGCAATCCAATTCCCTATTCAGTCCACGTGTACCAATGCCTATTCATTTCATTATCTGATATGACTATGGCTAGATAATAAAAGGTGAAAGTCTAGATATTAGTTATTTTTGTTCAGACATCATAGAATAAGTTGATACCGTGCATATTATAACACAAACAAAAACAAAACCTGACAGATTTGGGTTGTTTAACCTAATATTGCATACAGAGAAATTGTACCAAGAGTGACCGAAAAATTAACACCCATTTGGCCCTGAGTAGGAAAGGGTTACATCACAAACTCAATAAAATCTGTGAATATTAAGACTTGTGTTTTGGTACCAGGCAAAGATTGGCAATGAAACGTACTAATACCTATTACATGGTTTTACATAGCGAGTAATTCCTGCGTACTTGACTCAACAATTTAGTATAATAACCCCAAAATATGTTCATATGTGTCAAAGCTGACGCAATATTTTTTTCACATATGTGTACCTTAATCCAACCCCCAAAGAATACAATAATAATGAACCACATCTGATTACTTACAACAGAGGACAATATCACAAAGTATGCTTTCACAGCCCTTGATATATTTAAAATTATTAACGAAATATGTTCACGACTCACATCTTTACAAAATAACTCCAAAGCAGCATCTAGAGTGAGTCACAATGACTCCCATTTTAAAAAGTCTATGTAAAACCTTGCTATTATAACAGTCTAAACAAAAATTCCAGAATATAGATAGTAGACATTGATCCCAGAAACATTCACTTGACAACATACTAGTGTTGGGAATTGGTTAAAACCTCATAATTGATGATTGCTTCATTACAACAGATCAATCATCGAAAAATAATTGGTTAGCGTCATTTATGAAATTTTCCTGTTTTGTTGTTGTTGTTTTTTGTTAATGAAAAAAAAAACATAATGAAAAAAACATGTAGTTCTTTGGGGGTTTATTTTGGTGGCAAATTTCACATCTTGAAAGGATTACTACTTAACTAGTATGTTAGGAACATAAAATTCCTTGAGTCTTTAAGATAAATTCAATCATGACTTGGAACAAGCTTGTAGTGGTTATGAAATGTAACTTACAAAACCAACCTTGTGAAAAATATTGTTAATGCAAAAAGTGTTCCAGAATTGTTTATATTCGATTATGAGAAAACATGATCGATTGCTTGGTCGTTTAGTCACTGCGACCAATCTTCGATTATTTCAATTAATCGGACCACCACTACAACATACATACCTGGTTGGGCTTCCTGCTTTCTATTGCTTGAATGTCTAGGAAGTGGAAACTTTGCTCCAGCTGAAAAATAAGACAAATAAACATTTCAGTATGACTAACACCGAAAAGGCTAAAATTTGAAAAAAATATTTTGAGGATCGAGTGTCACTTCAAATCCTGGGAATCAGTCATACTACCATTAAAAATATGTTTCAGTTTCTAGTGTCATATATAGCAGATGCTGTTTTCTGCCCAACTGACAATGTATTATAGAGCTAAGTTCAATATCGCCCAGTTGTGTAACTTGGTGTTTTTGGTGAGAAAAACACAATGTTCCTTCATCATTACATTTATTGTCAATAAACAAATTAACTCTTAAGTCATACGACTTGTCTTACTTGTGAGATTATTCCCCAAAGAAACACTTTTATTCAGCCTTGTAGAATAAGGACACGGTGATAAAAAAAGTCGGGTCTTGGAACAACACAGAACCAGAACAGTGTGTGTTTGTTACAAGTACCATTGAAGAATCTAAAATCTCTTTACAAATACTTAAATGATTATATTCTGTTATTGCTTTCATGTTACATGTGTTACAATACTTTTCACTTAGATAATAGTAACAGGAGACATCTGCATATGATTCGAGGATACTTTTAGATGTTCTACAAATACAGAGGTTCAAAATTAATGTTTAAACATTTCTGAAAAAGAATTATCTTCAATTTTCCAGTTTCACTGATAATGCCAATGAGAACCCTCAAGCTAGTAGCACAACATGAATTGACATCCACTTGGGAATAAATTGTCATTCTTTAACGCCAAAAGGGATGTTCGTCTTAACTGTGTACAGTTAGCTAAATTTGAAAAACTTTCTTCCCGTTTTCAAACCAATCAATTGAGAAATGCCAAAATTACTCAAGATATATTTTTTGGAGAAACCTAATGGTTTCCTAATGACATAAAGAGGCAGATAAAAATGGCAGATGATGGGGAAATGTAGGAGGTGTGAAGAAGTCAGCAAGAAACTTCACCCGTGATTTGAGGACTGTTCATTCATAATTCCAACAAACAGACACCATACCCTTCGACTGTATGGAGCTACAGACATGAAAACAGTTTCCACGGCAATGACGAAAGGAATAAGGATAACCATCTAAAAATGCACAATCATGAGGAAATATTTGACTGCAGGTAATATATACCTTTTAACTACAACTATTTTAAGGATTTAAGATTGATAACTGGTTGAAAGGACAAGATTCCAGCATTGATTACGGCAGTAAATTTCCACAGGCAATAAAGACAGAGTATTTCTGTTGAGATGAGAGAGTACATGTTATTAAAGGCTCCAGTAAGCAATATTCCAACTGTGAATGTGGCGTTCAATAATTAAATCAGGACCAAGAAAACCAGTGACAGATATCATGAGCTACAATCACAGGGGATGATGACCCACAATCAACAGTATCATGCCATACTTGACACTCCTGACAAATCCTCGGTAGTTGGCTCCTATGATATCATGGACGAGTCATACCCCAGACACCCAATCCTCGGTAGTTGGCTCCTATGATATCATGGGCGTCATAGTCATACCCAGTTGACATGGATGTAGTCATACCCAGATCCCAATCCTCGTAGTTGGCTCCTATGATATCATGGAGTCGAGTCATATCATGGACAGACACCCAATCCTCGGATATCAGTTGGCTCCTATGATATCATGGGACGATAGTCATACCCCAGACACCCAATCCTCGGCAGTTGGCTCCTATGATATCATGGACGACATAGTCATACCCATGGACGTGAATCATACCCCTGACACTCCAATCGTGTAGTTGTCCTATGATATCAGACACCCAATCCTCGGTAGTTGGCTCCTATGATATCATGGACGATATCATGGGCGTAGTCATACCCTGGACACCCAATCCTCGGCAGTTGGCTCCTATGATATCATGGACGTAGTCATACCCCAGACACCCAATCCTCGGCAGTTGGCTCCTATGATATCATGGACGTAGTCATACCCAGACACCCAATCCTCGGCAGTTGGCTCCTATGATATCATGTTGACACCCAATCCTCGGCAGTTGGCTCCTATGATATCATGGACGTAGTCATACCCAGACACCCAATCCTCGGCTAGTTGGCTCCTATGATATCATGGACGTAGTCATACCCCAGACACCCAATCCTCGGTAGTTGGCTCCTATGATATCATGGACGTAGTCATACACCAATCCTCGGTAGTTGGCTCCTATGATATCATGGACAGATATATCATGGGCCCTCAGATACCCAATCCTCGGCAGTTGGCTCCGATCCTCGGCAGTTGGCTCCTTTGATATCATGGACGTAGCATGACAAGCATATGATACTTAGAGCCTAATCTATCCTGGACACTCAGTCTTTGTTAAACAGCTCCCATAACAAGGCACCATCCTAAGAAACATCTAAATATGTGTGAACAACACTCACCTTTGTAGGCACTCGGGCTGCCAGCACAAACAGGCGGCATGGTGAAAAGGCCTGAAGAAATAAACGTTATCTTTCAACATAAATTCATCAAAACAAAGGATATCATTTTTATACAAGCCATAGAAATTTAATTCAAAACATGTTCTCAGTTTAAGAGAAAAGTTCAGATTTAAAACGACACAGACATTTGCCATTTTTTCACATTCAACCAAAGTATGGCTGTTCCATTATTCATGCAGTCTCTACAACATGCTGAAAAAAATGTTATTCTGCTTTTTGTGTGGCCCTGCTAAATTGCATCCAACAAATGTCATTCCAGTGTATAGGTGTAGGCATGGCAACTGACTTCTGATGGATGTTAACTGTACTGCCAAGAAAGGCACAAAGGGCCAGGAATTGGGGGGAAATGTTTGATTGGACTGTTGATGCATAGCAATTTATAAAAATCAAAATTTAACATGAACAGCACACTGCATTATCAAGACAAACATAAATGGACAAATCACTGGAAACTTTCCAAAGTTTCTACCTTGCTTGAAGAGCTAGGCATGTGTCCATTCAGAAAATGTCAATAAATTGAACTAATCATGTACATCATTTTTTATAATCTTTGACAGATAGACCTTTTCAGCTGGTCACAATGTTAAATACTACCCAATACTCTACACTGCAAGATTAGACAAGTACTTCTTTACCTTAAGCAGTGCTATCACAATGGTTGATCCATATTGCAAAAGAATTGCAGTGTTTATTCATGATTACGGCACTTTTGTGATGCTACTTTTAGCAGTATATCAGTCAAAACCTTATATTGTTTAACTTGTCAGGCTACAGCAGATATTGGAACAGTATTAAGTTACTAAGTAATTGTTAGTTCTCTAAACAGGAAACAGTTTCCTTGTAAAGACAAGAATTCATATAAAAAATCCACAAAAAAGTCTGTTGTTTGACATCACATTAAACAATCCAGCTGTATAACAGCAACCTATAATAACTGAATCTGGACCAGACAATCCAGTGACTGATATCGAGAGCAACAATCCACACCATCAGGGGGCAATGGGTACATCAGGGTAGAACCTAGTCTAACCTGGAATCTCCCTGAATGACATTCATGAGCACTGATTTTAAAAACAATTAACTAAGATCAGACCATATATAAGTATTTCTATCTCGTAGGTAACTATACATATGATGCCATGGACAGCAACTGGGTTCTGTCAGATCAACTTCATGGCTAGATCAAAATATGTCTTACTAAGATGTCTACTGCCACAGTCTACCCCAAATGTTTTAAAAAGACCATTGAACATTTTAACTTTTTTTATTTTTAAATTAATTTAATAATCTTTGTGGAGATGATTACTTGAATGTGATTAAAATTTGCTTGCTTAATACGTATCCCTAATTCACATCTTGAGTGAGTGAGTGAGTTTAGTTTTACGCCACACTCCGCAATATTCCAGCTATATGGCGGCGGTTTGTACATAATCGAGTCTGGACCAGACAATCCAGTGATCAACAGCATGAGCATCGATCTGCGTAATTGGGAACCGATGACATGTGTCAACCAAGTCAGCGAGCCTGACCACCCGATCCCGTTAGTCGCCTCTTACGACAAGCATAGTCGCCTTTTGTGGCAAGCATGGGTTGCAGAAGACCTATTCTACTCCTGATCTTCACGGGTCTCACATCTTGAGGTTTGTAACATGTGGCAAAGTCTTTGATTACAACTTGTTACATGCACGCATTTTTCAGGAACACCTAAATATACCATGAAATATTTTATATATTCACTAGTCTGCTTCCAGTTTTGCGCCATTTTGACAAAGAAACTCTGTGACACAAAATGTCAGATTGGTCTAGCCTTATCGGCTATACTAAATGAGCCAACATGTCCTGTCACGCAGATTTTCCTGTGCTGCAGTCAATTTGTCAAAACAACACCTTGCAGGTATCTGCTGACACAGTGTACCAAACAAACCCTGCAGTACATTCATGAAACGTGATTCATCCCCGGAAAAACTTTACTTTTTGTTCATCTTAGTCTCTTTTCACAATTCAAATTAAATATTCTGCGTCATTTGAATGATGTGTAAAAGTGAGCCATCTCTGTTGACCTCATGTCTTTTGTTTAGTAAATATTCATACTGAATGAATTACTCATAAATTTATTCATGTTAAAAGAAATATTTTTTTGTTCATATTAATGTTGTGTTTAACGCTGCATGCTAGATATATTCCAGCCATATGACAGTGTAACAATCAAGTCTTGACCAGTCAATATAGTGACTGACGTCAGGTGCATCTCAATCAGCACATGACAGGCATTATTGAAGTTACCAAGACTAACCACCTGACACCATTACGACGAGCATAGACAAATTCTAACCCACAAGTGAGTGAGTGATTTATTATTTAACGCCGCACTCAGCAGTCTGTAAATATTCGAGTCTGGATCAAACAATCCAGTGATCATCATCATTAGCTTAATTCTATCCAATTGGGATATGACAACATCTGTCAACCAAGTCAGCAAGCCTCACTACCCGATCACGTTAATCGCCTCTTACGACAAGGCCAATTCTAACACGAGCGATTGAGTGAGTGAGTGTAGCATAACGCCATGTAGGTCATGTGACGTTTCCACTTTGGTGAAACACTGGTACTACAGTGCCGTGTTCCACATAACGATCTTATAGTGAGTGAATGACTTTAGTATTACTCCACTTTTAACAATATTCCAGTAATATTACGGCAGGGTACACGAGTAATGGGTTTAACACATTGTACCAGTGTTGGGAATCAAACCCTGGTCTTTGGCAAGACAAGCAAAGGCCTTAACCACTAGGCTACCCCACAGCCCCTATTTGTTTGAATGAACATAAAACAGTCAACTTTAGTGTATGCACACATATCATATTAAAGGTTACCTTCATATTTTTGTCAGGGCTTTCCAATCAAACTCTTGAGACATTCACAGGTTACCCAAACAGGGCTGCACAAGAGTAAGTCAGATACCTGAGTAATGAATATGGATTTGTACCAGCCCTAGTACCAGTTCGTGAGACCTACAGGGGTTACGTGGGTAGGGTCAAGTACCTTGGTATAAGTCTGGATTCACACCAGCCCTAGTACCAACTCGTGAGACCTACAGGGGTTACGTGGGTAGGGTCGAGTACCTTGGTGTAAGTCTGGATTCATACCAGCCCTAGTACCAACTTGTGAGACCTACAGGGGTTACGTGGGTAGGGTCGAGTACCTTGGAGTAAGTCTGGATTCATACCAGCCCTAGTACCAACTCAGTGAGACCTACAGGGGTTACGTGGGTAGGGTCGAGTACCTTGGTGTAAGTCTGGATTCATACCAGCCCTAGTACCTAGTACCAACTCATGAGACCTACAGGGGTTACGTGGGTAGGGTCGAGTACCTTAGAGTAAGTCTGGATTCATACCAGCCCTAGTACCAACTCGTGAGACCTACAGGGGTTACGTGGGTAGGGTCGAGTACCTTGGTGTAAGTCTGGATTCACACCAGCCCTAGTACCAACTCGTGAGACCTACAGGGGTTACGTGGGTAGGGTCGAGTACCTTGGTATAAGTCTGGATTCACACCAGCCCTAGTACCAACTCGTGAGACCTACAGGGGTTACGTGGTAGGGTTGAGTACCTTGGTATAAGTCTGGATTCATATTCACACCAGCCCTAGTACCAACTCCTAGTACCAACTTCAGTGAGACCTACAGGGGTTACGTGGGTAGGGTCGAGTACCTTAGAGTAAGTCTAGATTCATACCAGCCCTAGTACCAACTCATGAGACCTACAAGGGTTACGTGGGTAGGGTCGAGTACCTTGGTGTAAGTCTGGATTTGTACCAGCCCTAGTACCAACTCGGAGACCCACAGGGTTTAAGTCAGGTGAGACCTACAGGGGTTACGTGGGTAGGGTCGAGTACCTTGGTGTAAGTCTGGATTCATACCAGCCCTAGTACCAACTCATGTGAGACCTACAGGGGTTACGTGGGTAGGGTCCAGTACCTTACCTTAGAGTAAGTCTAGATTCATACCAGCCCTAGGGACCATCTCACACGAGACCTACAGGGGTTACGTGTAGGGTCGAGTACCTTGGTGTAAGTCTGGATTCATACCAGCCCTAGTACCAACTTGCGTGAGACCTACAGGGGTTACGCCCTGTGTAGGGTCGAGTACCTTAGAGTAAGTCTGGATTTGTACCAGCCCTAGTACCAACTCGTGAGACCTACAGGGGTTACGTGGGTAGGGTCGAGTACCTTGGTGTAAGTCTGGATTTATACCAGCCCTAGTACCAACTCGTGAGACCTACAGGGGTTACGTGGGTAGGGTCGAGTACCTTGGTGTAAGTCTGGATTTGTACCAGCCCTAGTACCAACTCGTGAGTCCTAGTACCAACTCGTGAGACCTACAGGGGTTACGTGGGTAGGGTCGGGTACCTTGGTGTAAGTCTGGATTTGTACCAGCCCTAGTACCAACTCGTGAGACCTACAGGGGTTATGTGGGTAGGGTCGAGTACTTTGGTGTAAGTCTGGATTTGTACCAGCCCTTGTACTGAGTGGCCGTGGTATTCTTCCTGGATGCCACAACCCATCACTTCCTTGTGTCTGTGTCAACACAGAACTCACGCACATAAAGAGTCAATAGCACTCAACAACAGACATTCACCTTATTATATATGAAATGTGAATAAGAATAAACACACCCTCTACACAACCTCGCTCGACTGACGATGAATACCGTGGCTACAGGTTCACAGCAGGAGAAACATTCAACTTGTAATTCTCAAATAACATAATACACATCTTTCATGTTTAATACTATAACTAGATATGTTTTGTTTCTGCGGTATTCTCCCCGTCATGTTTGTCCATCCTTGACAAAGGTGTTCCGATTCATTTGCATATGGCTTTTTGACAGCACAGTGAACTAATATAACTAAGCCTGGTAACAGTGAGCCATTGAAATATCTCACTGCCACACCCCAGGACGATATCATACTCAAACACAGTAATGCCCTTGACAAACAAAACATTTGACCTTGTATTATCAGAGGATACTAATACAAACACTTTCAGGAACCAGGATCTTATCAAAGGCAATGTTTCACATTTAAGCATCATTTCCTTCCTTCATCACAAGCCATTCAATATTTCACACATTCGGTCGGTTCATAATTCACGATCAGAAGGGTGTGAAATACACAAAATTGCCTGACTGCATTAGAACCAACATACATCAGAAGCTGCAAGCCCTGGCTAAACTCGACAGACCCTAACTTATATAAAAAGAAACGAAAAAAATATAGCTTATTATGACTAATAAATCTACACATAAATTTACTGAAGGCCACAAAGACCCATACAAATGTGAGGTAAGGGCCAACCATAACATATACCGGCATGAGCATACAAGGTGCTGTGTATTTCATACACTGTTATTTCAGATTTTTTATTCCACTCAATGATTAACTTATTCGCTATGTGGCTGAAAAATGCTGATGTGACGTAAAACTTTACCTCACTCAGAATTAGTTTCACTATTATATCCAAAATAACAAACTCTTACATAGTTTTGATTCTTAATTTATATGTTGGAAACAAGAGCTGTTCATAACACCAACGTGAACATATTATGCAAATTAGCATTGCATGACTTTATAAGGTGATTGTACAAGCTGACAGTACGTTCATTTCCTGACAAACAATTCATCAACTAAATATACCCTGAAAATGAGGAAGCAGCAAATAGGATGTAATTGCTGTGAGGGAGTGAATATTGCTAACAACATACAAGCAACTGTGCAGCTATTCGCAAGTATATTTCTGACACTTGCATACAAAATACAAACAAAACAATGTCAGTGACTTTAGTTTTACGCCGCACTCAGTAATATTCCAGCTATATGGCGGTGGTCTATAAATAATCAAGTCTGGACCAGACAATCCAGTGATCAACATCATGAGCACCAATCTGTGCAATTGGGATACGATGACATGTGTCAATCAAGTCAGCGAGCCTGACCACATGAACCCGTTAGTCGCCACTTACGACAAGTATGGGTAAATGAATATCAATTCTATCCCGGAGCAAATACAACAAGATAATGCTGCGAAAAACATAAAGTTTAAGCAATATTTTTCAAATTGTTTTTAATAAAGAACAGAAATAACCAGCATGCGCAGAACATTAACCACTAGTTTGTCTATTCTGAACCACAAGACCAAGTTTCAAATAGTAGGTAGTTTGTTGGCATAAAATATCATCGTCCTTTATCAGAATCAAGACAAGATGCCATTGTGAAACAGCTAAGTAATTAATTACATGACATAAAATAACATTCATTCAATCCCTCCTATATCTCTATTCCATTCAGGGCAAGAAGATCTTCGTTTTCAAACACAACAAAGTTTACGCCTGGATGACCCAATAAAAGCTTCCAAACAAAACCACAAATGACAAAAAATATTTGACATCCTGGAATAGATCTGGTGTCGGTCCCTACTTGACATTTGAGGAGTGAATACAGCAAACACGCTCAGACAGCGTCTAGTGTAATTTCAGTGGCCATCCACGGACTTACCCAAGGGAGGCAACACCTTCATGTTAAGTTTCACGATGAAATGGGGCACTGACTGCCCACTTGGGTGTTAAATCTCAAATCTATTAACGTTTGACCCTTGAATTTGCCAGGGGGTCATGGCTGATCCTGTTTGTGTCCAAGCTAAAGAAAATAATTGTTTATTGAACTGGGGGTACTTTCCCCAGTTCCCAGCATGATAAACACAATGAGACCTCAGTGTTTTAACCAACTGTCCAGGACAGTGGTAGTTCTGGGGCACATCAGAATCTCCACAGGGTTAGTGAGTGAGTTCGGTTTAAAACCATCAGTGAGTGAGTTTAGTTTTACGCCGCACTCAGCAATATTCCAGCTATATGGTGGCGGTCTGTAAATAATCGAGTCTGAACCAGACAATCCAGTGATCAACAGCATGATTAACACCATGAAGATTGAGTGAGTGAGTTAGTATGGTTTTATACCGCTTTAAGCAATTTTCCAGCAATATCGCGGCAGCGGACCCCAGAAATGGGCTTCACACATATGGGGAATTCAAACCAGGTCTTTGGCGTGACGAGCAAACGCTTTAACCACTAGGCTACCCCACTGAAGAGGATACGGGTATCCAGGGAGACTAAAGATGATGACACAGCTAACTCTATGTTGTGGAGTGAGGAAGAAAAGACTTGGTAGAATTACACAATTATGTTGAAGCTCAAACCTACATATCAGTCCTGAATATCACCTGGCTATCTCACCGAGGTGTTCTTTGGCAATAACGGAAACATCAGTCCTGAATCTCACCAAAACCTCACCAGAATCTCACCAAGGTGTTCCATGGTCACATTACCCCTTACCTGTCCATCAACAATTAAACTGAAATATATATTTTCAAGGATGAAGGAAAGAGCTCTAGGGTATTGACCAAGATATAAGGCATATCAGCTAGCACCAGGTTTGATAATACTTTTTGTGACAAATAATTGGTAGTATTTATTTGATAGTGCTCTGTTCAATACCAATACATTTTGCAATATCTTTATTTATATACATTTGCTTTATAATTCTTTCCACATTTCCTTAATAGTGAGTGAGTTAAGTTTTATGCTGCTTTTAACAATATTCCAGCTATATCACGGCGGGGGACACCATTCTGGTTAATAAAGTGTAAATCAAATCTAACTTCATATTATCTATGTAATTGAGGAGCATATGGTGATGAGTGCATTGTTCTGCTTGAATACTATTTCTTGAAAAGGATGTTAGTTGACACAGAGTGGCTCCCAATAGAAACGGAAGCTACTACTGTCATTGCTTTGACCTTTAAGCAACAAACCCAGCTTCAGCAACTGACAGTTCAGGACTTAGCTAATGCAGCTCCATCCCTGTCTCTCTCCCTCAAGGGCAGTAAGAAACACAAACAGCAATCAGCATGTCAGCTGTGAGATTTCCCAAGATGCAATGTGGCATTTCTTTTTTCAAAACTGCAAGGCATCATGGTCAATGCTAAAACAGCGACTGATGAACAACTGCACCTTAGACCTACCTACAACACACACATACAACCATGCCTAGAGTTTCAAACTAATGACCCATACCCAGAAAATGACAGTTGGTTGTTACCATGGTAACAAAGGAAAGTTATCCTTATCGAAAGTAAAAGTAATTGTTGGCATGTTTGCTATTCTAAGTGAAAATCATTCAATTTAAATTTAATCATTTTTGGATGACAAAACAAATACTAGATACAAAAGGAAAATAAGTGAGAGGCGATATTATTGAGACCACTTCTAACCAGCAGTTGACGATGTTGTTAAGGCTTAAATGAAGCCTTTTGGCCCGGTTTCATTGATCAATTACATAGTTCCTTTAACTAAATTTAATTTTGAAATGGTTACTTTTCAGAATGTCCAGGAAAGTGGTAAATTTAAGTTCTGTAGAATCTCCACAGGGTTAGTGAGTGAGTTCAACATTGCTTTAACCAGTACAGCAGTTATATCGTTGCAAGCCAGTTTGATGTATAGGGAAGCTTGAAGTGATGCAGGACCAAGGTGTTCATCAACTTCAGTGACACCCCAGGGAAGGAGCGATGGGGTGGCCTAGTGTGTTAAAGCATTCGTTCGTCACACCGAAGACCCAGTTAGATTCCCCACAAGGGTACGATGTGTGAAGCCCATCCCTGGTGTCCCTCACCATGATATTGCTGGAATATTGCTACAAGCGGCTCAAAACCAAACTCACTCACTCCCTCACATCAAAATAACAATATCACAAACAACTGAGTAAGTGAGTGAGTGTGAATTTATGCCTCTTTTAGCAATATATCAGCAATCTCAAGGCGAGGCACACCAGATATGGGCTTCACACATTGTACCCATGCTTGGAATTGAATCTGGGTCCTCAGGTGACCAGCAAAAACTTTAACCACTTGGCTACTTCATCATAAACTAAGTGACATAGACAGAATGTTATAACATTTATACCAGTTCTATATACCAAGTACTTAAGTATTTCAGACATTAAGGGAACAGGTACCAGGTATGGCCAATAGTTGCAGATGAGTGACCGATGATATTTGCTCATGATCCACGATTTTTCAAAAATTCCCTGTATGACAGTAAATGTCATATTGTGTTGTAAATACACTGGGATCTTTCAAGGGACCTGGAAATATGACTGTCTTAGAGTAATTATCCCCAACTGAACTGAAGGTAGAGAGCAGCAGTGATATGTCCCTGTCAGAATCTGACATTACTGGTAATTCACGTCTAAAGGTCAAGGTCAGCACCTGACATGTGAGAACAAACATGTGGCTATGCTGAACAACTTTATCCCCCCACCAAGTGGCTGCACGAATGTACTGTACACTGAAGGTGTAGAGACAAGCCTTGTCAACAGGTGCTTGTCTAAACAGACAACAGGGTTATCTAGAAATGTAGTCATGTTTACCTACTTGTTCTTCCTGTAGACATGATAACATGACCAACTGCTGGGTGAGGTCTGAATGTGACTGATTGCTTGGACATATTGTCATACAAAAAGCATTAATACTGCCAAGTAAGTGAATGAGTTTAGTTTTACACCGTTATTAGCAATATTCCAGCAACATCACGGTGAGGGGACACCAGAAATGGGTTTCACACATTGTACCCATGTGGGGAATCGAACACGGGTATTCAGCATGACGAACTAACGCTTTAACCACTAGGCTACCCCACTGCCCCAATACTGCCAAGGAACACATACATATTTACAACACAATTTACAACCACAACTTCATTTCAAGTCAATAAAATATAATTACACAACTGAATGACTTAAGTGTATACATGTCTTACTACCAAGACAGTGTTTATTGCCCACCTGTACACCTCCAGACTCTATTTCCTTAAATTACTACCTGCTGACATGAATCCTACTAAACATTCATACTTAATGTGGATCACATATGCTAACAGTTATGTAATAAATCATTGAACTGTTTGTGTAAAAACATACAAAAAGATATACACAGTTTAACACACAGTTTGAATGAAATTCCACTTACGAGTACAGTTTAACACACAGTTTGAATGAAATTCCACTTACGAGTAGGTTCATAGTTATCAATGTACCAAAGTTATAATTATTGGTAACCGCCAGTTGTCTGTGGTCTGTGTTTGCCGCGATTAGGACCCCATCGTGGGGGGTCGGCTTATGCACGAAACATACCATTTTGACACTGATTTTAAGGGTCAAGTTTGGGGGTCGGCTTATCTATGGGGTCGGCTTATAGACGGTAATATACGGTATATATCGGCTACTTCATCTCCTGTATAACAAGGAAAGGAAACTTTCTGAAACAGATATTCATCAACAGATATAAACTCTTAAATTGGATTTCCTGCAGCTGTAGCCAAATAGGACAATAGACTCAAGAACAGTAGACATCAGTAATCTGCTGGGTATATTTATCCAAGTACTGGGCATATAGACATAACAGAGTTTGGATTAATGTATATCGTTGAGTTTTATACTGTTAATCAGTAATATTCTAACAATACTATGGCAGGGGACCCTAAAGGCACTTCACATTGTAACCAATGTGGGAGTCGAACCCACACCTGGAGTGTGAGTAGCAAGTAATGAATAGTCAACTGAGCCAATATCAAATCAATTGATATCACAAACATGACCGATATTGGTTTATCACCATGCCGTCTCATTCCCATGCAGTCAGATTTGAAGAACACTCTATCTCACATAATCAACTCATGCATAAAATTCTTCTCATTCTCCAACTGACCAGAACGCTGACTCAGCAAGATAAATCATTAACACAGGCAATTGCTGTGACTATCTCCCTGCATTACGTAACGATGATTCATACACAAGTCTCTCCGACTGATGTGGTCCAGAATTCATGATTACAGTCATTACCATACGACATGTAATTTTCCCCCTCAGTAACCTGTGCTGCTGCATACCCAGTCAGATCAAAGCTGGTAGCCAGAGATGAGCATTACAATAATACATACTGTAGCCATAGCTCACCCAAACACAGCAACACTGAAACACTATCTGTGGAGAAGTCAATACAAGGTCTAGGTTCATACAAAACAAATTTTAAACTTGTTTAAGGTTAGTTAAAGTCCCAAGTGTGCTTTCAACAAATGTATAAATGTAATGTGACATTCCTACCTATTTTCATCGTCAAAAGGCCCTACAATTGTACATTCAAATTAAAATAATCCAGCCTTCTTTACAGTGAAGATCTGGGTGTGAACTCATCCAGCCTTCTTTCCAGTGAAGATCTGGGTTTGACTCATCCAGCCTACTTTACAGTGAAGATCTGGGTTTGACTCATCCAGCCTACTTTACAGTGAAGGTCTGGGTTTGAATTCATCATGGACTCTTTACAGTGAAGATCTGGGTTTTTACAGTGAAGATCTGGGTTTGATCCAGCCTACTTTACAGTGAAGATCTGGGTTTGACTCATCCAGCCTACTTTACAGTGAAGATCTGGGTTTGACTCATCCAGCCTACTTTACAGTGAAGATCTGGGTTTGACTCATCCAGCCTACTTTACAGTGAAGATCTGGGTTTGACTCATCAGCCTCTGGGTTTGAATTCAGCCTGAAGATCTGGGTTTGAATTCATCCAGCCTACTTTACAGTGAAGATCTGGGTTTGACTTTGACTCATCAGTGAAGATCTATCCAGCCTTTTACAGAAGATCTGGGTTGAATTCATCCAGCCTACTTTACAGTGAAGATCTGATCTCCAGTTTTACAGTGAAGATCTCATCCAGCCTACTTTACAGTGAAGATCTGGGGTTTGAATTCATCCAGCCTACTTTACAGTGAAGATCTGGGTTTGAATTCATCCAGCCTCTTTTACAGTGAAGATCTGGGTTTGACTCATCCAGCCTACTTTACAGTGAAGATCTGGGTTTGACTCATCCAGCCTACTTTACAGTGAAGATCTGGGTTTGAATTCATCCAGCCTACTTTTGACTCTTTACAGTGAAGATCTGGGTTTGACTCATCCAGCCTACTTTACAGTGAAGATCTGGGTTTGAATTCATCCAGCCTACTTTACAGTGAAGATCTGGGTTTGAATTCATCCAGCCTACTTTACAGTGAAGATCTGGGTTTGACAGTGAAGATCTGGGTTTGAATTCATCCAGCCTACTTTACAGTGAAGATCTGGGTTTGAATCCATCCAGCCTTACTTCCAGTGAAGATCTTTTGACATCCAGCCTGTGAAGATCTGGGTTTGAATTCCAGCCTACTTTACAGTGAAGATCTGGGTTTGATCCAGCCTACTTTACAGTGAAGATCTGGGTTTGACTTCATCCAGCCTACTTTACAGTGAAGATCTGGGTTTGACTCATCCAGCCTACTTTACAGTGAAGATCTGGGTTTGGACTCATCCAGCCTACTTTACAGTGAAGATCTGGGTTTGACTCATCCAGCCTACTTTACAGTGAAGATCTGGGTTTGAATTCATCCAGCCTACTTTTACAGTGAAGATCTGGGTTTGAATCATCCAGCCTACTTTACAGTGAAGATCTGGGTTTGAATTCATCCAGGACTCTTTACAGTGAAGATCTGGGTTTGAATTCATCCAGCCTACTTTACAGTGAAGATCTGGGTTTGACTCATCCAGCCTACTTTACAGTGAAGATCTGGGTTTGACTCATCCAGCACTTTACAGTGAAGATCTGGCTTGACTCATCAGTGTGAAGATCTGGGTTTGAATTCATCCAGCCTACTTTACAGTGAAGATCTGGGTTTGACTCATCCAGCCTACTTTACAGTGAAGATCTGGGTTTGAATCATCCAGCCTACTTTACAGTGAAGATCTGGGTTTGAATTCATCATCCAGCCTACTTTACAGTGAAGATCTGGGTTGAATTCATCCAGCCTACTTTACAGTGAAGATCTGGGTTTGACTCATCCAGCCTACTTTACAGTGAAGATCTGGGTTTGAATTCATCCAGCCTACTTTACAGTGAAGATCTGGGTTTGACTCATCCAGCCTACTTTACAGTGAAGATCTGGGTTTGACTCATCCAGCCTACTTTACAGTGAAGATCTGGGTTTGACTCATCCAGCCTACTTTACAGTGAAGATCTGGGTTTGACTCATCCAGGACTCTTTACAGTGAAGATCCATAGGACTTTTACAGTGAAGATCTGGTGTTGAATTCATCCAGGACTCTTTACAGTGAAGATCTGGGGTTTGATTTCATCCAGCCTACTTTACAGTGAAGATCTGGGTTTGAATTCATCCAGCCTACTTTACAGTGAAGATATGGGTTTGACTCATCCAGCCTACTTTACAGTGAAGATCTGGGTTTGACATCCAGCCTACTTGACAGTGAAGATCTGGGTTTGACCCATCCAGCCTACTTGACAGTGAAGATCTGGGTTTGAACTCATCCAGCCTACTTTACAGTGAAAATCTGGGTTTGAATTCATCTTCAGCAACCCATGCTTGCTGTAAGAGGTGACTAACGGGATCTAACTGTTGGGCTTTATGACTGATGTGTGTCACTGTATCTCAATTGCATATATACATGCTCATGATGTCAGCCACTGGATTGCTTTGTCAAGAACCAACTACATTGATGAGTGTATCTTTAAACAACAAAACAAATCTATTGGTTGAATTACAAACTAAATATCTGAACATGATGTCAACATGAATTACTAATGAAGAAATATTTGTAAAGATTTTTCAAATAAAAAGGTTAACCAGGATTTATTTATCAAAGAATTAGCCCTGTTCAAACCAAATTTGATTTTCAGGTCCTTTCAGACCCAAATGAAAAATTAGTGACCTTGTCAATCTTGTGAGAAATCTTTGGGAATGTAACCACTTCATGTTCTCTTCAAACCAGGTCTTACTGCCATGCTACCACATTAATGAAGCAAGATTCTCCATAAATCACTACGGCTCCTATATAATGTGAATGTAATTGGTCATTTCCATCAAAATAATATATTTTCAGAGATATATCTTTGTCTACCTATTTGCATTTAATCCTGACACTGACTCCCTGTTATTCATCCCAATGTTCGAGTGTTATCCGTTTCAAGCAGACAAGAGGGTTCTTCCCTATCCTGTTTTATCATGTCAATTCTATTTCCTGAAACCTTTCTTTGTGAAACCGGCTTGTAGTGTGAAAAAAGCATCCTCAGAAATCATCATAAATATACAATTATTAAATCTTTTATATCTTATTATTGATCAAATCCTCATTTTTTTCTCAAAGAAGATCTATCTTAAAAGCACAATATATAAATGTGATTTCATGTTAATGTATATGGGCCTAGTGGCCTTCATACTCGAATACAGAATTGACTGATTGATGTTACATACACAGTTGAAAGACAGCGTATCTCAGACAGCCATAAACGATTACAAATTAGACCTAAGTAAAGCCGTCATTTCCCAAACTCAAATAGCAAAATAATTCAGGGATCCCTTGATTCAAACGTCAAGCATCCTTGGTCCCACTTTAATTCGGGACACTGCTGGGTATAACATTGATACACAGATGTCTGGGATACTAGCGCGGGAGCTATTCCAGGGGATGTACAAGCAGGTTTAATTACTCACACTGTGGGTCTACAGTGCAGGCAGACACAGGCAGCCCTGTTTATTGCCCCACTGAGACAATCCATCCTAATCAAGTATTGTGGGGAGTGTTCTGTGCATGTGTCGGGGATCAGGGGAATTACCTGATTTGGTTGTGTGTAATTTACCATGTCAACAAATACTCAGTGTACACCTGTCCCCATTTGTTGGACTGCTTTGTGAGTGAGTGAGTTTTGAGGGTGAGAGCGAGTGAGAGTGAGTGAGCTTTGTGAGCGAGTGAGTGAGCTTTGAGAGTGAGTGAGTGAGCTTTGAGAGTGAGTGAGAGTGGGCGAGTGAGCTTTGAGAGTGAGAGTGAGTAAGTGAGCTTTGTGAGTGAGAGTGAGACTGAGCGAGTGAGCTTTGTGAGTGAGCTTTGAGAGAGAGTGAGTGAGAGTGAGGGAGCTTTTTGAGCGAGTGATTGAGCTTTGAGAGTAAGAGTGAGTGAGCTTTGTGAGTGAGTGAGTGAGTGAGAGTGAGCGAGTGAGCTTTGTGAGTGAGAGTGAGTGAGAATGAGTGAGTGAGCTTTGTCAGTGAGTGAAAGAGTTAGTGAGTGAGTGAGCGAGAGTGATCTGGTCATTTCAGTCAATACTAAGAATAGTCCATCAGCCTGAACACATGGGCAGGCATGAATAATGTAGTGATGGAATGTAACTTCAACCCTAACAAGAAACAAACAACGTAGGATTCTGCATAAAAGATTCACAAGATGCACTAAAATCTAAAACTGATGCTGAAATCTCATAACGACAATAATTCAGCCATACATACCAACTCAATGCTTGAATAAAATAATAATCATAATTTTTGTTTATGAAGATAAACAAGTTTTTTTCACATTTACAAACAAATATTCAAAATACTTTCTAATACTGGCTGTAAGATAAGAACTTGCTAATACAGAGTGGTATTCATTAATCATATTGACTGATAAAAATCAGCAAGAATGATGCATTCAGGAAATCAAATATTTCCAAAATGATTAGCTAGAATACATAGCAAAAGCTATCAGTCTGTATGGTTTTAAGCCCTCTGAGGAACAGTCAAGCAACATCACGGCAGGGGACACCATAAATAGGCTCAACACATGGTACCCATATAGGGAATCAAACCTGGACATTCAAAGCGATGAGTTAACACTTAACAACTCAGCTACATATGCTCCTGTGTCATGAGTGAGTGACTGAGTTATTATTTAACGTCACATCGGCAATATTTCAGCCATATCGTGACGAGAACACTTGACATTGAAATAGCATATATATAGAGATTATAAAACCTGCCAACAAAGGGACAGTAAAGCAACTAGAGTATCACAGATAGATATGTAAAACTAGTAATGGAATCTAAAACATTTTAACTATAGGGGACAACACAATATAAAAATGGGCTATAGATCGCTAACAACTGAAGGTAGATCACCATACTAGGGACCATGGGGACTTACAGTACATTTGCTTCCTGCATGGGCCCTAGCTGGATTTACATCATCCCCTCAGTTGTTAGCAATTGAGATATATCTAGTCATACATTAAAATTACACATATTCTACGATTAAAAACGGAAAGTTCAAATTTACTTTGAATGTTTTGGGACTTACTTGTGTGTCATGAAGCTGACCTAGAAGGCCAATACAAATGAATATCATCCCAGATATCTCCTAATATAGTATTCCCATAACGCATGCCCAGAACAATGACATGTCCCGATATGGGAATATCAACACCTCTACACCCGAAACTGCAATAAACAACCAGAGATAAATACACCAGTAGACAACAAAGAGAAGGAAGCAAAACGTGTAAACACAAGGAAACACAAGCCATGGCATGATGTAGCTGAATGAATTATTCTTGTGCCCACAGAAAATAGAATTCCAAATCAACACACTTCCTGCCAGCCAGTCTTGCAGATTAATCATGTATAAAGGGACAGCATCGTCTTTCCATGAGTGAGTGAGTGACTTGGCTTCCACACCACTTGAGCAGAATTTCGGCTTCATGTTGCAGGAGAAAGCCCACTTTTGTGAAGCTCACAAGGGCTGTATCTGTATGCTCAAAAAGCAAAACAAGAATGTTGACATTTGAGTATGTTTTTACACCGCTTTTAGCAATATTCCAGCAATATCACAGCAGGGTACACCAGAATGGACTTCACACATTGCACCCATGTTGGGAATCGAACCCGGGTCTTCGGCGTGACGAGCAAACGCTTTAAGCACTAGCTTACCCCACCACCTCAAACATGAAATGTGATGGGAGAGAAACATAAGACTGTCACCATATGAAATTTTGAAATAAAACATTTTGAAACACGCGAAATTCAAATTGTTATGGTTAACATGAAATATTAGTTTGACAAAATCAAATTTATAATGTTGAGGTCTACTGATTGTCCAACAGTGGGGGCAGTGGTTATAGCGTTCACTCGTCACGCTGAAGACCCGGGTTTTGATTCCCCACATGGGTACAGTGTGTGAAGCCCATTTATGATGTCCCCTACTGTGATATTGCTGGAATATTGCTAAAAGCTGCATAAAACTAAACTCACTCACTCACTCCAACAGTGTATCATGATACAACACAATCAGTCTATATCAATACACTTGCCATTACACTGTCCACTCAGCAGCTGGAGCATCTTCCTGTTTGACCAGCCAACACAGTCTACAAACACGTTCCAGTGTTAGTGTTGGGCAACCTATCTAGGCATCCCTAAGGCCTCCAATTCTCTTTGGCTAATTAAAAGATAGCACCTGTGTCTGTATTCTTTAATTGGTCAACATTTGTCATAAACAGCTCTGCCCAGTGTTAATGTCTTCAGCCTTAGACCTACAAACACATGGCTCCAATTAAACAGCCTACTGGAGACAATACAGCTTCGAAATATTGTGTTTCTAGATTCAGCCAAAAAATCCAGAGTTTTATTTGTCCTGCATTTGAGAACAAAAGAAGCCCAAGCTGTTATTTTTGTTACATATTACAGAACAGAATTTTATTCTCGTATATCACACAGAATGATACAGAGAACATACAATAAAACACATATTCTAACATACAGCACCTTTCAATGAGTCTCACTCACTCTTATGAACCCTTGATATTTTTACCTGCTATAAGTGCAATACAAGACACTTCCCCCAAACCAGGGCCTAGATTTTCGAAGCTCTCTCAGAGCTAGGACAGTCGTAAGTGCCATTAACATAGACTTACGACTATCTTAGCGCTAAGAGAGCTTCGAAAATCTAGGCCCTGCACATTAGTTCCTTAGTGAACATCTGTTGACATGAAACGGCTTTTCAGACTTTTAGCTGACATTTGCTGAAGATTTGGGTCCAAACATTGACCTCTTAACAGGCCCAGACACTTAGCCACCAGGTCGTGATCAGTGGGGTATTATCACACACTAAGACAGCCAGGTCAACATCAATATATGTCATTTAAAATTTGGTAAATTATGATCTGAAACCTTCATGAACAACACTTTTTTTTATTGTTTTTAACTTTGTCTGCCAGGCTGCTTCATGGGGTGAATAATTAAGGGCAATGTGTTATCATCTTCATATCTGCCAATCACAGTCATGATAATGACCATACAAGCCTACCAATCTATATAAACCATAAATCACTATCCTTTAACTACCACTCAACAATCCATTCCGATAATAATATTATGCACACTATCACCCTCCCAGAGATAAAACATGAAAGCATTTGTTTTGTGCTTCCCAAGGAATTTCGTCTCCTCCAGTGTTATGTGGCAGTGTTATGTGGCTATATTTAGATTTGTGCTATATTTAGACAGAATTCTAGAGGCTTCCACAGTGTTCTGACCCACAGAATAGTACAGACAGAACTGGTAGCTTCTTTTTATGCACACAGGGGGAGCTAGCCATTGCCCCTCATCTCACATGTCATCTCAAGTCACCAGAAGACAGCATAGTCTAAAGGTAAACTGCCTCCGTGGTGTAGTGGTTAGAGTGTCCGCCCAGAGAGTGGAAGGTCGCGGGTCGATCCCCGACCGCGTCATACCAAAAGACGTTAAAATATGGTTCTTGTTGGTCCCTGCCTGGCGCTCAGCATTAATGGGTACAACAAGGACTGGTCGGCTCGGAGTCAGTATAATGTGTCTGAGTGGGGTATTCATGCTTCACTGCGGCATGGTATCTCAGTAGGCTAGCACTATAAAACCAGCTTCAGTCTGGGCTAGTACAAGCAGCCGCACATATACATACACACGCATGCACATCGTCATATGAGCGAAATATTCTCAAGCACGAAGTTAAACCCAATTTCACCTCACCTCACCTCACCTAAAGGTAAACGGAAGTAATAACAGCTCAGGTTATTAATGATAAATAATCTTTCTGTGAGCCCCGTTTTTGAGGACTCCACCCTGTCATTCATGTCACACTGAATATTGCATCCTATTTATCTTCAGGACACAATTATTCAATGTTATCTCATGGGGTAGACTTTAATGTCATATTTACAACTGGGCAGGTTATCAGTAGGATGATGTCATATCCGCGAGCTTATGATAGCCTGGTGACCAGTCCAAATAAACCAGGAATGTTGTATCTGTAGAAGAGCCTCAGGCCGGGTGGAGATATGTATCACGGACGATGAAGTCATATGTTACTCATACATTGTATTGCATATGAGCAGTGTGCCAAATAAAGCATTCTATTTTTGTCCACTTAACATAGAGGGCCAGATAGGGTGACGACATCTTGTATAACAGTCAGAAAATCGAACCACAACCTTCCTCTTCACTGGCAGAGGGCCAGATAGGGTGACGACATCTTGTATAACAGTCAGAGAATCGAACCACAACCTTCCTCTTCGCTGGCAGAGGGCTGGTAGGGTAGCCTAGAGGTTAAAGCTTTCACCAGGCACACCGAAGACACAGGTTTTATCTCCAACATAGGAACCACATGTAGGAACAACACGTGAAGCCTATATTTGGTGTCCCCTGCTGTGATAGTGCGGGAATATTGCTAAAAGCGGCATAAAAACATACTCACTCACACACTCACTCACTCAGCTGGCAGATACAGTATTCTCTATCACATGGAGGCAGTTACACATTTGGCAAAATTAGATAACAGGAAATATTCAACTGGTAAAAATAAGAGCTGATTACCCCAAGAATGTTATATGGCATTCTAAGAAATCCATATACAAATTAAAATCTCCCCAACCCAATTATCCTAACATTGTAAGTCACTTATAAATGACCCATCAAAAAAGGGAAAGCGTGGGATTCAATGTAATGATACCTCTGAAGTTAAGCTTTGTATATTTTATAGATGTTTTTGTCTTTATCAAAATACTACTTTCCACACAATTTGCACACCACATGAAATTGGTTAAAAAACAAAGAATACATTCTCAACACTACCTGACAAATCTTAATCGCTGGAAAAAAAATACAATGCCCAGCAAAAACAACTAAGAGCTTAAAAGGTAAATAATCTTTTCTAGTGATGTTTAATTGCAAATTTGACGTCTTTACTGACAAAGTCGTCTTCTGTTGTTTGTTCATGCGAAGTGATACAATGTTGTTTTCTTACCCCTGGAAAAAAGTTTGACGAAAGCGTAACCCATAGATAAGACGACCCCCTTCTACAGACTGCTTTGTTTGGTCCTCAAAATTCAGCTTATAGACAGTAATATATGGTAATTGTTTAGATCAAGGCTCACGATGTCCATCACTGGATTGTCTGGTCCAGACTCAATTAATTACAGATGGCTGCCATATAGCTGGAATATTGCTGAGTAAGTGAGTGAGTGAGTGAGTGAGTTAATATTTAACGTCACATCGGCAATATCTCAGCCATATCCTGACGAAAACAATTTATATAATACAAAAATGAAAACATTATGAAGAGTTAAACCTGTCAACGATGGACAGTAAAAATTCTAGAGTATCACAGATATGAACATAAAACTAGCATGTAAAACTAAAACAGTGTAATTAACGAAGACAATACAATATAAAACACGGGCTATGGATCGCCAACAACTGAAGGTAGATCACTATACTAGGAACCATGGGAAATATTGCTGAGTGTGGCATTAAACAACAAAGAAAGAAAGAAACACAACCCTACATACCCATCTTTCTTGTTCATATCTAAGTTTACAATATCAACAGAATCAGCCTTTAATATTTGAAACAAATCATAACAAGGAACAATGCAACCAAAGCAAATAAAAATATCACTCTCAACAAACATTCCTTTCAACTGCCATAGTATGAATTCATGTTAAATAATCTAAGGCAGATGTTCTTGAAAGGTATTTAGAAGATGGATGAAGTCATGTATTCATTCTAAGGAAGGAGCAAAAATTAGCAGTTGAAATAAAAAAGTTGTTATCCATAAAAATGTCTATATTGTCAAGGAAAAAGAGTGAGGCCAGAGTGACACAGGTAATCCTATCACTGTGATACTGGATACTAATTGACTTCCCACTTCCCAGCTATTCTCTGTAATCTGCGCCTGGTGACTGATGACTTATGATGCCCTACAGGGAACAGGCAACACTCAGCTGTTGCAGTTAAATAGTTTTAATTCAGGGCGAAACCCCCAAAAGAAGCAAGTTCTTAAGGTTAATCCCCTTGTGCAAACTCACAGCAAGGAAACTGTTACAAGAAACCAAGAATAACAATTAGTATGAATCTTGGACTCAGACAACGGTTGCAGGATCCTGGTACTCCTAAGGGAGGCAACACTGCAGTGTAAATGAAGGTGTCTTTGACGAACTCTCTCATTTCCCATGGTACATAGGGGAAAAGTAGGTTACAAATGCCTCATGACTTACACATTTTCAGTACCAGAAATATCATTACTTCAACACTGGCATGCAACAGTTATAGTGCTAAGATCACTTTGTGTAAGAGGGACCTAGCTTGTGCCATTGTTTTTTATTTTGTTACCAAATGACATTTTTTTGTTACAAATGAGCTTTGGTTGGTCTTTATAAATGTAACTATAAATTTGTGTATTCAGCATTTGGTATGCCTTTGTTTGGGTCAGTTTTTATTTTTGATGCAATCAATTAATTCTACTTGTCTTATTTCACCAAGCAGGATGTGAAGGACGCGTATAAATGACCTGTGTCAGAGAAGGCTTGGTGATTAGCAGAAGGAGCATTTGAATTAAGAAATACAGTTCGCTCTACCACCATGTATAGTGTAATAAAGCACACTTTTGCCCAGAACTATTATAACGTTAAAGCACTCGGATGCAAGCGTCCTCGTACTTTAACTATAATAGTTCAGGGCGAAAGTGTGCTTTATTACACTATACATGGTGGTAGAGCGAACTGTATTTCTTTTCTAAGATGCCAAATGTAATACTTTCTAAGGATAATTACGATTAATTTAAGGCAGAAAACAAACAACGGTGTCGGTGACCTAAATTAAGAATGCTCGCACAGGGCTAACTGGCGCGCTGTTCTATTGATGTCTCTGCCCCCCTACGTTAAGACGAACGATAATGAAATGATAACAGTTTGATGACGGTTTACGTTCGGATTAAATATCTTCTCTGAGTTATTTTAATTACATCTGTCATTAACGTAAACCATATGGGGCAATATGAACGTCGCATTTCTACTACCAACGTAAGTTTAGATCAGTACATCCAGATGAAGCTGCATGAGTAGTCAAGCGACATTCCACGATTGCATTGTGGGAATGTAAACACTGCGAAACGTTACTGTGTCACTGAAAACTTGTGAGTCGAATTGACGCATTTTAACCGTCGTAAAACATAAACGTAATCTTTCCACCAGTGTTGTTAGCTGCGTGAAGCAACTGCAAACCATGAAACAGGATGCAACTGAATAGTTTACTGTAGGAGGCCGTACGAGGCGATGACAACTGACATGCATCGTGCACCATAATGTAAAATGGTTTGATTACGAGGGGGCAGACTAGAATGGCGCAGTGACAGGATAACGTCATTCAATTGTTACGTCATCAAAAAACTATACCTTTATTGTCTGATAATGTAAATTTTTTCCGATTGTTCTAACCGCTAGGCATCTTAGAAACCAATATAATTACTTTTTATATCACAAAAACATTGTTCAAGCTTATTATCCTTACAAAAAATAACATTAACATTAGTCAACTCTCATATCGTTGAAATTCCACTGACACATGCCTGTAACACTAGACACAGTATTCAAAGACTTTCATCCATGTTAACTACTGGACACCTTTAGAGTAAAGCATATTGTGTTACAGTCCTGTAATCAGAACCCTTATTTCATACAAGACCACCAGTAGAATAACCTTAGTCTCTGGAAATAGTGATAAAACATACAAACAAATATCTCAATTGAAAACTGAAAAAGCCCTGGTGAGATGAAAGATTCAGATTCCGGAATCTGAGGAAATTCTAGACTTGATTCATTTAGGGTTTTCTCCCTGGAGGTAGGGCTGGCTGGAAGTGAAATTATGTAGTTCCAGAACTGTGTGATAGGCTAGGATTAGGCCATCATGGCTGTGAGCTGAAAACCCATCTCGACCTGATTGAGATCTATCAGGTCAGCATGACCTGTACATTCCTGCAGCATTCAGGGCAAGCCAGATCTACTTGACACAGCTGTAGTCAAGGTCGTTACTACTGTGGTTTATTTCTGTTAGTTCACATGAAACAAGAAGCCTGTGGTACATGGAATAATATCTCGCCAGGACAGAGCTTCTCCTGATAATGTTTCAACCATTTAGTATTTACACTAGGGCTGGCTAAAAACATGGACAATCAAAAATATTGACAACTGGAAGACATATTAACAATTACAGATACGAAAACTTATATCTGACAGGAACTGTTGTGTGAGGAAATAAAGTTTTAGTTTAAACACACAACACACTACCGGTAAATGGTCTTTATTCATGGTCACATCTAAATTATGCTAAGAATGCTGTTTTAATTAGTAATCCACACACACACGTCACCAGTTGCCAGTGACCTTAAAATTGTCTATGGGTTCTTTTTTACTCTTTTTCATTTAAACTCAAAGTTACTTTTCAGGTATTTTTTGATAATTGATTGACACTTGGTTAACGATCATCGAACTCTCTATGATCTACATCCATTGCCAGGCCTTTTCTTTTCTCACGTTATCTTTCACTTTGGGTGTTAACAGTTATATTTGGGTATTCAGTATATTTTTACCATTTTGGGTTTCAGTCTTCTGGGTATTTTAAAGTGTGAACTTTTGACTATAATTCTAATTAAAAAGCTGTTTCTGATTACCGGTGACATCAGCAAGATGTGGCACATTTTTTTATAATTCACTGGTATCCATTGTGTACATAAAACCTTCACTTGTTCAGTAAATAAAGACCAGGGAGGACATACAAGTACACAAGCTGAAAGGATAAACTGGCAGAGATCCCATATATATTTGTACTAAAAACAATTGACAATGATAAGGTAATGATAATTCATGTCACCCAAAAAAATACATTTTACCCTAAAGCAAATGATCCCAAAATAATCTTATCAAAAGTGTTACCTTAGCAACAAACTCTCATTTGCATGTATACTGTCCCCTTCAGCTCAGATCTCTCACTTATATTTTCTTTCATACCAGCACAAAAGAATAAATACATATAGATGATCCAATACTACCATTGTGGGAAACTGTATCATAGTTTACATCTATTCACGACTAAATTCAAGTGGATATGAATGATAAATTTAATAGTGAGTGACACAAACTCCACAGTGCTTGTATATCATATCTCCATGAGTTTCCTGTACATGTAACAGGGCAACTGAAACCACAGGACTATTTATGAACTTCCATATTTTTAACCTTAATCGGGGGTGTAAACGCTAAATTTGTCCAAATCTGCATGTTGAATTAATAAAACATATTAATGTCAATTCTCATTACAAAAAATGTCAATAATAACTTCAGAGACTTATTATTTAATGACTAACAGAAAAATATAAGTTTATTTACTTTAGACAGTAACAGAAATCAGCAACATCGTTAAGCACAATTATACAGTATGTCACAAGCCCTGCCCATTCTCTCATCAGCTAATGAGGAAAGACTGACTGACTGAGTTTGGTTTTACACCGCTTTTAGCAATATTCCAGCAACATCACGGCGGGGGACAACAGAAATGGGCTTCACACATTGTACCCATTTGGGGATTGGAACCCGGGTCTTCGGCGTGACGAGCCAACGCTTTAACCACTAGGCTACCCCATCGCCCAATGAGGAAAGAACAGTCCATAAGCAGTCATGGTCTAATTGTATTTGATTTGTGTTAACACGAACACAAAAGGGCTAATCAAATGCTATCTGCACTCTATTTCTGTGACAATTCCTTAACATCACCATGATCACAGGATGGCCAGTTTGTTACAACCAGCCATTACTACTTAACAAAGTGGTAATATCTAACACCAGTGTGACCAATCATAGATCCACCACGGAAATATTCAAGTAACTAATATTTACATTTTCTGAGCCAGCTGGTGTGTCTGGATGTGTAGACCATCAGTGAATGGATGAATGTTGTTTTAAGCCGTTGTCTGTATTATTTAACCTGTAATGTCTGGACCAGACAATCCAGTGATTGACAGCATGAGAAAGGCAAGCCTCTTGACCACCTGGTCCCCACTTTATGACAACAGCACTAAATCGTAAGAAGCTTACCTGATGAGATACTCCAATCATAGAGACATGACCTTTGGTATAGATCAATGCAGTTCATAATCAGGGATTTACCTTGAGTCCTGTATTTGAGGGTCCCTGGAACTCATACTCTTAATTTTCAGGGGTCCTGGACTACAAAAGGGGGTTCCCAGACACTTAAATATTTTTATTAATACTGTTTTTGTATTGTGTATCATGATCATCACATTAATTGTTACAGTAATTAAATTGCAAATACTACCATAACCCAGCTAGTAGCGAACTCAGTGAAACTTATTGTTACTTGATTGGAATTTGTACAAAGAGTATTTGGACTTTTTCTGCTTCCCTGTGGATGCGCTAATAAATTTTGTTGAGTCCTTTGTCAATCTTATGCGTATAGGACGCAGGAATTCGCATCCTGTAAATCCCTGCATAATCAAAGCTTTAGTTGAATTTTTAAGTAATTAAGCATCTATACGTATCTGTTCATGTTCATATGTAACAGTTGGTTGGTTGGTCGCACTCAGCAATATTCCAGCTATATGGCAGTGGTCTGTAAATAATCGAGTCTGGACCAGACAATCCAGTGAACAACAGCATGAGCATCGATCTACACAATTGGGATACGATGGCATGTGTCAACCAAGTCAGGAAACCTGACCACCTGATCCTGTCAGTCGCCGTTTAAGACAAGCATGAGTTACTAAATAAAAGACCAATTCTAACGCTGATCTTCACGGGTCTAAATCCTGAGAAGATTACCAGACGTGATACTCTACAGGTGTTTGTATAAACATAGAGACATGACCTTTGTCATCTATACAGTTCATAATCATAGTTTTAAAGTAATTCAGCAGCTGTACATATCGGTTCATGTTCATGTTTAACAGATGGTTGGTTTGTTGTTTAACGCAGCGCCCAGCAATATTCCAGGCATATGGCGGCGGTCTGTAATTGATCAAGTCTGGACCAGACAATCCAGTGATTAACGTCATCATGAGCATCGTTTTACGCAATTGGGATATGATGGCCATGTGTCAACCAAGTCAGAGAGTCTGACTACCCGATCCTGTTTGTCGCCTCTTACAACACATGTGTTACTGAAGATCAATTCTAACCCGGATCTTCACAGGTTTCATATGTAACAGAGTGAGGCTGCTAGACATACACATGATATACTCTCAGAGTGAGTGAGTTTAGTTTTACGCTGCTTTTAGCAATCTTCAAACAATATCACGGCAGGGGACACCAAAAATGAGCTTCATACATTGTAGCCATGTGGGGAATCGAACCCAGGTCTTCTGCGTGACAAGCAAACGCTTTAACCACTGGGCTACCCCACCGCCCCGATGTACAGTATGAGGACATTCTGGACATCAAGCAGTTTTTAAAAATGAACGAATCAGAAACCCTGGATTAAAACTTTCAAGATGTACATGGAAATCATAGGTAACCTGAAACATGGAATATATTTGGGGGAATTTACGTACAGTAAACTACATATATAACAAACACTTCTATATAAATGAAGTGATATACATAACAAATAGTTTTGCCGAAAGAACTTGCTGTATGTTTTAGTAAAAAAGAACTTCAGTTTAACGAACTAAACTAGAGGTCTCTTTGAGTTTGTTATAATCTTGATTTCCTGATGGCAGTGACAGGCTGCATATTCACGTACGTGCTGCACCTATAAAGCCTGCCGGCAACAATGACTAATAAAAGAAATGAGAAAACATTAATCACAACTGCATAAAGTATTAACTGCCTTGAAATATATTTCAAATGTCCAATCCCCAATACTAACTTAATGTGTTAACCACTCCCATGGAGATGGTTGGAAATACATGAACAGCGGAGCATAACAAAGTATAGTATGACCAGAAATTATTGAGAATTTTAGGAATATGTTTAATTGGATTTCTAGTATAAACAACCTTGACCAGCTATCAAGTGCTTGGTTTCATTCAAGAGAGACAACTCCGTTCATCCTTTTTCATTAGTTTGTGAAGAGTTACCCCCCTTTGTTTACTTGCTAGCAGACGACATTTTCAGTGATCCTCAATATGGATGATTTAGAGAAGAGGAAGTTGATTTTAGAGTATTATAACAAGGACATCAGATCAGCTAAACTGATTTCAAGTAGAACAGGCATCCCTTTGTCCACTGTGTATTGTGTTTTGAAAAATATTGCAAATGGACGTGGCATTGAGCACCAGGGAGGCGCAGGTAGGCCCAGAAAATTGACTGTCGGTGACAGGAGGCGGCTTGGTATTCTTGTTTCTAAAAACAAGCGAAGGAGTTTAGAAAACTTAAGGCTGGATATGATTGATAGAGGAACTGTGGCTGTCAGTAAGGAGACAATTAGAACTGAGCTGCATGCAATGGGTTGGCAGAAAAGTCGAGGAATTCCATCACCGATCATGAAACCTGAACAAAAGAAGCGAAGGTTGAACTGGTGCTTACAGCATAGAAATGTTAACTGGGACAATGTGATTTTCTCAGATGAAAGTTCTGTGTGACTATTTCCTAATACACTGAAATTTTGGACCAAACAAACTGAAAAACCTTTGTATCAGCGCCCAAAGTACAGTCCGAAATTTAACGTGTGGGGTGGCATATCTGTGTTAGGGGCCCCTCTGTGTATTTAAAGGGAATATGAACAATGAGCGGTACACAGATATTCTCGAGGGACATTTACTTCCATCTGCTCACGTGTTCTATTGAAATGTTTGGATTTTCCAGCAGGACAACGACCAAAAACATCGTTCAAAGCATTCACAGGCCTGCTTTCGGACCCAAAATATGACATTATTAGATTGGCCAAGCTATAGCCCTGACCTAAATCCAATAGAAAATGTTTGGGGACTTATGAAGGAAAGTGTCAATAAGAAAAATCTGACAAATATTGCTGAAATGAAAGAAGAGGTGGTCCGATATTAGGACAGCATGGACCACGACTTTGATCAGTAGTATGCCCTGCCGCATTGAAGCCTGCATTGCTGCCCATGGTGACTTGACAAAATATTAACAGTTCACCTGTCTTTGAATCTGGAGTTATGTTCTGCTAATATTCACATTTAATACGTGAGTAATGAGTGAAATAAATAAAAAATTTACAATCTTTAAATTCTCAATAATATCTGGTTGTACTGTATCTCTGAACCAGGATACAAACTTGAAGACTGTATCAGGTTACTGTATCATCGACTCAGTTGTTTGTCGAACCAAGTCTTCCCAGCTCTATCCCATACAATCAGATAACCAGGAAGTAGACAGACACAAGTCAAGGTAAACTGGCTTCCCCACTGTGCAGTTCACACGACCGCACTACATCTAACCCTAACCCTGAAAGGCCTTCACATGTACCTATTGTACCCCCGGTGTGCTGTGGCAAACATGCTACCCTTCTGGTGGGAAGCTTAAAAAATGACAGGTCCCTTTGGAAGTCTCAAACCTAAGTCTATGCAAAGCTGTGAAAACCTGATCTCCTGGGCCACCCTACAGTGCCCCCCTCCCCAACCTATCCCCAAACTTCTGTACAGATTCTGGCAGATTCGCAAACGGTCAGACAGAAGTGTACAACCTGCCGGCCCCAGTGTCTGACTGCATATTTCACAATGACTTTGACTGAAGTTGTTATATGTGACATGTGACACTTGGTTGCTGTTTATAAATCTTATGTTTGTTAATAATTTCAATGCCAGTTATAAGAAATGTTAGATCTGAAATGTGTGTTTAAATTTATTCCATGGGTCCTGTGAATTTTCAGTGGGTCAGACAGACATCTGAAACTTACAGGACCCAATGTCCTGTTACTTGAAACACCATTCGTGAACACTGCTGATCTATGAGTTTAAGAGCATCAGCCTGAATCAACACTCAGCAGTATCAATAACATAATAAATGACTGTAAATATTTCAGTCTGGACTGAAAACAACAGGGATGGAACAAATGCAATGATCCATGCTATTAATGAATGATAGTAAGTGTGCGAGTTGGATTTATGTCGCTTTTAGCAATATTCCAGTATTATCAAGGCAGGAGACACCAGGAATGGGTTTCACATATAGTACCCATGTGGGGAATCGAATCCAGGCCTTCGGCATGATGAGTGAACACTTTAACCACTAGGCTACCCCATGCCTCAGCGAATGATGACAACCAAATAGCCAAGTCACAGAGCTTTAATGCTGATGCCCTTACAACAAGCAGACCATGGTAGTCTGGATAAAACCAACCAATCCACCCTGTTGTGTGCGATAACAAGCAATTAGCCAAGTCACAGGGCCCTGACACTGATGCTCTGACGTGTGCTATACTCTGATCCTGTACTGACCTTGGATCCTATTGAAGTAATTTGTCAACATGAACAATGTTCAAAGTACTACCATTCTCAATCTCTGTGTTCCACACACATCAACTGAATGAAGCTATAAAACCTGCTTTCATATTTATCCTTTTTTTCCAATCCAGGGTGTAGTTATTGCAGTTACCATGGTTAATGGAAACTATTTCAAAGATAAAAGTCAACAAATGTGACTCTCACAAGTTGCTGTTAAACAATGTCTACTGTTCGTCAGTTCCTTCGACCTGAAGATCCGGGTTAGTATTGATCGTCAGTAACCCATGCTTGTAAGAGGCGACTAACGGGATCGGGTGGTCAGACTAGCTGAAGTGGTTGACAAATGTCATTGTATCAATTGCGTAGATTGATAGTTCATGTTGTTGATCACAAGATTGTCTGGTCCAGACCCAGTTATTTACAGACTGCTGCCATATAGCTGGAATATTGCTGAGTGTTTTGCGTTAAACAAACAAACAAAAAAATAATAATAACATAAGGTCCATGATCAAAGACATGAGCAATGATGAGGATTCATATTAAAATAATTTCGTACTTTGAAGTTTACACAGATTCCCGAACGTTGGTTGGTTGAGAGAGCGGTCATGTGATCTAAATTTCAAGGTTCATTACCGACCGACATACCTGTCCCAAGTCCCAAGTAACTCTCGTGTGAACTCGCTCGTTCACACGAGTTTGAACAACGCTTTGACATCGTTCATTTTTCAGTGCAAACACACAAAGTGACATTCAATTCTTAAACAGATGCATGTTATGACAGTTCTTAGTATATGCATATTCTGAAAAACAACAGTAATCAATACCTTATCAATACTTGATTACTGAACTAACCGGGAAGTAACTCAACAAGTACTACCTCCCTATGCTAAGGGTCAATATATCTTTATCACAAGTGCATTAACAGCTGGATCATGACACAAATTTCACCATAGATATAACCCAAGTATCATCACACCCGTATCATTAGTGAGATAACACTCGTATCATCACAGTCTATTACCATCTATCTCATCACACAAATGTCATAAGCAATGATAAGAGGGACGACAGCATCTGCATCATCATACGAGTATCACAGATGGAATAACACCAAAGCATTATTTAAATAACACCCAAAGTAATCGGATTATTGATCAAGTAGTAATTAATAAGTTGAAATACAACATGTCAAGAATTACCAAGTTTGCCCAAGGGGTATAACTCTGGTTGAGGAAAATCTCAACAGCCATAAGTCAAAATAACTGTCAATGCAAATGACATCCTGATCAATGTAATGGTTTCCAAAGTGTTTCCCTAATGTTTCTAATAACAAATGGACCATAAAAGGATATGAATACACACGTTTTAGTTATGTTGATATAAACCAGGTGACAAGTAAAGACTGATAGGTGACAAATTGCTTGATATTTGCCCCAAAGGAAGAAACTCACCTCTACTACTCAGCCTGACCTATGACTCACAGCTGGTTACTGAAGTCTACAAAACTTAGTCTGTGTCAGGATAGACATATAATCTCATAATTCATCACAAAGTAAACATCCGCCATAACAGGTCCCAATACAGTCCTGTCCCTTTGAGTATTCCACCAAGGACAGTTAATCATTTGTCAGGCTATTAAACATAATTAAATATGGCCAAAGACAGCCTGTATGTAATGGTAATGCTATTATAGAGACTCATTGCCCAAGGCAACATAAAATACATCAGTCATTCTTCAGTTAAGGATATGGAGGACATTTTCATGACTTTCTAACCAAATGACACAAACTGGAGTGAGTGAGTGAGTGAGTGAGATCAGCAATATGCCGCTTTTAGCAATATTCCACCAATATCATGGCAGGGTACACCAGAAATGGGCTTTACACATTTTACCCATGTGGGGAATCGAACCCGGGCCTTCTGCGTGATGAGTGAACACTTTAACCACTAGGCTACCCCACCGGCCCAAAACATACTGGAAGACTGAGTTTGATTCCCAGTGGAATCTACAGTAACACTGTGGAAAAATTGCTGACAGCAGCTCACTGACAAACTAATATTTGAAGTTGTTATGTAGCATCTTCCTATTGGATATGAATATTCATAAATCTTGGCCAAAACGAATCATTTTACCAAAACATCAAGATATGAATGACACATGTGGTGAGGAATATATTCTCAAAATTTGTAGTTTGTATTTGTCAAGCTGACCACCATTAGTAATCTTTAACTAAAGTTCATCTGGAATGACACAATTACCCTGTACTGTTTTCCTGAATCATTTCATTTATAGTTCCAATATTTTAGATTTTATTGCTAGTTTTAAATGGATATCTGTGATACACTAGTAGTTTTACTGTTCTTCGTCAACAGGTTTTTTAATTTCTAACTTTATTCATCTTTAATATAATTATAAAATGTTCTCGTCACTCACTCACGAGAAGCCCATTTCTGGTGTCCCCCGCTGTGATGTTGCTGGAATATTGCTAAAAGTGGCGTAAACCAAACTCAGTCAGTCAAATGGTGATGACTTACTGAGGATGGAGCCGAAGAGGTTCAAAGATTGCTTTACCAGGAGACTCCATATTTCACATTTCCTAACATCATCGTGTTCACAAACATCCTACCTGTAAACATTTGTATATCAATACTTGTCACAGCAATGTCAGAAACTGTTTAATACTAATCAGTTTTCAAGCAGAATTTTTATTAGATCAGGAGTTTTCGGATCCAAATTATCCAGTAGGCAGCAGCTTAATGTGTCACAAGAATGAAGCCCTATATTTCACTGTAAACACCCACTGTGGATCTAAAGAAAGAATATAATATGTATAACACTTGTTACGCAGTCTGACTGACTGGACTGGCAGAATTTCCTCTCAACCACACCCTTGAGATATTTGTCTGCAATAACATACGAAGTCCTGCATTCTTTATAGACCCCTGTCATGACAGGGCAGTGGGACACATACAATATGGCTTTCATTAACAGCTGAATGTTGACTATGGACAAACAGAAAACAATTGATTCAATATGTAATCACGAAATATACTAGCTTCATTTACTGATAGGGGGTAGCTAATTACATCTTCTAAATATCACAACTCACCAATGCATCTAATTATCAAGATTATGCTGATAACCATGGTAACGTAATGCTTAACTAGACCTATGTCTTGAATCAACATACTTAAGACACTGACGTATTATCTTAAAGAATAGAGCTGTCAAAACACAGGTTCATTATTCAGGATTCCTTAAAGTGAGAGCCACCTGACTGTACAGGTTTTTACAGCAGGGAGCGATTTCGTTTTCATTCAGTACCTGCACCAAGTGCAACCTGGCTTATAGGTTTGGCTGCACCATAAAAACTTTGGTTGCACCATAAGTTAATGTGACTGGTTCTAATAAGTAGCTTCATTACATGTTTATCAATTTTCATAACAAGTACTCAGTATCAGACACATTCAACAGAACCTGACCCCATGATCATCAATAACGAAAGGTTCTGTTTCAATTGTGCGTGACCTTTATTTATAAATCTCAATTATATGATTACTGCTATGTTACTGATTATGGGCGCACGAATGTTTCTGCTTGTAACAAGTCACGTTGACAGAAACGTACTACTTCCAGCCACTTACTTCCTAACTAAAACACATGATGACAGCTGTAAGATGTTGGAGGATTTATTGTTACCTGCCCCAGGTGCAACCTGTTACTGAAGGTAGCCTTCACCAGCCATTGTTAACATGCACCAGTGCCAGTTGTAAATAGCAAAATCGCAACCTGCAGGGTCATATGAAAAGTTGTATATTTGTCATCCATGACCGATCATGATATCCACCTAACAATGTGTTTATTTACATATGTTTTACCGTCTTAATAAGTATTGTGACAGCTAGTTTCATAAAAATGTCACAAGGAAAATAAGGACCAGTTTGACAACATTTGTTTCTTCAGCCTGGTAGGCCCTGATGACGTATGACAACCTGCACTACTGGTCATGTTTAGATATGGATATATGATGACGGGAAGGATTCCCGTAGCCTGCCCTTTCGTCGAACTCTTATTTATGCAAAGAATTTAGGATGAAAGAATGGGCATACATTTAACGGTCCGTCTGTTAGAAACTGTGACATAATGTTTAATAAGTCCTCTGCGGGATAGTACACAGACCCAAGATTAGCTGTAACTTTAGTGTAAGTTCTAATACTTTTCATCAAGTCTATTACCGTGGAATCTGTCAAATCCGGACTCTGTGTCATCCGGTTTTCTCCATAATCTGGACTACCCTCCAGCAAAATTGTTCTTAATTTATCATCAAAGCATTATAATCCGGACTCTCTCAATTACGAATTTACTAAAATAACAGTCCCGACAACCAACTTGCTATGAGAACAGTGCTTCGTAATCCGGACGTAGCTGACTAAAATAACAGTCCGTTGAATAAACATCTCTGTTACTTCTGTTCACAATGGTTAATGACTGAAAACATTGTATTACGTGGAAATTTACAGAGGCAGAAGCAATTCATGTTAACAGACTTTATCCAATGAAAGCATAAATAATATATTGAGCATAAACAAAAAAGAACGATTCAAGTTGTTGGTTGTCCTTAACAACGGTAGGTAACTCATCTTGACAGTGAACACGGTAACGGACAAAAGTTGTCTAATCCGGACTGCTTTACAATCCGGACAAATGAGTCGGTCCGAAGCCAGACTGTAATAACCAGATTCCATAATCGCCTTTTCATGTTGAGAAATGCTTCCAATTGTTAATTGTCTTTGAAATAAGCAAGTCTTTGTTCAATACACGACCATGAATATACAATGTAATCATTAAATGCTTTCACCATGCATACAGGCATAAATCACTGCTTCACATTATCAAGCTAATGCAGATCATGGAAGCTGGTCCACCTTTGCATGCTTGCCTGAAGATAGTGTTTTCAAAATCTTTGATCAGGGGTTGAAAGGAAACTTTCAAAAAGACTTTTCCTATTAATACTTAATGGGACAGTAGAAGTGGAAATTACTAAATTTTGAATTTCTCTCTTTTATGTAGCATGTGACATGATTGTTAGAGACTGAACACACCTTGAAATACATCAAATACAATGACATCATGCTGCGCAATGGTCACTGAAGGGGGGCCAGGTGTGATGGAGCATTGGTTGAATAATTATGGGCTGCACAGGAGAGTGATTTCTATTGAACAGGAATTAATAGATTGTATCATCGCACTTCTCGTCTTCAAAATGAAGATTTTTATCAACAGAAGTCTTGTTTGCTAACGTTTTTGTCATTTTACTTGGGGTTTCATATGGTACAATAGAAGCATTATGATATAAAATCAAAATCTATAAACACTTCAATAGCTGCTTATTTAGTTAAGAGCTATGATTATGTTTCTGTGGTGTTGGAATAAGAAAGAATACATATTGTTCTACATCTGACATCCTCTTAGAAATATATTCATGTCACTCAGAAAAATTTGTGCAGAGTATGTAACACATCAACTGAAGAGGAGCAGGCATAAAGATTTTAACTTATTCATTCTTTTAATTCAACTCTGGTCTAGTTGATACTACAGCTTCAAAAATGCCACAAAATTATGACACATTTTTGAAAAATATAGTTATATAATTATATATTGGATTGTAATAGTGGTTTTCACAAAGAGAACTACATCCTCAGCCAGAAGACCCATTGCTGTGAAAGACTTCAATTGTACAGTAGGTCTGCAGTGTTGTTTGAGCGAACTCTTGTCGAGTTGTCACTAATGTTAAACAGGATTTTAGTGCTGTTGAGGCTAAGAGGGGTCGTTCCGTAAAGTCTTAGGTAACCTCCATGGTGATGAACATGTCACCGAGATTTACCAAGCAAGCAACACTGATACATATCCCTGTATTGTTTGATACAAGCATACCTCACATACATGTTAGAGATTACTGAACATCACAGCATATAGGGTTGCACACTTCAGAAATCAGATTACTCAAACCATCTCAAACCTAAACAATAACCATCTATTTCTAGGCAAGAGATGATTCAAAGGCCGGTTACCATTATTGGCAACATCTGGGCACATATACCACTGTCAAATACAGGTAACAAATCAACTATGTCCACATTGTAATTCCAAACCAAACAAGCTTCCCTCACACAGAACAAGGGCAAATGTGGCGAGCAATCACAAGTGATCGACTGTTAGGCTCGTCTCATTCTTCGTGTCACACCCCAACCCAGTCGATGTAAACAGGGACACCTAGAGTTTAAATACTGTAAATACATGTGAGTTCAACACAGACTGTGGCCTTCTCTGCGGCCGATATGCCCGCCAGACCTCTAACTAGGAAGTGAGATGCATGTGACAGATTGGCTAATGCCCAAAAAATTATATGTCACTTACCAGGATTCTATTTTCGAGCTTTTCAGGGCGCACTTCCTGCCTGACCATACGCTTAATGCTGAATTTCATACGTCTGTCAACCACATCGCGAATACTGTCTGGAATACATGAAAATTGTGAGGGTATTTAATTTATTTTTAGGTGAAATACTGTCTTGCAAATCAGCAGGTGTCTGCTCAAATACACAGGAAGTGGTTGAAAGCGTTAAACGACACGATTTTCTGGAGAATCTTGATGGGAAACCCTCCGTCACTTACCTTGTATGTCACGAGGAATATTGTTTACAGCTGCCATTTTGGTTAGAGGAAAAGTTCATTAGTATCCTAGGGTTATTGTTGGGTTAATCCACTGACACGTCTCGCGGTGAGCCCAGACTAAACCTCCCCTACTTGCAGAGGGAGTGTCCCTCTCTCGCTATACGCCATTACTCTGAGGGAAGTGTTGTTGTGACGTCACGTGGGTAGGAGAGAATCCGTGACGTCACGCACTTCCGCATTTGGGGACAGGCTGAGGCAGGGAATAAAAAGCCAAGGCTCGTGTGATGTGTAGTTTATACAAATCATTTTTTTAAAGTAGGCGCTCTCGAGTATATATCTTGGTTAATGTAACTATGACATTTTATTTTGATCAGATGGATATATTTCGGAAAGACAAGCATATATGTTCCTTCCATATGTCAAGCAGTAATGTTCAGTACTCAGTAAGAAGTTCCATTGTAACGGCGAGTCTTGAATCTTTAGCATGACTTTACTTGAGCTAGATTTCCCGATGGAGGTTTATGACAATGGTAAATACGACAATATTTGATCACATAAATTACAGAAAGACGCTAGCTGAGGAATCCGTTTGCACATCATAAAACTAGCCTGTGTACGGGTTTAGCCGTGGTACGATGTAGAAACTATCGACTAAAGTAAATATATACGCCATGTCTCACCACGGTTCTAAATATTTATTTTCAGCATTCTCGTACGTGATGTCTGTTAATGGCAATTACCTTCCACTGACTGTTGGGTAGTAATTGCTGCAAGTTGTATAGCTATGTGTCAGCAGATGTAATTAAATTGCAATTACGCGTGAGATCAGTGCTCGTCACATAGTGAAGGTCACGATTAACACACACACACACACACACACACACACACACACACACACACACACACACACACACACACCGACTCCACAAGATCACCGGATTTGTCGCACGCGGGTCACGTGACGGCTTAACTCACGCAACTATTTAAAACCCCTGTAAAATAAACACATGTAATACACTTTGCACTTCATCGGGTTGAGGGTGACATTTAAAGGCATGGTCTCTCTCCAATGTAACGCTCTCGGTAAATAGCTTCTGTATAAAAGAACAGGAAACACCCAATATACAAGCGCAGTCGTGTTGTTTCACATTTGTCTGTTCTTGTAATATAAGACAGTCCGTCAATACCCGTCAATCGATGTAATGTATTACACACAGCGATCGTTATGATTACCGAAACTGTGTGTTAATGCGATTACCCCATAAAAACATATCACAATCATCCGATTATTATTTACCGTAAGCGTCTTACGTAAGATCAGGCCAAAGCAAATAATTGCTGTATCAGAATGTCAGTTGAAATATTTCCAAACTATTGAAAAGTTTCGATGATGCGCTGCAAGATAAAATGTGTCATCGCACATTTCAGCAATAAAGGAATTCTCGGTTGTGTGGTTGTGGACTCACGAAGGAATACAGAGGGAGTAAGAGAGTTGAAGCTGTTTTACAAACATTCCTAGGGGTCAGTATACATGCACGTGTCCTCCCCAGTATACCCACACCTGTCCTCCCCAGTATACACACACCTGTCCTCCCCAGTATACCCACCCACACCTGTCCTCCCCAGTATACCCACACCTGTCCTCCCCAGTATACCCTCACCTGTCCTCCCCAGTATATCCACACCTGTCTTCCCCATTATATCCACACCTGTCCTCCCCTGTATATCCACACCTGTCCTCCCCAGTATATCCACACCCGTCCTCCCCAATATATCCACACCTGTCCTCCCCAGTATATCCACACCTGTCCTCCCCAGTATACCCACACCTGTCCTCCCCAGTATATCCACACCTGTCCTCCCCAGTATACCCACACCTGTCCTCCCCAGTCCTCCCCAGTATACCCACACCTGTCCTCCCCAGTATACCCACACCTGTCCTCCCCAGTATACCCACACCTGTCCTCCCCAGTATACCCACACCTGTCCTCCCCTGTATATCCACACCTGTCCTCCCCAGTATATCCACACCTGTCCTCCCCATTATACACACACCTGTCCTCCCCTGTATATCCACACCTGTCTTCCCCATTATATCCACACCTGTCCTCCCCAGTATATCCACACCTGTCCTCCCCAGTATACACACACCTGTCCTCCCCTGTATATCCACACCTGCCTTCCCCATTATATCCACACCTGTCCTCCCCTGTATATCCACACCTGTCCTTCCCATTATACCCACACCTATCCTCCCCAGTATACCCACACCTTTCATTCCTTGTCGTCCCCAGTTTACCCACACATGACCTGTAGTGGTTTAGCGTTCGAACTCCTGTTCGATTCCCCACATGGGTACAATGTGTAAAGCCTATTACTGGTGTTCCCCGACGTGACATTGCTGGGGTATTGCTAAAGCCGGCATGAACCATTCTCCCCCCACCAGTGTGCGACCAGTGCGACACTGCGGGTCAACGTATACCGAGACTGAAAAACCTGTTTGCGGGTCCAGACTTGATTATAACTTGACCTGTTACCTTGACCTGTTGTGTTAGCTTGATACATCTAAGACGTTTTGCTCTTTGGTGAAGCCTTGGATTAGGCATGTGTGATTCGAATGTGCGATAACAGAATTCTGGCATGAGCAAGGGGCGGTGTAATGGTGAGAGCATAATTCTTACATAACGCTGTCTCCTGTGGAGTATTCCCAAACACGCCAGTAGTGATGTTCAATGTGCTGACATGAGTACATATGTAAATTACATGCTTATGTAAAGCACCCTTTGCCTTACAGCATCAGTGAGGGAGTGAGTATAGTTTTACGCCGCTTTTAGCAATATTTCAGCAAAATCACGGAGGGAACACCAGAAATGGACTTCACACACATTGTACCAATGTGGGGAATCGAACCCAGGTCTTCGGTGTGACGAGAGAACGTGTTATCACTTGGCTACCCTTCCGGCCCTATAACACGAGACAGTGACAAGTGGGTGGCTTGAGGAAGCAGGGATACCGACTTGTGTGTATAATATACACTCACACAAGCCCTCACCCAGTGTACCCGTGAAGGCCCGGGTTAGAATGAACCTTCAGTGACCCATGCTTGTCGTAAGAGGCGACTAACGGCAACGGGTGGTCAGGCTCGCTGGCTTGGTTGACACGTCATCGGTTCCCAGTTGCGCAGATCGATGCTCATGCTGTTGATCACTGAACTGTCTGGTCCAGTCTCGATTATTTACAGACCGCCGCCATACAGCTGGAATATTGCTGAGTGCGGCGTAAAACTAAACTCACTCCACTCCCTCACCTAGTGTATACCCGTGAAGATCCGGGTTAGAATTGATCTTCACTTCAGTAACTCAAGATTGTCGTAAGAGGCGACTAAAGGGACCGGGTGGTCAGGCTTGCTGAAATGGTTGACACATGTGATCGTATCCCAATTGTGTAGATTGATGCTCATGCTGTTGATCACTGGATTCTCTGAAGCACATTCGATTATTTAAACATCGCCGCCATAGATCTGACATATTGCTGAGTGCGGTGTTTAAACGACCTCACCTCGTAACAGGACACTTGTTAGACCGGAATGGTTAAACTACATCTGTCCTCATTCCTTCCGACATTTCTCTATATAGGTGGCTACCTATAGCCGATAAAAAAATGCCCCGCTACCCGCTGAATACCTAGTCTTTGGTTATCTGTGCCGCCATTGGTACCTGTCGGTATCAGTAAGTCTGTCTCACAGTCCCTGAACCGCCTTATCCGTTCCACCTAAAACTTTCTGCAACGCTAAAGTCCTAAATGAAGCAAGTCTAGATTTCCCCGGGGTTCGGAATTTCCCTTCTTCAAGGGGCTCCTTTTCAATTTGGAAGGATTTGTTTGTTTTAGTATCAATATTAGATATATTCAGAGACTAAGCGTTAGTCAAAGTATATATGTCAAAGTATATGTACCCGTAACTCAGAATATTTCTGTGTTATTGTGTAGAGCATATAAGATATGACATAATTTGCCTTGGAAGAACACCTTTTATCACATATGGCTACCAGTGGCTACTGTGGTTGCCGAGGCTTCATAGCTCATATGAACGCAATAATCACCACCATAGTGTACACCATCATCACTATAGTGTATATCATCATCATTATAGTGTATAACATCATCACTATAGTGTACAACATCATCACTATAGTGTACAACATCACCACCATAGTGTATAACATCATCACCATAGTGTACAACATCATCACTATAGTGTATAACATCATCAATATAGTGTATAACATCATCACTATAGTGTATAACATCACCACCACGGTGTATAACATCATCAATATAGTGTATAACTTCATCACTATAGTGTATAACATAACCACCACGGTGTATAACATCATCAATATAGTGTATAACTTCATCACTATAGTGTATAACATCATCACTATAGGGAACAACATCACCACCATAGTGTACAACATCATCACCATAGTGTATAACATCATCACTATAGTGTATAACATCATCACTATAGTGTATAACATCATCACCATAGTGTATAACAGCATCACTATAGTGTATAACATCATCACTATAGTGTATAACATCACCACCACGGTGTATAGCATCATCAATATAGTGTATAACTTCATCACTATAGTGTATAACATCATAACTATAGTGTATAACATTATCACTATTATGTCTAACATCATCACTATATGTCCAAGATAGTTTTATGGATTAAACTTCTTTTTTAATTTCTCTCAAGACGTTTCGAGACCATTCCAGATCCCTTCATTAGGTGAGTTCAATGTTCAACTTCTAAATGCCACTGAAAGACATCATCATCACTATAGTGTATAACATCATAACTATAGTGTATAACATCATCACTATAGTGTACAACATCATCACTATAGTGTACAACATTATCACTATCATGTATAACATCATCACTATAGTGTATAACATCATAACTATAGTGTATAACATCATCACTATAGTGTATAACATCATAACTATAGTGTATAACATCATAACTATAGTGTACAACATCATCACTATATGTCCAAGATAGTTTTATGGATTAAACTTCTTTTTTAATTTCTCTCAAGACGTTTCGAGACCATTCCAGGTCCCTTCATCAGGTGAGTTCAATGTTCAACTTCTAAATGCCACTGAAAGACATCATCATCACTATAGTGTATAACATCATAACTATAGTGTATAACATCATCACTATAGTGTACAACATCATCACTATAGTGTACAACATCACCACCATAGTGTATAACATCATCACCATAGTGTATAACATCATCACTATAGTGTATAACATCATCACTATAGTGTATAACATCATCACCATAGTGTATAACATCATCACCATAGAGTATAACATCATCACTATAGTGTATAACATCATCACTATATGTGTATAACATCATCAATATAGTGTATAACATCATCAATATAGTGTACAACATCACCACCATAGTGTACAACATAATCACCATAGTGTATAACATCACCACCATAGTGTATAACATCATCACCATAGTGTACAACATCATCACTATAGTGTATAACATCATCAATATAGTGTATAACTTCATCACTATAGTGTATAACATCACCACCACGGTGTATAACATCATCAATATAGTGTATAACATCATCACTATAGTGTACAACATCATCACTATAGTGTATAACATCATCACTATAGTGTATAACATCATCACTATAGTGTATAACATCATCACTATAGTGTATAACAGCATCAATATAGTGTATAACATCATCACTATAGTCCATAACATCACCACCACGGTGTATAACATCATCAATATAGTGTATAACTTCATCACTATAGTGTATAACATTATCACTATCATGTATAACATCATCACTATATGTCCAAGATAGTTTTATGGATTAAACTTCTTTTTTAATTTCTCTCAAGACGTTTCGAGACCATTCCAGGTCCCTTCATCAGGTGAGTTCAATGTTCAACTTCTAAATGCCACTGAAAGACATCATCATCACTATAGTGTATAACATCATAACTATAGTGTATAACATCATCACTATAGTGTACAACATCATCACTATAGTGTACAACATCACCACCATAGTGTATAACATCATCACCATAGTGTATAACATCATCACTATAGTGTATAACATCATCACTATAGTGTATAACATCATCACCATAGTGTATAACATCATCAATATAGTGTATAACATCATCACCATAGTGTACAACATCATCACCATAGTGTACAACATCATCACCATAGAGTATAACATCATCACTATAGGGTACAACATCATCACTATAGTGTATAACATCATCACCATAGTGTACAACATCATCACCATAGAGTATAACATCATCACTATGGGGTATAACATCATCACTATAGTGTACAACATCATCACCATAGTGTATAACATCATCAATATAGTGTATAACATCATCACCATAGTGTACAACATCATCACTATAGTGTATAACGTCATCACCATAGTGTATAACTTGGCGGTGGGGTAGTCTAGTGGTTAAAGCGTTGGCTCGTCGCGCCGAAGACCCTGGTTCGAATCCCCACATGGGTACAATGAGTGAAGCCCATTTCTGGTGTCCCCCGCCGTGATATTGCTGGAATATTGCTAAAAGCGGCGTAAAACCAACCACAGTCAGTCATAGTGTATAACATCATCAATATAGTGTATAACTTAAGCTTAATGTCCGTTTAAGATACCTACAGGCGTCTTTGAACGAAATATGTTGCATAAATAACGAGAAACGTTGCTAAACTGCAATGTGAGAAAAAATCTTCGATCACTCGGTCAACACGGAAATACATTTGCACCCATCACACGCCCGCACACACACGCACGCACACGCACGCACGCACGCACGCACGCACGCACGCACGCACGCACGCACGCACGCACGCACGCACGCACGCACACAAACAAACAATCAAACAACCAACCAAACAAAGAAAGTTCTCTATTAATTATTCAATAACCATTCTTCAGTAACCATATAAAGGACATGGCGAGGTAAGGGGACCCGAGAACATCCGGTGTTAGAACTGATCTTCAGTAACCCATGCTAGTCGAGAGACAACTAACGGGATCGGGTGGTCAGGCTCGCTGACTTGGTTGATATCTGTCATCAGATCGATGCTCATGGTGTTTTTCACTGGATTGTCTGGTCCAGACTCGATCATTTACGGACCGCCGCCATATAACACAAACAATAGATAAAGCAAATGACAAGGTAAGAGCTGACAGCTTCTGTCGAATCAGAAAAATATTAAACGCCCAGTGCAGTTGACAAGGGTATATTACGAGCGCTTTATATACTTTTGAAACGTTTGTGGATTCCTTTCTGAAATGCAAGTTAATAAAGGTTCCTCGTAACACAGCACAAGAACTTGCATTTATTATTCATACATTGAAAATTTATGCCCTTATTCACAATCAAACACACTTAAGATATATTAAAGATTGTCGTCTCAATTTGTTAGCTTCCTATTTCATTGAACAAATTAAAACAATCGTTAGCACCAACATTCTTCTGAATTTGACTTTGCCACCGCTATTTTGAACCACCTCCTTTATGTATGCTATTCCACAAAAGAAACGCATATGCGTTTTGTATTTTTAAAAATCTATTAATTACCAATTGTGTTCAAACAATCGTCAAAAATATGTAACAAAAGTTAAAAATCGACGATACCTGAAAATGTTGATTTTGATGAGATTTCTTACAAGAATTTAAAAGGCATCGCCACAACGCCACAGAAATCACATTCCAGTTGAAATTGTACAGCAAAGAGCATGCACTGTCTGGCTATGAAAATCCCGATTATTTCGGAAATCGGCATTCGTTTTGAAGGAGTTTCAAGGTCAAATCACGTAGTGACGCTGCGACACGGAACATCGCCATTGAAAGAATGCACGCTGGAGATTACCAATTTTCTGTTGCCAGGCGTCTGAATGTTAGTCTGAGCACGATATCACGGTTTGCAGCTCGTTACAACCAAACAGGTATAACAAATGACCCTCCCCGTACAGGCAGACCTCAAGTCGCCACTCCAGCCCAAGATCGGTACATCCGGGTACTACATATGCGTGATCGTACTGCCATTGGTGAGAGCACAGCAGCCAGGGTGCCTAGACTTCGGAGGATATCCGGTCAAACGGTACGGAACAGGTTGAGAGAGATTGGACTGAGAACCAGGAGACCCGACGTCGGGACCATGCTACGTCGTCACCATCGCTCTCAACGTCTCCGTTATCTAGAATTATCCACTTGGTAGTATAGACATTACCTTCTTCTAAACTGATGTAAACATTCATGTACTAAAGTTTATTTGTGGACGAGTTATACATGTTTGAAAATACAACATTTTCACAACAGATTTCTGGGTTATGCGTTTCTTTTTTGGAATAGTATATTTAACGCATTCTGGTCTGGGGGATACATGTACGTGTCTTATACATGAATGCATATGGGAAGTGATAAAGTCACATCACGGTGGCGTATCATATTTATGATTCTTCAAGGATATTACCAACTCAATAAATATATTTATCACAAATTAGATTTGTAGATATCAAAGAAATTTATGAATTTTGGGAGACCAATGAATAGAATTGGCGATATTAAACATAAATTATTGTTGTCGCTAGATCGATTTTGTTATGTTACAAAATAATTTTTAAATATCCAAAATAAGTAATGTATTAATTGAAATGTAAGGTTAACGTCAAACAGAAACAAGCTAAAACAAAAGAATAAGAACAAGTTATTCAGCGATGATTTGACAGCTTTCCTTTCATGAACGGTGTATCATGTGTTTTGGATCTAAAGTGTTTCAGCGGTTATTTTCTACCCAGTTATTGTTTCACAACGTTTGTATTTTAGTTGTCAAATGCAGTTTTCAAGTGAGTGAGTGGATATGTACTGATAACCCTAACCTTCGCTTACCGACATTCGAATCAATGTACATATGTTTCTGCTTTCCAGTGTTACATGGGACATTCGGAAATTTGCAAGCAGTAACCAGGGTATTCAATATAGTATGACCAGAAATTATTGAGAATTTTAGGAATATGTTTAATTGGATTTCTAGTATAAACAACCTTGACCAGCTATCAAGTGCTTGGTTTCATTCAAGAGAGACAACTCCGTTAATCCTTTTTCATTAGTTTGTGAAGAGTTATCCCCCTTTGTTTACTTGCTAGCAGATGACATTATTAGATTGGCCAAGCTGTAGACCTGACCTAAATCCAATAGAAAATGTTTGGGACTTATGAAGGAAAGTGTCAATAAGAAAAATCTGACAAATATTGAAAAGAGGTGGTCCGATAGTGGGACAGCATGGACAACGACGTTGTAACTTCTTTGATCAGTAGTATGTCCCGCCGCATTGAAGCCTGCATTGCTGCCCATGGTTACTTGACAAAATACTAACTGTTCACCTGTCTTTGAAGCTGGAGTTATGTTCTGCTAATATTCACATTTAATACGTGAGTAATGAGTGAAAAAAAAATTTACAATCTTTAAATTCTCAATAATTTCTGGTTGTACTGTATCTCCCAAAGCACCATATTGATACAGACAGCACGGTAGGTCACATGCCCCAGTCAGGCCACGCTCATATTTGAAACTGTTGCCCAGGACGACTTTGATAGTATTTGATTTCCCATTTAATTAAATTGAAAAGGAGCCACAGTGAGATGCGAGATTCAAGGACCCTATCCACAAAGCGTTCGTAACGTTACGACCTGACGTAAACCTATACTTTATCGTTAGGTTACGAATTTTATTTAATTATTTTTTTTGTTTATATATATTTATATAGCGCCAATATCAAGATCACCTCCTCAAAGGCTCTTTGTTTTTCCCTCGATCATTGGATGTCAGTCTCAAACGGCACAATGTATTATCAATCTCAACTCCCTGGGGATCATACCATACAACTCATGCAGCCACTAGGCGCACCGAGTTAATGTGGCTTTCCCATCCTTGCGAGGTTCTCATTCACAGCTGGGTGGACTGGGACACGTAGTCACAGTATTTTGTCCAAGTTTACTGCACGTTGCTGTACCCGCAACTAGGTGTTTGCACGTATTTATGTGGCCACCATCTGGTCATATACCAACGGATTCGTGGGTTCTTTTAAGTGCACAGGGTTGTGTACTGTACACTAGGGATTGTGACAACACTGAGAGAGTATATATTGATACGAACGTTTTGTGGATAGGGACTCAGGGAATGAGTGAGTGAGTTAAAATTTTACATCGCATCGGCAATATTACAGCCATATAGTGGGACTCGGGGATTTCATTGAGGACATAAACATTCGCAGGAAGGGCGAGGCAGTAGTGAAAACAGTGCGGTTCTGGAACTGTGAGACACACTACGTCATTGTGTGCAACATCAACCTCTACAACAGCAGCAAGTATGGTACTACCATCAATCCGCCATTATTCTTTAGAAGACGTTATAAGACGAAGTCAGAGCGATTTCAAACCAAACCATCTGCACATTTGGAACTTTTAAACTATCATGTATGTCATATCTTGTCGTATATCACATCTGAAAAAGTGGCAGAGAATGGCACTTGTGGCAATCCCAATGGCGGTGTACATTACTCTGTTTCGGAGTGAGGATATAGTGAAGATCAATATCGCCCATGCAGTAAATTGAAAAAGACGTCATATTCCTGACATGCGCAGTGAGTGTGTGAGCAGCTGTACAAATAGTGATTGTGTAACTCTGTCATCTTTGTTAATGATGCAAGTGATATACACCTGTTATAAGGATATCGTATTCCATTAGAAGCACACAAACAGTTCATGCTGAACACATTACAGTCAAACAACAGGATGCAGTCAACTCGCAGAATTGTTAAAATACTCTAACCTTTAGCTTTAGAATTGAAACTATATGCTCTGTAATTTCTAAGTTTACTGATACTCTTGATATTTTGACATTATATTTTGAGAGTATGGTTATGTTTAGTGAGTGAGTTGGTTTCACGCCTCTTGTAAGCAATATTCCAGCAATAAGGGAGAAGAGCATAAAAAATGGTTGGTTGGTTTGTTGTTTAACGCCGTACTCAGCAATATTTCAGCTATATGGCGGCGGTCTGTAAATAATCGAGTCTGGACCAGACAATCTAGTGATCAACATCACGAGCATCGATCAATGCATTTGGGAACCGATGACGTGTGTCAACCAAGTCAGAGAGCCTGACCACCCGATCCCGTTAGTTACCTCTTACGACAAGTATGGGTTGCTGAAGATCAATTCTATCCCGGACCTTCACGGGTGGCATCAGAAATGGGCTTCACACATTGTACCAACTTCAATTGGGAATGGAACCCTGGCATGACGAGCGAACGCTTTCACGTCGGGCTGCCCCACTAATCCCGTTGTCTAGTGCACTGTAAAACTTTACCGTTAAATTTTACGGTAAAGTTTGGCACAAAATCACCATGCATTACTTTAATAATGGTGTAATAAAAGACCGGTAAAAACTCTCAGTAGCTTTACGGGATACCGTAATAAATTCATACCGTAAAAACTATACGGTAAAACTCATGGCATATCCAACATTGCCATGATGTACTGCATCATTGATATTTTGACATTATATTTTGAGAGTATGGTTATGTTTAGTGAGTGAGTTGGTTTCACGCCTCTTGTAAGCAATATTCCAGCAATAAGGGAGAAGAGCATAAAAAATGGTTGGTTGGTTTGTTGTTTAACGCCGTACTCAGCAATATTTCAGCTATATGGCGGCGGTCTGTAAATAATCGAGTCTGGACCAGACAATCTAGTGATCAACATCATGAGCATCGATCAATGCATTTGGGAACCGATGACGTGTGTCAACCAAGTCAGAGAGCCTGACCACCCGATCCCGTTAGTTACCTCTTACGACAAGCATGGGTTGCTGAAGATCAATTCTATCCCGGACCTTCACGGGTAGCATCAGAAATGGGCTTCACACATTGTACCAACTTCAATTGGGAATGGAACCCTGGCATGACGAGCGAACGCTTTCACGTCGGGCTGCCCCACTAATCCCGTTGTGTAGTGGACAGTAGAGTGCACACTGTGCAACCGGTAAAGGTTGTGGTCTCCTGTTCGTTATGAAGGTCATTGGTTAAACAATGGGAAGAGGGGATTAAAGGCGGATTATTTGAAGTACCAGCTTAATTAACTACCCAGCGGAACAGTCCAGACTTTAATGCGGAGCTGCAACGTGACAGTCAAGTTTTCATGTTGGATTACTTTCAAATATTCAAACTATCCAGCAAAATGTAATACATAGTTGCAATAACATGTCCAATCTGTACCCAAGACAAATGAAAGACTGGGGAAAAAGGAAAGAAAATTTGCATGTTTGGATTGGTTTGCAACATAATTGTCCAGACTAATCACATAAATGTACGTATATTTAGAACATGTTCCCAAACATTTTATCCTTGTCGTAAGACACGAGTGAAATGTGTAAATGAGTTTAGTTTTACGCCGTTTATAGCAATATTCCAGCAATGTCACAGCGGGGGGCACCAGAAATGGGCTTCACACATTGTACCCATGTGGGGAATCGAACCCGGGTCTTCGGCGTAACCACTAGGCCATCCCCACCGCACCAAGAGACTAGGGGTGGGACGGGTAACCCGGGTACCCGGGACGGGTGGGTAATGAGTTGGACCCGGGTACCTGTCACGTTACCCGGACCCGCCTTGACCACGTGACTAATAAATGAAGACTTATTGAATGTTTATAATTATTTGTTGTGGGTGTGTGTGTGAGGTGTGAGGCTCATATTCGCCATTTTCTTTTTATGACGTAACATAGGTGTGACCTTTGTGTGACCTAATCGATTGTTAAACCCCACCCTCCCCTTTCCGGTCCAGGCCCCGATTTCTCGAAACAAACTTAAGTCTGAGTTTTGACTTAAGTTAGAGTTTTTACTCAAATTTGAGAAAATGCATTTCCCAGAATGAACTTAAATCGATATTAAACTCAAACATAGCAGACAATTTGAGTTTGAAGGGATAGATTACTTAAGATGTTTGGGCTCTTTTATTTAAAAATGCAGTTGAGTTTAAAATTCAGCTGTTTCAAAATGTTTTTGAAATTAAATCGGGTCCAGGTGTGTGTGTGTGTGTGTGTGTGTGTGTGTGTGTCTCAGTGTATATATATGTAAAATGTGTGTTAGTGTGTGTGTGTGTGTGTGTGTGTGTGTGTGTGTGTGTGTGTGTGTGTGTGTGTGTGTGTGTGTGTGTGTGTGTGTGTGTGTGTGTGACACCTTCAGGTTCACCTTAGTGGTCTGTGATTATTATTTTATGAGTTTGCTGACTCGAGTACTACTGTACTACTGTCAGTACTACTACGACCTTTAAATTACAATAAAACAATTTCTGGTCAACTTGAACCTTGCGAGCACAGGAAGCCACACACAGGAAGCTGAACACGTCAAACCTCCCAGGTCCGCACCAACTGTCATCTACGTGAACATATCTGTACTCGCATAAGCATAAGTGATACAAATGACAGCATTAAATACTTAAAATGGTGGTCAGTTTTAATGACTGGATGCTGGTGCTTTTAACAAACATAACACCTTACACTATTTCATCCAATCACAGCTGTCACATGTCTCTTCAGTTACGGCTCAGCGAGCAAGCGATTCTGCTGTTAGTAGTAGTACTGACAGGAGTGCATAGACTGCGCTCCTATTCACACAATAATCATATACGGGCCCACATGAATTTTAACAGCTACAACCGTTTATTGTTGATAGATATCGAAGCATGAAGACTTGTTCCTTGTGTGACAGCGTATTTTAAACTGGTTAGAGATTTAACAAACTGCGCTCTGATATTTTGACCTTATAAATAGCAGCTAAATTCCCCCTCATTGTGTGATATTAATTCTACGTTGAACACGTTTGCTTAGTCTGTCTCACTGTCCCTAAACCACATTATTTTCCCTACTGCCATGCCCTCTCTGCAGTGCTAAAGCCCTAAATAAAGCAAGTCTAGATTTCCTTAGGTTCTGAATCTCTGGTGTCCCTAGGGCTCCTTTTCAATTAAAATGGGCTTGTTTGTTACTACCAAAATTATATATATATTCAGAGACTAAGCATTAGTCTAAGGTTTGCTGTGTGAACTCTCGAGTCGGCAAACTCATAAAATAATAATCACAGACCACTAAGGTGAACCTGAAGGTCACACACACACACACACACACACACACACACACACACACACACACACACACACACACACACACACACACACACACACACACACACACACACCTGGACCGGAAAGGGGAGGGTGGGGTTCAACAATCGATTAGGTCACACAAAGGTCACACCTATGTTACGTCATAAAAAGAAAATGGCGGATATTAGCCTACCCCCCCCCCCCCACTCCCCTTACAACAATTATTATATATATTTACAACGAGATTGTTGTCTTTTGTTTGTAATTGTGGACTTAACTAGCACAAGGTATCAACTGTAAACAACTAAGCATGTCACGTGTAACATAGGTTGCAAGTACGCCAAATAGCTAATTGTTTACATGTAATAGACTCAAGAACGCATACATCGCCTCAAATAGAGTCTGAACAAACCGCGAAGGTAGGCCTATTGTTACCGATTAGGTAACTCGGTTTCAAAACATTTACCAAACTGTAAGATGCATTACTTTGGCCAGTTATAACTTAAGGCATTTCAATCTATGGAACAGAGGACTATTCATTAATCAACGCAATGCAAAACCGTGCTAGGAGATTTTACCTAGGTCTAGGCTATTGAAGTCGAGGCTAATGAAGAAGTTATTGGTGGATGGAACCCTGCAACTAAGTGTACGACAAGATATATGCTTGATTCGTTACTGGAGGAGAATGATGAATATGGACCAAGAACGTATAGAACCCTATGTTTTTAATTGGGAAAATAATCAAGCACGGAACAGACACAAGCCTTGGCACTTAGCTTTTTACCGGCGAATGAACACATTGGGAATCACCAAAGAAGCTCTTTTAAACAACATCATCACTGTAAGAGACTGTGAAGAACTATCGTTACAAGCTTTTATAAAAACAAGGGAAAATTCATCACACCTGGAGAACGCAAAACGGGGATTGGGGGAAAAAAAATCTTTAAAATCTGTAAAAATCTGTAATCCTCGCATAGACTCGAGGGCCTGTGCTACAGAATCCATAAATCAACATTCGATATAACAGAGGCCTATGTTTTAACACCTCAAAGTCTCACAGACTTGCCCAGGACGGGTACAGCGCCTCCGCGTATATATAGAAACCGGCCGTTATATGAAGGAATCGAACTTACAGATAGAAGATGTTTTCACTGCCCAAATCGAGTTGAATCGGAACAGCATTTTATTGAAATGTCCACTTTACGCCTATTTAAGAGAAGACCTTCTAACATCAGCAAAGTTTTTCATGCCACGTTTTACCCTCTTATCGGAACCTGAAAAGTCATCACTCCTTTTAAGCTCTGAAGATCTTATAAACGTACGTGCCAAAAACTGCTTTAAAACCATTTTAAGACGCCGCCAAATTTTATATAAATATTTTTGCATATGTCTTTTTCAGTTCAATTGTCATTTTATCTACTCATATATGCTTCCAATATATTGCTCTGTGATATTTAATTATCAACCGTCTCTCAAAACTCCATTTATAATATTTACTGTATATTTTTATATGCATTATTATTTATTTTAATGTACATATGGCGAGACGTAAATAAGCAATCTTTCTGTCTGACTATTGTGATTGGATTATGAGTCCACGGGTGAGGGAGAGAGGTATTTACCTTGAAAACTTTATGTTTACATTACATTGTGTACTGTTAGTTTAATTGTATACACGTTTTATTTATACCTTCAATTGTATTTTGCCTGTAGATTGGAACCGCCTCCGTGGTGTAGTGGTTAGAGCGTCCGCCCGATCCCCGACCGCGTCATACCAAAAGACGTTAAAATATGGTACTTGTTGGTCCCTGCCTGGCGCTCGGCATTAATGGGTACAACAAGGACTGGTCGGCTCGGAGTCAGTATAATGTGTCTGAGTGGGGTATTCATGCTTCACTGTGGCATGGTATCTCAGTGGGCTAGCACTTTAAAACCAACTTAAGTCTGGGCTAGTACAAGCAGCCGCACATACAAATACACACGCATGCACGTCGTCATATGAGCGAAATATTCTCAAGTACGACGTAAAACCCAATTTCACCTCACCTCACGCCTGTAGATTGGAACGGCATTTGTTTGTAGCTCCTGGTTTGTTACGGAGGGATGTTTGTTGTTCAGATGTTTCCACATCGATTACGTACTCCCTTCTTTAGGTGCACTGTGCACAGACAGGTGTGCGAGAAAGGATGGAGAAGGCACAGCACAGGTTAATGAATCAATAACTTTGTCGGCACTTGTGCACGTGCTTCACGTACACCTGGCTGTCCCTTTCTCTGCACTCCTCCCTCGTAACAAATAGTGAACTGTGTCAAAATTTTAATGATAGTTTGTTAAACAACTTTTTAAATTTTAGGACATAAATTCTGCAAACAAATCACAGAGTTGGTCTGATGTTTTGATTATGATCAGCGTTTCATTGAGTATTATATGTTTATTACTTTTCGAGTTAGATTGCAATTCATGGGTCCGCTTTTGAGCCAAACGGACTATAATAAACTCTCAAATTAAAACTGAAGTTTTTGACCTGTTTGTGTGTAATGAGGTTCGTATGATGTTGTAACTTGAAATGAACCTGACAGCGTTGTCGAGCTCTTCTGCTGATTTAGTACACAGCTTGACACTTCGCGGTAGGTCTCGACATTAGCTATTCTTTAAGGCATGGGTGTTTAGTTTATATCATAATTTCTAATTTATATGAACGAAGAACGTGTTGTACATATAGGCATGCTTATCTAGACCTGCCTATTATAAGGATTAAATTACTATATAGCCAAGGGGTTACTCAGTTGAGATATGATGCCAAGCGAGGGTCGGACCGGAAGTGGTGTTTCTTCCCAGAAACAGTGTCCAGATAATCTATAAATATCCCATATGGTGACACCCTGGCTGGGTTTAATTTTATTATGCCCTTGTGAGAGGAATTATTTTAACCCTCTTAACACAAGATCATTATCAACAGGTGGAGGGTGACACAGGCGAACAAACCACTTCTGTTGTCAGGAATGTGACATGTTTGGCAGCATGCGGGGTACGATACTGATCTTTACGACTGGTTTCGGTGCACACAACCGCGTGCTCCCTGCCGCTACTGACACCATGAGATAACCGTGGGTCCCATATCTGCCACGGTGACCGATATACAACACAACATAACACACATTATGATTAGAAAGTTTAAAGACATCTGGGTCACTATTTCCAGGGCAGCAGAATTTCACTTTGACTAACGCTTATATCGCAGGCAGTATACAGTATCGGATACGTAGTCACTGATTATATATAACATATTGTAACAAATAAACCCATTTAAATTGAAAAGGAGCCCCAGGGAGACCAGAGATTCAAAACCTGAACCTGGGCATTGCAGGGACGACTAGGCTGTAGGAAAACAAATATGGTTCAGGGACTGTGAGACGACTAAATTTCACTGCACGCAAAATGCTTTTATATAGACGCATTAAACGTGACTTCAAGCCCAAATGAGCTACCATAGCAGGTTATCTAAAATCAAGATTTGGCAAATGATGGACTAAATCTACTCAACGGGCAGATTTGTGTGTCATTAAAAGAACGCGAGGCATGAAATGGTAAAATCTTTATCCGCTGGAAATGTTAAATAGTAATGAAACTTTGAAACAGTCTTATTAAGATTGACGGACATGAATGTACAAAGCTGCCAAGTACAGATTTAATCCTTTGTTATGCTTGCTAGCTTTAGGCTTTTAGCATGATGTAGGATGATGCATTCGGAAGAAATTACAAAAGGCCAACATTTTGATGTTGTCTTTTAAGGATTAGACTGACATTTAACCCCGGAAATAGAGTGAGTGAGTGAACAATTCGTAATTTCTTTCCCAATCATTCTAATCTTGAGTTGGACTGCTGTCTATTTATTCTCTGAGGTTTGGGAGACAGGTTGAATCTTCAGGGCAGTAACGACAAAAGTATTATTGTTTTAGTTTTCGACATTGAGGTTTTCGAGATAGGAGGACGTGATAGTAAGTATCTGTCACGTAGTATATGGTTATATCCCGCTAAGAACCAACAGTTCCAAGTTTTATAAGCATATTGTTGATGGTCGGGGTATATACGGAATGTTAAGCCAATGGATGTATAGTAATTCCATCCTTTAAAGAGGCAAGTCTAGATTAGCGGACAGTACAATATAATACTTATAATGCAATAAGGACGCCAGTCTGTTAGAGAAATATTTATTTAGTGGGGGGTGCTACTCTGGGCAGTATGCAGAAATGTAAAGTATGGAATGGATTTTGGAATGGAGTTTGGATTGGAATGATGGAATGGAATTTGGAATGGGCATAAATGGAATATACTCATCTTGTACTAAACAAACCAAGTGTTGTGCCTACCTTCAAACATAAATTAAATTGACAGTTTGTAAACAGTTCGGGAGTCGCTTTCCCTCCTGCTCCCAATTTCTTGCACCCCTCCCCCCTCCGGATGTAAGATAAGGCTAGTGGCAGGCAGAGGTGTGGCAATAGCCTTTCTCACAGTCCCTTAATCATTTTATTTTCCATTTACCACTGCTAATAGTTTGCATGTAATGAGATGACTGGAATATTATCTACTAGCTGTGTAAGTCGATATAGTAGTACCTTGGTAAATATAGTCATCTGCATCTATGTATATGGGACACAATAGTTGAGTGAACAACTTGTTCTTATTTTGTATATACTCAAGTAATTGTGATTTTAAGTGACAGTTACTGAGACTATGTAACATTTGTGATAATATAGACATTATAGATTGCTTTTTGTGATAATAAACAAGATTAATGTCAAAATTAGTTCTAATATATATGTTATTTTCCTTCACATGGTGTTCTGTTGTGCTTCATAAAAATATCATGAGACTATTGTGTTGAATAATCCGTTTCCTCCTCCATATATGTCTAATCCTGCCACAACACAGGTGCCTGCCGCCATACAGGCATGCCGTTAGCCTTGCTTCAAAGATGTACAGAATAATTATTGCAGGGATATATATTAGTAATTCTATCCCCATAATAAGCAAGTCTAGATACGTAGACAGCACATGCCATCGGCCTTTCTTCGATACATCTTGTTCTTATTATCTACATAACCTAGAAAATAGTATTTGAACTCAAAACTTATTCCCCCCAGAGTCATGTGCCTTTGAGTGTGTGGTGGATGGGTCATGGCTGGAGAGAGAAGCTGACACCCACGTCCCTTTGCTTAATGCTATATATCAGTGATCAGCTGTTTATAAACTGTCTTAGCATATTAGAGCGGAGACTTGTTATAAATAGCAAATTTGTGTCACTCCAAATTCCATTCCAAATTCCACTCCACTGTTCCATTCCAAATTCCATTCCAAAATCCATTCCATACTTTACACTATGCCTGCAGAAATGCCCCCATCTAGTCTAAGAGGGATCGTACTTGGTAATAAACCTGTCATGAGGTCAGTAACGGCTCGAAGTCAGCAGACATTCCAGAGTTGCCAACCCACTGCCTGGTTGTAACAAAGCAGCATCGTATAACATAAACAAATTAATCTGGTGCCGGGCCGGGGTATCAGGAACTAGGTTTGTATCGGAAACATTTTGTAATCCTTTGCAAAATCTACAATCTGGTCCAAATTAATCTGCTGTTTACAGGTGACTGGGATGAGCACTGGCTGTAAACATGACTCGGGAGCTGATTCCATGGTAGTCTGTCTCATACACCCAGTCCCTGAATTAAACATACACTGTATTTTAAAAAACCCAAAACAGTTACTAAAGTTAAAACCAGAAATACATAAGGAAAAGGAGCCAAGAGACTTTCTTCATTTTCTGAAACTGTGGTAATGCAGACCTGCCACACATTCTAGACTTGCATAGGCTTCCTTGCACATGTTTGTTTCAGGGTCTGTATGTGAAAGACTACATTCGGCCGGCACATCACCCAAAATGAAGGAAGACCAGAATTTCCTCATGTTCAGGGTCTGTCGTCGTCTGAAAAAAACACCCAAGGGTCTAAATCTGGCATCTCACTCGGCACAGACGAACGTAGACTAACAACTAGTCTCTCAAATGAACACATTTTACTGAAAAAAGTTCATAGTAAAAAATATATATATATATAATGAAAAGGAGCCCTGAGACTTTCTTCATTTTCAGAGAATAAACAAATCTGCAGAGGGATAATTTCTTGGAATTTCACAACATGTACAAAGGTTCTTATCACCCATTACTGCTTTAATTGTGTGTGACAGGAATATTTACTGCCCCCATCGCCTCCGGTCCTACTGCCAGTGGTGTGGGCTGATTTGGGGTAATGAGTATCAAGTGTCGCCAAATCTATTTTGAGAGCAAGCAGGGATACCAGCTAAGGGTAGCATCTCTTGATATTCATATGGCTGGACAACTGGATCTCACCAAAAAATCCAAAGTTATTTATATTCTCCAAAATCCAAAGGTTGTGTCTGCACTATATGTGGAAGTTTAATTGATGTCGCATATATATAATGTAACAAGCAGAAAAAGTCATCAATATCCCCCGCAATGGCAAACTACTCTTCATGTATATGTCAGTTAGTTATGACTATGTCAAATGTTTTGGTGTGTATATAGCAGTGAGTGAGTGAGTTTAGTTTTATGCCACACTCAGCAATATTCCAGCTGTCTGTAAATAATAGAATCTGGACCAGATAATCCAGTGATCAACAGCATGAGCATCAATCTACACAAATGGGATGCAATGATATGTGTCTGAAGCTGAGGAAATCTAGACTTGCCACATTTTCTAGACTTGCGTGGGCTTTCTTGGATATATTTGCTTCAGGGTCTGTACGACAGACTAAGACGAACGCTTGGTCTCTGAATATACAGTATGTCATTTTGATAGTAACAACAAACCGAAACACGAGTCTCATTAACCAATTCAGACAATGACCTACTTTTCAGCCGATCCGAATGTTCTCGTGGAAAAGTTAAAAGAGACACTACGAACAACTCTGGTTACACTGGATTCGAATTATTTGCTTCATAAAAAAATGGTATTTACAAATTAATCTTAATTTGTACGTTTAATAAAATCGTATTTCTATATTTAATGTCTAGTTATAGGCAGCATGTCGTTAACTAAGACGTCACAGACTGCCCCTGTTAGAATAGGTCGTATACAATGATTCACAATTCATCTGGCTCAATGGTTACACCTGTTATGTGTTCTTTGCACTAATTAAGTGTATTTTTGTAACGTACAACATGATTGATATAATGTCAAGGCCGTAAAAGACCGCCAAACTTTTCTAGCGGCCGAGCCTCGTTTTGAGATTTCCACGATTTCCAGAGTTCTGTTTGTCAGACCACGCTGCACGAAGTGTTTGCAAGGATTAGAAAGAGCGTTGGGTTGCAATATGCAAGTGATTAGATGGATCAAATAATACGGATTAATATCTATATATCCAGTTGAATGAGTGGGTCTCAAAATTCTTGACTGGTTATTGTACTAAGTTGCGCCAATAGACGGAACCCAGTCAACAGGAAACGAGACAGTTGTGTTATCAATGTTTTGACTTGCAAACCCATGCAAATTGAAAAGGAGCCCCATCAGTGAGACCCGATATTCAGAACCTGAGGAAATCTACACTTGCTTCATTTACGGCTTTAGCATTGTAGGGAGAGCTAGGCAGTATGGGAAATAGTGTGGTTCAGGGACTGTGATACAGACTACGTTAGACTAAGACTAGGTCTGAACTGCCTGTATTGAAATCGCCCAAAGTGAAGCAGGTCTATACATTTTCCTCAGATTCAGAGTCTGTTATCATCTGAAACAAAAACTAACTGAAGTCAGGGGTCTAAATCTGGTATCTCATTGGGCACGTTTTCAGTTTAAGTTTTGGTTTCTAACAGAGTTTTATAGTTTCAAAAACTAAGCGTTAGTCTGTCATGGATATGATGGAAGTGTAGACTAACATTTAGTCCCTGAAATGAGGGTAGCCTAGTGGTTAAAGCGTTGGCTCGTCACGCCGAAGACCCGAGTTCGTTTCCCCACATGGGTACAATGTGTGAAGCCCATTTCTGGTATATCCCTCGCAGTGATATTGATGGAATATTGCTAAAAGCGGCGTAAAACCATGCTCTCACTCTCCCACTCTGAAATGATAATATTTTACAGAAAAAATAACCAGTTCAAATTATAATCATTAAATATAATGAAAAGGAGCCCAGAGACTTCCTTCATTTTCAGAAACTGTAGTAGTCTAGATTTGCCACATATTATAAACTTGCATGGGCTTCCTTGGATATATACTGAAAGCCATTAAAAACGCAATTGGTATTTGTTGTCCTGAAACTTACAAAGGTTCTATTGAAGATTTTTTTCCTGCGATACAGAGGATATAGGGATAAAAGGCTGTCATTCTGCGCCCATTTCGAGTTCGAGTCCCGGAGCATTCCTCTCACATGAACTTTGATACTTAAAACTGAACCTTTGACATTTCTCGTAAACACAACCACATTCATGAAACACGTTGTGCACATGCATTACCTGCACCCAGGCCCTGTAAAAGCACAAGGAATTGAAGACTCAATCACTTTGAGAAAATGCCACACTTGACACAAGACGAAAGGAATCAGGTTATCGGTATGGTCAGCCAAGGTGCTTCAGATGTGATGATTGCCAGGCACTTTAATGTGCATCCATTCACTGTAAGTCGACTCAGACAACGTTTTCGGGCTACCGGAAGTGTTGCTGGTCGTCCGCGACCTGGTGCCATTATTAATATTTTATTTACAGGTTGTAAATAATTTACATGCTCCTCCATCCATCCATTCATCCATCCTTCCATCTATTCATATACATTTTTCTTCTTGATGGCAGCGTGGTACTTTTACAGAATGACATTTCTGGAGTTGACAGGGCTAATTGATACGTGTATACAAAATGCCTCCTGCCCTCTGATAAAACTGATAACACCAACCAGCTACAGATGTGAAATGAATGTGCTTGTATAGCTACCCTTATGATCAAAACAAAACAAACTCGGTCACCTAAATATTTACATTAAGACTCCATTCCGAGACTCCACTCCAAGACCCCACTCCAAGACTCCACTCCATGTTTTACAGTATGCCGATACAGACTACGTTAGACTAAGACTAGGTCTGAACTGCCTGTATTGAAATCGCCCAAAATGAAGCAAGGCTATACATTTTCCTCAGATTCAGAGTCTGTTATCATCTGGAACAAAAACTAACTGAAGTCAGGGGTCTAAATCTGGTATCTCATTGGGCACGTTTTCAGTTTAAGTTTTGGTTTCTCACAGAGTTTTATAGTTTCAGAAACTTAGCGTTAGTCTAATGTCATGGATATGATGGAAGTGTAGACAGTTAGTCCCTGAAGTGAGGGTAGCCCAGTGGTTAAAGCGTTCGCTCGTCACGCCGAAGACCCGAGTTCGTTTCCCCACATGGGTACAATGTGCGAAGCCCATTTCTGGTATATCCCTCGCCGTGATATTGCTGGAATATTGCTAAAAGCGGCGGAAAACCATGCTCTCACTCTCTCACTCTGAAATGATAATATTTTACAGAAAAAATAACCAGTTCAAATTATAATCATTAAATATAATGAAAAGGAGCCCAGAGACTTCCTTTATTTTCAGAAACTGTAGTAATCTAGATTTGCCACATATTTTGAACTTGCATGGGCTTCCTTGGATATATTTGTTTCAATTTATGTAAAAATGTTTTCTCAAAGGGCCTGTATGACAGACGAATGGAAGAGCTAAGGTAGTGGTATAAGATTATTTGATTTTCACGAGCTTTCATGGCAGTACACTAGACTAACGCTTAGTCTCTGAATATACATAATTTTGATAGTATGAAACAAGCCCATTTAAATTGAAAAGGAGCCCCAGGGAGACCAGAGATTCAGATTCAGAACCTGAGGAAATCTAGACTTGCTTTATTAGGGCTTTAGCACTGCAGATAGGGCTTGGCAGTAGGGACAATAATGTGGTTCAGGGACTGTGAGACAGACTAGGTAGTACACCAGCACGTGAGGGCTGAGCAGCTATGGAGACTGTACGTCACTAAAAGCGCGAGACTGTGTGAGACTAAATTCCTCACGGAAATAGAAATAACATGTTTTTTAGCGTTTATATCGTAGTTTTCAACACAACTAAAGTTTGATTGTTAAATATTCTATGACTATCGTTTTTCCCAACTTGTTTTGAACACTTTTGTAAAATCATCCGAAATAGATTAGTTTACTGGAGAACAAATCCTGACATTTTTACCCCTTGAAATTTCATCTAAATCAAAATGTACGTTTCTGATGCAAGCTGTAGTATGCAAATGAGATGCAAATAAGTTCACGTACATAAATTATTTGATGAAAAACGTCATATACCATTCATCCTTTATTTCTTTTATCCTAAATGATATACAAAATAATTGATTTAGGGATTTCTCAGTACATTTTTCATGCCTGTACTCTTGTTGAAAGGTTACTATTTTTACGAGTTCATTCTTAGCTTTGATTGTCAATTGCACAATCGCAATGGCAACACACGTGCAAATGCATCTTCCCGTCTAAACAATACTGCTGGTAGTTGTTACCACCCATTGTTGATTGTGACGTAAGTTATAACATGTTTCTAAATTTGTTGATAATATGCAATTCTTTGTTATTTTTACCTGTAAAATGTTATTTTGGATGATGATAGGAAGTCCAAATTAAAACGCCTAGTTGGGAAAACATAGTTATTTTAATATTTGTTAAAACTACCTATTTTGATGAAGTAATAAACAAATAATTGCCAAAACCATTTTATTTCTATTTCCGTGACTACTTTTAACACTCGGTCTATGAGAACACTTCTATAAAATAATTTAATTTAATTTTTTCAAAAGATCCTTTGCTGTTTTCATTGGGGTATAAAGGAAAATTATTCTCGACGTTTAGTAAAAAAATATAGATATATATTACAGTCATGTGCACGGTTGCTAACTCCCAACGATGTGACGTTCCAATAACACCAAATAATTCTGAAAACTTTAAATGTTTTCTCAAAGCACCCATCGACGTCATTGGGGACTTACTTATGCATATATGCCGTTTTCGTTTAATCAATCACAGAGTAAATGTAATCAAGATCCGGGAAATAATGTACCTGCAATGTACTAGGTGGTCATGATTCTACAATCCACAATCATAATGGACGTAACATGGCTATCGGGTTCAATGATACCGTCAATATAATATGAAAAAATATGAAATAATTTTAGTACATGTTAAAAATACACCCGACTCAACTCTTTGGTGAGGTTTTATGTCCTTCCTTAATATATTACAGAATTAACGTATATCGGACCTGAAAGGCCGTTTCTCAATGTGTTGGGGGTGGAGGTGATCTGCGATGCTTAATCCCCCTCTCATCACCCCAACCCCCACCCCCTGCCCGCGTCTAACCATCCGCAAACGAGCTGCATATTTAGACGGCATCAACGCAAGAGGGCGCTGTGACATTTTTTCCCTTCGACCTCTGACCTGCACGTGGAACCGAAGACTCAAACCCACTTGTTGGTGACAAGGCTGGTGCAGACAGAAAGGTCCTCGCAACACAAATTCAGGCAGGTAGTGTCTTTCTTGAGTTTTTGTTTATCACTGTTCCTTGGGATTGTTGCTTTATCCAAACTTTATGTGGACATAGTTTAGGCTTCAAATTTGTTGACCCAAGACGTAACTTTGACAAGCGTTCATTCCACTTGTTCATTGCCGACATTGACGATTTGTGTTGAACAGCGCCCATCGTTTACGATTGTATTAATAGACTCAAGAATATGACGTATATATAAGCAGTTGCGTAGCTAGTTCTGTTGCAGATACCATTAACAATAAGCGATTATCCGAGCTGTGGTATGTCCACTTATTGGAACTCTTATTAATCATTCATAGGCTGTGACTACAGGCTGGTAGGGCGCAAAGAACACGTTCCAAATTAGATTCTAGCAGTGTATTATTTAGTCATCTGGTTTACATAGGTAAACTTTGACTCCACAACCATGCCACTTGTTTATTTTCACGTTGAGCGCATTATACCATTTGACCAAATCAAGGCGTCAAGAACTTGAGCGGACAGCCTGTTTGTATTTACACGACACGAGAACGGTTGGAATTCTAGCGCAACATAGATGGAAGATAAGAAAGAAAACCGACCCACCCACAGCAATATATTTTGCTATTCAAACCATGTGTAATGGAATGTTTACGTCTGTGAATGGTTTGTGTGGAAACATCAATTTCTTAACTTTTCATAGTGTAAATGTAATTTTGTAATCAGGTCAACATCCCTTTACTTTAATAATTTTTAATATGTAGATAATATTGTACACTCCTTCATATGCAAAGTTTACATATAAGTGAAAAAGTATTGTAAAAAACAAATTGTACAAGTCATGTTTACAAAATCAAATAATCCTCAGTCATGAAAGAGTGGAACATTGTGCTGAAAAACTAATTATCAGGTGTTATCCAGAAACAATTTTCTAAAAGGGTTATATCAATAATTTAAAGAATTTCTTACATGTTCAACATTTCCATATTTTTTTTCAATTCTTATCTGTAGTTTTTATATGTGACATATTACATTCATTTGGGCTCCATGCCTCAAGGCAAGGAGACCTATTGTAATTAATTGTTCAAGTTATTATTAGGGCTCTTTGCCTCAAGGCAGGGTGACCTATTGTAATCGTTCGGATTATTATTATTATTTATTATTTCGCCGTATTTTGTACCAAACATAGCTCCTAAACAAGTGCTCATGATCGCTTCCAAAAACTCACCAAGGTGCCCACAGTGCTGATGTTGATTGCGCCCAAAACTCAGGACTCTAGGCCCAAAAGCAAAGGGCAGATAATTCAAAAATTTCTAGACCAATAATCTCCAAAACTACTGGTCCAAAGACCTCCAAATTTCTGGTACAGGTCCGGAATCAGAAACCCTACAATTTCAAGTGTAGGACCAATATAGCTACAAGGCACCGTTTGGAAGCTATATTGGATTGAAGTTTTGGGCAGTGTTTTTCACCTTTTTTCTGAGTACTTGTCTTCCAAATGTGCTGAGCTCGAACCATCAGCTCCAGAGCTTCCAAACTTTCCATAACTAATGTCCAGTAACCACTGTGGAAATTGTGCACAGAAAGTGCAAGGATATGCCTTCGATGGCCACCATATTTAGTACTACCGGGCCAAAGTTCTCTTCAAAAACTTTCTAAGACTTCTTCACGATTTTTTCAAAAGCAAACTTTCCAGGTAAAAGTCTTGAAAAAGCTGGTTATGATGTCGCCTGTGGTTGCTGTACATAGTCATATGTCAGAAGTCACATGGTTTGGTGCCCATATTGGATTTCAGATGTTCAGAAGAAATTTGCCGTTTTTGAATTGTAGCCATTTCCGCAATCTGTAGCTCTGAATGTATGAGCTACAGAACTTTGAAAATTTGCACATATAGTGTCCATACCTCAAACATGAATAATCTGGGACGGTGTTTCGATATCTTGATTTGCGGATATCTAGATGGTTGTTTCTATTGTTTCTGTTCTCCTAAAATTAGTTATAAAAAAATGGTACCTTCTTTACTATTTAAGATACGTTGCTGGTATTTGCCAGTTTGTTGTAGCTTGCTGTACTAAATATTTTTTGTTCTTTAATGCATGTCAAAATGTGCATCGTTGGGCGGCCATATTGAACTCTAGTAGTTTCCAAGTATAGTTCTTTAAAATCAGCGTAGCTGCTCAGGTTGTGCTCAGAAAGTGCTGCAAATGGACTGGACACATTAGTGTTAGACTCTGAACATTTCATGTTCTTAAGTGCTTATCAGAAGTCGCATAGTTTGGTGGAAATTTTGGATTGAAAAGTGCAAAAATGCGATATGTGATCAGGACGGCATAAAACAGCATATATCTCTGTCGGTATTGACCCAATAGCTTCCATATTTGATATGTGACTGTCATGAGATTCCGATCATATTAGATTGTTGTTCAAAGGGGATATTTCCAACCGTTTGGTAGCCTTCTTAGATTTAAAATTATTTTTTTATATTGCCATAGCAAAGAAAGGTGAAAAGCGAATGACTTGACATTTATACTATTAGTAGGTACCGGTACACTCAACGGGATGTTTTCTGCAAAATCTCAGTATTGTATGTCCAATAGTTCTGGAGAAAATGGGAAAGCGGATGTTTGGTGGACAGACGTCGGACATCGTTATCGCCAAGTTTGACCATCCCATATGATACACAAGGTCTGGGCAAAGCAGAAACACCAATTGCTTTCAGCCAAGAGGCAATAACAGCGGCATATTAGCTCACAAAAAAAGTACTTTTTCTTGTGGCGGACCAGTCAAATGACCTTGTGACCTTGACCATTAGAAAGTTTGGGGGGCTTGCTATCAAGTCCAGGGGTCAAAACACAGAAAAAAATCCCAAATAAGCAACTTTTATTAGGGCTCCATGCCTCCAGGCAAGGAGACCTTTTGTAGTTGTTCAGATTATTACTTATTATTCCGCCATATATTGTACCAAACATAGCTCCTAAACCAGTGCTCAGAATTGCTTTAAAAAAATCACCAAGATGCCCACAGCGCTGAAGTCAATTGTTCCAAAAACTCAGGACTCTAGGCCCAATAGCTTGGTTATACTTCCAGGCCTCTGACTTTACCAAAGTGTACACCTGCTGATTATGTACTGCTAACACTTCACCACTTCCGCGCAAGAGTCGACTAACGAGATTGGGTGATCAGGATTGCAGACTTGGTTGACACATGTCATCGTATCCCAATTGCATAGATCGGTGCCCAGGATGTTGATCACTAGATTGTCTGGTCTAGACTCTATTATTTACAGACCGCTGCCATATAGCTGGAATATTGATGAGGGCAGCGTTAAACAATAAACAAACCAACTTCACCACTTCCAACATGGTCATTTAGGTTGGGAGACTTCGTCCTAGTGTAATACTGTTCCTTTTTCAGCCCAAGCAATTGAGAAGAGTTTAAAACTCATCAGGCATGTTTGGGTTACAGCAACAGATGTGGAGTCATAGATAAAGTTTTCATTGAGAAAATAAATTACCTTCGAGTGTTTTTCACAAAAATGTCAAACATGTGGGCTTGTGCCAAGGCATGTATATACCTCACACTAAAAAAGCCAGTATAAGAATATTCATTGCAGTCTAAATCACAGTAATTTGTTCTGATTAAAATAACAAAATTGTATAATTCTTTCTCAACACAGCTCTCTGTTTAAGTATATGAAATATATGCCTTTACAATCGGACCCCATATGGAGGACATTTGCTAGTAAAACATGTACAATTTTATTGATAGATTCACAAAGCGTTCATAACATTACGACCTGTCGTAACTCTATAGCTGACCATAGGCTTACGGATGTCTTAGCCCTACAAACGTTTTGTGTATTGGCACCCAGGTAATCAAAATGATGTATAGGAGGCTACTTTGATACCCAGTATAGTAGCCACAATGCATGTCATCTGTCAAAAACTGAAGATACGCTATAATGAATGAACTTAAAAAACTATGTGAATTCATATTTATTTGACATCCCTTGTTCCCATATGTTTGGATGAACATGTAAACTTGGTGTTGACCTCAGTTACCCAGAGTTCTATATTGCTGAGCTAAGCAGTCCACAGTTCAGTCTCTTGAGATAGGATTGCACTCTTACATTCTGAGAAGACATGTGTACACTGACAACAGATTCAGCAGAAAGGCACCTGTTAAGGGGCTTAGTATGTTTGCTTAGGTTTTCATCCCTTATCATACTGTCATGGCATGATATAATTGAAAACAGTATTAACACCAACTCATTCATTCATTTATAGGCTGTTGGTTAATGAAAGTCTGAGGTCTCTCAATATTGACTTCCAAAAAGCCTGTGAACATGTACAATAATCTGAGTAATCATGGAAATCTTTTTGGAATTCAAAGAAATTACATATGCATGATCTTTCTTGTCGGAACACATATTATCTGGAAAGTAACTATGAAAGTGATGTGATTTAGAATCATTTTGTTTTTCTTCCACCAAAAAGTATGGTAGAATATTTGTGATGCTGCTTTGCCGGAAATTAGTTGTTTTTCACTTCATATCTGAAATTGAAAGTGAAAGTCACTTAGTGTGAAGCAGATATCTTGAATGCCTTGAAGGAGAAAGTTGTCAAAGTCCTCCTTTGCTTTTCTCGTATCATATCAGCATTCAATGACCCTAATGATAAGGTAAAAGATAGTCTTTCCTGGCGTTCCCAGCTTGTTTGGAAGACCCTAGGAGCCCTTCAATAACAAACACTATATCGCATGACAGTACTTGTGGTCATGTTAAGGAATATAGTGTTCTTGTGCTAACTTTTCAGCTGAGATCTGTAGTATGTGATCATCAAAGTACAATATGGTAATGCACAAAGTAGATATTTTCAACACTTTGTGATTAACTTTCTGCCTGGTACAGAAAAGGTGATCTATTGTTTAACTCAGAACATCAGAGTCTTGTGGTAAATAAGAAATTTACCCCCCTAACTATAACTATATACCATTCACTATAATGTGGTGTCAAGTTTTGTCATAGTTCATGCAGCAATTAGCATATTAGGCATCCACGTTGTCAAGTCCCCATATTTGGCATTCATGTTGTCAAGTCCGTTTTTGCATATAATTATCAAGTGTTTGGTCAGTAGAGACATGTTTTGTGGAATATGAATTCATGGGATTTAAGCCACTTGGCAATGAGCAGTTAATGGTTAGAAAAGTATTGTTTTTTGCCTGTCTCCCTGTGTAATACCTGTGTTTCTCTTCCAGTCATGTCTACTGCAGTAATGGGCCGAGCAGCAAGAATGACTGGGCTGAAGAAGCCAAGACCTTTGAGGAAATTACCGGAGGACACAGGTGAGTTTCCAGTGTTTGACACTGACCCCAATCAGCTGGTCTGGAGACCAATGCCTAATCACTAAACTGATGGCCTACTGGTTGATGTCCTGCATTCACAATGTTTTCCAAACCAGAAATGATAGGTCATGATGTCAAGGAAGACATGCTTTTAGGTTTCTCATTATATGATTGCTACGGTAACTTTATGTTGTGGTGGAGTAGCAGTGTGCCAAATAGTTTCCAAATTTTGCTAGCCAGTCGGGCTAGCTATGCCTGAAAGTTAATAACCCACAAAATAACACTAGCCCGAAATGTGAATGTAGAAACTAAGCAAAAGATTACAAAAATAGATGAGAATAAGATATTGTCTGCATGACACAGGTTTCATCATTAAGCTGCTAATATGATGAACATTTTTATCAGGCCGTAATCTTGCATGATTATAAAGCTTATTATACCTTAACAAGTCGGAGAGAGTGATATGTTTACAAAATGGCCCTATGAAAATTCACTAGCCAGTCTGGCCAGTGGCCGTGGAGATTTACTGGTCCGACTGGATTTTTACTAGCCATGGGCTAGCAGGCCAGTGGCTCTTTCACACACTGGGTAGTAGGAATGTATTTTACCAAACTGAAGGTAAAAGTATCCCTTGAAATGCACAGTGGTTTGTACTGATTTTTACTGGTAATGGTGGTACAGGGGCTGCTGTTTTTGCAAGTACTTCCATACAAATTTCTCATACTTTAGTATCAATATATGAACTTCACAAGCTGAGCTTGTCATAAGAGCAGAAGTAATCTTAGTCTCATACTTGAACTTGAAGGCTTTAGTTTATAACTGCTTCGGAATTTTGAAAGTTCCAACACTTACCAATACCACCTATGTTTTAGCACCTCTTGGAGTTTATCATGACCCATTTTTCTCTATTTGGCAGACAACCAATGAAGAGCGATCACTGATGAGTGAAGCAACTTGTTTGATGTGTTAGGCCTAACCAGCATGATCACTGATGACCATACACAATTGTCTGTCAGAAGCTTCTCTCCTTGATATAACAAAAACCAAATGGCATTGGTATTGCTCTGATTAATTGAAGCGTGTAAGTGTGTGAAAATTGAGTGAAAAATATCTTTTGGTCTCCTTTCAGACACACAATTTGGGCAAGATGATTTCACAGACAAAGTGAACTTGATTCAGCAAAGAGCAAAGGAATTTGTGAAATCTGCTCATCCAATCCAAGACACATCAGAATGCACAAGGAAGGCTTCAGTGGTATCTATGTTTCTTCTACATCAAAGTGTCAATGGGATGCAGGGTCCCGTGTTTGTCCTGTTATTAGTTGCTGGGTACCTCTACAAAGTTAGTGAATTATTTATGTGTTATTACTTGAATTGGGAAGATCTGAGATTTTTAGATGTCTTGCAGCTGACTTGGCCTATGAGGAAGGCCAGATAAATCCCTGATGTTGGACAGTGTTAGAGGAATCCAGTAATTGACATGACCATTAGCTTTGCCTTCTATGTTTGACTCGTCTTAGGCCAAATAAAAAAATGTTGTGGTTCCGAATACACCTCTTTGAAATTTAGGGTAGTTAGGATTTTTTTGGGTACAAACTAATAACACGTTTATCAATGTGTAATTGTTTATCAAGCTTGTCGACTTTCCCTATCAGAGTGACCAATGTCCATTGGTGACGGGAAAAAACAATGGTATCTGAAAGTTTATTTTATTCATACCGCCTAAAAAAGATAGGGTCGGCACCAGAATTCAAGGGTCGGTCGGGTAATCGGAACCACAACATTTTGTTTTGAGGCCTTAAGAGAATATGAATTGGGAACTACATGTATATAATTCAAATCTTTCATGAGTCATAATCTTAAGGTTAAAAAAATAATATACATACTCTCATGGAAGAGTTTGTCAACATCATGATTAAGCAGTAGTTTCATGATGATAAATATCTACATCTCATTGACACTCTTCAAAGCTGTGTTGAATTCAGCTTGTTCAGTCGCTACAGAATATATTCTCATTGCAGCCTCCAACACCTTTTCACACACTGCCACCCAACAGCCGTGCCCATCCACCAGACATCATCACACAACACTACCCCCAGGGGCGGAATGGCTTCAATAACTCAAACATGTGCAATGAGAAGAATAACAATATTCAGTATACGACTAGCCTACAGGACAATCTGAAGTGCAGACCACCTCCTAGCTTCCCCCGCCCTGGGGAGCAGCAGAGGGGTTGTAGGATGCAGGAATCCAGTAGTACACAGGACAAGGAGAAGAAGAAAAGTTCTTCTTTCACTGGAACTATACAGCTCGGAGGAGGAAGTAATCAAGAAACACTTGTCATTGCATCAACATGCCTGAAGAGTCTGCTGGTGGGTGAACATTAGTTTGGGTATCTGATGGAGATGTGTTATTTTAATTAACAAAGAAGGGCAGTTGGGTAGCCTAGTGGTTAAAACGTAAACTTATCACACTGTAGACCCGGGTTCCATTCCCCACATGGGTACAATGTGTGAAGCCCATTTCTGGTGTCCTCAGCCTTGATATTGCTGGAATATTGCTAAAATCGGCGTAAAACTAAACTCACTTACTTACTTACTCACTCACTCACTCAGTGCTACTGCGTTGCCATTTTCACCCGAAGCATATCTCCTCAACTATTCGTGATAGCTCAGCCAAACTTGGTACATGTCAAGCATGATCCTTAGATGTGCCTTTTGGGGTTTAGACCCAGATATGAATTTTATTTTTTGTGGTTTCCATGGAAACGTGACTTCGGCTGTGGCTATGATGATGTCATCTTGTTGCATTTCCATGACAACAATTAGGCTTCAACTTAATTTGGTGGTAGGAGCGGATCTTAAAAACCTTTCAATACGCTTCTTCCACTTTGCTATGTACACTCCAAAACATTTGACATATTCACAACTAGTAGACATATTCATAAAGAGTATTTTGCCGTTGCAGGGGATATTGATGACTTTGTGTTCTTGTTTTTAATGCATTGACAAACATGACTAGGAAAATTTGATAAATGAGGCTAACCAATTGTTTTTGATGATTGATCGGTTGTAAGGAACCAATCATCAATTATGAGATTTTAACCAATACCCAACGCTAGTTATAAGGATACATGTTGTCATGTTGTTTATATAAACATTTGAATGCTTTTTTCCTGAATTGACAATCTTTAAACATTTGGGGTTAGATTGAACATTTGTAATTCCAGACAGAGCCAGGCAGTGTTAGTTATTACACTTTGAATTGGACCAGCAGAGTGAATATTACTGATATTTCTCAACACATGCAGTGAGTAACATACGGGGAAAGATTGGAAAGGAACAGATTTTTACACTCTTGAAGTGTCTCATATACAAGTGTTGCAAAATGGTGTCACAATTTGTTCACATTCAGTTTGAAAAGATATCTATTTCAGAAAGCTGCTAATCTTTTAGCATGCCACATGAATGGAGAGCTGATTCAGATAGACAATGAGGAGGATGACTCATCAGAGGTGAGTGAACACTGGACAAATTCAGAAATTTGAAAAAGACGGAGGCACACACTCAAACTAAAGGGAATGAAAACATGGATAATTGTCGAGTCAACACATTCAAAGTTGGGCAAGTAAAAACATTGATAGACTGACACAACTGGGTGGCGTGTTGGGAGTCTTCAAGAGACTAAATCCCCACCTTGATCTGCCAGACATTGGCCATGTGTGGGACATGTTCTAACATTTTGAATATTACTTAGATTGAGGAATGTATTTGAGAGATGTAACAATGTAATGATTAGAATGTTGAGATCATGAAAGTGTTAGCACTATTACAGATATTGAGTAACCAATATTTGGCATGTATGACATATGTATTTCCCTTGATACTACCTACCTGACAGCTAATGTTTGTTGATCTGTGAGAATGAAATTTGATACTGTTGGCCAATTTACATTGTTTCATTTTTGCATTGGTTCCATGAGAAATTATTTCGACTCTCGAATGAAATTCTGTTTATATCACCAAGAGAAAATAGCATTAGATGGCACTTGTCTCTGACATAACTTAGTTCATGCAGTTTGGAAGCTAATGTCTGCTGAAATATAAGTCTAGAAAATGTGGCAAGTCTAGATTTCCACAGCTTCTGGAAATGAAGAAAGTCTCAGGGCTCCTTTTAATTATACAGTAGAACATGGATATAGCGAACACGGATTTAGCGTACAAACGGATACAGCTAACAAATTTAAATGTCCCGTCAGTAGTCCTTTATAATATCATTAAAATTATACGCGTTTAACGAACTCGTGAGTAGCGAATTATCGGCTATAGCGAACTGATTTACTAACCCCAAGACCCAATTAACGATGTGATTAGCAAACTCACTCAGTGTCGGCTCAGCCACTTAGCGGTATACATCAACCTTGTTGGCGGCGAATCAACATTGTTTGATGGTCATTAATTAATTAACAAAACAAACATATCGTGTTAAAAGCTTGACTGGTATACAGGTCTTCAGTTCACTCTCGTCACTATGGCAGGCAAACGTAAAGCTATCACCTTTGACACCAAGCTTCAGATAATTCAGGCTGTAGATTCAGGTGTAAAATCTAAGACAAACATCGCTTTCGACTTTGGCATTCAAAAATCCGCTCTCAGTTACATTATTAAGAATCACGAATCTATTCTTGCAAAATCTGTGTCTACTGAATTTGGCCCCGCCCGCAAAAAGTTTAGAGCTGCCAATCACCAAGATGTAGAAGATGCTCTCTACAAATGATTTCAAGGGGCTAGAAGTGAGAACATTCCTTGTAAACAAGTAATACGTCTTGAAGGAGTAAAAGCGTGATCTGATTTCAAACAATGGGAAGCCATACTAGCTGTCGAAGCTCTTCACAGTAGATACTTACGTTCAGGTGTGTTTGTGTGTGATATTTTTGTAATAATAATCATGATTTCAAATTTAATATCTAAGAATATTTTGAATATGGTATATTAACTTTTGTATATTGTTTTTCAGACCGAATTAAGAGCGAGTCAGAGGTTGTTTCATTTGACAACTCAAGGGCACCATGAGACAGAGTCAGTTGATCGAACAAAGAAGAAAGATGGTGGTCACAAGACTGCATTTGATACAAAGTGGCAACAAAACCGACCCTGGTTGAGGTACTTTCGGAAGATGACAAAAGAAGGGAATGATGTTTTGTTCATTATGCTCCAAGTGGAACACCAAGGGCAGAAATGGATCTCAGGTTTGGACAGAAAGTTGGATCTTGAGACTGTCCGACTTATGATAAGGTTTCCCTCCATGAGAATTCTCAAATGCATCAAGGCGCAAATCCTTATGGAAAAGGATGACAAAGTGTCCATTGAAAACATTTTCTCAAGATACCGCGGAAGGAAACTGCACTGGAAGGCGCACAGAAAGTACTGTTTTTCCTAATTAAGCATAACCTGCCACACACACAACTTTGTATATCACCACTTATTGACTTGTGCATAGACCTTGAGATTGCATCAAACTTGGCAATGCTGAATCACGGCAAAATGCTTCACACACTGGATACAGTACAGTGCAGGAGTTCATAGAATGCCAAGCCCGAGAAGTTGTTGAAGAAACAGTTGTTGGGAAGATAAAAGATAGCAGTTCATTTGGACTAATGTTGGATGAGTACACTGATGTCTCGACGGAGAGCATCTTGCAGTTGCTGGACGTTATGTTGAGAATGGAGAATCAAAACTTGCATTTCTACAGAATTCGAAATACCAAATGGAACAGCAGATACGATAGTGAAGAGTGTGAAGGACTATGTGGAGAAGGCCAATCTTGACCAGAAGAAGATGACTTGTTTTGCAAGTGATGGACCAGCAGTAATGACAGGTAAAAGAATGGTGTTGTGACACAGCTAAAGAAATCTAACCCAGCTTTGATTGATGTGCACTGTGTTAATCACAGACTTCAGCTTGCTATTAGTTCAGCATTCAAGTCTGTCACACTCATTGAAAGAGTGGATGAACTGCTGATGGGACTGTTCAAGTACTACCATTACAGCACTGTGAGATCAAAAGCTTGGAAAAGATGCAGCTGTTGACTAAAGAAATGGAAGGCGACCGCGTCAGATGAACCAAATAGAGGCCCTATTACAATTAAGAAGGCTGTCCATACCCGGTGGCTCTTAGTCATGAGAAGGCTGTTCATGCAGTGAGGCAGTGCTACCCATCAATCCTTGCTGACTTAGAGAATGCTGTAGGCATGGGCAATGATAAGAAGGCTGGGGACAAGCAGAGTGTCACTGCTGAGGGACTTCTACAGGCAGCTCAAGTCTTATGACAGACTTTACACTATTCTATTGCTATGTGATGTGTGCTCTTTGTTATCTGGTCTAACAAAGCTGTTCGAGCTGGCTGGATTTGGATTTGAGTGTTTTAGAACCACAAATACAAAGTAGCACTGCATCTTTGAGAAAATGAAAGAGACAAGCCAGGCCCATATCTAAATCGCATTGATCAGCTTGCTAACCTGTATGACCTGGAAAGACTGAGAGCAGACGGACAGATATCAAGGCTTCAAAGGACATCTTTCTCGATCACCTGATACAGAACATGGAAGAGAGGCTGCAGGTCACACCCATCATCACAAACCTATCAGCACTGGATCTGAGGAAGGCTGGAGATCCTTCTTTCCTGACTTTCCATGGGGATGCTGAGGTATGATATATATCTATATTTGATACTGTTGTCATAACATTTGACTTTTAGAAGATTCTTCTTTATGTGAAATTTAATGGAATTCTATCTGGAATAAGATTCATTTTAATGATTTAATTGATTTTATTATAATTACATGTATGCATTTGTTTCTTTTCAGATAACACAGCTGGCAGAGCACTTTGGACTTGACGTCGACCAGACACAGCTTGAATGGAGTCAAGTAAAGGAGCTGTTTTCAGGGGCTTGGCACCAGTTCACCCTCCCTCCATATTGAAGACCCTCACCAGCCTGAAGCCTCAACTTGGAAACTTGTATCCTAACATTATTCAATTACTGTCCATCCATGCAACAGTGATTCCACCAGTCCACTTCTGAAGTTGAGAGAGTGTTTTCAAGAGTAAAATTGATTGTCACAGATCATAGAAACAGACTCAGTGTTGAAAATTGCAACAGACTTCTCATGATTAGCCTGAATGCATCTTCAGCTTCAGACATTGACTTGAAGAAAGTTGTGAGCAAATGCACTTGGCAAGGAAGAAAAGAAAACTGTAAATTGTTGTTTGTGTGTTTTATGAAATTGCAAAACAAATGTGGTAACAGATTAATGTCTCCTTTTAAATGGTCCCATGTTGCAGACTAAGGCAAATGAATTGGCATCTAAGTTAGGTCATTTAGATTTTAATTGCAATAGTGCTTGGATTGACAGATTCAAACAGAAGCGTGGCATCGTATGTAAATCATCTCAAGGGGAAAGTGCATCTGTTGACCCCGACCTCGTCAATGATTGGCTGAAAACTCGCCTGCTGGCTATCTTGAAGAGTACAAGCCTGATAACATTTTCAATGCTGACGAAACTGGCCTCTTCTTCAAAATGAAACCAAACAGAACTCTTCACTTTAAATCAGAAAAATGCAGTGGGGGTAAAAATTCTAGAGAGAATAACATTGTTGGTAGCGGCAAACATGACTGTGAGTGAAAAACTTAAGTTGTTAGTCATAGGGAAGTCAGAAAAGCCTATTGTTAAACATGTTCTAGCTAATGTCTGAATGATAAATTCAGAATTTTAATGTTATGTCAATAGACAAGAATAAAGATTTGTGGCCTCAGCATATACATGTCTCTACATCTCTACAATCCAAGATGGCGGTCAAATGTGAATAACGAACAACGGATATAGCGAACTAAATTTCTTGGTCCCTTGGAGTTCGTTATATCCATGTTCTACTGTATTTTGTTTTTCTTACTATGAATATTTTTTCTGTAGAATATGTTCATTTCAGAGACTAGTTGTTAGTCTTTATTTCATGGTGGATCCGCTTTAAAGGCATGACCTTGATATTCCCATCAGATGCAGAAAAAAGAAATAGAAGTTCACATGCCCAAAGTTCCTGGTCTTTTCAAACCGAGTAAGTAGCAAGTGTAAGGTGTCTTTGTTTCATGAAATTCTTCAAAGGCATTTAGAAGTTGTTGTAGTAATCATTATCCACCTGAAGAAGGGGCAAGAACCAGCCCAGAACGTTGACAAATAAAATCAAGAAGTTGTTATCAATAAGATTTGTCTTGTATCTTTGTTTCATTATATTATGAATCATTTCAAAATCTTGCCACCGAGATGTTAATTTATTATACCCCCGCTACGAAGTAAAAGGGTTACAGTGAGTTTGTTCTGTCCTTCCATCCCGAAACTTTGTCCGGAACATATCTCTAAATGTTTACATGCTAGGTTCACCAAACTTCACACACATGTTAATCATTACCCATAGATGTGCCCTTTGCTACTTTGAAGTAAATCAGAATTTTATTTTTTGCTGTTTCCATGGAAACATGACTTGGTTCAAAGTGTGTTTGATGGTTATCTTGTCCGGATCGTATCTCTGTAGCTATACATGCAAGGTTCAATTATTAATATAATCAGTAAATGGCAAGACTATTATCTAACGTGTATAAAGTTTGGAGTCAAGGAGAAAGTCATGAGAGGTGCTGATCCTTGTCACATTATATATGTATATCAATATCAGTCATTTCCATGTCCCAAAGTGGGAAGTAGGGGTATGTGAGCTGTGCTTACTTCTACACTTGTTAAGTCACACCAAAGCTGTTTAACCCCATAATATTCAGTATATAGCCTACTGGTATCCCTATACTTGCTCTGTTTTGGCAGATTATGACCAGAGGCTCTCTTGCAGCAGCATGAGCAGCAGTGGAAGAAGCAGCAACCGCAGCAGCTGCTCATATGATGAGAGTGAACTGGAGTGGTCACTTTTAGATGAGCAAGACAGAAGTTGTGACCCTCCCACTTCCTGTATGTCTTCTTTTAAAGGTGGGTCTGTACACTGAACGACCAAGCAATCGATCATGTTTTCTCATAATTGAACACATACAATTCTGGAACACTTTTTGCATTAACAATATTTTTCACAGGATTGGTTTTGTTTGTTACATTTCATGAGCACTACAAGCTCGGTCCAAGTCATGATTGAATTTATCTTAAAGAGCCAAGAAATATATGTTCCGAACATACTAGTCATCCTTTAAAGATGTGAAATTTGCAAACAAAAAACCCAAAGAACTACATCGTTTTTTCTTTGTTTTTGTGCAAACAAAAATAACCAGGAAATTTCATAAATGTCGCTAACCAATTATTACCCATGATTGATCGGTTGTAATAAACCAATCATCAATTATGAGATTTTAACCAATTCCCAACACTAGCTCCCAGTAGATGGTCTTCAGGGATAAGTCCTGGTGGTCCTTGCTTGTGTGAAGAAGCAGAAGCATGGGTTTTCATTGGTATATTTTTAGATTTAAAAAGAATTTAGCAATGCACAGTTTCTCTAGGTGGCTATTATATCTAAAAAAAATTCCTTATCCTGACTCATGCTAAATGCTTGTCTGCTTCTTCTTGCGAATGATAGTGGAACACTTGAAATCCCTTGAAGTTCCCTTCTATAAGCGGACGTAAAATCACCACTCACCCACGAGTTACCTACCCTTTCCTCCTTGGCGCCCTTTTTAGTCACCTGACTGGCCATGTTTTGTAACTCTCTCCTTCTTCGCCCGTGAGGACAGTTGTGAGAGCACCTGGGTCCCTGTACGGCACACATCCTTTTCTATTTAGGACCTTTACGTCAAAATTATTGCTGTATATGGCTTTTAGGATTGTATTCTACCATTTGGTTTAAAATTTGATCTAATTTATACGTTTTATGTTCTTTCATCGTGTTTACATTTGATGAAAACTTGTATTTGTTGTAGGTACCGGTTGTCTGCGGCTGATCCACATTTATTATGTCCTGATTGCACTACTTCATGTTCTTTCAGCTCTCGCTGTAAACATTGTCTGAATTTAACCACTTTTTAATTCAATAACTACCTTTTTTCCATTCATAGACATACAAAGGACTGGGTAAGAAGGTATTCACAAGTTAGGTCTAAAACGAGTGATTGCGCTGATAACCTTGTGTTAACTACTGCTCCCGATGTTCATAATTCCAGTGAATTGCTGAGCGTTTTACAGGGGCAGGTCGCTGTTCCAGTGATGAACTCTGGAGCCAATAAGAGATCGTCGTCAATGGAGCTGAACTCTTCGCAGATGAGGAAGACTAGATCGTCTTCAACGCAGAAAGAGAAGGCTACTACCCCTAAGACTTCATCGAAGTCTCTACGCAGCTCTACCCAGAAGACGAGATCCTTCTCTGCCGAGATTCTACCTCCGGAAGAAGCAGACGTGTATGATGATCATCACCATCAGACGCACATCGGGAACCTGCTCGCAGGCACTCCACATCTTACAGAGGGGAGACTACGTCTAAGAATCAACCTTCACGAAGGCCCAGAGAAAGATCTCAAGACTCCAGGAAGGATACACGATCACATCGGAATCGTTCACCTGCGCGCAGTTCGTCATACAGATCTTCGCACAGAAACTCACGTTGTCGTGGATAGTCAGAGCGGGAGTTGTCTAAATCAGAGGAAGAAGGTGAAGTCATATTCTCCGATACGGAAGTAACCTCATGGATTGCTAATGGCCTGGACCTAGCATCACCTTCCAAGGACACAGATGAAGTGTTTACATACAAGATGTCCAACAATGATTTCGACACACTCGCCTTGCCGCCTATCGACCCATTCTCCCAAGTACCGGACAGTCTCAGCTCAGCCTTTGATAAGGCTACCAAGTTCCAGAATCAGCATATCCCGACGTTCAACGCCAGGAAATTCCCCTTACATTACATGGAACCCTTCCTGAAGGCACCAGAGATTGATGAGGACTACAAGACCATCAATAACTCCAGCTATAGAAATTACAAGATAGACGACAAGAAGCTAGCGCAACTGGATACGACTACTAGACGTACCTTCTTTGGACTAGTCAGGTCTAGTGCTATCAACGAAGCACTCATCTCGAAGTTCAAGAACTCCACCGACGAAGATGACTGGATGATATATTCTGCGCTACTGACTGAAAAAGGACCACCAATTTATGTCGGAGCATCTAGCATCCACATCAGCAGGCCTGACTCTCCTGAGGAGACAAGGATTATTGTCATCGTGCACCTGGAGTGAGCCGTTCACCAAGTCCTTATATAGAGCCCCATGGTCAGCATCATCCATCTTCAGGGGAGGGATTGAAGAAGTCATCAAAGAGGTTACACACCTAAATGATAAAGTCCATAGATACCTTGGCAAATGTGATTCGCCAGACGTCCCAGCGCTATTCCAACAAATCCAAGGTTGCAGGAGTCCAGAGAGCCAGAGAAAAGAAGTATTCCAGCTCAAGAGGAGGAAGAGGTTCTTTTCGTCGTCAAATCGGAGTCCCCAGGAGTAACCCAGGAAGAGGCCGAGCACCCAGGGTTGCCAGGGGAACCAAGCGCTGAAGGACAGTTTTGGAATGACTGGAGTCTTCCACCCCCAGCCGTTCCTGTACAACCTTCGACAGTGGGTGGACGTCTTCAACGGTACTGGGAGAATTGGGGAATACTACAGGACGACTACGTATCCCAGATACTACGCAGAGGGTAACAAGATACAGTTGGAAGCCACCCCGCCGCTTACAAGCAACCCGCTGGCCTTCAACCTTCAACTTGCAGATGCCGACCAGACAGAGAAACTGGACGACGCGGGCAAACAAATCAAGACTCTACTTTCCACAAAGATGCAGTAGAAGAAATAAATCAAGGTCTCATCCACTGTACCAGCATTCTTTCTCCCACAGAGGTTACTTGTCATTTCTTCCTACGGCGAAAAACGTCCCCTTTCATTGCCCGACGCAATCGAGTCCAGTGTTTTTTTCATGAAGGCCTCGTCGGGCAAAAACAAATTTGTATTTCACACTGTACCGGTGTCCAGTTGACTTTCCAATGTTAATTATGTTGTTTATTTAAAGAATCAACAAGAAAACGGCCGGTATAGTGGGAAAATCACCAGGGCAAGTGATTTTACATGTGCCACTGTACCAGAGTACACTAGCAATTTTAAAGTTATTTCCACCCCTGGCCCGTTTTTTTCTCCCCAAACACAGCTGCCCGCGTAGTTACTCTCCAACCTAAACATTGCCGCATCACTCCCATCCTGATGTCTCTTCACTGGCTGCCTATTGAAGCTCGCATTGACTATAAGATCCTTACACTTGCTTATCAGTCCATTCATGGTATTGCACCTGTATCTTCAAGAACTCCTCTCTCCTTACATGCCAACAAGAACTCTGTGTTCATCCTCATCTAATCTGCTCTGTGTACCAAAGTGGAAATTCAAATCATTTGGCTACAAGTCTTACCAGAACATGGCATCGGTCATTTGGAATTCTCTCCCTGATGACCTTAAGCTGTCTCCAACCCTTGAAAACTTTAAGCGTCACCTCAAAACCTTTCTCTACAAAAAGTTCTATGGACTTCAATAATGCCTTATTGATTATTAGCACTATGAGCATGTGGAGTTTGGCGCTGTATAAATGGACACATTATTATTATTATTATTAATTTTCCTGGTACTGAAGAAGAATTCCAAGGAGAAGTTTCGGCTCATCTACAACATGAGGAAGTTCAACCAGGAGTATCTCCGCAGACCAGCAAAATTCAAGATGATACATCTTCCTCAGCTCCGACATCTCGTTCGTCCATCAGACTACCTCGCCAGCATAGATCTACAAGATGCGTACCTACACATCCCAATACATCCAGACTCAAGGAAATACCTAAGATTCCTTTTCAACGGACATCACTTCCAGTGGAAGCTTCTACCGTTTGGAATATCGTCGGCCCCCTGGTTGTTTACTCGAGTGACCAAGCCCATCGTCACATATCTACATCGTCGAGGTCTACGCAGTGCTTTTTACCTGGACGACGGAATTCAAGTTCATCAAGATCCCAGTCAACTCAGGCTGCAACTAGACTTCACCATCAGGCTTCTCACTCAGTTAGAATGGCTGGTAAATCTCCTCAAGTCGGAACTGGAGCCGAAACAGGATCTTCAATTTCTAGGAATACGACTCATCACGCCGGTGAATCGCATAGTCGTCCCAGAGGATCATTGGGTCAAGATACAACATATGATATCTCAAGCAATGCTCTCTCCGTTGACACTACGTGCTTGGCAAAGCATGCTCAGTCTACTCACCTCAGCTTAAGACATGACTTGCAGAGGAGGTTACAACTGCGCCCACTACAAATATTTGTGAACGCCCATCTCGACAGTCTGGATCCGCTGATACTACCGGACAGCCAGAAACCATACCTCCTATGGTGGACTCGGAAGTCAAATGTTTGCGGAGGAACCTTTTTGTCAGAGCCGGTTTGCAACACTCATCTCTACGTGGATCCATCGCTACAAGGATGGGGCGCCCACCTCGACAATTAAGTGGCAGCAGGGAAGTGGTCGAGTCAGGATCAGAGTCTGCACATCAACCTGTTGGAGATGAAATCAGTGATCAACGCTTTACAACACTGGTTCAACGTACTAAAGAACGCAAGGCTCACGGTCCACACGGACAACTCCACAGTAGCGTTCTATATCAACAAACAGGGATCAACAAGATCAACAAGTCTGCTACAACTCAGTTATCTCCTGTTCATCATCGTCGACGACCTGAACATCTACATGAAGGCATGCCACATTCCAGGAGCAAAGAATGTCATAACAGATGCCCTATCTCGTCCACTACAACCATCCCCGACGGAATGGATGTTACACCCAGAAGCGTTCCGGTTCGTCATACAGACAATAGGATCACCACTGATAGACCTGTTTGCAGCAAACCAACATTCGTCTCTCGGATTCCGGATCCTCAGGCATGGGCAACAGACGCTTTAAGCATCTCATGGGAAGGACTAAACGCTTATGCGTTTCCACCTCCAGCACTACTACCACAAGTAATACAGAAAATCAAGCAGACGACAACGCTGCAACTGATTTTGGTCGCGCCCTATTGGCCAGCGAGGGTATGGTTTCCTGTCCTCATACAAGAACTCGGAAGTCCAACCCTGAAACTACCAGAGTGGTCGAACCAACTCGTCCATCCACACACCAAGCAAGCTCACAGGAATCCGGCATTGTCCCAGCTACATGCGTGGAGCGTATCAAAGCTTGCCTGAAGACTAGAGGGTACTCCGCCAGAGCAGCAAAGGCAGTGACCAGCTCTACACAGATCAACTCGCAACTTGTACGACGACAAGTGGCAGAGATTTGAACAGTATGCAACGAGGTTAGGCTTTACAGCGGTAAAAACAACCCATCTTCAAGTGGTGGAATACCTGTGTCATTTGCGACAGACGAGACACTTAAAAGGTTCAACACTCTCAACTTACCAGGCTGCACTCAGCACAGTTATCACCATGAAGACGGGTGTCAAGCTGACAAGAGATACTGGCACTACTACGCTCGTTCAAGTTGGAAGACCAACAAAAGAAATTCAACATAGTTCTACAACATCTCACCAGCGATGCCTACGAGCCTCTAGAACGGACATCCTTTGAAAAACTGACTCAGAAAACGCTGTTCCTGATTGCCCTAGCAACAGCAGCACGGATGTCAGAAATACATGCTCTGGACTTTGAACAAACATGATTTGAATCAAGATATCGTGACATCGTACATCTAGGACTGAGAAGGGATTTTATTGCCAAGAACCAACTGCCCGGCCAGCCTGACAGACAGTTCCACATCCCAGCACTCTCTACAGTCCTTGGGCCACAGGATACACAGGATCTATCCTTATGTCCCTGTCAGAGCAGTAAAAGTCTACCTACAAAGGACAAAAATAAGGATACGAAAATTCAAGCCTATTCATCCCCTTATCCACTGAGATGCCCACGGAAGTCTCACGGACAATGATATCGATATGGATGAGAGCCATTATACTAAGGGCCTACAAAGCAGCAGGACTTGAGCCTCCACGGGCCTCCAATCCCCACGAAGGCATAGCCCTGGCGTCTACACTTGCTCTGCATGGAAACTGCTCGATTACAACAACAATGGAGGGCTGCTGTTGGAAATCGGACACGGTGTTTGCCAACCACTACCTCAGAGACATTGCCACCGAGGAGGTCTCAGGCATTCACCAGTTTGGGCCACTTGTTGTAGCACAACTAACGGTTCCATAAAGCGCTGAGAAAAAATCTCATCCTTTTATCATGTGACTTGTGAAAACCAACGCTCTGGAGAGCAAATGGTTAAAGTCCATGCACACGTCCAGGGCAGGCTAGCATGAGTGATAGACCCTGTACTTGTATAGGACATACTCGTACATGAAGAAGGGTCCCATCTCCACTTGAGGCGCGCATCAAGAGATTGAGTTGCAATAGATAACTAATGGAACATTAGTATATCTAAAAATCCACACGAAGATGTCAGAAGTTTCGGAAGAAATCTGACAAGTTGTGGTTCCCCCACTCATCAGAGGAAGTTGAAAGAGCAGAATCATCAGCAGTGCCGTCATAAGTTCCCATGGGGGGTAATACAGGACGTAAATCAACAGCCAGAGAATCCAGAAATGGCCTGACCCACCACCGATTCCGACGGATTCAGCAAGCATTTAGCATGAGTCAGGATAAGGAAAAATATGTAATTTTCTGACTAAAATTGATATTTTATACTTATCCTGACTCATGAGGTCAGCCCTCCCGACCTCCCCTCTTATGGCACTCTGGATTTCCCTGTAAATCCAGGTGTCGGGCATACATACGGAGAGAGTGACAAAACATGGCTGGTCAGGTGACCAAAAGGGTGCCAAGGAGGAAAGGGAGGTAACTCGTGGGTGAGTGGTGATTTTACGTCCGCTTTTTAGAAGGGAACTTCAAGGGATTTCAAGTGTTCCACTATCATTCGCAAGAAGAATGAGACAAGCATTTAGCATGAGTCAGGATAAGTATAAAATATCAATTTTAGTCAGAAAATTACCTTTTTCTGTTGTGATTAATTTATTCCTTCATCAATTTAGTTTTGGAATTACTGATTTTCCTTCATTCAAGATCGTACAAGAGCCAATTCTACAATACGCTACACAGTGAAAGACCTCCTCATGATGGCTAAAGATCCATATGCCAAAGTAGCCCCCAGGAACTGGCCACTTATCAAAGATACATTCCCAGAACTGGTTTCCCATGAGGTGAGAATGTTTTTTAATTTTTTATGTTATGTTATGAAGTAGATAAGCATGTTTTCAATAGAGAAGCATGTTAAGTTTATAGATCTAAATTCTTTAAAATGCATAATGCTTGTCTCGAAATTCAACTGAATTTCTGGGGCAGTGGGGTAGCCTAGTGTCTCCTCACGCCAAAGGCCCGGGTTCGATTCCCCACATGGGCGCAATGTGTGAAGCCCATTTCTGAAGTAATCCAGAAACACTTGTCATTGCATCAACATGCCTGAAGAGTCTGCTGGTGGGTGAACATTAGTTTGGGTATCTGATGGAGATGTGTTATTTTAATTAACTAAAGGTTCAGTGGGGTAGCCTAGTGGTCACACTGAAGATCCGGGTTCCATTCCCCACATGAGTACAATGTGTGAAGCCCAATTCTGGTGTCCCCTGCCATAATATTACTGACATGTTGCTAAAAGCGGCGTAAAACCCAACCCAACTCAACTCACTCACTCACTCAACTGAATTTCTGCTGAGCATCAAATGTTCAGTGAGAAATATTACTCGAAGAGAACTTGTTTTATTTGTAATGTATTTGGATGTTTCTGCAGGGTTTTTTTAGTCTTCCTATTCCTCAAACCTTACACTAATGATGCAACACCTTCATACATTGTGAGTTCATCAAACCCTGTTTGCATAGTCCAGTATAAGCCTGAATACATGTAGCAGCACCCAGTGATGAAGCTTAATACGTTAGAACAGTGATTTCTCACACCCTCTTTTGTTGATGATTTTGCTTGTACCAAAGAATCCTTATAAATATAACATGGTCAAGATTGTGAGATAGATCATTGGTTTGAAAAACCATTTAGTGATTGATCCTGTGAGAATATCTAACTGTAACATTTGAAGCATGAATTCACTATGTCTTAGGAAAATAAATATTAACTTGGTTTTAGAATCAAACTCATCCAGTAATGTTTTCCAAACCACGCTCCCTGAAACTTTCTAATAATTTATACTTTATTTCACACAGTGAAGATCCAGGTTAGAACTGATCTTGAATTGTCATAAGATGCGACTAACAGGATCGGGTGGTCAGGCTCACCGAATCCAATTGTGTAGATTGATGCTCAGGATACCAAACAAGGATTTGTTTGTCTGGTTCAGACTCGATCGTTTACAGACTGTTGACATATAGCTGGAATATGGGCGAGCAGTGTTAAACAACAAGCAAAGTTTCAATCTGTATATTATGCAATGAATTTCACTGAAATAAACTGATATTTATTATTGTGGGGAAATTATATCACCAACTGTTTTATTGAACCTGATAAACCTGAAAGCAACCAGTAAATATTGAAATGAGTTGATTGAAACAACCATCAGCAAGGTGGACCATCCTTTCACCGATGTTTATCATCATGCTGAAGCTTTATGTGCATCAGAGGTAGAAATTGGCATGTTTGTGATGGCAATGCTCACCTAAGGTCATTTATCATTCCAGGCTTTTAACATGTTCAAGGGAGTACCCATGTTATAGCTATTTGTGCTTGCAAACTTAATTGGCTTTCTTGTACTTGTATTGCTAAACATGCTAAAGAGATGTGAATCTTCAATCCCTCAATTACTATTTTGCAGGATCGTTACTTCGAACCATTTGACCTGAAGGCCTGTTCTCCTAGAGCTTTAGGGCGAACCAGAAACTTTGACATCAATGAAAAGAGGTGCCATATGGACAGCATTCAGGAGTTCCGATCATTAGGATTTAACAGTAACCATGGAAGTCGTGAAAGTGATGACTTCTTCTTGTAAGGATGAACTACTGAAGATAACACTTGAAGCTGACAGAAGGGACCAACGTTTCAGGTGTGATGCTTGTATCATGGCAAAGCAGAGGTTAAACAGTAACTGTATGTTTGTCAACATATGTGGCTAAAGGATTATATACATTGTGAGGAAGTAATGTGAATATGAATTTATTAGTTCCTGAGTTTTGTTTCCTGGTTTAAAGAACCTCAGAATGTATTGAAAGTTTATGAACATTCCCTTGTAATCAGATCTTTTTGTGTTCACTTGACTCAAAAAGGGCACATCTGATGTTTTAGACTGAACTGGCTGTTTTCAAGTATGTCAAATGTTTCTCTGGAGCATTTTAAAAAGACAGAAGTCAAAGATGAATTTGTTTTACCCTCACATATTATTTCAACTCCCCAGATAAGCTGGTAAGATTTATCTCAACTTGCATATCAATTTGTTAGATAAGGGACAGATGACATAAGGGCTGAACTGCCAACATAGGTTGTATAAGCTTCAGTGAAAAGGCTATAATGCGCATCTTTGTGAGAGAAAACAATGAAACAGTTACAAATGTCAATCTTTAGTAGTTGGTAAATGACAATTCTTGGACTTCTACATTCTTTCCTTTAGCCTCTGCTGGTATGAGTCTATGTAGATAGTATTCACACTGTTGCCTTCAGAAGTACTGAGATACTGAACTTTATTAGTTTTTAACAAATCATACTCATCTGTTATATTGTCTTGATGCCACATGTTTTAGTATGTTGTGTGTGAGGTTGGGGTCATTCTTCCATAATTTCCTCCATATATCCATGGGCCAGGATTTTACACTGATCAGTAATGGCTAACATTGGTCCAGGAAGAACAGGTAGTAAAGGTTGCTTTGTGGAAGCAAGTTCTTGCCCAAAACTAGTCCTTGTCCCCAAATTATACAATCTTGGAATGTTCTTCTGAGTATTTGTGTTATTAGTTGGTTATGTAGCCTGAAAGTTTGTTCCTGCCTCTGTTTCAAGGAGGCAAATTACAATTATGTGCCCATTGTTTCAAATCTAGAAAAAAATCAGATGTGGCAAGTTGAAAATAAGACAACAAATATTTTAATTTTGTCTGATGTATGTTATATTTGCTTTCTTCACGGTTTGTCTTGTCAGGGGTATGCAACGGGTATAAACAGACAGTTGCACTCCTGACATGTCCATGTTATTTCGAATCAAACAGAACATTCTGAAAACCAGTTGTTGATGCATCCAATGTGTGTTCTTGATGTGTGAGCGTTTTGTGTGTGATATCAAACCACTCAATCTACTAATATTTGTGTGTACTACAGTATTTTGTTGGTTTTGAAAACCAGAAGTTGTGATTTGACACAAGCCTATGTTGATTCTTCACTTGAACCACTGTGGTGAGCATTACACCCCTATTGACTGTTGTGGGGTAGCAGGGAATGATATATTGGTACTGTAGGCAGTGCTACAATAGTCTTGTACATGAAAGTGTTCGTCCGACAAATACAAGTTTTTTTGGAGACAACACCTGTATACTACAGTCAAAACCTAGGAATTGCAGACAAATCATATATGCCTTAGAAGAACAATGACCTACAGGCAAACCTGGATATTATAAACCAACTTAGACACTAAAAACAGAACCTTGATTCAGTCAAAATCAAGAAAATACATACATATGGTATGCACTACAATACACAAAAATACAGAACCTTTATTTTATGGACAGAACCTTTGTACAACAGACTGATGTTTAGACATCTAGGTACTATATACAAAACTTTGACACTACAACGTAAACTGAATCTGAACACCATAGTCTGAACCAAGGAAATACAAACATCATACAATACAGAAAAAGAAACCCCAAATATTCAGACACAGAACCTGTGTATTACAGGCAAATATTCAGACACAGAACCTGTGTATTACAGGCAGAACCTGAAACTGAATGCTACAGATTGAACCTGAATGCTACAGACATAACCTGAATGCTACAGACGGAACCTGAACGCTACAGATGGAACCTGAACGCTACAGATGGAACCTGAACGCTACAGACTGAACCTGAACGCTACAGACTGAACCTGAATACTACAGACTGAACCTGAACGCTACAGACTGAACCTGAACACTACAGACAGAACCTGTGTATTACAGACTGAACCTGAATGCTACAGATGGAACCTGAATGCTACAGACTGAACCTGAATACTACAGACTGAACCTGAATACTACAGATGGAACCTGTGTATTAGACTGAACCTGAACACTACAGACTGAACCTGAACGCTACAGATGGAACCTGAACGCTACAGACTGAACCTGAGATGGAACCTAGCAGAGACTGAACTACAGACTGAACCTGTGTATTACAGACTGAACCTGAACGCTACAGATGGAACCTGAATGCTACAGACTGAACCTGAATACTACAGACTGAACCTGAACGTATTACAGACTGAACCTGAATACTACAGACTGAACCTGTGTATTACAGACTGAACCTGAATACTACAGACTGAACCTGTGTATGAACCTGTGTATTACAGACTGAACCTGAACACTACAGACAGAACCTGGAAATCAGTCTTCTATTCAACCAACACAACATGTATGCTGTAGACAAAAGCTTGTCACCATAAAAATAATCTAGACACAACAGACAGAACGACATAAAGGACTGAACATAGAAACCACAAACAGAATCATAATACCACCGACTGAACTTCTACAATACAGACAAAATGTACACATCAGATATGGCACCTACACGCTATATGCATGCATGTATACTGAACCTAGACATGACAAACTATGTTCCACAGATGGAACTTCTATAGTATGCACAACATTTACACAACAACATTTACAGAATCAGAGAAAACCTATATGCAACATGCATGCACATTAGAAAAGACCAAATGATGCCATGTACATAAGTATCCTGCTAACACAACTCTGCATCTCCACATCCTCGAAGGTTGAATCCCAATGTGATATGTTTTAAATGTGTGTGTGAAATGTGTGTGTGATGTTGAAGTTTGTGGTGTCCTCTGTATGTGCTGCTTTAGTGCTAGAGCAACTTTGTTTTTCTCGTTTATTAGTAGTCTTTGTAGTTCGCAGCTTTGGTCACATTAGCACCTCCATATTCCATTTGGAAAGAGTAAGGACAAGGAATGATAGTTCTTCCATTGAAATTGAATAAATATACACAAAGAACTTAATGAAGTACCCCCTGTATTTTGACAATGATAGGTTTTCAACACGTACATGAAACTTCTAATGGTGACCACAATGGGAAAAACATGTTTTTCTGACCCATATGATCCTTTGACTCATAAAAAATGACAAAATGATTGGAATCCATGTTGATTTTATTATGATAATTGCTCATTTTAAACACACACACACACACACACACACACACACACACACACACACTCACACTCACACTCACACTCACACTTATTTTCATACAAAACCATGTCTGTACAAGTATGGCCCTGGAATGTAGCAACTACCCTGGAATGAAGCAGTTCTGTACAGGAGGATCCCGTTGTTGCACACGACGACCAATCATGTGCCAGATATGCTCCAAAGGGTTAAGACCGGGGTTAATTCAGTCATGAATTACATCAGGGGGTGCTTAACTAAGTTCTTTGTATATATGAGGATAATCTAACGTCTTGGATTAACCGGTTTGAAACGTGGACATGGTGAAGGGAGAATGAAATGTAATAAAACAAGCTGGAATAAGTACTAATTTAGAACATTTTTTAAATTCCCTTTCTGATTATTTGGGGATGCTTATTAGTTAAAGCATTCACTCCTTATGACAAAGCCCCAGCCAGGTTCATTTTCACCTGTGTACAAAGATGCGATATCCATTCCTGGTGACCCTGCTATGGTATTGCTGGAATATTGCTTGAAGTAGCATTTAAAAAAAACAAACTAACAATGGGAAATGGAGGTAAATATTGAACACCAAGAAACTGGATTACCATACATGTTTTTGTTTTCAGGTCATATCTTCGATCAAAAATAACATTCGGTGAACAGTGTCTAAATTATCTTATGCTGAACAGACATATGTTATAGTAATAAGGGAACACAATGGTTATGTCCACTTTGTATTGTGCTCACTGGATTTGTAACTAATTAGTTCTTCTGACACCTGTAATATCAGTACATCTCTTTACTGATATCATGGATGAGGAAGAGTGCCTAGGTGTTCTGCTGCTACAAGTAACAAGCTACATGATTATAACTCCGAGTGAATGCAGGACAACAAATAAGGATATCCATTGTGTTGTCTTGACTGTATCATCCTAAATTACCCTTTTGATACATGATTTCCATGTATTTTACATCATGTTATGACAACGTTAATTTTGAACTTAATGCTAGACATCCATTATTAAATCATACATCATTCCGTTGGTCTTTCGTTTTTTGTTTATAACATTTACTTCATTATACGTCCTAGATATCGAGGATATGTTTCCTTTTGTTTCATGATGAATACCTTAGTGTCATATTACCATGTCACTAACCTCATCACAGAATTTTTCACCTTTTATGGAGGGATGGTAGGGTAGCCCAGTGGTTAAAGCGTTCGCTTGTCACACTGAAAACGGTTTGATTCCCCACATGGGTACAATGTGTGAAGCCCATTTTCTGGTGTCCCCCTGCCATGTTATTGCTGGAATATTGCTAAAAGCGGCATAAAACCACTCACTTGCCCACCCTTTATGGTGGCAGTGTTCAGAGTCAAGTCATACAAGTGAGGATTCAACAAGTTGACTGCCACCATGAGAATACTGGTATCAATTTCTAGCAGAATTTGCCACTACGTTCTTTGTTACTGCCAGGAGATAATTGCTTCTTGTGCCTATTTTGCCAACATGTGAAACTTGTTTTTAAATAACACTGATACAGCTACAAGAGATAACTCATAGTGCAAAGTCTGCCAGAATTAATACGAGTATACTCGTAATAGGCAGTCAACGTGTTAACTACGCTGTGGTGGCAATATGGGGAGGGTATTAGACTGCAGGTATGATTTACATTGTTTCTTTCATTATACAAAGCAGTCCAATGTGTTCGTAGAGGGGTCATGGTCGAGTCATTTTTGGTGTCATCCACGTAGCCCAAGACCCTGTAGTAGGGATGGGATGCCTGTATTCCTGTAAATACTCTGAACAAAACTGAGGTACTTTATGGGCCAGTTTTTATTGAATCACAATCAAATTACATGTGGGATGAGATAAATGTCGGTTCACAAACAAACTAATGGTAGTCACAGGGTCACTGACATTTCTGATAGAACCACGATTTCAAATGAAAAAGGAGTCTTGCACTTGAATGAAATGTTTATTTCAGTGTTGTCATGACGATGATATGCTATTGGTACCATATCTAAACAATACGTAGAAGGCATCACAGATGTTGTAAATTTAACAACAAAAAGATTGTAATGATTGGAGTAATAATACTGAAATACCCTAGTGCCCAATCAAAATAGCACAGCCGAATGTTCTGGTCTGCAACCATGTCATGTGACATGATATAATCGTATTAATTACAGCTAAAAATGAGACCTTAGTTTCACACTGACCCAATCTTATATAATTCCCATTTAAAAACATTATTATAAAGATTAGCATGTTATGAAAACTCCTTAACTTTATAAGGATTATCTTTTTTGTAAGGAAGTGAAATATTAGTTTCCCGTATACATTATACAGTACAAACAAAACTCGTATATGCTAGAAGTCCCAATGTTGAAAAACTTGCAATATACATGTATATACTGAGCAAAATAAGTAGGGATCATGAAAGTGTTTTGTTTTGTTCAGTACACTCAAAAAAAAAAAATCAACAGGGTGATGTATATACAATGAATATTAGCATTAACTAACATTATGAACAATGTTGACAACATCATTATCAAAATGTATCACTACTGCCATCGCCAAAAAGTGACAGTTCTGTATTCTGAACAAAGACACGAAGGATCACAGTTTCACCGAGGAATGCATTTACCAATGTTTACATGATTATCAATAACAGTTTCATTTGGCAACCAGATAAGCAGAGTGATGACAAACATGTTTTGTACATAACAGATGCTGGTATTAAGTCTCTAAGCCAGAGTGCAGTTGTTCATTTTATTATTACATATTTATTTTTAATATTCCACCATTTCTGGTGCCAACTTTATCTCAAGAACCTGAGATACCTAAAAAAAAACAACCTCTTAAACCAAAATACATTTTTATTCTATCACATGTCAGTATAGAAGGGATCTTGACAACTTGATGCTATATTTCATCCTTAAAAACTCATCTGAGTTGATCATGTTAATTGCAAAGGTAAACTGCTAAAAAAAATTCCAAAGCAGAGACATTCATTATTTTTTCTATAAAAAAACTGTTTGTTACTGTGACACAACACAATTTTCAGAGATATTCTATTTGGCATATTCATTTTACATTTGTGACCTTGGTTCTTTAAGTACACATTATTAATGGTTCATGAGGCAGTTTGGGTGGCCTAGTATTTGGAGCATTAGCTCCTCACAATAAAAGCCAGCGTTATTTCTCGTACATGCATGCAATGTACTATTCCAATTTCTGTTGTCATTTGCCAGGATATTGATAGAAGACTGCCAATAATGATGTACAACCATACCCTCTAGTCTGTGTATTGTAGACAGGCGTGGCAGTGGCATCTTCATATTGGGTTTCTAACAGTTCTGTTTAAGAGCTAGGACATATCTAAAACTTGTCAACTGTGTCAAGTTGTGAAATATTAACAAATGGAAACTATACATGTCATAGAATCATAAACATAATGTAAGAATGAAATTGTCAACAATGAATAACATGTAGTAATCAACAATAGTTACAATAGGATTTAATGTTACATCACAAATATATTTAAATCATTAATAATTCAGTGTCATTATTTGATAAATCATTCTTGATTTTTTATCACATCTCAGTATAGTATCTTAATCATGAATACAAACGATCTGAATCATCTTTGAATTTGGCTTAGTTTCAAAATTAAAACATCAGAATGAGTTCAGAATTATGGCATATAATGAGTAGGATTTTAAAAAATCCTGTGTACAAGTGAAGGAATTGTAGCTGATAACATCAATGGCAACAACAGTTGGTCTGACAAATCAGGAATAGAGAACATATGGCCATAGACAACCCCAAATCTTTCCCTCACAGCTGTGATTGGTCAAGTCTAGAAATTAGGTTGCTATATATTTTCTGCCTTATGGCCAAACCCGCCAAAAGATATAATAAAGAATTACTTTTATTGAAATAGTTGTTGTTTAACTTTGGCAATTCGAATAATTCATAATATATTATGATAATACCAACAGAACTCCATACACAATGGTTGGTACCAAGAGAAAGAATTGGGGAATTTTACGAGTGCTTTCAGCACTGCTCATTTTGCATGAATACAGCACAACAAAAAAAGGCTTGCTGCAATTTAACTGTGTTTACCTTTATTGCACAAAATACTGGAGAGACAAATGTCATCCATTTCTCCTCATTACATCACAGAAACAATATAATATTCATAATTTCATGGTTTTTTGTAAAAAGAACTAGTCCTTTTCATGACTAGTGACATACTCTTCTCCAAGTCTGTATCATGACTCATTGAGTGGAATGTCAAGACATTAATATACCCTGAGTACTGAGAAAAGTGAGCACTCATTCTGTAGTGAGTATAATTGAAGAAATGCCTACTGGTACTTAACAGCAGAAAAGATCAGGCATTCGCCAAATTCAGTCAATGGCACATCAATAATTACTTGACCTATACAACACGGTACTGCATCGTCTCGGCAGGTTCTGTAAAGCATCCTTCAGGTATGTATGGATTGTTGAAAATAGAGAACTAATGCAACACAGTAGATGTTTCAAACATTGTCATCTGAACTCTGTTGATGAAAGACAGTAAGTAGATAGGCGTCAATGGCGGGACAGCCTCATTTGTTCTTCCCTCATTCCATGGGAGTTACCTCAATAAGCTTCTCAACCTTCTTACCTGGCTGAAATCAATCGTATATTTTAGTTCTTACTAGTTTCAATTACTGACTGACTGAGTTTGGTTTTACGCCGCTTTTAGCAATATTCCAGCAATATCACGGCGGGGGACACCAGAAATGGGCTTCACTCATTGTACCCATGTGGGGATTCGAACCCGGGTCTTCGGCGTGACGAGCCAACGCTTTAACCACTAGACTACCCCACCGCCCTACATTTCAATTAATCTTCAAAGGCTGGAAATAGTCATTTCACAGTTCAGAGCAGATTCAAAGTTTTTCCTTCAAACCCTCAACAATCCGGATCAATAGCCTATTCAAAGTCTTCTTTAAGATATCATAAGCTAAATATCTTGTCATTATGTCAGTCAGATTAGGTAGTATGAGTTCAAATCTACATGAGAAATCTCAATCAAGCATTTCTACAAAACACTGGTCACTGAGGCAGATAAGCATTGTTTCAAGACACAAGTAAATCGGACAATATAGTTGACGATGCTGATATGAAAACATTGTAAACTTCTTATATACAAATCCTTATCAAACAATCATTCACAAACTGTTAGAATTGTAAAGATAACAACAGAATTATATAATTATTGTACAACAAATCTGAAACAATACCATACCATACATTCCATGGGTCCTATTAAACTATTCTGGCACACAAACTGATGTTGGAATAAGCGTTACAACCTCATATTTTCGCGTGTATTCTTGCATAACATTTCTAGCGTTCAGTAAAATTCTATGATGAAACCAATTGCCATGGTTAAGCTTGAACTTCGTCATAACAATAAACAAATGTAACAAACAGTGGACAGGAAAACTATCAGGTTGATCTTAATTGGGAATTTGGTGGCTACTTGTGAATGGTCAGGTGGCTTGTTCCGCCCATCTGACCTGAGGTGACCTTGACCTGTCCACTGTGACCTTGACCTGTGATTAAGCATTTCCGACCACTGTGCTGCTACGGATTGAGAAGTAATACATGGCTCGGATGATCAGTAAGATGCCAGAAATAAATGCACCTGCAACAAGGAGATGATATTTGTGACTGGTTTTCTGTAAAGTATTCAATTTAATACTTCTGTCTGTTATCTATGACTTAATATTGTATGTACATTCAGCCTGGGTCTCCTATGTACAGATAAAAACCAATGACACATGACTGTTTGTCAAATAAACAGACACCATGAATAATAATTTATGTTACTTTAAAACTGCTTTTATTAAATTAAATAATACTGTTGAGAGCATTATTGACCATACAAAGGGCCAACAATTGGAGTGGGAAGAACTGCAATGATAATAGGTGCCAGCACTAAACGACCCCTGCTCCCCCTACCCTACCCTACCCCACCCCCCCCCAGTAGGTGCCAGCACTCAATGACCCCTGCTCCCCTACCCTGCCCCACCCCAGTAGGTGCCAGCACTCAACGGCCCCTGCTCCCCTGCCCTACCCCACCCTGCCACACCCCCTGCCCCCCCTGCCCCACCCCCAGTAGGGTGCCAGCACTCAATGGCCCTGCTCCCCTACCCCACCCCCCCCAGTAGGTGCCAGCACTCAACGGCCCCTGCTCCCCTACCCTACCCCACCCCCAGTAGGTGCCAGCACTCAGCGGCCCCTGCTCCCCTACCCCACCCCCAGTAGGTGCCAGCACTCAATGACCCCTGCCCCCTGCCCCCCCCCAGTAGGTGCCAGCACTCAATGACCCCTGCTCCCCTACCCCACCCCCAGTAGGTGCCAGCACTCAATGACCCCTGCTCCCCTACCCTACCCCCAGTAGGTGCCAGCATTCAAGGAATCCCAACTACCCCAACCCATAATAACCACTCTGGTAACCCATCATACCCCCACCCTCCAAATCATCCCACTTGCAGTAAGTACCAGTACTCAAGGAACCCCTATCCATACCCTGCCTCAGCAAAGGTAGCCAAATAACTATTGATAAGGGACAGTTACAAAGCAAGTCATTAGATACTTGACTTCATTTTGTGGATAATTGGGATTCATGCTGTGAGAAATAAAATTACCAGGCCAAACAAGCAGTGTCGTCATGGCACACAAAAACACAATCCTAGACAAAAAACACTCATTCCATGTCTTGGAGCACTTGTACAAACTTTTTAGTAAATATTTTAGGTTGAAAAAAACAACAACATCAATAGATAATGATAATTCAAAATTTAAGTGGGAAGAACTGATGAACAGGTTTTCCTGAACATATATCGATATGATGAATTATACAATATATAATCAAATCATATTATGAACAATCTGAAGCTCAACCAACCGGATGATCATGGAATCAAAACACAACTGTAGCTAAGGCTACATTAATAATGTGAAATGTACTTGTTAAAAAACATAGATGTTACCTACCTGTCCACACCACATAGATCCCTCCATAATCACTCGCTATCTCATAGGTGCCAATCTGGAGGGAAAATAGGACAATGTCAGTTGCATTGCTCTGAACAGACTAGTTAACCAGCATTGTGGCAAGAATGTTCTACTTGTCATCTTATCAAATAAACACATAGATTACATGATACCACAGCCTACTAGCCTCAAAGCCTGCTGACCAGATATTACATAACTCTCTGTTAAAACGACAACAGTTTGCTAAAACAGGCCTGTGTGACCTTACCGCCTGTGTGACCTTACCGTGACCCCGATACCGCCGCCCAGCAACAGGACCCCCATGATGAGACAGACCAGTGCCCGCGTCGGACATACCCACTGCCAACCTCCGACCTGCAAAAGTCAGTCAGTAAACACTTTATTTACGATATCGCATATATGTAATATTTATAGGTTGATTATGTCTTAGGAATCTCTATGTCTGTAGTATCATATTTGTTCCAGACACTATAAATAAAATCACAGATTCATTACACTCTATAGTTAACTACTATCCAAATACTAAACTGTCTCACTGTTCAGTAATATGCTAGTATATATAACAGTAAATGCCGCCATCAGCTTGTGTGGACGGAGTAACTCATACTTACACTTTACGGCAGTGAGGGCACCGAGCCAACAGTCGGGAATTCACCTGGAACTGAGACCAAGAAAATGGATTATCTCCCTTGAAAGCTTTGTGTTTGGCAACAGTGTATCTGTTGGAGCACTTAATTAACTTTATTCTCTGTTTAAATGTTATAAATTCTGGACATTTTCATACCAATAGTTCTAAATGTCCATAATCATGTAATGGTAAATGATAAAGATGAAGTCATTTGAACCCTGCCCACAGAGATTCTGACTTACTAGGACCAAGACTTACTATGAAGATCTGGTTACAATGACCCAAATTACTATGAAGATCTGGTTAAAGTGACTTGACACTATGAAGATCTGGTTACAGTGATGACTGACTTACTGCGAACATCTGGTTACAGAGATCCTGACTTACTAGGACCAAGACTTACTATAAAGATCTGGTTACAGTGACCCAACTTACTATGAAGATCTGGTTACAGTAGGCACAGCAGATCCGTCCGGAGCCTGGGGACCGGACCGTCACACTGGCTGTTACCCCACCACTCAAGTTGATCACACGGCGACTGAAAGGGAGGTAATTAAACTCAACAACCAAATCAACAACCTGGAGTAAATATGGCTTTAGATTATATTTATCAAACTTCTACTCACATGGCTGGAGGGAGTATTACAAATAGCTTTCACTTATTGTAGATATGTGGAGAATTGAACAGACTGACTAACAAACATTTAACTTCCACCACCACCCTCCCTACCAGTTCTGTCTTGGGCAGGCAATCCTTTGTGCAGCACTGCGGCAGACAAGTAGACAATTACACGGACAACGCACATATTTCTTTCCAGGTGGCGCTGCCTTGATGGGCTGAAAGTTAAAACACAACATACAGTAAAATCCCAGCAGAAAAGCGAAATAGGGGGATGAATGTGTATTTTCATTGATGTTTTACGAGGGGGAGCAATAATTTTCACACACACATGGGTCATAATGTTCAATTCGCAAATGGAGTTTGTCTCCTTACACCATGTGTAACCCACATTGGGATCATTGCCATTCAACACCCTCAGATCATTGGAAACAAAGTAATGCTGTTCAGTATTTTCCAGTATCCTGAATCAAGAGACACCCATTCACCATGAGACGGATCTGTATCGCAAGTGGCATCAGGAAACATTTAATGGCTTGGATCTGTGCTCTCCATAAGTGCACAACCCTCATTTTCAATTTAAAGTCCAACTTGTTATCATGGAAATGTAAAAGAAATAAGACAAATAATAATCCCAAATGATAAAAGTCAACACTGTACTACCAGTTGGATCTGTATAGCAAGTTTCATTCAGAAATATTCGATGGTTTGGAGTTCTGCTCCAGAAATGTACGCAATCTTCACTTTTAGTGTAAGTACAACTTATTGTCCTGAACATGATGAAATTCTGATTAAAATACATATCCCAAATCATCAAAAGGCACCATGGCTCTACAAGACTGATCCATGTAGCAAGTTTCAACAAAAAATATTCAATATTGACAAACAGACATGCTGATCACTATATCCCCATGTTTTCAACCAGGGGAACCAAAATTACTGGAAAATATTTTGGTTGATCATATCGATGTATTGAATAGTTTACAAATTTCATATTACAGGGTAAAATCTGACACAAATTATTGTATACAAGTATCATTGAAACACAGAATGGAAATAAATGAAAGTCCAACAGGCTGCAAGCTCCTTCTGTCTGTTAAAACAAGTTCAACTGTAGCAAGTTGATATTAAACAGACATTTATATTCTCCTAAGAAACAATGAGAAGTCCACTCAAGGTTTATTTTCTTCGCTCAATCACTGAGTTTGAGCCAAGTTACAATTAAGGAAACCACCTTTAAATATTATTAGCATAGGGTTCATAGATAACTCAGTGTCATGTGACCCCATTAAAGTTCAGTCAGCCACATGTGACCAGCCTGCAGATGTCAAGTTGATCACCGTGATCAATATGGGCCCCCTGTTTTGTTGCTTGGGATTCCTAAAGTTTCAGAGAGTCACTGGAATCGCTAATATACTCAGAGGCAAAAGTTATTGTGACATTGATTTTTTTCATTGCCAATCTTGTGAATGAATGTTGGTATTTCTACCAGAGAAAGAGAGCTGAAGAAACGCAACCAAGTATGCCACAAATAAGATATATCCGAGAAACACGGCCATCACTTTATAAGGCCCAAATACCTGATGCTTATCATTTACACTCAGTGGAGTCTTAAGAAATGCGGAAGTCAGAAAAACATCTTCATTCATCATTCTGCTTCAGACGGGTACCTCACAGTGGGATGTTCCTCGTTGATTTAACGTCCATAAGAAACACGAATGGCACTTATGGTGACACTTTCAGTAATACATTATACTCACCCCAAGCAGACCAGTCCCTTTAACTAGAGGTGAGGTGAGGTGAAATTTGGTTTATCGTCGTGCTTGAGAATATTTCACTCATATGACGACGTGCATGCGTGTGTATGTGTAGGTGCAGCTGCTTGTACTAGCCCAGACTGAAGCTGGTTTTATAGTGCTAGCCCACTGAGATACCATGCCGCAGTGAAGCATGAATACCCCACTCAGACACATTATACTGACTCCGAGCCGACCAGTCCTTGTTGTACCCATTAATGCCGAGCGCCAGGCAGGGACCAACAAGTACCATATTTTAACGTCTTTTGGTATGACGCGGTCGGGGATCGAACCCGCAACCTTCCGCTCTCCGGCGGACGCTCTAACCACTACACCACGGAGGCGGTTCCTTTAACTTGAAGCACCTAACACAGTTTAGACATGATACACATAAAGGTTAGAAGTTTATGGATGTAACTTCTTTATTTTGAGGAATACAACGTATTAGTGAATATTCTTACGTCTTCATCAGGTGAATGACTTCCAATATGAGTTCCTTCATCAAAATAAAGAAGTTGACATCCACAAAATTCGTGACTTTAGAAGCACGTTAGTATCACATAACGACCAGTGCCAACAGACTATACTGACCGTGGCCTCCTGGCAGACTCCACACTTGACCACATGCAGGTGACTCTTCCCCTCGATGTTGATCATGGCTTGACACACCTTGCAGTTGACCATCGGCAACCCCCCCTGTGGGGTGGGGGTGTAAGGTGGGGGCAGTTCATCAGGCTGGATGGGAGGGACTGTCACCTCATTAGAGGACGAAGTTGGTTCTAAAACAAATACATGACACATCATATAGGTCATCAATAATACAGTGGAATTACTGAAATAGTGAGTGAGTTTAGTTTTACGCCACTTTTAGCAATAATCCAGCAATATCACGGCAGGGGACACCAGAAATGGGCTTCACACATTGTACCCATGTGGGGCATCGAACCCAGGTCTTCGGCGTGACAAGCGAATGCTTTAACCACTAGGATACCCCACCACCCCTACTGAAACAGTGAATGTTGTAAAATGAACAATATAATCACAATATAAGTGATTCTTAGCAAATACGGTAATTGCCTGTGAATGAAACCCACCACCATAATCATGTTAATGCTGCATGATTTACTCCAAAAGTTAACATTATTGAGAATTGATGATTTAACCAACTAGGATTGTATTTGTTTGTTGTTTAACACCACACTCAGCAATATTCCAGTTCTATGGACCAGACAATTTAGTGATCAACATCGTGAGCATCATCTATACAATTGGGATACAATGACATGTGACAATCAATTCAACGAGTTGATCACCCGATCCTGTTAGTCACCTCTTATGACAAGCACAAGTTGCAGAAGACAATATGTTCACAGGTCAAACAAAGCATTGAATTTGAAACAATATATATTATGTATATAAACTGATATAGAGAATAAATGACTGAAAAATAGCCTCCTTTGCAAGATGTTTTGTTTGTTGTGTAATGCAGCACTGAGCAATATTAAAGTTATTAGATGTCTGCCTGCCGTGTAGTTAAGCAAGTCAGGACTTGACAATCCAGTGATTGATATCATGAAAACTGATCTTCACATTTGGGACACATTGACATGCATCAACAAAGACAACAAGTTCGACCACTGATCTGTAGGTCAGTTGTTGTTATAAGCATAAATGGAAAAATTAATGGACATACACAGTAAACCAATCCATGTTGCCAAAGGGACCACTTGACGATTTAATCTTATCGCACATCTATTTACATTACTGCTATGTTTTATGCTCATATTCTTTGGTCTCTATCAGTGAATGAGTTTAGGTTTACGCCACATTCAGCAATATTCTAGCTATATGGCAGCGGTCTGTAAATAATCGAGTCTGGACCAGACAATCCAGTGATCAACAGCATGAGCATCGACCTACACAATTGGGATATGATGACGTGTCAAACAAGTCAGCGAGCCTGACCTCCCGATCCCGTTAGTCACCTCTAACGAGAAGCATGGGTTACTGAAGATCAGTTCTGACCCAGAACTCCACAGGTCACTGCATCAGTAACAATACCACAGTTAGGAGCAAAGCAGACAAAAGACAGAAAAAAAAGTTTGAGTTATTCCCCCAATATCCAGCGCATTATCATAAATATCCAGAGGATGACGTCTTACATTGTACACCTCACTGACTTGAGATGCAAAATGATCATTTGTTGTGGTGGTTTGTTGCTAGCATAATGCCGACAGTTTGGCAAACATAAGTGGGGAACATAAGAAATGCACCTTTCATATTTGCTGTGTACATTGAAAATAATGGAGTGCAAATCAGCCATTTGGAATCCTACATTCATGTGTATGTAAAATATGAACTATGTGTGATGCCAACATAAGAATGAGCATTTTAAGATAAATAACCATGATGTCAGAACTATAGCTTTTTCATTTCATCAGTTTTAGGCATTGTGGAGTTGGGTTTTTTCCCCCATAGTTTCATAATATTTATTGAAAGAGAAGAATGTGATATGTAACCACCTAATATGGCACAAACAATCAAATAAAAATAGTAACACAACATTAAGCAATATGTCTCATGAACTGTCATGTCATGTTGACCTACAGATTTCAACATGCTAAAGGCTTGAAAATGATCTGACACGCACCTCCACATACACAGACACATATCAGCAACTCAATATTACTATTTTCTGAACAAAAATTCTCTAGCAACTGTAAATCAGACAAATTCAGAAGCATTTCTCACATGATAAAGATCGGTTACTCATCCCTTACAGGAGCTCCTATCACGACATAATATATCATTCTCCCATTCCTTAGTCTCTGAACATTATTTACAAAACAGTTCTAAAATTATCTTCATTAAAAATAATATAAAAGGAGACCAGATTATTTCTTCATTTCAGAAACTGAGGTAATCTAGACTTGCTACATGTTCTACACTTGACTACGGGTATATTTGTTTCCTGGTTTGTATGACAGACTATAAATAGACCCACCACCCAGTATTCACTAGATGGTGGCAATGATAACTAAAAACTGCAATTCTCATCCATCCTTTTCTATACATAAACACCCGTGTCTCTACTGTACTGTATGTAGTGTTCTTCCAACCAATAACATGCATATTGATCTGATGCCAGTGACGGTCAACACAATCGGTTATCAGATAAACAAACTCGGTCGCAAGTTAGTAACAAAAATTACCACTTCGTGACGAATCATTCCGATTTTGATTTTTTAATGACAAGAGAAGGTAATCCAACAATAACAGAATTATTCTATTTAGTCAAATTGGCAAGTACGAGATGTTTCAGATACCCCAATGCAAATAGTCTGTAGCATAGAATTACCTGGATTCTGGAAACGAACGTGACAGCTAATCAAGATATTACGACAGTGATTTATGACAAGACAACTCATAGCATACCATGAAACAGAACTAGTAAGTTTCAACATGATTACCAAAATTGTTGGGATCATCAGAGTAAGGTGGGGGGAGTTCCTGTGCGTGTTCTTCTGGGTTTTCTTTCAGGAGAGGGGTCCTTTCCTCCTCATCCGCCATCTTGTCTTTTACACTAAAGTCATGTGATCACGGTCATGTGATCTACTCACACGGCATGTAATCCGATAATGTTGATACTATGCACGGCATTGTACACGGTTGATAGTTTAGATAAACAATGTCGACATACGCTGATGAGTAATTTCTGTCTCTAATTTCTTCATGAAGAATGATTAGCAGGGTGACAAGCCACGTTTGATTTCAATTACCCATCACACCTCTGATCGCGTTAATGTGGAATTCACGCGATTATTTCAAGTAGCACAACACCTCCGTCAAATCACAAATAAACTCTGTTACTGGTGTAATCGTTGATTGATATTTTCATAATTGATGCTTATTTCTTTTTAACATGTTTTGTTTGGTAAAAGATCTTTTTCTTTTCTAAGTGACAGAGTCACACGCACAAGTGATTTCCTTGCCTGATTTCCTCTTATCTTCGGTTGTCTATTTCAGCGTTAGGCATTTCACGTGTACCTTTATTGACACACCAACTCATCGATTCAAACACAGATGCTGAAAACAATCACATCCTGTGTTATAGCTGTTTTATTTTATAGGCTTTATTTAATGAGCGTCAAGAGATCTATTTTTAAACATTATCGCCAGACTTCCTGCAGTGTGTTGTATATATAATATGTCTGTCAATACCTGTCAATAGGCATGTATGTGACCTGCATCAGCTGGCGCGTGTCTGTTCATCTTGCGTCGAAACTACTTAGTGTAATGATGATACATAGCTTGTGCGACCCATAGGCCTATACTGTGTTATTGCTGATGTGGATGGCGACACTGTCTACTTGTTAAAGATCTAGTGGGTAATTGACATGCAGCCTTGATTCTCGTAAGGCCATATTTAAAAATATTCTTGTTTCTCATTTTCGCATAACCCAAAAATTCGACCCGACCCTAAGATTATTTTATTTTTTACACTAGAAAAAATGCAACTTTGACTCAAAAAATTTATATGTGCATGAATTTTTAACACTTCTAAGTTTTGATTTTCTATCGGAGAAAGGGTGTAAATTTCCACAGAAATCAAGGGGTTTTGGACATAAAAAAAAAAAAAAAAAAAAATATAATCCGCCCGCCCGACCCATATATTTTTGAATAAGTGATGAGAAACAACATTATTTTTAATGTGGCCTAAGCGACGTATTAAGACATAAAAGGATGGTATTTGTTGTTACATTGTCTGTCATGCAGATCCAGAAACAATAATTTATGTCATTATTTTTCATTGCTATAGGGCCTTTGTTTTTTTTCTAAAATATGTTCATGTTGAGACTAGATGTAAGTCTAGTTGTTACCCTGACTGGCTTCAGGTATTGGGAAGAACGACTTCCCAACTTGGACGTGGGATTGTGCTGCCTCACCATCAAGTCAGGAAAAACACAGTAATGTCTATATAATATTGCCAGGAGGTCGGAGCTAGGACCTTCTCGGAAGAATCTCCATTTACTGAGTGAGATGAGTATGTTATTTTTTAATTATTTATTTTTTGGGATGGTGGGTGGTGTGGTGGTGGTGATGTTTGTTTTGTTTTTGTATTTTGGTGTGTTTTTTTGTTTGTATGTTTTTGTATGTTTTTGTTTTGTTTGTTTGTTGTTGTTTTTTTGGGGTGGGGATGGGGGTTGGGGGTTGGGGGGGTGGTGGTGGTTTGTATGGCTTAATCGGGCTACAGGGTCTTGTATTGCTGAAAATAATACATGTACGTCCTTGGTCCAACACGCGTTCACTGATAGCCATCTACATACTAGTATATTAAAAATGATGATTACACGAACAAGTGTGTCATACGATTTATACGAAACGAGTGTGAAATTTCGTATTGCCCGAGCGAGGGCAATACACAATTTTGCGCGAGTGTCATGTAGGTTGTATGATATACTTGCCCGAGTGTAATAATGTCTTTATTATCCATTTTATTCATGTACATTTGTGCAGTTTAAACACGGTAAGCAAGTGTGACGGTCCTCTTCATTGACGTCACGTTGTTAAATGACGTCACAGACGACGAAATACAGAAGCAATAGTTGCTAGGCAAAAGTGATCATATGATATATATGATACTGGTTATGTTTCACCAATTGTTTTGGACCTAAGACGTATTACATATACTCATGCCAATAATGGTTGTCAACCCCCTCCCCGGGTTGTCTACCCGCCGTCGCCGCATGTACAGCGTCGTGACAAAAGTATTCGCGATTTGGCAAATATAACCATTCGGCTTTGATTGAAACGTCTCGTATTTTGTCTCTTGCTTCGCAAATACTGCACAGATTTTCATGTTTGATACGTCGCTTGTGAGCTTGATATACGATTAGTGCGCATGTGCAATGACGTCATATGTCGTCTGCTTGGAATGCAGAAATCGTCTGCTGTAAACAATGGGCCGAAAATCAAAGGAACTCAACATCAGTACGAAAGAACTAATTGTGGATTTGAAACGGAATGGAAAGAAAACTTCTGACATTGTGAAATTATTAGGTGTACCTGAATCAACAATTCGGTATGTTTGGAAAAATATTTGAATCTTGTTAGTTTCACTGGTGTTTGGAAAGGAGAATTTGGATAGTACAAAATCAGTGGAAACAGGTGATATTCAGTGATGAATCGCAGGTAGTTATTGGTCAGAATGGAAGAGTTTTCGTTTGGAGAAGTGCGCATGAAGCCTATCGTCCCGAATGCATGATTCACTCGAAACAGGCCAGGTTATCAGTTATGATCTGGGGTTCTTTAACTTGGTACGGTGTTGGCACCTTGTGTCGGGTTAATGGTAATATTAATGCTGTCAAGTATCGTGAAATACTTGAAGGCAACCTCTGGCCCGTTATAGCTCGGCACTTCAACAACAAACCATATCGGTTTCAAGATTACAATGCTCCGGTGCATCGGGCACGAATTATTCAGGAATACAAGCGTGACAATGCTGTAAATTGCATGACCTGGCCTGCACAGTCTCCCGATATCAATATTATTGAAAATGAACACTACAATATTATTGAAAAAGAACACTACAGCGACGATCACAAACTATCCTGACCACTGACGAACTGTATGATGCCATCGACGATGTCTGGACAAATATCACTCTACACTATGTTAGAAACTTATATGAATCAATTCCACGACGGATTATGGCCTGCATACACTCCAAGGGGAATTTAACCAAGTACTGAGGTGAGACATAATTCTTTTTTTGAAATATCGCTGTTTAATGTTTTCATACGGTCATGTGTTTACTTCCGCCATTTTGAATTGTCGCGAATACTTTTGTCATCACGCTGTAACATTGCGAACGTTGCCGTGTCGCTGTTTAATTGTGAGTCGAACTGAGACATTATATCTGTCGAAAAACATAAACGCAATGTTTCCACCAGTGATGTTAGCCGAATGAAGCAGCTGGAAACCAAGAAACGAGGTGCAACGGAGTAGTTTACTGTAGGAGGCTGTACGAGGCGATGACAACTGACATGCATCGTGACGTCGGTTACCATGGCAGTGACGTCATTAGTGTGACGTCATGCAAATATTGTACTACAGTACAAAACTCTTCCGCAACCTCTTTATGAAACCGGTTTCGGTTTGAAACCAAAAACATAACAAAAATACGCTATTTTGTCAATTTATATGCATGTAAGACGTGGGTAATAAATAAAATACCACACTCGGCCTCATTACATACGAATTATACGAAACTCGTGAACTCGTGAAGGACACTCGTTTCGTATAATTCGTATGTAATGAGACCTCGTGTAGTATTCTCTATGTATGTAGATGGCAATCAGTGAACGAGTGTTGGACCTTCGTATTTTTTTCAGTAATACAAGCCCCTGTGAATTGGGCCACACGAATCGGAGGTGTTGTTCCACTTTCTATTGCATGCCTGCCAGCATAGTGCGCGAGGAGGATCCAAAGTAATGAGTGGCGCGTGTAATGATCAGGTGAAACCCACGATCACGGATATATTGCTCATAATTAGACTGAATATGGAGTTCAAACCAAAGATGGGCTGATTTAACCGGTCTTGTTTAAATGTGAGATTGCATTTTCCAGATATAGATGACTATCACATGTATTGACTTTTAAAAGAGGAAGATATATCATAACCCCGAAGGAGTATGAGTGAGTGAGTTTAGTTTTACGCCGTTTTTAAAGCAATGTTCCAGCATTATCAGGGAACACCAGAAATGGGCTTCACACATTTTACTCATGTGGGGAATCGAACCCGGGTCTTCGGCGTGACGAGCGAACGCTTTGACTGCTAGGCTACCCCGCAGCCCCCAGTTTATTGTGATTTACTGCTATATAGTGATGCAAGAGAAAGGTTCCAAGGATCCTTGTGGTTTGCAAAAATGCACTTTGAATCTGAGAATCTGCTACGGGTTTAAACTTAATACTTAGTGTTATGACAAGGACCCGTTTGAGTATATTGTTTTGATTCTATCGTTTTCATTGTAAGTAAGATAAGAAGCCAGAAATGCTGATAAGCCAGAAATGCTGATAATTACCGTTGTCGTTCTGCGTGATTTTGCTTCTGTCATGGTATGGCGTCACGCTGCACGGAAACGTTGACAATTTGTTTTGAATTATCAAATCCTTGCATTGTATCTATTTTTCATTTCCTTATTCTTGCTACGAAACTCTTTCCATGCATATTCTAAGGGTATTTAGCCATTATAAGCAATGAATAGACGATTGGGTGTCGGACAATTTCAGAAAATACTCCGCGTTGTAAAATAGGAATGTTTCTTTGTTTACATTACAAACAAGCGCAGTCTTTCGAGCACATCGTTTGTTTTCACACCCAGTATCTTTCGTTTCATTTTGAAAATAATATACACCTGTACACAATGTGTAATTTACAGTTTGTGACAGACTAGTCCTACTTTGTTCTCATTTCATCAATCAACGTTGTACACTCCTTGTGCCCTGTATTTCAATTTAATTTAATTGACGTCTCCTGTAAGTATGAATGTATACTCAAAGGCAAACGCTAGTGTGGTCAACACATTTGTTTATATAAATGAGAAATTCTTTATAACGCATTTTAATATTCTTTATAATACACTTAACCCATAACCCAAACAGGGCCCTGTCGGTACTTTTGGTTTTGCTTTCGTTTTTCTTGCTTTCAAGAAGTCCGTTGACAAAAAGGCATAAAACGTACCCTGTAAAAAGTGTGGCTCTGAACCTCGAATCATTGTCACTCAAAATATTGTTTAGACGTCGACGGGTTCGAAAACACAAATTTGGAAGAATCTGCTTGCATTTCTCCATGGCATGGCTAACTGAAAATGAAAGATGGCGAGCCATTGGAATGCTTGAAACCGGAACACCCCAGCGCAACGTTGCACAGCAGTTTAACGTGCACAGGAACACCATATGCCGCTTGTGGAGATGTTATCAACAGAACGCCGTCGTTGCAGTTCGTCTCCGAAGTAGGGCTGGGACGGGTAGGACAAAATGGAATCGAGTACCCGCATGTACTTACCCGAATCGGAATCGAGTACCCGGAAATGTAAGGAATACAGCGCATCTGTCAACTTTCTGAATATTCAATCACGATTTGACAGAGATTATTATAGAAACTTGAAAGATGGCAATAAGACATTAAAGCAGATCTTTGGCTATTTAATTTACGTCTATTTAGTCAATATAAAGAGTAACAGCATTACTTACATTCCTCGTTAAAACACACAACTTTTCGTTCCCGCCGCTCATGCGTAGATAAATTACAGTCGTTAATAATAACCTTCATTAATCGGACAATACCAATTATGTAAATACATGTGTGTTACGTCAATTATGAAAAAGACAAGTTATTATCTGCCCTTGTCATTACAGAGTTCTCTCCCTTTCCGGGTACTCGATTCCTAGCACACTCCGGCACAGCGATGACTTAACATAACATCACTGCCACAGGCTAATTTGCATATCACGTGACCGGACTTTTCTCTTGTTTGTAATCAAACGCGCATATTCATAATAAGAAGAGACTGGACTCACGAAAGCTTTTCGGCGCTCTCTTCATAATGTTTTACATTGTTACATGTATATTCTTCCACAACTGCGACAGTTAGGTCTATGCCAGTACATATTATGATATCACACTGGCTGCATCGTTTGCTCTCCGTCGGCTTCGATGACAGCACGTGGAGCCGTACAACCTATGTAAACAAAGGATCGCTGCGCAAATCGAAATAGTGTTACCTGTTTTTTGGATATTTTCTCAGTGAAACTAAACCATTCTATTAAAGATGTTTAGTTAGATGTGTAGACTCGTCAAAAATAAAAGAGTAAAAGGAATCTGTACATTATATTGAATGGACATTGCAAGATGTGACGATTTTTCTGGCCTGTGGCAGAGGTACTATGCTGGCTTGCCGCATGGAACTCAGGGTAGGAGAGTGGATTCCTAGAAATAGGACTCGATTCCAGGTGTACCCGACCCGGATTCGAGTACCCGTCCCAGCCCTACTCCAAAGTGGCCGTCCACACCTGTAACCACGCCACGCAAATGCGCCAAAGATTCCAACCAGCCATATGGACAGCCCGAACAGTTCTTGGTGTCAACTGGATATCACCAAGGATCATTCAAGGGCGTCTGGCTACCAGACGATAATTTTTGACATTACGTCACCAATGGAAATTTAAAGGGTCACGGGTACAGAGACGAAATTGTTAATCCAGTCGTCATACTGTTTCTCCAGCAGAATGGTCCAGGAGTGATCTTCCAGCAGGACAGCGCCAGAACGTCGCCAGGGTGGTTCAGCAGTTCTTAAAGCAGCACAATGTTAACATCTTTCCCAGGCCCGCTAAATCCCCAGATCTGTCCCCTATCGAACACGTCTGGGACGAAATTGAGAGAAGATTGAGACGTTGGCCAAATCCTCCAGTCACGCTTCAGGAACTCCGCCAGGTGCTTCCACAGATATGCCATTCCACAAGACTTTTTGCGACGTTTGATTGACTCTATGAGGCGCAAGTATCAAGTATACAACACTGCTCATGGTGGACATACACGTTATTGACTGTGTGAATTTCATTTGGCCGTCTCTCACTGTGACCTCATTAGCATGTATGTCCACCAGAAAAGTTGAAAATGTGCCATTTGCAATCCTATTGTGGAATGATTTTCTTGCAATTTAAAAAAAGTCTCATCATAAAAATATCGGTTAATTCACATACATGCATCTAACTTCAAGTCAATCACAATAACGTTTGCCATCAAGTTCCTTCACAACGGTGCCTTTTGTACAGAAAAGATATTCCTTTGTGATGGTCACGTGTTACTTCAGTCGTCCAGCCGCATGGAATCGCTTGATGACTTCCTTAAATAACCGTTATCCAGTGTTTTCAATATCTCACGTTACGACGATAGTTTAGTAGAATTTAGATGGCTGATCAACCTCATCTAAGGCGATCTATTTTAGTTTATCAAAGTACATTTTTTTCGTAGTAGACTGCTACTCACGTTATCAGAAAATGGCGAAGCACCTTTCGCATTTTGCGGTTACCGAGATAAAGCTCAATTAGAAGTTGCTGGTAATACGAATAAATGTTAGAAGGAGGAATTGAATAGTCTTTCTATATGCCGTTAGCGTTGGCGGAGTGTGGACCAGTGCCTAATTTACAGTTGAGCAAAAACATGGCCCTGCCCATCCTCGATAATCTCCAGGGTATACGTTACGATCACTCTCCACTACACCCTGGATGCATCCACGGCTTGGCCCGATGATTTTATTACCTCCCTGGGCTGGCTTTTTATCCAATCAGGTGTCTACGCTGGGAAGTTGAGCGATAATAAAATCACCGGGCCAAGCCGTTCATGCATCCAGGGTATAGTGGAGAGTGAACGTATACCCTGGTGATTATCGAGGATGGGCCCTGCCTCACCTGCCTGTAGTTGTAGCCTGGAGCCTAGGCTGCTGGCCTCAACATATCATGACTCTCGCCTGCTTCAATACCAGTGTAAAATTCCGGGTAAGAATGCATGTTCCCAGAAACCCGCGCTTGTCACGAGACTGGACAGAACTGTATCGGGTACTAAAGCTGATTGTCTGTCTTCATATGCCAATTGCGTAGACTGACGCTCATGACATCAATCACTGGACTGTCTGGTCCGACTCGAGTATTTACAGACATCCTTCATTTAGATGGGATATTGCAGTGTGCGCTTTAGTGAGTGAATGAGTTTAGTTTTACGCCGTTTTAGCAATAGTCCAGAAATATCACGGCGGTGGATACCAAAAATGGGCTTCACACATGTGGGGAATCGAACACGTGTCTTCGACGTGACGAGCGAACGCTTTAACAACTGGGCTACCCGATGCGCTTTAGACAACAAACAATCACTTTTTTTATACGTGCTTGCAATCTCCCACACACATACCTGATCCAGGGGTTTCATCAACACTGACTGCCCCCTCTTCGTTTAGAAACTCACTCGACTTCCCGAATCCTTGATTGTCCATGGTTCAAGGGACTTCGCCGACGACGGCTTGTTGTATATCAATTAAGCTCTGAAAAATACATTCATTCACCAATTCTGTCATCGCTAAATATATATTACCACAAAGGCTACTCAACATCTCCTTGCATGCATTGTTCATTTGAATATCCCTAACACGAAATGGTTACTGTATATCACGAAGCTTGTTCAATATTTAATCGGTTTCATATCATATACAATCATAGCCATTCCCATATCACGAAATCCCTCTTATAGGTGAAAGTCCCCTCGATACCTTGAACATGGGCACGAGATCACAATAAAACGATTTATTCTCTAATAACAACGAAAGTTGATACCGTAGTTTTATTGAATATGTTGCAATAAATAGAGCTTATTATGCAGTGTAACCCAAACATAGATCGAGTTACACGTACATCGAGACAATCGGATTACCGACATAAGACCCTGTCTTTATTGGGATTTAACCACATTTTAATTAAACGTAACAGAAGGTAATTTCGAGATCTGAGTGAGCAAAGGTTAGTTTTTTCTAGATTTTAAGCACTATTTCTACTGCACGGCCTTGGTGGGATTCGGGAGAACTGGCCCGAGTACTTATCTTATTATACGTCGCAACAGCTAAATCTGACAGGAGTTATTTGGTACGAAGTGTCATCTATCCGGTTGTGTGTCATCAAACACAACCACGTGAGTCGCGCATGATAATGCAGTAAACACACCTTCGGTGTTCTCGACTCGATACACCACAACCAGCCATGGTATACATGGGGTATTGCTGTCTGTAGCATGAAATCACCCAACGATAATGACAATGATATATTTTTGGATATTTTACGTACGCTTTCCGACATTACGTGCATTTCGCACACGGGCCCGTCAGACAATTTAGCTGATTAGGACCAAAAGACACCGCAATCTAAAGGGAACGTTAGGGTTACATATCTAATTTTTGTTTGAATTTTGACTGACAGCTGAACGCCTCGTTTTTATACTACTCGATGGGAGTTAAACAGCGCCCATTTGTTCATGACTGTAGTTAATCTGAGAATGTAGTAAGAACGTATTGCAATTGTCAGAGTGTTCTCAAAGTACCCTTTCTAGAGGTTATCTCCCAATTGACAGACACCCAGTTGACAGACACTGAACTAGAAGGTTAATTAAGGTAACACCTAAAGGTATAATGGAACAATCCACTGTCTAGTGAGTAGAGCAGGGTGAGCCTGAAACAGGTTCGTTACTGAGAAGTTTGATTGTGGGTAAATAGAACTTTGTTGTGATTAAATGATAAATGGTTTGTCTTCTCAAATTGATTTTACTATCAATTACTATCAAATATAAAAACAGGTTAGTCATTGAGAGGTTTGATTGTGTTTATTGATAGAAAAGCCCCCTCCCAATAATAGCATATGTACAACAGAAGTTAACTGAGAAAACGTTTTGTTGGAGAGATATAGATATGTACATATTTGAAAACATTCTAATTTGCAGTAAATGAAACACCTGCATTGCCATGTAAGATATGATTAATACCAATCAGTTTTCTAATTTTTACAATACTTTCTCAAGATTGTAACAGTTTGTGTCTTAGAGTAATATACAATGGACATTCAAAGAAGTAATGAAAAACATTCTCACATCCATGGCCACATTCACATGATGCGTCTTATTTTAAATATTTATTCTAAAAAAATCGTAATTAAGTGCACTTGTCATGGATCTTAATATTGTGTGCAAAACATATAATTTCTTTATTCCATATGAATAATATTTAGGTTCACATTTGTCTATTTGATTTATATGATACAACAGTGTCGCAATATCTAATAGCTAAGCTAATGTTTTCAATATGATGATGCCGACTCCCGTTAGACTAGAAGGTTAAGCCGAAATGTTTATGAAAATAAACTGTTTTTATATTGCAGCAATAAAAATTCAAATTACTGTCTTTTCGTCCATCTTTCAAAATAAATAATATAGCTTCAGTTTGTTCCTGTGTTTTATTTGGACTATTCCATTATAATGTGTAGGTAACGGGTAGTAGATAATCTGTTCACTGAACCGTAAATGTTGTTGTTTTAAGGTGTCTGCAAACTGGCTGTCTGCGTAATGGGAGGACACCTTTCTAGACTACAGTTACAAGCCTTCGTTTGTTACGTTGAAGTCAATCTGTCATTGCAGGGCCGTAGTTAGACCGGGGCTACATCAAAGTATTGATATAACACTCTTTTAACATTGATAGTGCCCCACCCCCACCCCCTATTAAGAAAAGTTAACTACGGCCCTGCTTTGCTGGTGTGTATTGCAGCACGCAGCCTTCCAGTTGTGGGGTTCTTTACTTTTTAGAGTTGTGTATATACTCTCATACCTTGACTTTGACCTCGTCTCTCGTTATCAATGTCCTACGTCTTATGGAATTTAGATCAACTGTACTGTGTCCATCAGTAATCTTGATTACTGAAATCTCACAGTTTCCATTATAGGTTGACTTACTTGTTTCAATAAAATATGGAAATATCAGCATACCTTCACAGAGCTGGAACGCGGAACGTCTGTCTGGTAGAGACGCAGTGTACCTTCAACACCTGAGTCGTTGATTAAGTGCTGCGGGAAGGTCGACCGTTATCTACCCTGGATAGGTCATCTATATGGTGGCTGATTAGGGCCATCGCTTTCTCGCCTTAAAATTCGGAGGCGAGAAAGCGATATCACGAGACGAGAAAGCGATAACACGAGACGAGAAAGCGATAACACGAGACGAGAAAGCGATAACGCGAGACGAGAAAGCGATAACACGAGAAGAGAAAGCGATAACGCCAGACGAGAAAGCGATAACGCGAGACGAGAAAGCGATAGCACGAGACGAGAAAGCGATATCATTGCGTGAGAAAGCGATAGAGCGAGAAAGCAATATTACCCACAATTCAGTGCTGTCTGCATCATCGACTACAAACGGGAGGTCAGTATGGTGGCTGATTAGGGCCATCGCTTGTCTCGCGCTATCGCTTTCTCGTCTCGCGCTATCGCTTTCTCGTCTCGTGCTATCGCTTTCTCGTCTCGTGCTATCGCTTTCTCGTCTCGTGATATCGCTTTCTCGCTTTCTCGCCTCCGAATTTTAAGGCGAGAAAGCGATGGCCCTAATCAGCCACCATACATCTAGGATACTGGGATAGCGAGTGGGTGAGTAAGGCTTAACGTGAGTGAGTGGGAGGTGGGCATTTGATGTGGGATAAAACCTCGAAGTGATGATTGCATGGATGATTCACAACCTGAAACCCACGGGAGGGCATGTACACGTGCAGCTGACTATTGAGGGAGAAACAGCTATTGCGATAGCGATAGTCTGTTGCAACATACTATTGCGACCAGTTGCTATTGCAACAGTTGTTTTCTCCTTGAATTGTCTCATCTGAAGTCATTTCCAAAATGAGTGTATACTTTATATGGAATATAAACAAGTTGAAGTAGTTTCAGTCCCTTTTAAGAACTAACAAGAAACTTGAAACCCAGATCAAGTAAACAGTTAAAACATATACTCAATGAAGCTTCAAGTCTCAATGTGAACGAATCTGGTACTTCCTGTATTCTGCGCTGCGCATTTATTAACGGAAATCAATTACTAAACTATCGATAGTCACACATAGGCTACAAGTCTGTCTCACAGTCCCTGAACCACATTATTTTCCCTACTGCCAAGCCCTCTCTGCAGTGCTAAAGCCCTAAATAAAGCAAGTCTAGGTTTTCTCAGGTTCAGAATCTCTGGTCTCCCTGGGGCTCCTTTTCAATTTAAATGGGCTTGTTTGTTACTATCAAAATTTTATATATTCAGAGACTAAGCATGAGTCTCATAGGCTGCTATCGATGCATCGATAGTTTTTCGTTTTTACAATCGATTAATTGGAGACTCAACAATTGCAATCCATCGATAATTCGATGCATCGTTTCAGTTACTCGCCAGGGATCACAAGCAGCGTTACAGACCTACTCGCCAGGGATCACATGCAGCATTAATCTTAGAATAATTCCCAGATTATTCCTGTATCCGGCACATATAAGGAGCCGCAACCCAGCAGCACAAAGAGTGAATTGTATGTATGTATATGTGTGTATGTATACATACAATAATCTATACATAAATGTATACATACATATATACGTTACATACACACACACACATACCTACACACACACACACACACACACACACACACACACACACACACACACACACACACACACACACACACACACACACACATACATACATACATACATACGACGTGGGAAACTGCACGTATTATTACACTTGTGTCTGTTCAGTGTTGATAAGAGCTTACAGAATATGTGTGGGATTTGCGTATATACAAACACCAGATAGTCATTCATCCTTACAGGCGACTGTTGGACGTGGGGTTCAAACGGTACACACCAACACACTCACACTCTCTCACACATGCAGCGTTAATCTTAGAATAATTCCCAGATTATTCCTGAATCCGGCACATATAAGGAGCCGCAACTCAGCAGCGCAAACAGTGAATTGTATGTATGTATATGTGTGTATGTATACATACAATAATCTATACATAAATGTATACATACACACACACACACACACACACACACACGCACACATACACCACTCACACATGCGTGCGTGCGTGTGTTTACATAATGAACGAATACTCTTTTTTTTCCCCAATGATTGTGGGAGTACATACATTGTCCTTAAGAGAGTACATACATTGTCCTTAAGAGAGTACATACATTGTCCTTAAGAGAGTACATACATTATCCTTCCTGCAGGACAGCCAGGATTCCTCTGAAAACAGCAGGATGCAGGGCCAGAAGACCCACCAAGAGTATAAAACTCCCTTTAGCTCACAAAGCAGCATGACTTGCCTGGTGTTATCAACGTGTTCGCTGGAACAGTGTCGTTTCTTTTTGTATGTGGTGGATGGTCGTACACGTGTCTGGATAGAAAGGTACACAGCTATGGCTCCCAGAAATATCCAGGAGACGTTTCCCTATGGGGGTGGGGGAGGGGAAGCGTAAATCATGGTATGGGATGCATTTCCTTGGGTTGCAAGATGGACCTGATTACCATTCGTGATAAACCTAAAGGGCTTTGGTATCAACTATAGATCCTTGAGAGGGCTGTCGTCCCACATTCTGATAACCATTCTCTTGCCACAAGCTCCACCTTATGGATGACAACTGGTCACCGAGTTCTTGCAACAGAATGCAGTTGAGATCATCCCATGAGTCCAGATCTCAATCCCATTGAGAATATGTGGGACATGTAAGGCCGTCATGTTCGACAGAGAGACCCAGCTGTCCAGACTCCCAATGAATTCACTGCTGATTTCCACGAGGAATGGAACAGGATTCCTTTAACTTTGAATGTATTTATAAAGTCTATAGGGTGTGCCGTCATCCAAAACATCGTGACAATGAATACAAAACTACCACAATAGAACGACTACCACACGCTCATCAGGCAATGGAGAATCAGGACAATGTCCAGCTCTAGTGAGGACGGTTTTTTGTTAATTGTAATGTCACATTAATTGACTTTTAGTTATTATGGGTCACAAAAGTTTAAGCGCTGAGTGTGGATTTGAGTGCGGCTGTATATTTTCACTTATTAAAAACGGGCTCGGGAGTTACCTCCCCTTTGTTTTGCTTCCGGTCTTCGGTAGTATGCTGTAAGCTGTGAGATAATTGTAGTGTGGCGTGGCTTTACGCTAAAAAAAGTCTAAAACTGTACAATAGGTATACAAGGGATTGTTGCTGAGATGTATGGGGGGACTACTACTTTGGATTTATGCTCATCTGTCTGCCAACATTGACGTTTCAAGACCGACCTCTCGTCTGCATTGAACTTTCAACAGCTGTCAACAATCTTCAATCAGTACATCTGTTTTAACTGGGAATATCAATGTTTTGGCGAGTTAATATTCTAGATTTGTGATCACCCAATATTTTAGATTTGTGATCCAATAGTATTGTATTAGAAATTTGTACTGTCGTTCAATGTAACATAGTTTATCAATATACAATTGAATATTATAGACGTGTTTGTGTTTTAGTTAGCCGGTTTAAAGGGGACTCACAAGCCTTTTATCTCAGTATTTTCTAAACCGTAACATGATTCAGTATGCAGTGAATGCATGGGTCACCCTGACCCACCGTAATAGCAAGATAATGTCAATATAATACAATGTGGTGTAAGAAGTGCTGCCTCGTTTATTGTAAGTTAGACATGTAATCTTTGTGGCTGGCACGTTTTAAGAGGTCTTTTATTAAATGGAATGGGGTATATGTGAGATGGGGATGGGGTTGATAAGGATGTATCATGGAGTGGTTGCGGTGGGTTGTTGGGCGGCTTCTATTTAATCTGTAATACTCAAATACACGTATCCGTGTCGTGGTGACACGCCATTTATTACTGACTCTCGTCACATATATACTCCCCATAACAAGTAGGGGATCGGGAAAAACAATCGTCAGTCGTCAAAAATGGCTGTCAATGACAGAACGATTTCGGAACCAAGACCTAACACACCCAAAGAAGCCTGTAATTCCTAAGTGCATGTTGGTAAGACTTTTTTGTTATTTTTCATCTTTACACTTCCGGGAAAGGTTGTCAAATAGGTATTCGTGGCTGTAATATTATTTATTCACAGCAACAGGTAGGCTAAATTCTACTCTAATGCAGTATTTGTGATCATGTCTTCCACAGCTTAACGATCGCCTAAGTGTTATATATACTATCTAAAAAAAAGAAGAAACGCATAGGCGTTTTGTAATTTTAAAAATCTATCAATTACCTTTTGTGTTCAAACAATCGTCAAAATATGTAACAAAAGTGTTTATAACATGATTTTACACATTTGCACAAGTAAAAAAATCGACTTTACCTGATAATGTTGATTTTGATGAGATTTCTTACAAGGATTAAAAAGGCATCGCCACAAGGCAACCGAAATCACCTTCCAGTTGAAATTGTGCAGCGAAGACCATGCACTCTCTGGCTATAAAATCCAGATTACTTTCGGAAATTGACATTCGTTCTGAAGGAGTTTCAAGTTCAAATCACTACGCCACGTCTTGACACTGCGACACGGAACATCGCCATTGAAAGAATGCACGCTGGAGATTACCAATCATCTGTTGCCAGGCGTCTGAATGTTAGTCTGAGCACGATACCACGGCTTGCAGCTCGTAACAAATGACCGTCCTCGTACGGGCAGAGCTCGAGTCACCACTGCAGCCCAAGATCGGTACATCCGGGTACTACATTTGCGTGTTCGTACTGCCACGGGTGAGAGCACAACAGCCAGGGTGCCTGAACTTCGGAGGATGTCCGGTCAAACTGTACGGAACAGGTTGAGAGAGATTGGACTGAGAGCCAGGATACCCGACGTCGGGGCCGTGCTACGTCGTCACCATCACACTCAACGTCTCCGTTATCTAAAAGTATCCACTTGGTTGTGTAGACATTTCCTTCTTCTAAACTGGTGTAAAAATTCATGTACTAAAGTCTATTTGTGGATGAGTTATACATGTTTGTAAACTAAGGCAGTCCTTTATAAATGTTTATATATGTTTGAAAAAACAACATTTTCGCAACAGATTTTTGGCCCATGCGTTTCTTTTTGGGAATAGTATATATACTGCTATACTTCAAGCAGGTAGAACGCAACTAGAGATAGCAAATATGTCCAATGCGTCTCAGTCTGCGATTTGCAGACTTTGGGTCAGATTTCTGCAGACACAAATTTATGATAATTGGTCCTGAACAGGGCGCCCTTGGTCAGCAACAAAAAGCGTGGAATTTTGAAATCGAGGCCAAAGAGCCAGTCGCATCAACAGTATCTTGTGTCAGGCTACTGGAGTTCCAATTACTAACCAGAAGATTAGAAATCGTTTTCAGGCAGCTAATCTGTATGCTCGGCGACCACACTGACCAAAAGCCACCTCTAGCACCGACCTAGCCTTGACGTTACAGGATGAGTAGGCAGGGTTTTCAAGGAACATTCCAAAATGTCAGAATATTTAATTTGACGCACAAATGCGGGTCAGTGTCGATGTTTCTTTCCTTTTTGCCTTGTTTCAATTTTAACCTTCCCATTGACTCTTAAATTTGTTAAAATACACTCAACGGGGTGTAAACATCATCTCTTTAGTAACCAATGGCTTTTCACACAGTATTAATTGCTGCATGGAACATGGGTAGGTGGGCTGACTACTCACAAAATCGTGACGTCATACACTATCATGTCACCCATACAACTAATGTTAAGAAAGTTTGGAGTCGTTTGATTTTTATAAAGGACTGCCTTAGTTTACATTCATCCAACTAAGTTCATTTATGTGTTACAACGATACATCATACATACTTCAAAATCATAAAACATCATAATTAAATACTAATGTGTTGTTCTTAACAACCAACGTATTTATTTTCCATTCATTTTCCATTTATTTTAATATTTGAGGCAAAACACTAGTTTTATCACTAGGAGAAAATATCCGGCAATAATGGCATTATGCTACATTTTCAATATTTCACTAAACTTGACAATTTTAAAAGTTCACATATTTCGGACCAAAGGTCACCATTTGCAAACATTCCATATACATAATACTCCCAGTATGTCACTTACTATTAAAACAACCCTTGTAATTAAAAAAATAAATAAATATATATATATATATATATATATAGATTTAAGTATTCCAGTGGGTTCGTTCCCTACCACCGAAACGAAACATTGTTGTAGACAATGATGAACCCCATAATATTATTTTAGAGTACCAATCTAAGAAATGGTGACAGACCACACTAATATGACCGACATTTCATATCGCTTTGGTGTGAAGCCCATTTATGGTGTCCCCCGCCGTGATATTGCAGGAATATTGCTAAAAGCGGCGTAAAACCCAACTCACTCACTCACTCATATCGGTTTGGTGATATTTTCCTCACAGTTTACGTTAACATTAAAGTACTTTCCATTCAACGAACAGTAGGAGCGGTGAACGGCAGGAAATGTTTAATAGCAGGAAGTGAACGATTTAACACGCAAGAGGTGAGCAGGGTTTTTATCTTAGGTGTAGGAAAATTGTCAATATCTATAATTAATAGGGCACATTGTCCCAAAAGTTCATGCTGGAAAATAAAAGAAACGTGCGTAATTACACAAACATTTTTTCCATTCCGTCACTATTCTAGCCCATAGGCCAGAAACACAAGCGGAGCTTTGGCTACGCTTCCGTAAAGATGCATAAACTTATCATTGCTTCGTACACGTAAACCTTCGCTGAGACTGGTTGACGACCGTTTTTGCGCGGCGAATATCTCCATTATTTATTGGAATGGATTCTTAAACAATGTTGTCACAATATGGATGCTAGTCAAGTTCTTGATTTGAGGAGGAGTCACCTTAAAACTCACAGAAAAAGCGGCTTTATGTGGTATGTTTAAGCGGCGGGTATTTTTTGACAGACAGAGTTACTAGAAGTATTTGATATGAGTGTGTGAGTGAGTTTAGTTTTACGCCGCTTTTAGCAATATTCCAGCAATATCACGGCGGGGAACACCAGAAATGGGCTTCACACATTGTACCCATGTGGGAATCGAACCCGGGTCTTGAGCGTGAGTAGCGAACGCTTTAACAACTAGGCTACCCCACCGCCCCAATTTGGATATGAAGTCTCTCTACCACATGCAGCTTACTGCAGTATGTGACGCCATTACACTACTGTAATACTGTTCAGTGCGATGTTAAACCACACTTACTCGGGCGAAAATTTCTTTATGTTCTTGGAGGCCGATAAGTTGATATTTCTGACTGAAACCTATCACGTATCAAAGAAATTCCCTATTTCCCCTTAACCCCAACCCCGACTTAAATTAAATGTGTTTGTTTGAACATATTTTATTCAATGTTGAAATGGATTGGGCAAAAGTTATGTAACTTATTGTGTGTTTAAATGTGTGTTTTCTTAGAATCACCATTCCGAAAAAAAATTAAATAATAACATTAATACAGGAAATACGAAACACGACTGACCGTAGGATGAAGTGAAGCTACTAACCCAACAACGTTCGCCTCGTACTTACATTTGTCTGGCATTACCGTCATAAAGAAGCATAATCTTTTAGAGAAATAAAACGCGTCAGATCTCTATTAACATTTTGAAGCGTTACATACAGGAAATAAAGTTTACAACATCTCGCATTATGTTACATGATGCGTATGTAAGTAGAAGGTGGGGTGTGTTCACAGAACAGGTGACCCTTTACGGGTTCCATGCTGTGACGAGGATAAATCACTCTTCGTACATAGTAACAACTGACACTTAGAAGTAGTTGAACGCAAGTAGTATTCCGAGTCTTATATTCCGACGGGTCAAATATGGACGCACAATTTTCCAACAAACACTAAGTATTCAATAGCCAGTAATATTTCTTTGGCTGTCGTTTGTAAATGTGAAAATATGCACATATTACTAAACGTTACGAAAGTGGAATTACAGTGCAACATGAAGTCATACGAGAAAGGCACTGTTGACGTCATATGTCTGTGACGTCACAACAATAAGTATAGCCGAAGCAACGCATCGGGAAAGGTAAGCTGGCGTCTAGTTTGGTGGCTTTTTCCATTTATATAAAGGTTACACTGCACCACTACTCCAAAACTAATAGCTAATAACATGCAAAAGGGGGTAGATTGTACTGTCTGAAACAAGAACACGTAACAAAATTCAGACAAGTAGTTCGTCAGATTAACATGACTTGAGCTTGCAGTTATAACATGCAGCGGTAGCCTTGGAGAGGACTTGCAGGATAAACTTTCCTGTGGTAACGATGATCTTGCGTCACTGCGAGGTAATGATTGTACTGGACATTAACGGCTGCCATGAGCGTCCACACTTTTGCGTACAGTTTGCGAAATAGTTTCCAAATTGTGCTAGCCAGTCGGGCTCGCTCTGCCTGAAAGTTACTAGCCCACTAAATAATTCACTAGCCCAAAATTTGAACGTAGAAACTAAGCAAAAGATTACAAAAATAGATGAGAATAAGATATTGTCGACATGACACGGCTTTCATCAGTCAGCTGATAAATGACCACATGAAAATTCACCAGCCAGTCGGGGCAGTGACTGTGAAGATTTCCTGGCTCAACTGGAGTTTTACTTGCCACGGACTAGCGGGCCAGTTGCTATTTTGCACACTGTGCCTATGCCCTACCGTACGTGCCTCTTGCCATGGGCCTAGATTTTAGAAGCTGTCTTAGCGGTAAGATAGTCGTAAGTTAATGTTAATGTATGACACGACTATCTTACCGCTTAGACAACTTCGAAAATCTAGGCCATGGTCTGATATTCAGCAGTGGACGCGGGAAAGGCCAACCGGATGATTCTGCTCCAGTCAAGTGTGGAGTGAGTGGGGAGAGGTCAGAGAGCACCGACATTTGTGCCGCCGATCTGATAAGGCTGTCTTCTTAGAGACTTGATAAAGAATTGCCTTACGTATTCTCTAATACAGTGCTTCCATAACAGAATACAGAATAACAGACTCTCTGTTTGGAGAGAGCTCGTGGCACCTTCAGTTTGAAATGACTTTATAAGTCAGGACTGGATGGGTGCCGATGGAGAGCCAATCATGATAGAATAACAATGCTAAGGCTGCTTGTTCCCCCTATATCATGCCTTGTCTACAATTCTAGATGTTGCAGACAAAATCTGATACCATAGGAATAGTTATAAAGCGAATGACCAATGTCACGGCGATCTCCCAGACCAGTTCTGTTGTTAATAACCAGAATGCATGGCAGGTGATGTTTAGCGGCAAGACGTAGTTGATTACATGACATGTAGGTGTTCATGAGCTTTAACGTCATACAGAAAGACCTGCACCAATATCGCGCCAGCATGCATCGATAGCATTGTCAAATGACCCGCTGACAACATCCAGGGCCTTTCATACAGACACCCAATTGTCGATTATATCACAATGGATCCACGGTAGCATGACACATCTAGACATGTCCAGACCTTTCTGGATGACCATCAGCGTGATTCTTGACTCACCTCCAGCCATTCATCCAGTGTCTTATGCTCTCAACGCCACTGGCTTAGGGCCTGACTGTATTCATTAGTATATGGCGGCATGCAGTACCGATTACCTGAAATATCTTCAAGGCTATGACCACATTCGCCATTTAAGTACACTACTCCAATATAGCAACTCTTCACTAACTTGAACACCCATCTCTAGGGTATCTTTAAAAGCATCCTCCAGTATGACTGTCACGATTTTCCCAGAGTATAATAGAAACGTATTTTAACACAAATAGCAGTGTTGATGGGGGTGTATAATTGCTTAGAACCTATTTATGTTCACTACAATCCCTGTGCCAATCCCTACAATTTTAATAGTGCCAAGACACTTGTTTTGGTGTATATATAAAAGAAGTATAACATTTCTGTGAAACACTTTATTGTACAAATTGTAACCTGCCAGTTCACAAGAAATATACCAGAACATTTACATACAACTTTCAGAATGAAAATATATTTTTCTGATTTATTGGTTCAATTATTAACATCTGTATTCTGTTCACAAACCAATAATTTACAATTCAACAGTTTTCATGGATGTACAATGAAACTCTGGTTTTAAATATTAGATATTAGAAAATAAACTTTTCTATATCGAAATGAAAAAATAAGGTTTTATGTCAGTCAGCAATATCTCAGCTATAATATCACATGGAACCTAGGCCAACCAGAAACCAATAATGCAAGAATCACTCTGTGAGAGCAACACAAAGTAGCAAAGGTCCTTGTAGTTACCACGCAGGTGAAGCAGGGGTTGGGGGTGTTGTCAAGGAACACAATCAGCCCAAATCTGTTGTTTTCAAACAAAGGCCATCAAATCTTTTTATGTGTCACATTTGGGTGTGGACATGAATGACAACTGGTCAACCCTGATCTCTATTCAACTGAATATCATGATGTACCATTGTGATAACAGAATTGTTTTTTCATTAAACCCTGTCCAGGAATACTGGGGAGTGAGTGAGTGAGTGAGTTTAGTTTTATGCTGCACTCAGCAATATTCCACCTATGTGGCGGAAGATCAGACAATTCAGTGATCAACAGCATGAGCATTGATCTATGCAATTGGGATACCATGCCATGTGTCAACCAAGTCAGCGAGCCTGACCACACCATCCCGTTAGTCGCCTCTTACGACAAGCATGGGTCACTGAAGATCACATTCTTATGGGTTTCTCATGGGTCACTAGGAAGGTCATATTTTTTTATGTCTCTTCCTTGATACATATAATCATTTTATGTGTAAGTGTATCATGAAGTTGCTTGTTGATATTTATTTTTCTTAGTGTATTTATTAGAAACATCTTATACTATATTCATGTCATTTGATTATTCTTGTATATTGTTTATCTGTATTTAAGACCATGTTTTGACTGAATGGCTGCCCATAGCAACAGAGACTAAATAACACATTCAAAGTTTTGAATGATCAGAAATTTTCATTTCATAATGAACCTAGTTCTCATATGATCTTCTGATGATCACAGGCTGAAAACGATGATGACGATAATTATGGTGATGATGATGTTGCAGAAATTGTCTGCCACCAGAACTAGCTGATGGTGAGGACGTCGTTCTGTATCTCATGACTCAGTTGTGTCTGTAGGTCACTCAGCTTCTTCTTGATGATGGAAAGAGCAGAGAATATGACAGTTTCTGGTTTGAGGGAGCCACACACTTCAACATTGAAGTAAAACTTGTTTGGCTTTGCGTTCACATCAAATGTGCCTTGTGCTGTAATCAGACAAAATATATCTTATACTGCCTTACCCACTATGAATAGACAGTGGTGGTGGTGGTGGAATTGGGTTTAACGTCGTGCTGGAGAATATTTCGCTCATATGACGACGTGCATGCGTGTGTATGTGTAAGTGCGGCTGCTTGTACTAGCCCAGACTGAAGCTGGTTTTATAGTGCTAGCCCACTGAGATACCATGCCGCAGTGAAGCATGAATACCCCACTCAGACACATTATACTGACTCCGAGCCGACCAGTCCTTGATGTAACCATTAATGCCGAGCGCCAGGCAGGGGAATAGACAGTGACTGAAACTTATTACTAGGCTGAACAGGTCTGTTTGACCAACCTCTGGACAGCTATAGAGTTACATGGATGTGTTTCTCATTCATAGCCTGATTTTTGTATGGTTTAAATTTAGCGTTATTATACCTCATGGTCTTCCATGGTCCGAGGACGTATCTCAGAAGATATGGCTAAAGATACAATTCAAGACTTGAAAAACTTAAATTTTAAAAAGTTATCATAATTAAATTTCAAACCATGTCATCAATACAAATGTGACAATGTGTTGATACGAAATATATATGCCTTACAGACACATCTATCTCTCAGTGTCTCTCAGTGTCTGATTGGCTGAAGATATTTGGTCTTTCTTACGACATTCCAATTATTCAGGGCGTTTTGGAAATATGGTTAGTTTTATGGAATAGGACCATTACAAGGACTAAATGAAACTTCCATGCAATAAGCGATGGTGTCTGAGTGGGTTAGATAGCTGACTTTGTGTGCTGGCTGCAAGGTGCCTGACTGAGAGTGTGGGTTTGAATCCCAGATGGGACTCCACCAAAACAATTACTAGAAACTGTAGTTTACAGAGAAAGCGCTATGCCAACTATAAGATATGTTACATCTGACCACTTTCTAAATGGCACTGTGTATTTATACTTACTCTGATCTTCATCAATTTCTGAATATTCACTTTTAGGCCTGGAAAGAAACATACAATAAATTGTCAACAGTATGACACATAGAAAAGTAGAGGTCAAAGATTTGAGGGAGAATGGCAAGCATTATCATTCTATTGATAAGAATGAATCAATTCTATGTTCAGGTAAAGACTCTTTCACCTGTAGGTATGATCAGAAGAATAATAATTATAAAGTTTTGGACAACAGGAATTTTGTGAACATCAGCTATTAAAGTGTGGATCCATTTAAAATAATGAACCTGAAACATATACAATATACCCAATAACAAAAATAATTCAATACCCTATACGATAAGAACAATAACATTTTCTCAAAACAATCTAATCATACCCAACACAAAATCCTTTTATATCAGATCTCTATGTTACTGTCAAGATCTGACCAACGCACCAATGGAGGCTATATCATATGGACTTTGACTGCTAAAGTCAAAAGAACAGTATTTGACTTCAGCCACTAGCCTGAAAATTCTGTTTGGTCCAGTAAACTCAGCTGATAATTGTACATATTATAACCCTATAGTCTACTGAACATGGAATCAGGCAAATACAGATTCATAGCCTGATTTGGGTACACCCTGAACTGAGAAGGCTTGTTATATTTTAGCCATTTAGATGTCAGCTTTCTAAATCAATTTGTCTAAATGGGGGTTATAGATGAGGAGGTTTCACAAATGTTTGGTGAGAGAAACATGTTAAGGAATGTCCTATGACCAAAACCTAACTGAAACATATATTTTTGGTCATATTAAAATCAGATTTTTTACTCAGATCTTATAACTGTTTAGATGTGAGAAATTCTCTGAAGGAGAAACATCAAGGGAACTCTTTGGTAACTCAAACACAAAAATAATCTGGCTATCCAGAATGGAGAATGACAATGATTCAAATATTGTGTATGTTTCATACCCAGTTGTATGTTTCACTCATATTTCCTGTGAATGTGCCTCAGTATACAAATGGTCCTATTCATAAATTCAAACAAAGCTAACATGAGACTTACCATTCCTCGGGTTTGGGATACAGCGTATGTCTCATGACATTGTCAGGGTCATACTCAAACGCTACGCCTGCAGTAGGATTCCACTTGGCATGTTCTTTGGCAAAACCTTTCCTGGCAAATGCTCGAATCTTCAACTCCTGCCCCTTGCGCAACTTGGCAATCAGAATATCTGAAATTCACTCACAGCACTGAAAAAATCTGAAGTTTACCAGTGATACCACATATCAATAATGCATATACTTGCATAAATCTTTCATTCGATGAATCATGTATTCATCCCAGAACCATAAACAAATGTTATCATAATTAATTAACAGAAAATTACCTTATCAATCAATCAAGAAATGAATAAATAGTTTGAAAGTGATACATATATATTGATTTTGTCATACAGAATGTCATCAGTTTTACAGCTAATACCGTTTGAGTGAGTTTGGGTGCTTTGAACACTATTTCAAATGTATCACACATCATTTTGATTTTCCATGAAAAAAACAAGTGACATGGATCCAAGATATTGCTATATTTGGACACTGACAAACAGAGGGCTACAGTGTTGACAAACAAAGGGTGAGATCAGCAAGAATCTAAGATATTGTCAAGCCCAGCATCCCGGTGGAGTCTACTAATGCCTACAGTGACCACATGTCAGCTGGGCCTTCAGGCGAGTGAGTCTCTGGTCAATTTCTGTGAACGTCCCTTCTGGCGGTGTGGGGGCGGGCACCATGAGCCATCTGCACCAGCTTATTTCTCTCGGCTTTCTCCAGCTTCTGCAGAACCTTCACAAGAGCGAAAATGTTCGGGTGGGCTCTCTGGGCGGTCTTGTTGAGATGCTGAATGCCAACCCTCGAGATGATTGTTCGTCCCTGGGCGCTGGTGTCGTGGTGATTCCATAGTCCGGCTCGGAACCGTGCATGGTCGTCTACCCAGGTGCTGGTGATGTAGTCCTGGAACTCATCCTTCTGTCCAATGGCAGGGCGCCGTCCATGACCTCTATCCAGGCATTTTGTACCATGGCCACTGGGAGGAGGGGGAGTGCTGCTGCTCGTCGGACCCATCTGTGGACCTCAGGATCCTGCTGGTAGGCTTCGCTGAAGCCGAGGTTCTGTACTTTCCTCCAGAGAGCCTGGCTGTAGTGGAAATAGCATCCACGGACGTCGCAGTTGGGGAAGACGGTCTCAACAGCGTTGATGGCAGCGATTTCGAAATCCGTCTGGATGACATCAGGCTGAAGGGGCGATCCCGTTGTCTGCTGGATCTTGTTGTTCAGGAGACGTAGCAGGCGTTCATAGGTGCGGCGTTGACGATTCGGCAGTAGACAGAAGACCAACTGGGTACACTTGCCAAAGCAGCCACCTTGAACACACTTCCAGTGTACACACGTCTGTCGCCTGTTGTTGAGTCTGTAGCGGTATCCCTCCAAGAGTACCTGCTGTCCTCCTTTCTGTGATGTGAAGTATTCGACTTTCTTGGGATTTGCCATGATTTGCAATGAAGATTTGTATCACAAGCATTTTAAAGCAATACATTTCCTTCTCCCTTTAATAATCTCTCAATTAATTACTCTATTCTTCAATTTTAAAGCAATACATTTCCTTCTCCCTTTAATAATCTCTCTATTAATTACTTTACTCTTCATTCCCTGTAAGGGGGATAACTCTGTACATCACAGAGTGGCAGCACAGGCCTCTAGGCCTCAAATAAACATTATCCAAACAAAATCTGAGGTCAACCTACCATCTGTGTCCTCATATTCACTTGCCTCTTCTCTGTGCCGGGATGTCACCTGTAACCATAGCAACAAAATTTTTTTTAGTATCATCATGCATACAAAATGCCAGTGTTGCTTTTGTCTATTGGTTTTATGCCGCTTTTAGTAATATTCCAGCAATATCACATCAGGGCACACCAGAAATAAGCTTCACACATTGTACCCTGAAGTACAATGTAGTAATAATACCCATCAGATGATGATTTCTTCTTGTTGCAGGTATCAAATAGCAATGGATACATGCTATTCTCAGACTCAATAAACAACATCATAAGTTGTGCTGAAAAATCAAGTTCCAGAAAACAAACAAATCAAAGGTATGAGAATCTCCTTGTCATCAAACATGTACATCTCCATAGATCATGAGTCGATGTCCCAAACAATACAGCCATATCACAGCAGCCTGTGGCAATACAATACCCGAATATTGAATGCATGGTATCATGAACCATAACCAACATTAATAATCAGGGATGGCAACAGGAAAATCTATTTTCAGCAGAAAACTTAATATTGTGACATGGAAAATGGTGTGTGTGGTATGTGTGTGGTGAGTGCAGAAAACTGAGGATCCTTTGGTGAGGATTAGCGGAAATTGCCATAGACGGATCCAGAGTGTGTGTGTGTGTGTGTGTGTGTGTGTGTGTGTGTGTGTGTGTGGTTGCAGGGGTCCTTTGGTCCTGAAACTGTATTAAATGACCATTGAATACGGGTGAAAATGAAGTGTGCACTGCTCTTTCTCAAGATAAAGCTATGAACACTATTTCAATTACATCATAGAGGTGTGGGACGAAAGATACAGGTAACTTCAAAATGTTACCAGCCCAAAATGGATTTAACCAGACCAAATATGGTGAATTTACTCAGATGTATGAAATTCTACAATTTTTACCAGACAATCGGGCTGGCTAGCTGTAAATTTAGACCGTCCGTCAGATATGTAGACCGTCTTGGGCGGTCGGACGGGCCATGTTTCATACACTGATAATACATCAGTCAAACCCACAATCACAGAGCTCTGGCACACCTAAGGGATGCAACTCTGTACAGCAAACTACTACACCTCAACCAACCATGCCATCACATAGTTCACAACCATGACTGATTCTGTTGCAGCACTATGCGCCACTCTTTCAACCCAATCACCCAGACTGTGATCCAACTCCACAGCAACCAATGTGCTCCGTCCCTCAACCACTGGTGCAGGAACACCATCCTACAGTCCGTCACCCTCAAGCGAGTCGATCAGGTAACACATGTCTTTATTCACTCTCAAACAGGAAAAAACTTATCAATACATTACATACTCCTGTTTAGTTGTATCCAAGTTGATCCTCTTTCCATACAAATATGCTTGCCCTCATCCTTGATTTCCCAGTGTAAAATATCTCTGTTTGTTAATAATAAATCCCAGAGCCATTTGCCACTACTGGTTTGTTTTGAGATTGATCTGACAGGTGTCGAGTTACAAAAAAATCTGTCTCAACATGTGGCGATGTCAGTTCTGCCTCACTTGAATGGTGGTGAATAGCTTCAGGGTATTTTTTTCATAACAGAATGGAGATATATCATCCTGGATAATTAAGGATGACTTCTAATGGATGTATCAAATTCATAACTGTCTCAGTGTTATTGCCTTCACATTACAACACTGTTTGCCTACCTAATATTTGTCAAGAGTATCTCCTATAATTATCTAGAAGCAAAGAACGATATCTATTACTTGATCAAAAGAGAGCATATTTATCTTACACAACCTACAGTACTTACTAAGAGTCAACTGGAACTTTCAACATGAAAACTGCAGTTGTTAATTCTACTAAGCTTCATCAGTTTTGTCGTGCTTATTGACATCCATAATAATTGCTATTATTCAGTTTTCATAGGGTCGTTTATGAGATTATTGACATCCACAATAAATTCTGTTATTCATGTATCATAGGTCATCCCATTATAGTTTAATCTCAGCTCAGAAAACCTACTAAACAAGAAAGTTCTTCTGTTTTTCTAAAACCCACAAATGTAAACTAGTTAATGATCAGATATACATACGAACCATCAGACGACAAGTATTTTGACAAACTAATTTTCACCTAGATGCTGACACTGCCTGTGCCAAGTAAAATTGCCAGCAACATCAGTAAGATCGGACTGAGTGATTTCCTGATTGACCCGGCCAGCCTGAATGGTTCCAACCACCTGAACAGAACATACCCTGCTACATGTCTGTTTGATAACAGTAAAGTCATCCTCAAGATTCAGCCGTCAGGTAACAAGCAAAATCTACACTGCTTCACAGTGAAGCCAAGTGACATGTTCATGTGTCAAGTTATACTGTGCCATTTTGTTTATAACAAAATACTCATTTCCATTGTCTCTCTAATCTGATAAAACTAGTTTTATTAACGGCGACAGCCATTTGTATTTTATCACTGATTACAACATATTACAATTGTATTGCTAATGATAACCATTTTACCTTCATCACAATTATAAAATTCTGGTTCATTATGAGAGGTATGGATGAAAGCCAATTCCATTATTGAACTCCTTATGATAAAACATTTTATCATCAATTACAACTATTCTAGTTTACCTTATAATAACCATGGTAACCATTTTTGTTGTATCACTATGTCTGTTTTATCAGTAAATATACTACTCACATTTTGCTAAGGATCACAAAAATTCACAACTTTACTTAAATGTAGATTTATAATTTGAAATTGTATCCATTTAAAACTGGATAAATAATAATATAGTAACCCCTCATTAGGCCAACAGTCACTTTAAGCAAACCTTATGCCCCTGATACTTGAGTAACCATAAAAATAGTTTCATTGCACCAATCAACCATTTTGCAAATCATGGAACGAGTCATTGACAAATAAACAGTACATGTCAATAGCAGGTATGGGATCCACAAGATGCAATGACATACTGAAACCTGGGATCCATGCTTACAATAAGGTTAGGTATTTAAACCTTTGACCCCACATAATACCTTTCTGTTTAATCCATGATTTGATCCTTAGCAAAGTGTGATAATAGCTGTTGTTGTTTCACCACTACTTATTCTTGCTTAACCGACTGTTCTCCTTCAAGGATCTCAGATAAACACCAGCCATCCAAGTTTCCTTGCCTCATTTGAAGAAGGGGAATACCAGTGTTGCATCTACCAGAAAACGGAAACTCTGCAAGACATCATAGAGGCCTGCAAGCAAAACGGCACTCGCATCAGTGACGAAGTGGCATGGAAGGTTGTGTGTGAGTTCTGTCGCTGGGTCCTCGTCAATGCTTCAGGATTCTCTGGCAAGCTAAGCACAGCCGTCATCAATTTCACAAGTGATGGCAGGATCTTTTTCGACCTAACTGAAAGCCAGCCTGATGAACAGGATATCACTGCCCTCAACATGGGCACACCATTACCAGTCTATGAAGCCCCTGAGATTCTCACACGGAACAATCCTGACGAACAAGCATTTGTCTGGTCTCTTGGCTGCGTCGTTTACGAAATGCTTGCCCTTGAGCCAGCCTACTTTGATTCTGATGGCACCAACCCATTTGCTGTGTACATGAAGATCATCCAGGGGGAACTACCCCCCGACAATCTGATGGGGGGACAGGCTCTCATGGACCTGGTGTGGACGTGCCTTGTGGTTGATCCATCCAGCAGGCCCACCATCAGGGATATTCTCAACAGGGCCGAGTCACGAGTAGGATAATGTTATCATCAGCTACGGAGGTCGTCAATATGGATACTGAACTACGCTACTCAAACTCGATTTACGATTTCTAACTATGTATACTACAGTATACATAGACAGGTTCTGCATGTTAAATCATATAAGTTTTTGATAATTGTTATTGTTTAGTCTTTTTTTATCAACATTTACATTGAGATCAATTTTATCATGATCATGCTTTTTCAAATTATACTCATGGAAACAAATAAAGGAACACATGAAAGTACAAGTGTTCCTTTATTCATTCCCAGAATTTTACCCACAGTGCAATACATACCTTGTGAAGAAACCTGGAAAAGAATAAAGGAACACTTGTACTTTCATGTGTTACCTTATTCGTTTCCATGAGTATATATTTTAAGTCAGTTTACAACATATTTCCAATTCACTGATTTTATTTGTATCAGATTCTTCCTAACTTAACTGTTGCTTAGATATTTTAAGCGATTTTAAACCCATACCTATCTGTGCTCTTTACATTTTACTTCATACACAACTGTTGCAGTACATTTACATTTTGTTGCAAGAATAAATTATTCTTTTCGTTACAAAAACTGTTTGCTATTTATTTTTCCGATCAAACCAATGCGAACAAGTGTTTGCTACTAACAAGTCATTGTCCCCTGCTGCAAAAAATGTCAAGGTCATCCTGAAATGACTGGTGTCTGCGTAATCACCTAATGTAGGCTGTTGACATAATTGCAGTCTAAGTAAACTTAGGCTTAGTATTAGTCGTTACACTGCTATACTGAGTCTAACAAAACCTAATAGAAGGTCGAGTCAGCTAAGCTTTGAGCGACCTATGACCGTCCAATCGAACGCGAGACGGCAAATGAGGATACGGTCAAGGTCACCCAAATCGACTTGTGTCTGCAGAATTCCCCAATGTCGGTTGTCACCAAATATTAAGACACTTGGTACAACAATGCATGAGATATCATGGTAACAAGAGTTTGAAAATTTGTCAGTGCCGCGGGGACCTTGAAAATACGGTCAAGGTCACCCAAATCAACAGGTGTCTGGGTAATCCCCAAATGTTGGCTGTCACCAAATTTGAAGATATTGGAACAACAGCCTTCAGCGTGATGAGTAGACGCTTTAACCATTAAGTTACCCCGCCGCCCCACGCAGCCCCACGTACAGACGTACATAGGTGTTGGGGCGGGGGACAACAAGAGGATGTTCATGTTGTCTAAAATGTATCATGCAACGTGTGCGTGCATGCTTGCGTTCCACAAAACAAATTCTAACACAGATCTTCACAACACAGGGAGGCAAGGACAATACTAGTGGTGGTCTGCTTAATTGAAATAATCGAAGATTGGTTGCAATGTCTAAACGACCAAGCAATCAATCATGTTTTCTCATAATCAAACACGAACAATTTTGGAACACTTGTTTTCATTAACGATATTTTTCACAAGGTTGTTTTTTGTCTGTTACATTTCATAAGTATGACAAGCTCGTTCCTTGTCATGTCTGAAATTATCTTAACTCCAGGAAATGTATGTTCCTAACATACTAGTCATCCTTTAAAGGTGTGAAATTTGCAAATGCATTTTGTTCAATTTGAAAAAAAACCCTGAAAGAACTACATGTTTCTGCTTTATTTTTTGTGCATTAACAAACATAACCAGGAAAATTTGATAAATGACGCTAACCAATTATTTTTGATGATTGATCGGTTGTAATGAACCAATCATCAATTATGATACTTTAACCAATTCCCAACACTAGACAATACCTGATAGAGATTTACATGGTATAATAGCATTTTGTTCATCAGAAGATGCAGACAATTATCTTAATTTACAAAGAAACCAACTTACAGGAACAACTTTGTTGTTTGAGGAGTGAAGGTCTGCACTGGTGACATGGCGAGTCTGGTCATCGAGACATTTTACTTCCAGCTGGAACTCTACAGCACACTCCGGACAGAACTCCTCACAGGTACAGTCCTGAAACATGTATCCGACAGAAGATGACAGTACGGAGTGGGCACGATTGCATTTTACTCCTCTTTGAACAATATTCCAGTTACATCACCCAGTGTCAGCTTGATGTGCAAGGAAAGTTAGAGTAATGCAGGTCTCAGATGTTTTAACTATGTCAATCCCTAGAGCTTGGATCAATTATAGACAATAAATCGCACTCACGAAATAAAGAAGTTGTTATCCATAAAAACGTGTTCCATATTGTACGTCTCAACTTCTAAAAATGCCACTCAAACAAGTAATAAATGAATCCTATGGTCTCAGGCTCAAGCACACCATAGGGGAGGCAACTCTGTACAGCAAACTATCTGTCTTACTTAGGTGAAACCTGTGAGCATGCTGCTAACAAAACCATAACTTAAATTAGTACTTATCTCTATTCTGTATATTACAATCCTTAACAAAATTACCAGCTGTCAGTTCAAATTTCATTGAAAACACTTGGAGGCATTTGACAATCAGTCAGTGTCCTTGACCTAGAAAAGGAACCACTTCAAAGCCTTAAGGTTAACAGACCACAAATACAGATTGTCTCTCCCTACCGAGTTAAAGTCATCTCCTTCCCTAAGTACATTCAAAACACGACTAAAGACTCATCTCTTTCTCCGCTACAAGTGACTTCCAATCATCCGTACCAGCCAGCTGTATATAGTTTTAACTTGAGCTCAGGAAGTGCTTTGAGCATATCCCTGTGACGTGGAAAGGCGATATATAAATGGCCTATTATTGAAGTTGAAGCCACCTACAATACTTATCTTGCAATACCAAGATGTTTTGTGTGTGATTTTCTTCATAAATACGGTCTGTTTTGGTTGTAGATAACATACCATGACCTCAAGACAAAACACTTCATGTTCAGCGTGACATCATTACACATGCTTACCCTGCAGTACTGTAACTTGTGGTGAGGGGAATCAGCCCATCATGTGAAATAAACTCGCTGGTGAGGGAATCAGCCCAACTGTAACTTGTCGGCGTGTGAAATAAACTCATGTCGAACAGAACTGTGGAGTTGGCTTCCATCTGGACCCAGTCAATGGCTAAAAACAGCAACATCAAACCAATGTTATGTACAGAATGATCAATGATGAGATATTATTTACAGGTACAGTAGAAGACAAGCTATAAAATGAGAGCAAGCCTCACTGATACCCTGACTGTGACTCCCAAATTCAGCTGAAATACAAGAATTGTATCAAACTTTGCACTCAACCTTTCCTATAAATAAACAGGCCATTACCCAAATCTGAACATCCATTAAATGAGGTAAAGATACTGATGGAGCAAATTTGATGGACTTTTCCTCGAATTCAAGGTAATTCTTGATAAATTAACAATATCAAAATATAAAAAATCCATTTACATGTATTCATGTTACAGGTTCAACAAATATTCCCCTTAGTTAGTTCAGGTTTAATTTTTCTTAAATGCCAAAATCCCTTGAAAAGTTTAATATCATAATAAAAAACTGCATTGCACTTCTCATTTAGACAAAGAAGGTGGTCCCCAAATTTGAAAACAATCCAAAACAAAGTGGCATGTAAACATTGGGTAATAACAACATTTACAAAAGAAAACACATACTGACCTATGGTGGGTACCTCTGCAATACACACTCTTCTTAAACTATTGGCGACACTGTGAACAGATGAATATGTTACTGTACAATTAGTTGTAAAGTTTTACTGAAATAATTATATTTTGTTTTCTTTCTTTCAGTTGGGTGTGCAGCCTGCAACTAATTAATTACTACAGCCAGAAGCTAGACATTACGAGTTTGCTATAATTTCATTTGGTATGTAAGCTATGCATATTTCAACATCTCTGCTAAAAACTATGGAGTCTGATATCATCAAATAGTTGTTTGACATTGATTTCGGTGGATTGTTGTTAACATAAACTACCAATCAAATGTATAGACTCACTAGAGTAAATGTAGCCACTTACTTCAGTCAACTGTTCTAAACTAGATTTTTCAAAATATTCCATACTATTTAAAGGTACTGTTTCCACATGAACTGATATTTTATAAAACAAATTTGTAACGCTGAAAAGATTATTGTCAAGAGTTCAATAAATGATTAAAATCAGTGAAAATTGGCGAATTCTTAACAAAACTTTACACCAAAACGCAGCTGTTCACATGCACAATATTTGCACATGCTTTTCAGCAATTTGATGCATGATCCTCGTGGAATTCATCTGCCTAAGGTTTGCAGGTGGTTCCCCCAAGTTAGTGGAGAAATTCATCTTCGATGTCACCATATATATATATATATATATATTGTGAGGGCTTTAAGTGACTCTAAACTTCTGATGTGTAGTATACATGGACTAATATAAGCAGAGTTAATCAGCCCAAATCAAAATTTTATTGGATTCAAAAGTTGGTAAGTAGTCACTCTGGGTATGCTTGTACCATGAAAACAACAACTTGAAGCAAACATTCTTCACTAAATCTGACCAAGTCAGCAAAACCCGCTACAAAGAATCTAAACATTATTTTAACGAATGAGCCAAGAGTGATGAAAGACAAACGGCATAAAATGTATTGTCAGGTTTGTTGAAGCCATATTTTTCAAACATCCAAACTAGTATATTATTAGAAGTTTGTCAACTGGCTCTTGTCTTTTGGCCTATAAGTTCCTTTAATTCTTCTACTACGATATTGATGTGTGTACGGAGATATCTCACACTACGTTGATCTAACAATTGTGTAAGAAATCATTTCTAGATTGATCACCTTAAATCGGTGTCTTCGAGAATAAACTTTATGTTTTCATCGGTGAGTTGAGTGATTGACACTGTTGGCTGGTTGGCGTACGGCATGATTATCAAAGAGAAGTAATCCTGTATGTGCGCTTTTTCCTCACATAAAGCTCATGCATGCTATATTTCACGGAAGTGTAACGGCGCATGTCTGGCCAATTCTTCTTTTCTTCCGTGTCAGTTTAGGGGTGGTTGATGCGATTCTCTTTACCAATGATAACTTTAGAAAATGTTTACACGAATGATTATTTATGCCAAGCATGTAATATTGCAAAAATATCATATGTAATCATTGAATCAGGCACAATCTCATACGTATTGAATTTATCGTAAATCCAGTGTATTGTCCTCGTCCTTATGTTTATGTTTTGGAATCGCCCAATCAACTTCCGTTTCAGGGAGCCTTTATTGCATTAGAATACCCATCCACTAAACAGCATGTCGTCTTTTTCGGATTCTAACTTCTCTAAAAAGCTTTTTGAACTGAACAACACACAACAGAGCATCCAGACGCTGTCTTTATGGCTGATCCATCATCGTAAACACTCTAGAACTATTGTACAAGTGTGGCACCGAGAGATTGCTAAAGGTGAGATATGCATTTGGAATATAGCAGTTACCTTTTCATTACTGCCTGAAAGCAAAACCGTGCACAATATTTGTCATCAAGAACAGAAAATATTGAAATACCTAATCATCATTTCAACTGTTCTCATTCTCAAGCAGTGCGATAACCATGTTTTGTGTTATGGATATTGTTTTCCGTGCATGTCATTAACAATTTAGCTAATAAATATGGCTGTTTTAAGCGTATTTTTCTTTCTTTTTTTATGAAAAGAGGGACTTCGTAAGATGCAGAAAAAATATATAATTTGTTTGCTTCACAATTTAACTATTTACGTTTTCTAGTTCATAATGTATTATCTAAGAATACATATTAGACCCAGGATGTCGATTGCAATGACTGACATGCCTGACCAATAGTGAAAATTGGCACAGAGTGTCTGAGTGTCTGGTGTTTTTAACATGTTGAAGTTGATGTAAACATGGTAAGAACTGACTTGCTTTCTAATTTCTTTGGGTGGGGCTGGGGGTGGGGGGCGCTGTGGGGACCCTAGTGATTAAAGTGTTTGCTCATCACGCCGAAGATCTAGGTTCGAGTCCCCGTCATGATATTGCTGGAATACAGCTATAAGCGGCGTAAAACTAAACTCACTCACTCACTCTTATTTCTTTCTGAACATTCATGCTTTACTGACTGACTGACTGACTGACTGAGTTAAGTTTTACACCGCTTTTAGCAATATTCCAGCAATATCACGGCGGGGGACACCAGAAATGGGCTTAACACATTGTGCCCATGTGGAGAATCGAACCTGGGTCTTCGGCGTGACGAGCCAACGCTTTAACCACTATGCTACCCCACCGCCCCCATTCATGCTTTAACATTCCCTGGCTCCACACTATGATATGCATGAAAATCAACATATACTGGCTATAATATATTTCAAGGTTGCATGTGTATCTGTATTCAAACATTGCAAAATTTCCTTCTCCAATTGTATCTACGTCAGTATGTTGAAATATACCAACTGATCAATAATCAGAACCAGTTACAGTGATTATTCATGAAAAGTTGTGGAAGACTCAAGACATTTTCTGAGAAGTGTTAGCAAAAAATATAGCATGTGTTACTTTTTAGCACACATGACAAAAAGCTACAGTGTTTCCGTTCTCCCGTACATACCTGAAAATCGCCAGTAAAATTTGTTGGGGACCGGTAAATTGAAAGCCAGCCGGACACTGTGTCCGGTAAATAATCATGTATTAAAATAAAAAAATCATGGGTAAGCGAAATGACAGTCTTGGCTGTGCTTTCATGGTTGCAAAAATTGTTAAGTTCCGGAAATGCCCAGGCTAAAAATAACTGTAAAATGAGGTGAGGTGAGGTGAAATTGGGTTTAACGTCGTGCTTGAGAATATTTCACTCGTATGACGATGTGCATGCGTGTGTATGTGCGGCTGCTTGTACTAGCCCAGACTTAAGCTGGTTTTATAGTGCTAGCCCACTGAGATACCATGCCGCAGTGAAGCATGAATACCCCACTCAGACACATTATACTGACTCCGAGCCAACCAGTCCTTGTTGTACCCATTAATGCCGAACGCCAGGCAGGGACCAACAAGTACCATATTTTAACGTCTTTTGGTATGACGCGGTCAGGGATCGAAAACCGCGACCTTCCGCTCCGGCAGACGCTCTAACCACTACACCACGGAGGCGGTCAACTGTAAAATGAGTACTTACAGTGTGGTAATAGGATATGACTGGCAAATTTCATTCATGACTGGTAAAATGTTAGGTCGCCAGACACAGTGTTTAGATAAATAATTAAGTCAGCTGAAACACTGAGCTATTAAGTATTTTTTTAACAATGTTCAAACCTTGGATCAAACTAGAATTTGGACTTTCTGAAAGAAAATATGACATTGGTTACTTCTGAAATGACTTGTAAAGATCTGGGTTAGAATTGGTCTATAGCAACTCATGCTTGCCGTAAGAGGTACAGGATCGGGTGGTCAGGCTTGCTGACTTGGTTGACACATGTCATTGTATCCCAATTGTGTAGATCGATGGTCATGATATTAATCACTGGACTGTATAGTCCAGACTCAATTATTTACAGACCACCACCATATAGCTGGAATATTGCTGAGTGTGGCTTTAAACTACAAACAAAACTTCTCAAAATTAATTTGGATATGCTTGTCACATGATCATCCTGATCTTCATTTGCGACATAAATCAAAGTGAAGCTCTCTTTGATGAATTGCAATGACCAAGGGACATTAATTAACCACTTTTGTAATATCAGCTAAGTGTTTACCTTCTGATCAGAAAGCCTTGCTTCCCATCCTGTAATCAGCATTGACTGGTTTCTAAATTTGGTTCACAGCAGAACAGAATCATACAGCACTATTGGTAATGGTAACCAAATGTACCATGATTTCAAGTACTAATAAATATGTATCACAAGACATTTGGAATTGCCTGTATAGTTAGCTTTTCAAAATCATGCATATTTTATCTTGTCAGCAAAGGTTTTTGAAAATGACAAATCTTGCATTTTATTGTTAACTGTCTGTCAGGAGACTGTCAACTTTCAGTGCAAAATTGGAAAAAAAAACCATTTCAATTCATTAGGGTGTTTTGATTCATGTTGGTAACAATTAGAGATGAAAGAACATATTCAAAATATTGTTATGTTGTTGCAATACAAGAATGAGGTTTTTTTGTTGCAATAAATTGCAGTGCAAATGTCAGGTGCATACATGTCTCTAGATTCTGATGACCCCATGATGCAAAAAAACTGGGTAAAATTAAACAGAAAATCACTTGATTATCACACTGAATGCACGCTATGATATTTACAACAAAATGTGGACACAGAATCACAATGATAGTCTTTCCAGCAAGACAGTAGAATGCACTAGAGCAAAGAGACAAACTCAACATACATGTATTCAGATGACCCTTTTAAGGTGCTTCAGAACCAATAATCTGTAATGTTTGTTTTTAACCTTTTTCACAACCTTCCAACTTGAATCTATTTTCACAAAAATCAGAGGGGCAGTGGGGTCATACATGTATCATGGTCTATTTACGATGACTTTGATTCCCCATATCTGTACAATGTGTGAAGCCCATTTCTGGTGTCCCCAGATATTACTGGAAATTAGAATGCTCTCCAAAGTGGTATAATTCTAACACACTGAACTCACTCATTTCTTCATTCTTTTCACTCACAGAAACCAGAAAAACCAGGAACAAAATATTTTATCTTGCCCCACACATAAATGACGTTTTCTGATTGGCTGAGGGCTTTTCTATTATTTTCAATGTACCCCACTTACAAGCAAGTAACATTTTCTATGTACCCCGCTGGGAATGCCGAACTCATTTGGTACTTCGTAGTAGTAAGTCTTTATCTTGAATAACATTGAATCACGTATGATGTATGGAAATTACCAATGTTTTACGAATGCAAATCGATGGAAGGGAGATAACACTAAATTTGTTTTTCTTGTCGTCTTGTCGTCTGGTACTCCATACTATGATCCGATACCCGTGCTTCAAACAGTTCAAAATTACCATTGAAGTGTTCGGTAAGATAAATACGTTGTTCACTGGTCCCTCGGGGCCCATGGGTTGATGTACCCTCGATGTTTCTTTATGTTCCCCTCGCCCTTTGGGTTCAGGGAACATAAACAAACATTGAGGGTACATCAACCCATGTCCCCCTTGAGACCAGTGAACAACTTAAAATATGTCTTACATGTGTGACATGCATTAGATGTGTATAATGTCTGACACACGATGTGTTCCACAGGAAAGTCCAGCAAAAAGTTGACGTTCTTCTACTTGGCCAATGATGTCATCCAGAACAGTAAAAAGAAGGGCCCAGAATTCACCAAAGACTTTGCCACAGTCTTACCTGATGCTGTCAGAATTGCATCAAAGTAGGTATTTCCTTTATTCATTAACGAATTTCCTGTATTCGTCAATGTACCCTCTCTTTTTTTCAATTTGTTTAGCACCCAGGGTGCTTACCATGTCGAATATGGTATTACCTGTTTATATTATTATCTCCTTCCGCGCGTTAAGCTAGAAGCGGGGGATATATACTAAACAGCAAAAGTAACGTCTGTTTGGAATTTTCCTTCGCAGAAACGGATAACTGTAAACTCATGTAATGTTTTGATTGTATACTTTTGACAACATCTCCAACTTTACCTGAGCAAAGACATTCCTTCCCAAACTCAGAATGGAACCCAGGAAATGGTCTCAAAAACGCAACCTGATCTCGGAGATGGTTCGGTGTTCTCCATGTTTTTCATGCAACTCATGCTGCATGTGCTGTTCACAAGGACCACCCTATAAAATGGACCCCCAAACCTGGTGGAAACATTCACATTACAACGTCAGCAGGATGCCGCGACTCACGACAGCTCAGAGGAACCAGGCGCTAGGAAGATTTGAAGCTGGCCACACCACACGAGCCGTTGCCAATCACTTCCAGGTCAACGTTCGGACCATATACAGGCTGCAGCAACGTCTCTGGGCCACCAACACCACACATGATCGCCCCCGTACTGGCAGACCAAGGGTGACCACAAGACGACAAGATCGCCATGTTGTGTGACAGCATGTACAGAATCCCTTCATGCAGGCATCCGAAACAGCATGCCAGACAGTAGGAACACACGGAAGACCAATCAGTACTGATACAGTACGCCGACGTCTTAACAGTGGGAACCTCCATTGCTGTAGACCTTACCGTGGAACCATCCTCACCCCTCGTCATCGGCATGAATGTCTACAGTTTGCCCTACGACACCAAAACTGGCGATACAGGCAATGGAGAACTGTTCTGTTCACAGATGAGAGTCGGTACTGCGTACCAATGCAGATGGCAGAACAAGAATATGGAGACGACGTGGCCAGCATTACTCAGACCAATGTGTTATGGAAAGAGACTCATGGGGAGGTGCAAGCATCATGGTATGGGGTGGAATAGGCCTGAACCAGAGAGTGGGTCCTGTGGAGTTCCAGAACCTTGGTCCAGGGAGAGGAGGTAGCATCGCAGCAGTGTGCTATATCGACCAAGCTCACAGACCCCATGTTATACCACATACCACATTTTGCACGTCACCGGGAACAACATTTTCCAGCATGATGACACCCGGGCCCATACTGCCAGAGCTGCACAGGACTTCCTACAGCAGAACGGCGTCAACATTATGCAGTGGCCAGCCCTCAGTCCTGATTTAATCCCAACTGAACATCTTTGGGATGAAATTCAGAGAAGACTAAATAATGTCATACAAAGGCCGAACGCAACCGATTTATTGCGCCAGGCCTTTCTCAGAGTGTGGTTCCAGGTGCCAATGGCCTTCATCAATCGATTGGTGCACTCCATGTATAGACGCTGTGCTGCAGTTGTTGCCGCTCATGGTGGTCACACTAGATACTGAAGTCAAGGGTCTGAATGGACTGCAAACGTTCACATAACGTCTTGAAATTATGCTGAGTTATTCATTGATGTGTCAAGATATTGTACACAAAAAATGTTTTGGGATCCGCTTATTATGTCCATTTCTGTAATGACTTGATTACAGTGCCTATCTAATTTTGAATTCGTACTGACAGGTTTTTTGCTGCTGAGTATAGTATTAGTCTCCGTTCGGCCATCCCTATGTATGTACGTCCGTCCATACGAATTGGAATATCTTAAGAACCATTGACTGGATTCTTTTCATACTTGGTACCTTGGTTCATCACAGTATCAGAAAGGTCCCAGTCAGGTTTGGTGACCTTGACTTCATTTCAAGGTCACCAGGGGACTTTAACGTTTTACCCTTGTCAGCGAGATATCCCAAGAACTGTTCACTGGATTTTTTTCATATATGACACCAAGCTTCATATAGGGAAGGTGAAGGGCCCAGTCAATTTTGGTGACCTTTCCATAATTTTCAAGGTCACGACGACACTTTGAAGATTTCAGCATGTTAGCCTGCATGTTAAGCTTGTCAGCGAGACATCTCAAGAACCATTCACTGGATTTTCTTCATGTTTGACACCAAGCTTCATATAGGGAAGGCGCAGGGCCCAGTCGAGTTTGGTGACCTTCACACGGTCATAGCAACACTTTGAAGATTTCAGTATGTTAAGATTGTCAGCAAGATATCTCAAGAATGGTTCACTGGATTTTCTTCATAGATTTTCAAGACTTCTCTTGAATGTTTTTCAATAAGCAATTTCTCTATTACTATTCATTGCATATTTCATACACCATGTCAAGGTCAAAGTGAGTCTTGAAAATATTTGTATGTTTGAACAGCTACAGAGCAGAGCAAGATATCAAGAGAGGTTGACTGGTCATGTTTTTGTTGACATTTAACTTCATCTTAAACTACGACCTTCACTTTCATTACTCTTTAAGTTTGATTTGATAATTTGCGACAGGAGATTATGCACCTTAGTGACAACTGCTTGTTAAATTGGTCTTTGGTCATGGACATTGTCAAGAATACAGGGTTTCCTGTCATCAAGGGTTTCACTGTATCTTTACAATGGAGACTGTGAGACTGCTGATCCAGCTGTGTAGATGTTCTAGAATACATAGGGGTAACCTGCCATACAGCACATTGAACCTACTGAATACAGTGGAGAACAAATAACATCATGGCTTCATTTCTTTTCAGAGATGCTGATGACAAGACAAAGAGATCATTGGAACGTGTGTTGAACATTTGGCAGGAGAGGGGTGTTTATGTTAAGGATTTCATCAGGTCTATGAAACAGCAGTTAACAAGTAAGAGATGTAATTTTTTATGAAATGTTGATGATAATTATTTGAAGATTTTCTGACACGATGAGTATTTCACACACAATATTTATAGTTTTGACAAGCAGCTCATAAATGTCTCAGGGTGGCCAAGCTGCCTGAGATAGTTCAATGTGAAGAGTTGCCTCCCTTAGGTGTATATCTTAAAAGTTGGCTTGAACGCCAAAGGATCTTTGTCTTAACATGAGATACAAGTTTGAAACAGAAGCAGATTCTCAGAATGAAACCGCATTTCTGCAAACCATAAGAATCCTTAGAACCCTTCTCTTGGAATCCTTAGAACCCAATACATTGCTTTCCTGAATTTTCATCCAGATGTTTTCAAAACATGATGCTGGTGTCTATATAGTATTGTTAACAAGCTATTCAAGAAGAGAACCCACTCATCAAAGCAGACACATCCCGACTTACTGGAATACTTCTTAGATCAGTGTAAAAACTCACTCACTCACTCTGTGCAATTTTGCAATGCTTGTTATTCACTCAATGCATAATTGTTTGGTAAGACTATGGTGTATTTCATGAAGCAGTACAATGAAAGGTATTTGGAGAGAGTGACATGGTGTGCTTTGTGGTGTTGTTGACGAAGATGAGAATGTAAAATATACATGACTATATATGTGCATGTATTTAAATGTTTGAAGGCACCCCTACTGTGGTCCAGCCGGAACCAGTGCAGCAGACGGTCAAGAAGAAGAAGCATGAACAGAACTTCCTGTCTCTCCGGGAGGAAGTAGAAGCCATGGAGCCACTCCCCATTCCTCCTGAAGTACGTGTGAGTTGGCTGGATTTAACCCTGTCTTAACTCTATGTCACTTCTTGGCACGACAGCTTAACGTAATGCTAAATCTTGAAGCGATGCAGCAGATATAAAATGATGGATTTTGACATCCATACGAAATGCAGAAATTGTTACGATTTTGGTCACACTTTGAAAGGGAAACGTTCGTAGCAAACAGAAACCTACAGCTCAGTCTATACTGAGGTTGTGATGGGTGCCTGTGTTGTTGTCCGATGTAATTTGCTGCTGACCTCAATGGGCTACCCATTCAGGGTTTTGGGTCAGTACAAATGGCAGAGTTCGCACAGATTTGTAAAAGCCTGAAATTTGGAGATTTAACCCTAAAATGGCTCTAAGTTCCCTTTTGACCTAGAACAGCCCTAATTGCCAGTTATCTGCCCTAAAAGGCCTAGATTTAGCTAGACCTATCAAATTATGTGTTATATGTTGTGATATCAAGTTGTTGATTGGGTCTTGAAAAGCCCCTAAAAAGGCCTGAAATTTGATGGCTGATAATCTCTACCAACTCTGAATTGGGATCAGATAACAGGGCAGACCTATCTCACTGTACTCTGAGTGTGTGGGTTCATTTAATGAGTCATCTCATAAGACTTGTCGATATAATACAACATTCACTCAGACTCTGTTGTTTAATCTGCCAGACACCTAATGATGCCTAACTTTCGTGTCTGTTTCAGGCTGATAATCTCATCAAACGTTTGTCAGACCTTGAGAGTTCAGCTTCCAGTGACGCTGCTGTTAGAGAGAAGATTGCAGCTTTGCCCCAGGAAGTATCCGACATTTCTCACCTTGACAAAATTCAAGGTAAACATGGTTCTTTTCACACTCTAACACTGAAGTTAGATGGCCCCTAATCCATACGTAGTTTTCTTTTGGGTATTTTCATTTGAATATTCTCCTGGTCAAAAAGTGGAACGGGGAAAGCACTCTGCCTTCCCATTTTGTTTCAAGAGCATAACTTGGAAACCAGTTTATATTTCATTATGAAGCTTAAGTAAAATTTATGAATGAAAGTGTCAGTTTAAAAACATCAATCAGTCAAAACACCCTTTCAGACACCGAGTAATGTGAGTGTTTTGGAGATAGTGACGTGGGTTATGAATATTTCTCTCCCTTTGCTCATAAACAATAGGCTTTTGCTCAGTGACAGCGATAGGATTGTTTATAACATGGTGCAGGCAATATCTTGATAGTGCAACCTGATTAACTCACTTGGTTACACCCGGTGCAGGTGGTGGGAAAAAATCTGAAATTCTTCCCTGGTCATTTTTATCACATAGGTTTCGTCTGACTTTGTTGCACGACGCCCCGCCATACGGCCTATCCTGACACAACGCCATCGACATGTTAGCCGTATGTGGTGCCGAAATCATGTCCAGACCCTTTGTTTTGGTGGAGAAATGTTGTTTTTACAGATGAGTCCAGGTTTAACATTTCCTATAGTGATGGACGCCAACGCGCCTATAGACGCGTAGGAGAACGTTATGCACAGGCCTGTGTCTTGGAGAGTCCAGGTTTAACATTTCCCATAGTGATGGACGTCAACGTGCCTATAGACGCGTGGGAGAACGTTATGCACAGGCCTGTGTCTTGGAGAGGAATCGCTTTGTTGATGGTTCCGTGATGATTTGGGGTGGAATAACAGCACGCCAAAGAACTCCTTTGGTGATTGTTCAGGGCAACTTAACTGGTGTGGGCTACAGGGATCAGATTCTTCGACCTGTGGCAATTCCTTTTCTGCAATGTCATGGCCCTGGGTTAACATTCCAACAGGACAATGCCCGCCTCATACGGCAAGGGTTGCTATGGATTTCTTGCAACACCACAACGTTGACTTACTGCCTTGGCCTGCAAATTCACCGGATCTCTCCTCGATAGAGCATGTTTGGGACGAGCTGGATCGATGTCTACGCCGTCTTCCTCATCCGCCAGATAATGTCCTTGACCTTGCAACAGAACTTAAGAGAATCTGGCGTGACATCCCACAAGCCTTCCTTGCACGTTTGATAGGCTCTATGCGTCGTCGATGCACTGCTGTTCTCAATGCCGATGGTAGACATACCCGTTATTGAGCTTGTTACATGGTCGTTAGACCCCTGTCCCGCTCGTGGACTCGTGACGTCATTGTGATTGGAATTCTCCCGACTTGTTATGGTCTCATGATCCCTCCATTGAAGTTTATATGTACCTTTGACATTGTTATCGTACTTATCAACTGGGATAATATTTTGACCATGCACAGTTTCTTTATGTGGCTAGTATATATCTGACTTTGTTGTGTTCTATATCTGACTTTGTTGTGTTCTATATCTGACTTTGCTGTGTTTTTATGTCTGACTTTGCTGTGTTTTATGTCTGACTTTGTTGTGTTCTATATCTGACTTTGCTGTGTTTTTATGTCTGACTTTGCTGTGTTCTATATCTGACTTTGCTGTGTTCTATATCTGACTTTGCTGTTTTTATGCCTGACTTTGCTGTGTTTTATATCTGACTTTGTTGTGTTCTATATCTGACTTTGCTGTGTTTTATGTCTGACTTTGTTGTGTTCTATATCTGACTTTGCTGTGTTTTATATCTGACTTTGTTGTGTTCTATATCTGACTTTGCTGTGTTTTATATCTGACTTTGCTGTGTTTTTATGTCTGACTTTGCTGTGTTTTATATCTGACTTGGTAGTAGCACAGCTGACATATACTGTCGTCAGATACTGATACTTGTTGCTGTTTGACAGATAAGGAATCAGCGGATCGTCTGTCGAAGCAGGTTGAGAGTGCGTGTTTTTTGTTGTCCGACTACAACCAGCGACTCTGCTCCGAGCTGGAGGAGAGGAAGAAGGTTGCCCGGATGCTTCATGATTTTATACAGCATCAGAGAGAATGCCTCACTGAAGCGGAAAGTAGGATGACGGTAACATGTCCTCATTTGTGTTTTGGCACTGAAGTAGTCTGAAAGCATTTACTCATCACGCCAAACCGTGAAGATCCGGGTTAGAATGGTTCTCCGGCAACCCATCCTTGTCATAAGAGGCGAGTAACGGGATCAGGTGGTATGACTCGTCAACATAGTTCACACATATAGTTTTATTCCAATTGTGTAGATTGATGCTGATGCTGTTGATCACTGGATTGTCTGGTCTATACACGAATTTTTACAGTCGCTGCCATATAGCTGGAATACTGCTGAATGCAGTAATAAGCAACAAACAAAACAAACACTCATCACACCAGTGATGGAAGATTGCACAGAATCTGTATCGAATCATTAAAATCGTAAAATAGAAATTGTTATCCATAAAATGTCATTATTATGTCATGTGGAAGGTATGTCAGCATCTATATATATGTGCATATCTGTCAGTAGTTTGGGAAGTGAGAGTAATGATAACACTTTGACTATTGTAAGCCAGTGTGAAAGTACGGGAGTTATGGTCATCTTAGTGCTAAGTTGAGTCATAAGGCTTAAAGGTCACATGCAACCAAAAAAATCAAACATAATTAAAACACAATTATCACTTATTCATGACATATAATATACATTGCTGATTATGTATAAATAAAATTATAAGCGTACAATCGCAAATCTAAAGTGCAATATTTTGTACTTGGGTTTACTTCCCAAGAAACGAAGCAGCCGGTATACCGAACCCAGTCAGAGCGGGTGGGTGTGCCCTCAAGTGTAACAGCTGGTTCATTTGCAGATGCCCTCACGGCTCATTGTGTGTGTATACATAAAGGTGTTGGATTTTGTAAATACATGCTCATTTTTTGTGTATATCATTTTGCAATCAATAGACATCATAACATGTCATGTGTACAAGTATCACACCTGCCTGTCTGTGTAATTAGATAATGTGACTGAGACCGAACTCGGGCCATAAATCAATGCTTTTTGTTTATGGTGTATAGCCTGATAGGTGTTAAGTTCAAATTGCATGTGGTCAGTGATCGAAGTTGTGTATTGAATATTGTCATTAGCAGACAGGCAGGCAGACACATAGGTGTCAATAAAACAGATATTGAGTTTTGTCTGTGACAATGACATATCTATATCACAGTTAGAAATTCTGTCAACGCTAAATAATGACATTGCTTTTAAGTATCGAACTGAGAAAGTGACTCGGTAAGAAGAACATGTGGTGAAATAGACAAATGAAATTATATAAACAGTTAAATCGGTAATCTACTGTCATAACATATAAAAAAGCTCGCGCCTGTGAAATATCAACAGAACATTAAAAAATTAGCTAACACCAAGGCCTTCACCGGACAACCCACTTCCAAGCTGCGCAAACCTATTTCACTGCGTATGTGCTATGAGCGCAGCCCAGCTGTTGAAACCACTTTTCCCCCAAGCGCTGGGGGAAAATTAGTGAATCGTTTAAACTCTGATTTCGCGCAGGTTTTTTTCATCGTGTTATTTTTCAACTTAATAAGTTGAATTTGCATTTTTGATGATTTGTTTCAATAAGTCCATACAGAAAGGTCGATAGTATTGAGGGCTTGCCCAACCTTTAAAGCAGCAATCATGTGTAAGCCCGGGCTTTTTTTCATAATGGTAGCTACGCCCCTGTCAATTAAATAGCTGATGCAGTTTCTTTATTCTTCATTTTCCAGGAATATAGAGGCAAACTTGCGAAAGTGACGACGGTACGACAGGAGTTAAAGTCTCACCTGCAGAACCTACCTGATCTCACCCTCTTGCCCGACGTCACCGGGGGACTCGCCCCCCTTCCATCAGCTGGAGACCTCTTCAGCTTATGATAGTCATGTGACCACTAGGAACACTGGGAAGTGTATTTGGCTTAATATCAAATGTACAGAACGAAACTTAAAATAAATAAACCATACTACATTCTAAAAAATGTATGTTTGGGGGAATTTTTTAAAATGTTTTAAAGGTGGTGACAGAATAATGCATTGAATCGTCTTGTGTAGCAATGAATGTTGGTGGATGAAAGATTATCTGGTTAAAACTGACAGTTTGCCACTGATTCACAGTGACGTATCACCTCCAAGGCCAATCATTTCATTGTACACGCAGGTCAATGTGCCAAAGTTAGGAGGCGAATAAGAACAATTTAAAGTGTTTCAGGGTAGTTTTAGGTTAATTTAGAAAGACTATTCTAACCTGAGACAGTTACTAGTCAGACCAGTGATGATATGTAAGTACACACCCTTTAAAATCGTGACTCCCCCCAGGATGTAATTTGACAGGGGGTTAGTGTTAGTTTGCATCACATGTTACTGCTAGAAGGGGAGTGAGTGAGTTATTATTTAACGTCACATCGGCAATATCTCAGCCATATCGTGACGATACTGCTAGAAGGACCACCAGATCCTTTCATGCTACCACAGTAAATATGAAAGTTAAAACGAAAGAAAACTGAACACTTAAATGTCATTATCCAGCAATAATACTGTATGTAGCTGGTTTGGCTGCATATATAACCCCATTCTTTCATTCTGCCACTACCCGGTGTTGCCTGGAGGCTCTTGTTGTCATGGTGACAGATTACTGTAGTAATATCAAAGGATCGGGTTGTTCTCATTTTTTTTTTAGCAGTATATAAGTTGTAGCAACAGATTCAGGGAGTTCATATTTATAACAAGGAAACATTTGGTCTTGGCAAATAAGAAGGGATGCTATTATTTGTACATCATCCGTATCCCCTGTAATAAATGATAAGAAACGGTCCAGGAGCTGTATGTTGAACAGGGTAGCAAACATGCCAAGTATTTTTTCTGGAAGATACGGTTGAGTGTCTGTTTTTCATGCTGAATGTCGACTAATATTTTTTTCTAGTATTTCATTACAATGTTAGTCAAGAAAAATACCAGTACCCAGAATTGACTTTGTTGTGTATTATTTTAAAAATTAACAAAATTCTGGTAAAATTTGCAAAATTGCAGTTGTTACCATGGTATTGCAAAGTGCAGAAAATACACCACATTTTACATCATGGTTCTTAAAATCAAAGAAATCCCAGCAGATTTCAGAATATTTAAAGGTGACCTTTGCTTAATGTAAATGGCAGTCCTAGCTCAGAGACAAGGCATTGATTACAATGACATATGCAGAGGGGTGTTTGTGTTCTATCAGTTTCATTCTTTTAATCAGAATATGAGATTCGGGTGAGTTTACCCCCTTTAAGTGTCTGCTATTTCATGATCTCCTGGTGGTTGTGTTGCTATAACTGGATGTTTGATTAATGACACTAAATCATGCTCACCACAGAGTTGCAGGGGTGGAAATAACCCATTGCCCGACGTCCGAGTCCAGTGTATTTTTCTGTCGGGCAAGCACATTTGTTTATCACGCTGTACCGGTGTCCGGTTGACATACCAATGTTAATTATGTTGCTTATATAAAAAAATCACCAAAAAAATCGGCCGGTATAGCGGGAAAATTATCAGGGCAAATGATTTTACATGTGCCACCGTACCGGAGTACACTAGCAACTTAAAGTTATTTCCACCCCTGAGTTGTAATATGTTGGCTTTGATAGGGCACCGGTATATGGATATGAATTTCTTTTTCATGGCACAGAGAACCTTGAGGCACAATATAAGTTGAATGATTCGCCAATGTGACACATGGAATGATTTAATGTGTATTCAGAGGATGTTTGTTCCTTTTGTTATGATTTAATTTTATGTGTAGCAACATTTTCCTCAGTTGGAATTGATATTAAGAGTTCATCTTTCATGTTCATCGTTGCATTTATGACTTTCACAGTCCACAAACCAAACTGTGTTATGTGTGTCAGTCTGTTTTCGCGATGTTGACTTATGCTGTTGTATCAATGTGACATTGATCTTCGATGTTGACTGATGCTGTTGTATCAATGTGGCATTGATCTTCATTTCATCATGGTCTTGGTATGGGTTGTCTGTTTCACCACAAGTATGCCATGACCTCGTGTGTTACAGTGTACTTTCAGTATTACAATGAATAAGTACTGCAGTGGAGGATTAGTGCCTTCAAACATCGTAAAGATGTAGCCTGTAGCTGTGAGTGAGTGAGTGAGTGAGTGAGTGAGTTTAGTTTTACGCCGCTTCTAGTAATATTCTAGCAATATCACAGCGGGGGACACCAGAAATGGGCTTCACACGTAGTACCCATGCGGGGAATCGAACCCTGGTCTTCGGTGTGGCAATCGAACGCTTTAACCACTAGGTACCCCACCGCCCACAGCTGTGAGAACAGATATATATGGAGCTGCACTACCAAGATTAATTCATGGAGAAAAAAAGTGATTTACTGGTTGCATTATCATTAAAGGGTCACTTTGAATTATATTTGTTTCACGAAAAATCAAACTCAAATATAAGTACACCTTTAATCAAAACAATCATGAAAAGTCATAGCCATTTCTCTGTGTAATAGGGGAAGTTGGGTAGCCTAGTGGTTAAGGCGTTCGCTCATCACGCTCATCTGGTGTCCCCTGCTGTCATATTGCTGGAATATTGCTAAAATCGGCATAGAACTAAACTCACTCACTCACTCTCTGTGTAATATGAAGTGTACACACTACTAAATATGCTTCCAATTATTCAGTCACTATATGGCTGAAATTTTGCCGAGGTGACGTTTAATTTTAACTCACTCCAATTATTCAAATGTTCATGGGTTTTGTCTGAAAGGTCTCTGTTTGTTATTTCTACAAGTCCCAGGCTGGAGTGTGTTGTGAATATGTGGATTGTTGGTCCATGTTTGCAAGTGAGTCCGCTCATCATGTGATTTTGTAGAAAATGTGTTCTCATGATGTATATACTGAACAAAACAAGTTAGGGATCATGAATGTGTTGGATTTACGTTTTTGAAGTGAATTAGTAGTGCTCAGTTTGATCAATTATTCCTACACATTTATTATCCCTGACTTCATATTTCAGTATGGTACAAACATGCAGAGATGCCAACCCTATTTTGGGCCTAAGTGTAATACTAGAGGTCAAAAAGTGTAATTTTGACCTAAAAAGTGTAATATTTCTTTGTCGATCTCTTCAACATGGTACACGTTTTCACGAAAGGAAGATTATAGACAGAAACACATGTGACCAATCATTATGAGGCTCCATACATTGAAAATTGTTGGTCATGTGACTCAAAATACTTTAATTCCTTGCAAGTTCCTTGGAATGAGTGCATTGCTAAGAGTAAGCGATTCCTATCGATGCAAGGCCATTTCTGCACCCCTGCACCTGTGCGTTACGAAACACTTCCTTGTGAAATTTTTCCCACTTTATTGATTTTCGTAAAACGAGTAGAAAAGTGTAATTTTCGCAGATTAAGTGTAATGGCGTAATTTACTGGTCAAAATCGTAATAATTACGCCTAAAGCGTAAGGGTTGGCATCTCTGAACATGTATATCTTTTTACTTCATACACCTTCAAGTGACAGTGGCCATAAAGCTGGAATATTGCTGAGTGCAGCGTTTCGACAACCAAAGACACACAATCAAGTCATATTTCAACAGCAAGGGCTATTAAACCTTATCTTATAGAAGAGCTATTGAGTATATGGTAGTCAATCATTTTATGATTGATTGGTTACAGTAAAATTATGCATTTACTATGAGAAATACAGGTATTCTTTAAATTAATTTTAGTTGTACATTATGAATAGGTATTGGTGATGAATGTTAACATCTCAACACAGCTGAACATTATAAGACAGCAAGTCAGACAAGATAAGGTCAATGAATGTGTTCTTTCATCTGTACATAGAACAAACCATGATTGTTCACAGAGAAGTATGACTTGGTTTCAGTTTTTACTGGCTCATAGTCCATTTAAGTTGTGAGACCATGTTGGATATTGAGCTCTCGCTGACACCAAGATGGGGTCCTTGGTGGATCTGTCCCAGTCACAGACAGAGACTTCGCCAGATATTTATAAGTGTTTTGTGTGAAGACATCTAATGTGGCTGGTGGCCAGGAAATTCCTGTTGTATATATTTGGAATAAACTATGCAGCATAGCGTACACAGCCTGGTTTATTGATTTCAATGTTTTGTCAGCTGTGGTGTGGTTAAAGTGTTCACTGGATAAAACAGGTTGTTTCTCCTCATGGACGAAATGTGTGAATGGTTGTTGGTTGCTGGTGATCACCTTTCCAAACCACAAAGTCGTTATCTATGATCTGTTTGCATTGAAAACGTACCCATGAATGTCAATTTAAACAATAAAGTAAATCGAATAAGATGAAATCAGAGACCATATAATCTATTATATGGTCTCTGATGAAATTAAGATTGCGAATTAAGATTTAAATCTCAGAATTTTATTCAACTTAGGATAAAAGTTGTTTAACAAACGATCATAGTTTCAAATCGCTATTATTGGTTTGTATCACAAGGGTGTAGGCACATTAAATGAAACACCGAGAACAAGTAGAGTTGGTCTAAGTTAACGCTCATCACGAACCGCACGTGCATTTGTTTCACTGTTCCATCTACTGCGCTCACCCCCTTGTAATACAAACCAATAAATTTGAATGTGATCGTTTGTTAAACAACTTTTGTCCTACAATGAATAAAATTTCGAGATTTAAATGTTCAGTTGACAAGGCAAATTTATGAGGATTCGCAGTCTTAATTTCACTTTATTTGATTTACTTTTCTGTCTAAAGTGAAATTCATCGGTACGTTTTCACTGCAAACAGACTATAATGTCGCAGATTTTAGTGATTTGCTACGATGACGACCCTAGATCTGTCCGCAAGATTATGTCCGTGATTACGTACACCGTGTTTAGTATACCAGTTACACTTTGGACTTGACGATTTCTAGAGGCCGCGAAATGGATCACGTCGCCAAAGACGGTGACTTGGTTTATTGTGTGTCATTGTCCATTACAGAGTGAATCGTTGCTCACAATATTGCTCACTGGATTGTCTGGTCCAGCTTCGATAACCGACAGGGCGCCGAAATGTAACTCAATATAGCTGAGTGCGCCGTTGGATAGAAGCAAACAGCAACCTCCTCAACCAAGGAGAATACACCTCAATACAGAGGCCACCCGCAAATCAAGAAGTGTTCCAAGTCTGGGCCATTGCACAAAGGGCAAATATTTGGGGACGATAACAAATTGAATAAATATGCAGGCACAGAAATATAACTATCACACAAAACTAAGGCAGAAAGTTGTATAAAGTCTGTTCGAGAGGCTAATATGTTTTCAAGGAGACGTCTGAAATATGGAGGGGCGGTGGGGTAGCCTAATGGTTAAAGCGTTGGCTCGTCACGCCGAAGACCCGGGTTCGAATCCCCACATTGGCACAATGTGTGAAGCCCATTTCTGGTGTCCCCCGCCGTGATGTTGCTGGAATATTGCTAAAAGCTGCGTAAAACCAAACTCAGTCAGTCAGTCAGTCAGTCTGAACTATGGATATGTAAGGATATATACCCTGAAAAAAAGGAAAAGATGATAATAAATTGTCAAAATATAGCCCCAGTCATTGTCACACAATTCTCCCCCGAGCATGTTGACATGAGAAATTCATATTTAGTATTCATTTCGCATGAATATCATCAAAACTCCGTCAGATATTTCCAATTATTTTATTTTTGCGTTTTTGTAGAGTATGTGTACTCTTCTGAAATCGTCCAGTTTGAATTCAGGAGGGTCATGCAATTAATGTCGAGATTAAGGTATTGGTTTATGACACTTTTCACTGTCTTTTACGAAATATATGACATTGTCACTGATGTCAACAACGATCGTTTGGCGAGAGGCGAGGGGAATATGTACACTCTCAACATAAATCAAATGCTTACCCTTTCTGTTAACCGAAAACAGGACAACACCACCATATATAATTGACGTACATTGCCAGTGTGCCCATATTGCGTGGTTGTATCACTGCGAGACACAGAGGCCTCAGACAAGATTAAACCTTTGTGCTTAGGTTGTGCAAATACGATTTTAGCTCACCAGATATTTCAAGAACGAATTCTTTTGAATAACTATTTATTTATTTATTTTGAACTAATTCTTTATTACCACAGTAATGTTATCATAATAACGATCTCCATAGAAGACAAGATATATATGCTGATACACAACTAAAACGTATCCGTATTTTTGCAAGGGTCAAACATGTGGTTGTGTGTGCGTGTGCGTGCGTGCGTTCGTGTGCTCAAGTCCTCGAAACACATGGCGATACAGTGGACAGACCAGGGCTGGGCTCCTGTACCTACGACTTATAAATCAAGATACTGTCAAGGTTTCACATGCAGAAGTCGTGCCCATGTCTAGCGTAGAGATTTCAGAATCCCCAAAACAATCGAACATGATCGGTATGGAAGAGACTATAATGATTTGGGTTGGGATCAGTACAGAGTTGGGGAAACGATCTTCAAATCTTGGATCACGATGACAGGTGTGCGCTACATGGACGACCTTCTGGATATGCATATGAAACCGGACCGGTTTGATTCAACTGGACCGGACTTCATCCTAATGGACCATAACGCAGGATCTCGTGACATGGTCTTTGATGCCTACATTACAACAGATCATTGGACAGCCCGTGCATGCAGCAGTCCCCAGTATTATCGAACACGTGTGGACGCGCGGCAGCTTGTCCTCCCCGACGCCCTGTCCTTCGCGCTACACTATAGGAACACGGCAATGTTCTTACTGAAGTGTGGAACAGTCTGCTGCCAACAAGCAAGACTTCATCTTTATTGGGACCATGAGACGACGGTGCCACGATGTGATCGTATCATGCTGATCACATACATGCTATTGAGAGTTGGGTTCATGTGGACAATGAATTTTGCATTTGTTTTCCTGATAGTTATATTATGCGTATACAGCCATTATGATGAAGTGACTGGCAACGGATATTTTAACCATAAAACATATCCTCATGCATCCCTGTCTTTCAACTGGACATATTGCCTTGGTAATCCATTGCTAGTTTCGAGTGGTAGATGTTGCTTCTGCTTCAGACACCCTGAATATTAACAGTGTATGACATAAGGCCCGTCCGACCGCCCGGGACGGGCTAGATTTCTGCCGGACGGTCTAATTTTACAGCTAGCCAGCCCTATGGACGGGTGAAAAAAAATATTCAGATAACGTGTCCATTGGCACTGTCTATTTAGTATTTAAGAAGGACTAGTTAAATCTCTTCTGGGATGGTAAGTTTTTGAAGTTACCAGCACAGATGTCTGGCTGGGTTTTAGGCTTATTTCATACACTGATAGGTGAGCTAACCAGATACATACACTGTTTAGACATACAAGGTGACACACACTTATCATGATTTAGTAACGCTGGTAGATGAATATATAAAGGGTTAGCTCGATCATATTCAGTTCAGTAAAAATCAACATGGCGACTTTGACAGCCATCATGGTGGCGGCGATCATCAGCGCCTCGTTGGCTGACCCATTGGTACCACAGATAAGAACGCTGACGACATGGATGTCTGGCGAGTATGACAACTCCATGCAGCATCAAGAAGATATCGCCAACGGTATTCCCGAGGCTAAAAGACATGCTCTTCTTCACAGCTTCTTTGTGCCAGTCAGCGTCAAAACTCTGCATCATAGCTCCATTCTCTACGTAGAGCAATACATGGATTCAGGATCAAGTCCTTACCGACAGCGGCTTTACAGTTTCGTTGCTGAGCAACACACAATTCGAACCCAAATCTACAGCTTTGTGGATCCTTCGAAATATCTTAGTTGGAAAAACGACCGTTGTATATTTGAAGACATATCCCTCTCGGAACTGACCAACAGACCAGAATGTGATGTCACGTGGGTCAAGAAAGGAGACAAGTTCGTTTCTGACTCCGTTGGAGATCAGTGTGTTATCGACTTCATGGGACAACAGGTAACGATTGATGTCAATTCACTGCATTACTTCAGGGATACTTTAAAATCATGTATTCGTATGTGTAGTTGAAATGGTTATGTAGGTAGATCGAGTGAATGCATTCAACTAGAGTTTCGGACGTTACAGCTGAAAACTGATACCAAATAAAATGTGGAAATGTATACAGAACATTAACCCTTTATCGGCTATTGCCTCCCAGTGTGAATTAGTGCCAATGCATTTTCAAAACAATTCTATTTCAAAATACATTCTAAACATTTGTATCATCACTAATATTAGTTATTTGTAACTGATTTTAAACCATTCGATTGACAAAATACTCTTCCTGTCCAAACAAAATACACGGTAGTGTCTTCTCTGACGTCCGTGTCTGAACTTTCGTGAAATACAGTTTCGCCTGTAATGAGCTGTCTTCTCAGAGGTCCGCGCGTTCCAGTCTGTCACTGAATGAATGAATTCCACTTCTAGAGATAATTATTTATGTCTGTTCCTTGTTTAACTGTATCCATGAGTTCATACGTATACGTTTTGGGATACGATAGGTTCGCATCCTAGTGTCCACCAACCTAACCGATTCATACTTGACCATCAGCGAAGAATGGCTACGTGTATTTGACAACGAGAAGATAATGGGGAGTGACATTCCCTACCTCATGAACAAACTTAAAGACATCGTAAGTCCAAGGTAAGTAGTAGTATGTTCTTATACAATCAAGTATTAGCTCACCTGGCCTTAGGCGTCTGGTCCGTCGCCCGTTACAACAGCTCGTGAAATCACAAGGTATATGAAATAATTTTCAGAATGGAGCTTCGTTCGGGATAATGTATTCCGTCTAGGTGGGTTAAACAATACGATTGAAGATTGATTGTCTATCTGAATGTGTAAAGTACTTTGCGCGGATTTATTTTGTCCTCTTATGAAATTTCCTCTGAAGTTATGAATGTGAAATTTTGTTCTGTTTGATTAAAGATTCAACCTCTGTGGCAGGAGTGTTGAAAATATACTTTTTCTCAATACGGAGACTAGCAGTCTAGAACATGAAAAACACACAAAAACTAGACTAGTTTAAATGCATGTATGTCCTATTATTTAGGCATATCGCGAAGAACACTGGCTCAGGGCTGGCTCACGGGCGCGGTCCCTTTGCTGCGAAAGGCCTTGCTGAAAACTGTCCAAAGACCCTTGATAATTTCTTTGATGTGACCACTTACCTGTTCTACGGACATCGTGTCTACTACACGGCTGACCTGTCCGGTTGCCAAGTCGAGGGCGGCGCTGGTCATTACGGCTACAACCACGGCGACTACGTGGATGTGTACGAGATGTTTGATGATGCCCGGATCAGGCCTCAAGCCTACTTTGCATTTTCAAATAAAAAGTTTCACAGAAATGCGGATGGTAGGTATGCATACGTTTCTCAATACCAAACCTGCGTTGTATCCATTATAGGTACATTTGAAGTGGCATGATGGAACTTTGGTTCATTTTAACTTTCACTAGATTTACCGGGGCTGTGAATTAACATTTTACATTATTCATATGTGGTTTACATGAATGCGCACCTAACTTAACATTAACCTCGTTGACCTTTGGACTGCCCATGTATGATCTTGCTATAAAGATTTATACTAGTTAGCTGACAGAGAAAAGAATTAATACACCCAGGTTTGATGCTGAGTTTAACTGAAACAAAAAAGTGGTTACACGACGGTGATGTGGGTATCACAGTTTTGGTTTGGGGTGAAGTTTGTAGCATTTCGGCATCTGATTTCTCAAATTATTGTTATTGTTATTGTGTGTGTGGGTTGGTGGTGTTTGTGTTTTTTGTTTGTTTGTTTTGTGTTGTTGATATTTATTTTATGTATTTATTTATTTATTTTTATTTATTTATTTATTCATTTGGTTTTTTGTTTTGTTTTTGTTGTTTTTGTTTTTCTGGGATGGGGGTGGGTGGGTGGGTGGGGGTGTTGTTGTCAAATCAAATTTTCAAGTGGATAGATATATTTTCTGTTGCTCGGCAGGTTATGTGACAAACTCTTGTTGAAATCTTACGGGTAGGGATATTATTTTTAAGATTATAGAACTACAAATTCTTACCAGATAAACAAATATCTAGACTAATGCTAAGTCTCTGAATATATATAGTTTTGATAGTAACAAACAAGCCCATTTAAATTGAAAAGGAGCCCTAGGGAGACCAGAGATTCAGATTCCTGAACCTGAGGAAATTTAGACTTTATTTTAGGGCTTTAGCACTGCAGATAGGGTTTGGCAGTAGGGAAAATAATGTGGTTCAGGGACAGTGAGACAGACTAACAAATATCGTACTCGTGAAATATGGGGTTCTGTTTCAGCTACTTTAAATGTAAACGTCATTTAATTGTGACGTCACAGATGACACGTTCGCCCCCCGAGTAGTTACCATGGAAGTATCAGGGTAGATGTATGGAGTACTAAATGAACTAAAAATGAATTAAATCTGAATTACGAGGAAGCTAAATTTTTATTGCATGTATATTTTGCCGTTTATAACACAGACATTTTCTTTGTGTAACTTGACCGACATTGATACGATTAACACTATAATTCATTTGAGTGTAACGGAAACACCTTTCAAACACACGTATTAATCTAATACGTTAGAAAATACTTCAAAATTCGGGGATCTGTTTCATAAAGCGATATATCGTAACACTAAGGTGACGGTTACTCTCACATTTTAACAGAGACTGAACATTAACGACAGACGCAGTCCTTGGGCTGCGATCGCTGCCCCTGCATCACAAAAATTGCAAACCCGTGACAATACCCTTTGACGAAATTTGTGACATTTGGTTGCAATATGTAACATATAATGTCATGTAACGTCAGCCTAGCATCAGGGCTGCTGGGGTCATCGAGCGTGCGTAAGCTCCTCTCTGCGATGTATCACCTCTACACGCAACGTCATTGAATAAGCCCAGGGATGTTGAGAGTTTTAATATTAGTTAGTGAATCTTGTTCTGGAAATACACAAGCAAGAGATTTCGTTAAGTTGTAGCTCGTCGTGTGTCCTCTATTATAAAATGGGGGCTGTGGGGTAGCCTAGTGGTTAAAGCTCGTCACGCCGAAGACACGGGTTCGATTCCCCACATGGGTACAATGTGTAAAGCCCATTTCTGGTGTTCCCCGCTGTGATATTGCTGGAATATAGCTAAAAAGCGGCGTAAAACCATATTCACTCACTCACTCACTTTTATTAAATGATAGTTTAAAATATTATATGTGATGGATAAGTCTGCCACTATTATAACCCAAAACGTTGATCAGGTAGAATGGCATCCTCTTCCCACAGAGGTTACTTGTCATATCTTCCTACGTAGGAAGATATGACAGGAGTAACCTCTGTGGGAAGAGAATGGTAGAATGGTTGCACTGTACTTTTTCTGTTTAAGATGTATGGCTTAGCTTGAATTGATATCTACTTTCTATTCACATAAAGTCAACCAGTCTAAGTAAACGTAGGCTCAGTATTATTCGTTCCACTGCTATACTGAGTCTGAGGGGAATTGAATCACTTTAAACTTGGAACCACGGGGGATCAAGCCCTTGGCCTACTAATAGATAATTATATATATGACAAGAGTTGTATTTTGAAACTGTTTTTATTCATATACAGTTACAGGACTATTTTAAAATGATGTTTTCGAGCGTCTTTGAATGTTTCAGTGACTGAGATTTTGTTACGGGAGGTGCGCGTGTTTGACAATGAGACAGTGACCTTTCACCTGTCTCATATCAACCCATCAACGTTGACACTGAAGGCAGAGAGCTTCGCCTATTGCAGGATATACAACAATGGGTAGTACAAAAAGCACATGTTTATAAAAACCAAAAACATTTTGAAAGACAAATCCTTTTGTAAACCTATACATACACGAAATTAATTAGAAACTTTCAAGTGTAGCCCCGAAATCAGTTTAACCCCCTGGCTGCCGAGTTTTTTTTCAGGCGCACATTTTCATACGCTTTGAAAAGTGAACGTTGTGCGAGAATTGCGCTCGCGTGGTCCTAGATCTACGTACGGCTATAAAATTACACAGAAATGAAGAATATTAAATTTCCAATCCGTTGGTATAAATATAAGTGCAACTACCTTGGCGGTTTGAGAAAAAGACCTTGCTAAATGTTGTCCAAATTTTTGTTATGCGTTAAAAAACAGTAAATTTCTCCGCTTTTTATCGCGCACCGATAAAAGCACTGTGCTGCGAATTTTTAAATGGGGCATCTTTACGGAAAGTGTGAGCGAAGAAAATACAGCCTGATATCTGAACGACATAAGTGTATATGAATTGGGTTTATGTGCTTGTGCATAACGTTATACGCTCAACATTAAAAATGACTCGCAATAAATGTCAAAAATGGATTTTCTTCTATGACGTCAAACGACGACAGGGAGGTCATACACGTATAATGATAAGGGGGCATAACTCCGTTATGCGTAACACTAGGTCAATGTAACCCAGATCACTTGGAGAGAATTTGTTGTGGATACGGACGCTATATTTTCGTTATTTTATATTCATGGTGAACAACACTATTCCAATTCAAAGTTCCCCAATGTGAACGGATGCGCTTTGGTAGTTTCACAATTTATAAGAAAAGATGACAACGTACTACATGTGACAGCACCTAATAGCTATTTGAATGGCCCTATCCCATATATAAGTTAGTTCATAGATTCCCACATTCTCCTGTTTGTGTAGATGGAATTTGACTAATTTTGCATCGTTATTACCAGAGTACTAGCCATATCTTCAAATGTAACGAAATTGCTGAAAATAATACAACATTTTAGTTGACGTCATCGCTTGTTTTATGCATTTTGCGACGTCGGAAAAAGACGACATTGGTATGCTGATTAGTATATATCTCACTTATTTTCCATCAATTGTATAAAAGGTCTAGACTTCTATGTCAGAATTTAACACTCTTTAGACAAAATATAAAATGACTGATTTTTCCATTTAAATAGTGTCCTGAATATATCAACAATTAGACGGTTTGACAGTGTATCTTATTGTGAACAACACGCGCACCTGTTTGGCATCAATTTAACGTAAATAAAAATAATATTTCACAACACCCGAATATTTTGTTTGGGATAAGAATTTTGTTTGTTTATGATTATGAAGCTATTTCTCTTCATACGTATGCAATGAAAGATGCAAAAAGATAGCTTTTAATATATGGAACTATATATTATAATATGGATATAAGATTTGTCCGAATTAACACATGAGATGGTATATATATTTTTCAACAATTTTCCTATAAGTAGTTAGAGTTTGATATCCTGTCATCACAATATTATTAAATCGAATATGAATTGAATATATTATCGAAAACAATGATAGTGAATCATAAAACGTTTCCAACAAACGCGCACCTTGCCGATCTATATGCATCATTCTTTTGTCTATAAAACGACACAAAATTATGCAATGAACAAGACAATTCCTTTAAATATGTGTGCATATACATTTCATACCATATATAAATCATTGTCATTAGTATTATCAGTTTTGCATATAAGGTTGAATTATATCACCGTTCATTAACCTGTTCATATGAAATTGCAATATTAGTCCAAATAAATTGAATATTGTACATCATAGGAACTAAAGTAGTTGCAGTTATGGCTACGTTTGATCTTCTAACACTTGTGTAAAGGTTTAGAATATGGTGTATTGCAATAAATATGTCAATTTCTTATGTAAATATGATTTAAACAATCAAAAACTTTCAAAGAGTAAAACACCGTAAACCCTATATGCACGTATGATATGATATTGAACAAGGCTAAATGTAGATACTGAAGTCAGTTTCATGAAAAGTATCCGAACTATCCACAAAATATACATCATAATACTGACAGTGTAATCGGAAGGATAACGCGATTGTGTTTACTCTTGTTCAACCGACCTTCACCTCAAAGAAATTGCCTAATATGTAGAACAATGTTGACGTATGACATCACTACCGCTGACCGATTTCTTACAAAATGGCGGCTTTGCTGACAAGGGTACACAGGATTTTGCGAGGACCCTTCCACTGATTCAGGGATCGTTTGTACATAAATATGAGATGTAAGTAATCAGAATGATTCTGACTATCTGTGTATTGTTATATGTTTTATCGTTCTCACTATACGTAAGAGAAAAGGACAGAAATGCAGATAATTACTGTTGTCGTTCTGCGTGATTTGGCGTCAGTCATGGCGTCACGCTGCACGGAAACTTTGACAATTTCTTATGAATTATCAAATCATTGCATTGTATCTATTTATAATTTCCTATTTCTTGCTACGATACTCTTTCCATGTATATTCTAAAGGTATTGAGCCATTGCAAGCAATGAATAGACGGATGAATGTTGAAAAATTTCAGAAAATGCTACGCAGTGTAAAATCGGAATTTGTCTTTGTTTACATTTCACACAAACGCAGTCTTTCAAGCACAGCGTTCGTTTTCACACCCAATATGTTTCGTCTCATTTTATCTAGACAGTTATTATTGGTGACACACACCAGTTTCAAATTGATTCTAAAATGTATGGGGAATTCAGTGATGCATTTTTCGAAGCTGAATATGAAATCTACGTGATGTAATAGGCGTCTCAATACCGGCCTTCGCGAAACGTGATTTTGTAAACACTATCCAATATGGCGGAAAGCGCTCTACGGTGTTCGTGTAAGTGCAGTTTCGAAAACATCCCAACCGATTCTAGATTCATCGGTGACGTTTCAGAATTATAATTAGCGAAATCATGTAAAACTGATATCAGTGATCATAAATATGTTATTTTTGAAATTCAATACTCACAGTAATTATCCGATTTTCACATTTCAAAACATACAGCAAATAACGCTGTGAATCGCGATTTCATACTGTGTCAAAAAATGTCGCCATTTTCGATGAAACCTATTTTGAAAGGTCATTTTCAGCACTTGAGCTTTGTCTAAAATAATAGTGGATGGTATCAAGAAACAGGAAATTTCCCGCAGAATTCGAAACTGTGAAGTGTATTTGTGTGCGTGGGATACTTTGATTTTTATTCGACTTCAAATTGAGTGTTGAAGGGGAAGGACATATATGTCCCTGTGGCATCCAGGGGGTTAATACAGAAAGCAAGACTGTCGTAATGGCTAATTCTCGGGTTATAAAACCTTTTCCATTTAATATATTCGGCGGGTTACAAATCAAAATGGGTATCTCCAAACATATATCTCAAACCATGTGCAGCATATGTATTTGAAGCCACAAAAATCAAGAGAGACTGCATACAATCTGATTATAATAACAGGAACGTCAAATTCCATGTCCCTTGTTGTTTTCAGTTCGGGTGACATCAAGTTCTTCCTGTCAGACCTCTCAGTCCCCAAACAAATCAGCACCGGAGCTGAACTCGTCCATAGCTTGAAGGTTGGGCGCGCCGTCAGGATGACGTCGTACTACCAGTACTGTGACGGCACTGACGTCAACGCTATCGGGGGAGGGGAGCTCAGGGGTACGTCGTGTAGCTGGTGACACTGCTAAGGAAATGCTATAAATGTCATTCTCATTTACAAATATCATATGTATTCTACGAGTGTTCAGTTTGCTGTATTTTCTGTGCTATATTAAGTAATTTTCATTTATTTTGTCTATAAAAACTTTCTAGGGCTTGAGGGCATATTTTAATTTATGAAATCCCACTTTGACAAAATGACAGTTATCGTATTATATGATTTGAGGGAGTGTTTTATGGTAACCGGGACATCAGATTTTCTAAACTAAAGACTCTAATCGTTTAATGAATTTCATCTAAGCGTCGTGACGTCATTCTGCATTGTTGCTATACACAATGCCTATTGTAAACCAAAAGTCACTGTGTTCTGTAATCTGATTGGTTGAAAAACGTGATCAAATGGTATTCGATTCCCGGAAATTTGCTGCGTATTAATACATACAAACATCGCTCACACCATTGTATTGTTACGTCGTCAGCAGTGATGACGTCATTCAAATCATATTGTGACGTAAAGTCCGAATGACGTCACAAATGAGCAGTTCCAGATGCTACCATGAGAGACAGCCGAAACGGCCGGTTGATGACATTTCACTGCTGTACCCATACACGATGTCAATGAGTGCAGACACAAAAAACGTGTGTGGACCTTTTGGTTTACTTTTGTGTTTACAATGTCGATAAACATCATGTGTTGGCCGATTTCCGGGTGTTATTGAGTATTTGAAGAACGGGAATATTCCATTTGAAACCTCCGGCTGACGCCGTCGGTTCCAAATGAATTACCGTGCTTCAAATACTCAATAACACCCGGAAATTGGCCAACACATGATGTTTATCTCCTAAATGACGTCACGCGCAATTTAATGTTATTTCCCAGAAACAATATGTTAGCTTGAACACTTGAAGTGACAAGTCCAATGGAAAATCCATAGTCCCTCGCGCTTTCCAAGTCCCAAGCTCATGTTTTTTTCATCATAAAACATCACCGAAATGTTCCTATGTAAATGGTGATAATTGATACAAACTTGAACGCATCGGGGTAATGCGTTTGCCAAATGATGTGGCCAAAGGGCATAGGTGACATCAAGTGAGGAGTAAAACGTGTATGTTATTCTTCAAGATACTTACATCTCTCATTGTATTTTTTTCAGCGTATGAATTTATCGGCGATGATGTTGAGGTAACGCTTGAAGCTTTCATCGGTAACTACAAGACCGGAGAAGGGTATGCATACAACCACGTGATTGGTCACTTCATGTCCAATGGCAGCATTACTTTCACAGCCACCTTGGACGACGCCTTCACCTTTATCCCGCTGTACGTCATCAACTACCACTGCAAGATCGACAGCGGATATTTTGACGGAGAAATTAGCTTCTTTCTACCATAACATGACGTATCTCCAATGTAAATATGTAAAGTTCAACTTGATAATGAACAAGACAATAAAATGATTAAAATGTATCTGCTTGTGTCTATATTCATAAGAAGAGGGTTTAGTCTGGTACAATTAAAGGCCTTCCATGTGACTGCAATCAGCCGTTAAGGCAGTCGCCTTACACGATATAGGCGCGAATACACAGTGCCTTATATTAAGTGTCCAATCCCGTGTGGTACTCAACCCCGAACAATTCTCGACCTCATAAAGCTCAGCTGTTGGCACCTGGGAAGATCCGGGTTAGAATTGGTCTTAAGTAACCCATGCTTGTCGCAAGGGGCTAAAGGGATCGATCGGGTGGTCAGGCTCGCTCATTTGGTTAACACGTGTAACCGTATGCCAATTGTGTAGATCGATGATCATGCTGTTGATCACTGGATTATCTGGTCCAGACTCGATTATTTACAGATCACCGCCATATAGCTGGAATGTTGCTGAATACGACACTACACATCAAACAAACAAACCTATAAAGCTGGACAGACGTTCACGTACGCCCACGTCAAAGATCTTTGAAGGGCATTTAGAAGTGGAATACATAAGAAAAGCAAGATTTATGGATGTCAACTTCTTTATTGTGAATAACACGACGTTTCGGAGTGTATGCTGGCTTCTCCATCAGGTGAAACGATACTAGAGAAATAGGCTGCCATTCCACAGGGTGTCACCTTGCAGGTGTCTGTATACAGAAATGTGCATGAGGGACACATCTGTAGGGGAGACCGGGTGCCAATTGTAACAAGGGCGATTACTCTAAAAGTTTTCGCTCAAGCATAATGTAGGTGAGTAGAGTTATTTCCCTTTGCTTTCCTGCGGGTACACAACCGGGTGTTTTTCGGCTGCTCGCTCATGGCGCACATCCGGGCGTTTTTCAGCTGCTCGCTCATGGCGAGATACAGTAGACGAAATCCTTTTTTCACATAAGAAAGTAAATTTTTCACAAAACGTAATAACACGTTCTTAATGCAGTAAATGTTGTTTGGTATGAAATTAACTTTTCAAGTGTAAAATTGAGGTATTACGACTTATTTTGCAGTAGAAATATTTGAGAGACCAAAGTTGTTAACATGTGACGTGGTATGAAACATGGCTACTAGCATCGGGGGCAATTGTAACACTGTGTTACAACTGCTCCCATGTAATTTATGTTATGATAATAAAGCAAATTATGATGTCGGTTTTATGTTAGTTCTTTACTAGTTTCATCATAGTAGAACATTTTCAGTCTTATGTTGATAGTATCAGCCCTCGGGTGAAAGTTTTGGTGTTAGTCTTTGTATTACATTTTGTGCATACGAAAACAATAAATTTAAACTAAAAACATTTTAAATATCGATGGTGACAAAGGTTTAATGTTAATCCATTTCCACCTCAATTGATCAAGGTAACATCTTTCCACATTTCATTTTGATTTTATTTGGAAAATAAACAGATTCTTACATTCGAACCTTCTGTGTTACAATTTCCCCATCCACCTGTTACAACTGCCCCGTGCTCGGGGTCAATTGTAACACTTGCAGTCATTGCATTTGATACGTAATGACTTTGTAACGACATGGTCGTCGAAAGGGTAGGAAAATTCCTCGGAAAATAACAATCTGTGAAAATGTCTTCCCTGATTCCGTCAGAACTAACTGTTGTCATGGGATTAACCATAGTAATCTCATTCAGGTGCATCCTACAAAGCCTCCAGCATTTCTTAAAATGTGCCTCTGGAATGCTCAGTCATCCAGAAACAAACCTATTGACATATTTGATATGATTATTGACGATGACATAGATGTGCTTATCTTAACTGAAACGTGGCTAAGGCCCACGGGTGATGAAGCTAAGATAGCTGAAATGACACCAGTGTCCCATTCTCTCCTCCACTGCCCTAGACTCGATGCAAGTGGAGGTGGAATCGCAATTCTCTACAGAAAATCCCTCACTGTTCGTCGTAGTGACTCAGGAAACAGTTCTAAATCCTTTGAGAACATGAATGTTGTGATAACTTCTGGACAGGCTACCTTTAGCCTGGTGTGTATTTACCGACCTCCACCCTCTGCGAAAAACAAACTGAAAAACAATGACTTTCTTCCAGAGTTATCTACCCTCTTCGCAACACACTCCAAAAACTATACAGTAATTCTTGGCGACTTTAATGTGCACTTCAACACTCGCGAGAAGTCCGAGGTCAAGAAATACATTCAGCTACTGAATACTTATTCCCTTACCCAGCATGTGTCTGTCGCCACACACAAATCTGGCAACATTCTTGACTGGATTATCACACACAGCAGCTGCAATATTATCAAAGATGTCGAAGTCATCGATCGCCAGATGTCTGACCACTTCAATGTCTTCTTTGCAATTGACTTAATTAAGCCAAACAACAAGCATTCAATCTTGATGTGTCGAAACATCAAGAAGATTCAGCCAGATAGTTTCAGACTTGACTTGGTTAATTCAAACCTCCTCACTGATCCTCCCCCTGATGTTGAGGACCATGTTGAGCTCTTCCATGACACCCTCACATCTCTTCTAGACAAACACGCTCCGGCAATTGAGAAGAATGTGATACTCCGTCCTCATGCTCCATGGTATGACGAGTCCATTCGTCGCTCTAAGACACAGCGGCGCAGAGCAGAACGTCAGTGGCGTAAGACACGCCTGGAAATTCACAGGCAGATATATCAACAGTGCCGAAATGCTACCACCTCTTTAATCATCTCCGCTAAAAGGAAATATTGTCTTCACAGTATACAGAATAGTATGGGTAAACCTGCTTCCCTTTACAGGTTTATGAATAAACTGCTTGGTAAAGGAGGTGATGGTGATAGAGTACCTCCCGGACAAAGTCACATGGAACTCGCAGACTCCTTCAACTCATTTTTCATTTCAAAGATTGATACCATTCGACAAGGACTTTCAGCCAAGGAAGTTGACAGGTGTTTCAGTGAACCTCTCTTTACAGGCGATCCACTAACACAGTTTGCGCCCTTCACCCCCAAGGACATTGAATCAATTATCCGCTCTTCAAAGCCTACCACTTGCGACTCTGACCCCATACCAACTAAACTTCTGTTTCAATATCTTGACTTGTTGCTGCCAAGCATTACCAAAATTGTCAACTCAAGTTTGGAGAGTAGTGTATTTCCATCCAGATTCAAACATGCTGTAGTCAAACCTCTGCTAAAGAAACCTGATCTTGACTCTCAGAATCTTCAGAACTTTCGACCTGTCTCAAATTTATCCTTCATTTCCAAGATAATTGAGAAGGCCGTGCATGTCAGACTCAAAGACCATCTCTCTAAACATCTTCTGCTTGATGAATTCCAGTCAGCGTATCGGCAATACTATAGTACGGAGACTGCCTTACTGCAAGTGACGAATGAGCTTCGTTGTGCTGTCGACGATGGTAGGATTGCTGCTCTAGTGTTGTTGGACCTCTCTGCAGCCTTCGACACAATCGATCACCATAGACTCTTGTCCAGGCTCACACAACAGTACGGACTTGAAGGTCATGCCCTTCAATGGGTGACGTCTTATCTGTCTGACCGACAGCAATCTGTTGTTGTTGGCACTGAGAGATCAAAAGGCACTGTTATCACATGTGGGGTGCCACAGGGATCAGTCCTTGGTCCAGTCTTGTTTGTGTTGTATACCGGATATGTCGGAAGGATAACTACAGACCACACAGTTTCTCATCATGCCTACGCTGATGACACCCAGCTCCTGAAAGCATTTCATCTGTCAGATCTATCTACGTCTCTTCAGTGCATCGCTGAATGTACGCAGGACATCAAGTGCTGGATGACAGGAAACATGCTTAAACTTAATGACGCAAAAAACAGAAGCAGTTCTCATTGGTACAAAGCAACAACTCAGCAAGGTCAAAACCTACACCCTTACAGTCGCAGACTCTGACGTCAGATTCTCTGATGCGGTTAAGGACTTGGGTGTCCACATCGACTCTTCCTTGACTCTGGATGCTCATGTTAACCGTCTGAGCAGGACCTGCTACTTTCACCTAAGATCCATTGGTAACATTCGGCAATACCTGACAACTGCTGCAACTCAAGCCCTTGTTCGAGCTCTTGTTACATCTAGGCTTGATTACTGTAACAGCATCCTTTCGGGCCTCAGTTCTAAACTCCTTGATAAGCTTCAGAAGATCCAAAATACTTCCGCCCGCATCATCAGCAAGACTTCTAAACGTTCCCATATAACACCAGTGTTGAAAGAACTGCATTGGCTACCAGTTAGGGCCAGAATTGACTTTAAGATCCTCTGTCTGACGTACAAGTGCCTCCATGGTTTGGCTCCCCTACTTGTCTGAACTCCTACATCCGTATGTCCCCGCACGCAACTTGCGCTCAAACACACAAAACCGACTGGTCATCCCATCCTACAAACTGAAATCCTTCGGACACCGATCGTTCTCTTACTCCGCGCCTGTGCTCTGGAACTCTCTCCCATGTGCCCTTAAAAGCTCTGCCACAATTGACATTTTAAGTCCAGACTTAAAACCCACCTTTCTCAGTATACTATGTATAACTTCATCTGTAAATACTCCAGTGTAAATATTCTGTAGCGCTTTGAGCATGCCTTAGGGTGTGGAAGGGGCGCATTATAAATATGCATTTATTATTATCATTATCCTTCTTGCAGACTAAAGGGACGCAGCTACAATAAGGGTCACCGCTTCAAGGCATGTCTTGTCTGTGATCCTGGTACAGGTGCCCTTGTTGTGTTTCTAGGCTTGTCAACACTGTAGGCTACTGGTCTGTCTCACAGTACCTGAACCACATTACTTTCCCGACTCTCTAGCCCTCCCTGCATTGCTCATGCCCTAGATGAAGTCTAGATTTCCCCTGGGGCTCCTATTCAATTTACATGCGATTATGTTACTGACGAAATTATGTATATATATTCAGGGACTAAGCAAGCGTTAGTCCGGCACTGTACCAGCGCTCGGGGGTTCAACCAAAGTGGTAAATGTCTGAGACCCGCGTCACACATATTGCAAAATGACCTACACATGCTACAGATAGGCCTATTCATACCTTTGACGCACGCATTATCAGTCAGGGAACGGTGCGGTTTTGAGGCTGTAGAATTTCAGCACTCTCTACAGGGGATGGGGATGTTACCCGGGAAACCGATCTCTTTATTTTGTTTTGTTTTGTTTTTTTGTATGTTGTCCTAAAAGAAAGAAACATTTTGAAAAATCTGCCTTTTTGGAAACATTTTGATTCTTGTTAGTTCTTTTATTACAAACAGAATAAAGGAGAAGGGTGTCTTGCATAAAAATAAAATGTTTAAATGGTCAAGTTCCTCAGAAGGTAATGGTATAGTAAACAATATCACGGAGGTAGTCTTATGACAGCGGGTTTGTTTCAAACACTTTTGGCGCGTCGCGTTTAACTTTAGTACGAAACTACTACTACTCTTCGGGGAAGACAGCTCTGGTTGTTGGAAGCGGCGGTGTTACTGTAAATGCTCACCCAAAACATTTGATCCAAAACAGTCGCACAATTTGCGCATTTCTGTGTGATTGTTTCATCTGTGTCTTATATGGTAAGTAGTTTTTAATAGGTAGACTATCATGCTTGTGCAAGTAAAATGACAGATTGTCTGCATTATATTTTCTCATGGTAATTATGAAAACATGAAACATTTCCTACATGGGGTGCAAACTTGTCACACATTCATGACCACGTTGGGCGACTGAACAATAACATCGGTCACTTTTCAAGCAGATTGTGGGTAGGTAACGTGTTTTAGACAATTGTTACAAACAGGTCGTGCTCACAAACCATCCCTTATCTCTCACAAGCCGCTATTTCATTTGAATAAGCAATCCTGGCACGATAAACACCTGTATACAGACGCTTGCCATCCATAGTCGGGAGTTGCATCATTCTGACTGACACATAAACCTTGTCGGGAAGTACGGTGTTAATTTGCATCGACTAGATCATGGGCACGACCGATAAACCCCATACCTTGTCCTACCATGGGTGGCTATTTCAGGCAGTGTCCAAGTATTGCAGCATCCGAGGCCGGGATTTATAGCGTGGTGATATAAATAGATCGAAGCGACACACGCTGATACACATGTTCATTTCCGTGCTCTATCACTGTCGACGTGAAGGCGTCATTATTCTGACATACTAGTAATTACCTGTGGCAGTTGACACGTAACAGAAAGTTGGTATGCATTTCATATATTTTTTGTTGTTGAAAAGGAGTTATGCAAAATTAACACCTGCGATTTCTCCAGCATATTGTCAGATGATGAAGTTAAATTATGTAATTTACATATGTTTCGACGTAAATGTACTTGCTAAATTGTCATATGTTTGTGCTTGATTAAAGATAAAAGTGAAGACTCTCTTGCAAAATGCAAAACTTTGTTGTGAAACATTTTAATAGTTCTGAATTGTTGTTCATGTTTAGGGAAGATCTATATGGATCACAGGAACATTTCCCCTGTATGGTGGCCAAACTTTGGTTGCTGGCTATCGATAGTCCCTGTTTAGTTTATCATGTTTATATTGTGCTGTTGACTTTACAATTATATTTATGAGTTGTTTTTAACTAGTTTCAAGTCAAATGTGGGGTAATGTAGTTATTGTACTAGCCCACAATGACAGGTATTTATTCAGTCTAAATTACTATTAATCTTCTTGTCATTGTATGGCTGAAACTCTGGCTATTAAAATTTAACTCACTCGCTCACTCACTCATGATACACTTAAGCAGCCATGTATATTTTCAGTAACCTAAACAGCCAAAAAAACACCACGAGTCACTTGGTCATGATGATATATGTACATAGAAGATTTGGGGCACATGTTGACATGAGTACATTTGTCATTATACTACATTGTTCATATCTTTCAGCAGTTGAGGACATACATTATCCAAAATGGATACCAGCTTGACGAGTGCTGAGATCAGGAAGATCTTCATTGACTTCTTTAAGGAGCAGGAGCACACCTATGTCCACTCCTCATCTACCATCCCCCCTCGATGACCCCACACTACTCTTTGCAAATGCTGGAATGAATCAGGTATATTGTCTACATGAATCTATGTTTTGATATTTATCTCACATTTTGTTTAACACATGTCATGATTTATAAGTGACATGATGAAAATATGAGCTATTACAGTAATTCAGTTGGCAACCAGCTGTTTATGGTGAATATATTTGTCAAATGGTTAACACTGGGTTTTTTTTTGTTTTGTTTTTTATCATGGTGGCTTTTTATATCCTGCTGACATGGTTATGGTGCAGAATAAGCAAGTTTCTTGTCATAAAAGTTTGATTCCTTGAAATCCATGCTGGTCGATGAATCAACTTAATGGATTGGATGGACAGATGTGGTTGGTGGCTTGATTGTTACTGTTGGGATGTCGTGGATTAGTATGATTTATTGCTCATAATATCAATCACTGGATTGTCTGGTCTAGAATGTAGTGGGGCGATGGGGAAGTCTGATGGTTAAAGCCTCCGCTTGTCATGCCGAAGACTCGGGTTCGAATCCCCACATGGGCACAATGTGTGGAGCCCATTTCTGGTGTCCCCTGCCGTGATATTGCTGGAATTTTGCTAAAAGCGGTGTAAAACCATACTCACTCACTCACCACTAGAATGTAGTATATACCATGTTTACAGGTCACTATCATACTGTTGGAATATTGCTGTTTGTGACATTAAAACAACAACAGGAAAATAGTGTATCATTACAGTGGTTATGATCTGTGCCGTTGTATTTGAAATATATGGGGTGGTGGGGTAGCCTTGTGGTTAAAGCATTCACTCCTCATGCAGAAAACCCGTGCAGATCCGGGGTAGAATAGGTCTTCAGCAACCCATGCCACAAAAGGCAACTATGCTTGTCGTAAGACTAAGAGGCGACTAACGGGATCGGGTGGTCAGGCTTGCTGACTTGGTTGACACATGTCATCAGTTCCCAATTGCGTAGGTCGATGTTCATGCTGTTGATCACTGGATTGTCTGGTCCAGACTCGATTATTTACAGACCGCCGCCATGTTGTTGGAATATTGCTGAGTGCGGCATAAAACTAAACTCACACACTCACTTACTCATTAATCACAGGGGAACAATGCGGTGTAAAACCATACTCACTCACTCAGTCAAAATACTCAAATGTCATGTCGGTGTGGTGGAGCTTGCCTTGGTTGTACTTGCTGTGTGGTGTAGATTCATTTACAGACAGTCATGAAATGATAGCTGACTGAAACATTAGCAACATTCAGTGTTCTGTCTGTAGACCATGTTAATGTGTACTACTCAAAATAAGTTAAGGACCATCTGATTGTTTCATAATACTATAGTAAATCTGCCCTGATAGATTTACTACATGTATACTACTCACACTTTGCTAAGGATCACAAGAATTCACAACTTTACTTAAACATAGATTTATAATTTGAAATTGTATCCATTTAAGACTGGATAAATACTAATATAGACACCCCCTTTAGGCAAACAGTCAATTTAATCTAACATTATGCACTTGATACACAAGGAACCATGAAAATGGTTTTCAATTTCATGGCACCAATCAACCATTTTGCAAATCATTGAACGAGTCATTGACAAGTACACAACACCTGTCAATAGCAGGTATGGGATCCACAAGATGTAGCGACATACTGAAACCTGGGACCCATGTTTACAATAAGCTTAGATATTTAATTCAAAGTTGACCCCAGATGATAGTTTTCTGTCGAATCCATGATTTGATCCTTAGCAAAGTGTGAATAGCATATATAAGAATTCTTCCCTTTATGTGTATCACTTGTTAATGCAGTTCAAGTTTAACCCCATCAAATATAGAAATATTAAAGAATAAAATGACTTTTCCTCCTTTTCAAAACAAATGGTGCGTCAATGGTGTTTCAGTTCAAGCCCATCTTCCTGGGTAGTGTGGATCCTAACAGTGACATGGCCAAGTTGGTCCGTGCGGCCAACTCACAGAAATGTATCCGTGCCGGAGGGAAACACAACGATCTAGACGATGTGGGAAAAGATGTCTACCATCACACCTTCTTCGAGATGTTGGGCAACTGGTCTTTTGGGGATTACTACAAGGTAGGCCCATATACTGAAAACCTGTGAAGATCCGGGTTAGAATTGGTCTTCAGTAACCAGTAGTTGCCGTAAGAGGTGACTACAGGATCAGGTGGTCAGGCTTGCTGACCTGGTGGACACATGTCATCGTATCCCAGTTGTGTAGATCGATGCTCATGTTATTGATCACTAGATTGTCTGGTCCAGACTTGATGGTTTACAGACCGCCGCCATATAGCTGGAACATTGCTGGGTGCGGCGTTAAACAACAAACAAACCAACCATATACTGAACCTCTCCTTCACCGAAGATCACTGTAAGGACTTCTATAACCGATACTTGTCGTAAGAGGCATCTAACAGGACGGTCAGGCTCGCTGATGTAGTTGATGTAGACATCGTTAACTTATTTTATTTTTCATATTATTTCAAAGAATTTAAAACTTTTATCTCATTATCAACTGCTGTTCATTTGGTTCATGAAACTGTCTGAGAAAATAGTTAGATTACCTTTATAAATAAAGCCTTGAGTGATAGAAACCCCAGGTCTTAATAAACTTGTTTTTGTCTGTACAGAAAGAGGTGTGTGCCTGGGCATGGGAACTGTTGACGGAGAGACTGAAGCTTGAGAAGGACAGACTATATGTGTCCTACTTCGGAGGGTACGAGGCTGGGGGACTAGAACCGGACAACGAGGCCAGGGACATCTGGATCAACCTGGGCGTTTCCCCGGATCGTGTGCTGCCCTTCGACATGAGTGACAACTTCTGGGAGATGGGGGAGACCGGGCCGTGTGGGCCATGCTCCGAGATCCATTACGACAGAATTGGCAACCGTGATGCTAAGCATCTTGTCAATATGGATGATCCTGATGTGTTGGAGATATGGAATCTTGTGTTTATCCAGTACAACAGGTAACCATAGTAACCTGATGTTTTAAATGCTCGTAATAAAGTCTGTCATGTTATTATTAGACCATTGTAACATTTGACAGGTAGGCTTGTACAGACACGTGGAAGAATATTATGAAGAATAATATCCCTTGACTCACAAGTGACTCTGTTCCTGCGATAAAGGTGAAATTTATGTTTTCTAGTTTGTATAAACAACTATAGTCTTTCACTAATGTAAGTTTAATGCAATTCCTTTCTTTCAGGGAGTCTAAGACAGAGTTACGTCCCCTGCCCCGGAAGCACATTGACTGCGGGATGGGTCTGGAGAGATTGGTGTCGGTGATCCAGAGGAAGAGCTCCAATTATGACACTGATGTGTTCATGCCATTGTTTGATGCCATTCAGAAGGTACTGGCTAACATGCTGCCAGGCTTGTGGGGATTTCAAATATAGAATCTGTTATCAGTAATGTGTACTTGTTGTAACAGGCAGGATTGTGGGTAGGCTTTGTGACATGGTTGATTTTATGTCGTCATATTGGTCTGGGTCTTGGCTCATAATGTCAATCACTGGCTTGTCTGGTCATGATGTGATTATTTACAGACAGGCATTATACAGCTGAAATATTGCCGGTGTGTTACTAAACAAAAAATGGTGTAATAGTGTAATACTTTGAAGCGTAAAATATGACAAGCAGAAGCTGCAGTATTCTTGTGAAAAGATCTTGAACACGTTTCATATTTGAAACCTTTTTTGAAAATCTTCGAAAATTAAATCATTCATAATCACTAAATACTGTATATCACTGTTTGTAAAGTGACCCCAAATATAAGGCGATCCCCTTGTAAAACCCTTTTGCAATATACTGTAACTGCAAATAATTCAATAATTCAAAACTGGTAACAAATATTCACCTACTCTTTCACCATTCAACTGTTTTAAACCAGATCAGGGTTGCTGACGTGTTTATGTGACTGCTTCCAGGCCACAGGTTCTCGGCCGTACTCAGGGAAGGTGGGCAAGGAGGACGTCGATGGTGTTGACATGGCTTACAGGGTGATGGCAGACCATGCTCGTACCCTCACAGTGGCCCTGTCTGACGGCGGACGCCCTGACAACACAGGAAGAGGGTAAGCAGGAAGTTCAACACTTATCAATGAGAAAAACACTTCAGAATCAATGAGACCATTTTCCATTTTTACTAGTTTTATTGAGTGTGAACAATTCTAGTTATACAAAACGTACCACTTAAATAACACATATCACTGTTGGATACTGAATAAGATGAACCACAAGTTCAGCACTCTCAGTATTACCTTATGAACTAGGTGCATTGCGATTGTACACAGTGACCTTAGCACTAAGGTGACCGTAACTCCCATACCTTAACATAGACTTAAGGTAGTCTTAGCTCTAAGGTGACCGTAACTCCCATACCTTAACATAAACTTAAGGTAGTCTTAGCGCTAAGGTGACCGTAACTCCCATACCTTAACATAGACTTAAGGTAGTCTTAACGCTAAGGTGACCGTAACTCCCATACCTTAACATAGACTTAATTTAGTCTTAGCTCCAAGGTGACCGTAACTCCCATACCTTTACATAGACTTAAGGTAGTCTTAGCGCTAAGGTGACCGTAACTCCCATACCTTAACATAGACTTAAGGTAGCCTTAGCGCTAAGGTGACCATAACTCCCATACCTTGACATAGACTTAAGGTAGTCTTAACGCTAAGGTGACCGTAACTCCCATACCTTGACATAGACTTAAGGTAGTCTTAGCGCTAAGGTGACCGTAACTCCCATACTTTTAACAAAGACTTAAGGTAGTCTTAGCGCTAAGGTGACCGTAACTCCCATACCTTAACATAGACTTAATTTAGTCTTAGCGCTAAGGTGACCGTAACTCCCATACCTTAACATAGACTTAACGTAGTCTTAGCGCTAAGGTGACCGTAACTCCCATACTTTAACATAGACGTAATGTAGCCTTAGCGCTAAGGTGACCATAACTCCCATACCTTAACATAGACTTAAGGTAGTCTTAACGCTAAGGTTGTTTTGTACAATGGCACCCAGGATGATACTTTTTCCACAGGAATTTGATAAGTCATTTATAACAAGTCACTGAAAAGTATGTGAAAATAGGATGGATGTTACTATTTACAGACAGTATTTTGTGATGAGGCACAAACCAATTTCCGTCACTAAAACCTGATTATGCTACGTCTTTCAGGTATGTTTTGAGACGTGTACTGAGAAGAGCTGTACGTTACGGCACAGAAAAGCTGAACGGAAAGCCAGGGATGTTTGCTTCGCTGGTGGACACAGTTGTCCAACTACTGGTAATGTTGCCGTATTTCAGCATCAATATAAGAAACCATGTTACAAATTCAATGTCCGTTTTCATCCTCACTTTGTGCTTTCCTCTGACAAGAGTCTGGCACTGAAACGCTGTGAGGAGTGATGTTAAACTAGCTCGTGTTCACTAGACTCATGTGCCATGCTCTTGCAGGTAACGGAGTAACACGAGGACAGTCAGTATACTATGGCTGAATGGGATACGCATGATATCTCAGTGGGCTAGCACAATAAAACAGGCACTAGTCTGGATTAGGTCAAGTAGCGACACATACATCTATATGTGACTAAATTCATCATGTATGTGCAAAATCTCGACCGTGATGTTAAACCCACCATTGCTCACCCATCACCTGATCTCATGGTTTAGTCATGGAGCCGTCTGGTACTCCTGGTCTTTCAGTGCTGTATATCCTTCCAAATACTGACTGTTCTAGATTAATCCGATATACAATGCATTGTTTTCTGCACATTATTCAAACCAAATGACTGTGTTAATGTCGATACCTTGGCAATATTTACAGTGCATTTTTCTTTCCTATTGTCAATAGGGTGGTGCATTCCCGGAGGTCACCAAGGACCCTGAAACTGTAAGTATACGGAAATGGACCTTCTGTCTGTTGTATGGTAGACTGGACAAAATACATTTGATGATGTCTAGGTAGCCAGAATTAAACACAAAGGAGATAAACTGAAATAGTCATGTCTGTCAGATTAGTGACAAATAGGTGACAGACTTTGCCAACTGGCCATCACAAAAGTAACAGCCAACTGGAACTGATCGTGTTTTGGATAGCCTGATGGAGAAGGTATTTCCTCATTGGAAATGTGGGGTAGCCTTGTGGTTAAGGTGTTTTCTAGCCAACCTGAAGACCTGGGTTCAGTTTCCCATATGGGCACAATGTGTGAAGCCCATTTCTGGTTTCCCCTGCCGTGATATTGCTGGAATATTGGTGAAAGTGGGGTAAAACAATACTTACTCGCTCACTAGAAATATACTCATCATACTCATGTGGGAAATGTCCCCCTGAGGGCTAGGTGAGACTTCCCTGTAGATGTATGTGTACATTTCCAGTGTCCCCTAAAGTGTTATCACTGAAATGTTTCTATTGATGACATAAAACCATACTCCCACCATTCAGTTATGATCAGAATCTGATACAGCGGTCAACAGAATCCCTGTGAATAAGTTGATCTAGCATTAAGAGGAATTCCCATTATGATAAAGAATTATTTTCACATGAATAAATGAGCAAAGTATAGGATGCTTTTACTTTTAGAGCTGTATAATTGTGTTTGTGACAAGCTGACTCATCAATGCTGATTGCATTGTCCAGGTGAAGGAGATCATTAACGAGGAGGAGGCCCAGTTTCTGAAGACGTTGTCTCGTGGACACAGGCTCATGGAGAGGACAATCGGGAAGCTGGGGGACACAAATGTCTTACCAGGTATGTGGGGTCATTGTCTCTCTGTCATCCTCCATAGTCCTGGCTTACCTTTACTGGATGGATGAATGGTGGGAGTGTGGATGAATGGTGGGTGGGTGGATGGTGGGTGTGTGGATGGATGGATGGTGGGTGGATGGTGGGTGTGTGGATGGATGGATGGTGGGTGGATGAATGGTGGGTGTGTGGATGGATGGATGGTGGGTGGATGGTGGGTGTGTGGATGGATGGATGGTGGGTGGATGAATGGTGGGTGTGTGGATGGATGGATGGTGGGTGGATGGTGGGTGTGTGGATGGATGGATGGTGGGTGGATGAATGGTGGGTGGATGGATGGATGGTGGGTGGATGAATGGTGGGTGTGTGGATGGATGGTGGGTGATGAATGGTGGGTGGGTGGATGGATGAATGGTGGATGGATGGATGGATGGTGGGTGGATGGATGGATGGTGTGTATGTGGATGGATGGTGGTTGGATAAATGGTGGGTGTGTGGATTGATGGTGGGTGGATGGATGGGTGGTGGGTGGATGAATGGTGGGTGTGTGTGTGTGATGGATGGATGGTGGATGGGTGGATGGTGTGGGTGTGGATGAATGGTGGTCGGGTGGATGGATGGTGGGGGTGGATGGATGGATGGATGGATGGATCATGGATGGATGATGGATGGTGGGTGGGTGGATGGATGGTGGGTGAGTGAATCGATGAATGGTGGGTGGATGAATGGTGGGTGGGTGGGTGGATGAATGGATAATGGTGGGTGTGTGTGTGGATGGATGGATGGTGGATGGAGTGGATGGTGTGGGTGTGGCTGAATGGTGGGGGGATGGATGGTGGGTGGGTGAGTAGTATACACAATGGATGGATGGTGGTGAAATTGGATGGATGGATGGTGGGTGTGTGTGGATGGATGGTGGGTGTGTGGATGGATGATGGATGGTGGGTGGGTGAATGAATGGATAGTGTGTGGATGGATGGTGGGTGGGTGGATGGTGTGGGTGTGGATGGATGGTGGTGGGTGGGTGGATGTATCGTGGGTGGGTGAGTAGTATACACAATGGATGGTGGGTGTGTTGATGGATGGTGGGTGGGTGAGTGGATGGATGGATGGATGCTTAAGATGTTAGTCACTAGATTGCCTGATTCTTACGTGACAAACATCTACAATATTGCTGATGCAGCATAAAGCAACACACTCACTCACTTGTCGTATGACGCGATCAGGTTATTATATCCCAATTGTGAATATATTAACAATTATGTCAATCACTGGATTGTCAGGTCCAGATTTGATTATTTAGAGACTGCCATCATACAGCTGGACTAAAGCAATAAACAAACAAAATTGAAATTTTCCAATACTTGGCTAATGGATTAGGTCTCAGACTGGGAATAGTGGATACTCTTCCTTGAAACCTCTCACTCTTTATACTTAGCTAAATTCACTTAAAAGTAGAACTAATAATTCCATACATTCACATAACTGACAGCTTGTTCACTGTTAAGAAACCACATATATCCAAATGACCTTGACGTTTCAGGTGACGTTGCGTGGCGACTGTATGACACGTATGGCTTCCCGGTGGATCTCACCTGTCTCATGGCGGAGGAAAAGGGGCTGTCTATTGACATGAAGGCCTTCGATGAGGCCAAACAGCATTCTCTGGTGTGTTTTCTGCTTCCCATACTTGTATAGTGGTTCTGTATAGATTGTTGGATAAAATGTGACAACTGTCTTTACCGTCCCTCCTAGGATTTTGGGTTTAAATAGGTCCTGTACAATCTGCCCTTGTCTCAGGAAGTCACAATATGAATGGGTAATACGAAAAAAAACAAAACAAGGATAATGCTGAATTTTTATTATATTCAGATCTTTAACAGTCTGAAACCAAAACAAAAGTTCTTTATCCAGGAAAACTTTCATTTGGTTTTGGCAAAGGGAGATCATTCTCATTATATAATGTGTGAATCCCATTTCTGGTGTCCCCCGCTGTGATATTGCTGGAATATTAATAAAAGTGGCATAAAACTAAAGTCACTCACTCACTCATTATATAATGGACCGTTATGTTTGAAAGTTCAGTTAATATAATATGGAAGAAATAAGCGATTTGATAATGAGTGAAAGTTAGTTTCAAGACTTGCCGTACTAATACAATAGGATCAGTAACTCCTCAATACAAATATCAGGTTAAATCATTTGTACTTGAAGGTCATGTCTCAAGGCACTGGTAGTGCAGTGGCTGAACAGATCAATTTGGACGTCCACGCACTAACCGACTTACAGAACAGGGGGGTGTCCCCAACTGACGACTCCCCCAAGTATGCCTACACCGCTGATGTTGGCGGCACCTACAGTAAGTGTTGAGGAAGCTGCTGCACATCAGACACCACAGGTGTCTACTGTCATGCTGATGTTACTAATGAGGAATGGGCAGTCACTCTGTGCTAAATCGACATCAAAACAACCTGATTACTACAGATAGTTTAATCAAGTACTACATGTTTAATTAGTACTACAGGCATGTTCAGATTCAGAGGCAGAAAATGTCCAGTGCCCCATCCTTGTTCAATATGTTACGACTGGTGTCATATGTAGTTGAAGGGAACCCCCATTATCCTATCATCGTCTCATCTAATTCTTCATTTACTTATAAATAACCATGTATGGAGATCAGCATATCTTTGATTTGTATAGCATGGCTGACAGTTGTCTTTGGCACTGGAGTTTGCTGTGCAGAGTCGTGTCCCTTTGGTAGGCTAGAAACTTATGATCCAAGGCTCAATCCTAGCGCCAAGTCGGCACCAGCACTGGTCTCATGCTCCAAAAACCCTCTTTGTCTTTCGACAAGTTCTCATGCCGTCATAAGACTGAAATATTTAAAGCTGCAACTCTAACTCACTTAAGTACATACATGAAGTAGTCCCATTATCTGTTTCCTACATGGCTCCCTTCACCTTGATGATGGTGTTTGTGTAATTCAGAGTTCGAGCCAGCTACTGCCAAGGTGATAGGTCTCCGGTACAACAAGGGGTTCGTGCAGGAAGTGACGACAGGGCAGGAATGTGGTGTCCTCCTGGACAAAACTAGCTTCTATGCTGAGCAAGGTGGACAGATTTACGATGAAGGATTCATCGTGAAGGCAGATGATGAGGTAGATACAAGTAAATGTAAACACATCATTTGTTTAGGACACACCTAAGTTAGTATTTCTATGTACAAATTGTATGGATTGTGATTGAAGGACCAAAGCTGATAGAGGTGTCAGTAATAGAGTAATGACACTAGGGCTGGGACGGATACTCGGGTACTCGAATCCGGGTCGGGTACAGCTGGAATCGAGTCCTATTTCAAGGAATCGAGTACCCGGAAAGGGAGAGAACTCAGTAATGACAAGGGCAGGTAACTCTAACCTAGAGCAATAGAGCAATATGGACGACACGCATGCTAAGTTGAGTGTTTGGGCTCATTTTGAGCTTGATGCAAATGGCAAGAGAACAAAATGCCGACTCTGTGGTATCATGTCTGAAATTGATAGTACAGTCTGCTTATGGTTTTGAGATTTATCAATGTTAGACCCTGCAAGTGAATTCTACTGAAGTGGTGAAGGTGTGGGACTTATGCGCTACTCCTGGGCTTCATCCTTATGAAGCTGACACGCCAAGATCAGGATATACTTAATCTCATAATTTAACACAGTTACAAATTTGAAGACCCATGCGGTTTTTCAATCTAATAGGTCAATCTACTGCGGAAGCTGTACAAGGTCAATGCAAAACATCTTGCACTAAAACACAACCTAAACAATAAACGTGTTCATTACATTGTGTATTTGTGTCCATTGCTTATCAAGCTTTTAAGATTACATGTACATTTCTATTTTATTTCAATTTCATGAAACACAGTTTTTACATTTGCGTTTAACATGAATACATTGACTATTAAAGAGATTGCAATTAAATGATTGTATGTGTTGGGAATATCAATTAAAACTAAGGAATTAACATTCTGATTTGCAAATACAATGTTCGACTGGTTATCATTACAATAAGAAGGAAGATGATCAGAAATAGAAGCAGAACTCACGTAACATATACATTTTATAGTTTAACAAATAATCAGCATACAGTTATTCCAATGAAGATAGATACAATTTTAGAATATCGATTTAACAATAGGTTTGTTTTCATTTAATAGGGAAACTGTAATGCAACTGAGTTGGCGCAACAACAGAGCAAAATGACCAGTCTTCCCAGATCTTGAGCCAAGCATTTTGCTATATTGCTTAACTCAGTTGCATTAGAGTTTGCCTGTCTGTATATCTCGTACAGAATTCTCCGGTCAGTAAATTCATCAATCAAATTGTATTCTATGCAAGTTTACATAAAGTCTGCATGTAAAACATTATATGTTCAGTTAGAATATCACACATGAACGTAGTTGTCTACTGGCTGAATGAATTACTGGTCTTTTTCATTATTAACGTAACACACATTTTTGGCATTGTCCAGTTAATGGAGGTTATTATCAACGACGGTAATTTATCTGCGCATAAGCAGTGAGTAGTCAAATCACAGTAACAGCGGGAATGAAAACTTCTGTGTTTTAACATATGTTCTGTGTTTTAAGTAACAATGTAAGTAATGGTGTTACTCTTTATATTAGTTATAAACAGACGTAAATCAAATAGCCTAAGATCAGTTTCAATGTCTCATTGCCATCCTTTGAGGTTTTGTCAAATCGTGATTGAATATTCAGAAAGTTGACTGAAGCTATGTATTCCTTACATTTGCGGGTACTCGATTCCGATTCGGGTAAGTACATGCGGGTACTCGATTCCAATTTTTCCTACCCGTCCCAGCCCTAAATGACACAAGCATGTTTTGCTTCAGTGTCATATGTTTGGTTACATTTACCTAGCAGACATGCACTTGCACACACAGCAGCACTCTCCTCAGACAAACATCCAACAGCCCTTCCACATGCAGACTATGTCACCTCTGTCAGTGATACAATAACACAAACATTATCAAGTAAATGAGCTAACAACACAAACATGTTCACTCGCTTGAATGAAGTCTTGCTTTCAGGAGAGCTAGGTATTTTCTCTCAAACTGACATTACCAGATAACAAATCTTTCATCCAGACTAACATAATTCCATCTATATCTCAGATTTTTAGAGCTAACGTTTAGAGGATATACATATGTGGAGTAAAGATATACAGACAGGATATACATAGAAAGAGATTTGCTGATTACAGCTATAATCAAAACCAAACATGTTTGTGTGCTCCCCAGGATGTGGAGTTCCGCGTGAAGAACGTGCAGGTGCGGGGCGGCTACGTGTTGCACATAGGAACCATTGAAGGAGCACTCAGAGTTGGGGATGCTGTCAAACTTTCCATAGATGAAGTATGTATGATGTGTTTCTGGTATCTATTTGCTATTATAAACAGGTTCAACGAGACAACATAAACTTGTAGTACATGTGATAGCATGAATAATGAAGAAGGAGAAGAATAACTTCTTTATCCGTTTATCTTGTTCTTCCTCATATGTCTGGTTTTTCCTGAGTACTCCAACTATTAAAAGGCTCAATTTCATGTTTCATGTTTCAATTATCTATTAGCTAAGGTTATATTTGCCTTAAAGGTGGAGCAGATATCTTCCTTTACATTTCTAAGACAAAACTACATCCAACGATGAAGCAGATACTAACCAGTGAGTTTGCTATTCCAGGATCGGCGGTGTGCAGTCATGAAGAACCATACGGGTACCCACATGCTGAACTTCGGTCTGCGCACTGTCCTGAAGGAAGCAGACCAGCGTGGCTCCCTTGTAGCTCCAGACAGGCTCCGCTTTGATTTCACTGCCAAGGTCAGTACGACATTAATTAGTTGTGATTTACTGTTACATGTTCATTTGGATTGCAGTAGGCTTTTCACAACTTATGAGGTAAGGAGTGACCAGAGAGTGAAACAGTTTACATTTTGTTCAGTTTGTAGAGCTATTATGGGACTAGGCAGACCTCTGTATCATGATAGTCATAAATGAATATTGAAATGGTTCAGACGAGTAAATCATGCTTATGCAAATAATCTCCTTGTGTAGCCGAATCTTGATAATATACAATCCACCATGATCTACTTTTACAGACCTTGAATATTGTGATACAAAACAACAATTTTCTTAGTCACATGACTGGTACTGATTGGTTGTTTCATTGCCATGGTAACTGCTGGTTTACCTACTCCACTGCAACACTAACTTCCTGTAATGTCTCTAGGGTGCCATGGCAGTGGGAGAGGTGAAGAGTGTGGAGGAAGAGGTTAACAAGATGGCTGCCAAGAATGAAGAGGTCTATGCAAAAGAGGCAAGTCTGGCTGACGCAAAGTCCATCCAGGGTCTCCACGCTGTGTTTGATGAGGTGAGAAACTGAAGAAGGCCATAAATAATTCCGGAGCCATTGATTGTACAGTGGTCTGAGGTGCCACTATTTGTGTTGTGCCTTTAATCAAGCAAGAAACTGATGGTCGTTATGGGTTCAAGTGCCAGATATGTCAGGAATGGACAGTGACCTTACACTCTGTGATATGACTGAAGTATTGTTCAACTTTTTATTAGAGGCATCCAGGTACTGGTCAATTGTCATCCAAAGCAAGCCTGATTCAAGCTGAACTAACATGACATTATACAAGTTGTGACTAAAATATATCAGTTGCCAAGACCCAAAACACGGTTCACTACATCCGTACGTTTGTTACAAGCATGTTTGTCGTTATCGTAGTTTACTGTGTCTCACGTTTGTCGTTATCGTAGTTTACTGTGTCTCATGTTTGGTTGTTTTGTATTGCCCTAGAACAGTGTTCAGCTGTCGGTTGTCTGTTTGAAGGTGTACCCGGACCCCGTCAGGATCCTGTCTGTGGGGATCCCTGTGGAGGACCTTATTGCTGACCCCATGGGACCTGGTGCCTCCGTCACATCAGTCGAGTTCTGTGGTGGAACGTAAGAAATTTACAGTACTTCTTTACACTTAAACTGCACCTGTGTGTTCAGCTTGGTCACATGGTAAATATGTTGTAGTTTCAATGGCAAGGAGTGGGTGATTTTGGCAACTAGTGCAATTTGACAGTAAATATCAGTTGCTGATACTACTCCTGATTTGGGGCTGTCTGGGTTTGTTCGGTAGGAAATGTCTGCATTACCCGTGCTGGTTACCATGGTTACAACTTCTGCTGGGTTTGTGTAGTCCTGGGGTTGATGACCCCTGAGCTATGTTCATCATGGTGGCCTCTATACTAAGGTTGTTATGATGACCACATAACTGGCTTGGATATAGTTGTTCTACAAACCCATTGCCACAATTACTAGTGGTGGTAAGTAGGTAAGGAGTATGTATTATGCCCCTTTGCAATATTCAAGCTGATGATGCTGACACCTGAAAAGGGCTTCCCATTTTGTACAAATGTGAGGAATCAAACCCATTCGTTCAGCATGATGAGTGGACAATGTAACCACTGTGCTACTCCAGCAGCAGGGGGAATCATAGAAACCATCAGTATTGAGTTCAACATTTGAAAGCGGCTTTGAGGTATATTTTAAAACTTGCCTGCCACTACAATTCACACATTCATTGTCACATGATCAACAGTTGCTTAGATGTCTCTGAGAGTTGCTTCTGGTTTTCTTACACCCAACTGTCCTCTGTCCAGGCATCTACGGAGAGCCGGTCATGTTGGTCAGTTTGTCATACAGACGGAGGAGGCCATCGCTAAGGGAATCAGGAGGATCATTGCTCTCACAGGAACAGAGGCCGCCAAGGTGAGGGTCGCAGTGGCCATCTTGGTTTCATTGCCCTGATAAGTTTGTGATTTGATTATGTTTGTGAGAGCAGTGATTTATTAATAGTTTCTGGTTTAATTGTAAGTTGATATTCTAGTGATATGGGTGTACAAATCTGAAAAATAAGGCATTTTTAACCTTTTCATATGGAAAAAAATATGAAGTGTTGTGTTCAGAAAGTTGAAAATTGCCTTCAGGAAAGCCATAATTTAGTAGGATAGATTGCAAGAAGTAAAACATGTGCAATGTACATACTGTTAGAATCTAGTCAATTTAAAAAGGGGCATTGTTGTGCTGTACATACCAAAACAAATTGTTCAATGTGGAGCTTAACCCAGATAGCATTCAGACGGGGCCAACGTCAGAATGCTAACTGTGTTCATGTTGTGTACAGTTTTTTCCAGATTATTGGAGTGAGTGGAATTGTTTGAGGGTAACTGTATTGATGGTTGTAGGTGACTCTGTTGGTGATGGTTTCAGGCAATACACAGGTGTGGGGTTCTGGAGAAGTCACTTGCCGAGCTGAAGGACAAGGTGGAACGCAACCCCACTACACAGGAGGTGACCAACAGAGAACTCAGCTCCCTCATCGTACAGCTGGATAATGTATGTACTGACAAATCTCCTACATTATACACCAACGTAACACACAGTACTGGCTCTTCGAGAAGGTAGACTTACATCACACAGAACTTTGTTTTCTGTATGCAGTCGAGATACACTGCCAGTGCCCAATGCTAGCTAAAGGATGCCTCCTGATTGATCATGGGTTATCTCCCCTGAATGTCATGGACTTTCATACCATCGACCACCTAATCTTCATACACAGACTTGATTATTTTTAGCCATTCTGGAATGGCCACTGACCATGTGATATATTCTGGCACTGATTGCATAGGAAAATCTTTTCTGCTATTATGCTGATAGTGGATAATCTGATTATTGGATTCCTTGTTGCACACATACAAAAGGAAGCTACCGAGTTTACAGAGTTACATACCTTTGCCATCATGCCAGGATCTGCTTGTCATGACCTTGTCTGACTCTTACACTTGCATTCTCAAATACAACTTAGAGTGGGATTAATCCTGAACTGTTGAACCCTTGACAGGAAGTGGCACAGTCCGGTATCTCCTACTGGAAGCGGGACAGTCTGAGGTCGGAGTTGAAGGGACTCAAGAAGCAGATGGACGACCTTGACAAGGCCAGGAAAGCTGCTGTGATGACCGAGGTGAGAGACTGTCAGAACAATGATGTAATTTAAGAATTGTTGGATGTGACAATACACATAATCACACACATTACTGAACGTCCTGCTTGTTTGATACAAAGTATAGTGGTTTGATGGTGTGTATTATTGGGCGATGTTCTTGGTGTTCTTTGTGATACCTGTTGAGAACAGTGTCACGGAGTTACTGAGCCTGTTTTGTTCTTCCTGTAGGTTGTGGAACAAGCGAAGAAGATGATTGAAACCAACCCAAACATCAAATATATCGTCCATGAATTCAAGGCAGGATCTAATGCTAAGGTCAGTTCAGTGTGCGAAATAGTTTCCAAATTTTGCTAGCCAGGCAGGCTAGCTGTGCCTGATTGTTACTAGCCCACAAAATAATTCACTAGCCCGAACTTTGAATATAGAAACTAAGCAATAGTTTACACAAAGGTAAAATACCATGAAAATTCACCAGCCAGTCGGACTTTTTTTTTGCTGGATTTTTACTAGCCACAGGCTAGCAGGCCAGTGGCTATTTGGCACTGGAGTCATTAGAGTCAATTCTTAGTTCTTGTAACAATTGACACATGGGTACAATGTGTGAAGCCCATTTCTGGTGTCCCGGTCGTGATATTCCTGGAATATTGCTAAAAGTGATATTCCTGGAATATTGCTAAATCTGCGGCGTAAAACCATACTCACTCACTGTAACAAGTGAATAATAATAAGATAAAGATCTGCAGACATCCCATCCTAGTCACTATCAACTTTTCATACAACCATACAGTACCTCCATTCAATCTCTGCCACCTATGAACACCATGCAGTACCTCCATGCAGTACCTTACAACATATTCAGTAACCTGAATGTTGAGTTGCCTGATGTCGTAATGTGTCCACCATGTTGTGTCAGGCCCTTGATGCTGCCATGAAACAGTACAAAGCTTCAAGTCCAGAGACTGCCGCCATGTTTTTCTCCACGGATGAGGAGTCTGGCAAGATCCTGTGTATGTCGTGTGTTCCCAAGGTATGTGTGCCTGCTGAAAGGAGGGGTCACTGGGGAAACGGAGGAGTGCATTTGTGATTTGGCTATTCACATTAAGTAATAGTGTAATTGTGTTGAACATATGACTTCATGAATTTTTCATAAACTTGATTCATGGAAACATTTTGTGTAACCTATCAGCTTAAAATAATTTCAGTGTTTAAATGTATATCAGCCTCAGCGGTTGACCAGGTAATGAGTGAGTGAGTGCTTTCATGTAAACAACAATAATCAAGCTTGGATCAGTCAATCAGTTCTGAACACTATCGTCAGGTCCTATATGAACAATCACAGTCATGAAGCCTCACTAAGTATTCCACTTTAGAGGCTTCCCATGACAGACAGTCACCAGGATACTGTCACATTCCAGTTATACCCTAGTTACAGTAGTAGCCGGAAATAATAGAAAAAATATCAAAACTGAAAGATCAGAACATATTTAAAGGTGATAGTGGTTAGAACAAAGTTTCCTGGATCGGAAGGTTCAATCATGTTTGGATCTCCGACCGCATCATACCAAATTTAATGACTTTAAAATATGGTACTTGTTGGTCCCTGCCTGGCGCTCAGCATTAATGGGTACAACAAGGACTGGTCGGCTCAGAGTCAGTATAATGTGTCTGAGTGGGGTATTCATGCTTCACTGCGGCATAGTATCTCAGTGGCCCTCCAATATAAAACCAGCTTCAGTCGCTACACACACATGCATGTCGTCATATGAGCGAAATATTCTCCAGCACGATGTTAAACCCAATTTCACCTCACCTCACCTGAAAGATAAGATGTTCTTTCTGGCTATGGTGAACATATAAGGTAATCCTGAGTTAATCAGGTATAATCGATGTGCTGTTAAATTCAGTAACTTCAGAGTTCACAAAATCTGTCTTCAGAAATATAATGCTCATTTTGGAACCTGTATTCAAATACACCAAAGTCAGTAATTTCAGATTTCTCAAAATCTGTCTTCATTTTACTTTTACAACCAGTCTACAAATATACCAAATATTTCTTCACAGGATGTTGCATCAAATGGCCTGACCGCTAAGGCGTGGGTTGACCACGTAGTCCCCACTATCAAGGGGAAAGGTGGTGGCAAAGACGTGTCCGCACAAGCCACTGGATCGAACGTCGATGGACTTCAGGAAGCCTTGAAACTGGCAACAGAATTCGCGCAGGTGAAACTCTCTTGAAGAGGAAGGACCATGATGCAGTCTGCTCAAGTGCTTTTTTATCTGCACACTACGCAAATGTTTAACTGAACACCTCATTCATCGTGCTTACAGAACACTGACACCCTTCAACTGCGGTTAAAACACTGAAGTTTTCTTTTCACTCTGTTATTAAAGATATTTTACTAAGTGATGTTTCCTATACAACAAATGTAGATTTTTATAGCAAACTGAAACCAACTGGACTTTCTGTGCTCTGTGAGGAAAAGAATGTGTTCATGTGTACTCACCGACTTCTGATATTCAGGAAGTGTGTGAAGTGATTCTTGCCCAACACTGATGTCCAGATCTGACCTCTGATCCTGGTTTACAGTGACATCTTGTGGCTGAAGGTGTCACTGGTTATTTACCAAGTAAATTTGTATCTAAACCTGTTATGATCTCTGTTTTCAGGACTTTTAGAATATTTCCTTGCATACTACATGCAATAAGAACACTTGTGTATTGATTGTCTCTAGCTAGAAGACATTTTCTTTGGTTGTAGAATTTAGCAGTTAGCAATATTCAACACTGCATTATTGTGTAAGCCTTTCTTTGATTTATTTATCATCTGATATGATGAGGAACAATGGTGATACTAACAATGAATATATACAGGTAGCTGCTGTAGACTAGCTTGTAGGTTTTAGCGTTTTGTCTGTTACCAGCGTCCGTGTGAACAGGTTAAGTGATGTACACACATCTCAGTTTCTGATGTTGACTGATACATATAGATGATGGGCATAGAGATGATCTAAGGTGACACAAATACCCTTGTAGAGTTGTCTCCCTTTGATGTGCAAGGCTCTACTGATCATGGGTTTAAATCCCAGATCTCTGGTTTGTCAACACTGTATCTTAAAAAACTGACAGTGGTGTTACATTTAACTCCAGGGTCACACTTATGTGCATGTCAATGCTTGTTAGTAAACAGTTAAGTAACCATGGCAACATTACTTGATTTGTTAGTTGCATGATGATGTAAACCTTAGATCTTTCATGTGGCAGGAGATGTGTCAATATTTTGTTGTACGCAAGACATGCTGTCTGGGGACAACTGATGACAATAAGGAAACTGTCAATCACTTGTTAAAACGTACAAGTATGCCTGCATGAGTGCTGTGTCTTTGGGACTCGGCCTTGACACCTTGCTCCTCTACTGTTGTGTACTACTCAACATTTCCTACAAACCATCAGGGTCATCTTTAAAGTTGTGGTCCTTAGCAAACATTAGGTCCTATAGGTATCCGTTTAAAATACCTTGTAAATGCAATCTTGATGTTTTCTCGAATCAGCTAATGGCATTTCTTGACTTCAATAACCAATCGTTGTGTACTGTTTTCTGATGTCACGGGTTTAGATTGATTTCCTTACTTGTGGATCAAGTGTACCCCACCTGGACCACTGGGTCAGAGGGCATACTCGACTCACATAGAGAGCCATCTGTTGGGTCAGTGATGACTAGAAAATTTCAGTTATCTCCCCTTTCAGCTTTTGGTGTTTGAATCATTCCGTTCTCCACATGATTTCTTTCCTCCCACTTCGTCACAAACCGATTTACAATATGGATGTCTGTCATGAATGTTTGCATGATTTGGAGATTTTCGAGAAGCAAGATGTATCTGACATTTCCCCCAAATCCACCTGTACAGGATATAAGCTGAAATATGAATGTTTTGTTATGAAAAGTAACTCCCTGACTTGTGTTTGTATTTCTTTGAGCACAGGGTGAGAGATTCGCATTCAAAGTCCTGTCTGACTGCAAGACAGCTCAGAGTGTCAGATTTTGCTCATAAATATCAAAATGTGGTTTTCTGTCAAAGATTGTTACTGATTTCAGCTCGGTCACAGTAGATATATCATAAAGCTGTTTAACCATGTTAATAGCTCCTCAAATATTTTCATTCATTTTTGAAGTTAACAATTCTTTCAAAAGCTTTGATCTATTTGCCTTTTTTATTTGTAGAGACTTCACATATACTGAACATTAGAAACACACCACACTAAAATGCAATGACAATGCTCAGATATCATGGGTACATTGCAGTCTGACGGAGGTATTTCGTATTATGTGGGTGGTGCGTTTCTAATGTTGTTCAGTATATATTTTTCTGTTTTCGATGAGTACGTCGGAAATTCTTGAAATCTGGAGATTAATAATGCGGGTTTAAACCAATGCTTATTTATGAAACAGATTTGAAAAGGTGAGTGTCAGAGCTGTAGTATTCTGAACTGGTCCCAGTAGTGGACAATCCCACACCCACCTTGATCATCACTTGGTGTTAAGGTTTGCTCCATGCCAGTAAGTGTGTTCACAGTTCGCCACTTATGAAGCTTTTGGTCCATGAATATTGACTAGTTTTGAGGAGCAAAGATGTTGAATGAGAACGACTCCAGTGTGTGATGAGACTTGTTATCTCTGTTGCTTCATCTTGTTTCGCTGATTTAATCAGGCTGAATGTCAGGTCATTTTCAGTATTGACATTAAACAATATCATCAACTCCTATTGTTTTTTCTGTACTCTATTCATAGCCAAATCAATCTGTTCTATGCCACACAGGGAGTCAGGGCCAGGAATGCTGCATTTTAAAGGCTCTGTGACTGCATGCCATCCTCTCCTGCCAGTGAGGATCATTCTTCATATCAATCGGGGCGGTGGGGTAGCCTAGTGGTTAAAGCGTTGGCTCGTCACACCGAAGACCCGGGTTCGAATCCCCACATGGGTACAATGTGTTAAGCCCATTTCTGGTGTCCCCCGCCGTGATGTTGCTGGAATATTGCTAAAAGCGGCGTAAAACCAAACTCAGTCAGTCAGTCAGTCTTCATATCAATCACTGGATTGTCTGGTCCAGATTATTTACAGATTCCTATCATATAGCTGAAGGGGCTATGAGGAGCCTAGTGGTTAAAGCGTTAATTCGTCACACCGAAGACTCAGATTCGATCCCTTCATGGGTACAATGTGTGAAGCCCATTTCTTGGTGCTGTTGTACAAAACAACCTTAGCGCTAAGACTACCTTAAGTCTATGTTATGGTATGGGAGTTACAGTCAGGACTCACCTTAGCGCTGAGTCTACCTTCAGTCTATGTTATGGTATGGGAGTTACGGTCACCTTAGCGCTGAGTCTACCTTCAGTCTATGTTATGGTATGGGAGTTACGGTCACCTTAGCGCTGAGACTACCTTAAGTCTATGTTATGGTATGGGAGTTACGATCACCATAGCGCTAAGACTACCTTAAGTTTATGTTAAGGTATGGGAGTTACGATCACCATAACGCTAAGATGGCTTTGTACAACGGCACCCTGGTGTCCTCCGCCATGATATTGCTGGGATATTGCTAAAAGAGGCGTAAAACTAAAGTCACTCACTCATAGAGCTGTAATATTGCACAGTGCAGCACTGAACATAAATCGTCTGTTCTGCCTTGTCCAAAGTGTCTTGCTTTGTTGAGGGCAGATGGTTTTCCTGCTGTACTATTACATCAACATAGGATTGGTTTGTTGTTTAACGCTGCACCCAGTAATATTCCATCTATATGGCGGCGGTCTTTAAATAATCGAATCTGGACCAGACAATAGTATTAGCATCAATCTACACCTCTTATGACAAGCATGGGTTACTGAAGACCAATTCTAACCCGCATCTTCACAGGTCTCTCTAACATAGGACTAAGCACATTCTTTTATCATAAGTAGCTGATCTTCATGCTTTGCTGTGCTTGTTTCTCGTTACACTCAGCAATGTTACAGGTATGCGATGACAGCTTCTTAATTTTTAGTAAGTACCAGACAATCCCCTCCCTCCAGATACCATGACACTGTGACAAATCAACCGTGTCACTGACTCACAATCAACTATGTCACCGTGACTCACAGTCAACCATGTCACCATGTGCAACACTCGGTTCATTTGGTCATACGTCGTCATATGAGTGAAATATTCTCAAGCACGACGTAAAATCCAATTTCACCTCACCTCACCACCTCATTTGCTCACCTATGACCAGCATAGGTGCCAGGATTCCCTCCAACAACACACAATCAACCATGACACTGTGACACACAATCAACCATGTCACCATGTGCAACACTCGGTTCATTTGGTCACCTTATGTCCAGCATATGTTCCAGGATTCCCTCCAACAACACACAATCAACCATGTCACTGTGACTCACAATCAACCATGTCACCATGTGCAACACTCGGTTCATTTGGTCACCTTATGTCCAGCATATGTTCCAGGATTCCCTCCAACAACACACAATCAACCATGTCACTGTGACTCACAATCAACCATGTCACCATGTGCAACACTCGGTTCATTTGGTCACCTTATGTCCAGCATATGTTCCAGGATTCCCTCCAACAACACACAATCAACCATGTCACCATGTGCAACACTCGATTCATTTGGTCACCTTATGTCCAGCATATGTTCCAGGATTCCCTCCAACGACACACAATCAACCATGACACTGTGACTCACAATCAACCATGTCACCATGTGCAACACTCGGTTCATTTGGTCACCTTATGACCAGCATGGGTTCCAGGATTCCCTCCGACGACACACAACCATTTTATTTAAGTGTGTTCCCATCTTTGTGATTACTGTGTTGTAAGCACACTATTATGATGAATGAAGGATATTTCAAGATGCCTTGAATTCAAGTGTATGAGCACAACAAATATGAGGGAGAATTTAATATGCATTTACTGTAAATGACTGCAGATTAGCTGAACTTTGAGACTACAAAAATAATTCTGCAGAAAGGTGCTGGCTTATCTAAAGGTTGCACTATACTTTATAATTTGGTGCTAATATGACAATCCTCACATGCCAAAGGTGTGAGTTGAGCAGATGGAAAGCGCTGGCAGAGCTGTGGTAAACATTCATGTGGATGCATTCCATGGTAAACAGATAATAATGAACTCCCAACACACGCAGTTAAACAATGATTTTACTCCTGCTTTACACCAATAGTCTTCCAACAACTAAATGATAAATCCAATGAATCAATCCAGTTCTGTTCCACAAAGTAGTGAGTGACTTGGATGTATCGCATCTTTCAACAGTATTCCAATCATATCACATCGTGTCAGTTTAAAGTAGGAAGAAAAGTTCCAAGTGATGCAGATCCTACACAGGTTCAACTCAAGTACACCAGGGCCCTGTTCCTCAAAGCTATCATAGCGCTACGACAGTCGTAGGTCTATGTTAAAGTATGGGAGTTAGATCATCTTAGCATTACGATCGCTTTGAGGAACGAGACCCAGTACTGTTGACGAACCTGGAAATATTAGCAATATTCAGACACATTTAAGCATGTCTGATTTCAGTGCCTTAGATAAAAGGGACACCCTCTCTTCAACAAACACACACACACACATCTACTGATATCACTGATCTGTCTTCGGCTTGAGTCTTTTCTTCACAGCTTCCTCATTTTGTGTCACCTCCTCCTTCTGTTTCAGGGCATAATTCTCTCGAGCTTCATTCATTTCCCCAACTAGAAACTTAATTCTTTTCTGAAATTTGAATACGGTGATGTGATAACTTTTCAAATTCCACCATACTGAATAAATGAGTTTGGTATAACACTTGTGAAAACAAAGTTTCTGTTTACTGACTGACTGAGTTTGGTTTTACGCCGCTTTTAGCAATATTCCAGCAACATCACGGCGGGGGACACCAGAAATGGGCTTCACACATTGTTCCCATGTGGGGATTCGAACTCGGGTCTTCGGCGTGACAAGCCAACGTTTTAACCATTAGGCTACCCCACCGACCCCTTCTGTTGAAATACTGTATCACTTTACTGCAAGTGGCACATCTGGGATACAGAACTATCGCCACCAGATTCTACTATAAGAAGGGGAAGCAAAGTCTTTAATGGCATTTAGAAGTGATACACATTAATGGCAAGAACTTATGGATGTCAAAATCGATTATTAAGAGGAACACAACGTTTCAGAGTATATTATTACTTGTATGATCATATTGCTGATCATAATTAGTGGTACAGTGAATAGTACCAAATAGGTATGACATAGCTGATGATGTCATCTGGCGTCTTAAATGAACTGCTGATCGATCACAGTATGTGTGTTACTAGATACAGAGATGGTTCCTGATGTGAGACCTTTACCATGACAAGGAAGACTTCACAAACTGTTCCCCAGAAACTTATGATAATTCGTTTGAGGCTCTGCACTTACCGCTATTCCAATCCTCCTCCGCCTCCTCTGAACCTGACCTTTACTTAGTGGAGTTGGACGCCCATCTGGGGACATAAACATAGCGTCAATGTTACATTATCCTCTCCATTGTCAAACTATGCCAGCAATTCCAATAACATTAATCAAAAGTATAAGTGAAATACACATGTATTAGCACAGGTTCCACTGAGAATCTGAAGAATCCATACATTTATATCACATTTCTGCAGTTTTATGTTCTTTTCACTACCATCCAAGTAAAACAATCTAGTAAGTCAGATCCCTACATAATATATAATTTATGGTTGTCAAGTTTTTCTGATTAATGATGACATTCATTGTCAATAGAAATTAAAGTAATAGAATTTACAGATACACAGACAAATGCTAGAACCGTGCTGGTGCTGAAGATGTGAAACCTCCATTACCAAGATATGAGTAGTCTGGCATGTCGGTCAGGGGCCCATAGCGGGTATTGTCAGCTGCTAGACCTTGCCTGAAATACAATGAGTGAGTGAGTGTTGATACATACTGTAGTCTCCTGTTAGTTTAACCAAGATGGACTGTGAAGGAGATCTAGTCTGGACCATAGAAACCATCAATCAGACAACGCCTGTAATTTTTGATTAGATTTAGTCTCCAACAATCTACTTCTGGTGCAACAATTAACTTAATACATTGAGGGTTACTTTGCTGATAGTGTATCATCAAAACTCAATGGCATGAGATGTCAAGCAAATATATTATATATAATGGTTTGTCTGGTACAGACTTGACTTTTGACATATAAACGTTCACAAGCTCCAGTGCCATGTATTAATCCAATTTCAGCTGTGGCACAATTAATGAGAGATACCTGGAGTACACGTATGTAATGAAAGGAATACTCTACAGAATAGTGATTCCTATAGGCACACAAACATATTACTTGCTTTCAACAAAAATGGGGATCAGATGGTCATGCTTTGTGACATGCACGACAATGTCATGAACTGGTTGATGTTTCAGACACAACTCATTAGACATGTCAATACTCAACATGCTTAGTTATTTATTGGCTACTGTGCCATAGCAGGAATATACATTTTCATATGTAACTCCAAGATTCAAAATCCAGAAGCTTTTTGGGATGATGTATCCTTAGCAAGCCCACTAACAGTGAAGCTCACATACTCTAATCTCCACTTTTGTCCGGCTGTGACTGGAACTGACGTCTGAAACCAGCGAAGTCCGGTAGCATTCCAGAAAGAACCTAAAAGTACAAGTGATCTTGTCAGGCATTGTAAGCTGCCACATTCATATTTCGAAGCTATCAAATGTATCGATATACAAATTTCACACAAAACCAAGGCTAAAACGACCGCCCATGATCCCTGCCTCGAGGTGTTTTGAAATAATGACCCCCTGGCTCGATTTTGTGTAAATGTGATACTCATTATCTAATATGTGGAAGAGGAAAAAATCACAAAATGACATACCCTTGTGCCAGTTGTGGTGACGACAGGATTCGGAGCAAGGGTTACGGACCGAAATATTTCTAATTAATTAGGAAAGGCAAGACAATTTTAAGCGTATTTTTTTGTAAATGTGATACAACTCAATGTGGAAGAGGCAAAATCACAAAATGGATACCTTGAACTCCCTTCGCAAACATTTAATAAAATTAATTAGAAAAGGCAAGCACATTTCAGGCACGCCATCAAATAGGTTCCATTACCTTGAACTCCCTTGCAAACATTTAATAAACTTGCACATTTCAGGCACGCCATCTTTCTTGAGCATGCTTACAACATGATTTAGAGTTACTTCCCCTTGGCCAGGATTCCCATTCAGCTGTAGGGTGTCCGCACAGTTATGTCCCCAAAATAAGTTGTACAAAAAATGCACAAAATATGTCCCATCTAAATACTGACTGGTGTGACTTGAATACAGGTAGTTGGTTACTAAAATGTCCAAGGTAATTACATGTTAAAAACTCATAAATGTATAAGTCATAAATTTCAATTGAACCACTGTTGGAAATTGAAATAGAATAGGCTTCTCGGTATTCAAAAATCGGTTTTGCAAGATATAAGAATGAAAATATTCCATTAAAACTTGTCTATGGTATTAACTGTGTCGAAGGAGGTACGACGAATGCGTCTCAATGCTAAATGGGAATAATGATTGCATGGGCTTTGATAATATATATTTTTCACAGAAACTGATTACTCTACTTGAATGTTAAAAGGTTCCCCACTGATATCTGAAATTCAGATTCTGAAGAAAATCTAAACTTGCTCAATTTTCAGAAAGGTCTGGGCTGAAGGGAAAATAGTATGTTTCAGAGAGTATGAGACAGATTAGAATAAGACATCCATGTACCGTATTTATGTTGTACATAAAATTGAGAGCACCAAAATAAAGGAAAGCTGTTATGGGCGTGGTCATGGGTGATGTGATAAAGGTGAGCCATGGTATCCTCTCTTTTAGGGTTCACGGTTCGGGTTCGATTTTACTCTAGGTATAGACAAACCGCTCTAAATGAAAAGCATAATGTGAAATCGTTGCCACACTCACACACTCAATTAACCAACGCGTCTCCAGAAGGCTCCGAACCTGAGGAAAATGTAGGCTTGCTTCATTTAGGGCTTTCACATTGCAGAGGTGAGGTGAGGTGAGGTGAGGTGAAATTGGGTTTTACGTCGGGCTTGAGAATATTTCGCTCATATGACGACGTGCATGCGCGTGTATGTGTATGTGCGGCTGCTTGTAATAGCCAAGACTGAAGCTGGTTTTATAGTGCTAGCCCACTGAGATACCATGCGCAGTGAAGCATGAATACCCCACTCAGACACATTATACTGACTCCGAGCCGACCAGTCCTTGTTGTACTCATTAATGCCGAGCGCCAGGCAGGGACCAACAAGTACCATGTTTTAACGTCTTTTGGTATGACGCGGTCGGGGATCGAACCCGCGACCTTCCGCTCTTCGGGCGGACGCTCTAACCACTACACCACGGAGGCGGTTTCACATTGCAGACAGGGGTGGATGATGGGGTGGGTGGAAGGGAAAACAATGTGTTTCAAGGACTGTAGGGACTGAGGCAAACTCCCCTCAGCCTCAAATAAGGACCAGTTACGGCCTATAATCACGTATCACTCCCGCGCCAACTTTTGAACTTTGTGAGTGAGTGAGTTCAGTTCTACGCTGTGCCAGCAATATTCCAGCTATATGGCGGCGGTCTGTAAATAATCGAGTCTGGACCAGACAATCCAGTGATCAACAGCATGAGCATCGATCTACGCAACTGGGATACGATGACATGTGTCAACCAAGTCAGCGAGCCTGACCACCCGATCCCGTTAGTCGCCTCTTACGACAAGCATAGTCCCCTTTTACGACAAGCATGGGTTACTGAAGATCAATTCTATCCCGGTTCTTCACGGGTCTTTGAACTTTGTCAAACCAAAGCCTGTTTCTTAATACTACAACATTGAATAATATTTCATATGGATAAATTATCGCTTTTATGGATACTCATATTTATCGCTTTTAACCTTATATATGTATATGTTTTTCCGCCCGGACCGTCGATCCCCGGTCGCGTCATAAAAAGACTTAAAATTCGAGTGAGGTCTGTCAGCCTGAGTGGGGTATTCATGCTTCACTGTACCAAGTCTTATGTCTCTCTCTCTCTCTCGAAAATATTCCTCTCGATGACGCATGTCTAGGTCTATATACTTGTCACATAGAGTTCTGGAAATAGATGTTTATGTTCGATTTTGTTGAAATTTGTGAAAGTAACTTCCACGTCCATGTACGTAAGTGTTGCCATTAGTTTGGTCCTTATCTTACAGCGGAGGTTCCAGTTTGTTCATCCTAACATTGTTGACAAACATATCGCAAAGTTTTCTCAACAGCAAGGGGCCGATATTAACAATATAGACTCCCTGTCAATAGACCCGACTCCAAAAGACCAGCGAACCGAACCGGTCCAATGTACGAGCACGAACACAATGGCGTCAGACCGTTATACAAATCACATCAGTAAAACATTAATAGTACGGTCCTTCTCATCGAGGTGGTGAATCGGGGAAAGCCATCATCGGCGAAACATGTCAGTCTCGGCATAAGAATACTGCACATACTTTGAGGGGTCACGAAAATATAGACATTTTATGATAAAAGACAGAGTGTCTTTGCACTATGTCTTTACAATGCTAGTCCTTAACAAATGCACCAGTTTACAATAATAGATATAATGCTTTTGAAAACATCTCAGCATTTATTTGCTGAGTTATTTTGAAATGTCCATGATACAACCATTTGAAGAAGAGTTTTCACCTGACGAACAGTATTGTGTTGAATGTGTGCGTGCGTGCGTGTTTGCGCGTGCGGTGTGGGTGTGGTTGTAGATATATAAATAAAGTTAAGAGAGAAGACAAATTGTACTCACTGGCGCGAAGTAATTGCACTATATACTTATATTCCCATGCGGATTTCTATATGCTTTGTTTGGTATACGTTACAATATACACAGGCTATTCACTACTGGGTACATTTACCTGTCTGTACAATAACATAAATGTACTTAACGGGTCTCGTGTTGATACACATAACGCCGATACTAGCTTTCAGGACAATGGATAGTAGTTCATGGAAAGCACAAGCCTTCATACTCGATGAGACTGTAGGTGGACTAGGTTTATGCCGTACCCTTGGCGGCTAGCGTCCACACCCTGAGGCTGTTGTAATCAGACATTGTTCCCTGGAAACACATGCACCCCGTGTTGTGAGAAAATGATAATGCACTTGATGAAAAGACCCACTGCCCCACTGAGCTGCCAGTGATTTATTTGTGTGTACAATCTAAGGAAAATTATGTCAATAACTCACTCACTCACTCACTCACTCACGCACTCACTCACTCACGCACGCACGCACGCACGCTCGCTCACTCACTGAGCGTGAGAGTGCCCATCACGGTCGATCAGTGTTTTCGTTGGGATAGCCAAGTGGTCGAAGACATTGTGCCGAGCTTAAACGAGCCACGATCCGCTGAAAACGAGTTCCAATCCAAAGTCTTCCCATTAATGCTGAAAAATGGTAAACGCTTAGCTGGGACATTTGATTATACATTAGACTGAGAAAAATCCTGAAAAGGTTTAGCGACCATTCATGACGTCGTAAGTGCACATGCCCTGTTTTGTTTACCTATTTCCCAAGCCTTGAGTGAGTGAGTGAGTCGGTTGTCATGCTGCCGTTAACAGTAATTCCCGCTGTTTTAAGGCGCGTCAGCCTCATGTGAAGTTAAGATCCCGAACTGATGCCGGGCTTAGACATTTGACATTTTGTTGAAACCCTCACAAGCACGGGTATGGTACTGACAAGCACGGGTATGGTACTGACAAGCACGGGTATGGTACTGACAAGCACGGGTATGGTACTGACAAGCACGGGTATGGTACTGACGAACAAAGATACTTCACCTTGATCCGAACCCATGATCTTAGGTTTCTGATGTAGTCAAGGTAGAACATTCTGCACAAAGAATTTGTCGCCTTGAGCGTTTCGTTCCAACCAAGCCAACATCTTCCCCTAATATCCGGCGTTCGACATAACTGCAATATGATTTGAACATGATAAACCCAGCATATTTTACAGAATCATTTCCTCGTGCATGAGTCACGTGAAACAGACAAGATGACCCTTAAAATAACTTTCCAAGAAGCAGTTGAATAAGAAAGCTGCATATAAACAAGACTATTGTTTTAAGTAATATAAATATATGAATTCAAAATATATGAATTCGTTTATTGCACCAAACTACGACTGAAAATAACATGCCGATCAAACCACCACCTTCCTAACCTCCCTTGATAGATCGATCTTAAGAGTCATGCTTTGCACCCTCTCGATAAACCCAGCTCTGATCAGTTGTGTGGTATGTACCCTCATTAAAAGTGTATTTAATTCATTTGGCCATTCTGTTATGATTCCACGTAATAGCAAGGACATATAATATACCGGATAACCTAGAATAGCTGGTGTGCCATACCAGAAACCATCAAGTAATGGCTGGTTTCATACTCCGACAGCGACAGGTCGCTCTACCGCCAGACTGTTATATATTACTTGAACCTTGAACCAAACATATAAAGAAAACACTTGTTTATCTTCACTATCAATGATTTATTTATCCGCCATGTGTAAGGATTGCCATTTCCGCCTGGCCAGACCGTGTCAATCAATTGTAACTTTCCACGCTACATGTTTCAACGTTACAAACGATCGAAGACAATGCCTCGGGAACGTTGCGCACATTACTCATTCGACTTGTACCAAATGAACTTGTCTAGGGCAGGAAAACAAGGACTGGGATCAGTCTAGTTGAAAACAACAAAGTAGATCTACTCGTCTCGGCGGAATGTGCCGAAGTGACCCCGAGCGGATATACCAAACTGCTTCTCGGAATTCCCCGCGCGTTCTTGCCCAAACCGGCTCTCGTCTTAACCCGGTAATGCAACTGTTAGAAAATCAGAACCTTCGTCGATGAGGCATTGTGTGTCGCGCCCAGGTCTTAAAACGAACGGTAAATAAAAACTACGATGGGCTTAACAAGATTGGCCCTGTTGAAAATGAAACTCTCGAGTTCTTTATGATACAGCATTAGTAATCAGAAACTGACATAAATATATATTTATCATCCAAAACTGTGTTCCACAGCAGATATTGCTTGTGTGAGATCAAACGATACCTCTTAGGAGGTATCGTTTTGACAGTAGATTTTGTACAATGCCCTGACATCATCAATGATATGACGTCAAAATCCTGATGACGTCACAATGCTGTGACACGCTGCAAACCTAATGGCAGTACCGTGTTCAGAGATAGAATAGAATAGAATAGAATAGAATAGAATAGAATAGAATAGAATAGAATAGAATAATACTTTAATGCCTTTTCAGGAATTTGTGTTACATCAGCAGAGCTACTGACACTGACACAGAGATGTACATTTTTCATTGAAAACTAATGAAGAGTGATTTTTGATGATAATAGAATCTCACCCTCGTGTCTTCTGATATCAAATATATGAACTCGTGGTGATATATTTGATATAAAAAGACACTCGGGTGAGATTATCTATTCATTTCATGATTTTGAACTACCTCTGTTTCTAAAGATCCACGTTCGGGGCAGCGAAGCGGCCGAGGATCTAGGGGATTCCGTGGGCATGCTCCCCCTGGGATGTTTCAACATGCTCTCAGATGCAATTTCCTGCTTTCTGAAGGTAAAATGACTCCATTTATGTAATCTCCAATTTTGTATAAAATATCATTTTTTCCTGCTACGTTTGACCAAATATTTTCATGTAACATATGTTATATTTGGGATTACACTTTCTCAGGAAAGTACAGATTCTAGTACTTTTTGGGGGGTTGAGTCCCATCCGGGATTCGAACCCACACACTCAAAGTCAGGCACCTAATCGCCAGCGCACAAAGTCAAACGCCTAGACCGCTCAGCCACCGCAATGGCAAGTAAAAACGTACTAGAATCTGTACTTTACTGAGAAAGTGTAATCCCAAATATAACATGTTACATTTGACCAGCTTCTAAAATGGCATTGTGTATTTGAAATATTATCATGTTTTTCAAAAATGTTTCTTTGTTCAAAATTGTAGCATCTGTACATAATGTTCTGAAGTAAACTTTATAAGTATGTTTAGACATATCTGTATATATGCAAAAGAACTGTTTTATTCAGATAAAGCATTAATATACAATATTTGTAGATATTAAATTCAGTTGACAGTCCAGAAGTTGCACGTGACATTGCCAATATATACATGATATCTTTGTTCAAGGCAACGTTTGTTCAATATTTTGAAGTCATGAGGATTGAATGCAGTCTTTTTTCTAATTAATTCTTTTGTTCGTTAATTATCATTAGGTATTGCACAATATGCCTTCAGTTTATAGGGTTCCGTGCAGTCTATGTCATTGCCCTGGATTTCTTTATTTTATTTATTAATGGTTGTTGTAGTCATACGTAATCATATTCTGGTACCGATCATCTGTCAGAAGGGCTGTCCGGAATCTTTGCGTCTTTAATTGAAGTGTGGATTTCAGGGCTACGGTGAGGGTATTAATACTTTGATGCACAAAAAAAAATAATCTGTAAAAATCTGTAAAGAAAAAAGAAATGTAACGGACATTCCTAAAATACATCTAAACGAAAACGTTTTATGTTGACGGTAGTGTACGTGTTAGGCGTTGACGTAATGAACTCTACGCTGATGGCTGCGTCATTCAAGCTAACATATGTATTGGTGCAAGAATGATGGTCTGGGGAACTTTCAGCATCCACCATAGGTCTCAGGTCATTATAGGTCTTCAGGTGATCCTTCAATCACTTGCTATCTCGATGAATCGACGTTGTAACGCTTGCGCGCTAGTCCAAGACTGTAGTTATTCACAACGGAGATCTCACTTCATCTTCAATGTTCCTTTGTAGACTTCTGTAAGACCAATGTAGTAAAAAACCTTTAGCTTTGAAAGAAATAACTCTAGTTATAAGTATGTGATCTGACACCATTGCGCTTCTTTTACTGTTTAGTATATAGGGTTTATCCCTCAGATCCTAGTCCTCAGTCCCTTGCTTGCTGATGATGTAACATGCGCTTTCGGCGATGCTGATTTCATTTGAAGGAGAGTGAGGGTACCTTGTCACGAAAACCATAAATGATAAGTAGAGATTATCCCCTCCCTTTTCCATACCTTGCCCCGTATCATCCCGAGACGCCCATATCTGACCGACGCCATCAACTAAACAAGCAAGAATCTATCATTTTTAACAACCTTTTATACTCTACAAAAATATTTCACTCAAACACTCAAAAAAAACAACCGCCTCGACCATATATTATTCAACATTAATTCAATAACTGTAGAGTGTCATTCTAAATACTTCAACATACTTCTGTGTCTCAATACATTCACCCGAAGGAATTTCCTCCCGCTCCACTTATTCATCTTGTTCCATCAATCTATTGGAAAGCGACGCTAGCGTCCGATCGCCTTCCATTTTCATCAAAGATTGCCGCAACTAATTCTGATGTCATTTTCATGACGTCATTTTATCTTGTTACGTTCCATGACGTCGCACACAGAATTGAGGGGGTCCGAGCAGGGAAGATATAGAGAATCTCACCCAAGTGTCTGCTTAATTATATCAACACGAGTTGATAAAGTTACAAATACCCGAGGCTTGCCGAGTATATTTTCACTTTTATCAACGAGTGTTGATGTAACTGATATCAGGAGACACGAGAGTGAGATTCTATTTATCATAAAAATCACTCTTCAATAAGTGTCAATGAAAAATGTACATCTGAACACTGTACTACCATTAGACTTGCAGAGCAGCGATGTCATAGCATTGTGACGTCATCAAGTTCATGACGTCGTAGCATTGTCAGGGTATTGTACAAAATCTACTGTCACAACGATATATACTAGGAGATACGTATGATCTCATACAAACAATATCTCCTGTGGAACACAGTTTGGGATGATAAATGAGTTATCTTGCCGGGTCCAGATATAGACCCAACCATTTCGCCAATATTGGGGTAGGACAAAATTGCATATACATGTACGGGGACATTACTACTGTATTAAGGGGATAATCTCTACTCCATACGATTCACTATGATGGCTGTTGATCGAGCACTCCGGCATAGCTAGTAATTATCAAACCGAAAGTCTACCATTAATCCCACAAAGTTAAAATCCGCTGGCGCTTGTCACAGATGAACGTCTGAAGTTGGGACATGGCCACACCTCCCTGCAGCCAACGTTAAGTTTAACTGAGCGTTCAAGGTTATTGCACTTGCAACTCCCCAGGGAGTTGAGATTGATAATACGATGTGCCGTTGAGATTGACATCCAATGATCGAGGGAAAAATACCAGCGCCTTGAGCATGCACCAGTTGCGTGGATATGTGCGCTATATAAATATACTATAATAATAATAATAATAACTTACGTAACAACTTCTGTGTATGTTTGTGTGAGTACACGCGCGAGTGTGTGCGCGTGCAATATCACAATGGGGGCCACATTGTACCCATACAGAGAATCGATCCCGGGTCTTGGGCGTGACGAGCGAACGGTTCAAACACTATAAAACACCGCCTCTCTTAAACTTGAATCTGATATCTTAAAAATCTTCAATCTTCAATTGAAATATTTTAAAAATACAATTAAAAAGGTGTTTGACCGACTTGAATCTTATACGCTTAGCCATTATTTCATGTTCACCATGATAACGTAGCTAGCACTGGGAATTTATAAAGACCATCATGTTATTCTGCACACAGAGCCGGTTTGAACGTAAATAACCGTGCCTAGTTTGGACGTACACTGGTTTGGCAGAAATTCCATCCAAGATGGCGACGTAGAGACGAGTGATGCTGCGAGGTGTCCAAATAGTGACAGTTCTCCGTCAGTGACAAAACTTGGGAAATTAAAATGAAATCGAACGGTACATGTTTCGTTGTGTATTTACCCATCCGGTGGTAAATATGATTTGACGAACTGAAATGGAGCGAACCCGTCAGCTGTTCATTGCTTGTGAACAGGGGGATGTTGTTTCTGTGCGAACGCTTCTTGACGATGTCGAGGTCGACAGTGTTGATGATGACGGTAACACACCGTTACAGGTTGCAGCAGCGAATGGCCACGAGAGCGTTGTCAGAGAGCTGATAATGAAAGGGGCGGCCTTGGACAAGCCTAATGTCTTTGGTTGGACCCCCTTAATGCAGGCTTGTAGGTATGGACACTCCAATGTCGTGGGGACACTACTTCAGAATCAAGCAGATATCAACGCCATCAACAGATATGGAGCCTCAGCTTTGACTCTTGCAGCAAGAGGTGGACATGTGGCGACAGTAGGCATGTTGGTGGATTACGGAATCGATCTGAATGGTTCGGGGGGAGTGTGTGAATTTACCCCTCTTTTGGCTGCAGCTCAGCATGGCCATGATACTGTGGTCAGGTTTATCATAGACCGAGGGTGTGATGTCAATTACAGGACACCGTCGACGGGGTTGACGCCACTGATGCTTGCCGCATTGAATGGTCACATGACTACCTCGCAGATCCTGATAGAGCAAGGAGGGGACCCTAATCTTGTGAATGTAAACAATAAAACCCCGTTAGCTATTGCAACGATACGGAGGAAGAGAGAGGTTCGAGGATACCTGGACCGCAAAACCACAAATAAACCAGAAGTTGGTAAGTTGGTGAAGTTTTTATGATTTAAATGACGTAAGTGTGGAAGTAAACTTGGGTCTGTGGCGTGACAAACTTGCAACCACAATTCACGTTTAATGGGAGAAAGGTTTGGCTGATATGCCTATTGTCGTAGGTACTGTAGATTGACTTGTGATGAGTTGTGTCCCCTTTGCTGTGCCAGGATTTTGATCATCATAGGTTTGAATCTCCGTATTTCCCTGATTATGGTTTGTATAGTTTTGGAACCATGTCAGTGATCATTAATTTTGTCAAAGCTGTAAACATATGAACAATGATTTAAAGTGTATAAAAATTATTCAATTTATGTTATAAAGCATATAAACACTGAAATAGAACAAATGTTTTCCACACTGTTACACTTACAGTTACAATGTAGTTTGTGAACAATGTTTATATGAGCTGAAATATATTCAGTAGTGTAGGGATATAAAGGGAACAAAGTTTCATAAAGAAAACTATGTTATGACAGGTTGACAAAGTAAATAGGTTACACTGTGTCACAAACACAGACAAATGTACAACATTGTTGTCCATGCTGTGTTGTATATCTGTTGTATCACCATGGATAGTTTGTCTTTCTGAAGGCCAGGGTTTGATTCCCTGTATTTAGAAATATTGGGGCCGGGTACCCTATGTGGCATGACCCAACCTGACCAGGGTACAGGAGGTAGCATTACCCAAACCCGGATCAGGTACAATGAAGCATTGTATTTGAATTCATTTTTTATAAGACCTGACTCAGCGGTCATTTCCAGTGATTCTGTCAGTGCTTTACAAGCAATTCTGGCAGGTTACTCTATCAGCTAGAAAATGTTGTGCATTGTTTGCTGTATCAATGTAAGACATGTGGAAGTCAACAGCTCAAGAATGATGTAACCTCTTACAGACCGGGTTCGATTCCCACATGGGCACACTGTGTTAAGCCCATCTGGTGTCCCCATCAATCATCAGTCACAATATTGACCTCTCATTGGCTGGACTATGTATTATGTAAAGGAATGTCGTTTGCCATGAAGTTCAAAATGTAATTCTTGCGCATATTAAACATGCGGCAGCTTTGCTACTGTATAAAATTTTAGAAACTTAGCAAACCATTATGAAGGGCAAGGTGTAAATGGGCCTAGTTGCCCGAATACCTATTAAACTTTTAATGATCAATCAATCAACCAGATCAGGTACTCGGGGGAGCATTATCCAACCCGACCCAGGTACCCATTAGAAAAAGTAACTGAGAAAAACAGATTTCTCTGATATTTGTGTTATGGTGACAAAACTACTCCATATGTGCAAGTAACACAAACATGTGCTTCCATATAAATCAAATATTCTTAGGGTTACACTCTAAAAAGATGTCTTTAAAAGAGATGTCACAAAATACATATGTAATTAAATTGACTGTTATTTTGGGATATTTCTTAGTGGTGTGCATTTGTTGACCCATCCGGGATGAACCCACATGTCAGGCAAATGATGTTTGCTTCTTTGACTTGAAAGTCTGATGATTTTCCTCATCATTTTAACTGTGAACAATGAAGTTTGGTTAATTATTTCAGATCTATGAATTTATGTAATGTATATTACTATCAGTAACATGTGACCAGTTACATGATGATATGGGTATGGGTAGTTTATTCAAGCCGTGGGTAGTGAAAGTTATTTACCCGACCAGGGTACTCAGGAAACCAACCCCAGCCTGTTCAATATAGGAGTACTGGAAAACTTTAAGAGTACATTTAGAATATATATACTGAATGGAAATTAATTGAGTATCAGTAATCTTGTGTTTCGTTTCATATATGCACCACAACATTGCTAGTCTTGTGTAAACAGGTCAATAAACAATAAAACAATACTTTTTCAGATAAAAACATCTGTAAATGATTCTAAGACCATACACCATTGCTGTGGTGCGAATCTGCTCACGCTTTTCTAAATTATTTCCCCGTGTACAGCCCATATTTTGTACCCGGTACATATGCTACTGCCCTTATCTGGAGCCCAGAGTTAGCTAACCTGTCTGTGGTATGACAATAAATCATTAAATGAATCATCTTTGCATATAATTTCAGCAATTTGTGAATGTGTAATGCATAATTATTGTTGAAAGAGATACAAAGAAAATGATATATAGAGCTGTATGTGTGACAGATAGTGTTTTATGACCTGTCAGCTTTAATCTATATGAATATGATGAAAATATCATTTCATGTGTCCAATACTTTTACTTACACTGATTAAATCTATAGAAGCAACTTTCTGATTAACCTGTACATGACAAAATGGCTCCTCTTAACAATGGTTTCTAACTGATAAGCCCTAAGGGACAATGTTTAGATGACAGCTTCCAGACTTTGTGGAAGTTAAGTCCCCTTAATGTTCTCATGGCTGCCCTATTGTGTGATAATCCCAGTATCAACTTGACATAGACTGATACAACAATAGCCTGGTTATAATCAGTGTTATACACCAGTAGTTCTTTACAAGGCTCGGAGATAATGGGGAGAGATAATGATTTTACTTGGCAGGAAGACAGGAATTGAACATATTCCAAAGTCAACATTAATAATGTTCATGCCATTCTTTACTTAGTGGGTTTGTTGTAGGCCAAAAGGATGGGGTTGTTTCCTGTTTCTGTGTCTTACTACATAGCTTGGTAAACATGGCTGAAGTTTATGACTAATGATACACAGCTCATGATACCATATGTATTACTACATGTTGTTATGTATTGTTCATTATATCATGACTGGATGATATAATAAGAGGTTATTACATGACAGTTTTCCTTTCGCCAGTTGTCTCGGGCTGATATGGTAGTCTCGGGCTGATATGACTGGCAAAAGGAAAACTGTCATATCATAACCATTTTATCATATACCACATCAAGGGATGTAACTCTAAAATAAACTAGGCTCCATCTATTGGAAGTTTTGAGCGTTTGCGTGTATTCATTCCGTACCAGTTTAGTAGCCGTGCAATGTGGCTGATATGGATTTTTAGTATTGTATGTGCAAAATGGTCCCTATTATTGATACTATATAGGTATATGATAACTTGCAATATGGTATCCTTGATACTGTAATCATGTGGCAATATGGTATCGTAAGGGGTCATGGGTGGGGCAGAGATCCGTCAGATTTCTGAATCATTGTGCAGAGTTGCGTGTGATACCAAAGTGATGCTGAAGGGGTCGTTGTCGGCATGGGTACTACAGATGCATACCCCAGGTACCCTAGCCAAAATCAGACTGCATAAATGTACACTAGGACGGGTCCTTTTGACATTGTGCCGTTTTCTTGATGAAAACTGTGATGTTGTTGTATTAGATACATTTGATTGTATTTTCTAAGATGCTTCGCTAAAAGATCAAAGGCTTTGACAGTACTTTTTCAAGTGATAAAGTACACTTTTTGCATTACGTCACACTGTATTGACGTCTCTATGCCATTCTCTTCTTCCCCTCTGTAATTGAACATACCCTTGGTAACCGACGTCACGATGAATGTCAGTTGTCATTGCCCAGTACAGTCTCCAACAGCACAGCCAACTATGTAGCATCCTGTTTCTTGGTGGTTTGCAGTTGCTTCAGTCGGCTAACATCACTGGTGGAAACAAAAGTTTAACTTTTTTGATGGAAAAATGTTTCAGCTCGAATTAAAATTAAACAGAAACACTTTATTACACTATACATGGTGTGTAGAGTGAACTGTATTTCCTGATTATAAGAAACGAGCATACACAGTAATGAATATTTCGTGATGCACAACACCACTCGTAATCAGTTGAACAGGAACAACTACATACGGTTTCAGTCATAGGTTGAGAAATATGGGCTTATACATATCTCTAGCATCTGTGCTGATGACAACCCCTTCAGCCAAAGTGATAACTCACCTCCATGCTTTTCTCCTGCATTAACCTGACATGCCGATACAATGGAAATTAACCAGACATGATACAATGGAAATTCTGTTTAAAGCAGCGTGAAATCGTCTCACTCACTGTCATGGGTAATATGTAGGGGTGAAACGGTATGCCCTCACTATGCAGGGGTGGAAATAACTTTAAAATTGCTAGTCAACTGGACATTGGAATATCAACTGGACACCGGTACAGTGTGATATACAAATTTGCTTGCCCGACAGAAAAAAACACTGGACTCGGGCGTCGGGCAATGGGTTATTTCCACCCCTGACTATGGTGCGGTACGTGTTGCGGTACAAGGCCCTCAGTTCAGTCCATTTCAGTTCAGTATATGAGATATAATCATAATGCAGAAAATTGACAACAAAAGCCAAACCTTACACTGTTTGATAATATTGAAAACAATAACCATAATCTTTGTTATTTTGAATGAAAAACTGCCATTTTATGACTTGATAGAAATGACCGTACGTAAACCGAAAATACCGAATTTTGTGATTGTATTATGGTATACCGAACTGAAGGCAAAATACTGCGGTTCTACTAGTACTGTGGTATACTGTTTCACCCCTAGTGATATGCATTACACTATCTTGTTCATGATATGTGGTGAACATGGATGTTCATTCAATGGAATAAAGAAAACATTGTCCACTCTTCATATTTTCATGTTAGTTGGTCAGTAAATCTATTAACAATATTATCTCATAATTATTTTTGACTATTAGAATAGCTTAAGAAAATAAAAATCTGGTTGACTTTCCGATGAACATTTATTCATCTCGTGTTGGCCTCACCTTTGTTAAATCACTTGAGATCATTATTGTTCTGGGTGTTATAGAAGATAATGTTGACATGACAAGACCATTGTCTTGTAGTCCTGATTGTGTGGGGACCTACATGGGTCAGGGAGCGTGTTGTCAGGGGTTACCTCCCATGCTGCAATGAGCTGTGTCAGCAATATTCTCTCTATTGTAGGTTCTTGGCTTTGTCGTGTTGATGCTGTATGGTTTTATCATGGTTATTGTCTTTTAAAGGAGGATTAAACTCTATTGTCGGATGTGGTCTGGTGCTTTTAAGGCAGAACCTAATAGATGACTTTTAACTAACTGAGATATTAATTGTCGCTGTATAATTGAGGATAAGCACAAACTTCTATATTTATCAACATAATAAAATTATGTCTGATAACTAGGGCTGCAATGAATACACTATGTGGCGAATATGATATGTATCATGAATATTGGGTAACGAATACCAATAATTATTCACGAATACAATATTGTAGTTAAGTGATTGATGTACAATATGGAACGCCCATGTTGACAGTTTTGATTTGTCACAGCAATACACAGTGATCTCATGACACTCAAATTTGGTATGTAATAGTTATAGTTGACAGTCAATATCGAATGTTCTCGTCACGATATGGCTGAAATATTGCCGATGTGACGTTAAATATTAACTCACTCACTCACTATAGTTGACAGTACCATGTGTGGCCTTGGCAAACTCACATGACTTGCGCTACTGCATATTCAATCCTTGCATATCTCACTTTCCAAAAGTACACAAGGGTTCAAGTAAAACGTGGCTCCCATAATTTTTTTTGTAATTATTCATTAATATTCGGTTCTGGTGACCACAAATAACTAATTGAATTCATGAAGGGCCACGGTTCGATTCACTGAATATGCGAGTGAATCGTTACAGCCTTACTGATAACATACAATGAAAAACAAGTGAGTTTTGTATAACATAAAAATGATTGGCTCATAGTGCTAATTAGTCCCAGTCTAGGCCCTCTCTGAGTAATCACTTACAGCTGGGATGTTTCCATGGAGATTAGAGCTAAAGGATTTTATGCATGACATCTTACTATCATGCTAATATAAATCATCAGGATCATATGATCAAAGGCAAACATAGCACCCAGCGATATTCTAGCTGTATGGCGACAGTCTCTAAAAAATTGAGTCTGGAGTGATCAACAGCATGAGCATCGATTTATGCATTTGTAACATTTATGATATATGTTGATAACTGAAACTTTATACTAATTATGATTATGATGATATGGGTTTAGGCTTCAGTGCAGATCAATTGCTATCAGCGATTTTTGCGAGCAAGAAATGTGCATCCAGTACATGCGAATATGCAGAATGGATGCAGAACAATGTATATTGTGTCCCAAAGGACACACCAAAATATTCACTGAACCAAATTTTCGACAAGAAATATAAAGTTCATGTTATAAATGTAATCAGTGCATCTTACAGTACATTACACGGTACTCCTACATTACTTTACAGGACTCTCATATTTCTCCACTATCAAATATACAGGGGATACTAAATGACCTTCCGTGTAATACCAGTTTTATTAAATGAGTTAAAGATTTGGTATCAAACGGTCGAAAGCGGGTTTGATATTAAATATTTCACAATTGTAATAAAAATGGTATTTCACATAAACGAGTTTAGTATTCTGTTTATTACTCTCCAACATAAATTGTTAGAAACTGCAGACACTTTGATGACTCTCAGCTTTCCCCGAGTCAAGCAAGGTCTAATACCATTGAAAGAGAGGTATTAGCATTGTGACGTCATAACTGTAAACCATTATGATGTCATACGTCGAGCGGTATTACACTACAATAATGTAATATTGAGGTAAGATAAATTATTGTGTTCTTGATACTGTCGTCGCCGAAGACCGTTCCCCACAGATAAATGTGCCACCCATGGTGTTCCCGCCGTGATGTTGCTGTAATCATGGCAACATGGTTTCATAGAGGAGCATTGGTGAAGCAGTAAGTCCTTCCACGGCCTGGTTATGAAGTTTACATAGTTGCATTAAATCATAACTCCTATTCTGTTTTTCAGCTCCTGACGAGGTCAAGCCAGACATCATTGATGCATCCAAACATGGTAAGTAGTCACATGGAATTAAAGTTGCATGATCAGCAAGTTCTCCAAGGTTTAAAGTTATAAATTATAGTGCTCTATTTAATTCTCTTCAGTGTAGGTAATGATATGCTGTTACAGAATAGTGTCCATCAAAAATGTCCATGTGGGCAAAACCTGTCCTTTAACAGATGGGATGTTGTTGCATAAACATGTTGACCTGCCATGATGACTCTCGGACATTTGCATGACCATAAGTTGTGTTTTATATGACTTCCTTAGAGTGTGCAATGAAATGCACGCATGAAAGAAAAGACACTGGAGTTGTAATTAAACAATAAAAGTGGTTAACATTTTACAATGCGCATAGCTTTACGCTGTTGAGCGCATGTTTGTTCATGAATATTCATCAAATTTAATGGTTAGTTTACTTTATTCAAGTGTGTTATACTAAAACAACAAAATTCTGATTAATTTTAAATATGTTTTGTACAATCGATAATTATTTTTAATCCTTCTTTCAATCGATTTTCCATTATTTTTGATCATCAGAACACCACGAGTGCTCACTATAGTCTGTTTGCAGTGAAAACGTACCGATGAATTTCACTTTAAACAAAAAAGTAAATCAAATAAAGTGAAATTAAGACTGCAAATCCTCATGGTTTTACCTTGCCAGTTGAACATTTAACTCTCAGAATTTTATTCGACTTAGGATAAAAGTTGTTTAACAAACGATCATAGTTTCACATGGCTATTATTGGTTTGTATTACAAGGGGGTATGCACATCAAATGAAACACCGAAAACGACAAGGGTTGTTATAAGTTAACGCTCTTCACGTACCGCACGTTTCATTTGTTTCACTTTTCCATCTACTGCGCTTACCCCCTTGTAATACAAACCAGTAATAGCGATTTGAATCTATGATCGTTTGTTAAACAACTTTTATCCTAATTTAAATAAAATTTTGAGATTTAAATGTTCAACTGGCAAGGTGAAATCATGAGTATTCGCAATCTTAATTTCACTTTATTTGATTTACTTTTTGGTTTAAAGTGAAATTCATCGGTACGTTTTCACTGCAAACAGACTATATGCTATTATAAATGACTGGTTCATCAACACTGTAATAAATGGCTTTTACCTTACCAGTGTAATAACTCAACGGTCCCCAACTTCTGTGATTAATTCCTGGTCCCCGACCTCTGTGAATCATTACCGGTCCCGACCTCTGTGATTAATTACCGGTCCCTGACCTCTGTGATTAATTACCGGTCCCTGACCTCTATGATTAATTACCAGTCACTTACTTGACAATGCTGTTGCTGTGCAGGTGATATAACCCGGATACGTGAGATCCTGGACATTGACTTGGGTCAAAGAGATGCCTCAGCACCACAAGATGGCGCCACCCCTTTGATGTTTGCGGCAATGACAGGACGGCTGGACATTGCGGAGTTGTTGGTGGTCCGAGGGTGTGACATCAACAAACAGGACACCATCAGTGGCTGGACAGCGCTCATGCAGGCCACATACCACGGGTTGGTCACATATATACACCTGTCGTTAACACACTGACGAGCTGTAGTGGTGTACAACTCCAAGTCACTATTGACTTTATGACTTTGTCATTATTCTGACAGGCAGTGATATAACTTCATTATATCATAGATAATGTTGTCAATGCAAAAAGTTAATCAGGAAACCTGATGTGATAAATATGCAAATGAGGTTACCTTGCACTACTTTTAACTCCATACATCGAGGCAATGTCTACTTGAGCAGTATATTGTGGTGTATTGCTGCAAATAAGTTTAGTTGGAAGTTTCTTGATGTGTTTCTGTAGATAACTATGACAGAAAATAATTTGGCACTATATGATAAATGGGACTCGCTACTGTGTTCATACACAATTTCTTAAGTTACTTCTTTGAGTGTAAAGAACCATATGCATGGATTTGTATACGTATGATGTTAAATGATAAAGAAATTATTACCGTTATCATATAGAAACACAAACAGCTTATAATCATCTTATGATAAGATGAATCCACCCTTCTCACTTTCAACCACTCACTTTAATGACATACTGTATGCGAGCTAGGATTGGTGTTTGAAGGTAATATTTTCGTGTTTTCAGGAAGAAGAATGTTGCCATGTATCTGCTGAACACTGGTGCTGATGTTACCATTCAGGCCAAAAATGGATGTACGGCGTTTGATATGGCTTCCCTCATAGGTGAGCTGCCGGAATGTAGGGCTCTTCTTAGGCAGCCTGATGTCAGCAATTCTATATTCAGGATGACATTGCATTTCTTCAGTTCTTTGTTTCTTGTTCAATTCAACACTTAGCATTTCTCAGCAAGCTGTGAATAATTTGTTTTGAGGTAACCACCACCATCCTTTCCGTTCATGCAGGGTATAAAACTCCCAAAAATTTCAGCCAGACCATAGGGCTGGTTAGATGTAAAACTTGCCAGCTCTGACCAAAACTTACCTGCCTGCAAATAATTTAGGTTTGACAAGCGACGTAGTTTATCATCCAATTGGAATTCATAATTTATTTTTACGAGTGATTTGATAATGATTTATTATCCTGAAATATGATGAATATCTTTATGTACATGTCTAAATTTTAACCTGACTGTCGGGCAGGTGAATTTGAGAATCTGGCAGTCTGTGTTGAAAATAACCCGTCCCGGGCGGTCGGGCAGGCAGGTGTTTCGAACGCTGGTTCACATTAAGCTGTTATGTAACAAACATGGTGTTGAAAGGGGTAGCAACAATATTCCTGCTGACTATATGTTTACCCCGTCCACTCACCATTGTTCCAGACGATGTTGATACAGAGCTGCTGCGCAGCAGCTGGCTGCGAAGGCCATGCAGGTGTGTAAGGCTGACAGAGGGAAGAAGAACTGGGGCAAACAGAACGGTAGTGTTGCGGCTACGCTCCCACCTGATTTCAGGTAATACTACAGTGTAGAGGACATTGTGGATTTGTTGGTACTACGAGTTGATGTCCAGGCATGATGATTGTGGAGTAAAATATGTGTAGGGTGGAAGGATGAAGTTGGGATGGATGGATAGATGTAATAATTAAGGAATTCCTGGATGGGTAGGTGGGTGGATGAATGGATGGATGGATGGATGGGTGGATGGATGGAAGGGTGGGTGGGTGGGTCGGTGGATGGATGGATGGAAGGGTCAATGGATGGATGAATGGGTGGATGGATGGATGATGGTGGGTGGATGGATGGATGGATGGAAGTGTGGATGAATGGATGGATACATGGATGGAAGGGTTGATGGATGGATGAATGGGTGGATGGATGATAGTGGGTGGGTGGATGGATGGAAGTGTGGATGAATGGATGGATGGATGGATACATGGATGGAAGGGTTGATGGATGGATGAATGGGTGGATGGATGGATGATAGTGGGTGGGTGGATGGATGGAAGGGTGGATGGATGGATGGATGGATACATGGATGGAAGGGTTGATGGATGGATGAATGGGTGGATGGGTAGATGGTTGGAAGGGTCGATGGACAGATGGATGGGTGGATGGAAGGGTCAATGGATGGAAGGATGGATGGAAGGGTGGGTGGATGGATGGATGGATGGATGGATGAATACTACCAGTATTGTCAGAAGGTTCATTTACTGAATTAGTCATATTATTGAATGAAAAGATTCACATTCTGAAAGACTAATGAGTCAGTGAGGTTGAATAGGGTTGTATGATGTGTCAAAGGTTCTTTATATAGTGTTCCAATACTAGGCCTGAACGAACAGTGATCCTGTCATAACCCTGATAAATGACGCTATGTCACATATATAGTGGGTAGGTCTGTAGATCTCTAGATCTTTAACTAAAACTAAAATGGTTATGTACCTCTATGTTTGAATTTTCACATTAAATTAAGTTTTTGGATGTTTACTTGTCAAACTGTGAACAAAAGAGAGACAAAAGTATTGTTTAATACATGATCATTATCATTTGTATCGGATTCTTGTATCGAACATGCAACTGTTGTTTCAGCCTTGAAGATCATCCTAAGAGTGGCCTCAAGGTAAGAAGAACACTGCTTGGTTAATTTGTATGTACATAGTATGTTAAATGTCAAATTTTAACTGTATGAAATTGGTTCAGCGTGTTGGAGTAAGGAAATCTAATCTGCTTATCTCTCTTCAATATTTTCTAATTCATTCCATACCTAGACAAGTGTAGTGTGTGTAAGAGTTAAACATTTGTTCTATGATTTGCAGGCATGGTGGAATCGCCTATCGAACAGGTTTCGGAATCTCAAATTGGGGCGCACTTTCAACATGTCAAACCGATTGGCACCAATGCCACTTCAGCACACCACATCCATGCAGGATTTGTCAACGAAAACGCCGCGATCACCAGAGGTAGGACATTTTGTTTGGGCACTAGGACACTGACTGGGGATTCTGGGTATGTCAGTACCCATGATCTTGGTTAGAATTGGTCTTCAGGAACCTATGCTTGTCGTAAGAGGCGACTAACGGGATTGGGTGGTCAGGCTCGATGGAGATGCTGACACACGTCATCGTGCGCCAATTGCGTAGATCGATGCTCATGCTCAATGCTGCTCATTGCTGTGTCCGGAGTAAAACTAAACTCGCTCACTCACTGGTTATGTCAGTGGTACACTTACTCGGGGATTATGGGTATGTCAGTTGTACTCTGACAAGGGGATGCTGGGTATATCAGTGGTACAACTGGGGTATCCTGGGTATGTCAACTAACTTGTCATGTATGTTGGTTTGTTTCTTATGTGTGAAGCCAGTTCTGGTTGTTCCCGAGGCATAATATGGCTGAAATGTTCTTAAACTGTCATTAACCTTGTTTGTTCCAGCACCAGCAGATCCAGACAGCACGGGTAGAGACCCAGAAGCTACTGGACCCCACCCAGACGGCGCTGTCAATGACCAGCTACAAGTCCATGCTCCTGGAAACCAAGAAGAGTGCTGCCTTGTACACGCTGGTACAACTAACTCTCACTGTACTTAATATGCCCAGACCACTTTCCTTCCTCTTTTTCATTTTGTAAATTTTCTTCCTGTAAAGATCCAGGTTAAAATTGGCCTTTGCAACCCATGCTTGTTGTAAGAGGCAACTAATGAGATGGGGGTGGGGTCAGGTTGCTGACTTTGTTGACACATGTCGTATCCCTGTTGCATAGATCGATGTTCATGATGTTGATCACTGGATTGACTGGTCCAGACTCAATTAGTTACAGACCATGCCCATATAGTTGGAATATTGCTGAGTGTGGCGTTAAACAACAAAAGAGCAAGCAAGCATTTTATTCATCGACCATTGAACTTTAATGTTATGTCTACTGATACTTTGTTCTACTGTTCTTTCTTTTTTAGCAGGAAACCTTTTTCTCTCTTATCAGACAGTTGTAATTAAGTGATACAGAGCCTGGCGGCCAAGTTTATGTCTCATCCTCATCTTTGTCTCCCATTAGGACATCAACCCACCTCGGTCTAACCTGACCAGCGAGTCACTGAAGCCTGTAATTCCCCCCATCCTGCCGGCGCCGAGCTTCTGTCTGGACAACTCCCCGACGACGCCCGTCATGCAGCTAGTCACTGGCACACAACCAGGTCCATTGAGGAGGACGGCAGTAGCACACTGGTAGGGGTTAGCCAGCTCTGACTCTTTCCTGGTCATTTCTAGTCATTCAGTGGAATTGTGTTACCTTCTCTAACCATTTGCTGAAACAGTGAAGTGGTACACTCTTTGAACACTAAGTGAATATATTATCAACTCCAGTTTTTTTTCAGTACCATAAAGTTTTATGCGGCTCCCAAAATGTTCCTGATACATTATTGGAATTTATGTTAGTCTGAATTAGAGACCTGTGAAGGTCTGGGTTAGAATTGATCTTCAGTAACCCATGCTTAGAGGCGAATAACGGGATAGGGTGGTCAGGCTCGCTGACTTGGCTGACACATGTCATCGTATCCAATTGCGTAGATCGATTCTCATGCTGTTGATCACTGGATTGTCTGGTCCAGACTTGATTACTTACAGACCGCTGCCATATAGCTGGAATATTGCTGAGTGCGGCGTAAAACTAAACTCACTCACTCACTCACTGAATTCAGAGCCTTTTAAAACCATGTACTTATAGGCTGCTGTAAAGTCTTTCACTGATATCACTGCCTGTCAGCTTGCTGTCGAGGAAATCCTGTAACGATGCAGGTCTAAAACTTTGGTGGGGCGGTGGGGTAGCCCAGTGGTTAAAGTGTTGGCTTGTAAGACCCGGGTTCGAATGCCCACATGGGTACAATGTTAGAAGCCCATTTCTGGTGTCCCCTGCCATGATATTGCTGGAATATTGCTAAAAGCGGCGTAAAACCAAACTCACTCACTCACTCTAAATCGTTGGTAAAACCAAAGAGCGCACACATGGTGGTGACAAACATAGGATCCTGTCACACCTAGGGGATGCAACTCTGATCAGTCTGCTGTGGCACCATAAATGATACAAATATATTCATCATCCTTCTGTATCTTTATCTTGCAGAACTCCCGTAGAGCAGTAAGCAGCCCTATGAAATTTCTAGGCAACCGTTCCCCAGGTAACATCCGGCGCCATTACGCGGCTAACTCCCTCTCTCCTCACCTGCCTACTAAAACCATTAGTCATGCATCCTTCAACGGGGCGACTAGTCCCACCATTAACATTAACTCTGCTGCTGATGCTGTAGCTACCGAGTGTGTGTTGGATGCTCAGAGCGAACCCCTGCCTTCCCCTATCAACCTCACCAAACCAGGTCAGACCCCATACATGCCGACTGGGGCTCAGGGACTGCCACTTGGCTTCTTTCTGTTGGACAATTGTACTTATGCTTGTTGTACTATACTAATGTAGAGACAACTCATCATAGTGTTAGGGCATTAGAGTGTTTTATAGTTCATATTTGGCTTTTGCTAAGATAAAATTTCCCATATTTCAAATGAGTCACTCCTGTATATTTTCTGGGTTTTTTTTCAGCCAATATGTCCCTAAAACTAAAATATTGTGAGGAATGACAAGGAATATATTTCCTTCACAAGAACCTGAAATTACATTATAAACAGAAAAATATGAGATGATAAAAAGTTTGTTTATTGTGTTTGACATTTTTCACTTTTGCAAAATGTATGGAAGACAGTTCCAGGTATATGGGATCCTGTTATGACATGAATATATACTGCTGTTACTATGGTGATGACAAGAAGCCTGACAATCCATTTGTTGAATTCTGCTTCCAGTATTACAGGTGTCCCAGATGCTATTACACCTGATCCTCCTTAGGAGGAGACTTTGTTAGAGTGACCATGACATTGTGTACAGTATGTTACACAGGAGTTCTTAGTTACTGAAACTACAAGTCTCTCCAAGACTGACATTGTCCAAATGAAGGAAGACAAGATGGTGTTGTTGCCATGGCAGTCCTGTTGCCTAGTCTGTTGTTGTCTGGTGTTTAGTGTCGTCAAGGACACGTCTACACTGCATATGGACACCTGTATAAACTGTACTGAGACACCTCTTTGCACTGTGCCCTGACACCTACCTACACAACACATGGGCACCTATCTACACTGTTCCCTGACACCTGTCTACACTGTTCCCTGACACCTATCTACACTGTTCCCTGACACCTGTCTACGCTGTACCCTGACACCTGTCTACACTGTGACCTTGACACCTGTATACACTGTTCTCTGACACCTGTCTACACATTTTCCATGACACCTGTCTACATTGTGCCCTGACACCTATCTACACTGTTCCCTGACACCTGTCTACACATTTACCCTGACACCTGTCTACACTGTTCCCTGACACCTATCTACACTGTACCCTGACACCTGTCTACACTGTACCCTGACACCTGTCTACACTGTACCCTGACACCTATCTACACTGTACCCTGACACCTGTCTACACTGTTCCCTGACACCTATCTACACTGTACCCTGACACCTGTCTACTCTGTACTCTGACACCTGTTTACACTGTACCCTGACACCTGTCTATGCTGTACCCTGACACATGTCTACAGTTCCCTGACACCTGTCTACACAGTACCTGACACCTGTCTACACTGTTCCCTGACACCTATCTACACTGTACCCTGACACCTGTCTACACTGTTCACTGACACCTATATTCACTGTTCCCTGACACCTGTCTACACATTTACCATGACTCCTGTCTTCATTGTCCTTGACACCTGTCTACACTGTACCCTGACACCTGTCTACACTGTTCCTGACACCTGTCTACACATTTACCATGACACCTGTCTACTCTGTACCCTGACACCTGTTTACACTGTACCCTGACACCTGTCTACACTGTACCCTGACACATGTCTACAGTTCCCTGACACCTGTCTACACAGTACCTGACACCTGTCTACACTGTTCCCTGACACCTGTCTACACTGTTCCCTGACACTTGTCTACACTGTTCACTGACACCTATATACACTGTTCCCTGACACCTGTCTACACATTTACCATGACTCCTGTCTTCATTGTCCTTGACACCTGTCTACTCTGTTCCCTGACACCTGTCTACACTGTACCCTGACACCTGTCTACACATTTACCCTGACACCTGTCTACACTGTTCCCTGACACCTATATACACATTTACCATGACACCTGTCTACACTGTTCCCTGACACCTGTCTACATGATGTACCCTGACACCTGTCTACACTGTACCCTGACACCTATCTACACTGTACCCTGACACCTGTCTACACTGTACCCTGACACCTGTCTACACTGTTCCCTGACACCTGTCTACACTGTACCCTGACACCTGTCTACACTGTACCCTGACACCTATCTACACTGTACCCTGACACCTGTCTACACTGTACCCTGACTCCTGTCTTCATTGTCCTTGACACCTGTCTACACTGTACCCTGACACCTATCTACACTGTACCCTGACACCTGTCTACACTGTACCCTGACACCTATCTATACTGTACCCTGACATCTGTCTACACTGTACCCTGACCCCTCTCTACACTGTACCCTGACTCCTGTCTTCATTGTCCTTGACACCTGTCTACACTGTTCCCTGATACCTGTCTACACTGTACCCCGACACCTATATACACTTCCCTGACACCTGTCTACACTGTTCACTGACACCTGTCTACACTGTTCACTGACACTTGTCTACACTGTTCACTGACACTTGTCTACACTGTTGGATTGTTTCTTGTATAGCTTATCAAGCTTGTGGTCCTTGCTTTTATCATTTTGATGGCAGTTATTTTGTACTGTATCTCACTTCTTGCATCAGTCAGTGCAGTACTGCATGTCAGACAGTTGCTGTTGTGGTCATTGTTCTTGAATCATCTGGATTGTTAACCAGCGCATATTGTTAGTGCTTTATAACTTTTATGTTCCCTAATAAGCAATCTTTATGATTAATTATGGATTAATATCATTATTTAAAGGGCAGCAATAATCAAATTCTCATTTAACTGATACAATCACCAGATACCTTTTTACACTGAACACAAACCAGTCAAGATTAGTCCATGAGAAAAAAATGCCATTCTGTCAACACTTTCAAAATTTGAGTGTTATTGCCCTTAAAGCCTATGGCTTTGTGTGATCCACATTTGTTTTTGCAAAGCTCTTTTACTGCTTCGTTTTATACATTTTGATTAATATAGCATGCTTAAATATTACCATGAACTTAGAGATGAACATGATTAATGGTATGAGAACTAAGATATTGTTTTACTACGAAACAGGAATGTTGATAATGTTTGCTTTTAGAAGAAATTATTTTAAGTAACAGTAATGTTTCCAAACTGCTTCACTGTGTGTTGATGTTGCGTCACATGACCCATGTCGTGTGTCACATGACTGACATTTGTACTGGTTGTTCAGGTGACCTGTTCACACCCAGCCCAAACATTCCTCGAAGTCAGTACAGCAGCCAGCACCAGACTCGGCTCTTCATGCCCAGGTGAGACATACCAACCGATCAATGTTCAACAGGTGTCTGTATATAAATATTTCTAAATTGCACTCATGGTTAAACTATATTAAAAAGTTCATATTTTAAGGTGGCAATGTCAGATATCCTAATTTAAAGGTGTTGGAACATGTTTCCAATATCATGTACCCAGAGGTGCTGGACTGTTAGAATCCCAGTTGATGCATTTCAATGCAAGAGTTCTGTCCCTTTGAATGACAGGAACCTTTGATTATGGGTCCGAAATCTCCGATTCTCACTGATTAGGTCTCAAGGTGTGCACCATACCTGTAACAGTAGGTCTCCTTTGAGCCTTCCTTCCACAAGCTATGATGTAACTGAAATACTTTTCAAAACAAAGTTAAAGCAAACTGACTCACTCACTCAAATGGATCCACTATGTTTTCAGACGCAAGTCTCCAACAGTGCCATCAGGATTCCGGACCATGTCCAACACCACCTCTCCCAACAGCTCAACTAGTGGTAGTTCCTCTATCACCCCCAGAGATCCTCACATGGGAAGAGCCCATCTTCCAAGGGGAGCACCACCTCCACACTCACCCCATCACCTTCACCCACCCCTGGAAAGGTAATGAACTGATCCCCAGGGAGACAAGGGCAATCTCAACATTGTTATTACCTATGCATACATTTCTCAAAGTAGACGGAGTAAAGTCTCTGTAACATGATTGTATTTTGTAACAAATTCTTACCTTGAGATATTTTTATCTACCTATAATTACTTTCTGTGATTTGATTTGAGCTTTGTGATTGTGAGGCATGAAAACTTGCAACCATGTCCATCATAGATGCGTATTAAAACTCTAAATTTTGCCAATGACAGAACTTCAGTTTATGAATGTGAAACGAGATATGTTTTTATTCTGGGAATTTGTTTTGACACATTTTATAAAATCATGATGGTTAAGAATCTGTTATCATGGTTTCAGAACAGTGATGATGCTGGCCCAATGCTGGATTCACTCCAGGAATTTGCTCAAAATGGTGAGATTTTCCCGAACGTTGTTTATTACTTTCGTGACTTCAGGGAAAACAAGATCCATTGACATTAGAACTTGTTGGAACAAACATATAAAATAGATATAGAATGATGATAAGGCTACCAAAGGGAAGTAACTGCCAATTTAAAGAAACGACTAAGTTACTGGATTGAGATCAGAAGGTCAAGCTCTGTGGACTGCCCAGCATCATTGCTCATGCTTTCAGTCACTGGATTGCCTGGTCCATGATATTGATGGAAGATTGGTTACCACAGTGTTAAATAAACAGAAACATGTAATGTGCAGACCTAAGGAAACCATGTATTTAGTTGTTTACTGAAACGATTGTTGAATCCTTCCTCAGATGAAGTGTCGGGATCCTCAAGAAGCTGTCTCTGGAAAAGTACCACCCCATCTTTGAAGAGCAGGAGGTGAGTGGTGACAGGAAGGGCTGGGAGGTTGATAATTCAGGTAGAAGTTCAAGGTCTTTTTCAAATGCCATGTTCTCAGTGGTATACTGGGTTCGACTCTGTACCCAGCAACCAGGTTTATAAGAAGAAGGTCGTATTAGGCAACAAGATGGATTGAAGCCCAGCATCAGTAACTTGATCGATTACACTGTTAATGGCATCATGGATTTTTGCTCATAATGTCAATCACTGGATTGTCTGGCCCAGACTATGATATTTACAGGTAGCTGCAAAACTGATAAGTGCAATATTAGGCATATATACAAACAAACAATAACTTCCTTTCTCCTCTCATTTCTATTGTGGGGCAGTGGGGTAGCCTAGTGGTTAAAACTTTCACTCATCACGCCAAAGACCCGGGTTCGATTCCTCACATGGGTACAATATGTGAAGCCCAGTTCTGGTGTCCCCCGCCATGATATTGCTGGAATATTGCTAAAAGCAGCGTAAAACTAAACTCACTCACTCAGTTCCATTGTACAGAAAACCACAACCTCCTATGGCAGACCTCCTCATAAGGTCACTCTTTCACCAATTCACCATTAATTGTCTGGACATGCATAATTAACATTATATCTTAGAGTGAAAAAAGCCTAGTTCAGAAGAAAAAATATGACATGTTATGACATGGTTCAGGGTAAAAATAACTTACTTTGAATGAAACTGATATTTTTATGGTTAATTAAACTGAATTTCAACATGTTCAGTGAGATGTGATATGAGATAGAGCAGATATTTTTCCTTATCCTGACTCATGCTCTTTTGCTTGTCTTCTTCTTCTTGCGAACATAGTGGAACACTTGTATCTCCTTATTTGAAGCTCCCTTCAAAATAAAATCACTAATTGGTACTCACCACGAGTTGCTCCCCTTTGTCTCCCCTGGCGGGAAAGGTGTCGCCACCCTCTGGCCATGTGCTCCACTCTCTCCTTCTTCGCCCAGTGAGCAGGATGTGAGAGCGCCTTGTGTCTCCTTACACACATATCCTTTGATAATCTCTTAGTTTTTACCTCTCATAGGTTACTATAGAGGTATAGCTAGTATCCTTTACTATTTGTATTGATTAATTATCATTATTTCTACTGTTTATTCCGCGTGTATTAGTGATTGTTCAGCTAGCTTTACGTTGATGAAAATCTATGCGATTTGTAGATTACGTTTTTCTGCCTCCGATCCACATGTAATATGCCCTAGTTGTTCTAATGCGTGTCGCGTTTAATTCACGTTGCAGTTACTGCATTAATTTATCTCATTCTGCATTTAATAAATATCATCTTTAAGGCGTCTTAAGGCGTGCTGCAGATAGATCACGCAAACAAGGGCAAAACATGGCAGAGAGTCCAGATATTCCTTCCAGTCAGCTGCTAGCGATCGACCCTCTCCCGTCTGGTGTTCTGCTAGAGACCCCTGCGGCAGAGGAGCGTGGGGCGCCGATCCGTTACCTCGAAGAAACGACCGGCCTCCCCAGACATCCCGTCATTGCAGACTAAGTCTAAGAGGGCCTCATCGTCGTCTCAACGCAGATTGAGGACACCCAGGGCAGCGCCAGACTTCCAAAGGAAATCTGAAAGACAGCAAGAACTTTCTCAGCCGAGATCGTTCCAGCAGCAGAGTTGGGCCTCGATGATCAGCCGATAATCATCCCGACTTACGGCAGAAGAAGCGACCAGTGTCAGCGACTGTGACTTCTGCAGAGATCACCATGCAGCCTGATGCCTCTACACGGCGTCAGGCGTCATTGATGTGAACCCCATCGCAGAAAAGGCGCCCGGACGACTTCGTCTGATCATCCCAGAAGACATGATCGCGGCAGATTATGAACATCATGGAGGACCACTACAAACTGCGCCAAGCAGTCCGAGCAGCCAGCGAAGGCTCCAGCGTGAACAGCACCCCCAGAGGCACCCCGTCAGCGTAGCAGCCAAGGCGATGTCACCTTCCGGCGAAGGAAGTCCGCACCACCTTGGCGAAGGACCTAGATGTACAGCCTTGCGAAGGCCTTGGCGGGCGGAGAGATCATCACCATCTTCGATTTCATCTCTAGATATGGACTCAGACCATCAGACATCACGGAAGCCTTGAAGGTCATATCATCGATCCCCGGACCGGGCGCTTAAATGAAGCTTCTTGCGAAGGCATTCGCGAAGGACATATGATTCCAGATCTTCATCGTCTAGAAGAACATCGAGGGACTGCCGAAGAGCTTGCTGCGAAGCTATCAACATTCACCTCACAAGTCTCGAGAAGATCATCCCATAGGCGATCTCCCTTAGTTCATCACCAGGTCGATCACCCGTCAGATCTCCACATAGAAGCGCACAAGTCAACTAGATGCGCCACAAACCTCATCAGATATACAGACAGCTACGCGGTCGAAGAGCATCTACAATTTGTTAATGATGATGGTTTTGAGGATGATGGAGGAATCATATTTTCTGATGCAGAATCACGGTATTGGATGGTCAATAACCTAGATCTCACATCACCATCTAAAAGTGGCAATACAGCTCAGGCGTATTTGATGAAGGAAGATGATCCAGATGCAATCACTCTACCCCGATCGACCCGATTGCGGCAGTGCCACAGAATCTAGATGCAGCTTTCCAGAAAGCTCACGAAAGTTCAGATACCACATCTGCCCAACTTTCAAGCCAAGAAGTTCTCCGCATAACATGGACTCCTTCTACAAGGCCCAGGACATCGATGAGAACTATAAGATCATCAGCGATGTAAAGAACAAGATTTACAAGATGGATGATGCATAAAGTTGGCTCATATAGAAACCATGGCCGAGGCGTATGTTCTTTGGGTTAAATAGATCTAGGGCGATCAATGAGACTCTTATTACTAGATTCGGGATTCCACGACGGAAGATGATAGAATGATTTATTCTGCCTTACTTATGCAAAGAAAGATCAGCAGTTTTTAGCGGATCATCTTACATCTGTTTCAGCAGCACTGACCTTAGCTTCGTCGTCAAGGCCTCCTCGCCTCCTGTAATTGGGGAGAACTTTACAGCCCCACTTTATACAGCCCGTGGTCGACAACATCCATCTTTGGCGGAGAAATCGACAAAGTCGCCAAGGAAGTCTCTAAGGATTCCAGGAAGTCCTTATGATTAGATCGATGGACACACTAGCCAGCGTCATTAGGTCAGACTTCACAAAGATACTCAGGCAGATCTAAGTTCACGGGCCTACAAAGAGCAAGAGACAGGAAGATAGCCAGCTCTAGAGGTAAAGATTCTTTTAAAATAAGCCCATATGGCAACTATAGAGGAGGATCAGGAAGAGGCAGGACACCCAGAGGTTCCCAATTATAGGCAGCTGAAACACAGGTTGGAGCGACTGGAGTCTTCCACCCCAGCCGTTCCAGTACAACCAGCTCAAGTGGGTGGGCGCCTCCAACTACACTGGGAAAACTGGGGAATATTGCAAGACCCTTACGTCTCCAACATTCTTCAACACAGTTTATTATCCCTCTACAGGCCAAGCCTCCGCTGACAATCAAACCCCCAAGTTAGATTTACAAAGCAACAACTACCAAAGATAAAAGAGGCTGTTTCATCACTCCTATCCAAACAGGCCATAGAAGTAATAGATCAAACAAGCGTCGAACCAGGTTTCTACTCCCCAGTTTTCCTAGTTCCCAGAAAAACTCCGAGAAATACAGACTCATCTACAACATGAGCTTTTTCAACAAGAACTATCTCGCCAAACCACGAGAGTTTAAGCATGATACATTTACCTCAGTTAACGCCAGATGATTAGATCCTATGGACTACATGGGCAGCATAGATCTACAGGATGCCTACCTGCACATCCCCATTCATCCCGATTCCAGGAAATACCTACGATTTACTCTAGAAGGGCTACATTACCAGTGGAAAGTACTCCCATTGAATATCATCAGCCCCCTGGCTATTCCGAGGATAGCGAAAACCGATTATCAAATTTCTACATCGTCAAAGGGCTCGCGGTCGTTTTACCTCGACTGACGGGATACAAGTAGATCAAGATCCACTGCGTCTCAAACTACAGTTAAATTACATCATAAAGCTACTAACACAACTAGGTTGGTTAGTAAACTTACATGAAGTCGGACCTAGTACCATCGCCAAGACCTGCAGTTCCTAGGTATTCGATTCATCACAAATCGCAACCGTATTATGGTACCAGAAGACCGTTGGCTCAAGATACAACAGACCATTCCACCAGCTCTACTCTCTCCGTTACCACTGCGACAATGGCAGAGCCTACTAGGTCTTCTCACATCAGCCCAAGACATGACTGTCACAGGCAGATTACAGATTCGTCCCCTACAGGTCCTCATCAGCACATCTCAGCGATGTACAACCATTCAGTCTACGAAACATCTCAGACCACATCTACTATGGTGGACCAAGAAATCGAATGTCTGCGAAGGTTTTGTTTAGCAGAGCAGGAATACAAAACCCATCTGTATGTAGGCGCGTCCTCCAAGGTTGGGGAGCTCATCTCACCAACCACACGATATCAGGGTTATGGAATCAGCAAGAATGCAAACTCCATATAAACAGTCTAGAAATGAAAGCTGTAATCAACGCCATTCTACATTGGAGCACATTTCTACAAAATGCGCGCCTAATGATCCATACAGACAATTCGACGGTGGCGTTCTACATAAACAAGCAAGGCTCAGCGAGATCGATGAACCTTTTGAACCTAAGCTTTCAACTGTTCGATTTAATACAAGATCTAAATCTACATGTCAGAGCAGTGCACATTCCGGAGCCAGAAATATACTAGCAGGCGCTCTCTCTCGGCCTCATCTACCATCACCGACAGAGTGGATGATCAACAGGGAAATTTTTGCACAGATAATCAAGCAATTAGGAGCGCTAATAGACCTATTAAGCCCGCGATTCAACAATCAGCTACCGACATTACGTGTCACCAGTCCCAGACCCCCAAGCTTGGGCAGCGGGGCGCTCTAAGTCTATCATGGGAAGGCCTCAATGCGTCACAGCGTTTCCGCCGCCAGCAATAATACCTCAAGTATTACAGAAAATCAGACAAACACAGAGCCTACAACTCACTTTGGTCGCCCTACTGGCCGGCCAGAGCGTGGTTTCCCATACTAATTCAAAATCGGTCAACCAACACTGGAGCTACCCAAGCGCGCAAACCTGTTAATTCATCCTCACACCAAACAAGTGCGGAAACCCAGCAATGTTCCAACTACTGCATTATGGACTGTATACAAATGTGCTTAAACAAGAGAGGATATTCTGCCAGGGCGGCAAAAGCAGTCAAACGCTTCGTTACTCAACTTCGTAACATGCGGCGACAAGTGGCACAGTTTCGAAAATTATGCAACAAAGAAAGGTTTACAGCAAGAGGCTTCACAACCTCAAGTGGCAGACTATTTGTGTTACCTACGCCAAAACAAACATTTAAAAGGTTCAGCGATATCAACATATCTTGCAGCTTAGTTCTGTTCTGTAATCACCATGAGAGCGGGTGTCAAATTGACAAGATCTCCAGAGTTACTGGCCTTACTACTGAGCTTTCGATTGGAGGACCAAAGCGGAAGTTCCACGCCCAGCAGGATCTGAATGTAGTGTTACAACACCTCACGAGTGAGGTCTATGAACCTTTGGAATCGACAAACTTTGAATTTCTCTCACAGAAAACATTGTTTCTGCTATCGCTAGCCACAGCAGCAAGAATGTCTGAAATTCAGCTCTGGATTCTGAGAGGATACAGTTTGATGACAATCATAACACAGCGCACCTCGGATTAAGATGGGATTTCATCGCCAAAAAATCAACTGCCAGGTCAACCAGACAGATTATTCCACATCCGGCGCTATCCTCTATTCTCGGATCACAAGATACACAAGACCTATCACTGTGTCCGTAAGAAGCTCAAAGTTTATTCTGACGATCCAAAACAAGGAGAAGATTTCTCAAGCGTTTATTCATCCCATTATAAGCCTCACTGAATCAAACAGAAGTGTCACGGACCACAATATCTATTTGGATAAGGACTGTCATTCTCCGTGCCTACAAGGCAGCAGGCTTGGACCCACCAACAGCATCAAATCCACATGAGATCAGGGCACTGGCCTCTACCCTAAGCCCTACTGCGGTAACTGTTCCTTGAACACGATTATGGAAGGATGCTATTGGAAATCTAACATGGTATTTGCTAATCACTACCTAAGAGACATCACTACAGAAGATGTCTCTGGCATTCACCATTTCGGACCACTGGTCCTCGCTCAGCAACTGACAGTCCCTCGTAGGCGTTAAAATATTATCCTCACAAGATTAATATGTATTTTATACATACTCATCTAGCTTATAACTCTACGGAGTTTTAGGGCTATGTATATATGTTCAGCTTAAGTATTCAACCTTAAGCATATACTTGGATATAGTCAATTTCAGTGCCTCTATCAGAGTCACCTATATATATATATATAATTTATATGTATTGTTCAATATATTCATAATGTAATTCCCCTTTAATGGCTTTATATAACCTATGGTTTTCTTTATACAGGAAACATCCTAAATCTAAGCCTTCATGAAGTTCCCGTGGGAATATTACAGTATATCTATACAAAATCACTAATTATAAATCCAAAGTATTCTGTTACCCACCTCCGTTCATTAGGATGCTACAAACAAAGAGCATGAGTCAGGATAAGGAAAAATATGTAATTTTTAGAGTAAAATTGATATTTTATACTTATCCTGACTCATGAGGTTAGCTCCCTCCCATCCTCCCCACATAACACTTTGGATTTCCTGTAAATTCAAGTGTTGGGCTCGCTAAATCAGGAGAGAGTGGAGCACATGGCCAGAGGGTGGCGACACCTTTCCCGCCAGGGGAGACAAAGGGGAGCAACTCGTGGTGAGTACCAATTAGTGATTTTATTTTGAAGGGAGCTTCAAATAAGGAGATACAAGTGTTCCACTATGTTCGCAAGAAGAAGAAGACAAGCAAAAGAGCATGAGTCAGGATAAGTATAAAATATCAATTTTACTCTAAAAATTACATTTTTATAAGATATTGTGTACGTTGTAAGTCTGTATTTAATAAGGTAATATCAAACATATTGTCATTGTCACAGACATACTTTTGAACTGACATACCTGTGAAATAACACAGTGAGTGATCAGAGTTACCTCCCTTCTGTCAATGATTTGTACAATAGGTGGATATGGAGGCCTTCCTCACGCTAACCGATGATGATCTGAAGGAACTGGGAATCTCCAACAACGAATCTCGGCGCCAGATTCTGACTGCCATTACTGAGCTGAATACAGGGAAGGTATGTATCGTCTCCCACAGATGAATGCTGGGCACTAAAGATGATGAACCTATGAAAAAACAAAATGCTTATGGAATATGTTGTAGTTTAGACCTTCCAAAGACATTTTGTGTTATCATTATTTGTCTGCATACACTGTCTGAAGGACACAGATTGTTGGAAACATTGTGATTATGGAAATACTACACCTGTAAATTGGAGATGCTCAGCAAAGTCTATTAACATGCAGACATTGGGGTAATATGTTCTGTTATTATCCCCTCAACACGTTTTGCAGTCTTAAAATGGACTTCGTCTGTCCGTCTGTCCATCCATGCACATTCGTCTTTTCCAGAGCAGAACTTAAAACCGTTCACTATTTCTTCACCAAACTTCCTTTTTGTATATTTGGAATTCTGAATAAAATATATTTTGCGTTTCCAAGTTCGACTTTGACTGAATTTGGTGGTAGTGCTCTCTTCTGGAGCAGAACTTTAAAGCCGTACAATATTTCTTCACCAAATTTGACACATAGATAGGTCTAGTGGTGAACTGGTGTCTTTTGGTAGTTTTGGATTTCTGAATAAAATATTTTTTGCGTTTCAGTGGCCACAAGTTTGGCTTCGCCTGAATTTGGTGGTAGTGCTCCTTTCTGGAGCAGAACTTAAAAACCTTCCACTTTACAATATACACTCCAAAACATTTGACGTAATTATACCTAGTTGACATATTAATGAAGGGTATTCCGCCATTGCGGAAAATATTGATGACTTTGTGTTCTTGTTTTGTTTTCGATATATTGTTAATTTGTGATGTACCCCGGAAGCTGTATCAGTGCTTGCTCTGGACACAAAATCAAAAATGATTCTGGTCCTAAGATGTGTCATGGATCAGGTGGTCCGATGGCTCCACCTATCACTGGCTTGGTTGATGCAAGTCATTGTGTCCCGACTAGGGCTCATTGCTGACAGTATCAGTCAGTTGATACTCATCCATACTCACTTAGTTATCAGCTGTGTCACACAGCTGGAATATTGCTGAGGGAGAGTTATACAACAAACAACACAAAAGGATTAAGAAATGTTGCAGGTGCTTGTCTTGGTACGTAAACAAGATGAAACATGTTACCGAGAAGTCATTGAATATTGTTGATCACTCCAGGGCAGAGAGCGGCAGCAGTTCGTGGACACAATGGCTAGTTTCCAGTCTACTCTGCGTGAGCGGAACATATCCAATGGTAGGACAAAATCATATACATATCAGTTTTTTCTTCACTGGTAGTCAGTTTTACTTCTTCAAAGAGCTCTTCCCAATAAAGGGGAATTTTGTAATTCAAGGTATGGGGCATAACAATGGATGTAAGTGAAATCATGTGAAACTTATTGGAAGTCACTTTATTGGCAATAAATAAGGAAATAAGATGAGTTGTTATAATGTTTACTTCCTTGCAGGAGCTGAGATTAGAAACCTGATGGGATGGGCAATGTCTGAGGAAAGAGATCCCCATATACCATCTGCAAAATCACGATCGTCATAGCGACCGCTTTAACCTGATGGGATGGCCTGTGTGTTAGGACAGAGCTCTCCATATACCATTTGTAAAATCAGTGTCATCATAGCAACAGCCATGTCTGAAGACAGAACCACATAAATATACCATATACAAAGTCATGGTCGTCATAGCAATAACTTGATCCTAATGGAATTGGCCATGTCTGTGCTCCCATTCATGGTCGTCATAGCAACTGCTTGATCCTGATGGGATGTACCATGTCTGTCCTCCACATTCATGGTCGTCATAGCAACTACTTGATCCTGATGGGATGAGCCATTTCTGAAGACATTGCTCTACATATATCATCAGCCAATTCATGGTCGTCATAGCAACTACTTGATCCTGATGGGATGGGCCATGATTGAAAAGAGTGCTCCCTGCATATCATCAGCCAATTCATGGTCGTCATAGCAACTACTTTTCCTGATGGGATGGGCCATATCTGAAGAGAGTGCTCCACATATATCATCAGCCAATTCATAGTCATCATAGCAACTACTTTTCCTGATGGGATGGGCCATATCTGAAGAGAGTGCTCCACATATATCATCAGCCAATTCATGGTCGTCATAGCAACTACTTGATCGAGATGGGATGAGCCATATCTGAAGACAGTGCTTGACATATGTCCTGGGTCAATGTGTGGTCGTCATAGCAACATTGTTATCATTTCATCACAGGAGTGAATGTGTTACAGAATGATAGATGCCAACCATGTTATATTGCATATTCTTTATATCTGTTTGTGTGTACATATTGTACAAATTGTATATAGAATTGTATTTTGTTGAATTGTCCAGATTTTATTGGTGTTTACAGAGGGTTCATTTTGGCTTGATTAGGTGCTTCTCCGTCCTTACCACTGATTTATTGACATGAGTCAGTATACCATTGATTTTATTTTCTATTTATGAAATGCTCTTTATGTAATACCATTTTTACATCTCTGTCTCAGTGCATGCCAAAAATATAATCTCTCTGATTGGTATTTTAGAAGTTAGTGAGTAACAATGAAGGCATGATACTTTATGGATGTCAATATCATTATACAATATATAATACATTTTGGTGTAGATTATTTTGCTGTTGTTTAGCATGAGTGACTCTTGCTTGACAACAATATAAAATCCATACAGAAATGTTGCATCATAATGTATCAAAGAAGTTGTCATCTATACAGGGTCTTACCTTTATTGCAAAATATATGACACAAAAATATAGTGCTACAACGGGCTCTGAATCCAAGATGTTTCCAGGAAGATGACGTCCTCTATCCTCCGGGTGTTGATGGCCACACCATGTTGAATAATACCCTCGGCCCTGTTGTTACACTAGCTTCTTTTAGATCCAGAAGTTTATGGAAATAGACATAAATTGAGATCTCACGAAGATTTGATGGTGACTGGATCTTGGATAATTATTATGATAGGAGGTACATGTGTATGCATGTCTATGATATTTGGCAAGTCTAGATTACTGCTGTTTCTGTAAATGTCTCTTTGCTTCCTTTTAACTATATTAGGGACCGTTCATAATTTATGGATTTTTTAATTTAATTTTTTTTGGGGGAGGGAGATGATTTTAAGGGGGTTCACCCATTTTGTTCTGGGGAGGTTAGGGGTCATCAATTTTGTACACGTTTCTGGGGAGTCAGCAATTTTGTACATAAAAATATTTTAAAATTATGCTTTAAAAATATGGAAGGAGGGAGGGGGCATTGACTTTGTACATGAGATGCAGGGGTTTTCACTTACTTTGTACATAAATTTTAGGGGGGGTAATTCACATTGTACATGATTCTCCATAAAACACACACATACACACACACACACACACACACCACAGCCATAAATTATGAACGGTCCCTTATCAGATGATTTAATAAGTGTTATTTACTTTTGTGAAATGTGCTGAAGAGCACAAATAAGGGAACACATGAAATTCATGAATTAGTGTGGATGCACACCGAAAGGAGTGTGGGTGCTTAAAATTCGTTGCAAAAAGAGTTTTTCATAACTTCCATAATCTTTAGGCCTTGAGGAGCTGTCTTTTGACACTCAAAAATTATTTGGCTACAGTGATACTGCTTGGTAGCCTAGTGGTTAAAGCGTTTGCTCGTCACGCCGAAGACCCAGGTTCGATTCCCCACATGGGTACAATGTGTGAAGCCCATTTCTGGTGTCCCTCGGCGTGATATTGCTGGAATATTGCTAAAAGCGGCGTAAATGTAAACTCACTATTTTGCTTGGAACTACTTTCAGTGAGACATATTGTAGTCATGGGTGAATAAAACACAGGCTCATGTGTCAAGATGCTTCTTATATAAACCTTGGATTTTGTTAATAAAACAATGGTAGGATTGTGTCAGATTAACCTTGATTGTCTAGACTATCAGATCGCCATTGTGCATTGATAAACATCTTTGACCTGTTTGCCACTAGATTTTTCACTTTCATCAGAATGATAGGTAGTTGTGAACAAATGTTACCAATATTGAGTTAAATACAACCACAACATCTTTTGATCCAATAGATACATATTTAGTACTCACTCAGACAAGGCTGTCATTTTCAGTGTAGCTCAGTGCCAAAATATTGTTCAAAGATCCAGTTTCACAGGTCGCCATTAGGGAGAGAAAATGTCTCTATGGAGGAGAGGAACTTGATGAACTTCTTCCACAAAGGTGTGGTAGTGAAAGGGCCATAATGATTATAGATACAAATAGAGACATGATACTCTTGATGAATCTAGGATTCTGTTGAAGACATGCTCCTGTGAAAATGTTTGCACTCAAGACAAAATGTCTATGTTTTTATGAATATACATGCAGTTAAAGCCTGTAGAACCACAGTGTTTACATGCCCTTGTTTTGTAGAACCACAGTGTTTACATGCCCTTGTTTTGTAGAACCACATTGTTTACATGCCCTTGTTTTGTAGAACCACATTGTTTATTTCTACTGTGTTATATAAGTGTAGAGAATATAATTATGTGCATGTTTTGTAACATATCTCCCACCTTTATTTGTGCCCATTACCTCGTGGCTATCGTTATACATGTAGTTCTGATAATCCCATGTACAGAAAGTGGTTATGTATTTATTCTATTGATTGTTTTGCAAGTATACTGCTCCAAGAAAGTTAAGGAACTGATACTTTCATATTGCCACAGTTGATCTGTCAAGTCAGTCATGTTTGTTCCTTGATTTCTTTTGAGTAGTATATGTAAGAAACGTGTATGTATAACGGTCTCATGAAATGCTCTTTGATACATAACAGGTCATGAACCACACACCAAAGTTAAAATATTACATATTTGGGATGCCATGTTTTTAAAAGGATTCATATCTCAGTACAAAGTTGTCAACTTTGTAGTGTAAATAGCTGAATTGTTTGTAGAATATTGTTACCGAAGTATTGTTGTGTTATGGGTTTTCGGACACTCAACAACTACCACTGTTGTCTCGAATATCGCATAAACAATTGTAAAACATAACTTTATTTTAAACACAAGCCATCATGCGGGAATTTACAATCTTTGTGACGTAACACCTCGCATAGTCCGAGTGAGCACCGTCATCTGAAAATATGTTTGAAAACCTTTTCAGCCTCAATACTTTATGATTACATGATACATGAATGGTATTTTACTTATCAGTCTCCTTGCTTTTGATCATCTACCTATATGTACACATTTTAATGAACATGTCATAACACCTCATGTCCAGTAACCCAGGAAGGTAAGATACTATTAAGATTAATGTTCTGCAAAACCGTTGCTGTCACATACCTGGAATATTGCTGACTGCGGCATTAAACAATAGCTCCTTCCTATGCCGAGGTTTCTACATCTGAGTGACAGCCTGCATCGTAACATGTGAATGCACAGGTGTTCAAGGATCTATCTTGGTGCTGATTGTCTCACCACACAATATGTCAGTGTAAAATAATATTAGTTAATATCTCAGGTGTTGTTCAGTTTCATGAGCAAGACATTTTGAGTCAATAATGGTTGTTAATATGGTCTGGACCAGACAAACCAGTGACTGAAGGCATGAGCAAAGGTCCACAATTACAGGGTACACTGACATACCATCAGCCACGTAGCAGAGCAGTACTATCCGATTCCTACTGTAACACTGGGGACTTCGTCTGAACCAGAATCTTCACAGGCTAATGAAACTACAGAATGGATGGAGGAGGTGGCTATGAAAAAGAATCACTGGAAATTTTGTCAAGCAATCAGGGTGAATTAGGTGATCAATGTGCTTTAAATGTTGAAAATAAGATTGTGATAATGTGAACCACTGGTGTAGAGCCTTATTCTCAGAGAAGACTTTCACTTGGGCCTGCTTTACTTTCAGTTCTTGTCCAAAGTATCCGTCCATTGTTGAGAGATGCCAGAAATATCTGTGATTTTGCAGATGTAAGTTTTTATTATTCTCCTTGGTTAAATGTGAATATTTTATCATGTTATGAAAAAAGATTTTTCAAGCACAATGTTCTTGACTGCATGTTGAAAAGTACTTTCAGCTAAGAGGTAGCACTTTTAAATCAAGAGCACCAGTATTTTTTGGGGGGAGGGCTGGTTTTCATCCTTTTCCTCCCCATGACATCTTAATGTAACACAACCTAAAACTACACATAGATGAATACACTGCTTAAACATCATCGATCTCTGCCATAAGTCATCCTTTTCCCATTGATCATTTTATTCTTCTTTGTTAAAAATAGGCATTATATATTTATTTTGGAAATAGGACCAAATATATTGTCTTGTTAAAAACCCACAATTTAGGGTAACTTGATGCACAGTTGATATTTAGGATATTTCTAAGAATAAAACCCTTAAAAAGTGTTTTCTTTGAAAAAAACATTTGCATAAAAGTATGCTCACATCAATATTCATTTTGATTTATGAAATATTTGGAGTTGACCTATGTGGGAATAAAGACTTGACTGACATAGCTAGACACTGAATATGATCTAAAAAATTTATAAGAAAGGTTGTATACATTTTAATGAAATCCCTCATAAAGGTGAAACTGTCAGAACTATGTACCAAAAAAGGTCAATTTTCACAAATCCAAAGTATGATTTTCATCTTCCCTTTACACAAACATTTTAATGTACAGTGACTAATGATACCACCTTCTATCAACATGTCACGTACAATAGTTAAACTATGAAACTTTACCTGATTTTTAAAAGTGCATAGTGCTACAGTACTGAATGTACTCCAATGATCAATGTTTGTTATCTTAAGGTTGACACTGCTTGAACAGGTACCATGCATTATAGTGCTTTATATCATCCGTCCATGATTTGGTCCCTCCAGCTGTTTACAGGCAGACATTTTAAGTTAAAAAGATTTTATAGCTTGTATGCATTTACATTGTTGTTAGTTGTTGTTCTAGTCTCATTACCTGCATACAGACATACAAATGTCAATTGCTGCTCTGTACATAAAGTGTTGAATAAATCTTTAAGGAATCAACATGGTGCTTATGTTTTTCTTCAGTGAACATGGTTTTACTCCACCATATTCCAGCATTATTACAGCAAATGGTAATAATAAATGGCAATTTTGTTTCTGTTTGTGCTTTATTGCCACACTCAGCAATATTACAACTACATGACACTGAGATTCCAGTATTAAGTAATAAAAAATCAAACCAATCAAAAACAAAGCATGTTAACAAAATTGTTTATTCCTTCATGAAAATGAACGATAAATGCAGTTGAGACTATTCGCTCAGTCATACAACTAGTGATGTACACTGAGAGAGTTAATTTAAGATAAAGCCTCAACATTGAAGTGTCACCATCGATAAACAAGTGAACTTACAACATTATGACACAGGCATTTCTACACTGGTTCAGGTGATGTAACAAACAGAATATTGACGAAATAAATGCCATTCTGAGATGAACAATTAATAGATCATATTTGTTACCAGCTGCAACATACTTGACTCATTTGACTCCATTATTGACCCTGTCGAGAATGAAGCCCAGTGGTCAGACATGATGATTTTTAAATCATGAATATGATGATGTTGATCAACAACAGTCTCTTGACACCTTCAAGACACTTCCTGAAAAAGGAAGGTAATAAGTCCAGTTTTCAACATGTTCAGTCTCTACTTGGGTGTTTTCACAGATCACATGACTGGCTTTGGCTGTTGTGTTGGGAGGATTCCGAACCTCTTCTTGATTGTCACTCTGTGTCTGGAGTATTTGTCATCTGGGGAGAACTTGGCCGGATGCGCTGATACTGTTGGTTTTCCTGTAGGGTCATTTTTCTGAAATCATGGCAAAATTGTTGTAAACTATTTCATACACATCACTTTGGTATATCACAACCTATATTTATTATTGACATACACTGTCCGTCAATGTGATGGTGTATGTATATATATTTTGGAGAATCATCAAATTCTTACTAGTATTGAAATAACGAAGTCTGAAATTTCCGGTTTGTTTCACGACAAAAACGTGACTTTATTCGTGTTCACTTCCCTATTAAGTGATGGAATCTTACTTATGGGGGAGATGAAGTTACTACCTTTAAACCACTGATTATGCGGCTTCGATACCCTCTCTGCTAAAAATATTTTAACTCAAACGAGGAGTTGGGCTGGTAATCTCTTGGTAAAAAAAACATAAACAGATCCCGACATAATCGCTGAAGGGGTCGTTGCCGGCACAGGTACTACAGATATGGTACGTTTCTTCAAACAATTTTTTTGCAGGGATTGGGAAAGGCAGGGGCCATGAGCCATTTTGCACATTAGAATAAAAAACGGCCCATTAAAAAAATGATATTTACTATTGATACAAGGGCAGTGGCCCATTCTAAATTCAGAAAATGGCTAATCATCCTGAAAATGACCCATTGTCAAAGTTCTCTATCCCAATCCCTGCAAAATGTACCGAAAATAAAGTCAAAATACAGAACCATGACATGATATTGATGAGTCCATGTGTGGCAAATTCGGAACCCAGACGTGAAATATTGATAACATTGAGCTTGGTAGATCCCTATGCCTTTAGAATGATCAATTTGAATCTCACCAGCAGGGTGTACACCCTTTCGCCTTCCTCGCTTAGATAATACATGAGAAACATTGTGATGAACGTCTCGAACAACGTTTTCCAAACAACACGTGTGGTAAGCCGGAAATACGGAGTGCTATTCTAGCATTGTGGGATATGTGAAACTCGTTTATCCAGACAAGAATGCAAATGTTTAATGTAGACTTGCAATGGGCTCTATTTTGTTCTGCCCTCCCAACACTCTTGCGAGACAACGGTATAATGGTCTACACAGAAACGTCGCATCGTAGCAGAGACCATATAATAGATCTATTATATGGTCTCTGATCGTAGTTACTAACTCGATTCTCATAATTAATTTAAGGAGATTTTGAATCTGAAACATCTGTCTACCCATGTAAGCGGGCATGATAATATGATTTTCACAATACGTTAAATGCCTAAATGATGTTTGTAATAGTATATGGATTTTTTAGGCACATTAAGTTTGTCTATCTAGTTTGTTGGATATTAAGCCAGTGATAGCTGACTTGACGTCTCACTAAGACTCACTGCCACCGACGATGGCGTGGTTATATTTTACATAAATCGTGATCATATTGTGAAAGACGTACGTCGAAGCTCCTCCTGAACAATCCCCTGCTGGCTTGTTCCATTTCAGCTGTATTGTTTTACTTGATTTCTACACCCTCCGCGTGGCTACTGTCAAACCGGAGCGTGTGACAAACCAGGTTGGTAACTAATCAGAGTTAAATTACATTTGTGACGTCATTCCATTGTCTGTTCGCTCCATTACTTTTCAGGAATGGAGCGATGTGAACCAGTTGCAAAATAAAACCTTCATTTTGTCATTTTGACATTTAATTTTGATAACAGAAATATTCCCAATGGGAATGTACCGCCCTCCTCGTAACTCCCCATTCCTTAAAAATATCCTCGGCCTCTCCCCCACGGCTCCATTATTTTAAGGAATGGAGAGTTACTCGGACATTACCCTCTACAGAACCACCCACTCCGGGTACCCGGTGCTGGTTTGACTGCTGTCGATGAGGTGGATGATGATCACACCTACCTCCCCAGGACAAAATGGGTGACCGCCCTTAAATCATCACCATCCCCTCTCCCCCCACACACAGTCAACCCACCCCAACACACACACACGCACACACACACACACACACACGCGCCATAAATTATGAGTGAGTGAGTTTAGTTTTACACCGCACTCAGCAATATTCCAGCTATATGACGGCGTTTTGTATATAATCGAATCTGGACCAGACAATCGGGCGATCAACAGCATGGGCATGACATGTGTCAACCAAGTCAGCGAGCCTGACCACCCGATTCCGTTAATCGCCTCTTCCGACAAGCATGGGTTTCTGTAGATCAATTCTAACCCGGATCTTCACGGGTCCATAAATTATGAATGGTCCCTTATTGCGTTTCGTCCTGCCCGATGTTCTGTTTGGAAATGATCGCTTTATCTGGCCTACAGACCGCCATGGTACATAGAAGAAGAACAAAAGAATAAAACTATTTTATTATAGTGTCACATGTTACAGTTAAAATATTTGGAAATATAAAGGCGTGGTAAAAGTAATAATCGGCCTATAGGCCCACGAGACACTTTGTATATTAAAATCAATATATGATTTAAGTAAAAGAATGTAATACTACATATGCGCATACCCACGCAACGTACGTACACACATACCCACAAACATACATACATTCACACACATACCCACAAACATACATACATGCATATACACACACGCACGTGTAAACAGACAAACATACATGAGTATCACTCTCTCATGCACTCCAATCACAATGACTAAAATACAAAGATAAAAATGAACATTAACAATCCAAAGTCTAATTGTTTAATATGGAGCATTCGACTCATATACATTTTATTTACTAGGGCGGCTAAGGAATAAAAAAAGGAGTTATTCATAAGAGAACGAAGTTGGTTTACTGGTGCCTGATGATGGAAGGATGGTGAAGGGATGCAGCATATAGGTCCATAGATCATATCTCAAATCGCTGCAGAAACTACATGTTAAAGCATGTATTTCTTCCTCGATGAGGTTTTCATCACAAATGGTACAAGTCCTATTTGCTAAAGGTACGTTTGGACGAGAATATCTCACATGCAGTTTCAACTGCCAAAGGTAGTTTCCCACACCTAAGTTTGGCGAAAGCGCTCCGGCTAACATCAGTTTTAACATAGGCTCCGGTGCTGAATGAGTGTTTATACTGACAACACGCACGGAGTTTATTACCATTTATATGTCCTCTGTCATTTCACACAGATAGTCATGTTGATCCAATAGAAACTACCAATCTTGAACAAATACCATTTCAGGCGGGGAAATATTCATTATATCAGATACTGGTAGCTACCAGGATCAGATATAGTAGGGTTCAATCTAAGTCCACGATTTGTGATGCTTTTGAGACAAAGTGTTGATTTTATGGCTAATTCGAACATTATCACTGTTACAACCCACACGCCACAATCGTAGAATCTGTAGTTTTTCCTTAGTAAGGTGGAAGTCCAACCCATATCCCCGCGCACAGCTTGTTAAGGAGAGTGTCTTCCGACACAAACGACAAGTTTTGTTCCTTACAACATTGATGCAATTAAATTGTCTTGTTCCCCAGGGGCGGTGGGGTAGCCTAGTGGTTAAAGCGTTGGCTCGTCACGCCGAAGACCCGAGTTCGATTCCCCACATGGGCACAATGTGTGAAGCCCATTTCTGGTGTCCCCCCGCCGTGATATTGCTGGAATATTGCTAAAAGCGACGTAAAACTAAACTCAGTTAGTTAGTCAGTCTTGTTCCCCATATCAGCTCCGTAACGTAAGATTGGCTGCGCAAGATTAGCATATGAAGTGTTGAATATTTCATTCCATCAGTTGCTTTATATTTACAGATAATAACTCCAAAGGCACGGTTAACAGATTTGGCTATATATCTTTATAAACACGGAACGCGGCACAAAAAGCATTCACACCCTCTCTTCAGCCTGTTCTGGCAAACAATTATTTGACACCGAGGACTTCGAATCCTATATTCAAAGTCAGTATTTCCACAGATCTCCCTTACTGCACCAGAATCCTTGTTTACCATGGCAACAGTACGCCCTTACAGCGCTATCTATGACCTTCTTATTCATGGCAAGGAAGATTAGAGCACACTGTAATGAGAGTCTTTAATCTATTTCGTGACTGCTCTGGCCTAAAATTATTGGAATGAGATGAGTGACTGAAAATAGATATAGACATCTGCGGGACCATGTCATTTGTTACCTACGGGTTTGAAACCTGTACATGGAGCTGAACTACTGATTTAAAACCCACCCATAAAACAAAATGAGTAAATGTGCGAATACAAACATTTTCAAAGTGTCACAACAATCCGTCTGAACCTTCAGAACGTGCAGTTTAACAAATAAAACTGGCGCAGCCATTGGTCATTGTAGAGAAGTATATAGAATTGAGGTACCAAAGGTAAAATCGTAAGATTATTCCCAACCATAGTCTGTCTCACAGTCCCTGAACCACATTATCAGACACCCTCTCTATATACCAAGGTCTGATTTAATGCTACAAAATACATACAATGTCACTTTCTGAGCCAGAATTAGTGAGCACGGATGGTCATTCATCTGAGGCAGAGTTGCATCCCCTGGACAGGATGGACGTGCATCACCTCGGGCTTTCTTCACAAATTAAAATGGCAAGCTGTAATTTATATACATGGAATACTGATAAAAGCGGTGTTGAACCAGTCATTCATTAAAAAGAATAAAGGATTCCTTCGGCTGACATTGCTACAATACTAGCCAGCGTTTCACACTGAGATGGGTGAAGGTCGAAGGGCAATGACAACCCTTGCACGTTTCTTGGTATGTTATTTACTGGTTACTTTACAAATTGTCCTCTGGTCAGGAACAGACAATGGCATGTCTGGATTAGCATCACCATATAAACAAAATGTTGATATCTTCCGGGGTTTTTCTTGTCTGAATAAATGCACTGTGTTAACAAGGCTATATGTTTTCAGGTGGTTGTCAGTGTGTATTATCTAATGCTTTCCCCAGTGTGTCTTGAAAGGTGTCAACCACTTTTATTCTTCTGCGTTGTACGACGCAAAAACCGGCGATGGACACAATCACTAGATACAGGAGACAGCACACTGTGATGACAATAGGTATCCATATAGGAATCCGGTCTCTACAGATATCATCTTCGTCCAGCTTCACTACAGCCGTGTTTCGCAGATGTTCCGGACTAAAACAGTTCACACTGTCAATGTTTTCAATCTTCTTGACAGACCCAGCCTTCACCTCGATTATCCAGTCATATAGATCCGATATCTCGCATCGACAGTTCCAGTGGTTGTTATGGATACTGACGAGTTTCAGTCGCTTGAAAAGAGAAACCACTTCATCTGAGACAGCAGTTAATTCGTTGTTTTGAAGTAATAAAAACTCGAGTTTCAATGCTGAATTTCCAGATAAGAATTGTTTGTTGATGGACGTGATGGCGTTAAAGCTGACGTCAAGGTGTCTCACGTTGGACATGTACTGTTTATATTCCAGCGTGTTAAGTCTATTCCGTGAAATATTTAAATGGATTAAACTGCAGTTGGGAAGACGGTCCGGGAAGGCACTGAGACCCATGGAGGAGCAGTCTACAAACATGGCGTCAGTCCCTACTGAACAGTTACAAGCAGAGGGACAGTCACTTACGGTAATCGGACAAACGTTTCCTTCACAAGCACGTGCAGCAATTACCACAACGGCCATCACTTTACAACAGCTCCACAGTATTGCCTTCAGATGATACGCGAATCCCCAGGTACCGCTAGTCATTGTACTAGTATGCTGGCAACGTAAAGGGTGTTTGTGCTATTTTAGCAATATTCCAGTTTCAACATGGAGCGGAACACCAAGGTTTGTATCGATTCGGGGAATCGAGCCTCTGCATTTGGTGTTCCCAGCGATCGCTATAACCACTAAGCTACGCCACTCCCGTATGGAGGACGTCAGCGTATTGGACGTTCACATCCGATGTCTGGAGTGTGTCCGTTCCTCCTTGTCGCCGGTCCCCGATCACCTGGAAGACATTCATCATCATCATCATCATCATCATCATCATCATCATCATCATCATCATATTATGATTAAAGGAAACTCATTAAAATCAAACCTTCATATTTCCTACCACTTTCCTAAACTTAGTCTTTTAAAATATGTCGGGCGGTGGGCTAGCCTAGTGGTTAAAGCGTTCGTTCGTCACGCCGAAGACCCGGGTTCGATTCCCCACATGGGTACAATGTGTGAAGCCAATTTCTGGTGTCCCCCGCCGTGATATTACTGGAATATTGCTAAAAGCGGCGTAAAACTAAACTCACTCACTCACTCTTTTAAAATATGTTATTGTGATAGAGGCAAGCAACTACATTAAAGTGAAATGGAGCATCAGTGTTAAAGGAGACTCCTGAACCTATAGTAAATCTGGACATGCTTGATTTAGTGCTATACATGTACCTTAATAGTTACTCGGTAATGCATCAAATATATGGATCACTTTCCACAAAGCGATCTTAACGGATGATCGCAGGCCCACATATATGGGCTTACTCACAACAATAATATATATAACATTACAACCCGCCCACTTACATGTATTATAAATCACAAGCAAGTTAGGGGCATACACAATGGTTGTGACTCAACAACAGTAAATCCATTTATGTTCATCCTGTTCAGCCGTCCACGGAAAAGCTGATTGCATTGGGTCGCATTAGCTCGGGTAGTTTTGACAAACACCCCCACCACCAACCATTAGAAGAAAAAGTAAAGAAAATAAAGAGAGAGCCAAACATTATTCAAAATATAATATTTTTGTTTATCTCAGAAAGCCTAGACATGGCTACAAAATGGTAAAGAGTTTAATGTGAAGTGAATTTTTAACCTGTTCCCTTCCAGACCGAAGACAAATTTTCAGAACAAAGTTGATGGTGACAAGAAAGATACGAGTGTTACATTAGCGACACGACATGGTTTAGAGTCAGCAATGGCAGGTATGGAATTTACCAGCTCGTTGTGTACCATATCCTTCTCTTGCATGTCAAAATTATTTACTGACGACTGATGGCATACTGTACTGTACACATTCCCTACACACGTACAAATAGACAGGGCTGGAAGAGTAGTGACACTCACCTTTGCCTGCGATTCACAGTTTCTCCGAATACGTCATCACCACAGCAATCCACACGCTTCTTGGTCCCAGTAATCAATACCAGACAGGTTGCTCGAGTGACCACGGTCAGTGCTTGTTATTGTTATACGCTGTGAGAATCACAACCCCCTGTGTAGGCTAAACGTCGTGGTATTGTTACTTTCAATGACATACCACAGTGTTCTCCGGCGGTTCATGGGATATGCCAAGCAGTGGTGTCCGACACGCCCCATTTCTCTAGAAAACTTCCGACTGAACTATTCTACCCCGAACCACGTCAATATAATATTGATTGTGCTCAATAAAACATGCCCTTATCTGTGTAGGGTTTACACTGGATTATCTCCCTTCGCTGACACATTTTCACCTTTTACAAATCAATAGTGCTGAATATTATGTCAGAGTTTCATTGGGGTAAGAAACATGAATAGATATAGCTGATATGTTGTTATTTTATACTGAGGTGTTGAATAAGGGTTGTCGCGTTGATTGTTTGTGTGTATGTTGCAACCAATTTCTGAATTAGGTATATTTGTAAAATAATGTGTTATGTTAAGCGAAATAGAGTAAACAGTCAACGGGAAGCATATTGAAGGGCTCTACATCATTGTTAATGCAACGACAACTGTTAACGTAAAGCACAGTAATGAAGTAAACAGACCGCCGTGTATATGTTCATGACGTCACAATGATGATGACACCATAGCGTATCATAGTGAGTGAGTGAGTTTGGTTTTACGCCGCACTCAGCAATCTTCCAGCTATATATGGCGGTGGTCTGTAAATAATCGAGTCTGGACCAGATAATCCAGTGATCAACAGCATGAGCATCAATCTACGCAATTGGGAACGATGACATGTGGCAACCAAGCCAGCGAACCTGACCACCCGATCCCATTAGTCGCCTCTTACGACAAGCATGGGTTACTGAAGATTCATTCTAACCCCGACCTTCACCTTATGTTGACTTTGTCAGCTTCAGGTCTAGTTTTTCAATAAAAAGATATAATGCTCTACAGCTGAATTATAAGTGATAGAGTGAGTGAGTTAGGTGTTATGCCGCTTTTAGCAATATTCCAGCAATATCACGGCGAGGGACACCAGAGATAGGCTTCACACACTGTACCCATTATGAGGAATCGAACACGAGTTTTTGGCGTGACGACCGAACACTTTAACCACTGGGCCACCCCACACGTTATACTGATTTTATAAAATCAGTATATCGGAAATCGGAAATCACTAGTTCCGTGCGACACTAGTACCACGCACGCAGTCATGCAATATTCCCTACAGCACATGACGACAAAAACGTAACTCGATAATTCGGAAAACCATTTTTACAATGGTAGTATCGATCGAAAGATCGGTTACAGTACTAGAGCGTCAGTCACGTTTGTTTATTTATCTGCTTCCAAGGCAACAGCGTCTATGGCCACGATCTGATCAGTCTTTGACGCATAGAAGGCCACTATGACAGACCGAACCCAGTTGAGGCAGGTTTTAGAGCATGTGAGCGTACTGTAGTGATTAGCAACGCAGCTTGAGACACTATTTCGCTTATGTCACGGTGTGACAGCTTGAACCCAAGAACTGCAAAGACCGGTATCAATCAGTTTTGATACTAACGGGGCACACGGGTTTGGTGCTTGCAAGCCAAGAGTCTTGAAAAAAAAGAAAAGAAAATTCTTGGACTTGAAACACTTTCATCGTATATACAAACAAATAAAAGTTATGGATCATATTTAGGGATGTATATACATTGTAATGAAGACTGAACACACCAATACGAGTGAGTGAGTGAGTGAGTTTGGTTTTACGCCGCTTTTAGCAATATTCCAGCAATAACGGCGGGGGACACCAGAAATGGCCTTCACATTGTACCCATACGGGGAACACACCAATACGAATATCACCCACAATATACGGGATCTCTAACTTTTTTTTGTTTCTCTTTCATGTTTTTATTCCCAGAATTATGTGATCTGTAACTTGTTTTATTCAGTGTATGAATATATGTAAACAAGTGATTTTCTAAACTGCTAATGAAGCCTTATAGCCTTACAGGTGGGGCATCCTCCAGGGCAAGGAACCAGACGTCACTAATGTCTTCAACAGGAACCAGGGGGAAGGGCCATGGCGTCTGGACTGTCCTTGCATGCACACTTGTCAAACCAACTTTCTGCACCTTCTTCCAAACTGTTTGTGTACAGTGAAACATGCAGCCCTTCATTTGTGTGTCTGGAAAGATGGTAATGAACGCATCTATCCAGTGGATAGAAGTTGCTCTCCTTGTCTTGATACTAAATCTGCTACCCCTAAATATCAAATACTGACCTTCTCTACCATTTGGAATGAAATGAAGCTTGCCATGGTGAATGAATGCACTAGACCACAGTGCAACGTTATACACATGTGTTCAGTTAACATAGTTCACTTAGAGTAAAATTAAAATTAATGTCTATCGGTGTCATGGTGAACTGCACATGGCTAATTAGGTGAGCTAATCCCCCAGCTTGCCGGACCATATCTCACAGGGATGAACAGTATTTGCACAATCAAGCAAGCATAACTGTTTATCCCCCTAAGCGAGAACGAGAAGACCCTTCTGAGACCAGAGACCATATAATAGATGGTCTCTGCTGAGACAGGTATTGGGGCAGATATCTAAAATGTAATCCTTGCGTTATGTGAATGTTTTTAATTTTAAACACGCGATAACGTTACAAAGAAACATGGTCAGGGCGAAACTGGGATTGGAACCCGCTATCACGTGGTTCGGGCACATTTAAAGGGACGCAGCTCAACAGAGCGAACTTCGGCGCCTAAACTACTGCACTCCGTTTACAGGGGCACTAAGCTGGTTTCCGGCTCCCTTTGCGCGCGAAAACTTGCTTATATTGCGATATGCGAGACGGGGCCCAGTTTAACAGTGGCACATGCACTCATAAAGGCCCTACATGAGCTCTGTTCATCCTTGTGGTAGCGAATCAAAAAATTACCCAAATCCCCTACTCTTCCAAGTAAGATGTTCGGATGGGGGTGATCCCAGCCTGCTCTATCGGTGTTGAGGACCTACTGCGCAACAATCGAGTGAATAATGCATAACGCCGCTGTGTGCAAAATTAAAGTTATCGCACCGTGACTTGCGACATCGAGCATGATAACACACAATCCAACGACGTTACTACAGGAGGAATATCGAACAATCTATTAAAGGAAACACACTGTGGTATTGCAAACATAATGGTATACAATGCTGAATCTTGCAATATGCCGTCGACTCCATCAGGGATAATTAATTACGTCTTCTATTCTCCCTGATCAGAGTCTGTTTGCAAAGCAATTCACAATTTCGTGACGATTCACTTGTGTAAAACCCCAAAACCATTCTAAGACAAACGGGCCCAGGGACCCTGTTGTCGATCGGAGCTGTGATATTGTTTATTCTTTCAGAAATGGTTTAGGTCATGCTTGGGAATGAAACGAGTCATTCACCAAGTCTAGCTCCTTGACGCAAGGGGAATCCCCAGCCTCGATTTCGCCACACCAACTGGTGGAGTACGAAGTACAACACCTGCACTGTTTTGTGGAACAAATTTCTTGACACATCTAACGTGCAATAAGAAACACAACTGACAGTTAAATGTAACAGCTGCGCCAATTTTGCCCCCATGGAATGGAATGGTAAGATTAAAATCCAGAATAGAATCATATTGTTGTTATTTTCAAGGTGTCCTCAGCTGGTCGAGCAGAGTGCAGCGATCGGAATACCTGTTGACCCTCTCACACCTGTGAAGGACCATGTGTTGAATGTCAGATGGACTCTTAATAATTATTGAGGAACACATTTCTTTTTCAATCAATATTTCACTATTAATATTAAGCATTGTGAATAATTAAGAACAGTGTATAACTGAATATGTTCAACAATGATAATTTTTCTCACATGTGATTTTTTCTTGTTTGTCCACAGGCCAATAATTTTCTTTATACAAACAAAAACAAAATTTAGGTCTATTTACGTGTGTATATGCTTGCAGTATTGATATGTATTTACACCACTAAAATATAGTTGAAGATCATTTAACTCTTTAATTCATATTACTATACAGAATACTGATTAAGTGTAACATTATAAAAGAATAGAGTGATCTTTAATCTAAGTAATATAACTAATATGTTAGAGCCACTATTTACAGCAAAAATTCGTATTTTCATTATATTTTTCAGTGATGAGTTTTCATTCCACAACCAGTAAAACATGGCTCTGATACCCAGACTTCAGCTGCTATTCACAAGGATCAACCTTCGTCGTGGTAAGCAGTGTGCACTACAAAACCTGGGGAAGACATTTGCCTTACAGAACCCCTCCCATCTGGTGAAGGTGTCGTATTCTGCAAGTCACTGCATGAGCCATACTGAACACCAAGGTATTCAGGGAAGGCAATGGCAACAAAGTTGCAGTAATGCCTCACAACTCAAACCTGATGCTGTGCAGGTTTGGAAAGATTTGAGGAGATTTTACAGTACAAAAGAACTGACTGTGGAGAAGAAACTGCGGCACTTCATGGACATGTGGGAGATGGAGAAAGGGGTCAAGTTATTACGAGAATCGGTAGATGAAGGAGTCATTCCCCATCAGAACATAGTCCTCGATCTCCTCCAGCAGCTGGCCAACCTTGGTGAGACTGAGTGTCTTCTTGACCTCCATGAATTCCTCACAGAGAAAAAACTGGTAACAGATGCCAAATTTTTCAACGCTTTAAAAGACGCTTATTATTACAGTGGGAGGCTTGACGAGGGTGTTGGTGTGCTGAGAATTCTTTTTCATCGAACGCGGAAGTTTCGTAATGTTGAGATTTTCTTTTGTTTACTGGCTGTGATGGTTATTCGACATTTTCCACACAGGATAGATCTGATTGAGGGATTTGTGACAGACTTGAAAGAGTTTCAGACTCCTGTCATCGAACCCGTGGCATCACTGTGGAAGTGTTATATATTGACAGAAACGTTTGAAAAAGCTGAAGAAGTTTTAGTCGAGAATGAAGAGATAAAATCTCACATACCGCAGATGGTGTCAGACATATGTACAAGGTATAACAAGATTGAGGCTAACTATGATGTCGTGCTTCACCATCTGAGGGACAATCCTCATATCTCAGGCAGACTGAGAACTGCCCTGTACACTGAATATGCAGAAGTATTATGTAAGTGCTTTGCATCTTTTCTTAAAGATATTCAGGGGAATTATCACCTGAAGTATTTGGCTTCACATTATGCAAAGGGCCAAACTTACTTTTTATATTGGTATCAACATAGGCGGATCCAGAGGGGGGTGCAGGGGTCTTGGCATGACAAGCTAATGCTTTAACCACTAGGCTACCCCACCGCCCCAAGTTTGAGATCAGAAACACATATAAAAAAGTCCAGATAGCCAAGCAGTGGGTCGAGAGCTGCACGTCAGTCACCACACACAGTTTTTCACAATTTTGCTGTAAGGATTTATAGAGCTACAATACAGGCTCCATTTCAATAGTCAATCTAAAGGGGTTAAGCCTGTGGACTGTGCTGTTTACCTCCTTATTCCTAGTTCGATTCCTCACATGGATGTAAAGTCTTCCACCATTAAGTAACATCATACATGGGTTGCATATTGTGATGCAAGATGGTGCACTTGTCTTGCAGGCAACATGGTGAGACACGAGGAAGCTGTGGATGTGTTGAGTGAAGCAATGTCACTTGGCATGACTCCTGCCATGGAGAGACTGAGAAACATCCTGGCCCATCTGACGGAACAGGTTCAAGACGATGACACCTCAAACAGACTTGCTTCCTTGCTGCAGTGGTGTGATGAGCTTGAGGGAGCAAAGTGACGGTTTCTTGCTAAAAATTATTTATTGGAAATAGGGTTAATTTGATTGTCCATGCAGCTTTGATTGAAGCTGCTGCAACAATGTCTTTGTCAATTAAAATTTGATGATGTATATATTAATCAGTAATATAAGGTTGTTATTGCTGAAATGTATAACATGATGCAACTTGCTACTTTAAAGTGATGACTAATATATCATGAACATAAACTTCCTGGAGTCTTAGAGAAATATTCAGTCATGACTTTTCAGTTAGTGAAGTGAGTTTTCTAAGAATTAAACGTGTTTTCAGGCCCTGACAACTTCTAAGATATATTCCACTGTCAAGTATTTCAAAGATTAAAACAGTAGTTCCAAAATCATTTATGTTCGATCATGAGAAAATGTGATCGATTGCTTGGTCGTTTGGTCACTTTGACCAATCTTCGATTATTTCAATTAATCGGAACACCACTAGTCAGCAGTATGATTGTACACATGGTTTCAGACTGTGGTTTAGCCTGGTCCAGACTTAAATAGCCCATAACCAGCTCATAACCATTTCCATCTATTTCATTGATAATGATAGTTTCTACACCAGTTTCAATATTAACTTTTAAAATTTCCAATGAAAAGATATTGAATTAAAGTGTATATTCCAGCCATGTCACAAAGGAGGGAGCAAAGAAAGGGCTACATGCATTGTGCCCAGGACTTCAACCATGGCATGATTAACATATTAACCCCACTGCCAAAATACAAGTAATATTTGCAATGCGAGAATGAGTGACTAGAATACTTAAAATAGTATCATTTATATCACATCATATTAGCTTAATGAGGCAGGAAATCCCAGGATGATGAAGGTCTTGGAACCAAGAATGTGTATTTTTCCAAAGATCATTATCAATGCACATCAAGGATTTTACCCATCACAGGATTCTGCCATGCCTAAGGGAAGCAACTCTACACACAGAAATGTTGTGCCATACATGACGACACCTGTGCCTCCCACAATGAAGCAGACATTCAAATCTATTTGTTTTAAACATACACCTGCAGGGTGCGATTTCACTATTTACAACCTGCACTAGTGCATGCTCAAAATGGCTGATGCAGGCTGCTCCCAGTAACGGGTTGCACTCGGTGCAGGCAACAATAAATCCTCCAACATCTTATAGCTGTCATCGTGTCTTTTGATAGGGAAGTAAGTGGCTTGAAGTAACAAGACTTCTTACAAGCATAAACATTTGTGTACTCATTAATCACTTATGTAGCAGTAATTATATAATTGAGATGTGTAAATAAAGGTAATGCAAAATTGAAACAGAATCATTCATCATTTATCATCATAGGGTCTAGTTCTGTTTATATATCTGATACTGAGAACTTGTTCTGAAATATGCTAAACAAGTATTTTTGTTATGTTTAAGATCCAGTGACATTATTTTGTGGCGCAACCAAAATTTTGATGGTGCAGCCAAACCTATAAGCCAGGTTGCACTTGGTGCAGGTATTCTCTCTCTCTCTCTCTCACTCTCACACACACACACACACACACACACACACACACACACTCTATAGAAACTACATAAACTTTAAGTGACTGATCGGTTTACTGGAATTGAGAAACTAAAGACTCACCAGAAAATAAAAAAAATAACCTGTTTATTAAATAGTTTGCATGTTAAGGCACAATCGTTTTGATGTTATTTCATCAGTAAACCAGGTATCATTCATTGCACATAAAGTTCAACATAAAGACATGTACCAGACATGACATACATCATTGACCGCAGTGTGTGAAATAGCCACTGGCCTGCTAGCCCGTGGCTAGTAAAATTCCAGGCAGGCCAGTAAATCTCCATAGTCACTGGTCTGACTGGCTAGTTAATTTTCATGGGGTCATGAGATTATGGCCTGATAAAAATGTTCTTCATATTAGCAGCTTAATGATGAAACCCCTGTCTACATTCAAATTTCAGACTAGTGAATTATTTTTTGGCTAGTAACTTTCAGGCATAGCTAGCCTGACTGGCTAGCAAAATTTGGAAACTATTTGGTACCCTGATTGACCGTCTCACTGGACATGAATAACAAAGACTGATGAACTGAACTGTATACAGTGTAAGCTGTAATGGTGTGGACAAAGTGAACTTTCATTTGTGCATGCCGATTGTGTTGTGACCAGTTCTGAATACATACACTGACTGAATATAATCCAGAAATATCCATCAGGACAACTGTTTACTGACATAAATCATTTGGCATGTTTAAGTTCTTTTGAAACATTTCTTTTGTTTTTCGCAATCATTTGATGATTGAGTTGATAGGAAATGAAGAAAATATCCAAGTACAGTAGTACTACTTTAAATATTCTCTTGGTCAATAAGCAAAGATGGACGCAATTATTCTGAATGTTAGATTTGTAATGAAAGCTTTATCAAGTCTGTACATCCTCATTCCAAGAGAAAGTCTTCCACCATCTTGTTGAATTCGTCAGCATATCTCAGATGAATGTTGTGCTTTCCCTCCGGCATGTTGTGCAACCTGAATATAAGAAATTTCTGTCACATCTGAGGTTACGATTGAGTCTTAGTTACTGAATTTCACTTAGCAATATCATGGTCACCTTGAATAATTGAATCTGCATCAGACAATCCTGTGATTGTAGACATGAGCAACGGTCCACATTGTGTTGATCATCCAGTGAGTGATGGGGCCCCAGCTTTGGTCTCTACTTCTATATGAATTAGGGGAGACAATCAACTCTAGACAGGATTTTCTGTTACTGCATGTCATCTATCGTATCCTGAAGACGTTTCTCGTTACTCATAATATCAATTACTTAAAAAACCAATGGTATGGATAGAATACCGCTGAGGGCAATGTTAACAACAAGCAAACAATGTGAATGATATCTTCAACAATTTGAAACCTGGTTACATATATATCCTGTGATCAAATATATAGAGTTGACAAACCTTGAGTTCTGTATATGTTTGTTGAGATACACAGGATGTTCTGCCACCACCATGGGGTCCTTCATGCCGTGGATGATGAATGTTGGACACGTGATTTTCTTCAGTTCCGCCTTGCAGATGTCACCTGGCAGAATGAGTGAGGTAAATTGAGCTTTTACTCCTTTTCAAGCAATATTCAGTATGATGAACTAAGATTCACTTACTTGGCTACCCCAGCCCTATATCTGGCAGACAGATGGTGGCCAGTCATCTAAAATGATGTAATTCTCTGAGCAGAATTGTGAGCCAGAAACATATGATCTTAGGTTCGAATCCAAGATTAATCCTGATTACATCTAACTGTTTCATAGTACCATACCAAATGTGTAAATAGTTTTAAATGTCTACGATGTGCAAACTTTTGGCCATTCTTCCCTCATGTGACTGCAGTTCATGACATACGAACTGTTAAAACCGGGATTCAACCCAACCCAACTCACTCACTCCGACTATCCATGAACATACCTTTATTGTGTGTGTAGTATCTACTGTATGCCTTGACCCAGTTGCTCCACTGAACCCGGAAGTACTTCTCCCCGTACACCTGGATAAATGGTTCCTTCATCCTGGCACTCCACTGGTCAATGTCTTCTACAGCTGCAGGCAGCATGGAAATATTAGAGCATACAACTCCGGTGACATCATACAGTGTCCACAACATAGGGAGTCAGGCTAAGGGTGGAACTTGAAAGGGGCATGGGCTGGGGTGGGATGGGGTGGGGGACTTGAGGGAGGTGGGTGGAGTGGAGAAAAGGGATGAATTTTCTTAGATGGGTGGTGTGGTAGAAGCTGGGGTGGTGAATAAGGGTATGGAAGGTAAAGGATTTTAGGGAGTGGGGACAGTGCTTGGGTGTTGTAGGATTGGGGTTGTTGCTGTACAGAGATGTTAGGCCTGTTTGGTGTACGAGTGGTATGGTGGTAGCAGCTGGAATTGGCATAATTGGGTGGAAGAAAGGGCTTGGGTACCACATAGAGCAATGGGGTGCATATGGGCGTGGCATGGAGGGATGGCGTGGCAGTGGGTGGAGTGGCTGAGAGCTGGACTGAACAGGGTGGTTGAATCATGAGCAGAGTTCCAGGTCTGTAATCCTCCACTAGGGATAACACTTGATAATAATTCTGATTGGAAAAATGATTGATTGGTGTAAATTTTTATCAGCAGAATCCACCTCTGTAAGTAAATGAAAATTGTGACAAATCCACATTTGCCATGTGTGTAAGTTCATATTTTCCTTCATGACAAAATTTCCTCAATTGCATGTTCTTTATTTAACAGTTTTCAGAGATATTAAAAGACAACTTTCTTCCCTGACGTTTTACAATTTAGAGGTTTTAAAACATACGACAACCTGGCCAAGAACTGTACACGTGTTGCTAGGATACAGCTCCTTACCTTGGTACATCTTCATGTCCTTGTCGGTAATGTAGGCATTGGTTCCCCATACAACCAGCTTCTGCACCAGTTCTGGGTATTGTGAGGCAAGGAGCAAACCAGTTATTCCACCATCGCTCCAGCCAAGCACAGAAAACTTCTTTTGCCCGAGAGTCTGGATGATGTGCAGTATATTATCATTGACATCTTCATCCATAATACTCAACTATGTTATCACTGCATTGGACTTGAAATCAGTTATCCAGTATGATGATGGTTCCCTGGTTACTGAGAAACTGTACATCGTGACAAGAGTGATTTTGCTTGAGGTAGTGAGTGAGTATGGTTTAATGCCATACTTATGCCAAACTGTACATGGATGCAAGAGATGGTTCTGTAACCAGTGATTTTGCTTGAAGTAGTAGTATGTAATTGATAAATATTCCAAAGAATCATAGCCAGGAATACCAGAAAGGGGCTTCATGTTTTGAGGTGAGGTGAAGTGAAATTGGGTTTATCGTCGTGCATGCGTGTGTATGTGGGCTGCTTGTACTAGCCCAGACTTAAGCTGGTTTTATAGTGCTAGCCCACTGAGATACCACGCCACAGTGAAGCATGAATACCCCACTCAGACACATTATACTGACTCCGGGCCGACCAGTCCTTGTTGTACCCATTAATGCCCAGCGCCAGGCAGGGACCAACAAGTACCATATTTTAACGTCTTTTGGTATGACGCGGTCGGGGATAGAACCTTCATGTTTTGAACGCACGGGGAATCGAAAGAGGGTCTTTAGTGTTATGAGGAAACACTTTCACCACTTGGCTACCCCACTGCTTCTAGCTTGAGGTATATCACACTGGTACATTTTCATGATTTTATCATCTCTCAATAATGATTCAGTTCTTCGATATCAATATTAAATTTGCAAAAAGAAACACAGGACATTTTGAATGATAATCAGTTAATGTCCACAAAAATATACTGATCTGAAATTCCGACTGTACATTCATGACAGCAACTGCATCTTCTGCATCTCGCTGGAGGAAATTGACAGGCCAGTCACGCTCAGGGGGAATACTTCGCCCATAACCACGAGGATCAAAGCCAAATATCGTGAACTTTTCTGGATTCATCTTCTCCAACTGGGGGTCAAAGTCTGTCTTTGTGCAGCCTGTAATCAGATTGGTGAGTGAGTGAGTCCTTGTATTAGTGAGCAGTCAGCAATATTCAAGCTATGGTATACAGAATCCACACCATAATCTGGTTGTGGACAGGCTAACCAGTTGTTGACAAGCAGTTCCTTATTGACACAACATTTTTTGGGTCACAAATTGTGACACTTGATTCTTATTGGGTTGCACTTACATGAGTGAGTGAGTGAGTGAGAGTGATTAGCAGTTGTTGACAAGCAGTTGCTTATTGACACAACATTTTTGGGTCACAAATTGTGACACTTGATTCTTATTGGGTTGCACTTACATAAGTGAGTGAGTGAGTGAGCAGTCAGCAATATTCAAGCTATGGTATACAGAATCCACACTATAATCTGGTTGTGGACAGGCTAACCAGTGGTTGACAAGCAGTTGCTTATTGACACAACATTTGTTGGGTCACAACTTGTGACACTTGATTCTTATTGGGTTGCACTTACATGAGTGAGTGAGTGAGCGAGGCAAACAACTCTTTATTCCTCTTTGAACAGTATTTCAGTTACATCACAGAGATGCTTGTTTTAGATTCTTCCCACCACGCCTTACTAACACTGGGGAATGTTGACACAAAATCCATTGGGGTACAAATAATGACAACTCGCACTTTGATTAATTCTCTGAACTGACAGTGTTTGTGTTAATATGTGCACGTGTGAAAGTGAATGAGTGAGTGAGCGACTTAACTGACAAACACTTTGAACAGTATTTCAGTTCGAATCAGTGTAAGAGGAGAGACAAAAGAGTGAGTGATTGAGTTTAGTTTTACGCCTCACTCAGCAATATTCCAGCTATATAGCGGTGGTCTGTAAATAATCAAATCTGGACCAGACAATCCAGTGATCAACAGCATGAGCATCGATCTGCACAATTTGGATCCGATGACATGTGCCAACCAAGCCAGCGAGCCTGCCCACCCGATCCTGTTAGTTGCCTCTTACGACATGCATGGGTTACTGAAGGTTCATTCTAACCCGAACCTTCACGGGTTGAGACAAAAGAGATGCTGGTCTTAGATGCTTACCAGTGAAACAATATAACAAGGGGCATTTCTGGAAATCAAACCAAGGATCATTGCACTCCCGGGTGTACAACAACACCGACAACTCCAGCACCATTTACAGCTGGAACACCCGGCTGTAACATCACGGTAACTGGCCTCCAACCTACCCAAGGCTCCCGGCAGTAAGAGGACAGTATGATCCCCATATCCAAATTGTTCACAGTGAAAGTCCACTCCATTTGCCTTGACTTGTAGCGAGACTCTACGGACTGAATAAAACCTACAAACAAAGTGCCATTAATAGTAGGATAAACTGATCAAGATTTACAATACTGTGTGAAGTAAAATTCACAAATATCTTGTTATGTGTCAAACCAGTACAAGCTGTCAAAAACAATTTTCGCCAAGTTTTTTCGTCAATCCAGGTGAATTAATGATATATATCTGACAAGAACCTTTACTCAGATGATTACCTGATTAATGCAGCATGAATAATCATGACAATACACCTGAATCACTTCATGCAGCAGCTGCCACTGTTGCATGAGATGCATGTAATTGCGAATATGTGAAGAGAACATGTCATTTATACCACAAGCCATGCAGGTGCTGCAGTCTGCTGCATTAGCCACCTCACAGGACGGAGTAACATTTGTTTGGTTCTAGAAAGCTCAGTATAGTTTACAGAAGTTTATGGTAATCTATGCGCTTTGAGCATGTCCCTCAGTGATCTGGAACTAGCACTATATAAATTTCCATATTATTATTATCAAATGATGCAAAGTAACACATTATTGCTGGTAAACTAAAACATGACATGCAATTGACTGTGTGAGTGAGTGAGTGAGTATGGTTTTACGCCGCTTTTAGCAATATTCCAGCAATATCACAGCGGGGTACACCAGAAATGGGCTTCACACATTGTAACCATGTGGGAAATTGAACCTGGGTCTTTAGCGTGATGAGCGGATGCCTTAACCATTAGGCTACCCCACCCCCCCAATGACTGGGTGACCTGGTTCTTGGCATATTTAAGTTATTAAACCAGGAATGAACCAACGTTCCTGCTTGACAACGGTACAAGAATCTGCATCGAAACCTCGCGATCACAAAATAAAAGAAGTTGTTATCCAAAAAATTTCTTCAATATTGTGCGTCACAACTCCTAAAATTCTGACAGTCAAAGAAGATATAAGGAATGATTACAATCCTGCCCACTGGTCTGTTTCTTATTCTATGCATTGTATGATCCAGATAGGGTTCACTGCAGACTGCATACAAATGGAAAATATCAATTGTTCACTCTCATGTTAGAGCTTTCAACACGATTACAAAATGCACTGACCTCAAGTTCAAGCAGACTGAAATATAAACATGATAAACACAACACGTGATACGGTATTAAACTCTGACAACTTCACCGACTGCATATTTCGATTTGTAACATTGCATGATGATGTAGACATGGTTCTTGTCATCGAATTCTACAAACAAACAATCAAACCAAAAGTGTTCCCCAGGAGATTGTGCACTATGTCCACTTGTACGAGTGATGATATGCCAATGATGGTGAACGCCACTTTGTAACATAGAATATTATCCAACATGCATGTCATACCGAACATTGTGGTGGAACTGTTCCCTGAATGCAGTCTTTGAGCTTTGTGGTAACAGGCGTCGTCGTAACCATTGCTGAGCTGAAATTAATGGTGACGATGAACTTGTGAAATAACTCAACTTCCCAACGCAAGCCACACGGGCCATATTTACAAGGGAGGTAATTCTAACGTCTCTACCTTCTGCCTGACCACAAGTGATTTTACATACACACACCACCAAGGGTGAACGTGCTACGTGACGTGAGCACCAATCACTGAGTACCTTACATACTTTTATATTCCAGTTTTCGTCTGTGCTTGCCTTTTCATTTGAGAAAATATTATTTGAAACAAATTCGAATCGCATGTGCATCTTCACTTCACCATCTCGACCAGAAATCAATGGCTGAACTCCGTTAGTCAAGGTGTTAATCTCTTTTTTTGTCTTTTCAGGATATTTTGCTTATTATTGTAACTGTGAATGCCATCTTACCACGTGACCAGATATATTTTGTTGTTTACGTGTCACCGTGTCACCCTCAGTATACGATAATATTTTACCTAACTTTTACTCACAGGGTCTCTTAAATCGCGCAGCCGTTTGCACGCATTTTTGCATAATATTAGATGCCAGCATCCGATGACGAAATTTTATTGGTGACGTATTGTCACGTTTATATACTGGACAAAATAAGTTATTGGATAGGGATATTTGTAATTTTATGACTGATATTTTATCAGTGTGTCAATGAATAAATAGATCAATATTCATAATTTCTAAATTTATATATATCCCTAACTATTTTTGTCCAGTATATTATCTGGATCTACTCCTATCGATGTGGGCGGTGGGGTAAGCTAGCTAGTGGTGAAGGCGTTCGCTCGTCACGCCGGTGTTCCGGGTTCGATTCCCCACATGGACACAACGTGTGAAGCCCATTGCTGGTCATATTGCTGGAATATTGCTCAAAGCGGTGTAAAACTTAACTCTATCACCCACTCATATCGATGTTCGGCCACACGTTCTGAAGCACGTTCTGTCCATACAGATGGTGAATGAAAATTCTCTTCGCCAACCAGTAAATAGTGTTATAAGAAACAGAAAAAACCCAACAAACTGGCCTCCTCGATCCTTCCGTCTAGTTGTGCTTGGCATAGTCCTTTGCCCTTTGAAAAATTGTTAAAGTTGCTAAAAGACCATCAGCCAGCGTATTATTATTTTATATAATAAAAGCGGCGTAAACCTTAACTCACTCTATTTTTTACTTGTTTATAGCCAGCCATTGCGCAGAAAACCTAAATGGGTATAAATCAAACCATTATTAGGTGTATTAGGTGGCATGTGGAATAGTTTCAGTCAGTATTTAATTCACTTCACGAAACTCTCTATAAACAATGGACTGGCTGACTGACTGACTGACTGACTGACTGACTGTTTCCTCCACAATTGAAGATTGCAAGGGTACAGTTTCAATGGTCAGGTTTAATGTACAGGCGATAGGAAGGATATTACACAAATAGATGTTTGCATTTATAAATAAAATCAGCAGCCAGGAACATTATTTTGCACCAGATATCTATGTCAGCAGCACATTCTGGAAAACTACCAAGTAGAAATGCAATCATGATGTCATCATCGTTTGCTCATAAGTTGACAAAGCAATCTACATCGAGTATATCTCTGACACTTTCATGAGTTCTGTTCTTTCTTTCATATTCATACGTCAAGATATGAACACATGCTTCATGATATCATGAGCAACAGTACCACAGCAGCATTCTTTTGATTGAAGTCTTCTTGATGCAAGTGAGACAATACGAGACAATACGAGACGCCTGCTTAAATTTACATGGATAAAGTTGACATAACAGCCACAGTTTATTATGTTCAACAGTTCTGATAGAGGCATATCTTGATAGGTCTATTCGTCTCATCATACGGCTGATAAGGAGGGACATATCCATGCAGTGCACTTTCTCCAACACGGTGCGAGTCCACTTGGATTTATTGAGTACATTGCCATTAAAGAATAATGACAATTATTATGGATATACAAATGCAACTTCTTTTATTCTGTGGAGGCGATGTTTCGACATAGGTTCTAATGTCGTTGTCAAGCAAGTTGCCATTAACAACATATTCAGAAAAGTCACTGAAGAGATTGTACTTTTCAACCAGTCTGAACATATTAAAGCATGGCGAATAGAAACATCTTTTTAGCGCTAATAGACTCACATTTGAATTGAGCGAGTGTGCCAATAGACACATGTTTAAAATGGTAGCAGTGCTCAGCTTACTCTACAAAGTTGCCCTTAAAAAGCAGGGATTGAGAGTCAATATGGGATTGTATACTGATAAGCTTTAAGCTGTCAAGCACAACTTCATTTGAGGTTTGCTTGGGTAGACCTTGAACTCTGTTACTGAAATATCTTTGGGGTATTTCCAGCATTTCATATTCTTTGGTGATTATTCACCCCAGGTATTACAGCCATATAGTGCAGAGGGTAATATTACGCGTCGAAATACTCGTACAGCAGCGAGCGGATTTAAGCCTCCAAAGTAAAGTCCGTGATTATGGTTTACACTGACGAGGTTTGTAACTTCTAACAAGCACGTTGGGTCCGCTCCATGGATTTACCACTACACGAGAAGAGCACTCCCGCATAGGTAACTGATGTTTTGTGAGGTAGTTCAGTTTCACCTCCCAATACTTTAGGACACACAATATCACCTTGAGAACGAGAGAACACTAATATGGAGCTCTTACTCACATTGTAGACTAGTCTCCATTTACACGCGTATTGATGAGCAATGTCTGACAGCTTTTGAAGTGGTGGTGGAATTGGGTTTAACGTCGTGCTTGACAATATTTCGCTCATGCGTGTGTATGTGTATGTGCGGCTGCTTGTACTAGCCCAGACTGAAGCTGGTTTTATAATGCTAGCCCACTGAGATACCATGCCGCAGTGAAGCATGAATACCCCACTCACACACATTATACTGACTCCGAGCCGACCAGTCCTTGTTGTACCCATTAATGCCGAGCGCCAGGCAGGGACCATATTTTAACGTCTTTTGGTATGACGCGGTCGGGGATCGAACCCGCGACCTTCCGCACTCCGGGCGGACGCTCTAACCACTACACAACGGAGCGGGTCGCTTTTGAAGTGAAAGCGGGAAGCGGCTTGCAATTGTGGTGTCGTCCCCTATAAGATGACCTGGATAATGACCCCCCATGGTACATTAAGACCATACCCAGAGCTATCCAATTGACAAATGAGGACATTTATACAGTAAACAGCCAGGCTGAGAGAACACGCCCTGGCCTACTCCTTGCTTGATTGGACAGCTATCCGATTCAAAGCCTGAAAATGTTACTCATAAAATTCCATTGATGAGTAGGCATTGCGTAGTAGTCGCCATGTCTTTCCGGTTATACCCATATCGTAAAGTTTACAGAAGAGGCCATCAAGCCAGACTCTATCAAACGCCTTAGCATGATCCAGAAAGGCACAGTACACAGGTGACTGTCGTTCATTGTAATATTCAATGTTTTCGCTAAGACTGAGACAAGATGTCTCAGCTCCAGCACTTCTGCGGAATCCAAACTTCAGATGGTGTGGGAATTCGCTTTTATTACTCAGCCAGTTTTCAATTCTGCACAGCAATAGCCGCTCGAACAATTTACTCAGCACAGATATTAACGTGATTCCCCTAAAATGGTTAACATCTGATTTGCTTTTGCAATGGCCCTTATGAATTGGAAGGATTTTACCAATGTTATATGAGGTTGGCATACACTCATATTTTACAATTGCATTAAATAAGATTGTAATATGTTTAAACAGTGATCGTCCTGCCCGTTTTACATGTTCATTTGTAAGACAGTCTGGTTCTGGCGATTTGCCTGGTTTAAATGCTCTTACAACAGACCAGACCTCGTCTGACGTGAATGGCTTTTTATAAGCTTACTTTTCCGTAGCTGACGTCATTACACTGTAGGAGTGAGTGAGTTTAGTTTTACACCGCACTCAGCAATATTCCAGCTATATGGCGGCGGTCTGTAAATAATCCAGTCTGGACAAGACAACCCAGGGATCAAGAGCATGAACATCGATCTATGCAATTGGGATGCGATGACATGTATCATCCACTGTAGGACTTCTCAATATTAGCCACTTTATCACGAACAGAGGAGGCAAAGTTGTCATCGAAGTTTCCCGGACGTTTCAGGCGTTGCAAGTTTTCTAAAGACACTAGTAGGGAACTTGGTTACGGTGAGAGTGGAGTCTGTGTAATGTTTGCGACAGAAACTTTATGATTTCTGACAGTCTTTGTGGTTTCAGCAACTGCAAGGCGAGGGTAATGTGCAATAAATGTCCTGTAGACGTCCAAACTCAACATTATAATGAAATTAATTTCATGTTTACCTCAATGCTATGTTCCTTTAGGAAGGAATATAGTTATATTACTCTGAAAACCATTGATAATCACGTGAAGTAATAAATTGTTAAGATTTTCATATTTTTTTTATAATGAATTGATACATTTTAAAAAAACTGATTGAATAAATTATTGTAGTATACAAAGTCAGCATTCTTATTGGGTTTATCTCCCACTATAAAGAAGAGCGAAAAGAAGACACATATCTAAACGACTGAATTGGTCTAATGTGACAGAAAATTTGTGATTAAGAAAATGATGTAACGGAAAATTCATTCATGGCCACAGATAATTTATAATCACAAAAATGTAACTTGTTCATGAATCGGAATTGGGCGTTTCTATTAATGTATCTGTGGTGTCTAAAGATCATCTGAATGTTTGAAGCTATAATTCGAGGTGATTTAAACTGAAGATAAAATGTTCATGTCTCTCAACTGTTCCATGTCAGAACAATGTCGACTAGAACATCAAAAGTGGTCAAGTGCAATGTGGTGATATTTGTCCCGTGATTTTTTAATTCCATTATGAAGCGTTTGAAATTTCGTGAATTGTGCAGAATCGGTTCACTTTGGTTGAGAATCTCCTGGCATAAATATTGCTGTAAGGTGGACCTGTCATACCTTCCTTTTTCGCATAGTTTTCTCTATCCTTAGATTTACTTCAATCTTCCGGAGCTATGTTTAGTTCAGTAAAACACAATCTAATGAATCCACTTATGAATTATAATAGCCACGAATCGCTTCTTGAACAGGGATGTAGTACTACAGGCTATTCCCCAAGCCTGTAGTGTTGATTCACATATTGTGTTACATGAGATAAAATTTAAACATTTCACTTTGAAGTCTCTTTTTGATTAACAGATAGTCATCATTATCTACAACAATGTGTAGATCACAATCATCATCAAAATCATCATGAATATTGACTAAATTGTCTTCTTCTGAAAATAATTGTATTTTGTACATACTATATGTGAGTTAAGCATTGTGGATGGGGCTTTGTTATATCTATTTGTATGCAAGTCAAAACATTGATTACACAAGAGTCTCGTTTCCTGTTGACTGGGTTCCGTCCTATTGCGCAACTTAGTACAATAACCAGTCCAGAATTTTGAGACCAATTTATTTAACTGGATACATAAATATTAATCAGTATTATTTGATACATCTAAGCACTTGTTTATCGCTCCTTATAATCCATGCAAACATGTCGTGCAGCATGCTCTGTCGTACAGCGGACACTGACAAACAGAAACCTGGAAATCGTGGAAATCTCAAAACGAGGCTCTGCCGCTAGAAAAGTTTGGCGGTCTGGTACGGACTTGATATTATATCAATCACATTGTGCGTTACAGAACTACATTGAATAAGCGCAAAGAACACATGACAGGTGTAACCAGTGAGCCAGATGCATTGTGAATCATTTTACGACCTCATCAAACTGTGGCCATCTGAGACGTCTTAGTTAAGGTCATGCTGCCTACACCTCGCCATAAAATATAGAAATACGATGTTATTAAAGTTTAAAATTAAAATTCAGTTGTAAATACCATTTCTTTATGAAATAAGGAATTGGAATTCAGTGTAACCATAGTTGTTTGTGATGTCTATTTTCACTTTCACGCGAGAAAATTCGGATCGGCTGAAAAGTAGGTCATTGTCTGAATAGGTTAATGAGACTCATGTTTCGGTTTGGTTCCATTTCTAGGGGTAATGATATTGTGACTTGCAATCACTTGCAGATAGGCAGTAAAATTGCCACATAGATATGCTGTAAGAATGTAAAAACTGGAGAACTGTGCATGATACACACCAAATTCCCCTTGGGATAATAAAGAGATCATTTCATCTTATGACTTGTTCATTTGGGCGACTTGAAATTGCATGATGCACACCATTATTAGCCAAGGAAATGTTTATATACAACAGAACTTATCCTGAATGAACACAAAATAAAAGGAATTTTTCGTTACCATCATCTTCCAATCTCAAATTCTCCTGTTACCAGTGGTAAAAACTCTGTGGCATTTCTAAAATAATATTGTAGTGAAATTGATGTTGAAATATTGATATATATGACACAATTTCATGTTGAAAACTTGGCATAAATCCATGCTATTGCTAGATTTATTAAAGTGAATTATGAAGTTGCAAGATGATATCATGTGTTGACAAGGTAGTTATAGTCTTTAATACCACAAGCTAAAGCTATGATTACCATTTTATCTTATTATAACACATATCATTGCAAAGACTGTGGCAAATCACAAAGACTCTGTCAGAAATCATCAAGTTTCTGTCGCAAAAACCACAAAGACTCCATTTTCACTGCAACCAAGTTCCCTATCAGTCTATAAGGGTTGCTGCTGAGATGTATGGAGGGACTAGTTGGATTTACGCTCATCTGTCTGCTAACATCGACGTTTCAAGAAGCCTCTTCTACATTAAACTTTCAACAGCTGTCAACAAACTTCAATCAGTATATCAACAACGCTAAAGACTTTTGTGACTATAGACATTTAGTTAATATTTAGATTTGTGACCCAATCGTACTGCATTGGAAATCCATTCATTGTAGCCTTGTTTATCTTTTATTCAATATATAAATAAATATAATAGACCCGTTAGTGTTATAATTTTGCTGGTTTCAAGGGGACTCACAAGCCTCTTAACACAGTCATTTCTAAACCGTAACACTTAGTGATGTTCTATGGATCACACACTGCTTAGTGTTTGGTTGAAACATGTACCAGTGCTTAGATGGTTTCTATACACTAACATGTCAAATGTCCTGTACCAATAGGTCTTAGTGAGTAGGCCAGATTACCATCAGTTGCGTTTTATCAGCCTTGGCTGTGTCACACGAGAAATGGTCATTATGAATGAGATGCACACAAATGATCTCATAATGACACTGCCTGATGTGCTGACTCCATTCACTTCAAACACACATAAAAATAGGTGATACTTCAAACTAAAGTGCAACTATTAATGCTCAGATGTCGCAGCTGTAGTAAGGTAACCTTATGCAATAAGAGTGGATGATATGGTGACTGCTGATATGTTTCTGTCCACTCCAGCTTATTGTAAAGCTATATGTCATTGAGTCGTCCTGTCGTCTTTCTTCACAGTTGGTTAGGTTTACATTGGCCTCTCACGACAAAATGAAGGATTGTATTTGTGTTTTCTTTGAGAGGCATTTTATAAGTTGTAAAGATGAAGGAAAACCAAGCACTATGGATAGTCAACTTTTTTCCTGCAAAGAGTGCGACGTGAGCAAGTGATAACGGCATTAGTACCTACGCCGAACGTCGCACTCTTTGCAATAAAGAAGTTGACTAGCCATAGAACTTGCATTTTATATTGCAAGAACCACACGATATCAAATAATCAATCACATTTATGCATTTTAGGAGAGTTTATGTAGTCATCCAGCCATCCGATCTCTGATGTAGTCATCCAGCCCTCCGATCTCTGAGACTTACTGAAAAAAATGTTCTTCAGTATGAAAAGATTAAGCCTTACCCAATGACCACGAAATCTTACTTTTAGTGGATTTTGTTCCTGAATTTGTTTCTTAGAGTAAGGTTTCTTAAAGTGGTGGCATTGATAATGAGGGAGTTCTGAAAGTCTAAATATCTACTATATTTAGATGAAGGTAGCTGATAGCTGACTCACAACAAATTCCTATTAATATTCATTTAACAAAAGTTCTGGGCCTAAATTTTCGAAGCTCTCTTAGTGTTAAGATGGATGTAAGTTCCATACATCAACATTAACTTACGACTATCTTAGCTCTAAGAGAGCTTTGAAATCTAGGCCCCGTTTCCTTTGGGTATCCTTAATATATGTAATTACAGTGCTTCACCACTGTATCTGAAATGACCTTTGATAACTCAGTTATAACTAAAGTTGATCACATTTTGCTGTTTAGTGTAAATAAGTAAATAAGTTTTGCGTAAAAACTTTGGTAATATGATGTTTTAAACATGTAAGTTATATTGGTATATATTCCTGTATTGCACACATTCCACCTTCTCATATCTGTTAATATTTACCTTTTGCAAGATATTAATTAAAATTGTTTTTTCACAGGCATTCTGGTGTTTGTTTGCTGTAAATTACTTGTAATGCCATACCCAGCAATATTCCACACAATCCAGTCAGACATCTCTGCAGTCTGGATACGATGGCACGCGTCAATCAAATCAGTCTGTTTGACTGGTGGATCCCTCAGGGGTGCCAAAACCAATTCTATCCCAGATCTTCATGAGTTCCGGTGTTTGTGCTTATTTGTATTCCCACTGTGAGGATTCAGAACAGGCGCAGATTCTGAGCTCCCCTACACAGAACAAAGACAACACTGAGAAGGGTATGGTTGCAATGGTTGATCTCTTGTCTTCATGTCCAAGTGAGCCAGCATTGCTTGTTTGGCGGGACCAGTTTTCATTGTTTCAGGCTAGGGATACTTCTGAATTCAGGAACATAACTCAGTGCTGTATGAAACATAACTCACTCGCTGAATACCACTGAGAAAAGTTTGTCTTCGGCCTGACGAGCGAACGCTCAAACCACTAGACTACCCCACCACCCCGTTTTACTTATAAAACACCACATTATCAGTTAATGCATCAAGGTTATGTTATAAGTGTATGGGCATCAGACTAAGTAATCAGAAGAAATAATACTTCAAAACGACAGTCATTTATTGGCCAATTTGAAAAGGGGTAAAGCTATGGTGCCTCTTCTTTGGTTCATGTCGATGCTGTTTTATGGAAAAGGTTCCAAAGAGATATCTTTAAAAGTATTATGATCTGCAAAATGGCTTCATGGCCACGGAACATTTAATATGCTCTGTAGTGCTTAATACAACAACACATCTTTATAGCATAAGTAACTAAACAAATAACACAAAGGAAAACTGGCTTATGTTTGAAACGATTATGAGTATAACTTCTCCAAGCCCTCTTCTTCGTGGTATACGTGGTATATTTAGGATTCTAATGTTAGTATGTAACACGAGTTCTCACTTCTGATTGGTCAATGTTATAATTTCCGACCCTATAATCAGATATACGGTGGCAATTTAAAAACCGATTCACCAAAACTTTTGAATGTACTTTATAGAAGTAACGCTGTTTTTCAGGGCATTATCATTTACAGAAGCCTTAGGTCTTCAATCAACTCCCCTATTATAGCTAAAATGGAATTTGTATTAAAAAAAAAGACAAAACACTACGCCAGTTGGCAGTTAGTTATTAGCGAGTTAACACAATGACTCTTAGAGTTATCCCCCTTAAACATAAACTCGCTTTCCCAGTTTGATGTTCGGGTCTTCGGTCTGTCTGTGTGTCGCCTTGGCTTCGACAATAAAGTGTTTGGATTTGATTGCACGTGTCCTGGCTGTTTATCGTGGAGGCGGAACCTTCTCCATTGGCGTGGTGGCAGCGATATGGATTAACTACATGACCTACGCTTCCCGGTAACTACTAAAAACGTAAACGGTCAGTCAGTCAGCATATTGGTTGGATAGCACGTGTGATCGTTGTAACTGTCCAAAATGGCGCATACACATAGAGCCCCGAAGCAATTAGGTGTCTTACAAAATCTGAGACAGTTAATTCCTTTGAGAACTGGAAACAAAATCTCCATTACACTCTGTCACTAGACCAGAATTTTGCACACTTTTTGGTGGATGGTGTGACCTGGACGAAGAAAACTCGTGATAACCCTCGACGTGGTTTTGTAAACGATGGAGATGATGTTGATATAGCCATTCGTCGTACTTCTGAACAGAAAGTGACAATGCTTGAACTTATGCTTGGCCAGATCGCCAATTATTGCCCTGTTATTGCTAGAAGCACCATTGTCAAGAAGTCAACCTCTCTCAGCAACATTTGGCAGGAAATACGTTTACATTACAGATTTCAGTCAACTGGATCACATTTTCTGGACTTTGCCAACATTTCTTTGTTACCAGATGAGCGTCCTGAAGACCTTTACCAGCGTCTGGTTGCCTTCGTTGAAGATAACTTGATGAAGACTGGGGGTAATATCACACACCAGGGGGGAAGAAATCATTGAGGATGAAGAATTATCCCCATCTCTTGAGAACTTTATTGTGCTCACGTGGCTTAGCCTCATACATAAGGACTTACCCAAATTGGTTCAGCAACGCTATGGCACTGAGCTACGTTCTCGTACCCTTGCATCCATAAAGCCTGAAATCTCTGAAGCTATGTCCTCCCTTCAAGATGAAATTATGACTAATCAGGACATGAAAGTTATGAGAACTGCAACGTCATTCCCTACTCAGGACAAACGGCAACACTCTTGCTCAAGCCGTTTCCCTCACAAGAAAACTGACAAGTCTTGTCCTTTGTGCAAGTTGGCTGACAGACCTGATCGCCATTTTCTGAGTGAGTGCAGTTACCTTCCGGCTAGTGATAAACGTTATCTAGCTAAGGCTCGACAGATCGTACTTGCCCTTGAGGACGATTCCCATGATAGTCATGACCAAACCCCTGATGATGACTGCGACGTTAAAGAATATGAGGAACCAGTCGGTGTGATGAGAGTCCAAGTATCTCAGTCCCCGTGCCTCAATACCTTTTACCAACATCACTTGGCACGCATTACCTTGGACAGTGGTGCCACCGGGAACATGGTGAAGTTATCTGTGGCAAAGAACTTGGATCTTGACGTCAAGATTAGCACCCAGTCAACCAGGCAAGCAGATGGTGTTTCGCCCCTCAGAGTTGTGGGGGAAGTTAGTGCTGTCTTCGTTCGTGGCCAGGAAGAATTCACATTCGAGGGTCTTGTTGTTGAGGATTTGGATGTCGACATTTTCGCAGGCATTCCCTTTATGGAATTGAATGATGTTTATGCCAGACCCGCTAGGCGACAAATCTTTCGAGGTGAACGTGTCATCGTAGATTACAGCCATTCAGGGAAGGAGTCAAAGCTTGATCAACACACCGTTAGACGCGCTCAAGTCCTCAGAGCTGCACACAGTCCCACCACTATTTGGCCAGGAGACTACATCGAGCTGGAAGTTCCACCGGGAGTTCACTAAAGATGATGACCATCTCGCCCTGGAACCTAGGGTTGAAAACTCTCCCATCGGGAAACAAAACTGGCCAGAGGTTGACATCGTTCCCAGTGTCTGCGGACGGATACGCATCCCGAACCTGACGGATGAGCCTTTGTCATTGAAACATGCACACTTCTGCCAGGTGAGACATGTCGTAGATGCCCCCGACAAAGTACAACCCACAGACTCTGTCATCACTAGCCAAAATGTGTCGCTCCAGAAGAATCAGCAAAGTGGTTTCTCTCAAGCTGTTAAGTTGGATCCGGATCATGCCCTACCCCCAGATACGCTGCAGAAGTTCAGAACCTTACTTGATGAGTATGACGATGTCTTTGATCCCAGCTTCAAAGGTTATAATGGAGCTTCTGGTCCTGTATATGCTGCAGTCAACATGGGCCCTGTGTTGCCTCCTCAAAGGAAAGGTAGAGTACCCCTGTATGCCAGAGATAAACTTGAAGAGTTGCAAGCCAAGTTCAACGATCTTGAAGCTAAAGGAGTGTTTGTTCGACCGAAGATGTTGGGGTAACTGCTGAGTACCTTAACCCATCCTTTCTTGTGAAGAAACCTCAGGGCTGGCTTTCGCTTAGTTACAGCTTTCGCAGATGTCGGACGATATTCAAAGCCCCAACCATCACTTCTCCCGGATGTTGATTCCACTCTACGACAGATTGCTCAGTGGCGATTCCTCATTTCCACGGATCTCACCAACGCCTTCTACCAGATACCTTTAGCTCGTGACTCCATGAAGTTCTGTGGTGTAGCAACCCCTTTCAGAGGTGTACGAATATATGCAAGATCTGCAATGGGCATGCCTGGATCCGAGACTGTGTTGGAGGAGTTGATGTGCCGTGTACTTGGCGACCTACTTGAAGAAGGGGTGGTAGTAAAACTTGCTGATGACTTGTATTGTGGTGGTAATTCGCTTGATGATCTATACAGCAACTGGAAACGTCTACTGGAGACTCTTCACAAGAACAGTCTCAATCTCTCTGCATCGAAGACCATTATTGCACCCACATCCACAACCATCCTCGGTTGGATCTGGAGAAACGGTACGATCTCTGCAAGCCCTCACCGGATCTCTACATTGTCTGCTTGTGCTCCTCCTGAGAAAGTGAAAGGACTCCGGTCCTATGTAGGGACATACAAAGTGCTGGCACGAGTTATTCCCAACTGTTCATCAATCCTGGCACCCCTTGATGATGCTATTGCCGGAAAGCAGTCAACTGATCGAATACATGGACTGAAGATCTCATCCAACTGTTCAGGGATTCTCAGAGGGCTCTCTCAACTTGTTGTGTACTCACTCTTCCAGGTACTGGTGACCAGTTATGGGTTGTCACCGATGGTTCAGTTAAGAGACAGGGTGTTGGTGCTACCCTCTATGTTACTCGAAACAACAAGCCTCTCCTTGCTAGTTTCTTCAGCTCCAAGCTCCGAGGTCATCAAGTGAAGTGGTTACCATGTGAAATAGAAGCACTTTCCATCGCTTTAGCTGTCAAACACTTCAGCCCTTACATGATCCAGTCAAAGCATAAGACTTGTGTTCTCACTGACAGTAAGCCTTGTGTGCAAGCCTTTGAGAAATTGTGCAGGGGAGAATTTTCTGCCAGTCCACGAGTGTACACATTCCTCTCCATTGTGAGCCACCATCAAGCATCTATTCGTCACCTTGCAGGTGCCGCAAACCTGCCTTCGGATTTTGCGAGCAGAAATGCACCAGATTGCCATGAACCTACTTGTCAAATTTGCTCTTTCGTGGCTCATACGGAAGATTCGGTTGTCCGTATCACTTCCATTCAGGACTTTATCACTGGAGAGTCAGATTACCATTCACAAGCAGAGCTGCCTGGAAATCCATCCAGTCAGAGTGCAGTGATCTTCGACGCACACATGCCCATCTCACTCAAGGTACACGTCCGTCCAAGAAGTTGACTAACATCAGGGCCGTTAAACGTTACCTACAGGTTGCTTCCATTGCGCGGGACGGCTTACTTGTTGTTGTCAAGGAGGAGCCTTTCACGTCTAACAGAGAAAGGATCATTGTACCGCGTGAAATTGTCTGCGGATTACTGACTGCCCTGCACATTCAACTCAATCATCCGACCAATCACCAGATGAAACAGGTCATACAGCGCTACTTCTATGCCTTGGATCTTGACAAGACTATTGAAGACACCACTGCCAGTTGCCATAGATGTCAATCACTTCGCAGTTTACCACATACAGTGATCCAACAGTCCACTGGAGACCCGCCTGATACTATTGGAATCAGTTTCGCAGCGGCCGTTGTTCGCCGCAACCGGCAATTTATACTTGTAGTCCGGGAATGTGTCACATCTCTTACACTATCCTGTCTACTCGATGACGAGCGTCACGACACACTCCGCAGCTCAATTATTGCTTTGTGCAGTGAAGTTCACCCAATGGATGGACCGCCTGCTGTCATTCGAACTGATCCAGCTCCCAGTTTTGTAGCCCTTGTTAATGACAGGTTTATGAAACAAAATGGTGTAGTTATTGAAATCGGTCGAGTCAAGAACAAGAATAAGAACCCAATTGCAGAAAGAGCTGTTCAAGAACTCATAACTGAGTTACTGCGTCAAGACTCTCAGTGCAGTTACGTCTCGCCCCTCAACCTTTCTCTTGCCACTGCACGTCTGAACTCACGGATCAGAACCAGAGGTTTCTCCGCCAGGGAAATGTGGACACAACGCGACCAGCACACAAACTCTCAGTTGCCTATACATGACATGGATCTAATTCTTAGTCAACATGGCCAACGTGTGTCCAATCATTTATCAAGTGAGAAGTCTAAGACTCCCACCCTCAAGCAGGGTCTTACACCTGACATTGATGTGGGAAGCATAGTCTACATTCACAGCGATGGCTCCAAGTCCCGTGCCCGTGATCGTTACATTGTCACAGCAGTTGACAATGACTGGTGCAACATTCGTAAATTCACCGGATCACAACTTCGAAACACTTCCTATAGAGTGAAAAAAGTCGGAGTGTTACTCTGTTACAAAACCTTCACTGCAACAAGCATCCACTTTGTCGGCTGATCTTCAATATCTGCCAGTGGGAGATGAACATGACAGATTCCCAAAGTCTCTACCTCCTCCTCCTCAACCTCCTCCTATACCAGATGTCATCATGGAGCCCCCTACTCCTGCAGAGAGAGCTGACCCCTATTATGCTGACATGAATTCATACCCGTATCGCACTACTGGCAACACTGACTATCCAGAAGATGCTTCAACAGACTCCCCTATCGATCAATCAGAACCTTCTATGTCTCCAAAGTTGCGTCGGTCCAGTCGCAATCGTCAGATGCCATGCCACCTCTCAGACTATATCCTTTACTAGAGTAATGTGTGTGAGCATCCTCTGGTGATACTGTGTTACATATATCAGTTGCTTTATGTGATGGGGCAGAATAATCCCCGAGACTGGAGGGCAGTCTACTCAGTGATGGTCTCTCATTTCCTTTTCAGTTTGTCAGTGTTATAATCCACCTCTACGGGACATATTTGTTCCAAAGAGTCTAAACGACAATTTACCATTTGTTTACTGTTATTAACTTTAGTGATCATATTCTACCACATAGGCCCGTTGTATTTGGTATTCCCCTTTCATATGCATACATGTATGGATCCCATCCATCTTTTTTTTTTATAAGACGAAAGAAGGAGAAGTTACGCCAGTTGGCAGTTAGTTATTAGCGAGTTAACACAATGACTCTTAGAGTTATCTCCCTTAAACATAAACTCGCTTTCCCAGTTTGATGTTCGGTTCTTCGGTCTGTCTGTGTGTCGCCTTGGCTTCGACAATAAAGTGTTTGGATTTGATTGCACGTGTCCTGGCTGTTTATCGTGGAGGCGGAAACTTCTCCATTGGCGCTATCATAAATGTAATTGTAAGTTTACTTCAAACAACTCGCAAAGGGCTGTTGACCCAACACTGTTATGTCATGGAACAAGATTTATGACGTCATTAAGGTATATTTAGGCGTGATGTTGGACATATAAGGGTGTTCATCATGCACACAATACCAAATATCAATTACCGTCTCCTCGTGAATACTGTAATCATAGTTAAACTGATTGTGTAACATATTCAGATATGCATGTGCACGGCGAGTTAGCATGATAAATGCTAATACTGTCTAGTAACGCTGATTTTACACTGGCAGGACTGATAAATGCATTATAAGCGTTTAATAGTAGGTGTGCACATACAACTGAACGTTGACGGGAATGTGAAACCAATAAATGAGCCTATGTGGTGCATTATTGATGCTTCTATCTGATATGTAATCGTTTTGAGCAAGGTACACCCCTTGATGACGATACCCGTGAAGATCCGGGTTAGAATATTGATCTTCAGTAACCCATGCTTGTCGTAAGAGGAGACTAACGGGAACGGGTGGTCAGGCTCGCTGACTTGGTTGACACATGTTATCGTATCCCAATTTCATAGATCGATGCTCATGATGTTGATCACTGGATTGTCTGTTCCAGACTCGATTATTTACAGACCGCCGGCGTCAACCAACCAATCAACCAACCAACCAACCAATGGTCTCAACTGCCATCCACCAAGGCGAGTCTCATGCACTGGCAAATAGGTATAAAATGACAGTATTTTACAATCAAGGAAAAGCAAAAACTTCGCACAAACAGGTCCTGCCATAAAACTAGCATACACGTGGCTGAATATGTAGTAACAATGAGGGGCGGTGGGGTAGCCTAATGGTTAAAGCGTCCACTGATCGTCATGCCGAAGAACCAGGTTCGATTCCCCACATCGGTACAATGTGTGAAGCCCATTTCTGGTGTCCCCCTCCGTGATATTGCTGGAATATTGCTAAAAGCAACGTAAAACTAAACTCACTCACTCAGTAACAATGACACGTGCATGTTGGTACTTGTCATTAGCTGCGTTGACAGCATATTGGTGTACATGTAGTTGGCGTCTGAAGATGTTAGTTTGGTGTCAAGATGAAACACTGACACTATGTGATGGAGGCAACAAGGTATCATGCAGTCGGCTGTGACATGTTGAACACTGAAGTACAAATGGTGCCAATAGGGAGACTTTCTTCTTTCACCCAGTGGTTTGTGTCAAACGATGTTAGTTTGGTATCCAGACGACACATTGGCAGTATGTGATGGAAACAACAGCCTGAAAACACGGTGGAAATGGTGTCACGCAGTTTGCTGCGACATATTAATCACTAGCTCTAATTGTAGCACTAGAGCACAACTGGGGCGAATTGGGAGACTTACTTTTACCCTGTGGTTTGTGTCAAGTGATGTAGGTTAGTTATCTACACGTGGCACTGGCAGCATATAATCGAGGCAAGACGAGGTGAGTGAAAACATGAACAGCGAGTCACGTCATTTGGCTATGGCGTCACGCTGTCAGCTATAGCACGCTGTTCCTGGAACCAGCGCCCTCAACCACCAGAATCCCCTCCTCCGCCAACACATGGGCGCAACCCAAGGCAAACGGATTACAAAATTTGGTCGCCTCTTTCGACCAGCGATGAGGCGTCACGCTGAAGACCCGAGCCCGATTCCCAACATGGATACAATGCGTGAAGCCCATTTCTGGTGTCCCCTGTCGTGATATTGCTGGAATAAGCGGCGTAAAACTAAACTCACTCACTCATAAACGACAAGACCATCATACAGTACATTGTACAGACTTGTACCTTGGACCCGGCTTTCAGGACATACCTATTTCGCGAACTCATCGTTTATCACTGATTTTCGATGATACTTTCATTTAATCTTCACTGCCAATGAGTCAGTTGAGTTTTAACCCAAATGTTTTGGCGTCAAATCGATACTGGATATCGATACTGTCATTGACCTTATTCACGATGAGTATAGAAGGGTTTCTTTCGCTCTTGTTTGCATCACTGTAACATGTTCACCATTATAATCAGCAATAGCCTATCATCTGAAATGACTATTTGTGATTATCTTTGTTTTTGTTGCTCTCCCGAAGAGCAACCTCCTCGTGATGAGTGCTGGGTAAAGTTAATAGCTCCATGAGGACCCGGGGTAGAATAGGTCCCTCGCACCCCATTGCTGGTCGTAAAGGGCGACCAAATTATGGTCCCCGTTTGCCTTGGGTTGCGCCCATCTGTCGGTGGAGGAGGGGATTCAGGTGGTTGATAATAACAACTGTCGCGCTGTTGATCACTGGCTTGTCTGGTCCAGACTCGATGATTTACAGACCGCCGCCATATAGCTGGAATAGCTGAGAGCGGCGTAAAACTAAACTCACTCACTCACTGTTGCTTCAGCCTCGGTCCCCTCATCTACTTTCCCAGTCACTCAGTCTACTTCTGCACCTCAGACAGAATCAGTCGAAGACAGCATCACAAACCATTACCACCACTGTTCACTTGACAAAAAAAAAGAACATAAACACCTTCTGTACCTTCACTTTCAGAGGTTCCTCTACAAAACTCATTTGGACCTCTAGGGTTGAGGTTACACTGTCCTCGCAAGACAGGGGGGAGGAATAGTAACTCCTCACATTCCCGCGAGAGATCTCAAATTGAGCCACCCCGATCCAGTTGTCCAATAAAATGCAATGAAATTGCAGAGGACTTGGCAAGAACTTGAATAAGGTAGAATAATTAGACCAAGATTGTAAACCGCCAGCAATGTGTCTATAAGAGACGTATTTTAAAAATACAGATACATATTAATTAAGGCAGTACACACCTCACCATTCATTTTACCCTGCGGTCGATAAAGCAACTGGAGGCGCTACTATTTTAGTTAGGCAGGGCGCCATTCACAGTCGTGTACACTTAAATACAAACCTGCAAGCCGTTGCTACTGTCCTTATCTTGCACTAGCTTTGTGCTCTTTATATCCACCTTCAAATGCCCTTTCGTCAATCCTAACTTCAGAATCTGAATAATCGGTTACCTAAGCTCTGCATTATCATGGGTGAATTAAATTTGCATAACACTTAATGGGGAAGTACAAGCACAAACAATAAGGGGAACGTTATTGAAGATTTTATTTTGTATTATACCTTATGAGTATTTAATGTTGATTTAAACACTTATTTACATTCAGCCACAGGAAATTATCCTGCAGTCGACCTGTCCCTTGCAGAGTCAAACCTGAAAAGCAAATTGGAATGGGTCCGTGATGACCTATGTGGGAGGGGTCACTTCCCAACCGCTGTTAAACCTATATAAACCCTGGTGAAGATCTATTTTATCAAGATTGAACTTCACCAAGAGTAAATGGTCATCATATGAGATGTTCTGTATTGACAACGTAATAGCGAAGATCCTTGTTTTCAGATATACTAAATGACATTGCTGACCAAACAATACCTAAGATCTGTGCAAATGCACATATTCGTAAACCGTGGTTTAATGATGAAACCGGCCAGAAAGTAAAGGAAGAATGCAGAAAATTATTTTCCTACATTCCATAAGTTAAGTAAATTTAAAATTTCAAATGCCAAGGTTCGACGACCTTTTAAACACAACAAGCGTCAGTCCAGAAGGTTGACTAAGGTTCCAAAAGAGTTGTATGGTCCCCAGGGAGTTGAGATTGATGATACGATGTGCCGCTTGAGATTGACATTCAATGATCGAGGGAAAAACAAAGCGCTTTTGAGCAGCTGAGCTTGATATTGGCGCTATACAAATATTAGCATAATAAAACAAATACATTCTGGTACACCTATAACAAAGTTGTGGAACACGATACAGGGAAAATTTGTCATGGACAGCATGGTCAACAATCAATTAGTCTGGTACTTGGAGACCAGTCTGGTACTTGGAGACCAATCTGGTACTTGGAGACCAATCTGGTACTTGGAGACCAATCTGGTACCTGGAGACCAATCTGGTACTTGGAGACCAATAACCTTCATAGTAACATCCAATGTAGCTTCTGAAAAAATGACCCAGAAGTACCATTGACCATTTGGTATGTTTGGAAGCATGTATAAGAAAATAATTGCCAACAAACTCATATTGTATCTTCTTCCACCTTAAATACATTTGAAACGACATGGAAACATTGTACTTTAAAAGGTTTTTCCCTCAAGGCAGCATCCTATCTTTTCTATTTTTAGCATCAAAATTAACAGTCTCATTAAAGTTTTAAACACTTGTGTTCAAATTAAGTAATGGCTCAACGAAAATGGTTTCACGTTTTCAGAATCTAAAGCAAATTGCATTTACAACAAAAGTAAATGCAAACCGCACAAAGATCCAGATTTACTTTTTAAGTTAAAACTATGTTCACCACCCAGGCCAAAGGCACTGTCTTAAAGGTTTTAGGACCTGTCCTGTAGACAGCCTATATGCGAAGGCTGATGAACCCTCCCTTGAACAACGCCTTATACAACTTTCGCTGCAATACATCACTAAGTTACCTCGTAATCAATTACACCCAGCGTACAATTATGTTTTCAACCCGCTCTGTAAAAACCTGTTTTCTAATCTGCCAAGTCTGGCTCCGCCACTTGGAATCAAACTTGAACCATACATATCTGCAGCTAACATTGATCTCAATATGATATCACCTTACCGACTTCTACCCCGCCCTGGCAGATGGTGAAGTCAGAGGTAGATCTTACCCTAACCAAATAAATACAACCACTTACGCTCAAAATATAACACCCATTGATCCATTTTAACAGATGGATCCAAGGATAGTGGCAAATTTGCAAGTGCCACAGTAATTGGATTGAAGACTGTATCCTCAAGAATCCCAGACATAGAGAATCTCACCCAAGTGTCTTCTGATATCAATTATATCAACACGAGTTGATAAAGTTACAAATATCCGAGGCTTGCCGATGATATTTTTACTTTTATCAACGAGTGTTGATATATTTGATATCAGAAGACACGAGGGTGAGATTCTATTTATCATCCAAAATCACTCTTCATTAATTTTCAATGAAAAATGGACATCTCTGAACATGGTACTGCCATTAGACTTGCAGTGCAGCGATGTCATAGCATTGTGACATCATCAAGTACATGACGTCATAGCATTGTCAGGGCATTGTACAAAATCTACTGTCAAAACGATATCTCCTAGGAAATATCGTTTGATCTCACACAAGCGATATCTCCTGTGGAACACAGTTTTGGATGATAAAATAGTTTAATCATCACTTCTGAGGCCAAATGTTCTTTACAAATTTGACCTATATTTATAAACGAATTGATTTGAAACGAACCATGTTATACCCGGAATCTAATCCAAACAAAAGGTAGGAATCAATAAACTTCATGAATTTAAACCAACAATCGGTTACACCTACTTGTCTTGTCGTACTGGCCACAGTCGGTTTACTCATGACTTTCTGCCTATAACAGTTAAGGATGACCTTCTAATGTGTATCCACTGTCATACAATGCAAGCATGTTTTGATTGAATGTGTAGACTTGGCAATTCCATAAACCTAAAAGATCTCTTTACCCGCGTGAGCTGTAGTTTAATTATTTAAGTACGTGAAGGAAATTGATCTGCGCTTGAAACTGCAAAATATATGTTCTATGTATTGCGCATTTCCTAATCTGGGTGTTCTATTGTTATAACCAGTTTTTTAAACTTGTAAATAATATTGTTATAGCCAGTATTCGAAATAGTAGATTGTAATGTTAAAACAATGTACATGGAAACCTTTGAGTGTGACATTGTGTATATAATGGATTTGTGTGTATGTGAGAACTTGGTCTCGTCGCTAATGACCGATGCGATGTTAAGTTTTACTCATGCACGCACGCACTCTCGCACTCTTTGTTGATGCACTAATTGCCATTGGAGAATATCATCAATACGTGAATCCAATGAAAATATGTTTTTTCGGAAGGAATAGAAAAACCTTTTTGTTTGTGTGTCTGGAACTTCAGGGAAGAGGGTTAATGTGTAAATGATATCCACAAACTTGCTAACTGTGAACTGACAAAATGTTACTCATCTGGCTGACTGACTTTCACTGTGTGAAACAAAGCCATGGCTGATGAGTAATAATCCGTGATTGATATTTCCGTGACGCATACTAGTGTAAATAAAAACCTATACAACCAAACATCCTACAAAATCAATCATCCAAGATATTATTATTTCATTGCATTTACGTCATTCCGCACGATTCCTTTTGTCTGAAATCCAGATGTTTGTATCATCATTTAGGAGCGAAACGGGCAAGTGGGCAAACAAACGAGGATTAAACAGTAAGTAACTGACAATTATTCTTTGGGAATTATTTTGTGAAACGTAAATATATTACATAACGCAGTTTCATGCATTACATACGTGGGTGACAGGTGTTGAAAAAAATTCCCCACGAAGCGGTGTTTAATTTGTTTATTCGGATCCGATCTCTTTGCAAATATGTTCAATACAGAAAGAATACAATAAACGCGGTACAAGAAACCTTGAGAATCTCATCCGAATTTCTTTTGACATGAATATATCAATATGAATAAGAAACAAATTACCTTTCAAAATCATCCTTGCATCTAGTTTACTTACATGACTGAGCGAGCATGGCTTTACATCGCTTATTGCAATATTCCAGCAATATCACACAGTGAACCTATGTGGGGAATCGAACCCGGATCTTCGGCGTGACGAGCGATAGCTTTAACCACTACCCATTTTCTGTTTGAAAACATTACTAACAGATTTGTTGAATTAAACAAATTATATACAGCTGACGAGCTTCAGTGACAGAGAGAATAGTGATGTCATTTGATTGTGGCGTTATTATAACGATGACGTCTCACTGGTCTACTTCTAATTTGATTACTTTTCAATATTGTTTAAAAAATATGTAAAATATATAATAGTGGTCAAATTGAAAGTAGTTTGAAATTACAAATATGTATAATTTGTATAATCAGTTGAATCAGATCATTAAGCACCAGCTCTGTACAACACTGCTGTGGATTTGCATGTAGATTTCGTTGTCATACCTCAAAAAGGAGAATTCAGTTTTATTGAGTGTCACTGTAAATATATTTAATACCGTCACTTTGCCGTGCTGCTGCGACCAGAGTGTCATTAAACAAGAATAAAGCATAACTTGAGAACGTGGTCCAAGTTATTAATTGTATCAACTCGTCGATGATATACAACCCTTTTTCCTCTAACAAGAATGTTCACTGATTAATTGAAACAGAGTAAATACTCAAGCTGATTAGCTAACCAACTGTATAACAGCAATAAAAGAAGAATAGCTAAAACAACTCCGGCTGGATTAAATGGAGGAGACATTGAGGGTCTATTTCTAAAATAAGCCAGATAGGCGAAACACGCATGAACATGAAACTTACCGTATGCATTGTAGACTAAAAACTCATTCAATGTGACTGGACAAGGCAATTCTAAATTACCCCTACAATGTAAGGTACTTGGTCTATGCTAGTGAGTGAGTTTAGTTATACGCCGCATTCGGCAATATTCCAGCTATATGGCGACAGTCTGTAAATAATCGAGTCTGGACCAGACAATCAAGGGATCAACAGTGAACCCATGACATGTGTCAACCAAACCAGCGAGCCTGACCACCCGATCCCGTTAGTCTCCTCTTACGACAAGCATGGGTTACTGAAGGTTCATTCTAACCCGGACCTTCACGGGTCTCTATGTAATTATATTCACGTCAATTAAAAAAAGTACTAGATCAACGAGTAACCTGATTCTATATAACAAATATGTATTTAATGGAATCAAGAGAATTAGAGGGAAAGTTGGCTATCCACGGACTCCTGCAATGAACGGGATATAATTACCCCTCACTAAAAGATTTCGCTCTAAAAAGCACTTTGAGTCAGTACCGTAGAAAACAGTGCTTAGCAACGCTTGCCAACGAAACCTAGGTTTGGAGTGACTTCCCTTTAACGCGTGGGAACGTAAAACTATCTCAGCCATGCCTGAAGATAAAGACTCAAGAATTTTGTCGAGAGTTATAACCCGGGCGAGCGGACCTCAGTGGAGACACCCTATATAATACGGGTCAGGGAACGCAATAGTTAAGAAGAAAAACCTAAATGTGTTTCTCAACAAAATGAAAAAAATTTAAATGTGAAAATAACTACTACACCAAGGTGTAAGTACAGTGGAAGCCCTCTAAACCGGAAGCCCTCCAATCCGGCATGCTCTCAATATCGGCACTAGCATTCTAATCCGGCGTCAGTCTATTCGTATTTCGGCACAACAAAGACCGCCCAATTGACTGTTTGTACAGCAATTAACGCTCTCTAAACCGGTATCCGGTATCTCGTCTCTCCTGTTGATTGGTTGTACTAAGAATTTAGCGCAGAGGATCAGCTATCCAGCGATACCACAACGTTTTTATATTCCGATATGTTATTGCGAATAGCGACGTTTCGACAGAGATTCTAATGTCGTTGTCGCCTTTCACAATAAAAGAAGTTGTATATCCATAGAAATTGTCACCATTATTCATCAACTCAACTTCTAAAATACCCATCAAAGAAATTATTGAGAAGACAAAACTGACTATGATTACACAAACAATAATTGCATCTGGTAATTCCGCTAATAAGTGAAAAGTTACAAAAACATCTTCAATACATGATTGAAATAGTAAGCACAGATGACATGGCATATATCAAATACATACATGGCAAAATGACGTGATAATGAACCTGGAGAATAAGATCTACGTGTCACCTATTCTCTGGTAAACATGTGTGTTTGTTTGTTGTTTAAATATATTGTTGAATTTTCATAAATATAAGATAGTCTACATCCCAGCCAGCCCTACACAAATACAGACACCTTTAAATTTAATGTCTCCGTTATTAGCCAATTGGCCGTCAATTTAAGAACCGTCCAGTATTCATGTTGAATAGAAATCTCCACATCCAATAACATCCAATGCGTTCGAACGTTTCGTCATGATGTTGGTTGCAGCGTTCGAAATCAATGTCGGTCCTCAGGCCCGAAGCCGACTGAAAACCACTCGGACCCACAGCTTTTGTTTTCTGCAGGTCCTTATGGTCGACAGCTTTTTCATCCCTAATAACTGAGAGTTTTATTTCCACATTAAAATATAAGGCCTACACATTCTGATCAGAGCCCACAACTTTTTATGATTCTTGGTCCTTAGGGCCTGCAGCCTTTTAGGATTAAGAGGTCAAACACTGTTCGGTGGGTAAGCATTCATACCTTGCCATCATTTGCAAAACGGAAGTTTGTCCACATGATTAAGACGAAGGCAATTATTTCACCTGAAGTTATGATGGCACTAGTTTTGTCGGCTAAAATCAGGCGGAAATCTTCTTCAGAGATTTTACTGTCTGTGAGCGCCGATGAGACGCGATCGGTGATCGTGTTCAGCTTGGCTTCAGCCAGCACCCTGATCTCGTCGTGTTTTAAGGCCTTCCGTTGCAACCGACGTGAAATGAATTTAGGGGCTACTCCCGCCAGTTCCGATACCCCGGCGGCTATTTCAAACCCGAGGACAACGGGTGCGGCCACGATGGTCGACAACAAGCTGATGCTGGCACCCCCGAGTCCCATGCCGGTGACCACGAGGGCCGTGTCCACGCTGTTGACGGCATTGACGGCATTGACGGCCCGATGGTACTTTTTGTGCGATCTGAGTCCCACGTCGCGTTCTCATTCCAGTTGTCGTTTGATATCGCTGATCTGTCACAAACGAAATCCATCCACGGTTTCGAGTGTTTGAGCCATGTCGCCCATGGCCGGATACAATCCTATCTCGAGTATATTATAAGTTAGGAAATAAGCTACAATTGATCCGCCGTCAATATTTGATGAATGTACTTTAAGCTGATGAGGTGCACGTGGTCGTATGCAAAAGCCTGGTAGAGTAAAATTTCACCTCCAATAAAAAACCTCCACTCCCTCGAGGCTCGTGGTGGAAGCTGTTCCTAGTGGTACATAAATACGACAACGTTGAATTTTATGGCGATCGTGCCAACGTATGTCTACCTCAGCCAGAAGTCCCACCAGTTGTCTGGAGGCATTTCCAATAACGACGTCGATAATAAGGGTAGAACCTGGTATCACAGTGATCCACGAGTCTGGGACTTCACTATATCGTTTTAAATAGAGCCATTTTGCTGCGTCTTCCGAGTGAGGGACTAGCCTATAACCCGTTTGATCTGGTAATGGTGATGCATACATTCCCTTTTTATGAAACGGAGTAAACCTCCCCAGTAGAATCCCATTGTTTTGGAGTTCAAGGATATTACGATCCTGATCCATGACGAGATAGGGGGTAGGTCAGGAGGATATTGATGATCCAGTTCAATTCGACGATGACTTCTCGACGTTGGTACACGTTGTTTTGTAAGTGCAGGACGCATACAAGGCGTTTTCCGTACCAGGTTCGTCGAATCCTCGCGTGTCCCCGAGATCGGAGAACGTGATGGTGTCGATTTGATTCAGGTTTGACACGTCGCCCATGGTTATGCTCGTATTAATGAAGAGTCTTCAATTGATTCTCAGACAATTTCTCGTGCCTAAACTTTAAGCTGCTGAGATTGATTTTTGAAGGTAGAAAAATCCTCGTGAGCATTGTATTCTCCAAGTTAATTGTGACTCTTTCCAGACTCGCGTAAGCGTTGACGTTTTTCTGTATGTAAATCGAGCACACGTGGTTTTGATGTTTTCAAGGCCAATGGAGGTTAACTCCCATTATAATTTCAACATCTCGGTCGGGTGACGCCTCCCCGAGAAAGACTTCGATATAAAGCGTAGAATTGTGTGGAATCCCTTGTGTGAAATCGGTCGTGTCTTCGAATTCAAGCACCAACTGAAAACTCGTATTTCGACTAAACTGTCGACTCGCTAGCAAATGAACCGCTTGACGATCACACTCCTTCGTTGCGAGGGGACGTAAGCCGCGATGAGAATCCCCTTATTGAGGACTTTCGTTAAATAATGATCCCTCGACTCCACAAACACGTAGTGAGAAACGAGGGTGATATCGAGTAGCCAGTCGATTTGGGAGGAGATCAACGTCCATTGGTTATCATCGGTTAGGACGAAATGGTACAACGTGTTTTTTAAGAGACCTAAGGGTCTTGACATTGTCTAAATCACCTACATTGCCATCGAATGCCTGGAACATCACCCATTTGTTATTGTTGTTGAGGACAAGATTGTACTGGGTGTTTTTCCTGAGCCCTCCGATGATGACATCATCTAAATCTCCTATGTTACCACCACCACCACCGCAGACTTCTGCTCGCCTGTAAGTGTTGTTTCTTAATTATAAACCGTATATTTTGACTTGGACCCCGGGTTCGTCGAAGCCGCGCATGTCCCCTAGGTCAGAGATCGCTAGGCTGGCGCATATTCTCACACGCATGGTTGTTCCGGGACACGACGCTTGTGTCATTGTTTTACATGCAGCGTGGCTCTAAGATAGACGATATGCATTGGTTTATGTTTTATATCTAAAATGGATAGTTTCAATTCCGTGATCATGCCCTGCATTAACTTTTTGTACTGCAGTGTCGAAAACGAATCGGTTCGACCATCGTTGCACTTTTCTGTTTTGATGGGCACGTCTCTTAGCATCATGGAAGGGTGTTCGCCTTGAATATTATCGGTCATGCTGACCCGAACGAGATGAACGAACAGTTTGTGATAGACCACAAGGTTCGGTAATTTCGAACCCATAACGGTCTCTCGAGGTCGTATTTCGTTCGACGTCAACCCGAGCGTTTTGGCCAAGGCTTTACCGAGTCGGATGGATTTCCCCCAACTGTCAACGTCAGCGTGCCATTGTTGAGTTTGATATGGGCTCCAGTGGGTTTGAAAATTTCGTCGTTCAACATACAAACGCGGTAATAACCATTGGACAAATCGTGGCGTTTGCCATCGATGAATAGCCTGTGGTTCCCTTGATGTTGACTGATATTCAACCAACGTGGGTAGTAGGTGAGATCGCAGGGAGCGACTTCGAGTCGTCCCGACGTGTTATAGATTGTGTGTAGCAGTTGAACGGGCTCGCCGCTCGTGATTCCTGGGAGCGTAACGAACATGTTACACATATACAAGACATTATAATATACATTCAATATGTCTACACCCAAGTACCAGCCTGGAGTGATTTATCCTAAAAGCGATAATTTAAGTGCTACCGATCTAACGCACATGAAAATCATGGTGGATGCGAAGGAGGGTTCCCACTTTAGAGCTCGATTTATCGATGTTCTTTCTAAGTATAGGCTTTCGGTCACGAACGTCAAGGCAGTCCACGCATGGTTTCACAACCCTAAGCAGTTCTGGCAGAATCAATTCAATTTCACCGTGTGGTGCGTGACGACGGGGTACGGCGTGACCTTGAACGACATGCGTCGTGATGAGCTGAGTCAGTCCGTGTGTTTTTTTCACGTGTATTACCAGATCAGACGTATCCTCAAAGAGATCAGCGTCCCGATGCCACAGGACAAGGCGTGGGATGCGTCGAACAATCCATACGATCGGCGAGCTTACGGACGGATTTGCGGTGAATTCGAAATTGATCCGAACATGGATTGGCGTATACCAGGTACGAACCAAGGGTTGGGTACTCCGTACACTGGAGCGAAATCCGTGAAAGAAGTCAGTGATGAAAAGTGGTTGGCTCCAACAGGACTTTGCTCTGTCGAGTAATGAATGGCGAGATGATCGTATGAATTTTAAAGGCGGTGTTGCTTTCACCATTCAAAAGGTGGAGCAGACTCAATACACTGAAGACGATTGGAAAGCACATATGTTGGATACGTCGAAGGGGTTTACTCGTCCCGGTGTTGTCAGACTGAAGATTCGATTCGAACGTACGTGTGGGTGCCACTGGGTGCTCAGTCGCAAATGCGTTCCGGCATCCAGGGTCAAGGGACGGCCTACGACGTGCAGAAACAGTTCGTGTCGAACGTCGAGGACGCCATCACCAGACCGGTGGATTTGCCGAGTGCCATCCGACATTACCAGGACACGTTGGAATACGCCCGGTTGAAAGTCGACTACGTGTTTGGCGTGGGACTGTACATGGCTCTGAGTGACATGCGACTGAGTATCCACAAAGTGGTGGGCTACAACTACGAAATCGTCATCACGACCGCCGATCAGAAACTGGGCGTCAATCCCGATGTCAAAAGTGATTCACGTCCCACCGCCCACGTGTGCCAGCGAAATGGGGATCGTGACGCCACCACTAGCACCAGAGCCCAGCGTTCAACCATCACCACCGCGCCTATCACCACGCTAGGAGGTCGAACATCAGCAATACCTCAATCGTAAAACGGCGCTCGTGGTCGGCAGGATCGCGGTCGGGGTGTGCCTCATTTGTTTAAAAATTCTTTAGCGGCGACGTACAGCAGGCTGCCATGCCGACGACGACTGCCCACAGGTTCTGGCTGAACCACGTGACCATTTTCGACAACAAGCCCAGCAACCAGGACTCGATGCTGCCCAAGATGCCGGGCAGGGCTTCCACACCTTTGACGGCTAGTCTCGCCAGGGCTTCCACGAGCGATTTCAACTGTTTTTTTATCCAGTCTCTGACGTCGCCACCTTTTTTTTTGGTGGTGACGCTGGGCTTGGTGGTGTGCTTCCACTGCCACCTGTCAGCGCTAGGACCAGGGTCGATATGATGAAACCCAAAGCCATTAGAACGCTGGCGATGGTAACCCCTTGTTCTCTGAATAACGTTTTAAGCCGTTCGGCTAATGTGGTGTCCTCCATGAGGACTCGGTCGATGGCTTTGCGAATGCGACTAATCTGGGTTCGAAGCGTTTCTCTTTCTCGGTTGTACGACGCCGCTTCTAATCGGGTCGATCGTTCGTCGTGCAACTGACGTAGCCTTGTCTCGATCTGCTGTCGGCTGATGTCGTCGTTCATATCATCCGCTTGTTCGCGTTTGGTTGTCTCGTAAGCGATACGATCATCGATTTCCTTCGGTTTAGCCATGTTGTCCACAAGCGATCCATGAATGGTTTGCAAGGCCTTGTCTAGCCCTCGCAAGTTCCTGAAAGGGAAATTCGAACCTGGGCAAGGGTTCGTCTATGTATGTGGACAATATTTTTTCGATGTTGTTCGAGTCTTTTTGCGAGTATTTCGGTACGTCTTGTAAATCGTTTTGATCGATCTCGTTCGCCATGGCACTAAGCCTGGTCCGCACCTTGTGTAAAGCCTGGGTGGTCTTCAGGGGAAGTTGTTTGGATCGTGCACCGCCGTACCCTCGGATGTTTAATTGATCTCGGACAAAGGGGGCACCGTGACGACCGGCCAGCGTGGACAAGGCGAGAGGTTTTCTCGTGTGTTTGTTCATGAGATTGAACCCCAAGCCTCTTTCAGCCGTAGTATCCCTCGATCATCCATTTTGAACTTAGAATAATTGCGATAAAGAGGGGTGAGATTTTTCTACTCGCCTCATGGTGTCGTAATAATCGTCCACGGCCGTTTTTAACATGGTATCGCCTATGCTTTCACTCGGGAACGAGGTGTCTGTGTAATCATCATCATCGAACAACGGGGTTCTATCGTCTCCCAAATCGTCCATAGGAATATCTTCAGCCATGGTCCTGTTATATTAAAGATATAAAACATACTTTCAACATAAACTATGTCGTTAATATATGGACGAAAGGTAGATCCTTTCTGAAGATTGAGGGAACCATTCGGCGTCTGAGCCGTTCGTCAGTCCGTGACCATCACCAACAACCCGAGCACGGTTGATGTAAACCAAATGCTGCTGGTGCGATTTCCCAGCCTGGGCGAGAACGACGTCATCGTCCCCGGAACCGCTCACCTGTCTTTCAGATCAGTTTGAAATCCAATGACGCTAAATGAGAAGTCAGCGGAAAATCAGCGAAATCGAGATCAAAATCAGCGGAAACGAGATATTAAGCGACAGTGACGTGTTCTTCAGTTACACGGACCTCTGGAGAACTACGAGCGAACGGGAAAACATGAAATACCAGGAAATTGTCCGGCCTATTGTCCGTCGACTTGGTTGCGGGTGGGGTACGGTTTCGAACAGGCCGAACTCGCTGGGATGGCGAATAAACAGAAGGCCGTCGCCGAAGCGTTCGGGAACCGATTTTGCATCCCGCTCGACTTCGAGTTGCTGGAGGGGCACATGCCATTTTACCAAGCCGCTCTGGGTGATAGGCTGGAATAAGAACTGATGTTCAACGCTTATAGCCAGGTTATTTTTTCAGAGAGCGGCGAGGGAGGCAGCTACACCATCGACAATATTTCGTTGGAGTTCAACAAGGTCACGAATCCGGACTTTGCTTGACAAATTCGCAACCAGTATTCAGGAATGCTAGCCATCCTGGAAGATCGTGTACTGCGACACCGGAAGATCGTCGTGAACAAGAGTGACACGTTATGAAATATCAACCTGAACGTGCCCGTGCGATCGATGAAAGGCATTTTAATCCTGCCGGTGGAAGAATTTCTGCCGTTTGAAAGAGTCAACAAAAAATATTGGAACTCCGAGATTATCAAAGTGGAAGTGACCGTTGAGGGCGTGCCCAACCTGCTGTTCAGCCAAGGCATGCACGCTTACCAGCAGTGGGACGAGATCCAAACAATACCAGCGATCAAGGGCTCACCCGGAAATCAATGCGATTGCGAAGGAACTCGGTCTTGCTTATGTCACGCTAGGGCAATACCTAACGACCAAGTACACGCTGTGGTTGGACATGCGATCCACAGACGATGATCAACTGCATGGGAGCTGACGTCGCATCGACAACGGCAGCGAGAGGATCACCATCCAAATCAGTAAAAAAACTCAAACCGGGGGTAAATTAAACCTATATTTGTACGTCATTATGGATGCGCAGCTTAATATAGACATTGGAAGATTCGTGCAAGCCTTCTATTGATCTGCCTCTAGAGCCACACTGCGCCATCATGTGCGGTCAGACGGGATGTGGGAAGACCGTTTTTGTATTGGACCTGCTGGAAGGGTACTATCGGGAGGTGTTCGATCATATCGTGATTCTTTGCCCTACAATACGCGTCAATAAAACGTTCACGGAGTGAGCTTGGGTGATGAACAATGCGGTGGTGTATAAAATCGACCCGGGAGTACGTTTACAGGACTGGTTGCGAGCCTTTCACGAGAAACTCCTATTGAAAACCAACCCGTGGCTTATATGGTTTGCTAGCTTAGCAATGCTTAGTAAATAGCTTAGCAATGCTTAGAAAATTAAATGTATAGCCTTTTATATATAAAAACCCATGACGACGTTTGAAATTGTCGTGTTGTTTTACCCGACATTCATCTCGTTCTGTTTGGGTTATGCCGGATTTCATTATATTAGATTTAAAACCCGATTGATGTATTATAAGATGGAGTTGGACCACATGCTGGAACAAATGATATCCAAGGAGGAGAAGGAGGGTGAAGATGCGTCCTCCCGCAAAGAAAGACTCATGGCACTCGTCGTGGGTGGGAAGGGGAAACAACACTTGGGTGAAAACATCACCACCAATAAAATTTATAAAATGTCTGAGGGAGACATCGATAAACTGTACACGAGATACGAAGCCTGATTCAGTGCTGAAATGACGAAAACCATAGGGTCGACTCTTACGCAATTCTAACCCGTGACTACTTCGTCTCTGCTTCCCATTCCACCGGAACGTCGACCTTACTTGTGCGAAGATATCGACAAAGATCCGTTTATCGGTCACGCCTTGAACATGCTCCGTTGCGAGCTGTATCACCGATACGGTGTGTTCTTATCTCCCATCACCGCGGCCATCATTACGACGTAGCACTGTCAATTTATACATAAATGCCCGATTAATGATATACAAGATGACAGAGCCCACTTCGACACCTGTGGAGGAAGAAACCCCTCAGCAAGCAATTGATACCGTCATGAAGAAACCCAAGAATCTGAAAAGAGTAGCCGCCAGTAAAAAATGGAATTAGCTAGGCATCAGAAATCGATTCCTACGCCACCATGGATTCCGTACGCCGTGGCAGCCACTGTCGTGGGTATCACTGCAGGTGTATGGCTGTATCAACAAAACAAAAAGACGACACCACCACCCATAACAAAACAATTAGAGGTAAACCGACACATTATGTTATAATCATGACTACCGCCGACAGAAAAAACATTCGTCAAAGATGCGTATCACGCCGCTGTGATCAGCAGACTGGCCATAGGCTACGCTCGTTTGAGCAAACTGATCACCAAACAACCAGCACCCAAACTCCTGCAAGACATGGGCATGCTCGTGTTCGACTTGGGACTGGCGATGGCCAGCAAGAAATGCTCGTGAAACAAGGCATCATTCTGGAAAACATATTGAAGTAAGAAAAGTATATATAAATACATGGCCACGATCGAGATGATGATCGGCGGGGCATTAGTAAATGCCCTGGTCTTTTGGGGGAGCAATTATCTCTTCTCCAAATTACGCACATCCAATGCTGCCGAGATCGATGCAGAACGACAACAACACGATTGGAGCAACTACAAGCCGCGCAAGCTGAGTACGTGAAAAACGCATGTAGAGAATCAATTTCATCAACGCCCACTCCAACGCGAAAACCACGCCCTTCGAACGTCCAAGGACGTCGACGACGCCATGCAACAATACTATCTGATCACCGGCAAACGATTGGAACCCCTTGGTGGCGAACCCACCCCATCTCAGTATTACACCCCTCCCAATGCACAGCAAGACCGGGAGCTGATTTTTGTGGCCTTAGGATTAGTCACCACCGTAATGATTGCCAAACAATTAGACTAAAATATATCTAAGTGCATAGAGCGAAGATGAGACCCGCTCCATATCTTTGTCAATAAATGCTTCTGGGAATAGCCAAGACTTGCAGGACCTAGGAGTACTGCGGCATACACATGATGACCATCCGAAAGGGTTTCGTGAATTACATGTGCTCGGTATGCCGTATTGGAGTGAAATGCCATTATGGTTTATGTAAAGCCCACGGAGGAGACGTGGTCCGAAACCAACTGATTTATGAGACGAAAAAAGATTATCTCAACGAACGTAACCGACTCCTCAGAATAAATTTTTTAAAAAGATTTTATGAGCGCTTCAGTTCAAAAGAGAAGGCTGATGGAGTTATCTCCCTTTGAAAACAACCAATTAGACATTTGGCTTTGCATGTGGATATAGCATATCAATTAGACATTTGACTTTGCATGCGGACATAGCAATCATGACTACCGTCAGCGAACTCAAAGCTCTTGCTAAAAGTCGTGGATTGGTGGGTTATTCTCGCATGAGGAAACCCCAACTTCTCACCTTGCTCGACATGAAATATGTCAAACCCCCTACTTTACGGGAGCTCAAACTTCGAGCTAAAGAACGTGGATTGAAGGGTTATTCTCGCATGAGGAAAGCCCAACTGCTCACCTTGCTGGAAGACACTGAGCCGGTCGAGTTGAGATCCATACCGACAGACCATGACGTGGGTAAGTATCTGAGAGGCTTGAAAATGATTGTCCAGGCTAACATCGACGTCAACAGCATCAAACCCCTGATCGCCGACAAAGTCGAAGAACAGTTGGATGATTTAAAACGTATCAAATACCAGTTGACCATCCACATGTCGCTCAACAAACAGCAGACGGATGGCAGTACCGAGTCCATCGAGCCTTATTTCAGAGGCAAGCAGGAAGTCGTACTTCAATCTGACTTGATCCTTTCGACCCTCGATACCTCGCTACAAAAAATACGAGAATCGTTAGAACGATGGATGCACAGGGGCTCCGGGTGGGTAGTGGGAAGTATCAACACCATCTATTTGGATATAGCGAACTACGTACCATTCAAAGGCGGATCGTACCTAGCCTTTCCACCTTACTACAGAAATAAAAAAGCCATTAATAACATAAAAAATAAAGACGATGCTTGTGCAGTATATTCGGTGAGAGCTGGCTTATTTCCAGTAGCTATTAATAAGAATAGACCTTCGAGCTATCCCGAGACAACAGCCTGAACTGGGATTGCTTAGTTAAACCCACACCCATTTCCTACTGGACTCGATTTGAAAACTAAACCATTTAGCCACCACTTCGGCCACGAAGGCAATACGACCATCGTACACAGAATCAGCTCCATGCCCGATGATGTGCGCAGAATCAATTTATTTATGACCTAAAAAGAGTGTAAGTATCACTATACACATATTGAAAGTCTGAGCCGACTGTTGTACGATCAATCGAACCACAAGGAAAATAAGAAACATTTCTGCGAACGATGTCTGCACGGCTTCATGTGAGCCAACCTGCTGGAAGCGTGCCGGGGGGATTGCCAAGGCATGGGAGAGATGGCGATCTGAATCAACATGCCTCGATAACATGAAAACATCTTAACGTTCATCAATCGCAAACATCAAATGCCTGTGCCTTTCGTCATTTACGCTGACTTCGAAGCACTCATCAAACGGGTCGACCACATCTCGCCATCCCCGGAAAAAAGTTTTACGTACAAAACGCAAGAACACCGAGCCTGCGGGTTCGGGTACGTGGTCGTTCGATGCGACGGACGAACGAACGCTCCCGTGATCTACCGAGGTCCCGGCGCGGCCGAAACGTTTCTCACGTTCTTTCAACGCGTAGAAACAAACATCAGGGAAGCTTTGTCGGACCCTGCCCCCATGGATATGATGCCGGAGGATAAACTCGCAGACGAAAAGGCTCAGCATTGCCACATGTGCGACAAACCCCTGAAGGGGGATGTCGTGAGAGATCATTGCCACATCACCTGTCGATACCGAGGGGCCGCCCACAATGCGTGCAACCTCCAGCTTAGAATCGATCCCCAAAAAATCCCCATCCCCGTGGTGTTCCATAATTTGAGAGGACACGATGCTCACTTGATCATGCAGGCCATCTCGAACAGCGATGACAATATCAAGTCCATCCCCAACAACATGGAGAAATAATCTCCTTCTCTCACAACGGTCTGAGATCAATAGTGCTCAGTTCCTCCTGTCGTCTCTCGACAGTTTGGTCAAAGCAACCGATACCTTCCCCATCACCGATCGATACACCGACGCGGCAACTCGGTCTTTGTTGTTACGGAAGGGCGTGTACCCATACGAGTACATGGACTATTGGCCCAAGTTTGACGAGCCACGATTACCCCCCCATCGACCGATTTTACAGCCATTTCACCGAGTCCCCTATATCGCAGGATGATTATGACCACGCCCAGAACGTGTGGGAGAAACTGGGCTGTTGACATTTATGACTCGAGCAAGCCCGCCAATCATCTCCTCTATCTCGACGACAACAACCTGTACGGCTGGGCCATGAACCAGTCTCTACCTACGGGCGGGTTCAAGTGGTTGGACGATGAGGTCGATATTGTGAGCATCACGCCGGATTCGAACAAAGGCTACATCCTTGAAGTGGACTTGGACTATCCTGCGGAACTCCACACTGCTCACAACAGCTATCCGCTGGCTCCCGAACGGTTGACGGTGAACCGAGACTGGATGTCGGACTATCAACTAACGTTGCTCGGGAAAAATAAGCTGGCCAACGTGGAAAAACTCGTCCCGAACTTAATGAACAAGAAAAAGTATGTCGTGCACTATCGGAATCTGCAACTGTACTTATCGCTGGGCATGAAGCTGAAAAAAATACATCGGGTGCTCAAATTTAATCAAAGTCCCTGGATGGAACCTTACATTCTGTTGAACACCGAGCTGCGAAAACAAGCCACGAGCAACTTTGAGAAAAATCTCTACAAACTCATGAACAATTTGGTGTTTGGCAAAACCATGGAAAATTTAAGGAGACGAGTGACGGTCAAACTCGTGCGATCTCACGAGGAAGAAAAACTCAGGAAATTGATAGGCAGCCCGCCCTTCAATTGAAGTAAACTGTGTTCAATAATGACTTGGCGGCTCTCCACATGAACAAAAGCCATATCAAGTTCAACCGACCCGTTTACGTGGGGATGAGCATTCTCGACCTGTCCAAACAGTTGATGTACGATTTTTATTACAACCAACTCAAGCCACAGTACGGCGACAGGTGCGAGCTGCTGTTCACCGACACCGATTCCTTGTTGTTGAATATACGCACCGAGGACGTGTACGAGGACATGGCGAAACACATCAATTTGTACGACACCAGCGACTATCCGAAAGACCATCCAATCCACAGCCAAACCCAACAAAAACAGTCCTCAGCAAAATGAAGGATGAATGCGCCGGCACACCGATCGCCGAGTACATCGGGTTAAGACCTAAGATGTTTTCTATTAAGAAAGCCGATCACGACGAAATAAAAAAAGCCGAAGGGGTGGAGAAATACGTGGTGAAACAACACATCAAACACACTCTCTTCAAACAGGCTCTCTTCGATAAACACTAGTTCAAACACCCCATGAATGCGTTGAGAAGCGACAAACACAACATCTACGGCATCACTCTCAACAAAACGTCGCTGTCGCCCCTGCATACCAAACGGTGGATTGCGAACGATGGCATCCACACTTATAGGTATTGGTACCAACAGTAGGTCTCGACGCGTTGGGAGTTTCCGAGACCCCCAATAAAGGAAACTCCACTCGATGCGTCGACACAATTGAATGAACGATAGCGTGTACACATCATGGAGAAGGTTTACTACAGCCCTCGGGGTCACTGGAAAGGTGTGAGCACCATCCCGAAGCTAGCCAAAGCCGCTCGCGTTTCCGAGGATACCGCTAAAGCTTGGCTTAAAAAGCAAGCCATCTGGCAAGTGTACCTGCCGGCTTGCCGATACATCCCGAGAAGACATTTCCATACCCAACCGTACCCATCAAGATGACCTCCTGTTTCTCCCGCACGACAGGGTGAGAAACAAAACGTACAAGTTCGCCCTGACCGTCATGGACGTTGCCAGTCGCTACAAGGAAGCGGAACCGTTAACGACCAAAGATTCGAGTCAAGTCACTAAGGCCTTAGAACGCATCTACAGATGCAGTCGCTTGACCTGGCCTGCCGTATTGCAAGTCGATCCCGGACGCGAGTTCATGGGAGCATACTGTAGCATAGACTTATGACAGTCGTAGCGATACGATAGCTTTGTGAAACGGGGCCCAGGTGAGACGAGGCGTGGCTGGAGCTCACCGAAGCCAAGCCTTCGTCGAAAGATTCAACAGGACTTTAGCCGAATTTTGTTCGGACATGAGTATGCCCGAGAGATGGTCAACCCAGAAAAACCATCGACGGAATGGGTGGTATGCTTACCGCGAGTGGTGTCAGCGATCAACAACGAAGCCACTCGACTCCTCGATAAAAGACCCGTCGAAGCCATTCGAATGAAATCCATGACGACCGAATCGGCTGCCCCATCGCGACACGGCCAAGAGAAAAAACTACCGGACCGGGTAGTCGTGAGGTATCTGTACCAGCCCGGTGAACTCGAAGGAGGGGATAAACGTCGTGCCACAGACCCCGTATGGTCCATGAAAACGTACCACATCGACCGAGTTGTCATCAAAGACGACGAACCGAATCTGTATTACTTGCAAGATGGACCAGGTAGGGGATTTGTCCGAGAGGAATTGATAATCGTCCCTCGCGACACGGTATTGCCCCCTTCTTCGTCTTATGTATCTCCTTATCAACATTTGGAGATTGATCGAGTCCAACGCTCTAACCATCACACTGGCAAGCCGGCTGATAACTCAGTGCTCGGAACTTTTGGTCTAGGCTGGAGGCACATCGAAGGATGGTTCCCGCTATTTTTTTAAGGGGGGCTGGGGAACTTATTTCATAAAAATAAGCCTCTAAGCCGCATCTGATGCAAAATCCCCACTCTATTACTACTCGAAGAATAACACGGTGCCAACTTGAACATTAACCACACCGTGATTAGTCGAGGAATAACACGGTGCCAACTTGAACATTAACCACACCGTGATTAGTCGAGGAATAACACGGTGCCAACTTGAACATTAACCACACCGTGATTAGTCGAGGAATAACACGGTGCCAACTTGAACATTAACCACACCGTGATTAGTCGAGGAATAACATGGTCACCGGTGGAGTAAAGGCTCGTCAAGGTCCTGGAAGGACGAAGAAGAGAAATTCAGAACAAACAGGGCTTGAAATTCTTTCATCCCAGCAAGCATCAGTGTTTTAAATTAATTAGTTAAATGTTTGTTCATCATTTATAATACTTTATCAATTGTCTCAAACTGTTATATTAATATACTTTTAGAGCTAATTTTCCTCACTATAGCTCTAAATCTTAAATATATTATTATTTATCCTATGTTATCTTATCATATTTACCGTGATGACGGAGTCATAGACCGCCTCCGTGGTGTAGTGGTTAGAGCGTCCGCCCGGAGAGCGGAAGGTCGCGGGTTCGATCCCCGACCGCGTCATACCAAAAGACGTTAAAATATGGTACTTGTTGGTCCCTGCCTGGCGCTCGGCATTAATGGGTACAACAAGGACTGGTCGGCTTGGAGTCAGTATAATGTGTCTGAGTGGGGTATTCATGCTTCACTGCGGTATGGTATCTCAGTGGGCTAGCACTATAAAACCAGCTTCAGTCTGTGCTATTACAAGCAGCCGCACATACACATACACACGCATGCACATCGTCATATGAGCGAAATATTCTCAAGCACGACGTAGAACCCAATTTCACCTCACCTCACCTCACTGAGTCATAATCCGCCTGGCAAGACGCCATCTCATGAACTGTGCTGATAAGGGAGATTGGGAGCCCGACTCTCGGATGGACAAAGACAGGAACCGGTGGAGATAACTTGAGGACATAGCTTCAGTGTGTTTTATTCCCAGAGTGAATGAGTGAGTTGAGTTTGACGCCGCTTTTAGCAATATTCCAGTGACAATACGAGCGGACGCTTTACAACCGCCCCTTTATTCTCAGAAGAACCCACCAACGGTGGTACACGAGAAAAGTATAAATTGATAATGTAATCAAGATAATAAGAATACAAGGTAAATACATATAGTGAGTGGGATTTTCTATGAAATATGACAGAATTATGGTAACGTGAGTCTCATATAGCTGCGACTAATCTAAAGATGGTTCTGATGAATTGAGACAGGTTTTTCACATTCTTTACTTAAGTACTGGATAGACATTTTTTCAGCTTGTACGTATTAGGCCATCTCCATGTATGTATAGGTTCATTGGTCTGATGAAAGTCGCCGTGTTGTGTACACGTTACCGAGGGCCGTTAACGCCTAACGAGGCATATCACCAGTAGATAATTCATGGAGACAAACCCTTGGTGGTGGCTCAGTGATAGTTTGGTTTATTTGGTATATACCGGTATAAAGGGCAATCGCCCACGTACTAAGCATAAAGTAATTGTATTTGACGGTGACACGACATAATTCGAAGAGGAACACTTTTTTATGGATAGACAACTTCTTTCTTGCAATAGATGCGACGTTTCGGTGTAGATCCTAACACCTTTATCAAACAAACGGTGTTAGGGTCTACACCGAAACGTCGCATCTGTTGCAATAAAGAAGTTGTCTATCCGTAAAAAGGCGTTGCTCTTCATAATACCAGCTTCTAAATGCCACTTAAAGAAAGGTATACAGTTGAAGCTGTCAAAACCGGCAGCTGTCCAATTCGGCAAGTTGTCAACACCGGCATAAACTCTCAGTCTCGTCCGTGGCTAGTACATTTATCATCATATAAAAGCTCTGCAATCATGCAGCTGTCAATTCCGGATCTCGGCACGAAATGAGCTAACCGAATATGTGTTTATACAGTAATCAGGCTGTTTAATCCGGCACATGGCAAGGAGTCGTTCTAGGAGTAATTCATTCTAACAGAGTAATTACTCATTCAAAAGCTTTTTTTTTCACACAATGATTCCTTAATTAATAATATATTTACCACAACTGTTGATTTGCAGATGTTAGCAGAATATTCATTTTCAGGAAAGTGGTTTGAGAACAGCAGTACAGTGGAATATAATTTATGTTTGTATTATGATAGGCAAGCCATTCTCGTAGAGAATATGTTACTTGTTATCAATAATATGATTTGTCTTTTTCTCTCCCACATCGTCATGGGTAAAAGACTCTAAGAATCTATCAATGCATTAGCAAGTGTAAATAACCAATCTTCATTTACTGTCTATTTGACATACGCCATAAAATATATGGATAGATGTTTCATACTATTTTCTGTATTTGTTTCCATATAATATCTTGCTAAAATATATCCCAAATACAGATGTGAATTCTATATTTTTTTTCTGAACAGTTGCGTGCATTTTGTTTTGTGAATTATTTTCAGTCACAAATAACTGGGGTTAGTTATGCTGTTGAGGTAACAATATATCTATCAGAAAATGTTACCATTTGATAAAAGTCAACATGCCTTATATGTCATTTTTTTCTGTTAAAGTAAATGAAATTATCTTACCTTAGTATCTTTTCCTGGCTTTCTGAGTAATGACATAATATGGAATTAGTCTACTGAACTTTCAAAGATTGTTGCTGTTTGCTGATAGTGATATGCTCCTATTACCTATTGTATGTAGAATTGCCTCTCCCATCAAAAAACGAGAAATGTCAAGGACAGTCTTCTTTGAATTTAGAAATGCCAAAAATTGCGGACTCTTTCATTTCCAGTCTGTAAATGCTTGATATTGTCGTCGTTTCCACATATATATGGCCCAAAAAATAATTCCAAAATGAAATCTCGATTAATTAGCTCGAAAACAGGACAACAAAACTCATTAATTGCAGGTCTCGTTTTAGGGAATGGAAACCCATTTGCCCCAAGTACCATCTTACTTGATTTCATTGATGCCCCGGACAAAAAGGGGTTGCACCTCCTGCTCAACATATAATTTTCTATTACTTGTGGTTTTGGTATTGATTTACAACCTGGTCTGGTCTGGTCTGGTATGATCATTATATACTCTCCCAAAAAAGAAACGCATATAGGAATTTCAACAGTATTTTTATGTTTATTTTGAAACATCTTGTAGGCTTTATGAGTTAATGAAATATAGCGAAATGGCACACTGGGAAAGCAGACTTATCCGTCTTTGGCACCAACTCGAGGAAAGTCAGTTTGAGTGTCACATGGAGACATGTGGTGGCGCTGAAGTCAATACATCGTGTGACCACGGTGGGCATCCAGAACTGCACGGCATCGCCTCGGCATCGAACGAATAAGTCTCAGAATCTCGTGTTGCCAAATCGCAGCCCACTCTGCCTGTAGTGCCTGTGCGAGTTGCTGAAGTGTCTGAGGCTGAGGGTTACGGCGTCGCACCCGTCTGCCCAGGGCATCCCACATATGTTCGATCGAGTTTAAGTCTGGTGATCTTGAGAGCCAGGGGAGCACATTGATGTTGTGGTTCTGGAGGAAATCACTAGTGTGACGCGCTGTGTGGGGCCTGGCATTGTCCTGTTGAAACAACTCTCTCTGGCGATCAATGATTGGAAGGACGTGTGGGCGTACGATTTCGACACAGTACTGTTGAGCTGTCAGGTTGCCCTGGATCATCATCAAATCACTTCTCCTACGGCAGGTGATCTTTCCCCACATCATAACACTGCCCCGGCCGAATCTGTCCACCTGGGGAACGCAAGCGTGGGCGAAACGTTCACGTCGACGTCTGTACACCCGCATTTTTCCATCGCGTCGTTCCAATAGAAATCGTGATTCATCACTGAACCAGATTCTACGCCAATTCGGTAGGTTCCAGGCGTGACGTTGGTGCACCATTGAACTCGATGTCGACGATGTTGTTGTCGAAGCACAGGCCCAAAATAAGGTCTTCTGGCACGTGAACCAGCCTCTCTCAACCTGTTCCTGACGGTCTGTGCAGAAAGCATCCTCAATCCGGTTATTTGTCGAGCGGTACTGGTCGCCGTAGCTGTTCGTTGACGCAGGTGATGTACCCGGATGTAGCGATCCTGCGCCGGGCTCGAGGTCGCCCACTACGAGGGGCATCTGCTACCGAATTCTGCCGGCAATATCTCTCCCAGAGCCGTGAAATGGTGCTTCGGTGAACATTCATACATCTGGCAACTGCAAGTTGAGACTGGCCAGCTTCAAGCAAACCAATGGCGATATGACGGTTGGCTTCACTTAGACGTGGCATTTTGCGTTCGTCAACAATATTCAAAATACTGTGAATAATCGACAGACAGCGATCAACCTTTTATACCCATCATTGAGACTATCTGATCCCCAACTGTCACGTGCATTGCATGTGAATTGTGTATTCTGTGACACTACACGCCGAAATTGAAAATCATGCTGTTAAATACGGGTATTTTACGGATGGTGCGTTTTGTTGTGATGTTTCAAAACATAAACACCATAGGACTCATAAACAGAGCAAAACCTTTTGTAAAATGAATCACGTTTTAATTCAGTGCTACATGAAATTGCTATTTTCATGATGCGTTTCTAATTTGGGAGAGTATATATTACTTTATAAAATTCCATGACATGAACAATAATGGTCACTCTTCCAATCGCTGTCAGTGTTATCATTGCTCAGTTCCCAGGTCATCATTCTGTTTCAGAGATGAAGTCTGTGTTTGTAACAGCAAAATATACTCATGCCAATAAAGGTTGTCAACCCCTTCAGTTTTTTTTAATTGGAGAGGGTGTGTGGTGTGTGTGTGAGAGGTGTGTGTGGGGTTGGGGTGGGGAGGGGTGACAACCATTATTGGCATGAGTATATACAGGAACATGCACAGTGTGCAAGTAGGCAGAATTATGAGGTTACATTTTGCAGTTTTAGGCTGCACCAGTGCAAATTCTAAATGCTAAATCGAGCCTTGCATCGCACTTGAACAGTAATTCTGGACACACGTCAAACATTGTGAAATATTTGGTAGAATTAAAACTTTGAAAGCTCTGCTTTTTTGAGGCAACAGAATTATTTCAATTTTGCTCCTACTTGGAGAACAAGTAGTTTTAGCAGTTTTAATGTCTAAAATAAATACCGATTTTAAATGAAACGGATTCACACAGACGATGTCTATTTCTTGATCCCGTCATTCCGTTTTTCAAGAAATCCAATTACATGTACCATAACTCTACTTACTCTAGATCTGGTTTCATTCATTTCTGTGAACGACAGGCCCTCTATTAGAAAAAGGTTGTATGCACCGGCATCTTTAATTACCAGAATTGTCCTTCTTGTAACGATAGACAGAGAACAATATTATGCTACTGTTATGACATACTGACATTTTATAATTTCTCCCCGTGTCAGAACATCATTCGAAAATCATCCACCGCGAAATCCATTGCGACTTCTGATTTGTAAAAATATAGATCTACGCACCGGCAGCAATATTGAGGGGGGATAAATATACAACACAAGCAAAAAATGACAACTACTGTTGAAAACAGCTTACAGTAACCAATTCAAGGTGATTAAAAAGTTAGATCTACTATGTATTATAGTTTTTATGGGGAATTTGAATAAATTTAGAAAATGTATCAATGGTCATTTTCCAACACGTGGATAGTTTACCTCCATGTGTGCGAAGTCGTATGTGCTTCCGGTTTCATCAAGGGTGGGAACAAATACAAATATTGTGATAATTGTTCATGATCTGTATTATTTATGTATTGAGTCGTTTTGTAAGAATGTATGTAAATCACCTACGGCTGTCAACAATGTCAATGTCGAAAGGTTTATCAAATAAAATCGTTATAAACTCGATAAATATGATACTTCCTTTACAAAGACATTAACAGTTACTTAATCGGTCCATGTAATTAATTACAGCGGAAATAGTAGGATCTATCAAAAGGATGGCACAACTGGTTCGGTATCACGATGCATGTGGAGTTGTTTACCGCCGTTGCCATGATCGTTCCTATTCATCCAATCGGTGTTGTAACATTGAGATTATAACTAATTAAACCTAAAGTTACTAATTTTTGGAAAATGGGGAACTTCAGCGTTTTCTCTTCACCAAAGAACAAAAATATTGATTAAATTATAAAAAAATATTTCATTATGAAGAAATATTAGAGTGTGTGCCGCTCGACGTGTTGTGCCTGAAGACAACAATGGCTGTGTACCGAGAAATTTGGCGAATACATTTTAAAATCGCAGGCTTTTCGTTTTAAGGTACATAAACCAATTAAAGATGATATATTTCATGTGGAATATAATGTTTAATATATTCCGTACATAATTCAAATGACACGTAAATCCGACTTGTTAAATAATAATTGCAAGATTTGTTTTGGGGAGGTCATTATGCTGCTCTCCCGTCGATTGGGATCGACAGCAGCATTGAGAGGATTAACTATCATCTTGTTTCTTCAATATTATGCTGCTCTCCTGTCAAATGGGTTCGAAAACAGCATTGAGAGGATTAAATATCATCTTGTTTCTTCAATATTATGCTGCTCTCCTGTCAATTGGGTTCGACAACAGCATTGAGAGGATTAATTATAACTATCATCTTGTTTCTTCAACAATACTCACAGTCTAATATAGCTCAATGTATAATCTAACCATGATCGTGGTGGCATATTTCCAGAAGGTCATCTGAGCAGACATGAAACCTGGTATCGTTAACAAGCAAATGTTCATATGCTTGAAAGTGTCTTCCCCTGGCGGCTATTATCGGGACGGTTGTCACACTCGAAATCTGTCGAAGGCCGTTTGGTCCCAAGATGTGTGAGGACCTATGTCAGCGTACTGCTGGATGTGCGTCTTATGTCTTCTCGGCCTCCAGTCTCAGTTGTTACATCGGTGATGTACACAGTGGAAACAAACAGAAGTGTGTTCCTGATGAATCCCAGGTAAGACGCTCCAGTTCCGCAGTTACAGTATTTCCCAACATGCAAGTTGTCCATTCTTAACAATTGGCGAGTGTATTAAATTTTTAATGCCGCCCCGTTATTTTGACTTTGTATTATGTGAAATTGTAGACTTCGATTCTGCACATCACCAAATGTATCTCTTCAATTCAAAACAAATTTCTTGAACTTTACAGGCATGTTACAGTTGGTAAATGAAGGATATGCTGATTTTACCTTTGTTAGGAAAGTGACTTTTTGTCTGACGCTTTACAAATAACATCAACCAACTGTAATGTATCAGAAACCTTAACATATGTCCATGCTGAAACGTTAGAGCCGTGGAATATATTTCCTCTTTTAATAAAATTATATTGAAAGTGCATCATATGTGTTATATCACATACCTTTGGATATTTTCTGGCATTGATACATTTGAAGAACCGTATCTTTTTAACTATGTGTAAAAAATGAAGTCTGGAGGGTTAAACTGGGTAGATGTCTGATTGTCCTGTTGTCAAAGGGAAGACGATTTCATTGTCATGATTCCTGCTAACATACGATCAGACAAAAGAAAAGATACACCCTGAGTTCTGGGGTTGTTAATGATAAAACAGGGGGAAATGGGAATTTATTTTAACAGTTTTATGGCGTTTTATTCGAATCTAAAACCAAAAGCTAAGAGGTTAATTAGAAAGTTTTTTGTTTTGTTTAGTACTTCCAGGAAATATTACAATGTGGGTGCTGTCAAGGTTTTATTTTTATTTCTGATTCTGGTTTAAAAGTAGATACACTACTATACACATACTGGTTAAAGGCTAACACGATCTGTTTCTGGTGGTTTCAGGTAACACACATCCCAACAAAACAACTGTCATGTCCACGAGATTCTACGGTTATTCAGAGCAGAACAAAGGGACTTCAGTGTGTGAAAGCTCTCTGGCAAGGTGGGCAATTTTATATTAGCCATTGTGTCTTAGAGAAAAGGTACTCAATATTCATCAAAGCAAATGCTTTCTTGGAAGCAGAGTTAACCAAAGATTAAGTTGGACCAAGCTGAAACAGAACCCACAGTTGTAATAGTGCCATGCCACAATTGTTAAAACAACTCGTGTCACCTTTCTGGTTAAAGAGCTTGTTTAACCAGAAAGGTTCAACCTTCAATGTGGCGAAGGATAGCTATTGTAATTTCTGCATGTCTTTGAAAAGTGACATTATAACTCACAGTTCTTGCATCTGTCTGTGAATCATCAATTCTTGAGGCGATCTCTCCTGAATGGCAACACGTCCAGTTCACAGATTGTGACCATTTGTAACCTCAATACAATATTCATTGAATAATCTTCAACTTGAAACGTATTAAAAATTACTTTCAAATCCGGAATATGTGAGAATTCATACGTCCATAGACAAAGAGTCCGCCAACACAACAGCAGCCTTTATTGTTGTGTTCCTAGTCCACAAGATGACGTCAAAGTCAGTACCTTGTATGGTTGTCAGATCATTACCAACCTTATTCAGTCTTTCCTGAGTGTTGTCAGATCATAGCTATACCCAACCTTATTCAGTCTTTCCGGAATGCTGTCAGATCATTACCAACCTTATTCAGTCTTTCCTGAGGGTTGTCAGATCATTGCTATACCCAACCTTATTCAGTCTTTACTGGGTGTTGTCAGATCATTCTTATACCCAACCTTATTCAGGCTTTACTGAGTGTTGTCAGATCATTGCTATACCCAACCTTATTCAGTCTTTACTGGGTGTTGTCAGATCATTGCTATACCCAACCTTTTTCAGGCTTACTGGGTGTTGTGAGATCATAGCTATACCCAACCTTATTCAGTCTTTCCTGAGTGTTGTCAGATCATTGCTATACCCAACCTTATTCAGTCTTTCCTGAGTGTTGTCAGATCATAGCTATACCCAACCTTATTCAGTCTTTCCGGAATGCTGTCAGATCATTCTTATACCCAACCTTATTCAGTCTTTACTGAGTGTTGTCAGATCATTGCTATACCCAACCTTATTCAGTCTTTACTGAGTGTTGTCAGATCATTGCTATACCCAACCTTATTCAGTCTTTACTGGGTGTTGTCAGATCATTGCTATACCCAACCTTATTCAGTCTTTACTGTCAGGTGTTTGTCAGATCATTCTTATACCCAACCTTATTCAGTCTTTACTGAGTGTTGTCAGATCATAGCTATACCCAACCTTATTCAGTCTTTCCGGAATGCTGTCAGATCATTCCTATACCCAACCTTATTCAGTCTTTACTGGGTGTTGTCAGATCATTGCTATACCAAACCTTATTCAGTCTTTACTGAGGGTTGTCAGATCATAGCTAAACCCAACCTTATTCAGTCTTTACTGGGTGTTGTCAGATCATTGCTATACCCAACCTTATTCAGTCTTTCCTGAGTGTTGTCAGATCATAGCTATACCCAACCTTATTCAGTCTTTCCGGAATGCTGTCAGATCATTCCTATACCCAACCTTATTCAGTCTTTACTGGGTGTTGTCGGATCATTGCTATACCCAACCTTATTCAGTCTTTACTGGGTGTTGTCGGATCATTGCTATACCCAACCTTATTCAGGCTTACTGGGTGTTGTCAGATCATTGCTATACCAAACCTTATTCAGTCTTTAATGGGTGTTGTCAGATCATTCTTATACCCAACCTGATTCAGTCTTTACTGGGTGTTGTCGGATCATTGCTATACCCAACCTTATTCAGCCTTTACTGGGTGTTGTCAGATCATTGCTATACCCAACCTTATTCAGTCTTTACTGGGTGTTGTCAGATCATTCTTATACCCAACCTTATTCAGTCTTTACTGGGTGTTGTCGGATCATTGCTATACCCAACCTTATTCAGTCTTTACTGGGTGTTGTCAGATCATTCTTATACCCAACCTTATTCAGTCTTTACTGGGTGTTGTCGGATCACTGCTATACCAAACCTTATTCAGTCTTTACTGGGTGTTGTCGGATCATTGCTATATCCAACCTTATTCAGTCTTTACTGAGTGTTGCCAGATCATTGCTATACCCAACCTTATTAAGGCTTACTGGGTGTTGTCGGATCATTGCTATACCCAACCTTATTCAGTCTTTCCGGAATGCTGTCAGATCATTGCTATACCCAACCTTATTCAGGCTTACTGGGTGTTGTCAGATCATTGCTATACCCAACCTTATTCAGTGTTTACTGAGTGTTGTGAGATCATTGCTATACCCAACCTTATTTAGTCTTTATTGAGGATTGCCAGATCATTGCTATACCCAACCTTATTCAGGCTTACTGGGTGTTGTCAGATCATTGCTATACCCAACCTTATTCAGGCTTACTGGGTGTTGTCAGATCATTGCTATACCCAACCTTATTCAGCCTTTACTGAGTGTTGTCAGATCATTGCTATACCCAACCTTATTCAGTCTTTACTGGGTGTTGTCGGATCACTGCTATACCAAACCTTATTCAGTCTTTACTGGGTGTTGTCGGATCATTGCTATACCCAACCTTATTAAGGCTTACTGGGTGTTGTCGGATCATTGCTATACCCAACCTTATTCAGTCTTTCCGGAATGCTGTCAGATCATTGCTATACCCAACCTTATTCAGGCTTACTGGGTGTTGTCAGATCATTGCTATACCCAACCTTATTCAGTGTTTACTGAGTGTTGTGAGATCATTGCTATACCCAACCTTATTTAGTCTTTATTGAGGATTGCCAGATCATTGCTATACCCAACCTTATTCAGGCTTACTGGGTGTTGTCAGATCATTGCTATACCCAACCTTATTCAGGCTTACTGGGTGTTGTCAGATCATTGCTATACCCAACCTTATTCAGCCTTTACTGGGTGTTGTCAGATCATTCTTATACCCAACCTTATTCAGTCTTTACTGGGTGTTGTCGGATCACTGCTATACCAAACCTTATTCAGTCTTTACTGGGTGTTGTCGGATCATTGCTATATCCAACCTTATTCAGTCTTTACTGAGTGTTGCCAGATCATTGCTATACCCAACCTTATTAAGGCTTACTGGGTGTTGTCGGATCATTGCTATACCCAACCTTATTCAGTCTTTCCGGAATGCTGTCAGATCATTGCTATACCCAACCTTATTCAGGCTTACTGGGTGTTGTCAGATCATTGCTATACCCAACCTTATTCAGCCTTTACTGAGTGTTGTCAGATCATTGCTATACCCAACCTTATTCAGTCTTTACTGGGTGTTGTCAGATCATTGCTATACCCAACCTTTTTCAGGCTTACTGGGTGTTGTGAGATCATCGGTATACCCGATCCTTATTCGGTCAGTCAGTATGATACTGACCGTGTCAGTGCTCGAAAATTCACGTTCTACTACATTCGTAGAAACCTTTCATCTCATTTCAGAGACGCAAAGAAATACTGTACAAACAAAGAAGAAATGGACACGTATTATATTATTGCAATCGTTTTCGACCATCATGTATATCCGAGAGATTTTTATGCATAACAAGACTGTAAAGAAACATTCGAAACCGTTTGCCCACATGCATGTATATTCTTTTGCATACATCCCATCGTTGAAGAAAATCATTTTGAGCACATTTGACGGGATAATGTCTGCAACACCAGATATGACTACGTATACTTCACTGAACTCCAGCCTCAAACTATATGACATGGCGGCAGATGACAACAAGCGCAAGGTGTTCATGTTGAGTCGCGAGGAACCCAACAGTCTTATTATGATGAATATGATAAACTCCACTTTTGAACAGTTATATAGTTTTAAGATGACAGCAACCTCTCTTGCCGTAAATGCTAAACGAAATATTTGCTTTGTTAGTGTGACGAATAAGATAATGTCGTTAACATATGTTGGTGAGCATTTGAAGATTCATACAACAGGGCAAAGAATCAGGGTATTCTCACTGGACACTGATAATAATGAGCTCTATTTTCTTGAAAGCAAACGTCTCAAGAAAATGTCTCTGTCTGATAATGAAGTGACCACAACTAAAGAAAAGTCTGTTCAGGATATGATATACGACGACAATGTCCTCTATATTGTGACCACTGGAGGCGTTAAAATAGTGAGCAAAAATACATCTGTTGCTATCTATAAACGCCGAGGACTGGCCCGTTATAGAATGTTTCTGTTACCTTAAACAGAAGATACGGTTGGTCCTCGAGGTTAGTTCCCTCAGAGCACTGGGAATACGCATATAGTCTTTATGTCCGTGGGTACATAGGGGAATAATGATATCGGAACATTCTTTACCGTGTGTATAATGAATGAATGAATGAATGAATGAATGAATGAATGAATGAATGAATGAATCAATCAATGAATCAATCAATCAATCAATCAATCAATCAATATAACTTGTATACAGGCTGAGTACATGTAGGTGTTCTATCGGGTTTAGATCTGTGATCGGGAGGTCGTGGCAAGGCATTGACGTTAGAACTGGCAAGGTAGCGACGGTGATGCGTGCTATGTATACGTTAGCACCCTCCTCAAGGGTGATATGGATTTCTACGCTCGAGCCGTGAGGCGAGAGCGTTGAATCCATATCACCCGCAGGGGGGTGGGTGGTGTGTGTGTGCTAACTTACTTATACCACGTGGGCGCCGAATGGACTCGTACATTGCTTGTTGCACGTGCGTTTCCTGCACCGCCAAGGTTGTTATCCACATATCAACCTCTGCTCGTGCAGATAGAAGGTTGATACACAGAAAATCAACCTGCCAGAACAATGGACATAACATACCCTAGTGGTATAAATGTTAGTAGCGTTGTCATGCTGGAACAACTCCCTCTGTCGCTCCATAATCTGAAGCATGTGACGTGCAAGGACTTCGTTGATGTACCGATTTGCTGTCAAATTCACCTGAACCACCACTAAATCAGATTTTTGTGTGGTGGATATCTCACCCCACACCATGTCACTGCCTCCACCGAATCCGTCGACCTGTCGAATGCAATTTGGTGCAAAACATTAATTTCTCCGACGGTAAACACGCTGTCTTCCATCTCGTCGTTTCATCACTGAATCAGATTCGCCTCCATTTTCCAAGGTTCCAGTTCCGGACTCTACAACACCACCCCAAGCGATTGCGCCGATAGAAGTCTCTCAAAACAGGGGCCACAACTGGCCTTCTTGGTCTAATACCAACTTCACGCCAGTTTGGTCGGAAATCCTATTCAAACCAGGGATGCGTTGTGCAGTCTCCGCGACTGTGGCAAGACGATGACGCAAGTGACCAACCTGGATGCAGCGGTCCTGGGCTTGGGTAGTAACTCTTGGACGGCCGCTTCTCGGGCGATCTTGGACGGAATTGGTCTGCAGGAAACGATTCTTAAGGCGGATCATGGTGCTGTGATGAACGTTGAAATGTGGGGCAACTGCAGACTGCGACTCCCCAGCTTCAAGGCGGCGATGGTTCAATTGGGGCACTCAGTCGTGGCTTGATGATTTCCTCTTTTCCCGGCAAAAACGAATGACAAATTTAAACACAACGTTTGCCTTTTTATAGAGATCGATACCTCTTGCTTGCCGCGTTTTGGCTCTGAAGCTGACGCTTTGGAAAGATATATATGTATATTTGTATTGGTTACGCCGGAGCTACATGAGTCCAATATTCTCAAAATCATGCGTTTCTCTTTTTCAATAGTGTAGTAGTTTAATACACCATGGTTAAGTATGATTATAAGCATTTATTTACTTTCAGAGATGCAAATAACAAGGAAGAACAACTTCACTCGTGTCTTGGTGTTTTCAAGATATTCTTCCGGCGTGGAAAACCTCCAGATATTCATCCATAACAACACGATAAAAAACTACCCCAAACCGAGGTGTTGTTCACCATTTTATTCCGTAGCATACATCCCATCTAATAATACAATACTTTGTAGCACAAACATGGGACTGTTGGTCGCACCGCTGGATTCGTGGAGTTATGCCACATTTAACTCCAGCCTCACACTGTTGGATATGGCTGTTGATGATGATGAGCGGTTGGTGTTCATGTTGGAAAAATCTACAAACGCACACAACAATAGTGTAATTGCAATGAATTTCTCTAACTCCGGTTACATACAGGTACATACGTTTAGGATAAATGCAAGGTCTATTGCCATAGATACTAAACGAAATAAATGTTTTTTCATTATGTTAGCTAAACTAGGATGGTTTAATTATGATGGTAAGAATATGGAAGTTCTTCACACTGGACGAAGAATGAATGGCTTGACATTCGACCCATTGCTAAATGTTCTATATTTTCTTGAAATGAAGTATGTAAAAATGATGCCTTTATCAGATAAAAAGGCGACTATTGCTAAGACATTTTTAGCTAGAGATTTGATATACAATGATAATGCCCTTTTTATTATGTCAGAGAAAAAGATTTTGAAAATGACTGGAGACAAGACTGTCGTTATCGTTAGCGGCAATAAATGTTCCTTTTACAAAATGTGCCTTTTACCTTAAAATCAATGATATATTTGGGCATATGGGCATATAACTTCTTTGAGTGGCATTTTAGAAGTTAAGTACCAATACAGACAAACTTTATGGATAACAACTTCTTTATTTTGTGAGTGTGAATCTGTATCGAAAAGTCGCACTCACGAAATATAGAAGTTGTTATAAAATCAGTTTGTCTATATTGTATGGGCAGAGTTAATCATAAGGGCATAACATCATTTTGGGAATAAAAGTGCACAGGAGCATGCTAGCATACGGATAAAGGGGATAAGCACCTGAACAATGACTACTTAGTGTTCATGTTATTTCGGATATTTGCCCATTCCATGGACAATTTATGAATTTTTAAAATAGATTTCAGAAAGTTTGTTTATAACTGGTTTATTGAACATTAAAACCATTTTTGTAAGATGTATTGCTATCTTGTAAGATGTATCCTTTAAGAGGCAGCTTGTTTGCCCGGGAGTTTGTTCATTAGGCAGATCAGTGAGTGAGTGAGCTTTAACGCTGCTTTTAGCAATATTCCAGCAATAACGCGGCGGGGGACACCAGAAATAGGCTTCACACATTGTACCCATGTTGGGAATCGAACCCGGATCTTCGGCGTGACGAGTGAAGACTATCCCACTGCCAAATAAGGCAGATCAAGCTGTTATTTGACATAAAGGCAGTTCTCGATTTCCCAGCAATTTATATAACCATGCAAATAATATGAACCTGTAAATAGTATAATCAAAACCCTCTGTATCTCGTAAACGTCTGGTGCGGTGGGGTATCCTAGTAGGGTCGGTGGGGTAGCGCCTCAAGTTTGAGATGACCTCAAGTTATCGCCAGGCATACTTGAAGTGATACCGTGCAAAATGTTCAAATGTGGATACATTTCGGATTTATCGAAATCCAGGTTTCATAAGTTAAGATTAACTCTAATTGATAAACACTAACACAGAGTCTTGATTATCCGACGAGAAAAAGCTTGTTGGGTGACAGTATAAGACAAAATCGCGTTGAAACTGATATGAATGTATCACTGAAAATCCGTTTTTGAATTTGAATTGATTTTTAAGTTTATGACAAATATACTTTAGTTTTGCAACAAGTAATCATTTTAAATGATTTAGGTCCAGAATGGTCCAACATATACAACTGACAATGTGTATACTCAACCAAATTAAAACACTTTAAACTTTATATTAAATTGCACATTAATGGGGTAATGTGTGCATTATAAAGAAAACACTGCTATCATTCAGATGACAATTTAGACTATGTAAAGTGGATTGCGGCATCGTTGTATTGGAATAATATTAGGGTAACGCTATTTTTCAGGGCATTATCATTTGCAGACGCCCGGGATCTTTCATTAACTGCCCGACGAAGGCGAAGACTTTTATTATCTATACTTTTATACTTTTATTTCTATAATAATGAATGACGTTCCACGATCCCGAAACGCGAACTTCACACAGATAAAACTTTTGGATTTGAATAACGAGAGCGACATCCTATGGCGGCCATGACGAGATTACAACATCTCCGTGTGGACAGAGGGATCTGTCGGACACATCTTATCGGAAGTCGCCGCCATTGGTCAACGAGTGCTTGCCAAATTCAGCTGGGGCTGAATCATCAGCTGTTGCATTTTCTACGTCTACATCAACACAAGTGGCACGTACGTGAGTTGCACGTCGGATAAGCAGTTGGGGTATTGTCATGTTGAAATGCCAGTCCAGGGTCATGTCGCTGCATGAATGGCAGAGGGACTGTGGTCAAAACTTGGTCCGGGTACTGTATAGCAGTAAGATTCCCTTGGACGACAATCAGTTGAGAGCGACCATGGTACAAGATGCTCCCCAAACAATTACACTGCCATGGTTAACCCCATCAACGCAATACTGTGCGTGACGTTCACCGCTCCTGTGCCATACCCGTACACTGTCATCGGGCAATTTGAAGAGTAACTTGTCACAGACGATAATCCTGCTCCAATGCATCTGCTTGAATCAGGCATGTCTGCAGACCTATCGGAAACGGAGAGAAGGATGAAATTGCGGAGAGGTCCTGTGATGGTATGGGGTCCTGTGTAAAGAGCTCAGGTCACAAATCAGTTGAGTTAAGCAACGGTGGCCGCGGAGAGTCCTTGGGTGGGTGACCGATTGACTTCTTAGAGTTTCTCGAACTTCAGCCTGCTCCACAACGAAGCACATGTCATACATGTGGTCTCACCTTAGGCAAGTGAGTTTGTTCAAAATTGCCTTTGATCACCTAGCAGAAAATGGGTACCCAGTGGGATAAGTCTTCTGACTGTAACCTTCTAGCGCCTAACAGGCAGCTTGGGTTATCGGGGATAATAATGTGTTAATGTACTCTGAGCATACCTTCATGGCGTGAAGACAGCGCAATATAAAGGCCATTGTTATTATTATTCTGATCATCGAGCTAGCTTACTTGACGTGGGGAGTCGATTCCTGATGGTCTGTGCTGACACTCTACCTGTGAACAGCAGTCTACTAATGGATGTTGCAGTCACAAAATGTTGCGGGGATGACGCAACCTGATGTGTACGTCATCTTGGTGTGACGGCTCAGGTTTTGGGCGACGCTGCCCATCTGTTGTACCCGGGTCCTCAGACTGGGTGTTCTGTGACGACTACAGCTCAAGGTGCGAGCAACTGCGAGCAACGCAATAGGGTCGTCCAGCATTGTGCGTACACAAGGCACGCTCACGGCGCTGATTGGTGTGTCACGTCATACTCGCGTTATCTAACTTGCAATATTGATGTATTTTCCTGTTGAGCAATGGCCATGTGTTTGCATTCAATCCTCGTACGATCGCTAAGGTTATCACGTGACTCGCTGCACTTGCATGTTTCAAATTTTATGACCAATGTTTTCACGCCGGTCGCCAAGAATTTGTCAAACGGCCTACACGTCATTGCCTTGTTTATTGCGCAACAAGAATCTAAAAATAATCCCCCAAATCCCATAGTGTGGTTGTCATTTCTAATGTTCTTGAGTATACTTTATTGAAGTAGCGATCTCATTTCTATACTACAGCTGTTATTGTGCGAGTTTTGTATAATTAAGTTGAACAAAAGGATTTGACGATAGTCTTTCAGCTTGTCTCTCTAATGTAATTAGGCCATGAGCCAGACAATGTTTCGGTACCACTCAGAGGGACCAAACACTTTTATGTTTTTTGAAGGGGTTATGAACTCTACATATCAGAAAATGTATGATGGCCATTGGTAGCTCAGAATGAGGCTAAATCCCAGATAGCCGCAAACCCCTCCCCACCACCACTCAAAAAAAATGAAAGAAAATGTCAGTTCATTTCTTGCAAGTGCACAACAGTCTGTAAACTGCCATGTTGTCAATGCTTTACCAATGGACTGAAATACACTGTGACATGTCGGAACCAGACTTGTGACAACACGGTATGCGAGGACCATGGCATGCCGAAGAGTGACACTGATGATGAAGCTGATGTTTATGACAGTAACTATAACTACACAGTTTAAGGTGCTCTCATTCTTTGAAATGAAAGAGCTGAAAGAAATGAGTTTTCGAAAAAGTCCTTTGAACTTACAATTTTCACTCTTGTAAAATCAAGGGGGAAAATGATTTAAAGGTATCAAATAATATAACTTGATATTAATTAAATCTTTTTAATCATGTTAGCACCAATTTACCTGCCTTTTTTCATTCCAACCTATTTGTTGAACTTTACTCAAGGTTAATGCTTGGAATTGACATTTTTGGGCGGCCATCTTTGATTGGACATACCAAATTGAGATATCCATCATACTTTTTTGATATATAGAGACATAAAGGAATAAAGATACTAAAACTTTTGGTCCCTCCGAGGGTCAGTTTTCAGCTCCTAGCCCCTGGCCGAAATATGTACTGAGGATATTGAGGTCACTCACTGTTAAGAATTCAAATACGATTCGATACAATTCGTACAGTACTGTTCGTAACACTTGTACCTTAATGGTATATGTCTCTTATGAACATGTATAAATGCTAGAATTCTAGTAAGTTAGATGTGATCATGCTGAAACCAGGAAAATACTTTTATTATATTTATTCAATGCAATAATGTCGAAATTAGCAAATGCTACAATTCAGAGCTATGATTTTGTATTGTGTTCAATTCATATGTGGTATGTATTGTGAGGAAAACATATTAAAGCTATCATAAAAAAACTGTGTTATTATCTGTTCTTTCACCTAGACGTCTGTCTTTGTGTAGGTGAGTGAGTGAGTGAATGAGTGAGTGAGTATGGTTTTACCCCGCTTTAAGCAATACTCAAGCAATATCACAGAGGGGGACTCAAGCAATGGGCTCCATTGCACCCATGTGGGGAATCGAACCCGGGTCTTCAGCGTGACGACCGTACACTTAACCATTAGGCTACCCCACCTCCCCGTCCTTCCAGGAACTCATAGCAACCAATTAATGAAACTAAGAACAGTCTCTTTACTGACTCGAGAATTACGTGCATGTCACACAAGCACATACCATGGGAAGCCAGGTGCGGAAGCCAATTAGTGCCTTTTTGACCGTGTACATTTTTTCTATAACATGAAATTTCTCCTTTTAACGATAATTTTTTTATGATTTCGATTGTTATTTTTTCGTCTTTTCAAAGTTTATTCCCGAAATTTAAAGCTTAGAGAACATAATTAACAAACTTAAGGAAAACTTCATTCCTTGATCCATTGGGCTTTTGTAAACAAAGGTGGTAAACACAGATATACCTACATATCTATCTTCAGAGGTTCAGGACAGTTTGTCAAAAATGAAAGCAAATCTCAATTGAAGTATACCGAGAAAACGATATATGAAATGCTGGACTTTCTCATTGATAACATCTTTGTGAAATTTGGGGGTGAAACATTTCGCCAAGAAGTAGGCATACCCATTGGCGCCTATTGTTCTCCCCTCCTTGCGGATCTGTTTCATTATGCATATGAATAAGAATTTCTGCTTCGGTTGACAAGGTAATTTTGCCAAGATTTGATTATAAAAGATAATCTTCCGGTTCATCGGTGATTCAACATTATTCAATAACCATCAAATAACCAAATGCCTTCCACTGATTTACCCGCCTGAACTTGAAATTAAGGAGACAAGTGAGACTTTCCACAAGGCTGTATGACCTTTTCACGAATTTTTAACGTCTTTTGATATGAGGCGACCGGGAATCGAATCCGCGACCTTCCACTCTCCGGGCGGAGTCAGTATGTAAAGGTTCTTCATAGAGGAGAACGATAACGAAGGCGAAATCAACCCATTGTTAAATGTTCTTTATTTTATTTTAAAGAAGCATGTAATAACGCTGTCCTTACCTGATTATATGGTGACTATAAAGTTGATACACAACGACAATGTCCTCTGCATTATGACGGATGCAGATCGATAAAAGAGTCAGAAGCAAAGCTGACGTTATCTGTACTCGTGCAACATTTGCTATTTACAGAATGCTCCTTTTACCTTCAGCAGAATGATACCTGCTCATATGGGCAGTGGAGAGTTGTGTGCAGAGTTGGCAATAAGGAAGAGGGAATAGAAAATAGGGCATTGGACGAGAGGAGCTCAGGAGCACCTGAACAGCGACGACTTAGTGTTCATACTATCATATATCATATTATTATGTAATATTCGGACATACCAGGTTCAATTTATGATTTTATTACCTAGATTTAAGAGTGAGTGAGTTTAGTTTTATGCCGCAGTCAGCAATTGTCCAGCTATATGGCGGCGGTCTGTAAATAATCCAGTCTGGACCAGAAAATCCAGTGATCAACAGCATGAGCATCGATATGCGCAATTGGGAATCGATGACATGTGTCAACCAAGCCAGCGAGCTTGACCACCCGATCCCGTTAGTCTCCTCTTACGACAAGCATGGGTTACTGAAGATCAGTCCTAACCCGGACCTTCACGGGTAGATTTAAGAGGGTTTTTATATTATTTGTTTAGGTATTGTTGGGAACTTTTGTGTCAGACCGCACACTGATACCCTATTCTGCTCGTTTCCTTAAAGAGATATCATACTCCACGGTTGCCTTGGCGGGACAAGCTGTTACTTGACATAAAGACACTTCTCGATTCCCCAGTGTATAACCGATTCAATTAATACGACCCTGAATAATGGGTTTATCAAATTATTCTGTATGTTGCCAACATGAAATTACTGCTAAGAGAACTATATATGGTTTTATGTAACAACTGAAGACGGTGATTTGATGTAGGTGTTTATATAAGCAACACTCGAAGCTCAATACAAATTTCTTCATTGTGAATACTTAGCATCCTTGTCCAGTCCAGTTTTCCAACACGATCAGTGTTAATCCACAACATAAAATCTTTTAGTTTAAAACACAAAAAGAAAGTGAATTCAAACCAATGCTTCGTCCGACAATAAGTTATGTACTATAAATATATGCCTTACCTGTCACACAGTTATCACTGTTTGAAATCACTGTAAAATGTTAAATCATTTAAAAACAACACAATATAAAATCGGGCTATAGATCGCCAGCAACTGAAGATAGATCACCAGGGACCATGGGGACTTACAGTACATTTGCTTTTTGCATGGACCCCAGCTGGATTTATACCATCCCCTCCCTGTCAAAAAAGACGGAAAAATGGGGAGATATACGTGCATTGTACCCATGTTATGACTTGAACCCAGGTCTTCGGCATAAATAACACATTGACCACTTGATTACCCTACAAGTAATAATTTAACGCAAGAATGAGTGAGTTGCATGGCAAAATCACACGTGTTTTATACATACAACTGTCAATTGTACACGATACAGAAACTGCATAGTCTTTGATATAACTAACCGGTTTAATGAAAATCTAAAGACGCACAAATAGATCAAAACAGAGCCTGTTTATTGAACATGTTGCATGTCAAGGAACAATAACTTTCATGGTTTGTTTTATTTAGTAACCTGATATATCATCCATTGCACGTAAAGTTCAACACGAAGATGAGTACTAAACTGGTCCCGAATAACGTAGACTGACGAACTGTTCCGTATATAGGGTGTAAAACGTAATGGTGTGGACAAAGAGGACTTTCATCGGTGTGTGCCGATTGTGTACAGAGAGGAACTGGTCGGTTTTTTAGTTCTGAATGTAATGAAAGCCTCGTTAAGTCGGTACATCCTCACTCCAAGAGAAAGTCTTCCACCATCTTGTTGAATTCGTCAGCTCTTGTTTATATGAATGTGGTGATTTCCCTCCGGGATATTGTGCAACCTGAACAAAAGAAAATTCTATCATATCTCATGTCATTAGAATCAATGTTGTTAAATTTCAGTCAACAAGATTCCAGCAATACAACCCTAAAATAACCAACTCTGGGTCAGACAATCCTGTGATTGTAAACATGAGTGAGCGAATTTAGCAATAGTCCAGCTATATGGCGGAGGTCTGTAAATAATCGAGTCTGGACCAGACAATCCAGTGATCAACAGCATGAGCACCGATCTTTGTAAACATGAACAACGGTCCACATTATGTTTATTATCAAGTGGTTGGTGAGGGTCAACCCTCAGTCTCCATCGGGTACAAATCACCCAGAAGATGTTCCATTACTGCATGGCATCGTGTCTTGATGACGTTGCTCGTTAATCACAATATCAGTCACAGACTTAGTTATTTGAATACCAATGTTATGGCGAGAATACTTCGGAGTAAACGTTGACAACAGGCATGGCAAGGTCATACAAGTCCGCAAAGGAACCAATTTCGCCCATTTTAGAATAGACTAACCTGGATCCAGAACAACTCTTTGCCAAACATTAATCCAATAGAAACCATCAAACTTAGCGATCCATCAAGTACTATTCAAATTAATCTGCCCTAGAAACGTTGCCCGTTAATCACACTATCAATCACAGACTTAGTTATTTGAAAACCAATGTTGCGGCTGGAACACTGCTGAGTGCAATATTATCAACCAGCCATCTCAAGGTCATGCAAGTCCGCTAAAGAACCAATTTCGCCCATTTTAGCACAGAATAACCTGGGTTCAGTACAAGACTTTGCCAAGCATTAATCCAATAGAAACAAAGCTTAGTCATCCATCAAGTACTATTCAAAGTCATCTGCCCTACAAACATCAACCTCCGTTGAACACATGGATCAGTAAAATGTATGCATGTTTGTACAGTTATAAATTCCAGCAGTTAATAATAACGTCAGCACTTTGAAACCTGGTTACATATATATCCTGTGATCAAATGATATAGAGTTGACAAACCTTGAGTTCTGTATATGTTTGTTGAGATATACAGGATGTTCTACGGTCGTCAAAGGGTCCTTCATGCCATGGAGAATGAATGTCGGACACGTGATGTTCTTCAGATCCGCCTTGCAGATGTCACCTGGCAGAGTGAATGAGTTAAACTGAGCTGCCGTGTGAAAGAGGTTTTACTCCTACTTGGCTACACCAGTACGTATTGCGGTACAAGGCCTTCGGTTCAGTCCGTTTCGGTTCGGTATATGATCATAATGCAGAAAAATGACAAGAGCCAAACCTTACATTTTTTTAATAACATGGAAAGAAATAACCATAATCTTTCTTATTTTGAATGAACAAAACTGTAATTTAAAACTGTTAATAAGATGACGGTGCAAAAAACCGAAAATATCGAATTTTTGGATTGCATTATGGAATACCGAACCGAATGCAAAATACCGTGGTATACCGTTTCACTCCCAGTTTTAACAAAGTTGTAGACAGCTAGGATTTCTTATTCTTCCCACACTTGACTGCAGTACCCTGACATATGAGCTGTTAAAACCGTGATTTAACCAAACCCACTCACTCACTCTGACTATCGGTGAACATACCTTTACTGTGTGTGAAGCAGCTTCTGTTTGCCTTGATCCAGTTGCTCCAATGAACCTGAAAGTACCTATCCTCATACACCTGGAGGTACCGATCCAAATTCTTGGCACTCCAGTGTCCAATATCCTCTATACCTGGAGGCACAGCATACAACTACTCTCACATCATGCAATGCGTGTGGGTGGGTGGGCGTGTCACTAGGCTACCCCACCACCCGGGACGTAGAGGGGTGTGTGGGAGAGTTGGAAGTATGTGGAAGATTTAGGTGCCCTGTAGGTCACGGCTGCGGGGCGTATGGTTGGGTCTGGTGGGGTCTGATATGTTGGGTTGAAGGTCGGGGCGGGGGCAGGGTACCACGTAGAGGGATGGTATGCATATGGGCATATGGGAGTAGTCAATAAAAGATGTGACAAATCCACATATAATATGCGTTCATCAAAAGTTGACATTTTCAGTCATGATACAATTACCTCATATGCATGTTCTATACTCTCCAAAATGAAACGGATAGGTGATATTGATAAATGGAATTTCAAACATGTTTCAAAATTCGTGTTTTATTGTTATAATTTCGCCACTATAATGCTGGTTAGTGTTCATGGAACGAAGGCAGAACACAGCGCAAAAACGCATCTAAGGAAACTTTAATGCACGTTTACGGTATTGTAGGTAAATATATGAACATCATTATGCCGTGAGTCACTGCTGTAAAACATTGCCATTGGACATCTGGACACTGAAGAGTTTCAATCTGCCGTTGCACGTCACCTCAATGTTCGTTTATGGGACCGATGTTAGCAAACTAATTCTACGCAAGATTGGCATCGAAGTGGTAGACCTCAGATTACTGAATATCGAAATCTGCTCTGTCTCTGCTGTTGTAAGTTCTTTTGAAGTGATTTAGATGGTCATAACCACGAAAGACACTAGATGGTCTGCATATACAGGCCACCACCTTCAAGAGCTAATAAAGTAAGTATTTCACAGTTCCATGCTGACTTTTCACATCTCATTGAGACACTAAACAGCCATAAGGGTTCATTTGTCCTCTTAGGTGACTTTAATGTCCACTTTGATCAATCAGTGAAGCCTGATCTTAAGAAGTGCATATCTGTACTGAGGGCCAATGGCTTGACACAACGTGTACTCCAGTCCACTCATATAGTGGTCATATCATTGACTGGATAATTACTAGAGACTCTGACACTATGATTGAGAATGTCTGTGTTGAAGATCGCATGATGTCTGATCATTGTTGGACTACCTTCTCGCTCTGCTTGACTCAACCTCAACCACAACATAAAACTGTATTGTGTCGAAATATCAAGGGCATTTGTCTTGACACTTTCAAGAAGGATCTCCTGGAAAGTGAGCCACTGACAAACCCTCCCGCTGATCTACAGATGTTAACTGACCTCCACAACTCTACACCGTCTGATCTCCTGGAGAAACATGCACCTGATGACAGTGCATGTAGGTCAAGCAATCCTTGGTATTGTGACGAAATTCGAACTGCTAAACAATCTCGACTAATTGCTGAACGAACATGGCGCAAATTAAGGCTTCATGTCTCAGAGAACTCTACAAACAGGAACGCAGCGATGTCAGGAAGATTATTCGTTCTTCTAAGAAAAAGTTTCATGAGGAAACTATATATCTTGTCTAATCTAAACAACCCCAAGTCTCTGTGGTCTCACATGTTCAAACTTCTGGAACGAGGAAAGGCTACACACTTCCTGATGCTGAAAGGGATGCCTCAATGGCTGATGAGTTCAACAGTTTTTTCACAGACAAGATAGCATCTATCATGAGAAGCTTTACACCGACTACTGACACTCAGTCAACCAACGAGCAAGTCCCTGTATGTCCTGAGTTCAGTGAATTTCAACCTTTGACAGATGAACAGGATCTACATCTGATCAAGGACTCTAAGTCCACCACCTGTGAACTGGACCCAATTCCTACTGATCTGCTGCTCCTTGTAGTGGATATCATTCTTCCCACCATCCATAACCAGGATTATCAAGTCCATTCTGGCAAGCGGATCAGTACCAGTCTTTTAAGAAAGTATCAGTCAAACCACTTATTAAAACATCCAACTTGGACAAAAACATAATAAAATACTACCGATTTGTTTCAAATCTGTCTTTTTTGTCAAAGATACTCGAAGAGGCAGTGAACAAGCAACTTTTATATCACTTAGAAGAACACAATCTCATGGCCAAGTTCCAGTCCGCATATAGGAAAGCCCATAGCACTGACACTGCTCTCCTGAGAGTACTAAATGACCTCCAACAGGCTGTGGATGATGGACAAGTTGCTGTGTTAGTTTTCCTGGACCTCTCGGCAGCTTTCGATATGGTTGACCATGGTAAGGTGATGCAAAGCCTGAAGATTGATTACGGAATCAGTGTCAGGGTTTTGTCATGGTTTCTTTCATACGTATCTGGGCGACAACACACGGTTGTGATCAAGAACTCGCACTCATCTACAGTCTCTGTGGACTACGGTGTCCCTCAAGGTTCTGTTTTGGGACCTCTGTTGTTTACCGTGTACACCAAGCAGTTGGAGGAGGTAATCCAGAGCTACAATGTCCTACATCATCTATATGCAGATGACACGCAGCGGCCAAGAAATGGAACGAATTGCGCGACCATCTGCGAACATGTCCAAGCCTGACTCTTTTTAGATCTCACCTCAAAATTCACCTTTTCTCAGTATCATATGACTGCAACTAGAACTCTTTGTATGTGGTATGAGCATGCCCCCGGCCTGGAATTTACTTATTATAATTATTATTACCACAGCAGCGCAGGATAAGTACATCCGGGTACTTCATTTGCAGAATCAACCTGCCACAGCAACTGCAACTGCAGTGCCTGGTTTGAGGTTAGTGTCGGCGCAAGCCATTCGTAATCCTTTACGAGAAGCTGGGCTTCGAACCAGGAGACTCTATTGCGGACCTGTACTGCGACGACTACATCGACGTCGACGTCGACGGGTCCAGTGGTGCAGTAACGTTCGCTTCTGGAATCTATAAAACTGGCGACATGTATTGTGCGTTTGGGTTCAAATGAGAACGATGAATGATTAAATATGTCGAAATAAGGATAAGTGCACAAAACATATGTTCGACACATGGTCCTGAAACCTCTGTACCCAACAGGATCTGAAATCTGATGTTTTATGATCGATCGCGGAAAATGTTGTTTAAGAGACCATCATGTAATGTTGTGCTGTTTTCACACTTCACACCGAGGGGTGACAAACGCACATTCAGGTGCAACTCAGCACAGCCATGTGAAATGACCCCAGCTTGTCAGGCGCGGTTCCACCAGCCGTTTGTCACCCCTCGGTGTGAAGCGTGAAAATAGCACAATATTACATATTTTCTTAAACAACTTTTTCCGTGATCGATAAAAAAACGTCAGATTTCAGATCCTGTTGGGTACAAAGGTTTCAGGACCATATATCTCATTTATGTTTTGTGCACTTATCCCAATTTTGAGTTATTTAATCATTTGAACCCAAACGGACTATATGGTTCAGCGATGAATCACGTTTTCTGCCTCAGTGCCGTGACGTACGAGTAAGTGTCTATCGCCAAGAATTGTGTCGTCCAGGGTGACCGACATGGTGGTGGAAGTGTCATTATGCGGGGGGAGTCATATCCTACACGCAGAATTCTAACTTTGTGGCCCTTAAGGGCAATTGAACTGCTATTCGGTACAGAGACAAAATCGTAAAATTTTAAATGGTTCTAATCACTGACAGCCAGGGGGAGTTGTTCCAGCAAGATAATGTCAGGTCTCACACAGCAATGCCACTATTCAGTATCTTCAGAATGAGAACATTCTTGTGCTTCCATGGCCTTCAAAACCACCGAACCTCAACCCCATCGAGCATTGGTGGGATGACCTTGGCTAACGCCTACGTAAACGTCAACTGGCGCCCCAGACGTTAGATCAACCGGCGCCCCAGATGTTAGATCAACTGGCGCCCCTGACGTTAGATCAACCGGCGCAGGCATGGGCCAGAATTCAATTCAATGAGACGTCCAGAGAAGTTTTTGGGGCTCATGATGGCCACAAGAGATACTGAAGACATCGCCCAACTGGGCACGGACGCCTTGACTTATTGAACTTTATACAAGCATGTTAACAGACATTTCATTTTTTATACTGTGATATATGAATGGAACAGATCAAGAACTACATGTGATATCTCACTTCAAAGTTAGCAGATTAAATTCGTGAAAATACACCTATGCGTTTCTATTTTGAGAGTGTGTATATTAAACATCAAAATGTTACAACACAACCTTCTTCCCCGATGTTTTACCACTTTTTCTGTATATAACCAATTAACCAATACAAGGAACCACGTTTACAAAGTATGTGGACAGTTTGCACCACTAATTACACAGTGTTAGAGTGGAAAAGAATGTGAACCTCGCTGTATCTCGATGATCTCTTCGTTAAGGTAGGCGTTGGCTCCCCATACAACCAGCTTCCGCACATGTTCTGGGTATTGTGCCGCGAGGATCAAACCGGTTGTTCCACCATCGCTGAAGCCAAGTACAGAAAACTTCTTTCGCCCGAGAGTCTGGAAGTTAAGAATATAACTTTCCTGATATAACTATAGTGATATGACAGTAATTGGGTTGTCTGTGGATTCCTTTCACTATAAAATGATTATATCATGAACAAAAAAAAGAAAGTTCACATTTGGAGAAATGAATTATATTGAAAATGGGTAGTACAATGCAGTTAATATGGCGAATACCAGGCCAGGTCGCGTCCTTATGCTGGTCCGATCCTGGCACAAGTGAGAAAGTGAGGTTAGCTTTACGCCGCACTCAGCTATATTTCAGCTATATGGCAGCGGTCTGTAAATATTCGAGTTTGGACGAGACAATCCAGTGATCAACAGCATGACCATCGATCTACGCAGCTGGGATATGATGACATGTGCCAACCAAGTCAGCGAGCCTGACCTCCCGATCCCGTCAGTCGCCTCTTATGACAAGCATGGATTACTGAAGATCTTCACGGGTTCTGGCACAAGTAAACCGTAATGAAGGTATATGCTGGCCACAGTTGGCTGCATTTCCTGCAAAATGCGAGTATTGATGTCATGAACTGGCCATCGTAATCACCTGACCTCAGTCCCATCGAACACGCATTGGATGCCCCCTGGAAGAAGTCTTCTAGACTTGAGACGTCAACCCAAGAATGTTCAAGTGCCATGTTCATACAACAATGGCGCAATTGCCTAATACTGCATTCACGGATATTACGCAGTCAATGCGACAACGTTGCCTTGCGTTGTGAATTCAAAGTATCAAGTACGTCACGGACAAAGTAGAGATGACCAGGAGGGTTGATAGAGCGACCCAGGTTATACACAATGGTTTGGAGGAAAGGGGATGCCTGGACCCACCAGTGGAACTGGGGTATCAATCACTGCACAGGAGTTGGACATCGGTCGCCCAATGATGGTGCTCTAGTTACAGACAGTCAAACTGTACCTGGTTGCTACAGATGGTTCTGTAACCAGTGATTCTGCTTGAGGTAGTGAGTATGTAATTCATAAATATTCCTGTAGAAAACAGCCGGGAACACCAGAAATGGGCTTAATGTTGGAGAATCGATTCAAGGTCTTAGGTTATGAGCAAACACTTTCACCACTTGACTACCCCACTGCATCTTGCTTGAGGTATATCACATTAGGACATTTTCATGATTTTATCAACTTTCAGCTTGACATTCTTCAACATAATTACCAATTTCGCACAAGAATCAGGACATTATGTATGATAATCAGTTATTGACCAAGTAAATAAACCGATCTGAAATTCCGACTGTACATTCATGACAGCAACTGCATCTTCTGCATCACGATGGCGGAAATTGATTGGCCAGTCACGCTCAGGGGGAATACTTCGTCCATAACCACGAGGATCAAAGCCAAATATCGTGAACTTTTCAGGATTCATCTTCTCCAGCTGGCAGTTAAAGTCCGTCATGGAACCGCCTGTAATCAGATTGGTGAATACGTGAGTGAGTGAGTGGTGAGTGAGTGAGTGATTTGACTGAGTGAGTGAGTGTTTGACTGACGGAGTGAGTGAGTGAGTGAATGAGTGACTCACTGACTGGGTGACCCAGTGAGTGAGTGAATGACAGAGTGACTGGGTTATTGAGCTATGGTACACAGAATCTACTCTATAATCTTGTTGTGGACAGGCAAACCAGTGGTTGGTAGGACAAGCAGTGACTTATACCACGCAGTGACTTATACCACGCAGTGACTTATACCACGCAGTGACTTATACCACGCAGTGACTTATACCACGCAGTGACTTATACCACGCAGTGACTTATACCACGCAGTGACTTATACCACGCAGTGACTTATACCATGCAGTGACTTATACCACGCAGTGACTTATACCATGCAGTGACTTATACCACGCAGTGACTTATACCACGCAGTGACTTATACCACGCAGTGACTTATACCACGCAGTGACTTATACCATGCAGTGACTTATACCATGCAGTGACTTATACCACGCAGTGACTTATACCACGCAGTGACTTATACCACGCAGTGACTTATACCACGCAGTGACTTATACCGCGCAGTGACTTATACCACGCAGTGACTTATACCATGCAGTGACTTATACCGTGCAGTGACTTATACCGCGCAGTGACTTATACCACGCAGTGACCTATACCACGCAGTGACTTATACCACGCAATCACTTATACCACACAGTGATTTATACCACGCAGTGACTTATACCACGCAGTAACTTATACCACGCGGTGACTTATACGCGCAGTGATTTATACTACTCAGTGATTTATACCATCGTGTTTCAAACTGAGACAGCTTGATTCGTATTGGGTTGCGCTTGCATTGGGTATAAGTAAGTGAGTGAGAGTATGCGTGAGTGAGTGAGTGGGCGAGCGAGGCAAACATCTCTTTATTCCACTTTGAAGAGTATTTCAGTTACATCACCCAAGAGATGCTTCTCCTAGATCCTTACCACCACACCAAACTAACATGGGGTATTTCTGGAAATCAAAAAATAGGATCAATTCACTCCTGGGTGTACAACAACACCGACAACTCCAGCACCATTTACAGCTGGAACACCCGGCTGTAACATCACAGTAATTGGCTTTCAACCTACCAATGGCTCCTGGCAGTAAGAGGACAGTATGATCCCCATATCCAAATTGTTCACAGTGAAAGTCCACTCCATTTGCCTTGACTTGTAGCGAGACTCTACGGACTGAATAGAACCTGCAAACAAAGTTTAAACACAGTTTCATTAATTTAAGACATATTGATCGCTCTACCCCCAAGTATAGTGTAATAACGCACAGTGTGCCCTGAACTGTTATAGTTCAATCAGAGGCCGCTATATTAACGTTATTGTAGTGTCTCCACCAGTGACGGTAACCGACTGAAGCAACTGCAAACCACCAAGAAACGTGGTGCAACGCAGTTGGTCGTACTGTAGGAGACTGTTCTGAGCAGTGACAACTGACATGCATCGTGACGTCGGTTACCAAGGGTACGTTTGATAACGAGGGGCAGACTAGAATGGCGTAGTGACGTCAATACAGTGTGACGTAATGCAAAACTAAATGCTACTCAATTTATAATTTGTGTGTCGGCGCCTTTGATCTTTTAGCGAAGCATCATAAAACACACACGATAAACTGATATGATCATGGTACTGTGTGAAGTAATGATTCCACAAATGTCTTTTTATGTGCCAAACCGGTACAAGCTGTCAATAACAATTTTCACCTAGTTTTTTGGTCTAGCCTTGTGAATTAATACATCTGACAAAATCCTTCACTCAGATGATTACCTGACTAAAGAAGCATGAATTATCATGACAATACACCTGAATCACTTCATGCAGCAGCTGCCACAGGCATGGTGATGGTATGTGATAACAGCTTGTAATTTATACATAAATGACGATGGGTCGTTTTTGATCGTAGTATATGTGTTATTTTAAGTAATGTCTAAACCTCAGTACAATCGCTGACAGCTGACAGCTGAGGGGAGATGTAAATCCAGCTAGGGTTCATGCAGCTAGAAAATGTACTGTACGGTGACCTACCGTCAATTATCGGTTACCTATAGACCGGTTTTATATCGTATTGTTCTAATTTTAATGTTATGTGCCAGCTAGTTTTAAATTTTAACTGTGATATTCTAGTTGTTTTACTGTCTATTGCTGACAGATTTTATAATGAAACTATATTTCTTACCAAATTATAACTTGTTTTAGTCACGATATGGCTGATATACTGCCGATGTGACTAAAACCTTAACTCACTCACTCACTGTCACATACTTGGACATGGTATGTGAACAGAGCATATCATTTATATATAAATAACAATGGGGCTGTTGTTGGCACGGGCACTACAGCTACGTACGCCAGATACGTTCCTCTGCCAAACACAGAATACAGAAACACACTCTAGGACGAATCTACTTGATCGAACTATCACACTATTGTGTGAGATACTTTTGATTGCGTTATATAAGAAACGAACATGCACAGCGAAGAATATTTCACAGTGAACAGTATCACTCGTAACATGTGTGATACCTCGTAAGTGGTGTACATACCTGTACATACCTGTACATACCTGTCTATACCTGTACATACCTGTACATACCTGCACATAGCGTCCATGTTGACAACGACCTATTTGGGATAAATAACACAAGCCAGGCGATGCAGTGTACATTAGCTACTTCCCAGAAATGAGTGACATGTGTTTAGTTTCATTCCAGCAAATATCACAGCGGGTGGACACTCGGAATTGGCGTCACACATTGTACCCATGTGGAGAATCGAACCGGGTCTTCGGCGTGACGAGCGAACGCTTTAACCTCTAGGCTACCCCACCCCCACTGCAAATGTCGGAGTGACGGGCTTCATGGCATATATCTGTTATTAAGCCAGGAATGATTAGAATGCTAACCACGGGTCTGTTTCTTGTTCTATGCAGTGTATGATCAACTATAGGCCTCACTACGGACTACACAATATGGCAAAATGTAAAAGATTCACTCTCTCGTTACAGTTTTCAGCATGATTAGAAAATGTACTGACCTCAAGTTCCAGCAGACTGAAATATAAACACAATACGTGATCTGGCATTCAACTCTGACAACTTCACCGACCACACTTCCATTTCTAACACTGCATGTTCTTGTCGGCGAAGAAACCCAACCTATCCTTCAGAAGATTGTACACAGCACCTTTAACGACGGGAACCATGTTGTGTTGATGATGGTGAAAGCCACTTTGTAACATAGAACATAATTAAACATGCATGTCATACCGAACATTGTGGTGGAACTGTTCCTTGAATGCAGTCTTTGAGCTTCGTGGTAACAGACGTCGTACCCATTGCTGAGCTGAAAGTGATAAACAGCCAGTGAAAATACCCATCTTCCGAATACAAATCACGCGGACCATATTTTATAAGGGATGCAACACTGGTTATTAGAATGTTCAACTGGACCTTCGAGGCAGCTTTATAAATATGTTACCAGCCTAGTAAATAGTTACTGGAGTTATATGGTGTATAGTTGTATAGTGTGCGAGCGGTTATTTCGATCAATGGACCAGAAATGAAAAAAATAACAAAACATGAATTACCCTCTACCGTAATTTACATTACAATGGTATCCAATTAATTCATTAATAGATGTGACAATGTACTCTACCCGGTGTAACTAACAGCAGAGAGGAAGCATTGTTTTCACATTATATATCTTTCTGCCATATTGTTAACAGCCTGTTCAGTAATTTTAATCAACTGCCAGGGAAACGTAAGTACACTTCCATAATTGATGGTTGCTAACGATGTGTTTGATATGAGTATCATTATTTGAACTGCTTTCAGTCTCATAAAGTCTTGATAGTGATTTGTTTGTCAAATACATTTTCAAGTATTTATTTCCAATCCTCGGCAGTGTAAAGTACAGGAAGTTATTGTAGTGTGGTACGTTTCATATGTTTCTCCAGGATGACACGACATTCATCTGTGATTAATACAGTCAGTGACAATACGTTCCCAGTAACAAGGCAATGGCAGCGTAATCGGCAAACAAGAACGCATGGTGCCAAGATGAAACACTTATAGCAATCAGAAAAACAATAGATGATTATACAAACTTCAAGGAATTCTAACATTTTATCAGGAAAACCAAGCGTGTTTAAATTCAATTAAAGAATGATAGATTATTAAACATTTCAACATCAGTGGATTTTTGGCTATCGTTTGTAAACTGCATTATACATATTTGACCTGAACAGAAGGGTTATCTGTATCCATGGCATGTATCTACATATCACAGTGTGGGTTTTCACTTAATAATTGTTCAGTATTATTTATTTGGCCGTGTATTTGATATTTTTTTACTTCATATTTGTTGCTCGCCTTTTTGCATGAATCTACACCTCATCTCATTATTATTGAAAAGTTATAAAATACCCCTAAATATACATGAAGCATTTGATTCACGTATCTGTGCGTACTTCATACCACGGCTTGCAAAATTCTGCGTATTCGCGCTGGAGTATGCTGTAGACTGGAAAGGCCAGAAATGAACTCGCCAGACCTTTTTGGTGTCCATCGAAGACGATCTTATCTCTATCAAAATTTGCCTCGTACCGGCCGCCCACGCGTGACGTCACGTCAACAAGACTACCACATTCGGCTGACCCATCTAAGAAATCAATTCTAGACTGCTAGTTTGACTACACGGGCCATTCCTGGCGTGTGTGACCTGGCTGATGTACACACACTGTCTTTTCTGACCTGACTGGTGTACACACACGGTCTTGTCTGACCTGACTGATGTACACACACGGTCTTGTCTGACCTGACTGATCTACACACAAGGTCTTGTCTGACCTGACTGATGTACACACGATCTTGTCTGACCTGATTGGTGTACACATACGGTCTTGTCTGACCTGGATGATGTACACACACGAACTTGTCTGACCTGACTGATGTACACACACGGTCTTGTCTGACCTGACTGATGTACACACACACGATCTTGTCTGACCTGACTGGTGTACACACACGGTCTTGTCTGACCTGACTGATGTACACACACACGGTCTTGTCTGACCTGGCTGATGTACACACACCGTCTTGTCTGACCAGGCTGATGTACACACATACGATGATCGGAAATACAGATTTATTATCCGGACATAACAAAGATGCAGGCTAAACACTGGAACAAATGGCAGACATCACTAACAGTTAATTAGCGCCGAATGGACGCCAACACTTAATGTTTAAATAGTATTGATAGGTGATGAACAGTGGACAGCTTGAAGCCGGAATTAAGTTAAAGGGAATAGAGGGGAGGCAAGCGAGTAAGTGAGTATGGGTTTACGCCGTTATAACAATATTCCAGCAATATCACGGCGGGGACACCAGAAATGGGAATCAAACCCGGGTCTTAGGCCAAAGCTTTAACCACTAGAGATGGGTGGGAGGTAGCGGGTTGTAGCACTAATAGATAGACACAATAGAGATTGTCAAATTGAAGCCAGAACAAACAAATAGAAGCCAGCACAAAATAATTAGTACCGACATTGATGAAGCAATGACTGCAGACAATGATCAAAGGTCCTATGTTTTTATAGGCGCTAAAGCAGGTTAGTCCCCTGGTCGTGGTTCATGGCTGGCTGTTGCCAATGGCTTCTTGCAGTTTTCTTTGTCGCCAGTTGTCGGACAGGACTTTGGTGGCTTCGTTTGTTGATAGAGGACATGCGTTCTTTGAGTCTGGTGTTAAGGGATCTGAGGTGGCCTCCGATGTTTTGGTGGCCATAGTTGCAGGGGATCTGGTTGAGTACATCCTCTGGGGTTGGGGCTAGCGCTGCTGGGGCCTCTGCCATTGGCTCGCAGATAGATCTTGGTGGTCTTGCCGCTCCTCTGTCAACAAACTAGACTTGAAATCCGCCATCTCTTGTTTATCACTTCTAAATTCCATTCAAAGACCTGATTAAAATGCGACAAAAATGAAGAAAATATAACAGTTTCCGATATTTTAAATACAACAGTTTTAGATATTTTATTGGCCAGTAAGCAAAGACAGAAAGTAATTATGTAATGAAAGCTTGTCAAGTCGGTACATCCTCATTCCAGGAGAAAGCCTTCCACTATCTTGTTGAATTCGTCAGCTTTGTTCATATGAATGTGGTGATTCCCCTCCGGAAAATTGTGCAACCTGAACAGGAAAAGAGTCTGTCACATCTCATGTCATTACAGTCACTGTTGCTAGCTTTCAGTCAACAAGATTCCAGCAATACAACCCTAAAATAATCAAGCCAGGATCAGACAATCCTGTGATTGTAAACATGAGCAACGGTCCACATTATGTTGATCATCAAGTGGTTGGTGAGGGTCAACACCCAGTCTCCATCGGGTACAAATCACCCAGAAGATGTTCCATTACTGCATGTCATCGTGTCTTGATCGTTAATCACAATATCAATCACAGACTTAGTTATTTGAAAACCAATGTTATGGCGAGAATACTTCTGAGAAAACGTTGACAACAGGCAATGTCAAAGTCATACAAGTCCGCAAAGGACTGCCTGACTGAGTTTAGTTTTACGCCGCTTTTAGCAATATACCAGCAACATCCCGGCGGGGACACCAGAAATGGGCTTCACACAGTCCGCAAAGAAATCAATTTCGCCCAGTTTAGAATAGACTAACCTGGATCCAGAACAACACTTTGCCAAACATTAATCCAGTAGAAACCATCAAAGCTTAGTCATCCATCAAATTACTATTCAAATTAATCTGCATTAGAAACATCAACCTCCGTTGAATACAAGGGTCAATAAAATGTATGAATGTTTGTTCAGTTATTAATTCCTGGAGTTAATAATATCTTCAACAATTTGAAACCTGGTTACATATATATCCTGTGATCAAATGACACAGAGATGACAAACCTTGAGTTCTGTATATGTTTGTTGAGATACACAGGATGTTCTGCCACCACCATGGGGTCCTTCATGCCGTGGAGAATGAACGTCGGACACGTGATGTTCTTCAGTTCCGCCTTGCAGATGTCACCTGGCAGAGTGTGTGATAAATTGGGCTGCCGTGTGAATGAGGTTTTACTCCTTTTCAAGCAATATTCAGTATGATGAACTAAAACCTACCTACTTGGCTGCCCCAGTAGCCCTTTATCTGGCAGTAGCCCTGACTGGTGGCCCAGTCATCTAAACCATTGTAATTCAATATGCAGAACTGTGAGCCAGAAACTTAGGATCAGAGGTTCAAATCCATGATTAACCCTGATTACGTCTTATTGTTTCATAGAACCATACCATATGTTTTCACTCGGGGTGAAACGGTATGTTCTTATCACGGTATTGTACGTACTGGTTACAAGGCCTTCTGTTTGGTCCGGTTCGGTATATGATCATAATGCAGAAAAATGACAAGAGCCAAACCCTACATTGCTTAATAACATGCAACAAGAAATAACCATAATCTTTGTTATTTTGAATGAACAAAACTGTCATTTAAAAGGTTAATAAGAAGGCGGTGCGAAAACCGAAAATATCGAATTTTTGGATTGCATTACGGTATACCGAACCGAAGGCAAAATTTCCGTGGTTATACCGTTTCACCCCTAGTTTGAACAAAGTTGTAAACATCTAAGATGTGCAAACGGATCTGTTTTGCTGTTCCTCCCACATCTGACTGCAGTACCCTGACATATGAACTGTTAAAACCGGGATTTAACCGAACTCACTCCACTCACTCTGACTATCAGTGAACATACCTTTGCTGTGTCTGATGCAGCTTCTGTTTGCCTTGCCCCAATTGCTCCAGTGAACCTGGAGGTACGTATCCCCATACAGTTGGAGAAACGGGTCCCTTCTCTTGGCACTCCAGTTATAAATATCCTCTATACCTAAAGGCAGTGCATAGAATTAGTAGCGCATGCAACAACTGTCACATCACGCAATGCCTGTTGGTGGGTGTGTCGGATGGGTGTGTCGGATGGGTTGGCAGGATGGGGTGTGTGTGGACGAAGAGGGGTGTGTGGACAAAGAGGGGTGTGTGGTAGAGATGGCGTGTAAGGGTGTGGAAGATTGGGATTTGGGTGCCATGTGCTGCGGGGTGGAGTGGTAGGGATTGGTATGTAGGGTGGAAGTTAGGGGCCGGGGTACCACGTGCTTGGGTGGAGTGGTATGAGGGCTGGAGTGAACAGGATGGTTGAATCAGCGATCCAGGTTAGTAATATCGTTATCGACGTCGATGGGTCGAGTGGTGACTTAAGAGTATGTGTCAGTCGACGTCGAAATGAACGTTTTGCCCTGAATTGTGCAGCCCAGGGTGACCGATATGGTGGTGAGAGTGTCATTGTGCGGGGAGCCATATTCTACACGCAGAAATCTAACTTTGTGCCCTCCAGGGCAATTTAACTGCTATTCGGTACAGAGACGAAATCTTAAAGATTGAAATGGTTCCGATCATTGGCCGCCAGGGGTTGTTCCAGCAAAATAATGCCAGGCCTCACTATTAAGACTCTTCAGAATGAGACCATTACAGTGCTTCCATGGCCTTCAAAACCACCCAACCTCAACCCCATCGAGCATTTGTGGGATGATATTGGCCAACGCCCACGTTATACATGTTAACAAACATTTTGATTTTTATACTGTGAAATGTGTGTGGAACCGATCCAGAATTACACGTGATATCTCACTCGTGCAAATACACCTATGCACCTATTTGCGTACAGTGTTGGAGTGGAAAGAATGTGAACCGTGTAAATACAGCAAGATAATCTTAGGAAATGTGGACAGCCAGGGGAACAAATTAGTATTGTTTCAATTAGGAGGTTTTCTAGCAATGACATCCCTGCGAAGAACGGTACTTGAGTTGCTAGGATACAGCTCTATACCTCGGTGTTTCTCGATGATCTCTTCGGTAAGGTAGGCGTTGGCTCCCCATACAACCAGCTTCCGCACATGTTCTGGGTATTGTGCCGCGAGGATCAAACCGATTGTTCCACCATCGCTGAAGCCAAGCACAGAAAACCTCTTTTGTCCGAGAGTCTGGAAGGTAAGAACAAAACTTCCCTCATATTACTATAGTGATATGGAAGAAAGTGGGTTGTCTGCGGCTTCTTATGACTATAAAATTAGGATAATATCATGAAAAAAGAAATTTGGAGAAATAAATTATATTAAAATGGTTGTATGGGCGAATACCGTAACAGGCAGGTTGCGTAACTGCCCGACCATACGAACCCCATCTTCGTGCCCGGCGTTCTCATGTTAGGTCGATTCTGGCACAAGTAAACCATAATGACCGTATACGCTGGGCACAGTTGCACCTGCAGATGGCTATGGTGGCTGATTAGGGCCATCTCGTCTCGCGTTATCGCTTTCTCGTCTCGTGCTATCGCTTTCTCGTCTCGTGTTATCGCTTTCTCGTCTCGTGATATCGCTTTCTCGCTTTCTCGCCTCCGAATTTTAAGGTGAGAGCGATGGCCCTAATCAGCCACCATAGAACGCTACATTTCCTGTAAAATACCCGTATTGACGTCATGAACTGATCACCTGACCTCAATCCCATCGACCAGCTCTTGGGAAAAAGTCTTCTAGACTTGAGACGTCACCCCAAGAATGTTCAAGCGCTGGCCGCCATGCTAGTACACCAGCGGCGTAAGGTGCCTAATACTGCGTTCACGGACGGGAGGAAAGGATGCCTGGAGCCACCAGTGGAACTGGGGTATCAATCACTGCATAGGAGTTGAAAATCGGTCGTCCAATGATAGGACTCTAGTTACTAGCAAACTGTACATGGTTTCTACAGATGGTTCTGTAACCAGTGATTCTGCTTGTAATAATGTAATTCATAAATATTCCTGTAGAAACAGCCGGGAACATCAGAAATGGGCTTAATGTTGGAGAATCGATTCAAGGTCTTTTTGTGATGAGCAAACACTTTCACCACTTGGCTACCCCACTGCATCTTGCTTGAGGTATATCACATTAGGACATTTTCATGATTTTATCAACTTTCAGCATGACATTCTTCAACATAATTACAAAATTCGCACAAGAATCAGGACATTATGAATGATAATCAATTATTGACCAAATAAATAAACTGATCTGAAATTCCGACTGTACATTCATGACAGCAACTGCATCTTCCGCATCACGATGGCGGAAATTGACTGGCCAGTCACGCTCAGGGGAATACTTCGTCCATAACCCCGAGGATCAAAGCCAAAGATCGTGAACTTTTCTGGATTCATCTTCTCAGCTGGCCGTTAAAGTCCGTCATGGAACCGCCTGTAATCAGATTGGTGAATAACTGAGTGAGTGAGTGAGTGAGTGAGGTGAGTGAGTGGTGAAGAGAGTGGCAAACAGCCCTTTATTCCGCTTTGATCAGTATTTCAGTTACATAACCCTTGTCTTAGATGCTTACCACGACACCAAACTAACACGGGACATTTCTGGAAATCAAACCAAGGATCAATTCACTCCTGGGTGTACAACAACACCGATAACTCCAGCACCATTTACAGCTGGAACACCCGGCTGTAGTACAACATCACAGTAACTGACCTCTAACCTACCAATGGCTCCCGGCAGTAAGAGGACAGTATGATCCCCATATCCAAATTGTTCACAGTGAAAGTCCACTCCATTTGCCTTGACTTGTAGCGAGACTCTACGGACTGAATAGAACCTGCAAACAAAGTTTAAACACAGTTTCATTAATTTAAGAAATACTGTTCGCTCTATCCCCACGTATAGTGTAATAAAGCACAGTTTGCCCTGAACTGTTATAGTTAAAGCACGAGGCCGCTATATTAACATTATTGTAGTGTCTCCACCAGTGACGGTAACCGACTGAAGCTACTGCAAACCACCAAGAAACAGGATGCTACATAGTTGGTTGTGCTGTAGGAGACTGTACTGGGCAATGACAACTGACATTCATCGTGACGTCGGTTACAAAGGGTACGTTTGGGTACGTTTGATTACGAGGAGGCAGACTAGAATGGCGTAGTGACGTCAATACAGTGTGACGTAATGCCTGATAAAGTACTGTCGCCGCTACTGTGTGAAGTAATTCCACAAATATCTTGTTATGTGTCAAACCAGTACAAGCTGTCGAAACAATTTTCACTTTGTTTTTCGTATATCTATGTGAATTAATGATAAACATCTGACAAAATCTTTCACTCAAATGATTACCTGATTAATGCAACATGAATTATCAAGACAATTCACCTGAATCACTTCATGCAGAAGCTGTCAAATAAATAGACATAACGATGGGGTTGCTTTTAATCGTGGTATATTTGTTATTTTAAATGATGGCAAACCTCAGTACAATCTCCAGCAACTAAGGGGAGATGTAAGTCCACCTAGGGTTCATGCAGGTAGACAAAGTACTGTGAGTATGGTGATCTGATCTACCTTCAGTTGTTGGTGATCTATAGCTCGGTTTTAATTGTGTTCTAATTTTAATGTTATGTGCTACAGTCTGTTTGAGTCAGAAACGGACCGATGAATTGCAAATTTTATCATTGTACAAAATTGCCACATAAATATAAATAGTACACATGTTTATCATTTACTAATACCCAACAGCTTTATATATTTGAAAATTTTCCCGGAATCCACCAAAAGGTTCTTTAAGAAACTATCATTAGAATTTTGACACAGTTCACTATTTGTTACGAGGGAGGAGTGCAGAGAAAGGGACATCCAGGTGTGCGAGAAAGGATGGAGACGGCACAGCACAGGCTAATGAATCAATAACTTGGTGGGCACTTGTGCACGTGCTTCGCTAACACCTGGCTGTCCCTTTCTCTCCACAATTTCTGAAACACTCGCTTTCACACATAAAATATGATACTTGTTTTGGTACAGTCTGTGATCTAAAGTGAATTACTTTCGCTTTTGCACTGTTAACAGTGCAGTCATTCTGTTTGAAACACGCCGAAGAAGGGTGTCAGAAGATCGTTAAGTCGGATACAGCACTGTACATTTCTATACAAGGATAAAAGAGATTTCAGCATACTGTCATTTATGCCTTTGTTTTGAGTTTCTCCACAACACGTTTCGATCTATGCAATCATAGGCTTTTCTAAAATCAATAAAAGCGACATATGTAGATTTCTTCATCCCTTTGCGTGTTTCTATAATGGAGGTGACACTTTCTATACATTGCGTGGATGAACCCGTTCTGAGAGTCACTAACTAGCTGGTTATTTTCTGCAAAAAGAGGTGAGTCTGTTATTTAGTATACCACAGTACAGTTTGTAACAAGAACAATGATTTAGGTATGGGTGTTATGACGCTCTTCGCCCACACTGATGGAACTATGCCATAGAGAAAACATTGATTAAAAAGTCTATGTAGGAACATCAAAGTGTTGTCATTCTTCAGTCCTTCTGTTGGGATCTCGTCTAGGCCAGGTGATTTACCTCCCTGTGCAGATAGCAATACTTTCCTCACCTCATCAATAGATATAGGTTGGTTCAATTCACTATCCGGATCACTCCCAGGACAGGGAGATCGATCAGGGTTCACACTAACATTACAATATAAAAGATTAAAATACGCTGATTTCCAAGTGTCTAAAAAACAGTCTCATTATCTGCTGCAGATAGACCCAGTCTTCAAAACGCACCTCCATAGGAATCTGTTTCTTTCTCTCGTGCCCCACTCCAACCTTACCAATTGTTTTTCCAAAATTCACCCGAATTATTTTCACATAGTTTATCTAGGTTTTGAATTGTTTTAATCTGAAAGTCTATCTTGGCTTTTTTCGCCCGTCTGTCGAAGTATTTACGCTTCTGGATACACACGTTTAAAAAGTCTCCTCTGTACACCTTTGCATTTACACCACTGCTTCTCTGCTTTACACATTTCATTCCACAACCCAGATGTTAGTCCACCATTCCTTTCGACTTCTTCGTCTCTTGTTACTACGGACTCCACCAAATAATACAGTCCTAGTGGGAAGAGTTCTATGCATCTCACTCCGGACACATTCTAAAAATCAGTAAAAGCATTGTCGATATTATCCTGTGTTGACTGGAAAGATTCAAGAGAAGCAATAATGTCAGCAACATATTCAGAGATATCAGCTGACCGCCTCCGTGGTGTAGTGGTTAGTGCATCCGCCCGGAGAGCGGAAGTTCGTGGGTTCGATCCCCGGCCGCGTCATACCAAAAGACGTTAAAATATGGTACTTGTTGGTCCCTGTCTGGCGCTCGGCATTAATGGGTACAACAAGGACTGGTCGGGTCGGAGTCAGTATAATGTGTCTGAGTGGGGTATTCATGCTTCACTGCGACATGGTATCTCAGTGGGCTAGCACTGTAAAACCAGCTTCAGTCTGGGCTAGTACAAGCAGCCGCACATACACATACATTACACGCATGCACGTCGTCATATGAGCGAAATATTCTCAAGCACGACGATAAACCCAATTTCACCTCACCTCACCTCACCTCAGAGATATCAGACGAAGTCATGAAAGTATTTGGAAGATTGGACACGTCACATAAAATTTTCTTTTCAGCTTCCGGTTCCATCTGTCTCGTAGACGGAGATTCATCGTACATAATGTTAAGTTCCAAGTCAAAAGGAATGATCTAATTTAAGTACAGATTGTACTGACACAGTCACTTCAATTGGCGATTTCAGTGTGTCGAATTGCCTTAAAATCACCGAGTTCGTTTAAGTCTTTGTATGCACAGAGACAGTAATCCACAACCGACGTTCCTCTGGGAGACACGTACGTAAAATCGTTATCACGCATTCACAGAGTTATCTAAGATTTCTCTGTCAGGTAGTTGATCAACACCTTCAATATAATCCAACAAGCCACAACACCTGCTGTTAAGATCACCACATATAAACGTTTTGCCAGGTTGGTGATAGGGTCGCCACTTGCGCTAAAAAGACAGTCATAAACTTCGAGACGCGACATATTCAGCGCAAAAGAAATGCATGAACTATCTTTGAGATGATCCCTTGTGCTTGGAGGCAGCACATGCATTTCATGACAGGTGAGTGGACCTAATTGCCATCTATAGTCTGATCTATTTTTTCAGCAGCTTTTCTGGAAATCCAATTACGCATTTCACTGAACGCCCAGTTAGGCCGATGTGGGATATTTCGACATATGCTATTTGCAATTGTGTAAATGTTAGGGATACAGAGTAACAGTCTAAACATGTTTTTCTCTCTCTATTTCCGACAGTACTTTAGTACCCAACTCACAGGACAGAGTAGCATTTATTTAGTTCCAGTAAGCTCAGATAGTAAACTTTACAGACATCTTTGGTAATCTATGTGCTTTGAGCATGTCCCTCAGTGACGTGGAACTAGCGTTATATGAATAACATTATTATTATAAAATGATGCAAAGAGACATTCTGGCTGGTAATCTACACACTGCATATGACTGAGTGACGTGGTTCATGGCATATTTCTGTTATTAAACCAGGAATCGGTACAAGATTCTGTATCGGAACGTTGCACTCACGAAATAAAGATATTGTTCTCCATAAACTTTGTTCAATATTGTGCGTCACAACCTCTAAAATGCCACTCAAAGAAGTTAAACCAGGAATGATTAGAATGCTAACCACGGGTCTGTTTCTTGTTCTATGCAGGGTATGATCAACTATAGGCCTCACTACGGACTACACAATATGGCAACATGTAAAATTATTCACCTCTCGTTACAGTTTTCAGCATGATTAGAAAATGTACTGACCTCAAGTTCCAGCAGACTGAAATATAAACACAATACGTGATCTGGCATTCAACTCTGACAACTTCACCGACCACACTTTCCATTTCTAACACTGCATGTTCTTGTCGGCGAAGACACCCAACCTATCCTTCAGAAGATTGTACACAGCACCTTTAACGACGGGAACCATGTTGTGTTGATGATGGTGAAAGCCACTTTGTAGCATAGAATATAATTAAACATGCATGTCATACCGAATATTGTGGTGGAACTGTTCCTGAATGCAGTCTTTGAGCTTTGTGGTAACAGACGTCGTACCCATTGTTGAGCTGAAAGTGATAAACAGCCAGTGAATATATCCTTCTTCCGAATACAAATCACACGTGCCATAGCTTACAAGGGAAGTAACTCTTTGACTTGAGGATTCGTAAAATAGTTATTAGAATGTTCAGCTGGACTTTCGAGCCAGCTTTATGAAAAATGTTACCAGCCTATTAAATGGTTACTGGTGTTTGCATAATGCGCGGTCGGTCATTTTGAACACTGGACCAGAAATGGAAAATAATAACAAAACACGAATCACCCTCTACCGTTATTTACATTAGAATGGTGTTTAATTAATCAATTTAATTAATGGGAAGAGGTGCTATACCCTGTGTAACTAACAGCAGAGAGGAAGCATGGCTTTCTCATAATATATCTTTTCTCCCGTATTTAGTCTGCCATATTGTTAACAGCCTGTATTCAGTAATTTTAATAAACTGCCAGGGAAATGTAATTGTACAACCATGATTAATGGTTGCTAAACTAAGACAAAACATGGGTATTTGCTAACGTAGTGTTTGATATGAGTATCATAATTTGAACTACTATCAGTCTCATAACGTTTTGATAGTGATTTGTTTGTAAAATACATTTTCAAGTATTTATTTCCAATCCTCGGCAGTGCGAAGTACAGGAAGTTATTGTAGTGCGTTAGGTTTCATATGTTTCTCCAGGATGACACGACATTCATCTGTGATTAATACAGCGAGTGACACTACGTTCCCAGTAACAATGCAATGCCAGCGTAATCGGCAAACAAGAACACATGGTGCCGAGATACAATGATAGATTAAGCATTTCAACATCAGTGGACTTTTGCTATCGTTTGTAAACTGCATTACACACATTACACAAGTATCCAGGGTAGAATGTCAGGATCCCAGCCCCACTCATTAAACAAAATAACTTATTAAACATTCGCACTGGTCAGTGAGATAATATTGCCCCTCGCTAATGATGAACGTGCTGGCCAGCTAATTATAGTACTGGCCAGGGGATTGAACATTTCATGACAGGTGAGTCGACCTAATTGCCATCTATAGTCTGATCTATTGTTTTCAGCAGCTTTTCTGGAAATCCAATAACGCATCTCACTGAACGCCCAGTTAGGCCGATGTGGGATATTTCGACATATGCTATTTGCAATTGTGTAAATTTTAGGGATACAGAGTAACAATCTAAACTCTTTTCTCTATTTCCGACAGTCCTTTAGTACCTAACCCACAGGACAGAGTAGCATTTATTTAGTTCCAGTAAGCTCAGATAGTAAAGTTTACAGACATCTTTGGTAATCTATGTGCTTTGAGCATGTCCCTCAGTGACGTGGAACTAGCGTTATATGAATAACATTATTATTATAAAATGATGCAAAGAGACATTCTGGCTGGTAAGCTACACACTGCATATGACTGAGTGACGTGGTTCATGGCATATTTCTGTTATTAAACCAGGAATCGGTACAAGATTCTGTATCGGAACGTTGCACTCACGAAATAAAAGATATTGTGCTCCATAAACTTTGTTCAATATTGTGCGTCACAACTTCTAAAATGCCACTCAAAGAAGTTAAACCAGGAATGATTAGAATGCTAACCACGGGTCAGTTTCTTGTTCTATGCAGTGTATGATCAACTATAGGCCTCACTACGGACTACACAATATGGCAACATGTAACAGATTCACTCTCTCGTTACAGTTTTCAGCTTGATTAGAAAATGTACTGACCTCAAGTTCCAGCAGACTGAAATATAAACACAATACGTGATCTGGCATTCAACTCTGACAACTTCACCGACCACACTTCCATTTCTAACACTGCATGTTCTTGTCGGCGAAGAAACCCAACCTATCCTTCAGAAGATTGTACACAGCACCTTTAACGACGGGAACCATGTTGTGTTGATGATGGTGAAAGCCACTTTGTAACATAGAATATAATTAAACATGCATGTCATACCGAATATTGTGGTGGAACTGTTCCCTGAATGCAGTCTTTGAGCTTCGTGGTAACAGACGTCGTACCCATTGCTGAGCTGAAAGTGATAAACAGCCAGTGAATATATCCTTCTCCCGAATACAAATCACACGTGCCATAGCTTATAAGGGAAGTAACTCTTTGACTTGAGGATTCGTAAAATAGTTATTAGAATGTTCAGCTGGACTTCGAGCCAGCTTTTATGAAAAATGTTACCAGCCTATTAAATGGTTACTGGTGTTTGCATAATGCGCGGTCGGTCATTTTGGAACACTGGACCAGAAATGGAAAATAATAACAAACACGAATCACCCTCTACCGTTATTTACATTAGAATGGTGTTTAATTAATCAATTTAATTAATGGGAAGAGGTGCTATACCCTGTGTAACTAACAGCAGAGAGGAAGCATGGCTTTCTCATAATATATCTTTTCTCCCGTATTTAGTCTGCCATATTGTTAACAGCCTGTATTCAGTAATTTTAATAAACTGCCAGGGAAATGTAATTGTACAACCATGATTAATGGTTGCTAAACTAAGACAAAACATGGGTATTTGCTAACGTAGTGTTTGATATGAGTATCATAATTTGAACTACTATCAGTCTCATAACGTTTTGATAGTGATTTGTTTGTAAAATACATTTTCAAGTATTTATTTCCAATCCTCGGCAGTGCGAAGTACAGGAAGTTATTGTAGTGCGTTAGGGTTTCATATGTTTCTCCAGGATGACACGACATTCATCTGTGATTAATACAGCGAGTGACACTTACGTTCCCAGTAACAATGCAATGCCAGCGTAATCGGCAAACAAGAACACATGGTGCCGAGATACAATGATAGATTAAGCATTTCAACATCAGTGGACTTTTTGCTATCGTTTGTAAACTGCATTACACACATTACACAAGTATCCAGGGTAGAATGTCAGGATCCCAGCCCCACTCATTAAACAAAATAACTTATTAAACATTGCACTGGTCAGTGAGATAATATTGCCCCTCGCTAATGATGAACGTGCTGGCCAGCTAATTATAGTACTGGCCAGGGATTGAACATTTCATGACAGGTGAGTCGACCTAATTGCCATCTATAGTCTGATCTATTGTTTTCAGCAGCTTTTCTGGAAATCCAATAACGCATCTCACTGAACGCCCAGTTAGGCCGATGTGGGATATTTCCGACATATGCTATTTTGCAATTGTGTAAATTTTTTAGGATACAGAGTAACAATCTAAACTCTTTTTCTCTATTTCCGACAGTCCTTTAGTACCTAACCCACAGGACAGAGTAGCATTTATTTAGTTCCAGTAAGCTCAGATAGTAAAGTTTACAGACATCTTTGGTAATCTATGTGCTTTGAGCATGTCCCTCAGTGACGTGGAACTAGCGTTATATGAATAACATTATTATTATAAAATGATGCAAAGAGACATTCTGGCTGGTAAGCTACACACTGCATATGACTGAGTGACGTGGTTCATGGCATATTTCTGTTATTAAACCAGGAATCGGTACAAGATTCTGTATCGGAACGTTGCACTCACGAAATAAAAGATATTGTGCTCCATAAACTTTGTTCAATATTGTGCGTCACAACTTCTAAAATGCCACTCAAAGAAGTTAAACCAGGAATGATTAGAATGCTAACCACGGGTCAGTTTCTTGTTCTATGCAGGGTATGATCAACTATAGGCCCTTCACTACGGACTACACACATACAATATGGCAACATGTAAAATATTCACTCTCGTTACAGTTTTCAGCATGATTAGAAAATGTACTGACCTCAAGTTCCAGCAGACTGAAATATAAACACAATACGTGATCTGGCATTCAACTCTGACAACTTCACCGACCACACTTTCCATTTCTAACACTGCATGTTCTTGTCGGCGAAGAAACCCAAACTATCCCTCAGAAGATTGTGCACAGCACCTTTAACGACGGGAACCATGGTGTAGTTGATGATGGTGAACGCCACTTTGTAACATAGAATATAATTAAACATGCATGTCATTACCGAATATTGTGGTGGAACTGTTCCTGAATGCAGTCTTTGAGCTTTGTGGTAACAGACGTCGTACCCATTGCTGAGCTGAGAAGTGATAAACAGCCAGTGAATATATCCTTCTTCCGAATACAAATCACACGTGCCATAGCTTACAAGGGAAGTAACTCTTTTGACTTGAGGATTCGTAAAATAGTTATTAGAATGTTCAACTGGACCTTCGAGCCAGCTTTATGAAAAATGTTACCAGCCTATTAAATGGTTACTGGTGTTTGCGAAGTGCGCGGTCGGTCATTTTGAACACTGGACCAGAAATGGAAAATAATAACAAAACACGAATCACCCTCTACCGTTATTTACATTAGAATGGTGTTTAATTAATCAATTTAATTAATGGGAAGAGGTGCTATACCCTGTGTAACTAACAGCAGAGAGGAAGCATGGCTTTCTCATAATATATCTTTTCTCCCGTATTTAGTCTGCCATATTGTTAACAGCCTGTATTCAGTAATTTTAATAAACTGCCAGGGGAAATGTAATTGTACAACCATGATTAATGGTTGCTAAACTAAGACAAAACATGGGTATTTGCTAACGTAGTGTTTGATATGAGTATCATAATTTGAACTACTATCAGTCTCATAACGTTTTGATAGTGATTTGTTTGTAAAATACATTTTCAAGTATTTATTTCCAATCCTCGGCAGTGCGAAGTACAGGAAGTTATTGTAGTGCGTTAGGTTTCATATGTTTCTCCAGGATGACACGACATTCATCTGTGATTAATACAGCGAGTGACACTACGTTCCCAGTAACAATGCAATGCCAGCGTAATCGGCAAACAAGAACACATGGTGCCGAGATACAATGATAGATTAAGCATTTCAACATCAGTGGACTTTTGCTATCGTTTGTAAACTGCATTACACATTACACAAGTATCCAGGGTAGAATGTCAGGATCCCAGCCCCACTCATTAAACAAAATAACTTATTAAACATCTCGCACTGGTCAGTGAGATAATATTGCCCCTCGCTAATGATGAACGTGCTGGCCAGCTAATTATAGTACTGGCCAGGGATTGAACATTTCATGACAGGTGAGTGGACCTAATTGCCATCTATAGTCTGATCTATTTTTTCAGCAGCTTTTCTGGAAATCCAATTACGCATTTCACTGAACGCCCAGTTAGGCCGATGTGGGATATTTCGACATATGCTATTTGCAATTGTGTAAATGTTAGGGATACAGAGTAACAGTCTAAAAATGTTTTTCTCTCTCTATTTCCGACAGTACTTTAGTACCCAACTCACAGGACAGAGTAGCATTTATTTAGTTCCAGTAAGCTCAGATAGTAAACTTTACAGACATCTTTGGTAATCTATGTGCTTTGAGCATGTCCCTCAGTGACGTGGAACTAGCGTTATATGAATAACATTATTATTATGCAATGATGCAAAGAGACATAAGCTACACCCACTGCAAATGACTGAGTGACGTGGTTCATGGCATATTTCTGTTATTAAACCAGGAGTGATCGTTATGTTACAAGCGATTCTGTACATCGGTACATGAATTGCACGTTGCACGCAATAAATAAAAGATATTGTTCTCCATAAAGTTTGTTCAATATTGTGCGTCACAACTTCTAAAATGCCACTCAAAGAAGTTAAACCAGGAATGATTAGAATGCTAACCGAGGGTCTGTTTCTTGTTCTATGCAGTGTATGATCAACTATAGTCCTCACTACGGACTACACAATATGGCAAAATGTAAAAAATTCACTCTCTCGTTACAGCTTTCAGCATGATTAGAAAATGTACTGACCTCAAGTTCCAGCAGACTGAAATATAAACACAATACGTGATCTGGCATTCAACTCTGACAACTTCACCGACCACACTTTCCATTTCTAACACCTGTTCTTGTCCTTCAGAAGATTGTACACAGCACCTTTAACGACGGGAACCATGTTGTGTTGATGATGGTGAAAGCCACTTTGTAGCATAGAATATAAATAAACATGCATGTCATACCGAATATTGTGGTGGAACTGTTCCCTGAATGCAGTCTTTGAGCTTCGTGGTAACAGACGTCGTACCCATTGCTGAGCTGAAAGTGATAAACAGCCAGTGAATATATCCTTCTCCCGAATACAAATCACACGTGCCATAGCTTACAAGGGAAGTAACTCTTTTGACTTGAGGATTCGTAAAATAGTTATTAGAATGTTCAACTGGACCTTCGAGCCAGCTTTATGAAAAATGTTACCAGCCTATTAAATGGTTACTGGTGTTTGCGAAGTGCGCGGTCGGTCATTTCGAACACTGGACCTGAAATGGAAAATGATAACAAAACACGAATCACACACTACCGTTACATTGGAATGGTGTTTAATTAATCAATTTAATTAACGGGAAGGGGTACAACCCCCGGTGTAACTAACAGCAGAGAGGAAGCATGGCTTTCTCATAATATATCTTTTCTCCCGTATTTAGTCTGCCATATTGTTAACAGCCTGTATTCAGTAATTTTAATCAACTGCCAGGGAAATGTAATTGTACATCCATGATTAATGGTTGCTAAAATAAGACAAAACATGGGTATTTGCTAACGATGTGTTTGATATGAGTATCATAATTTGAACTGCTTTCAGTCTCATAACGTTTTGATAGTGATTTGTTTGTAAAATACATTTTCAAGTATTTATTTCCAATCCTCGGCAGTGTAAAGTACAGGAAGTTATTGTTGTGCGGTACGTTTCATATGTTTCTCCAGGATGACACGACATTCATCTGTGATTAATACAGTCAGTGACAATACGTTCCCAGTAACAAGGCAATGGCAGCGTAATCGGCAAACAAGAACGCATGGTGCCAAGATGAAACAATGATAAGATTAAGCATTTCAACATCAGTGGACTTTTGCTATCGTTTGTAAACTGCATTACACACATTACACAAGTATCCAGGGTAGAAATGTCAGGATCCCAGCCCCACCCCATTAAAACAAAATAACTTATTAAACATTCGCACTGGTCAGTGAGATAATATTGCCCCTCGCTAATGATGAACGTGCTGGCCAGCTAAATATAGTACTGGCCAGGGGATTGAACAATAACCCTTGACCAACAGAACACTGGACAAAGGACACTTTGTTCAAGTCATTCCAGATATCCAATCACGATAATGAGACAAACCAATTGTGCGTCCACCACTGGCATTGATGCAGGCTTGACAATGACCTTGTGTGACCTGGCTGATGTACACACATGGTCTTGTATGATCGGGCGATGTACATACACAAGCCAGAGTTGCTATCTAGCCTTCCGCATTCATGGTTAAGAGTAAGAATGAGTTGCGGGTGCTGTCCACACCCAGTGATACCCCAGTTACCGGAGAAAGGTGGTGTCAGCTGAGGTCGTCTGGAAGTATTATCGTCTTTGAACTTATATTGGTAAAAATGGAACAGCTTCATGCTACAGGTATACAAGAATGGAAATGTTGTTTTGATATGACTAACACATTCATGTTTGAGAGGCACAACTTCTACATAAAGTATGATGATTGATTTAGTCTTCTCATGTTTCAGTTCCTGTTGAGAGGCAAAACTTCTACATAAAGTATGAAGTAGTGTACACAATTGTGCTACGGGACCAGGTACCCCCAAGGGCTCAATTTAAAAATTGAGCCCTTGGGAAGTCCCTAATCCCGTAGCCCCATTGTGTATACTACTACTGAGGTGCATGCAAAATTTGATGAAAATCGGTTAAATAGTTTCTGAAATATTGGTTTTTAAGTGAGCATGGGGTTGGTCGGGAAAAAGGCTCGGGTCGCCTCGGGGTGGTTGCTACTCCGAGCGCCGTGGGCGAACGAGTCGCAGTGCGTGTGTGTGTGTCTCTCTCGGCTTGGTGTACGGGTGGCTGGCTGGCTGGCTACATTGAGCAGAAAAAATAAGCATGCAAAACTGATAAAATTTCATGACGAGAAACTATCATCACACGGTGGGTGATGTGTAAGGGACTGTGTCGTGAGGTACGATCATCAACTCCTCTCTGACGAATGCTCTCGGCGGTCCGTCTTTCAAGTAGTACAAGTTCGGTTCGCCATCTTTGATGTCGACAAGGTCTACGTTGTACGTTTTCATGGACCATATCGGATCGGTGGCGCGTTTTCTGCTGTCTCCCTCGTATTCTCCCGGCTGGTACAAGTACCTAACGCTGACCCGGTCCGGTAATGTTTTCTCTGTTTTATCGCGACGTGCTGCTGACGACGATGATTCGACAGATTTCATTTTGATGGCTTCGATGGGTCTTTTGCCGACGGGTCTAGTGACTTCGTTGTTGATGACATCCACCACTCGTGGCAAGCCGCACAACCCATTCCGTGTTTCTGTTTTGGGATCCATTAAATCCTGCGAGTATTGGTGTGAGGACAGGCGTTCGGCTAGCGCGTCGCGATTGAATCTCTCAACGATGGCTTGGCTACGGTGAGCTCCCCGCTATACCTCGTCTCACCTGGACGTCATGCTTGGCCAGCAGCTGCGACACGGCTCCCATGAACTCGCGTCTGGGATCGATGTTACAATACGGCAGGCCAGGTCAAGCGACTGCATTTGTATATGCTTTCAAAGGCTTTTCGCGACTTCGCTCAATCTTTGGTCGTCAACGGTTTGGCTTCCTTTGTAGCGACTGGTGATGTCGACGACGGTCAGGACATACTTGTAGGTCATCTTGGGTCACAAGCCGACGTACTCGGCGATCGGCGTGCCCACACATTCGTCCTTCATCTTGCCGAGCACTTTTTGTTGACTTGGCTGTGCATAGGGTGATCTTTAGGGTAGTCGCTGGTGCCGTACAGGTGCATGTGTTTCTTCATGTCCTCGTACACGTCCTCGGTGTGAATTTCCATCAGCAGGGAATCTGTGTCCATGTACAGCACTTCGCACCTGTCACCGTACTGCTTTTTCAGCTTGTTGTAGTAGAAATCGTACATCAAGTGTTTGGATAAGTCGAGGATGCTCATCCCCACATAAACGGGCTGGATGAATCTGATGTGGCTTTTGTTCATGTGCAGCGCTGCCAAGTCGTCATCGAATATCTTGCTTCGGTTGAACGCCGGGCTGGTTGGATCTCACTAATTTCACGTTAACACGTTTTCTCAAATTCTCCATCGTCTTGCCGAGTAAAAGTTTTTCGAAGTCGCTGATTCGTGATCAAACGGATGTAAGGTTCCATCCATGGACTTTGATCGATCTGGAACGTGCTGTGTATTTTCGTGAGTTTCATTCCCAGCGACAAGTAAAGCTGCAGATTGCGATAGTGAATGACATATTTTGACTTGTTCATCAATTTCGGCACAAGTTTATTGTCTCCCAGCAAGTTTCGTTGATATTCAGATATCCAGTCCGGGTTCACCGTCAATCGTTCGGGAACAAGCGGATAGCTGTTGTGCGATTCGTGTAGTTCTGCGGGATAGTCCAAGTCCACTTCGAGCATGTAGCCTTTGTTCGAATCCGGAGACCCATTCGAATCCCTCGGTGGGGAGATACTGACTCATGGCCCATGCGTGCAGGCGTCAAGATAGAGTATGTGTTTGGTCGCTTTGCCGCGGTCGTGACCGGGAACGTACTTGTTGTTGGCTTTGGCGTATCGTTTAGAGGCCATGGAAATCCCGCCTCACAAGCTTTTCGCCACGAACATGTGCATGTCGTAATCTGTCAGTAGTTTCAGCTCTACGCTGGTCTTTTCAACACGGCGTCCGAAGAGAGACCAGGGGAGGAGAAATACCACGCGGGGTCCAGGCCGTACTGTTTCTGTTCTGAATATCTCAGGCCATTCTGAATATCTCGAACACGTCGGCCAGCAGCAGCACGTCCGTTTTCAAGTACAGGTCGTGGTAATCGCCCAAATTCTTGCAGCCCAGTTTGTCCCACATGTAAATCCATGCGTAAATCCATGCGCGTAATCGTCCGGGGTGATGGCCGAGTCGGTCAAGTTGCCGTAAAATTGGTCGATGGGAGGTAATCGCGTCTCATCGACCAAGACCAATCGTCCATGTACTGTAGGGGTAGACGCCCTTCCTCAGCAGCAGGGGTCGAGTCTCGGCGTCGGTGTATCGATTGGTGATGTCAAAGTCGTCCGGGTCATTGGCGTTCACCAGACTGTGTAGAGATGACAGCAGGAACTGAATGCTATCGATAAATCTCAGAGCGTCAAAAGAGAAGAACGAGATGTATTTTTCCATGTTGTTCGGGATGCACATTATGTTGCCGTCGACCTTTGCGATGGCCTGCATGATCAGGTGAGAATCGTAACAGCGAAGATTGTGAAACACGACGGGTATTTTGATGGTCTTGGGATTGATTTTGAGCTTCAAGTTGCACGCCGCCAGTTGTGAGTGGCACCTATGCGCGACGATGGTGTACAACTGTTTCCTGGTGATTTTCTTCGTTTTGCAAACACGCGGAGAAATCGTTTGGCCGCCAGGACATCGGTAGACCACGATAGGGGTTCATTTCCCCATCGCATCGAATGACCACATAACCGAACCCGCAGGCTTTGTGTTCTTGCATTTTATGAGGTGAAACGTTTTTCCGGGATGACAGCGGAGAGTGTCTATGAGGGTTTTGAAGTCGGCGTAGATGACGTAGGGCACGGGCATTTGATGCTTGTGGTTGAAGAATTTTAGCGTGTTTTTCTTTTCGTCCTGGCATGTCTTTTTGGATGGCCGTCTGTCCCACGCCTCGGCAACTCCTCCGATGGGATTCCAGCAGGTCGGCTCGCATGAAGCCATGCAGGCACCTTTCGCAGAAGTGTTTCTTTTCCTTATGCTTCGATTGATCGTACAACAGTCTGTTGAAATATTTTATCCACATGTAGTGATACTTGTCAGCCTTGTTGGAACATGAATATATTGAAAGTCTTGCGGTGTTCGTTTGTGAGGGAGCTGATCCTGTGCAAGATCGTTTTATTCCCTTAGTGTCCGGAGATATTGATGGCTATGTCGTGCGTTGTTTTTTCGATTTTGGGTGACCTGGGAAATGGGGGTGGGTTCTTCTTTGCCGTCCCAGTTGATCCCATCGTCTTTGGGATAGCTCTAAAGTCTGTCTGAATGTGCTTTGGCTGGAAACTTCTGCGGATCTGATCGCAACCCTCATGCAATCATCGCCTTTGTTTTGACGTTGACCGTGGCTAGCTTTTTCTTGTAGTATGGTGGCAAGTCTAGGTACGACCTCCTTTGAACGGTATGTAGTTCGCTATGTCCAGATAGACTGTGTCGATCCTGACCACAACCTAACCCGAACCCATGTGGGTGTAGCGTTCCAGGGATTCTCGTATTTTGCAAACGAGGTGTTGATGGACGTGTCGATGGACTCTTGCTTGCCTCTGAAGTAAGGCTGGACGTGCTGGGTGGTGCCGTCAGTCTGCTGTTTGTCCAGCGGCATTTTCACCATGAGTTGAAATTTGAGGCTTCCCTGATTGTTCAGTCCCTCGCCGACTTTGTCGGTGACCAGCGGTTTGATGTCTTCAACGTCCATGTTTTTGTCGACGTCCAGCCTCCAGGCTCTCAGATACCCTACGGCGTGCTTCGTCCGCATGAACCGTAGTTCGACTGGTTTGTGTTCCTCCAGCAGTTCGAGGAGCTCGGCTTTCCTCTCGCCGAATAACCTCTGAGCCCACGTTCCTTCAAGCGGAGCTTGAATTGCTTCACCGTGGTTGTCGTTGTTCATCTTTCATGCCGAGCAATCTCAGCAGCTGAGGTTTCCTCAAACGGGAGTAACCGATCACTCTGAGTTTTTGGAAATCCTTTTCAGTTCCCGAACGGTAATCATCATTGCTATATCAATGTGTGAAAAACTTTTTCTAAATGAAAATAATTATATTCAGATGCGAAGTCAAATCTCTAATAGGTTGTTTGCTATAGTTAGATGGGAAATCAAATCTCTAATAGGTTGTTAAGCTATAGTCAGGTGTGAAGTCAAATCTCTAATAGGATTTTCATCGCTAACGTTGGCTGCGAGTCAAAATCTCTAGTAGGTTGTTTGTGTGCGAAGTATGTCTCGCTGTTAAATGTTAACAACCCTGTCAATACGTAGGATAGTTAACGACGACCACGCTTAATCCGTTGCCACGGCGGAGTGTAATGGGTATGATTTTTGTGGTGCTTGGCTAAACCACCTTTTCTACCGGCGGCGACTTGGCAATTCTTGGTGGTGACTAGTTGTATCGGGTGTCGTTGCTTCCTCCGTCGGCGTTTCCTGCTCCTGTTTAGCATCCATGTTGTATATTATTACCATTATTATTTTTCTTCTTTAAATTGACAATGCTTTGCCGTGATGATCGCCGCGGTAACCGGAGCCAAAAACATGCCGTATCTGTGTTACAGCTTGCAGGTGCTGGCGCTCAAAGCGTGGTCGATGAACGGATCTTTCTCGAGATCTTACCACAGGTAGGTCGATGTTCAGCGTTCGAATGGGAAGGAAGTACGATGCTACGCGGCGTAGACCTGCTTTATGACAGACCCTATGGTTTTCGTCATTTCGGCGCCGAGTCTGGCTTCGTATCGCATACAGCTTGTCGATTTCTTCGGCTGACATTTTGTGAATTTTATCGGGAGTGTGGTCACTCCCACCTGCAAGTATTGTTTGGCTTTGCGCTGACCGCGAGCGCCACCAGTCTCTCTCGCTTGTCGTTTTATTATTATTATCGTCATCCATCATTTGTTTGAGCAGTTCGTCGCGCTCCATCTTATAATGTAACAAACGATTTTTAAGTCTAATAATATAAAATGCGATGTACGCGAAACACATCGAGATGAAAGTCAAGTTGCACACAACAATAGTTTCGAACATCGTTTTGCTTGAGTTATGCTAGAATTTTGTTAGAATTTTGCTAGAATTTTGCTTAAAAAGCTAGCAGACTTTATACTCAACAGGTTGGTCGGTTTTCAACAGGAGCGTGGGATGTTTTGTTTCGGTGAGCTGTTTCTTCACTCGTTCTCGTTCTTGTATGGTCGGGATCACGTTGTTTTCTCGCAAGCAGTTCTCGAACGAATCCCTGTCCTTGCAGTGAAACAGGGCGACCCATCGCGTCTGTACCCGTAAATCTTCAGCACCAAGTTGAATTTATGCGTCAGAATCCAAACGATGTGTTTCGTGTGTCGGCACGAGAAGGCCAGGTTCGACAGCCTGCAACCTGCAACCAGTCCTGCAGACAAATTCCAGGATCGATTTTGTGCGTCCGTGTCCGGCTCATCACCCACAGTCTCTCCGTTATGCGTCTTGTTCACCCGTAAAGTCGGGCAAAGAATGACGATATGGTTGAACACGTCGCGATAGTATCCTTTCAGCATGTCCAGCACGAATACTGTCTTGCGGCACCCCATTTGACTGCACACGCGATGGCGCAGTGGGAATCTCGAGGTAAATCAATAAATGGCTAAATGAATCTTCCATTGTCTATATTGAGTTGCGCGTCGATCATCACGTACAAATATAAATTTAACTTGCCGGCCAGATTTCGCGGCTTCTTGGTGATTTGGATGGTGATCCCTCGCTGCCATTGTCGATCACGGCACCGCTGCTGCGTGTAGTCTGTCGCGTGGTCCGTGGATCCCATGTCCAGCCACAGCGGCGTAATGCTTATGTTCTTACCGAGCGTCACGTAGGTGAAACCCAGGTCTTTGGCGACGTCGTTGACTTCAGATGAGTGTCGCTTGATGGCGGTATGTTTTTATCTCGTCCCACTGCTGGTGAGCTCGCATGCCTTGGCTGATCAGCTGGTTTGGCACACCTTCGACGGTCACTTCCACTTTCTTGATCTTGGGATTCCAGAGTGAGTCGCTGTTTCTTCGAACGGCTCGTACTGGTCCTTGATATGCCATGTCATCGCGTTCGATTCGGCGTTCTCCAGATGTCCGTGGTAACAGTAAAACACATTAAGCTGTCGTCGATGCTCAGCACCTCGTTCCCACTGATTTTGATGGCGGTTTTCTTGACGATGGCCCGACCCAGGTTCTTCACGATCGTGCGTTTGTCGGTCATGGACTCCAACGCGTGATCTGAAAAGCCAGTCGAGTCGTGCCAGGGACGATGACGTCGTTCGCGCCCAGGTTGGCGAATCGAACCAGCAGCATTTGGTTTTGATCGATCGTGCTTTCGGATTGTTGGTGATCCTCACCGACTGGCGACGGCTTTGTCACCAAGGGGTTCTCTCGATTTCGGAAAGAATCTAGCTTTCGTCCGTATTGCGACATTGTTTTATTAAAACTATGTATATTATAAGTTTAATATAAAAAAAATGGCTGACAATATTCCCATTGACGATTTCGACGTACACCAGATGAACGACAATGATGCAGCAGCCATGGACACCTCATTCATGGGCGACACCATGGGCAATGAGCTTTTAAAGCAGGCCGTGGACGAGTATTATTATGATGCTTTAAAGCGATAAAAATTGTGTCGAACCATTGGGTCGCGACTCTCCAAAGTTCAAAATTGACAACAAAGGGACGCTGCGATTGAAAGCTCATCTGGAGGTCGATCTCATGAACAAACACAAGAGAAAACTGTTCGCCCTGTCGATGCTAGCCTGTCGCTGTGGTGGTAGTCAACTGATACGTGAAGAACTATACCTGCGAGATTACCTCTGCGCGACGACCCAAACAACTTCTGCCGAAGGTCGTCTGAGATCTGCAAAACGCACGGACCAAACTCGGTGATGCCGTCGCTGATCCGAGAGAAATGCCCCAGCGTGCCAAAGAAGCCTCGGACGAAACCATCGACTGAGTCTTGAACGAGGACACCACGTTGGCCGACAGGATCCGAATTCTGTTCCGGGAAGAAGGGATCACCATCGCCAGCGTTCTCACGGCTTTGGGCTTCATCATATCAACCCTGGTCGTATCGCTGAAGGGCGGTGGTGGTACACCACCAACACCAACGAAGCCCATCATCATCAGGCGACGGCGTCAGAGACCGGATAAAAAAACATTTGAAATCTCTCGGTGAAGCCCCAAAGCTAAACCGGCCGGCAAAGCTGCCGAAACGCTGCCTAGCATCTTGGCAGCATCGTTTCCTGGTTGTTTGGCTTCTTATCGAAAACAGTCATGTGGCTTGGTCAAAACCTGTGGGCTTTCGTCGTCACCATGGCGGGTGTGGTGTACATCGCAGCTAAGGAATTTTTAATGCAATGAGGCACAGTACAGCCGAGATCCCGCCGACCACCAGCTCGGTTTTGCGATCGACATGCCGCTGATTGTTTGCCTGCACGTGCGGGGGCAGCTGTTGCTGTTGTTGTTGTGGTGGTTTTACTTCTTCTGCTGTCGGTGCCATGATGCCCGTTTCGTACTGCAACAAGACACGACTCGCATTATTGACGTCCGGGTTCAAACCCAACTTTTGATCAGTGGTCGCGATTGCGATTTCATTGTTGTAGCCCACCACTCTCTTCACCCTCATTCGCATGTCGCTCGGAGCCATGTACAGTCTCGCACCAAACATGTAGTCGACTTTAGACCCGGCGCATTCTAGTGTGTTTTATTAGTGTTCGATGGCACTCCGTAGATCGATCTAGCAATGGCATCCTCGACGTTAGCCACGAACTGTTTCTGCGTTTCGTAAGCCGTCCTTTCACGATCCACGATGCCGAAACGCGTTTGCATCTGAGTGCCCAGCATGGCCCACACGTACGTTCGAATCGAATCGTTCAATCTGACAACTCCGACATGAGTAAACCCTTTCAAAATGTCTAGCATGAACATTTTCCAACCGTCCGCAGGTCCCTGCTCCAACCTCCAAACGCGGTAATCCTTGCTGTCGTCGAAAGCCATGTAACCGTCGTTCCACTCGTTCGTCGTTACGCAATGATACAACTTGTAACCCTAATCTTTCACCAGCTGTTTGCTGGCTTCCACGAGAGGTGAGGTGAAAGTGGGTTTAATGTCGTGCTTGAGAATATTTTGCTCATATGACAACGTGTATGCATGTGTATGTGTATGTGCGGCTGCTTGTACTAGCCCAGACTCAAGCTTGTTTTATAGTGCTAGCCCACTGAGATACCATGCCGCTGTGAAGCATGAATACCCCACTCAGACACATTATACTGACTCCGAGCCGACCAGTCCTTGTTGTACCAATGAATGCCGAGCGCCAGGCATGTGTATGTGTATGTTCGGCTGCTTGTACTAGCCCAGACTCAAGCTTGTTTTATAGTGCTAGCCCACTGAGATACCATGCCGCTGTGAAGCATGAATACCCCACTCAGACACATTATACTGACTCCGAGCCGACCAGTCCTTGTTGTACCAATGAATGCCGAGCGCCAGGCAGAGACCAACAAGTACCATATTTTAAAGTCTTTTGGTATGACGCGGTCGGGGATCGAACACGCGACCTTCCGCTCTCCGGGCAGACGCTCTAACCACTACACCACGGAGGCGGTCTCCACGAGAGACATGTTGTGAACGATGGGAATGCCCAAACCGTGGTTTCCGTCCCGGCAAACGCCAATTGACCGCCTTCAGATCTAGTTCGAATTCACCGCAAATGCATTTGTATGCACTTCGATCGTATGGATTGTTTACGGCATTCCACGCCTTGTCCTGAGGAATTGGGGCGCCAATTTCTTTCAGGATACGTCTGATCTGGTAGTACACGTGAAAATAGAACACAGACCAACTCAGCGCATCACGATGAGTGTCGTTTCAACGTCAGGACCCAACGTTTTCACATTCATGACCGAAAACCCGTAATTTTTAAACACGTCGATGAACCGAACCATGAAATGTAAACCATCCTTTGTATCGACAACAATACTCGGTTGAGTGAGATCGGTAGCACTTATATTATCAGTTTTAGAATAAAACACTCCCGGTTCGTACATATTTGAATTGTTATATTTTAGTATACATATCTACTTTTTCAATATGTGCGTGACGCTTCCGGGAGTAACGAGTGGCGAGTCCGTTCAGCTGTTGCACGCGATCGATAACACGTCCGGTCAGCTCGAAGTCACGCTCTGCGATATCACCTACAACCTGCGATGGACCAGCATCAACGGCAGAAAGAACAGGGTGTTTGTCAATAACGTCCACAACCAAATAATGGACGGCTACTACAACATGTGCTTGCTCAACGAAGAAATCTTCAAACCCGTGGGAGCCGAACTCAAAATGAACGACTCGAACGGCACGGTCATGTTAGCCAACAACGGAAAAAAGGACTTGAGACTCAGTAGGCCGTTGGCTAAAACGCTCGGGTTTAGTGGCATCCCAAATCGACTGGAATCTCAAAATCACGCTGCGTTTCATTCAGCTAAAAACACCTCTTGCCTCGATAATATATAACAAGTACGACAATACGTTGGATTGTTAGGCTTTCGACAGACCGACCCCATGCTCACTTAAAAGCGATTATTTCCTATTCTACTCTACCGATTTTCGTGAAATTTTGCATGCATCTCTTCAGATGTTTACGCTATAGCAAAACGGCATTGGGAACACTCTCGATGACTTCCTTAGATTAATTAAGACTTAATTACGACAAAAAGTTGGACATTTTGCCTTTTCCCGACCGACTCCATGCTCATTTAAAAGGCAATATTTCAGAAACTATTCTACCGATTTTCATCAAATTTGACATGCACCTCAGTAGTAGTATACACAATGGGGCTACGGGATAAGGGACTCCTCAAGGGCTCAATTTAAAAATTGAGCCCTTGGGGGACCTGGTCCCGTAGCCCCAATGTGTATACTACTTATGATGATTGATTTAGTCTTCTAATGTTTCAGTTCTGGTTGAGAGACACAACTTCTACATATAGTATGATGATTGATTTAGTCTTCTCATGTTTCAGTTCTGGTTGAGAGGCACAACTTTTACATATAGTATGTTGATTGACTTAGTCTTCTCATGTTTCAGTTCTGGTTGAGAGGCACAACTTCTACATATAGTATGATGATTGATTTAGTCTTCTCATGTTTCAGTTCTGGTTGAGAGGCACAACTTCTACATATAGTATGATGATTGATTTAGTCTTCTCATGTTTCAGTTCTGGTTGAGAGGCACAACTTCTACATATAGTATGTTGATTGACTTAGTCTTCTCATGTTTCAGTTCTGGTTGAGAGGCACAACTTCGTATGATGATTGACTTAGTCTTCTCATGTTTCAGTTCTGGTTGAGACGCACAACTTCTACATATAGTATGATGATTGATTTAGTCTTCTCATGTTTCAGTTCTTGTTGAGAGGCACAACTTCTACATATAGTATGATGATTGACTTAGTCTTCTCATGTTTCAGTTCTGGTTGAGAGGCACAACTTCTACATATAGTATGATGATTGATTTAGTCTTCTCATGTTTCAGTTCTTGTTGAGAGGCACAACTTCTACATATAGTATGATGATTGATTTAGTCTTCTCATGTTTCAGTTCTGGTTGAGAGACACAACTTCTACATATAGTATGATGATTGATTTAGTCTTCTCATGTTTCAGTTCTGGTTGAGAGGCACAACTTCTACATATAGTATGATGATTGATTTAGTCTTCTCATGTTTCAGTTCTGGTTGAGAGGCACAACTTCTACATATAGTATGATGATTGATTTAGTCTTCTCATGTTTCAGTTCTGGTTGAGAGGCTTAACTTCCTATGATAGTGAGTTGTTGTCTAACCTTGTAGCTCCAGTTGAAAGGCACCATCACCTAGTATGAGTGTGTTCCTGTGAAGAGAGTGGAAAACGCTTGGCAGCTGCATTTTGCTCTCTCCCTTTGTATGCATTTTGTTCATGCCATCTCATTTGCCTGAAAAAGTGATACACTTATAGCTTATCTTCCAAAGATCAGTTTAATATTTTGTTTGGCCCGAAATAGTCAGGAATTATGACTTAATTGACATTTGTTGTTGAATTTTGTCTGATTTCAACAACTTGTTCAAATCTGAGTGCTATTCATACCCAAAGTGAGGGCGGTGGAGCAGCACAGGCAAGCCAAGTAGGAACAATGGGCACCAATCAAGGCCGCATTGGATACAATAGAGAGGAGCTGGTGGCTATTCAACAATCAGCATCAAGCCTTTCTAAGCCAAGACTTTCACCTGGACTGTTTGAAAACCTCAATGAACTTGGGATTTCAGTTGTTCTGAAAACAAAGAGAGGAAAACGTGCTGGAAGAAAATTATAGAAAAATACTTGTGAACACAATCTGTCAAAAGTTCATCCAAAAACGTCCAGAAAATATTTGAGGGCGTCAGTTTGGAATTCACAGTCATCAAGAAACAAAACTTTTGAGATTAGGGACGTGCTACTCAGTGGAAATATTGATGTACTTTTCTTAACTGAGACATGGTTGCGAGATTCTGGTGATGAAGCATTGATATGTAGAACCTCCCTTGTTGTGAATGTGGAAAAACCAAAGGTAAACTTTGTGTCTTTTGAATACACAGACATTGTCATTTCATCTTTCAACACATCTCTCAGAATTGTCTGTTTATACCGCCCACCACCATCATCAAGAAATATGCTCTTACATGCTGACTTTTCAGATGATCCTCACTCCTCAAGACAATGCTTCTCTCATAAACAATGTAACTGTGGACAACAACCTGGTCTCTGATCACTGTGTTATACACTTGTCTCTTAACCTGCAGAGGCCAAAGAATGAAATAATTACGAAAACATGTCGTAATCTTAAAGGAATTGACAATGTGACATTCAGTCAAGATTTGGTAACATCGGGGCTTGTCACAAATCCTGTACCAGACTGTGATGGACAGACTGCATTGTATAACAACTCACTTCGCCAATTGCTGGACTGTCATGCACCTCAGAAGGAATGTACTTTTGTACAGCATACATGATGTCCCTGGTACAATGAACTTGTTCATGAAGCTAAACGTCAAAGACGGAAAGCAGAACGTAGGTGGCGAAAATCTCAACTTGAGATACATCGTCAAATGTATAAATCTCAAAGAAATGCTTTTTGCAAGGTCGTCCGAGAGCAGAAGCGTTTGTACTGTAAACAGCAAATTACAGAGTGTGTAGGAAAGCCGAGAGATCTCCACAATTTCATGAAATCTATTATGGGCAAAACAAAAGAAGTTGTTCTTCCTCAATGTGATAATATTACACAATTTGCCAATGATTTCAATTCATTCTTTGAGAATACAATTCTGGATATCAAGAAACTTCTCAGAGAGTATCAACAGCCACACATGAAGTCCGAGGAAACCTTGTTTGATGGCATTTCTCTGAGGGAATTCGCAGATGTTCCACAGGATGTCCTGACTCTCATCAAATCATCCAACAAAACCACTTGTCTGAATGATTCAGGGCCAAGCAGTCTTGTGGTTGATCATCTCGATCATTTACTTCCAGTTATAACCGACATTATTAATATAAGTCTTTCATCCGGTGTTTTCCCTACATGTTTGAAAGATGCTTTTGTTACTCCACTGTTAAAGAATTCCAAACTGAATACCAACATACTCAAGAACTATAGGCCCGTTTCAAACTTGACTTTTCTTTCAAAACTTGTGGAGAAAGCCGTTACCAGACAACTGATGAAGCATATCAACCTCCATGATATCCTTGATGACTATCAGTCTGCTTATTGTCCGCAGCATTTAACAGAGACCTTGCTCCTGAGTGTTATTAATGATCTCAGGTGTCTAGTGGATTCTGGTGACATGGCAACGCTGGCACTTTTAGATCTCAGTGCAGCGTTTGATACGGTTGATCATTCCAAGCTTCTGGATATTTTACAGCATCAAGTTGGTATCAGTGGCACAGTGCTCTCTTGGTTTGCATCTTATCTCCATGTCAGGCGGCAGTCTAGATCTGTATATGGCTTGGGACAGTTTTCGGATAAGACAGTGCTCTCGTGTGGAGTCCCACAAGGTTCAGTGTTGGGACCTGTGTTGTTTCTCTTATACGTAAACTGTCTCAAAACCATAACTCACAAGTTTGTGACTCTTCATTTTTCATATGCAGATGATGTTCAACTGATGAATAGATTTAACATTGAATCAATTTCTGACACCCTACAACAAATTGAAAACTGTACTTCTGGATGACCGAAAGAAAACTAAAGTTAAATGACGACCGAAAGAAAACTAAAGTTAAATGACGACAAAACAGAGGTATTATTGGTCGGAAGACAACAGCACATTGAAAAGGTAGATGTTGAGCGAGTGATGATTGCTTGTGCCTGTATCTCCCCATCACGACAAATTAAAGATCTTCGAGTACAGCTACAGTCGGACCTTTCCATGTCTGCTCAAGTGGATCATCTGTGTAAGACATGCTACTTTCACATTCGTTCCATTGGTAACATCCGAAAATACATCACTAAAGAGAGAGCACATATCCTGGTCAGATGTCTTCCTGCCTAGACTACTGCAATAGCCTTCTCACTGGAATATCCAAAGAACACATGAAAAAAATCTAGAATACAACCGCTAGAATTATATCTTTCAGTTCTAAATATGATCATATAACCCCTGTGATAAAGTCGTTGCACTGGCTTCCTGTTCACTACCGAGTTGACTTCAAAGTTCTGTGTACAGTCTTTAAGTGTCTCAACAACCTTGCCCATACATATCTCTCATCTCTCCTAACCCAGTATGTGCCTTCCAGAACTCTACGTTGCCAGGATAAACAGCTCCTCAAAGTACCTCAAGCTTGGCTCACCTCTTTTGGAAAGAGGATTTTTCAGCATGTCGCGCCTCTCTTATGGAACTCTCTACCGCTCCAAATCAAACTCGCCCGACCCTGGACTCTTTTAAGAAAGCCCTAAAGACATTCCTTTTTACCAAAGCCTATAATTGACATTTTACCTTCTTCTGTAAATAGTTTTAATGCGCCATGAGCATGCATGAGTGGGTGGACACTGGCACTTTACAAATATCCACTATTATTATTTTTATTATGCCTGATGTTTTAGTTAAGAAGAGCCACTCCCAGTTATGATGAGTTAAGGTTGTAATGTTTCAGCTCAAGTTCGGATACATCCAGTTCTATCATAATCAGTTGGTTTGCATGTTGGCTGACATGCAGTAACTCCTGTATTATTATGGGTTGTTCTTTGGATGCTTTAGCTCAAGTTGAAACGCTTGAGTTGTGAAATACAGATTTTTTTATCCAGACATAAAAAAAAGATGCAGGCTAAACAATGGAACAAATGGAAGCCAGCACTAACAGTTAATTAGCGCCGAATGGATGCCAACACTGAACAGTCAATAGTGTTGATAGGTGATGAACAATGGACAGCTGGAAGCCTGAATTATCTTATAGGGAATAGAGGAAGGGTGAGCATGGTTTTACACTGCTTTCAGCAATATTCCAGCAATATCACGGCGGGGGCCACCAGAAATGGGATTGACATAGTGTGCCCATGTGAGGAATCGAACCCGAGTCTTCGGCGTGACGAGCCAACGCTTTAACCACTAGACTACCCCGCCGCCCCATGGGCAAATGTGAGGTAGTAGGTAATAGCACAGAAAGGCCGCAACAGAGATTGTCAAATTGAAGCTAGAGGAAAGAAACAGAAGCCAAAACAAAACAATTAGCACCGGCATTGATAAAGCGGTGAGTACAGATAGCAATCAAACAATGATCAAAGCAATAAGTGCCAGGTGCTGGGCAGGTTGTCTCCCTGGCCGCGGTTCATGGCCAGCTGGTGTCTCCTGGTGTCAATAGCTCCTTGCAGTTTTCTTTGTCGCCAGTTATTGATGGTGGTGGACAGGACTTTGGTGGCTTCCCACATGATGTGATGATCTTGGTTTTTGAGGATGTGTTCAGAAATGGCGGATTTCAAGTCTAGTGTGTTGATAGAGGACATGCGTTCTTTGAGGTCTTCAGGGGTCTGAGGGTTTCTCCGATGTATTGGTAGCCACAGATGCAGGAGATCTGGTAAATACATCCTCTCGGGTTGGGGCTAGCGCTGCTGGGGCCTCTGCCATTGGCTCGCAGATAGCTCTTGATGGTCTTGCCGCTCCTCCGTCAACAAACTAGACTTGAAATCCGCCGTCTCTTGAGTATCACTTCTAAATGCCGTTCAAAGACCTGATAAAAAAGCGACAAAATGAAGAAAATATAAAAGTTTTCGATATTTTAAATACAACAGTTTTAGATATTTTATTGGCCAGTAAGCAAAGACAGAAAGTAATTATGTAATGAAAGGTTGTCAAGTCGGTACATCCTCACTCCAGGAGAAAGTCTTCCACTATCTTGTTGAATTCGTCAGCTTTGTCCATATGAATGTGGTGATTTCCCTCCGGAATATTGTGCAACCTGAACAGGAAAAGAGTCTGTCACATCTCATGTCATTACAGTCACTGTTGCTAGCTTTCAGTCAACAAGATTCCAGCAATACAACCCTAAAATAATCAAGCCAGGATCAGACAATCCTGTGATTGTAAACATGAGCAACGGTCCACATTATGTTGATCATCAAGTGGTTGGTGAGGGTCAACACCCAGTCTCCATCGAGTACAAATCACCCAGAAGATGTTCCATTACTGCATGTCATCGTGTCTTGATCGTTAATCACAATATCAATCACAGACTTAGTTATTTGAATACCAGTGTTGCGGCTGGAACACTGCTGAGGGCAATATTATCATCCAGCCATCACAAGGTCATGCAAGTCCACTAAAGAACCGGTTTCGCTCATTTTAGAACAGAATAACCTGGGTTCAGTACAAGACTTTGCCAAGCATTAATCCAATAGAAACAAAGCTTAGTCATCCATCAAGTACTATTCAAAGTCATCTACCCTACAAACATCAACCTCTGTTGAACACATGGATCAGTAAAAATGTATGCATGTTTGTACAGTTATAAATTCCAGCAGTTAATAATATCTTCAGCACTTAGAAACCTGGTTACATATATATCCTGTGATCAAATGATATAGAGTTGACAAACCTTGAGTTCTGTATATGTTTGTTGAGATAAATAGGATGTTCTACGGTCGTCAAAGGGTCCTTCATGCCATGGAGAATGAATGTCGGACACGTGATGTTCTTCAGTTCCGCCTTGCAGATGTCACCTGGCAGAGTGAGTGAGTTAAATTGAGCTTTTACTCCTTTTCAAGCAATATTCAGCATGATGAACTAAGATTTACCTACTTGGCTACCCCAGTACGTATTGCGGTACAAGGCCTTCGGTTCAGTCCGTTTCGGTTCGGTATATGATCATAATGCAGAAAAATGACAAGAGCCAAACCTTACATTTTCTTACTAGCATGGACAGAAATAACCATAATCTTTGTTATTTTGAATGAACAAAACTGACATTTAAAAAGGTTAATAAGATAACGGTGCAAAAACCGAAAATATCGATTTTTTTTTATTGCATTGTGGTATGCCGAACCGAATGCAAAATACCGTGGTGTACCGTTTCACTCCCAGTTTTAACGAAGTTGTAAACAGCTAAGATTTCCTATTCCTCCCACATCTGACTGCAGTACCCTGACATATGAGCTGTTAAAACCGGGATTTAACCAAACCCACTCACTCACTCTGACTATCAGTGAACATACCTTTGCTGTATGTGAAGCAGCTTCTGTTTGCTTTGACCCAGTTGCTCCAATGAACCTGGAAGTACCTATCCTCATACACCTGGAGGTACCGATCCCTATTCTTGGCACTCCAGTGACCAATATCCTCCAGACCTACAGGCAGCACATACAATTAGCAAAGCCTGCAACTACTCTCACATCATGCAATGATAGGTGGGTGGGTGGGTGGGCCTGTCGGATGGGTGTGTAGGGTGGAATTGTCGGATGGGTGTGCAGGGTGGGGTGTGTGGATGTAGATGGGTGTGTGAGCTGGAAGTATGTGGAAGATTTAGGTGCCATGTAGGTCACGGCTGCGGGGCGTATAGGGATGGCTTGGTAGGGTCTGATATGTAGGGTTGAAGGTTGGGTCTTGGGGTGGGGTACCACGTAGAGGGATGGCATGCATATGGGCTAAATCCACATGTGATATGCGTTCATCAAAAGTTGACATTTTCATTCATGATACAATTACCTCATATGCATGTTCTATACTCTCCATAATGAAACGCATAGGTGATACTGATAAATGGAATTTCAAACATGTTTCAAAATTAGTGTATGGTTGTTATAATTTCGCCATTATAATGCTGGTGAGTGTTCATGGTAGACCTCAGATTACTGAATATCGAATTCTGCTCTGTGTCTGAAATTCTTTTGAAGTGATTTAGATGGTCATAACCAAGAGAGACACTAGATGGTCTGCATATACAGGCCACCACCTTCAAGAGCTAATAAAGTAAGTATTTCACAGTTCCATGCTGACTTTTCACATCTCATTGAGACACTAAACAGCCATAAGGGTTCATTTGTCCTCTTAGGTGACTTTAATGCCCACTTTGATCAATCAGTGAAGCCTGATCTCAAGAAGTGCATATGTGCACTGAGGGCCAATGGCTTGACACAACATGTCCTCCAGTCAACTCATATAGTGGTCATATCATAAAGAACTCTACAAGCAGGAACGCAGCAATGTCAGGAAGATTATTCGTTCTTCTAAGAAAAGGTTTCACGATGAAACTATATATCTTGTCTAATCTTACAACCCCCAGTCTCTGTGGTCTCACATGTTCAAACTTCTGGAACGAGAAAAAGACTACACACTTCCTGATGCTGAAAGGGATGCCGCATTGGCTGATGAGTTCAACAGTTTAGTCACAGACAAGGTAGCTTCTATCATGAGAAGCTTTACACCGACTACTGACACTCAATCAACCAAAGAGCAAGTCCCAGTATATCCCAAGTTCAGTGAATTTCAACCCTTGACAGATGAACAGGTTCTACATCTGATCAAGGACTCTAAGTCCACCACCTGTGAACTGGACCCAATTCCTACTGATCTGCTGCTCCTTGTAGTGGATGTCATTCTTCCTACCATCCATAACCAGGATTATCAACTCCATTCTGTCGATAAGTACCACAGTCTTTTAAGAAAGCATCTGTCAAACCACTTGTTAAAAAATCCAACTTGTACAAAAACATAATAAAACACTACCGACTTGTTTCCGAACTGTCTTTTTTGTCAAAGATACTGGAAAAGGCAGTGAACAAGCAACTTTTGCATCACTTAGAAAAACCATAAACTTATGGCCAAGTTCCAGTCCGCATATAGGAAAGCCCATAGCACTGAGACTGCTCTACCCAGAGTACTAAATGACCTCCAACAGGCTGTGGATGTTGGACAAGTTGCTGTGTTAGTTCTCCTGGACCTCTCGTCAGCTTTCGATATGCTTGACCATGCTAAGCTGATGCAAAGGTTGAAGATTGAAATCATGAAATCAGTGTCAAGGTTTTGTCATGGTTTCTTTCATATGTATCAGGGCGGCAACAAACGGTTGTGATCAAGAACTCGTACTCATCAACCGTCTCCGTGGATTACGGTGTCCCGCAAGGTTCTGCTTTAGGACCTTTGTTGTTTACCATGTACATCAAGCAGTTCCACCAGCCGTTTGTCACCCCCGGAGTGAAGCGTGAAAATACCACAATATTGCATATTTTCTGAAAACGTCATATTTCAGATCCTGTTGGGTACAGAGGTTTAAGGACCTTGTGTCTCATTTATGTTATGTGCATTTATCCCAATTTTGAGTTATTTAATCATCTGAACCCATATCCTACACGCAGAAATCTAACTTTGTGGCCCTTCAGGGCTATTCGGTACACTGGGGCGTGTGACGCTTAGAAACAGCGTTAGAAAGACATATAGGTATATAGACCCTACCCTAGTACTATATAAAAGGAAAGGGATGTAACGACGGATCCACCCCCTCCTCATTCTAAGTTCGATTTCACCGAGTAAACTATTTTTTAAGGCCCGTAGAGGCCTACGGATCAAAAGCGAGATGATTTCCCTAAAACTCACGAAAACTCACCTTTTAAATTCGTTTATTAATTCCAGCCACGTTGACAGCACCTATGTAGGGCTAGATTCGATCGGCAGCGGCATTCCATGGGTCTAAAAACTTATTGCAACATCTACAAATCACTTCCCCGACAGTTTTCTCCAAAACCATCGGCAATCATACTCACTTGTCGGCCATAGATGGCCTTGACATTCAAGTGATCTGAGCAAATCCTCAGAAACGAAATTGGGCCATCCGATTGGTGGAAAATATAATATACTGTGAGATTTTGACTGTTTGCTAATGGGCGCGAAATATGAACTTTGCAATAATCATATATTGTGGATGATGTACGGAACAGTAAATTGTTAAGAATAGTTTTAGAGGTTGTAAAAATGCATTCAATATTGATTCATTTGTAGGAAATTATATTTATAAATATTTAACCTCTAAACTTATTATTACAAATTTACTGCTCAGGTCACTTGAATGTCAAGGCCATCTATGGCCGACAAGTGAGTATGATTGCCGATGGTTTTGGAGAAAACTGTCGGGGAAGTGAAATCTAACTTAGATTGAGGAGGGGGTGGATCCGTCGTTACATCCCTTTCCTTTTATATAGTGCTAGGGTAGGGTCTATATACCTATATGTCTTTCTAACGCTGTTTCTAAGCGTGACACGCCCCTGACGTTAGATCAACCGGCGCCCCAGACGTTAGATCAACCGGCGCCCCAGAGGTTAGATCAACCGGCGCCCCAGAGGTTAGATCAACCGTCGCCCCAGACGTTAGATCAACCGTCGCCCCAGACGTTAGATCAACCGGCGCCCCTGACGTTAGATCAACCGGCGCAGGCATTGCAAAAGGAATGGGCCAGAATTTAATTCAATGAGAAAGCGGTTTTGGGGGCTCATGATGGCCACAAGAGATATTGACGACAACACTCGACTGGGAACGGACGCCTTGAATTATTGAACTTTATACAAGCATGTTAACAGACAATTCATTTTTTATACTGTGATATATGAATGGAACAGATCCAGAACTACACGTGATATCTCACTTCAAAGTTAGCAGATTTAATTCGTGAAAATACACCTATGCGTTTCTATTTTGAGAGAGCATATAATAAACATCAAAATGTTACAACACAAACTTCTTCCCCGATGTTTTACCACTTTTTCTGTATTTAACCAATCAGCCAATACAAGGAACCACTTTTACAAAGTATGTTGACAGTTTGCACCACTAATTGTATAATGTTAGAGTGGAAAAGAATGTGAACCTCGGTGTTTCTCCATGATCTCTTCGGTAAGGTAGGCGTTGGCTCCCCATACAACCAGCTTCCGCACATGTTCTGGGTATTGTGCCGCGAGGATCAAACCGGTTGTTCCACCATCGCTGAAGCCAAGTACGGAAAACTTCTTTCGCCCGAGAGTCTGGAAGTTAAGAATATAACTTTCCTGATATAACTATAGTGATATGACAGAAAGTGGGTTGTCTGTGGATTCCTTTCACTATAAAATGATTATATCATGAACAAAAAAAGAAAGTTCACATTTGGAGAAATGAATTATATTGAAAATGGGTAGTACAATGCAGTTAATATGGCGAATACCAGGCCAGGTCGCGTAACTGCCCCGACCATACCAACCTGACCGTGCTGCCCATCTTCGTGCCCAGCGTCCTTATGCTGGTCCGATCCTGGCACAAGTGAGAAAGTGAGGTTAGCTTTACGCCGCACTCAGCTATATTTCAGCTATATGGCAGCGGTCTGTAAATATTCGAGTTTGGACGAGACAATCCAGTGATCAACAGCATGACCATCGATCTACGCAGCTGGGATACGATGACATGTGCCAACCAAGTCAGCGAGCCTGACCTCCCGATCCCGTCAGTCGCCTCTTATGACAAGCATGGATTACTGAAGATCTTCACGGGTTCTGGCACAAGTAAACCGTAATGAAGGTATATGCTGGGCACAGTTGGCTGCATTTCCTGCAAAATGCGAGTATTGATGTCATGAACTGGCCATCGTAATCACCTGACCTCAGTCCCATCGAACACGTATTGGATGCCTCTGGAAGAAGTCTTCTAGACTTGAGACGTCAACCCAAGAATGTTCAAGTGCTGGAAGCCATGTTCATACAACAATGGCGCAATTGCCTAATACTGCATTCACGGATATTACGCAGTCAATGCGACAACGTTGCCTTGCGTTGTGAATTCAAAGTATCAAGTACGTCACGGACAAAGTAGAGATGACCAGGAGGGTTGATAGAGCGACCCAGGTTATACACAATGTTTGGGAGGAAAGGGGATGCCTGGACCCACCAGTGGAACTGGGGTATCAATCACTGCACAGAGTTGGACATCGGTCGCCCAATGATGGTCCTCTAGTTACAGACAGTCAAACTGTACCTGGTTGCTACAGATGGTTCTGTAACCAGTGATTCTGCTTGAGGTAGTGAGTATGTAATTCATAAATATTCCTGTAGAAAACAGCCGGGAACACCAGAAAAGAGCTTCATGTATTGTATTGTATTTTCATGATTTTATCAACTTTCAGACATTCTTCAATATAATGACAGGAATCAGGTCATTGTAAATGATAATAAGTTATTGACCAAATAAATAAACCGATCTGAAATTCCGACTGTACATTCATGACAGCAACTGCATCTTCTGCATCACGATGGCGGAAATTGATTGGCCAGTCACGCTCAGGGGGAATACTTCGTCCATAACCACGAGGATCAAAGCCAAAGATCGTGAACTTTTCAGGATTCATCTTCTCCAGCTGGCAGTTAAAGTCCGTCATGGAACCGCCTGTAATCAGATTGGTGAATACGTGAGTGGGTGAGTGAGTGAATGAGTGACTCACTGTGAGTGAGTGAATGACAGAGTGACTGGGTTATTGAGCTATGGTACACAGAATCTACTCTATAATCTTGTTGTGGACAGGCAAACCAGTGGTTGGTAGGACAAGCAATGACTTATACCACGCAGTGACTTATACCACGCAATGACTTATACCACGCAGTGACTTATACCGCGCAGTGACTTATACCATGCAGTGACTTATACCACACAGTGACTTATACCATGCAGTGACTTATACCATGCAGTGACTTATACCATGCAGTGACTTATACCACGCAGTGACTTATACCACGCAGTGACTTATACCATGCAGTGACTTATACCACACAGTGACTTATACCACGCAGTGACCTACACCTTAGTGTTACAAACTGTGACAGATTGATTCGTATTGGGTTGCGCTTGCATTGGGTACAAGTGAGTGAGTTGAGTGAATGCGTGCCTCGGAGTGAGTGAGTGGGCAAAAGAGCGAGATTCTCTATACAGCTCTTTATTCCGCTTTGATCAGTATTTCAGTTACATCATCCTTGTCTTAGATGCTTACCACCACACAATATACACCTTTGACTTGACTTGACGTGAGTGTTTTATACCACGCAGTGACTTATACCACGCAATGACTTATACCACGCAGTGACCTACACATTAGTGTTACAAACTGTGACAGATTGATTCGTATTGGGTTGCGCTTGCATTGGGTATAAGTGAGCAGAGTGAGTGAATGCGTGAGTGAGTGAGTGGGCGAGCTAGGCAAACAGCTCTTTATTCCGCTTTGATCAGTATTTCAGTTACATCACCCTTGTCTTAGATGCTTACCACGACACCAAACTAACACGGGACATTTCTGGAAATCAAACCAAGGATCAATTCACTCCTGGGTGTACAACAACACCGATAACTCCAGCACCATTTACAGCTGGAACACCCGGCTGTAGTACAACATCACAGTAACTGACCTCTAACCTACCAATGGCTCCTGGCAGTAAGAGGACAGTATGATCCCCATATCCAAATTGTTCACAGTGAAAGTCCACTCCATTTGCCTTGACTTGTAGCGAGACTCTACGGACTGAATAGAACCTGCAAACAAAGTTTAAACACAGTTTCATTAATTTAAGAAATACTGTTCGCTCTATCCCCACGTATAGTGTAATAAAGCACAGTTTGCCCTGAACTGTTATAGTTAAAGCACGAGGCCGCTATATTAACATTATTGTAGTGTCTCCACCAGTGACGGTAACCGACTGAAGCTACTGCAAACCACCAAGAAACAGGATGCTACATAGTTGGTTGTGCTGTAGGAGACTGTACTGGGCAATGACAACTGACATTCATCGTGACGTCGGTTACCAAGGGTACGTTTGATTACGAGGGGGCAGACTAGAATGGCGTAATGACGTCAATACAGTGTGACGTAATGCAAAAACAAATGCTACTCAATTTATAATTTGTGTGTCGGCACCTTTGATCTTTTAGCGAAGCATCACAAAAACACACTCGATAAACAGAAATGATTGGTTTGGTGTCAAACCAGTGCAAGCTGTCAATAACAATTTTCACCTAGTTTTTTGGTCTAGCCTTGTGAATTAATACATCTGACAAAATCCTTCACTCAGATGATTACCTGACTAAAGAAGCATGAATTATCATGACAATACACCTGAATCACTTCATGCAGCAGCTGCCACAGGCATGGAGATGGTATGTGAAATGAGCATATCATTTATATACAAATAACAATGAGGGCTGTTGTTGGCCCGGGCACTACAGCTACGTACGCCAGATACGTTCCTCTGCCAAACACAGAATACAGAAACATACTATAGGACGAATCTACTTGATCGAACTATCACACTATTGTGTGAGATACTTTTGATTGCGTTATATAAGAAACGAACATGCACAGCGAAGAATATTTCACAGTGAACAGTATCACTCGTAACATGTGTGATACCTCGTAAGTGGTGTACATACCTGTACATACCTGTACATACCTGTACATACCTGCACATAGCGTCCATGTTGACAACGACTCATTTGGGATAAATAACAGAAGCCAGACGCTGCAGTGTACATTAGCTACCTCCCTGGACTGAGTGACGTGTGTTTAGTTTGAGCAATATTCCAGCAATATCACAGCGGGGGGACACCCGGAATTGGCGTCACACATTGTACCCATGTGGAGAATCGAACCCGGGTCTTCGGCGTGACGAGCGAACTCTTTAACCTCTAGGCTACCCCACCAACCCTACTGCAAATGTCGGAGTGACGGGCTTCATGGCATATATCTGTTATTAAGCCAGGAATGATTAGAATGCTAACCACGGGTCTGTTTCTTGTTCTAAGCAGTGTATGATCAACTATAGGCCTCACTACGGACTACACAATATGGCAACATGTAACAGATTCACTCTCTCGTTACAGTTTTCAGCTTGATTAGAAAATGTACTGACCTCAAGTTCCAGCAGACTGAAATATAAACACAATACGTGATCTGGCATTCAACTCTGACAACTTCACCGACCACACTTTCCATTTCTAACACTGCATGTTCTTGTCGGCGAAGAAACCCAACCTATCCTTCAGAAGATTGTACACAGCACCTTTGACGACGGGAACCATGTTGTGTTGATGATGGTGAATGCCACTTTGTAGCATAGAATATAATTAAACATGCATGTACCGAACATTGTGGTGGAACTGTTCCTTGAATGCAGTCTTTGAGCTTTGTGGTAACAGACGTCGTACCCATTGGTGAGCTGAAAGTGATAAACAGCAAGTGAAAATACCCATCTTCCGAATACAAATCACGCGGACCATATTTTGTAAGGGAGTTAACTCTCTTGACTTGAGGATTCGTAAAAGAGTTGTTAGAATGTTCAACTGGGCCGTCGAGCCAGCTTTTTAAAAGTGTTACCATCATATTGAATAGCTACGGATGTTTGTATAGTGCGCGAGCGGTGATTTCGAACACTGGATCGGAAATTAAAAAATAACAAAACATGAATCACCCTCTTCCGTAATTTACATTACATTAGTATGCAATTAATTGCATAATTATATGTTTTAATGCGAATAGGTACACTCCCCAGTGTAACTAACAGCTCAGAGGAAGCATGGCTTTCACATAATATATCTTTCTCTCGTACTGAGCGTGTCATAACAATGTACCAGGAAAACCAAGCGTGTTTAATTTCAAATTAAGAATGACAGATTATATATATTAATATCTGTGGATTTTTAAGTATCGTTTGTAAACTGCATAATACTTATATACCCTGTGGTATATATCTACATGTCTTTTATAAATTGTTCAGTATTGGATATTTTCTGAACCAATATTGTTTTAGATAAAACTGTTTTACTTCATATTTGTTGCTTGTCTATTTGTATGAATCTACATCAATATTTTCAACGTTTTACATCTACACTAACGGAAAAAGTAACTGTGCATAACAAAATTTCATTAAACAAAAGTTATTTGAAATGTTATAAAAATAACCCTAAATAAACACGAATAAAAGTATTTTGCATGAAATTTAATGTCAGGTATCGCGCATGGCACGTGCACTTTGCACACAATACACTTACAGTCCGTTTGGTTCAAAAGCGGACACAGTTCACTATTTGTTACGAGGGAGGAGTGCAGAAAAAGGGACAGCCAGGCGTTCGAGAAGCACGTGCACAGGTGCCAACAACGATTGATTCATTAACCTGTGCTGTGCCGTCTCCATCCTTTCTGTGTCAATGTTTTAATGATAGTTTGTTAAACAACTGTTCTATGTTTAGGGCTTAAATTCTGCAAAAACCTCACAGAGTTGGTCCGATGTTTTGATTATGATCAACGTTTCAGTGAGCATTATATGTTTATTCGTTTTCAAGTTAGATTGCAATTCATCGGTCCGCTTTTGAGTCAAACGGACTGTGCTCACTTTTGAATGCTTTTTGACGCCTGAAGTTCATACATTTGATATTGAAAATTGAAGAACGGTTGATTATTCTCTTGCCTCTGAATGTTGTGGAAAACGCGTTAATTTCAACGTAAACTGTGCGTAAGTCATGCCACGGCTTACAGAAAATCTGAATCTGAAATGCTGAAGTGGCCTGGCTGGTGAACACACACGGTCTTGCCTGACCTGACTGATGTACACATACGGTCTTGTCTGACCTGGCTGATGTACACACACGGTTCTGTCTCGACCTGGCTGGTATACACAAACGGTCTGGTCTGACCTCGCTGGTGTAATACACTCGGTCTTGTCTGACCTGACTGATGTACACACACGGTCTTGTCTGACCTGGCTGGTGTACAACCACGGTCTTGTCTGACCTGGCTGGTGTATACACACACGGTCTGGTCTGACCTGGCTGGTGTACACAAACGGTCTGGTCTGACCTGGCTGATGTACACACACGGTCCTGTCTGACATGGCTGGTGTACACATACGGTCTGGTCTGACCTCGCTGTTGTACACACTCGGTCTTGTCTGACCTGACTGATGTACACACACGGTCTGGTCTGACCTGGCTGGTGTACACACACGGTCTTGTCTGACCTGGCTGGTGTATACACACACGGTCTGGTCTGACCTGGCTGGTGTACACATACGGTCTGGTCTGACCTGGCTGATGTACACATACGGTCTTGTCTGACCTGGCTGGTGTACACACTCGGTCTTGTCTGACCTGACTGATGTACACACACACGGTCTTGTCTGACCTGACTGATGTAAACACACGGTCTTGTTTGACCTGACTGGTGTACACACACGGTCTTGTCTGACCTGACTGGTGTACACACACGGTCTTGTGTAACCTGACTGATGTACACACACGGTGTTGTTTGACCTGACTGGTGTACACACACGGTCCTGTGTGACCTGACTGATGTACACACACGATCTAATGTGACCTGACTGATATACACACACCGTCTTGTTTGACCTGACTGGTGTACACACACGGTCTTGTCTGACCTGACTGGTGTACACACACGGTCTTGTTTGACCTGACTGGTGTACACACGCGGTCTTGTCTGACCTGACTGATGTACACACACGGTTTTGTCTGACCTGGACTGGTGTACACACACGGTCTTGTCTGACCTGACTGAATGTACACACACGGCCTTGTGTGACCTGACTGATGTACACACACGGTCTTGTTTGACCTGACTGATGTACACACACGGTCCTGTCTGACCTGACTGATGTACACACACGGTCTTGTCTGACCTGACTGATGTACACACGGTCTTGTCTGACCTGACTGATGTACGCACGGTCTTGTCTGACCTGTCTGGTGTACACACGGTCTTGTCTGACCTGAGCTGATGTACACACACGGTCTTGTCTGACCTGACTGATGTACACACACGGTCCTGTCTGACCTGGCTGATGTACACATACGGTCTGGTCTGACCTGGTTGATGTACACACACGGTCTTGTTTGACCTGACTGGTGTACACACACGGTCTTGTCTGACCTCACTGGTGTACACACACGGTCTTGTTTGACCTGACTGTTGTACACACACGGTCTTGTCTGACCTGACTGGTGTACACACGGTCTTGTCTGAACCTGACTGATGTACATACACGGTCTTGTCTGACCTGACTGGATGTACACACGGTCTTGTGTGACCTGACTGAATGTACACACGGTTCTGTCTGACCTGGCTGGTGTACACATACGGTCTGGTCTGACCTCGGCTGTCTACACACTCGGTCTTGTCTGACCTGACTGAATGTACACACACGGTCTTGTCTGACCTGACTGATGTACACACGGTCTTGTTTGACCTGACTGATGTACACACACGGTCTTGTCTGACCTGACTGATGTACACACACGGTCTTGTCTGACCTGACTGATGTACACACACGGTCTTGTCTGACCTGACTGATGTACACACACGGTCTTGTCTGACCTGGCTGATGTACACACACGGTCTTGTCTGACCTGACTGATGTACACACACGGTCTTGTCTGACCTGACTGGCTGTACACACGGGTCTTGTCTGACCTGGCTGGTGTACACATACGGTCTTGTCTGACCTGGTTGATGTACACACACGGTCTTGTCTGACCTGACTGATGTACACACACGGTCTTGTCTGACCTGACTGGTGTATGTACACACGGTCTTGTCTGACCTGACTGATGTACACACACGGTCTTGTCTGACCTGACTGATGTACACACACGGTCTTGTCTGACCTGACTGATGTACACACACGGTCTTGTCTGACCTGACTGATGTACACACACGGTCTTGTGTGACCTGACTGATGTACACACACGGTCTTGTCTGACCTGGCTGATGTACACACACGGTACGGTCTGGTCTGACCTGGCTGATGTACACACACGGTCTTGTCTGACCTGACTGATGTACACACACGGTCTTGTCTGACCTGACTGATGTACACACACGGTCTTGTTTGACCTGACTGATGTACACACACGGTCTTGTCTGACCTGACTGGATGTACACACACGGTCTTGTACACACCTGACTGATGATGTACACACACGGTCTTGTCTGACCTGACTGATGTACACACACGGTCTTGTCTGACCTGACTGATGTACACACACGGTCTTGTTCTGACCTGACTGGTGTACACACACACGGTCTTGTCTGACCTGACTGATGTACACACACGGTACTGTCTGACCTGGCTGATGTACACACACGGTCTTGTCTGACCTGACTGATGTACACACACGGTCTTGTCTGACCTGACTGATGTACACACACGGTCTTGTCTGACCTGGCTGGTGTACACACACGGTCTTGTCTGACCTGGCTGATGTACACACACGGTCCTGTCTGACCTGACTGATGTACACACACGGTCTTGTCTGACCTGACTGATGTACACACACGGTCTTGTCTGACCTGACTGATGTACACACACGGTCTTGTCTGACCTGACTGATGTACACACACGGTCTTGTCTGACCTGACTGATGTACACACACGGTCTTGTCTGACCTGACTGACCTGACTGACTGATGTACACACGGTCCTGTCTGACCTGACTGATGTACACACACGGTCTTGTCTGACCTGACTGATGTACACACACGGTCTTGTCTGACCTGACTGATGTACACACACGGTCTTGTCTGACCTGACTGATGTACACACACGGTCTTGTCTGACCTGACTGGTGTACACACACGGTCTTGTCTGACCTGGACTGATGTACACACACGGTCTTGTCTGACCTGACTGGTGTACACACACGGTCTTGTCTGACCTGACTGATGTACACACACGGTCTTGTCTGACCTGACTGATGTACACACACGGTCTTGTCTGACCTGACTGATGTACACACACGGTCCTGTCTGACCTGGCTGATGTACACACACGGTCTTGTCTGACCTGACTGATGTACACACACGGTCTTGTCTGACCTGACTGATGTACACACACGGTCTTGTCTGACCTGGCTGATGTACACACACGGTCTTGTTTGACCTGACTGATGTACACACACGGTCTTGTCTGACCTGACTGATGTACACACACGGTCTTGTCTGACCTGACTGATGTACACACACGGTCTTGTCTGACCTGACTGATGTACACACACGGTCTTGTCTGACCTGACTGATGTACACACACGGTCTTGTCTGACCTGACTGATGTACACGGTCTTGTCTGACCTGACTGATGTACACACACGGTCTTGTCTGACCTGGCTGATGTACACACACGGTCTTGTCTGACCTGGCTGATGTACACACACGGTCTTGTCTGACCTGACTGATGTACACACACGGTCTTGTCTGACCTGACTGATGTACACACACGGTCTTGTCTGACCTGGCTGATGTACACACACGGTCTTGTCTGACCTGGCTGATGTACACACACGGTCTTGTCTGACCTGGCTGATGTACACACGGGTCTTGTCTGACCTGGCTGATGTACACATACGGTCTTGTCTGACCTGGCTGATGTACACACACGGTCTTGTCTGACCTGACTGATGTACACACACGGTCTTGTCTGACCTGGCTGATGTACACACACGGTCTTGTCTGACCTGGCTGATGTATACACACGGTCTTGTCTGACCTGGCTGATGTACACACACGGTCTTGTCTGACCTGGCTGATGTACACACACGGTCTTGTCTGACCTGACTGATGTACACACACGGTCTTGTCTGACCTGACTGATGTACACACACGGTCTTGTCTGACCTGGCTGATGTACACACGGTCTTGTCTGACCTGACTGATGTACACACACACGGTCTTGTCTGACCTCGCTGATGTACACACACGGTCTTGTCTGACCTGACTGATGTATACACACGGTCTTGTCTGACCTGACTGATGTACACACACGGTCTTGTCTGACCTGACTGGTGTACACACACGGTCTTGTCTGACCTGACTGATGTACACACACGGTCTTGTCTGACCTGACTGATGTACACACACGGTCTTGTCTGACCTGACTGATGTACACACACGGTCTTGTCTGACCTGACTGATGTACACACACGGTCTTGTCTGACCTGACTGATGTACACACACGGTCCTGTCTGACCTGGCTGATGTACACACACGGTCTTGTCTGACCTGACTGATGTACACACACGGTCTTGTCTGACCTGACTGATGTACACACACACGGTCTTGTCTGACCTGACTGATGTACACACACGGTCTTGTCTGACCTGACTGATGTACACACACGGTCTTGTCTGACCTGACTGATGTACACACACGGTCTTGTCTGACCTGACTGATGTACACACACGGTCTTGTCTGACCTGGCTGATGTACACACACGGTCTTGTCTGACCTGACTGGTGTACACACGGTCTTGTCTGACCTGACTGATGTACACACACGGTCTTGTCTGACCTGTGTGACCTGACTGATGTACACACACGGTCTTGTCTGACCTGACTGGTGTACACACACGGTCTTGTCTGACCTGACTGATGTACACACACGGTCTTGTCTTACCTGGCTGATGAATACAGTTTGTTAATTGTTGTAGTGAATGCTGTATAGTCTATAAACGCGAAGTAATTCGATCCAAACAACATGCAGGTCACAGGCGGATCCAGAGGGGCTGCAGGGGTGCGCACCCCTTTGTCTTGAAAGTTTATTAAATGACCATTGAAACTCGGACGAAAATGAAGTGTGCACCTCCCTTTCTCAATAGTGTGCCCCCCACCCCACTTTTCTCAAAAAGCTGTATCCGCCCTGAGGTGTCAAGTCAAAACATTCATGATAGAACCGTATCGTTTCCTGTTGACTGGGTTCCGTCTTATTGCGCAACTTAGTACAATAACCAGTCCAGAATTTTGAGACCAATTCATTTAACTGGATACATAAATATTAATCAGTATTATTTGATACATCTAAGCACTTGTATATTGCAACACTACGGTCCTTCTAATCCTTGCAAACGCGTCGTGCAGCGTGCTCTGTCGTACAGCTAGCTCTGACAAACGGAAACATGGAAATCGTGGAAATCTCAAAAGGAGGCTCTGCCGCTAGAAAAGTTTGGCGGTCTGGTACGAACTTGATATTATATCAATCGCATTGTGCGTTACTGAAATACACTGAATAAGCGCAAAAACGTAACAGGTGTAACCAGTGAGCCAGATGCATTGTGAATCATTTTACGACCTCATCAAACAGGGGCAGTCTGTGACGTCTTAGTTAAGGTCATGCTGCCTACACCTCGCCATAAAATATAGACATACGATGTTATTAAAGTTTAAAATTAAAATGTATTTGTAAATACCATTTTCTTATGAAACAAGGAAATTGAATTCAGTGTAACCATAGTTGTTTGTGATGTCTATTTTCCCTTTCACACGAGAAAATTCGGATCGCCTGAAAAGTAGGACATTGTCTGAATAGGTTTATGAGACTCATGTTTCGGTTTGAGATGAGTGGACAGTGCGTATTTAGTTAGTGTTTCAGCAAATATGTGAATTAATTCGCGCATGATTCCATCAAGCTAACCGACATTAGTACGACCAGATTCTCGGACAGCAGTAAGACCGAGAAAGTAACTTTGGCTCTTTTCTACCGTGAGTAGTGCATGCTATCAAGACCATTGACGGGACGGGACAGACGAGCATCAGACGCCTGGCACACGACACGTCGATAAGGAGATCAAAATGCTCGTGTCAGTGCAAATCTGGACTTGACACGTCAAAACGACGCCAGTGTTTTATAGAGACAGTTTGTTCATATATAACATAGGAGATGCGATTTATTATTTACTGACTTACAGACTTGTGCAAGTCTAACTTTGACTATGTTTCGCTGAACGCTGTGAATTGTTTCAGTCAAACCAGTTGATGTCAGCTCTTTGACCTTTGGCGCATCTCGGTCTGTGCAGTGAAAACTATATAGGACTGTTATCAGTAGCGCTTGGGAAGTCAGTCCGCTTGTATTTGTGGACAGCCAACATGAACCTTTTTACTATGATGTGAAGCCGTTTGCCTGAAATGTTTTCTTATATTATCGATGTGTATACCTTAGCCCTGATCATGGGTTTGATCAGAACTGTGAAGGACAATGATCTATCGTTTTTATTTGTTTTATTAAATTAATAATAAGAACTGTTGTTTCCTGTCAAGAGTTTGGATCACAATTTCAATCACTGAGTCCTAATTTGATAATATAGCAGTCATACTAGTATGTCATTACCGAATACATGCTTGCTTCGTATGCAAGCATTTTCGGAATGACTTTAAATGGACACTTTAAATGCACTTGATCTTGAGACGAGAAATATTAGTTTAAATCATATCTAAAGTATATGAATAATGCGAACCAGTTGCCCATATACAAGGCTGACGCCCTTCCTGTCTAGTCTTGCCAGAGTTATTGACTGACTGACTGACTGACTGAGTTTGGTTTTACGCCGCTTTTAGCAATATTCCAGCAACATCACGGCGGGGACACCAGAAATGGGCTTCGTAAAGTATGTGGGGATTCGAACCCGTGTTCGGCGTGACGAGCCAACGCTTTAACCACTAGGCTACCCCACCGCCCCTGCCAGAGAGTTATTGAATATCTATGGACTTATTATTCTGTAAAGCCGTACGTAAAGTAAAACTACGTTAAACCACGCTTCCGCTTGTGAGAGACAGATTTGCTCTATGATACACATGTGAATCCCTTTCGACTAAGTTTTGTGTTTGTTTGGTGTTTAACCAAAGATGCCAACTATATAGAGGCGGTCTGTAAATAATCGAATCTGGACCAGACAATCCAGTGATCAACAGCATGAGCATCGATCTACGCAGTTGGGATACGATGACATGTGTCAACCAAGTCAGCTAAGCCTGACCACCCAATCCATTCGGATTATGCACTCGGAACACACCGAGATCAGCCCACCGGCTTTTGGCCTCTCGACCACGGAGACTTTGTTTAAAGACAGCATGAGTGTGATGTGCTGTGAAATTGGGTTTAACGTCGTGTTTGAGAATATTTCGCTCATACGACGACGTGCATGCGTGTGTATGTGCGGCTGCTTGTACTAGCCCAGACTTAAGCTGGTTTTATAGTGCTAGCCCACTGAGATACCATGCCGCAGTGAAGCATGAATACCCCACTCAGACACATTATACTGACTCCGAGCCGACCAGTCCTTGCTGTACCCATTAATGCCGAGCGCCAGACAGGGACCAACAAGTACCATATTTTAACGTCTTTTGGTATGACGCGGTCGGGGATCGAACCCGCGACCTTCCGCTCTCCGGGCGGACGCTCTAACCACTACACCACGGAGGCGGTTAAAGACAGCATGAGAGACAAGTGGATCCGTAATAGTTCTTTACTGTCCAGATAATACAAATGATACCTATATTATGACTAGCAATGGCATACTTGCTTTAAAATAGTTGTTAACTGTGAAACCCTTTGCAAAAATGTATGAGCACCTGTTATCAATTCGTGTACCAGAAAAATATAATATGAGATATTTTTCTCAAAATAACACATAAAACATAATTTACGTTTGTAATAATGATTTGCATTTGTTGAACATCCTTTGATTGGATGATACATATCCACTAAAGTATCTGCTGACACGTCACTAAACATTTAAATATGATTACAATAATACGAAGCGTTTGACATTACGATGGAACTTCAACAACGGGCACAAATAGTTCCCATAAACAGCCACATTGTGTTCTGTTTGTCAAATCAACTCATTTTCTCAATAAAGAACTAAATTACGTTTATGAAGCATAGCTATGTTTTATTTATAACGCAATATTTGAAAATAGAAGTGTATTGTCAATAATACTTGGTGTATATGGGTGCTTATGAGACACAGGTATACCTTTGACACATAATTGTGTCCGACATTTCCTACTTCGTAACCGATAACTCAAAGTTTTTTGTAGGCCCTTATGGAACAAGTAACAATAATTCTGGATATATCATCAGACCTTTCTTGTTTTCACGTCTCCCAGTCTTCGTCTTTATCCAGCCTATTCAATATCCATTCTATTGTGATACCCGGAAACATATACAGCCTTCTTATCTGCCCGTTTCGTTTAGCGTGACTTAAAGTCAGCGTCCAATCAGGTTACTCATGCGAGCGAGACAAATTCAGTGCTGATGGAGCGACAAAGGCAAGTACGTCACGTCCAAAGCCTTGTTATGTTGGCCAAATTGCCCAGGGTATCAATCGCAATAAAATGGAGACTAATATCCTGGATTACCAAGGATGTGCCTTCGTAAGCGCTACAGTATTTTCTATTCAAAGGGAAAGTTTGTTGAGTGTTTGGCCTCCAACAGTAATGGCCATAAAAACAAACAATCCAAAATCGTATCTCCTGGGGAACAACCATCTCGAAACAAAACTACACTGTACAACAAAATGTTTAACAACAGGTCTCAACAACTGTCAGTTCACATGCACTAAACAACAGTAATACACAGTATCTTAACAATACCCTTGATGTTTGTTCCATCAACGAAAACAAATCATAGTAAAACCTGATGTTGAGCAATACATCAACTTATACATGTGTTTGAACAGGGACACGTGTCATTGTAACAATGCTATAAATTAATACACCTCACTCTCACGTATTAATCACACGTTCTGTATCTCCAACTTGAATGAAAAAAGTACAGTAATGTATTTATATTATAATACTTGGTATATAAGGGTGCTTATGAGGCATGGGTATTCTTTCGACACATATATTTATCTGACATTTTTTACTTCGTAACGTCGATACACCAAAAATGCGTCTATTCGTTGTAGTTAAAACAAAACTAGACTGGTTCCTTGAGTACAAAGCGCCGGCGCTTCGTTGACCTGGTATAGCGCCAGCGCACCATACCCAGGGAACCAGGCTGAAACACAACTGACACCTGCCTAAAACAACTAACCATTAACAGTGTGATTTCAGGGTGGAAATGCATTACATAAACTGTATACATTGTTGTTGGGTTATAAACAACCACATGTATGTTGTTAAAAGAATAATAGAGTACGTTTTGTAAGTAAAATACACTGCCAACTCGTTAATTCGGACACCCTGCCTCACGGATGATCACTGATATGGAAGTATAAATAGCATCAAGTGAAATTACTCCGAAACCAAGATTCATTATTCGAACGTCTGAAAGGGAAAGGCTCCAACGGAAAGCATCGAACTGTTTCGCTTATCATTCCGGAAGTACCCAAACATAAGATGGCAATAGTGTAACGCCACCATTATTATATTACATAGTGACACATTCAGATTCTAAACCTCTTAAAATTGTTGTTCCTTTATTTTTTCCTTCAGTATATATCGCAAGAGCGTCGTATGGTCCATGGTCCACATTATACAGCCAAGGACAAGAGTCTTCCCAGAACTCCAGTATCCTCCGAATGATGAATCACGAGATTCCCATTTTAGTTATTCAGAGTGATTTACAACAATTGAACGCCCTCGCGTTTAGAGAATTAACAAATTACATGCATGGAACCAGTATAAATATGATTGCACGTAATACATGTGTTCTTCGATTGTCTTTCCATTAACATGGATAATGTACTTAAAATTACAAGGACAGCCTTGTAGATCAAGCCAATTCCTGGTTGTCTGCCTCCTCCTGCTCCTCCAGGAAGTCGGCATCTTCAAGAGAGGCCTCCTGGTACTGCTGGTACTCAGACACCAAGTCGTTCATGTTGGACTCGGCCTCAGTGAACTCCATCTCATCCATGCCCTCGCCAGTGTACCAATGGAGGAAAGCCTTTCTCCTGAACATGGCCGTGAACTGCTCGGATATGCGCTTGAACAGCTCCTGGATGGCAGTGCTATTGCCCACAAAGGTGCCTGACATCTTCAGGCCTTTGGGAGGAACGTCACAAACAGATGTCTTGACGTTATTGGGGATCCATTCAACGAAGTAGCTGCTGTTCTTGTTCTGGACGTTGAGCATCTGTTCATCAACCTCCTTCATGGACATGCGGCCACGGAACATGGCAGCTACTGTCAGGTAACGGCCGTGACGGGGATCACAGGCAGCCATCATGTTCTTGGCATCGAACATCTGCTGCGTGAGTTCGGGCACTGAAACGGCTCGGTAACTCTGACTACCTCTGGAAGTAAGGGGAGCGAACCCGGGCATGAAGAAGTGAAGACGGGGGAAGGGCACCATGTTGACTGCAAGTTTACGGAGATCAGCGTTCAGTTGTCCAGGAAACCGTAGGGATGTGGTCACTCCGGACATGGTAGCGGAAACAAGATGGTTGAGGTCACCGTAGGTAGGTGTGGTCAGCTTGAGGGTCCTGAAGCAGATGTCGTACAGAGCCTCGTTGTCGATGCAGAAAGTCTCGTCTGTGTTCTCCACAAGCTGATGGACTGACAGGGTGGCATTGTAAGGCTCCACAACTGTGTCGGACACCTGGAGGAGATGGTATGTAATAAGATTTATAGGAGAGTTTAGTTTTACGCCGCTTTTAGCAATATTCTAGCAATATCACGGCGGGGAACACCAGAAATGGGCTTCACACATTATATCCAAGTGGGGAATTGAACCCGGGTCTTCGGCGTGACGAGCGAACGCTTTAAACCACTAGGCTACCCCACCGCCCCAATTTTTAGGAGAGGACATGGTTGGGATAGTGTGACAGAAGTTTTTAACACATCTCTTTTATAAGAAGTGTTCGGGGAATATTTTCAGAAACAAAGAAAATATTATGAAAAGCGTTTTGATTGTGACTTACAAAGCAAAGCACCAAGTGTGTACTTTCTTTTCTACGTCAGTTTATATAAGTAGAGTCAGTTATATATCTGGCAATAGGAAACTGAAAATATCCTTGTTATCATTAATGTGACGAATATTATAGGGCTGGGACGGGTGGGTAGTGAGTTGGACCCGGATACTCATCTCAATACCCGGACCCATTATGATCATCTGACTAATATAGATTAAACAATGTATGTAATATGTTATTCTTTCATGATTAGAAGGTTGTATTGCCTTTGAAGAGTTATACATAATTTACAGTCACCTGTTTTGATGATGATACATGGTTTAAGATACTGAAAAACTCGATATTTTAGCCTGCGAGCTGAAGAATATATTGCCATTTCTCACAAATTTGATGTCAGGATAACGGGTATCAGGGTAGGTTAATAGGGGGTGGGGTACCCGGGTAGAAAATTGGGACCTGTCCCAGCCCTAGAATATTACTTTCTATCTTATGCTAAGTTTATAGCCGAACAGCCCGTTATTGGCGCCTCTGTTTTATAAAAGTGAATAAACAGGAGTGCATAAAACACACTCAGTGATTGTTCTGTTCTTTACCTTTGGTGATGGCACGACCGAGAATGTTGACATGATTCTGTCAGGGTATTCCTCCCTGATCTTGTTAATGAGGAGGGTCCCCATGCCAGACCCGGTCCCCCCTCCCAAGGAATGTGCCAGTTGGAATCCTTGAAGACAGTCACAGCTCTCTGCCTCTTTTCGGACCACATCTAGAACAGCATCTACGAGCTCGGCGCCCTCTGTGTAGTGACCCTTTGCCCAGTTGTTGCCCGCTCCCGTCTGTCCATACACGAAGTTGTCTGGCCGGAACAGCTGACCGAACGCGCCGGATCGGACAGCGTCCATGGTGCCTGGCTCGAGGTCAACAAGAACGGCTCTCGGGACATATTTCGCACCTGTGGAAAGCAGACATTAGAACATATATATCTCAGCAGGCCAATTCATGTTTCATGTAGTAATGAGGTGTTCATGCTATCAACCATTGGCTTGCGTAACCTATATTCGTGTATACCGTGTATTATTTGGGACCTCTTTAGTCCAGAGGGGCGGCGGGTAGCCTAGTGGTTAAAGCGTTCCCTCGTCAAGCCGAAGACCCGGGTTCGATTCCCCACATGGGCACAATGTGTGACGCCTATTTTTGGTGTCACCCGCCGTGATATTACTGTAATGTTGCTAAAACGGCGTAAAACTAAACTCACTCACTCACTCGTTAGTCCAGAAATACTTTTTCATACTTTTTCAAAGTGTTAATCACAATGATTAGCTGGTAATAGTAATGTCCGAATTAGCTGGGCTCACTATATACGGTCGATGGGGAAGATAGCGGTGATTTGCTTATCATCATATACCAATTATTGTATATCAACCTGACGTACGCTCGAGGTTGATGCGAAGGTAAGCTATACTATACATAATGGAATCAACATACTATCTTTGCTAGCCCTCTAGTTGGGGCTGGAAGGGTAGCCTAGTGGTTAAAGCGTTCGCTCACCACGCCGACAATCCGGGTTCGAATGTGTGAAGACGATTTCTGGTGTCTCCCGTTGTGATATTGCTGGAATATTGCTACAAGCCATCTAAAACTATAAACTCACTCACTCAATACTCTATGTGGACTAACAAATTAAATAAGGGCCTGGTGTAATGGACTGCGAAACTAAACTCACTCGATCTCTACTGAAACTGAAAAACACAGCATGACCTCTTGTGACCCCCCCTCTCTCTCTCTCTCTCTCTCTCTTTCGAAATGTACGAAATAGCTTTACATAATTTGTGTACGATACATATATGTAATGCTCTTTCACTGATAAAAGGCTTCGTCATCATCTGTCCTTCACCGCCTCCTTCAACTCTTGATATTGCCTGGGGTTCATAGTGACACAAAATTGTTTCACCGGTCGACCTGTCACAAGAGTTACTCCCCCTGGCAACTGAACGCTATTCCTCTCGACAACCATGAGTTACAACTATGCAAGATTCCCACGACAACACCGCAGAAACACAAGAATGTGGCGTGGGATGACAAGTCCCTCTTGTCGTAGCGTATGCTCTGGAATGCTATGAAAATTTCCCGAGCTGATTTTGCAAGTTCCGCTTCATGCTCTTGTAAATCTATGAATGCAAGATCCCTGTATCTCTATAATGAGGATAATTACACCCGGGCTGTATCTACTCCAGGGAAGTAGAAAGCTGCTCCTATACAGGTTCACCGGGAGCTGTAACCAGCAGAGCGTCAGCGAGTGACGAATACAGCGACCTTGGCAGTACCGTATATCCTCGAATAATCGCTTGTTGATTGTTTACGATGATGTCCTTACATTTTGACTTTAATTAGATTATGGGTATAGGTTGCTTTCAGGAAAACAGTTGTGTCAAGTTCTTTTTACTTTTGTTTCAAACGTAACTTCTCCGTGTTTCAAATGTATTTAGGGACTTTTTTTTTTTATTTCAAATATTTCAAGGGGTGCACGGTTTCAACAGACTGAAGTGATATACCATTAATTAATCCCGCAGGTGTAGGGGACTACAAAATCAACACGATTTCATTATTGGCAACAATGACAACTAGCAACAAGGTTGATGGTTCTATATGGTAAGTAACCTGAGAATATATGTTAATCACAAGGGTTTCTGTCCCAAATGAATATATTATGTCGACAAGTAGTCTCTTCCGGGGAACAACTTGGGACATCAACCTGGGATACATAATCTTTATTCCTCATATTCAGTGCAGTATATTACCGGTCATTTAAAATAGTATGTACGAAATAACCTTATGAGGTTAGGAATTGTTTGACCAATCAGATTTAGCCGTAGTCTGTCTCACAGTCCCTGAACCACATTATTTCCTCCCTAGATTCCCTCAGGTTCATTTCCCATCTGACTGGGGCTCCTTTTCAATTTAAATGGCTTTATTTGTTACTATCAAAATATTCAGAGACTAAGCGTAGCCACTGTACCGTTCAAAATCAAAACGTTTTTACAACACATCTGTGAACCGGTGTGGTAATAGAAGCAACAATTACAGGGACTTGTAAGTGCTAGGACCCCGTCTGTGACAATATGTACCTTCGTGCTAGGGTTTTACATCACAAGTCCTTGTGGCAATATACACACGGTAAATATTAACCGTGCAACCGGTCACCAGATGGCTGACGGACTTGCATATTTCGCGTCGAGGATGGAAGTGTGTTATTCAATTTCAGACATGTTACTGATGTAATACTTGTCTTAATACAGAACAATACCGCCAATAGAGGTAACGTATTGACTCTGGTATAATCGTTTATCCCACGGATCTCCTCTAAACATGCTCTAAACGTCTGAGAATGCCATCCCGTCGTCCTTGCTAGACAATGTCCTATTCATCAACTAGAGGTCATGTCAAAGGTCTGTGGTAGAAAATAAAAAATATTCACCCACAAAACTATCACCTAGCACGTGTAGCATGGATATATGCATGTCAGGGATTATTTTAGTTTTTAGTAAAAGAAGATAAAAATACATATGAAACTTGATGCCTCAAAATACGGAGTACAATGTGTTGATTACACAGATTTTAAAGTTCTCTAAGGCCTAAACGAAAATAAATATGTTTTGAATTAACTTTGAAAAACATGTATGCACAAATGTCATGGGCCGCTTGCATGTGTAGCTGTTGGAACGCAAGATCAACCAACGTTTACATGCCAGGAATTACAGCCAGCGGCCTGTGACAATCCCTGACAGAGGGGAGCGGTTCCAGAGCGGTCTGGTGGTACTCGACAGTTGCCCTGGTTTTACCTTGAGCCTCCGTGAAGTACACGCTGATTCTCTCAAGCTGGTTGTCAGCGTCACCGCGGTAGGAGCCGGTGGGGTCGATGCCATGCTCGTCAGCAATCACTTCCCAGAACTGTAATGATGATAAAAATAACGATAACGATGACAAATATATAAATAATAACGATGGAGCTAACAACGACGATACATAATTATAATGAAACTTCTAGCACCTTCATAAATAAAAGCGCTGACTATATCTGAAACGTGTTATTGATTGAATAAACTACGGTAGTACATTATCAAAATATGCACGTATATTTCATGTCCGTACTTGAGACCACTTCACTTTGACGTTTTAACGAGGTTAGATGGTCACAATATTTCCCTATTACTGATCATTATCCGGTAGCTGCCCGTGAGCTTGTCTAAATAGTATTAAATATACTTTTAAGCGATGATTTGTTTATAGGATAGCGTTAAAGATATTGGTGTAGAAAACTGATGGAAGTGAGATTTTTGTCATTTTTCGATATACATGATACATGCTTTCAATAACTAGAAAAGAGAGTTTTGAGATTGGAAAGAACAGTGGTCAAAGCTTTTGCTTTTGACTTCGAGGGTCTGGGTTCGATTCCGCAAATGGGGTGAGTACGGTTTTACGGCTCTTTTAGCAAAATTACAGCAATATTATGGCGGATGACACCAGAAATGGGCTTCATACATTGGAGCTTATGTGTATGGAATCGAACCCATATCATCAGTGTGACGAGCAAACGCTTTATCCACTAGGCCACCCTCCACCCCTCTGGGTGTAATGTGTAAAGTAAGATCCTGGTGTCCCCTTACTGTACTTACAGCGGTTTAACACACGTATCATTCACTCAAGCTCTACATCATGAAGGAATAGTCATGATCTTGTTCCAGCCACGTGTGTCACATTATCAGGTCCAGGGCAGTGTGTAAGTGTAGTGTTGAAACAATTCAGCCAGTTAAAATACACAATGGGTCTTTCCAACAAAAACGTCTGTGTCGCTGACAGGAAACCCACCAGCCCACCACGAGTTTGTGAGCTTGTATGTAGGTCAACAGTATATATATTACATACATATCTAAAACACTTCGTTATTCAACCTGTCCCATATCACACTGACACACGCTATGTCAGTATACTGTGTAATGTATATGTAGTAAATATGACACCAACGAACGGCATAAATCCATCATGTTATCATATGTCATACATTACAATTGATTTCTACGTTAATGATGTACAAGCATATTTTACAATGACGATTCAGCAATTTTATAAACGAGAACCAGGAACATGATTTCAGTGTTAATATGCAAACTTTTTTTAATTAATAGGAAAACGAAACAGTTATGAAAACCCTATATAGGCCTACTGTGACCTGTTTTAAATTGGTTGATGTGATTAAAACAGATGAAACGTGATGATGTATTCTATGTACTGTTTGCTCATCTGATACGAGACAGTGGTAGTAAGAGTTCAACATTCCTCAATGACGCCCCTTCATCAGCCACCATAACGTCGCAGGAATGAGGTAGCATTTAGATACCATATCACTATACATAAAACTGTCAGGAAACATAAAACGACAAGAGAATATTTCCTACCTTTGATCCAATCTGATTGCCGCACTGGCCCGCTTGTAAGTGCACTATTTCTCTCATATTGCGGGGTACTGTTTCTTCTTAGGAAAAGCACACTAACTTTCCCCCATCAACTTTGACAAATGCGTTTCTGCTATATACAGCAACCGCATCCCAGTGACGTCACAAGAAGGAGTCGAGAGCTGTACGTGATTGGTTGAAAGCTGAGTGTGTGAGGCGATGACTGACGGAGTTGCTTCCCCTCCACTGCAGCTGGCGCCTGACGCAGTGATTAACCATCTGAAAGTTCCACGTGCCGGCAGCCCGGTGATAAGATCTACAGGGTAACGGCGCACATTCGTCAGGGATTGTGAAAGAGGGTTATTAATAGCTTGCTCATCCCCCGGCGGGTCCCTACTACAGCTGATGTTTTAGTGCTACTATCATGCTACTACCACTATACAACTGCTGTGCCACTGCTGTTTTAGTTACTACTACTACTATTACTGCTACTACTCGAGACTACCGGCCGGCCGCTGCTGCTGCTACTACTATCATGCTACTACCACTATACAACCGCTGTGCCACTGCTGTTTTAGTTACTACTACTACTATTACTGCTACTACTCGAGACTACCGGCCGGCCGCCGCTACTTATCATGCTACTACCACTATACAACCGCTACTGCTGTTTTAGTTACTACTACTACTATTACTGGCCTACTACTCGAGACTACTACTACTTCTATCATGCTACTACCACTATACAACTGCTGTGCCACTGCTGCTGTTTAGTTACTACTACTACTATTACTGCTACTGCTACCGGCCGGCCGCTGCTGCTGCTACTTCTATCATGCTACTACCACTATACAACTGCTGTGCCACTGCTGTTTTAGTTACTACTACTACTATTACTGCTACTACTCGAGACTACCGGCCGGCCGCTGCTGCTGCTACTTCTATCATGCTACTACCACTATACAACTGCTGTGCCACTGCTGTTTTAGTTACTACTACTACTATTACTGCTACTACTCGAGACTACCGGCCGGCCGCTGCTGCTGCTACTACTATCATGCTACTACCACTATACAACCGCTGTGCCACTGCTGTTTTAGTTACTACTACTACTATTACTGCTACTACTCGAGACTACCGCTGCTGCTGCTACTACTATCATGCTACTACCACTATACAACCGCTGTGCCACTGCTGTTTTAGTTACTACTACTACTATTACTGCTACTACTCGAGACTACCGGCCGGCCGCTGCTGCTGCTACTTCTATCATGCTACTACCACTATACAACTGCTGTGCCACTGCTGTTTTAGTTACTACTACTACTATTACTGCTACTACCCGAGACTACCGGCCGGCCGCTGCTGCACTTCTATCTGCTACTACCACTATACAACTGCTGTGCCACTGCTGTTTTAGTTACTACTACTACTATTACTGCTACTACTCGAGACTACCGGCCGGCCGCTGCTGCTGCTACTACTATCATGCTACTACCACTATACAACTGCTGTGCCACTGCTGTTTTAGTTACTACTACTACTATTACTGCTACTACTCTACCACTACCGGCCGGCCGCTGCTGCTGCTACTACTATGCATGCTACTACCACTACTACAACTGCTGTGCTGCACTGCTTTGTTTTAGTTACTACTACTACTATTACTGCTGCTACTACTGAGACTACCGGCCGGCCGCTGCTGCTGCTACTACTATCATGCTACTACTGTGCCACTGCTCACTGCTGTTTTAGTTACTACTACTACTATTACTGCTACTACTACTCAGACTACCGGACTACTGCTGCTGCTGCTACTACTATCATGCTACTACCACTATACAACTGCTGTGTCACTGCTGTTTTAGTTACTACTACTACTATTACTGCTACTACTCGAGACTACCGGCCGGCCGCTGCTGCTGCTACTACTATCATGCTACTACTGTACCACTGCTGTTTTAGTTACTACTACTACTATTACTGCTACTACTCGAGACTACCTGCCGGCCGCTGCTGCTGCTACTACTATCATGCTACTACCACTATACAACTGCTGTGTCACTGCTGTTTTAGTTACTTCTACAACTACCACTTCTACAACGGCTACTACTCGATACTACCACGATCATGCTACTATCAATTTACCACTGTTGTTTAGTTACTGCTTATACTACTACTACTATTACTACTACTACTTTAGACTACTACTACTACTACTACTACTTGCGAGACTACTACTGCTACAACTACTACTACTTGAGACAACTAGTATTGCTACTACTACTACTACTACTACTACTACAACTACTACTTGAGACAACTAGTATTGCAGCTACTACTACTACTACTACTACTACTACTACTAACTAGTATTGCTTGCTACCACTACTACTACTTTATTACTACTTGAACAACTTCTATTTTATTCTACCACTAATCCAGACTATTACTACTGCTATTGCAGCTACTACTACTAAAATTATTACTGTTTACTACTACTACTTGAGACAACTAGTATTGCAGCTACTACTATTACAGCTAGTACTACTACTACTACTACTACTTGAGACAACTAGTATTGCAGCTACTACTACTACTACTACACTACTACTACTTGAGACAACTAGTATTGCAGCTACTACTACTACTACTACTACTACTACTGAGACAACTAGTATTGCAGCTACTACTACTACTACTACAGCTACTACTACTACTACTACTACTACCACTTTGAGACAACAATAGGTACTACCACTACTACTACTTGAGACAACTACTACTAACTACTACTGCAGCTACTACTGCAGCTACTACTACTACTACTACTACTACTGCTATTACAAATGTTACAACTGTAACTCCACGTATTACTACTGTTACTACTATAACCTGTCACGGTCATATCAAACTACGATGGGTAATTTGTCTATGCCACATGTCACACCACACAACAAATGTCACGGAGCTCTTCCTCCGCCAATATTACTCCGCCAGTATCGTGACAGCCATGAATCATTCACCAACCTGGTCTCCATTCACCAGGCACGACATTAATCAGACCCCATTTGGCACAGCTCATCACGATCATTGCCACATCAAAGTTAGGGCAGTCAGACAGGCAGAACGCAGAGTCAGAGGATCTCACACAAACAATACATAAAGGAGATAGGTATACTGGCTGTTGTAGGTCGATCTATCTTCATTATTGGTAAACTGCAACGGAAACTATACACCTAAGTTTGAGAGAGAGAGAGAGAGGATGGGGAAACAGAGGAGAGAGATTTTACAAAACAGAAATACGTAATTTAATAATTTACATAATTGATATACATGTCGTTGGGGTAAGCATGTCGACCGCCGCGGTCGTAGATGGGGTTTGAAAGAATGATATTGTACATTCGCCATTGCAACAATGGTGTAGGTAAACCTAATTCCTGTACTTATATATAAACCTACATATCGTGAATGAATGAAGGATAACCCTATCTTGGACTTAGCCTGCTCCAGTGAGCTAGGGCTCAGTGATTACAGAGAGTATTTCAAGTCTAACGAGTGAGTGAGTTTAGTTTTTCGCTGCTTTTAGAAATATTGCAGCAATATCACGGCGAGGGACAACAGCAACTGGCTTCACACATTGTACCATGTGAGGAATTGAACCTGGGTCTTCGGCGTGACAAGCGAACGCTTTAACCACTAGGCTACCCATCGCCCCAAAGGATGTACAATGAACAAGTTCTAGGCAAGAACAGTTAATAGGATAACAGCAGGGACCTATATATGGAGCGTGTCGTTAGCATATACCCGGCGTTAAGTTAAAACATGTTAACTGTCCAGTCCTTGTCAGCTGTGCAGTCCTCCTAGTCAGCCATGATGTTGACGTCAGTCAGATAACGATCACATAGGGACGAGTCGGTGGCTAATATGATATACAGTGGAGTGTAATAAGTATCGGAGACAACACCTGTGCTGGCTATGAAGTATCTAATCTATGGACTGTTCCGACATCGCTGACTTCGGTATATATATGTTAGACTAAGATTTAGTTTCCAACACAAGACAAATTTTGTCGAGCATTTAATGTATAGTAGTTAAAGATTACAGAAAGATTCTTCACGAAATACAGAATTGTAGACATGCTTGGAAACTTCCCGGTGTTTGTGTTTCAAGATCTGCAAATGAGGCAGTTACAGTGTTATGGTTTCCCACTGGTTGGACGGTTGGTTGGTTGTTTAACGCCGCACTTAGCAATGTTTCAGATATATGGCGTTAGTCTGTAAATAATCGAGTCTGGACCAGACAATCCAGTGATCAACATCATGAGTATCGATCTACGCAATTGGGATACGATGACATGTGTTAACCAAGCCAGCGAGCCTGACCATCCAATCCCGTTTGTCGCCTTTTACGACAAGCATAGGTTGCTGAAACCCAACTATTCTAACCCGGATCTTCACGGGTTACAGTGTTATGAGTGAGTGAGCGAGTGAGTTGGGTTGATGTCACCTCTACATGACAGCGTGGCAGCATCAAACGGAGGGAAGAACAAAGTCATGCAGGTCTGACGTTTACCAGTTTGCAAACCACGAGAACGCTACAGCGCTGACGTACTTAACAGCATACTGGGCGAACTGGGCCTCAAACCCAGAATCATATGTAACTATAGTGTGAGGACGAAATTGCAGTGGACGGCCGTGCCCATGTTCCCCTGATGTGTCGGACCGAGTTAAATGTTTGCTTGATGGTGTCATCAACGCCTGTTTTGTGACGAAGCTCTGATTGGCAGCTGTCAACATCAGATGATATGTACATGTCGAGTGACACGTGCCCTGGGTGACGTCATGCGGCCGACGCGTGTGTACAGTATACCCAGTTGTAAAGTCACCTTCCTTGGTCAGCAGTTTGATCAGGGAACACGTCCCGTCGTCGTCGCATCCTCGATAATCTCCTGGGTATACGTTCCGATAAATCTAGTGGAGATTTATGGCATGAATACCCTGGATATTACCCAGGATGCCGTTGTCGTCACAGTAGTAGTAGTTGGTAGCGTATTTCATACCCCACAAAATACATTTCGAGGGGGAAAAGACGCGGTTTGTCAGAATCGATCTGTGAAACTTCTGTCATGATATAGTTGAGATATGTCTGAACTCGGCGTTGAGCAACATTCACTAAAATATGTAACTGTTTCAAAATCGGTTCCTTCTTTCCGCGTGTTTTTCTTTCTTATACGGGCGCTTCTTAAGCATGCTCAACTGCACATTTATGCTGGACGCCATAGCTAGACGCCACAGCACTCAAAGACAAAATCTAGGGTTTTTATATATGATGCATACATAGTGCAAATTCAGAAAGAATACACCGTGGTCTTCTTTTCTATGTTTATAACGATGCTTAATATCACATTTCTTCTGAAAACAAGCATTGTCACTAAGGTGACAAAATCCCCCGCCGCAAATTATCAAATCAAACTTATAAAGTAATGAAAGTTTAAGATGAAGTTAATTGTTAACAAAAACATGACTAATCAACCTCTCTTGATATCTGGCTCTTTAGTTGTTCAAACACACACATATTTTCAAGACTGACTTTGACCTTGACGTGAATGTCATAGTGTATGAAATATGCAAAACTAGTACTAAAGAAATTGCTTATTGAAAAACATTCAAGAGAAGTCTTAAAAGTCTATGAAGAAAATCCAGTGAACCGTTCTTAAAATATCTTGCTGACAATTCAGGTTAACATGCTGAAATCTTCAAAGTGTCGTCGTGACCCTAAAAATTATGTGAAGGTCACCAAAATTGACTGGGCCCTGGACCTTCCCTAAATGAAGCTTGGTGTCAAATATGAAGAAAATCCAGTGAATATTTTTGCGATATCTTGCTGACTATCTTAACATGCAATTTAACATGCTGAAATCTTCAAAGTGTCTCTGTGACCTTGAAAATTAAGTGAAGGTCACCAGAATTGACTGGGCCCTGCGCCTTCCCTAGATAAAACCTGGTGTTAAATATGAAAAAAATCCAGTGAAAGGTTCTTGAGATAGCTTAACATGCAGGTTTACATGTTGAAATCTTCAAAGTGTCGCCATGACCTTGAAAATTAAGTAAAGATCACCAAAATCGACTGGGCCCTGCGCCTTCCCTAGATAAAGCTTGGTATTGAATATGAAGAAATCCAGTGAACGGTTCTTGATATAGCTTAACATGCGGGGAAAATGTAAAAGTCCCCTTGTGACATTTCTTATACTGTGATGAAACTAGGTACAGAATATGAAAAGAATAGCCTAATACTATACTGAGTCAAAAAAGAAACTTCACAAAATATAATTTGAAAAATAATGAATCATTTTTCTCTGATGATACATCTATGTATCCGATATGGGATCCCTATCTTTCGGTTCTAGAAAAACGTTAGCAAAACCCACTCAAACCCATCCATTCGTCGTGCAAATGACGTTAGTGCCAAATCAGGTTTTGCACGTGCAGTCGATCACGTGATCTTCGCATCGAAATTTTCTTCATATGCACGTGTTTGCATTGGCCTCAAGAATTGAAAAAACACTTTTAAACCACAGTTCTAACGGTACTTGAAATGCCACGATTGTCAAATGTGCAACGTGAACGTGCCGTAGGCATGTTGCAAGCGGGAAGATCAGTTATTGACGTCGCAAGAGCAATGGGATGCAGCCGTCGCACTGTGTATGACTTGCGAGGTCGTCTACAACAAACTGGCACCACTTCTGATCGCCCAAGGTCGGGTCGTCCACGTGTGACGTCACGAGCAGAAGACCGTCAAATCTTCCTACGTCACCTACGTGACAGATTTCTGCCGGCTACACGAACCAGGGCTGAGATGTTTAGAGGTTGACTGTCCTCTAAGGCCATTCGAAATCGGTTGCGGGCTGCCAATCGCCATTCTCGACGTCCATATCGTGGGCCAATATTGACGCCGTTTCATCAACGTCAACGTCTGCTGTGGGCCCAACGTCACCTCCGATGGACCCAGAGAGACTGGAATCGAGTCGTCTTTAGCGATGAATCCAGGTTTACCCTCAGATTCGCGGACGGCAGGCATAGAGTCTGGAGGGGACGTCGTGAACGGTATGCCCAATGTTGTGAACAGGAAGTCGACAGATTCGGGGGCGGAAGTTGCATGGTGTGGGGTGCTTTCTGTGGGAACAACCGTTCCCGACTTCTGGTCATCCGTGGAAACCTCACAGCTGCTGCTTACCGCGACCAGGTGCTCACCCCTGAACTTGTTCCTTTCATGGCGGCTCATGGCCCAGGTCTACAGTTCCAGCATGATAATGCTCGGCCGCATACCGCGATGTTGACACGAAATTTCTTCAAAACGCTGGAATCAACGTCATGGACTGGCCATCGAGGTCCCCTGACCTTAATCCAACAGAGCACGTTTGGGATGCACTTGGGAGAAGGCTTCGTGGTCTTAGGAACCAACCTCAGAATTTGCAGGAACTTGGCGCAGCCTTGCAAGAGCAATGGCGCAGAATCCCCAACCACGTGTTCACAAGCATCAGGCAGTCGATGAGGAGACGGTGTTTGGCAGTGGTGAATGCGCGGGGCGGCCATACACGATATTGAACTGAGAAATTTCGCATTTTTATTCTTGTGACTTGACATTCTGTATACCCATGTTTTGGAACGGCGGTGTAGCCTAATGGAACTGATTATGGCACTGTCAGTGTATCGAGTACATCACACAGATCTCAGCAATGAAATAATAACAATTTAACCATCTTACCATCTCTTGTTCTTTTATAGTGCCCTGAAGAAAGAATGTGAAGTTTCTTTTTTTGACTCAATATATATCCCCCGCTTCGAGCTAAACGCGCGGCGGGGGATAACTAACTAGATTCAAAAATATATGTTTGTTTGTAAAGTATCGGCCGATACTATATACGATTTGTCCCGAGCAAACAAATGCTTGCAGCATCATCATGGCGTCGTCGTGTTCGGTAACGCTCAGTACAACATGGTCACACACTGTATTCTCAAATGGCAATGTCCACATCTGTACCTGGGTTGTAATGATGCTAACACTTGTTCCTTGTTAAATAAACTTTCTTCTCAAATTTAACCTAGTAACCGGAAATATTTCTATCAGTGTTTGTTCATACAATTCCGGCTTCGTTAAAGGTAATTGGAAACGACCTATTTACACTTTCGTCCGGGCAGCGAATGTCGCTGATATTTTAAAGCGTGTCAAAATACATATCATATTTTATCTGCCACTACCCAACACTGACAAGAAACGACTTTTGTTACCACAATGGTCTTGTTAGTGCGCTGTATGCCTTAATGGAACAATTATTTTTAAAATGACGACGTAGATTGTATCTTGCTCAGGTACTGCCTGCGACCGGAACCGACATAAATGGCCGAAGATAATTTCTTCTGGTGGGCATTGTCTCGTCACGAGCTTTCGACTGAGTCCCCAGTTTCCAGTGTGGGACACTGTGGTCCCTGAAGCCCATTTCTGATGTCCTCCGCCGTGATGTTGCTGAAAGCGGCGTAAAACTAAACTCATTCAATCACAGTCCCTGAACCGGATTATCTCCTCTTCCGCCGTTTGCGACAATAACACGATTTATTTCAAGTAGGTGTGTGTCTCTTCTTCCACGCCACCGTTGCAATATTCCGGTTACAACACGGGCGACCCTCACTGACTTGATCAACTAAGTGATCGACAGCATGAAGGACACACAAACGACAGGATAAGGCAACCCGATCGCACTTAAGCCAGCTTTTACAACCCGTTCTGTCCAACCTGGATTCTCTGTGAATAGAACACGCTGACATTAAATAATGTAAGAAAGGTGATATACGAGAGCTGTATGCCATCCGGTATTTCTATATATAACTCATCTCGCTCAAAAAAAACCCTAAAATTTTACGATAATGGGACATTTGTGACGAGATGGTTTACGATATGGGGTAGTCGAGTGGATTAGACGCCCCATCCTGACACCGCAGGTCCGGATTTGATTCCAAATATAGGTGCAATGTATAATCCCATTTTGTAAAGAAGCCCGACATTGTTGGATTAATGCTAAATGCGGCAACCGGCTCCCTTATCACGAGTGAGTGAGTGAGTATGGATTTACGCCGCTTTTAGCAATATTCCAGCAATTTAACGGAGGGGATATCAGAAATAGGCTTCACATATTGTACCCACGTGGGTCCCTTATTACCGAATCAGTACAGACATGTTGGATGGCAACATTCGAGTTCTGTTGATGAACTAACCGCCAGACTTTCCGTAAATAACTACTCAGTACTTTTAATGCCCTAATTCCTAACACGGGCTGTGTGTCCTAAAACTTCCACCCGAAATAATATATACTTTGCAAAAGATTAATTTAGATATTGCCTGGGGAACAGCCAAACTAGAGCGCGCTTCCCAAGTCATGTAAGTTCCACGTGCAACATGAGACGGAAGAGCATGAGTCATCCTCGGTAAGAATGTTTACAGCTCGTTTCTGGATGCAGTCTGAGACAAGAAATAGCGTTCTTCCCGAAATATGTTAAAATAACCACAAGGTTTTACAGAAGTTATATGGAGATAAGTATTTAAGAGATGTGTGTATGTTTGATAACTGCCATTTTATATTCTCACCTAAAAACAGCCGTTGCGACAAAAAATAAAATAAATAAAAATAAAACTCACAACATATCTTGGGGAATTTTGTGGCCTTGTTGTAAGAAATAAGACTTTGATAGTATTTCATAGATCTGGTCAAAGGGATATTCCCGATTGGTGTCACGATACAGGGGAACTGGTGGTCCCTTGAAAGCCATGCTTGTGAGGCCAAGGTTGGAAGAGTTGGTTAACTGCGTGTAATCAGCTGGTTTCGATAACACTGGACAGTGTGGTCCATTCTGGGTTATTTACAGACCGTCAGCTGAGTGCGGCGTAAAACTAAACTCACTCATTCCAGACCGTCGTTGATTTGGTTGACACTTGTCAAATTGCATAGATCAATGCGCACGATGTTGATCTCTGGATTGTCTGGTCCAGACTTGATTATTTACAGACCGCCTCCACATTGTTGGAATACTGCCGAGTGTGGGGTAAAACAAGAAAAAGCAAAACACATTTTTACAGCCCCTTGTCACAGATCTTTAATATTGGGAGTGCGGCCCTTAACAAAATCAAGCACAGACCAGAATATGACGCATTCGTCCTTTTAGAGAACCTCACTCTTCCCACATTTGTGGGCAAATGATCCACGTCAAACGATCAACTTGATACTACTACTTCCCTGATGAAAAGACTGAGGGTGGGTGATGTCAGCTGTTTAGTGAACTGTGTTATACGCTGCTGTTAATTTTCATGGATAGTGAGGAACGGATCCTGTATTTCTATACCGAGTTAACCCGTGCAAACACACATGTGATCAAAACGAAAACAAACCCAGATCTCTGTTATAGTGGACACAGTTGTATCACTACCCTCCCTTGTCATGTCGGTCCGTTTGTGGACATCGTTCCGACCATACCCGTGAAATGATTCAAGGAGTATACATTCTGGACCAGAAGCTCCATGCCAGCAACAGAGTGTGAACACTCATCCATCGGTATCCACTCTAGCCTTGGTTCACAAGCAGTTACTACATATTTATACATGTGCGTCATTAATACATGCAAGATCTTGACTGACCCCAGACACATATCATAAACATAAAATAAAACTAGAGAAATATTTGTAATACTGACAGCTTTATTTGAAATAATTTCCACTTAACATTTCACTGAGACAGAAGACAAAAGATCTTCAAAACTGTGTTCTTTACACAAAAAATGTAAACCGAGAAACACATACAGTAAAATGTGACCGACAGGTACAGGAAGAAAATAGGACAAGAAATGTCAAGAGGAAAGTAAATCGTATAACATTAAGCTTTGAAAGCCTTGTAGTTTGGTCGTGCTTAGGGATGACTGAGCTGAAGCTTTACTCAGCTTCTTCCTCTCCCTCCTCAAATTCAGCATCCTCCTCTGCAGTAGCCTCCTGGTACTGCTGGTACTCAGACACCAAGTCGTTCATGTTGGACTCGGCCTCAGTGAACTCCATCTCATCCATGCCCTCGCCAGTGTACCAATGGAGGAAAGCCTTTCTCCTGAACATGGCCGTGAACTGCTCGAGATGCGCTTGAACAGCTCCTGGATGGCAGTGCTGTTGCCGATGAAGGTAGCCGACATTTTGAGGCCTCTTGGTGGAATGTCACAGACAGCAGTCTTCACGTTGTTGGGGATCCATTCAACGAAGTAGCTGCTGTTCTTGTTCTGGACGTTGAGCATCTGTTCATCAACCTCCTTCATGGACATGCGGCCACGGAACATGGCAGCCACAGTAAGGTAGCGGCCGTGACGGGGATCACAGGCAGCCATCATGTTCTTGGCATCGAACATCTGCTGGGTGAGCTCGGGCACGGTGAGTGCACGGTACTGTTGGCTTCCTCTGGAGGTTAGGGGAGCAAAGCCAGGCATGAAGAAGTGAAGGCGGGGGAAGGGCACCATGTTGACAGCCAGTTTACGGAGATCAGCGTTCAGTTGTCCAGGAAATCTGAGACAGGTTGTCACTCCTGACATTGTTGCAGAGACGAGATGGTTGAGATCTCCGTATGTTGGCGTAGTGAGCTTCAGTGTTCGGAAACAGATATCGTAGAGGGCCTCATTGTCAATGCAGTATGTTTCGTCGGTGTTCTCAACTAGCTGATGTACAGAGAGAGTGGCGTTGTAAGGCTCCACCACTGTATCTGACACCTGAAATGAACAAATAAATTATAGAACAGGTTTACAGCAGGACACCATATCCAACGATTACCCATATAAAATATAATTCCTTCTTGATGTCTAAAAGATGTGGGTCTTCAGTGGTTCCATCACAAAGTACTGCAACATACCTCCCCAAATATAATGCCTTATCAAAAATAACGGATAGCAATAGTTGTAGTTTCAAAGTCGAAGACACAGAAACGACCACTCAACCAAGGATTTTGGCAAGGTAAAACGGCTTCATCATCAAATAAAAATCACTTTTTGAAATTACAGACAGACAGGTACTACTTGGAAGAAAGAACCAAACAAACAGCAATATTATACTCTTTCAAGACAATTTCAGAAATAAGTTTCACAAAACTACGCCATCCTTCTATTTCTAGACAGAGTGAGTGAGTGAGTTTAGTTTTAAGCCGCGCACTCAGCAATATTCCAGCTATATGGCGGTGGTCTGTAAATAATCGAGTCTGGACCAGACAATCCAGTGATCAACAGCATGAGCATCGATCTGCGCAATTGGGAACCGATGACATGGGTCAACCAAGTCAGCGAGCCTGACCACCCGATCCCGTTAATCGCCTCTTACGACAAGATTTCCAGACAGAATAAAGTAAAACACTACTATACGATCACTAAAGGTTACTCTTACATATAGTGACAGATTTCGTTTATCCTGTCAAACTCTAGTTTGTTTGCATCTTTTCGAAATGTTTCCACTGTAGAGCGGTCAAAATGTACAGAGATTGACATTTTGTACCATTCAGTCGTATTATAACACTACCCTACACCTTCAGGTGCCAGTTTAAACTCAGTGTTGTAATAAGAGTCACATGTGTAACCTGGACAGTGTCTGTATCACATAAGCATGATAAGGGGTATGATTAAATGCTAAGATCAAGCTTGCCATGACTGTTAGCAAGCAAGGTTTCTCTTGACCAATAAAACCATTGCCAGCACAAAGGATTGATCATCTCTCAGGATCTAGCAGTCCCTGATATCACTGGACAATATTTCAAATCACATCCACCTTCTACAGCATGAGATCGAGTGAGTTTAGTTTTACGCTGTACCCAGCAATATTCCAGCTATATGATGGCTTAGCATGAGGTTGAGTAGCTTTGTTAATATATTTGTTGATAACAAAACTTTCAAAATCAGAATGATATAGTTTATGAAAAACTTTAATCACCTTGACAAAATATTTTGATGACATTTTAACATACTGATCAAAAGAAGGTAAACACACAATTCTTTCACATTACTAACACTATGAATCATCAGTCACAATATTCACTTTAACTGAAAAGATAGGAAGTCTTTCTACAGAATCCCAGTATGATAAATATGAACATGAATGAACACTTACTTTAGCCTGAGAGTATACGCCCTCTAGATGGCACTTACAGAGGTACAGATAACCTGCGTATCTGCGTAAATTACGTAAATATTTATGTGCATCAATTCCTTTTAAGTCTAGTGCGTACAAGTACGCATGAATGTCTGTAAATACTCAATAATAAATGTGATCTTACATGCATACACACAAAAATGTCAAATCTTAGCTGAGGTATACTGAGAGGTTCTATTTCAGCAAATTAACTTGGGAAGTTGCAGTCTTTCTGATCGTTTCTCATATTACAGATCAATTATAAATAACACACACTAACATTTAAACTTTATTATATTTTTACAATTAATGGAAACTGGTAAAACACCCCATTGAGTTTGAGCGAGGTATGTACAGTACAACCAGAAATTATTGAGAATTTAAAGATTAAAAAAAAACAACTTTCACTCATTACTCGCGTATTAAATGTGAATATTAGCAGAACATAACTCCAGATTCAAAGACAGATGAACAGTTAGTATTTTGTCAAGTCACCATGGGCAGCAATGCAGGCTTCAATGCGGCGGGGCATACTACTGATCAAAGAAGTTAGAAAGCCGTGGTCCATGCTGTCCCAATATCGGACCACCCATCTTTCATTTCAGCAATATTTGTCAGATTTGTCTTATTGACACTTTCCATCATAAGTCCCCAAACATTTTCTATTGGATTTAGGTCAGGGCTATAGCTTGGCCAATCTAATAATGTCATATTTTGGGTCCGAAACCAGGCCTGTGAATGCTTTGAACAATGTTTTGGGTCATTGTCCTGCTGGAAAATCCATATCTTTCCATAGAACACGTGAGCAGATGGAAGTAAATGTCCCTTGAGAATATATGTGTACCGCTCACTGTTCATATTCCCTTCAAATACACAGAGGGGCGTTTCCCCTAACACAGATATGCCACCCCACACTAAATTTCGGACTGTACTTTGGGCGCTGATACAAAGGTTTTTAAGTTTGTTTGGTCCAGAATTTCAGTGAATTAGGAAACAGCCACACAGAACTTACATCTGAAAAAATCACATTGTCCCAGTTGAAATTTCTATGCTGTAAGCACCAGTTCAACCCTCGCTCCTTTTGTTCAGGTTTCATGATCGGTGATGGAATTCCTCAACTTTTCTGCCAACCCATTGCATGCAGCTCAGTTCTAATTGTCTCCTTACAGACAGCCACAGTTCCTCTATCAATCATATCCAGCCGTAAGTCTTCTAAACTTGTTTAGAAACAAGAATACCAAGCCGCCTCCTGTCACCGACAGTCAATTTTCTGGGCCTACCTGCGCCTCCCTGGTGCTCAATGCCATATCCATTTGCAATATTTTATCAAAACAAGATAAACAGTGGACAAAGGGATGCCTGTTCTACTTGAAATCACTTTAGCTGATCTGATGTCCTTGTTATAATACTCTAAAATCAACTTCCTCTTCTCTAAATCATCCATACTGAGGATCACTGACAATGTCGTCTGCTAGCAAGTAAACGAAGGGGGATAACTCTTCACAAACTAATGAAACAGGATTAACGGAGTTGTCTCTCTTGAATAAACCAAGCACTTGATAGCTGGTCAAGGGTGTTTATACTAGAAATCCAATTAAACATATTCCTAAAATTCTCAATAATTTCTGGTCATACTTGACAGTTTGTTTGGTTACTCAAAGGAAAATTAGGATATCCAATTGAGATGAACATAAGAGAGTACATAACTCAATTACCCAAAACGTTATCTGTAGCTCTGACTTACCTTTGGTGATGGCACAACGGAGAAAGTGTTCATGATTCTGTCGGGGTACTCCTCCCTGATCTTACTGATGAGGAGGGTGCCCATGCCTGACCCGGTGCCGCCACCCAGAGAATGGGTCAGTTGGAAGCCCTGAAGACAGTCACAGCTCTCGGCTTCTTTACGGACCACGTCAAGCACAGAGTCTACCAGTTCGGCGCCCTCTGTGTAGTGACCCTTGGCCCAGTTGTTGCCGGCACCGCTCTGACCGAACACAAAGTTATCTGGGCGGAAGATTTGTCCGAAGGGACCAGATCGGACAGAGTCCATGGTGCCAGGCTCAAGGTCAACCAGCACTGCACGGGGGACATACTTTCCTCCTGCAAACACATACAATACCAAATTACTTACACCCAATAAAATACAGATTCGTGATCACCCAGTGCTAACACTTAATATTTTCATAACATTAAAGCCCTGCATACATAAATCATTGTTAGGCAAAATAAATAGATCCGAACAGTACACTAAAAAAGATTTAACATGTTGACTGCCACCACAAGTACCCTCGTATCAATGTCTAGCCGAATTACCACTATGAGTTATCTCGTAGCTACATCAGTGGTATTTTAAAACAAGTTTCACATGTTGCCAAAACAGGCACAAGAAGCAATCATCTCCTGGCGGTAACCTGAACTTATCAAAATAAAACTTAAGATGTAAGACATTGCAAAGTCCTACAGATGTCAAGTGCAGACAATAACAGTTTAGAGACCAGAACATTACTCCAATGACAGGCAATCACTTCTGAATTTTCAAAAATGAGAACAGCTGATATTAAATTGAATATGTCTTTGTTCATGAGACACACTTTTCCTGTCCACAAACCTGTTGCTTCATTGTAGTACACATTTATTCTCTCCAGCTGAAGATCAGAGTCCCCATGATAGGTGCCTGTGGGGTCAATGCCATGCTCATCCGATATTACTTCCCAGAACTGGAAAATAGCATCAAGAACTTAGGAAACATTTAAACAACAAAGATCTGTCTTCAATTTGAAAATGATCATACTAAGGTTATATGGGCCTGTCCAAAATGACTGGTAAAACTCCCGAAACACTTTAAACTGGATATGACAAAGACATGATTTGTTTCAAAGTATTTATTATCATACTCTCAAAAAAATAGACGCATGTAAAGTAACAATGAATTATTTGACAACTTGAATGAGGCCCTTTAATGGGTTCCTTTCATCGTATAAACACCTCTCTAATTTTATTTAACGAGCCTTCCTTGGATTTAACTAAGATAGGCAATAACTTTGAATAAGAGCGTCGCAATGGGTGAAAGGCATCTCTCAGTGTGTTTTATCACCTCGAAAGTTCCGGTCACTGATTGTACCTCTGAATGCTAAACATCCGTCTCTCGGATATTCAAATAAACATATGAAACGGAAGAGTTTCCATAGCCCGTGAGAAATACTGCCACAATCTCGGGGCATCTATTTGGCATTCTAGAATCTTCTCTACAAAGTTTTTTAAAAACTTCGAATCGAAAACTTTGTCAAAGATCGGTACAAAGCCGAGTCCAGAAAGAGAAGTCGCCATTTTGAAACTTGTGCCGTAAAGCTCGAGAAAGCTCCTTTCTGATTGGCTACTGTCGACTTCTTGCCTGTCATTCCATTGGTCGGTCAAGGTTCGTAAGAGGTTGTTCTAGCGTGACCCGTAATGAGATGTCCTGGGTCTTCAGTATTGCGGGAAGAGGGCACCAACATCTGATGATTATGAGACTGGACGAAAAACACAAAAGGGTACACCTATCACATGTGCGCGCATTGTATGCAAAATCGGTTGTGCAACGTGATAAATGTTTGGGCCATTTTTTTAATTGATTGGTGATAGACAGTGATGACTTAAGTTAAACTAGGGATACTCTACAAAACTCTTATATAGTCTCCCTGGTTAAACCAATATCCAAATGAATAATTATCAACTTTTCCCATTTTGGTACTCAAAGCTGGAGGAAACTATCACGTAAAACCAGCATGTTTGATGGCCTTTTCAAAGATGTTTCAATATGCTTAATCCCGTGACGATATTGCTCACATATTCCTAATTTATGTCCCGCGTATATCCCCTGGTACTTGGTGCTTCACATTGTGTAATGTATTATCAGGTCTTTGGAAACAGTTGACTAACACGACCATCCTTCATAAACAGGCATGGCGCGATGATTCAGCGCCCGATCAGCATTGGTGCCGTCGACCTAGCTGCCAACATCACAACATCACCTAATGCGCAAACTCGACATTATTCATTCTCAGTCTTATTCACTCTGGTCTGAATCATGACACATGAGCTGTTTTAGGTAACAAATATGGCAAACATAGGTCCTCATTACTTTCTATAATATCACTATTATACTATGACATTTAGTGCATGTTGCCTAAACTTTACCAGTTATCAGAATACGCAAGTATACAGTACGCCTTGCACTGGATCGGTATTGAGTGATCATATGCTTGTTGATGTATATTAATAATGATATTCGGTGTATCTAATTTCTGTTTCTGGATAGATAATTTATGTTAGACATCACTGCGTCATCATATTAATATTAACTTCCCAGTCAATGAGTTGCAGGATGAAAGAACATTTAATGCAATGAAAGTAGGTCACTGACGATGGGGATTTAAATGGTTTACTACACACGTATTAAAAACCATAAAGCTGCATTAATTAGATTTAATCTGTTCTGGTCAGACTAAACAAACGAAAGGTTGGAAGGCAGAAGTTGAATTTGATTGTCTACGGTGTCGTTTACCAACACAGAATTATACCACATCAATTTGTCGTGACAAAATGGGACGAAGCATCCCTTATTCCAAGGAATATAATTTTGGTAAATCCCTGAAAAAACACACTATTTTCGAGGGCTTACCTTAGCACCAATCTGGTTGCCGCACTGACCAGCCTGGATATGGACGATTTCACGCATATTGATGTAAATTTGGAGATAACCCTTTAAAGTATGTTGCACACCGTGCCTCTGAGAGGGATAACCGTTGAAACTGGCCTCGTAGCCGTTCAGACAAGTATTTATATGCAGAGAGGAATTCCTCCGCAATTTCGTCTCTTTTCATTGGCTGGAACAGCCTTTGACGGACTAATTCGTCTGCTAATACATAACTTATGGTATTTGTTCCCGTGGTTACGCATCTTTATTAATCTTAATTTTCAGAGTTATGCTGCTTCATGGAGATGATATGCACAGACGCACTTGTATAAATGTCAATTAATATTGCATAATTATTATATCGGACCGAACTAAGCGTAATAATACTTCAACGCTGAGCGTGACGTCATGAGAATTTAAACTCTCCGGCGATTGGTTGGTCGCTCCTTCCAACCTTTGTGTTGGGTGATTATGGACGTTATACTACTGTCAGACAAACGGTCTATGAATAATGTCTAAATACATCCGTCTGTCGAGCATTTATTAATATTATTATTATCCATGTGTCAGATCGTATTATTTATACATTTGTGGATATCGCGTTGGACGTTTATTGATGATTTGTAATGCTCATAAATGTATACTGACTAGGCTTTGGCAAGTTCCAATAATAATAATAATTATTAAAAAGTATGTTGCTAGCTTTATAGATCTCCGTGTATTTCTAAAGGGTGAAACCCACGTGTGTGCGTTTGTCAATGCTATTGAATCTTTACAAAAACCATGCCTTTCTGTTTACATTTATACGAGAACACGTGATCTTGTTGAAAATAAACTGAGGTAGTTGTAGGGAATACAGTTTATGTGTACATGTGCTTCATCAGTGTGAAAAAGCGAAGTGTCGAAAACAGGACAGTTGGATACATCGCTCTTATGACTGAAACGATGACAGATTCAGACATTAAAGCAGGACAACCCCAAGTGACTGTGCACACATTTACCGAACATGTCATGGATACCACTGTGCTTTATCAAGTTATCAAAATGAGCGATAGTTTCCATCTTTGGGTCGGAGCGAAACCGTCTCTTGAAAATATGGCTCTTGCAATGAACACCCGATTTGTAAGTCATCGTTTCATGATTGGAAAAGTAAAATTCCAAGTGACATCTTCATTCACATGTGTAAAATAGTATTATGAATTACTACTGATTGTTCGGGTTGACTATACGTTTGGGAGGCGCTTAAAAACGTATTTCGATACGCACCGGGGATTATTTTAGCGACAAATGACAACATTGGCCATTAACAAATTAAAAAACCCCAACAACATCCCTTCTACGTCATGAGGGCTAACATCTGTTTGATATGGGGCATTTGTCGGAAGTTCTGAATTGGTTGTGTAGATCGGGTTATAGCTAAAACGGCACCAAAACGGCACCGTATTGGCGAAAACGGCTACTGATTTCTGAGCTAAAACGGCACCATATACAAAACACAGTATAATATTGACTTTTATGTTTTAGTTCGTTTAATTATAACATTAGCAATCAACATATATAAAACACAGTATGACGTTGACTTCATTTCATAACATTAGCAAGATTATAACACGTGATATGTAATGTGTACATTCTTGCGTTTTAAATACAGTTTCATTTTGACTCTTAGTTTGGGCGATTTGAGTTGAGTAAATGTACTTGAAACATCAAAGGTTGTGATGTTTTCAAGCTAAATTGGCATGCTTTTCTACAAGCTGATTATCGGCTATGGGATTCACTTTACAATCACTGTCGGCAGAATAGTCATTCATTATCTAAACATACTGGAATCCGATTATCAGCTAACTAACTATCAGATTATCTAATGACAAATAAGATTTCCCCAATAATTAAGATTTTATTTGGTGCCGTTTTCGCCATAAGATTTGTAGCCGTTTTCGCCAAGTCAAGGTTCCGTTATGTCCAAATGGTGCCGTTTTCGCCAGGTGACGTTTTGCTGTGGTGACGTTTTAGCCTGATCCCGTGTAGATCCCACTGGTTGTTCAAGGGCAATATAGACTTGCCCAATCATTCTAGACTTGAGATGGACTTCTTTTGTATGTATAACCGTGAAGATCTGGGTTAGAATATTGATCTTCAGTAACCATGCTTGTCGTAAGAGGCGACTAATGGGATCGGGTGGTCAGGCTCGCTGATTTGGTTGACACAGGTCCTCGGTTCCCAAGTGCGTATACATATCGATGCTCATGCTGTTGATCACTGGATTGTCTGGTCCCTACTCTATTGTTTACAGACCACCGCCATATAGCTGGAATATTGCTGAGTGCAGCGTAAAACTAAACTCGCTCACTCACTTTTGTATGTGATCTGCAGTCAGTAGGAATCGATTATTGTGAGCCAAATACTGTATTGTTTGCATCTTTTAATGGCAAATGATTTGAGACTTCCACTGAAAGTATTTATAAGCTGTTTTATACCATAATTTACAGGGAAATATTTTTATTATATTCAGAAGAGAACAGAATGGTTTAAAGGTCACATGCAACCAAAAAATCAAACATAGTTAAAACACAGTTATCACTTATTCATGACATATAATATACATTGCTGGTTATGAAAAAATATATAAACAAAATTATAAGCGTGCAATCGCAAATCAAAAGTGCAATATTTTGTACTTGGGTTTACTTCCCAAAAAAACGAACCCAGTCAGCGCGGGTGGGTGTGCACTCAAGTGTAATGGCTGGTTCATTTGCAGATGCCCTCATGGCTCATTGTGTATGTATATATAGAGATGTTGGGTTTTGTAAATACATGTACATGCTAATTTTTTGTGTATATCATTTTGCAATCAACAGATATCATAACATGTCATGTGTACAAGTATCACACCTGCCTGTCTGTGTAATTACATAATGTGACAGAGACCGAACTCGACCCATAAATCAATGCGTTTTGTTTATGGTGTATAGCGTGATTGGTGTTAAGTTCAAATTGCATGTGGTCAGTGATCGAAGTTGTGTATTGAATATTGTCATTAGCAGACAGGCAGGGAGACACATAGGTGTCAATAAAACAGACATTGAGTTTTGTCTGTGACAATGACATATCTATGTCACAGAAATTCTGTCAACGCTAAATAATGACATTGCTTTTAAGTATCAAACTGAGAAAGTGACTCGGTAAGAAGAATGTGTGGTAAAATAGACAAATGATATTATATAAACAGTTAAATCGGTAATCTACTGTCATAACATATACAAAGCTCGCGCCTGTGAAATATCAACAAAACATTAGAAAATAGCTGAGACCAAAGCCTTCACCGAGTATTCACCGGACAACCCGCTTCCAAGCTGCGTGAACTTATTTCACTGCGCATGTGCTATGAGCGCAGCCCAGCGCGGCGTAGTCCAGCTGTTGAAACCACTTTTCCCCCAAGCGCTGGGGGAAAATTAGTGAATCGTTTGAACTCCGATTTCGTGCGTTTTTTTTCATTGCGTTATTTTTCAACATTATAAGTTGAATTTGCATTTTTGATGATTTTGATGATAAGTCCATACCGAAAGGTATCAGAATCTGCAAAGTTGTGTTTTACGTTGCATGTGACCTTTAATAAGGCAATCCACTGCTGGTCACAGGCCAGTCTGTTGTTGACCAGGTGGCTCTCACTGGACAAACAGTAGACACACTATTCAAAGATGCATTAACAACACATAAAAGGATAACGCGTACTTGTCAGCATAAATATTGTACATTTTGTTTTTATTTTGTCAAATTTCAAAATGATTTAATAACACAAATTTATTAATACAAACTATAAATATAAAGTTGTAATGTCCTGAAGAATTAAGAATTGTATTAGCAGCGTTTAAAATTCCCACCTGCCTGACCGTCTGGAACAGTCTATTTTCATCTTAGACTGTCAAATTTCAAAAGTAGCCTGTCCGGGTGGTCTTGTAGATGTTTTACCCCTTAACAGTAAATATTTCATAATATCAGACAGACCCGTGAAGATCCGGGTTAAAATTGATCTTCAGCAATCCATGCTTGCCACAAAAGGCGACTATGCTTGTCGTAAGAGGCCACTAATGGGATCGGGGGGTGACTCGCTGACTTGGTTGACACATGTCATCGGTTCCCAATTGCGCAGATCAATGCTCATGCTGTTGATCACTGGATTGTCTGGTCCAGACTCGATTATTTTCAGACCACCGTCATATAGCTGGAGTGTGGCATAAAACTAAACCCACTCACTCACTCTTTATTATTATTATTATATTATATTTTTTTTTCACCCATGTTCAGAATCTGGTGGCTACATGAAACACATAAAAAAAAGATGATGCCCTTACAGAAGTTAGCATCCATGAATTTGCCCAGTCCTAAGTCAATGATTTACATGCAAGAATTGCTGAGGGTGGCATGTAACAGTAAACAAACAAATCACATGCTAAAGTTTATGTAGTGTAAATTCATGTAACTGATGATATATATATATGAAAACGGAGTAATGCTATACTATATATACTAAACTTGTAATCAGGTTAAATATACAAGTATTAAGCCCGCTCTTCAGCAAATAATGCTTCATTGTGTATAATGTTACTGTTATACAACAGATTTCACAACCCAATCACCCCAGGAGTCAATTGTCCAAGTACTCAGCTGTGGGTGATATAACAGTTATAGCCACTGGGCTAATGATCAGAAGCTTCACACTTCAGTTACCTGGGAAACTAAGGCTGAACATTTTATTTATGGTTTTAGATATTTAGGGATGCATTCAGGCTGTGGGATTGTCGGATATACCATACACAGATATTCATTACTTCTTCAAAATGAATATTCAGTTCACCACATTTCACATGAAAAAGTTTGTTGACCTTTTGCAATAAATGAATGAAACAAAAATAACAGTATGAACAACACTTTAGTAATTATCATGTGCTGTGACTTGTATCTTGAACAAAAACAATGATCACTGCTAATCATGATATCCTGAGGTATCTATGGTCAAAGTCAAACATTCTGATTGCTTTCTTGGAAATTGTGAGTGAGCACTATCACTGTTCTTGGAGTGCTCAAATAATGAGGTCATAAACTTAAAAATTATTAAACATGCTGGCCCATGTTCAGACAGATGTTGGACCACTTAATGAATCTGTGGGTCTATGGCCCAGTTTAAAAGCTGGATGCATCCCTGGAATTTTTCTGACCCTACTATTTGTTTAGATGAAAAGCAATGCCAATTACATTTGTGTAAGGGGTGGTGGGGTAGCCTTGTTGTTGAAGCATTCGCTCATCACGCGGGTCCAATGTGTGAAGACCCCACGGGTTCTGGAATCCCCTACATGGGTACAATGTGTGGAGCCCATTTCTGGAAGACCGGGTGTCCCCACATGGGTACAATGTGATATTGCTGGAATATTGCTAATATTGCTAAAAGCGGTGTAAAACCATTCTCGCTCACATTTGTGTAGATCCACAAATTTTTTAGTCATAGCTATTGTTAAATTTGTTTGAGTGTCTCGGTGAAGCATAAAGAAATAAATACCAAGTCTAGACAGGATATTTACTGTTTTTTAAATGCACTGATATCCACATGCATTTCTTCTGACAGAGACAAAGCCCTTTTCCAGTTTTTTTAGTGGTAGCAGTGTCCACAGTTTATGAATAAAAATTAAAATTCACATATGAAATATTATGTAAGAAATAAAGTTACATTTAGTTAGAATTTTGTACTTGAAACCTTTGCAATCCTAATCAATCAACGAAGGTGCCAGACAAGTAAAAATAAATCAGACAACGTGTACTCCTTTTTCACGGTTGTCCTTAGTGCCAAGGTGACTCCATACCTTAAACGAGAAGTGTCCACAAAATAATCATGTTTGGGCTATGAAACTACTTGACAAACATTTTTATGCTGAAAAAGTGCAAGACAAAAATGTTAAATTTTGTGTGAACTTGCCCTTTAACACAGAGTCTCAGTTAGTGATAACGTTGTTTTGTACAATAGCACCCTGGTCTGTCGGTCTGGAGGCTGAAACATGACAACAGTGTTGCCCATGTACTACATATATTAGAGATATACACTGGATTTCAAACAAATTGCTGCCTGTGAAGATCGAGGGTTTGAATTCATCTTCAGCAACCCATGCTTGTAGGAGGTGACTAACGGGATCAGGTGGTCAGGCTCACTGACACTAGTGTTGGGAATTGGTTGAAATCTCACAATTGATGATTGCTTCATTACCAATTTGGTTAGCGTCATTTTTCAGATTTTCCTATCCAGGTTGTTACTGCAGATACCGGTAGGTATAAGATGATGAAACTTGCTACTTTAAAGTCATGACTAATATATCATGACCATAAACTTCCCGGAGTCTTCAAGAAATATTCAGTCATGACTTTTCAGTTTGTGAAGTGATTCTTCAAAGAATTAAACAAGTTTTCAGGCCCTGACAACTTCGAAGATATGTTCCATCGTCAAGTGTTTCAAAGACTAAAACAGTAGTTCCAAAATCGTTAGTGTTCGATTATGAGTAGATGTGATCGATTGCTTGGTCATTTGGTCACTGCAACCAATCTTCGATTATTTCAATAAATCGGGAACACCACTAACACATGTAATTGTATCCCAATTGATGCTCTTGATATTGATCACTGGACTGTCTGGGCCAGACCCGATTATTTTACTGACTGATGCCATATAGGTGAATACTGCTGAGTATTAGGGGTGGGTATTGCAAGGAATTTTCATATTGCGATAAATTGCGATGCGAAAGCATGTATTGCGATATGTATTGCAATATATTGCAAGAATTTTTCTTGAACAAAAATACCTATAATCGAGTTACTGCGTGATTTATAAAGCAAAAACGCAACAAAATCACAATGCTTGATTAGGCGTTAATAAAATCCTTTAATCATGACAAAATAAAAATGTAAATATTGTTTGGCACAAATGAAACAAGGAAAGGAACAATTTAAAAAACGGAAATATCCGAAGATTTACGAGTGTTACGAAGTTTTCCGAATGCATGTCAAAATACCGGTTTTCGATCAGCGTATCGCAGTACGTATCGTTTTCATGTTTGAACCGGTAAATACCGGTAAACTGGTTATATTGCGCAGCCCTACTGAGAATGGCATAAAACAACAAACAAATTGCTGACAGATGAAATTATAGCAGAATTAATATATTTTAAAAGGTTTTGGGTTTTTTTAGTTTCAAAGGTATATTTCTGTTTATTGTACTGTTATCAGAAAAACAAGTCACCTTGATGTAGCTGTCATATTAATAACAAACTTTTGACATGAGTATGTAATTTATGTTTTTCTGTTGTGGAAACTTGACCTGCATTCACAGCAGATTTTGGGCACGTTTTGGGCTCTGAGTGGATACACGTGTGTTGTGGGTTTTATACTCGTCTTTCTAATATACAGGTAATATGGCTCGGTCTTTCTAATATACAGGTAATATGGCTCTGGGCCAGAGTAAGAGTGCTCAGTTCACAGGGATGTGTAGATATGTACATGATAACAGATCTACCTGATAACTTTACTGATATAACCTGCTAGTGGGCTGTTGGTAAAGTTGTATGTACACTGTAGATATGGACATTTTCCATATATTGACTGCAAGGATCAGTTAAAATGTATTGGTCAGTTTGAAAGTTCTAAATTCTAAAATTGGTATCAATACTTGATGAAACAGGTGCCTCTTTGTTCTGAAGATGTACAATGTTATGTTTAGATAAAGCAAAAACATACCATCATTAAAGGTAGAATACCTGGATGTGGTCATTTACCACTTATGTATATGTGGCGGCGGTCTGTAAATAATCGAGTCTGGACAAGACAATCCAATGATTAACATCGTGACCATCGATCTACGCAGGTGGGATCTGATGACATGTGTCAACCAAGTCAGTGAGCCTGACCACCTGATCCCGTTAGTCGCCTCTTACGACAAGCATGGGTTAATGAAGACTAATTCTAACCCGGATCTTCACGGGTACTAGTTGTCAAGAAATTCACTCTACAAAGTTACACCCCTCAAGCTTCCAGGATCTAATTATTGGTTTGAATCCCAGATTAATCCTAAATGTGAAAGATGAAAGCCGGTGATGTGCTTCAATGGTTGCATCTAACTGTTACAAGTTGGCATTTGATGTTACGCTGCATAAAGAAGGTGAAACCAGGACGGGCTGACTTGAGTTTACTGTCTTAGTGGGTTATCTACGTTAGACTGTGGGACACCTCTCCTTGCCCTGACTGTGATCTATATTAATGCAGTGGTTTATTTCATTGTTTCTAGGAAGCTCAGCCTCTTGCCAGCCACTTGTTTGGAGACAGCTCAAACCCAACTGCAATGAGTCTAGCACAGAGATTGGGTAAGACTTAGTGTTGGGAATTGGTTAAAATCTAACATTTGATGATTGGTTCATTACAACCGATCAATCATCGAAAAAAATTGGTTAGCGTGATTTATCAAATTCTCCTGTTTATGTTTGTTAATGCACAAAAAATATAGAAGAAACATGTACTTCTTTCGGTGTTTTTTTTGTAAATTGCACAATATGCATTTACAAATTTCACATCTTTAAAGGAGGACTAGCATGTTAGGAACATAAATTTCCTGGAATCTTTAAGATAATTTCAATCATAACAAGGAACGAGCTTGTAGTACTTATGAAATGTAACAGACAAAACCAACCTTATGAAAAATGTTGTTAATGCAAACAAGTGTGCCAAAATTCTGTGTGTTCGATTATGAGAAAACATGGTCGATTGCTTGGTCGTTTAGTCATTGCAACCAATCTTCGATTATTTCAATTAATCGGACCACCACTAGTAAGACTGACATTTAGTTGTGCTTAATAGTATGTTCAGTTGTCATAACTCTGGCTAATGGCTTAATTGGTCATACAGAATTAACAAACAGGACAAACACATCATGAGAGCATTCATGGAATTCCTCATAGTTAATGGGTCGTTTGCTATGTGAAAAGTTATGAGATCACACTTAGAATAGGACAGTATATGACATGAAATGTCAGTTGCTATAGATAGAGTAGATGATCTGTACATACAATATCACTTGTATTGAGGTTAATGTTCACCTGTTTACACGAAGCTATTTTGGGAAGCTGTCGACCCAAACACATTACAGAAAATGTTATCAATTACATCGCTACCCATTGAGAAAGCCTTTCCTGTTTGTGAAACAGAGCTCATTCAAATATGACTGACTGACTGAGTTTAGTTTTACGCCGCCGCTTTTAGCAATATTCCAGCAATATCACGGCGGGGGACACCAGAAATGGGTTTAACACATTGTACCCATGTGGGGAATCGAACCCGGGTCTTCGGCGTGACGAGCCAATGCTTTAACCACTAGGCTATCCCACCGCCCCATATTCAAATATGAAAAATGATTTATGGTAACAGTGCTCTGCATGCATTCATGTGTCATATGTGTAGTATTAAGAAAAGTGGTGATTTGTTGATTGGAATGTGGGACCTGCTTCATTGTTATCATTTCTATCATGCCCTGATTTATCGGGTTCAATTGATTATTTACATGAGTGAGTGGGTGAGTTTGGGTTTACGCCGCACCCAGCAATATTCCATCTATATGGCGGCGGCTGTAATAATCATGTCTGGACCAGACAATCCAATGATCAACAGCATGACCATCAATCTATGCAATTGGGAGACAATGACGTGTCAACCAAGTCAGCGAGGCTGACCATCCGATCCTGGTCAGAGTGAGGCATTGGAGCCACTCAAGGGCATCATTGTATACTGCTTGCAGGACATGTTTAAAGAGACAAGAACAACAAGACCAAGCTCTTTAACTTCCTTTAACTAATTTGTCTTGCCACCAACCAATCATAAATCTGGAAGGACTTGTAACCATGATGAAACAGATGCTGGTACACACATTTTAGTGCGTGTTACAGACATGCTACAACAGAGGGTAAGGCCAAACCAATTTTATTTCTTGTTTTAAGGATTCGCAGGTCGTATATTTTCAAGATTAAGAATTTTTTTGTATTGATTTTCCCCGCTCAAAATATAAAATCCTAATGTTAATGTGATATAAGTGAAATACTCTTGAAATCAGTGTGAAACCTAAACTGACACAACTTATTTTTAGTTGATATTAACAAACCAAAAAGAGTTAACATGGAAACTCATGTGGGTTTTTGCTTTGAATGGTGATTTTAAAAAAATTATTTTTCCCTCCTGCCTTTATGTTTTTTGAGTACAAAAATCCATAAAACAAGAAATAAAATTGTTTTGGCCTATAGGAAAAAAACAAAGAAAAAATACCTTATAAAAATAAATAGAAAAAGATAACACAAAAATACATACAAATAAATGAAATAATGAAAATGATCAAATATAGCAATTAAAAAGGTTGTGGTCATTTAAAGATTAGTACAACTGGCTCCTGATTTTGAACTCACATGCATCCTCATCAAAACCGTTTAGTTTGCTCATCTATTTATATTAATAGAAAATTATATCAATTACTTGAAATGCATGTCATTTTTAATTTTTGTGTGCCAAACAGGGTTTTATAAGAAAGTATTCCCAGGGGACTATTAGTATGCATATTAAAACTTACCTCACAGAATGAGTTATTTGTCATCAGGACCAATTGAAGGACGAGGATCTATTGTATTACATAATATAACATAATACACCTTAATTTAAGATAATCTGAACTTCCCAAATTTGCAAATCGGTGGGGTACCTTATTTTTTTAAGCATTTTCTCATCGAGCTCAAGACCCGGGTTCGATTATGCAATGGGTACAATGTGTGAAACCCATTTCTGGTGTCCCCTGCCATGATATTGCTGGAATATTGCTAAAAGCGGTATAAAACTACACTCACTCACGAACGATATCACCCTGGACACATGGGCGTGACATGTTGGGATGAATATCTGGCCACGTCAGCATGCTGATAATTAGACATTAGTTAGACATGACTAATATACTGGTAGGGACCGTCTCAAAATCATTCATGGTAATTATCACTGAATCTGTGCACAGTGGTGTATGACACTAAGCACGGATATGACAAGTAACGCATGTAGCAACATACGAGGCAACTACTGATAAATGGAGGGGGCTCAATCTTGGTGATTTAGTGCCCTTTGTCACAGCTCTGTGTAGAGCTATCAATCATGACTCAAAATATTGATCAGTGGTCTCTGATTTGATTATTTACTACTAAATGTCATATGCCTGGAGTATTGTTGCGTGGGACGTTTAATAGCAGACCAACGAACCTAAAGGGAATGCTGCTAAAATGATTGGATTGACAGTCTGGCACTCTTCATGCATTATATGTCATAAACATCTGGACCAGGGAGGCTGAAACATACTTGTTCCCAGTAGTAATGACAACAACACCCCCTAACCCAGTCTATTCAAGAAGTTTGAAGCCAGTTTTCAATCAGCTGTCATGGCAGCCATATTAAAGAGCCTATTTACAGGGGCTTGTAAGGCAAATATTGGACATCAAGGTATATAGAACTATATATGTCAATATGTCAAGTTCTTTTCAAGGCAAACTCAACGATGCTCCCTATATATACCCCTATAAAACTTACAGGCATTTCAAGCCTATAGTTTTGCCTACAAAATATGACAGATCGTATAAAGCGAAACTGTAATTTGGGAGTTGGGGTCTTTGGGATGCTCAAAATAAAAACGTAATTTTCTGATTCCGATTCAAAATCCAAAAAATCCAAAATCCCTAATCACTAATCTCCATTCTTTTCAAGACACTTACGCCTAACTGTCATAGTGAGTTTACATACATTTATTCATCGCAAGCAGGCTAGTGTTGTGCCCATTCACCATTGACGACCTTGGCCATGACTTACCCTGCATTGAAAACAGATAGTGGTCTGAATGGCTATAAATAACAGAAATCCCATCAGATCGTTTGTGGCCATATCTGGACAATTTTCAGAATGTTATGAAATTCAAGTTAGTGGTTAGAAATTATTTGAGTGAGTGAGTTAAGTTTTACCCCCGCACTCAGCAATATTCCAGCGATTGCAGCGGTCTGTAAATAATAGAGTCTGGACCAGACAATCCAGTGACCAACAGCATGAGCATCGATCTACGCAATTGGGAACCAATGACATGTGTCAACCAAACCAGCGAGCCTGACCACCCGATCGATCCCGTTACAGTCCGTTTGGCTCAAAAGCGGACCGATGAATTGCAATCTAACTCGAAAACTAATAAACATAACATACTCAATGAAACGCTGATCATAATCAAAACATCATACCCACTCTGTGAGGTTTTTGCAGAATTTTTGTCTTAAAAATAATAAAGTTGTTTAACAAACTATCATTAAAATATTGACACAGTTCACTGTTTGTTACGAGGGAGGAGTGCAGAGAAAGGGACAGCCAGGTGTTCGAGAAGCACGTTCACAGACAAAGTTATTTATTCATTCACCTGTGCTGTGCAGTCTCCATCCGTTCTCGAACACCTGGCTGTCCCTTTCTCTGCACTCCTCCCTCGTAACAAACAGTGAACTGTGTCAATATTTTAATGATAGTTTGTTAAACAACTTTATTATTTTTAAGACAAAAATTCTGCAAAAACCTCACAGAGTGGGTATGATGTTTTGATTATGATCAGCGTTTCATTGAGTATTTTATGTTTATTAGTTTTCGAGTTAGATTGCACTTCATCGGTCCGCTTTTGAGCCAAACGGACTATAGTCGCCCTTACGACAAGCATGGGTTACTGAAGGTCATTCTAACCCAGTCCTTTCACGAGTAGAAATTATTTGAATATCAATGTGACGCCTTTGAAGAATGGCCATCTATTTTCAGTACATATATAGGTGAGCTACAGTAACTCTGTTTATTGTATTTGATACCACCATCACATTGCTTGGTTAATTGCTTGAAGTAGTGTGAAACTCAAGTATTTGGTTTCTCTGTCATAAAGTGTTATTTCATAGTCAGAGCCACCACTGTTTTGCCTGGTTCTGTATAATGAATCATTAATCATGAATCCCTGAATTAATAATGAGGTAACTAAGTTGAAAAATTAACAAGTCTGTCTGGGGCATCAGTTTTGTTTCTGAAGCTTATGAAACGTGTCAACAACATTCTATAAATAGTCTCACAGTTAGGAACAAGCAGAATCTATTTTCTGACTTAACATTGGTGAATTCTAAAAATAAACCGGCAAGTCTCTTAACCAGTACTTCATACATGCAGTAGACAGACAGACTTGGGCAATAGCCTTGGCAACTGCAACATGACATGCCGACTGAGCCAGCTTGTGTTATGTCTGTACAGATGGCTATTATTGTATCAAAGTTGGTTATCTCATTCAAATTGCTATCTCACACTAATTGTTATCTCGTAATACTGGACATCTCGAGGTGCTGGATATGTAGGGTACTTGGCTAGGAATGTAGAGAGAGTGATTAACAATTTTTATATGTATGTTGTGTCAGACTGACTTTTTCTCCCAAAATATAGTTACCTCATTTGTATATGAATAACACTAAGGTTAATATTTATATAGCTCCTGTTCAAACAAATTGTTCAGAGGCACTCAGGCTTAGGCAGTGTCAATGAGAATTCAAATATATATGTTAGAAAAGTTAAAACAAATAGAGCCCAGTACAATGTTAATTTCAGTGTAGAAGCTGAGGTAATCTAGACTTGCCCAGTGATTCACGACTTGAGTTGCACTCTTTTTATACCCCAACCTAACAGAAAACTTCTTTTAGTGCGACCTATACATTGTAGCTTAAAAAAATATGGTGAGATTCTTTTCTAACTATTCAAGATAGAGAGATGCAGTGTGAAGATTAATTTCAGTATTTCAGATATTTTCTTTTGACATGAATATTTTCACTTTAACATCTTTGCTTAAAACTTGAAAACTGTTGAAAGAAGCCTTTTCAAATTTAGAGAATGGTTTCCATACTAATAGACGTTCAGTGCAAAATATGATTTTTATATGTCTGTTTGCTGAAAAAATATTATCTGGTTTCATGTTTTGAACATGAATGTTATTCACTTCAACATTTGTGTAACGTATATATTAAAACTACTTCATGGTGGATTCCTTTTCCACATTTTTGGTACCAATTGGAAACACACTACAAAGTTTGATATCAATAAGTGGGTTTTCTGAGAATACATTTGTGTTCTTCCTTGTCAAGTGAAGTGTACCTTATCCGGCAAAGCTTGATGATGATGTACCAGTGTATCTTTGCAAAATGCCATTTACTATTGATATTGTGTTGCAGTTATTGCTGGGAGTCAAGGTCAAGGTTATTAGTGAGGCCTGTTAACTTTGTTATAATGTATTCTGTAGGGTCTGTAGAGTGACGAGCAAACGCTTTAACCTCTGGGCTACCCCAGCCCCCCATTCTATAGCGATACATTGTTGATAGTTGATGTTCAACTACTTCAATTTGTTTTATCTTGCCTCACACATAAATGTCGTTTTCTGATTGGCTGAGCTCTCTTCTATTATTTTCAATGTACCCCGCTTACAAGCGAGTAACATTTTCTATGTACCCTGTTGGGAATGCCGAACTCATTTGGTACTTCGTAGTAGTGATTCTTTATCTCGAATAACATTGAATCACGCATGATGTATGGAAATTACCGATGTTTTGAGAATGCAAATCGAGGGAAGGTAGATAACTCTAAATTTGTTTTTCTTGTCGTCTTGTCGTCTGGTACTCCATACTATGATCCGATACCCGTGCTTCAAACATTTAAAAATTACCATTGAGGTGTTTGGTAAGATAAATACCTTGTTCACTAGTCCCTCGGGGCCCATGGGTTGATGTACCCACACGATGTTTCTTTATGTTCCCCATCGGGCTCAGGGAACATAACAAACATCGAGGGTACATCAGCCCATAACCCCCTCTAGACCAGTGAACAACAATAATGTTCACCTTACATGTTGTAGCATGATTTTGAGATGAGGTGGCTAAGGTTCATAGGTGTGCAGTTATACAGTTTTGCACATCTTCTGTATGGAGGCCAGTGGGGTGGCCTAGTGGTTAAAGTGTTAGCTCATCATGCCGAAGACCTGGGTTCGGTTCCCCACATGGGTGTCCCCGGTCGTGATATTGCTGGAATATTGCAGAAAGCGGGCATCAAACTAAACTCACTCACTCATTCTTCTGTATGGAAGAATCACCTAGGCTTGGTGTAGCTTGGTGTATATATGCAGAAAGTATTTCAGTAACAATGCTTACAGCAAATCTTGTGGCCTCTCTGTTGATATTTACACTGTCCTCTTCGATCCAGGTGAGCTACACTGCTGTGGCACTATGTTTAGGTGAGTTTCCTGGTATTGTAATAATGACCACATATATATTTGTTCCTCTTACAGCTAAGAAGACAGGGAAGCAGGTGTTTGTGAGCTGCAACATTGGATATGATCAGCTGGCCATGCCCGTGGTGGAGAAGCGGATTATAGAGGAGATGAAACAGAGGCCGGAGATGTTCTGAACCTTCACGGAGACAACAGATGGTCAAACTTCAGGTAACCTTTGGGGACAAAAAAAATGAAAAAATATCCAAAACCACAAACCTGGAACTGTTTGTCAAATTATTAGATATAACTTGTCTGTTTTCCCTTAATTTTGTTTCAGTGCTGAACTAAAACGTATGTTGTAGTAAAAACACTGCAGAGTTTTTGTTGAAAATATGACAAAAAATGACCATGGACTTCTTCAGACTCATCTGGGGCGGTGGGGTAGCCTTGTGGTTAAAGTGTTGGCTCGTCATGCCGAAGACCCGGGTTCGAATCCCCACATGGGCACAATGTGTGAAGCCCATTTCTGGTGTCCCCCGCTGTGATGTTGCTGGAATATTGCTAAAAGCGGCGGTATTCATGCGGCGTAAAACCAAACTCAGTCAGTCAGACTAATCTTACTGCAAGAAATACCAAAAAAACTGTAAAAACCCATGAGGATACCTGATTCATATTGTGGCTAAACATTACAATAGCCATGCTATCAATCAAAGTCATTAACTAAGAAAAAACGTGTTCAACTGAAGTCAGTGACGTTTGTCCAGTGATAAATCAACATGACATGCTTATGTATATTAGTAAGCGTTCTGTGATGTACAGTGGACACACTTTCTTGGAATACCCAAGCATGGGTAACGGCAAGTGAGATTTTTACAGTATTTGAAGAAACTTTAAGAATAGGGTGACATCACAATAGGTTTGGAGACAGTGTAAAAATACATGACCCCAACTCTGCTTGTGAATGCAGAGGGTGTGTATGTGTATGCATGTGTGGCTGGCTGTCTGTCTGTGTGTGTGTGTGTGTGTGCGTGTGCGTGCGTGCGTGTGTGTGTGCATGTACATGTGTGCAGGAGGGGCAGGGTGCACTCATCTCTTTTCAGTCTCTTTTTATCTTCACCCAACTTGTCAACAGATCCTGGTTTTTGTTCTCACAGACCCTGTGTTGCTGCTACTCCAGTTTCTAAAGTATTATTGGCAGATCCCACCTACTAACCTACTACCTTGCTGATCCTGAGATTTGTTTTGCAGATTGTGGAATCATGGGAAATCATAGAGATGTCCCAGACAGGTCAACTGAGCCGTCACACTACTGACCCCTTTGGGTTTCAAGTGGACTGGGATGGACAAGGAAAGGGGACAGTCCATTCAGACATACAGGGGTGTTTTGCACATATTTGGTTGAGGAGATGAAGAAAATGTGAAGCAAATGTTTTGGTAGTAAATTACCAGGATGTTACACACTCAAGGCAACATTAACTATGCCTGTTGACAAACATTTTAAGGTGAAATAAAGCTCTTTGTTACATACATGGTTTTGGGTCTTTTAAACATTTGACTCAAAAAGCAGAATGCCTGTGGGTATCCCGTGTCTCAGGTTTGTTGTGCATGTCATTTGGGATATAGCAATCGGCATATTGTTCCCAGAAGAGAACTCCGAAACTGTTGAATATTCTTTTGCTATACAGACAACTCTAGTGGAGAAGTGGTGCCTCTTGATGGTTTGGTGTTTGTATTGTTTTCCTGTTTTAAATGTATTTTTACAGATTGTGCTCATTTCCAGAGCAGAACTCTAAAATTGTTATTTCTTGATGAAATTGATCATATAGATCAGTCTAGTGGTGAGTACTGCCTTTTGATTGTTTGGGATATTGAAAAAATACTGAACAGCATTGTCGTTTTCATTCACTGAACTGAAGGTTCCTAGTGACATTGATCCGAAACTTGGGTGTAAGTAGCCAAACTCCATTTGTAAGTGACTCCTGACCAGGGGGGATATGTGAGTGAGTGAGTGGTTTTAGTTTTACGCCACACTCAGCAATATTCCAGCTTTATGGCGGAGGTCTGTCAATAATCGAGTCTGGACCAGACAATCCAGTGATCAACAGCATGAGCATTGATCTACGCAATTGGGAACCGATGACATGTGTCAACCAAGCTAACGAGCCAATTCCGGTAGTCGCCTCTTATGACAAGCATGGGTTACTGAAGATCAATATTCTAACCTGGATCTTCACGGGTTAGGAGGATATGTCATCGGGTGTTGACTCTTGTTACTGCTCGGGAATACAACTTGAGGTCAGCACTGTAAATTCTATACAAATCCACAGGAAACATGTTTAGTGTTATCCAAAGGACAAGCTCTGATGCAGACAGTGTAAGATCATATAAGAGTCTTCTTGTCCCTTTTTCAACATCAATGTCAAGCTGCATGTAAATCTTAGAACTGTTTATGCCACAAAGGTTTGAACAGTAAACACCCTGGAACAGTTGCTCCAGCTTGATACTATGTATAGCTTGGGATGGTACCCTGGTGGTCTTCCCAAACAAACAAACAAACAAACTTGTGCTGATAACAGCAGTTTGTCATATTTCTTCCATAAGTAATTTTTTAATATTTTTTTTAGATTTTTATTCATTTCAGATAGGTATACAAAGACAGGGAGTACACAACTCCATGTTAAGGCTGGTTACATATTGACAACAAAGAGTTGCCAAGAGAGAAAATATAGTTACTAGCATACAGAGTCAGGGAGTGCACGACTCCAGCAGCAAACTTCATGGGTTACAGGCATGCTTCCATAAGTAATTAGTCATGGAAATCTTCTCATTGGTGTATTGAGTGTGTGAAAGAATATGTATGTTTCAACACTTTAGGAAGAAAATACTGGATGTGCAAAGGTGTACTGTTATTATTTCCTAAAGCAAGGCAAGGTTAAGGATTGTATGAACAGAATTATCCCGTTTGTGCAGCAAGGTGCTTTAACATTTCTTTTGCTGTTTTTTTTGTTGTGTTTTAAGCTTGAGAAGCAGAGTGAAGCAGCCTGAAAGAGGATGGCCTCACTTGGACCCCATTGCACGAACCCTTGTGAAACTCAACAATGTTGTGATATTGTGATGCTTGTGAATTTGACCAGTTTGTTGGACTGGGTAATATGCCCGCTGTATGTTCTGAGTGAGTGAGTGAGTGAGGTTTTATGCAACAATATTCTAATGTCAGAGGGGGGTCACCAGAAATTGGCTTCACACATTGTACCTATTGAAATCGAACCCAAATCGTCAGTATGGCAAGTGAACGCTCTGACAACAAGGGTACCCCACCCATGTTCTGTAAGTAATCAAGGGGGCGGTGGGGTAGCCTAATGGTTAAAGCGTTGGCTCGTCACGCCGAAGACCCGGGTTCGATTCCCCACATGGGCACAATGTGTGAAGCCCATTTCTGGTGTCCCCCGCCGTGATGTTGCTGGAATATTGCTAAAAGCGGCGTAAAACCAAACTCAGTCAGTCAGTCAGTGTAAGTAATCAAGACAATCTAGTTATTGACATACACATCAGGTTATGCTGTTGGGATACTACTAGGTGCATCAATTAAGTCAATGAGGTGGAACACCTGATCCAGGCAGTCACCTCTTGCAACAAGCATGGCGACAAATTCAAACCGATAACCTCACAAAGGGAGATAAGCATGGGTTGCTGAAGATAAGTTCTAACTCGGATCTTCACAAGATTTTACACTGGTCGCCTGCTCCAGATACAAACTACAGACCATCATTACTGACATTTTTGTTGCATTGTAGGACACCCGAAAGGATGTATTTTGAGGACTTAAACCTCTGGTGTGAGGCCAAGCACCTGGCACACTGCACCACTGGCCTACCCATGTCCACTCCATTTCTGTTCCTGCTTTCATATTTAGAAATTATTGTAACTGAAAGATCCTTTTTGTTCGGCAATAATGAAACAGACGAAATAAAAAACCTACAAAAATAAAATGGTATTTATTTCTAAAACATCACATCACATTTGGCAGTATGGATAACACAGCAATGGCAAGTCCAACATTTTCAAAGGCTGGGGAAACAGTCAAGGTCATTTATAATATTTATTTTGTAATTTTATGATAGCACATAACTGGAAACTCTTCTGTGAATTTCTAAGTGTCTCAAATCTCCATTCTGATGATAAGAAATCCTGCTTCATTTACCACTATTCATTTTGCTCCTGAGCTTGGACATTTCTGAACTCAAGGTCACCATAAATCTACTTGCTATTTCAGTACGGTGATATTGCCATTTCTTTCTATTGTGAAAGACCACTGCAACATATACTGGTATGTAAAGTCAGAATTTCAGGATCCAGTTTCTGGTGACAGGGTGGAGGAGTTCGTGCCACTGTCTCACATAGGTCCTGACTGGGATCAGACAGTTGCATCAGATTTCCTGTAAAATATCAGCAGTTATACTCTCCATACACAAGGAGAACTTGAACAGGCCCTTGACTAGACACTATAGTTTGGCATGAAATGCATGTGGACCCGGTTTGTTGTAAATATCTCTTCATCCAATGACCCAATCGATCTCAAACTGTGCAAGTGGATGTTTTGTCAGACAACCTAATCACATTGTAAATCACCGATTTTATGCATTTGTATTAAAGAATCTGTCTATGTAACTGTCAACAAAATAAACAGCAGAACGCAGAAGGCTTGCAGAGGGAGGGAGCCAATGACCTGTAACAGCGGTAGTGTTGGGTCATAAAGGTAAATGCACGTGCAGTTCATGATAGTTACCTGTGCACTGCACAGTGATAGACCGTTTGGATCATTCACATTGACTACTTCTAGCTGTCATCATGAAAGCTCATTTAGATGATGCTAAACGTTTAATTAGCAATGTGTTTAATTTTTTTTAAAAAGAGAGCAAACGTGGCAAACCGCTTTATAAGGTGTCGGATTACATGAAACATACAACTTTTGCTCTTGGCATGAAAAAGAACATCGTGCTAACAATTGTGAAAAATAAACCAACAAACAATAAACAAAACCTTGTACAAAAAGGTAGGCATCCAAAGTTAGATTCTTTTGACATCAGGGTCATCAGCATAGCTGACCTACATTGACGAACGTTGACCTTTATGACCCAACACTGCCGCTGTTACAGGTCAATGGCTCCCTCCCTCTGCAAGCCTTCTGTTTATTTTGTTGACAGTTACATAGACAGATTCTTTAATACAAATGCATAAAATCGGTGATTTACAATGTGATTAGGTTGTCTGACAAAACATCCACTTGCACAGTTTGAGATCGATTGGGTCATTGGATGAAGAGATATTTACAAAATAACGGGTCCACGTGCATTTCATGCCAAACTATAGTTGACTTTAACACAACTGTATACAATATGTGTGGAAAGTGATGTCGGTGATCAAGTATCCCGAGAATTGTTTGAGTCCACAGATGCAGGAACATGGCTTGACTATTGCTGTATGTTCCTCCTCAGGTATTCTCTGTTGTCTCCCATCGACTGCCATTCATAATATGGCACCTGGGAACAGAAATAAGCACAAACATTATACCGGTACTTCACCAACGCCATATTGCTCAACCAATGCCATATCATTCATAATGCTCCACTGACGCCATATTGCTCAACCAATGCCATATCATTCATAATGCTCCACTGACACCATATTGCTCAACCAATGTCATATCATTCATAATGCTCCACCTACGCCATATTGCTCAACCAATGTCATATCATTCATTACACTCAACCAACGCCATATTGCTCAACCAATGTCATATCATTCATAATGCTCCACCAACGCCATATTGCTCAACCAATGTCATATCATTCATTACACTCAACCAATGCCATATTGCTCAACCAATGCTATATCATTCATAATGCTCCACCTACGCCATATTGCTCAACCAATGTCATATCATTCATAATGCTCCACTGACTCCATATTGCTCAACCAATGCCATATCATTCATTACACTCAACCAACGCCATATTGCTCAACCAATGCCATATCATTCATAATGCTCAACCTACGCCATATTGCTCAACCAATGCCATATCATTCATTACACTCAACCAAACCACATCGCTCAACCAGTTCTGTATCATTACGCTCAGCCAATGCCATGCCGCACAACAGCTACCTACAGCTAAATCACTCCTGACACTCAGACAACACTACATCACTAACGACAACACTACATCACTCACGGCACTCAGCCAACACTATATCACTCATGACACTCAGCCAACACTACATCACTCATGGCACTCAGCCAACACTACATCACTCATGACACTCAGACAACACTACATCACTCCTGACACTCAGCCAACACTACATCACTCATGACAACACTACATCACTCATGACACTCAGCCAACACTACATCACTCATGACACTCAGCCAACACTACATCACTCATGGCACTCAGCCAACACTACATCACTCATGACTCTCAGCCAACACTACATCACTCATGACACTCAGCCAACACTACATCACTCACGGCACTCAGCCAAAACTACATCACTCATGACACTCAGACAACACTACATCACTCATCACGCTCAGCCAACACTACATCACTCATGACACTCAGCCAACACTACATCACTCATTACACTCATTACAACACTACATCACTCATGACACTCAGCCAACACTACATCACTCATGACACTCAGGCAACACTACATCACTCATGACACTCAGACAACACTAAATCACTCATGACACTCAGCCAACACTACATCACTCATGACACTCAGCCAACACTACATCACTCATGACTCAGCCAACTACATCACTCATTACAAACACATATACTCAGTACAACACTACATCACTCATGACACTCAGCCAAAACTACATCACTCATGACACTCAGCCAACACTACATCACTCATGACAACACTACATCACTCATGACGCTCAGCCAACACTACATCACTCCTGACACTCAGACAACACTACATCACTCATGACACTCAGCCAACACTACATCACTCATGACACTCAGACAACACTACATCACTCATGACACTCAGCCAACACTACATCATTCATGACACTCAGACAACACTACATCACTCATGACACTCAGCCAACACTACATCACTCATGACAACACTACATCACTCATTACAACACTACATCACTCATGACACTCAGCCAACAACTACATCACTCATGACACTCAGACAACACTACATCACTCATCACACTCAGCCAACACTACATCACTCATGACACTCATCACTCATTACAACACTGCATCACTCATGACAGCCAACACTACATCACTCATGACACTCAGCCAACACTACATCACTCACACTCAGCCAACACTACATCTCATGCCAACACTACATCACTCAGCCTCATGACACTCAGCCAACACTACATCACTCATGACACTCAGACCACTAACACTCACTGCATCATCTCACTGACACTCAGCACAGACAACACTTCATCACTCATCACTCATTACACTCAGCCAACACACTACATCACTCATGACTGACAACACTACATCACTCATGACTCAGACAATCACTACATCACTCACCTCATGACACTCAGCCAAAACTACATCACTCATGACGCTCAGCCAACACTACATCACTCACAACACTACATCACTCATGACACTCAGACAACACTACATCACTCATGACACTCAGACATACACACTACATCACTCATGACACTCAGCCAACACTACATCCACTCATGACACTCAGCATCATCTCATGACACTCAGCCAACACTACATCACTCATGACAACTACATCACTCATCACTCATTACAACACTACATCACTCATGACAGCCAACTACATCACTCATGACAGACAACACTACATCACTCATGACACTCAGCTAACACTGTCACTCACATCACTCATGACATCAGACAACACTACATCACTCAGCCAACACTACATCACTCATGACACTGACAATGCTCAGCCAACACTACACTACATCACATCATCGCCATGACAGCCAGCACTACATCACTCACACTAGCATCACTCATGACACTCAGACAACACTACATCACTCATGACACTCAGACAACGCTAGGACTGCCTCCGCCAACACACTAGTGGTTAGAGTGTCAGCCAACACTACATCACAGAAGGTCAGCCAACACTCACGATCCCCATGACACTCAGCCATACCAAAAGACGTTAAAATCATGGTAGCTTGTTGGTCCCTGCCTGGCTCGGCATTAATGGGTACAACAACACTGGTCGGCTCGAGTCAGTATACATGTGTCTGGACTGGGGTATTCATGCTTCACTACATCACTCATATCTCAGTGGGCTACATCACTATAAAACCAGCTTCAGTCTGGGCTAGTACAAGCAGCCTGAGCCAACACATCATCGCTGACACACATACACAGCCAACGCATCATGCACGTGCCAACATATGAGCTGACACTCAGACAACGCTACATTTAAAGGGCAAGTGTACCACGAAAATTAACCTTTTGTCTTGCACTTTTTCTTCATAAAAGTGTTTATCAAATCGTTTTATATCCAAACCCGTACATATATCATAAGTAACTAATTTATTATTTATGCGTTATATCAATTCATATTTTCAACATTAACCAAGAGTTCTATGTCCACAATAAACACACCATGGCTTATGTCCCTTGGAAATGGCGTCATTGGTGCCCAAATGATAAGCGAATGGCGTCGTCAGACCTTATTAGACCCATTTCCGTGGTGCAGGTATAGGTGTGGTTCTTGTGTCTCGATCGCAGGCTACTGTTTTAATCCACCTGTTGCCTGGCCGTCAGCTGGCATGTGGTCAGTTCTACACTGTAATGGCGTTGCAGTTTGAAAAAGCGTATACATTGTACTAAATGTGTTACCACGTAACCTAATTGTATAACATATTCAACCTGAGTCGGTAAGCCTTTCCAACAGTATCTCTTTTCATGAAACCTAAAAGCGTATATGAACTATATCTTGCTTGCCATCGTTGAATGTGCGGCATTCTACGTTTGTTACTAAAGTTCTTACATAAATCGTGCGATATGTCACTCCTCTTCCACCTAATTCACTTTGATATCGATGAGTACATATCCAAATACATCACGCAGATAAATGCAATGTGCAGTTTTGAACACTATTTGAAATTCGTTTTCTATGATATCATCCGCTCATTGTAGATAAAATTTACTGAAAATTACATGCACCGTAAATCTCGCCAGTTTTGACACATTACTAAATCACCATTCACTGCGTTTTCGCGTAATTTATGGTATGTCTTAATTCAAATGTCAAATTTTACTGGGACGATTGAATTTAAAAGAAAAGAGCGTGATCATTGTGATCAGCGTTATGTTTGTTGTTGTATGATCGAATCACCAATGCTCGTTCTGAAACATTATCAATGAACCCGAGAATCGCTGAGAACGTTTTGGAAATCGCATAAGCGTCAAAGTGAATTTTCAGTCATATTACATAGTGTTTATAAAATCCGTCACATGTATGTCGGTTATGTTTAGATCCCATAAAATTCAACACCATCTTCCTTACATGATACCCTGAAATTCCTCATACAGTCAAAATAAACTGACAAATGGACACATCACCGATCTGAAGTGTTTCAGTGAAATCTAGCGAAATATATCGAGGATATGAGATGCGCTGTGAAAGAATACTTGTTTGAAATGTATACAAAGCCAATCTCAGATGTGACACTGTGTATCCGTTAAGCCTACTTGTTGCATACAATTGCTCATTAGTTTTAGAACATGCATGGGAAAGGTATCGTAGCAAGCGATAGTTAAATAAAACAGGTGTATTCAATGATTTTCTAGATTCATCACAACATATTATAGTTTTTTGAAGCATGGCGCCATAACTGGCGCAAACTCCGCTGCTTGATGGCGGTACTTCTCTTAATTTCTGACTATTTCCCTTGGTCACAATGAAAACAAAAGAAAATAACAACCAGCAGACTGGCAGAGGTTTTGGACTACTTTCATGTCGCATTTATGCATATATGTTGCTTGAAACAACGAAAATTTCCTTCGAAAACTCCGGTACTTTCGTGTCAGTGAACCGCGCCATTTTGAAAAAGTCGCTTCCGATAGTGATGTCATCACGGACGTCAACATTGTTATACATATTTGGTATTTTCATTGGGCGAGGTTATGAATGAAAATACACCGCGATCAATCCGTCATGCTGCTTACATTTTCTGTTCTTATGCTTCTTCGTATTTTCACAAAATTTTTTTTTCAAGTGATTAATATCAGTATTATTATCTTTGGATTTTGGACTAGACAGGAGACCAGTTTAAAATCAAGTGGCACCAATTACGTCATAATCAAAGGGCGGTAACTCTGGCCTGTTTACCTCGGCAAACAAATACCTCATATTGGCATAACATTTCAGCACTTATTTTGAGGGTTATACTTATATTGTAAGAAAAATAAGTGTATATTTTCAAACATTGGTATTAACTAATTAAAACAGTTCACTTTGATTCACATAAGAATAAATGTGATTTATTAGTGTACACTTCCCCTTTAACCCCACATGGGTACAATGTGAAGCCCATTTCTGGTGTCCCCTGATGTGATATTGTTGGAATATTGCTAAAGCGGCATAAAACTAAACTCAATCAATCAAATGAGAGGGTACAACTAACACTAGCGTAAGTAAACCACAGTTTTATGAACTACAGTCAAATCCCAATGAGTCGAATGCCGTGTCTCTGAATATTATGCATAACTCGGCAGTACCTGTCGGTCCCAACCATTCCCTGTTATAGTTGTCATCATTTGATTTCGGTTACATGAATTCGCCTTCATAAATACACACACACGCGATGACCTCGAGAAGGAAATTTGGTCCCATGAGATTCAAACAACAGCAATCTTGTATACATAAGCCGTAAGTCAGTCAATGAGACGCTGATTGGTGTAGCAAACTGATCCAATTAACAAACCAGCTGCTCACACCTTTCCGCCATTGACGAAAAGGAGTTCAAAAGGCAGATTAGTGGATTTTACGGAAATCCCTGTCTGTGCTAATCAGGACTGGAACTGATAAGGTGCCCCTATTAGTGATAGGGAAATCATTAGGTAAACAAATGCTTAGGTGGAGGAATTAGGAATGGATCATCTTTTTTTTCCTACCCTCATAGACATACCTATGTCTCGAATACATCGATAAGTCGAATTCTATTACTTGGTCCCCAGCCGCATTCGACTCCATCGGATTTGACTGTACTTGGTGCTACAGAATTAAATAAGAAATGAAGTAGGGTGTCGCGATACGAATGTATTGATGCATCGATACATTTTACTGACGATACGATACGCCGATACATGCTTATGTATTGATTCCTTTTAAAACTTTATCGATTCAAATTTTTATGCTATATCCATCTCCTTCCAAAGTCTTGATAGTAAAATTATACTAGACCGCCTCCGATAAATAGATGTAGCTAGCTTTACTTAAAAAATAGGTTGGAAACTAACATCTTTTGTGATTGGCTAGGACTATTTTGATGGACCAATCAGCGAGATGACACTCAGACAACACTACATCACTCATGACACTCAGCCAACACTACATCACTCATGACACTCAGCCAACACTACATCACTCATGACACTCAGACAACACTACATCACTCATGACACTCAGCCAACACTACATCACTCATGACACTCAGCCAACACTACATCACTCATGACGCTCAGCCAACACTACATCACTCATGACATGACTACTCAGCCAACACTACATCACTCATGACACTCAGCCAAACTACATCACTCATCGGCTCACCAACTGCTACTCGCTGACATGACGCCTCAGCCAACACTACATCACTCATGACACTCAGCCAACACTACATCACTCATGACGCTCAGACAACACTACATCACTCATGACACTCAGACAACACTACATCACTCATGACACTCAGCCAACACTACATCACTCATGACACTCAGCCAACACTACATCACTCATGACGCTCAGCCAACACTACATCACTCATGACACTTTCAGCAACACTACATCACTCACGGCACTGATCACTCACACACAGCCAGCACTACATCACTCATGGCGCCAGACAACACTGATCACTTCCTGACACTCAGCCAACATCACTCATGACATGACAACACTACATCACTCATGACAACACTACATCACTCATGATGCTCTCAGCCAACACTATCGGTCATGGCAGCCAACACTACATCACTCATGGCACTCAGCCAACACTACATCACTCATGACACTCAGCCAACACTACATCACTCATGACACTCCAGACAACTACATCACTCATGACGCTCAGCCAACACTACATCACTCATGACGCTCAGCCAACACTACATCACTCATGACGCTCAGCCAACACTACATCACTCATGACACTCAGACAACACTACATCACTCATGACAACACTACATCACTCATGACGCTCAGCCAACACTACATCACTCATGACACTCAGCCAACACTACATCACTCATGACAACACTACATCACTCATGACAGCCAACACTACATCACTCATGACAACTCAGACGCCAACACTACATCACTCATGACGCCAGCCAACACTACATCACTCATGACACTCAGCCAACACTACATCACTCATGACACTCAGACAACACTACATCACTCATGACACTCAGCCAACACTACATCACTCATGACACTCAGACAACACTACATCACTCATGACACTCAGCCAACACTACATCACTCATGACGCTTAGACAGACCAACACTACATCACTCAGACACTCTACATCATGGCACTCTCACATCACTCATCACTCATGACACTCAGACAACACTACATCACTCATGACACTCAGACAACACTACATCACTCATGACACTCAGACAACACTACATCATCATGTCATCACTCATGACACTCCAGACAGACACTACATCACTCATGACACTCAGCACTCAGCCAACACTACATCACTCATGACACTCAGACAACACTACATCACTCATGACACTCAGCCAACACTACATCACTCATTAACCTCAAACAATGCCACATTATTCAAAGAAAGGTTTCTGCTGTTAACCACTATGTCTGCATAACACTGGCTAACTTTTACATGGCTTGGTTGGTCAACTTATTATTTAATCAGATCATGCATTCTGTTAGGTGATAAGGTACAAGGGTGGTGGGGTAGCCTAGTGGTTAAAGCATTGCTCGTCACGACGAAAAGCAGCGTAAACCTAAACTCAATCAATCAAACGAGAGGGTACAACTAACACTAGTGTAAGTAACCAACAGTTTTATGAACTACTTGGTGCTACAGAATTAAATATGAAATGAAGCTTGGATCTCATGTTGCCGGGCAATATTGCAAGGCATTGTTTCACCCTATACACCACATACATACTGGAATAACTTTGTAGCCAAGGATTTCAAGATGGCGTTGTTTGCTGATCTTGTCGTGGCCCAAAGTGTAGCTGTTCAGGGGATAGCTGTCCTTCCCATACCACAGAATAGCCACCCTGAAGTCAGACGACATTATTATTTACAACAACCTTGACAGTGATAAACATATATATTAGATGCTACTGACCAAATTTCATTCTTTGTTTTGAAAGAAGAGCCAGTTGTACTTATGAGTTAAACACACCATATTCCTAATGTATAGCTGGATCACCTGGTTGAATTTGGGCCTGAATGCATTAAATTGGTATGACACACATGTCTCACAAAGAAACAGTTCTAAATTTCAACCACACTGATGTCCCCAAAACTTGAAGTATATGTACACTCTTTAGGTTGATTTTAAGTTTTACTGCCAACATCTACTGCCCTACATACATTGAATGTTCCATTAACTGGAAGTCTACATTTTGTATAAATTTCCTTTTTAATTTATATTTCTTTTATAATTTAAAACACAGATTCAAGTCAAAGTCTAACTAAAACAACAATGCAAATTAAGTGCAGAAAATATGGTGTTGATGCCATTCAAGGGGGATAACTCTAATACTGTTTCTCTGATGAAACGTACCTATCATGATGAAAAGAAATGATATTTCACCTGAACCATTAAGAATTCGAATTATTTAATATATATACTTTGTGATTTAATTATGGAAAATACACAAACTACTCCTTAGGGACTGAAATCAATCCAGTAATTCTGCAAGGAATTTGGTAAATAATTCATTCCTATTTTAAATAATGGATGACTTCCTACACTAAACTCTAGTCTCAACAGACTTCATGTGACTTTTGATATGTTGTTCTGTATACCTCTGATATTCTCGGTCTTCATCGTCTTCCGGAGATATGTGCTTCACAGGTAGACCACTGGCATCCAGCAACACCTCAAAATCTAAATTGCAAAAACTGGCATATTATGTGATGTGTAAACATAATAACTGTCACATTGAGGGAGGGAATGTTTTCACTACTGTGGAGCGTAAGCACTGTTCTTGAAGTAGAACAGGTAAACCCAAAATGGGCATCACACTGCACTGCACACAGCAGTCATGTGTAGAATCGAACATGAAAGTTCAGTGTGATGAGCGAACACTTTAATAATTTGGCCACATGTGACATCCAAGCTTTGAAATTACATATCAAATCACCTGTATTCAACCTGGGATGTAAACTTAGCATAATACAATTAAAGACATCTTGTCTTGAGTTTTATGAACTGCACTGCAGTGATACAAATAAACACTTCAAGCATAATGCCATGGTTACTAGGGGTGTAACGATCCATCGAACCATCGATGGATTGCAATTGTTGAGTCTCCGACAGCAATTAATCGATAATAGAAACGAAATCTATTGATGCATCGATAGTATGTGTGACTATCGATAGTTTAGTAATTGACTTCCGTTGATAACTGCGCAGCACAAAATACAGGAAGTACCAGATTCGTTCACTTTGATTTAGAGTTATCCGGCCCTATTACCTCTCAAACAAACTTGATCTGGGTTTGAAGTTTCAAGTCAGTTATCAAAAGAGACTGAGATTACTTCAACTTGTTAGTATTTCAATTAAACTATACATTCCTTTGGGAAATGACTTCAAATGAGACAATTCAAGGAGAAAATAACTATTGCAATAGTTGGTCGCAATAGTAACTTGCAATAGACTATCGCTATCGCAATAGTTGTTTCTCCCTCAATAGTCACCCCTAATGGTTACGCAGGATCAAGGCTGACCATGCACTATAATGAAATCAATTAATTGATCACAGTGAACCATGTCTCCACATATTACATTAAATGGACTAGAAACACCATGTATGCCCAGTGCACAGCCGTACACCACCCAAGCGAGGTATAAATCTTTGCGAGGGAAAATATATCATTTGTACCCCCGCACCAGAGATAAAGCATGCATCCCTAGCAGGGAGTGAACCATGAACCTGTGGTTTGGATCTACTAGTCAGTACCATGTTAGTAAAATATATGCTTGAATTTCAGTTTGTTTTAAAGTTATATTTACAAAATGAGAGATTTAAACATTCGGTAAGATAAATTTGTTGTAGCATTGTGACAAGGGGTATACAGGGTTTTATGCATCTCTCGTTAGGTTTATAAACCTAACACAGGACACACAAGTGTAGAAGTGAGCAAAGCTCACATACCCCCGCTTCCCACTTTGGGACATGGAAATGACTGATATTGATATATATAATGTGACAAGGATCAGCAGCTCACAAGACTTTCTCTTTGACTCTACTAAACTTTATATAAATGTTAGATAATAGTTCTGGCATGTACTGATTACGGTAATAATTTATGGAAACTAGGTTTTTTTTGTGTTTTCCGTGGAAACCTGACATGTAATTGAACTTGACTGTCTCATGTTACACACAATGGACGTAGATGAAGATTGCTATTTTTTAGCACATGGCATATCTGTGGGTCATGATTAACTTGTGTATTAAGTTTGGTGAACCTAGCATGTATAGTTGCGATGATATGCCGTGGTCAGGTCACCATCAAATACATTTTGCATGTACCTAGCATGAACCTAGCATGTAAACTTTAAGAGATATGCTCTGGACAAAATAATCAAACACATTTGGCACTAAGTCATGTTTCCATGGAAACAGCAAAAATACAATTCATATCTGGATCTACCCCCAAAATCTAGGATCGTTGCTTGATATGTGTACCAAGTTTGATGAAGCTAGCATGTATAGTTTGGAACATCTGCTCGACAAGATGACATCCTCATAGTCACAGCCTAAATTAGTGTTTCCATGGAAACAGCAAAAAACTAAATTCTGAAAAACTTTAAAATAGCAAAAGGCACATCAATGGGTAATGATTAACATGTGTGTAGGAGGCTGTTTGGTGAACCTAGCATGTAAACTTTAAGAGATATGCTCAGTGTGGACAAAATAATCAACATATTTGGCACTAAGTCATGTTTCGTGGGTATGGAAACAGCAAAAATACAATTCATATCTGGATCTACATCTAGGGATCATGCTTGATATGTGTACCAAGTTTGATGAAGCTAGCATGTATAGTTTGGAAGATCTGTCTCGACAAGATGACATCCTCATAGTCACAGCCTAAGTCTGGTTTCCATGGAAACAGCAAAAACTAAATTCTGAAAAAACTTTAAAATAGCAAAAGGCACATCAATGGGTAATGATTACTATGTTCGTGAAGTTTGGTGAACCTAGCATGTAAACTTTAAGAGATATGCTCCGGACAAAGTTTTGGGACGGACGGACCGTGTGTGAACGCTATATACCCCCTTTACTTCAGTGCGCGGGGTATAATAAAACCCTCATACCCCTCATGACAATGCTACAACATATAGTAACTACAGTGTCTATGCACTGCACTGATACCCCCTAAAGAAAACATACAAGCAAAATAGAATGCTTACACTAAAACCAAATTGGTTTACTAGATTGAAACGTAAAAGTGTTTTTGTGTAATGGAGTCCATACCGAGACAGTGATGGTAGGGTGTGTAAACCTTGGTCTGGTAGTACTCTCTGCCTCCTACGGCACCCTTAACCAGCGACTCCAGTTTCCGTGGATACCGGTTGTAGTCTACAACAATTACATACATCAACATGATTAACAGTGACAGGCAGTATTCATCATTTCATGAATTCATTATCTGCTGTCTTCATATTCCCAGGGCATAGAAATGTTAAAAGACAGTTTTTCTAAACACAACAGATACATCAAAAGATAGCTGTTTCAGATGACAGGTATCAATCCCATAAAAGTCCAAGGTTACACCTGGTCGGGTAAGCTACATGACTATTAATGATTACTGACTCGGATAAAAACAGACTTGCCTACCCCCTTTTAAAGAAAATAGTAAGGTCAGCTAAAAAAAATAGTAAGGCAGGTGCATTTGCTAGTAAGGCATGTTAATGTCAAGAAATAAAGGAAAAACATAGATGGTTAAAATCTTAATATAGCGTTTAATAGTCAAAAAGTCAAATGTGGTGCCGATCTAATTGACGTTTTTTTAAAGTCTTTCACTTTGAAATAAACTTTACCAGCACTGTAAGATGCAAAGATTATTTATTTATGATGTTTTTGATGCGACTCCTGTTTTCGGTACTTTATGTACCGTAAATGACTCCGTAAATAGCATGGGCATGTCTATATCTAGTATTCTACCACTTATTTGTAGAAGTCGTAAGGAATTTCAGTATGATTGTAAGGTCGTAATTTAGCACCAAAAATAGTAAGCCTTACGCCAAAATCGTAAGGATAGGCAAGTCTGTAACAACCCTCAACTGAACCTCATTTCCAATCATTACTTGCCCATCCAGCCACAAGATCACATACTTAAACAGACACAGACAGACACGACACTAATTCAAATGTTTGGCAATTCCTTTTTACTACTTAACCTTTGACAGGAATGACCAGAATTATCATCATATTAATATATACACTTGACATGTTATGTGAAACATCAAAATATTACATGAAAAGACATCAAGTATATTATGCACAGCGACCAACATGGTCAGGATATAACCAGAGCTCCAGATAAGATTTAGCTCATGTGGGTACTGTACCCACTGTATTTTTTTGGAGTGGGTATTATTAATGTTGAGTGGGTATTTCATTTTCCGATACCCACTGCTTTCAACGTGCGTTATTTCAGTCATTTTACTCACCTATGTGTTATGTGACTGAGTAAGTTTACTTAGCCGGTATGTTCTGCCTTATGACTATGTCATACCTAATCAAAACCAACTTAAATATAATGGAAATGAGTTCATAAAAAATCACTCATCCTAAATGGACAGTACAGCACTTGTCCTATACTAACAGTACAACTTGATAGCAATCGATGTCTTTTTTATTACGCAAGCGATTTTTAGAAATATATTCCGTACGCATTTGTTATAAACTCTTTGCGTATCTAACATTTTATATGCGTAATTGGTACGCAACAATTATTTTTCAATGCGTAGTTGGAAATTTTATATGCCTATTTTTACCGAATGCGCAGCAGCTTATCTGGGCCTCTGTATAACTATGTGTTTGTTGACCATTAAGTCATTCAATAAAAGTTCCTTGTACATAGCTACTCACGGCTTTCATACTGGATGTAGAAGTCCTTGTGGAACCACGGGATGTCCAACTGAGGGCAGTCAATCACCATGTGTCGGTTCAGAAGCATCATCGGCAATTCCAGAGATTTTTTGGCACCTAATGGTCAGAGAAAGTGATGGGGAACTTAGTTTGAGCAAATTTGAAAATTTTACTATAAATTGTATATTTATATACTTATCTCATGCGATGGATACCGTGAGATAGGATAAGTTTAAAAATTTGAAAATTTTACTATAAATTTTATATTTATATACTTATCTCATGCGATGGATACCGTGAGATAGGATAAGTTTAAAAATTTGAAAATTTTACTATAAATTGTATATTTATATACTTATCTCACGCGATGGATACCGTGAGATAGGATAAGTTTAAAAATAACATTATTATTGTCACAATATCCAGACCTGCTACAATACGGTCCAATCATTGGAACCAGAACACCGTGTTCCGTAATGAGACCATCATAAAAAGTATCTCCACGAGAAAACTCTGGCTGATCTGTGGATTTAACATCAGGGAGAATATTCAGGATGTTCGGCATGATATTTTCAGAGATTGAATAAGCCTGCCTTCATCATGTACTTTAAATCATGAAACTAATGCATGACACAGTTAATTCAAGCATCAATCCCTTGTCAAAAATGCATTATAACATCAATCCCTTGTCAAAAATGCATTATAACAACGAGAGTGTCCCTGCCTTTGAACTATAAAAAGTATCCAACAAACAAAAATACCCAAACAGTAGACTTTGAAGAACTCTTTTGCAATTGCCCTATGTTAGTTTGTTGCTGAATGCCGAACTCAGCGATATTCCACCTATATGACAGCGGTCTGTAAATAATTGAGTCTAGACAATCCCGTGATTAACATCATGAACATCAATCTACGCAGTTGTGATATGATGACATGCAGCATCAACCAAGCCAGCGTGTCTGACCACCCAACCACGTTAGTCACTTCTAACGAAAAGCATGGGTTGCTGGAGACCAATACTAACCCAGATCATCATGGTTTGCAAGTGCCCTATGACACACATGCAAAAATCTGTTTCTGTCCCTGACCTGGCCAGCCATGGGAGACTATCCACAGTCTACCTGTGATTTGTAAGTTGAGATGGTCCATTATAATTATTACCGTAAACCTGTGTTAAATGATTTCTAGGAATTGTAATCAACAATTACATGGGAAAAGATTGATGTCAATCATATGTCCAAAATAGGTGGATGTCATTGTTAGTATAACCATGGTAACCTGAGATCCTGAGATGCTTGACGTCTGCTCTATTAGTGTTTGAATCTAAGGACCCCTAAATCATTAAATCTTAACATGAAAGCTATAACAAGACCCTGTGCTTACTCTTGTACACTGGTAACACTAACCTTCTCGCATCTTGTCAAACATGTGCAGATAGTCCAGACTGAACATTTGGCAGAGCTGCATCTCAGGGTAGATCTGGAATCGACAGAGGTTCAGGGCAAGAGAGGCCTGAACATGGACATCATTCTTCCGGAGAGCGGTATCCATCATCTCAGAGCACACTCCACTGAAGGCCTCCATGTTCTTGGGATTATACCCGACTAAAACAAACCATTCTAGAATCCTGCTTGCAATACTTGGGCTAATCTTCCACCCATAGTCTAGAAAATACATTTCTAAATTCTCCGACACCTGAGGATCACAATACCGAATGTGTTCCAGGGTGTCGAGAAGAGGAGACACTTGGGATGAGGTCAAGTATTTTGTCACCTGCCCCAGGTGAGGCATCAGTACCTGGAGGGGTGTCATATCTTTGCTGGAGCTGTCAAGGTACAATCCCTGGATGATTCGGTTGATCATATCAAACTCCCTCACAGTCTCTAACTTTTCCGACAATTGTTTCTGAAGGCTGAGGTGAAGTTGCAGAACAAGGTTTGGATTTTGTTTCACAAATTGTTGATTTTTTATCCGGATCATTATAGAGCATATCTGCTCTGGATGTAGCCAAGACATATTGGCTCGTAAATTTTTTACAAACTTTTCTGGCAGTTCATCCCTGAGATTTGACAGGATTATGAGAGTGCTGGAATACATTAGTGATCGTCTAAAGAGAGCTCCATCTCCCTGGAGCTGAATGAGTTTCTCCACAAGCTCAGTTCGAATGGTTTCATTTTCAGCTTCCCTTCTTACTAGGAGTCTGAGAACTTTAAGAAATCTCGCCTTGAAAGTAGCTAGATTGTCAAACAGATGTAAAGTTTGTTTTTTGAAATGCCATCATCACATTCTTGTCATCTATCTCTGCGTAAAGGAATATTTCGGCTAGAGAGGAGAGAGCATAGACATCCGCATCTTTCATTTTACTCAGAAGCAGGGGATAGATGCGGGTTTTCACTCGATGAGGTGTTTGAGCAGTGAAGGACTGACACACCTGTACGATATCCCTGATTTCTATTGTGGCTGATGATAATTCAAAGAGGTCCATGCTTCTTTTCTGCAAATCGATTGCTATTGCTCCGTCAAACCTATGAACTAATTTTAAACATCTACAGCATGAAGCAACATCCCCCTGAGTCAAGTCTGTCAATATGATATGGAAGCTGACACACCACATAGTCCACCAATTGATATATCGTCTTCTTGGGTATGGAATGCATTAGGAATAGACGCTTCACATATCTCAGAAGATGTCCTAAAATGTCAGAGTTGGAGACACTTGGCAACTTTTGAAGCATATCGACAACACTAAATAGCAGTCTGCTGGACAGTTGCGAGTTCAACCATGGAGTCTGCGAGATGTGGAACAGACACATATTCCTCACTAGCTCTTCATCAACTGTTTCAAAGCCTTCATCTAGCAGCTCCTGTATTCTCGACATCATCTGTTTAAGTATTTCCTCATCTACATCATTCGCACTCCTCAGACTAGCAGCGAGTGTGGCGAGACTTTTAATGTCCATGCGTCCTATCCTGGTTTGAATCCTATCAAGAAGCTTGCTCACAATCTCGTTTTTCTCCATGCCCAAATACTTTAGATGCAACAGCAAACTCAGGCAGTCCTCATGGGGAATCTCACATGATCGTACAGTTAACTCTCTTAGAAACTCTTGCATGGTCATATGATCAACCACAGGACCGAGGAATGTTTTCACTTCCTTATTTAAAATCATCTGCATCAGTGTTACATCAGGTGAGTTGAAATAAAGCCAGGGTACACTATACAGCTCCCTGTATCTGGCTTTTTGTATGGCTGCAACAATATTGGAGAAGTCCTTCCCAGTAAGTCTACCTGCTTTCAGTTCTCTTTGAATATAATGAAAGATTCTTTCTATTCCAAAATTAGCATCAGGCGTTACTGCATCAGTTGTAGTTTCCTGAAAAACAGAATGTTTTCGAAACATGGACACATGGCTAGCTTTCACCCTATGCCTTTTTTGTAGTGTCCATACATGTTTAGTTTGAACGATGTTGGTTCCAAAGGGAGATAATTCTCTTGCAATGTTAATGTGACACTGTGACGGTCTGTATCTTCTACATATCCCAAACAGAGCTTGCATGTCGGGACACTGATAAAGGTGTGTGTCACTTGCAGTTCATGTTGCTGGAGTAGAGGACTTTACTGTTCAGCCAGCAGTGGGGCTAGCTTTTCAGAAGTGAGTAATCCTTTGGGTTGGGGTGCAGTGCCCTTGTTGATAACTCTGCATCAATGCCTCTGATCATACAGAGGCTCTTACATACTCCTGCCCAACATCCTTATAGTTTACCTGCAATATTAAATAAGACAGTTGCCACTTTAAATATTCACTTGCAGAACAAATGCTGAAGGTGAGTGAAATGGGGCTTAACGTCGTACTTAAGAATATTTCACTCATATGACTGACTGACTGGCTGAGTTTGGTTTTACGCCGCTTTTAGCAATATTCCAGCAATATCACGGCGGGGGACACCAGAAATGGGCTTCACTCACTGTACCCATGTGGCACTCATATGACAATGTGCAGGCATGTGTATGTGTGGCTGCTTGTACTAGCCCAGACTGAAGCTGATTTTATAGTGCTAGCTCACTGAGATACCATGCCACAGTTAAGCATGAATACCCTACTCAGACACATTATACTGACTCCGAGCCAACCAGTCCTTGTTGTACCCATTAATGCCGAGTGCCAGGCAGGGACCAACAAGTACCATATTTCAACGTCTTTTGGTATGACGCAGCCAGGGATCGAACCCGTGACCTTCCGCTCTGTGGACATGCTGGAGGAACATGATAAATAATGAGTAAGTAAGTGAAGCTGAAGGGATCGTTGTTGGCACAGGTACTACAGATACTGAAACATACCCTAAACACAGTCAAAATACAGAAATGTACCCGGTACCCTAAACGTCAGATGAGCCCTTATTCCACAACCCAAAACCTTATGCAGCTTCCCATTCAACTGATTGCGAGTAGTGTTATTCAACACGAAATATTCTGTACTGTGTATATATGCTCGTTTCTGATATAATGCAATCAAATAAATTTAATACAACAGTATGACAGTTCCGGTCAAGAAAAATGGCACAAAGCAGAATGGACTCATCCTAGGTAATATTTCTGTATTTTAAGTTTGGTCTAGGGTACGTTTCTGAATGACTTCAGATGACTGGGCCAATGCAGGCAAACAATAAAAACACAAAATGATCGTCTGTAATAATTTCTTCTATATTTCCTTTGAAGTTGCAATATTTACCACGTTTTTGTTGCATCATTCTCAGTTTGTTTTTTTAACAGACAGGTTTCCATACCAGCAGTCATGGCACTCTGCATGAAAGAGGCTTGACTGAGATAGTGAGACGCACACAAGGAATAGATTAGATACATACTGTCTCAAGTTTCTGCCCATGTGGAGAACAGAACCTAGATCTTCAGACTGGCTTTACCACTGGGTGACTCAATGCTCCTCAGCTCATTAGATCTAATCTGAGACCGGGAACAGATTTCATGGTAACCACGGCTACACCGATTTCAATAAGTTACGTAAGTACGCGATACCTAAGCCTCACAGGGACGTGACAATCGACACACGTGATGGTGTTTATTGAATGTGATTAGTTTATCGAGTGTTAAAGAGAGCTTCGAAGGGAGACAATTTGAAATATTTCTCGCGTGTACTGCAACCAATATCACCATTGCATGGACAAAGTATCGCCTTAATGGATAATGACAGCCATCATAATTACTTCTTTTTCATATAAACAAGACAAAAATGCAATGTTTACTTTTTCGGTGTTCATGATCATTTCTCATGATAACTGCACTTTATGGTAGAAATCCGCGCGAGTGTTGTTCAGGTGTAATAATACTCGATAAAATCGCTGTCCGCACGCTTGTCGTAAGAGGCTCTAACCCGCGCGTGCTACCACCATCCCTTTTCTTAAAGTCGTTTATCATCGCAAACACTGTTCGGAGCATCCATGCTTCGCAAAGTATTTCAGAGTGACGTCCCTTTGAAACATGGCGACGTCCTTGGTGTCACTCGTGCGATGTAATGCCGTTAAGTTACTTGCAAACAGGGCATGCATTACTTACCAAACTGTACGATTCCGTCGTGCAAAGAGGGTCTGGGGAACAAGTTACGAAAAGGCAAGAAGTTACGAGGAAAGGATTGCAGGTAATGCAGCTGTGCGTTTGAAATCATACACTCAAGATGTTCGACTGTGTTGGAAAATCATAACAAAATTATAATACCTCCAAATTTGGTTTGAAACCAAACGCCTAGTGTTCGACATGACCTTTGACTCAAAACCCCCACTGCGGGTCAGAAAATTGATAAACTAGGCCCCGGTTTAGTATCCACACACCATATAACATGTTATATAAGTAGGGGGTGTGGATACTAAACAGGGGCCTATTTTATCGATTTTCAGACCCGCAGTGGGGCCCTATGCCCATTTCTGCTGTGCCAGCCATTATTCAGCTAAAAGCCGTGCGAAACTCAACTTGCTCTCTACTGATCAAGCATTCTTATATGTATCACACAGTCAGGCATTTTAATTTGTGACATTGTCATGCCAGTTATTCATTGCCCGTGGCTGCAATAACAACGTCATTGCATTTATGTGGTGTTAATTTTCTCAATATTATCATGTTATATTGCCATTTTAAAAACAATATCATTAAGAAACACAATACCTATTGTTTCAGAGCTGAAAAGTCAAGAACCGATCTTGAACCAAGGCATAAACATTGGGTTTCCCCTTAGAACAGCCAGTTTCAACCCTGACCAACTTCACAAGGACTGGCTGAAGAAGAGACAAGGAAAAGAACAGCAAGCTCGGAAAAGGGATTGTACGAATCAGTATTTGCAGTTCACCTGACTGAAAGTCACATGGGCTTATGTGTGGACATGTTTTTCATGGGTCATTAGCCTTTAATCCTTTAATATTTTGAACAGCACCTCTGAAACTATAAAACCTGTTTAGCTGAAACTAAGTATGAATTATCCCAGCTATGGTGTCTTGAAAATTTGATCATTTAATCAATTATTGTTATGTTTATGCCACATACAAAAAATACTTATTTCAGAGGAACGTGATGGTCAATAGGGTTTCTCTCTACTAATTGGGGGTGCAGTTGACCCAGTCAATGCTGTCACAATTCGTTGGGCAAGCCAGAAAGATGTGTCTTGGTTTGACTGTTACACACTTGTGCTCATGGGTTTCTCCGAAGTAGCTAATGACTTCTATCACTTACGGCTTTTCCAAGTTTCCATGAAGTTTACTAACATGGTATAACTGGAATATGTTAAAAGAGGTTTTAAACCCAACTCCGTCAATCACTGACTGTGTCAACTAATTTTTAAATCCTATATCCATGATATTGGTTAGGAAAACCCCATGAAGAGTTGATTATATTCTGTTACAGTAATTATCTCCCTGGAGGATGTTAAAGCAAAATGGCAGGAAGAACAGGGCAGCAGACATGTCCACCAGATAGCGAAACACTACGGCATTTACCAGGACATGTTTGACCATGCTTTCTTCTACCCAGCAACAGACCTCGACATCAGTTACGACTACGATGAGGACTTTGTCACAATGGTCTGCACAGGAAACAGGATATCACCAGCAGATGTAAGATATCCGTTAAAAATCCATTATTTCATAAAATCATTCTCATGCCATATGTGCATTGTAACCTTTATACATTACCTTTTTATTACATATGACTCAATGTCCTTTATGATATGGCGTTCTTCTTCGAGTTTGTCAATGTTTATGTCACACATGATTGTATAATGTTAAATGATAGTATGTCCATTATCATGTTTATGTCTGTATTGGCAATGATTGTACAGTATAAGTTGTTCACTGGTCACGAGGGGGGCATGGGTTGACGTACCCTTGATGTTTGTATATGACAAACCCGGGACCCGTCACACTTGAACAAGTTCAAGATAACTTACTCAGCGCAATTGAAAACATGAAAGCAGAATTAGCTACCGCCAAAAATGACCTAAGTTCACAGATCTCCTCTCTTCGGAAAGACATTAGTGCTATTAGTTCCAAGTGTGAACACCTCGAACACTCTGTAACAGATATTCGTGGAGATATAGATATTATCAAACAAAATCATGATATTGTGAACGATGACATTGATGCCCTCGTGGAGAAAGTCGATTCTGTGATCGAAAACATGTCCAACGTAGATACCGAACTAGACCGGCTGGAATCTTACAGCAGACGCGACAATATCATAATTCATGGTATACCCGAGGCTGACGGCGAGGAGAAGTCTATGACATGCAAGCAGACAGCGTTATCCACTCTTAACGAGCACGCTTACTTTCAAGACGTGGGAACGCCTGACGCTATCCTCGCATTACATAGGCTTGGCGTTAGGCGGGTTAATGCTACCAGACCTCGACCAATGATTGTAAAGCTGCACATGTCTGACGATAAGGTGCGCTCCCTGAAAGCAAGACCGGCATTCAAGGCAGCGGGACTTGGTATCTTCAGTGACCTAACGTCACGTCAACGTCAGCAACTTCAGGCTTTGAAGGGGACAAACATGTTCGGCTATTTCAAGAATGGCCAGCTGGTGACAGTACCTCGCTCAGCCAGTGGAGCTACCGGATCCACCAACGTACGGGATACCAGAGTTCTCACCCAAACGAGGAAACGGCAAGCGAGGCCGAAATCAACCCTGCCGTAGGATTTGGGCCGAGGCCCGGATCGTATATCACAGGGTACTGCATAGATACTTTCCATTTCATGAAGATGATGATGTTAGAATTGAAAATCGGAAGTCTCACGATACATCTACAAACAAATTTGGCCAGAAACTTTTAGATATATGTTACGCATTGCAATTGTTTATCGTTAATGGGAGAGTATATGGCGTTTTACAAGGGGAATATACATTTTGTGTGAATCAAGGTGCTAGTGTCAATGATTATTTTATATGCTCACCCGATTTCTTCCAGTACATAGGCAGGTTTAATATTGGGGATCGGCATGAATCTGACCATTTACCTCTTGAATTAACTTGTAAGTTCCCCAATATTAATCATAGCATGAACGATGATAACGGGTCCACTATTATCAAACGACTTGTGTGGAATGATAATTTTGCAAGCACTTTCTTATCGAACGTGAAAGAAAACATAACTTCGTTTGGAGGAATTCTACTCGAAACAATTGATACAGATGTAATTGGAGCCATAAATGACTTTGTGGAACTGTTATCGACTTCAGCTAATTGTATGCTCAAAAATGTCAATCGCAAAGACCCGAACAAATACTGAAATACAGATTGTAGAAATGCGCTGACGCAATGCTCGTAAACATCTTCGTAGATTCAGAGTGACTCGTAGTAATTATGATAGACAGAAATATTGGCGAAAGTAAAAATAAGTATAAAGCTTGTTGTCGAAAGTATTAGTTTGATATGAGAATCCAGACAAGAAAGGTTAGAAAGATCTATAAACAGCCCGTCTGCATTTTGGAAAAGTATCCGCCATTTACAAAAAAGAAATACGTCCGGAAATAGCATAACTAAAACTCAATGGTTAAATCATTTCAAAGATGTATATTCAAACGGTGAGATATTAGACTTCGACGATGAAATTAACACTGTAGATTCCAATAATGACTATTATACAGAAGTAGATCAACTTGTACTAGACAGTCCTATTGCCGAACAGGAAATATTAGAAGCGATAAATCATCTTAAAAATGGGAAGGCTGCTGGACCTGACTTTATCATAATAGAAATGATAAAGTGTTTTAAATTCGAAATTATGCCGTTCCTTACGAAATATTTCAATAAGCTGTATGAACATGGAATTTTTCCCTGCAGTTGGTCAAGCTCTATAATAAATCCACTTCATAAAAGGGCTTACAGAAACGATCCAGATAATTATCGGGTATATCATTAATGAGTATCTTGGGAAAGTATTTACGATGATATTGAACAATAGACTATCAAACTGGGCTTAATATGTGTGATAAGATTCCTGAATCCCAGGCAGGATTTAGAAAGGATATTCTACCACTGATCATATATTTACTCTGTATGCACTAGTCCAAAAATCACTATCAAAAGAAAACATAAGTTGTACATAGCATTTGTAGATTTTAAAAGGCATTCACTCAGTCAATCGCTTTTAAATTATGGCAGTGTTTACGCAAGGCAGGTTTATTTAGGAAAATGGTTAGCATTCTCAAATCAATGTATTCTAACGCTTCGATCTTGTATGCGTTGCAAAGACGGGTTACAGATTTTTTCGATTGCCCACTTGGTTTAAGACAAGGTTGCTGCTTAAGTCCACTCCTATTTTCCTTCTTCATTAGTGAATTATATCAATGATATCAATTTAGCTGGAAAACATGGAATCCAAATGTACCCAGATCTTGTAGAAGTCCTAATGCTCCTTTTGCTGACGACGTTATTTTAGTTTCTCGATACTGTGGTCGGTTTACAAAATCAATTAAATATCTTAGAAAGTTATACTAAAGAATGGAAGTTAACAGTAAATTTAAGCAAAACAGAAATTGTGATATTTAGGAGGGCGGTCCCGTACACAAACTAACGCTGGTTTTTGATGGTCAGTTGATTACTGTATCCGATCAATATTCTTACTTAGGGTTTTTGTTTTCAAACAGAATGAACTTGAATAAATGTGCACATAACTTAACTTTTACGTGGAAAAAGGCTTTAATACAAGTTTTATCGGTTTTATACAAAGTTGGAACTATGTCACCCAATGTGTTTTTAAGATATTTAATTCTCAGATTCAACCCATTTTATTATATGGATCTGAAATATGGTGTTTTCAGCGCTTTTGATTGTATTGAGAGAGTGCATCTTTTAGCCTGTAAAAGTACCTCAATGTAAGCTCAAAGACACCTAACTGCATGGTATATGGCGAATGTGGCAGATTTCCTTTGTATATCAATTCTCACATAAGATGTTTAAAATATTGGTTTAAGGTTCTAAATATGCACGAACAACGTCTGCCAAAATTAGCTTACAATATGCTTTTAAATCTGGATAATTTGGAAAAACACACTTGGGTAACTGATATCAGAAATTTATTATTTTCTCACGGTTTCGGTTCCGTATGGTTGAACCAAACAATTGGCGATGTGAACTGGTTTTATTAATGAATTTCGTGTTAGATCCATAGATATGTTCAATCAAGAATGGAAATCCACCCAAGATTCAAGCTCACGATATGAATATGACAGGACCTTTAAAACGTTACTCCAGCCAGAAAAATACTTATCAATAATTACAACATATAGTTTAAGAACAATGTTCAGAAAGTATCGTTTAGGTTTGTTATCTTTAATGATTAATGAGGGTAGAAAAACCTCTGTCCAGAAAGAAAGTCGATATTGTCCTTTATGTAACGTTGGAATAGAAAATGAAATTCATTTTACCCTGATATGTCCTTGTTATCACGAATTAAGACAGAAATATATACCGCACCATCTTCTTGCAAAGCAGCCCCATTATGCATATATATCTTTGTTACAAACCAATAATGAAAATATTCTTGCTCAATTGTCCTTATATATAAAATATACATTAGCTAAAAGAGATCTTCTTATAAAGCGAATTGTATACCCTTAAATATATATGTAAATATCCAGAATATTCCTTTATCACTGTAACTCTCATGTATATGGGCCGGAGGCCTTTCATACAATAAACATCTTTTGACTTTGACTTTGACATCAACACATGGGCCCCGAGGGACCAGTGAACAACGTATTTATCTTACCGAACACCTTAATGTTAATTTTGAATTGTTTGAAGCACAGGTACAAATCCTTTTGTAGCCATCGCTAGATTTTCCTGACAAGAAAAACAGATTTCGAGTTATCTCCCTTTCATCGATTTGCATTCGCAAAACATCGGTAATTTCCGTACATTGTACGTGATTCAATGTTATTCGAGATAAAGAATTGCTACCACAAAGTACCAAATGAGGTGCAATTGACAGCGGGGTACATTGAAATGTTATTCCCTTGCAAGCAGGGTACATTGAAAATAATAGAAGAGCGCTCAGCCAATCTGAAAGTGTCATTTATGTGTAAAGTAAGATAAATGATGATGTAATCTTCTTGATCCTGCAGACTTTAACAGGGCATTAGTCTTATGCTAACTTCTGTTTGTCTCAAACTGTGGATATTTCAATGCTTCCACTTAAAATGTCATCAATATGTTCACACTTATGAGGTTTAACGATATGGTGCAGATATGTGCAATGCTTGGGATTAACATTTGAATTAATCTAAATACTTTGGGATTCTACTTTTCTGTATTAAAAACTGAATAAAATAGCTATAACACTGGTATAAATTCATGGGGGTCTTAGTTTAAGAGTTTTATTTTGAGTGTGTATGTTAGCTTGTTCATGATATGGTACAAGGGAGACAACTGTTACCAGTACTTGGGGGAGTGAAAACATAAGGTGGGGAGGTAGGCTTGAGTTTTAACACAAATTTCTGATAAGTTGATGAGCAACTGATTTGTAATTTCATGTGCAGTAGCAATAGAACCTTATATGGCTGAATGTTTCAATTAAGTGATCTAACATTTTTCTCCATAAGAAGATGGTTTGTTGCTGATTAACTAATGCTGTAACGATGCATCGAACTATCGATGGATTGCAATTGTTGAGTCTCCGATAGCAATTAGCCGATGGTAGAAACGAAAAACTATTGATGCATCGTTAGTATGGGTGACTATCGATAGTTTAGTAATTGACTTCGGTTGATAAATGTGCAGCGCAAAAGACAGGAAGCACTAGATTCGTTTGATTTGATTCATTAGAACTTTTTAATTTAATAGTGTAATCTAAATACGTAATTTTTGGGGGTATAAATTATATGGTAGCTTCCCTGAGGGCTGATAGTTAGTATTATTGACAGAAATGCATTATGCTTTTTAGAGAAATGTGGTGTGACATTGTGCCTTTAAAGGTCACATAAACCCTAGGGGGTAATAATACATAAATCACTAACTGGCATCGTTATAAATGAAACCCCGTCATTAAAACTACTCATTTCGACCTTTAATTGACTTAAATCGACCTTTTTGACAACAGTGCACAATTCTCACCCGCGAACGAAATTTCAACCAATCAGAGCGGCGCGCCTCTGTGACGTCATATGAGGAATAGCTTTGAGGGCCGATGCAGAATTCATCTACATTTTAGGGGTTAAATTATCCTGTTTACAGGCTTGTATAAACCTGAAATCGTGACAATTGTTGTGGAAAATGAAAGCTATATGTTCTCACAATCTACTGGCATTTAATTTTGTCTCCTGCTTTGCCTAGTTTCCGAGTTACAACTTGTTTTCATAGACGCTTCTGTCACAATTGATTGGTGTCGTTAGGCCCTATTTGTGTAATGACTGATCCAAATTGATCCCATTTCTGTGTTTTTTTACCTCGATATTTAATCATGTCATGTAAAAATCTGTTTGTATTCTCAACACAGTGTCGGCCCATAAGTTTTCACATGCAATACAGCAATTAATACTCCCTTGTTGTAACCCGTGTTAGGTGGTATAAACCTACACATGTTATTTGTCACCATTCACTTGATGGTCAGGTAATGAATTTATAACAGGTATAATTAGTGGTAACACACTTAGATTACCCGACAAAGGTTCCCATTTGGCATTTCTTGTGTCTGGAGTAAATATTCAACATTATGAACATCGATTAAAGGATTAACCGATAACACGCTGATTGATTAATTACTTTTATCTTACACAGCGGAATTGTCAAAAGGTAGTGTTTATGTATGTAGATTTACTAATCTATACTGAATACACTCTGCCGTGCCGGTGTCTGCGTAAAAACAACGTCCTTCTTTCAAAGGATTAACCGGCAATACATTGATTGATTGCCATTATTGGCTAACTAAATTACTGTTTTTAATGAAAGGCGGACATTATGCAATTAGTTGCCAGGTGTGCTATCTTGGGTGACCAATGAGACTATACACCAATACCTGAAAAGATTTATCACTTTTTCGTATATTAAACTGTTAAAAGACACATCATTTGGAACAGTTTTGTGGATATTGATGGATACATTCCTCAAACAAGGTAATGGCCTGATATTGTTCCTATAACTTTAATCTGTTTTAATTTTAATATTTGCATTTTGTTTTTTAATCATTTGTCGTAGCATTCAACAGAATCATTGTTTTCGCCGTGAAGTGTAATGAGACAGACAACATGCCCTAGGGTGTGTGTGCGAATTATGATTCACATTGGAAAACTATAAAATGTCTAGATATTACAGTTCTGTTATAAATTCACTATAAGTATCAGCAGATCGTCAGCTTTTTATTTAGTTTCAAAATGCATAAAAGTATGATAATAAACTAATTAGGATTATAAGACCAAATATAAAGACCCACATTGACTAGTATCTACATACTGGTGAGTGGACATTAACCATGTGAATGTAGCAAGAAATTTATCGCGCAGTGGCTACCCCACCGCCCCCGATTCCGTGGAAGAAATCGTTATGTTATAAGTTGTGTCATGCAAAATACTTTTGGTTATGATTCGAATACATATTTAACTACGAGTAGAAAGTAGTTTTGATTTTCTAACTTGATGAAAACAAACTATAATCTCATTAATTCTAACAGACTTTACGATTTCCCAAAATGGCGGCGCCCTGTCGGGAACATCCGCCAGTCTGAGGATAAATGCTATTTAGGTTTGTTTTCACCGAGTTACAAAATCAAAACTACTTTCTACTGGTAGTAAAATATGTATTTTATTGATGGCCAATAGGATTTTGTATGACATAGCGTATAACATAACAATTTCTCTCCTGGCAGCGAGGTGGTGTCAATATAATACTACTTACAATATTATTGTTACTTCGACCACAACCTCACTTCCGAGGAAGAAATCGTTATGTTACAAGTTGTGTTATGGAAAATCTTTATGGTCATCAATCATATACATATTTTACTATAACTAGTAAGTAGTTTTGATTCTTTAACTTCCGTGAAGCGATCTGAACACAAGTAAGATATCGTTTCAGGCTTCCACAACGCTTTCGCCAGCACTCACAAACATAACCCATTTAGCACGAACTGCGGGATCCTGTGGAAATCTGTGCATGGTGACACCATCGCCCGACCCCTAGGAGCAATTGACTACAAAGCAACGATTCGGCATGTCGTCGTTCATGTCGAGAAATCATCGAAATGATGAGCGTGCTACACACTTTCTATACAACTAACTGCAAATCGTTCCTCATATGACGTCACTGCAGTGCTCTGGCGACAGAGTTACGTAACCTGTCTGTGGTTTCGTTGGCGGGCGAGAGAGAAGCAGGCGACTTTTTGGCAACTTTTAATTGCTCGGTATTAATTAACCACAAGTTTTTAAAGAATAAATTTGGTGTTCCGCATAAGACTAACCACAAATCTTTCATATGTAATGGTTAAAAGAGTAACAAAAAAAAAAGTTTAGTGGTTCTTTAACGTACATCTGGTACAAGTTAAACTATATTCATTGGTGTATGTGTATCAAAATTATTCAACTTAACTTCATGCAACAAATTGTTTTGAGGCTGAATTGTGATTGTTTTTGTGTAAGTAAAAGTGTCATGAAAATCGCTGAATCAGCAAATGTCATGACAGGGTTCTTGTGGCCGTTACACATTCTGACTACGTTAAAAAACTTTTCAAAGACCTTGTCAATATTTCAGTGAGCTACAGTGCCTTTGTGTTTTCCAGGCTGCTGAGTGCCCACATGTGACGTACGCGAGTGATGACAAGTCGTTGTGGACGCTGGTCCTGTCCAGCCCCGATGGTCATATAGATCAGGACGATAAAGAGTGTCTACACTGGATGGTGTGAGTACAGAACGGGTGCTCTCTGACCCGGGATTGCCAGGGCCACACACAGTAGTCCTTGCCTTGGTTATGTGATGAAAGTCATTAAATCGTGATAAACAACTCTTATGCTGCAACAAATTCACTATGAGTCAAATGCCATTTACATATGTACATATGGTTCTATTCATCAAATTTGTGAGTTAATTGTAACAGCCCTATAATGTCCACATGAATACAAAATCCCACATGTAACATATGTTAATCAGCAACTGTAAGTTAGAAATATATGTGTTTGGACTGGCTAGTTTAAAATATGAAATATCGGTATCTGGTGTCAACATTAGTGTTCTTGTAACTTAATTAATGGAAAAAAATTGGTAGCATATTTGTGATATAAGGCATGAAAACTGACTGGTGTAGCTTCTAGCCAATTGTCTATGGGCTTGATGATTTTACTTCATCATTACAGATTGCGGTAAGAAGCACTCATAGACTTGTCTGAGAATGGATTAATTTGATTCGAATCTGGTGCTCAGATTCATTGACTTCTTAAGTGGCATTTAGAAGCTGGTATGATACAGAGGATTCATTGACTTGCGAGTGAACATGGGAAGCTGTAACAGTCATTGCTCTGTCAGTTGAAGACTAATATCTACAGGTCATCGTGACACAGTTGGTGTCTGAATGACTCCAGTTTCTATATCTCTGGAGCTCTGGAAACCTCATCCTCGATAATCTCCAGGGTATACGTTACGATAAATCTCCACTATACCCTGGATGCATCGTTCCCGTGATTATATTACCTCCCTTGGCTGGCTTTTTTATCCAATCAGGTGTCTACGCTGGGAAGTTGAGCGTACCAATCACAACTCACTTTCGCTTCTTTCATCAAACCGATTAAACTTGACAACATGAGGTACTCTGAAAGAGGTAGAAAGAGTTCTTGCATATATTTTTCAAGGTTTCAGACCTGTCAATTTGTCTGTATGATATCCCCCAAAATCTGAGTCGCACTGCGAACAAACCTTCACGGCTGCGACCACTATCTTTGTTGACACTGGCAAGCTCAGTTGTAACGGCAGCTTTGCTGATTGGCCACTGCGAGAATGCGGAGCCACAAAGGGAGGTAATAAAATAAAGAGCCGTAGATGCATCCAGGGTACTAGTGGAGATTTATCGTGACGCATACCCTGGAGGTTATCGAGAATGGGGAAGCCTACAATAATTCTTGGGTTGTATCTCATGGTTCTTGCAATCTTAATTTACTCACCCTTGATTTTCATAAACATTTTACAAACCAATCAAACATCAAGAAGGAAATAGGTATGGGAGGTGGACATGTCGCCATCCTTTACATGGTCTCAAGGGCTCTTGTTAGCATGTCAGTTTTTTGTAATGTTGAATTTCTCACAATGTCTATCTTAATCAGTGGGACTGGCCACCATGGTGTTGATATTACAAACCCCACACTGAACCTGGTTTAAAACTCACATTTTGATTGGTACTTTAGCCTGATTATTGCAGCATGTCAAACTGGCAAATGGAAAACAGGGTGAATAAATGGAGATGGGGGTAGCCTAGTGGTTAAAGCGTTGGCTCTTCACCGAAATGCTGGCACAGGATAGGTACAAGGAACTAATGTATGAAGCCCATTTCCGGTGTCCCCTGCTGTGATATTGCTGGAATCTGGAATACTGCTAAAAACAACATAAAACTAAACTCACTCACTCACTCACTTCAACAAACGAGACAAAAGAAATATTTGCAACCAATTCAACAAACTGACACATGTTGTGTGGCACAACCAGCTGATAATGTGTGATATGTTGTTTGTATAAATGTACATCATGATGTATTTGTTTTCCCAGTGCTAACATCCCAGGTAATGATGTAGAGAAAGGGGAGGTAATCTGTGACTACATGCAACCCTTCCCTCCAAAAGGGACAGGGTATCTCCGCTATGTATTCCTCCTCTACAAACAGTCAGAAAAACTTGACCTCAGTCAGATGCAGAGGCCATCAAAATGGTAAGAATTTATGTTTCAAGCATGTCAAGTGCTGATAAAAAAATTCTTAAAATGAGGGGTGCTTTTCGGGATTTGTAAATCCTTGTTTAAGGATAATGACAATGTGTTGAAAACATTGATTTAAATATAAGGTTTTAATATGTTCTATACTACATGAACTGGGATTTATTGGATAAAAGGGCAGTATACATGATCTGCTCTGTAAGATGGTGTAGAGCCCTAGATTAAAATAAGTTCCCAGCAGGTCTCTGCGGGTCTCTGCGGGTAAGTTCCTTGACAAAAATATGGATGCTGTCGTGGATCATTGCACATGTTGCTGAATAACTTATAGCTTTGGCTGGATCAAGGGTCATGGTAGAGTTCTCATTTATCAGTGATTTTAACTTTTTTATAAAGGTAGAGAACCAATTGAACAGTGCTTAATAATGTTTAAGTTTGAAAGCTGATTAATTTCAACAAAGCTGGGATACAGTTTTTCAATAGTGAAATAGTCTTGGCTCATCCAAATTGGCAGTCCCTCTGATGCTAGGCTTCCTAACACTGTTTTCTGTGGTGAGTGAGTGAGTTTAGTTTTATGCAGCACTCAGCAATATTCCAGCTATATGGTGGCGGTCTGTAAATAATCAAGTCTGGACCAGACAATCCAGTGATCAACAGCATGAGCATCGATCTAAGCAACTGGGATACGATGACATGTGTCAACCAAGTCAGCGAGCCTGAACACCTGATCCCCTAAGTTGCCTCTTATGACAAGTATGGTTTACTGAAGATCAATTCTAACCTGGATCTTCACAGGTCTTTTCTGTGGTGGCTTAGTACATTTTCCTTACACCATATAGTTAATGATAATGATAACTACACAGCAACAGTTTCTCCCTTTCACATGACACAAATGGCAACAGATTAGAAATCTGGTATGCTGTAGTCTCTCTTTAAGAGATGAAATCTCAGGTTTGAAACCAGCATTGATCATTTCAACTTGTGTTCACATGAAGTGAGACAGTGCATCAGTTTGTTCTGTTTCAGCCTGTCTCTACAAGAGAGGACGTTCAGCACTCTCAGCTTTTACTCGGAGAGACAGGACGTTCTGACACCAGCAGGGCTGGCCTTCTTCCAGTCGGGAGTGGGACCCATCAGTCAGGGAGTTTTTCCAAAATAAACTAGGTAGCTGGCAACTTAATTCCTTTTGCTCTTTTACAATTATTGCTGCCCCTTTGTCAGGATTGTGGGTTAGAATAGATAACTAGGCAAACGATGTCGAATGTCCAGTGTGTGATATAGTTTCCAAATGTTGCTAGCCAGTCAGGCTATCTATGCCACTATGCCTGTACTAGCCCACAAAATAATTCATTAGCCCGAAATTTGAATGTAAACACAGGTTTCATTATTAAGCTGCTAATATGATGAACATTTTTATCAGGCCACCATCTTGCATGATTTAAAAGTGTGTTATAAATTAACAAGTCGGAGAGAGTGATATATTTACAAAATGACCCCATGAAAATTCACTGGCCAGTCGGGCCAGCGACTGTCGAGATTTACTGGCCCGATTGGAATTTTACTAGCCACGGGCTAGGGGGCTAGTGGCTATTCACACACTGCGAATGTCGTATGGATTCTGGCTTAGAATAGGTTCCTTGGCACCATATGCTGAACCTTGCAATGGATTCTGGATTAGAATGAGTAACTAGTCAACTGCTGTTGAATGTAGCAGGGATTCTGCTGCCTTAGAATAGGTCCCTTAGCAGCATATGCTGATCCTTGCAATGGATTCTGGATTAGAATGAGTAACTAGGCAACTGCTGTCGAATGTCGCAGGGATTCTGGATTAGAATGGGTCCTCAAACAACTTGTTTGCATATTGTACAAGGTAAATATTACAAGAACAGACTTAATCCTTTTATCCGCCTGTTCGTCTATCCTCTCCTCAATGGTAACACATTTTTGCAATGAAAATTTACACAGCTACTGGGTCACAGTCTCAAGTGAGATTTCCAAAGAAACATTTTCCCATAATTGTATTTCCAGAGTTACCCTCTCTTTTACCATGCTTTATCATCCTATTTCTAGTGCATGCTTTTAGAAAAATCAGGATTGAGGTAAACACCTCAAATTCTAAGAAGGTGTAGAGCCAGTGATAATGTGTAATCACCGGTTTGTCTGGTCCAGGCTTCATTATTCACAGGTCACTGTGTCATGCGGGGCTATTTTTTATTTTGTAGTTACTCATAAAAGTATTTGTAATTTTACTATAACGTGACTAGTCTTTTGTTCATCTGTCATCTGTTCATTGATATTGTTTGCAGAAATGCCAGAACCAGCGTTTGAGTTCATGAACCCCCCACCATACCATCCGAAACAAGTGAAATACCCACACAAAGAACCATTTAACTTGTGAGTATGCCCGTGTAGCTCTGATTTCAAGGATTGAAATAGGACGGTGTTCATCATTAATACCTTACAGCATAGCTATAATGTGAGGTGAGGTGAAATTGGGGTTATCGTCATGTTTGAGAATATTTCGCTCATATGACGACGTGCATGCATGTGTATGTGCGGCTGCTTGCACTAGCCCAGATTTAAGCTGGTTTTATAGTGCTAGCCCATTGAGATACCATGCCGCAGTGAAGCATGAATACCCCACTCAGACACATTATACCGACTCCGAGCTGACCAGTCCTTGTTGTATCCATTAATGCCGAGCGCCAGGCAGGGACCAACAAGTACCATATTTTAACGTCTTTTGGTATGACGCGGTCGGGGATCGAACCCACGACCTTCCGACTCTCCGAGCGGACGCTGTTACCACTACACCACAGAGGCGGTTTAATGTCATGTGACCATATGTGTGTGACATTTATCGGAGCATGTTAAGACTTTTCTCTGATACTCCATGGCACTGATAAGTTATTTTCAACAGATGGTAGAAGCAGTAACTAACCTCTAAACATTATAAATACAATCTTTAAAGTTTCATATTTACACACATTGTTATGAAATGTGAACTATGGTGTTCTTTTGTGTGGTTTCAGATATCTAGATCGGTATAGACACGTGAAAGATATCAACGAAGAAGTCTTGAAAGAAAAGTTGAAGAGAATATCCCCATTCAGGCCAAACAAACCGAAAGCTTTGTACCCAGGAACTGTTCCTTTGCCAAAGTCGATGCCAAGCTGGCTGAAAACACGAACCAAGAATATTCGGTTTGGTCGGCACCAGTGGAAGGGACTACCAGGAGAGTAGAGTTGTGATGTTGCCATGGTTACAGATTTATAAACAAAAGAAGAACCCTTGGACTCTAAATTGTCAGAGTTTCGGTCGACTTTGAGGTAATGGTACCTGCATTGCAAAAGACAGATGAAGGAATGTATAGAAGAGGTTGCAGATTACAGCACAGCGAGGAGTGAAATATGACAACAAATACCTTTAGTGCTTGTCCACCATTAATGGTTTGACAAGGACACCAGGATATTTCATACTACGTACACACACCTTAGTATGTTGTTTGCTGTGTCATGCAATCAGGAACTAGTTTATGATAGATATTTGGTACTACTGTTGGCTTAGTAGTTGAAGAGTTCTTTCATCATGGGTTACAGCCACCATATAGCTGAGTGTGGTGTAAAACTCACTCACTCTCATCATGGCAACGGTTGGGATTTATTCCCCACATCGTTGCAATGTATGAAGCCATTTTAGGTGGCCCCTGATGTGATATGGCTGAAATATTGATGTAAAACCATCTATTCCCCACATCGTTGCAATGTATGAAGCCATTTTAGGTGGCCCCTGATGTGATATGGCTGAAATATTGATGTAAAACCATCGTATACTCCCCAGATCACTCATGATATTGTTTAAGTTGACTCACAAATAGAGAGATAAGTTTAAGCTGAAAAACATATTTATATAACTGGGAAGATGTATTTAATTCAATATGGAACTTTCAGCATGCCAGGAACGTAAGATCTTGGGTTTGAATCCCAAGTTTGCCCAGGTTTTGTTTTCTGGTATGTTGGACCATATCCATGCTCAGTGGTTTCACCTGCATCATTTGCGCCTTTCCTCGAACATCAATCTTACATCCCGACATAAAACTGAAATACGGTTCAAAGCAGTGATAAACCCAGCTCACTCACTCACTCTGTGGGATCATTGTTGAAGGGACTCATTAACATTCAGGGACAGTGGGGTAGCTCAGTGGTTAATGTGTTCGCTCGTCATGCTGAAGACCCGGGTTCGATTCCCCACATGGGCACATTTCTGTCATTCCCTGCCGTGATATTGCTGGAACGTTGCTAAAGGCAGTGTAAAACTTAACTTACTCGCTCACTCATTACTATTCATGATAAGAGATAAATATCAGCTGTTGACACTTGACAAGTCATGCTAGTGAGGCTGAGAAGACATGAACTGGGGCGGTGGGTAAGCCTAGTGGTTAAAGCGTTGGCTCGTCACGCCGAAGACCCGGGCTCGAATCCCCACATGGGTACGATGTGTGAAGCCCATTTCTGGTGTCCCCTGTCGTGATGTTGCTGGAATATTGCTAAAAGCGGCGTAAAACGAAAACTCAGTCAGTCAGACATGAACTGTTACCTGTCTTACATGAAGTTGTGGACTACAGACAAGACGGTCAATGATACTTGACCAGATGTTGTTCCTGAGGAAACTGCGAAATATGTGTGCCATTGTGCCAGGACATTCAGGGTTATGTTAAGTTTGCCTGAAATCTCTGAATGGAATCGTGTGGACAAGGATGTGATGCCATGAATAAAGTGTGGATGTGTTTGTTTACAAGTGTTCGGCTCATGTTTGTTTCCACATTCACATTTCTGTCTTGTCTTGGGCCAAATGGGGTGGGGAATAGGTCTCTGTATCATAATGGTCGCCACAAGACCACAGTACTGAGCTTTGAATTGTCAGGCTGAGAGTCCAGCCTGATCGTAGATCAATGACATGGATCACTGCTCATTGTGTCAGTCACTTGTTTGAGTGAAACAGCAATTTACAGACCACCAGCATGCTGACCCTTGCCTTAAACAATGTTCACCAACTCTTGTTGTTTATTTATGCTGCACTCACCAGTGTTCGTCCTCCAGGACCACAAAAACATGGTCAAGAAAACAGTGAGTGATTTAATGAGCCTCGATCTCGGGATATGAAGACATTCATCGAACATGTCAGCCAGTCTTAACTTCCTGATCATTGTATACCAACTGCGTAAATGATGCTCATCATGTTGATCACAGGATTGTCTGGTCCAGACTCAATTATTTACAGATCGCTGCCATATAGCTGGAATATTGCTGAGTGTGGTGTTAAACAAACCAACCAACGTTAGTTAGCAAGCTTGCAGGACAAGTTCTAACCTGTAACGTTATGAGCCTCACAGTTGGTTCACTCTACTGACCTACAGACCAACCAACGTTAGTAGCAAGCTTGCAGGACAAGTTCTAACCTGTACCTTTAGGAGCCTCACAGTTGGTTCACTCTACTGACCTACAGACCAACCAACGTTAGTTAGCAAGCTTGCAGGACAAGTTCTAACCTGTACCTTTAGGAGCCTCACAGTTGGTTCACTCTACTGACCAACAGACCGGAGCCTCACCAACGTTAGTTAGCAAGCTTGCAGGACAAGTTCTAACCTGTAACTTTAGGAGCCTCGCGTTAGTTAGTTGGTTCACTCTACTGACCTCTACAGACCAACCAACGTTAGGTAGCAAGCTTGCAGGACAAGTTCTAACCTGTAACTTTAGGAGCCTCACAGTTGGTTCACTCTACTGACCTACAGACCAACCAACGTTAGGTAGCAAGCTTGCAGGACAAGTTCTAACCTGTAACTTTAGGAGCCTCACAGTTGGTTCACTCTACTGACCTACAGACCAACCAACGTTAGTTAGCAAGCTTGCAGGACAAGTTCTAACCTGTACGTAACAAGTTCTGTAGGAGCCTCACAGTTGGTTCACTCTACTGACCTACAGACAAACCAACGTTAGTTAGCAAGCTTGCAGGACAAGTTCTAACCTGTACCTTTAGGAGCCTCACAGTTGGTTCACTCTACTGACCTACAGACCAACCAACGTTAGTTAGCAAGCTTGCAGGACAAGTTCTAACCTGTACCTTTAGGAGCCTCACAGTTGGTTCACTCTACTGACCTACAGACCTTTCCCCATCACATCAGGAAGGAAAGATTTCTTCAAAAGTTGCCTTAAACCAGTCCAGAAACATCTTTTCTTCTTCAATCTCCGGTGTTTCATCCTGATGAGCATACTTTATGTCGCCCTTGAAAGATAACTGGATTGGTTTGGGAAACACAGAAATTCAAATCAAGAAACATAATTTTGATAATATATCATGGTCAGGTGATGAAATTCACGACGGAACGAAGGTATATATTTCTACTGACAAAAGTATTGTTGGGTACGTAACATTTCTCGGAAGAGGGCAGAGAGTTGTCTCCCTTCCACCAGTGAACGTTTTCCGTCTTTCGAGCCAAGTACTTTGTAAATGATGGAATATTAATACATTTGTCAAATCGAAATTATTGATTATGAATTACCTTATTAGAACCAACATCCGCCAATATTGTCCTGAATATATTGTAAACATTAGAATTTTTTGTGAAATCTAGTGACTGAAAAATATGGAATATTGAAATGATCTTATATGTATTTCATCCTTGTATTTTACAGACTATGCTTTCTGGACTGTATTGCCAAAGCCTAGCTAGTATTCAATTAATTAAGGAGGTTAATGACTGAGGATCTAACGTTTATTATTTCCCATTGTCATAATACATTAATGTAAGTAAACCAGGCAACAACTCTGTGTAGCATGATGCAATAGTACTGGGAAGTTGCACAAGGGGCCACTCAACCAAACCTCAGACCTTTTCAGAAAGAAAAGTCTCACACGCTATAACAATCCGCCTTCAACCTTTGATCAGTAGAGATCAACTGTACTACAGTACATCCCGTTTTACTTTTAAAAAGCCATATCATCTATATAACTGGTATCCAAGCATCTAGTGGGAACATTTTAATCCGTATCCTTACCTGGGTGCTATTCCTGTCGTACTCCCGTGTTATAAGGTTGTTATTAATGTTAATCTGACCACCATACACATATACCTCTCAGTGCTTAGTTATAGTCACTCCAACTTGATAACGGTGAAAAATTCTACGGCAAACATGGTTAAATGCAATTAAGTTGTTATCAAATGTTTTAATTTTTACTCACCAACTTCTAGAATGCCAATCATACAGTCAAATATCCAAGGGACTCAACATGAAGTAGTGTGACAGCAGATATAAAAGATATTGGTATATCAACCTGTATTAACGTTTTTAGTTTCCCTATTAATTTATGTGTGAAATTGAAACAATTAACTTTATTTTGATTGAAAAAGAGCTTCAGTGAGATGGAAATTCAGACCTGACCCTGGGGAAATCTAGACTTGCTTCGCTTAGGGCTTTAGCATTGTAAGGGGGTTGGGCAGAAGGGAAAATAACGTGGTTCAGGGACTTGAGATAGACTCTAACAAACCGGGAACGAACCGCCGATGGTGATATTGGTGGTAACACCCCCCGAGAATCGAAACGCCTGTAAAATACTCACTGTATAATGTGGGGAATGTTTTGTTTCAGGAGGACAATACTACTATCTAGATGAAGATTTAAAATGCACTTAACTCAGTTCATACTACTGGCATTTCATCTTCGTCATGTGATTCAAACATCGGATTGCCAGGAAATAACGGAACCGCTCAGCTTATTCATTCATAGCAATGTGGAAGTAGGCCTAAAAGTAAAAATATCATCCCCAAACATTTCAGCGTTTACATATGAAAACATTTTGATTCGCAGCACATATTTCTATTTGGTGTGTGTGTGTGTGTGTGTGTGTGTGTGTGTGTGTGTGTGTGTGTGTGTGTGTGTGTGTGTGTTTTGGGGTCGGGGTGGGTGGGTGTATATGTTGTGTACGTACTGGAGAGTCAGTCATACACCCCCCAAAACAAATATATGCAAGTCTGTAATATGTAGCCTTAATATCTTAATATCTAGCTGTAAACGAAGAAGGTCTCTGGGTTCCTCTTTATTGTATTTAATTAAGATAATTTCAGGATTGTTTTTATTCTGTCCGATATGGCCATGTCTGAGACATGCTGAGACTGGATACTTGTCACGCAATCCAAGAGTACACCCGCACTGGAAACTGGCACGGAGTACACAAGCTCTCGGATCTCGCGAGGTAATGAGCCGTGAAGCTAGTAAGGAGGGCTTGACTTAGATACGTGACCTGACGACGGCACTTACATTGTATATAGGGATGAGATAGATTGCTGGGCTCTGACTGGAGACATAAGAAGCCATATACACTCTATTGTATGTCCTCTCTTGAATAGGTTCATGCGAGTTGACTGCGGCCCCGTGACAACCCTGATACAATCTCGCTTGCTTAACCAGTAAACACCCACGACATAAACAGCGTGGTTGAGATGGATGAAATATCTTATGGCTCAGGGTAGTCTACCTCACAGCTCCAGAACCACCTCATTTCCCTTCCCCTCAGCCCTTTTTAGCAACGCACAAGCCTCGAATGAAGCAAGTCTAGATGTCCATGTTCAGAACAGAATTTTCCTTCTCATTTGGACTCCTTTTCAACTGAATTTGGGACCGTTCATAATTCATGGGTTTTGGGGAGGTCACCCATTTTGTTCTGGGGAGCTAGGGGTGGGGCAGCAGTTTTGTACACACGTACTGGTGGGGGCAGCAATTTTGTACATACATATATGTTTAAAATTATGCTTAGAAATTATGAGAAGGGGAGTGGGGGTGTCATGATTTTGTACGTTACATACAAGGGGGTCACTTATTTTGTACATAAATTTTAGGGGGGGGCATTCACATTGTACATGCTTCTCCATTAAAATCATCACCACCCCCCTAGCCATAAATTATGAACGGTCCCTTAGGGTAATTTACTTTATTGTAAAACGTATTAAAACTTAAACATTAGGGGATTATGATAAGTGTCAACCCTTATGTCTAAATACACCAGTATCTCCCTGGGAAGACGATCATTGAACTGTCCATGTGTCATTTAAACACACGAACTGACCAAGACGACATTCATATTCTGTAGAATGTTCACAAAACAGTCATCGATAGAGCATGCCATTACGTGCCAGGAGAGAGCCATTGTTGTGTCAACGGCCTTGGAACCTTCAACTGAACCGGGCAACCTTTATTATCTGAAGCGAGGAACATCTACTGATAATCCGCTCTCCCCGAAACTAGGTCGCATAGCTTCCCGACTGTGGTGTCGAGTTCCTTCCTCCCGCCTAGCTCGAGTGTCGGACGTACAACTGGCGATAATCCCGAGAAGCGTGGGCACAAAGAATGTTACCATGGTATTGAGTAATTGACGCCGTACCAGTCACGTGACACGACAGGATAGCAAAAACATAAGCATACATTTTAATAAATCAATATAATTATTTTCGACGTTTATCCCGGTTATTAATTAGAAGAATGTGCGTATATTTTTATTAATATATTTTATGTCTTACCGAATCACGGTGGAACCGTAAGTACAAATAACTGAATAAATGTTCATAATTAGATTCTATGTCGTTCAGTGGTTGGTATCACGTGACATCATGGTTACCGTGAATACAGTGTCATGTTACATCAATGACCTCAACACGTTAACACATTAAACATCGTAATCGTGAACATAATAAACACTTTTAGCCATTTATATTTTCTAAAATACGACAACGTTTACAGTTATACACATGTTGATAAAATCAAAAGTGGTATTTCAAGCATCGTCCCTTTTGGCGAAATCCAATAATCAAACCTTCGAGGCAGAGGGCCGTGAAAAAACCCACAGGAGACCTCGCTCGGTCGCTTGCTTGTTCTTCTGGTTAACTATAGGGATAATTATGTGTTCTTCTTTCGGGGTTTGGTGCTTGTATTAAAAAAAGGTGACCCTGTTCTTGGCTGTAGAAATAGTTTACATCGTCAGTAAACAGACTGATCCTGGTCCACACAAAATCAATGGTTGTTGATTATTGTTGGTAAGGGTAAGCTTTAGGAAGGGTAGCAAAAACTTTGACTTTATTGACAATTCTATGCTCAGAATGTCAGCGACTACATCCTGACAGTGACAACAAATCAAACGGATTTGAAATGAGTGGGATAAGTCTATAAATATGAATGAATTTCGCTTGAAAGTCTGTGTTTCAAGATACTTCAGTATAATGTTCAAATAACCCGATGTTTGGGATGGAAGCGAGTGAGTATGGTTTTACGCCGCTTTTAGCCATATTCCAGCAAAATTACGGCGGGGAACACCAGACATGGGCTTCACACATTGTACCCACGTTGGGAATCGAACCCAGGTCTCCAGCGTGACGAGCGAACGCTTAAACACTCGGCTTTGTACCTTTATACGTGTTCTTCGAGAAATTCCATGATGCGGATTATGATTTCACTCAAAGAACTTTCCATGATGCGGTTGGCGAACTACAGGTGTAGGTCAGGCTGACACGAGGAAAATTCCAAAGATCCATCACATACAAGATCAACAACACGAGAATACTAGAAGTAGGGACCACTGTGGAAAGGAATTGTTTTGAATGACTTATCACTGTGACAGATGGAATATCTTGTCGCTGTTATTCATTTAAAATATGTTTTGTACCTGGGTCATGGGCCTAAAAACCGAAATACACCATCACTGTGTGAATACCGGAAGTTACTGTGTAGAGCATCACCTGAAGCAGTTATATTGATGATATACAGACGTATTATTCGCCAATAAAAGAATATGATAATTAATCGTCCAGTGAGCCTATAGTTTTTCATTTAATCCTAGTGGTGTATAATTCAAAACTATGCTGATATCTTAGTTTCAGTTGTTTAATTGATTTCAACAAAACACTACGACCTTCCTTACATTAGGAAATCCGAAAACAAATAGAAAGTTTCAAGCAAAGGAAATAGACTATATGTGAGAAACAGGCTTGTATATACGACTCGATTCCGAGGATTAAATCCCACAAAACAAATTTATGTTTTAGCAGAAGCCATGGATTATACGGTGTCTGGTCTTAGTTTTCTTAATTTTCAATCTCCCGATATTTACATTAGGCAAACATGTTTGATATATTTCCACTGAAATGTCAGACTGAACATTTTAGATATAGCAGTAAGTGCATGAATCATTTTCCATGCATGTCCGCTCAGTATAGCATAGAAGGGTGCAGCAAGGAGGATTGGATATTGATATCCTTTACCCAAACCTTACATACAGGGCGCGAGCAGGCACCAGCAAATGTATTATACGACATAATTCGTTAAATGGATATTTCATTCATATATACAATAGAGAGATTATATCCCTGGACATCTCATGTTCCGACAGTTGATGTGAAAGAAATGAAGTCAAATCACGGGAAACGATCAATCGATTTAGTTGTGCGAACTTTTCCAATATCCTTGACCTTGTACTTCAAGGCCGCGAGTTGAAAGCCCCCACACATCCGGCCTATCAGGGCTGGCTAAATACGACACACCGGCCGCTCCCACTAGCGGAGTTTCATTCATGCAAAAGCCTTGTTGTAAACGCAGAGTCATGTGGTTTTGAGTCAAAGCTTAAAATGGAATGTTACACTTGTGTCTGGGTGTAAGTAAACAGCTTGGGCTAGCCTATTCAGATTGTGCCGACCTACCTATTCCCCCCAGCAGGCCAGATCATGATGCAAACCGTTACGATAATGATTAAATACCATTCGGTTGTAAAAGCTCCCTAAGGGATCGTATGAATGAAAGTTGTAGTAGTGTAACCACATATTGTACTACATGAATATTGTAATAAATACGTTTAGCGTACTCTACCGAAATATATGTGGGTTAACCCCAAATGTGACCCTGACATACCCCACATGGGTGAACAGAGTTTTTTGGAAGGGTTCTGTGTGGGTGTGAGACTGGGGCAACCTTTGAATTTTAACCAGTTGATAATACCCAAAAGTATTTCAATAAGAAGGTATTTCTAGTTTTTTTTCAGTCACAGTATGGTATGTGTTTCATTCACCTTCAACCACTCCCCATTATTAACACACATCCCCCGATCTACAATTATATCAGTTAATATGCACGTTTTTGTTGAAAGTCACTTGTTTCAGAGTATGTCATTATGTCAAAGTAGGTGGACACGCCCATGTAAGGACTTGTCACTCCGGGATCCATAATCAGTATAATGGGGTATAATAGGGTAATAATCATATTCTAGATTACATGTTTCGTGTTAACAGAGCGTACAGGTTAAATTTTCTAAATTTACAGTTTAGGCACGACCAAGCTTGTACATGTACCTGCATACTGTTCTTTAACTAATTCCATGGAGGCTTATAGCAAGTGGGTCAGGCTAGCTTGAGCCAAATTACAAAATCCATTACATTCAAACTCAGTAACACACGAATATACCGGCAGTTCACAATAATCCCACCCGATTAATTTATTGCGTTAAAAATATACCGTGTTTATATCCTCCAAGGTAGGTTATCAAATCACCTACAGTGAAAGAAGACTTCATGTTTTGATTTAGTCGACTCGACATTATGCTCACCCAAAGAAAATCAATTCTCGATTCAGAGGTCCTCGTGATATGAGCCTGTGTCGTTAAACAAGGCTATTTTTACGATTGACACGTGATTTCATAATGAATGGATGGGTTATCCTTAACTAACACCATTGGTTATGTTCGCCACAAGTGTTCCAGTTTTGAACATATATTGCTGGGGTAGTCTTCAATGTTCAATTGTGATGACAACTGCATTCCGTGCTGAGGCAGTGATGAACTGAGCAACACGTGATTGAGTGAGTGAGTGACTGGGTGAGTGAGTGAGTGAGTGACTGGGAGAGTGAGTGAGTGAGTGAGTGACTGGGTGAGTGAGTGACTGGGTGAGTGACTGGGTGAGTGAGTGAGTGACTGGGTGAGTGAGTGAGTTTAGTTTTACGCTGCTTTTAGCAATATTCCAGCAATACCACGGTATCACGGCGGGAGACCCCAGAAATGGGCTTCACACATTGTACCCATGTCTTCGGCGTGACGAGCGAACGATTTAACCACCTCGCTATCCCTCCGCCCCAGTTTAAGGGTTTGGATTGTTCCCATGGGATAACCGTGAACGTTCATCATACTTGTGGTTTCCAATCCGACTTCGGTTGTTATTAACAATTAAAGTATTGAACATACGTGATCGAAACCATGGGGTTGACTTGTTATATCCAGATGCATTGCCGTGAGTGAGTTTCATTGACGGTGTATGTGTTGACAAGTGAGTTTCATTGACGGTGTATGTGTTGACCAGTGAGTGTCATTGACGGTGTATGTGTTGACCAGTGAGTGTCAGCTGTATTCTGAGGTTGAACAGACCTACGATACAAAATATTTCATGGCGCTTTTGCAGTCGCACATAGCGCTCACTTGAGCCGAGAATGAAACATCGACGTCCCCTTGTGGCCATCAACCCATCCATATGCTGTTGATCACTGGATTGTTTGGTCCAGACTCGATCATTTACAGACCGCCGCCATATAGCTGGAATATTGCTGAGTACGGCGTAAAACCAAACTCACTCACTCACTTGGACTATTACAATGCACCTTGCTTGTTGCCGCACTCAGCAATATTCCAGCCACATGACGTCGGACTGAATATAATCGAGTCTTGAGGAGACAATCCAATGACAGCTCAATAATCTTTACCGTTACGTTAAATTTCACCTCATACTGGCTCCATCCCCGTTCTCACGAACTGCGGTAATAGTACATATCTGTTGTCCTCCCTATATACGATTAAGTCATCAACTTGAATGACTAACATGTATAAATATTTAAAAGTGCTGTTCTTGAAAAACATTCCTGATCAAAACGTTTAAATCTGTTGCATGTGTACATCGTACTTGCAGACCCAAATGTAAAAGGTAACCGCTAGAGCGATCATGTAATTTTGTAATTGTTACAAACAGATGTTCCTGCACCATAGTCGGTGGCCTTGTAATAACAAAGAATTGAATTTAAGTGATAATTAATTTTGACCTGTCGCTGCAAAGAGGTACTGACTGTTCCATAGTGTTTTCCTGATAGATCCCCGATCCAGATTTGCATAGCACTATATATAAAGCTTCAGCACAATGTCATGAAAAAGTGATCAGCAAGTGCATTAAGTGCATGCAGCAGGATCTAACGACAAATGCAATGATTCACTTCCTGAAAATATTTAAGATCGTGCAACAACATATTTAATATCGGATTGGAAACGGGACTGGAAAAAATGTTTTACTCAGTAATATCCCAGCCTGTTAATAATCGAGTTTGGACCACACAATCACGTGACTGACATTACAGGCACATTATCCAAGACATAAATGGCTAGGATGAAATGAATAAGCGACTCATACATCTGATGCCGTGGACGCCAAGCATTGTTGAATATAAATTCTAAAACGACTCCTCACAAGGATTGAACATTAAACAACTCATAATTACGGAGTTACCTTCAAACAATATACAGAAAAACATACGTAAATAAGAAAATGATTTATTTCACCGAATGATACATGATGGTCATGAAAACAACTCCATTCATGGAAACAACGACATGTCTCCTACAGCCCACTGGCATTACACACCACTGTCACCATCTGCCACACTTGGTTATGAACATGCTTCATAGCTTACAGGGGTGGAAATAATCAATTGCCCGACGCCCGAGTCCAGTGTTTTTTTCTGTCGGGCAAGCAAATTTGTATATCACACTGTACCAGGGTCCAGTTGACTTTCCAATGTTAATTATGTTGTTTACTTAAAATATCAACAAGAAAATCGGCCAGTATAGTGGAAAAAATTATCAGGGCAAGTGATTTTACATGTGCCACTGTACCGAAGTTCACGAACAATTTTAAAGTTATTTCCACCCCTGTGCTTGTGTTTACATCTTCAAAGGACGATATCTGATTGTGATACAGGAAACATATAAAACACATTTCAGGGCGGGTGCCAAATTACAGATTAACAATCTGAAAAATGATCTGAATCGAAAACAAGATGGGTGATGTCTACTGTAAATACCAAAGGCCCATAAGGTGTTTAATACATAAATAAAGTAACAAGTATAAATAATATATTTAGGTAAATCTTTATAATTCTTGTTGTCTATTTGACAAAATGCCTATCATTAAATCAGTTTCAACCCCAATATTTTTAACACATTATTGACACCATCAGAGCCCTACTGAGACACTGAAGTGTTGCTTTTCCATATGCAGGATAATACAACACAATGCACGACACAGTGTACAAATACTAGTAGAAGAATATCAGAAAACAGTTCTCCGCCCGAGTCATTCAGTCATATTTACACATTCAACCAAAACTACACCCTGAATTCTTCACAATGGACTCTCCCACGATAGTGATCTAGTACTGTGGGAGCTCCCATATTCATGGAATAGGTGTGTCCATCTTATTCTTGCTTCACGTCCATTGAATACTTGTGATCGTTTTGAACAGCGTGGTTGCTAGCTACGTTGCAGTTTCCTTCGGCGACTGTACCCGCATGTGCCAGGAAAAGATCTTTAAGAACGCTCAGCTCCTTAGTGAGAATCTTTACTTTCTGTTCCAGCTGCTCGTTTTCGTTTCTCAGACGGGACACTTTCTCCATCGTCTCTTTGGCCTTGAACCTGCTCTTGTCACGGCTCTTCCTCACAGCGACGTTGTTGCGGTCACGTCGCTTGCGGTACTCTTCCGGTGCCCTTTTTTCGCTCTTCCTCGACCGCTTGGCCTCATATTCCTCCTCATCCGTGCCCTCCATGTCTGATGAGTTAAGCATTGTACGTTTTGGAGCCATTGTTGCGAGTGTGGGTTTGCTGTTCTACGAGCAGAGGTGGATACTATACGGACTGTAATGGAGGGCACAACCTAAAAATAAATACAATATATTGAATTACTCATATCTTTCAAATACAGTGGTAAAATATATGTATTTGTTGCGTCTGAATTGTCAGAATGCTACTTTTATATTTTGTATAAAAAGATCAGAAGAAATTACTGAAATATGCAAATAGTCAACCTATAGTAGGTCAAAGTGAACAGACAAAATGGAGGCCTGGCCATGTGCGTGTTGTGGCTGTGATGATGGTTACAATTCTAATTAGTGTTGAATTACAGTGACATGGACTGTCATTAGACAATGCCAGACTTTCTACACCATAAGATCAAATGGCTAAAATATTCTGTGTAGGCAATATCTGCTACCGGTATTGGTGCTTCCAGAACAAGGCCTCGTTGTGCCTCCCATTATTACCACTTTGTTACCCTTACGTCAGTTGTGAGTGAGTGAGTGATTTTTACGCAGCTTTTAGTAATATTCTAGCAGTATCAAAGCGGGGGACACGAGAAATGGGCTTCACAGTTTCTGAGTTAGGATTAGGTATCTGGACTCAGTCACCCACATGTAGGACAATGAAGCAAATTACGGTCAGACGACTAATAAACCGAAAGGAGTCAAAATTACTGAATGTGAGTTGAGTTTCACGATTTCATAGCCAAAGTATTTTATTTAGTGGGCCTAGTTATAGTCGGTAGGTTTACAGATGAACTTGGTCTAATCTTCACAGTAGGTGGTTGAAATAGAGAATCTCTCCCAAGTGTATTCTGATATCAATTATATCAACACGAGTTGATAAAGTTACATATACCCGGGGCTTGCCGGATCCCTCTTTATTAGTTTTCATTGAAAAATGTACATCTGTGAAAACGGTACTGCCATTAGACTCGCAGTGCAGCGATGTCATAGCATTGTGACGTCAAGTTCATGACGTCACAGCATTGTCATAGCATTGTACAAAATCTACTGTCAAAACGATATCTCCGAGGATAAATCGTTTGATTTCACACAAGCAATATCTCCTGTGGTCCTATGGATGATTTGGATGATAAAGATAATTTTCAACTTCTAGCTCAGTACTTCTACTTATGAATGATAAACCACCACTAAGGTCACACCATGACTGAAGTATGATTGTGAAACGATACCTAAATCATTGTTGTATTTGGGTTACAATGATTATATACATTAATCAACTTTTTTAAAGAACGGTAATAAAGTATCATTTCCACCCATTTCATCTCTAATTTTAAACAGTGTTGCCTCTACAAACAACTGCCAACATTTACTTTACTCTCTAATTTTAGGATTATTTTATCGGTCTAGCAAATTAAAACCTGTTGAAGGCGCTACGTTTGCCCTCCACATGTAAAGGCGGTGACACTAAGCCAAAGGTTGTACGTTATATTCACACCATGGCTGTCGTATCGAATTAAAGTTCACACTGCTATTATCATTCCGCAGTTATGTACATTTCAGCTGCACCATGAAATGGGAGAAACAACAGTCATGATAATTCGGTGAGTGTAAAATCTCCCGTCTGTTGTGTTTGCGGACTGGGAAAACTAGGTCAAAGGACACCTCTGAATGGAGTTACTTCCCCCTGGACTATAATGCTATCGATTGAGGTTAACCCCAAAGCGCGCGTTCGATGTCTCGTTACTCGAGGCTTTGGGTGTACCTTTCCCTCATAGTTTAGTCAAATTACACCTTGCCATAACTGTTTTAATGTTCAAGTCCATTAGTAGGGGGTTCTACCAAACCAAAATTCTCGATATGAGTTCTGATATTTCCGAAACAGAACAGTCGGGAGCCGCTATAAAGATAAGTCGGCCACCCTAACCTAATCCTAACCCCAACCCACCCCACCCTAACCCTCCGGGTATCAGAGGATAGGATTATTGGTGGAATAAGGTAAATATGGTGGTAAAATAGTTACATAGTTAGGTGGCGAACGTATTCTATAATCGCAGCAACAGTTGAAATAGACTAACGCTTAGTCCCTGAAAATATATAATTTTGATAGTAACAAATAAACCCACTAAATTGAAAAGGAGCCCAAGTGAGTTGGGAGATTGGGGACCTGGTGAAATCTAGACTAGTTTCATTAAGGGCTTTAGCATTGCAAGGAGGGCTAGGCAGTAGGGAAAATAATGTGGTTCAGGGACTGTGAGGCAGAGTACAATTGAAACTGAATGTCGAAAAGATTCTGATCAAAGTTATCATTATGTTCATTTAGTATAATAAATGATCTATTCTGCTGCCACTATTTCATGACTTTTTCATTATTTATATACATCGTGAAATTTGATTTCTGAATTGTTTTCTCCTTCACTTACATCACAGAAAGTAGTTATACATAGAAAGAAGAGTACATTTGTATTAACCATGTATCATCTGAAAAACCCCAACATTTTGATATGTGTATTGCTACAGATTTCTTTGCCTCATACATAGGTCACCCTTTTGAACATTAAATATTCATGTTAAATTCATTCATTTAAATGTTACCATTAAAAATTAACATAGGCATTGTCCTGACTGACTGAGTTTTGGTTTTACGCCGCTTTTAGCAATATTCTAGCAACATCACGGCGGGGGACACCAGAAATGGGCTTCACACATTGTACCCATGTGGGGATTCGAACCCGGGTCCTCGGCGTGACGAAAGCCAACGCTTTAACCACTAGGCTACCCCACCGCCCCCATAGGCATTGTAATTATTCGTGTTCTTACACCTGTCAATACTGTAAAGTGTTACAGTTAAATATGAGCTAAGATGATGTTCCATACAATTACATATTTGCAAACAACAACAATATAATAATACCACTTAAGGGACCATTCATGATTTATGGCTTGGGAGGCTGGTGATGATTTTTATGGAGAAGCATGTACAATGTGAGTGACCCCCCAAAAAAACATTTTATGTACAAAGTAAGTATGTCCCCCACCACCCGCCTGCATGTCATGTACAAAATCAATTACTTCCCTTCCCCCTTCCATAATTTTTTAACATTACTATGTATTAATTGTGAAGAGTCCCTAAGACGTAACATTATTTCAAACACGATCTACATAACTGAAATAAGGCAACCTCAGTAAAATTTAACAGATAAAATATCAAAATATTAATAAATATGTTCAGGGTGGCAACCAATTAGATTGGGTTATCAGGCTCAATGACTTGTCAGACATATCAGGCATATGTCATCTTATCCTATGTGAACAGGCTGATGTTCATCACACCAATCACTGGACTGCCTTGATTTGACAATTAACAGACTACCATTATTTAAGTAGACTCTTTCTGTGTGCTGTGTTAAACAAGAAACACACATATAAACAATTTTGATGACTACTACAAGTACTTATTTTCATGGCAGTCCCTGGAAAGCCAAACAATGGCAAACATACTTTCTAATTCTATATTCATGTACAGTACATTCATTGTTAACAATCTTAAACTGTTGTTTTGTTGGTGTTGCTGATGTTTGTAAATATCTCCTCCATACATGACATGATGTATTTGGAGGACTTCCTCGTTTGACATGAAACTGATACGCATGATATCATATGTGTACTGGGAAATAATATATAAATGTAGAACAGCAGAAGTGGGGCATATTAATTATACAGAATGGCGTCTTGAATTCACTGAATGTAGAGAAATTCATTTTAAAAAGAAATATGCCGGTGAAATCAGTTTGCACTAAGACCGGAGGGGCCCTTCCGTATCAGCTGATCATATGGTGTACACAACATGACGTACACAACGATCAAACAACATGACAAAATGACCTGTGTATGTAATACACCATACACACCCATACAATATCGCTGCTAGCAACATAATTCTTCCCCCGAATCCATGAAATGTGTTATTAAACCCACAGCATCAGAGCTGACTACGTCGCAAGCTATATTGGTAGCATAGCGTACAACTGACGTGATCAATGCCCGGCACACACTCTGACATTTCAACAATGATGCGCGAGCAAAGGCGGGACGCTACGGGCTAAATAATAAACATTACAACATTGAAAACAATAAAATTGTTAAAATTCACACCTGTGCTTAACAAGCACTGCTTGAAAACGTCTGACCTACGGTAGATAGTCTAATTACTCCATTTCTTCGTCTTCTTCTACACAAACTGGTAAAATGTCGGAGGAGCTATCTAAATTTAGAAACCTGATGCAATCGTTTCGGTTAGCCAATCAGAATCGACAACCGCCTTTCTCCCGGTGTAGCTGTGGGAATTTTCCACCGTTCAATGATATTACTGGTAAAATTTTCAAGCTAAAAGAATTCTTTGAAAAATATGTGTTTCGCTGGTATAACCTACAAATAAAATATGCATTTAAAATCAACCAGTATTGAATTAAATAAACAACACAAGAATTAAATTGCCACCCTATTGCGCAAGACTTCACGGCGAGGGTTCCCTATGCACGTCACTGCTTGCTGCGAGCTCGCGTCATTTCTATTTTTATGATCAGTGGTAAAATTGGAAATTGACGTAAAGTGCTAAAGTTAGCAACACGCGCACGGCTGGGGAATACTTTATCCTTTCGCCCAAAATATAGTTCGAAAGCCGGTAAGAGTAATTAATGAATTTTCAACCATTAAGTATGTCAATAAGCCATCGCGTTACACTAATTAAATATTTTGACTTATGCCTGTTGGTTTATAACGAACTGTCAACGGCGTGAAATATTTATGTGGTTTATTGGCGTATGAATCTGCATTCTTGGTGAAGTGGCTGCCGGTGTGTATAAAAGGACCGACAGGCAAACGTCACATCATTCAACGAATCTTACTCACAGAGTAAACCTGACATTAAGACTTAAGCTGAGCCTTAAGAAGCTGTAGTTGACCACACGTGTTGTGTTGTCGTTAACCGCCAAGATAGATTCCCTACACTCTGCCTTCCAGATTCCGTCTTTTACAGACGCATTCCCTGGATCACCATGTCCGAGCGTAGGAGAAATTATGGATACCCTCCAGATGTACGACACGCCTCTTATCGAAGCCAGTAAAGGTGAGGTTTCGAAAAACTGTGCAAGTGGTTTGACATTTGACGAAAAACTGTTGTTTGAGCTGGATCCAGCTCATGAACTATCTTTCGATATCTCAGCGTATCTGAATAATTCATCTGCAAATATTAACGTACTATCCTCAGATTCCACCCTGGCTTCACAGCAACACGCCCAGGTCGTGAAAACAGAACTGACAAGTCCGGTACAAACGGACTTCGTGGCTCTTGGACAGGCGTCTTCTACCGCATATCCAACTGTCTGTATGCCTGAATTCGAGCAGCTAGCATCGGGATCGGAGGATTCCCAGACTATATGGGACCAGACAATCAAGTCCGAGAACACGGCTTACGGTGCCTGCAGTGAGGGAACTACCTTTACATCACTCACGAACTTGGCTTCTCCGACCGTGTCATCCTCCAGCCAGGCCGGAAGCCCAGGACCAGGACGATCCCCAAGTGGAAAAGGGAACTCCCGGAAACGTCAGTTACCCAAAGGTACGGAAGAGTACATAGAGAAACGGGCGAGGAACAATATCGCTGTGAGGAAATCCCGTGCTAAGGCGAAGGAAAAGCAGAAACAGACAGAGGGTCGTGTTAGCAGCCTTGTTGGAGAGAACGAGAGACTGCAAAAGAAAGTTGATCTTCTGACCAAAGAACTGAACGTGTTGAAAGGGTTATTTATTAATGTTGGAGCAGCACTACCATCTAGCTTCGCCAAGCTGCTGGAATCGTGACCCCAACCCCCGACATAGTGCTATTGAACATGGACATGAATATCGTCTCTGTGAATGTGACATTGCCGACTCCAAATCATCTTGTTGTGGAACCCTTGTCTGTATCCCCGTGTGCTCATCTTGGCAACTTGACAACTTTGACAATGACATTTTTAGTTTCAAGTGTTCATTTCATTTTAGTGGATGTCGGATGTGTCAACATGACAAACACAACGCCTGGATTTATCATTTCATAGTGTATATTGTGCATTTTGAATTCATATATCATGTTGTCATTTTTACATTGTTATCACTATTAAATGTCAAATATTTAACAATCTCAAAAAATTCGTCTGTTTTCAGTAATTGCATGTTGTATACTGTTGCAATGTATTACAATATATTGTCTGTCACCTGTGTCTGCACACCTTGACAATGTATGAGCATTTACAATGACAAATATATGTGCTTTCAAACAACATTCGAACCTGCATAATGGTGATTTATTCTCACCCAGAACGATCTAAATGTTAGCTTCATGAGAATACAATACTGTTTGATTGAAGCTCACATGCCTCCCATTCTGGGTATTCTGTGTGTACAGGTATATCGGCTATCACCTACCTGCGACCACAGCTTGGGGAATTCGCGCTATTTACACAGCCTTCTCACAAGATATCTGGGTCTCTCGATCGCCATGACACCCGCTACCTGCGCTAGTTTCAGTGTTTAGTTTGCTATTCGAGTTTGGAGAGAACGATTTATGGTAAAACATACAGACTACGCAGCCACACGTAAACAACCTAATTAGACGACATGCCACTCTCAATCCTGTAAATATCCCCCATGGTAACACACACACACATATATTCGATCGACACCACCACGACCATAGTCTGTATGTGAGAAGTCTATTGGACAACGCCACCATAATGCTCCCAGAACGAGTACTGTAACGTCAGCTATCGCTAAATACAGCCCTCCGGAGCGATATACAGGTTATATACATCAACACACACCAATATGGCGACCACAGTGTGTATATGTTCAATGAGGATGCGAAAAAGAATGGAAACTGATTCCATAAGGAAAACTTCACAGAACACCCCCACCACCCCTCCTCGTGCGTTTAGTAAGAATTCGGACACATACATATAGGTTAGAACGCTTATAAGACGATTAGTCAACAAGCATTGCAATATAGAGGACGATCAATACGAAATTCGTTTTTGGCAGGAATGAAATCCATTTCACCGTCCATCTGTTTGCCAGTCTGTTGCTGCTGAAGCCTGAGTGAATGTAGACATGTATACACCATCTACACCTCCACTACAACATTTCATCTACACATTTAAATATAACAGACATGGATATACTTCATGAACCATCGTGTATAGCATGTTAAATATGTATTTTGTAGTATAAAACAAAGTGTGTATATTATGGTAAAATGCCATTCTGTCGTACAAAAGTGTTAACACTAAACAACGGAAACGTGTTAAATACTGTATAAGTCATTTATAATGTATAGGTTTAGAAACACATTCCCTGAAATAATTAAAAACAGAGTATTATTGAAATATTTCACCAGTTTCCTATCCAGTAGAGAAAATTCCATCGGTCAAAACAAGTGCTGAGTTGAAAAATATCATAAGAATATAATATACAAAACTAAACCCAATTCCACGTGGCTCGCTCATGGGCTCGGTGTTTAATGCAACAGACCAGTTCGTAATGGGCACTCGTTATAAACGATCTTAGGAAATTTTCCATATCTGGTATTGCTTCATCGCGAAGTTCGACTTTGAGAGGTTGAAGTGAGTAAAAGAATGAATCATCCTCCACCAGTGCGGAAATTTCCTCCACCATCATGAATATATACGTTCGGTTACGAAATAGAAGCTACAAAACTCTTTCTACATCCATAAGACATAAGAAATCTCTGCTAAAAGCAGAGTCGATTGTACAAAGGAACGAAATGGTGTAATCATAAAACATGTCTAATTTTAAAAATAATTCTTTTATTCTACGGAAGCATCTATCCGGAGATTCACTACAATAATGAATAATCGACATCTATTGAACATATCTACCTTAAAGTCTTTGAATCACTATCGAAGATTGTTTTATTTATAAACATATGGTAGATTCATTTTAAATTGTTTTTGATAACCCTTATAAAAAAATATCATATTCTATTTTTCACATAATTGGGTTGAAATAATAATTACTATAAATTACCAGTGAAATATATTTTAAGAACCAGAAAAATAGAAAAATAATTCTATGGAATCCGCACCACAGGAAAAGATTAAAAGCAAACTAACGGTTTAATGCAGCATAAATCCATGATAAAAAAATTAAAAGTTTAATATCTCATTGGCATTAGAATTAACGGTACACTAGATTTATTTTCATATAATAAAAAACATATAAATTAAAATGAAACCAATAAACAAACTACAGAACCTGAAACGAAAACATATCAGTCTTTCTTCAACCCCCTTGTTAACTAATATTGCTAAAATATAACAAGACAAAAAAGACCCCGGTAACCTTTGACATCGTAATTTTAAAATCGTGGCACAGGAAGATGATAACATAGATAAAGTGCATGATAATTATAAAAGTGGGAAGTGAAGATTTGAGTGGAAACATTTCGACCTTGACCCCCTGTAAAGAATGTCCACACCCAGACCCTACCCCATGCACCTTCCCTTGTTTCGCAATAGTGTTCAAAAGTCCCTATCGTCTTCAGCTCTTTTATGTAAATCCCACAGTGATTCATTATCAGGCTGTATCTCTCTGAAAGGGGCAAGCAAATATTTCGAAATAAAGATATTGTGAAACTGGATGAAAATTTGAAAGATATTCTATGTCGAAATATAACTCATTACTACTCGCATCCCTTGGGGGACACATGCGAGTTTACAGTTAGGATCCTTATTGGATTATATACCCATAAGGTAAGCCACAATAAGCATATTTTCACTATATTATCCTATTTAATGGGCAGCCCCATACAGTGAAACCGCGTTAATCCGGAACCTCGTCTTTTCGGGCGATGTTTTTTTGGTTGTTTACAATATACAGTTAGAAGTACTCATAGTCACCATAGTTCGTTATCCGTATTGTTTCTAAAACAGTTTTACTATAAATAGGTCATGAGTATAGGTTTATGTCGTTTAAGCAATATTAAAGCAATACCACTTTGGGCTACACAGAAATGTACTTCAAGTGTACCCATGAAGGGAATAGAACCCGTGCGTTTGGCATGACGAACAAACTAGTACGTTACCCCACCGTTGACTTGGACAATCCTATGATAATAATAATAGTTGCCCACTTTTGAACAGTTCAATTAAAATTAATATTTTCATTACTTTCCCAGCCCTAAAATGTATGGATATTAGTTGAGCAAAGCATCTAACCACACACGATGACATAGGATTTTATCATGTATTGAATCACAGCTTAATCCCTGAAAACGTCGCTGTCAGAGATCTGGGTGAGAATTCAAGTATATTTGCAATCACTGGTTTGTCTGGTCCAAAAACTTAACTATCCACATTCCACCATAACACATTTATAATATGGCCGAGCGCCAACAAACATACAAGTGCAGTAAGAATAGCACATTGGTTACTAAATACCAAGTGCGCCGCCATTTTGGATTCCGAGGTGATAATGTTAACGCACGACCGCACAATGAAGCGATATTTGAACCATCCACTGCGTCCTCCCACACCAACGTCGGGCCTACGTTGTGGAATCAGTGCCTGTTTGTGGAATATCATGTACACAGACAGAGAAAAGGTCAAGTGCAGCAATACTACATATCTCTCGACTTATACACCTTCATTAAATAACGGGCTTGGATCTATGACGTATTGTAAAGGTCAAGTTATATTGTTACAAATAAAGTTTGTATATTTGAAATCTTCACCAATACACTATGTGAGAACAGGTTTAGTCTCGCATGTATGTTTCATGTATGTGTTCGAAAATCAGATGAAAAAGATTACTATAAATATGATATTGTTCCACATTGGCCTCTAATTGTTGAAGTATATCCGTATGTAAAGATACATGTAGCGGTGATTCTCAAAATACAAACATGGATTCTCGTTTTACCAAGATAACTGTCATTTCAAGATGGGTTATACATATTAAAGTTTAAACATAAAGGAGAAGCGAGCCATTAGTGAATGAGTATGTGATAAGTTGCCATGATCAATAACCACTCAATACCTGGACGAGCACGTCCAAATCGAACTTCACATCAATCAGGGAATTCGAACACGGAACTCTGTCGCGACTAGCAATTGCATTAACCACATGGAATAATAATAACTGATTCAGCCGGGGCATCATGATAGTGAATGAAACGAGGAAAAGAGTGTACACAATTGAAAACTAGATTTTATACCAAAATGACAAACGTTACAAAAAGTTAATTGGCTGAAAACAAACTAGATGTATACACTATCAAATACAGCACGATCGAATAACCATATTTTGTTCAATTTTAGCCATAATCGAAATCGGTGTTCATGTATACTTTCTCTAGTCCGTTGGTTCATAATAATAATCACAGGATTGTCTGGGCAGTGAGTGAGTTTAGTTTTACACCACCTTTAGCAATATCCCAGCAATATCACGGCGGGGGATACTAGAAATGGGCTTCACACATATGGGGAATCGAACCTGCGTCTTCGGCGTGATGAGCGAACGCTTTAACCACTAGGCTACCTCGCCGCCCCTTCGGATTGTCTGGCCCAGACTCGAGTATTTACAGACTTCAGTCATACAGATGGAATATTGCCGAGTTTGGCGCTGAACAACAAACAGCAGTCACGGCTGTAGCATCAAGGTGACGTATTAGAAATCAGTATTCAAGTGTTTTTCTCCATAAATCTGAAACCTGTCAATACATATGGCGACATTAAGGGAATAGAACAAGTTCAGCCATGTCATGTCATGCTACAACAAGCAATATGTAATTTCTTATCTGCATGGTGATTTAAAGCGTAAACACTGTTCTGTACACAAAACAAATGAATGAAGCTAAGAAGCTATCAGTCAACATTCGTCGCTGGTCAGGCAGAAGGCCGGGGTTCGAATCCTCACACGAGTCCAAGAAGTGAAGCCCATGTCTGGTATCCCAAATCTTGTTGCTAAAAAGCGGCGTAAAACTATACTCATTTCTCTTTTTTTTAAACAAAATATAGATATACAGTAACATATACAGCAACACATAACAGCATTTGTGGAGCATGGTAGCATGGCATATTTTAAGTGAGGTTTTTTAATTATGATTTACAAATAGGTATATACAACATGCATGATAATGTACAACTGATGGCACCTAAAAGTGTTATACAAATTATAGTATGTTATAATTATTCTTTTGACTTGAAGTTGTGAAGCCCATTTCTGGTCTCCCCCGCCGTGATGTTGCTGGAATATTGCTAAAAGCGGCGTAAAACCAAACTCAGTCAGTCAGTCAGTTGACTTGAAGTGATGTACAGAGAATACCAATAGTTGTGTAGAGTATTTGCCAGTTTCAGCAAATAAAGAGATTTGTGAGATATTTAACCCCTGGGGAAGATTTGTCAAGTCTCAACAAACAAAATATGAAATGATGACCAGACATTGAAGAGACTTGAGAATTGACAATTCTGAAAATAATATATCTTTGTTGCCTCATAATAGTTAATTTTATCTCTCTTAACATGTTTAAAACTATACTCATTTCTACTGCTGTCGTCGAAATAGTACGCGACAATACGAAATAAGGGTCTTTGGTCTTTTGGAAACAAAATTAGTTATATATATTTATCTGTACGACACATCTACAACAGAAAATAGTCAGTCTCAAACACAAATTAATTGCATTATAAGAAATCATATAATTAAATATTAAAATGTGTATCAGATTCAAAAGTTTAATCTCGTGTGAGAAATAGGCTTTAACATGCGCTTAAAAGTGTTCTTTAATACACAGACAATACGTTAAACCATGCTCTCTCATCGCTAAGTCATTGTTAAACCACTACTCACTTACCATAACATTGATCAATATTCCAAAGAATGAAACATACAACGTTATGGATAACATCGTTTTTAATGTTTTGTTACATCAAAACGTCGCTCTATTCAATAAACAAGAAGTTGCCATCCACAAAGTTGCATGTTTCATTTTTGACTCACCAAGTTCTAGAATGCCAAGCAAACAATTAACCGACAAAGAAATCTAATTCGTCAGGATGTCTGTGCAAAAAGTTCATGTGTTATTCAAGTTCTTTCAGATGCGATAATATGATACATTTTATCTGCCGTATCAAATTGTAACTGACAAACCAAGACAAAATTAAATACAAGATAAAGTCTTTCATTAGTAATGAAACCCTGTGAATGCTTGTGCGATATGGACTACAAAGAAAGATTCCAATTTTATGTCAGCCCAACAAAGTACATCCATTCCATATATATGAGATGGAAACAAACACTCTGGAAGTACATAAATAGACAGGTTATAAATGGTTGTCAACGATTTTGTCGTAATCAGTTCAGAGAAGTAACTTGAAAAGGTTCCATTGTTTTGTGTGATTTCGACACTGAGAGCACGTACCAAAATTAACATCATTGCATGCTTGAATGCATACTTTTATTAGTCCAAGCTGGCAGGAATATAATTGGCAACTAAGCTTATTTAGGAATCAATGCATGGTGAAAATCAGCTTAACAGTGGTTCGTTATGTTCTAAGTACAGCCGTACCGCCAGCAGATCCAGATCCGCATCGAGAAAATGTCAGATGCCATTGAATGCATGTACATGAATAACACAAAACACTAACAAATCTCAAGAAAAGCAACAACAAAAAAAACCCCTAAACAACAAACAAAAACGAAACAAAAATGCAACTCCAACAACAGTAACAACAAAGAGTCGACCGGAATAGCCATGCACATTCGTAGCGATTGTATTTCGTTCGATTGTACGTTAATTGTTGACTGAGCAGTTTCATGTTTTCGTATTCATTTTGAAAGTCAGTGTCAGTAATGTGATCTTAAGTTTGTGGTACTGCGTATCATCCTGAACTACCAGGCTGTATGTGTCCATCTGAAATTAAAATCTGGAAATCTGAACCATCTCGTTCACAATTTGATAAATAATGACATTTTATAGAAATATGTATGCAATAGATCGCTGTTGATAAGTAGAAAGATAGACGCGACAAAACCCTTTCCACATGCATACGAAATCTCTGCTGAAAGCAGAGTCGATGGTAAATCTCTATTGTGTCTCATGAGGTTAATCTGATGTTAACATCGTGGCAAGTTTACTCGGTGCTAGTATATGCTGAACAAACAAGTTAAGGATCATGATTATTGCTTTATGAAATTATGTGCTTAGTTTTCACTACAAATAGTTTTCACTACTACAAAATGAACACGTTCCATACTTTTTGTGCAGCATTTATATCATATTCTCCATTACAAAGTAATCTTAAATATATCTCCACCTACGCTACGAATTATCGTATTTGGGTTTGCGACAACTATGTGAAGGCCCATTAAGTGCTATTAGCTATATTCCATCTCCCCTTCTATGCCGGGAACGTTTCACAAGCGACGTATATAATCACTAGGTTATTATATGGGCGAAATAGCTCCTACTTCCTGAATAACAGCAACACCATCTCCGTAAATATAAGGAATATATGTTATAAGCAACAACGCCATCTCCGTAAATGTAAGGAATATATACTATAAGGAATAACACCATCTCCGTAAATGTAAGGAATATATACTATAAGGAATAACACCATCTCCGTAAATGAAAGGAATATATACTATAAGGAATAACACCATCTCCGTAAATGTAAGGAATATATACTACGAGGAATAATACCATCTCCGTAAATGTAAGGAATATATACTCTAAGGAATAACACCATCTCCGTAAATGTAAGGAATATATACTCTAAGAATAACACCATCTCCGTAAATGTAAGGAATATATGTTACAAGCAACAACACCATCTCCGTAAATGTAAGGAATATATACTACAAGGAATAACACCATCTCCGTAAATGTAAGGAATATATGTTACAAGCAACAACACCATCTCCGTAAATGTAAGGAATATATACTAAGGAATAACACCCATCTCCGTAAATGTAAGGAATATATGTTATAAGCAACAACAAGCCATCTCCGTAAATGTAAGGAATATATACTACAAGGAATAACATATCTCTAAATAAGGAATAATGTTATAAGCAACAACACCATCTCCGTAAATGTAAGGAATATATACTATAAGGAATAACACCATCTCCGTAAATGTAAGGAATATATACTATAAGGAATAACACCATCTCCGTAAATGTAAGGAATATATACTATAAGGAAAAAAACACCATCTCCGTAAATGTAAGAAATATATACTATAAGGAATAACACCATCTCCGTAAATGAAAGGAATATGTACTATAATGAAAAACACCATCTCCGTAAATGTAAGGAATCTATGTTACAAGCAACAACACCATCGCCGTAAATGTAAGGAATAGATACTCTAAGGAATAACACCACCTCCGTAAATGTAAGGAATATATACTATTAGGAATAACACCATCTCCGTAAATGTAAGGAATATATACTATAAGGAATAACACCATCTCCGTACATGTAAGGAATATATACTATAAGGAATAACACCATCTCCGTAAATGTAAGGAATACTAGTATATACAATAAGGAATACCATTGCATGATTCCTACTACGTCGTTTGTATGTGTTCGTGAATCATCATCAAATTGAAATGAACAAAGGAATGAGCTTTAAAAAAAATCATTTTAGGAACTATTCCAACAACATTGTCTGGAGCAGGTACAAATAAGCTGAAAATAAGAATACGTGTGTATGTGTGTGTGTGCGAGCGTGCTTGCGTGTGTGTGTGTGTGTGTGTGTGTACATGCTTAAATTCTTTATAGTCTTTTATATATATCAAAATAGAATAATGACACAACACAAATCTCACTCCTTTTCTTCGGGGAGTGAGCATAGTTATAAGAAGATAGAATAATTGAAGTTGAAGTTTGGAGCGAAATTTGTGTTGTGTCATTAATTTGTGGATTTCTTTATACATGTACTACTGTACAATGCTGAACTTCACACCTTTATACTTCTGAATAGTACTTTAGCATCGTTGACTTTTTACATTGTGTTCTTGGTAAGTTTAGTCATTCCCATATATCAATATATTTCATCAGCTTAGTTCCGTTCATGTACAGCGTATGTGCATTTCAATATTTTATAATGTCTTTCCTAATTTCATATTCTATTTACTAGTTTAGTGTTACATATGAATATCGATATACATTTGAACATTGTTGTATTTATCATGGTATATTTGGTCAGTCCAAAGTCTGACATTTACACCGCGATATATTTGATCGGCTTTCCATCGTGCATTATTTCTTGATGCAATGGATCAGATTAATGTCTTCACGAATATCATGATATATGTGGCCAATTTAGTGTCTGCAATGTATAACATGATATAGTTGATTATTTTTGTATCGTTAATATATTCTTTTTGTATGTATCATGTCATATTTGATCAGTTCAGAGTCGGCCATTCGCACCACGATATTTTTTTATCTGTTTTCCATCGTGCATTAATGCATTGGATGAGATTCATGTCTTCACGAATATCATGATATATGTGGTCAATGTAGTGTCTGCCATGTATAACATGATATAGCTGATTGTTTTCATATAGTTAATATGTTATTATTATGCTTTTCATACCTTTTATGTCTTTCTTGCTTATATTTCATAAGGATAGGTCTGTTGTTTATATGTCACCGTATCATTTAAGTGTCGTTCACGTATAGCATTATTTGTTTTCTAGCACTTTCGTTTTTATGCCTTGATATACTTGCTAGGTTTCTTTCATCAACGTTGATCATGTCACATTCAATGAATCTGTCGTTTACGTATAGTTAACATTTCTTTTTTCAGTTTAGTTTTTTCAGTGTATCGTGATATACGTAGTTAGTTTTGTATCGTTTATGTATGTCAATATATATTTCTGCTTTGATATATTTGAATAGTTTTGTATCGTTAATGTATGTCAATATATATTTCTGCTTTGATATATTTGAATAGTTTTGTATCGTTAATGTATATAAAATGCCTTTCATCATTTCATCTTTCTTGCATATATTTCATCAGTATGATTTTGGTATAAGGTGTAGTGCTGATGTTGCCATATATTTGTGTGCTGCAAGTTTAGCACAACATCTTTTATCACGTTGGTGTCGTCATCTTGTGATATATTTGATCAGTTTAGTGACATTTGTCCAGCTTACTTTCGATCACGTACATTATGACATGTATGAAATTATATTTCAGATAAGTTTTAGTGTCAGATCATGCTGGATTTAATCCACTTTAGGAACTATTGACACTAAATGCGATGAGGTTATACATTTCCATTATCCACGTGTCATAACGGTTTTGTTTTCAGATGCTCAGATTCATTTTTAGGATTGTGTGTGTGAGCGTGTCTGTGTGCGCGCGTTTATATGTTCACTAATAATTTAATTCCTCGATGAAGTTATTTAAAGCTTGCTATGGGTATGAAATTGATCGCTGACTGTCCCTTTTTGGAACACTTTAAATATTTCAGTGTCGGATATTCAAATGTATTACCTGGCATATGATTGGTTTTTACATTGCATCCAGTGTTTGACGAAGGTAAACTCATGCGATATAGTGTGTCCGGCAAAATAACGTATACAGCGATGTTTTAAGGTAGATAAAATTGACACAAACCAGAAATAGTTATTCGATGGTCATGTGATTGAAAGGGTGTTATGTCTGGTTTTAGGACTTGCAGTGTTTCGGCAATTGTTTTCGCCTAGGAACGTTTAATAACGTTTGTTTGTCAATAATAACTCCATAAACCCTATTTAAATCCCCTAATCTGGTACCAGCGTACCTGCTGTCTCACAATGTGACTTTACTGGTAAATGTCTACAAGCGATGTTAGTCCTAAGTGCCTGATTCACTTTGGACAAAAACCTACTGAAGAAACCATTCTCCCATGAATCTGCCTGACTGCCAAGAGTCGTGCTGTACGTATGTGTAATGCCAACTATGTATTACATGAATGGCCTTTAAGAGTCTACCTATTGTCCTTCTACAACAACACATTGCATGCGTTGACGTCCTTTCTGGGTAGATTCCTTTCTTCCGACCTGCAATGTCCTTGTCATGTTACACATAATGTGTCCCCACACGCACACTGACACACCCACGCACGCACGCACGCACACACACACACACACATACACACACACACATACATACATACATACATACATACATATATTTATGCAAGGTCAAGGAATAATTATATATGCTCACACAAACAGTTGAAATGAGATTTTTAAATGAGAATTTTTTCAGTACTATCTTTGAATGAAATTGAAAGTTGATCAGCTTTACATCATCGTTCAATAGAAACGCTTTTACAACTATTTGCCGACCCTGTGTCACTCACTATCCTTGAACCCGCCCGCAGTCAGAATATTATAGCTGCACTACAGCTGCATCACAGGTGTATAACGGCTGTATCGCAGCTGTATCAAGGCATTATTACGGCTGTATCACGGCTGTATCACGGCTGTATCACGGCTGTATCACGGCTGTATCACGGCTGTATCGAGGCATTATCACGACTGTATCACGGCTGTATCGAGGCATTATCACGACTGTATCACGGCTGTATCACGGCTGTATCACGGCTGTATCACGACTGTATCACGGCTGTATCACGACTGTATCACGACTGTATCACGCCTGTATCACGCCTGTATCTCGGCTGTATCACGACTGTATCACGGCTGTATCACGACTGTATCACGTCTGTATCACGACTGTATCACGACTGTATCACGGCTGTATCACGACTGTATCACGCCTGTATCACGCCTGTATCACGACTGTATCACGGCTGTATCACGACTGTATCACGGCTGTATCACGACTGTATCACGGCTGTATCACGGCTGTATCACGACTGTATCACGGTTGTATCACAGCTGCACTACGGCTGTATCACGACTGTATCGCAGCTGTATCACGGTTGTATCACGACTGTATAGCAGCTGTATCACAGCTGCACCACGACTGTAGCGCGACTGTATCGCGGCTGTATTGCAGCTGTATCACGGCTGTATCGCAGCTGTATCACGACTATCACTGCGGTATTATCGCAGCTGTATCACGGCTGTATCACTGCGGTATTATCGCAGCTGTATCACGGCGGTATCACAGCTGCGTCGCGGCTGTATCACATCTGTACCACGACTGTATCGCAGCTGTATCACAGCTGCATCACGACTATCACTGCGGTATTATCGCAGTTGTATCATGACTGTATCACAGCTGCACAACGGCTGTATCACATCTGTATCAATCTGTATGACATTCATAGCACGACTGTATCACTACTGTATCACATCTGTACCTCGGTTGTATCTCTGCTATATCACGACTGTATCACGACTGTATCACGGTTGTATCACATCTGTATCGCGGCTTCTGATGACATGAATGAGTTTATCAACTGAATATTTACCAAACGCAACCATAGAGACTATAACATATAGAGAAAGATAACCCGCTGTAAGTAGAGCTCTGGTTAGGATAAAATCCGTTATATCCCTTAGGCATAGGTGTTCACATTTATTATAGGAATGAGTTGACTGTTAGCATATGATAAGATGTTCAAAACCAGATTACACATAACTAATTTAATACATTAAAAGGGATCTCTTGTAGCTATTTTTGAAACTAACACAAACTATACTGAACAGCAAAAGAAACGCAAGTTCGAAAAAATAAGATATCATGAAGGTAGGCGTTCATGTTTATGGAACGTTCATGGTAAAGTGACGTAATGATCCAAGATGAGATGGTGTCATGCAATTTGACGTCCATACGAACCATTCGCACAAACACACCAACAGTGCAGCAAAACCATAATTTTAGCACGTGCATCGACGGTTCTTGATGAAAAGCATGCATTTCACTCTGAGGTATCCTTTATAAAGGTTTGGGTCAAAAAACAGTTCAGTATTGACACTAGGAGATGTACACGCCACACAAACGATGCCTAGACTAACGACTGAGCAGAGAGGAATGGCCATTGGAAAGTTGCACGGGAGGTAGCTCTGCAACCGCTGTAGCTAGACAATTGGGCTGTCGTCTTGCCACCATTACACGACTTGCTCAACGTCATCAGCAAACCGGGATTGCTGCTGATCGTCCCCGTACCGGACGGCAACGAGTGACATCTCATGCGCAAGATCGGTTCATCCGGGTCACTCATCTAAGGAACCAAACTCAAGCACCAACAGTAACAGCAGCCTTAGTTCATGGGTCAAGGGGAGCAGTGTCCAGCGATACGATTAGGCGTCGTCTTCGGGCTGCTGGAAAGCCAGATGTGGGGCCAATTTTGACACGCCAACAACGCCAGCGACGTTTGCAGCCCTCCCACAGCAGGGGTGTCGATGGATTATCTGGCTCAAAACAACATTAACGTTTTTCCATAGCCGTCTCTTTCCCCGTATATGGCTCCCATTGAACATTCTGGGGCGAAATTGGACGGAGGATTGGTGCAGGTAGACAGCCACTCACACTTGCACAATTGGAATAGAGATTGGTGTTTGAGCGGAACCACTTGCCACAGGCATTCTTTCAGTCTCTAATGAACTCAATGAGGCCACGTTGCACGGCCTGTGTGCAAGCTCAAGGTGGCAATACACGCGACTAAAGAGACTTTCGCGTTCAGGGGTATCTCCATTTGACGGACTGTGATCAATTTGAACTTATTGCAATTTAATGTCAACAGCAACTTTCAGCTGTTAAATTAACAGTGTTGTCTATAGAATAAATGATGGGACATGATTTTGGTTGTCTTCTATTCACAAACTTGACAAAAAGCCAGACTTGCGTTCTTTTGCTGTTTAGTATATTATATGAATGAAATTAATCGTTTAGCAAATTGACTTGAAAAGCTGTACAACTATTCGATAAAAATTGATGTTACTTTGAACAACAGGTGCCCCATACAGGACATGTATGACCTATGTCATATTTGAAATACTTACCTGCATAGATATACGGGTATTTCCATAAAAAGAAGAAATTTAATTATTACAAGTTTTTTAAGACACATATTCCCCCCGAATGATATTTGTGAACTATATTAGTACTTTTTATAAAATTTAAAGTAACCCTCGCATAATGTACATGCCATACACATAGAATTTAGATTGAACATAATAAACATAGGTAGAAAACTAACATAGTGTGAGTAGTGCCGTGTAAACGTGACTGAAGTTGAGTTTCACCTCACGTTCCTTTGTGCCGAGGGAGAAAATATTTAGCACGACCTCTTTAAACATCCCAGTTTGCCAAAAATATGACGATCATATCAAAAAATGATAAAAGTTCATTTATCATGTTATGCTGATTATAATATGAACTGTTAGACATATTTAAACCCACTACCGAAAATAGAATTGTACTATGACCCTATGGAGTTATAATGTGGAATAGAACTTGTCCTAGCCTATAAATACATGTATAAACATGTAACCATGATTCGGCAAATGTGATAGTGTCGTTTTGTTGTTATTCAATATATTTATTATCCGGGTTGTCTCGTGAAGGACGAACTCAAGTACTGGAAAAAAACATGCACATAAGATTTTTTTTCCTTCTGTGTAAAACAATTTCTGTAGCAGATGACGAATAACTTTTCCTACTTCCGGATAAATCCAAAATGGCGGATGATACCGTCTTACCAGCAAACCTTTTATGTAGATGTGACACACATATACTGTATATGTTAATTTGACATGGAACAAACACAAAGAAGCAAGCTCATTATATAATTAAGTTTGGATGTTAGCTTGAACTCATTACATCTGACCCAGTATGCATCATTGTAATGACGAAACGTGTATTTAGAGTGGTCATGCCTGTTTCTGTGCGTCTACTTGAAACGAGCCGAGCTGCTCGGATATGTGAGATGTGTAATAAAATAACGACAAGCGCTAGCGCTAACTTGAAAGTTTTCTTTGGCTGATATTATACATCTATAAACATGTTTCGTGGTGTCAGGTCCTTTGTAGTATCAATTGTGGATGAAAAGTAATTTGAAACTTATAGTCTTTGCTCTGAGACATGTCACGAAACGTATTCTAAATCGAAAAGTAGCAAGGATGAATCAATTGTCAGACATATAAGTAAAGGCATGTTGACTGAGGATCCTGGTTCCCGGTGGTCGGGTTTTAGGTGCATAGAAGCTTGAAACACGTTGGTCGGTATATGCATGACTTCGGTCTACAAAAGTTCGACAAAAAGGTTCCTAATGTAAACACGTCGATTTCTTATGGTACTGGTCCCTAAGCTGCACGTTGACCAGATGTGTTAACTGTAATTCTGTGGAAGCATTTAGATGGTTTACACTATTCATATATTTTGTGTGTGAATAGAATACAACAATTCTGAATGGGCGTGAAATCGCATTAAACGAGTCTTAAGTCGAAACCCCGGATATTTTAATGAATGCTGATTTCAGTTGTAACGAAGTGAAGGAGCAAGTCTTGTGGATGTTATTACATCCGGGTTTTATGCATAGCTGCTCATCTGAGACTATGTCAGTGACGTGACTATTTCCCTCACGTAATTACTTCTCTTCCGGTATTCGTGTGCTTGTCGTGGTACCTTTGACCTTACTTGTACATCGACCACAACATGCTGCGATGTAAATGGGGAGTTGTGTGCATTGTCAGAATTCACTATGTTGTGAGGTGTTTGAATAACGCCAGAATTCAGTTTGTTGTGAGGATTTTGTACAATGTCAGAATTAATTTTATTGTTGTGAAGATTTTGCACAATGTCAGAATTCATGATGTTGTGAGCATATTGCATAATGTCAAAATTTATTTTATTTATGAGGATTTTAAACAATTTCAGAAGTCATGGTGTTATTGTGATGAGTTTGCACAATATCAGAACTCATTATGTTTTGGGGGAGTTTGTGCACTCTACAAATTCGTTATGTTGTTGTGGGTGGTTTGGTCAATGTCAGAATTCATTGTGTTTTCAAAATTTATTATGTTGTGAGGATTTTGTATAGTGTCAGAATTCATGATGTTGTGAAGATTTTGTACAATGTCAGAATTCATTAAGTTTTGTGAGGAGTTTGTAAATTGCAGTATTCAATTTATTGTGAGGATTTTGCACAGGGTCATAACGTTTTGAAGATTTTGTACAATGTCAGAATTCATTAATTTTTAGTGAGGATTTTGCACAGGGTCATAATGTTTTGAAGATTTTTGTACAATGTCAGAATTCATCATGTTGTTGTTAGGAGATGTATGAGATGTATCTTGTGGTATAAATGAGAGGTTGTACAATGGTATAATACATTTAGTTGTAAATTGGGGCGTTTCTACAATGACAGTTAGCATTACGTTCTCATAAGCAGTTTTGAATGATAGGATTCACTACATAGGTACAATGACCTCTGTTGAGAAAATGTTCAAATTCAGTTTTCTACATGACTAGTTTTGTATAGTAGTCTTGCGACACATAGTGAACTTGAGATATGACAGAACTGATTATGTAGCACACTTGGGCAATGTCGGTGGCATTGACTGAACTGAAAACTGCGATCTTTAACTTTTACGCCTCTTCACATTTTTCAATTTAAAGGCATTCATCTTTTATTTCACATTTTTAATGATTTACGGTTTAGGACCTTTTTACGAGTCTACGTTGTGTTATTGATACATGACAATTACTGTACTCCAACGTAGAAGGTTTAACATTGATAAGCAGTGTGGTAGAGGTGTTTATCTTTTCCTGTAGATTTGAGTATAGAAACCCCCCTGTAAAGATGGATTATGTGTACATTTCTTTGGATTATAAATTTTCACAATTCTCAATTATGATTTTCATATTATGAGTGGTAATGCATAAATATATCATAAAATGGAATCCATCTTCTAATTTTGTCATGGTATAAAGTTTACAGACGCAAGACTTTCGAAGAAATTAACTAAGACTGTAAATTTATAGTATCTGAATAGGACTTAGGCACTGCCTGCACGATAACTATATCAAACTGTCCAAACTTCAAAAGTACGAACTGGTTTACACATTTCACAAATGGTGTGATCACTGATCTCCAGTGAGCTATTCCAATATATTTTACTTCACTTTGCCTTTAACTGATGACGGAATGTTTGGGTAAATAATAGATACTGGTTATTCTCCGGCGTTGACGTTCCAGGTTTCTATAGTTTCAAGCGAGAGCGTATGGTTGATGTCACCTCAATTCAAAAGGGAGAGGGGAGAGGTATGTGTCTCTCGGCTGTCTCTCATGGTACGTGTCAGGACGACGTGCGGGAGGATAATCAAGGTCGAGGCTATTGTTGTAAACGTTACACCCTACACACATCGCGTATGACTGTGTGTTGTATCAACTTACTGGTAATGAAGAAGCACCATAGTACACCTTGCAGGTTATACGGGGGTTACACGATCATCATGTTTAAAAATCACGAGTAAATAAATTAGCGAGGGAAATAAACGAGTTATTGAATGAGCTGGGTTTAACACTAAGGACATTATTCCAGTTATATCATAGCATGTCTGTGGTGTCGTGCTGTAAATACCTTTACCACGAACACCTGGTGTTATAACTGATGTTCGGATACCTTGTAGATATTTTACCCTTTACACCAAATGGCATCTTTTTCTGAGGAAGAAGACACACACACACACACACACACACACACACACACACACATATGTACACACACACACACACACACACACACTGACTGACTGAGTTTACACACGTCTGCTTTTATGTAATATGTCCCTCGGGGACACCACAAATGGGCAACACATTGTTTGTGTATGGGTAATCGAACCCTCTCTTCGGCACACACAGCGGACGTTTTGTATATGTATACCAGCACCACCACCACACACCCACACACTCACACACACGTACGTTTATGTATATGTATATGTGTCCCCACACACACACACACACACACACACACACACACACACACACACACACACACACACACTTTTACACACACACACACGTATACACACACAAACACCCACACACACACACACACTGGCTCTTGCCCGCGCACATTTGTGAGTGAAAAGAGTAACGATCAATCGATCGATCGATCAATGGTCGAATAAATAAGTTATCGGTGAGTAGTACTAAAACAAACAAAAGGGTTGATAAGTAATTGATAAAGTTGTGCCACATGAGCCGACGGAGCGTTCAAGAAAAAGATGATTATTTAAACATACGCTCACTCAAAACCCTTGGTAGATAATGTTTGATCAATACGACCTGGTGTTATTTGTACGTGTTCTCGTGCATTTAACCTGTACTTTCACATGGTTAGGTTGTCAAAAAGAACTCCAAGGACCATGTGGCGTCGATAACACTGTGCTGTTTTTCCCCGGGTCCCGTTAAACTGGGTTAAGTGATGACTCTTATTTGTACTAGTATAAGATGTCACGAAAAAAATGTCTGTTATTAAAGTTTGTTAACGTGGAGTTAGTTGAGTTACTACCGTGGGCATTATTGTCACATGTATCATTTACGTAATTCATTATGCCTTAACAATAGCCATGATGTCTTTTATATTACGCAAATATAGTTAAGAATAATCCGACTGATGCCAGATTAGCTACATCAATATGAAAGAATTGGACGGTCCTAAACTTAATTTTAAGTAGTATATATACGCCTTGTAATAATATTTACGACGGACTTTGCAATTGTCGACACTGATGTTCTTGATATTTTTTTAATCGTACAGTTTGCAAGAAAAATAGATACCGGTGGTACTGTTATGCACAAAACCTGATCATAGTTAGATAAGGGTCAGAATCTGAATTATGCACTGTCAGCAAATCTCACTACATCTTGTCCTCTTCTTAATTCTAATATCTTTAATGATATCATTTTCCTTTTTGATTTTGAATAACTCATTGACGACTCCCCCAAAATATTAAATAAATAAAGATTAACGTTGTGAAGAACGCCTTCTCCTTGACAACAGTTAGTATGTCTCCCAGACCCAAGATCATATATTAAGGCAAATTAAGCAACGAATCAAACTCAAGACAATAATGATTTGGGAAATCAAGACCAACTCAGCTCTGTTAAATTCCATTTTGTTTTGAATTAATATTTTTTGTAGATGTGGGCCTTTAAATATGACAATGCTATTTTCTTGCACTAAATGTCAGCCTCGGGTTCGAATCAATTCGTAATTTCTAATTTTATCTCTTAAAACACAAGGCGCATGCTTCGCCGTCTTCTATATCCTTACGTATACGATCAACTTAATGAAAATATATTTTACGCATTATTTTTGGTGTAAGGCATGCTTAAAATTGTGTCTCTGTATGATCATATATGACTGATACACTGAGCCAGGGTACCGTCATTGCTATGATATTTACAGAGATCCCCATTTCACTACACTGAGCTGACTGGAGATATCTAACTGAGATAACGTATCGCAATGTAAAATGGATGTGACATAGGGACACATCATATTGAATTAGAGTCCTAGCTTTATATAATTACATGCTTTGAAGCCGATTCCGTTGGGCGCGAAAGGCAATTTAGCGGTGAAAATTATGTGAATGATTCAATGAGTGAGTGAGTGAGTGATCAGTGTGTTACAACACCAGGTGTTCGCTCAAAGGTGAAGTAGAAATGTGGAGTACAATTTGTACTTCTCTACTGGTGTGATATATGTATTGTGCACGCTATGATAACCAGAGAATCCATGAGTCAAAAGTTCCAAAAGAACCCATAAGTTCAAAAGGACGAAATATAGTAAAATATGAAATGTGATCAGCTTTGTATACTGACGTTTCGGCTGAAATGTGTGACTGACGTTTCCTACTACTTTTCGTCTGAAACGTCGATGACGAAAAATCGATTTTAAACACCAATAAGGAAATACACATGTAAATGACTTTATTGTACATTGTCAGTGAAGCAAGGTCTGTCCGGTCTGTCTGTCCAGCCCAACCTAGTGACGTCATAGCTGATCCCATTTAGGGTCAGTCACAGCATTATTGATGCGCATACTTGTGGCATTAACCCCTTAAGAGTCATGCTGTGATTGGAAATAGAATATTTTCTATTTCTCCGGATACCTTGTGACATTAAGAGTGCGTGTGGAAACCTACAGGCCACGATAAAACAAAAATATATCTTTAGTTTTTGTTGAAATATTACTCGTAATACCAAGTCAACGTTACAATATTGAATATAGATTACTCCTAAATATTCCACCACTTAAAGGGTTATACTGCGTCTTTCGTGCTAATTCACAGAAACGGCCGTGACATCACACCGACTTCCGTCTTTCTTCGACCCAGTGAAGGATGTCTGAGTTTAGGGCGCGGCGCTAGGGTCACCACGTGGCCAACATGTACTCTATCATCGGAAATTGCTATGAGTGTACTATTGTTTATATGTTACACTAGGATGCATGTTTAGCCTCTGGCGTTGCTTTTTTAAACGATTTATATAACTGTATTTTAGACAACTCGGTGCATCTTTGAAACCGTAGACGAACAGGATGTTTCTCTCAAAGTCTAAATACCTTCCTGCATTAGTACAAATAAACTAGAACACCTTGTAATAACTTTCGTTCATAACCTAACAAAATTTCTTACTTCTTGTAACTGGCCAATAGTCGTTAATGACTTCATTCTAATATATTCCAGCAGGGCTATTTTGGTAAGTGATTCTTTAACATAACCATTACTATGTCCAGCCCCTTGTGTAAAGACATTGCTGCAACGGGACTTGTAATATTTGCTGAGTGAAATAATTCTCTGATGATTAACGTGGAGTTAGTTGAGTTACTACCGTGGGCATTATTGTCACATGTATTTTTTACGTAATTCATTATGCCTTAACAATAGCCATGATGTCTTTTATATTACGCAAATATAGTTAAGAATAATCCGACTGATGCCAGATTAGCTACATCAATATGAAAGAATTGGACGGTCCTAAACTTAATTTTAAGTAGTATATATACGCCTTGTAATAATATTTACGACGGACTTTGCAATTGTCGACACTGATGTTCTTGATATAGTGGCCAACATGTACTCTATCATGGGAAATTGCTATGTCCAGCCCCTTGTGTAAAGACATTGCTGCAACGGGACTTGTAATATTTGCTGAGTGAAATAATTCTCTGATGATTCCAAAACACACGAAAACATAATCTATGACAATTGATAGTCGAGAGACCATTAGTAAGCTTGAAATAATGACATTTGCAAACGGAAAATGTCAAATTCTGCACCCACACGTTGACATAGAAATGGCGTGGTTTACAACGATAAAAACCTAAAATCTAATCTCTAAGTTATATAAGAAGATAACCTATAACCCGTACGATAACACGTACACAGGTTAACCTTTTGACCATCACTGTAATACAGTAATAAATATATACTAGTAGATATTGCAAATATACTTTCAAAAGTAGAGGAGCCTGAACTTTCAATTTGGATATGAAGTATAAGCGTTAACAGACTGTTCAATGACAGACATCTTATGAACGCACCACCATTTCTCTTTATCACCACCCCTAAACAAAACGCATGGGATGCACGTGCACAATGCAGTAGCCCAATACACGTGCATGGGTTGTCATTCTTGATTTTGACGGTTTTCAAGAAGGTCGATATATCGTAGACCATTAATTTTGACAATCATCTTGCATCACACAGTTGTTAAAGTTTGTTTCTTTAGCCGTTTTTTTTTGTTTGAAAATGTAAATCGTACACATGCAAATTTTACGTCATACACCATTCATCTTTCAAAAGCTATTACTGTACAAACTATGGTCCTAATTAAGTGCAAGTGGTGATTATCATATCAACAATGATTGACTCCGATATATCTCCAATTTATTTCACAATTAAAAATGAAGTTCCCCTACTTTTTTAAGTGTATAATATTCTGTACTTCTTTGTTTTCTTCTAAGTTTGTTTTAAGTAATGAAATAGAAAAAAAATCAATATTTTACAATCATATTTACAAATTCTTTTGTACACAAACTGAGCGGCTGAAGGAAATATACGAGTGTGTTTGAGTGTAATTGCAAATGTTATTAAGTTTGATAATGCCCATACAACCATCTATCATTGCTGCAATAGTTTCTAAAAAGTAATCTGTGGCTATGTGATTTTATGATATTCATTATATGAATGAAGACTGAGATGAGATATGAATTGGCAACCGCACAATCTGTTGTATGTTTTGAATGTTTCAAATTTGTGCCGAAAACAAAATATTAATTTTCAAATATAATATGCGTTAGATAGGCATCAATCCCCCAAAATCTGAGAATTTGGATGAAATGATATTTTGGAAAATAGAACCACGCAGAAGAATTCATTGAACGTTGACTAAACGCAAGTACAGTGCATTTTGTTGAAAGTTACATCAGACAAATGACAAATTATTTTATGTAAATTATTTATGTACAAATACAGGAAATTGTCGCTTTCAGTTTCACGTTTTGAAGATTCATATTACATGGTTGTTCAGTCGCATGGTTCGTAAGGACCGGAGGACTATATTGCTCCTCTGTAGTCATCAGATCCAGAATACCCTGGATTAACAGGGTTGGTTTCCCTACACGAAAGAATATGTGTGTATCTTTTTAATCTTAACAACGCCATCAAATATATCTAATAACTACAAATGCTAAATCATGTTTCTTGAGATTGAGGCATAGCTAAAAACATAAAAAATTAAATATTTTCTCTCAATAACAGGTTATGTATACTGCGCTCCGGACTGAAAAGTCAATATTTGTTATAGGGAATATGTAAATTATTATAAGTAGAACCACCAGGCGGACGCAGCTCAGTGTAGTATTGCTTTTTTTTTCTTTCTTGTCCTGAATATATTTAGTGAGTAGCTGAGTGTGGTGTGTTAGCAAAATTCCTTCCTGTCATGGCGGATGAAATGACTCCAGAAATGGCCTTTACAAACTGCATTCGGGAGAAAATCGAACCCGGTGCTTAGGTGTGACGAGCGAACTGCCTTAACCACTTGACTGAAATATGGACTAGAACCCAGATACGTAATATGGTATGTCTTTGTCCATACATCTTAGCTTATATTGACCAAAAATATCTCCGATAGACGCTGCAACTGAGCACTATGTTGCTGATTTAGCAAAATATAAGATAGCGTTCTGTCATTATATGCTCTCAGAAAAAGGGAAACACACATAATAGGGGTTGCAATATTTATTTATTGTAGAAACCTGGTTTTGGTCAGAGATCTTGTAAACATGAAAATGCTTTTCGTCAACAGGGCTGGCGAAATGTGTTCAGCAAAACAATTCCGTTGAATCCAAACCACATGAAAACTATAATAAAGTCCTAAACCATTTTATAAAAATAAAAGGACACATTTAAAGTGGACATATACTCATGCCAATAATGGTTGTCACCCCCATACAATAAAAAAAAATGAAGGGGGTGACAACAATTATTAGCATGAGTATATAATAAAGTGCAACGTGTACATGACAGAACCTGTTTGTTGAGAGCGGCAAACACAGGCATAGACGTGGAATACGGGCCCTGAAAAATAGATACTGTTGATACAAAAGCAACTGCAAAAATACATTGGAACCATGGTGAGGTTGGGCAATTCAGCATCTGAAGGAAAGACCTGCTACATTTTGTGTTTTTGCATTACAGGTGTGCGTGGAAGGATAGTAATCTGGTTCAGTGAGACGGACTGAAGTCCTGCTTAGAGGAACTGACATGGGACTTCGCTCATTTGGTCTGGTGTTTGCAGTCCACTTCAAACAGTATTTAATCTACAACCGACCCAAAAACGCTTATATTATCATCAGAATCGTACAACAGACACTGATCCATGCTTATGAATATGGACAGGTTTTGTCGCTTTCAACTTTTTTAAGTTTAGTCATTGTCTTTGCGTTATTAGGTTTGTCAGAAACTTTTACATGTATATTCGACAATAGATTTCTGGAAATGCAAAGTGGATTTGCAATCATTTCAATGAAATTTCACTGTAAATATTCCGTGCCCCTTAAAAACAAGTCAATTACCATTTGGCGTGAAAGACAAAAATGTGAAAAATATTTGAATGCATTACTGAAAGTCAGTAATGACAGCAGGTGTTCGCAAAAAGGATCAGCATCTCCTTACCGTTAGCACCCATCCGGCATGGAACGGGATGACAAACAAGACTGATCTGATGACGAGTTCCTGTTAATCTATAGACAATAATGCCCATGCACAAGGTATATTTACAAGGATGAAAACCAATATGTGAATCCATGTGTATTTGTGTATTTTATTCACAATGCTGCATTTGCTCAAAGCATTTCGGGCATTCATCACACATTTAAGCTTCTGTTAAAAAATAGTAATTGCCTGGGACTCATCTCGTCGTGGGCTTTGTATTAATGGACTGTATGTGTGTATATTCACATAAAACAGGTTATCAAGAAATATATTTTCCGTTTTCAAACATTGTAGATGTAAAAGACAGATGTGGAAAATATAGTGAGTGAGTGAGTGGATGAATGAATGGGTGAGTGAGTGAATAAGTGAGTGAATGAGTGAGTGAGTGCTATATGGTAAATGCACACACTTACAGTTTCCAACAAACCTTCTCTCCTTGTGAGACACGTGGGGCATCTAATATAAACCATTTGGTCTGATTAACACATACATTCAGATCGTAATCTAAGATCGAACCAGACATTGATTACTTGTGTGGTTCGAGTAAACACGACTCTATCAGTTGACAACATTATCGATGGGTGTAGAACGACCTCCACCGTAGCTAGTACCATGACACACATGTCAGGTTATCTCTACAGGTCTCCTTTTTAATCTCTCGCTCTACATTAGGGCTGAAGGATATCTTAGTTCACTCAGTGCGTAATAAGCATGGCCATTTTGTATCACACAGTGCTTAGTAAGCAAGAACATTCAGATTCACATTTTAGAGTTGGTAATAAGCACGGGCATATTAAATCACACAGTGCTTAGTAAGCAAGAACATTCAGATTCACATTTTAGAGTTGGTAATAAGCACGGGCATATTAAATCACACAGTGCTTAGTAAGCAAGAACATTCAGATTCACATTTTAGAGTTGGTAATAAGCACGGGCATATTAAATCACACAGTGCTTAGTAAGCAAGAACATTCAGATTCACATTTTAGAGTTGGTAATAAGCACGGGCATATTAAATCACACAGTGCTTAGTAAGCAAGAACATTCAGATTCACATGTCGATGGTGCAAATAAATCTCAACATGACCATTAAGAATTACACATAGGTAAGCAAGGGCGTTTAGAACAATACAATGCCCAGTAAGCAAGGACAATAACAAATGCTTAATAAACAAGGATATACAAGGGAAGATATAACCATTTTATGCTATTTCATATAACGTCCGGGACAAAGTTGCCACCGTTACGGCACATACGTTACTACCTCCCACGCTTCTATCCATTACTTAGCACATCATTTGTCTTGCTAGCGAGACTAAGTTGAATGGACGGCTACATTCAGTGTCATACTATTCGAATTCAGCCCCATCGTGTCGCCATGGTAACTGCTAGATCAGGGTATTTATCAATTGTATTTTCATGATTGTGTGGTTTGTATTTGTTACAACAAGGGTTATCGAGGATAATGGGGAAAATGCGAAAATATTAGATAATATTCCAATTATCTGTAAATGTAAGCATGAAACATAGACTTGATTACGTAGTGCCTGTTGTAAAAATACATAATTGAAAAAGAATATGTTCTTCTTTTTACAAAAGTACAAAGGAGCATCACATTTCTGTCCTAAAACGCACTTACCAACAAACATTTTCGGGCGGTGGGGTAGCCTAGTGGTGTTTTTAAATGTACAATATATGAGGTGAGACTTCCAAATAGACAATCTGTCTGTCTGTCTGTCTGTCCGGTTAAAGCTTTCGCTCGTCAAGCCGAAGACCCGGGTTCGAGTCCCCGCATGGGTACAACATGTGAAGCCCATTTCTGGTGTCTCCCGCAGTAATATTGCTGGAATATTGCTAAAGCGGCAAAAGCCATACTCTGTCTCCCTCTCTCTCTCTCACACACACCTGTTATAAAATCATTTCTCATATGCTCTCAAATACAAGTGTCATGTTAAAATAGTTATCAGGTGAATCAATAATTCAAATCAACTGTATGCTGCTACAATGTTTATTATCGTCAATCGACCTTCAATCGACTCTGCTTCGAGATTTCTTATGGATGTGGAAAGGGTTTTGTCACTTCTATTTACAAAACTGAGAGTTGCATATCCTGTTTACATGCACATCTACACACGCGTACACACAACCACGTATAGGCCGTCACTCGTGGGGCTAAACATTCAGTCCCCTGAAACCCATCTTTAGTTTAATAACGTACAACCGAGCAGTTAAATATGGAAATTTCTCCTTCTGTTTATAAAAGAAGAGCTTGTTATTTTATTTAGAATATATAGGGAAGTAGGTTGTGGTGTACTTTTAGTGACTGTCCCGTCAATCTATGTCTCCTAAAAGGGGGAGTCACCGACTGAGACGCGCGGGGCATTAGCTGGGGTAATGTGATAGAATGTCAACAAGACACTGGACATTGAAGTTTGTTCGCTACCTCACTGTACAAAGGAGCCCGAAATGTGTAGTTAGAGAGCTGTCTAAAGAATGTCACTCACAATACCGATACCGAATACCGGAAGGACTCTTTGGGTCAAAAACTGTCCTTTCACATAGAATGTGATCGTTGACGCCATATTAGTGTAGAATACATAATATATTTTTACATACATTCTGTTCAGTCACAGTTTTACTAAGCACGCCAGCAATATCATAAAGAGGAAACGCCCACCGGGTTACCAAGAATCATTCTGAACTTTTGTTTTTGACAAACGTTCGTCATTACTTTGCCATAAATTGTGTATTTACAATATCCACTTATGCAGAGATGTGAGGAGAGTGTGAAACCACATGTCGATCCACCGTGGGATTCGATGAATATGAAGCAGAAACGTTTCAGATACCTTCGATTGTCCGCTGATCACAAACAAAATAGAATGCAAAAAGTGCAAGGCAGTGTGTTAAATCGGTGGTGATTGTTCATGGAATGATATTCATTATCTGCATCCATTTATAAATGCTTTGTTGGATGGCCAGTGACCCCTGTCGTGGTAGAACGTATTGATATGCTGGCATAGGTGCTCACCCGGGCATGGGCGGGCGGATCAATAGCGTGAATAGGGTCATTAATTGTAGCTCTCGGGTACCTGGTCCCATGGTCAGAATACATATTAAAACATACTTCTATACTAAGCTTCTGTCAACAGAGGCCCACTGACGTATCCCAAACCGCGTGGGCAAACATGTGAGATTGGATGTTGTGAATCATTACAATGATTTCAGTACGTTAAACGGTTGAAAACTGGAAACTTGAGGTCCGAATCACAGCTGTGATGTCCGTGTGAAATACATCACCATTGAAAAACAATTTCTTGTTTGATTCATCAATAACCAGTAGGGAAACTTTGGTGTATACTTACTTTGGCACTGCACATTTTAAGTATATCCAAATATTCAAAACCTTTCGTGCTGAAAGATTTCAAACTTACATTTCTTTTTAACAAATATTTGTTTGTAATTTATCAGTTTTTATTCTTTACCAGTTGGTGAGTCAATATAAGCGACCAGATTTTCATGGCTGCCGATTATGTTTTATATGAATAACATTAACGAAAATAGGAGACAGTGTCTTGCATTTATCTGAGAAATTTTTTTTCTAGGAAAAGATACTACAGTATTTTGTTGTGTATAAGCATAGATTCTCTCCAAGGATGTTCACGACAGTTTCCGTGATCTAGGCTCTTCTGTGACTTTCCCGATGCTTTCTCCTCACTCACTCACTCACTTACTCACTCACTTATTTATGAACAAGGAGTGAGTGAGCGAGTTTAGTTTTACGCCGCACTCAGCAATATTCCAGCTATATGGCGGCGGTCTGTAAATAATCGAGTCTGGAAAAGACAATCCAGTGATCAACTACCATGAGTATTGCCCTCTGCTTTTGGGATACGATAACCATTTATATTTGGTTTTTCATTTTGGGCCACCACTTAACACAGATGTGCACTATCCTTTCCTTTGTATTAACGAATTATATTCACCTCTTTCCTTCCTGTGTCTATTTTAACCGTTATCCTCCTTTAGAACATGGCTTATATCCTTATACCCCATAGCTGTCAATCGTCTGGAATATATTTATGTCCACAGATATACACGGAAGACCCTGAAGTTCAATTAGCGTTGTTTGTATTATTCTCGAACATAATGTAAAATTTGTCTCGATAAGCATTTTCAATATTTTCGCCATTACAGATCTTTCCTGAAATCGATAATCCACATGAAGAACGCTGTGATGTTATGTAAATATATATTTCTCATTTGTGATTTCTAAATATGACTAAAATAGTGTTATATCTCTTGGAATAACTATATCCTTGTACAGATTTAGAAATAATGCATTCCTCTTTACAAATAACACTTAACGGCGTATAAATAGTCTGTCCACGCTCTTGTATATAAGCTATGACGCCTATAACGTGGCTTTCTACTTCACTGTGGTAGTGATTCACAGACAACATGCGATGATTCGTCACTATACACGCTGACGATAAATGATCTTTGTAAATACTATTGACGTTTACAACATATTCGGTGTCACAATATAAATAGATAGTGCGTCTATTCCCATCGACATGAGTGTCTTGAAATAGCGCGATCGGATATAAATACGTCCGTGATCTATTTTTACATCAACACATTATGATAATAAGTGGTAATGATCTATGTTTAAGCGTTGTGACGTCAAACAACACAAAGTGCTGACGTATACCGCACGGATAGGGAGATTCCATCTACGTCATATATCACGTGAGTCAACAGATATCTATTGATAGCCCTCGTGACAGGGGATGTCGCCTAGCGCAGCAGAATGTGAGGTCATCACAACGTGCGATATCGATTCAAGCGCTACTCATTGAGGTCCAAAGCGCACGTCACGAGTATTCGAGTAACTAATGTCAGACTGGCGATCTATTTAGGCCATTGAAATACAACAACAAAGCAGCATTAATAGAAAAGAGCTTCGAGGATCGATGCGGACCGGGGGAGTGGGTCACTGCGTCTCTAGGGTCGACACGGCGACGTGGTAGTGTATGTTGGGTGGTGGTTGGGGGTGAGTTAGAGGGTGGGGTGTCGGGCGGGGTCGGTGGGAGCCGACCTGGAGTAAAAGAGGGTCGGCATATTCGGATGGGGTTCCGAACGCCCAAATGCAGGATATGGATGTGCTTGTGTTTGTGGTTTATTATTCATTCCTTTATTTATTTATATTTTATTTTGATAATCAGATATGTTTAGGGGACTGGGTGGGGTGGGGTGGGGTGGAGGGTGAGTAGCGGGATTGCAGCCACGGCCCAACGATTATATTTCCTTTGATTGCTATCTGAATGATATCGCATGCTCGAAATCATGAGAGTAACTTGGCAGCCACGGGAATGTGAATGGCTTGATTGGTCGAGAAGTATGCTGTGTTTGTTAAACCATTGCTGAACTCCAGACGCGCTGACGGAGGGCATATTATTACACTTAACCTGGATTCTTTCGGGTTGATAGTCTAATACGGTTATTTGAAATAATTAGATACCGATATAGTTCATAATGACGAAATTTTAAAACAAACCTAATTTCTTTAGATAGTATATATCGAAGTGTCATCTATTTTACGTTAAATATATTAAAATTTAATTACATTTCTTGAATCTTTTGTTCTAAATATAATTATAAATGTCACAAATTAAGAATTTGTGAAGTGTCTGGTTACGTTGGAGATGGACAGGAGTTCAAAAGGCGGTCCAAAATAAGGTTTACCCTTCAACGACCCAGTAGTAGCTACCTTTGTTGGTACCCTCTTCCCGCTCAACAATACCAATCAGTTTGCTGCCATCATTATAAGTATACATTGTGAGTTGCAGATATGATCACACGCACAGTTGTTTTCTCAATACAGTAGAACATAACATGATAACACGATAACATTGATATAATTATGTTTTGGTTCTGAAAAAAAGGAACGTGATTATTTCAATTGTATCAAAAGTCAAACTATTCTGCAAAAATACACATAAGCAGGGATAGTCTCCCTGACATAAGTAAGAGGGTGGTGGGGTAGCCTAGTGGTTAAAGCGTTGATTGTCACGCCGAAGACCAGGGTTCGAATTCCCACATGGGTCCAATGAGTGAAGCCCATTTCTGGTGTCCCCGCCGTGATATTGTTGGAATATTGCTAAAAGCGGTGTAAAACCATTCAAAGAAACCGTAAGCCTTCCCTTCTGTGCAGGTTACTATTAAACGTCCACGTCACAGAATAAACAGCCTCGATTATCCCACAGGACACATTCATTGTATTAGGCGCTTTCGAAACATTGAACATTTCCTGCAAGCGGTAGCACTCTCCGCGCACACGTTCTTAGACATGTTTGACTTGTGTTTGTTGCCGGACACCCCAAAGGATACTCCTGTCATGTGACAGCGGCATGTGAATGAACTTGACAATCAAGTGATGGAACATGAAATATGTGAATTATATTTGAAAATAATTAAATTTTGTATAATGGAAACTAAATAAACAAATGGTTAGGAATGACGGTTTACGTGGAAATAGATGATCGCAAGTGATGATCGACGTATTACCGTTTTATCGTCTCTGCGCATTAAAATGCAATTCAATCTAAATCTGTGATTTTAAACTTTTATTTATTTAAACGTCAAAACTTTAGGTGTATTCGTGTTGGCATTGTATGACTAACAAAGGAAATGAGATTTATACTCATCAAATACTCCAGCCAGATGTAACCCTTCTGTGTTTATCGGTGTGTTTATACGGCTGGCTTCTTTTGTAAGGCTCTGATTTACCTTGGATCTCCTCAAGCGTATACTTAACAGGCTTGTCTGCTCTATTGGAAAATACTACTTCAGGGTCCCGATCCACAAAACGTTCGTAGCGCTACGAGATTCTTGAGTCTATGATAAACTGTAGAGTTACGACAGATCGTAACGTTACGAACGCTTTGTGGATCGGGCCCCAGGTCTGTCTATATGCCTCCCTACGCTACGACGTACATCAGTTGCTTGATAACGGTATTAATTAGAGTCTACACCAAAACGTCGCTCCTCATTGTAAAAAATGAATTGTTCATTATCTCTTTTTGCTTGTATCAAAACGGCTTGAAAAAGACTTTTAGTTAGCACAGATGCAAACACCTGACCGTTGAAACGTGTGGTGCACGCCGTAATAGATTAGTGGAGAGATATGGTGTCCGTCATTCACCCACGTTATCGCTTGATAACATATCCCTGGTTGATAACACATCCCTGGTTGATAACACACCCCTGGTTAATAACATATCCCTGATAGCAATCTCCTGCTGTCGTAAAAGGTGGCCAGATTTCAACAGTCAGATCCGGGGACCAGGTTTCATTCCGTATCATCGAAGCCCGTGACATTGGACTTTGGCCCTGACTGTACAGTCACCTGATTGTCTGGCCCAAACACATGCAGACCGACGTCATGTAGATGGAATATTGCACCCACAAACAAACAAACCAACACAATTCTCACAAAGGATCACCTAATCGGTCCTATAGTCCCTGAAACAAATGTATCCAAGCAAACCCGTACAAGATTATAATATATGGCAAATCTAGATTACTGTAGTTTCAAGGAATGAAGTAAGTCTCTTGGTAAGTTTTTATTACATTTTTAGAAAGTTAATGAAGAACCGTTTTTCTGTAAAAAAATGTTCATTTCAGAGACTCGATGTAAGTTGAGGGATAACCATGACAACCGGATTCAACTCTTTTCTCAGCGTTATCCTTTCCAAGAACTATACTGATATGTTGAGCATGAAACAAGCCCCTACTCTTGTACTGCAAAGGGGGATAGATATATCGACGCCCCGGTTTGCACTAACACATTCAGATAAATAATAATTATAGATATAATAATGCTTAACTCAGTTTTTAAAATCTCTTTCTATAAACATACGTTTTAAGGATATTTTAAGAACTTTAATAAAATTACAAACACATATATACTCATGCCAATAATGGTTGTCACCCCCTCCCCACACACACCCCACACCCACACCACACACCGCCTCTCCAATAAAAAAATTGAAGGTGGTGACAACCATTATTGGCATGAGTATATACTAAGAAATTCAACTATGTCCCAAAGTTCCTTAAAGCTGTACTGTGTCTGCGTTCCATAATAAAGCCAGTTCAATGTTACCGTTAGTGAGAAGACCAAATATTCTTTATTGCACAATATATTTCTCTCTTCTAATTTTTCCAATAAACATTTCACAGATTTCTAGTGCTTTACAAAAGTCTACTTTGGTTTCGATTACATTAATACATTCATTCCTCACTTTGTGGGCAAGACGATGAGATATACACTGAATACACAAGTGTATGGATCATAAGTATGTTTTGGGATATTTTGTTGTAGTAAACATTGAGCACACAATATCATAGAAGTATCCCAGAAAACACTCATGATTCCTAAACTATTTGTTCACAATATGTGAAACGTCAACGCCGGGAAAAAACAAAAATCGATCATTGGAGAAAAATGATGTTTATTGGATTTTAGAGGCAAAACAAAGGTTAATATTGCTTGAATGGATCACTGGAGCTCATCTTGCGGTACTACCCGTTTAAACAGAGGAGCTACCGTTGTGGGGATGTGAAGGGTAGAATGGGTACACAGAAGACGGGTTTATGAGTAACACGCAAACTGGAGACGCTCTCCTCCCTTCATAACGCTGCTGCTAGGTAACCCCGTCAACATAGAGGTCATTATAGCAACACGGGGTATTCCGACCCTTATCCTTTGCCTCGCTGCCATCTTAATCCATACTCTCTGACTGGTTTTAGATTTTATTTTATTTCATAGTATTGCGTTTGTACTACATTAAGTGTTGTTGGTAGGCAGGTTATTTGAGTTTTCAGGATTTGCTGTGAGTTTTCAGGATTTGAGATTCCGCCCTAGTCTTCTGGCTAAAATTCCGCTCTTAGGTTTCAAGACCAGTTATTAAGTTGTACTTTTCTGGACTAATAATTTGGTTCCCAGGTTTTAAGACTAGTATTTCTGCTCTTAGGTTTCAGGACTAGTAATTCTCTTCTAAGGATTCAGTAGTAATAATTCTGTTTCCCGCGTTCACGACTAGTAATTCTGTTCCTTGTGATCAGGACTAGTAATAAATACAAATTACAAATTAAACAGTTTGTTCCCAAGTTTCTGAAAGTTGAGATACCTGCTCATGTGTCCACAGAGTACGACAGCACTCAACGTATCAATCTTACTTCACGTCAACACCACCGAACGTGCAGCCACACTTGCCGGATGTTGTTACTGAAGATGCGTTGTACAAATAATGTCATGTTCAATAGCCATCTGGTGGAGCTGTAACAGGAGACCAATAACTGAAACATTAAAACACATGGCAGAGTTATGAAAAATAACATGTAAAGTAGCATGTTAACTAAATGCAGCGTTAACTAAATATCTGCCTGCCCGACCGCCCGGGACGGGTTACTTTCAACGCGGACTGCCAGGTTATCAAATTCACCTGCCCAACGGTCGGGTTAAAATTTAGACATGTATATGAAGATATTTTGGTTGAAGGTAAGTTTTGGTCAGAGCTGGCAAGTTTTACATCTAACCAGCCCTGTGGTCTGGCTGAAACTTTTGGGAGTTTCATACCCTGCTAAATGACGAACAAACAATACATAAATATTGTAAGATTTCGATTACATGTATATCATAAGCATGTGATTATGAGAGACTGTCAGATGTAGCCATAATACCAGGTGTTAACTAAATGGTGAGCGTATCCTGCCCTTGGAAGATTCTTAAACAATCTAACGTGAAACTGACATCAGCCAGAAGATATGAGGAGTGAATTTGGATTGTTTACATATAATGTCATCAGTTTCGCCAAATATTTATGACCTTGTGACAGAGCTGTTCTAGCCTGGCTGTTTGCCAGGTTTTAAACACAGATATCTTCCGTAACCTGTTATAAAACACGTCACACCAAATCTTTGCTTTCATTCCGGACCACAATACGAAACCGTAAAAGTTTTCCGCTCACCTGCAGTGAAGTTCAGTCTGAAGAGCGAAATACTTACCGCAGGCATAGTGTCAAATGGTAATGACCTCACCGTGTATAACCAGTGAAAATGAAGCAACAACGCTGCTTATACATAAGTAATTGTGAAAAATAGGTTTTAGCGATTGATTGTAGTTATGTTCCAACACACAATCATTAATGTTTACTATTTACCCATTTATTGCTTAGGGAACACAAAACGTTAGCGATCAAGAATATTTTTGAGAATATTTTTATGAAATACTGTGCCTCGTCATCACTATAACTATCGCTATAATTATTCATCATGAGAAATGTCTGAATGGATACGGGCGTTCAGTGTCATCACTTCAGTGATGCCACGGGGCGGTGGGGTAGCCTAATGGTTAAAGCGTCGGCTCGTCACGCCGAAGACCCGGGTTCGAATCCCCAAATGGGTACAATGTGTGAAGCCCATTTCTGGTGTCCCCGCCGAAGCAACCTGATGTTGCTGGAATATTGCTGAAAGCGGCGTAAAACAAAACTCAGTCAGTCAGTGATGCCACGAGGACAAGTGTGCTCAAAAGGTTCATAATCGGAAGCAAACTACGATTCGAATCTAGGTGATGAATTACAGTACCTTAGGCAAACTGCAACATCCCTGGGCCTTGTTTTCCAGTTATCTTCACAATTACACCTAATTCCAGGGCTTTGATACTGACAGTCGCAGATCAATCTGTTTCAAATTTCTACTAAGAACCTATTTACAGTTGAGTTGATCTCAACCTTCAACTAGCGCCCGTTTCTGAAAGCCAAGGTCTACCATTTACCATTAATACTGTTGATATGACGAGTACACGATAACATCATTTTGCTTTGCTGCCTACAATGGGGATCGGATGGCTCCAAATGCGTTACTGCGCTTCCAAACAGCGCTGACGATGACATATGGACACATTTACCTACCTTATGAAATCAGAATATTCTCCTATCTTATTTAAACTATCACTGTTTGCTAAAACGGTTCTTAGTCTTTTCTAACCCAATACTTATATGTTATTGTATTATAAAAAGATTGTATGTTCTCTATGTCATTTTGTGTGATTTATGAGGATAAAATTCTGTTCTGTTCTGACGATTGCTCAGGCTATCAGTCACTGGTTTGTGTGGTTCAGGTTCAATGTTTCCAGGCCATCGTTATCTAAGTGTATTATTACTAACCGTTGTATATAGCAATTCCTATAGAGCGCTGAGCCCACCACCCCTGCACGAATACCTAAAACGTGAACCCATTCAGCCATCAAAATGACTCAGCTAACCTCGGAGCTATAATCTCAGCAAACACGTTTTGGTTCAGTGACTTTCGGTTGTAAACACAGTGGTAAAAGAGAGGGTATTCCCCTCATGTCTTGTGTGCGAAGCGTTTCCAAGAACTGTGCAGTCAAGTGGAACACACTTGACGCCTTGACATTTTGACCTGTAACTGACGTACCTCACGTACACAGTGCACCGTATGTTGTTATTAACCTTTGGACGGGTTCTTGATGTAACTAATGGTAAAGAATAACAGATGGTGATGATGATGATAATGGCGACGACGAAGATGACGACGGCGATGACGATGCTGATAATTATGGTTATGGTTATGACGATGAAGATTACAACGACAATTTATACATCTATAGTGCATCTACATAGAATAGCGGCTGGGCAACAGTTTGCTTCATTGCATAATGGTTTATAAATTGTATTTCATTTCATGACAATACGCGACATCGTGCGAGGGTGCTGTGTGACACATGCAATGACATTACAAATCTTTCTCAAAGCGTACATAACACGACAGTATAGGATATAACACACGTAATTTTAAGCAAAAAATCAAATGCATTCATACGTCGTTCGTCACTTGCTAAAAAGTTGTTTGATCAGGGTTTCCACATTCAAAGTCTCAGTACACCTCGAAGAAGAGAATGTTTGGCATGTCCAGGGAAATATCATATTTGATTGCAAACCAATGTGATCGGGTACAATTGCTTAAATTGACTTAAACCATATGTTCCCCTAGGGTTTTTTCAGATAAAAAGTTCACGTTCCTTTGCATGTGTTTCTGACCGATGCCACCTGTGGAGCAGGATATGCTTTTCACGACACCTAAAATCATTTTTATTTGATATTGATTCAGAAACACATAGTTATAATTAAGTCGAAATCCGACAATGGGGATTTCTCATGATTATGGAAGAACTCTTGTTTCATTTATTGCATGATGGTAATATATCTCAAACTCATTAAACCGAACAAACAAACCACTCAGACGAAACCTTTTAGATTTACACGGTTTGGTCTGAGTAGTGTATGCCTCTTTCAGAGACTAAATGTTATCTCCGGCCACACCATGTCACAGCGAGCATACAATGGCATGTAACTCAAACAGATATATGTCCATACATGTAGCTAGGGACTGTTTGCTCGATGCCCTAGTTATCCATATTGGGATAAATAGGTCATTTCTAGGTCACATCAGAAATCCTACATGGCTTGAAATCACCATGCTTGTAAAATTAAACGCTCTACTAAGCATTCATGGGATGCTCAACATTTCTGAACATAAATTAATATTTTAGTAAGCCATGCGTGTATTTTATTTTGCGTTATTGCACAATCTCTCCCACCCCTAGGTGCTATTCTTGGGATATTATTAGGATAGGTAACAGGCAAGGTGTATTACGGTTATGCATCATATGTATAAAATAATCCACTTTAATGCTCTTAATACCGACCGCCAGGCAGGACGACAGTAAGTAACAGCTTTTACGGTACGACGCGGAAGAGGGCCAAACAACCCCCATATTGCTCACTCCAATGAGTGACTGAGTTTAGTTTACGCCGCTTTTAGCTATATTCAAGCAATATCACGGCGGGGACATTAGAAATGTCCTTCACACCTTGTACCCATGAAAGGAATCGAACCCGGATTTTCGGCGTGACTAGCGAGCGCTTGAACCACTAGGCTACCCCACCGCCCATTGAGGCCTATGAAGCGATTTGGAAATATCCCAACATGAATCAGTGATGAGGCGTCCTGAACCCGTGTCAGAGAAAATGAACACCATACATTGTGTGGTTAATGGTTATAATCGTTTCATTTTGAGACATATACTAGTATGAAACTACACGGTTAAAATTTTATGTATATCAACTTTAAAATCGAATACGGACAGTTTTGTCAAAGTCAAGTCAAAAGGAGTTTATTTGTAACGAGGCCAAGGGCCCATATACAAGATATAACTATACAAAGTTAACAAGAATATACAAATGAAGTCTGTAGTGTTTCTAAATACATATTTCTTTGTATATAAGCATGGTATATGTAATACTGTACACGTTTGATTAGATTCTCCTGGGATGTACATAATAGATTTTTAAATTTATGGATAGACAGTTTGTCACGTATTGTCATTTGAGCCTTATCATTGTGATATTATTTGTAATATTATTTGTAATATTATTTCCCCGCAGAAGTAATTCCTGGATTAATCCATTCTTTTATTGTGTAGGCTTGCATATTTATTGCAGCAATCTTCAAGACTTCACCAATGCATAGGGAATGTTGTAAACGATTGCACACAACATTATCTGTGAGGAAACTTATAATGTGTATCAACCTTTTCGCGTATGTAGCATGATATCATATACACGTGGTGCATAAACACGTCATATCTCACGCTGAACAGCTACGAGGATATAATGTTTACGTATAAGCCTTACGCTCTGACGTCAGCGGTGTCAGAGGTACAGTTACCGTATATTGTGGTAATAGAATGGGACAAAGCAGACAGCCATGTAGTGGTACCACCGTTGAGTCATTCAATTCACAATACGTACCCGCCACAGAATAATCAGTCCCGATTATCAAATTATCTATGCATGAATTCATATCTGGCTATAAGCAGATCAATAGGCAGTTCATATGACAAAGAATGTACTGTACCTACTGACGTCAGAGGGATATATTTCAGGCAAGTACGGTTGATATTTCAAAACACTAATAAACAGACATTGTATCAAAATGTATTTTTAGAAAAGGCTTCTTTCTTATGCCAATTTGCCTGTCCTTGGGGTTTCACCTTTGATATATAACGGATCCATTTGATTCCATATTTACAGGTATACGTGTCCTTTATGGGTACAAGTCAACCTAACATGCATATGTACACCTTACAGGTACAAATAATCACAAGCTGTAAATGTACACTTAATTACAGGTATACCTCTTGCTTGTACAAGTCTGCCTTATATGCGTATGGCCGCCTTAAAGGTACAAATTATTACAAGTACATGCTCATCACACAGACACAGGTAATTACAGGAACGTGGCCACCGTATAAGTACCATAATTTTAAGTTTATGTCCACTTTACAGGTACAAATAATTACAGGTACATGCTCACCTTACAGGTACAAATAATTACAGGTACATGCTCACCTTACAGTTACAAATAATTACAGGTACATGCTCACCTTACAGGTACAAATAATTACAGGTACATGCTCACCTTACAGGTACAAATAATAACAGGTACATGCTCACCTTACAGTTACAAATAATTACAGGTACATGCTCACTTTACAGGTACAGGTACATGCTCACCTTACAGTTACAAATAATAACAGGTACATGCTCTCCTTACAGTTACAAATATTAACAGGTACATGCTCACCTTACAGTTACAAATAATTACAGGTACATGCTCACCTTACAGTTACAATGCTAATTACAGGTACATGCTCACCTTACAGTTACAAATAACAGTTACAATTAATTCTAGGTACATGCTCACCTTACAGTTACAAATATTAACAGGTACATGCTCTCCTTACAGTTACAATTAATTCTAGGTCCATGCTCACCTTACAGTTACAAATAATAACAGATACATGCTCTCCTTACAGTTACAATTAATAACAGGTACATGCTCACCTTACAGTTACAATTAATTCTAGGTCCATGCTCACCTTACAGTTACAAATACAAACAGATACATGCTCTCCTTACAGTTACAATTAATTATAGGTCCATGCTCACCTTACAGTTACAAATAATAACAGGTACATGCTCTCCTTACAGTTACAATTAATTCTAGGTCCATGCTCACCTTACAGGTACAAACAATTACAGGTACGTACTCACCTTACAGGTACAAACAATTACAGGTACACGCCCTGCTTAGGTTCACGTTTACTTATAGGCTTTTTGTTTTGTTTCCATAATTATAATAAATAGATTTTGTCAACAGTTGCATATTGTGAAGAACAGTATTCTGTTTTGATTTACGATAGGATATGGTTTTTAGTTCTTGTGTACAGCATTAGTGAGGTAAGTTTATAAACGGTCATGTGTTTTTGTGTATCCTATGTGAATTCGAGCAAATATAACCGGTATCTCTTTTATTAACGGTCCAGCGTACTTATTTCCATGGACTGACTGACTGACTGAGTTTAGTTTAACGCCGCTTTTAGCAATATTCCAGCAATATCACGGCGGGGGACACCAGAAATGGGCTTAACACATTGTGCCCATGTGGGGAATCGAACCCGAGTCTTCGGCGTGACGAGCCAACGCTTTAACCACTAGGCTACCCCACCGCCCCCTATTTCCATGGAAACAATTGTAGTTTTCAAACATTACGGAAACAGGAGGTGATCTGTAGTGAAGCGGCTGTAAGTTGAGTTGAGAAGGGACAATAACTAACGTTTCTCTTCTTTAAACTTAAATGCTGTTCTAAGTCGGGATTAACCAAATTCACTCACTCTGACAATCACGTAAACCAACTTTTTCCCATTAATTTTAATCACACGGTGTTACTTTGTGTCATGATATCATTCATTGATTCACTCACTCACTCACTCAGTTTGGACTTGACGCACCTATTTCATATTGCCCTTCGTAAAATGTATGATTTTTATAAGAACATTGTTTAATAAATGAAAATATGTTTTGTGACCACCTATGACACGACTGTTTTTAATATTCGTTTTATAGACACACAGTCTATTCGTACACAGTTCAAACAAGCGATCCAAACCCCTACAGTTAACACAACTGCAAAGCGAATTCCAGTTTACCCGGACAGTACCATAACAGTGAGATTGTACAGATAACGCGAGACTGCGGATTAACGTGTCCGCTCTCGTAAGTCTGTGTAAGTCTCGTAAGTCTGGGACTTAAAACAGTCGTTGCGATGGCCTTTTGAAACCGGCAAAGGATTTCTAGTAATGTCTTTTAACTGTATATAACGGTTCTTAACAATAATCTTCCGTTTTTCGATGTCCGCATTAACAAGGTTTGGGGCGGTGGGGTAGCCTAGTGGTTAAAGCATTGGCTCGTCACGCCGAAGACCCGGGTTCGAATCCCCACATGAGTACATTGTGTGAAGCCCATTACTGGTGTCCCCCGTCGTGATGTTGCTGGAATATTGCTAAAAGCGGCGTAACACCAAACTCAGTCAGTCAGTCATTAACAAGGTTTAAGTTTACTTTGTAAATCGATTTTATACATGAACGTCAAGTATATATACTATTTGCGGAGAACTATCTAGGTGAAGACTTGCCAATAGTCCAGTTAATTATATCTGTCCCCTAGACGTAAACCCGCTCCATGTCGCACACTCTTCTCTCCACAAATATACCACGACGTCATGTAACTATGCATGATATAGGTCATATCGGCTTACGCCCTCAGAGCTGTGGAACAATTAGCCGCGCATAGGAAAACTACACCTACGGCGTCCATTCAACCGTTTCTTACTGAATGGAAAATCTTCGAACTTGTATCCGGAATGAAAGCTATCTGTGTGTTCATGTATCGGTATTTTTCCCTCCGCGGAAGTAACTGTGTTGAAAGACCTCGTCCTTTAGGACTTGTTCACTACGTAAATGACGATAACATGCATATTTAATCTATCATCACCATGCCTCGACGGGCATAGCTACAATACTCTTAGAATGATATATATTTGTACCTAATCATCCGAAGTACTTAGTGTTAACTAGGTCAGGTGAGGTGAAATTGGGTTTAACGTCGTGCTTGAGAATATTTCGCTCATATGACGACGTGCATGCGTGTGTATGTGTGGCTGCTTGTACTAGCCCAGACTGAAGCTGGTTTTATAGTGCTAGCCCACTGAGATACCATGCCGCAGTGAAGCATGATTACCCCACTCAGACACATTATACTGACTCCAAGCCGACCAGTCCTTGTTGTACCCATTAATGCCAAGCGCCAGACAGGGACCAACAAGTACCATATTTTAATGTCTTTTGGTATAACGAGGTCGTGGATCGAACCGACGACCTTCCGCACTCCGGGCGGACGCTCTAACCACTACACCACGGAGGCGGTCAGTGTTAACGAGGTGACGTAAGGGAAACATATTACTGGACTGATCCAATGGGAGTCGGTTAAAATAGTGAGTGAGTTTAGTTTTACGCCGGTTTTAGCAATATTCCAGCAATATCACGGCGGGGGACACTAGAAATGAGCTTCGGTTAAAATCGGTTCCCATTAGCTGTGTTTTTCGTAGACTACTCGGCTCCCGAATTGTGTGTCATGGTGACCCGACCGTCTAGGCCGTTTCTCATAACATCAACCATTGTTATATATATCCCAGACTCCATTATTTACAGGTCGTCGTTATAACATATACAGGGAATATTGCGGACTGCGGCATAAAGCAACAAACGAACTTTCTTTTGCTTACTCACGAAAATAATCATCAGCTTTAGAAATGAATTAATTTTTTTTGAAAAATATATCTAGGTTTCCTATCAAGAGAAACTCCATTACTCTAGACCTCGTTACCCCGGAAAACCCTCTATTGCAGTCAATTACTGTCATCAATGTTTATACACATGCATAACTTAAAGAATATTGATGCGTAATCCGGAAACCTGTCAAAAAGGACGATTTCTTAGCTGCAGTCCATATTTACTGGGTTTTAATATACATATTATCGAATGTACGCGAAGTAGGTGTATGTTTGTCGAACCGTTCGCTCATCGATATATCGATCTACTTTCCCAGGTGGCGGTGATACCATATGACATTGAGGTCAGGGTGAGAAGTAGGTCTCCTGGGCAACGGTTAACTGCTGTGTCCAGTCGACACGACAATGTCCACTACAAGTCCTTGTACTACTGGCGACCAGGTAGCCAACAGCTGATTCAGAGATAACGACCCATTAAATCACAGTCCGGCAAAGGAAAACAACTTGTAAATACCTGTCTTAAATTATTAACTCATTTCAAGTTCATCAGCACCGGGTTGTTGTGGTACCGTCAGGTACTGGTCCTGGGTGAATTATTTAAAATAACACGACGTAATTTTTTTAAAAAACGACCTTCCGTGACTTTGCAAATCAGCATCGATTTATCTTGGTGATATATCAGTGATCAGTGGTGAGAAAAGCCTGATCGCATGAATGCGGACACGCCAGCTTGGATTCAGTAGTGCCTAGGGCGTTTCCTTATTTGGCCATCTATCCCGTATGTCAGTTCAACCTCAGAGAAAGGGAAATCCCCAAGTTGCGAAGTATTGCGCGTTGGAAATGTCGGCGAGGTTGCAACTGACAGCATCGCTAACATAAACACCCTCTGTGCAATGCAAATGAGAAGACAGGCATGCGTGATGGGAAAGTTATTATAGAAAAACAAAACATTTTCTGACACATCCAGATTAAAGACCGGTCATTTATTACATGGGTAGATCAGAGTTTTAGGATGGGATAAGTCCTATGATTGTTAGCCTTCTAGCGCCTCACAGGCAGGTTGGGCTAACCGGGATAATGCGCACAATGCTTAGATACAAGCGCTTTTTAACTGTCCATTATGATTATCATTATTATTAATAATGTACTGAAAAATATTATCCTAATGCTTGTCATATTTTTCCACGATTCTCTTCATTTTATTGTCCATTTTGTCATGTCTCCTCCCCCTCCCCGTTATAAATGACCCTTAAAGCAAACACAGTGTTGTTGTATTTCGGGGCGGCGGGGTAGCCTATTGGTTAAAGTGTTCGCCATGCCGAAGACCCGGGTTCGAATCCCCACATGGGTACACTGTGTGAAGCCCATTTCAGGTGTCCCCCGCAGTGATATTGCTGGAATATTGCTAAAAGCGGCGTAAAACCCAACTCACTCACCCCATAAAACGTGTCACGTATTTATCTTCGTCCAATCTTTGGATATTACTGAAATATTGCGTAAAACTAAACTCAATCACCCACTCACTGCTATTATTCATCACTGACATGACGTAATTAAGGAGTACCACTACTTTTATGTTTTCTGCTTCCTGGCAGTTCGCAATGATGTTGCTCAGTTTGGTGGCACCTTACGTTCACTTGTGGGTTGCATCGCAGTAGTAGGTGTCTAAAACACCATTTTGTGCCCCCCCTCCCCCCAACATCAAACTATATAACACTGTAGAGAAACGGAAACACTTCGCCATGTTATACCCAACACCCCACACAGGTATAACACAGTCATATTACCTGCATATGTTATTACGGATTGAACAGCGTCAGTCTCAACCGATATTCATGCATTAAAGTTTATTCAAAGTATCGGTGATGTAATTCTTCATTATTGACAAATTCAATCAAATAGTTAATTTTGGTAACTTCTTAGCGTCATATGTGACTGACGACAACACATTTTTTAACAGTAAAGCGTTACTGGACATAACCTGTACCAACTGGATACGTTAAGTAAGCGGCTCTGAATGTCGGCCCATCGTTGTGGTCTCTATTGATTTCTGTGGCTGCACGTGTATTCAAGCTTTGCACGGCATTGTTTACAGTGTAATCTTAGCTATTTGATATGCGGCACTTTGTCATGTGTCGCCTAGTTACCATGCCTCTACCCATTTCAAGGATTATTCCCCTCAATATGTTCTGACGTTTGTGAATACTGACGACTGAACAAACGTAGGAATGGTTTTAATGAAACTGAAAACCTAAGTTTTATCAATTTATGATAATTGTAACAAAATTATTTTCTCTCCGTGGTGTCCGCTGATATCTGCTTCATAGGATTCGAGTGGATACTGCGCGGGAGACAACCCCAAGGACAGACACAGACACAGATGCAGACGCAGACGCTGACATAAACACAGACAGACAAACACAGACAGACAGAGGCACAGACGCAGACATAGACAGACAGACAGACAGATATAGTTTATTAAGGTGTCACGTGAACGATTACATGAAATAAAATACACAATATTCATAGTAAAATATCGTTCACCCAGCCAATAAGGCTTATGAGACACCATGCACAATTTAATAACTATGTACATTTCGTTTTAGAGTAAAATATAAGAGGTAGTTTAAATGAATAACATATTTACAGGAATAGGAGTCGTCTTCTAAACATGTTACTCACAGTGGTTGATAAAATTAGCGGGTCTGACGACATTAAAATACTTAATAAATGCACATTGTTATCATACTTAAAATCTCCATATATAAGATGATATCTAAGATCCTGATACAAATAACAGTGCAAAAGAAAATGTATCTCGTCTTCCACACAATTACAGAAAGGACAAATTCTCTCACACAGAGGGATGGGGGGTTTGCTGTAACGACCTGTTTCTATACGTAATTGTAGATTACCGCAGCGTAGTTTAGTCAGGTTACTTCTCTTAGCTCTGTTGATGATTTGTAGGTATAGCTGAGGATGTCGATCTTTCTTGAATAATCTGTACGTCCGAAGCTTATTTCCATTTACTTTGTTCTTGTCGTTCCACATTTCCGCAAACGATATTTCCTCATCTAGTTTCATTAAAAAACTTTTCATTGTTAAAATAGTCATAAACACAGACAGACAAACACAGGCAGACGGACAGACAGAAAGACAGGCACAGACACAGACGCAGACGCAGACGCAGACACAGATATGAACACAGAGACAAACACACAGACACAGATAGACAGAATTGCATTCTTACATATAAGCACGATAGATTTATTAATAACGGAGATTTAAATAAACAAAGTCATATACAATCATGTCATTTCTGTTCGCGGTTATTGAAAAACTGTATAACACATGTAACCAGTACCCCATTATTTCACCAAATTACATCCTAAGTGCATGTACAGAGCCACCAAAGCGGGACAAATTAATGTATGTTTCAACTATCACGACTCCCGCAACTCCAGGACGTTTATAGGCCATGACGATTCCCGCCCGGCTATCCCTCAGATTGTTAATTGTCTAATTGTGTACTGATATAATGTCCTAGCTTCATGACAAACAAACCGCAGCTGAAATATCACGTGACTACAAATTAGGAGACATGTCGTTTCTATGTAGAGCTTGATTCACCCGCTATATTTTGTATTTGGAAGTGAACGCAAAGCCAGACACATAATGAAGTGGCGCATTAGTGCTTCATCCCATATGGAGTCAACAATAGTGGAATTCATCACAAATATGAAAAAAAGATTACTAATACGAATATTGACTGGTGTGATTGCTAATAATGGCGTTTGTTGATTGTTTTATTAAATACTTGTATGATATAGATATGAACGCACAGCTACACAACGAATGGTAGCACCTTCATCCACCGGCACCCTATGTATCCTATATACCTGCCCAAGCATGACCTCAAGTCAATATCTAACACCGAAGAACACGACCTACTATGAGGTACATGTATTGTTCATACCTACCCAAGCATGACGTGTAAGTTCATTAGATAAGATAATGTTTTATTTAAGTGTCCCACGATGTACATTTCTAAAATGTGTCACACAGATAAAAACAGTTTAAAGTATACCATCCGGCCGTGTGACCTATGAGACACAATTAGTATAACAGATAAAATCATAAATAACTGTAAAACACATTTATGCAGCACTGAAGTATCATATATAATGTATATATATATCCAAATACATACATACATTGAGCTGACGTTTGAATTGTCACATATGATTTAGGTACGGCCCCGCCCGCAGTTAGTATTTGTGACAAGGAACATGCACAACGTATGACGTATAGTTCATATCTGTGACAAGGAACATGTACACGCATGACGTATAGTTCACATCTGTGACAAGGCACATGTACACGCATGACGTATAGTTCACATCTGTGACAAGGAACATGTACACGCATGACGTATAGTTCACATCTGTGACAAGGAACATGCTACACGCATGACATATAGTTGGAATCTGTGACAAGGATGACATAGTACACGTGAAAAGAAATGACGTATAGTTCATATCTGTGACAAGGAACATGTACACGCATGACGTATAGTTCATATCTGTGACAAGGAACATGTACACGCATGACGTATAGTTCACATCTGTGACAAGGAACATGTACACGCATGTCGTATAGTTCACATCTGTGACAAGGAACATGTACATGCATGACGTATAGTTCACATCTGTGACAAGGAACATGTACACGACGTATAGTTCATGACGTATAGTTCATATCTGTGACAAGGAACATGTACACGCATGACGTATAGTTCATATCTGTGACAAGGAACATGAACATGATACATGCATGGACGCATGACGTATAGTTCATATCTGTGACAAGGAACATGTGTGACGTAAGGAACATGTACAAGGAACATGTACACGTATAGTTCACATCTGTGACAAGGAACATGTACACGCATGACGTATAGTTCATATCTGTGACAAGGAACATGTTCAACATGCATGACGTATAGTTCACATCTGTGACAAGGAACACAACATCTGCATGACGTATAGTTCGCATGACGTATACACGTGACGTATAGTTCACATCTGTGACATCTGTGACAAGGAACATGTACACGCATGACGAACATGTGACAAGGAACATGGAACATGCATGACGTATAGTTCATCTGTGATCTGTGTTCACAAGGGAACATGTACACGCATGACGTATAGTTCATCTGTGACAAGGAACATGCATGACGTATAGTTCACATCTGTGACAAACATGAACATGTACACTGCATGACGTATAGTTCACATCTGTGACAAGGAACATGTACACATGCATGACGTATAGTTCACATCTGTGACAAGGAACATGTACACGCATGACGTATAGTTCACATCTGTGACAAGGAACATGTACATGCATGACGTATAGTTCACATCTGTGACAAGGAACATGCATGACGTATAGTTCACATCTGCAAGAACATGTATAGTTCACATCTGTGACAAGGAACATGTACATGCATGACGTATAGTTCACATCTGTGACAAGGAACATGAACATGCATGACGTATAGTTCACATCTGTGACAAGGAACATGTACACGCATGACGTATAGTTCACATCTGTGACAAGGAACATGTACACGCATGACGTATAGTTCACATCTGTGACAAGGAACATGTACATGCATGACGTATAGTTCACATCTGTGACAAGGAACATGTACATGCATGACGTATAGTTCATCTGTGAACATGGCATGACGTATAGTTTACATCTGTGACATGCATGACGTATAGTTCACATCTGTGACAAGGAACATGTACACATGCATGACAAGGAACATGCATAGTTCAGTTCATCTGTGACAAGGAACATGTACATGCATGACGTATAGTTCACATCTGTGACAAGGAACATGTACACGCATGACGTATAGTTCACATCTGTGACAAGGAACATGTACACGCATGACGTATAGTTCACATCTGTGACAAGGAACATGTACATGCATGACGTATAGTTCACATCTGTGACAAGGAACATGCACATCGCATGACGTATAGTTCACATCTGTGACAAGGAACATGTACATGCATGCATGACGTATAGTTCAGTGACAAGGAACATGTACACGCATGACGTATAGTTCACATCTGTGACAAGGAAACATGTACATGCATGACGTATAGTTCACATCTGTGATCTGTGAAAGGAACATGTACACGCATGACGTATAGTTCACATCTGTGACAAGGAACATGTACACAAGGAACATGCATGACGTATAGTTCACATCTGTGACAAGGAACATGAACATGCATGACGTATAGTTCACATCTGTGACAAGGAACATGTACACGCATGACGTACACATCTGCATGACGTATAGTTCACATCATCTGTGACAAGGAACATGTAAGTATAGGCTCACATCTGAACATGTACATGCATGCATGACGTATAGTTCACATCTGTGACAAGGAACATGAATGACATGCGCATGACGTATAGTTCACATCTGTGACAATCTGTGAAAGGAGGAACATGTACACGCATGACGTATAGTTCATATCTGTGACAAGGAACATGTACATGCATGACGTATAGTTCACATCTGTGACAAGGAACATGTACATGCATGACGTATAGTTCACATCTGTGACAAGGAACATGAACACGCATGACGTATAGTTCACATCTGTGACAAGGAACATGTACACGCATGACGTATAGTTCACATCTGTGACAAGGAACATGTACATGCATGACGTATAGTTCACATCTGTGACAAGGAACATGTACACGCATGACGTATAGTTCACATCTGTGACAAGGAACATGAACATGCATGACGTATAGTTCACATCTGTGACAAGGAACATGAACATGCATGACGTATAGTTCACATCTGTGACAAGGAACATGAACATGCATGACGTATAGTTCACATCTGTGACAAGGAACATGCAGATGCATGCCTACAGAAATAGACTCACAATATTTTATTGAATTCTGAAATTATTCTGATTTATATTCCAATTTTATAGAATTATTTGACAACAGCTTCAGACAACATCAGTATTTGTTGTTTTTGACAACTTGAACAATATATTACAATGCCGCAGAACTTACAGCGGCACACACTGTAGATATAGAATACTCATCGCCTGAACTTTAACCACCTCTGTTTTCCTTTCTTCATATCTGAAATATAACACATGACACATGACTTATATTCTTTTACACGATAATAACAATTCACACGAATATTTGTTATATCAATTCTGAACAGAACCACAGATTATTATTTCACTATTCATATCGAATCATTCTTCTGTTAGTTGTTTAACGCTGCAATTAGCAATATTCCAGCTATATGGCGGCAGTCTGTAAATGATGGAGTGTGGACCAGGCGATCCAGTGATCAGCAGCACGAGCATCGATGTACACAACTGGGATATGATGACATGTGTCAGCCAAGTCTGCGAGCCTGACAACCCGATCCCGTTCGTCGCCTCTTACGACAAGCATCATGGTTGCTGAAGATCAATTCTAACCCGGATCTTCACGGGCATATAATCATGATATATACAGTGCACCCTGGCTATAATGCCCCTGGTTATAATGCCCCTGGTTATAATGCCTCTGGTTATGATGCCACCCTGTACTATAATGTACATGATCATGATATAATCGGAATCGTATGATGTAATCTATCTTTAGCAGATATTTCTCATGAGGATGGAAAAGATTTCGTTGCGTTTGTTCATAAACTGTATAAATTCAACGGCAGAAAACAGTCACGATCAGCCGCCGAAACAGGTTGAATGGCGTAAAAGTAAAAAATAGAAGTGAAAAGTGTTTGAATGAAAATCAACGATCACTAATATTCACTGGTTACACCAGGTGTGAGTGAAAAGGTCTTCCATTACCGTTAGCACCAAAATGGATAATTAGGGGAACTTGGAATTTGTGTCCTTACATTGTGAACATATAGTATGACCAGAAATTATTGAGAATTTTAGGAATATGTTTAATTGGATTTCTATTATAAACAACCTTGACCAGCTATCAAGGGCTTGGTTTCATTCAAGAGAGACAACTCCGTTAATCCTTTTTCATTAGTTTGTGAAGAGTTATCCCCTTTGTTTACTTGCTAGCAGACGATATTTTCAGTGATCCTCAGTATGGATGATTTAGAGAAGAGGAAGTTGATTTTAGAGTATTATAACAAGGACATCAGATCAGCTAAAGTGATTTCAAGTAGAACAGGCATCCCTTTGTCCACTGTTTATCGTCTTTGAAAAAAATTGCAAATGGATATGGCATTGAGCACCAGGGAGGCGCAGGTAGGCCCAGAAAATTGACTGTCGGTGAAAGGAGGCGGCTCGGTATTCTTGTTTCTAAAAACAAACGAAGGAGTTTAGAAAACTTAAGGCTGGATATGATTGATAGAGGAACTGTGGCCGTCTGTAAGGAGACAATTAGAACTGAGCTGCATGCAATGGGTTGGCAGAAAAGTCGAGGAATTCCATCACCGATCATGAAACCTGAACAAAAGGAGCGAAGGTTGAACTGGTGCTTACAGCATAAACATTTTAACTGGGACAATGTGATTTTCTCAGATGAAAGTTCTGTGTGGCTGTTTCCTAATACACTGACATTCTGGACCAAACAACTGAAAAACCTTTGTATCAGCGCCCAAAGTACAGTCCGAAATTTAACGTGTGGGGTAGCATGTCTGTGTTAGAGGCAACGCCCCTCTGTGTATTTGAAGGGAATATGAACAGTGAGCGGTACACAGATATTCTCGAGGGACATTTACTTCCATCTGCTCACATGTTCTATGGACATTTTTGGATTTTCCAGCAGGACAACGACCCAAAACATCGTTCAAAGCAGGCCTGGTTTCGGACCCAAAATATGACATTATTAGACTGGCCAAGCTATAGCCCTGACCTAAATCCAATAGAAAATATTTGGGGACTTATGAAGGAAAGTGTCAATATGAAAAATCTGACAAATATTGCTGAAATGAAAGAGTAGGTGGTCCGATATTGGGACAGCATGGACCACGACTTTCTAACTTCTTTGATCAGTAGTATGCCCCGCCGCATTGAAGCCTGCATTGCTGCCCATGGTGACTTGACAAAATACTAACTGTTCACCTGTCTTTGAATCTGGAGTTATGTTCTGCTAATATTCACATTTAATACGTGAGTAATGAGTGAAAAATTATTTTTTTTACAGTCTTTAAATTCTCAATGATTTCTGGTTGTACTGTACATACGCTCAGCGCGGTCTACACTTGGTCTTTCACGGGGATCGAATACATCCAAGCTGTATTACGTTATGTAATCTATGTAAACAAAATTCAGTATATTTGTGCATTTCCGATGATTACTGCACTATCACCGTTTGTGATTGACTGAATAGGTTCCACAGTCTAACAGTTGGTGGAATTGGATTTAAGGGAGGAGTGAGAGGAACACCTAAAATACTAGGGATAGCAAGCCATAGTGCAGTTAATCATTAATGTTTTGAACCAAAATAATAGAAACAAATAATACGATGCATAATTTTCGTAATGACGTTCTACAATTCCACGGGATATCAATAACATATGTAAAGAAATATATTGTATATATATTCGTCAGACAGAAATAACATTTTCACAGTGGGCCTCCAAGTCTAATGCGTTTCGCCTGACGAACTGGAAAACCCGGATATTGCATCTTTTGCGTGAAAGCACGACTAAAATACTTTTAATGTGATGTATTTTAGCTGTTGCGAGTCGTAACTGACATTATAGACTATTTTTTTCTCACTTGACGTCACGTGTGTGACTCGTTTATTTGTTCTGACGATAAGTACATTGAATTAGGTACATGTTGATTCCCGCAAGTGTTTGGGAGGGTCGGGAGGAGGTTTGGATGGGGTCAGTCGGGTATTGGGAGAAAGGGGGAGGGGTAAGAATATTTTTGTTACCATTGCGATTTAACAGACATACAAATGACAGAAGCATTAAAAACATCAAATGTTTTGGTCATGTTTATTTAGTTTTTTAGTCATCTTTTAGTCATGTTTATTTAGTATTTTAGTCATCTTTTAGTCATGTTTATTTAGTATTTTAGCGGTTAATTACGACAATGGCACTTAATGGTCTAAACCCTATGTCAAAGTTGACCTGTTTAACTTTGGTGTAAATCTAGGTTCTGGTTGTTGATGAAAAAAAAAATGAATTTCTGGTGAATACATTAATCGAGATGGAAGTCTCGTAGATATCGGCTTACATTTTGACTGGCATGTCGACGTTGTACACAAGTCCACCTACGTTTGTAGGCTATATAGATAAGATAGTGTAGTCTGACTATAATAAGAACTAAAGGTGAATCGGTGTTTACACAGATCATATTTCCACCTTTATCTGATACCAAATGCTAATTTACGTATAATGATCAGCTGCTGGCGTACCTGCGTTGTCGATAGATGTAGCCTACGATGACGAAAGTGATATGTTTTCAAGATAAAGATAGGTCGGTATATGTACTCGAGGTGTCTCGGGTCTACGCCAGCAGGGGCAGAATCTATACTTGCCGATGCGATGTTGAAACCCGTAACAGTTAGCGCGGTTCCAGTAAAACTACGTCAGTTATTTTCGAACCTCGTTAGACGGGACAACCTCAATCCGGAATGTCCCACGTACTTTGGACAGTTTTTATAATGAACTCTGACCCGATTAATGATACGCTAATCAATCATATTGAACGTAGCTTTTATTTCCTTAGGTATGAAATTTATGTATAATTTATATTAATTTTTATTCTTTTTATATTTTTCTATGAGAATTCCCAATTATATTAATGCTGACATCGATATCAATACGTAGTCGATAGTAAAAGTTCAATTGTAGCCTTCATTGTAAAAGTTTAATTCGTAGACTTTTGATAAAGACTTTTGGAATGCAGTTTCGCCATTTATGAAAATTATGGTTGTATGCACAAATGTACATTTCTGATAGAATTTGTCCCTTCAGATGCTAGCGATACAACAAAGGCACCGTTGTATATAGTAGCATGCGTGTGGTATTTACACCTGGACCAACGCGCATTCTTTGAATATATAAACGTTTGACATTAAAAAACGGTTCCATTTAAATTGAAAAGGAGCTCCAGTGAGATGGGGCATTCAGAACCTGAGAAATTCTAGACTTGCTTCATTTAGTTCCTTAACATGGCAAAAAGTGAATATAATTTGGTTCAGGTACTTTGAGACAGACTAATTTGGTTCCCAAAATAGTCAGAGTTTGTTTATCAGCACCCCGTGTTAACCTATGTATTATATGTCCATTTTTTATGATATCCACCCTAGACCCATTTTCTATCCAAGTTTCATCTCTTTAAGCAGCCTGAATGGCACGACGCTGAAAAATAGTTAATGGGCCAAGGGCATATATTATGACTGACTGACTGACTGAGTTTAGTTTTACGCCGCTTTTAGCAATATTCCAGCAATATCACGGCGGGGGACACCAGAAATGGGCTTAACACATTGTGCCCATGTGGGGAATCGAACCCCGGTCTTCGGCGTGACGAGCGAACGCTTTAACCACTAGGCTACCCCACCGCCCCCCATATATTATGAAGATATAATACACTGGATATTTAAATATAGTCTAACAGTAAACATTCTTCTCGGATACTGCCGCGCGGTCGTTGAAATTTTGTCCCTCGAGGCCTTGGAGAAACAGGTGGATGAAATAATGATGCAAAATGATGAAATAGTGCTGAAACAGTGCCGATTTATTTCTCGGCAATGAAACCCTTCAGCCTGTATCTCATGAGCACTCATATTTCTAATGTCCTTTAATATACCACTAGGTTCTTTCTATGTGTTATATTCTATGTAACAGCGGAACAAAGTCTTATCGCCATTACAAAAAGTTTGATGACTTGACGTCATGATGAAACATCTGCGTTTCGACATCATGCAGATGATTCATACATTGTTTCCTTTCATTGAGTAGATGTTAAGTTGCATTATAAAGGTGTGAAATGATAATGATAAAAACAACGATAGTAATACTGGGTGGGTTGGCTGCTGGGAGAAACCCATCGCTGCCTGGGCTGCGTCTGATGGGGGCAAGGGCCCTGGGCTGATGGTGAGCTTAACCAGCCTGACAGTGCCAGGATCACCCGAACCCTCTTTGCCGCATTCATACATTTTTCTCTATAAATAACTATAATCATGTTCAGATTAAAATTCATTATAATTCATTATCATTTTTATAATTCATTTTTATTGTTAATTGCAACGCAACCCAAGATTTAAGAACCATGCCAAATACGAATACTTACATGACACTCTAGATTTTTTAAATCTGTTTTTTTCATATCTACTGATGGTATGATTTTGTGGTATGTTCGCCATAACAATGACCCTCATGGTATATGATAGGTTGTATTATGTATATTGATAACTGACTTTGGTTTTACTTGTATGATTTAACAGTATACTGTCTATATATAGGCCCTCGTTTTTCCGGACAGTATTTGTTTTGTGTATGGATAAATGAGTTTGCATTGACTTATTATGTAATGTACGAATACATATTATACAGAACTTCGTCTTTTTGGCTGTTATTATATGTTAAGTCATGCGAGCATTTCTTCACTTTTATTTTACAGCAAACCCGCAAATATTTATAATCACCAAACATGAATATTTTGTTTCCATGTATTTGAACTTTACCTTTATATTCACCAGGTGTTCTTACCCTTCAGATGTGTGTTGGCCGCGTCTTCCGGCTATGAATAATTCCGCTCTGCTGGCAATCAACCCCTTTTCAGTAACATATTACCCCTGGGGCTTATATCAGATCATAGCTGGGTTTCCCCAAATGAATTGAATAAATTTCCATGTAAATTATTTCTGAAATATTTAAACATATTCTTAGAAGCGCGGTGTCGTGACCTTATACGAAGTGGTTTTGGCAGGTTTCTGATGCAAGTTTCTCCTTTTTCTGCGAACATCTGCATTAACACGAATATTTGTAACGCGGAGCAGGTTCATGCGTCGTTCCACGTGGATTGACGAGAGGTGCATTGGCCAACAAAAGTCATTTTTGCATATTTTACTTGACACTCGAACTTTAATTATCACATCCAAGGTGCAAGGTATCCTCAACACAATGTGATTATCTTTCATCTCTTTCAGGGGTAATCATTCATCCTTTTAGGTTTCGTACACTCATATGACATGTGCGTGTGTGTACCTTTTTCAGGTATCCTGGCAGGCTGAATACATGAAGGAATGGGACAAAGAGGATTAGGATTTTTCTGAAATTCCATACTAACCAAACAACAGACCAAAGTCAACATAAACAACATAAAAATAAATTCATTTCTACTGTTAATAAATTCTGCTGAAGTGAGTGAGTGAGTTTTGTTTTGTTTTACGCCGCTTTTAGCAATATTCCAGCAATATCACGGCGAGGGACACCAGAAATATGCTTCACACATTGTACCCATGTGAGGAATCGAACCCGGGTCTTCAGCGTGACGAGCGAACGCTTTAACCACTAGGCTACCCCACCACCCCTGCTGATGGAGAAGAGTGTGAACATAGTTTACAGGGTAAAGTGTTCGCCCATGGAACTACCCCGTAAGTTCGATTCCCTACTTCAGGGTAAATATACCAACTTTTACTTATAGAAAACTGGTGTTTAAGTGTACATGTTCATGGTGACTGCGTATGTATGTTATTGCTATACATAAAAGCATAAATACGAACGAAACGAACTTTCATAGGCAGTTAAGCCATTTCTTAGAAATTTACAGGTGTAAAAAGCTTATTAATTTATTGCCTGATAATATATTTATTATATACAGGGAGAGTGACAGACAGACAGACGCACACGTCACATAAACAGATAATAATAGAATCCTTGTCAACATCAACATCATCATCATCATCATCATCATCATCATCGACTTAAATGCGACAGGTCAGGTTGACCTCCGATGGCATGCCACAGAAAAACGACATATTTCATCAGCTTGGCTGGCTAAAGTTTGATGAAAAAACAACCTGATGTCTATTTCTTATATATAAATATATGTTGTTATGGAAACAAAATCAAATAGTTTACTACTATTGACAGGTCACAAACGTTCAACCCTGACCAACGGAGCCTTGACATACAAAAATCTGACAACTCACTGTCGTGAGGATTCCCTTCAATAACAACGGCACTACTTTCCGCTGACCTAGATGTAGCCTTCATTTATTTCACCGGTGTCAGATTTCAACTGATACCGACGAAATTAACACACCTTTCTCACATATATTCAGGTAAATTGAAAACAAATGTATTTTGTCTTTTATTAATTACAATAACTACTATTGACACCAACACGTTTGTTCTAAATCTTCGTTTCGGGTCATGTCGACGTTGCAATATGACTCGCCCGCCATTAAACAATCTCTTGTGAACTTTGGAACTGCGCGGCTTGTTTGGGACGGCCCGGCCCGTCTGTTCTCGACAAGGCAGTACGAGTTATCCCCCTTTAATTAGCGTCTCCTCCACAGGGGCTTGTATTGCTGAAAATAATACGTCCCGGGTCCTACTTTCGTTCACTGATATCCATATACATATCCTTCTGTATATGTATATACACAAGTCACAAGTCCCTGTGATATATCAGCTAGCACTAACTCCATATATCCTTTTTATGAAACATATTCATGTAGTATAATGTCTTTGAGAATATATGTGTCCTTACGCATTGTATGAATTACCAATCACCGATTAACAGACACGTGTTTCAGATTGACATCTGTCAAATGATAATCCTGGTAACTTGGTTCATTTTCCGTTGCTATTTCAGGACATATTATTTCATTATAAACTTTAAAATTGCACAGAAAAAGATCCATGCCTTATGTGCAATAAACAAACGAAGTAATAACATTCACTAAACCACCAACAGAGACCCATACAAGTACACTCAAACGCACACACACACATACACATTTATATTCTCTCGCACACATACACACGTACACATAAATTCACACATACACAAACACGCGCGCGCGAGTACACACACGCCCCCCCAAAAAAAACAAAACAAACAAACAAACAAAAACACCCCCAAAAACACACACGCACGCACGCACACACATACAAGGAGGCAGTAGAAGTTGCTCCCTGATTACATCTATATATTCCCCTAAAATGACTTCCTACTTGGAGACTGCCCAAGTACATGTACATCATACAGTCAGAATCTTACAATCCACTCGCATAAACGTATGATCACTTTCCATATCTCACACCCATAGAAAGCACAGTAAATCATCATTTAAACAGCACCAACGACTAAACAAAACCACTAACATATTGTTATTGTAAGTGACACACATGTAGTTTATGTTGATTCGGTTAATTTCCTATAACATTTCAAATCTACAAAAATTTCCCCTCTTCCATCCACGTGGAAAACAATTCCAGCGAAGCGTGGCCAGGATGGGTTTCTAAGAAATACTTGTTGACATCGCCACATCACCGATTCCATATTTGTCCCGTGTCCTGTCAACATATCCTGTGTAAGACGGCGCCTCGTCAGCTCGCTACACGTTGTTGAATCGCTATTGTTGCTGGGTGTAATAGCCACGGAGATGGGACGAGTTGTCAACAAGGTCAGCAGGCGTTGTGAACATCTCTAGGGCGCAATGACATGACAGTGAGGTTGAACACTTTCACATGTAAGTTGGATTTAACTCCCGCTTGTTTATAGAAGGTGCATGACGTAATATATTACCTATCGGAAGGCGCTGCAGTGTACAGAGTTACATCCCTTGGCTTTGCGAGGATATGCTGATGGAGGGTTTGAATGTCAGTCTCCTTCACACTAGACATTAATAACAGATGCAGGTGAAGTATATAATGGCTTGCATATCTTAGATTCTCTCTCCTCCAGGCTTAAATTAGGCAGTATCATGGGTTCTATGTGCACGCACGCACGTACACACGTACGTGTACCCCATTGTGTTGACACTGAAGGGACCTAACTAAATACAGGTTTACTTCGAATTATAGGGGTTCAACACAAGCGCTAAGTCTTCGAATACTTCGATACATCTGTGAGTGAGTTTAGTTTTACGCCGCACTCAGCAATATTCCAGCTATATGGCGGCGGTCTGCAAATAATCGAGTCTGGACCAGACAATCCAGTGATCAATAGCATGAGCATCGATCTGCGCAATTGGGAACCAATGACATGCCTGACCACACGATCCCGTTGAAGTATTCGAAGACATAGCGCTTGTGTTGAACCCCTATAATTCGAAGTAAACGTGTATTTAGTTAGGTCCCTTCAGTGTCAACATAATGGGTTACACGTACGTGTGTACGTGCGTGCGTGCACATAGAACCCATGATAATGCCTAATCTAAGATTGGCAAGCCATTATATACTTCACCTGCATCTGTTATTAATGTCTAGTGTGAAGGTGACTGACATTCAAACCCTCTAACGATAAGCATGGGTTACTGAAGATTCATGCTTCCCCGGATCTTCCTGGGTGCCACAAAGTAGAGCTTACGACCCGAAGAGAGAAAGCCCCCTACAACCAACGCATAACTGCACATTCCCTTTGTAGAAAAGTCACTGAAAACCATGTCTTCAGACCTATTAATGTGATCTTAAGTGGTCAAAATCAGCATGCTAAAATCATATCTACACATTCCTTGAAATGGTATCATTTTATTGAATAAATCTTTCACAACATCAGCATTTTCTCAGGTTTATTTTTCTTTTTCATATGAACTCAGTGTGGCGTGAGATTTTTGTGTTTTGTGGTCAGAACGTCACATGAGTAGTAAGAACGTGAGTCTCAAGCCAAAGGCCTGACAGTTGACAGGTATGTAGAGGCTCAACTTTGATCTCCTTGTCCGTTCAATCTTTTAATTCCAGATATTGATTATGTCACAGAAAATTAAGTTTTTTGTTTTTGGTCACCAGACTGTCATAGATCAATATCCCGTGAACTATTTCATCGTCACATTCTTCTTCACGTATGAGAAACTGACGTGGTGTTTTGGCAACACGTACCCAACATTAGTGCCTTGTAAGCCAAAAACAAAACACCTTTCCAAATATATCTATCGTTTTTCGGAAAATAATCCGAAAACATCAGGCGTGTACTTTCTTTTGTTTTGATTTAAACATATTTTATTCTGTGAAGAAAGGGATGAGGAACAAGTTATCCAACTTAGGTAACCATCTCCCGAGTATTTACATGATAAATATACAACAACATACATGTAATATAGGAAAGAAATATAGTACAGAAATTGTAGAGACCTACGTACAGAGATAGTTATTAAGACATATGAAAATATTTTCAGCATTCAAGAAAAACACTTGCTATTTAATATGTAATGCTGAACTGCTTTAAATATTGCATGATTTTGAGTATATGATAAGTTCTTGCTGCCATATGAAAATGAATCTAAATTTAAAGCATCATCATGTACTTGTAATTTTAAAAGGTTAAACATTTTCGTTCTGTGTTCGTTATATGGGGAACAAACAGACATGGAGTGGTAAACATTTTCACATAAATTCCCACATTGACATTTTGAATCTGACCTAATGCCAACATTATATAGATCGTAATTCAATTCACTTACATGATATCTTAAATGAGTATGAATATTTTTTGTTTGCGGATACCTGTAGAAATATATGCTGGTACCATGACAATAGGTTTCTTCAAATATGATTTAAACGTCTCTGTTGATGGTAACATTCGCTTTTCTAATGGGATATTATTCCATGATATTGTCGTTGATGAGATAAAAGATTGACATGAGTGTTTAAGTCTATATGATGGTCTTACACAATTTTGTAAGGAAGTTCTGAGGAAGTATATCTATCAGATTAGAAGGTACATTACCACATTTCATTTTATGATATAATGTTAACTTTCTTCTTTCCCTACGTACTGATAATGTTTCACACCCAGTTTCACAATAGAGATATTTAAGTGATGTATAGTTTGGTAAACCAGTGACAATACGGGCTGCTTCCAGTTGTAGTTGTTCTAGTCTCAATGACTGTTCAGAATTACACCCATCCCAAACCTCGCAGGCATATTCAAAATGTGGTCTGATAAACATAATATAAATCTTATTCAAAATTTGGCTACATAGTAAGAATTTTAATTTACGCGTGGAGTTTATCATCTTAGAGCTTGATATTACTATTTGGTCAATATGCTTATTCCATTTTCCATCTGCCGAAAACGTTAGACCTAAGGTTTATGCTCATTTACATTACTGACTGACTTACTGACTGACTGAGTTTGGTTTTACGCCGCTTTTAGTAATATTCCAGCAACTTCACGGCGGGGGACACCAGAAATGGGCTTCACACATTGTACCCATGTGGGGATTCGAACCCGGGTCTTCGGCGTGTCATTTACATTACTAATTTCACATCCATCAAAGTATAAAGTTATGCTATCACTTTGTTTCTAAGGGTAAAAATGATAGCTTCTGTATAATTTGGATTATATTTAACCAGCCAAAGTTTTCCCCCAAAAGCTCAGCTTCTGTAGGTTGGAGTAAAAAGTAAACTCAAACAGTCTATGATCAATTGATGCAAATCCAAGTGATGTATCATCAGCAAACATCCTTGTCAAACAATCTAATTCATCAGCAATGTCATTTATGAAAATAATAAAAAGAAATGGACCCAATACTGATCCTTGGGGAACACCAGCTATCAAATATACCGGCTTGGATAATGCTCCATTCACAAAGACAGATTGCCTACGATTGCTTACATAACTTGACAACCACTGGAGCATGCTTCCTTTTAAACCATACATTTCCAATTTACACATAAGCCCCTTGTGCCAGACACGATCGAAGGCTTTGGAAACATCACAAAACACCATACAAAATATTTCCTTATTATCCAAAGATAGACATATTTGATTATACAATTCAAGTAATTGATATACGGTTGAGTGGCCTTTTTGTAAAACCAGCTTGGTACTTATAAGGTAAATTATTACAATGAAAATAATTACACAAATGTTTATAGACTACTCTTTCAAATACTTTTCCCAGACAATTTATGAGAGATATTGGTCTGTAATTTGAAACAGTGGAATGGTCACCTTTTTTAAATAATGGCAATAGATGTGCTACTTTCCATTTATTGGGATTCGTAGAGAATTGCAGTAAGTAATTGAATAAGAGACATAAACTTTACTTATTGAATCAACTGTTTTCTTGAGTAACTTATGGCTTATTCTATCTGGACCACAAGCCTTTTTCTCAGGTAAACATTCAATAATATCAGAAATTTCCTTTTGAGTTATAACGATGTCACATAACTCCTTATCAGTGCGTTTCCCAAAGTATGGTAAAATTTTATTGCCATCTTCTAACGTAGATACAGATTTAAAATATACATTCAACTTGGTAGCTTTTTCAAAATCAGTGAATAAGGATGGCCCATCTTCATTGTCATTGTTTTTTAGAGGTGATATATCTGACGTGACCTCTGATTTTCTAACTACATGACGTAGAATTTCCCAGTATGATGATTTGTTAACTGTGTATAACTCAGTGAGTAATTCATCTACATTTCCATAAAACATTTTCTTTGGCATAATACTTCATATTGTTTACTCTGTTTCTTGTAAGCTAGGGTGTCATTTTCCTTTCCAGTTCTTTTTGCTTGCTTTCTTAACCTATCTCGACGTCTACATTCACGTCTAAGTTCTAAATCAAACCATGGTTTGTGGTTTGGTCTTGTAGAAACTACTTTTGTTGGAATACACTTTCTAATCACCTCATCTAGTCTCTCATAGAAAACAGTACTCATGTCATCTACATTATCATATCTGTTAAATAAGTCATCCCAATCTAAACCATTTATAAGACTGTTCAAAATGACGAAATCTGCCTGGTTGTAACACCATACCTCTTTTTTGTAAGACTTTTTTGTCTATAAATTTTCATTGATTGATATGAAGGTTCCCTTGTGGTCAGATATGTTTCTATCAAAGTCAATCACACCACAATCACTGACATTTACATCATCACCTACTATAAAGGGGTCCAACAGAGTACTAGTTGTTGCGGTTACTCTAGAAGGGTCTTTAATTACGTTTCTTAATTGATTTCGTTCAAAGGTATTCTTCAGCTGACAACTCTTACCTGCTTACAGATTTTCATTCAAATCGACACTTTTATTTCTTTTGTTTGTCAGTTTACTATAGCAGATATAACCTGATATACGTTTTCAGGTCACATATGACTTGTATGGAGCTAGTCTTTCATGCATTCCATGAAAAACGTTTCTAATCTTGTGAAGTCGACATTTTGTCTATCCATTCATATCTTTCAAGTCAATGTACTGTGAATTTATAAGTTGCATTATACCATTCAAAAAAGGTAGGGGATACTGTATTAACAAGACTGATAAAATGCAAATGATGAAGTCAAGGAGGAAACAGATGATGAAGAGAAATTAAGGAAAATGTGACAATTTATTCCATTCCTTTGGAAATGTTTCATCTGTATGGATAAATATTACTTTTTCTCATATGCATTGGCATTGGCATTGGCTAGTGGTATGCTCGGAAAATGGAATATCCTCTACTTTCTTTAATGGTATATTTTTCGCGGAGCCCTTATTGGGAAATATCCTTCTGTGAGAGAGATATGTTTTTTGTGAACTGAGATAATTTGTACCCCTCAGCAATGCCGAGTAGACCATGGACCACGTACTTGTCTGAGACGCTGATCCTGTCAATCACTGCGGCCTGTCAGTAGTTTGATTGACAGGTTGTTCTGATGGTATGTTTCATGGGTCTAAGAGAACAACACGACACCATGTCTGAATAGTTGTCACTGGATTTAATGCAAAACATCTCGAGGAAACACACATGGTATATCCTGTGTATATCTACATTGTATCTGTATACATGGTGCGCATGCACACACACACACGCGCGCGCGCACACACACACACACACACGCACACACACACACACACACACACACACACACACACACACACACACACACACACACACACACACACACACATACACCCACACGTGAACATATCCAAGATTCACTACTTTCACACATACAATGTACCCCCGCAGATCTGCCAAGATGTATACTATGACATTTCATTTCTTGGACTTTAAAAGGGGCACGCACCTTTAAAAGCGCTCGTAAAATCTCCTTCGTTTCTTTTATGTGAGGGGTCAACACATACGTGTTGAGGGAGAATGCGACTGAAATTCGTTACAGGTAAATAGTGTAAAGATTCCAAACACTAGCTCGTAATTATTATGAATACACACATAATATATCTTAAATCATTATATATTACACAATTTCATATACACGAAAGCAGGAAACCTAAAGGAGAGAACCGAGAAAGGAGAGGACTCCACTCCACTTTTCAATAAAAGATTACAATTAATGATCACCAAATTAACACGCTTTTTGGGAGTCAGATGTTTCATTAAAAAGTGGTTAATTGAATAGAAAATATGTTGCTTCATTAAAATGTACAAACATTGGGTAGCCGCATTAGCGCTTAGTTAATACTTTAAGCATAAACATGTTTTTATTGTACTCCACAAATCTAAGCGTTTTAAAAATTAAAAAAACCCAGAAATACATGCATGACAATCAAATGTGCCTTTTCAGCTCAAATTCATATTGTCGGCATCAAGTTGTAATAACATTCATAAACGAGTCTTAATTGAAACAGGGGCGGTGGGGTAGCCTAGTGGTTAAAGAGTTGGCTCGTCACGCCGAAGACCCGGGTTCGAATCCCCACATGGGTACAATGTGCCCATTTCTGGTGTCCCCCGCCGTGATGTTGCTGGAATATTGCTAAACGCGGCGTAAAACCACACTCAGTCAGTCAGTCAGTCTTAATTGAAACAAAATAGTTTTACACAAACGTACCCAGTCAGATTACCTGAACAAACTCTCGCAGGAATGAATTACGGTTGTTTTACACGCATAGCCAAATTTATCACAAGTTCTTTTGATTTTCAGTTACATGGAAACAACTTTCCTTTGTTTCTAAGTTTAATCAAATGTGTATTTCTAGAGAAAATGGGCTTATAGGTGAATCTCTGTGTCACGGTATCGGAGACAAGCACTCCAAAGCTGGAGGATCTTTCTGGTAGCCATGGTTACATTAACTTCAGTTAGTGACTGATGTAGTGAGTGAGTTGAGGTAAACGAAAAGAGTATTTCACACATCACTCTACTCTAAACCATGGAATAGTTTAAACGATATCATAGGCATATAATCAGATTTATATATGTACATATTTACACCTGGCTTTGACCTCTAAAGCGTACTCAAGCTTAGTCAAACGTGAACTAACAACTATCAAGTTAATCGAGAACTTCCACATCCAAAATGGACAATGTCCCTGATACGGAGCCTCCGACAAACAGGATAGCTTTTCCTGTTGGACTCTTGGACGCATGGACAAACCTGGAAACAGAATAAACAAAAGTGAGTGAGTGAGTGGGTGAGTGAGTCACGCTCACAAACAAATGCACGCACACGTACATGCACGCACGCACGCACGCATCGGGTATGCGAATGGTGATGTAAATCTTTCGAGAGGATTGCCAACATAGTGAGTGAGTGAGTATTATTTACGCCTCTTTTAGCAATATTCCAGCAATACCACGACGGGGGACACCAGAAATGGGCATCACACATTGTACGCATGTGGGGAATCGAACCCAGGTTTTCGGCGTGACGAGCGGACGCTTTAACCGCTAGGCTAACCCACCGCCCCATTACCAGCAAATGTTCAAGTGTCACTCAACGTCTTCATTACATAGACCATTTCTGGTGTCCCCCGCCGTGATATTGCTGGAATATTGCTAAAAGCGGCGTAAAACCAAACTCAGTCACTCACTCATTCATTACATAGTATAATAGCTAAACCTACGAAACATCCATCAATCGTTATCATCCATCACTTGTACTAAACCGCATGAACTTTAATACATGCTGTTTTATGCCGCATTAACCAACACAACAACGTCAAGTAAGAGTTCGAGACGGGCTCAGACAAACCAACTGTTGATACTGTAGGTATAGATCCTTGCCCTCCTGGCATGGCATACAATAAGATATGTCACATGACATGACGACCAGATTCTTTTTTCAGTTGACATGGGGTGGCAGAGCCTATTCCGTCCCACGATCCAAGCAGGTTTGGAACTTACTTCATGTCCTCGCAGTCGATCTCCGTGAGATCCCGGTCATCATACATCTGCTGCCAGGTTCTTCCTCGAGTCTCGGGGATGCCGGAATAGATGTGCTGGAACTTCGGATGACTCAGGTCATCCTTGACGGAGTATGTGAAGATGGTGCCGGGTCTCTCGTTGGCGGCGAAGAAGAGCGTGTAGCCATCTACCTCCCCTACTGCAACTGACTCAGTCTCCGGGCCCTGGGGGGATAAGGTATTGGAAAGTTATGAAGTGGAATGGGTGAGTATGGTTTTACGCCGCATTTAGCAACAATGCAGCAATATCACGCGGGGGACACCAGAAATAGCCTTCACACATTCTACCCATATCAGGAATCGTACCAGGTCTTAAGCTTGACGATCGGACGCTTTAACCATAATACTACACCACCACCCCGATATGAGCGGATTAATTCAGAAAAATAAACTGGTCTGACTGTCAAAGTCTGGTTTTGCAGGCGTTAGACTTTTATCGCTTTGACAAACCATGGATCGTAATTAGACTCATAGCGGATCCTGCAGTAAACCCGTGGAAGGTAATTACGGCCACTTCGCCGGATCAACCGTCTAACCAGGATGGAACGTCAAAGGCTTAAAAGGGCGGTGAGGTATAGCTACCGTCCGTTTGATTTCATTAGAGACCGATGAATTGCTCACTTACACAAAATCTAATAATTGCAACAGAACCAAATGTTGTACAGTCATATAAAATGGACAGACCAACTCTGATGATTTGTCTCATAATTTTGGACACCCGAATAAAAAAGTTCTTTAACAAACGATAACTATTTTGGTGTCACTTTTCGCTAATTTTTAAGGGGGAGGACCACTTGGTAGTAGAACAGCTTATACAAGCAATACAAGTAGGCGATTATCATTATTATTAAAGCGTTCACCCGTTACGCCTAAAATCCGGGTTCGATTCCGCACATTAGTCCAATGTGTAAAGCCCCTTTCTGGTGTTCCCTGGCGTAAAGATAGCTTACGGTACAGTTTGAAAGACCACATAGAAATATACAGATTTCATTGGCCACATCATAGCATACTAGTAATTCTGAACACATTCTAAAAAGTCACAAACGTGAACAGCCTACCTTGTCATCAGATCTAGTGTCAAAATCATCGACAGGTCGATTATGTACATTATCGATTTCACAATTAAAGAGGTCATGTTCTGTTCTCAGTGTTCTTTCTGCGATGTCGTTGCCGCTGTCGTAGATGAGAGACATGTCTTCCGCTCTTCTGATAGACCAGCCTCTTCCGCCAAACACATACATGTCCTTCAAGAATCCCTGACTGTCTTTTTCCGCTGGACTAACAGCAAATTTGAGGCGTCCTGTGCAATACAACACACACATCTGTAGACATGAAACTCACTTATTCCGTGGACAGTTGGGGTTTAGTTCCAACTATATGGCGGCGGGCTGTAACTTTTCGCGTGTGGACCAAACAATCAAGTGATCAACATCATGAGCATCAACCTACGTTACTGGGATACGATCACGTGTTAACCAAGTCAGCGAGCCTGACCACCCGATCCCGTTTGTCGCCTCTTACGACAAGCATGGGTTACTGAAGACCTATTCTAACTCGGATCTTCACAGGTGTAGGGTTTAGCCAAGGGATTAAATGGTTCGCTTGCCATATCGAAGGACCAGGTGTAGATGGATATTTGTTATCAGTTGAAATGTACAGCGAGTTTGTTTTGTAACTGAAATTTGAAAATTGGTGGTTAAAAGGGGTTTAACGTCGTACTTAAGAATATTTCGCCCATATGACGACTTGCATGCATGTGTATGTGTATACTAGCCCAGACTTAAGCTGGTTTTATAGTGCTAGCAGTTGAGCATGAATACCCCACTCAGACACATTATACTGACTCCGAGCCGACCAGTCCTTTTCGTACCCATTAATGCCGAGCGCCAGGCAGGGACCAACAAGTACCATATTTTAACATCTTTTGGTATGACGCGGCCGGGGATTGAACCCGCCTTCTTTCGGTCTTCGGGCGGACGCTCTAACCATTACACCACGGAGGCGGTCGAAAGAACTGTTAGATTATGTAGTGTGAGCATCACTCGTTCCGGCAACAGTTTCCAAAAGGTAAACTGTGACTGGGTAATTATGGGTGAAAATGTAATGGTTCCATGACGACTGGGGTAAGGAATGTACAGATTTTAGACAAATTATATTTTCCCTAAAACCAATGAGTCATATTCTTTATAAATAAATAAAGTTATAAATCACATATATGATAAACCTTACATAAAAATATAGTTTATTTCGTTTCTCAGACTGGTATGATATTTATTGTAGTATATTTGTAGTTTGGCTTGGTTTGGTTTGGTTTGGTGTGGTGGCGTGGCGGTATGGTAAGGGTGTGGCGTGGCGTGGCGTGGCGTGGCGTTGTGTGTGTTCTGGTTTGTTGTGATGTGGTGTGTGGTGTGGTATGGTAAGGGCGTGTGGGCGTGGTGGCGTGGCGTGGCGTGGCGTGGTTTGGTGTGTTCTGGTGTGGTGTGTGGTGTGGTATGGTACGGCGTGGCGTGGCGTGGCGTGGCGTGGCGTGGCGTGGTTTGGTGTGTTCTGGTGTGATGTGATGTGGTTTGTGGTGTGGTATGGTACGGCTTGGCGTGGCGTGGTTTGGTGTGTTCTGTCGTGATGTGGTGTGTAATACAGTACAACCTATGTTACATTTGGGTTTACATTTGCATATTACAGTACAGAATAAAGTACATATTTGGGTTTAGGTCTCATATTTCGGACCCTAATCACCAGCATATGAATCAGCCGCTCAGCCACGCAGCTTCCACAAAATGGAAGTCTGACAACGGGTCGTCTAGATATATCACGCACTTTAAGTACTACCTTGACAAGTGGAAATTGGCCCAGCTGCCATGACAGAGCCTGTGAATCACAATGCATTATAGAAAGTGGTCCAATGCAACATTTGTTATATTTGGGACTGTGTATTTGTGTAATGTATTTCTTCCCTCTGTTATGAATATAATCCCTGACTGTCTTTTCCGCTGGACTAACAGCAAATTTGAGGCGTCCTGTGCAATACAACACACACATCTGTAGACATGAAACTCACTTATTCCGTGGACAGTTGGGGTTTAGTTCCAACTATATGGCGGCGGGCTGTAACTTTTCGCGTGTGGACCAAACAATCAAGTGATCAACATCATGAGCATCAACCTACGTTACTGGGATACGATCACGTGTTAACCAAGTCAGCGAGCCTGACCACCCGATCCCGTTTGTCGCCTCTTACGACAAGCATGGGTTACTGAAGACCTATTCTAACTCGGATCTTCACAGGTGTAGGGTTTAGCCAAGGGATTAAATGGTTCGCTTGCCATATCGAAGGACCAGGTGTAGATGGATATTTGTTATCAGTTGAAATGTACAGCGAGTTTGTTTTGTAACTGAAATTTGAAAATTGGTGGTTAAAAGGGGTTTAACGTCGTACTTAAGAATATTTCGCTCATATGACGACTTGCATGCATGTGTATGTGTATACTAGCCCAGACTTAAGCTGGTTTTATAGTGCTAGCAGTTGAGCATGAATACCCCACTCAGACACATTATACTGACTCCGAGCCGACCAGTCCTTTTCGTACCCATTAATGCCGAGCGCCAGGCAGGGACCAACAAGTACCATATTTTAACATCTTTGGTATGACGCGGCCGGGGATTGAACCCGCCTTCTTTCGGTCTTCGGGCGGACGCTCTAACCATTACACCACGGAGGCGGTCGAAAGAACTGTTAGATTATGTAGTGTGAGCATCACTCGTTCCGGCAACAGTTTCCAAAAGGTAAACTGTGACTGGGTAATTATGGGTGAAAATGTAATGGTTCCATGACGACTGGGGTAAGGAATGTACAGATTTTAGACAAATTATATTTTCCCTAAAACCAATGAGTCATATTCTTTATAAATAAATAAAGTTATAAATCACATATATGATAAACCTTACATAAAAATATAGTTTATTTCGTTTCTCAGACTGGTATGATATTTATTGTAGTATATTTGTAGTTTGGCTTGGTTTGGTTTGGTTTGGTGTGGTGTGGTATGGTAAGGCGTGGCGTGGCGTGGCGTGGCGTGGCGTGGTTTTGTGTGTTCTGGTTTGTTGTGATGTGGTGTGTGGTGTGGTATGGTAAGGTGTGGCGTGGTGTGGCGTGGCGTGGCGTGGTTTGGTGTGTTCTGGTGTGGTGTGTGGTGTGGTATGGTACGGCGTGGCGTGGCGTGGCGTGGCGTGGCGTGGCGTGGTTTGGTGTGTTCTGGTGTGATGTGATGTGGTTTGTGGTGTGGTATGGTACGGCTTGGCGTGGCGTGGTTTGGTGTGTTCTGTCGTGATGTGGTGTGTAATACAGTACAACCTATGTTACATTTGGGTTTACATTTGCATATTACAGTACAGAATAAAGTACATATTTGGGTTTAGGTCTCATATTTCGGACCCTAATCACCAGCATATGAATCAGCCGCTCAGCCACGCAGCTTCCACAAAATGGAAGTCTGACAACGGGTCGTCTAGATATATCACGCACTTTAAGTACTACCTTGACAAGTGGAAATTGGCCCAGCTGCCATGACAGAGCCTGTGAATCACAATGCATTATAGAAAGTGGTCCAATGCAACATTTGTTATATTTGGGACTGTGTATTTGTGTAATGTATTTCTTCCCTCTGTTATGAATATATTACAGTAAAATGCGTTAAGTCTGTCTTGAGCAGTTAAGCCATGTCACGACTAAAGGACGCCGAGTTAAAAGTTCACTCACCAAGCACAGTATTATTCCCCAGTTGAGCCTGTGTTGTGTAGTCGATATTCCGCCACACGTCTTTAACAGAAACGTTCAATACATGGGTAACATCATGAACATGGCCTACCGGAAGGGAACCACGAGTCTTTGGTAATCTATTCCTCTTTTCCATTAAAATATAATCAAATGCCTTTCTTTCAAGTTACTCATGGCGTTGAATGAAATTATATTTAATGTTAAACAAAATATAGGAATGGTATTGATAGAATTAATTTTATTTTACGTTGTCAAAATTTTGTATGATAGACTGACTGACTAACTGAGCTTGGTTTTACGCCGCATATTGCAATATTCCAGCAACATCACGGCGGGGGACACCAGAAATGGGCATCACACAGTGTACCCATGTGGGGATTCGAACCCGGGTCTTCGGCGTGACGAGCCAAAGCTTTAACCACTAGGCTACCCCACCGCCCCTTGTATGACAGAGATATCTGTTTGCTTACATATTGTTGCATACTTTGGGAACGGATAGCTGTGTCGCCGGAGCCACGAAATGTATCTATATTATTTTTGATGGTTTGTTGTCTAACGCCACACCCTGCAGCATCCCAGCTCTATATCGACTACCTCTTAATTATCGCGTCGGAACCAGACAATCCAGTGATCAACTTCATGAGCATTGATATACACAACTGGGAGTATATATATTATATACTGTTTAAAGAAGCGTTAAACCACTCGATCAAATGTATAGTTTGTATCGATAATGTGCTCGCACAGGACGTTAAGATATTATGTGTCAGCATATCTGAGTTATTGCATACCATGTGGTGGTATATCGGAACCACGTGACTCCTCCGACCATTGATAGCCGCCATACGAATAATCCTTGGAGTCTCCCTCGTTGGCGAGCACAAGATAGTTGCCGCCTTTGAACTGGAAGTGCACGAAGGTGTCCGGCTGGTACATGCCGTAGACGTTGTAGGCGTTCATGTGGGCACCTGCAGCAGGATGAAGTATCATCAGTGAAGGGAGAGTGTGGGTTTAATGTCATCATGACAATATCAGTGAAGGCGGAGAGCCGGTTTAATGTCATCATGGCAATATCAGTTCAGAGTGAGTGTGGGTTTAATGTCATGACAATATATCAGTGAAGGCAGAGTGTGGGTTTAATGTCATCATGGCAATATCAGTGAAGGGAAAGTGTGGGTTTAATGTCATGACAATATATCAGTGAAGGCAGAGTGTGGGTTTAATGTCATCATGGCAATATCAGTGAAGGGAAAGAGTGGGTTTAATGTTATCATGGCAATATATCAGTGAAAGCAGAGTGTGGGTTTAATGTCATCATGACGATACCTGTTCATTGTGAGTGTGGGTTTAATGTCATCATGACAATATCAGTGAAGGGAGAGTGTGGGTTTAATGTCATCATGACAATATATCAGTGAAGGCAGAGTGTGGGTTTAATGTCATCATGGCAATATCAGTGAAGGGAAAGTGTGGGTTTAATGTCATGACAATATATCAGTGAAGGCAGAGTGTGGGTTTAATGTCATCATGGCAATATCAGTGAAGGGAAAGAGTGGGTTTAATGTTATCATGGCAATATATCAGTGAAAGCAGAGTGTGGGTTTAATGTCATCATGACGATACCTGTTCATTGTGAGTGTGGGTTTAATGTCATCATGACAATATCAGTGAAGGGAGAGTGTGGGTTTAATGTCATCATGGCAATGTCAGTGAAGGGAGAGTGTAGGTATAATGTCATCATGGCAATATCAGTGAAGGGAGGGTGGGTTTAATGTCATCATGACTATATCAGTTCAGAGTGAGTGTGGGTTTAATATCATCATGGCAATATATCAGTGAAGGCAGAGTGTGGGTTTGATGTCATCATGGCAATATCAGTGAAGAGTGAGTGTGGGTTTAATAGTCACCATGACGATATCAGTGAAGAGTGGGTGTAGGTTTAATGTCATCATGACTATATCAGTTCAGAGTGAGTGTGGGTTTAATATCATCATGGCAATATATCAGTGAAGGCAGAGTGTGGGTTTAATGTCATCATGGCAATATCAGTGAAGAGTGAGTGTGGGTTTAATAGTCACCATGACGATATCAGTGAAGAGTGGGTGTAGGTTTAATGTCATCATGACTATATCAGTGAAGAGTGAGTGTGGGTTTAATGTCATCATGGCAATATCAGTTCAGAGTGAGTGTGGGTTTAATGTCATCATGACAATATCAGTGAAGAGTGAGTGTTGGTTTAATGTGATCATGACAATATCAGTGAAGAGTGAGTGTAGGTTTAATGTCATCATGACGATATCAGTGAAGAGTGAGTGTGGGTTTAATGTCATCATGGCAATATCAGTGAAGAGTGAGTGTAGGTTTAATGTCATCATGGCAATATCAGTGAAGAGTGAGTGTAGGTTTAATGTCATCATGTCAATATCAGTGAAGGGTGAGTGTAGGTTTAATGTGATCATGACGATATCAGTGAAGAGTGAGTGTGTGTTTAATGTCATCATGGCAATATCAGTGAAGAGTGAGTGTGGGTTTAATGTCATCATGGCAATATCAGTGAAGAGTGAGTGTGGGTTTAATGTCATCATGGCAATATCAGTGAAGAGTGAGTGTTGGTTTAATGTCATCATGACGATATCAGTGAAGAGTGAGTGTTGGTTTAATGTCATCATGACGATATCAGTTCAGAGTGAGTGTGTGTTTAATGTCATCATGGCAATATCAGTGAAGAGCTAGCGTAGGTTTAATGTCATCATGACGATATCAGTGAAGAGTGAATGTGGGTTTAATGTCATCATGGCAATATCAGTGAAGAGTGAGTGTGGGTTTAATGTCATCATGACAATATCAGTGAAGAGTGAGTGTAGGTTTAATGTTATCATGGCATTATATCAGTGAAGGGAGAGTGTAGGTTTAATGTCATCATGGCAATATATCAGTGAAGGGAGAGTGTAGGTTTAATGTCATCATGACAATATCAGTGAAGGGAAAGTGCGGGTTTAATGTCATCATGGCAATATCAGTGAAGAGTGAGTGTGGGTTTAATGTCATCATGACAATATCAGTGAAGAGTGAGCGTGGGTTTAATGTCATCATGACAATATCAGTGAAGGCAGAGTGTGGGTTTAATGTCATCATGACAATATCAGTGAAGGCAGAGTGTGGGTTTAATGTCATCAGGGCAATATCAGCGAAGGCAGAGTGTGGGTTTAATGTCATCATGGCAATATCAGTGAAGAGTGAGTGTGGGTTTAATGTCATCATGGCAATTTCAGTTCAGAGTGAGTGTGTGTTTAATGTCATCATGGCAATATCAGTGAAGAGTGAGTGTGGGTTTAACGTCATCATGACAATATAGGTGAAGAGTGAGTGTGGGTTTAATGTCATCATGACAATATATCAGTGAAGGGAGAGTGTAGGTTTAATGTCATCCTGAAATATCAGTGAACGGTGTTATGTAGGTTAAATAACAAACATTGAGATGGCTGTGTATGGGATGTAACCTTCCCGTGTTCCTAGTTGTTTGTGTCAATTGGAAAACGCCCTGTTTCCTGCTTGATGTGTTAATGTTGTACGAAAGCTTACCGCCGTCCTTATCACTTGGATCCAGTTTTAATGAGCTCCAGTTCTTATATCCCAGCCCATACACCTCCGATATTGTCTGAGTCTCGAGGTCAACAGTCGCCACAGCATTGTTCTCCTGTCAACAATAGTTACATCTTTAGCGGAACTATACGTGAGTGAACTGACAAGAAGTGTGTTTAGCGTCGCATAGAACATGACAGGATGATGGCGGCAGGATCGTCAAGATGACGTTGATCTGATATGTTTATTAACGCAACTAATAGAACACGAATCCCAATCGTGGCAATCCAACCACGAGTAATGTCTTATTTACCATTTAACCATTAAAGTTGTTTCTCATAGTTAGGACCCCAGCTATATGATTATAACTATGTCTTAGCAGCTTGAGGATTATCATTATCATACCAGAACCACCCCACAACACATCACACATTCCCATCCTCCATCTTCCTAATATGTAAAACATAATAAAATGCAATGCAATGAAATAAAATAATTTATTAATAGGCACCACATTGTAGTATAGCTAATATATTTCGTGGCGATCTACCTAAGATATTCTGTGCATAGAGTGAAATGGTCGGAGTACTTTTGAATATTCTAAAAAGTCCTTGGTTTATAATGCCCGCGTCGTTCCAAAGCCACAACACAAATTGTCTTGGCCGATTTCGGCCAATATTTTATTTGATAAAAATGGAAATCTGTGTTTAAAATGTAAACTTCGAAATTAGAACGACGGGCAGTCTATATCGAGGGGTTAAATGAATCTTCCCCAGAAAGGTATAACTTTGCTTTTTGTTTTGTAATGTTTGCCTGACAACGCATATTAACACTAAGGACCAGAAACAAACTCGACAGGCTCTATCTTAATGGCATTATAATTTATGCAGCTATGTTCTGTATTACCCCAGCTTGCAGTACATACGCAATGATGGGGCGGACAAGGTTATCATATAAAGTATTAAATACCTCATAGGACATTCCTCTGACAGAGTTAAATGTATTAAGGAAGGTTTGGTTTCAGAGAAATATATCTATTGATTATAGTAATACATCAAGAGTATTTCCGAAGCCCAGTCCAGTTTTAATACGCTGTTTAACCATATTGCAGCACAAAGCTATTCATTTAACTGTAGTGTTGATAGTGATGACGACCCTCCAGTGTATCAACACCTTACCTGCAGCATTATGTACGCCTTGCTGTCGTCAGCGTTGATGGCGATGTATTCGGGTTCCACGTCGTGGGAGAAGGGGGTTATTGTTCGCTTGGTGCGCGTGTCGGACGCCGGAACCTGCCAGGAATGGTACTCTACGAACCAAGAAATGCATTACCCTGTCTGTGAATGTGTAGCAGGCTGAACGTAATGGATTAGGATAGGATCCTATGCTGGCCTGTACCGTGTCTGAGTGTAAGTAAGTAAGTAAGTAAGTAAGTAAGTAGGTAGGTAAATAAAAAAGGAGCACGGGCCAAGCGAACCAGTGGTTGCTGACATGAGCAAATACCTCGGATATGTGAAACGTTTACTTAGACACACGCACGCACGCCCCTAACACATTTCTTTCTTCCTTTGATGGATCCTGTCTCAGATCTATTCTATTACTCGTTTATTATACGTCGACATACACTAGTTTCGCGCTGATTGCTTTCTGCAAGGGGAACCAAACACAGATGGAAATAACTTCCAAGTTCTAAATTGTCGGTGACAGTCTATACCTATCGTTAAATCGTTCAAAATCCAGCGTGGATATTATCATGTCGGTCCCGATACCCCAGGGGAAGTTGACGATGACGACGAGTCCCGGGGGGTCAGTGATGTGGTTTGGGGGGTACTCGTACGCCTCGCCCTCCACGGCTACGACAATCTTCTTACAGTCCTTCGTCGGCTTGACCATGTCTGGAATAGCGCCCACTGGAACAGAGAGATATGATGATATGAGATATGATGCCCAAGGTCATTATATGATACGCAACATGAGTGAGTGAGGTAAACGGATTTTACAGCCCTACAGCTTAACCAAAGTGGCATTAGGTTTGTGCCTCTGAAAATGTGATATTGGGGCAATATCTAACCAGTCTCATAACGACTGATTTGAGACCTCTTGTTTGAAGTTAGTTTGACCCCAAGGCTATGTACCGTTTCTGACGTGAATAGTCTAGAATTTCATCAAATTCTAAAGCCATTTTTAAATCGCCATTATGTTGTCCTAAACGAGCCTTGCCAACAATGTCACTTTCATAGCTACTGTTGTGGTATATTTATGACTTCATCGTAGTCAGATGACCGTGATCTTTATAAGCTTTGGTCCAGAGACGAAAGAGCACTTTTCAAGACCGACCACTCACGAGGCCTCGTCTACATTGAACTTTCAACAGCTGTCAACAAACTTCAATCAGTATATCTACAAGGATCAAGACTTGGTGACTACAGACATTTAGTCAATACTTTAGATTTGTGACCCAATCGTGTTGTATTAGAAATCTGTACTGTCATTCATTGTAACCTTGCTTATATTTTATTCAATATATAATTGAATAATAAACTCGGTTGTGTTTTATTTTGCTGGTTTAAACGGGACTCACAAGCCTTTTATAGCAGTAATTTCTAAACCGTATAAAAAATTACTTCCTACTGAGCCCCGCACAGCGACCCCTTATACACAGGAAAATACAACTAGTCATCATTAACGTTACGTGTGACCGTTGTCTACACATCATACCTGTTGCTACATACACACTTTGGATAATAAATGACAAAACAAATTCGTGATAATTGACTGTTCCATTTCATTAATGCTTCTCTGACCTTGAACTTGAAGAACTTCATTGATCTGTTTGGTGGCGGGGTTGTATTTCAAGACTATCATCTTGCCATTGGCTCGGTCTGTTCTGTTGTCCATGGCCGTGAAGATGTGACCCCCGCAGAACTCCACGTCCGTGAACTCCATGCCCGGATATTCCAGGTGGGCCGCGACCTTCATATTGTTGGGGTCAGACACGTCGATAGCGTGCACGACCGTGTCACCTGGCAACAACAAGGAAATAAAAAGATGAAATCATTGATGTCAACGAGTTCAAATGGTTAAAACTGCTCTTCGGGTGTAGTAGCACATGCAAATGTTTGACCCTACACAGGACACTATAATTTCAATTGTTCTTATCAAGTTTAAGATAGATTACAGTCCTCTCACGTGTAGGCTAAATGGCCGAGGTTTAAAGCTTTGGTTTGCAACACCGAAGGCCCTGGTTCGACTACCTGCGATTTGTGAAACCCATTCTGGTGCTCCAAGTGGTGGTATGTCTAGAATATTAGTAAAACCGGCGTAAAACCATACTCACTCACTGACCCATAACTTGAAATTATCTCAAGCGGTGTCAAGGCTTAGTCAGTCAGTCACTCACTCACTTACTCACTCACTCACTCGCCAACCCATCCATGTATTCACTCTTTGAGTCAGGTATGCTTTTCTCTGTTCACACCAAGCCTAAGGGGTCAACAAGTACACAACTCTATTGACACACAGGCTATGACCTTCTAAACCACAGTGTTTTACCTGATAGTACCAAGATTAAGATAGTGCCATCAAAGACAGTGATTTGCAATTTCGGTCTGTGTATGTAAATATGAAAAGCTTTTGCTCTAGAATGGGTATTGATTTTTGTTTTATAAATCTTTTCTAAATTCTAATTCTAATGATAATCTGCGACTGTATTACATTTCAACCGTCAACTGAAACTTATTGCTAAGCAGTTCTCATTTTCTAAACACAATCAACGTGACAAAATATGTTTCGTTTTTTCAATCTCGTTTCAAATCCATTTCAAACATGAAGTTAACAGCATGCAACAGAACCTCCAATAAATGTAACCTGTAAAGAAGTCATCATGAAATCAAAATACCGTATTACCTTTGATCAATATATACAAAAACGTTCGTGAAGAATATAGAAGTTCCAAATATGAAATAATATACAGTACGAGCAAACTGACTGATTAATTTTAACATTTCTGCTATAATTAGGTTAACACACTCTTTCCAGTGATCCATGCATATATTTTTCACAGCTATTTTCCCCTTTACCTCAGACAGAATCTGATTTTGAGGATATTGAAGGTTGAATGTTGTCTGACATTCTACGTTCTACATTTAAAGAACGCTTATAAATATTGTGTTCGACAACATATTAAATGTTCACCAACTTTCCAAATATTTTAGCCGACTTATATACACCTGTTCAACAATTACATCAACTTGATATGTCTCTCGTGTTTATGTCCTGTTGTGAATAACTGATGGTTCAACCTTTCCCCGTTTATCAAACTATTCTACCACCAACATCCCTTGATGAAGTTCCGAAAAAATACCAACAACGTTGAAAGATGGCAGATGTTTATTGTGCATGAGATAGGTATTCATTATATATTACGGCACACACACACACACACACACACACACGCACGCACGCACGCACGCACGCTCGCACGAACGAACGCACGCACGCACTCACACACGCGGGCATAACTATAGAGATGTAAACCACCATTTAACCCTTAACCTTTAAACAACGTCGCAAGACAAGGGACAACAAACATAACCATATTTTCAAATGCTTACATTTTGTATCTTCTCATAGAAACGGTCTTCTTTTCAGTTTTCATGTCATTTGTGTTATCCGTTGACGTAAACATATTTAACGGCAAGGATCCTATTTTCCTAATTTCAGTAACATGCAAAGACACCGAACTCACCGACTGTGTAGAGAATCTTGTTGTCAGAATCATATGACACCTGTTCCACTGACACTTCAAAGAGATCGTATTTTGGACCATTCTGGTAGGTGTACGGCAGATATAACGTCGATCGCCGCCTTAGTCGCACGTTAATATCAGCCTGAGCTACCGTTACCGTTCCAACAGCCAGACACATCAACAGTTTCAACATCGTGGACAGCATTCGATGTCTGGCGTGTGACGTTCTGAACACGATTGTTTGGTTTGGTGTGTGTAGGAAGCCTATATATGGAAGAAGGTAGCACGAGTTACACTCTCAGAAATCACGAGTGTTAACACTGATAATTCAATGTTGGCTTTCACATGGAGCAATGCTACACATATCTGAAAAGTTCTTTTTGATAAGGTGAAGTCGGTGAAACAGTTTTAAGATGTCTACTGAACAAGTAAAATCAGGTATTAGCTGTCTAAAGACCTTCTTAGTTAACAATCTGGATTTAAAGGCGGAAAACAATACAATTTTCATTGTCCTTGATCTGATCATGAGACTTTGACCAGAACCTAGATTTTCATACAATGGACTATCAATAAATATAAGTAGTACTACATATTTCGCACAGATGTATTTTGCTTTTTACATATTTTATTTTTGAATTTGAAAAAGGCTCTGTCGCTTGTATTTCATGCACAACGAAAAAAGCTAGAATGACCAACCTCGTATTTTCTGCTCCACGTGAAAGAGCAATATGCAGCCAAGAAGTTTGTTTAATAACAAAACACTCCTTGACTGATAGTTAAACCGCCATCAGGTGTGATACAAAATAACTCGTAGATGATGTGTTAACGTGTGTTAAAAACGTCAATGGAATGATGATACGGTAAATGCATCTCAGAGAATTTCTCATTTATAAATAATCGGTCTTCTGTCAAAGCATATTCCACAGTGACTAAAAGGCAGAATTGTCAAGAAACTGATATGGACCCAGGAAAGTCCGAGTAATCTAGTGTTGCGAGGATATTCACTTCCATTTGTTGTGTTATTGGCATTGGCTAATCACAGAAGTCTTATTAAAGGTACGGCAAAGTGTGGAGTGAGTGAGTGTGGTTTTACGCCGATATTAGCAATATTCCAGCAATATCATGGCAAAAGAAACCAGAAATTGGTCATGCGGGGAATCGAACCCGATTCAGCTAAAGTGTGGATGTGACCTCCAAAAGCTTCACTATTTTCTACACTTTTGTTATGAGGATGTGTTTTAGTCAATTAACTTTTAGCTATTATGGGTCACAAAAGGTTAAAGTGCTGAGTGTAGATTTGAACTGGCATCTTGAGCTTGAGCTGTGTAATTTCACCTGTTAAGAGTGGGCTGGGGAGTTTCCTCCCCTTTGTTGTCTATTTGCTTCCGGCGGATGCTTTGGAAGCTGTCAGAATTTTTTTAAATGATTGTGTTGTGGCGTGTTTTTGTTGGAATTCTTCAAAACTATATAATATGTACATTAGGGATGGTTGTTGAGATGAGGGACAACTGCTTTGGATTTACGCTCAATAGACCTATCACTCGTCTACATTGACCTAACAACAACTGACACCAATCTTCAATCAGTCATCTGTTTTCACTGGGAATATCAAACCTTTGGTGAGTTATTATTTTAGATTTGTGACCCAATATTTTAGATTTGTGACCCAATATTTTAGATTTGTGACCCAATATATTAGATTTGTGACTCAATTGTATCTGTACTGTCATTCGTTGTAACCTTGTTTATTCAATATATTTAGGAGATAAACCTACTGTGTGGGAAAATCAGAGGTATATAACGAAATTATAATAGCTCTAAATTTCATTTAAAACCGAACGCGTAGCGTGAGGTTTTAAATGAACAATTTAGAGCTATTATAATTTCGTTATATACCTCTGATTTTCCAACACAGTAGGTTTATCTCCATTCTACCATGACAATTTTATGAACAATTTCAGATGGAGCTCTTTCTTTGGTTACGAGTCAATACGTGAAGCGGCCTCGCATTCCAATCTCAAGTGGTATCGCCCGAAACGGGGTGTTTGGTGGCAAACCGTCAATGACTAACAAACTCCAGATTCAGTAATAACAAATCACGTTTTGTTTTTTCAATGCATCAATCACCAATCATTAACTGATAAGTTGGAAAACATATATCAAATAAGTTTAAAAAGCTTGGTTCACATTTGAAAATTCCACTGTAGACCATTTCCCTACCAGAATAGTGGCAGCAACCTCATGGCCTTGACCTTTTCTCGAAGTCATTGTTTACATTTGGAAAGATGCGACAGGAGAGCCACTGACAGTTTGCGCAAGGTTAACCTGATTATATGACTGAGATAGTCTTTGATATCTAATTACTGGTACTGGTACAACATTTAAGAGTAGGGGCGCTTTTGCTGTAACGAGAAGTCCGTGTTGTACCGAATTTAGATACTGTTGAAATGTGCGCCTTGTCAACTTGACGATTTCACGCACCTCTACGTCTGCGTGCGACAGCTGTGGTGACTCTTACACACTCATGTGTGTACTTTGTGCTCAAATTCGATTCTACGGATATTATTTTCTACATTTTGGAAAGTGTTTTGTGACCTAGTGGCTTCAAAGTGTAGTGAATTCAAATTGAATCGGATTCGCTGGCATGTTCGCGAGTCTGTTGACAAAGAGCCAGATTTGTGGTGATATTTCCGAAAGGATGGATCAGGACACGAGGGTGTACCTCTGGCATAAACACGGTAAGGTAATTAATTATACTTTAATAGACTACTTTAGATCAAGCAGTGTTATGGATAAGAGGGATCATGACTAAGCTAAATAACTTTTTCAACGATATTATACATTTAGAAAAAAAAAATGTTGGGCTAAACAGAACGGTTTGCAGATTCTGTAGATCTAATTGTGTTTTACTACCGCTAAATTTGAAACAGTACACATTTCAAAATATCATTTTGTTTGAATTGATAACCCAACTGTTTATTTATGTGGACGGAAGGCATTAAAATTTCTTCGGCGTTCGATGTTAATGCATCCTCCGTTACCGGATCAAGATCAGTGGCGATATCGTTGACGAAAGCTGATAATAAATTTAACACGGAAATTTTGTAGCAGTCTATTGCTGGATCTATTCTGACATAACATAGAATCAACGTAAACATATTTGTTTTTGCTGAATTTTTATTCGGAAAGCAGACGATGTTTTGATCTTGTTCGACTGAATATTTGTTTCCATGCTTTCGAAGTACTTTTGTATGTGTAAACACCTATTGCCGTGATTTACGCAAGTAGTGAGTCGTGCCCGTCATCGCTAAATCCATCTTTAAAGACATATGTGTAATTTCCGACAGTAAAATCGCCGTAATTTATCGATGCATCGGTAGGTTGTTTGCTGTCCGCCATGTTAGTGGGCAGACAAAAATAGTGCATTACCGTAAACCATGTATGATTGCGCACGGAAAACAGAGACCTGTATAACGTGATTATATACCTCTGAATGACTTTAATTAACCAATCACAATCCAGTGTTTACTGAAGTCATGGTAGAATGTTGAATATTATAGACTTGTCTGTGTTCTATTTTGCTCGTTTAAAGAGGACTCACAAGACTTTTGTCACGCTTATTTCTAAACCATATCACATTGTTTATTGCAGTTGTTCCCCTTTAAGTGTACATTCTGGCTTACTATAAGTATCACATTGTTTATGTATGGCAGATGTGATAAATTAACTTGTAGAGTCAACTGTATGGTTCTGACCACACCACGAGTATTTGGCAATAAATCACTATCAGGTAGTAATAATACCAGGTGTTCTCCAAATGGTGAGCGTATTCTGTGCTACCAGTGGCTTACGAGCAAGTGCAAGTCGACAGTTCACCTTGAATGCCCGGGGATATATGGTATACAGTCAATTAGCGAATTACATCATTGTTTTGGCTCCTGAAGCGCCACATTTCGTCAGTGATGTAGCCAAATAGAGCATATTTCAGTCAAACAGTTCGGGTGATATTGCGCTCTTATTACACATTGTCTTATTGGACAACCGGTCTAAAAAAGGCAGAAACGCACAGTGTATGACTTATATCAATTTATTCAAGAGACAGTTTGTTCATCAATAAATCAAACTATTGGCTAAAACACTAGTTCAGACTAAATCAACGCAAAACTCAACAGTGATACACGTCCATAGCACGTGGTTTCATCTTGCTGTGTTTGCATCTCCGAGATCGATCCCGGACATTGAGGTTATCAGGTATGCTTTGGGGAGTTTGAGGTTATTAGGTATGCTTTGGGGAGTTTGGTTAGTCGACAGACAGTGGTCGGGCGGCTCGAGGCTTACAGATCTTACAGAGGACAGTTATTGCCGGCGCAACACTGTCGTCAGAGAATGATATAGGCCCAGAGTGTACGTCGTTAGCAGCGACGTGACTGACAGAGGGTCGTCTTCACTGAGTGTCTGTTCAGAGCTGACTTAAGACAATGTTTTACGAGCAAAAGGGAGACAGAACGATTTTGTTGAGATGCTGATCTGTCAATACAGTTTACTTTTTGCATCTATGCTTTGTGGGGTTTTATTCCGCAACATATTGATTTAAAACTATGGTAAAGTCAGTTGGAATAGGGGGGAGGGGGTTATTTGTGGTTGAAACGTTCATCCTGCCATATTCCTGGAGCCTCATGTCTTGATAGTGTTCGAATACTGGTAAACAATACCCAGCCTTGACTATCCTCAGAAACAAATTCCGTTGGTGTAAAGGGAAAAAGCTTTGGAAATATATGAATGGATCACTGAAAATCAGTGATGACACCAGGTGTTCGCGAAAGGGTAAACATGCCCAAAACATTGGTCATGTAATACGGCATTACGAAACCTAAGGTCAGTTAGACGTTGAGTTCCACTTCCAATATGGACACAGTTCCTGACACGGAGCCGCCGGCAAATAGGATGGGTTTTCCCGTGGGACTCTCGGACGCCGGGACAAACCTGAAAACAGAACAAATCAGAGTGAGTGAGTGGCCACAGTATTCTACTCATATGAGAAACAAACCCGATTAATGACTACTATATGATCTGTAGGAAACGTAATTCAGTATATGCAGTATTCAAGGGATGAGAAAGGGACACTCAACACAAACAGATGAGACAAGTTAAGACAAGGCGTTTAGTGATAGATACATCGGATATGCCATGATCTTAAACATACATGTACTTCTTTTATATCGTTAATTTCATTCTATATATTGATTTTGTCTTCTGAAAGCAGGGTCAATAACATTTTTCTAGAATGTGAGAACAAAATATTTTTTCAACGAGTCAGATTCCCCCAAAGGTTGCTATGTACTGTACACTGACCGTACAGTCAGAAACACCGCTTCCTCTTTGACCATCCTTCACTATAGACAAACTTTATGGACAACAACTTTTTCATTTCGTCAATCCGACGCTTCGATACAGATTCTGGTACCGTTCCTACCTGACGAAATAAAAACGTTGTCATCTATACGGTTTGCCCTCATTGTACTTCCCAACTTCAAAAAATGCCACTCAAAGAAGTTATCCTGTCATTGAGCCCTGTACGTATTTAATCTACGATGACGTATTCACGCAACGTACTTATTATCTTCACAGTCGATCTCCGTGAGATCCCAGTCATCATACATCTGCTGCCAAGTTCTTCCCCAAGTCTCGGGGATGCCGGAATAGATGTGCTGGAACTTCGGATGACTCAGGTCGTCCTTGACGGAGTACGTCATGATAGTGCCTGGTCTCTCGTTGGCGACGAAGAAGAGCGTGTAGCCATCTATCTCCCCTACTGTCACATCTTCCGTCTCAGCACCCTGGGGGAGAGGATAAAAGGCAAGTCAAGACAGTTACTTCTGGTTCTGTTTACAACTGGACACAGCGAGACCCTTCTAAACAAAACCCTTACTTTAAGCAGAAGAAAAAAGCCGAGCCTACTGTTGGAACTGTTCCAGCAAGTATTTCCGAATCATGTCAGGTAATGATGTTACCTGGAGTTGGTGAAAGAGGTAGTGTGTCCCACACCACCGACGACGATCATAAACACATGCAACAGCAAATCAATTATTAAACAAAAAAATAAAATACATTATTGCATCGAATATCATTTTGTCACTGGATGCCTCACAGTTGTAAATGCCAACCCAATATCTACCATAAAACCTCTCGGAGGCGCTGGAAACAACTATCACGCGTATTAAGATCATGCTCGATTCTGCCTCAGGACCGTTTACACCTAGGAGCAGTGCTGCATACATTGACCTACTTTGCTATGTGGCGGCGGTCTGTAAATAATCGAGTCTGGACCTGTGGACCAGACATTCCAGTGATCAACATCATGAACATCGATCTACGCAATAGGGATATGATGACATGTGTCAACCAAGTCAGCGAGCTTGACCACCCGATCCCGTTATTCGCTTCATATGACAGGCATGGGCTGCTGAAGACAAATTCTAACCCGGATGTTCACGGGTCCTACACGTGACACACACAAGGCGGTTCCATTGGTCTTTTGTAGTTTACCATGGTTGGTAAATCAGTGGAAGAGACGTGATTGTTTGATCATTATTGAACAATATCATGGCAGCAAATTCATCAATACACCAATACGTCTTGGCCACATTTAGCTCTGTACATTTTGCCAATCCGACCGGAAAGTCCGAAGATAAGCCAGACAACCTCAACAAAAAGAAAATCCATAGCTGATGACCATTGGGATCCCTTCTTCTTGCCTACCTGTCTTATCAACACATAACATTAAAGGTCAATGCAACGTAAAACACAACTTTGCAGATTCTGATACCTTTCGGTATGGACATACCGAAACAAATCGTCAAAAATGCAAATTCAACTTATAAAGTTGAAAAATAACGCGATGAAAAAAAACGCGCGACATCGGAGTTCAAACGTTTCACTAATTTTCCCCAGACTTTTCTGGGGAAAACGGGTTTCAACAGCTGGGCTGCGCTCATAGCACGTGCGCAGTGAAATAGGTTCGCGCAGCTTGGAAGCGGGTTGTCGGGTGAATACTCGGTGAAAGCTTTGGTGTGAGCTATTTTTCTAATGTTTTGTTGATATCTCACAGGCGCGAACTTTTTTATATGTTATGACAGTAAATTAACTGTTTATATAATTTCATTTGTCTTTTTCACCACACGTTCTTCTTACCGAGACGCTTTCTCAGTTCGATACTTAAAAGCAATGTCATTATTTAGCGTTGACAGAATTTCTAACTGTGATATAGATATGTCGTTGTCACAGACAAACTCAATGTCTTGTTTTATTGACACCTGTGTGTCTGCCTGCCTGTCTGCTAATGGCAATATTCAATACACAGCTGCAATCACTGACCACATGCAATTCGAACTTAACACCAATCAGGCTATACACCATAAACAAAACGCATTGATTTATGGCCCGAGTTCGGTCTCTGTCACATTATGTAATAACACAGACAGGCAGGTGTGATACTTGAACACATGACATGTTATGATGTCTGTTGATTGCAAAACGTTATACACAAAAAATGAGCATGTATTTACAAAACCCAACATCTCTCTCTATATATACACACAATTAGCCGTGAAGGCATCTGCAAATGAACCAGCCGTTACACTTGAGTGCACACCCACCCGCTCTGACTGGGTTCGGTATCCCGGCTGCTTCGTTTCGAGGGAGGTAAACCCAAGTACAAAATATTGCACTTTTGATTTGCGATTATACGCTTATAATTTTCTTTATTTGTTTTTTCATAATCAGCAATGCATAGTATATGTCATGAAGAAGTGATAATTGTGTTTTAATTATGTTTGATTTTTTGGTTGCATGTGACCTTTAAGATATCGCACATAAGAAGGATTTCACCTATTCTTACCTCAGTAAACATAAAATACCATTTGAATTCATTTTTGAAGATTTGCTCCCAATCTACGTACCTGCATCAATCGTTTCCACGTTGTCCTAAGTTTTAAAGAATGAAATTTCCCCTAAAGTTTGTCACAGAAGTGACCGCAACCCTCACCCTCGTATTGAACTGGCGACTGACGGGATGTTTGATCCGTGCCATGTCGTCCCATTTCAACTGATGATCACGAAGCCAATCACTGGTTTCTCTGGACGAGTATTTACAGATGGCCGTGGTATAGCTGGAATATTTAACAAACAACAAACACGCACACAGACCTGGAATTACACTCAGAGAAACATGAGTTACCTTGTTATCAGATCTCATGTCGAAACTGTTATACGGTCGATCATTTTCGTCATCCAGTTCGCAATTAAACAGGTCAAATTGCTGTTGAAGAGTTCTGTCTGCGACGTCGTTGCCGCTGTCGTAGATGAGAGACATGTCTTCCGCTCTTCTGATAGACCAGCCTCTTCCTCCGTACGTGAACATCGCCTTTAAGAAACCCTGGCTGTCCCTTTCAGAGGGTGATACGCCAAATTTAAGTCGCCCTGTAAAGGATCACATTCTGTACCCGCCATGCAATGTTTCTTATGAGGCTGAGACTCATCACTGTCGAATTAAAATGAATACTCAAAGACGGATGTGCAAAAATGCAGTTTGTGTAAAACGAAAACCAAATCAGCTAATTATGATTATGAATTATGTTGAAATATAACCTAATGTAGCGAACGCAGTGGATGTACCTTGTATGGAAGATGAAGGAATCCCCGTATTATGGACATATCATCAGTTTAACTGGACAAATTACTTTTATGGAAAACAACCCACCCTCCCGACAACGGTACAGGGTCTCCACCAGCTGTTAATTCTAAACACGTTAGTGAAATAATACATACTATCACTTGGCAGTGGAAATCTAGAACTCACCCAGTTTACTGTTGTCCGAAAGTTGTTGCTGAGTTGTAAAGTCTATATTATAGAGATCTGAAACACGACGTTTCACATGTAAATATGTGGTAAAGATGGATTCCCTAGACGTCATTCTGAGCATTTATCATCAGATATCTTTTGATGATGATGCATGGCGATGTTGAGGGATTTCACGGAAATAACCTGCAACATTGCTGTATCACAAAGAACCATAGTGAAACTATGTGCTAACCCTGGGAACCATGCTAAAACGATGTGCTATCACTTTGAACAATGGTAAAACAATGTGCTAACCCTGGGAACCATAGTAAAACAATGTGCTATCACTTGGAACAATGGTAAAACAATGTGCTAACCCTGGGAACCATAGTAAAACAATGTGCTATCACTTGGAACAATGGTAAAACAATGTGCTATCACTTGGAACAATGGTAAAACAATGTGCTAACCCTGGGAACCATGTTAAAACAATGTGCTATCACTTTGAACAATGGTAAAACAATGTGCTAACCCTGGGAACAATGGTAAAACAATGTGCTATCACTTTGAACAATGGTAAAACAATGTGCTAACCCTGGGAACAATGGTAAAACAATGTGCTATCACTTGGAACAATGGTAAAACAATGTGCTATCACTGGGAACCATAGTAAAACGATGTGCTATCACTTGGAACAATGGTAAAACAATGTGCTATCACTGGGAACCATAGTAAAACGATGTGCTATCACTTGGAACGATGGTAAAACGATGTGCTATCACTGGGAACCATAGTAAAACGATGTGCTATCACTTGGAACAATGGTAAAAGAATGTGCTATCACTGGGAACCATAGCAAAACGATGTCCTATCACTTGGAACAATGGTAAAAGAATGTGCTATCACTGGGAACCATAGCAAAACAATGTGCTATTACTGGGAGCCACGGCAAAATAATGCGCTATCACTAGGAGCCACTGCAAAACAATGCGCTATCACTGGGAGCCATGGCAAAACAATGCGCTATCACTGGGAGCCATGGCAAAACAATGCGCTATCACTAGGAGCCACTGCAAAACAATGCGCTATCACTGGGAGCCATGGCAAAGCAATGTGCTATGACTGGGAGCCATGGCAAAGCAATGCGCTATTACTGGGAGCCATGGCAAAGCTATGCGCTATGACTGGGAGCCATGGCAAAACAATGTGCTATTACTGGGAGCCACGGCAAAACAATGTGCTATTACTGGGAGCCACGGCAAAACAATGTGCTATTACTGGGAGCCACGGCAAAATAATGTGCTATCACTGGGAGCCATGGCAATGCAATGCGCTATCACTGGGAGCCATGGCAAAGTAATGCGCTATTACTGGGAGCCATGGCAAAGCAATGCGTTATTACTGGGAGCCATGGCAAAGCAATGCGCTATCACTGGGAGCCATGGCAAAGTAATGCGCTATCACTGGGAGCCATGGCAAAGCAATGCGCCGGGAACCGTGGTAAAACAATGCGCTATCCCTGGCAAGCATAATAAAACAAGGGGCTTTCACGGGGAACCATAGTAAAACAATATGCTATCGCGAGGAGCCACATGAAAACTGGTTAGTGCTGTCAATCATAGGAATCACAAAGGCTGCGGGTGGAAAACATCGTAAAACCATGCGTTATCGCTGGGTATCAAAGAAATGCTAGGAAACATAAGTATGAATCCAATTGTAAGTGAAACTTGAATTATTTTACATCTAAAGTTAACAATTGAAATAGAAATTACAATAAGAACGTTGATGTCTGACCTTGCGGTGCAACTTTGGAGCCCCGTTCCTCCTCTGACCACTGATATGCGCCGTACTCGTACACCTTGGCGTCCCCCTCGTTCGCCATCACCAGGTAGTTACCTCCCTTGAACTGGAAGTGCACGAACGAGTCCGGTTGGTACATCCCGTAGACGGTATAGGAGTTCATGTTGGCACCTGGAGAATATAGGAAACATAGTGAATGAAGTGAATATCGCATAACGCCAAACAGCATACTCGGTCGTTCTGATCATTGAACAGCCAAACCAATGGTATAAGCAATGGTATAAGCATTAACGTTTGCCGACAGTAGTCAAGCTCTCCCATCTGTACAAATAAACAGCTACTGTGTTGAAACGATCTCCTTTCAAAATGACTCTTACATAGTGCACTGAGGTTATGTTTTGCCCTGTGTTGGTGATTCAATAATTCTGGAATATAGCTGAGGCAAATGTCCTGGTTTAAAGACGTTAAATTGCAGACATACATTTCACCCAAACCCCATGTACCGAGCTACCCGCATGACACGGTATGGTCTAGATTATAGTATGCATCCTTTGATTTGAAGAAAGAGGATTAATGACTGTCGCAAGCTATTATGCTGCGCCAAGCCACAGTCATGTATACGAAATCATACTATACTGGACGCGTGTTCTAACAATCACCTTAATGAACAGAGGGCTTTCAGGAAGGGACATACTATCATTTCTCTCAACCTGACGATGAAGAGCGCTCTCTTTCAAATCTTTAAGCCACTTTCCATGCCTGCTAACATCCCCAGGGAAAGGGTTGATCCGAACGAATACCTTTGAATTGAGGCATGTTTGAAAATGATAAATAGAGATAATATAAAATGCCCCTCAGACTAATGATCTCCATTGACAGTGTACAATAAGCTTACCGCCGTCCCGATCACTTGGATCCAGTTTTAATGATGTCCAGTTCTTATATCCCAGCCCATACACCTCCGATATTGTCTCGGTCTCGAGGTCAACAGTCGCCACAGCATTGTTCTCCTGTCAACAATATTGACATCTTTAGTGGAACTATAACTAAGGTGAGTGAATTGTGTTTAGTGCTGCATAGAACATGACAGAATGATGGCATCATGAGGTTGGTTTGATGTGACGATGCTGTGAGAAATATGACTGGCTCTATCTTGTATAACCGAACCATTCAGACTGGTATCAACCGTCACTGTTCACAAAACGTATCTCCTCAACTGAATCACAGATCCCATTTGAAAGTGTTCATATGGGATTACACTTTCTTAGTAAAGTACAGATTCTAGTACTTTTGTTGGGTTGAGTCCCATCCGGTCAGGCACCAAATCGCCAGCACACAAAATCAGCCTTCTAACCCGCTCAGCCACCGCGACTTCCACAGATAGCTCTAGTTACTGCGTCGGTGGGATCAACCCTGCTGTGATCTTTTTATACAAATTGTCCCTTTCCTCAAGACACCTCGGTGTCAAGTGTCTGCTGAGGCATTATGAATGATTGACACATGTCATCGGTTCCCAAATGCGCAGATCGATGCTCATACTGTTGATCACTGGATTGTCTGGTCCAGACTCGATTATTTACAGACCGCCGCCATATAGATGGAATATTGCTGAGTGTGGCGTAAAACTAAACTCCTCACTCACTCATTAGAATGATTTTTAAGTGATACCAGGGATGCTTATAACCTCCCTTACCTGCAACATTATGTACGCCTTGGTGTCGTCAGCGTTGATGGCGACGTATTCAGGTTCCACGTCGTTGGAGAAGGGGTTGTTGTTCTCCCTGTACACGTGGCGGACGCCGGACTGTTCCAGGAATGGCACTCTGCGAACCGAGACATGACCATGCTTAGTGTTATATCAAAGTTTAGTCATTCACAATAAACATTCCGGTTAACATAAGAACCAGTGGTGGGCAGCATGAGCAGCAAGCCACACCGTCAGGGTGCGATGACATATCAAAATCCGTATGTAACCATGTCCATATCCAACCATGTGCGCCTTTAGGGCAGTGTCAGTGAGTGAGTGAGTGAGTTCAGTGACGAGACAATCCAGTGATTAATAGCATGAGCATTGATCTACGCAACTGATACGATGACAACTCGGATCTTCACGGGTAACGTATCTAGTCCCTGTCGGAACGGCGCAGAGCAGTTTAGAGGACTCAGGGTGGTCACAACATATCTTGAAGACAACTCTCAGCTGGAAATGGACACATTTATGAACTATACATGCCAATTGACATTTCATCTTCTATACCGCTACAACTGATTCAGAATTACGTGCGTTATCTCACTTTGAATTCCTGAAAATGCACCCATGCGTTTCTGTTTTGTAAGTGTATCAATGTCATTAGTAATAAATACCTTTCATTGAATCTCTCAAAATTCAATGTGGATATAATCGTGTTGCCCCCGACTCCCGAGGGGAAGTTGACGATGACGACGAGTCCCGGGGGGTCAATGATGTGGTTTGGGGGGTACTCGTACGCCTCGCCCTCTACCGCCACAATAATCTTGGAACAGTCCCTCGTCGGCTTGACCATGTCTGGAATAGCGCCCACTGGGAACAGAGAGTGAGTGAGTGAGTGAGAGTGAGTGAGTGAGTGGGCGAGTGAGTGAGTAGGTCTGCATGGGTGAGTGACTGAGTGTGTGAGTGAGTTCTAATTCTTACCTTGAACTTGCAGAACTTCATTGATCTGTTTTGTGGCGGGGTTGTATCTGAAAACAATCATCTTGCCATTGGCTCTCTCTGTTCTGTTGTCCAAGGCCGTGAAGATGTAACCCCCGCAGAACTCCACGTCCGTAAACTCCATACCCGGATACTCCACATGGGCCAGGATGATCATGTGGTTAGGGTTAGACACGTCGATAACGTGCACGACCGTGTCGCCTACCAACAATGAGCTATACATTAGCAGACATTAATACTTCACTTCAACTCAAGTTAAACATATTTTCTCAGCCTTCAATGTATAAATTTTTTGCCGAAAATATGTAAATGTATCCGCCAATATAAGCAGAAAAATATCTTGAGGCATTCAGCGTTCTTTATATCATACGCAACAGTCATTATATTACAGCCAACTGATTTTTTCCATAAAATTCTCTCGTCATATGAAACATCATCTGTTATCCGCGTTAGACAACTAACGTTTTATATAAGCCGAGTTTAGGGTGTGCACAGTTGTGAGTTTACTTTGACAATCCGATAATTGTCTACATCTTTGAAGGCCGTCATACGATTATCACGATACTATAGGTATGTGTGACAAGAATCACTTAATGTTTCCAATAGTGGCAATACCAGGTGTTTGCCAGCATGTGAGCGTATCCTGCCTCACCGGCGGCATTCATTACAAACACACGCAAAGGCAAGTCACACATTTTCATGATCAAACAACATATGGTGCATGTCAAATTAAGCAAAATCAATTTATCTTTTATCACAGATGCCTAACATTTAGTCACACAGTAGGTATCACCATAGAGACCAACTGCCCTATATATGCACATAATTCGGAATTTCTTCTCAGACTGGCAAATTTTTAAGAAGGTAAGTTGGCCATAAACTAAAGTTTTTAAAGCTTTAGGTATACCAATGATCTGGTATCGTTCACCAATCATATTGCCAAACCCCTTCGACAAAACTGCCCCAAATCCCAGAACTATGGGAGACCAGTGAAACCGCCTCACCTGTTTCATGTTTAGATCAAAAACAAAACTCTCCCCACAAGACGAGGACAAGATGAAGGATGACTTCAACGCTAAATAGTAAACTTTCGCTATAGTTCCACCAATAATCATGCAGCTACAGCCTTGGTGCTTTCATTTCACATTTTAGGTACGATAGAGATACTCTTTCTACAAAGCTTTAAAGAGTGTAGCCATCTAACCGTGTACCTGTTTGATTACGGTTACGCCATTGAACGCCTTAGTAAAACTTGCACCAACTTTTGTGGTAGACACGAGGAAGACATTCCTACAGGCTTCATGAAGCCCTTTTTCGATTTTGCTACTATTTTCTCTATTTTTTTCACGCCAACAATTGACCTGCCGCTGCATGTGTTTGTAACAGGTGCCAGTAATGGGGCAGGATACGCTAACCGTTTCTCTAACACCTGGTGTCATCGCTATGTTCCTGGCCCCATGCTCCTGATGTGGCCGGTGTGTTATAATGCTTTTAGTACACATGCCTTGTGAACACTGAAATAGTTTCAATCGCAAGTGTTAAAATCCCGCCCTTTAGAATAGCAGCGTGTCAGTCTTATGTGACTAGAGCGTCAACAAGAACCACATTGGTAAAGACGAGCACATGCGTGGTGGTGTCAAGTTAAGAACAAGTTAAGAACCGCATATAATATGGGATTCGAACCCACCACCGGGATCCTGGCCAAAGTTTGAGAATCCACTGACTCATTGTTGTTACTGCTATCAACGCTTATACTACAGTGCAAGTCCAAGACAGCTCTTTGAACTAATCCAGGACAACTAAATATTGATGTCATTGCATGACCTAAGTTTGGATAAACATACACCTAGCATGAGTGTAATATCCGATAAAAGAATGATTTCAGTTACAACTAGGCTCTAGTTCAGTCCGATAACAATAGTCATTTTGAAAATAGGACAATTCCCACGTGCCATGTAAAGTGCTTCATTTCTCGTGTATAGTAGCAGCTCTTTGAACGCAATGAGACAACTTTGACAAAAGTTAAAACATTGTGACATTCCGACTATATTAGTATATCATAAGCATATGTTTATGAATGACTATCAAAGAGTGATGTTGGCCTGTATTTGCGACAGGTAAATGCATGCTGTACCACCGGTAACAACCATCACAACTACATGGCAAGGCAGCTAAACACAAAGTAGAAATAGATAATCGACATCAGGTCTGTCACTGATGCTTGAAATTTGAAAATATTCTCTGCATGTCTGCAAAAATACACTTTGAAAACGTTACTAAGGCCATTAGGAGTGTAACCCGGATCAAACAACATTGCCAAGTTGGTGCTGTTTGATTTTTGCTTTGGAAGAGTCTGTTCGAATATATCTCCGAAGTTACATTACTAAAGTCTGATTCTGTTGGATGATTATACATATCAGGTTCTTATCAGTTTTTATGCAATACAAATTCACATTCAAAGGAAACCTCAAACATTACACATATAAAACTCAACGCCATATTTTTTTTCTGCTAACACAGATTCCATAAACGCATAATACTAGTACTGATTCAAATTTTCTTGACCTTGCATAAAAATATGTGTATTATCTATATGAACCAGTTGTGCTTAAGAATAAAGGTATAACAGTGTGATTCTTAATATGCTATGGATACTCGTTTTTACACATGGACATTTTACCGATCGAATAGATATTGTTTTCGCCACTGTCAACAAAGGTCTAGCGACAATGCAAAGGACACAAAGAGATTGCACTCTGGCTGAGACAGAACTTCTGCATTTGATAAGACGTTCATGTAATTGAATAGCCGGTCCAGCGTTCGAAATTAACGTCGGTCCTTTAGGCTCGTGGCCGACTGAAAACCACTCGGACCCACAACACTGAACCGGTCTTCACGATGACTAGAACAGATTCATTTGACTGTCATAAGGGGTAAAATAGCTATGAAAGTTGTTTGAATTGACCGCTGAAATTGAGTAATGACACCGGGTGTTTGCATGTCCCGCCCTACAGGTAGCACCCACCATTCACACAATTTGTCCGGGAAAAGTAACATGTGCCTGAAGCTGCTCAGCTGAACAAACCACATAATCAAATCATCGACGGACCAGACAATCCAGTGATAGTGCATTTGCTGTCTTGAAATTGCAGATATTCTTTAAGAATGATGAAGTAACTTTGTTGATCTAAAGTCGATTAAAACAATTTAGTTCAAGTAAAGATATACAAAATTCTATTTTAACTTACATTTCTTTTGGTTGGTTTGCTTATAAAATGATGAGTTGAACATATAACGCAAAGGACAGAAAATAACCAGTTTCCACTTTCACCGAAACACATTTCATTGGAAGTAAAAGGCAAAGGCAAAAGAAAAGGCGTTGAGTGGATAACTGAAAACGGTGAGAAACGCATGTTCTAATGTCTTGATCTCAACTCACCAACTGTGTAAAGAATTTTGTTGTCCGAATCATACGTAAGTTGTTCCACAGCCACTTCCGACAGTGAGTATTGTGGACCATTTTGGTAGGTGTACGGCAGAAATATAGACGAGATTCTCCTCAATTGCACAGTCTCCCCAAGAGCTGCCGTCACAAGCGCCAGACAAATAATAAGTCTGAAGACCATCATGCAGCTCTAGACGTGGCCAGGGACGGTCCGGGTGTGACTGTCGGATGTGGCACTTGCAGCGCTATATAAAGGAGGCAGGCACGAGTTACATTCTTAGAAACCACGAGTGATAACAATGAATTGTTAACTCTCATGTTTTTTTATATTCTAGCCCGCTTTAGACACATATGCACTTTGATAACAGATAGTCTGTTACAATCGTACACTACACTGGTATAGTTGATATAGTTGATACATGAGTTGATCGAGTATGACACTGTTGGCTTGTTTCCACGACACTTGAAAGCTGCCATGTTGATCTTTCGTCCTCTGTTTCAAATCTGCACATAACTATAGGATGTAAATATCATGCCATACGAGTTACTCCTTGGGGAATTCGGTTCAAAAGCGTGTTCTGCTGATTGTCAGATGCTACTAAACTGCACTAGGTGGTCAGACTCGGTTGTATGGGGTGGTTTCACCTGGGTGTCATCATGACTTAACGGCATTCATCGTTGTTCATAATGTCAACCAATGGTCGGCCGTCTCCAGTTGGGTATAACACGCAATATTCGCAAGGTCAAATATAATGTCTGAAGAACGTTACATTTTCTGCCCAAACCAGTGAAAAGATATAAAGTCACGGTTTGATTTTGAAATATTTTTAAGGTCTTTTTTGAAGTATATATGCAAAATCAATCGGGTAGGGACATTGAGGGTTGTTTGTTATTGTATCAAGGCCATTGTCCTTTTTTGTATCTAGTGCTGAATAGAATAGCTAAAACCATATGCTATTTACCTTGAATAGGTATTGACAGATAACATACAGTCCAAGGATTCCTAATATGTGCTCAGCCCAGAATACTGGAGGGTCCGCCCAGTTGTACACACTGGTAATCACAAGTGTAACCAATATGTAACCCCCTATACTCGGTGCAGTAAATACCATAGATTATACAACGTGACATAACGCTTCACTAATGACTCTCCCCCTGTGGCCGTGTGCGGTCCAAACGTTCATATTTACAACTTAATGACGAGGACTAAATACGGTATATTTTATACATGTAATAAAACACTTAAGTTTTCTAAGGTTATGATTTAATATGTCAAATGCGTATGAAGTAACTATCATTGACTGGTATAAAAAGAAACTATTCAGTGTGTATATCCTATCTTAAATTTTGAAATTGTATTTACGATTCTAGTGGGGGAAAAGTAAATGGAGACTGTAGATGACAATGATGTAGCATATGTTATATTTGGGATAACACTTTCTCAGTAAAGTACAGATTCTAGTTAGGTCGAGTCCTATCCAGGATTCGAAACCACACTCTCAGAGTCAGGCACCAACACCATCAATAAAATTATTGCTACGCTCTTATGATGTTAGTTTTAAAAGTATTGTATTTTTAACAAGACTGTAAGGATTTCATACCTCAAGTTCAATTTGGATCAGGGATATTACGTGGAATAATATAACATTTCACCACTTCATCAACAATCCACTTACAGAAAAACGACAAGTAAACAGATTCAGCATTCTGTACACACATTTCTTTGATGAGCGCTCAACAGCTTATTTCAAATAATCACTTCTCAACCCCCTATGAAGATACAGATAAGAAATGGTCTTCAGCAACATATGCGTGTTGGAAGTTGTGACCTACAGGATCAGGTGGTCAGGCTCACTAATTTGTTTGACGCATGTCATCGAATCCCAGTAACGTACATCATGTTCATTATGTCTTTGAATTGCTTGGTCAAGTGATTATAGTTTTATGTATTGCAGTAATAAAACACATCAGGGAATCGAACCCGGGTCTTTGGCGTGACGAACGACAACTCCGTCCTGGTCAAGACTCAGTTAGTTACAGATCGCGACCAAATTACTAGAATGTTGCTGATTGTTGTGTTGAAAAACAAACAAACAGATCACTACGCGTCAATGATAAATGTGTTTTAAAAATACTTTGGCTGAGCGGATTGCTGAGAAAGTGTATGGTTCACAAGCATAATGATGAAAGTGTAGCCAGTACTACCATTAAAAGAGGCATAGTCATGCATTAAAACATTCATTTGTTCTTAAATGAAGTAGATAGTGTTCAAACAATCGCTATATTTCAAATGAATATTTTTATTTGTAAGGATCAAAACATGCACAAGTGTTCTTCAAATGTCAGCGTTATGCAATTTGTCTGAACATTTTACCGCGATAATCGCTCTCCCATATGTTATGAGAGTGTGTTTTTGTTCATTAAGATGTCACATTGATTTTATATACATTATATACGGAAAAGAATGTAATGAAAACTTCGTTCCTAAGTAAAACGCAATCTCAAAAGTCAAGAAATGTAGAGGCTGGAATCCCTGGAATATTGCTCGACATAAAGTTGATTGTTGAAAATGGATGCTGGATTCAGAACGTCCAGCAAATAATGATCAATATATGTTACCTGCCGAAACACATTCCTCTCGGTGCACCAGGCACAGTTGTCATCAAAGTTATATAATGAAGAGATAAGTGCAAATTAGTGATCTCTCTAGTTCTTCTTGGAAAAGGGCAACCATGGTCAACACATGGATACATCGTACACTATTCTCGACAAGAAATCAATATGGGTGTATAGGCGTGTATATTCCAATCTCACTAAAATTAAACAGAACTCATGTTTATAACGTTTTTGTTGTTATCAATATAAACTCTGTCAAAAAAGAAACGCAACCCCTGTATTTTAGAGATTTTGATCTGAAGTTTTAAGACGACACAGCATTTTTATTATTTAAGACAGAAGTCTGAAATTTGGCAGAATAATAACCAAGATGGGCATGTTTAAAATTGTCATTTCAAAAGTCATCTCACAGACACCAGTTTGTCACCAGGGGGGCGTCTTTCTCAGTATCTCGTATGAGCACCACGAGCTGCAATCACTGCACGGCGTCTCCTTGGACAAGAACGGATAAGACGCCGGATTCTTTCCTGGGGAATGGCTCTCCACTCCTCCTGCAGTGCAACGCCGAGCTGTTGCAGCGTCTGTGGCGGCGGCTGACGTTGACGTACGCGTCGACCCAGAGTATCCAACAGGTGTTCAATAGGGTTGAGGTCTGGTGATTTAGAGGGCTATGGCAAGACATTGACGTCGGAATTCTGCAGAAAGTTCATTGTTGCACGTGCAGTATGAGGCCGGGCGTTGTCTGGTTGAAAAATCTGTGTCTGTTGGTCAATAATCGGGAGAAGGTGAGGCTGTAATACGTGGTTGATGTAACGTTGGGCTGTCAGGTTCCCTTCAACGATCACCAAGTCTGATTTCTGGTTGTATGAGATGGATCCCCAAACCATAACGCTTTCTCCGCCAAATCTGTCCCCCTGTCGGACGCAGATGGGCGCAAAACGTTCATGACGTCTCCTATACACACGTTTTCTTCCGTCGTGATGTTGCAAAAGAAAACGGGATTCATCAGAAAACCAGATGCGCCTCCAGTTTTGTAAAGTCCATATCCTTACGTTGTTGCACCACCTGAGTCGTCGGCGGAGATGTAGGGGGCGTAGTACAGGTCCAACAACTGGTCTACAGGCACGTAAACCCGCTTCTTTCAGACGGTTCCTAATCGTTTGAGCTGACACTCTCCTCAAACCTGGTATTTGTGTGGCAGTCACGGTTGGTAGGGCATGCCGATTACGCAGGTGATGGACCCGGATGTACCGATCTTGAAGGGGGGTCGTGATTCTTGGCCTTCCACTTCTCGGGCGATCGTTGGTCAAATTGAAGTTGTTGTAGCGGCTCCAAAGTCGGGATATCGTTGTTTTGTGAACATTTAGGTGCCGTGCAACAGTTCCAAAACTTTCTCCGGCTTGAACACGACCAATGGCGATATTTCGGTCGGCAGCACTCAATCGTGGCCTTTTTTTACACAGCTTTTCATGCGACAAATGAATGAATATAATACGAAAGCACATGGGCTTTTATACACCCCTACATTAACTGCCATTTTCATGATTTGCATGTGTTTTTTTTGTGCGAAGTCACCATGAGGGTCATTTCATGCGTTGTGACGGAATAAGCAATAAAATACACTTATGCGTACAAATGCAGTTGTTTGGATGGTAATCTTCATTAATTACGTGTATAATTTCAATACATTCGAATAACATTTAGTTTGGAAGCAATAACTTCATTCAAACGAATTTTTCATATCTGAGGACAGGGGTTGCGTTTCTTTTTTGACAGAGTTTAATTTTATTTCCTAGTCCCTGTTACATACAAAACCTAACACCCAGGGTAGTGCTCGGCCCAATTCAGATGAGAAAAAGTAGGCAACGTTAGAAGACACAAGCTAGATGATACAAGTACCTGAGTTCAATTTTTTCAATATTTATTCATACATATTCTGTTAGTGAGGTTCATATTAGAAGCATGAATGATATTCTGGACTCAGATATTTTTTTAAATTTAAATTGACATGTACACCCATTCACATTCTACACTAAACTAAAATCGGTTTAACATACATTTATATCATCAAGAATTGTTGTACTCATTAAAGCAAGTTCACTGAGCTTCAGAAATCGACATATCCATATTAGCTAGTTCATAGTACAAAGATAAAAATAACTCTTATGTCTAAACCTGTGAAGGATGGTGATCTTGATAAGGTTGAAGATTTTTCCTATGTAAATTCATTGGAGCTATCTTGGATAAGAAAGCTGATGGACATTACAATTGAATCTAAATGGGAAACATTGTTTTTTTCTTCTTTTCCTCACTGTCAAAATCTAGCCATATTTGGCAATTCTTTCCCAGTCAAAACATTAAAAAAATCAATAATGTTGTTTGCTGCACGCTATCTTTGACTTTGACAAGTTTTCAACGAAAACAGCCTGAATCATTTCATGATTTTATAACAGAGACATCACCAGATTATCTTTTATTCTAAATGGTTTGATATACGTGTCAGACAAAGACTGATTTTCTAAAAACTGAAGGAAACTACCCATCACTTAGGCAATTCCAGTACACATTTGATATTGGTGTCAACTTCCTTCTTTATAACGTTTATTGGTAACAGATATGTTAGTATGTGAGGTAAGGTATAGACATTAGACACTTGTGAGAACGTTGTACATTCTGAGGATATCAAACACAAATATTCCCGGAACAAAATAACATGATGACCGTCATAATTAACTGACACACTTTATTTTGGAGGGTACATTGACATCACGAACGTTATCGTTGTAACAGTGTTTCGGCGAGACTTGATTGTTGTTTTCCTTTCATGTCATGATGTTATGTGCACAGCATACAACTAAAATTATCCCTTACACTAATATAAAAAAACATGTTTTGTTCAGTATATATGTTTCTAAATTGGGTTTAACATACACATACACACACACACATACACACACTCTCTCTCTCTCTCTCTCACACACACACACACACACACACACACACTACAATTTTTACCATACAAACACACTTGGAAGCCGAACTTCCGTGTTAAAGTTCGTTGAAAAATCATTATAAATGGCGTATATGACATATCAGGGATGTAAAAGGTGCAAAGAAGTGTGAATGAATTCTAGTACACCAGCGTTTGGTAATAGTAGCAACTGGGTTGGGTTGGAGTTACAGAACAGATCTTCACGGGCGGGGAGATAGCCCAGTGGTTAAATTGTTCGCTCGACCCCCGAAAACCAGGGTTCCACTCTACATAGGGTAACCATTTGTGTGGTCCCCTGTAGTGATATTGCTGTAATGTTACAAAAGTCTCATTTATAAAATATAGGTAAGTCAATGGTCTGTGACGAGCCAGCACAATTAGTCATTAGTCGTCAACTACCACATCCAATATGGACACAGTTCCTGACACGGAGCCGCCGGCAAATAGGATGGGTTTTCCTGTGGGACTCTGGGACGCTGGGACAAACCTGGAAACAGAAACAAATCAGAGTGAGTGAGTGAGTGATTTAGGAGGTGAGCCTGCTGTGTTGAACTAGAAGAAGCTTACTGTAACGTCTTCGCTTTTGGCACAGAGCCCTCTTCTGAAGGTTGAGCACGTGAGGGAGTTTGGGTGAATGGAAGCGAATGTGAATAGTTGTTCGCCTGTCAGTGGGTGAGTGAGTGAGAGCTGGGTGGGCTTTAGGGAGGGAGGACGGTTCGATGGGTGGTTGGTTAGGATGCAAAAGATAAGTGAGTGAGTCAGTCAATGACCTGGATGTAAATGATGTTTCGAACAGTATACCATCTTTCAGCTTCATATTAGAGAAATGCTCGAAGTGACCCACTTTTTTTAGACAATTCGTACAACCAACACATATGGAGATACTGCTGCCAGAACGAGGATGAGATACGAACCCATACGTGAAATGTACGTCATTACTAGCTGCCGTACGATGAACTTCTTGCAATGCCCTTTTGGAAATATTGAGTGATAAATGGTTGAGAATGGAACCTTCGCCAGAACGAAGATTTGTGGAACATCAGACATGTTGAGAAAAGGGGATGGGTATTTGTTGGACAGTAGTGAGTTCGCAGGGGATATATACACTGGACTTACTATGTTTATATTAATCTATTTTGTGTTTATGGTTTCGTTATTATGCATATACTTTATTTTACTTATTTCAGAGCTACAACATGAGAAAGGTGTCTTATCTTAGTCCCAGAAAAAGATGTGCAGACTCTGCTGTTAAATCTTTCTTTTCAGACTTTTCGGGAACATACTTCAACATCCTACAAGTACATCAAATAATAGGGCTCTAACCAAAAGGGCGCCGAGTGCCTTACATTGACCTTAAGTTACAGATAGAGATTGATAGAGACTGTTCTTCTATGACTATCCGTCTATTGAGCCCTGTACGTATTTAATCTACGATGACGTATGCACGGAACGCACTTTTTATCTTCACAGTCGAGCTCTGTGACATCAGAGTCTTCATACATCTGTTGCCAGGTTCTTCCTCGAGTCTCGGGGATGCCGGAGTAGAAATGCTGGAACTTTGGATGACTCAGGTCATTCTTGACGGAGTACGTCAGGATGGTTCCCGGTCTCTCGTTGGCGACAAAGAAGAGCGTGTAGCCATCTACCTCCCCTACTGTCACATCCTCTGTCTCAACACCCTGGGGATAAAGGTACACGGTGATTATACAGAGTAGCTTCTGGTACTGTTTATATCTTGACCCCTCTGAATATAAATACTCATAAATGCGAGTCCACTGGATGGTTCTGGCGGTATCATAATCGTGTTTTAAGGAATCACTACATAATAGTAAGTATACAAGTTTACGAAAAGGTGAGCGATCGTCAGCCTAAGAAAGCGGAAACAAATAGCACCAGTAAAAATAAATAACGATAGGTATCTGACAGAATTTTTGTCTACGATAAGTCAAATTTTCCAGTGTTCTAGATGTGGCTATCAGAAAACCATCTTAAAGCTCTCTGAAGTCCTCATGAAGGACCAAGCTCGATTGTAATGTTTAAAGTCATGGTGTGTAGACCCGAACGTCTGGGCTTGCTCGACACACAAATAAAAGTGACAGACTGTTTTTCAAATTGAAGCGTCATCCTCCTTGTCACAGAGTTGAAGAGAATTGGTCTTTATTGAACGAGATGTGACTATCGATATACTTGAAACTTTTGTTAAACGTCTTGGCCAAATTCCCGTGTTTCGATACAGCTATTCGGAAAAGAAATTCCGATTTAGAATTTTATATGCTTAAGGTCTCTACAAGGAGAAGGCAGCAGAGCGTCATATTTGAAGTGTTGGGGGATTTCTGCTTCTTGCTTAAACTGTCAAATCCCAAAACTTCACATATCGTTTCTTGAGCAACATCATATGTTGACATGTTATGTAGGCCTTGATTAACATTAACTTGCGACTATCTTAGCTTTAAGAGATCTCCTAAAATCTGGGCCCTGAACTTTTAATCTGATGACAGAGATGTAGCGAGATCAATCGTCACCACCTAAATAACAAATGACCGATGGATCACGGATGGAAGTTTTCCCTTTAGTTTCTCATGTGGGACAGTTGAAATATCAGTTGTGACAGGACTGTACTTGAGATCCGGGTCCTGAACTCTTGACTTTAGCTTCCACTGACGACCTCCCGGCAGAGTCTACTGGAATTGGCGACTAAAGGGATTGGTTAGCTCACCAGGTTGAAACATGTCATCGTACCTCATATGCGTGAAGACCCGTGAAGATCCACGTTAGAACTGGACTTCAGCAACCCATGCTTGTCGTATATTGTTGTAGAACTAAGACGTTTAAGCTGTTGAACACAGTCTGGTCCAGACTCGATTATACAGACTATCGCCATATACAGTCAAATCCCGATGAGCCGAATGCCGGTGTCTCGAATATTATGCATAACTCGAAGTACCTGTCGGTCCCGACCATTCCCTGTTATAGTTGTCATCATTTGAATACCGGTTACACGAATTCGTCTCATAAATACACACGATGACACGAGAAGGAAATTTGGTACCATGAGATTCAAACAACAGCAATCTTGTATACATAAGCCGAAGTCAGTCAATGAGAAGTTGATTGGTGCACACCTTTCCGCCTCCTTTTGACGGGTGAGTTCAAAAGGCAGATTAGTGATTTTACGGAAATCACTGTCTGTGATAATCAGACTGGAACTGATAAGGTGCCCCTATTAGTGATAGGGAAATCATTAGGTAAACAAATTCTTAGGCGGAGGAATTAGGACTGGATCATGTTTTATTCTACCCTCATAGACATACCTATGTCTCGAATGCATCGATGTACCTGGAATATTGCTGAGAGATACGTTTAACAATAAACCAAACCAAATTCTTGGATGGAAACCCCTGGTACAGACTGGATACACTGCCCGAAACCATCTGAAATAATACTGAGTGTGATAGAAGTTACCTTGTTATCCGATCTCATGTCGAAACTCTCGTACGGTTGATCATGTTCGTCATCAATTTCACAATTAAACAGATCGTGTTTCTTTTGAAGAGTTCTGTCTGCGACGTCGTTGCCGCTGTCGTAGACGAGAGACATGTCTTCCGCTCTTCTGATAGACCAGCCTCTTCCTCCGTACGTGAACATCGCCTTTAAGAAACCCTGGCTGTCCTTTTCAGAGGGTGACACGCCGTATTTGAGACGCCCTGTAAATGATCACATTGTACAATGATTTGGGACGATCTGAGTTTCAGCAAAGTCGAGATCGAAAGAATAAAACAAGAGAAGATTAAGGTGTATAGTCACGGCATCCGAGGAAAATGGGAAATCTGAATAGATCATATTTCAAAATTCCTAACATATCCCTAAAATACATATCTCTCACTATTAAGGAACGGGTTGGTTGTGATTCGTTCTAAGGAGGGAGCTCTGCCCTATTTCGACTTTAGAGATATTGAGTATATACCGGCGAATGCCATAGTGTCTAATATCGTTACTCTTATTGTTTAGAGTGAGTGAGCGAATTGGGTTTAACTCCGCTTTTTACCAGTATGTCAACTTGACTTTTGAGGAAAGCCCCAAATGGACGTTTACCACTTTAGAGAACCCTCAATATCTTTGGAGATCACTTACTGGTACTGACAATTTAAGAACTATATTTAGTGTGGAGCTCTGAATGAAACCGGGGGCGGTGGGGTAGTCTAGTGGTTAAAGCGTTCGCTCGTCACGCCGAAGACCCGGGTTCGATTCCCCACATGGGTACAATGTGTGAAGCCCATTTCTGGTGTCCCCCGCCGTGATATAGCTGGAATATTTTAAAAGCGGCGTAAAACTGAATTCACACACTCACTCACTGAATGAAACCCGCGATAACAGGTTACTGTTATCTACAAGGGACGCAACTGTGTACGGGGAATTGCGGCGCCTTGTCTATTGGATAAAGGTGCTGTCGGTCAGTTACACTTCACCACATGCAATTCAGGATATGAGACTCACCCAATTTACTGTTATCCGACAAAAGTTCCTGAGTTGCGAAGTCAATATGCCAGAGATCTGCAGCAACAAAAATTAAATGTAAACGTTCGGTTAAGCGGGATCCCCAAACACCAAGAGCATTTATCAACATATATTGGGTGGTCAGGATATACATGGATCCCTATAGCATGTCACATCACTCCTCTACGTTATCGCTTGGAATCCCAGGATCCGAATTCCATATTGCTGTGAGTGAAATGGATACTCATTATATACGATTTAAGTTTAAGGAAATATTGAATTATTTTTTATCTGATTATCAAAGACAACTTTACAATGGTAACGCTGATGTCTGACCTTGAGGTGCAATTTTGGAGCCCCGTGCCTCCTCTGACCACTGATATGTGCCATACTCGTACACCTTGGCATCCCCCTCGTTCGCCATCACGAGGTAGTTACCACCCTTGAACTGGAAGTGCACGAACGAATCCGGTTGGTACATCCCGTAGATGTTATAGGAGCTCATGTGAACACCTGGAAAATATTGTGAAGGAACGAGTCAGTGCAAGTGGAGTGAATAGTGTTTAACGCCGCAACATAGATCGTCCCCACGGTTGAAAAGGTTCACGACAGAGCCGGGCCAAGTAGTGAATGAAGGCATAGAGAACGAGGCTTCTCGGTTGCAAGAGTCAACCAACTCGATTCACCTTGTTTGAGATCATGTTAAACTGTGATCTTCGTTAACAGTAGCATGGAAGCCTACCGCCGTCCCGATCACTTGGATCCAGTTTTAATGAGCTCCAGTTCTTATATCCCAGCCCATACACCTCCGATATTGTCCGAGTCTCGAGGTCAACAGTCGCCACAGCATTGTTCTCCTGTCAACAATAGTAACATCTTTAGCGGAAATATTATTTACTTAAGTGAATTGTGTTAGGAACCGCACTGAACAATCTTAAAGGCTTAATGTTGTTGGAAATCCAAAAGTGGAAGTAGATAGATTCCCTGCATTTTCAACTTCATTTACATATTTGGGAACATGATTTACATGAACGAATTGTGTTTTGCACCGCCTAAAACTTCTTCTACAACTACTATTAATCCTGCTACTACTACTGCTACCACAACTACTGGGTCATTCAGAATGTCTTCTGGTATTTAAGCGATGCCGGATGGGGTTATAACATCCCTACCTGCAGCATTATGTACGCCTTGGTGTCGTCAGCGTTGATGGCGATGTATTCCGGTTCCACGTCGTTGGAGAAGGGGTTGTTGTTCTCCCTGTACACGTGACGGACGCCGGACTGTTCCAGGAATGGCACTCTGCGAACCGAGACATGTAATGGTACTTATCAATATGTTGCTTTAACGGATTAATTTTGTGCTTTGTTTCTGATAAAAAATCTTAGTTTTACATTTCTGTCAATACTTTTCGAATTAACATTGCTTTCTGAGCCTGGTTTACCAATGTCAACAGCTCAAACAAGGCTCACCATGTCCGCTCTATTGTTTATAGTAGGCCATTTGCTAATACCAAGGTAACGAATTTGCACTTCAGTCTGTACACATCTACATATAACTGTCAGTGAGTTATGGGACGTATCAACTAGTAGTCATTAATCAACAATACCTTGCATTGAATCTTTCAAAATTCAGAGTGGATATAATCATGTTGCCCTCAATACCCCAGGGGAAGTTGACGATGACGACGAGTCCCGGGGGGTCGATGATGTGGTTTGGGGGGTACTCGTACGCCTCGCCCTCTACCGCCACAATAATCTTGGAACAGTCCTTCGTCGGCTTGATCATGTCTGGGATAGCGCCCACTGGGAACACAGACCGATACGATTACATTGAGTAACTGACGGGCCTGCGTGCGTGCGCTCGCGTTTGTTCGTTCGTGAGTGAGTGCTCGCTAATTCTTACCTTTAACTTGCAGAACTTCACTGATCTGTTTGGTGGCTGGGTTGTATCTGAAGACTATCATCTTTCCATTGGCTCTCTCTGTTCTGTTGTCCATGGCCGTGAAGAAGTAACCCCCGCAGAACTCCACGTCAGTAAACTCCATGCCCGGATATTCCAGATGGGCCAAGACTATCATGTGGTTGGGGTTAGACACGTCGATAACGTGCACGACCGTGTCGCCTGGCAACCGAAAGTAACATAATGCGTCTTTACAAAGACGTTAAAGTTTTATAAAACATTCCCAGCCTTAAACATTCTGTTAGAGTCAGTGTTTCAATATATGCATGTAAATGTATCAGTTAAGCTGATAGAGATCTAGAGGATTGTTCCCCGGGCAAAAGACTAAACCAAGTCTCTGAAAATATAGAATCTTGATAGAACCAAAGAACCAAAGGTATCCCTAGTTAGTTTAAATCGAAAACCTAGACATAATTCATAAAAGTATTACAGAAAGGGCTGGTGCCTATGACAAAAACACGATTCAAGGATTATGGTGCCGCCTTCAGAGCGTCAATTAAGAATCGGCAGTCAAGAGAACGGCTGTATTTGGCAGTGAACTAGGTCAGTGGCCTTCCAAATACTATTATCAACATGTCGTCATGCTTTCAATTGGTGTATGTGATGTTAAGCGGTTAAATATAGACTATCGTGGTCGCTTGTCTGCCGATCTTCAGTAGCACTGTTATCACCTGATCAAAGTTCAAGGACGCAAAGAGTTTCCTTAAAAATCTAGGAAGATCATTCCACAATTTTGAGGATTTTCGTCTTTAATAATGTTTGTTGTTTGAGGCCATACCCAGCAATAGTCTAGTTGTATACAATGGAGCTGGGACCAGACAAACCCGAGACGTATGTTATAATATGCTATATATACGTTTAACCGCGTCTATTTGAAATCCAATATGGCGATATGATAATCTGCATATTGCACAAGGCCGACAAGGACTTTTCGTCGCCATATTAGAGTTAAAGCATTTCCCCTGCTGTATTGTTGACAATGTTGTGCTGCTGCAGCACTCAATGAGTCAATGCGTTTGTGACGGGTACCATCGATAAGAGCAGGATACGCTCACCTTTTCGCGAACACCTGGTGTCTTGACATGTTTGTTAGGGATTCATAAACACCTGCTCATCATATGGTCTGGGAGGCCTTATGAATATGGAAAGGGTTATGCTTTTTTTGCTCACAATTTTCTGGCACTATCTCTGCAAAGGACAAATTTCACACATTGCACTATGGTTGTTGTAGAATTCTCTACTAGATTCGCCAGTTCAACGCTACATCTGCAAGGCTAGCTAGCCAACCCTTTAATAATCAACTCAATATGTGCCCTTGTTGATTTAACACCTGTATTAACAGCAAGTGTCTGAAGTTCCATTAAAATAACCCATCCCAATTCAACTCACCAACTGTGTAAAGAAGTTTGTTGTCCGAATCATACGTAAGTTGTTCCACAGCCACTTCCGACAGTGAGTATTTTGGACCATTCTGGTAGGTGTACGGCAGAAATATCGATGAGCGCTTCCTCAGCTCCACGTCAATGTCAGCCACAGTTGCCGAGACAATCGCCAGACAAATCATAAGTCTGAAGACCATGGTGCAACTCTAGACGTGTCGAATGACGGTCCGGGTGTGACTGTCGGATGTGGCAAGTGCAGTGCTATATAAAGGAGGCAGACACGAGTTACATTCTCAGAAACCACGAGTGATGACGATGATTATTTAACTTTCATTTTTAAATTCAAGTTGTTGACAGACACTCACTTCTGATAAAATATAGTCTATTACAATCGTACACCGCACAGGTGTGATTTGTGAAGACTCTATGGCGAGGTTGGTGACAAAGGGTGATCGAGAATGGCATTGTTGTGTTGTTTCTCGTGACACCTGCTTGTGGGGGTACCAGGCAGTTTTTACATCCTCCGTTTCAAATCTGCAAAGGACTATGGTTGGTGAGTCTCAAGCCATGCGATGATCTTCGTGGAGAATCCTGGTAAGATTTCTGCTCCTGCTTGTTGTAAGTGCGACCAAACGGCTGGGGGTGTCAGACCCAGTGACATCATCCTCTGACGGTGTGTTCATAACATCGCTCTCTGGTTTATGGGTCCCAATCTCGATTCCTTACAGGCCGTCGTCATATAGCTGGAATATTGCTGAATACAGTGTTAAAGAACACGCAAACAATATAATAGCAAGGGAATGGGCAGTATTCGAAAGTTCAAGTATGATGTTTGAAGAGCATGACGCTTTATTCCAACACAGGAGGGGCGGTGGGGTAGCCCAGTGGTTAAAGCGTTCGCTCGTCACGCTGAAGGCCCGGGTTCGATTCCCCACATGGGTACATTGTGTGAAGCCCATTTCTGGTGTCCCCCGCCGTGATATTGCTGGAATATTGCTAAAAGCGGCGTAAAACCCAACTCACTCACTCACTCACTCCAACACAGGAGAATATAAATCAAACTGTTTAAACACCCGTTCAACTTCTTTTCAAGACTCGATGCTTAATAGATCGTGATTACCAGCTGATGTACATACCTGTATCGATACCGGGGCGGTGGGTTAGCACCTTATAGTGGGGTATTTTGTGTTTTCTACTATATTGTTTTATGCCGCAGTCAGTATTAGACCAACACTGCCACTTGAAACAAGTGGAGACCTGCTTAATATGATGAGCGATCTACGTACGCCGTTCGGGTACAGTGACGTGACATCAACCTAGTCCCCGATTCTGGCAATTTAGTGGTTAAAGCGTTCGCTCGTCATGTCGAAGACCCGGGTTCTATTTCCCCACATGGGTACAATGTGTGAAGCCCATTTCTGGTGTCCCCCGCCGCGATATTGCTGGAATATTGCTAAAAGTGGCGTAAATCCCAACTCACTCACTCACTGTATCGGTGCTACAATCTTCCACAGTGACTGTAAATATAATTGTCTCGGTAATTATATTGATCAGTTTTCACTTGACGGTAGTAGCCACAAGAGCCTTAGAATATTAACATGCCATACAGTGTGAATGTAGACGTTTAGACTACATTGCCCACTGCGCCACCGGGTTCCCATATTAATGATGAAAAGGCTATTATAAAACTGAAAGAGAACATACTGAAGAGGACGAGGTTTTTCCCACAATTTTGAGGGCACTATACGTATTGATTCTTGAGACCATGTGGCTAGGCAAGCACTTGCTTCTGTCATCCCACTTTACATCTGGACCAACTGCTAGATGAGGATCATTTTCACACTGGATATCCGGCCTCAGCCTTTTTGTCGAAGCTTGGCAATTGTTGCTGCTCAATGGATATTCGTATCACTGACGTCAGTGGTAATACTACTGCTGTATATTGAGTGAGTGAGTATGGTTTTACGCCGCTTTTAGCAATATTCCAGCAATATCACGGCGGGGGACACCGGAAATGGGCTTCACACATTGTACCCATGTGGGGAATCGAACCCGGGTCATCGGCGTGACGATCGAACGCTTTAACCACTAGGCTACCCCACCGCCCCTGCTGTATATTGTCCTGCCATTATAATTGTTGTACCATTGAACGCTGTACTGTGATTGTGAAGTGTACTGGCATTGTAATGACCATACATCAGTTGATTCGAGGTTTAAACTTAAACAATCTGCAAGTACAAGGTCATATTTCGATATAAAGCTTGTTTTGCGGTTGAATATTAATGGCCGAATCAGTGAGTGAGTTTGTTTTACGCCACTTTTTGCAATATTCCAGCAATATCATGGCGGGGGACACCACAAATGGGCTTCACACATTGTGCCCATGTGGGGAATCGAACACAGGTCTTCGGCGTGACGAGCGAACGCTTTAACCACTCTAAAATCAGCATGAATTTTGGATATGATGTGTGTCTATGCATCTGTCAAAACCCAGAATTGCATAACAGAAACTACATGCATAATTCTTGACTCCCCAAATAGGGGAATTGTGCATAATCGTACAGAAGTTTGGTTGCCTCAAAATTATGCTCCCAATTTCTACCATAACACGTGCCGAATGATTTACAAACTTAAGGCTCTGAATGTTGTAAAAATGACAAAACGACATTTGTGAGATATATGTAGGAACATAAGAATTCCATCAGTAGCAACCTGATTTGTCACTTATAGCGCAATTTAATCAGCATAAATTCTTTGGTTTAGAAGACTGAATAGCATAATGCAATTTATTGTTATCACGCGAGTAACAATGGCAACACACATAACTTCAGGTACAAACAGCCACTCTTCTATAACATAGACAACACAACCATCCCTTACAATAGGAATTCAGACATGTTTAAAAAGAAACGTTATATTTCAGTATCCGTGTTCAAAGAAATTAAAAGAATTTACATGTTAAATTAAACGCAGCTGTACTCACCAACCGTATAAGGATTGTGTGTACACAGATGAAGTCGTGTGTTCTGCCGATGTCGCAGTCAAATCTGAAGAACGCTGTTGTTGTACGTATTACATACAGGGATCGTTGTCTGTTTCTTAAATTTGACTACCAAATTAAAATCGACATCCAAATGTGACACGGAACTAAAAACATTTTAAAAAACGTCACCAAGCTGCTTGGTTCAGACTTAGCTGGGATGAAGTCGTTATCCTAGCAAGCCCCAGTAGTCAAGTTCATGTCTTTTATAACAACCCTTAAGAGGTCGACTTTGGTCACAGAAAGCACGTTAACACCCATTTTATATACTGTATACTTGATTGCGCGTAGGCTCTTTACAAAATGGTACTTTAATGGGCTTTTTTAGTGGACATCTTAACAGTGTTAGGCTCGTGTAAGTATACTCGATGCTAGGGAAAACCTAACCCAGTGATACTGAAATATCGTAAAGGAAAAGCACTGTTGTGTAGGGCTAGGAAAATGTCAGTATATAATGTGTCACCTTGTCACCATACTCCCTACCATTCTCCTGATGAAGGAGCAAGCATACACTCCGAAACGTCGTGTTATTCGCAATAAAGAAGTTGACATCCATAAATCATGCCTTTCTCCATCATTTTTTCAGATTTGCAAACATTGTTCATGAATTCATATCATTTGAAAGAAATGGTTTAACTGTTTGAATATGTATCAATGTGAGTATGACTCCACAGGGTATACCGTTATATAGCTATGTCACTAGGAAGTCATGTAACTACCACATGTTGTTTCTTAATACAATCAACTCCAAAATTTGGATTGTCCCCCAACCTCTGAAATACATACGGCAGACTCTGGTCAGTTTTTCATCCATCATTAACTTGGGGAATGGAGTTCTTAGTACTTTGTCGCTAATTCCTTAATACACTGATAAAGAAAAGTAATTTCACCAAGCCATGATGTCACCCCCTGCAGGAGACCGCAAAGTACCGGGCTTTCTTCCTGACCACCATTCACACATGTTTCTAGAGTTTAATCAAAATTCGTATTTTGAGAAACGGAATGAATAGAATAGGTGGTTGAAACGTTCTGTGAGGTGTGAATTGTATTTCCTTAACAGTTTCCACCTTGTATCAGTTCCCATGCTTACATGCCGCAAGAGAACCAAACACAAAACGAGGCCGGTTATTTGTACATTTAAGTCTCTAGGTATTTTCTGTTAACTAGAAAACCCTGCTTCTGTATATGCAACTGAAATCTCCAACAGCTATTCTTGCAGACATAGTGTCTGATTAGGCACCCCAATGTTAAGGGTTTGCAAAGGAGTTTATATAGGGAAGAGAGAGAACGCTCCGAAGATGATCCAAACTCAGGACGACCTTCAGCTGCAACTGCTTAGATAAAATATTTATAAAATATGATGTGATTATGGATGATCGACGACTCATCAACGACATAGCCAGTACAGTAGACATCTCTCATGAGGATCCGGGAAAGAGTTTTCAGAATACACTGGGCATGACAAGGTTTACAGCAGGCTGGGTTCTAATTCTTGCGGTTCTTGATCCGGTACATTCCAACGTTTTATACCTTGTCGTTTGGAAGGAGAGACAGGTGATTTTGGAGAGCGATTTGTAATAACGGATATCTTGGCTTCAGCACGGATCAGATGGAGACATGAGATCAAGTAGTAGTTACAAATAAAGACGTCACGGAAAATACTTTTGGTTATTCTTTGGGATCCATTGGTGCCATCAGTGACCAGTTTGCTTAGGCGAATGCGTGAGATGGCCAAAATGGTTATCGTGGAAATCTAACATGCATTTTGTTGCTGAAAACACAGTGTCCATGTGCATAGATATTGCTAAAGTGCAGGGCTGTGTTTGAACACCCTATACACTACAAAAAATGCAGAAGAACATTTTTTTATGGACAGACAACTTGCAACAGATGCGACGGTTCGGTGCAGATCCTAACTCCGTAATCAAGCAAATGATCCACAGGGATCTACACCGAAAAGTCGCACCTTTTGCAATAAAGAAGTTGTCTATCCATAAAAAGTGTTCCTCTTCATCACATCAGCTTCTTAATGCCACTTGGGTACAATGTGTGGAGCCCATTTCTGGTGTCCCCCGCCGTGATATTGCTGGAATATTGCTTAAAGCGGCGTAAAACCATACTCACGCACTCTAAATGCTTCTTAAAGAAGAAACTACAAGAAATGTCTGGCAACCAGTATGGAAGCGATGATGACGTACGTCCTGTTGTGGGGGACTATGTGCACCAGCTTGAGGAAGTCATTTACACCACTGGGATCAAGGTCATGTCAGAAACCGTGGCAGAACTGTGTGGACCTCGGTGGGAATATAACTAGCCACCAGCTCAATCGAACCAGTCCATCGAAGTTAAGGTCAAAATGTTTCAGCCAATCTTTGCATCAACAAACATTAATCAAGATGTATTATACTTAAGTGCACTTTCGTTCACCTCACTCTCATCTTTCCCGACATTTACTGGGGCGGTGGGGTAGCCTAGTGGTCAAAGCGTTCGCTCGTCACTCCGAAGACCCGGGTTCGATTCCCCACATGGGTACAATGTGTGAAGCCCATTTCTGGTGTCCCCCCGCCGTGATATTGCTGGAATATTGCTAAAAGCGGCGTAAAACTAAACTCACTCACTCACTCACGACATTTACTTATCTTAATTACAATAATGAAAAATTAAAACATTTAAGGAGAACATCAGAACAAGTTTAAATGCCGATCGAAGCCTTGATACAACCGTTCCCTTCCCCTTGTGGTGCCATACATTCACTGACCGCCTCCGTGGTGTAGTGGTTAGAGCGTCAGCCCGGAGAGCGGAAGGTCGCGGGTTCGATCCCCGACCGCGTCATACCAAAAGACGTTAAAATATGGTACTTGTTGGTCCCTGCCTGGTGCCCGGCATTAATGGGTACAACAAGGACTGGTCGGCTCGGAGTCAGTATAAAGTGTCTGAGTGGGGTATTCATGCTTCACTGCGGCATGGTATCTCAGTGGGCTAGCACTATAAAACCAGCTTCAGTCTGGGCTAGTACAAGCAGCCGCACATACACACGCATGCACGTCATCATATGAGCGAAATATTCTCGAGCACGACGTAAAACCCAATTTCACCTCACCTCACCTCACCATACATTCACTACGTAATGATATGTTCTGAAGATAAGTTACAAAAGTATGTCACAAGTTACCTTGTACACCACGCTCTGACATCACACCTGTTACACAACCAGTTGGTGGTGATCTGAAGTCTGATCACTCGTGCAACCACTGGACGGCAGGGTGACTTTCACAATCTCGCCGGTTAATAAATCACATATCTAAACACATGCTACTTCACATGGGTTCCAATTCTGGACAATTGTCTTATTTACTGCCCCAGACTGACTCGTGAACAAACACGTTCTTGATACGAATGGACACCTACAGACGAGTGATATACAAGTGTCATGGCGCTGATGTTTGTAATATGCTTTGAAAATGGAAGCTGTCTGTACGTGAGGTAATATTAGTAACACAAATTGTATATTGTTGAGTTTTGTGTAGATGTTTTCGTGTATAATATTACTTTACTCATAGAAATTGTGTCGTTATATCTTGGAAGAGAATGACCATAAAAAGTACTAACTTCATTGTCGGATAGACATCCGGGTCTTCAGCAACCCATGCTTGTCATAAGAGGCAACTAACGGGATCGGGTCGTCGCTGACTTTGTTGACGCACGTTATCGTATCGAAAATTCGTAGATCGATGATAATGATGTCAGTCACTGGATTATCTGGTCCAGATTCGATTATTTGCAGACTGCATTGCCGAGTGCAATTCCAACCAGGATTTCCATGGGTCGCTTCTGAATCTAAAATTACTCACCTCAACCTTTCCTCACGGACGTGAACGTGATGCTTGCATATGCCGTCGATATGTCCTACCCGACAAACTTGGCCCACTAGGAGTCCGCAAACGTTGAGTTCTGTGAGAGTTCACGTTTCAGGACAGTTGGACAGGGCCAATAGCAGGGTCGTCATATGTTCCATCTATTTGGTGTCATCAACCCATTGTTGCCATTACCCTCAACTGCCAATGTTTTCTCGTTTCGTTGTTTTTAGATTTTAGAAAGCAATATCTGCCCATTTTAAATTACTCGAAAGAGCATTTACTCGATATACCATTTGTCTTGAACTACGAATAACTCGACATCATTGCTGTTGTTATATGTGATAGTTATCATTTTCATCATTTAATAAAATGCTATTTAAATATAATTTTCTATACAATAATCGTGTTAAAAAAGGCTTTAAGTGTTGTGACTGACTTACATTACAACAGTTACTACAGGGCTGAGCCTCCACGTGTTTATTCCCATGTTGGAAAGGTCAGGCCCCGATTTCTCGAAAAATACTTAAGTTTTTACACAAATTTTAAACTGAGTATGACAATTTGAAACAGCTGCATTTTTAACTCAGCTGCCGTTTTAAAATAAAAAAACCCCAAACAACTTAAGTAATCTATCAATCAAACTCAAATTGTGTACTATGTATGAGTTTGATATCGACTTCAGCTCATTCTAGGAAATGCATTTTCCTGCGTTTTCTCAAATTTGAGTAAACAGTATAAACTCTAGCTTAAGTCAAAACCCAGACTTAAGTTTGTTGCGAGAAATCGGGGCCTGACCACACGTGGAAAGGGTTTTGTTGATTGTATTTAAAGTGGGTGCTGATCCCGCCACGTTAACGCCAACACTGGACTACTCAAAGGTGATCGGGGCGGTGGAAGGGAGGCAGATCAGAACCCACACAATCAGACCACTGACTTCAGGGTATCGTTTTCATTATCAACGTCTTCGACACGAAGCAGCTACACGAAGACATCCCTTTATTTCTCAAAGTCGAACGAAAGGTGAGATCAGAGTATTGCATTTGAAATTAAAATAAGCAATGTATGAACATGATGTTTTGTTTCAAGGACAAACTTTATAACTGCTTTTATATACGTGTACCAAGAAGGCCACTGCACCTACGAAAGAATACTGCTGCCACTTTTGTAGCATGAAATATATTTTTCAACAAAAGTTTTCGTTGCCTCGATTGCTCGAAATTTCAAGTTTTTGGAAGAAACTTGAAGTAACGAGAAATCGCTTAAAGCAACGAGAGAAAAAATCGAATTTACGAGAAAATAATTGAAATAACGAGAAAATACTCGAAGCAACAAAAGTTTTCCATGAAAAAAAAATCAGTTTATGCTACGGGTGTGGCAGCATTAGGCTTGGCATTCAAAAGCAGTCGAACAATGATTTAGACAGTTTCACGGGGAACAGTACAGTCCGGGTAAAGGAGGTTTCATTTAAATTCGTCATGGGCATCCAGTTATTTCGAAATACCTTTAGTCATTATTACAAATACGCCTTCATGTGTGAATTTGTTCAGTTAAAGAAGATATATAAGTTCTGTGATAGGTTTATAAACAACATATCAAATATATCGAATATTGATATGCTCTATAGTGACAAATATAGCCTTGTCTTGCGTCTGTCACGTGTATTATGAGAACAGCAACTCCTTCTCCAACGATCTAGAATCTGAGTACGTGGTCCTTAACGCAGTCAGCACCATTGCATCCGTGGTTCTGCGAGTACGTGTCACGGACTGCCTTTTTAGAACGCAGTGGGAGGTGCATCGTCAATAAGAAGGGCGCTTTTAATGGTTAGGTTGACAAGGCAACAACAAAGCATTTGAAGATTTTGACAATATGCACGCACATCAAGAAGCAATTCTCAGCATGTAATCTCGTTTTACGTGTAACTAACCGTGACTTACATATAATGGTGTTAACTGTTTCGACGAAATGCGCGTTGCTTTGTCAGAATCAGCATCTTAACTCTTTCATTGATCTGATTAATTAATTTGGGATGGCAAATAGTAAACGTCCGTGTATCTAATTTGTCCGTTCGCATTTCTCGCTCTGTGATGCATGAGGGAACATATGCGACTATGAAACGGGCAGTTAACAGCTAAAAATAGATTTGGCAATAAAGTTTAATTTTCGAGTCCCTTTTGGGCTTTAACCACATAAGTTACAAATATGTGTAGTTTTAATATCATATGGTGTCCTTAAGCACTGGTATATCTTATCTGTAGGATGTATTTGATAAACATCACAAACAACATCATTACTGATTATGTCCGAATAAGGTAAAACCCAATAGCAACCAAAACCATTACTTAATGAGAGGGAAAGTCCATTGTACGGATCCCATTTGTCATAAGCATCTATTTGCGAATCATTTGCATAAACAAGGCATTTGGTAGAATTATAACCAAATAGTTTAACAAATATATGAACTTTAAGACGTTACTATAGACACATGTATTATTTATCCTTTAAACGTATATTTTCCGTTTATGCTTTTCAGCTTGGACGAAAAAGTCTTCCAGCGATATATATTTACCTTTCTTTAAAATATTGTCTTTCGCTTGCAAAGTAGCATTATATTTATTTGTTATGTTGTGTGGGAGAATGAATGTCTATATTTTGTAAATTCATTTGAACTTCTACATCTTTCTGATTCCAGTTCGTCATGTTTTTACTTTCTAACCAGTTCATTAAAACATTCAACATTACAGTCATTATTAAAACTGCATGCTATTCTTTATGGTTTTTTACCTCAGTAGTAGAAACATATAGATGTTCTGCAATATAACAATGCTTCCCCCAACACTGACACACGCTATATTGATCAATTCCTAAACGTTATCAGACAAACAGTTTTCTAGATACTGCCCAGTGTTGTCGTTTTCCCACACAAATTCCAGGGTTTGCCAGGCCCATATGAAGTGTGCGTAATTTCAGTACAAGAGGACCCGTGAAGATCCGGGGTAAAATAGGTCTTCCGCAGGCCATGCTTGCCATAAAAGGCGACTATGCTTGTCGTAGGAGGCGACTAACGGGATCGGGTGGTCAGGCTCGCTGACTTGGTTGACACATTTCATCGGTTCCCAATTGCGCATATCGATGCTCATGCTGTTGATCACTGGATTGTCTGGTCCAGACTCGATTATTTACAGACCGCCGCCATATAGCTGGAATATTGCTGAGTGCGGCGTAAAACTAAACTCACTCAGTACAAGAGGGATATGACTGGATTCGGTACGTGACAGTCTGGTAAAATCACTGGCATGATAAAACAACCGAAAGAAGCAGTCACATAATCATATTATTTGCACCTATACATGTAAAATCCTCAATGTTTACTTTTTTGTTCACATCATAAAACAAGCAAACATCTGCCGAGCTTGTTGACGGTTTTGTCAATAGATAAACGTTTGAGATTTAAGTAATCAAACTCAAAGTGAATTCCCACAATATTTCTTTTTGAGTTTCTGTGCGTTCAATTACGTCACCCTCCACAAAATCAGGATCTGTATCCGTTTACAATCCCTTCCATAAAAAGTGTAAACACACATGACATTTTTGGTAAATGACTATCTTGGAATATAGGAATACGAATTTTGGATTACATACTTGGTTTGATACATTAGGTAGATCCCATTGGGTGGAGGGGCAGCCTAGTGGTTAAAGCATTCGCCCCTCACGCGGAAGGTCCGGGTAATCTATCCCTTACATTGGTACTATAAGTTGTTTCGTAGCTTATTTAAAATCATCAAGAACCTTGTTTGATCTGCTTCGAGATACGCCATATAAGATCACGCTGTTCGTCTGTTTCTTGCTCCTGGTTTCCAAAAGGGACTTCATCTGGGCATTTTAACTCGTCAACTTTATTAAATGGCCCGAGGTTTAGTACAACCGGTGGAGCTGTGTCTGTAGGCATATACGTATGACATGGGAGAGTATTTGGTGTGTACGTGTTCTGATATAAGTCCCACATACCGGGAGCATACAACCGGGAAGTTCCGGGTTATTACTGGTCTTCAGAACCTGAGCTTGTATGGGGCAGGTGGTCAGGCCTGCTGACTTGGTTGATGATGGTCATTGTGTTCCAGTTGCGGAGACAGATGCTCGTAGTGCATCACTTTAGTCTTTCCAACATGAAGCTGAGAAGCTGAAATACTGTTCAAAGCGGCGTAAAAGGCAATCCTCACCCAAATCTGTCTCTCTTATCCCTTGCTTCCAGTTTCCTCCGGACTACGATGACAAGCCGTCAAGAAGTGAGTGAACTTGATCAGCATTGGGTCCACTCGGTCGCCTCTCCCTCTTATATATTGTTCTCCGTCATAAACAATCCAGATGCTCTTTAGATAACGGAGTGAGTGAGTTTAATTTTACGCCGCTTTTAGCAATATTCCAGGAATATCACGGCGGGGACACCAGAAATGGGCTTCGCACATTGTGCCACATTTCCACCGCCCTCTTAGATAACGGAACCCATGCTCGTCGTGAAAGGCGACTAACGGGATCGGGTGGTCAGACTTGCTAACGTGGTTGACATATGACATCGTATCCCAGCTGTGTAGATTGATGCCCATGCTGTTTATCATTGGATTGTCTGGTCCAGACTCGATTATTGACACACACAACTGTAATGTTGCTGATTGCGGCGACAAACAACCAACCTTAGATAACGGACACGTTGCTATCTAGATTTGACAAAGAATCACAGATTAAGCTTTTCGAAGAGTTTATTTCAAAATACGTTGACTATAAAACAGCAGTGATATGTAAAAATATTCGTGTAAGTTATCACAATAATCACTTACTCAATCCACACACCCATTGGTCTATATTTTAATGACAGAACATCACTCATACGCATTATTGTCTCAAACATCCGTACCTATGCCCCAAGCATCAACAACTGTATGATCTTCATTGGAATGTTGCTAGCGGTGTGTTTGTTGGGGAGACGAGGCAATGAGAGACGACCAGCACGTTCTTATCAGTTCCTATCAGATATTGATAATACGATGTTTTCGCGGAAAGGCGAGGGTATCCTGCTTCACCAATATATAGCTACTCCCGGGTAACACCAGGCCAACCCGTGGTCATAGTAGCCTGAAATTGAACTGCAAACACTATTTATACCAGTAAACACGGTTACACAAACTCTGCCGCTATTACTGAAATAAACCTCGAATGGCTTCAGCCTGGTTCCTGGGGTCTGCTGCGCTAACGCTTCGTGTCGCAGCAGACCCCGGAAACCAGGCCGCAATGGCTTCCTCTTGCGACTCCCAATCTTCAAAAACACGTGGCGGCAAAGAAATGAAAAATGAATCATGAAGTACGAAACATGAATCAGTTATTGGATTTCATATAACCACACCTTTGCTATGGACCACATGGACTAAAATATCTACTGGTTGTTTTACCCTAATGTGATGGCACTGTTGCACAAGTCCTTTGTACCCTATTTATCCTTCTAATGCTATAGTATCATTATCAGGTGTGGTATATTGTCATTATCATGTGTGGTATATTATCATGTATCATGTGAGGTATATTGTCATGTATCATGTGTGGTATATTGTCATCATGTGTGGTATATTGCCATTATCATGTGTGGTATATTGTCATGTATCATGTGTGGTATATTGTTCCGTGTGTTTCATATTGTCAGGTAGCTAGCTGAAGATGTTTGTTTTGAACATTTTGTGCGCGATACAATATAAATATACACACACGATTATCACAAGAACATCACGAAGATTACATCATACAGAACCACAGCAGGTGACTGAACACACAGACATCAAAGTACATGTATACGTTTTACCATTTCAACTCTGAACACAATAATACTTTAAACTTAAACCCGTTTCTTAAAACTTCACGGAACCCATTCTTAATAATTAGGTGATGAATCGAGTTTTAATTTTTGTAAATACGAATTAATCTTTGTTCATGGAGGATTGAACTAGTCTTGGGTTCAAGGCCACATCCTTCCACAAAGGTAGACAACTGCGGCTGTAATCACAGCAAACGTCACTGAAAGAAAATGTTAAGAAATGTTTAGACATCAATTATGTAGAGCTTTGGAGACCAAGCCAGCGGATTCAACGAGGTAATGTATGTCGAGCTTTAATAATTTGAGGTAATTATGTTAAACATTTGAGAAGGATAATCTCCCCCGGCACATCTAGGGAGTGTTCCTGTAACGACGATGTTCAGAGAGATAGAGTTCTTGGGTTCATTTACCTCTGTACAACGTGTCTAATACAAAAGAATACGACGCCAGAAAAATTAATTAGGACGCGTTTCGGTAATTGCATAAAAAGAGAGAGTAAAACTATTAAGGACAAAAATACAACAACAAAAAAACACACACACAAAACCCCCACCACCCTTCTAAAAACCCAAAACGAAAGTCCCGATAATTTAATGATATACAAGTATGCTGAAACACACGCTGAACCAAACATGACAGGGTGTACGTACATTCACTTGTGAGGCTGCCAGCAGAGGATGTCGGCTTCTCTGGTTTGGGTGGTGGTGACTTCGTAACTATTAAAGAAAGACACATATAGATCACGTGATATATCTAGTGGGGTTGTTCTGAAATCGTTACATATCACGATCCAGGATCAAACTTTATCTTTTTCAATAACTGAGGTTAGTTCCTCTGGGTTTCCAGGTGACGAACAAATACTGGAAACACTTTAGTTACACTTTAGCATGATGTGACTTCGATGAATATACAATTATCTGACTTAGTTTGTTTGAGTGAGTCGGTGAGTCAGCTGGTTTTGATGCAACGTTGACAGAATTTCAGATTTATTAGGCTGAAGAGATGCATGAGCATTGGCATGGGGATATTTTAGGAGAATCTTGGACTCGAACCCACGGTCGTAGTGTTCTGGCACACCAAGGGGGCGCAACTCTGGTTAATACAACGCCTTGGACAACAGGCCGCCTGTAATTTTAGATATGCATGTGGGTTGATATGACACACATGTGGGTCACCTACCTTCAACGTTGATGATAGAGAGAGTTCCACTGACGGATCCAGTGACAAACAGAACAGGCTTGCCTGTTGGGCTCTTGTCAGCACTCACAAACCTGAACAGGTAATTTACAATCATCAACACAACATATCTATTAATGTACAGTAGTCATTAATTAAATTAAATATATCATCATTACTTTTACAGTTTTCAAGGGTATATAAATCATTTCCATCGAATGTAACGTTGTCATCGAGTAATGTATCATATCATATATACATTTGTATAGCGCCGATATCCAGCTCCGCTCAGCTGCTCAAAGGCGCTTTGTTTTTCCCTCGTTCACTGGATGTCAATCTCAACGGCACATCGTATTGTCAATCTCAACTCCCTGGGGAGCATACAAACTCTTGCAGCCACTAGGCGCACCGAGTTATTGTGGCATTCCCATCCTTACGAGGTACCCATTTACAGCTGGGTGCACTGGGACACATAGTCACAGTACTTTGTCCAAGTTCACTGCACGTTGCTGTACCCGCAACTGGGTGTTTGCACGTATTCATGTGGCCACCATCTGGTCATATACCTACGGATTCGTGGGTTCTTTTAAGTGCACAGGGTTGTGTACTGTACACTAGGGGTTGTGACAACACTGAAAGAGTCTGCACACAAAGTTGACTCCAAGGTTTTTACACCCGGTCACAGGTGGGCTCGATCCCGTCACCTCAAGCTCGCTGGATCACTAGCCTGGCGCTTTAGCCAGTTCGCCCACCGCGCCCCCATGTTGTGTTATTAAGACCCTAAAAACCACGACAAGAGACCATGTCATTTATTACTTCGAACTGATTCAACCCCGTGTCAAATTAGGGAGTGAAAAATATAAATGTAGTCAACAGACTGGATAATGGCATAGTTCTTCGTTACAACCTTGGACCTACTTAATGTCTTCGCAGTCAATCTCCGAGAGCTGGCGATCATCGTACAGTTCCTGCCATGACTTGGTCCTCGTGGATGGGATGCCGGTGTAGATGTCGTGAAACTCGGGTTTCATCACGTCGGAATCTAATGAGTATACAAAGATGGTGCCGGGGCGCTCGTTCGCCACAAACAGTAGCGTCCGTCCCTCCAGCTCCCCAGTCGCGACTGCCTCGGTCTCCATGCCCTACAACGACAAACAGAAAATCAGGGATGGTGTAGGCTAGGGTAAGGGACAGGGTTCAAGGGTAGGGTTCAGACAAGGTCACGATCTGGGTCAAGTTTAAGGTCAAGGCTCAGGATCAGGTTAAAGGTCAGTTTCAAGGTCAGGTCAAGGACTCGGGGAACTTATGACTCGGGGCTAATCTTCTTTGTACATGATGGATAACATGCTTTCGGTGCAATCCTATGGATTAAATGACAGGTCACTAATAGAATCTGAGGTGCTGACAGGATTGGTTTACAATTTGTGTCTTACAAATCTATCTTTAGCCGATGACTGTGTTGGGTTTGCCCGTTTTCTATTCGCATATATGCAGGACATGCATGACAGGGAGCTCGCCAAAAATGTATTAATTATTGCAAATATACAAGTATTCGCTGACTGTAATGATAGTAAATCAATCAAATAACTGAAAAACGTATTACACTGCATGCGTGTAATGGGCTGGGATCAGAGGTCGGAGATCGGAGGTCAGGGTCGGGGGTCGGGAGTTGGGGGGTCATTGCTGGTTTCAGGGAGTTGGGGGGGTCATTGCTGGTTTCAGGTTATCAGGTCTTACTTTGTTTCTTGATCGCAGGTCATAGTCTTCAAATGGTCTGTGAGATGCTTTACCCATGTGACCATTGAACAGGTCCCTGTTGTGGACGTAAAGTCGTTTTGAAAGGTCATCACCGCTGTCATACACCAGCGACATGTCGTTTGTTCGCCGGATTGAAAAACTCCGCCCACCAAAAGTGTAGAGAGCTTCGAGATTCCCGGACGAGTTTTTACCGGCTGGAGATACCGATACCTTCAAACGACCTGTTTAAACAAGATTAATACTAAGTAAAACCCCTACTCAAGTATGAGGAGTATGCGCATGGAATAATGAAAAACAGATTAGTGTAAGTACCACCTTATAGTGGGGTATTTTGTGTTTTCTACTATATTGTTTTATGCCGCAGTCAGTATTAGACCAACACTGCCACTTGAAACAAGTGGAGACCTGCTTAATATGATGAGGAATCTACGTACGCCGTTCGGGTACAGTGACGTAACATCAACCTAGTCCCCGATTCTGGCAATTTAGTGGTTAAAGCGTTCGCTCGTCATGTCGAAGACCCGGGTTCTATTCCCCACATAGGTACAATGTGTGGAGCCCATTTCTGGTGTCCCCCGCCGTGATATTGGTGGAATATTGCTAAAAGCATAAAATCTAGCTCACTCACTAACCCGAAATTCTGGGTACTGGTGGCCCATTTCAGTCGTCAAAGATTCCACAATTCATTGAATAGCGTTACTATCATCGGGGGTTCGAACTGCAGTGTGCCATGATCGCGTTTCTAAATTTGTCAGGACAATACCTGTTCTCGTGGGTTACCAAAAGTGGTAAACATCTGAGACAGACCTCGGTTGCTGCCGTCACGCCGTGACAGCCGAATTAGCAAACTAACTTACTCACTTAACCGGTGGGTCAGTGGGGTAACCTAATGGTTAGCCTAATTCAATTTCAGTATGCTGAAGACCCAGGTAAGATTCCCAACATGGGTACAATGCGTGAAGCCCATTTCTGGTGTCCCCCGCCATCATATTGCTGGAATATTGCTAACAGCGGCATCAAACTATTCTCACTCACTTAGCCGGAATTCCCAATGGGTTCTTACCAAGCAGAGTGTCACGTGTCAGCTGATCCTGTGTGGTGGCATCTAGGGTAGGCAGCACTGGAAGGAATATTCAGTATATTTTAGTTGGTATATAACAAAATATTGTCAGTGTTAGCACCCTTTGTGACAACATTTGGCGTGTGAAATAATTTAGATGGAGATCATAGTCTGTCGTAAAATAAGATCTGAATACCCACAAGAATCCAGTTTATTTCTCTCTTAGGCACCGTTCATAATTTATGGCTAGGGGATGAGGTGGGGGTAGGGTGGGAGGTGATGATTTCAAGGTGTGTGTGTGTGTGGGGGCACCAATTTGTTCTGGGGAGCTGGGGGTCATCAATTTTGAACATACGTTCTAGGGGGAGGGTCACTATATTATGTTTAAACTTATGCTTAGATATTATGGGAAGGGGAGGGGTATCATTGATTTGTACATGATAAGCAAGGGGAGTGTCACTTATTTTGTACATATTGAAAACCTACATGTAGAAGACAAGTTACCTATTCTGTCACTTCATTTTCAGTCAAATAATTGTGATTAGTGTCAGTATAAGTACAGTAGATTTGTAGTAAAGTTTCAAGTCGGCATGTTGTAGCTCACTGGCTTCAATTCTCAGTACACAGCCAAGAAAGACTAAATTATATCGCTAAAAACTTCTTTCACATATTCGTTTAATTTTTAGAAGGGAAATATACCTTTAGTTGAAAGGTGTGTGCAAGTAATAGTGATAGTTTTATAACTAACAAAATTTTGTTAGGGTGTATTTGAGGTGTGTGAAAAATATAACATATCGCCGATCTGCCATTGAAATACTACAGGGCGTTGTTTGAGTGTTTCTAGTTATTGTTCAAAAACATCTTTCACATACACCTTCAATTTTTATGAGGGGAATATACCATCAGGTGAAAGGTGTTTGCAAGTAATAGTGATAGTTTTATCATTTAAAAAAAATTGTTAGTGTGTATTTGAGGTGTGTGAAAAATATGACATATCGCCGATCTGCCATTGAAATACTACAGGGCGTTGTTTGAGTGTTTCTAGTTATTGTTCAAAACATCTTTCACATACACCTTCATTTTTTATGAGGGGAATATACCATCAGGTGAAAGGTGTTTGCAAGTAATAGTAATAGTTTTATAATTTAAAAAAATTTGTTTGTGTGTATTTGAGGTGTGTGAAAATTATGACATATCGCCGATCTGCCATTGAAATACTACAGGGCGTTGTTTGAGTGTTTCTAGTTATTGTTCTAAAACATTTTTCACATACACCTTTAATTTTTATGAGGGGAATATACCATCAGGTGAAAGGTTTTTGCAAGTAATAGTGATAGTTTTAATTTTGTTTTGTTTTTGTTAGGGTGTATTTGAGGTGTGTGAAAAATATGACATATCGCCGATCTGTTCTGATACGCCATTGGTGCTTGTGATGCTTGAGTGTTATAGTTCTAAAACTTCTTTCTTTCTTGTTGATCTTAGTATTTGACAAAACTGGAAAGGTGTTTGGGGAGGGATGGCCGTTGTCATTCATTCACATATGTTCTTTTTCTTTTGTTCTTTTTCTTAATTTCTTTCATTCATTCACATTATAATTCTTGCTGTTAATTAATTCATTCATTCATTGTAAAATTCCGACTGATACAATACACTGGCTGAAGTACTGTTAAACGCTCCCTGATATATTTTAGGGGGGGGGGGCACACACTGTACATACTTCTCCATAAAAATCATCATCACACCCCTAGCCATACATTATGAACGGTCCCTTATCTCTAAGACCTTGAAACATGTAATATCTACATATATGAATTCTTGGTCACCGGTCAGTGAGTCCAAACTTAGTCTACTGTTGGGTACACAGAATTTCACAAACCACCACGAATCAAGTGTCATCCATGATTTCCAGTTATCCATTCATAAGCTCAATGAAATGTGCTTCGGTGCATAATCGAAACTCGATATTCTCTACCGTTGACATTATATATTTATGACAGTGACTATATGACTATAAGCACTTTCAGTAACTTACTACTGGCGGGAATGTTCCCCGCTTTCTCTTCCTCGCTCCAACTGTAGGTACCGAAATTATAGTCCTTCGCGTCCCCTTCGTTTGCCATGAGCAAATAATCCACGCCCTTGAAGCGGAAGAAGACTGCCGTGTCGCTCTGGTACATGCCCATTACAGAGTAGGGGTAGAGGAAGGCACCTGCAATACACACACCTGCAGTGATCTCATGTGAGACAAAACTGACTAGGACATGCCCATTACAGAGTAGGGGTAGAGGAAGGCACCTGCAATACACACACCTGCAGTGATCTCATGTGAGACAAAACTGACTGGGACATGCTGCACCTGCAATACACACACCTGCAGTGATGTCATGTGGACAACAAACTGGGACATACCCATTACTGGGACATGCCCATTAATACACAGAGACTGGGACATACCCATTACAGAGAAGGGTAGAGGAAGGCACCTGCAATACACACACCTGCAGTGATGTCAGGTGGGACAAAACTGACTGGGACATGCCCATTACAGAGTAGAAGGCAATACACACACCTGCAGTGAGAGGACAGCCCATTACAGAGTAGGGGGTGAGGAAGGCACCTGCAATACACACACCTGCAGTGATGTCAGGTGGGACAAAACTGACTGGGACATGCCCATTACAGAGTAGGGGTAGAGGAAGGCACCTGCAATACACACACCTGCAGTGATGTCAGGTGGGACAAAACTGACTGGGACATACCCATTACAGGTAGGGGACACCTGCAATACACACCACAAAACTGACTGCATGATGTCAGACAAAACTGACTGGGACATACCCATTACAGAGTAGAGGTAGAGGAAGGCACCTGCAATACACACACCTGCTGTGATGTCAGGTGAGACAAAACTGATTAGGACATACCCATTACAGAGTAGAGGTAGAGGTAGAGGAAGGCACCTGCAAGTGATCATCACTTGCTTGATAACGGTGTTAGAACCTACACTGAAATGTCGCTCTCACAGCAATAAAGAAGTTGTTCATCCATATATTGTTATCCTTCCTTACGAAAACCATTACCAGTTTATAAAACCGCCGCTAACCTGAAAATCATTTTAAAGCAATGAAGCAAATAACTGTAGCCAAGTGGTTAAGCCGAATAAAGCGTCGAACCATAACCACAAGTATGGACACAGCAATAAACATAACAGTGAATATATTCGATGATTCGTTATCTACGCCTAGCGTCATGACGATCAACATAGTTCTGGGCCCGCACCCGGGGGTGATGGGGTAGAGTGGTGGCTTAAGTGTTTGCTGCTCAAGCCACATAAATGCTGTAGGTGAAACCAATTCCAGGAGTCCCCCGCCGTGATACTGTTGTCATATTTTTCAAACTGGCGTAGACCCAACTCACTCACTCACTCACTCACTCATACCTCGGTCTTCGTCCGAAGGGTCAAGCGTGAGCTTGCTCCAGTCCTTGTAGCCCAGTCCATGTACTCCGGTGATGTTCTGACTGACCAGGTCCACTGTGGCCACTGCGTTGTTTTCCTGAAGCAGGACACAATATTAAAACGGGACATTGGATTGAGTAGTTAGGGTCGGTGGTTGTGTTCTGAATGTGAGTGAGTGAGTTTAGCTTTACGCCGCACTCAGCAATATTCCACCTCGGCGCTGTGTAAATAATCGAGTCTGGACCAGACAATCCAGTGATCAACTGCATGAGCATCGATCTACGCAATTGAGATACGATGACGTGTGTCAACCAAGTCAGCGAGCCTGACCACCCGATCTCGTTAGTCGCCTATTACGACAAGCATGGGTTACTGAAGATCAGTTCTAACCCGGATCTTCACGGGTCATGAATGTGATCATCCATCAATACAATTCCAGGTATAATAACCATCCAGGGTGATACAAGATGACGTTCAGGGCCTTGGCTTTCGAAGCTGTCTTAGCGCTAAGATATTCGTAAGTGTCATACATTAACATTAACTTACGATTATCTAAGCGCTAAGAGAGCTTCGAAAATCTAGGCCTTGGACCAGGATGGCCGGCGGTCATTGCCATCGACTCTCGATGACAGACATTCACAACTATATTGAACCAATGTGACTGAGGTGTTACTTCCGGGTCACCGGTGTTAGACAAACGAGTGATTACTGTCATGAGCATGAGCAACGATAATTTATGTCATCGGACTAGTGACCTTCTGATCCCAATCTAGCTTGGCTCTTGAAACTGTAGACCCTTCTAGAGATCTGTCCCGGAGTCCTTACAGGTACGAAACGAGTATGACCGATCCAAACTTAACACATGTATTATGACATATTTAGTCAATCTGGGTTCTGATGAGATGGAGAATATATGGCGCGGTGTGGCATTTTCTCAGCATGGGAACCTAGTGATGGCACTTCCCTATCCACATTCAGAATCCCTACACTGCTGTATCAATTCACTCTACCAAAGTAGTCCTGTATGTGTACCTGCAGAACGATGTATGCCACGGTGTCGTCAGCGTTGAGGGCCACGTACTCAGGTTCCACGTCGTTGGAGAAGGGGTTGTTGTTCTCCTGATACACGTGACGGACACCGGACGACCGGAGGTCAGCCACCCTGGAGCATCACAAAATATGTATCTATGAATTGTGTGATCTATATATATTGTGCAAAGGCAGCCTCGTTTATCCGCATGGCACTGTCTGGATAGAGAAAATTTCTGATCAACCAATCATCGTCATTTATATATTCAAAACAACAACAAATGGAGATGCTCTGATCTTACCTGTCATTATATTTTGTGAAGTTCAGCGATGTCTTTGTGTAGTTGCTGATGGTGTCATGGAAGTTGATGATGACGACGAGGCCCTCGGGGTCAGTGATCTGGTTTGGGGGGTTCTGATACGCCTCGCCCTCAACCGCCACGATCAACTTGGAACAGTCGTGGGTAGGCTTCAACATGTCGGGGACGGCACCCACTGTAAACATGGAATAGACCGGTGTGCTGTAGTACTTGGTCCTAATGTAGGACAGACACGGCGGTCTCACTTCATTGAAGGGTAAGAGGCGACTAACGGGATCGGGTGGAAATGCTCGCTGACTTGGTTGACACACGTCATTGTATCCCAATTGCGTAGATTGATGCCCATGCGGTTGATCACTGGATTGTCTGGTTGAAACCCGATTATTTACAGAACGCCGCCATATAGCTGGAATATTGCTGAGTGCGGCGTTAAATATCAAACGAACAAACAAATGATTGGAAGAACGACCGGAGCACCCTTAAAAAACCTAATGCATCCTGAGGATGCAAATTTTGGGCACAGCCAGACATATGGAGAGAGCCAAATATTCTTATCTATCAAGACCACAATAAGGCGTCACGTTAAAAGACCTTCCAAACAGTATTTGTTTATAATTGTTATAAGTAGTATACAAAAACGGAAACTTCGAATTCACCGAGACAATATCGAGATACTCGTAGTTCGAGACAAATGATATATCGAGTAAACGAATCTTCTTACCTGGAATCTGAACGACCTCTGATATCGACCTTGAAGTGGCGTTGTAGGCCGAGTAGATAATGACCCTGCCATTGGCTCTCTCCGCCTGGTCGTCAACGGCCGTGAAGACGTAGCCTCCGCAGAACTCGACGTCCGTGAAATCCACGTTTTCCATCTCGACGTGGGCCACGATTGTCATGTTGTCTGGGTTGGACACATCGATGGCATGGATCACGGTGCCGCCTGTCAAGAGAAGGTGAGACGAGTCAGTAAAATAAGGATGAGTGAGTGAGTGAGTTGAATGAGTGAGTGGAGTGAGTGTTCATATCATAGCGGGTAGGGTAGCCTAGAGATTACAGCTTTCGCTCGTCACGCCGAAGACCCAGGTTCGATTCCCCACATGGGTACAATGTGTAAAACCAATTTCTGGTGTCCCCTAGCGTTGTATTGCTGTAAAGTTGCTAAAATCGGGGTAAAACCACACCTACTGAATCCAGCCCACATGACAGCAATGGGATCCACACTTTGTACACACCGACAACGACCGGATACCCAGAGGCTATTTAATATGTTTTCATATCAGACAACCCATCAAACATGTTGAGCAACCCGAGTCACCCTGTCGCCTCATACGAGAAGCACAGATTGCTGGGGGCCCTGTTTTAACTTGGAATTCCTGCCGCTTTTTTGTGTTTGATGTTTTCGGGGGTTTTCTAAATAACATGTCGATCTTTTCAAGAGAACTAACAAATATATTTTTGAAATACACAATGTCATTTTAGAAAGTGGTCAAATGTAACATATGTTATATTTGGTGTTACACTTTCTTAGTAAAGTACAGATTCTAGTGCTTTATATATATTTTTAAGTTTTGGGTAGAAATGCCAACATTTGCTGGTCAGGCGTGACAGGTATTTGACAAACGTCATAGTAATTCGCTTACTCGAGAAACAAATGGTACAGATGGGTAAGTAGGTGATATTATTTCAGGTCAAAAGTATCCTATCATTAAATACGTGCATTGTAATATAAACGAAAGCTTGACAATTTTCGAGGTTTCTGTACTTTGGGGTCTGACAAAGATTGTGTTACGTTATAACGTCACTAACACTATCACCGCATCCCGCGTGAATCATCTTAACACCTTTGAAAAGGGCAGGCAAAATGTGGTAATTCGTCACATTTTACACACATTCAACAAGTTCTATATGTCCTTCACCTTTACTTTTACAATTCTACACAAAGACCTGTAATGAAATGCTTAGCTTTCATTGTGAAAATATCACGAATTGTGTGTTTTTTTCATTTTGTCATTTCATCCTTTGTTTACAATGATTCAGCATGTGCAGACATCGAGGATCTACGGGTGGCTGAAGAGGATTACGTTGCGAATCGGGCGGGAAAGGGAGGCTGGTCACGTGTTTATGCACATTCCGGTGCTGTGATCACGTCGTGTTACACACCTGCAGCTACTTCACATCTCTCAATACCAGACCTGTCACGACTCAACAAACACACGTGTGTAGGCTGAAACTTATCGTCCCCAGAATACTTACATGTCAAAACGAACTCCAAAACACGTCTGATGAAAGTGAGTGAGTATGGTTTTACGCCGCGTTTAGCAATATTCCTACAATATCACGGTGAGGGACATCAGAAATGGGCTTCACACATTGTACCCATGTGGGGAATCGAATCCAGGTCTTCAGCGTGACGAGCGAACGCTTTAACCACTAGGCTACCCCACCGCCCCTTGTGACAAAAAAGTATATTGCGAGTTAGGTGTATATGATGTCATCCCAATAGACGAGTCCGTTTAAAGTATGGTCACCGTGACTTTACTATGTGTATTGAGGTCATCTACCCGAGACAAGGGTATTAACCGACATATTACTTGCATTTGTTAGAAATAAAATGCCCGCGCCGGTCCAGCTCGATCTGGTCGATGATCAAGATCTTTATCATAATAAAACATATCTTACTCAGCGAAGTTCGTCAATATTTCGAGAATCTTGATTAAACACACGACAGGGTTCGGGAAGCATCTGATCTCTGATCTGTACAGATCAGGAAATCTACCGAGATCTCCACGGTAGTCTGGCTGCCAGTTGTCGATTTCGAGAGCGACCATGTTCGCTTTGACTCGTTAGTCAAGTTAACTAAATAATTCCAGCAAAGTTCGGCAAAGGTGGAAACTGGACTGCTATAGTCACTGTATTTGTTTGTTTGTTGTTTAACGTCGCACCCTGTAATATTTCAACTGTATGACGGCGGTCTATGAATAATCGAGTCTGGACCAGACAATCCAGTGATCAACAGCATGAACTTAGAGCTATGCAATCGGGATAGAGTAGCATGTATCAGCATTAAATGCAATGTACTGTGACAATGCAAATATGTAATACTTTCCTATAGAATTACAGTCCTATTATATAAATATATAAAGTAACTGTTATTTCTGACGAGTGAGTGTAGTTGTACGTAAGTAAGTGGCACAAGGAACTGTTTCAGTCAAATGACGTGTCAACTTTACATGAACGGGAAGTCTGCAAAAACGGATGATTTTTCACCATCTTTGTAAAACCCACGAGAACATATAGTGTCCTCACAGACTGGTATTATAAAGGTATGAGTGAGTACAAGTCGATTTTGAAATTCAATATTAAAATATTTACCAGATCCTTAGATGCCCTTACGAATGTTGGATTATACATTCCCAGATACTACTCAGCATGAATGTGCTTCAAAACACTGGAAAACAGTTGAATACAGCTCATGTAATTATGAATATTACACCTTTGGGTTTATTCGAGATAACAATTTGAACATACTATATTAACCTTCTTGTATATAGTGATATTTATATGAACAGATTCTATTTTGGTTGAGAATTATTTGCTGAATCAGCAGGAATGCAGTGTACTACAGAATACCTGTTGAAAGGTAATATAATTCAAGTAGCCCGTAAGCCGTTCAACCCCTTCCCAGCGGTTTAAGTAGTAAATGTACTTTTGTTTGGGGACCGATGGGTTTACAACCGCGTTGTTAAAGCGTTTCCCCTTCACGCAGAAGTTCGATTAACTTCGTAGGTACAAAACGTGAAGCCCATGTGTGGTGTTTACAGTCGTGTTTTACTGGAGTATGGATGAAAGCGGACAGGGCTAGCAAGTGGACATATTTCTATGTTTATACATCTGTTAACTTTGTTTAGATGTAAATTATTGAGTGTTCATGGATCGATGAACAAAGGGTACCTTTGTGCGCATCCTAAGGCAAAGAATACACAGTCTGATCTCTCGTTAGAAAGTCTTATGATTTTGACATGGCGATGTTGTCAAAGTCGGATACTCTTAAAAAGAGAGCATGAAACAAACAGAAAGCACAGCCTCCTTGGTAAATGTGCCCAGCAAATTGGGGTATATAATGTTTAACCTATGGTGGCTTATTAGGGCAATTACAATATGCCATCGGTTATCTTCGGTAAAGTCCGCGGGAACCTTTAGGTGTGACATGAAACAACTCTTGCGCGAACACTGTTGATCATGGCTGTTACAACATGCAAGGCATCCAAAAAGCTTCCAGTACGTTTATCGCAAACACGCGAAGAATATTTCAAATTTGAGGCGTCAGTGAAAACGTAATGTCCGATGCAAATCCCCAATTTGACTGGATTCTTTACTAGGGGTCGGTATTGCAGAGATTTTTCATATTGCGATATATTGCGATGCGAAAGCATATATTGCAATATGTATTGCAATAAATGGCAAGAAGTGTTTTTTTTAAAAAAAACCCCTACTTATACTCGAATTCATGCTTGATTTATAAAGAAAAACACAACAAAATCATCATGTTTGATTAACCTTTTATAAAAACTTTTAATCATGACAAAATAAAAATGTAAATAATATTTGGCACAAATGAAACAAGGCAATATCCGAAGATTTCCGAGTGTTACGAAGTTTTCCGAATGCATGTCAAAATACCGGTTTTCGATCAGCGTATCGCAATACGTATCGTTTTCATGTCTGAACCGGTAAATACCGGTAAACCGGTTATATTGCGCAGCCCTATTCTTTACCAGGTAAACAATTAACCTGTCTTTGCATCTGTTTGTGAGGGGCGTGGTCGGTAGAGCAGGATACGTTCCTCATATTTGCGAACACCTGAAGTGCTTCATAGTGCTTCATGAACACATACCTAAGGTAAAGTCGGTGTCGTAACATGGTTTTGGTGTGAATATCCCTAGATACACAATCGTGCTGAAACTCTGGATAGCAAAACAAATTATCGATGTCTCTCTGACAATAATTCATGCTGTCTTGTGCGATTGTGTAACCACCGTCTAATGAAAAAGATAAGCATTTGAAATCCATAATAATTCATCGAACCTTAATGCTTATCCAACAGTGCAGCGCAAAGGTCGGCCCCAGTCGTGACATTCCAGGCCGCTCCACTCGCAGGCTTCAAGCGGATGGTGATTTATACCCCGATGAACATAACACGTTCAATGACCTAGCTCGCTATTGGTGTACTGTGGACGCATGCCATGAGTGAGAGCATGTGTGAGAGCACATGTGACACCATCTGCTACTTTATGCTTGAATTCAGTTTGCACAGGGTGAAATCTTACGATTTACGTTTTTATTGTATTAATTGCAGGCATAAAATCTATAGTTGTTGACACAGTATGTGCGAAAATAGGAAAACATGATAATACATCAATATAAACTTATCAGCAAGTAATTATACTTCACCACATAATTAGTATTCTAAATACATCAGAGATCACTATATTGTTCCTTAACTTACAAACATTTTCATTGTTGTACAACTTTAGTTTTTTACGGGTTTGCCTAACGGGCACCTGCTTAAACCAGTAAATAGCAACAAATGGACTATGAAAACTAACTCAGACTCTTTATTTTCGTAGATGATGGCCGTTGAGGCCTATAGTACAGTGACGTGATGTATATGGAGAATCATAATGGCATGAGCGCCCGCTCATTGTTTCGCAGAGTGAACATTTTGGTCAGATAGATAGCAGTATTAAACAATACAACAAGTAGTGATACTTCATTACATGTTGTACACCAAATACATATTATAATCACTAGAGCTGGATATTGCCCTGATTCTCATATCTCGATATATTGCCATAATTTAAGAGATATTGAAATAGATATTATGATATATTGACAGGAATCTTTCTGTCCAAGTGCATACATCATAAATTCATAATAGCTCTCTGTGTGCGACATCATCTTCTTAGTTGCTGTTACACCATACTTTCAGGCTCCCCGTCCCCATTGTGTATGGTTTTATGTCAATGGTTTACAGAAAAATAAAGTAATATAGAGCCATAGTGTAGAAAGTTTAACTGATGTAATGTATTGCACTTCAATGCAGTATGTAATTATTGTTACTGTATGTCAGTGATTCATTCAGATTCAACTCCAACATAAACATGTGTTAACATGAACTGTTGCAAAATGAAACAAAAACATGATTTAGGTGAACTACTTGAGCTTAAAATCTCATGTGACCTCCAGTAACTAAGATTCTTGACTAGAATGTCATTATACAGTCCAACAAAATGTTTAAGACATACATGTATGTCCCATTATGAAACAAACAAAAAATAACAAAATAATGTGAAATGGTCTCTCAGAGCCAGAGGCCATACTAATAGGTCCAAATAAAAGATCTGTCAAATCTTAGAAGGGCATTTAGAAGTGGAATGCATAAGAAAATCAAGATTTATGGATGTCAAAAATTGGTGCATTTGAGGTCACTTAATTCCTTCAAAACAAGAAGTTGCCATTCATTCGTGCTTCTCTCAAAAATTCATTTGAGGTCACTTAATTCCTCCAAAACGCCACATATTAAACCATTCAAACCCACAAAACTTAAAGCATTTGGTAGAATATTTGGCACTTTTGGAGCAACTTATAAAGACACTTCCACTTGTAAAATGTTACATGAAACCAACTGAAATAAAAGTATATTTGGCACTTTTAGAGCACATTTTGTTGCCGTGGAGGGCAAGGGCAGATAATTCAAAGGGAGCTAACTCTGGATGACCCAATATATTGCAGAATCTGAACCATATCGCGATAATCGTATCGCGAGATACTGTACCGGTATAAACCGGTTTACCGGTAATATTGCACAGCCCTAAAAATCACACTATTGTTCCTTAAATTACAAATATTTGGATTGTTTGTCTTACTTTATTTATTCAGGATTCGGCTGAACAGTTTATACCTGCTGCAACCAGAAAATAGCAACAATTCCAAGTCAAAATAGGTCCAAGAGGAAAGAAATGAAATACATTTTCAGAAATTTGTGCTGTTAATTATATTCTTAGTAGGGCTGTGCAATATTACCGGTTAACCGTTATATACCGGTATATGCCGGTACGAATATCGCGATATGGTTGAGATTCTGCAATATATTGCCGTTATATAGCGATATATGCCGGTACGAATATCGCGATATGGTAAAGATTCTGCAATATATTGCCGTTATATACCGGTATATGCCGGTACGAATATCGCTATATGGTTGAGATTCTGCAATATATTGCTGGAGACATTATTGCGCAGAGCTTCATTGAAACCTGATAATCTTGACATTCTTCTGTTCCTGAAGAAAAACATGAAGTGACAGGTTTGAGAAACCTTGTAATTACAAAATCTGCAACTGAAGTTTAGTGTAACCATTTATAATGTGGTAACAGGTGCATTCCCACTTATGTGGATAAAGTTGACAGTGTATTACAGTTTGACAGACACTACTGTGGCAGATGTGCCTTAGTTTAAACTAATTTAAAGTTTTAATATTTTTATAATATCTCACAAAATGTTATGCTTTTCCAGATTCTAGTCAGAGTCTACAGACCATTAGACAACAAAGTGTGCTCTAAAAGTGTCAAATATGTACCTGTATTTCTGTTGGTTTCATGTAACAATTTATAAGTGGAAGTATCTCTATAAGTGGGTCCCAAAGTGCCAAATGTTCCACCAAGTGCTTTACGTTTTGTGGGTTTGAAAAATGGTTTCATATGTGACATTTTGGAGGAAGTGGCCTCAAATGGACACATTTTTTTATTTTGACTTATTAGTAGAGCCTCTGTCTCTGAGTGACCATTTCACAATTCACATTCAGGGGCGGATACAGCTTTTTTTGAGATGGGGTGGGGATGTTTTTGAGAGGGGTGGGGGGTGTTACATACTATTGACAAAAGGGAGGGTGCACATTTCATTTTCACCCGAGTTTCAATGGTCATTTAATAAACTTTCAGGACAAAAGGGGGAGGGAAGGGGGGTGCGCACCTCTGGAACTCCCTTCTGGACATTACACTATTTTGTTATTATCTGTTTGTTTCATAATGGGCCATATGTTATCAATTAATCACTAAGGCCTAAGTCTTATGGCTTTTGTAGGACTGTGCCTTCTCGTCAAGGATCTTAGTTATTGGATGTCACATGAGACACAAAGCTCAAGTAGTTCACCTAAATCATGTTTTTGTTTAATTTTGCAATAGTTCATGTTAACACCTGTTTATATTGGAGTTGAATCTGAATGAATCACTTACATACAGTACTGTTGAAGCAAACAACACTGACCATGAAAATCATGTTATACAATACATCAATCAAACATTTAATTCTCTACATCATTTCATTTATCTGTAAATCATTGGCATACGTACAGCCATACACAATGGGGACGGGGAGCCTGAAAGTATGGTGGAACAGTTACTGAGAAGATGATGTTGCACAGAGAGCTATTATGAATTTATGATGTAGGCCCTTAGGCAGAAACCTTCCAGTCAATATATCACAATATGTATTGCAATGTCTCTTAAATTAGTGCAATATATCGCGATATGAGAATCAGGGCAATATCCAGCCTTAAATTTTAGCATCATAACGATGCCTGTTTTGATTTCCAATTAATGGCGACGGTTTTTTAACATATTACGTTCGTTTCTCATTTACAACACATGAAGGAAAATATAGCCTCCATGATCGTTGCCGTCTGTCGCTAGTATGGTAACATGTGAAGAAGATTCTTTAAAAACTTAGTATACATACATTTAAGGTCGACCATTATCACTGAACCGAGATGGGATACACACTTATGATGCACCTAAAGTATTGGGTGCGTGGATCTTTCAACATAGTGTTAGATGTATCCTCACACAGCAGCAGAACGCATACGCGTTGTCTTGTATTGACTGAGATCAGCTGAAACACAATAGCTGTGTTCATAATTCCCACGAGCTCGGGAATTTACGCGAGATCACATTTGATCTAAGACTGAAATCAACTTTCAGGATAAAGAAATCATCTTAAATCGTTGAGTTCATACGACGGTAAAGTAAAAACCCATTAAATTAAGTCACTTATCCATATAAAGTCACATTTCAACATGTAACCAGTCACAATATATTCATGACGACAATCACTTCCAGTAGAAATTGTCATCGCTATATGGGTGTAATATTGCCGATGCGATGTAAATTTTAACTCACTCCAGTAGAAATGGAATATTCTTAAAATGTGAAAATAATTATTTAAGACACTTAAGTAATTTAGTATCGATGTTGGAGGAAAAGTATATTTGTATGATTAACTAAACGCAGTTATACTTACCAACTATATACACTACTTTGTGGTTGTAGTCGTAAGTCGTTTGTTCTGCCGGTGGTGTAGAAAGTCCATACAAAGCAGTACCGTTGACGTAAGCGTAAGGTATATAAATTGTTGACTGTTTCCTTAATTTGGCATCGAACCCATCGACATACAAATGTGACAAAGCACAGAGCAATGATAACAAGAATAATTTCATACTGCGTGGTTGAGAGCAAGGTATGGTCGGAAGATGATTTTACAGCCCAAATCCTTCCCCAGCTTGTCCGGCTATTGACAGCAGCTCCAGTCCCTGTTGTTTTATAGTCACCCAGCAGAGATCGCTATTGGTTAAACCGTTTTCGATTTCAGGGTGCACATTTCTCGCGGGCAAAACCCGTATCGTGTTTCTTTGAAACTGCACTACTTCGTAGGCAGTTACATTGATTTATCTTGAAGTTTTCAGATCATTTAAATTTAATCGTTTATGCAATAAAACGACAAAACTATTTCTGTAATCATAAGAAACATCGACTCTTCTTTCAATCTCCAATGGACTATCATATTTTAAGCATACATTTATGAATCAATACCAAAATAATGATGATACCAGCATAAATCAGCACAAATGAGCAGCTATTGAGCATATATTGAGCAACTATTGAGCATATATTGAGCAGCTATTGAGCATATATTGAGAAGCTATTGAGCATATATTGAGAAGCTATTGAGCATATATGCACTTGTCACAAACACATGCAGCGGCAAATATGTTGTTCATCTGCATGTCCTCAACATGTCTACCATACAAAATTTGTAGGTTTTATTGTGCCGTTGAGGTCAACAGACAGGCAACGTATCGTCAGGTAAAGTATCAATGCTGCCAGCAGAAAGGTAACGTATTATTGAGGCCAGCACACAGGTAATGTATCGTTGAGGCCAACACACAGGCAACGAATCGTTAAGGCCAGCACACAGGTAAAGTATCAATGAGGCCAGCAGAAAGGTAATGTATCGTTGGGGCCAACACACAGGTAACGTATCGTTAAGGCCAACACACTGGTAACGTATCGTTGAGACCAGCAAACAGGTAATGTATCGTTGAGGCCAACACACAGGTAACGTATCGTTGAGACCAACACACAGGTAACTTGTCGTTTAGACCAGCAGAAAGGGAGCGTGTCGCTGAGGCCAGCAGACAGGCAACGTATTGTTGAGGCCAGCAGACAGGTAACGTATCGTTGAGGCCAGCAGACAGGCAACGTGTCGTTGAGACCGGCAGACAGGTTACGTATCGTTGAGACCAACACACAGGTAACGTATCCTTGAGACCAGCAGACAGGTAATGTATCGTTGAGACTAGCAGACAGGCAACATCTTGTTGAGGCCAGCAGACAGGTAACGTATCGTTGAGGCCAGCAGACAGGCAACGTATTGTTGTGCCCAGCAGACAGGTAACGTATTGTTGAGGCCAGCAGACAGCAACGTATTGTTGAGGCCAGCAGAAAGGTAACGTATCGTTGAGGCCAGCAAACAGGTAACGTGTCGTTGAGACCAGCAGACAGGTAACGTATTGTTGAGGCCAGCAGACAGGTAACGTATCGTTGAGACCAGCAGACAGGTAACGTATTGTTGAGGCCAGCAGACAGGTAACGTATCGATGAGACCAGCAGTCAGGTAACGTATTGTTGAGGCCAGCAGACAGGTAGCGTATCGTTGAGACCAGCAGACAGGTAACGTATCGTTGAGGCCAGCAGACAGGTAACGTATCGTTGAGACCAACACACAGGTAACGTATTGTTGAGGCCAGCAGACAGGTAACGTATTGTTGAGGCCAGCAGACAGGTAACGTATTGTTGAGGCTAGCATACAGGTAACGTATTGTTGAGGCCAGCAGACAGGTAACGTATTGTTGAGGCCAACAGACAGGTAACGTGTCGTTGAGCCCAGCAGACAAGTAACGTGCCGTTGACACCAGCAGACAGGTAACGTATCGTTGAGGCCAGCAGACAGGTAACGTATCGTTGAGACCAGCAGACAGGTAACGTATTGTTGAGGCCAGCAGACAGGTAACGTATCGTTGAGGCCAGCCAGACAGGTAACGTATTGTTGAGGCTAGCATACAGGTAACGTATCGTTGAGGCCAGCACAGGTAACGTATCGTTGAGGCCACAGGTAACGTATTGTTGAGGCCGGAGACCATTGTTGAGGCCAACAGACAGGTAACGTGTCGTTGAGCCCAGCAGACAGGTAACGTAACGTATCGTTGACACCACAGGTAACGTAGGTAACGTATCGTTGAGGCCAGCAGACAGGTAACGTATTGTTGAGGCCAGCAGTGAGTCCAACACACAGGTAACGTATCAGACCAGCAGACAGGTAATGTATCGTTGAGACTAGCAGACACAACATCTTGGTAACGTATCGTTGAGACCAGCAGACAGTTAACGTATTTGTTGAGGCCAACAGGAGACGTATTGTTGAGGCCAGCAGAAAGGTAACGTATCGTTGTTAACGTGAGGCAGACAGGTAACGTATTGTTGAGGCCAGTAACGTATCGTTGAGGCCAGCAGACAGGTAACGTATTGTTGAGGCCAGCAGACAGGTTATCGAGACCAGTAGAACGTATTGTTGAACAGACAGGTAGCGTCGTTGAGACCAACACACGTAGATAACGTATCGTTGAGACCAGCAGACAGGTAACGTATCGTTGAGACCAACACACAGGTAACGTATTGTTGAGGCCAGCAGAACGGTAACGTGTCGTTGAGGCCAGCAGACAGGTAATGTATCATTGAGACCAGCAGACAGGTAACGTATCGTTGAGGCCACGTATCGTTGAGGCCAGCAGACAGGTAACGTGTTGTTGAGGCCAGCAGACAGGTAACGTATTGTTGAGACCAGCAGACAGGTAACGTATTGTTGAGGCCAGCAGACAGGTAACGTATCGTTGAGGCCAGCAGACAGGTAACCAGCAGACAGGTAACGTTGAGGCCAGCAGACAGGTAACGTATCAGTGAGTCCAGTAGCACAGGTAACGTACCAGCAGACAGGTAACGTATCGTTGAGACAGGTGACGTGTCGTTGAGACCAACACACAGGTAACGTATCGTTGAGACCAGCAGACAGTTAACGTATTGTTGAGGCCAGCAGACAGGTAACGTATTGTTGAGGCCAGCAGAACGGTAACTTGTCGTTGAGGCCAGCAGACAGGTAACGTATCATTGAGACCAGTAGACAGGTAACGTATCGTTGAGACCAACACACAGGTAACGTATCGTTGAGACCAGCAGACAGGTAACGTATCGCTGAGACCAACACACAGATAACGTATCGTTGAGACCAGCAGACAGGTAACGTATCGTTGAGACCAACACACAGGTAACGTATTGTTGAGGCCAGCAGAACGGTAACGTGTCATTGAGGCCAGCAGACAGGTAATGTATCATTGAGACCAGCAGACAGGTAACGTATCGTTGAGGCCAGCAGACAGGTAACGTGTTGTTGAGGCCAGCAGACAGGTAACGTATTGTTGAGACCAACAGACAGGTAACGTATTGTTGAGGCCAGCAGACAGGTAACGTATCGTTGAGGCCAGCAGACAGGTAACGTATCATTGAGACCAGTAGACAGGTAACGTGTCGTTGAGGCCAGCAGAATGGTAACGTATCGTTGAGGCAGACAGACAGGTAACAGGAGACAGGCCAGGAGACAGGTTATTTATAGTTCAGACAAGCATACAGGTAAAGTGTCGTTAGGCTAAAAAGAGAGGTAAATTACCGTTAAAGCCAGCAAACAATTGACGTGTCGGTGAGACCAACAGGCAGGTAAAGCATACTAAGCAGCAAAAGAAACGTCAGTTTGGAATTTTTTTTCGCAGAAACGGATAACTGTAAACTCATTTAATGTTTTGATTGTATATTTTTGACAACATCTTCAACTTTACCTGAGCAAAGACATTCCTTCCCAAACTCAGAATGGAACCCAGGAAATGGTCTCAAAAACACAACCTGATCTCGGAGATGGTACGGTGTTCTCCATGTTTTTCATGCAACTCATGCTGCACGTGTTGTTCACAAGGACCAGCCGTATAAAATGCACCCCCAAACCTGGTTGAAACATTCACATTACAACATCAGCATGATGCCGCGACTCACGACAGCTCAGAGGAACCAGGCGCTAGGAAGACTTGAAGCTGGCCACACTGCACAAGCCGTTGCCAATCACTTCCAGGTCAACGTTCGGACCATCTACAGGCTGCAGCAACGTTTCAGGGCCACCAACACCACAAATGATCGCCCCCTTACTGGCAGACCAAGGGTGACCACAAGGCGACAAGACTGCAATGTTGTGCGACAGCATGTACACAACCCTTCATGCAGGCATCCCAAACAGCACGCCAGACAGTGGGAACACACGGAAGACCAATCAGTCCTTATACAGTACGCTGACGTCTTAACAGCGGGAACCTCAATTGCCGTAGACCTTATACTGTGGACCTATCCTAACCCCTCGTAATCGGCGTGAACGTCTACAGTTTGCCCTACAACACCAAAACTGGCGATACAGGCAATGGGGAACTGTTCTGTTCACAGATGAGAGTCGGTGCTGCGTATCAACTGCAGATGGCAGAACAAGAATATGGCGACGACGTGGCCAGCGTTACTCAGGCCAATATGTTATGGAGGAGGTGCAAGCATCATGGTATGCGGTGGAATAGGCCTGATCCAGTGAGTGGGCCCTGTGGTGTTCCAGAACCCAGAGAGAGGAGGCGGCATCACAGCGGTGCGCTACATCGACCAAGCTCTCAGACCCCACGACATACCACATTTCGCACGTCACCGGAACAACATATTCCAGCATGATAACGCCCGAGCCCATACTGCCAGAGCTACACGGGACTTCCTACAGCAGAACGGTGTCAACATTATGCAGTGGCCAGCCCTCAGTCCTGATTTAAACCCAATTGAACATCTTTAGGATGAATGATCGTGGTTCCAGGTGCCAATGGCCTTCATCAATCGATTGGTGCACTCCATGCATAGACGCTGTGCTGCAGTTATTGTCGCTCGTGGTGGTCACACTAGATACTGAAGTCAAAAGTCTGAATGGACTGCAAACGTTCACGTAATGTTTTGGAATTGTTATTCATTGATGTGTCAAGATGTTTTTGATCCGATTATTCTGTCCATTTCTGTAATGATTTGATTACAGTGCCTATCTAATTTTGAATTCGTACTCACGTTTTGTTTTTTTGCGGCTGAGTATATATTTGAGGTCTGCAGACAGGCAACATGTCGTTGCCGTAAAGAGAGAAGTATCGTTGAGGAAAGCAGACAAATATGCTATGATCTAATTAGAGGACAGGTAAAAGCTAGTGAAAGATATAACAACCTTCAGGAACAAAGGAAAACTGTCGTTTTGATATTACTAAATTATCTGTCATGTAAATGTCACTAATGATTCCAGTCAGCAAACGCCACTTCACTGATGGCAACTGAGAAATCAGGAATGAATGCTTTTTGATATTTCTACGTGTTATACATGCACTGTCGCCAGCTGTTTATCATGTACATATACAGGATGCAGTTAGATGCATTATGATAAGTATCATGGCAGCTCTAAACCCGATTTCAAGTCAACAGTAATGTCACGAAATGGTACGGTGAATCAGTTGGCAGAAATGTCTCGTGACACGGTCACGTCTCAGGTCGCACGCACAAGTGACCCCACTTCGTAGTCAAAGGATGTGCTCGTGAAGTGAACCTCTCGGGAGGGGCAATAAATTACTTGATAACTGCTCTGTCTATCACTTCACGAATACAAGCAAACCTAACTTCAACTCACTGTAATAATTGTGAGGAGGGCCATATAAACACCAGCTTCGTCAACATACCTCGTCACTTATGATTCGAGTGAGTGAGTTGTGTTGTTTTTTTTAGCATTATTCAAGTAATATAATAATAATAATCATAATTTGAAAGAGCAGGTTCTCCTTGTCGAGTCCTTTTCTAATGATATTGGCATGACATTTGGACTCGACAAATGTAATACTCTTCATTTGAAACGTGGCAAGGTAACTAATGATGGATCGGTCAAGTTACAATGGGGAGGAGTTATTGAGCATCTTGTGGAATATCAGGCCTACACCTATCTTGGAATGCAAGTTCGAGACAAGCTCCAGAATGCCCAGATTCAAGACAAACCTCGGGCCGAGTACAAATCTCGTTTAAAGAAAATCTTGAGCTCAGAGCTAAATGCTCGAAACAAAGTCAAAGCCACCAATACTTTTGCTGTGCCAGTCCTTTCCTATTCCTTTGGAGTAGCTGATTGGACAAAACAAGACATCCAGAGTCTTGACCGTCTGACCAGAAGGATCATGTCTGATAACAGAGCCCACCACCCTCGTTCCTCTCTTAACCGTTTATATGCCAATCAATTCTGGAGGTCGGGGTTTGATTAATGTGGAGGCTCTTCATGATAGAATTTTATTGTGTACTTTTGCACATATTTATTTATCGGATGATCCTCTAGTGATGCATGTGAAGACTCATGATGAAAGCAAGGAATTCCACAGCTATTTTAAGCGTGCCAAGGTTGTTGGACAGAATCTGAGATTTGAGGTTGATTTTGTTGATGGCGATGTACTGCTGGACGGTACAGTGATGGGAGTAAACCAGGTGAAGTCCTTCACCAAGTCTGCCCAGAGTCGGTCTTTTGTGGAGAAGCTTTCTGAGAAGCCATTGCATCGTGTGTACATGCAGTGTGTTGAACAGAATAGCAATCCCACCGACTCCTTCGCCTGGATGAAGTCGGCTGGTCTTAAATGTGAAACTGAGGGCTTCCTTTTTGCTGCTCAGGACCAGTCACTTCCCACTCGCAATCGCCTAAATGTGATTCTTAAAGAAAAATATTAACATGAAATGCCGACTGTGTAATGAATTTTCAGAGACTGTCCAACACCTTGTCAGTGGATGCCCTTCCTTGGCACAAACATCATATCTTAAACGACATGATGGCATGGCTCGTTGCTTTTACTACCGTCTCCGCCATGCCTGTGGCTTTGACTCCGAGGTCCATCCATGGTACGACCCTGAACATGTCCAGGGCGTCATGGAAAATGATGCTTTCAAACTTCTGTGGAATAGGCCCATATACAGCCTCAGAAGAATTCCAGCCAACAAACCTGATCTTGTCCTTTTTGATAAAGCCAATGAATTTATTTATATCATTGAATTTTCTGTCCCTTTTGACACCAATGTGATTGGCAAGATTCAGGAAAAGCATGATAAATATGCGGACCTCGCCTTTGAAATGTCTCGCTTGCATCCCAAGTACACTGTCGTCAGGCTCCCCATTGTTCTCGGTGCCCTTGGTTTGGTACCTCCTGATCTCTTGGCGCAGATCAGGAGAGTGCCCGGGTTCTCCACCGGGAGTACAGCCCTTCTGACACTCTGGGTAATGCAGAAGGCTGCAGTGTTGGGGAGCCTTCATATTCTCCGGAAAGTTCTTGGTGGGTTCGACTAGGCAGCGTTTCCTGGGAGAAGTCCCATTCGCTGTCTGGGCTGCGTGTAGAGGGGGCGAGGGCCCTGAGCTGATGATGAGCCTTACCAGCCTGACTGTGCCAGGATCACCCGAACCCTCTCTGCTGCATTTATCATCTTAATCTGTAAAACATAATAATAATAAGTATATTTCTAGAGCGCCAAAATTCCACGCCGGGGGCATGCTCATAGCGCATACAGAGAGTTCTAGTTGCAGTGATATGATACTGAGAAAAGGTGAGTCTTGAGGTGAGATCTAAATAGAGTCAGAGTTTGACATGTTCGCAGATGGTCGGGCAATTCGTTCCATTTCTTGGCCGCTGCCACCTGGAAAGAACGGAAACCATATGATTTCAGCTGCCAACGAGGAACATGCAGTAGGTCTCTGTGACTGGAGCGAAGCGGTCTACCGGGGATGTACGGCCTGAAGAGTTCCTGGAGGTACACTGGAGCTGTTCTGTGAACACACTGATATGTCAAAGTCAGTATCTTGAAGTCAACTCTCGCTCGGATTGGTAACCAATGTAGGCGTTTCAGGACAGGAGTAATACTTGCAAATTTAGGGGTTTTGGTGACAATGCGTGCTGCAGTATTCTGAATTCTCTGGAGTCGATTAATGAGTTCCTGTGAGATATGGAGCAGAAGGCTGTTGCAGTAGTCAATACGGGAAAGTATCAGAGATCGAACAAGTGCTGCAGTAGAATCCTCAGTCAGAAGATGGCGGATACTGCCAATGGTTCGGATGTGGTAGTAACAAGATTTACATAACTCTGAGACTTGCTTCTCCATCGACAGATCACATTCAAAGTAGACACCAAGATCTTTGACTGTTGATGAGAGGGGAATGGGTGTGTCACCAATGTGAAGAGAAACAGTATTGATCTTCGACAGGCGGGAGGCTGGGCCGACTAACATCACCTCTGTCTTGTCCTCATTTAGCTTGAGGAGATTGGTGTTCATCCAAGCCTTGACAGATGCACAGCAATTCTCCATGTTCGTCAGTGGAGAGTTGGTGTTCAACTTGAAGCTATCGGTCATCTGAGTGTCATCTGCATATAGATGATGTAGGACATTGTGGCTCTGGATTACCTCCTCCAACTGCTTGGTGTACATGGTAAACAACAGAGGTCCCAAAACAGAACCTTGAGGGACACCGTAGTCCACGGAGACGGTAGATGAGTGTGAGTTCTTGATCACAACCGTTTGTTGCCGCCCTGATACATATGAAAGAAACCATGACAAAACCTTGACACTGATTCCGTAATCAATCTTCAGCCTTTGCATCAGCGTAACATGGTCAACCGTATCGAAAGCTGCCGAGAGGTCCAGGAGAACTAACACAGCAACTTGTCCAGCATCCACAGCCTGTTGGAGGTCATTTAGTACTCTGAGTAGAGCAGTCCCAGTGCTGTGGGCTTTCCTATATGCGGACTGGAACTTGGCCATGAGATTGTGTTCTTCTAAGTGATGCAGAAGCTGCTTGTTCGCTGCCTTTTTGAGTATCTTTGACAAAAAAGGCAGATTAGAAACAGGTCGATTGTGTTTCATTATGTTTTTGTCCAAATTTGATTTTTTAATAAGTGGTTGACAGATGCTTTCTTAAAAGACTCTGGTACTGATCCGCTTGCCAGACTGGTGTTGATCATCCTGGTTATGGTAGGAAGAATGATGTCCACTACAAGGACCAGCAGATCAGTGGGTATTGGGTCCAGTTCACAGGTGGTGGGCTTAGAGTCCTTGATCAGATGTAGAACCTGTTCATCTGTCAAAGGTTGAAATTCACTGAACTCGGGATATACAGGGACTTGCTCGTTGGTTGATTGAGTGTCAGTAGTCGGTGTAAAGCTTCTCATGATAGAAGCTACCTTGTCTGTGAAAAAACTGTTGAACTCATCAGCCAATGTGGCACCCCTTTCAGCATCAGGAAGTGTGTAGGCTTTCTCTCGCTCCAAAAGTTTGAACATGTGAGACCACAGAGACTTGGGGTTGTTTAGATGAGACAAGATAGTTTCATTGTGAAACGTTTTCTTAGCAGAACGAATGATTTTCCTGACATTGTTGCGCTCCTGCTTGTAGAGTTATCTGTGAACTGGAGATCCTTCTTGAAAGTGTCAAGACAAATGCCCTTGATATTTCGACACAGTACAGTTTTATGTTGTGGTTGAGGTTGAGTCAAGCAGAGTGAGAAGGTAATCCAACAATGATCAGACATCATGCGATCTTCAACACTGACATTCTCAATCATAGTGTCAGAGCCTCTAGTAATTATCCAGTCAATGATATGACCACTATATGAGTCGACTGGAGTACACGTTGTGTCAAGCCATTGGCCCTCAGTACAGATATAATATCACGGCTGGGGACACCAGAAAAGGGCTTCACGCATTCTTATCCATGTGGGGAATCGAACTCAGTCCTTCAGCATGACGAGCAGACGCTTTAACCATAAGGCTATTAGGTTCCAGTAGATCTTTTCATATGATATGAATAATTCATCACTAAAAAGTGTTAATGTGCATAGGATGGATGGCGTTAATGATAATATGGACATATACATATCATGATCCGATAAACATGCAACTGAAGTCTTCTTGGAGTGATTGAGTATGGTTTTACGCCGCCTTTAGCAATATTTTGTGGGGGGGACACCAGAAATGGGCTTCACACATTGTACCCATTTATGGAATCGATCCCTGGTCTTTGGCATGATGAGCGACCGCTTTAACCACAAGGCTATCCCACAGCCCCAGTCTTTTAGGAAACTTCCAGGGACTGCTTTTCAATATATGCATATGGAGATAATGTTTACCTTTTACTTGCTATCTGTGAAGATCCGGATTAGAATAAATGAACCTACAGCAACCCATGCTTGTCGTAAGAGGCTACTAAATTATAACGAAATCAGGTGGTCAGGCTCGCTGGCTTGGTTGACTTATGTCATCGGTTCCCAATTGCGCAGGTCGATGATCATGCTGTTGATCACTGTATTGTCTGGTCCAGACTCAGTTATTTACAGACCGCCGCCATATAGCTGGAATATTGCTGAGTGCGACGTAAAACTAAACTCACTCACTCACTTTTACTTGCTGCCTGACGTCCTGATAAGTTAAAGGTCGTTCAGTGTGCATAGTCTTGTTGATATTTTCCACTTTCAACTCCGTTTTCAAACCTAGGTTTCATTGCATGCACAGGTGTATTTGACACGCTGTCTCTGTAGGTAGGAAAATGAGTAACGAGGCGACAGGTAAACTGACGTTGATATCAAAGACACAAAAATATTGGGGTCAGAACACAGGTAAAGTATTATGGAGGAAGCAGACAGGTGATTTGTCATTGAGGCCAGCAACCAGGTAAAATATCGTTGAGAGCAACGCAGAGGTTATGTGTCGTTGAGCCTAGCAGGCAGGTAAAGTATCTTTAATGCCAACATACAGGTTAAGTGTCGTTGAGAAAATATGTCAGGTAAAGCGTCGGTGAGAAAACCAGGCAGATAAAGTGACATGAAAAGTGACTCATCATGGATACATATTGTTTGGATGGGCTTGTGTCAACACACCATTGCTAGACTATCGTCAGCCGTTTACAGAGTGCAGTTGGGAATCACAATAAAGGCGATACTACTTTTCCAGGTCTGAGCCTGAGTATCTCATGACCTGATCTGTATGTCACCTCAGGGATGGAAACAACAGTCACCCTGACTCACTCTGACTCTGTGTCAGAATGATTGTGACTGGGTCCATGTAAAACGTCACAACAAAACAATACCCAGTCTTGACTATGCTCAGAAACAACATCCGTTTGGTGTAAAGGGGAAATAGCTGTGAAAATAATAGAACTAGATCACGGAAATCCCAGGTCTGACACCGGGTGTTCATGAAACGAGTGTCCTGCTAACCCGCCATCGACAAAATTTGCCTAGAAATGGAACTGCCTTTTGCCTGCCGTCGTACAGCAATACCCATGCCATACGGTGCAGCCTGTAAACAGACCAGACAATCAAGCGACAGATGCACTGGAATCAAGTTAGATCAGCTTCAAATTACACTGACTTCATCGACATAATTAGCTGTGTGTGTCGGTCGTCACCTTAATTCAACCCTTGATATATGACATCTACAATAGTCAGAAACAAACATATTTACTAATATTTGATATTTACTAGTATTAATGTACTAATATATATTTTCAGGATCCGATAAATATGTAAACAGATTACCTTCAGAGTGATATTTCCAATAAGCAATTTATTTGTTTAGTAACATCAGGCTGTGTAACCTGATACGTGACCACGCATACGACTGTGCATGTTCCAACAGATTAACCTACATTTTCCTTAAACAAGCGTCAGAATACAACCCATTACCAAATTGTTATTAGGTTGGTGTGTATATATATATTGCACAGACCTTTTCAAGAAGAGGCGAAAGACAAGGACAAGGATTACTATTTTCAGATTTCACTTCGCAAGTAAACTTCATATGACATAGAAAGCCCGTTAGATATATTATTGTGTAATATACATGCACGAGGATAACAGGCTAAGTGACCGTTCATAATTTATGGCAATTGGGGAGGGGGGGAGGAGGGATGATGATTTTTATGCAGAAGCATGTACAATGTGACTGACACCCCCCTTAATTTCACGTACAAAGTAAGTGCCCCACCTTGCATATCATGTACAGAATCAATGACCCCCTCCCCATAATTTTGATAAAGCAAACGAATGACATCATGGCAGGATTCTGAGATACCGTTAGTCCTCGAAGACAGGGAGTTCAGCTGAAACTTACCCACCATGTAGATAAGCTTGTTGTCGGAGTCATACGTCATTTGTTCCAGACCAGGGGAAAGTTTGTAGCGCACATCTCCGTCAGTTCCGTATGAAGATGGCAGGTATAGAGTGGACTGTTTGATGAGCGACACCTTGTAACAACTCACCCCCACCAGACTCACCAGAAACAACAGTTTTAACGTATCCCACATATTTCCTACACAACTAGTTCTGTTTAACATGTATCGTCGACGAGTCGTGGAGGTGGTTGTACCTCGTTGCTTGGTGTCTGAGGTGACGTCGCGTGGTTGCCCTCAGGCTGTTTGCATGACTGTTATGTTACGGACGTGACAGGTACGTTTGTGCGCTGACAACAGTAGACACAAGTGTGTATATAACTAGTCCTTTTAAATAGGCAGGAAAGCGGATTCGACTTATGAATAGGTGTATTGACACAATGCATGTGATATGCTGCTGTAACTTCATACTGGACTTACGCATAGACCAACCTGAGTAGCTATACGATACAGGTTAGTGCAGCGCACATTTTTGCTTACTCGAGAAACTTTAATGTATTTGCTGTGGTAGGATTATTGAATATGACTCATTCTCTTTTCATTACATGTTAGGCGTTGGCTATGGCTTAGGTGCAAAGGAAGAAGATTAATATTAACAACAACAGGGAATGGCGGCCATTTTTTTTGTTATGGGGACAAAGCCAAACTCGACCAACAAAATGTCACCTTAATTACAAACTTGTGCTGTGCATAACAAGTGCAGGACAGCCTATCCTGGGCAAAATAGGCATTTAAACACACGATCAGCGTATCCTGTACATGTAAGGGACGCAACTCTGCTAAGACAACTGGGTCATCCCTGATAAGACTTCTGGTCTCGACAATATCTTAAGCTTGATCCCTAAATTTGTCTTCACGGTATAACTGAAGAAGGAAAGATTTATGCCTCTTGCCACTTTAACCTGCGTTTACATTCGACACAATCTAGGCTCTAGTCTCTAGAGGTTGTGTACTTTCCTTTTTGATAATATATTGATCAAATGTTGACAGAATCACACACACACACACACACACATTTTGTCAAATGCCGTTCAGAGACACACAGCTGTCCTCAACATTAAATGATGCTTATGAATACGTTAAGTTCCTGATTCAAGACTACTTGGAATGTTTGATGAAGGGGACATATCATAAATCACAACTGACAAACTTGAATATTTAACTGACAGTTTTTCGTGAGATTTAAATCATATATACCACATGAATCTGATGTATAGTTAACGGTATGTGGTAATCATGCAATATATTTTCCCAAGCATAAACACGCGAGATATCGCGTAGTCAGACGTATTCACGCATGATTGACACAGTGAGTTACCTATCCTTCAATGCCATCTGAAAGCGCCACTTTTTTGTTTGTCATGTACCAAGATGTAACAGTTTCTATGTGACAATGAATGTGTTTTTTGTGACTCAAGAACACAACTTATTAAAACTATATTCATACGCGGCAGTCAAATAACCTGGGAAAATGTTGCATTTGTATTGCACCCCTTCTGCTGCGATTCAGTGGAGGACATTGGTGTGTCAGTTGCTATATTTAGGGTCCTGAGTATTTTAGATGCTTCCAGAACATAATGGGTTCATTTGGCATCGTAAAGATCTTGCTGGAAGATATCCAAGACTATATATAAGGCGCTAGCGCATGACTCTGGAACATCTCACATTACATCCAGACCAGTTGGTTGAAGATACTACATTCACCCTGGATATTCACTAAAGGGTCCTTCACACTTATTTCGAATTGTCAGGAATCAAGGTGAAACAGCCAGAAATGTTTTACCAAGATTCGAACCGCATTCGGGAGAGAATGTCTAAATAAACAATTTATTCAAGCTTTGTAAGAATGCTGTTGGAATACTTCGAACCCGCCTCGAATGATTCTTACTCATTCCAAATGTACTAGATCACGAATGTAGCTCGAATGAATCGGAATACAGTAGGAATAGTTAGAATGCCGTTAGAATACACTATGAATACTTAAAATGCCGTACGAGTCCGGTTCGATTTCTGCGTGAATAACACTCGATTTTCAGTTGGAACGTACCTCGAATGTTGTACGAATTTACAGAGAATGCATTCAGAACCCTCTTGGAATGACCCCCGAATATGGATCAAATGTTAAAGAATTAAAACAGAATGCAGCTCGAATATTTCAAAATGTCTTTCAAATGCACTTAGAATGTAACACGAATGTCCGGAATGCATCAAGAATGCTGCCGGAATGTTCCACGACAGGGTATAAAATCCTGTTGAATCTATTCATCAGTCTCTGCCCAACTCCCATAGAGTATGTATCCCCTGGACCATGTTGCGTTGCTCCAGATTGCTGTCCTCCAGCGAGACCTGATTGAAAGAAATGTGGAGAAGAAACAGGAGAGGACCCAGGAGAAGACCCAGGAGATTCGAGTTGTATACTCCCCAGGGAGTTGAGATTGCTAACAAGATGTGCCGTTCAGATTGAATCCAATGCTCGAGGGAAAAAAATACCAGTGCCTTGAGCATGCACTAGTTGCCTGGATATGTGCGCTATATAAATATCATATAATATAATAAATTCCAGACCAGACCATGGCTGACAGAGGAAAGGAGGGGTCTGTATGGACAATTACACAAGACTGATGGAGGAGCTCGGAGTTGAGGACACGCAGTCATTCTTCAACTACCTTAGGATGGAGCCTGCCATGTTTGATGAGTTGGTGCGGAAAGTCGGACCAAGAACACAGAAGCAGGATACATATATGAGAAAGGCGCTACCTCCAGGCTTGAAGCTAGCCATCACAAGTACAAGGGCTTCTTCTCTGTGGTCCAAATTACCCTTATGGATGGAAATTACAAATTCGTTCGGGGTTGACGTTGGTGCTTACGGAAGTATGTTTGATGCTGAGATCTTCAACGAGTGCGAGCTCAAGGATTGTCTTGAAGACGGGAGCATAGGATTTCCTGATCCGTTCCCCTTACCCCAAGATGACGAGCGTATGTCATGCTTTATTTTGGGAGATGATGCCTTTGGAATAAGGGCCTTCTTGATGAAACCGTATGGTCATAGGGCTCTCCAGAGAGACGAGAGAATCTACAACTACAGGATCAGCAGGGGCCGACGGGTAGTGGAAAATGCATTTGGAATCATGGCCCAGAGATGGCAAATCCTCCTCACCACCATGCTGCCAAGGCCTTCCGTTGTAAAGGACATCATCGAATGCTGTGTCTGCCTGCACAACTTGATGAGGACTCGTTATCCTAATCTCCACAATGGTATGGTGGATGAGGAAGATGAGCAGCACAACGTGGTGCCAGGAGGCTGGAGACAACTTGCGCAGCTTGAAGATGTGAATGATATCTGACGTTTCAGTGACAGGTGGCTACGTTTTTATGCGATTCGGCAGCGTTCTGATGACGCCAGGGCTCATTTGAAGAGCATTCGGGACGTTCTGACTGTATTCGAGGTGTATTCGATGTACATTCGAGCTGTATTCCAAGAATATTCCACCTAAATCAGACCAGCAATCGAATATTCCACCTAAATTGTACCAGCAATCGAATATTCCACCTAATTTTCACCAGCATTCGAAGTACATTCGAGGCGCACTCGGGACATTCTTGTAGGCTTTGAAATGGCTTGCTTTTTCGATTCTCCCTCGAATACCTTAGAATGCAGTTAGAATGCAGTAAGAATACTTGGAATGCAGTTAGAACGCACTTCAAAAGCTGTTCGATATTTTTCCACTTCGAATGTACCTCGAAAGTTTTGAACATGTTCAAAACATTCGGGCATGTTACAAGAATTGACACGAATAGTTGGAAGCATTCGGAATGGAGTAAGAAGTTTTAGAATGCAGTCGGTTGCTGTTGGTTGAATAATATTGTCACGTGCCTTATTTCTGGTATCAGTGCTATCCCAATGAGACTGTACTCTCATTGACACTGCAGTTGCAATTACATTGCAGTAATTGAGTACCTAGTCAATTTATAATACAATTGTTAATTTATAACAGTTTTTCACGGTGAATCTGTTTGATTTCTTACTGTTTAACTTTGGAAAACACCACGCCAAAAAATATGGGGGCCTCAAAATGGTACCACATCGAAGACAACCTTTCATCTTCAAAACATTTTACGGACACAAGTGTCTCCATGTATGAAGATTACTCATCTTAGTGTGCTAGTGGCATTCTACTCGTCTGCATGTATACATTGGTCTTAAAAGTGAATGGTTTAGTTTTACGCCACTTTTATCAGTATACCAGCAATGTCACGGCGGGAGACAACAGAAATGGACTTCACATGGGCTGTATCTGGGTGGGGAATCGAACAAGGGTCTCTAAACACTAGTCTACACCCCCGGCATTGGTCTTAAGCTTTACCATTTTGTTTGTGCATGAGTGAAGCCGCCATCTAAACCCAGTTGTCCTGTATCGGGACGAAAGTGGAGCACTGGGTTGAGATGTGTGATTAAGATACATGTGATTTATTGATTTGCACTTCTGTGCTGGAGAGATTGTCATTCTGCCGCCCCTGTGGGTGCATGAGTGATCGTCCTGGGATCACTACTGACTGGTTGTGTAACAGGTGTAAAATCAGAGGGTCTCAAAGTGTACAAGGTTAGTGACCACGCCCCTTCTTTGTAACTAAACTCTAGAACGTAATTTGGAACTTAATTTATTTTCTTCAATGAAAGTATCTGCAGTGAACCACAAGAGCGAGAGGATACTTTCAAAACTGTTTAAAAATCAAATATTCAGTTGGCATTTAAATGTTTTATCATCTTCTACCATTAATATATCATATTTATTCATGTAAAGAATTTATCCGTGACATAAGCTTATGACATGAAAGCATCTATGTCATACCCCAATGATATAAGTATGCAAATTAGATAACTTCATGAAATTCCCGTCGCATAATGTCCAAATTGCCCATAGACAACACAGTCAGCGGTCTGATATTATACAATAAATGTTTCTGGTGGCGTTAACGCTGTTTGGTGGCAACATTACTTGTTGAAACGTGACCATTAAACCTTCAAGTCCACACTAGAACATATTCTCCTTTCTCCGCGAGACATTCAGTGAGTCGAAACGTGTTTCCTGTCCTTTTTCAAATCGAGTGTGAAATGCGTCGCCTTTTCTCTTTGATTCGGCGGCCTTTAAATACAAAATTTCAGCGCAAACGAATACCTGGTGTGAACTAGGGTAACTCAGAAACAAATTCCTTTTGGTTTAAAGGGGAAATACTGTGAAAACTATTTGAATGGATCATTGAAAATCAGCGGAGAACCTCGCCGGCAAATGAGAGTGGGAGTCCGACAGGACTACTTTTTCCTTAGGCCTGACGTACGGGTCATTGGTCCGATGAAAGTCGCTACCTTCTACACGTTACCGTTGCCGCCAAAAAACACTTTGTATAGACACATATCGCCATGAGATGATCCATGCAGCTGAACCCTTGGGTGTGAGGCTCAGTGATCTAATGGGGTTGCAATTATTATGACCGTCGCCGTTCCACATTTTGATAACCATCCCCTTGCCAGTCGTCAGATATTCATGGATGACACTATAAATCACCGTGCCGCCATCGAATGTTTGCAGAGAAACACAATCAACACATTTCCATGGCCTCAAGAAACCCCTATATAAACCCCATCGAACATATTTTGGACTATCTTGGAGGCGATGTTCGAGATATAGTTCCTGAGTCCTGTTCAAAATCATGAAGAATGACAGATTATTCCATGCTGAGAATTCGACGATTGCCAGTATGAGGAGGATACTGACAGATGTTATTCGTGCGAGGAGTGACTACTTCTGAGGTTATTTTTTGAGAACTGTGTGACAATCAGATTATTGGCGTAGTCATGGTAACCATTGTTAATGTTCACGGTTTTGTGTATTCCATTAAACTTGTAAGTATTTTATCACCATATATCAGTTTCAGTTTGTTTGTTTTTTAATTACAGAAAGTATGTTACAGTTACTTCTCTTTCTTAAAATTATAATCCAACAAGTACTATAGGTTTATTCCACATTCAATCTAGCGTTGTTTAATCTGAAGACAACCTTGCTCGTGTACAAAACAGTATTGCCATATCCTAACTATATACATTGTACCCTGTCTTATGCTCTTTCTCGCAACGATGATGAGCAATGCACAGAATATCTGAATTTCGGATTATCTGCCCTTTGTGGATGAAATATTTCTCGTCCAAATTATATGTTCATTATTCGTTTACTTAGAACACAATAGACCGTAATTCGTCGATATATTCATATACTGACATTCCATACTGTGTTTGTCATCATGAAATAAGCACATCCTATCACCAGACAAAGACAACAGGGTCATTGATTATGTTGTCAATTTTCAGTCACTATACCCGCAATATGGTTGAGAGTAACGCCACACTGCGTGTCTGGAACTGAAATGGTCAGTATCACAGTAACCATTTATTTCAAGACACCCCCACTTATATAGTCGACCAGCGTCCAGTGTACAATTCCCACCAAATCATGAGCATGTGTTTATGAATCACTATTAAATAGTGAGGAGCGTATCCTTCACTTTCGGCGGCACTCGTCACAGACACACGCAGGGGCAAGTCAATTGTTCTCTATAAATGAACACAACAATGTGACAACATTGAAAAAGAACCACACATAGCACACGAAATACCCTTCCTGTTTATACTGTGTACAAACCTGACATATTACTGGTGAATTCTGACACTTGACGAAACATTGCCACCACGCTTACTCCATGGTAAGGACCGCCTCCGTGGTGTAGTGGTTAGAGCGCCTGCCCGGAGAGCGGAAGGTCGCGGGTTCGATCCCCGACCGCGTCATACCAAAAGACGTTAAAATATGGTACTTGTTGGTCCCTGTCTCTCGCTCGGCATTAATGGGTACAACAAGGACTGGTCGGCTCGGAGTCAGTATAATGTGTCTGAGTGGGGTATTCATGCTTCACTGTGGCATGGTTTCTCAGTGGGCTAGCACTATAAAACCAGCTTAAGTCTGGGCTAGTACAAGCAGCCGCACATACACATACACACGCATGCACGTCGTCATATGAGCGAAATATTCTCAAGTACGACATAAAACCCAATTTCACCTCACCTCACCTACTCCTTGGTAATACATAATTTAGATAGAAAGATAGACTAACATCTGGTCTTTGAAATAAACATATGTTACAGAAGAAAACTGTTATAAAAAAAATAGTCATAACATATACTGAAAGGGATCCCAGAGACTTTCTTCATTTTCAGATCTAGACTTACCACATATTCTATTCTTGCATGGGCTTTCTTAGAAATAATTGTTTCAGGGTCTGTATTGTAAAGAGCTATCCATTGATTAATCAACACGATGTTTATTCTCTGACGAGACTTACAGTTAACATGGACCGGATGGTCGTCTGCTCCAGTGCGCACAAAGATGCGCGATGCGTCACAATAGAGTTCATGAGAGTTCGTGACCTGTCGTTATATGCATATCATTACACGTATGGCAGACTAATAGAAAGAATGAACTCCGTTTTATTTGACAAGGAGACCCGATGAGGTGGGAGATTCTCACGAACATCTAGTCTTGCTTCATTTAGGGATTTTGCATTACATTTGTGCTGGGTGGAACGGAAAATATCATGGTTCAGGAACTGTGAGAAAGAATATAACCATATGCATCCTCTAATCATGAACTTGTTGTTACAGTTGTGTCGAATAAAATCATTTTACATGGAATATCTTTGAACTAAGGCAAAATCTCAATAACATTTCTACGATTGGTTTTACATGATTTGTGGACGTTATTTGAAATCCTTGTTCTAATAAAAGTAATCTGAGTATAGTACGCTTTGCTCAGCGTGTTACTGATAATAGTTGACAAATGTATTGCAATAACTGTTTACCACACCTAAAATGTTTATGGGGGTACACATTGGGGTACACATAACTGTACATAAAACTGCGATGTGTTATCAAGTCTAACGCCACAAGGTAATACTACGCTGCCTGGGGCCCCTGCTATGGAAACATGAACACAATAAAGTGAAGTGGTCTATGTGAAGAAATATATAGGGACTTAACTACGAAAGCTTAATGCTGCCACTTTTGTAGTATAACATTTTTTGTTTCAGCGAAAGTTCTGGTTGCTTCGAATATTTCTCGTTGTTTCAACTATTTTCTCGTTGCTTCAAGTTTCTGTCCAAAACTTGAAATTTCAAGTATTGTCTCGTTTCAAGTTTCTTTCAAACATTTTCTCGTTACTTTAAGTTTCTGTCAAAAACTTGAAATTTCTAGTATTTTCTCGTTACTTAAAGTATTGACTCGTTACTTAAAGTATTTACTCGTTACTTAAAGTATTTTCTCGTTACTTAAAGTATTTACTCGTTACTTAAAGTATTTACTCGTTACTTAAAGTATTTTCTCGTTACTTAAAGTATTTACTCGTTACTTAAAGTATTTTCTCGTTACTTAAAGTATTTACTCGTTACTTAAAGTATTTACTCGTTACTTAAAGTATTTTCTCGTTACTTAAAGTATTTACTAGTTACTTAAAGTATTTACTCGTTACTTCAGTTATATTTTCATTACTTCGATTATTTTCTCGTTGCTTGAATATTTTTTTTTCAAATGAGAAAATATTGGAAATAAGTAGAATATATTCCCAAGCGCTGATAAAATGATCACAGCAATGAGAAATGTCGCTACAAAAGTGGCAACATTAGACTTTCGTACTTAACTGCCGTCAAACTATAAACCAAGGTTCGGCTGTTAATCTTGAGGCAATAATGGCGGACATGTTTGTAGATCTGCGGAAATGCAATAAAACGTTCTTTATGTTACACCGCATATCACATCCTTGCTGTAAATAACATTTCATGATGATACATGCAGAAATAGCAGTCTCATAAACATCTGATCTTTTAAACTGAGGCAGTGCATCTCTGCCCAATTGTGTCGAGGTCACATCTTTAGAAGGTCACGTCAGGAAGACCCTAGCTTAATTTATCAATTTACCCTCAGACATGGTAGGATCGGGAACAATTTTTTAAGCACATCCTTACCTTTTTCCATTCGAGATCCAAGATTATTTAGCTTTTCGAGGTAAAGGAATCAGATTTGTCTGAATACATAGCACACCCGTCATGACAGTTGAGTGGGTGAGTTTAGTTTTACGCCGCATTGAGCAATAGTCCAGCTGGTGGCGATCTGGAAATAATCGAGTCTGGGCCAGACAGTCCAGTGATCAACAGCATGAGCATCGATCTTCGCAACTGGGAACCGATGACATGTGTCAACCAAGCCAGCGAGCCTGCCCACCCGATCCCGTTAGTCGCCTCTTACGACACGTATCGGTTACTGAAGATCAATTCTAACCCGGATCTTCACGGGTCCATTGTAGTTGAGACTATTCCCTGCTGACAAGGTGGTTATCAAATTCATTTGAGTTATATTCACACAGAGAGGATTCGAATCGGGAAAAAAATTAAGCTAAAACTCTCCACTGACATGTTCAATATTCCCGCCAAGTCGAGCAGAGTTTTGAAACACCGTAACTGGGATCGTTCATGCAAGAGGTCATAGTCGAAAAATTAACATATGCCCAAACTGTTTAATGGTCTTTTCGCATGCCACGTACCATTCGTGACCAACTCATTGTTATTCTGGGACAAGCCGAACAGCGACATATGCCCCTCTGGAAGGATTTCATATTGGCGCATGAACATCAGAACTACTTTAAACAAGAACGATAACTCTATCCCTGTTTGATTGCAGAGGAATGTAACATCACCGAAGCACTTATACATTGTATTGCTGTTTCTGTCTTTACTTATTCATTGTAAAGAATGTAACCTGTCCTGCTTCCAATTATGCAGAGACATGGCCCTGGACTGACGTGCCAACAAGACAACGCTAGACCGGATATTCTGGAATAGAAGTTTCAACGAAATGCCGGTATTCAAGTTCTGGATCGGCCGCCGCGTAGCCCCGATCTCAATCCTATCGAACACATCTGGGACGAGCTGGGTCGACGTGTTCGTCAGCAAGTCAATCCACCACAGACGTTGGAAGATCTTCATCGTCACTTTGTTGAGTAATGGCGACGTCTTCCTCAAAGCGCAAAGGGTGTGTTTACCAACGTTCTAACATCCACTAGGAGACGTTGTGTGGCTATAAGAGACGCTAGAGGAGGCCACAACACTTACTTAAGACCTCAGAATTTATTTTATTTATTAAACTTTCTTTTGGAGGGTACCTTGACATCACGAACGTTGTCGTTGTAACAGTGTTTCGGCGAGACTTGATTTTTGTTTTCCTTTCATGTCATGATGTTCTGTGCACAGCATACAACTAAAATTATCCTTAAACCTAATATCAAAAAACATGTTTGATTCAGTACATATGTTTCTAAATTGGGTTTAACATACACACACTCACACACTCTCTCTCTCACACAAACACACACATACCTCACTCTCTCACTCTCACTCACACACACACACACACACACACACACACACACACACACACACACACATACATACATACATACATACATACATACATACATACATACATACATACATACATACATACATACATACATACATACATACATACATACATACATACTTGTATGGCGCCAATATCCGTACACCGCTCAAAGGCGTTTTGGTACTGATATCACAGAGATAAATCTTTAGACTTATGTTTTGTCATAGTCACAGAAATTGTCGAAAGACACTGACTATTTGATCGGAGGAACGTGCAGAAGTATAACGATGGCACAGAACACGGAGGTGCTGAATAGCTCGAACGTGGATACTTTTGAAAACAAGGGGCAGAGTTTTACATTTTATCCGGTACTGGACGGGAAGACAATGAAGTGAGCAAAGAACGGGAGTAATGTGGTCCGATTTCTTTGACTGAGAGACCACTCTGGCTGCGGTATTCTGCACCTTCTGATGTTTGTATATTAGATGATACGGGAGACCCACATGAAGCGCATTACGGTAGTAATGTTGCGATGTTACAAGTGCCTGATACTGTAGTCTTGACGTCCAGGTATAGTCGAATCCTACCGATGTTGCAAATGTGGTAGTATCACAAATGGGATTCGTTTTATTGAATATGCAAATATGATCAACTGTTTTCAGGTACATTAAATCACAGATACTCAAAAAATTACTTTAAAATATTTTTCTGACTGAACATCCGTGTAACCTTGTGGTCATACCCCCGGTGGAATTTAAATGAATTCTCTGAAAAGAATATGAATGACGCCCAAAGAGTCAGATTAAATATCCCCAGAGATATGAAATATAAGCCCAATGTTAAAGAATAATGTTGATTAGTTACATATGGATATACTATTATTGTTCTGCAACTCGTTGCGATATACATTTCCTAAAAATGTTGGAAAGCGCACGTAAAATCTCCAAAACAAGCCCGCAAAATCGTCGGACTCAATTGGACCTATGAGAGCCGTTTTGTAAACAAACACACGTGCGTGTATTTGAATCTCTCGCCATCCATGGAATTATCCTTACTAGAAACTACACGAGGCAACACAGTTCTGTTAGCTACGTTCTTTGTACTTTCAGTATGACGATATATATTTTTCATGATTTTTAAAAAAAGCACATAATGCCATAACCGATTAAGTTACTGGGGCATAGGCGGATCCGGGGGTGTGGGGGGTTTGCAGGGGTGCGCACCCCACCCCCTTTGTCCTGAAAGTTTATTTAATGACCATTGAAACTGGGTGAAAATGAAGTGTGCACCCCAGGTTTTCTCAATAGCGTGCAACACCCCACCCCACCCCACCCCTTTCTCAAAAGCTGTATCCGCCCCTGTGGGGATTATTTTTATCAAAGCACCGCAATCATTACGCGCGTTCTGATTGGTTGGTCGCATTTTCGAGAGCAGCGAAAGGGTGACGAGAGAGGGACGAGTCTTCTTGGAGGTTACGGAAAGGGGCCAGTGGTGACGAATGGCCTAGTATTTGCTGCATACAAAAAACATCATTACTAATGCAGAAATGCGGACAGACGACGGACCGGGTTTCAGTCAGGCGAGTGGTACACCTGGGTACCCTTGCGCTGAGGTGCACATGGGACAGTAACTCTCATACTGTAGCTAGACTTGAACGTGAATCGTTGCTCTGTACAGCATGTACCTTGGCATGACCAGTCAAACCTGATCTAAACATGCGCTTTGAGATGCATGCATCTAAATAGGTTTTTGACCAATCTCGCTTTTGATTATACCATTTATGAAAATTTTAAAATCCACATTCCACAACATATATACCACCATTACCTGCCCCTCCGCAATTTAACCGCTGGTGACGTTTTGTCAGATCACCCAAACTGCGTTCGATGAATTGAATTAAGTTTTCTTTAATCTTTGGAGAGGAGAATGTGTGATCATGACCGTTTTGTTCTGGTTAGTTTATGAACCTAGAAAACGTAAACAATCATCACGGAATCGTTATGAACATACAACCAGCATCAATAACTTCGCTGTTTTAGAAATATTAAATAGGTAAGACTAAATGACTCGAAAAGTCTACGTTTCAGATTTTGTGAAGCGTTTTCTATATGCGGGTTTTCTTAGGTGTGAATATAGACATGTCCTCCTCCTAATCATCATCATCATCATCATCATCATCATCATCATCATCATCATCATCATCATCATCAACTCAATTACAATTAATCAACTCACCTCCGACATATATAATTTTGGTAGAGTGGTCATAACTGCCTGCCTCCGCCGACCCACCGAACAGTCCATAATGGGGGTAGCGTTAGGGTAGTATTGATCAGGTATGTACACAGTTGATCGTTTCGTCAACTTGACGTCATAAGATTCAACTGCAGCAGCTACGACAATAGCGACACAAGCAACGACGACGAAGCCCATGTTGGATAGTACCCCTCCTTGCCACACGCACGTTAACTGTAGGTGTGTTCCCCGTGGACCTCGCCGAATCACTACTGCCGTTACGCTTGAAGTATCTACCTGAATTGACTTGATATAGCTCAGTTATGGAAAGCATCCTCTTAACACACCCTGGATGACTGGGCTCCTTTCATACCATATACTGAAGGAAACAATAAAGGATCGCATCTATCTTTGAGAATGACATCTAAATGACTTAACTTGATTGGAAGTATGCCCAGACGTTGCCAGACAGGTGAGAGAGCACGAAGGGGACATACTCGATACTGACCTTCTTTATCTTAGCTGAAAACAATGAATCAAGTCTGTTATGTTTGACCTGATTGAAATTTGAGATTTTATGCGATCCCTTATTTTTTTCTCTCAGTATATGTTTTCAAATTAAACAATGGCATTTGCTAGATGTGTTTTGTATTCTTTATTTTGTATCATCGTATGTGATGTTATTTCAGGTGTTTTTTCTATTCGAAATCGTTAACGTGTCTCAATGTGAACTAGGAAATATGACTATTTACGTTGTTGTTGAAGCGTTGTCAACATGTGCTTATTACAACATGATACTTTTTTATGTTCTTCTCATGTTTTAGTGCTTGTAAGTGAGAACCGTTTAGCTCTGCCGGGTCTGCTCTGTGTGGGGGAAAACCCGAAGTAATGCAGGTCTCACACGTTTATCACTTTGGTGACACCCACGAGCATGGAATGGTGCTGACAAACCCAGAATCATAATGAGGGCAAACCTGGATTCGAACCCACAATCATGGGTAAAAAAAGAATTTAGGGGACATTTTAGGACTCCGTTAACGTCAGAGGGTTCCCCGACACATCCGACCGGCTTGGAACCAGGAATGGAACAGACCGTCTATTAGACAAGTACAGCCTGTGATCTGTTTGAAGAGTAGACGTCTTCAGCCGGTCATCCTGGAATGGTGGCTAGATGGATACTGACATAATCACCTGTTTGGTAACTTGGTAATTTTTGTCCAAGATTGGTATATTATCCATTCATCCATCCATCCTCCTTCCTGCCTTCCACCCATCCATCCATCCATCCATCCATCCATCATCCTTCTTGCCATCCATCCATCCATCCATCCATCATCCTTCTTGCCATCCATCCATCCATCCATCCATCCATCCATCCATCCATCCATCCATCCATCCATCCATCCATCATCCTTCTTGCCATCCATCCATTCATCAATACGTTTCAGGTTGTTCTTCTCACTTTGTGTTGAAATCCACACTCTTGACAATTGCTCACATATTCATCATAACAAATAGTAAGTACAATCAAGTACATTGTGATACCTTACCATAGTACGAATAGTTTTGTTGCTGTTGTACCCAAATCCGATAACCGATAACCGGAACAAGTCATATTGGCCAGTTCCATTAGAGTAGTAAGCATGCGTCACTCTCAGAGTGGTACTTCTGCCCAACTTCACCATCTGCAAGCAGAACAATCATGAGCGTTAACAAACTTCCGTTACCATGTCGTGTCTTGGAACCAACGTTCATGTTGGCAGTTGTTACAGTCTGGGTACGTTGTTTGGACATGGGCTGGTTGGTTTCTTGGTTTGTTGTTTAACGCCGCACTCAGCAATATTGCAGCTATATGGCAGGTTTGGACAATGGACATAACACAGATTGCAGTGAAAGCGAAAACAGCAGAAAACATCAAACTAGATTGAATCAGATGTTACTGTCACAGAGTAAGACACTGTGTTTGTCAGTACCACACCCCTGCTCGGTTGTTTCACCAACAGTTTACGTCTGAGGCCTACATTACTTCGGGCTTTCTTCCCACTTTTAGCTAACACACCGGGATATGCATGGATGGATACTGTCCACAGATGCCGTACACTCAGTACCACACCCCTGGTCGGTTGTTTCACCAACAGTTTACGTCTGAGACCTACATTACTTCGGGCTTTCCTCCCACTTTTAGCTAACACACCGGGATATGCATGGATGGATACTGTCCACAGATGCCTTACACCCACTCGCTCACTCACTCACTCTCACTCACTCACTCACTCACTCACTACGTCATTGTCATACCAAAGGTTAGTAAGGATATAATAATATTATTACAGCTGATGGTAAAACCTTGACTATCAAGGACATTTTGTGTATCAAAATAGGTCGTCTTGCTAGTAAAGCATGCATGAGTTTTCGTGTGGTCAACAGAGTTATAAACGTTCAACTATGACAAGACTCGCCTTGCATGGTATGGCAAAATTTAAAACAATAATATGTCTATTGCTTAAAGGTCACATAAACCCTAGGGGGTAAAAATACATAAATCACTAACTGGCATCGTTATAAATGAAACCCCGTCATTAAAACTACTCATTTCGACCTTTAATTGACTTAAATCGACCTTTTTGACAACAGTGCACAATTCTCACCCGAGAACAAAATTTCAACCAATCAGAGCGGCGCGACTCTGTGACGTCATATGAGGAATAGCTTTGAGGGCCGATGCAGAATTCATCTACATTTTAGGGGGTAAATTATCTTGTTTACAGGCTTGTGTAAACCTGAAATCGTGACAATTGTTGTGGAAAATGAAAGCTATATGTTCTCACAATCTACTGGCATTTAATTTTGTCTCCTGCTTTGCCTAGTTTCCGAGTTACAACTTGTTTTCATAGACGCTTCTGTCACAATTGATTGGTGTCGTTTGGCCCTATTTGTATAATGACTGATCCAAATTGCTCCCATTTCTGTGTTTTTTTACCTCGATATTTAATCATGTCATGTAAAAATCTGTTTGTATTCTCAAAACAGTGTCGGCCCATAAGTTTTCACATGCAATACAGCAATTAATACTCCCTTGTTGTAACCCGTGTTAGGTGGTATAAACCTACACATGTTATTTGTCATCATTCACTTGATGGTCAGTTAATGAATTTATAACAGGTATAATTAGTGGTAACACGCTTAGATTACGCGACAAAGGTTCCCATTTGGCATTTCTTGTGTCTGGAGTAAATATTCAACATTATAAACATCGATCAAAGGATTAACCGATAACACGCTGATTGATTAATTACTTTTATCTTACACAGCGGAATTGTCAAAAGGTAGTGTTTATGTATGTAGATTTACTAATCTATACTGAATACACTCTGCCGTGTCGGTGTCTGCGTAAAAACAACGTCCTTCTTTCAAAGGATTAACCGGCAATACATTGATTGATTGCCCATTATTGGCTAACTAAATTACTGTTTTTAATGAAAGGCGGACATTATGCAATTAGTTGCCAGGTGTGCTATCTTGGGTGACCAATGAGACTATACACCAATACCTGAAAAGATTTATCACTTTTTCGTATATTAAACTGTTAAAAGACACATCATTTGGAACAGTTTTGTGGATATTGATGGATACATTCCTCAAACAAGGTAATGGCCTGATATTGTTCCTATAACTTAAATCTGTTTTAATTTTAATATTTGCATTTTGTTTTTATTCATTTGTCGTAGCATTCAACAGAATCATTGTTTTCGCCGTGAAGTGTAATGAGACAGACAACATACACTAGGGTGTGTGTGCGAATTATGATTCACATTGGCAAACTATAAAATGTCTAGATATTACAGTTCTGTTATAAATTCACTATAAGTATCAGCAGATCGTCAGCTTTTTATTTAGTTTCAAAATGCATAAAAGTATGATAATAAACTAATTAGGATTATAAGACCAAATATAAAGACGCACATTGACTAGTATCTACATACTGGTGAGTGGACATTAACCATGGGAATGTAGCAAGAAATTTATCGCGCAGTATTGTGACTTCGACCCCCACCTCGCTTCCGTGGAAGAAATCGTTATGTTATAAGTTGTGTCATGCAAAATCCTTTTGGTTATAATTCCAATACATATTTAACTACGAGTAGAAAGTAGTTTTGATTTTCTAACTTGATGAAAACAAACTATAATCTCATTAATTCTAACAGACTTTACGATTTTCAAAATGGCGGCGCCCTGTCGGGAACATCCGCCAGTCTGTGGATAAATGCTATTTAGGTTTGTTTTCACCGAGTTACAAAATCAAAACTACTTTCTACTGGTAGTAAAATATGTATTTGATTGATGGCCAATAGGATTTTGCATGACATAGCGTATAACATAACAATTTCTCTCCTGGCAGCGAGGTGGAATAATCAATATAATACTACTTACAATATTATTGTTACTTCGACCACAACCTCACTTCCGAGGAAGAAATCGTTATGTTACAAGTTGTGTTATGGAAAATCTTTTATGGTCATCAATCATATACATATTTTACTATAACTAGTAAGTAGTTTTGAATCTGTAACTTCCGTGAAGCGATCTGAACACAAGTAAGATATCGTTTCAGGCTTCCACAACGCTCGCTTCGCACTCACAAACATAACCCATTTAGCACGAACTGCGGGGTCCTGTGGAACTCTGTGCATGGTGACACCATCACCCGACCCCTAGGAGCAATTGACGACAAAGCAACGATTCGGCATGTCGTCGTTGATGTCGAGAAATCATCAAAATGATGAGCGTGCTACACACTTTCTATACAACTAACTGAAAATCGTTCCTCATATGACGTCACTGCAGTGCTCTGGCGACAGAGTTACGTAACCTGTCTGTGGTTTCGTTGGCGGGCGAGAGGGAAGCAGGCGACTTTTTGGCCACTTTTAATCGCTCGGTATTAATTAACCACAAGTTTTTAAAGAATAAATTTGGTGTTCCGCATAAGACTAACCACAAATCTTTCATATGTAATGGTTAAAAGAGTAACAAAAAACAAAGTTTAGTGGTTCTTTAAAAAGATGGGTTAATATGCAATTTGATTTAATTTTCATGTTCATTTACAAACGACTTAAACCTGAATTCATATTAATCACTCACTTACTCACTCACACATTAAATTAACTTTTAAAGAAGCATCAATTTTCCACAAATTTAACTGTTGTTGGCCTTCAGAACAGGTTATATATATATATATAAAATGCAGCTATGCTGTGAAAATAATAACAGAAATCAAAAGACGGACGTCACATCACGGTTGAACGGTAACAAGATGCCTATACATGGCCTAAACCACCAAAGTTGTTCAGATGACCTAGATAAAGATTTTGACCAATAGAGACGTCAACCTTTGTCATGTCACCATCCTCAAGTAGAACAGATTAGGTTCACTGCGTCCCTAGGATGTATGTCCGTTGTGCGAAATTCTACCATGTTATTGTCAACCCTACAAAACGTTTCAGCTCGTACTTGTGGTGTAGCGTCACTGTCTCAGTCTACGTGAAAGGACTGTGTCTCTTAACTATTGCCCCCGGCACATCAAGGCCAACACTTCACCTAGCTGGACAAAGGCGTTTTAAAGTAGAACGTCTTCATTTTGTTCTGTTCATTTATTACCTTTGACACCGTCAATAATCACACAGGGATAACTAATAGGTATGCTACGTGTTTGCCAGTTAATCTGATGTCTATATTACGCCTATATATAATAAAGCCATATTCGGAGCAGCAGGTGAATGTTACGTGTTTGCCAGTTGATCTGATGTCTATATTACGCCTATATATAATAAAGCCATATTCGGAGCAGCAGGTGAATGTTACGTGTTTGCCAGTTGATCTGATGTCTATATTACGCCTATATATAATAAAGCCATATTCGGAGCAGCAGGTGAATGTTACGTGTTTGCCAGTTGATCTGATGTCTATATTACGCCTATATATAATAAAGCCATATTCGGAGCAGCAGGTGAATGTTACGTGTTTGCCAGTTGATCTGATGTCTATATTACGCCTATATATAATAAAGCCATATTCGGGCAGCAGGTGAATGTTACGTATTTGCCAGTTGATCTGATGTCTATATTACGCCTATATATAATAAAGCCATATTCGGAGCAGCAGGTGAATGTTACGTGTTTGCCAGTTGATCTGATGTCTATATTACGCCTATATATAATAAAGCCATATTCGGAGCAGCAGGTGAATGTTACGTGTTTGCCAGTTGATCTGATGTCTATATTACGCCTATATATAATAAAGCCATATTCGGAGCAGCAGGTGAATGTTACGTGTTTGCCAGTTAATCTGATGTCTATATTACGCCTATTTATAATAAAGCCATATTCGGAGCAGCAGGTGAATGTTACGTATTTGCCAGTTGATCTGATGTCTATATTACGCCTATATATATTAAAGCCATATTCGGAGCAGCAGGTGAATGTTACGTGTTTGCCAGTTGATCTGATGTCTATATTACGCCTATATATAATAAAGCCATATTCGGAGCAGCAGGTGAATGTTACGTGTTTGCCAGTTGATCTGATGTCTATATTACGCCTATTTATAATAAAGCCATATTCGGAGCAGCAGGTGAATGTTACGTGTTTGCCAGTTGATCTGATGTCTATATTACGCCTATATATATTAAAGCCATATTCGGAGCAGCAGGTGAATGTTACGTGTTTGCCAGTTGATCTGATGTCTATATTACGCCTATATATAATAAAGCCATATTCGGAGCAGGAGGTGAATGTTACGTGTTTGCCAGTTGATCTGATGTCTATATTACGCCTATATATAATAAAGCCTTATTCGGAGCAGCAGGTGAATGAAGAGAAATACAGGCTGTTGGTTTGTTGTTTTACGCCGCACTCAGCAATATTCCAGCTACATGACGGAGATCTGTAAATAATCGAGTCTGGACCAGACAATCCACTAATCAACATCATGAGCATCGGTCTACGCAATTGGGATACAATGGCATGTGTCAACCAAGTCAGCGAGCCTGACCACCCGATCCCGTTAGTCGCCTCTTACGACAAGCATGGGTTACTGAAGATCAATGCTAACCCGGATCTTCACGGGTCCACGAATACAGGCACCGGGTATGTTTATAACGCTGCTATATTGTCATCCGTGTTTCGACGGAGGAAATGATAACGTCAGACTTAATACGTATTACCTATTGATATTATTGTACGCCGATGATACAGCCCTGTTCAGAGAAGATCCTCGTGATCTTTAAAAATCTCTCGATGCATTTTACTGTTACTGTAACAAATGGAAGTTATCTGTCAATTTATCCAAAACTAAAGTTGTTGTTTTTGGTAGTGGTCCTGCGAAGTCATCCACATTGAAACTTTACTATAGTGATGAACCTCTTGAGGTAGTAGACTCTTATTGTTACCTTGGTATTTCCCTTCATCGTTATAGAAGATTTTATCAAGCAATTAAAGCACTTGTAAATGCGGGTACAAAGGCAATGCACTTTTTTGTGGAAAAAATCACGTAACATTAATTTACACTTGACTATTTTAACAGCTTTCGATGAAATGATAGAACCAATTTTATTATTTGGATGTGAAGTTTGGGGGTTTGAAAACAACAACTTAATTGAAAGAATTACATATAAAATTTATGAAACTTGCTGCGGGTCTTCGAAATTCAACTGCAGGTTATATGATATAAGGAGAATTTGGTCGATACCCGATGTATATTAGATTAAACAAAAGACTTTTTGGCATAAAACAAACACCCGCCAAGCCAAACTATCATATAATATTTATTCTAGCATGTTGCAAGTTAGTTCTGAAAATAACGTATTTCCGTGGATTGAATTTGTAAGAAAGCTAAAATGACGGTGGTTTAACTGAAATATTTTACAATCCAACCTCTGTACAACTAAGTTTCTCTCTTTTAAAATCGAACAGACCCTCAAAATCCAATTTCTACAGAAATGACATACCTCCATGATACAGAGCTCCAAATCTTTTTTGGTCGTATCTTAAAAACCAATAAAGAATTCGAGAGATATCTCTTTCTGCCAAAACATATCTGTTTCCCCATTTTAAGATTGAGAACAAGTAATCACTACCTACCTGTAGAAGTTGGCCGTTGGGCAAATGTTCCTAGAGAATATCGTAGATGAACTCCATTATCTGTTCAAATGCGATGCTTTATTACTGTATAGACAAACATATTTACCTTCTTACCTGAATTCAATTACCCTATGGAAAGTCATCAAACTGTTCTCATCTAAACAAACGCGTAATCTTAAAAAATCTTGCTATGTATATTAATGTCATAATTAAGTCCACAAAGATATACTGAGTCAAAAAAGAAACTTCACATTCTTTCTTCAGGGCACTATAAAAGAACAAGAGATGGTAAGATGGTTAAATTGTTATTATTTCATTGCTGAGATCTGTGTGATGTACTCGATACACTGACAGTGCCATAATCAGTTCCATTAGGCTACACCGCCGTTCCAAAACATGGGTATACAGAATGTCAAGTCACAAGAATAAAAATGCGAAATTTCTCAGTTCAATATCGTGTATGGCCGCCCCGCGCATTCACCACTGCCAAACACCGTCTCCTCATCGACTGCCTGATGCTTGTGAACACGTGGTTGGGGATTCTGCGCCATTGCTCTTGCAAGGCAGCGCCAAGTTCCTGCAAATTCTGAGGTTGGTTCCTAAGACCACGAAGCTTTCTCCCAAGTGCATCCCAAACGTGCTCTATTGGATTATGGTCAGGGGACCTCGATGGCCAGTCCATGACGTTGATTCCAGCGTTTTGAAGGAAATTTCGTGTCAACATCGCGGTATGCGGCCGAGCATTATCATGCTGGAACTGTAGACCTGGGCCATGAGCCGCCATGAAAGGAACGAGTTCAGGGGTGAGCACCTGGTCGCGGTAAGCAGCAGCTGTGAGGTTTCCACGGATGACCAGAAGTCGGGAACGGTTCTTCCCACAGAAAGCACCCCACACCATGCAACTTCCGCCCCCGAATCTGTCGACTTCCTATACACAACATTGGGCATACCGTTCACGACGTCGTCTCCAGACTCTATGCCTGCCGTCCGCAAATCTGAGGGTAAACCTGGATTCATCGCTAAAGACGACTCGATTCCAGTCTCTCTGGGTCCATCGGAGGTGACGTTGGGCCCACAGCAGACGTTGACGTTGATGAAACGGCGTCAATATTGGCCCACGATATGGACGTCGAGAATGGAGATTGGCAGCCCGCAACCGATTTCGAATAGTCTGTGAGGACAGTCGACCTCTAAACATCTCAGCCCTGGTTCGTGTAGCCGGCAGAAATCTGTCACGTAGGTGACGTAGGACGATTTGACGGTCTTCTGCTCGTGACGTCACACGTGGACGACCCGACCTTGGGCGATCAGAAGTGGTGCCAGTTTGTTGTAGACGACCTCGCAAGTCATACACAGTACGACGGCTGCATCCCATTGCTCTTGCGACGTCAATAACAGATCTTCCCGCTTGTAACTTGCCAATGGCACGTTCACATTGCACATTTGACAATCGTGGCATTTCAAGTACCGTTAGAACTGTGGTTTAAAAGTGTTTTTTCAATTCTTGAGGCCAATGCAAACACGAGCATATGAAGAAAACTTCGATGCGATGATCACGTGATCGACTGCACGTGCAAAACCTGATTTGGCACTAACGTCATTTGCACGACGAATGGATGGGTTTGAGTGGGTTTTGCTAACGTTTTTCTAGAGTCGAAAGATAGGGATCCCATTTCGGATACATAGATTTATCATCAGAGACAAATTATTCATTATTTTTCAAATTACATTTTGTGAAGTTTCTTTTTTGACTCAGTATATATTAACTTTTGTTGTTTTTGTTGTTGTTAATGTTAATTTATATGAATATTCTAATGTTGTATTCTCATCAGTCTAGGTAAACTTAGGCCCAGTATTATTCGTTACACCGCTATACATAATGGGCCTTAGTTTACTTAGACTGGTATTCTCATGTACCACTGTTGGTGGTGTTTCAAAAAATGGATTGAATTGAATTGAACATGCGTATATTTACAGCCCTAATTATGCGTTCTGGAATGTGATTGGTCAACACCTCCAGCCTTTGTACCTGCAGTTGTATTTTGTGTTTGTAGGAATTTGATCCCTGGCCGTATTGTTATTGTGAATTTTATAGATGTAATTTGTAATGTTTGTTGAGTATTTAATTTTGTGCTCAAATATTCGTGTAGACTATGCCTTAGTGGTTGTATATTGTAGTATTCTGGGTTTAATACACAATTTTGTTGCCTGTCCATTGCATACTACAGTGTATATAACTCTCAATACACTTTAGGTGTCATCGTTGGTTTGTAATGCAATTTGTGTCGATTAGAAATCGAGAGCGTAGTGCCCCTTTAAAACAAGCTTGACTCAATCTGATTTCAACATACAGTGAAGTTTCAGGTACACGTGTCAATAGCAGGTTATGGGTTAGTTGGGGTGTAACGTTGTTCGCGGATGTACGCCATGCAAGGTTTTATGAGTTTTATGTACCGCAAGACGCCAAAGTTGACAAGTCTACGCCACGCCATAGCTAACATGTTGTTCAAAACAGCCTTACATCCACACCACCTAAAAACTGTAAGATCGAACATTGAACAGTCAAACAGTAAAATATATATGGACGATCTGACAAATCACCAATGATAGAAGGGTGAAGTTAGGTAGAAATCGTGTGTTTTTCGCCACTTCAAAAATTTCAAAAACTAGCAAGGACGCCGTATCACAATAAAACAGCTCTGTTGGGAATCGAACCGGGAAGATGGTGTAACCAGCGAACGCCTTATCCTGTATGCCTCATCACCAACCCGGTGAATGTAACGTCAAGCTTGGTTTATTCATCTGGACCAGGTCACGGATCTCCTCCATAACCCACCCAAGGTTGTATTTCACAATTAAACTACATTCCATTCCTCTGACAAACGTACATTGAGCCAGAAGCAAGGTATTATAGTTGTACCTCTTCTCCCTGTTAAATGATAGCCATTTCTTTAATTCAGAACACATTTCTTCGGCTAGGTCAACTACAAATGACATATCCTGGTTTGGGTATAAACTGTGCCCCCATTCCCTCTGCTGTAGGTTAGAACACGAACAAATGTCTTAAACGTTATGCTTTACTTATAACATAAGCAGCAGAATCTCTGGACTTCTCTGGACTACACAGCAAACGTAATTCGAAACTGACATATAATATCTATTTTGAAGAAAATAAGTGTCACTGGATTATCTGGTCAATCAGTTTATTGTCTGGTTCATTTACACTTGACGAATGGTACAGCCATACTGTCAGACTCCATACACCTTATTATGCAAATTGTGTGAGTAACTGGTGAAGCAGGACATTCTTGCCCTTGTCCCGAACACCTGGTGTCATCACTGATTCACAGTTATCCATTAATATAGGTAGCTTTTATTATTATTTGGCCTGTTTAGAACGAAAGTAATCCCTTTCGTCTAAAATTCGTTATTCTTTGGCGCTGACGTTTTTGACATTTCTATTTCAAATTATCTTCTTGAAATTTGAAGCCTGTTATTTGATATATGTTATGATTTTCCTCTAGTGCATGAATCTGCACATGGCGCACTGTTTGACATGGTTGTTGCAAATAATCATATCTTACATTATAAAAACTCTGTTTCTAAGACGGTCATTGGCAGGCGATGACAATGGTGACTCCAGGTTAAAGTGAGGAAAGTACCGTCATCGTCTCCTCCGTCCGGTGACGCCACGTAGACATGCGATCCCTTTGCAGAACAGCAGCTCCGTAAATAGCTGATGTGTGATGAAGCCCAATTTAGAGTCATAAAGTGGGGATGCTGACCTGTCGCAACTGCCCCGGGGTGTTCAGCAGTCGCCTACTCGTATTGCACGTTGTCTTGGGTGGTGTAAGGTGTAACGTGACTCGCCTGGTACGTCGAGGCGTCCTTAGTCAGTTAGTGAGGGGTCGGAAGTTCAGAATGTAATTCCTGGTTATATTAATTTTAGAAATTAAACCTTTATGACTGGCAAGGCGTAAATAGACCAATTTGCCTGAATACCTATTAAACTTTTAATGATCAATCATCATTACAACTTCAAAACAAAACGGGATTCGCCTCAGTCAACGCAAAAGACCTACACTAAGGACCCACTAAGGACATTTGCAACATATTTTTGTGTGTTTTCCAAACATAGTTAAAAGAAGTGGAGTATAGTTCACTCAGACAAGACGTCCTCAGCCCTGAGCGATGTCTGGAACACAGACAAGGTTGGTGATAGTCTGATAGTAGGTGGTATGCCATTCCATATAATGATTGTTCTGGGAAGGAAGCTTTCAAATTGTAAAAACAGTTCTCATTCTTCTCTCATTTGTGCAATGTTGTTATTCGATGATCCCCTTGTACGAGTCCAGTCCATGGATGTAGTCATGAAGATCGGTATGGATCATGTTGTTCATGACCTTGTAAGAGCAGGTGGCTGTGGCTCTAGCTCTCCTATCTTCCAAGGTGTTGCAGCATTGTAGTGACACATCCTTGATCAAAATCTGTGTAGTAATTGCACACAAATCTGGCTGCTTGCCTCTGTACCCTCTCCAAGGTATTTACATGAAGCTGTTGGTGAGGGTCCCAAACTGTGGAAGCATACTCCATGATAGGACGGGCTAGGGTTGTAGGGGCATGCCCTCACTGGTTCAGGGCAAGCACTAAGGTTGCGCCTCAGGAAACCTATGAACTTTCCCATATCTGAAGGTTATCCAAGTCCTTCTGCAGTGTGAGACTGTCTGAAGAGTTACGTACATGCCTGAATATAATGCAATATATCGACATTAAGCCGTATTTCGGAGTCAGCTGAGTTTGGTAAGTAGTTGATATAGATCAAAAAGAGTAGTAGGCCAGTGACCGTACCCTGTGGTACACCAGGTAATACATTAGATTCAGAAGATGACATCCCATAAAGAACAACCGTTTGTTTCCTGTTCTTCAAAAAATCTTCAATCCATCGCAGTATATTGCCACGAATGCCCTGATGTAACTTAAGAAGTAGGCGTTGATGCGGACCTTTATCGAGGGAATATGCGATTTCCATGAAAGGTCACTTGAGATATGTTGATGCCGAGGTATTTGGCGGTATCAACGGTATGTAAAGTCCAATCCGCGAAGGTTGTAAGAGTGACGTAATGTTTCCTTTTCTTGGAGATACTGCTTGAGAAGTCAAGCAGTATCATATTCAACTGCTTCCCTTGGTCTATGCTCTGAATGAACTGATTGAGGTCTGGACCAACTGGGTTTCACAAGAACGGTGGCTCCTAAAACCATGTGTATCAGATAAAATATCATGAAAATCTAGGTGTGATATTATAGAGCTCTAAAGCTTTAAAGCTGAAGAGCTCTGCAAGCTTGGAGCATATGGCAGTTAGTGATACTGGTCTGTAGTTGGCAGCTACTGACTTATCCCCCTTCTTAAAAACTGGTGCAGTATTTGCTGACTTCCTGTCGGATGGGACCAAGCTTGTATCCAGGGAAAGTTGGTAAATGCGTGCTAACGCGGGTGCGAGGATTACGGCTACTTCCTTCAATAGTCTCGGGGAGACAGAGTCAGGGCCTGAAGTCTTGGGGAGACAGAGTCAGGGCCTGAAGTCTTGGGGAGACAGAGTCGGGGCCTGAAGTCTTGGGGAGACAGAGTCGGGGCCTGAAGTCTTGGGAGACAGAGTCAGGGCCTGAAGTCTTAATGGTTAGAGCAGTTGGTCAGGGCCTCGGGGAGACAGAGTCCGTCTTGGGGAGACAGAGTCCTTGGGGAGACAGAGTCCCTGGGGAGACAGAGTCAGGGCCTGAAGTCTTGGGCCAGAGTCAGGGCCTGAAGTCTTGGGGAGTTCTGAGTCAGGGCCCTGAAGTCTTGGGGAGACAGAGTCAGGGCCTGAAGTCTTGTGGAACAGAGTCAAACTTGGGGAGTCAGTCAGGGCCTAAGTAGTTGGGAGGACACCTTCAGGACTGATCACAACTCCGGGCATCTCTGGGTGGGATCCAGGAGGTAAGCTGGGTAGGTTTGTAAGGTCCTCTACAGAGCTAAATTGAGAGTTGAGAAGTTCGGCTTTACCAGCGGCATCACTAGTCAACAATCCTCTTGCATCTTTCCAGGCGGCTACACCTGAAGATTCCTGACGGTTGCTATTGACAAAAGAGTAGCATTTCTTGGCATTACTATGATGATCCGGACTGATAATGTCGGCCACATATAAGTTATGTGCCTTACGAATAAGGCGTTAATGGTTCAGAGTTCGAGACTGACCTGAACTTGTTCACAAGTCTTAGTACTTCAAAGTGATTGGCTAAATACTCTATCAGACGCTGACGTCATGTTTATCGCGTGGACAGTTACAAGAACCCACGTGACCGATTCGGCGGCTCTTTATCGATTCTCCAAACACTCTCTATCAATTCCTCGTTTTACATCAACTCCTGACTTCTTGTTATCCATGTCTTTAGTTCATTCTTTGGATTATCAGGTAAAAATAATCGATTATGGTGGCCTTCGCCCACTGACTGATCATGACCTCAAACTCAAATGTTCTTCCCTGGAACATTCGACATTTCGGCAACTCTCCACCTGGAACGTGTTAATAGATTCTGTATCAAGTTGTTAAAGAATAAACTCTTGGCTAGAATAAATAAAGACACCGCTCTTTCCTTAATTCCTTTCATGCTAGTTTTCCTGTAGAGGCTTTTGTAAAGAGTACAACCTCACTGCTCTTTTTAACTCCGCTAATGGTGGCGCCTGACTTTTGATTATCATGAAAACACTTGTTAAACTTGCAATCTATGGAGTTGAAAACATCAAGCTAACACACATACATAGTATTGATCCTGAACTGATTTTCACCAAACTGTGCAATATCTCCTCACACCACCTATGGAAGTTCGTCCGAACTGACTCACAGCACATACTTCCCTACCACAGCAAAGACCATGTATGACCAGGGGCTCCTTTCACGAAGCAACCTTACTAAGGTAACCTTAACTCCCACTCTTTAACATTGCACTAAGGTTACCTTAGTGACTTATGATCGATCACCTTAGTGCTTTCTGAAAGGAGGCCCAGGGCAGAATCCATTTCATCTTCAAATCTCTCCAAAGCAACCTGGTATCACCATCAGTCTCCCAAGAAATACAGCATGTGTGCGAGTTTTAAATTTGAGGTGGCACAGATTACTGGACACCTTTGATGTGGATACATATGGCAAATAACATGGATCCTTATCCTGGGTGTTCACGGTGTAGTCAGCATCTTTGTATTGACCAGAAAGTACAGTTTGATTGTAGGACACTTTCTTCTTGTTACAAAACATGCTACTTTTAAACTACAATAGTACACCTAATATTAATTTCTCATGCTTATTTCCTGTGCTTTGCATCGTTTATCTCCACACTGATACCGCAGTATGAAAGGAAAACATAACTTCATAATGAATGTACCTGATAACCATATAACTCCGCATAGGGAAATATTTAATGAATGTCATATTGGTTTAATCGCCACATACAGTGAAGTGGTATCGAATCCGTGAGCCTTTACTGTTACTCTGCCACATACTGGCAGGACTGTGCACTCGAAATAAAAGCTTAAATATTTTCCTTTACAAGAAACATATGCTCAATAAATGAACACTGGAGCACAATTCTTCCTTTCTCTAACGCTGCATTTTAACTTAACCATAACTGGCATCAGAATATTTAACGCTGGAGGTGTATTTCATACTTGGCACCTTGCAGGAGGCAGTGTGGGAGAGAAGCCATAACATCAAGGCCTCAATCTCCAGTTGGAACATCACGATAATATCGACTAACAACCTGCTTAAGTTCATTGTTTGTTTGTTGTTTTATAAGCATAGTAACCAATATTCCAGATATATGAGGGAAGACTGTAAATAATCTGGACGAGACAATCCAGTGATCGGCATTATAAGCGTTGATTCACGCTGCTGGGATACAATGAAACCAAACCCAACGATGCAGACCACCCGATTCTGTTAGTCACCTTTCTTACCACGAGATCTGGTTGCTGAACACTACTTCTCAGCTGTCCTTCATGTAGGATTGTTTCTCCCAGAGTACACAGTTTTGTTTACATGTGCGATTATTAAACCTCGTAAAAATAACAAACACACGGATTAGATAAATGTTTCTTTTTCCTCCAATAAAACCCTGAATAGTCTATTGTGATCCCTCTTAACATGAACAAACTGAGGGATTAACATCGAGATATATTGCTCTGGTTGATGGGTACTTGCAGGTATACTTTCTGATTCAAGATGATTAACAGAAACATACACAAACATACATTAATGATATTTCCTGACATATATGTTCATACATACCAATCACAACACCTGATATATTCCACAGAATCTGAATAACTCATTACTTTGTCTAATTACACGCTCGTTACTTCTCCCCAGCAAACTAGTTATTGCCCTCACTGTAGTAAGTGTCTAGGGCACATAAATCTGGTGCTTACCCAAATAGATGGCTTATCATTTGATGAAACATTGGTGAAACAATGTTTTTCCATAGTAGTTACTAAGCAGTTATAACCAGTAATATTATACAAGCTGCACCTCTATGCTCATGTTTCCAACATGAACGTAGGAAGATGTGCAAACAAGCATCTGGGTATGTAGACAATGTAAGAATCTCAAGTTTACAGACGCTGTATGGCTCTCATTTACATTATAATACATATAATATTACCAAGTTACCCAAAGCTAAATTAATTTAAAATTACCCAAAACACACCCCAACAACCAATTATAGGAGAAGGGTGCTTAACGCTGTGAATATGGTAAATACAAAAGACAACAGTCAAGTACGATATATATTAACCTGTAACCTGTTAACAACAAATAGTTTGAGATTATTTCAGAGGTTTCCACAATAGCTACTTTTTGTTAAGCCTCAACACACTCATGCAATATTTGAAATACGAGGGCCATTTTACCATATGTTTGATACTTAGTTGAAAATCTTATAAGTTTAGTGACATTATATCCAAATATTGTGCTCAGTAAGCACTCGAGGAATATTTCATCATGTTCTTTTTAAAGGCATACTTTGATTTTAAACTTTTAAAGATTTAAATTTGTGCAATACTGTGGATGGGTATGTTAGACGTGTTATCTTTGAAAAAATAGTTTGAAGCTTTTGACACTTATTCACATTTCCACCACACGGTTGCAAATTCATTTACCTCAGTCTTCATTGAACTAGTTTTATTCTTACACATAATAATTAACTATGGATTACTTTTCCGGTTGTAGGAATGAGGTTTGGTTCATGTAACAAAAATTATAAAGAGTTCTATCTGTTTTCAATTACCAGTACCTATGTGAAAAACAAACTTGGTTTTCAACATACTTTCGGTGGCCCCTCAGATTCTTCCAGCTGTTTGTAAAATTATAAACATTAATCGTAAATAAATATCTACTTGTGACATACTCCAGAATATAACACATACACAAGTTCACCCGACTCAGTAAAAGGCACACCGAAGTTCATTTAACACAGAGAACTTATATGTAAAATGACAACCCCAAACCCAAATTTAAGATGAACTGTGGGTTTTGCCCCATGTAAAATAATGGATTCAAATAATTCACACTGCAATGCATTCCAGGAGGACCCATCTAAGTATGTCTGTTTAAAGCAGAAAATACTAATCCAAATTGCACATGGCTTATTACAACACACACTCACGTTCTGGTAAATATAAACATGTCTGTCATTGAAACTGGCGGAAAAACATGAAGACTCTCCGCATCTCCAGCATTTGCCTCCCAGAATGCATTCGTGAAAGTATAAAGGAATACAAAATTGATATATCCAGTTAAATCACTGTTGAACAAATATATTTAAAAAAGCAAACTTGAAAGTATTAGATATATTCATTTATGTATCTGTATATTTAATTTATATAATATTAATTATTCAATAGACATTATTTATCTCAAAAACATAAACTTCACAAGAAAATGACTTCCTAAGATTATATGAGTGCTTCCGACAATATTTGGCATATTTCATATTCACAATTTTTGAAATGTCATTCTGAACATATGGAATCTGAAAAGACTGAAAATTTCAAAACAGCATTGCTGTTTTGTTATGGAAAGATACCCAATTCAAGGATTTTAAAAGAAGACAACAACCGCATTGCAAGCAAAGACACAACATTAATGGGCAGTGATATACATCAGGTCAGCAATATTGTAGACATTAGTAGACACTGTCAATACAGTTAGAGTGATGTCAATATCAGCTGAGGGAAAGCTGGATTACTGGGAAAAAACATGTCACAATTTCACCAAAATAATTTGGTTTGAGATGGAATGTTAGAAAACATTTTAACACTGAGCAAGATGTGAAGTTGATGGACAACTGACGGTACATAACATTGGAGGTAACCAAAATATAGAAAAGCCTAAGACAATCAATAACCCCACACAGCCTATAGAGAACATCACTAGTCCTCAGTCCTTTGTGCTGAAATATTGCACAAAATATACAAATGAAAACATGATGAATATATAAAACATGGCATTATACACATCCATCAGGTTTTCAGATCTGGTAAAAAACAGCCAGCTGCTCAGCTGAAAAAAACCCTCATACATTATAGCATAAATCATACATTATAGCATAAATCATACATTATAGCATAAATCATACATTATAGCATAAATCATACAGGCAAAGTTCAGCTTAACAACAAACGACACATGACGACACATGCACAAACAGACCACAACATATGTTCATTTGGCATTCAGTTCAATGAGCAAACCATAGATGGTAATCAGAGGAAGAAATGACTGGACATGCAATGGCAGCAATCACATCATACGCTGACTTGACGGAATTGTCTGGATGTGCAATAGAGTTGCAGCAATCACATCATATGCTGACTTGAAGGAATTGATTGGAGTTTAGTGCTATCACTTCCTACAAACTCCGCAACATATACTTGTATCCGAGTATACACTTAATGAACAGTTCCTTGTGGTAACCATGATACAGCTTATTAACAAACACCTTTATTAGCTGTTAAACATTATGCACGGTGCAGATTGGTAGGTGTAATTATGCCTTGATAATGGGGAATTTCATCTTGATCAGTGACATTTGCCAATAATTAGCAAGAAAACTATTCAGCTGCCATGTTTGAGTATAATATGCACACCCATGATGTTCTGAGAATGTGAGGAAGAAAAAACATGGCTCCCATTTATTATATAATATATAAAATCATATAAAGGTTGTCAGAATTTCAGTTAGATTACTTTCCAAAGGGAACAAAGGTTCTAAAAATACAAATTCCTAATCAAACAGAGAGCATAGTTTTTATCTTTCACCTGTCTCTGAAACAATAAAATATTAGTCTCAAATGCAAAATCTGATTTAAGTCTGTTTGTATGTTCCAGCTGATTGGCCAGTATATTCCTTATCAAAAAAGCATATAGCTGAAAATTGCATGTGACAAAATATAACAAACACAAAAATATATAGTTCTGAAAACAGTCATCAAAACAATTCACATTTACACAAGCAAGATCCCCCCACAGAACACCACCAAGGCACCCCCCCAAACACCTCACACAGGAATAATCATTGTTTCTTTGTTTCCTTCACAGCCACAATCAATCATGGGGATATTCTTTCTTTCACCCTGCTGTTTTGTTCACAATACCACACCTGCCACATACCATAACATAAATACACGTAAATAGACATATCTTTCTTTGACCCATCTCAAACTCTAACAAAAATAACATTCCCACATTAAACAAACCAGGATTTCGCTGTGGGTAATAAACACAATTTGCTGCAAGAGTGAGTGAGTGAGTATGGTTTTACGCCGCTTTTAGCAATATACCAGCAATATTCCAGCAGTATACCAGCAATATACCAGCAATATCACTGCCGGGGACACCAGATATGGGCTTCACACATTGTACCCATGTGGGAATCGAACCCGCGACTTCGGCCTGACGAATGAATGCTTTAACCACTGGGCTAACCCTCCACCCTTGCAGCAGATGGTGGATCCAAGCAAAGAGCATGTGTGAGTTGTGACCTTACTTCTGAATCAGTCTAAAGTTCTGCTGTGACATCCTCACTGATGTGGGTCCTAAATTTCAGGAAAAACACAAGTAAATTACAACATAAAGGTAGGTCACCATACATTAGGGTCTGGTTCCACAGTACCACCACTGCACTAAGTCAATTGTCTCTGTCTCTCTGGAAACTGTTGTACAAAGCGACCTTAACGCTAAGGTGACCATGACTACATACTTTAACATAGACTTAAGGTAGTCTTAGATGTAAGGTTGTTTTGTACAACGTGGAAGTGTATTTAAGTTCTGTCATGTAGTGTTGGGAATTGGTTGAAATCTCACAATTGATGATTGCTTCATTACCAACGAACAATCATCGAAAAAAATTGGTTAGCGTCATTTTCAGATTTTCCTATCCAGGTTGTTATTGCAGATATGTATAACATGATGCAACTTGATATTCTAAAGTGATGACTAATATATCATGAACATACACTTCCTGGAGTCTTCAAGAAATATTCAGTCATGACTTTTCAGTCAGTTAAGTGAGTTTTCTAAGAATCAAACAAGTTTTCAGGCCCTGACAACTTCTATCATATGTTCCATCGTCAAGTGTTTCAAAGACTAAAACAGTAGTTCCAAAATCGTTTGTGTTGGATTATGAGAAAATGTGATTGATTGCTTGGTCGTTTGGTCACTTCGACCTATCTTCGATTTCAATTAATCGGAACACCACTACTGTCATGACCTGCCAGCTTAATTCAGGATGATACCCCGAGTGGTGAGAGGCTCACATGTTTACCACTTCCACCCCCAAGAATGTGTATGGTACTGACAAACCTTGAGATATATTACAGCAAGCTAGAATACAAACCCATAGTATTCTGGCATTCAAAAGGGAGACAATCCTGACATGCAATGTCCAGCACCTTCACAATAGGCTCCACCTTGCCTATCGAAGATGATCGTAATGCACATATTTAATAAAGCCTTATGACAGTGTTACGATCTCTTTGAGATCAGCAGGGCCCTGATCAGCCGTAAATTTGAGTTGGTTTGACACATTTATAACACCCTCACAGATTTTGACAGAATTCTGCACTAACTGCCCTGATAGGCAAATTAAGTATTTTTTTCTATTTTGCTTCAAAATTAAGATTTCTTTAATTCCGAAGTATTTAGACATAACCTTTGGAGGTTGCATTCTATGGTACTGGTCCTTCCTTGGCCTTGTCCATCCTGGTGTCCATGGGGTGTGTGTGTATATATGTCGGTGACCCGCGTGTGTGTGTGTGGCATGTGCACGCTGTGTCTGTGTGTGTATGCAGATTTGGGGCTGAATATCAGCCTCTGATCTACTTTAGATTAACCCTTGCTCCCCTGTTATCAGCAGTGGTCCTACACAAGGACACTGAGCAGAGGCACATAGGTGGCACGCACATCGACCTTTACAGTGTAACTGATATAGACTTACACTGAGCAGTTATTTCAGTGGAATATTGAGATTTTCAGAGTATAAAAATAGAAATGTCGCCTCCATGTAAACAGAAAGATATAAGGATTTCAAGTATTTGAGTATCTAAGTTATGATGACTCTTGGGCCATCCGATACTCGTGCACACTCCCTTTCAGGAAGGCCTTCTTGCAGGGAGGCCCTGTATCTGTTGTGTTCCCCTCGGTCTGTGATCCATCACCTTCGTTATCAGGTGTGCCATACCCTCCTCCTCCTGGCGTTTCCAGGTGAAACACGTCCTGAAAATAGGACACATACATGTTGCAGGAATTGTACAACTTGGTTGGTTTGGTATGATACTACTGTGAGTGAGTGAGTGGGTGAGTGAGTGAGTGATTGAGTGATGTGAGTGAGTGAGTGAGTGAGTGAGGTGAGTGAGGTGGAGAGAGGGTGGAGGAGTGGTGGTGAGTGAGTGAGGAGTGAGTGGTGAGTGAGTGAGTGAGTGAGTGAGTGAGTGAGTGAGTGAGTGAGTGAGTGAGTGAGTGAGTGAGTGAGTGAGTGAGTGAGTGAGTGAGTGAGTGAGTGAGTGAGTGAGTGAGTGAGTGAGTGATGCTTTTACACTGCTTTTAGCAATATTCCAGCAATATCATGGCCGGGTACACCAGAAATGGGCTTCACACACTGTACCCATGTGGGGAATCAAACCTGGGCATTCAGCATGACAAGCAAATGCTTTAACCACTAGGCTACTCCACCACCTGATACTACTTTGAACACTATAAGCTTACAAATGTAGGAATACAGGAGTGAGGTAGGATGAGTGCTTTGGTTGCAGACTGACATGAAGAAGGGCTCAACTAAAGTCATGGTTAACAAATGGAATCATTTAATTAACTTGCTACCTTACGACATGTCTCCCTACAACACTGCATACTGACTGATGTGTTCATGGATGATGCTGGAGTGTAGCGTATACCTGTCAATGAAACGTTCAGGATGCACCACCCACGGTACTACAGGTAATGTTGACACTCACCCGGGGCCAACATCCACAGAGTTCTTGCCCCCCAGGCTTACCACCCGACCGTCAGCATACAAAAGCAGGTTCACACCAGACCTTCCATCTTCACCACCTGTAGGAAACAGTTTTATTTATCTGCCAGATATTTTCAGACTGACCATTAAAGACCCATGGTGGCAGTTGCTAAGAGACAGAAGCAAGGGGTAACAAAGGTATAGAAGCTTAAAAGATCTCAAGTGAACAAATCATTCAAAGAAGCATTTCTGATTTTGAAACACATGTTCACAGGCAGTTCCAAATAGAAAACAATAAAAGTAATGCTGGATATGTTGTGGGTATTTTATACACTCTGAGTGCCGTGGCAGTGATCGAACATTTGTCCACTTTGTTGGTTTCTTGTTTTGGCAAGATTGAAATTTCTAAATCAAGGGGTGAAAATAAATTAAAGAAATGCTCCAGAACACTGCAAAGTGATTGGCTCACAAATACACACATACTTCATTTTGAATAGCTGGTGAAATGTTACTGACCATCCATCTGTTGTGACATACTGGAGATGCTGTTAAGCACCCAGACTGGTATTGTATCAGAGTATTAAATGAATTGGGTTTTTTATGCTATCAGCAATAATACAGAAACAATATACCAATGTGGACAACACCAGGAACTTTGACCTATTTTTTTCACCACTTGGCTAATCAACTAGCCCCCAAATTAACTTTACAATATTTCCAGTATATACTGACCAGATAAGCCGTACGGCCTGAACACTCTCCTCTCTGTCAGCACAGAAAGTGTCAAGTCCTTGCGGAACAGGAATTCCCGCACAACCCCATCACCTCCTGGGTGGCGCCCCCTACCACCTGTGCCAGGGTTCAGATGGAAGCAGCGGACAACGATGGGGTATCTGGAAGAAAAGACAGTCATTCAGTTCACGCCATCACTTACCAAAGAGGCAGTATATTTCATGTCTGTCCCTGTCAGATAATTCTGTCAGCTGTAATACATACACTTTACCTTACACAGGAAACATTTACTCCCCAGAGATGCAAACACCCCCAAGATGAAGGAGGTAATGAGCTAGTCTAGAGGCTAAGGTGTTTGCTCGTCATGCAAACGGAGCAGTTTGATTGTGCACATGGTTTGATTGTGCATATATAGAACGTCATACTAGTGCATTTGGATGTTTTGTATTGAACTCGAAGATGCCATGGAAAAGAGGAACTCATTGTTTCTCTGCTCCCATGACATCTTCTCGTTCAATACAAAACATCCAAATGCACTAGTATGAGTTCTATATTTATTATATACCCTCTTATCTTGCATTAATCTGTTACTTAATAAAACAAATCATAGCATAGCAATGTAGAACCGGCAGGGGTTCAATATGGAATCTTGGGTGCAATACAGAATTTCACCACATGATCCGTATTGCACCCCTGTATTGTTATCCTATGTTTACATGGGTATGTAATAAAATGTGTGTAGCCCATTTCTGGTGAAGTGGCATGAAACTTACACACACTGGCACAAGCTTACCTCCTCTCTACAATCTCGGGTCTGTGATTCTTGTATTTGTCATGTGACTGTGAATACCACTGTGACCATCCCATGTTGGGCCCTGAAGATGTAAGAGCAATGATGATAATGATGATGATGATGATGATGATGATGATGATGATGAAGACTCTCAATTTTGTGAATCAATGCTCAGGATATCAATCACTGGATAGTCTGGACCATTTTTAATTACTTTCAGAAATCCATCATACTGCTTAAATATTACCGACTCAGTAACAAACAAACAACTAAATAATTGTCACAGTATCTTAAACATGAATTTAGAAAATTCGAAATTTTGTGTCATTCTCAACAAGGCCAGTTGTAATTCCTTTCCCTTGTGGGTAATGAGATAAAACAACATTCAACGCCAAAACAAACAAAGGTCTTCACTGCAGTGATACAAACAGACAACCTACCGCCCGCGCTCCACCTGCTACGGTCTCGTAGTAGCCGACGTTGGAGTCTCCGAAGGTGATGTTGTTCATGCAGCCCTGGAACACATTATCATCATGATGAGCTGGGAGGTGTTCTGCCCCAAACTCGCCAGGGCATTGTGGAAGACATTTGTCTAAATTTAGTGTGAAACACTCAGAATGTAGCATTTCTGCAAACACATAGATTGACAATTTTGAATGAATGTATTCCAAACTCAGTTACACAGTTTTTCCATGTAGTTCATGCAATGGTGATGACAGGAACAGACCCACTCAGGACTGGACCACTGATCTGTGTGGTGAGACATAGGGACTACTTACTAGTGAATAGAGACAAGCAGGGAACACCTTGAGATATACAAGGACCACCTACCTGTATGGAGAGTGAGTGAGTGAGTTTAGTTCTATGCCGGTTTTAGCAATATTCCAGCAATATCACCGCAGGGGACACCAGAAATGATGTCATATCATATTGTACCCATGAGGGGGACTGAACCAGGGTCTTTGGTGTGACAAGTGAACACTTTAACCACTAGGCTACGCCGCCGCCCACCTGTATGGACAGATATACGAGGACCACTCACCTGTGAGGCTGCACAAACACTGAAGGCCCTCAGCACTACGTCTACAATCCTCTGTGAAGTGAGGACGTTACCTCCGACAACTGCAGCACGCCCGGAGGGGTCAAGGATGCTGCCCTTAGGAATGATGGCGTGCACAGGTTTCAGGCAACCCTAGCAACAGGCAATGCTCAGATAGTAAAATCAATGGTGGAAAATCCTAGCAACAGTGTTCACATAACAACATGAATTTAGGGAATCTTAGAAAAAAAGACCGCCTCCACGGTGTAGTGGTTAGAGCATCCGCCCAGAGAGCGGAAGGTCGCGGGTTTGATCCCCGGCCGCGTCATACCAAAAGACGTTAAAAATATGGTGCTTGTTGGTCCTTGCCTGGCGCTCAGGATTAATGGGTACAACAAGGACTGGTCAGCTTGGAGTCAGTATAATGTGTCTGAGTGGGGTATTCATGCTTCACTGCGGCATGGTATCTCAGTGGGCTAGCACTATAAAACCAGCTTCAGTCTGGGCTAGTACAAGCAGCCGCACATACACATACACACGCATGCACGTCCTCATATGAGCGAAATATTCTCAAGCACGACGTTAAACCCAATTTCACCTCACCTCACCTTAGAAAAAGAACAGTGTTAACAAAACAAGATAAATGTAGGGAATCCTAGCAACATAACATGAATGTGGTGAACCTTAGTAACAGTGTTTACATATTAACAAGAAGGAATGAGACACTACCAACAGTATTCACACAGCAGCATGAATGAAGGTATCCATAGTAACTCACTATGTTGCCATGGCTACATAAATACCTATAACCTGATCAAGCTGCCCTTACTTTTTAGAGTTAGGAAAACTTTCCAAAAACTGTCAAAAATATATAAGGGTCACCATCCAGAAACACTATCAGAACTACATTTATTAATATTGTCGTGTACCTGATTCAAAGGCACATCATGTCCGACCATACATCGTAGACAGTAGATAAGTCCTGACAGAGTTACTGCCCTTGGTGCATTGCAGTTCCCATGCACTTCGAAAGCTGTTCCTGAGAAGTCAAACACTGCTGTACCCTGGATCACAGACAAATGAATGGTATCTACCATATAATATCAACAAACTTGGCATGTTGTATGACAGGCAGCAATATAAGTTTTATAACCCAGTTATATCACATCCACCAGAACTACCTGCGAGTGAGTTTAGTTTAACGCCGCACTCAGCAATATTCCAGCTATATGGCGGCAGTGTGTAAATAATCAAGTGTGGACCAGACAATCCAGTGATCAACAGTATGAGCATCGATTTACGCAACTGGGATACAATGTCGACCAAGTCAGCGAGCCTCACCACCTGATCCTGTTAGTCGCCTCTTACAACAAGCATGGGTTGCTGAAGACCAATTCTAAACCGATCTTCACGGGTCTAGAACTACCTTTATATAACCGAGTTATATCACATCCACACGTAAATAATTCAGTTACATCACTGCTATCTGTGAATAACACAGTTACAATACACCTACCTGTAAATAATTTGGTCCAATCATATCTACCTGTAAATACTTAAGTTTTGTCACAACTACCTGTAAATGATTCAGTTATACAGCTACCTGTAAATAATTCATTCCTATCACATCTACCTGATACTTTTATCAAAGCTACCTGTACATGGTCCAGTCAGTAAACCAGTGTTAATGTAAGACTCTAGGATATAGATAAGGGACGCAGGACCAACAGGATCCCCATATCACTTGAATTTCCATCAATACCATCTGTTGACACATCTTACCCAGTTGTTTCAGGTTTTTTGAAAGATATTTCAGTTATATCACATTTCTGCCTATGGCTGGAGGAAGGCCTAAGTGACCACTGTCATAAACTTTGTTGACAAATGGCAAGTCTTTACTGTGCCAGATAGTGAGGCTAAGTAGTAGTGTCCGCAGTTATCTCCCCTACCTCCTGTTCATCTATGTCGACTGTCAGGGCTATCTTGCTGCCATCATCCATGAAGTCACATGCATGAAGCTTTGTGGTGCCTGTCCTCGCCCTTGTGTCCTTCGCGATCTGTCTCAGCATGTCACCCACAGCAACCTCTGCATTGTTCTACAACAAAAGCATTGAACACATATTACTGATTTTACATCCTGAACAAATTTCAGAAAGTTCTATCGATTTTTCGATGAAAGTTCTCCAAGTTTAACACATTTTTTACATCTTACATGATTCTAGTTATCATGTTTATATGAACAGGAACCAAAAAAAGTATACAAGTTATTTTGTATATTATGTTGTTATTTTTGTTCTGTATAACAAGATTTGGCTGTAAATAGTTGTCAAGTAAGTTGTAGTTCACCTGTATATGGGCCATGTAGGCCTGAACCACATTCAGACCATACTCATCTATCAGCTCGGATATCAGTTTGATGCCCTGAAACATGGGAGGAAGACATGAGATGAGGTGATGCCAGGTGAGGTGAGGTAAGCTTGGCTGGGGTGAGGTGAGGTGGGCTGGGGTGAGGATAGATCGGCTGGGGTGAGGCAAGATCATCTAGGGTGAGGTAAGATAAGCGAGGGTGAGGTTGTGTGCAGAGAAGGTATGTAGGGTGGAGTGGGTTGGGTTGAAGAAGGTAGGACAGACTGAGGTGAGGTGAGGTGGGATAGGCTGAGGTGAGGTGAGGTGAGGTGGGATAGGCTGAGGTGAGGTGAGGTGAGGTGAGGTGAGGTGAGGTGAGTGGCTGGGTGTACTAATCCAGATTATTGCTGGTTTTGTAGAGCTAGCACACTGAGACACCATGCTGAGTTTCCTTAACATGGTGATAGTAACGGCATTCAACAGGATAGGTTATTCTCCTACCCTCTGATTGGCTGCAATCTGGGCATGCAGATCACTGAGGTTGTCGGCGAGGTTGCGAGAGCCGCTGCTTCCAGGAATCTTCCCAGGGTCCATGAACTTCTCAGTCAGAGCTGTTGAGTATTTGGGGAAGAGTGAGTGAGTGAGTTGAGATCAACATTGCTGTGTTCAGTATTTCAGTATCACAGTGTGTCATTACACAAGATTATGTAATTTTTAGAGTAAAATTGATATTTTATACTTATCCTGACTCATGCTCTTTTGCTTGTCTCCTTCCTCTTGCGAACATAGTGGAAACACTTGTATCTCCCTAATTGAAGTTCCCTTCAATGTAAAATCACTAATTAGCATTCACCACGAGTTACCTCCCTTCCACAAGCTCGGGAACGAGGGCGCCACCTCTACCCATGTGCCTCACTCTCTCCTCATATACTGAGCCCAACATTTGAATTTACAGGAAATCCAAAAGTGTTATGTGGGAGGATGGGAGGAATGACCTCATGAGTCAGGATAAGTATAAAATATCAATTTTACTCTAAAATTACATATTTTTCCTTATCCTGACTCATGCTCTTTTGCTTGTAGAACTGAATGGAAAGGAGGTGGGAATATATATATATTTTGGATTTTTCTATAATTAGTGATTTGAACTGTGATGATTGTAATAACCCTATGGGAACTTCATAAAGGCACTGAATTGATGAATTCCTGCTGCTAACTTATCAGCTGCCATATAAAGGTTATTACAATGTACTTATTATGATAAAGTATTTATAACATTAATACAATGCTTAAGACTAATAGACTTAAGCTTGTTAATATGCTAGTATAAACTCCTTAGAGTTTGTTAGCTAAAATACTTTAAGATATAAACATAGTACTAAGCTTAAGATATGATTAAACTTAAGCTAATTAAAATAGCAAACTCTTTAGAGTTTGTTAGTTAATATACTTATATGATATAGATATAATGCTGAGCTTAAGATATGAATAAGCTTTTAGCTACATATATAATAGCAAAACTCTGTAGAGTTTGTTAGCTAATATATTTTACAATATGAGTATAGTACTGTGCTAAAGATATAATTAACTTAAGCTACATATATAATAGCAAAACTCTGTAGAGATTGTTAGCTAATATATTTTTACAATATGAGTATAGTACTATGCTTAAGATATAATTAACTTAAGCTACATATATAATAATAGCAAAACTCTGTAGAGTTTGTTAACTAATATATTTTTACAATATGAGTATAGTACTGTGCTTAAGATATAATTAACTTAAGCTACATATATAATAGCAAAACTCTGTAGAGTTTGTTAGTTAATATATTGTTACAATATGAGTATAGTACTGTGCTTAAGATATAATTAACTTAAGCTACATATATAATAGCAAAACTCCGTAGAGTTTGTTAGCTAATATATTTTATAATATGAGTATAGTACTGTGCTTAAGATATAATTATCTTGCTACATGTACAATAGCCAAAAACTCTGTAGAGTTTATTAGCTAATAGATTTATAATGTAACCCTAGTACTAAGCTTAAGATAAGATTAGACTTAAGCTAAATGTATATAGCAAAAAAAAAAAACTCCTTAGAGTTTATTAACTAATATACTTTTATGTTATAAACATAGTACTGAGCTTAAGATATGATTAAACTTAAGCTATATATATATAATAGCAAAACTCCTGTCGAAGTTTTGTTAGCTAATACATTTTATAATGTAAACATACTGCTTAAGATATGATGAAACTTAAGCTAATTGTATAATAGCAAAACAAAACCCTTTAGAGTTTGTTAGCTAAAATACTTATATGATATAAACCTAGTATTGAGCTTATGAAGGAAACTTTTAAGCTACATATATAATAGCAAAACCCCGTGAGAGTTTGTTAGCTAATACATGTTATAATGTAACCATAAAGCTTAAAATATGATGAAAACTTAAGCCAAATATATAATAGCAAAACCCTTTTTAGAGTTTTGATAGCTAATATACCTATATAAGATAAACATAGTACCATGCTTTAAGATATGAATAAGCTTGGTTACATATATAATAGCAAAACTCTGTAGAGTTGGTTAGCTAATACATGTTATAAAATAGCCATATTGCTTAGAATATGATGACACTTAAACTCCAATAGCAAAAACTTTTTAGAGTTTGTTAGCTAATATACTTATATGGTATAACATAGTACTCAAGCTTAAGATATGAATAAGCTTAAGCTACCTATATAATAGCAAAACTCCGTAGAGTTTGTTAGCTTAATATATATTTTTATAATATGAGTATAGTACTATGCTTAAGGTATAATTAACTTAAGTACGATATAATAGCCAAAACTCTGTAAAGTTTGTTAGCTAATGCATTTATCATGTTACCATAGTACTACTCTTAAGATATGATTAACTTAAGGTAAATATACAATAACAAACTCTGTAGAGTTGTTAACATATATATTGTATGATGTAATAATCATAGTACTGTGATGATAAAAGGAACTTAAGCAAAATAGCATGTAGCTATTTAGTACTTGTTATAAGATAAGTAGAAAACTGTAAAATTGACTTATCTTCTCCGAGGAACTGTCAATTGTTGTGCGAGGACCATGGGATCAATTGGTGGATACCTGAGACGCCCTCAGTGGTGATATCTCTCAGATAATGGTTGGCAACCACCATATCGATCTCCAGAAATAAACCCTCCATTATTCCAAATAACATTAGTGCAGATCAATTGTAGAAGTTAACGCTCTAATATCATGAGTATTAAAGCTCATGGAGGGTCGGATTGGGTCCATCCGTCTTGTATGCACATAGTATGACAGTTCTGATCCAAACGGAGATATAGTACGTGAGACTTCATTCTGCCTAAGTTGATGATAGAGGAAATAATCTGTTGCATTTTCCCTTCCTGTTTGGTTCGGTGGGAGATAAATTTACAGTGCTCTTGCTGGCCATCCGTGATAGAATCATCGTATCATGGAGCCCAAGTATGTCATCCAGGCGTGGTCATAAACCTCACTTGTGAGGTGTTGGAGCACTATATTCAGATCCCCAAGTTGGAGTGTGAAACTTCCGCTTTAATTCTCCAATCAGAAAGCTTAAGCAGGTTACCAACCATCTAGTTGTGTTAGTAGCTTGATGATGAAATTCAGCTGTAGTCTGAGACGCTGTGGATTTAGATCCACTTGTATCCCGGTCCGCTCAGGTAATTTCGCTGCTAAGTCCTTGACTACGAGGGTTCACAACCAGGTGTGTCTGTCCTCGTGAACTTTATGAAAATTACCTGACTGCCGTGTCCTCGCCTTAACTTGACAGGGGAGGTCTCTAACCTGAAGAAAGCAGCCTAATCATGAAGGTTCAGGTTAACTGGACTGTAAGGAGGCTTGCTCGCTCACTGATATATAGTTGTCGCTTTCAGACGTAAGTCTTGCACTGTGAACTAAGATCGACCTCACGTAGGGCTGTCCATCAGCGTCCAATCAGAAGAAGGCATTTTGATTCTGTATAATACCCGCATGTGATGTCACCGTGTAGTAGGAAAAAACCTTGTATAAAATCTTGCCAGCCGTTGATATTAGCATAAACGCCGGTCTTCACCGTAGCTTCCGGTTACCCGAGTGACCACGGTTTCGAGGGTTAGTGGTAAACGCCGCTGAAACCTTCGCCAAATACCTCGCCTGTAATATTAATGCTGGGTAGGTTATTTTCCTGGCTGTCGAAAGTAAGTTCAGTTTTGAATATAATTCAACTTCCTTATATAAAGGTACAATAAACTTGCAAGTTGTCAGCTTGTAGACTGTATACATGAATGTATCGCCATAATTGTAGAATTAAAGCTGAACTTGTTGTACATATTTCTTCTTCTCAGAAACGCTGGACGATTATGAGTTATACTCGCTGTAACAAGACTGCTGTTCAATTTCGATATTGAATTGTCTGCAGATATGCGTAATGGTCACGCATGTAGATAATCGTGATCGTCGTCCGGGGATTGCATATTCTAGCAATTTATACGAATAGTTGATTTCTGTGAAGATCTATGAAACGCCGCTGACTAAATAATACAGCCACGCTCTGTGTTGTAAATAGCCTGTGCAATTGTCTTCGCGAGGCTTATAGACGGCATCTGGCATACAGTTGATAGACAACTTATGCGCGCATGTGTTGAATGGACTGACGAAAGTAGCTATATATGACGAGTGGCTAGTATATGGAGACCTTGGAGGAAACTTCCTCGGTGAATGCCGGAGACTTCGCGGAAGCTCAAGGCATCCTTCTAGATTTTCTGGGTGAAGTAGACTTGCAGCCACTTAGCCTTCGCGACCTTCGCTGAAGGTATCGAAGTCAAAGCCCGATTAGTATATATATATATATATATATATATATATATATATATATATATATAGCGCTTTGCTTCGCGAAACGGCCTCTGTGTTAAACAGGATGTGGGGTCGGCGAAGCGCTACTCCTCCGCGATGTCCCTTGTAGCTGGTGAGGCTCTAGCTCCTTCTCGGAGGCGGCCTGGGACTTGCTGGTTGTGCATAAGTAGGGCCGAGTGGATCATCTTATCTTCAGAAGTCGTGTTACTGTAAGTCTGGTGATAAGTGTCTTATTGATCGCTCTAGATCTATTTAGGCCAGAGAACATACGCCTCGGCCATGGATTCAACTGGAACCAATTCTACGCATTGTAGTTCTTATTCTTGATATCGATGATCAACTTGTCTATGGGTTGATCTTCTCGGAGACTTGTGAGGAGAACGTTGATAGCTTCGCGAAGCTCTTGTGTAGTCCCTCGATGTCCTTCTAGATGATGATGATCTGGATTCAGGTGTCCTTCGCTAATGCCTTCGCTGAAGCTTCAAGGCTCGTCCGGTCCGGGAACGACAATATGACCTTCGGCTAAGGCTTCCGTGATGTCTGATGGTCCTAATCCACATCTAGGGATGAAACCGAAGAAGGCGATGATTTATCGCCTTTCGCGAAGTCGCTGAAGGCTGTACATCTAGGTCCCGCCTTCGCCATAAGTCCTTTTCGCGAAGGCTGTACATCTAGGTCCTTCATCAAGGTGGTCCGTGGACTTCCTTCGCTAAGGTGACATCGCCCTGGCTGCTACGCTGGACGGGGTGCCTCTGGGTGCTGTCTACGCTGGAGCCTTCGCTAAGGATCGGTCCCTGCTACTGCAGTCTGTAGCGGTCCTCCATCATGGTCATAATTTGCCGCGATGAGGTCCTCAGGGATGGTTTGGCGGCAGGTCGCCGGTGCCTTATCTGCGGTGTTAATGGAGGGTCCACAGGAAAATCGTCCGACATCAGTGTAGAGGCATCAGGCTGCATGGTGATCTCTCTCTGCTGATGTCATTGTAGCTGTCACCGGTCGCTTCTTGTGGCGTGATCGCCGGGGATGATGATCGGCTGCTCATCGAGAGGTCCAGGTCATCGGCTGGAACAATCTCGCTTGAGAAAGTCCTAGTAGACTTCGCTGATTTCCCCTCAGAGGTCGATGCTGCCCTGGGTGTGCGCGACGCCTGCGCTGGAGTGTTGGTAGCGATGGGACCCTCAGGAAGATCATCATCAATATCAGCGATGGTACATCAGGCTGCATGCTGATCTGCGCTGACATCACTGTTGCCGACATCGGTCATTCTTTTGATGTACATCAGGTATGATGATCGGCTGATCATCATACTCGGCTGTTGAGATGTAGTAGAAAACCCTCTAGTCTTCGGCTGCGACGATGGGATGTCTGGGGAAGCAGGACGCTTCTTGGAGATGGCGGACTACGTCCCACGCCTCTCCACCACTCTAGCGGAACACCACACGGGGGTCGGCCAACAGCAGTAGACTGGCGAGGGGTTCAGGTGTATCAGTCATACTAGACTCTGCATACGTGACCTATCTGCTGCGCGTCTCAAACGCAAAGTAAATATTAATAAAGGGTAGAATTGGATAAATTAGTACCGCAACTGCAACGTGAATAAAATGAACATGGCTCAATACAACTAAGGCGGATCAGCAGCAGAATAAAAAACGTAATCTGCAATAGTACAGAATTTTTATCAACGTAATACACTGAAACAAACACGGCGTCCCGTGAATAAACTGTAGAAAAACGATTAAATATCAATATATAATCGTTGAAGGATACTAGCTAAACCTCTATAGATGTCTATACGAGGTAACTAACTAAATATAAATCAAAGGATATAGTGTCGGGAGACACAGGCGCTCTCACGTCCAGCTCACTGGGCTGCGAAGGAGAGAGTGAGGCACATGGGTAGAGGTGGCGCCCTCGTTCCCGCGCTTGTGGAAGGGAGGTAACTCGTGGTGAATGCTAATTAGTGATTTTACATTGAAGGGAACTTCAATTAGGGAGATACAAGTGTTTCCACTATGTTCGCAAGAGGAAGGAGACAAGCAAAAGAGCATGAGTCAGGATAAGGAAAAATAAGTAATATTAGCATCGGTAACTAAACCAAATGGCATAACATATTGAAACCATTTTGGGAACCAAACCTGGGTATTGTTATGATGAGCCAACACTTTATCTATTTGGCTACCCCTTGAATTATATGACACGTGTGACTCACCTTCCTCCATGAAAACTCCCTCCTCGACCACTTTGAAAGACATGAACACTGCTCCTTCCTCCTCTATAGACTTGGAGTTAGCGGGCATGGAGCCCGGAGTTATCCCCCCTATATCAGCATGGTGACCTCGACTTGCCACAAAGAACACTGGCCTCTTCTCTCCTTCATAAAATACCTAATCAATAAAACAAACTCATTACCATATACACTAACCCCTCATTAGTACAAAAACTGTTCATACAAACGCTTCATCTACCCGACACTTACATATACGCTAAGGGACATTACTTTCTAGAATAACCTAAACATAGCTAAAGACAATTTGAGAATTGAATCCTGTCTGTTAGATGAAGCCATGAGACACAACATGCCGTTCCTTATAGTGGTGGTCCGATTAATTGAAATAATCCAAGATTGGTCGTAGTGACTAAACGACCAAGCAATCGATCACAATTTCTCATAATCGAACACAAACAATTCTGGAACACTTGTTTTCATTAACAATAGTTTTCATATGGTTGGTTTTGTCTGTTACATTTCGTAAGCACTACAAGCTTGTTTCAAGTCACGATTGAATTTATCTTAAAGATTCCAAGAAATTTATGTTCCTAACATACTAGTCATCCTTTAAAGATGTGAAATTTTGCCCAAAACCCCAAAAGAACTACTTGTTTTTTACCTTATTTTAGGTGCATTAACAAATTTCATAAATGATGCCAACCAATTATTTTCGATGATTGATCGGTAGTAATGAACCAATCATCAATTATAGTTCCTTACCGAGTGATGACAGTGAGGTCAGGAAGATGGCTGCCTCCAGCTGAAGGATGGTTGCTCAGGATCACGTCTCCCTTCAGGAAGTTGTCACCTAACTGTCTCATCTGAAATCATAGGACACATGTAAAGAAAAGAAAACCTAGATGTCCAGCATATGTTTCAATACAACAAAATTGCGTGAATACTTCCTAATCTAAGGCTACAGAATGGCCAAAAGCAGAAATATGCAAAGAGGATTATTATACTTTATTACGCTTTTCAAATTCAAAATGATGACAGAGTAACAGAATCAAATTTATTAATTCTGACTGTTAATAGACAAGGTGTACACTGACTCACCTGATACTGTACAGTCTCCTGCATGGCCCCAAGGTTTACACTGACTCACCTGATACTGTACAGACTCACCTGATGCTGTACAGTCTCCTGCATGGCCCCAAGGTGTACACTGACTCACCTGATACTGTACACTGACTCACCTGATACTGTACAGTCTCCTGCATGGCCCCCAGGTGTACACTGACTCACCTGATACTGTACACTGACACTGACTCACCTGATACTGTACACTGACTCACCTGATACTGTACAGTCTCCTGCATGGCCCCCAGGTGTACACTGACTCACCTGATACTGTACACTGACTCACCTGATACTGTACAGGTGTCTGGTGTACACTGACTCACCTGATACTGTACACTGACTCACCTGATACTGTATAGTCCCCTGCATGGCCCCCAGGTGTACACTGACTCACCTGATACTGTACACTGATTCACCCCTGATACTGTACACTGACTCACCTGATACTGTACAGTCTCCTGCATGGCCCCCAGGTGTACACTGACTCACCTGATACTGTACAGTCTCCTGCATGGCCCCCAGGTGTACACTGACTCACCTGATACTGTACAGTCTGACTCACCTGGCCCACTGTACACTGACTCACCTGATACTGTATACTGCATGGCCTGATACTGTACACTGACTCACCTGATACTGTACAGTCTCCTGCATGGCCCCCAGGTGTACAGGGATGTGAGGAGCATTAGCCACGAGTCCACCATCAGGACCAAACATTGCACAGGAGAAATCCAGTCTTTCCTGCAACAACACTTGCACATACAGCAGAGCCAAGAAGTAACAGGAAATATTATGTGAGCCAAAGCGTCATTTCCAAAAACAAAACCGTTTCTCTTGGAAGAATGAAGAATGACTGCGGAAATATGTACATGTCAACTGTAAAGAAAACTCTTATTGAAATGATCAGTAAAATGGAACTTAGTTATCTAATTCTTCATTGAATGAGTCTTGTACAACTGTTTGATGACATAAAGATGTGTACATGCCCAAAGCTACTCACCTTTATGTTGGTTGAGATGGATGTCCTCTGTAAAACTCTGAAACAAAAATATTTGTGATTTACCAACAATGTCTGACACTGCAGTAAATAGACATACAACAGTGATTCTTCAGGGATCCTGTTAATGTGAATGAGTTTGGTTCTGAACTGAATGACAAAACTATTCTTAACACAACAACTAAAACTTACTTATCAATGTACCAGAAGATTAATATTTAAACAGATATATTTCAAGAATGGCGATGAACACGGGAGTTACTACCTGCCCATCTGCTCAGCAATGCTCATAAATCTGTGAGAGAAGATGGACAGTTGTATCGCATCCAGCTCAGTCCCTACAGACTTGTGAAGCCCTTCTCCTATCTGAAACAAACATAACACATATCCTCGGAATACCTTGTGGACATTTGTTAAGACTCCATTCTTAATAGTAGATCATATTTCACAGAATCTAATTTGAACAGCCATCAGGGTTTTACACAAAGCACATTGTGCATCCAGTACACAAAAACTGATAGAATGGAAACAAAAACTATATCTATTGTGTCTCATGGGAGGCAGAACAATGTTCTTTGTTCCAAATTCTTGACAAAACATAAGTGTCCTGTAACTGAGATAACCAAAAACATCTTATTGTTTACACCATTTCATTGCTTTTCGAAGGACCTCATCGGTGTACGGACATTTCTAGGTGTCCTGTGACTGCGAGATATTCAAAAATCTTATTGTTTACAACCAAACTTCATTGTTAAACACTCACTCATATGGAAGGACCCTTGAAATTAAGTATTTTGAATGCTGTGATTTGGTGGATGGTTAACCAATCAAAACCTCGGTTACATTCTGCACCAACCCAGATTAATGGACTTACCACTATCTCAATGTCCCCCTGCCTTGTGATGGAAGCCATGCAGGTGGGCTCGATCAGCACAGTGCTGGAACAATAGGACAGTGTAAGGAACACTGGTATAATGTGTTCAACAGAAGAATAATGTGATGATAAGTAGAACAATATGTTGAACAGTAGGACAATGTCTTAAACAGTAGGACAATGTCTTAAAAGTAGGACAATGTCTTCAACAGTAGGACAATGTCTTAAACAGTAGGACAATGTCTTCAACAAAACGATAATGTGTTGAACAGACTTGACACAGTGTTTAGGTTTTACTGAAGGTTTCACGGATTCTGTGTGTACCTGTTGACATCTGTGATAATTGCTGGTCCCTTGATCACATGACCAGAGGTGATGTCATCCATGTGGTACACTGAGGTGTCATGGAAGCCGTCTTCAAAGAAACACTTGGTCACCTGAAGAAGGAGACATTCATTTTGAGTGAAGAGGATATGCCAAGGAATTGGATATTAAAATGCAGAGATGTCGCATAACTCCACATTCAGCTATAGTGCAGTTACATGATTGGTTTGGAAATACTTGAGTCTGGACCAGACAATCTTGTAAATGATATCGTGATACATTGAAGACCAGTCAGCAAGCCTGACCAACCATTAGGTTGCAGATTACAATTAGCACAGTTGCTGGGGTCAGCCTGTCCCAGCCTTCAGCTGAAGTCACCAATTGTTTGGTATTGGTTGAAATATCTGGTTCAGCTGCAATCCATTAGTGTCATTTTTCAGATTTTCCTATCCAGGTTGTTATTGCAGATATGTATAACATGATGCAACTTGCTACTGTCAAGTATTTCAAAGACTAAAACAGTAGTTCCAAAATCATTTATGTTCGATTATGAGAAAATGTGATCGATTGCTTGGTCGTTTGGTCACTGCGACCAATCTTCGATTATTTCAATTAATCGGAACACCACTAGTCACAACCAGCATAGGGGTGGTGGGGTAGCCTAGTGGTTAAAGTGTTCACTCGTCATGCCAAAGACCCGGGTTCCATTCCCCACATGGGTACAATGTGTGAAACCCATTTCTGGTGTCCCCCGCCGTGATATTGCTGGAATATTGCTAAAAGCAGCGTAAACCCAACTCACTCACTCACTCACAACCAGCAAAGGATGCTCTTCACACATTCTATCCCACGTCCCCACAGGGATCAACTAGCATCATACCCGCCATACATCACAGCAGCATTGTGTTGTTGATCAAATACGTACAACTGCAAATACATTGAAACCCTTCAAATCTCACTGTGTGTGGTCTCTCACCATTCTGGGCTTGGCTTCGCCAGCAGCGACCTTGATGGAGACGTCTGATGCAGCATGTGACTTGCCGACACCTCGAACACGGATGTCATCGACGACGACTGCACGATCCTTCAGGGTGAACCCAAACTCTGTGTTGTACCTGCAGTACATAGACCAGAGTGAGTGAGGGAGTCGGGTTTCAGGGTACGTTTAGTAATATTCCATCATCACATAAGTGGGGACCACTAGAAATGTGGGGAAGCAAACCTCAGTGTTGCTTTTACTACAGGAGTACCAGACTATTTGCCAGTTTGTTATCTGTCTGCTACTCAACATTTTGCAAACATTATGACTGAAAATACAAATTCTATAACAACGACGTCATAATACTGATAAAGGTGGGTTGGTGATAGCTCATAATCAAACTGGATGACTGACTGAGTATGGTTTTATGCTGTTTTTAGCAATATTCCAGCAATATCACGGCGGGGGACACCAGAAATGGGCTTCACAAATTGTACCCATGTGGGGAATCGAACCTGGGCCTTCGGCGTGACGAGCGAACGCTTTAACCACTAGGCTACCCCACCGCCCCCAAACTGGATGAAACCCATGAGGACAAAGTATGACTGACCAAGGAACAAAACCAAGAAAATCTGAACACTTGATCATCAGATCCTGACTGGCAAGGGAGAGAACTCTTCTTCTGTTATTGTAAGTACTAACTTTGGAAAACATGCTGACAGATCAAGGTTCATTATATGAGTGACTTTAACACTATCAGCACATATTGGCAGACATGGGACATTACTCTGTACAACATGTCAATACCTACCTGTTAATGAAAGCTGCCTTGAAGTCTCCATAGCTGCTGGAGTTTGATGTGTCGGGGAAGGCTTCGGCTGAACACATCAGGGCACAGTCGGTCTTCTGGTAGCGGAGATGTAGGAAGGGCTGGGTTTCAATCTGATGACTGAGCAGAAACATGTCGTGAGGGTTTGTAGGTTGCTGGATAAAAGTCAGCTAATTTTCTGCAGAGTTTCTCCTGCAACATCTTATGCATTTTACCACCTCTCTCTCCATCTTGAAAGTAGTCACCTAACCAGCTGATACACAGACAATCTTCCAACATTCATTGTTCTTAAAAAGTCTTTGAAATCCGAGTGAATGGGTGTGAGTGAGTGGGTTAGTGAGTGGGTGGGGTACAAACATTATTTCAGTTAGATCATAGTGTGTCAGCTGACTGTATGCAGTTCTCTGACCTTTTTACCACTATGTTGACATCTATCAGCAAGTTTATTTTTATTATTATAGGATATTTATATAGCGCACATATCCACGCACTAGTGCATGCTCAAGGCGCTGGTATTTTTTCCCTCGATCATTGGATGTCAATCTCAACGGCACATCGCATTATCAATCTCAACTCCCTGGGGAGTATACAACTCTTGCAGCCACTAGGCGCACCGAGTTATTGTGGCTTTCTCATCCTAACGAGGTACCCATTCACAGCTGGGTGGACTGGGACACATAGTCACGTCACAGTACTTTGTCCATTGCTGTACCCGCGACTAGGTGTTTGCACGTATTCATGTGGCCACCATCTGGTCAAATACCAACGGATTCGTGGGTTCTTCTAAGTGCATAGGGTTGTGTACTGTACACTAGGGGTTGTGACAACACTGAAAGAGCCTGCACACAAAGTTGACTCCAAGGTTTTTCCACCTGGTCACAGGTGGGTTGATCCCGACACCTCAACCTCGCTGGATCACTAGCCAGCTCGCCCACCGCGCCCCAAGTTTATGGTGCAGACAAATTAAGAAACATATACAGTAGAACATGGATATAGCGAACACGGACATAGCGTACAAACGGATATAGCGAACAAATTTAAAAGTCCCGTCAACAGTCCTTTATAATATCATTAAAATTATACGCGAATAACGAACTCGCGAGTAGCGAATTAACGGCTATAGCGAACTGATTTACTACCCCCAAGACCCAATTAACGACGTGATTAGCGAACTCACTCAGTGTCAGCTCAGCCACTTAGCGGTACAGTATACATCAATCTTGTTGGCGGTGAATCAACATTGATTGATGGTCATTAATTAATTAACAAAACAAACATATCGTGGTTCAACCCATTCAACAACCGTTTTTCGTTGACGAGGACGGTATCCATTGCCGCGAGTATGATTGGCTGCCTTAGGTCACGGTCTGATTTTGACCAATCACGATCCTTATAGCAGACTGTGGCTAAAAGCCGCCATTAGAAACCAATCTTTATCCAATAAAATCGCTTTTACAACTGTGAAAATACTCGGCGAGGGTACAGTGATATTGTTGATGTTCCAGAGCTGTCGAATCGATACCAGACACCACACGCATTCGCCCGCATGTTATTCATAATGAAGCTTCAAAACGGAGGTATTTCCGTTTTTGTGTCATGTTAACGAACGGAAAGCCTGATTCCATAAAAATGAAAATATAAAAGAATAAGGCACAGGCATGTTATGACATGTCACAAATGGAAAAAAAATCGCTACAGTTTTTGCTTCTTTCGTGGTTTATCTGGACATTATAAATGTAAGCTTCCATTTTCATTAAAAAATAATTTTATTTAAGTTGTAGTTGTATTATTTCAATTTTATTATAAAAATAAACTTCATATTTATCAAAATGATATAGGTAATGTCTGTGAATGTCTCTACAATCCAAGATGGCGGTCAAATGTGAATAATGAACAACAGATATAGCGAACTAAATTTCTTGGTCCCTTGGAGTTCGTTATATCCGTGTTCTACTGTATGTGATAAGACTCACTGTGACAGGTGACAGCTGTTTACACCTAAAAGCAAGTTCCCAGTTGTATTATTTGGCATGTCCAGGCTAGCAAGCAAGACCAAACATAACTGACTGCTTTTAACAAAATGACTTTTGTTCGTAATGTTCCCTTTGCACCTGCACAGGTTTACATTTTTGTCCCCAAAGATGAGTGTCGAGGAATCTGAAGTCCCTTTCCTCACCATGTCTGTGTACTGGACATAAAACAAAGAACACAATTTGCTGTTAATGTTATGTCTATGCACAGACCAATCAAGCATCATCAAGATAACCTACCTCTGAAAACCTTGGCTCTTCAGTTCCTCTCTACATTCATCTGACAGGACTTTAATCCGATCATCAACATACTTGAAAGAAGCTGCAAATAATTTATAATGAAATGTCAGTTAAATTCAAGGGAGATAACAATGAATTTTTCTTAATGCCTCTACATTATCTCGAGCTCTCTTATCATTTCTCATCTCCATACTGTACTTGCCATTAAAACCAGATTACACTTCCAAAATTAATTATTTGACGAAGGACACTTATCAAAACAATACACTCTGGTTTTGGTTTTTAAAATTCGAACAGTATTGACTGAACATAATTCTGCACTAACACTGGCTAACGCAAAGAGGAAGATCATAACATTTTCTATGATGGAAAGGATGTCTTCATATCCAGTTCCTTTATCCCTACCTCATGGTTTGATTTGTCACTAAAATATTAATGAAAATCAAGGGCAGGTAATCTATGACCACAATCATGACAATGGACCTAGACTGCCTGACTGAGTTTGGTTTTACGCCCGCTTTTAGCAATATTCCAGCAACATATTACGGCGGGGGACACCAGAAATGGGCTTCACAATGGATCTAGATGTTAGTGTGGGTTTATGGAAATGGAGGTATGGGGGTGCTGGTACTGACGCCATGTTAAACACCTACCTGAAGTGTACTCCTTGGCACAAGGTTCCTGGGCTTCGTGTACAACATCTGCCAGAGCCATACCATAGGCAGACAGGATGCTGGCATACCTGATGTTGATGGAGGAAGTAAATGAAATAATACACCGGTGCATCGTTAGGCTTCATTTGATTATACAATAAATGATGTTTTTCTACTGCATCAGTACACTTGCTCCTTTACATAAAACTAGTTTAACAACACCCCCAACCTTAAATTCTTTTGCAGTCAAACATCGGAATATGAATTGTGATTAGCATTTCAAGTTTTCTACTACAATAGGCCAGCATGAACATTTGGCTACAGCTACCTTTCCCTATGGAACTGCTCTGGAATAATTATGGTCAAGATCACATGGTTATATGTAACTATGTGCATTGCAATATGTATCATATAGGGACCCAGCGTTACTCACACTAAAACTTTGAATAATTCTTGGAATAGTTCTTGGAGACCATTTCTAACCTGGAATCAGGCGTTTATGTTTGTTGAATGTCTATAACTCACTTGTGTATAAACACTCGGGTCATCCCCAGTGACCGTGCAATGGCGCATGCATGTTGACCACCAGCTCCACCAAAACATGCCAGTAGGTGGCGTGATGTGTCATGACCTTTAGCCTGCAATGTGCATGACATGACTGATATATACACAAATGTACTTCACAAGTTGCAATCTATTTTTGTCAATTCTCTTCATGACACATGCACTCTACAAGTGTTGTGTGTACTAGTGGTGTTCGATTAATTGGAGTGACTAAAATCCATTGGCACATCATAATTTCTCAGAATCAACACAAACAATTCTGGAACACTTGTTTTCATTAACAATATTTTTCACATGGTTGGTTTTGTCTGCTACATTTCGTAAGCACTACAAGCTCGTTTCAAGTCATGATTGAATTTATCTTAAAGATTACAAGAAATTTATGTTCCTTAACATACTAGTCATCCTTTAAAGATGTGAAATTTTGCCCAAAAAACCCAGAAGAACTACATTTTTTCCCCTTATTTTAATGTGCATTAACAAATTTCATAAATGACGCTAACCAATTATTTTCGATGATTGATCGGTGGTAATGAACCAATCATCAATTATGAGATTTTAACCAATTCCCAACACTAGTGTGTACTAACATTTGTACATGGGAACGCCAAAGTGAAATGACATGGCCCATTGGCAAAATGTAGATTAGGAAGGACTAACCAACACACAAATGCACTTTATCACCAAACATGATAAACAGAATCATAGTAAAACCAGTTGTAGATACCTGAGTGACATTAAGCACCAGTGAGACCTCTCTCAGATGTATGTTTACTGCTTGAAGGTGCACTCATGCTGTATGGGGACAACCTGTATGTAATCAAATCTGGACCAGACAATCCAGTGATTGATATTAGGAGCAACGACTCATGCCATCAGCGTATGAGGATAAACCATCAACCAAGTCATTCAAACTGACCCCAAGGATTCATTTGGTCATCTCTTTACATCATCTAAAGTTGCTTTTCCTAACCAGCCTCTTCCTACCGAGAAACCCCTAGGGGTCTCCAACATAAGGAAGAAGTAACTATTAACATACATGCATGGTTTGGCATCCATACTTGTACCGTTCTTTTGGAATGCATTCTCAGGCTTTCATTGTTTTTCAACCACAAATCTACTGCTAATATAACTATTTACTTACAACTTTTGTATAATGCACTTTTCACTTGACGCTAAGTTAAGATTATCAACATGTAATACATTTAGTTATGCAATAGGTGAAGTTAATGCAAAGAGAATGTTAAAACGTTTTAAAATTTACACAGATATCTCACCTCAGTTAGTGCTCTGATTGGTCGACACATGGTTTCATTAGCAACACGAATAAATCCCATAGCAACCTCCTCCACTGTCATAGACTTCTTCTTGGCTTCTCCTGGTTGGGACGACAGGAAGTCATTTACCTGACAATTAAACACAGGATTACTGCTTGTCATCATTTTGTGTTCATAATTACTACCGGGTCGCCTTGGGAACTTCCAGAAATATGTACTCAACATTACGCTTTAATGTGGAAATTTATCTGGACTATTTCAGGGGATATGGTACTGTCCAGATTAACAAGGTTTAACTGTGAATGAATCACAAGGTCATGTGACCACTGAGGGACAGAAACAGGTTTGATTGTTGGTTTGTTGTTTACTGCTGCACTCAGCGGGTCTTCAGCATGACAAGCGAACGCTTTAGCCACGTGCCATTTCCAGGCTATCTAGCAAGACCAAAGACAATTGACAGCTTTTTACAAAACAAGTTTTGCTCGTAATATTCCCTTTGCACCTGCACAGGTTTATATGTGTCGAGGAATCTGAAGTCCCTTTCCTCACCACGTCTGTGTACTGGACATACAAAACAATGAACACAGTTTGCTGTTAATGTTACGTTTATGCACAGACCAATCAAGCATCATCAAGATAACCTACCTCTGAAAACCTTGGCTGTGAGTGAGTGAGTTTCGTTTTATGCCGCACTCAGCAATATTCCAGCTATATGGTGGCGGTCTGTAAATAATCCAGTCTGGACCAGACAATCCAGTGATCAACAGCATAATCATCGATCTACACAAATGGGATACGATGACATGTGTCCACCAAGTCGGTAAGCCTGACCACCCGATCCCTTTAGTCGCCTCTTATGACAAGCATGGGTTGATGAAAACCAATTCTAAACCAGATCTTCATGTGTAGACAGAAACAGGATTTGTTCAAATGTATGTATATATTTAACACTGACTCTAGTGATGGTTTCTGACTAATTGAGTCAGGGTCAGACAATCCAGTGATGCACTGATATACATTACGGACATGTTACAGAGACTGACCACCTGATCCACATTGTCACCTCTTATGGCCATCACAGGTCCCTTATTCTAGCCCCAAATTCTGATAGGTTCAGGGACATGCAGTGAACAATACCTCCTGTGTCAGCTTGGTGAAGGCTTGTAAAGTGGACTGTTTGTCAAGTGGTTGATCTTCTTTCTCTCCGAAAATACTTGGGAAAAACTCAGGCAGGATCCGCCCCAGACACAGATTGGCATCAGTGATAGTCAGGGGACCCCCTGTAATGTTTAGGTACTCGTTATGGAACAACCCAAACAGGCAAGGCTAAATACGTATAGATTATAGAGGTCTAATGCTGTCCCCACACTGCCCATTGATGGAATAGCTGGGGTGACTATCAGGGGTGGTTATTGGAATAGCCAGGACGGATAGTACTGTATTGCATACTGTAATAATTAATATCAGGCAGATTTACTCAAAAGGTACTTGTTGGGAATGTGATAAAGTGTTAAGATGTCACACTTGATAACAGCAGCATACGTACTTATTAAGAAGATACGTCATGAGTTTGCCCTTGAATAAATCATGGATGGAGAGTTTTAGAATTCAGTCGGTAGAGTGTTAAACAAAGTGGGCTCTCCAACAACCAAACGCTGATGACAACAAGACTATCAGTGATCTACTCCTACAACCACTCATCCTGATCTAAGTCTGACCTTTCTTGTAGCACACGGGTCCTGGATGAGCTCCAGCAGACTCAGGTCCCACCACGAACATCCCGGACCGGAAAAACAACATGGAGCCTCCACCGGCTGCCACAGTGTTGATGTCCAGCTGGAGACAACAGTGGAGTGAGTGAGTGAGTGATGGAGTCAGTGAGTGGATGGGTGGATGGGTGAGTGAGTGAGTAGGGGAGGGAGATGGAGGAGGCCCCACTCAGGTGTTGGGTTCAACCCACTTTTAGCCTTATTCTTGCACAGTGGCAACAACCAAGAAGGGACTTCATCTATTTCATTGTTGGGGGATGCAATACAAACCGAGTATTTTGAAATGCTAAGACACTTTTATAACTACCCTTAAACCAAAATTCTTTTTTCCAATTTGAATAGAGTTGACTTTTTTCAAATTTTCATTTGGATTTTAATGTCTTGAAAGAAAGTGAGTCAAACCAAGATGTGAGCGAGTTGAAGAGTGTTATGGAGGAAATGTCATAAGTTCATTTGGGCATCATGAGCCATGAACTTGACACTTTCACTGTTCAGGACAATTTTCAATCATCAAGATGAAGGTTAATTTTAATTTCATTTTACATTTTCTTCTGACATCTACACTGACACATACTTACATCATTTTTAATAAATGCAAGAAATCAAGATTTTACAGACATGTGTCAAAAGTAATCATGATGTAATGAAATATATTCCTGTAACACATTACACCCTATAAACAAACATACAATGAAATTACACAGCCAAGAAAACTAACGTTTCGGATGTTTGTAATTAAATTAATTTCTAAATATTTCCTGATGTATGGAATAAACAACCTACTTGTGGAGCTTGGATGGTGACGCCAGCAGTGGTGGTTTCAAACACATGTTCGAACTGTCCCGCATAGCGACTCACATCAGTGGATGTCCCTACAAACACAAAACATCTTCAGTACTCTCTGTAAAATCTAATTTTCAGATCTTCGGATCTAAGGCTATATTTTGTCTTTCCAGATAGTCATAAATTGGAGAATTATTCACATCAAGCGACCATCATAACCATCCAATCCCCATTAACCTCATCTTATAATAAACAGAAATCCAGCTGACCAGTATACAAACTTGTATTAATATCAAGATAAACTCCATTCAATTATAGTTCACATGACAGAGTTACCTCCCATGTCGAATCCTATGACAGCCCTGCCTGTCTCTGCACTGTAGGAGGTGAGAGCGTAGCCTACCACTCCGCCAGCTGGACCCGATAAGATGGCCCTGGACCCGTTAAACCTGGCACAAGGTACAGAAAACACAGGTATATAGCATCACTGAGCAGAAACCTTTCTCTGTTTAAAGTTATAGTCTAACACTAAGTTCTACAAAATATAATGAAACAAATTCAACATTAGCAAGGTTGAAATTTTAATTTTGACGACAATATTTATTAGTAATACAAGCCTAAAATGATAAGACTTTATACAGCACATATCTTCAGTGTCAAAAACATTATTATGAACAGTACTTGAATACTTTGCTGTTACAGGGAAAAGAACAAACAATACTTTTAGAATATGAATTTTGAAAAGATTTTTAAAAAACATACTTTTGAACTGGTGTTAAACCTCCATCAGACTGCATGAAAAGGACTTTGGTGTTCTGAAACAAAATTGAACTATATATTTGCAATTGACAAAAATTGTTAGAATATTTTAAAATAAAATGTCAAAAGTGGTTTGTTTGCAGGTTGAGAGTTTTTGTTTGGCTGTTACTGTTGATAATTCTGTTAGGTGATTGTTTGGAAACAACTGTGGTTTGTGAAAGTATAATGAACTCCCATAGCAACCTACACTGTATATTCATCTCTTAAACCTTGCACATTGTCTGCTCCAGAGGTTTGGTTGTTTCTTTGTTTGTACCTTAACCCTGCACTCCGGAATATTCTGTGGGGCAGTGGGTTGTTGGGTCTCTGTGGGGCAGTGGTTTGTTGGGTGGGGCTGGTCGGAGTGGGTTGTTGGGTCTGTGGGTAGTGAGTGGGTTGCTGGGTCTCTGTGGGGCAGTGGGTTGCTGGGTCTGTGGGGCAGTGGGTTGCTGGGTCTGTGTGGGGCAGTGGGTTGCTGGGTCTCTGTGGGGCAGTGGGTTGTTGGGTCTCTGTGGGGCAGTGGGTTGCTGGGTCTGTGTGGGGCAGTGGGTTGCTGTTGGGTCTGTGTGGGCAGTGGGTTGGGGTCTCTGTGGGGCAGTGGGTTGCTGGGGGTCTCTGTGGGGCAGTGGGTTGCTGGGTCTGTGGGGCAGTGGGTTGCTAGGTCTCTGCTGTGGGGCAGTGGGCTGCTGGGTCTCTGTGGGGCAGTGGGTTGTGGGGCAGTGGGTCTCTGTGGGGCAGTGGGTTGCTGGGACTCTGTGGGGCAGTGGGTTGCTGGGTCTGTGGGCCAGTGGGCTGTTGGGTCTCTGTGGGGCAGTGGGTTGGCTGGGTCTCTTTGGGGCATGCTGTGGGTTGCTGGGTTTATTTTGAGTAGTGGGTTGGTGGGTCTCTGAGGGTGGGTGGGTTGGTGTGTCTCTGTGGGGCAGTGGGTTGCTGGGACTCTGTGGGGCAGTGGGTTGCTGTGGGGGCAGTGGGTTGCTGGGTCTGTGGGCCAGTGGGCTGTTGGGGTCTCTGTGGGGCAGTGGGTGGCTGCTTTGCTGGGTCTGTGTGATGCTGGGCAGGTTGCTGGGTTTATTTGTGAGTAGTGGGGGTTGGTGGGTCTCTGTGGGGCAGGGGTTGCTGGGTCTGTGTGGGGCAGTGGGTTGCTGGGTCTCTGTGGGGCAGTGGGTTGGGTGGGGGCAGTCTCTGTGGGGCAGTGGGTGGGTGGGGGCAGTCTCTGTTGCTGGGTCTCTGGGGCAGTGGGTTGGGGGTCTCTGAGGGCAGTGGGTTGGTGGGTCTCTGAGGGGGAGTCAGTGGGTTGCTGGGTCTCTGTGGGGCAGTGGGTTGGTGGGTCTCTGTGGGGCTGTGGTGGGGCAGTGGGTTGCTGGGGTCTCTGTGGGGCAGTGGCTTGCTGGGTCTGGGGGCAGTGGGTTGCTGGGTCTCTGTGGGGATGGGGCTAGTGGGTCTCTGAGGGGCTGTGGGTTGCTAGGTCTCTGTGGGGCAGTGGGCTAATGGGTGCGCTGTGGGGCAGTGGGTTGCTAGGGTCTCTGTGGGGCTGTGGGCTAGTGGGTCTCTGCTGGGGTCTCTGTGGGGCATTGGGTTGTTTGGTCTCTGTGGGGCAGTGGGTGGGTGGGTGGTCTCTGTGGGGCAGTGGGTTGGTGGGTCTCTGTGGGGCAGTGGGTCTCTCTGTGGGGGCAGGGGTTGGTGGAGTCTCTGTGGGGCTGGGTGGGCTGTGGGGCAGTGGGTCTCTGAGGGGCAGTGGGTTGCTGCAGGTCTCTGTGGGGCAGTGGGCTAGGAGTCTCTGTGGGTCTCTGAGGGCAGTGGGCTAGTGGGTCTCTGTGGGGCAGTGGGTTGGTGGGTCTCTGTGGGGCAGTGGGTTGGGTGGGTCTCTGTGGGGCAGGGCGGTTGGTGGGTCTCTGTGGGGCAGTGGGTTGCTGGGTCTCTGTGGGGCAGTGGGTTGGGGTCTCTGGGGGCAGTGGCTCTGTGGGGCAGTGGGTTGCTGGGTCTCTGTGGGGCAGTGGGTTGCTGGGTCTCTGTGGGGCAGTGGGTTAGTGGGTGGGTCTCTGTGGGGCAGTGGGCTGCTGGGTCTCTGTGGGGCAGTGGGTTGGGGTGGTCTCTGTGGGGGCAGTGGGTTGGTGGGTCTCTGTGGGGCAGTGGGTTGCTGGGTCTCTGTGGGGCAGTGGGTTGCTGGGTCTCTGTGGGGCAGTGGGTTGCTGGGTCTCTGTGGGGCAGTGGGTTGCTGGGTCTCTGTGGGGCAGTGGGTTGCTGGGTCTCTGTGGGGCAGTGGGTTGCTGGGTCTCTGTGGGGCAGTGGGTTGCTGGGTCTCTGTGGGGCAGTGGGTTGCTGGGTCTCTGTGGGGCAGTGGGTTGGTGGGTCTCTGTGGGGCAGTGGGTTGGTGGGTCTCTGTGGGGCAGTGGGTTGCTAGGTCTCTGTGGGGCAGTGGGTTGGTGGGTCTCTGTGGGGCAGTGGGTTGCTGGGTCTCTGTGGGGCAGTGGGTTGCTGGGTCTCTGTGGGGCAGTGGGTTGGTGGGGTAGTCTCTGTGGGGCTGTGGGCCAGTGGGTCTCTGTGGGGCAGTGGGTTGGTGTGGGTCTCTGGGGCAGCGGCTGGTGTGGGCTAGGGTGGGTCTCTGTGGGGCAGTGGGTTGCTGGATCTCTGTGGGGCAGTGGGTTGGTGGGTCTCTGTGGGGCAGTGGGTTGCTGGGTCTCTTGTGGGGCAGTGGGTTGCTGGGTCTCTGTGGGGCAGTGGGTTGGTGGGTCTCTGTTGGGCAGTGGGTTGGTGGGTCTCTGTGGGGCAGTGGGTTACCTTGTGGTTTAGTATTTGTTCATAATCATATGGTAACACATACACACACCATTCCAATAGAGTTTGTAGCAGCCAGTTCAGGTCTTCCCTAAACAATAGGATCCTGATCCACAAGGCATTGGCTTATTGATAGTTTATTATCGGATTACAAATGTTTTGGGGATCGGAACCCTGGTTTAACTCCCCACATGGCTACCATGTTTGGTGTCTGATGGGGATGGAAATTAACTCAAAAACAAAACAAGCTCACAGGGATAGTGAGAATTATTTTCTGTTAGGCTTGCTAAAAGAACTTATGAAATAAGAAGATTTTCAAATTTCAATATACTTTCAAAAGATAAGACCACTCTGAAAATACAGTTCGAGTGAATTCAGAAAATGCAGACATGATTCATTATGAGAAAGACTTGACAGGTTGCACCAAATGTCTAGCACGGCAATGGGTTGTCAAGTAAAAGATAAATAATTAGGAATATACTGTAATCATATTTATTTTCGCATGGGTTTCTTTTTCGTGCTTTTAACGCAAAAAAATCGTGTGTCAATAATCATACCAAGCGAAATATTCATGGTCAAGTCATAGAGATATCGAAACTGAATTATATATACACCACGAATTGAAACGAAGACAAGAAATGCAGGCAATCAACGATTTGCCCATGTGAACAACATGTGTTCATAAACAACAGACACTACTTTATGATTTCTATGTTTAATTATCATAAGTACCGGTACTAGTATACACTAGCTTTGATCATTGCATATCTATCGGTTGTGAAAACTTTCTGATGGACACCATCACTCAGGTGTTGAAATGCACGGGGAAAAAACTGCACTAACAGGACTTTTGTGAACTTTCTGCGAAAATTGCACCCCATGAAAATATATATACGATTACAGTAAGTGATAAAACTTTACAAGATTAAGCCATCATAATTTTAAATCCCAAAGTAATTTCTACTAGACACGAGCCTATGGTGGATGTTAATTTCCATTCTCATGTCAGTCACTGTTATATAGGAAGAATATTGCTAATAGTGTCATAAATCCACCAGTATTCTTCCCTGGAAACCATAAGGGGCATGAATATGACATGAGCTGTGACATATCAGGTGATCATAAATATATCCTACCTTACAGCCGCCAGTGAAACCCGAGGAGAAGCCGGCGACGTATCTCATGATGCAGGGTGTGAGGTAGGCGTCGCACAGGCTGCGGAGAGACACAGCTGGACATAAGCAGCATCAAGTTTCTGCATCAGTCTTGACACTGTGACATCCATACTGTCACAGATGTACATCTGGAGTGTCACTAACAAACTACAGGGAACTACAGATCATCTTTCCCCAGTCAATAAATGGTTATAGCTAATTTGATATCAGGTTGCTGTCGTGTGATATGAGCAAAACATTGATAGGTCACTTCGTGAGATCAACAGGTTGAGGTTTGCGAACTTACAGACATAACCCTTACCTACAAACATACAATTTTATAATGGATAAAACTCAGAGGTTTTGGTCAAATTTGAGTGAAGCAGAGATCAAGGTTGTAAAACTGGAGGTTTTACCTTGAAGTTTTACTAGTCAGGGTCCCAATCCACAAAGCGTTCTTAGCGCTACGACATTCGTAAGCTTATGACAAACTATAGAGTTACGACAGGTCATAACGTTATGGACGTGTTGTGGACGTGGTCCCTAGTCACTGCTGCCTGAATGTTTTACTACGTCAAGCAAAACCATGGAGGATTGTTGAAACTGACTTAACCTTTCTTTGATGGGCATTTTAGAAGCTGAGTTGATGAAGAATGATGACAATTATTATGGATGTACAATTTCTTTTAATTTACTGTGAAAGGCGACGTGTCGACATAGATTCTAATATCGTTGTCAAGCAAGTGACTTGACAACGACATTATATTCTATGTCGAAACATCGCCTTTCACAATAAAAGAAACTGTATAACCATAAAAATTGTCATCATTCTTCTGACTTAACCTTGAAACATTCTTTTTATTATTGTTCAATACCATCCATAAACATACGTCATGAGGGTCTAAGGAATTGCTAGTAAAATATACCCATCCACGAAGTACAGATAAATACAGTTACAACAATTGAGCAATATGCTTTAGCAATATTCCAGCAATATCACGGACAGGGACCACCAGAAATGGGCTTCACACATTGTACCCATGTTGGGGAACCAAACCCGGGTTTTCGGCGTGACGAAAGCAAACACTTTAACCACTAGGCTCCCCACTGCCCCTCAGTTAAACAAAGTCATAAGGATCACTAAGTATAGTTCCTTGGAACCATTGTACGTCATACATATACTGAGATGTACAGCAAGTGGCGAAACAAGTCATGTCCAAAACAATTATGAACATCCATCATAACTTTATAATGTTTAAGATTGATTCATATTTGTTTGTCGCTTAACTATGCACTCTACCGATATCATTTTATGATAATTTCATCTGGGTATATGAGCAATATCTCACACAATCAGAATCAGTAACATGCTGTCGACAAACCAATCTGGTCACCTCTTATTGCAATTATGGACATTTATAACCCTAACACCTCACGATTATCTGAATGTTATAATGTGTAGTAGTTTGTAGCTTGCTATTGCCTGACTGTTAACCTTGTTCTGTCTGAGATAAGTCAATATATTCACCCTGACGCCTCACGATTATCCGAATGTTATAATGTGTAGTACTTTGTAGCTTGCTATTCCCTGACTGTTAAAGTTGTTCTGTCTGAGATAAGTCAATATATTCACCGGTAAATCCCCGCGGCACCATCCTCACCATCGGCATGACGTCCGAGGACAGAGATACATGGGTGAAACCCATCTCCTTGGCCAGCTGACCAACCTGTCTCTCATGGAGGTCACAGCTGAAGAATATATACAACGCGAGTATAAACATAAATGTCCCGAAGACACAGACTTGAGAGAAACGTGTGTAAGAGTTTGAGGTAAAGCTGCAGTGGATCAGTCATATTAACATGTATGGTCCTGACAAACCGTTAAAAATAACAAGGGGTCATCTGGATCTAAACCTACGATGCATGACTAAAGGAGGCAATACAGTACAGCAAATAGTGGCAACCTGACCAAATAGTAGCAACCTGGCCAACTGGGAAATATATGTCCCACCTGGTCCAAATTATTATTTGGTTTGTTCGTTGTTTAACGCCTCACTCAGGCCAAACGAAAAAAAATGTTGTGGTTCCGATTACACCTCTTTAACATTTAGGGAAGGTAGGTAGGAATTCTTCTCTTTTTTAAACATTTTTTTTAGAAGTAAAGTTTGAACTAATAAAACATTTATCAATGTGTAATTGCTTATTCAATCAAGCTAGCGGCCATCATGTCGACTTTATTTATCAGAATGACCATTGTCCGAAAAAACAATGGTATCTGAAAGCTTTTTTTATGCATAACTCTAAAATATACTAGGGTCAGTACCAGAATTCAAGGGTCGGTCGGAACCACAACTTATTTTTTTAGGCCTCAGCAATATTCCAGTTATATGGTGGCAGTCTGTAAATAATCGAGTCTGGATCAGACAATCCAGTGATCAACAGCATGAGCATCGATCTACGCAACTGGGATACGATGACGTGTGTCAACCAAGTCAGAGTGTCTGACCACCTGATCCCGTAATCACCTTTTTACGACAAGCATGGTTTGCAGAAGACTAATTCTAACCTGGATCTTCTCTGGTCTCTCAAATTATGAGGATAACAGACTACATGTTAAATAGCTGCATGCATGAAAATGTTGACAGTTATTTTAGTTTTATGGAAATGAGGAGAATATTTATTTGTCGGGCAATTTGTCCTGATTTTAAGAAAGAGTTGTCTTTCTTTGCCTCAACTGTGCTCTCAAGTTCAAATTAGCATTCTGCTTATGAAAACAAAATAGAAACACAAAAGACACATGCTTTCATTTTATGATCATATTTTGTTGACAAGTTTGTTCACAGAGGCAATATTTATTTATTCTCTAGCCCACTGAATCACACATCCACCCATCCACTCACTCACCGACTACAGCTACTCACGTGTAGGAGTGCGTGAACACTACGGCCAGACTCTTGATGCCCTTCTTCAGTAGTTCCTGGAGATCAGCCTTAAGTTTGTCCACATTCACCTCCTGCCAGATCTCCAGCTAATCAAGGATAAGTGACATTGAAGGAGAACTGAGTTCTATGGATAGTCAGCTTCTTTATTGCAATGAGCTACACATTTTGGTGTAGGTACTAACACTGTTATCACTTGCTTGATAACAGTGTTAGTACCTACACTAAAACATCGCACTCATTGCAATAAAGAAGTTGACTTGGTTCTCCTTCACCTATACAACTTCTAAAATGCCTTCTCAAAGAAGTTAAGTGACATTGTTATTATCTTTGTTTGATGATTTCAAATCAATTCAAAATCTGCATGTACCAGACAAGGAGATTATCGTTGTGTTCACAATACTCCACATCACAGTAAGGTACATGTTCCCACTTGGTACCCATGTATGAAACCGAACACAGGTTTTGATGTGAAGAGAAAAAAAAATATCCACTAGCCTTCCTCACTGCTACTACTTCAAGTAAATGACGTAACAACATAGCAGAAAATAATATTCAGATATATGATGTCACCATAGGAGTGAGTGAGTTAAAATTTAGAGTCACATCCGCAATATTGCAGCCATATCATGACTATTGTCAGCATAGGAAATGATAACGGACACAATTCCATTATTTGTATTTGACTCTGTCTACCGACCTGTTCACCTGTGGTTCCCATGACCTTCTGACATGACCTGTTGACCTGACACACGTCCTGCTGCAGGACCAGCCTCTCCTCCACCTCCACCACCTCCTCGTACAGCTTGTCGGGCATCACGATTTTCTGAAGTCACATCAATCTCATCTTCACTCTGGACATCACAGTGACACATCATCACAACCAAACTTTCAACTTTCACTGACTTCAATGGTAAGATGATTCCGGAAAACAAGCCAATATCTGATCAAGCCTCTGTAGTCAACATGCTCATCTTCAAATTAAAGATCCAAGCTCATTACTGTGCAGAGAAAAAACATCTTAACATATCCACTGTTTCAAAAAAAGATGCCACCCTGGGAGAAATTCACAATTTATCCATTTTCTGGTGCACATTACTCAATTAAATATGAAAGAAAGCCCTTAGTTTCAGGAGTCCATCTGAAGATTAATCAATATGTCTTCGTCATGTAAATAATTTGTTTCGGTGCCTCGTCAAATACATCCATAAAACTGTATCACTAAAATGATCATCAGTTAAAACTGATTCTAATAATCGAAATGAAGATACAGTCAAATCCCGATGAGTCGAATCTCTGGGGACCAAGTAATACATTCGACTTATCGATGAATTCGAGACATAGGTATGTCTATGAGGGTAGAAAAAAAAACATGATCCAGTCCTAATTCCTCCACCTAAGCATTTGTTTACCTAATGATTTCCCTATCACTAATAGGGGCACCTTATCAGTTCCAGTCTGATAGCACAGACAGTGACTTCCGTAAAATCACTAATCTGCCTTTTGAACTCACCCGTCAATGGCGGAAAGGTGTGAGCTGCGCTGGTTTGTTAATTGGATCAGTTTGCTACACCAATCAACTTCTCATTGACTGACTTCGGCTTATGTATACAAGATTGCTGTTGTTTGAATCTCATGGGACCAAATTTCCTTCTCGAGTCATCGTGTGTATTTATGAGACGAATTCGTGTAACCGGTATTCAAATGATGACAACTATAACAGGGAATGGTCGGGACCGACAGGTACTTCGAGTTATGCATAATATTCGAGACACCGGCATTCGGGCTCATCAGGATTTGACTGTATTACCATTTGATCATTACTTTGTAATTGTAGTTCTGATATGACAATATTTCAATAGCTGCTTTGGATGTTTCTACGATTCTTAGAAAATAACACTGAAGACCACAAGTGAAACTTGTCATCTTGAGATGGTATTTCCTGAAATTTACATGTTAAAGAGGTCATTCTCAACGCTGTCTCAAGTGACAGATAATTTTGATTAAGTAATTTGAGACAAGGCTAGATTGTATGTATATATTCTGCAGTTAATTCTTAAACTTTTACACATAACCACAGACAATATATAATTTACCAGGTCAAATATGTGCGGCCTGGACTGGTTGCCGATATGGAGTAGATCTCTGAAACCCTTGGTGATGACGAGCGCCATCCTCTCTCCCTTCCTCTCCAGCAGGGCGTTGGTTGCCACCGTCGTCCCCATCCGGATCCAGTCTATCAGAGACGTGTCTATCGGGGAATCTGCTGGGCATGGCTTTCCTGTATACTGGAACATATTCATAACGGTAAACAACATTGTTAACCTTTGGTAAAAACAATCAAATGTGTAATTCGATGTGTAATTGTCATCAGACACCTACAGCTGATATAGTGTTCCCCCTAGGCACATTAAGGAGGGCGCTACGCCCTGCCCTTTGATTTTTGCCCTTTTGTTTTTGCCCTGCCCTTTTCGCCTCAATCCCAGTTTTTTTTCCAGCTGAGCTTGATTTTACAACAACCCGTGTGTATTTTCCGGATTTTATTAAGGACAGAGTTCTCTCCCTTTCTAAGGGAGACGCAAAATTGTTTTGATAATGATTAGAAATTGGTATTTAAACCATGGCGAAGTCAAAGGTGTTTAATTCGCTTTACAAATCACAATGCCTACCAAGGAAAGAATCAAAAGGAAAAGAGAAGAAGCAGTGAAGGTTGAAGCAAGGAAGTGTCAGATGTCTGTATCTTTGATTTTTGACACCTGCAGCAATGGTTTTACACTTATGCTCCAGATATGAGCTCTACCCTCATTTTCAGTAAAAGTCCATTTGTCACCATAGAAAGAAACAACATAAGAAACCAGTCATCCGAAATTATCAAAAGGCATGACTTCACCATTAGACTGATTTGTGTAGCAAGTTTCAATTGTTAAGGGGTTCTGCTCACAAAACAGACAATGGACTGGCAGAAGGACAGCACACATTGATCAGTATATCCCTCTTTCATTCCAGCAACGGGGGAGGTGGGGTAGCCTAGTGGTTAAAGCGTTGGCTCACGCTGAAGACCCGGGTTCGATTCCCCACATGGGTACAATGTGTGAAGCCCATTTCTTGTGTCCCCTGCCGTGATATTGCTGGAATATTGCTAAAAGCGGCGTAAAACTAAAACTCAGTCAGTCAGTCATTCCAGCAACGTAACAAAAGGTGTTATCACAAGCACAGATATGTACTGACTGCTTTAAAAGATCCTGATGATCTTAATCGAATATAATGCAGTCCATGTACACTCGTCATATGGAGAAACAAGCATGTCAAAAGTTCAGCTGCCCCCCGCCTGTCAGTTTTAGAGAAGAAAACATTTACAAGGTAAATATCCGCCTTGAAAGACTGCATGAGTATGATCAAAATAAGATCAGAGGTCGATCAGAGAAATGTGTCCTACATTTGATGAATGCTATATTTCTTCTTCATTGAACAAGCAGATTTTACCATAGTTTCCCATTAATGTTCAATACTTTCCAAAACCATAAATTTATCTGAATACAATGTATATGTATGGATTCATATAAAACACATTTTCTAACTGAAATTAATTTGAATGAGTCTTACAATTTCCATCCATCTGTTCATGCAATTTTTTATATAAACAAACCCAGCCTGGTTTGGTCCCTGAGTAGTAGTACAATGTGACATGACTATATTATCAGTATTTCTACATCAAAACACTGGACAGCTGTAGAAACAGCATTTATCCATCCAATTACACTGCTCATTAACCTAGTGATGTTTCACGTTCCATCACATAAGTTACAGCTTGTTTGGGAATTGTGGAAGTGACAGCTGGTTTATTCATAATAATTTTGTGTATACAAAAATGTATAAAGAGAAGACGAAAAATAAATACGTTTTTCCTGGTAGAATTAACCACAGCTGAGTTTTGTGACAGTTCGTGGAGTTACAAAGTAGATACGTTGAGCCCCAACTGTACACAAAGAAGTGATCATATTCAAAGACACCTATATAACCTTAAATGGGCCCCTTCAGATTCATTCACTTTCTGTATCCAGGATAACGCATTCAGCCTACGACTCAAAGAATGACGTGTATATACATTTGGACATATGCGATGTTCTCCAATCTATTAAGTAGATTCATACAAATGCCATACATAAATTTCTCTTAACCAAATGAGCTAAACGTCTATATCGAGATATTTTAACATTCCGGTGCATATCCCTAAACGAGCCTCAATAAGTTTTTGGAGGATAATCACCTCTTCCAGAATGCGCCTGATGCCTTCCCTGGGTGCGTCATCGTAATTGGCGGGGTCCTCCGACAACAACTTCAACACCCGAATCTCATTATTCGGACATCGGGCCCATACGTCGGTGAAGGTGCCCCCACGATCGATGGCAAATTGGAACGGTGACGACATTGACACTTTGTCAGCCATTTTGCCAAGTACTAAGTGTGGTTATCTCCCCTGATTCAGATTCAGATTCAGTGTAAGTAACTGAAACATATGTCACGCGTTCAAAGGCTCCGAGCACGAACTCGGCTGATGAGACATGTTCAACACGTGTCAGGAACGTATTGTGAATGTCAAATAACAATAATGAATGCATAAATATTGTACACACATGTTTGAGAATTTGTTTGCAAGAGAATAGGAATGCAGTGTTCATTACGTATACAGGTATTTTATGTGAATGCATATAACATTAGGAAAGGGATAAAGGATATAAATGTCATTGTTTGATTGGCATTCTAAAGGTTGATGAGTAAATAATCAACCATACAACTTTATGTCACAACCAGGTCCAAAATTAGATTCTCTCAGATGCAATGTCCTGCTTTCTGAAGGTGAAATGATTACATTTATGTAATCTCTAACTTTGTATAAATTTTATTTTTGCCTGCTACGTTTAACCACATTTTTTTCATGTGTTTTTAAAAAAATTCTTTGTTCAAAATTGTAGCATCTGTGCATAATGTTCTGAACAAAACTTTATAAATATGTTTCGACATATCTGTATATATGCAAAACAACTGTTTTGTTCAGTTTAAGTATTAATATACAATAGTTGTATTATTAAATTCATTTGACAGTTCAGATATTGCACGTGGAATTTTCATCATATAGATGATATCTTCGGGTTTGTTCAAAATTACTCACTCAATCAGTTTACTCATTGCAACTTAACAAGATAAGTCAGTCAGAAAGATTGATATAATTTGTGATCAACTATGAAATTAACACATTTACAGTTCCAAGAAAATATCAAAAATGATTTTGTCTCCATTATACACTTTTAGCTGTGTTTGAATTTCCTCCAGTCTGTCTTCCTAGAGTAGATACCTATAGTGCATGGACTTGGTATCACATGTGTTGCCACACCAATTAGACGTTCCTTTTTAAAGTCAAGTCTTTTGTTCGTTTAATTATTAGGAATTGCACAATATGCCTTCAGTTTATAGGGTTCTGGGCAGTGGATGTCATTGCCCTGTATTCCTTATTTTATTTATTAATGCTTTTTGTAATAATATGTAATTAGGTGTATCATTCTGGTCAGATGGGCTGCCCGCCATCATTAATTGAGGTGTGGATTTCAGGGCTGCGGTGAGGGTATGTGACATTAAAAAAAGTGTTATATCAATACTTTGATGTACAAAAAATAATCTGTGAAAAAAATCTTGGGGGCAGTTGGCCCCTTGGGCTACCTACGGCCCTGACGACGATGTAGTTTTTACGTTACTCTTGCTTCTTATGGATGTGGGGTAGCCTTGTAGTTAAGGCGTTCGCTCGTCACACCGAAGACTAAGGTTCGATTCCCCACGTAGGTACAATTTGAAGCCCACATCTTCATATTGCTGGAATATTGCTAAAAGCGGCGTAAAACTAAACTCACTCTCAATGACGTAAGAATCTATCAAAACATCGCCGAATGCGAGATAGATAAACTGTTATCCACCAAGATGTTTTTATCGGTATTATGGTCATAAAGTTCAGAAACGTGTGGGTATTTTATCTGACGTTTCATTGCTTCCTTTGGCAATAACATGCAATGAATGATTGTGACCAACTCACCTACTCCGTTTTTCACCACAACATAACCAACATATAGGGCAACGCAGATATCACGAAAACTGAGCACTATTGACCGTCTACTTTCCCGTGTGTTGTCATTACAGAACAAGTTAACCCGTAATGATCCGGGATAAAATTGGTCTAAAGCAACTCGTGTATGTATGTCGTTAAACGCTTGTGTTTGTCTTGTACCAGTGTATGTATAAGTCAAAAACCCAGCCAGACATCTGGGCTGGTAACTTAAAAAACTTTCCAGCCCAGAAGAGATTTAACCAGTCCTTCTTAAACACCAAATAGACAGTGCCAGTGGATACGTTATTTGAATATTTTTTTCACCCGTCCATCGGGCTGGCTAGCTGTAAAATTACACCGTCGGACGGGCCTTATTTTATACACTGCTTGTACAGACTCAATTATTTTCAGACGACCGTCATATACCGTATAGCTTGAAAACATATATAGCTTAGCAACAAACAAACAAAAGCATGACAAATTAATAATTCAAATAGAAATCTCTCACCATAGCAATTTCTCTAATGCGACACCCTTATTATCGTTAGACTGGCAAATAAGCGTAACAAAAGTCTAGGCAATAGAGTTCTCAAATCTTGTGAAAGATTTTCAGTTTTTGCCGAAAATGTAGTGATTATCATCGTTAGTGCTTCACATGCATCGTGGGACTGCACTACGTTCGTAAGAAAGGTATGATACTTTACGGGTGACAACTTCTTTGTCATAAGATGATGCGACGTTTCGGTGTATAGGTTCTTATACCGTTGTCAAGAGTGAAATGGCTTGCTTGACAACGCTATAACAACACGTACCGAAACGTCGCATCATAGTATTATAAAGAAGTTGTCACCCGTAAAGTATAATACCTTTCTTATTATTCGTTAACTTCTGAAATGCCAATAAACGGTGCACTACGTTCCTTCATAATGCTGCGTTTATACACTAGGCCACGATTATGCCGATCGGACGCGAACTACAATCCGTTTGATTTCATTTGTGACCTATGAATTGCTATCTAATAACTGCAACAAAACCAAATTTGGCACAGTCACATGAAATCGACAGACCAACTCTGATGATTTGTCTCACAATTTTGGACACCCGAATAAATATGTAGTTTAACGAACGATCATTATTTTGTTGACGCTTTTCGCATTTTTATTTTATTTATAAATTTATTTATTTTATTTTATTCTATTTATTTTTTTATTTTATTTTATTTTATTTTATTTTATTTTATTTTATTTTATTTTTATTTATTTATTTATTTTATTTTATTTATTTATTTATTTATTTATTTATTTATTTATTTATTTATTTATTTATTTATTTATTTATTTATTTATTTATTTATTTATTTATTTATTTATTTATTTATTTATTTATTTTTTTTGGGGGCGGGCACCTGCTGGGTGTGCGAGTTGCACGTGTGAAGTTGAAATTTCACTACACATGCTGGTTGATTACCTGGCTTTTCTACACATTTTTACGTTTGGATATCTGATCATATACGCTTCAATGAAGATCTGCTGCGAATATTTGACGATCTGTAGCTAGCGACTTTTTACGATCATCACGGCGATTAAACACGATTGTGACACGATTTTCGGACAGCATGAGTTACTTTGGAGCCCTTTCCTTTCTTCATATTTTACAATGAAAATGACGATAACATAGTGTGATAGGGCTTGCAGTTGGATCACTATGAATTTCCTCTGGCAGCGTGACACAATTTATAGGAAATCACACCAACGCACCAGAACGTGTCGCAGCACACAAGGAAGCGTAAAGAGATGGTGAAACATCGTGGACGTTAATGGTAGTACGGCGTGTTAAAACGTTCATAGAAATGCATTTAATCGTATTAGATCGAGATAGGTTGTGAACAACATGACACAGGGCAGGAGATTTTAATATAATCGAAATAGATTGTAATATATTGTAATAGATCTTTGTAGAATCGCAATAAATCTTGGTAGAATAGTGGGACAATGGGAACTAACATCTGATACTCGTTATTACAATGTATTACGATCATCCGGACACGCCCCATGGCGCTTTTTCACGCTCTTATTCGATTTGTTCCGATGCCCTCACTCTACTATACGTGGTACTTCGTTCTGAAACGATAGCTAAGAAAATCGGCACGATCGTAGCAAAATATTAAACATGTTTAATATTTTAATAGATTAAACATTTTAATAGATTAAAATATTAAACATGTTTAATATTTTGCCAAGATTATAAAGAATTTAATGTTGAATTCATTGGTGAATGTGAACGTCATTTTGCGTGTCTTACACGATTCAAGGTCAATACCAAGCGTAACCTCACTGTGAGTGTATGACAGTCAGCACTCTCCTCCTCATACCCCCTGTCAGCCTCCTGATCCTCTGAAGGAGCACTCTACGCCATTCCTCGTGTAAAGCAATTTCCAATTGGACCAGGTTCTTTTAAGGAAGATCCCTTTGTTGCACACGACGAGCAATGTCCCAGATATGCTCCAAAGGTTAAGGTCGGGGCTCATTCAATCGTGAGATATGTAACTAAGTTCTTTGTGTGCATTTTGGATTACACTTTCTCAGTAAGAACAGTATAACAGTAGGTTAGCATTACCATTTTGAAGATTACTGAAGATCACATATCAACAACTGAATGTATGATTATCACACTTATATTATTACTATTATTACTACATATTGATAAACATATAATAAAACATATTATATATATATATATTAGTTTGCATGTTGTTATTTGAATTATATCTATGGCCCTTTTGACTTTCCCTTGGCCCTGGGGCGGTGTGGTAACCTTGTGGTTAAAGCGTTCGCTCGTCACGCTGAAGACCCGGGTTCGATTCCCCACATGGGTACATTGTGTGAAGCCCGATTCTGGTGTCCCCCGCCGTGATATTGCTGGAATATTGCTAAAAGCGGCGTAAAACCAAACTCACTCACTCTTGCCTAACTGTGAAGATGATGTTGTTATTAGGTGGTTCATGACTGTTCATTCTCCGGCTGCATCTTTGTATTGCTAAAAGCGGCGTAAAACCAAACTCACTCACTCACTCCCTTGGCGCTTTTGACTTTTCCAGTTTTTGCCCTTTTGACCTGTTCCCGATCAGGATATCGAAAAGAAATATTTGAATTTGTCCGAATCGGACTGGAACTGAATGATATTGAAAAATCTTCCAAAATGGAGCAATATCATTTGCAGGGACAGGCCGTGAGTAACATGAGAATGGATATTGGGATTGGGTACAATTGAAGCGTACGTACAATCATAAATCCAAAGAAGGGGAAGTCACTCTAAACGAATGAACGGGCACATGTTCATAACAACATGGCGGGCTTAGAACTTCTGTCTGATCAGGGCTTTCGAATTGATGGGCGTAGACCCCATGAACTACGGAAGATCCAGTGTCGTCTAGGGGTTTTCAAGCAAGCGGACGGTTCAGCGTATATTGAGCAAGGAAACACGAAGGTTCTGGCAACAGTATACGGACCGCATGAGGTAAACCCAGCTTCAGGATCCACGAATACTGTGACAATTGACGTTGTGGTACATGCAAATTATACAAAGCTACTTTTCACAGCGGACTTATCGTTCCTCATACAAACTGTTGAGACAAGTGGAGTGTTATCAAGTTTTGGCGTTCAGATTCCATAGCCAAACATTGACCCTACAATCTCCACAACACTGATTTCACAATGTCCTGTCAAAATAGTGACACTTAATTGTCAACGAATGATTCTTTTCAAATTCTACTTGAAAACTTTTGTAAATAGTTACACATAAGATATGTGATATGTATCTTAAATTTCATATATTAAGCAGAAACCTTCAAATGTGAATGAATAATGTGTTTTTTGAGAGGCATTTTAGAAGTTGTGAAGATGAAGGAAAACTAAGTTCTATTGATAGTCAACTTCTTTATTGCAATGAGTGCAACATTTCGGTGTAGGTACTAACATCATTATCAAGCAAGTGAAAAAAAAGTTCTATGGATAGTCAACTTCTTTATTGCAATGAGTGCAACATTTCGGTGTAGGTACTAACATCATTATCAAGCAAGTGAAAAAAAGTTCTATTGATAATCAACTTCTTTATTGCAATGAGTGCAACATTTCGGTGTAGGTACTAACATCATTATCAAGCAAGTGAAAAAAAGTTCTATGGATAATCAACTTCTTTATTGCAATGAGTGCAACATTTCATGTATACTAACACCGTATCAAGCAAGTGAAAAAAAAGTTCTATGGATAATCAACTTCTTTATTGCAATGAGTGCAACATTTCGGTGTAGGTACTAACATCATTATCAAGCAAGTGAAAAAAAGTTCTATGGATAATCAACTTCTTTATTGCAATGAGTGCAACATTTCGCTGTAGGTACTAACATCATTATCAAGCAAGTGAAAAAAAGTTCTATGGATAATCAACTTCTTTATTGCAATGAGTGCAACATTTCGGTGTAGGTACTAACACCGTTATCAAGCAAGTGAAAACTAAGTTCTATGGATAGTCAACTTCTTTATTGCAATGAGTGCAACATTTCGGTGTAGGTACTAACATCATTATCAAGCAAGTGAAAACTAAGTTCTATGGATAGTCAACTTCTTTATTGCAATGAGTGCGATGTTTCGGTGTAGGTACTAACACTGTTATCAAGCAAGTTATTATCACTTGCTTGATAATGCTGTTAGTACCTACACCGAAATGTTGCACTCATTGCAATAAAGAAGTAGACTGTCCATAGAACTTAGTTTTTCTTCATGAATAATGTGGTCTAGCATGACATGATTATAACAACAAACAAAATCACTATCATATGTTCTATTGCAGATCAGAGGTAGCAGAGGAAGAGCCTTACATGACAAGGTTCTGGTTAACTGTCAGTACAGCATGGCGACATTCAGCACAGGGGAGAGGAAAACACGCCCACGCGGTGACCGCAAGTCTCAAGAGATGACCATGCACCTCAGACAGACCTTTGATGCAGCTATTATGACTAGCCTCTACCCTCGATCACAGATTGATATATTTGTTGAGGTAAGACAACACTATTCCTTTGTTTGGGAATCTGAGTTACCAGAGTCAAAGTTTGCAGTCAAATAATGCAATTTACATTTGTGATTTACAAAGCAGAACAAGCCGAAAAATAAGGTTTTGAATTAAATGTGACAAAAACAAGAAAATAAACAATTAAAAAAAATAATGAGGTATCACCTGATTACAATTTAGAATGGTGTCCTCCCATTACGCAGACAACCAGTTCGCAGACACCTTAAAACAACAACATTTACGGTTCAGTGAACAGATTATCTACTACCTGTTACCTACACATTATAATGGAATAGTCCAAATAAAAACACAGGAACAAACTGAAGCTATATTATTTATTTTGAAAGATGGACGAAAAGACAGTAATTTGAATTTTCATTGCTGCAATATAAAAACAGTTAGTTTTCATAAACATTTCTGTTTAACCTTCTAGTCGGCATCATCATATTGAAAACATTAGCTTAGCTATTAGGAATTGCGACACTGTTGTATCATATAAATCAAATAAAGTGAAATGTGAACCTAAATATTATTCATATGGAATAAAGAAGTTATATGTTTTGCACACAATATTAAGATATATGACGAGTGCACTTAATTACGATTTATTTAGAATAAATATTCAAAATATGACGCATCATGACAATGTGGCTATTACTTCCTTGAATGACCATTGTATACTACTCAAAGACATAAACTGTTACAATCTTTAGAAAGTATCGCTTAAAATTAGAACACTGATTGGTATTATTCAGATCTTACATGGCAATGCAGGTGTCTCATTTACTGCCTAAAATTTGAGAAGAGAAATCATTTATCATTTAATCACAACAAAGTTCTATTTACTCACAATCAAACTTCTCAGTAGCGAACCTGTTTCAGGCTCACCCTGCTCTACTCACTAGACAGCGGACTGTTCCATTGTACTCTTGGTATTACCCTAATTAACCTTCTAGTTTAGTGTCTGTCAACTGGCTGTCTGTCAAATGGGAGATAACCTTTAGAATACATTAATGATGCATATTGTTTTTTTTCAAACTGTTGCTTTGTGTGTTTGTTGTTTAACACCACACTAAGTAACATTCCAGGGTTATGATGGTGCAAACCGAAAGAATTCCTATGAGACTTCTTAAAAGAAAATTGGTTTACAGATTTGAACAAATATGAAAAATAAATGACTTTTGAACACCAAACCAAAGAGGTTACAGTTGGGTATATTTACAAGACAATCGTAACTATCATAGTGGAGATGGTGACATTGCTTTTCACAGAACAATATGATACTACAATTAGCATTTATCAATTATTATTCCCACCTACTCAAGTGGAATTAACACGAGTTCTGTTAAAACTTCAACATATGACATCACACTTGATCTACACTGTTGGCAGGTTCTTCAGTCTGATGGGGGCAACTACTGTGCTAGTGTGAATGCATCCACACTTGCACTAATCGACGCTGGTATTCCAATGAAGGACTATGTATGTGCATGCTCAGCAGGTTTTGTTAACGACTCTCCACTAGTGGACATCAGTTACCTGGAGGAGTCTTCAGGTGGGCCGGAACTGATTGTGGCCACCTTGCCCCAGTCGGAACAGATTGTGTTTCTGGAGATGAACTCCCGGCTACACGAGGACAACCTGAACAAGGTCCTGGACCAGGCCATGAAGGGTTGTAAAGACATCTACCAGGTGCTCAACACTGCTGTCCGGGAGCACGTCAGTACCACCGTCACGTCACTCGGCTGGGAGACTTGACACTGTACTGTACACATTTGTCACATGTTTGTAAATAAATTATATCTGACTTAAACAGTATTTTGTTGTTTTGTGATGCTGGTTATTTTGTTTCAGACCATTGGATGCAGCATTGTTTGCTTGTTGTTTATGCTGTACTTAGCAATTTTCCTGCTATAGTAGTATAAGACTGCTGTCCGTAAATGATCGAGTCTGGACACACAATCCAGTGGTTGATATCACGAGCATCAATTTACGCACGTGTGAGGTGAGGTGAGGTGAAATTAGGTTTAACGTCCTGCTTGAGAATGTTTCGCTCATATGACGACGTGCATGCGTGTGTATGTGTATGTGCAGCTGCTTGTACTAGCCCAGACTTAAGCTGGTTTTATAGTGCTAGCCCACTGAGATACCATGCCGCAGTGAAACATGAATACCCCACTCAGACACATTATACTGACTCCGAGCCGACCAGTCCTTGTTGTATGCATAAATGCCGAGCCCCAGGCAGGGACCAACAAGTACCATATTTTAACGTCTTTTGGTATGACGCGGTCGGGGATCGAACCCGCGACCTTCCGCTCTCCGGGCGGACGCTGTAACCACTACACCACGGAGGCGGTCTACGCAAGTATGACATGATAGCATGTGTGAAACAAGTCCGTGAGACTGACCACCAGACCAGGCCTCTTGAGACAAGCCAGGGAATGTCAACACATGAGAATCACGTTTTGAACACAAGTTCATCTTGTGTCACTAAGCTGGTTTCAATGGCTGCGAAGAACAGTTACTGGATGTCTTTGCAGCCACCTACGATTGACTGTTTTAGTGTGAGAAGTGGGGAAGGTGCTGGAATCTAAAGCACTGTACCAAAATACATGGAATGATGGTAAATGTTCTGCAAATTTGGTGTTGTCTCCTGAAATGAATTGTTCTACCTTGTGATTATGTTTTATTAGAGGTAATAATTGCACAAATATGGGAATAGTCTTATTGTAATGACAATTTTGAATATAAGGCTTGGCTATTATAAACAGGTGGTTTTCAAGGATATTCTTCTTGGGATCGCCAAGGAGGAAATGATTCATATTTAGGTCTAATTTTAGATAGGTTCTACTTTCATACCAAAATTTGAACTCATTTATCATAATTTGAACTTTTTGACAGGAAAAAAATAAAAGTTCTAGTGTTTCACTTTCTGATTGGTAACCCCATGATGTCAAACGTACACATGCAGGTTACTACATATATGTAATAATCTTGAACATGATGTTTGAACCCAAGAACAGATATGTGGAAAAGTAAGGTGTGGGTCAGTGTATTTCTCCTACATACAAGTGGGGGCTGCTTAGTCCAGTGGTTGAAGCATTCTGTTTTGACATATATTGCCCAAGTTTCATTCCACAGTGTTTCAACCGAAGGGAAAGTCCAACGCCTTGAAAGGACCACATTCCAGAAACTTAACATATTATAAAATGGAAATGAGTGAAACAATCTTTAAGTTCTCTCTGTACGTCACCCGAAGGAGACCGCCTCCGTGGTGTAGTGGTTAGAGCGTCCGCCTGGAGAGCTGAAGGTCGCGGGTTCGATCCCCGACCGCGTCATACCAAAAGACGTTAAAATATGGTACTTGTTGGTCCCTGCCTGGCGCTCGGCATTAATGGGTACAACAAGGACTGGTCGGCTCGGAGTCAGTATAATGTGTCTGAGTGGGGTATTCATGCTTCACTGCGGCATGGTATCTCAGTGGGCTAGCACTATAAAACCAGCTTAAGTCTGGGCTAGTACAAGCAGCTGCACATACACATACACACGCATGCACGTCGTCATATGAGCGAAATATTCTCAAGCACGACGTAAAACCCAATTTCACCTCACCTCACCTCACCCTAAGGTATACCTGACCAGGAAAGAAGATGGTAAACACAATGCAAGAAGGATAAGGGTCTGTAAACAAGACATACTCCTATCTACATAGTAAAACATACATATCTGCCCATGCCCCTGTTGACAGCCAGTCCCATATGTAAATGATGTGTAATATGACAATACTTAAGTATGTTTCCTTATTAGGCATACACCATTTCATAATGATGCAGACAAAGCTGAAAAAGCAATTGGCGAAAATGAAGTACACTAACGAGTGGTAATGAAATATGTACGCTGTATCTAAATTACATTATATGAGAATGATTCTTTCCAGGTCCATATCAACTGTTCTTATCCTACTTCAAAGACAGATTGAAAAAAAAATGTTCAAGAATATAACTACGAAATGCTTATGCTGCAGAACTACTGCAGATAATTGATATATACTTGTACCAGTTGTGGAGTGGGTTAGATGGCTGACTTTGTGTCCTGGCGATTAGGTGTCTAAGTCTGATAATGTAGGTTCGAATCCTGGATGATACTCAACCTAACAAAAGTTCTTGAATCGGTACTTTACGGAGAAAGTGCAATCCCAAATATTACTTATGTTACATTTGACCACTTTCTAAATTGGATTGTGTATTTATGCAAAATATTGCCCCAAATTTACCTTGTTACAAGGGGTCTCAGTTGAACTTAGATTCACAATTTTAAACCAACACATCATTCCAACCTCTTGTGGACAGCCAACAACTTAATGATCTAAAGCCAGCGGGATGGACGTCTTCTGTACATGCAATACATTGTATCTGATACATATTCAAGTTTACGTCCATTATGTTCTCCCTACAAATACCCTATTACACACAGCCAACAGCTCAACTCCCTAGAGCCAACGGGATGAAGGTCTTACAAAAGAACTCGACCCCTTCAGCTGTTTTCATGACCTGACCAATTTGAACTGGATGAATGTAATTGAAATTCTTGTGGAACTGTTGTTGCAGCGCACTGCCTTGAGCACGGGTCACATGGCGACCGTCGAGGTAGTAAACGTTCCGTTGGTCTTCAATCCCGCTGATGACCGTGGGGATCGTTATCTCGACAGGCAGGCCGTTTCTTGTCAGAAGATTCGAAAGGAACATGAACTCGAGTTTGTATCTCTGTGGCACGTAGACGATGTCGGATACTTGGGAGATGTAGGTGTCGTCCCTGGCGTGGTTGCGATTGTCACCGAGTCTTCTCTTGAATGCGGTATACATCGTCTTGTTGGTTTGTTCCAGTTCTATCATGGCCTTCATGAATGATCTTGCGTTGATCCTGAAACACGGCACATGAACGAAATATGTTCTAGTGATTCATCCATAATCATATTGTTTGAGTGAGTGAGTGAGTGAGTATGGTTTTACGCCGCTTTTAGCAATATTCCAGCAATATCACGGCGGGGGACACCAGAAATGGGCTTCACACATTGTACCCATGTCGAGAATCTAATCCGGGTCTTCGGCGTGACGAGCCAACGCTTTAACCACTAGGCTACCCCACCGCCCCCATATTGTTTGAAATATACCAATATATTCCTAATACTAAAACAACTACATAACGTATGTTAGTATTTGATGGGTCATGTGACGTGATAAGCTGCAGTACCTCTAAAGATGGGTTAAAATCAATATTAACTAACCACGTAAAGATTCCGGTTTTACAGAAGAAACAAACAGTTCTCACCTAGACTGATACTTGTACCGTGGACTTCTGCTTGTATCTTGAGACACCGGTTTGATGAACCAGATCCTGTCTTGAGGCAGTACTCCGAGCGTCCACACGTGGAGGAGAGTGTCCTCGGATACCAAGAGGTACCCGCCGGCTCCGTAGTTCATCTCCATCGTTTTGATTAAACAATTTTGGGCAAATGTTCCTTTGTGGACGTCAACCTCTACAGTCGTGACCTTTAACGTCGGTGTTTTATAGATCTTATTAAACTTTGCGCCACAGTATACGATGTGTGTGAACTGGAACCCGTACAGAGCTTCGTACGTTCTGACATTGCCATAGTGGCCCGGCTCTTTGAGGACGATAATCAGAACGATGCTACTGAAAGTTGTATGGGTTCCACGGGGTGGCCTGATGTCCAGTCTGGGACAGATCTGGTTAACATTTGCCAAGTAGTGATGCAGAAGCTCACTGGACGCGGTGGCGTCCACTCCAGGTGGAACTTGAACTTCTGGCACAAACTGGACATTGGTCGGGGAAGATTTCCGCCGTTTCCTATGCCGTGTATGTGTGTGTTGCTTCCGTTTGGAATATGGAATCCTTTTAGGCTCCTCATAACCCATTGTTCTCAGATCTTGCAGCCAATGACGAATGATTTCTGCGTCTGCCTTTCTCCAAAACTTCTGTCTTGCCATGTCGTCAGACAACGCTATCACACAGTCGAAGAAAGAGTTTCGGGGATTACAGTTCCAATTTCTGAGAAATTCGAGCAGTTTCTCAGATTTGAAATACATCTCATGCTCCAAGTTAGCATCGGCTAAGTTCGTTTCGTTGTTATGCTCCTGGAAGCTGTTCGGTGGAAAGAAGCCAATGCTGCCCCCCATCTCCCAAAGGAGTCTCTGTGCCCAATATCCCCGCCAGATGTCACTGACGAAGCTTGGTATGGTCGTAGGTATCAGAAGTGCCCAGAAAGCGTTATAGGTAAATAGAGTGTTATAGGAATTGAGCGTTGAAAACACACCACTGGGAACAAACGCAGGTGGCGCTATGACGTCAAAGGTTATGTTCGGGGCTAAATGCTTCCTTGTTCTCGTGAGCTGAACGATTGCGTCCACCTCCGGACTACCGTTAACGAGCCCTTGTTGTATAGATGGAGTCGTCCAGTCGTCGAGGACGTAGCTAAGAGAGGCGTTGTCCCCGACCGAACTGAGGGGGTACCCGCGAGGCCATACAGTAGGCTGTCCAAAGTGATTATAAGGATTGAACATGTTAATGCCACCATAACGCAAGCCGGTCGTGTTTGGCTTGAGGATGAACTCTGTGAGATTGCCAGTTGGTCGGTGGTTGTCGTCAGTCTCGTAAATGACCTTGGCACCGTGGGCGATGGCGTACAGGTAGCCGATGTTCTTCCTGGCGTAGCTGTCCCTGGGCAGATGTGGCGCCGTGCTGAAGCCAAGGAGGGTCTGGTCCTTGGGACCCAGGTACACACATCCCTTGTGTCTGGAACATATACGTATCAATCAAGTCTAAAATGTAGTGCCATGTTTACCACACCGAACCATTTGATTGGCTTCTGTGGCGTTTAGAACGGTACTTCTGTTAACTCGTGTTAACCAATGTTTCAGAAGACAAAAGCAATGTAGTAGTTATATGTTCACCACATAGATGAGCACGAATCTTGTGTTAACAAAGCAGGAATCACAGCGATTTCAAGTCCTACGAGAAAAATGCAATCCTGGAAAGACTGAGTATCCAAAGTATGGCATATGTATTTCTATTCTGTTATGATTGTGTTTTTTACATATATACAAAGGGGTAAAATTTAGCTGTGTACAGTAGTACATGTATAAAGAAATCCACAAAATGGTGACTACACAACAACATACTTACGACCACTGAGACGGAGACTTTCTGTCGCCGACGACTACGACCTTCCAGCCCGGTATTTGTGCCAGAAACTTGACGTTGTCGTTGGGAGCAGCGGTTGCAGTTGTCACTATCCACTTATCGCTGAACTTTCCGTTCAGAATTCTGCCGCTTCAAGAAGAGTGAAAACATTCAGGGAAGCGATAATAGTGACTGAGTTGGCCTTTCGCCGCTTTTAGAAATATTCCATCAATATCACGGCGGAGGACACCAGAAATTGGCTTCACATATTGTGCCATGTGAGGAATCGAACCCGGGTCTTGGGCGTGACGAGCGAACGCTTTAACCACTAGGCTACCCCACCGCCCCCGATAATGAAGTCGACGTCGGATATGAACCTGCATATGCCTTACCATAAAATTCTCGTCTAAAACCTTATGCCGACGTCCTAAAACTATAAGTATGGTAAACTAACATACCGTTTAATTGCAAAAACGAGAGTCGATCAAAAAGTACGTAGACTAACTGTATTCTCGATGTCCAATGTTTGAAAAGCTTCCATTTTATTTTGAAGGAATCTTTAGCAAAGTCATATCCAAAATTTCACAACACATTGGGGTATAATGTTTCTAACAAAACTGCAGAAAATGAAAAACGATCTGTCCTTTGGTACCTCTTGGATAATGGTATGCCCTCAGAGTATATCATATAAAATATGTTCAGTATAGTATTAGATGACTCCCGTCATAATCAACAGTCAAAGATTTGGATTGCTTAATTTATATTTAGTCTAGGGCTGTTTTTTTAAGACACCCCCATTTCAATCTACCTGAAACACCGTGTCCAGATATTCAAGCTGGTACTGTTTGCAATATATGGTGAGCTGACACTTGTGTGACCATTCAGTGTTTAGGTTGAACCCTTGCCATCACGTATGAATAAGTGAAAACATTAGAATAAGTTATGTCCTTATGATTACATCATCTGAAAGGGGATTGGTAGTGTCTCCAAAACAAGCTCTTTCAGTCAACATGAAGGGGGGAGTCACTTTAACAAGCGATTGTAATTTCAAATTGCTTTTTGATGAACTTTAATATCTAAGTGTGATTCTAGGGGACTTCTATCAATCTCAAACACACAAAATATTTCTTGCATATTTTGTTTCCTGAAATTTTTGATGAATATATTGTAGATTTTGCATTTGTTTAGGGTACCAAGATAAAAGGTCAAACAAAATGGGGATTGTGAGACTGGAATATAGCAAAACCAAACTGCTTGAGCTTGACAGATAATATGTCACAAAATAAAACATTAAAATAGCTGCATTTGTATCGTTTTCTTGGTGAAAATACTTTTTGATCGCCCCTCGTACTTTATATGACGGGCACGTGCAGCAGGCACAAGTCTTACATTATCTTGTGCACGTTTCTCAGAAAACTTTGATTAAAAACAATAAAATGTGTCACATTTGTTTTTATACATATATATACAAATATTATGATAATATTACATTTCTTAAGCTTCATGTAACAATGCACAAATGAAAGTGATATCGACAAATTCATCTACAAGATTAATTTGAGAACACTTTTGAGTTCTGAGTTCCACACATGTGAAACATTTTTGAAGAATATCTTTATCTGTGAAGCTAGTGAATTTAGAAATGTATTCACATATTTGTTTGCGTGTTTACAAAGGACAAATGAAAATCTCCCACTTACAAGTCTGAGAGACGGCTCATATCTCCAGTCCTGGTGAGTGGTTGGAAATTCCCGTGACCATAATGTGTAGCAAAGTCGTACAAGGACAGAATCAGGGATCCAAACAAGCTGACAAGGGGAGACATTGTCTGCGACCATCACTCCAACTTCATCCACAGTCTAATGCCTTGTAGGATTATGGTGGCTAGAGTGGCACGCCTTGGCGTTAATCCTTGCTGTCGCTGTGGTAAAACGTTGACACTGTTGGCCGCTGTTGTGGACCCGGAAATGTTAAAATACTCATTGGACAACCTGCTGGTACGGGGCGGCGATGTTAGTGTTTGTTGTTGTAAATATGAGAGATAAAAAAATAATGTGCGTTTCACAGGACTTTTTTTGTCTTTGAAATAATAATGAAAACATTCAAAACTCGGCCTGGTGTGTGATCAAGTCCCTGTATACCTCTCCCCGGGAAGCAAGAGATGTGGCTTATCGCCATCGTGGACAGATGGCGATGTTAGATACAATGTCAATCTATGACTGTGGCGTAACTCTAAAAACTACCACGAACAGGGGGGAAAGATAAAACATTCAGTGCAGAATGGCTATAATATTATCTGTATATGAAATAGTTATAAAATAGCAAAAGGTCAACATACTTTCCAATATTTAATGTGGCTAGCTACAGGTAAGCACGATCCATTGTAGTTATGTTACATGGAGGGGGTCCGATTAAAACTCCCTGTTAAATGGCAATGAAACTCTAAAACCCTAAAAGTTTGCCATATAGACTCTGAAACAAGTATATCAAAGAAAGCCCATGCCTGTCTAGAATGTCATGGCTGTGCAGATTTGTTTAGTCTCTGAAACTGAAGTCTCTGGGCTCTTCTTCATAAAATTGTCAGATCATAATTTCGGCACTGTTTTTTTCTGTTTTGAAAATATGTTCATTGGGGAGACTAGATGTTAGTCTATACCTACCCCTGTGTCGTGTTGCTACACTGTAACGAACACAGCGTTAACTTGGTCGTCGACGACAGGCGTTAGAACACTACATTATTACAATGTAAGGAGTTATAAATCCGACCTTGTAAAAATGATAATGAAATGCCAGTTTTTACAAACGAGCGTTATTTGGAACGTATTTTCTGGCTAGGCTTAAAGCAAAACACACTTTAGTGAATATGTTTTATTTTGTAACATGGTAAACGTGTAATAGCTGGAGTTCTGAAGCAGTGTTCAAGGCTGTCTTGGCAGCTTGTTACCTGTCAGGTAACCTACGGTTGTCTTCCTCATTATACTTCATCGAGGGATCATTTTGTGGTTGTGTCGAACCTCCCATAACTCGAAATATTTACCTAGGTCACTTCAACTTCGACACAACGGTGTTTGTGTGTTACACAATGTGCTGCGGTCAGGATATTCCCCTTTTCCTTACTTATACCGAATAGGGCGACTGGATGGCGCAGTGGTTAGCTTTCGATGGTCACATCGAAGACGCAAGTTCGATTCCCACATGGATTCTGGTGTGGCCCGCCGTGATATTGCTTGAATCTGCGCATGCGTAAAGCCTAACTCACTCCAATACGGCCTTGCATTAGAACTGTTCTAAAACAGCTAATTGTCTCGGGTTATAAAGAAAAGATTTCAAGGCCAGGTAATATGGTGGGACACACTGTCACAATAAGAATAACCAGTTTCTCATCCTTTCCACCCGAGAAGAACGTGGTATGTAGCGACCAATGGAACGGTACCATCCCTTATATATTATATATATAACACATGTTTATACATTCCCGCGCAAGTGAAGTGACGGTAACACTTGAATACAGTCCGTCGAGTTCTGCTTTACCATCACAAGGTAGTCTGTCGTAAGGCCACAGTATCAAACACCATAGTCTCGATTTCACTTTGGAGGGGGACCCGCAGCTCGGGTTCTGATTGGCTGAAATCTGTGCTCGACGTTGGATATCCTTGTGAAGGGCCAACGTCACCACGTCTTCCGTTCCGTCGTCCGTCTGTAACATTGCGTGAATGTTATTATATCAAACAATATACTTATTATATTAAATTGTTTTAAATTGTGAACTATTACAAACGGAATATTACGAAGGTATATGCTAGGTCATATCAGGGTAAAATTTATACAACCCCACAACAGCTAATTTCATAATGATTCATGGTAATATATGGACAATAACAACATCTTCTGTATGGCTGTTTTGGCGAACAACTTGAACATGGGCTAGAAGGTATGTGTAATTTATACTATATGATTGTTGACACTATTGCTGGGTTCAATTCAAAACATTAAATTTCCTCTGTGTTAAAATCTTTTGTTAATAATGCAAACGTCAACCACAAACAGACGAACGAACAGCACATTAGCTCATTTGAAGCTTTAAGAAAGTTTGAAAAACATGCATTACACATGAAAATAGCGACTGCCACAGCCACTACGGCAACTAGGAAGACTGTAGCAAAGACGACGGCGCCTGGGTTGATTTGGAAAACGTCATCGTCAACATCTGAAGAAAGAGTTAACCTAAATGAACGAACATGTAAAGACAAAAACGATGCAGTTTGATGATAATAACAGATAACGTTGCTTCCTTTTTTGTTTCATTATAGAAACTCATTGGAGACAGTGACATGAAAAATAAGAGTTTCAGTTCCTTTAAAACCAGGCTTACATGGCGTACACGACATTTGCGCTTGTGAAGCATGTCAAGGTGGCGTTAAAGACAGTCACCCAGCCAAAATAAAGTGAGTGAGTGAGTATAGTTTTACGCCGCGTTTAGCATTATTCCAGCAATATCACGGCGGGGGACACCAGAAATAGGCTCCACACATTGTACCATCGTGGGCCAAAATAGAAAGGCGGGTAGAAAATAACACATGGCCTATAGGCCTCAGGAACATTTTCACAGTTTCACTTCTGAACTGAACGTATTTTCGATTACGAACAATATATTCCAGTAATAAGGAGTATACTGCCCAGTGCTTTTCATAACCGTGGACATCCACTGTGTTGGCCAATCGAAGTAAAACCCTTAACCTTTCTTTCAAGCAACGCCCCAATTAACAATAATACGCCTGGCTCGCTGACTTAGCTGACATGTGTCATCGTATCGGAACTGCGTTAATAGATGCTCATGATGTCAGTCACGGGATAGTCAGCTTCAGACTCGACCATTCACCGTCTAAACATACATGGGGCGGTGGGGTAGCCTGATGGTTAAAGCGTTCGCTCATCACGCCGAAGGCCCGGGTTCGATTCCCCACATGGGTACAATGTGTGAAGCTCATTTCTGGTGTCCCCCGCCGTGATATTGCTGGAATATTGCTAAAAGCGGCGTAAAACCAAACTCACTCACTCACTCTAAACATACACACACACACACACACACACACACACACACATACATACATACAACACAATATAATACAATGAGCCATTATACTTGTTGGACACAAGTCCTCCGACTCGTCTTCACCATGGTAGCAGTCCCGCTCGCCATTACACACAACGTTGTTCCACATCATCACGGGGTTGCTATGGTGATATGTGATGTCATTGGGTATACATGATATTGTACCCAATTTCTTTCCTCTTATACGGTAGCAGATATCTGAAGATATAAAAATGTCATTACAGTGAAATACTGGGATCGATCGATGTATGGATACGAAGTATACTTTTAGATTAATAGACCTTTAAATGGAAGATACTATGTTCAATGAATTCTAAATTGGAACTGGTCTCCATCAGAGCCATACTGGTTGTAAGCCGCTTGTGACTTGCGCTGAGTGTGTATGTCATCGTGGACTAGTGCTCGTAATATTGATCACTGGTTTGTCTGGCTCGGATTGGGTTATTTACAGGGCGACGTTGTACAACTGGAATAGTGCGGGAGTGGATTTACACAACACACAAGCAAGTAAACAACCACATTTACCCTTCCTCTCGTCGGTGCCGTCGGGGCAGTGTCGGACGCCGTCGCAGAGATACCACAGGGTCTTGCCGTAGTCCAGACTGTACCGGGGGATTTGTGGTCTGATGCACACCCCATCTGAACACAGGAAGCATGGCGAGTCTCGAGGGGGTACTGTAAACGAGAGCATGGGGTATTTAGAGTTTTAGAGTGAGTGAGTGAGTTAGTGTGCATTTACGCCGCTTTTAACAACATTCCAGCAACATCACGGCGGTAGACACCAGAAATGGGCTTCCCACATTGTACCCATGTGGCGAATCGAACCCGGGTCATCGGCGTGACGAGCGAACGCTTTAACCACCAGGCTACCACCGCCCCGAATATTTAGACCACAGGTTAAAAACGAAACAGCTTCTCCAACCAATTCTGTGGGAGTGGTCTAGTGTTTATAGCGTTCGCTCCCTAAAATAAGCCTAAAATAATGAAAGGCTGCAGCATACTTTAATGGCAAAACTGGTCTCCAGCGCTGTCTCTTGCGCTATTAATAATAATACGTTTTGGGGTTTTTCCTATCTTAAACGTACAGATTTATGCCGCTTGCGTTAACCTACACTTTCGATTCAGATATCGCCACGCATCAAATATTACAATGGACATATCCGCCATACAGCTGGAATACTGCTGAGTGCGGTGTCAAACAACCAAACAACCTACAATGAACATACAAAAATGATAAAATGCTGCAGCATACTTTTGTGGCAAAACTCGTCTCTAGCGTTGTCACAATCACGTTTGCCGTCACAGATGGCGTGTCTGTTGACACACTGCAAGGGAGAGCACTCGAACATACTGCTGTTACAAGGAACTGAAATAAACACAGTCATGTTGGAAGGCTTTACAATTTCTTTTCTTTGATGGAGGAGACCAAAACCAAAACATATTCGGGGACCTCGATAAGAAATTCAGCACATAAAAGTTTCCTTTATCAAGTATTTTCTGAAACACATTATTTTCTTTACAAACATCTCATTTGTCTCAGGGAAGTTAAAACAAGGCCTGGAGTTCAGATCAATCTGTTAGGAAAAGAGTCTCTTGTCAACCAGTTCAACGTTTCTGGGAAACCTTCTGGGATTCTTACCATTCTGCATTTCTCAGCCCTGACACACTCCAAAAGGCAAACAAACCTTTCTTACCTCTGACACTCGAGAAAACATTGATATGGAAGACTTCTGGTAGAGATGACATTTTGAAAACAATCCACAGATAATTCTGACGAGACACAATTTCTTCCTGGAAAGATCCATTAGCAAACCGATATGACGTCATTGACGCCTCGTTGATTCTTTTCCCGTCGTTGCCAATGTGAACGTAGTCATGGTAACGGTTTGTCGTCTTGGTATCATGTGGCACGTAACGAATACTCAAAGAAATCTGCGTACCAGGGTCAGAGTTCAATTCTAGGACACAGAACGTGCTTTTCAATGACGTCACTTCCTGCACATCAATCCGCTTAGTCTCACTTCCTATGTAGTAATTTGCCCGCAGACATGGCGTGATTCCTGCAACTGGATAAAGCAAACAATCCTTGAAGGTGATACTATCATGCTGCTGCCAATGGAATTAAGTGAGTGAGTTAGTGAGTTATGAGGGAGCGGCGTAAAATTTAACTCACTCACTCATAACGTAGTCACTGTTTCACCCGTCGAGATAATTCCGTCGCATATATGAAGATTTTAGCATGAGTGCAGCAATCAAATGAAAAATCCATGAAAATTGGTCTTGTGTTTTACTCCAGATGATAGGATTTGTGAAGGAATTTGGAGACGTTTGGAAACCACTAGCCTGTTGATAATTGTTGGATGTAACACAAACTTCAATTACTAAGTTACTGACTCAGACATGCACATGAAGCATGCAAAGTCTATACTTACCATTGTCGTAAGAGGCGACTAACGGGATCGGGTGGTCAGGCTCGCTGCGCGCCGACTTGGTTGACACATGACATCGAATCCCAATTGCGTAGATCGATGCTCATGCTGTTGATCACTGGATTGTGAGGTTCAGACTCGATGCACAGACCGTCGCCATATAGCTGGAATATTGCTGAGTGCGGCGTAAAACTAAACTCACTCACTCACTATACTTACCAGTGTTATCAGTGAGATTCCGGCTCTCGTTTGTAGTTATTAATACAATCACGCAGATGAGGTCTATAACGAAAGACACAAGTGAGTGCATTTAGCGCACTTTCAACAGTACATTGGGAATGTCACGAAATCGTAGCGAATTGACACGGTTATATGCCATTGAAACGTATACTAACAAAATCGTAATGAAGACGAAACAGCAAATGTCAGGCCCTGCAGAAGACACGGCCCTACACAACTCTAAAATCCACTGGACCACTAAATGCCACTTTCTTAGTGGTACTGCCAGTCTGTATTTTATACCCAACAGTTCAGAAATAACTGTTTTTTTAGGTATTGTATAAAGTGTGTTTAGTTTTACACCGCTTTTAGCAATATTCCAGCAATATTACGGCGGGGGGACACCAGAATATGGGCTTCACACATTGTACCCATGTGGGGAATCGAACCAGGGTCTTTGGCGTGAGGAGCGAACGCTTTAACCACTAGGCTACCCCACCGCCCCTAATGTATAAAATACATTGTGCGTAAGATTTGTTTGTTGTTAACCCCGCACTCGTATTGTTTCCAGCCATATGATAAATATTCGAAACTGGATTCGATCCTTACGCCAAGCATTCGTTGCTGAGAACCAGGGCCTAGATTTTCGAAGCTCTCTTAGCGCTAAGATAGTCGTAAGTTAATGTTATTGTATGGCACTTACGACTATCTTAGCGCTAAGAGAGTTTCGAAAATCTAGGCGCAGTTCTAAACAGGCGTCCCGAAGAAGCGGGGTTATGTAGAAGCAGAATAATACTTACGTTTAGCATTTAGTGCCATGCTGATTCTATAGCCCTCGTAACGCCGTCTTGATGTGAGAAGTACACGGGACATCAGTTATCGGATCTGAACTTTATAGCATCTACAGACATAGTGCAGATAACAGCCACATCTACGAACAATAGTCACTGAAGTACACACAGGTGTGATAAAAGCAGGACGGAACAAGACGATCCAATATGAGACTTGTCCAAGGTCAGTTGTTATCTTTCAGTTTGTTACTATAGCAAATACTATAGAACGATTATGATCACAGATTTGAGTGGGGAGCAGTAGAGTGTAGGACTGTTGGAAAATCACAGTTATGCGCAAGTGAGTTTTCACCAACATTTTGGTTTTAGGACATTGTTTTATCACGACTATTTAAATGAACACCATTGAAAAGGGTTCAGCAGGGTCCCCATTAATTAGTGTCATTTGGGTTGTTGTCACACTGTTTTCTATTTTAGGTCACAGTGTCAAACTTTACCATTTTACCATGTTCCTTTGGATGTTTTTGTTTGTTTGTTGTGTAACTCAGCACTTAGCGATATTCCAGCTGTATGGCGGCGGTCTGTAAATAATTGAGTCTGGACCAGATAATCCAGTGATCAACAGCATGAGCATCGATCTTCTCAAATGGGATACGATGACATGTGTCAACCAACTCAGCGAGGATGCCCATTGGTCGCCTCTTAGGACAAGCACAGTCGTTATCTCTTGTCTACAGTGTAGTGAGGGATACGTCTTAACTCGCTATCAACACATATCAGTATGAATTTCAGTCACGTGACATTCTAGTATCTTTGGTCATGACTTTTATGTCTGCTGTTATTGTTTGTGTAGTAGTAGTAGTAGTAGTAGTAGTAGTAATAGTAGTAGTAGTAGTAGTAGTAGTAGTAGTAGTAGTAATGTAACAAGTACAAAATATACAAATAGTAAAATGTTCTGAAAAAGCAATCTATTTTAATGTGTCTTGTCTTATGTTCCTGTTTGGAATCAGTTCATAACACCTTAAACAATAATACAAATTGTCAGTGAAAAGGTTTACATTTTCACAAGTCTGGTCTGCTGTCATGTCCTTGGTTTTCATTGGCTGAAGATGTGCAGCATCTTGATTGGATGTTGAATTTAGTTGCATTTGGAAAGTGTGAAGTTTGTTCACTTGCTGTCTTTCTCCCATCCTGGCAAGGTGGTTGGAAAGTCATGGATGGAGGATTTTGAGTTTGGTGAATTACAGGTTAGTTACACTTGGTTTTATATAAAAAGAATAAAATACAAAAATATGTTAAATTGTTGAAAGGTTAATTCAGTATTTATTGTAACTGAATTTATGCATTTGGTGGAGGTATATTTTGACGTATGGTTAGAAATTGTTGGTGTCAATAATTTCACTTACAATTGATTCAGATTAATGTTTGAGTTCAAACATACATGTATTGTACGTTTATTTTACTGGTGAGAATTAGCATTTCCATGCTAATTAAAACATACATGTTTTAGGTCCTTCCTTGGTGTTTTCTTGGTGCCTCACAACATGTGGCCAGTTTGAAACAAGTTGTCCCATAGGTGGTAAGACACGTTGATGTTTCATTGTTGTTTTGAAGATGCCAAATGTGTTCCATAATTCCTAAGGATCTGAATATGAAACTGAACCATTGATTTTGTGATGTCAATTTTTTGAGTTCATTTTATATGTTCAGTGGTAGAGCTGTAATTGTTAATTATCTGAACAATGTGCAATGAAATGAATGTGATAAAATAGGTATTTTGATGGAGTGTTATATATTCATATACATTGTTTCAGACTTGTATTATTTATACAAACTACAGTAATAAATCCGGACTACAGCCTCAACGGAGTTGTTGTTGAATCAGAGCCATCCCCGTTACAGTAGTAGTAGTAGTAGTAGTAGTAGTAGTAGTAGTTGTAGAAGTAGTGGAGGTGGCATTTGTTGTTTATCGCCGCATTATCCCAGCTACATGACGGCGGTCTGTGACTGACTGGACCAGACGATCCAGTGATTGGCATTATAAGCATTTGGGACACGATCTGAGGCGTAGCTATCATAAAAAAAGCCCGGTCTTACACATGATTGTTGCTAAAAAGGTTGGGCAGGCCCTCAATATACTATCTACATATAAAGTTTTGCAACCTATCGGGCTTACACGAAAAAACTGGCTTGCTAAGCGCCTGACGGTTTTTACATCTATGCCCTACTCTGACGCAGTATAATCGACTCGAGGCTGATCAGGCTTGTTTTATCCCCTCGGTGCTGACCTTCCACCAGTCGGATTTGGTCCACTTGGCAAATCCTATTCTGCCCGTGTGATACACAGGCGACCTGCCTGTAAGGTGTAATCATTCGCGGATTTACACCACCTGTAGAACCGCAAACGATTTTCCCCCAAACCCTTTCTGAAGCACCCTGAATATCTATACATTTTCAGTCTGACAAGCCATAAACCCTCTTCTACTGATGACAGAAATAGCAAGACAACCAGACATAAATAGCTAGCCCTTAATTTTCATTCTTAGGGACCGTTCATAATTTATGGCAAGTGTGTGTGTGTGTGATGATTTTTTATGCAGAAGCATGTACTTACAATGAGAATGACCCCCTAAAATTTACGTACAAAGTGACCCTTTCATATCATGTACAAAATTAATGACCCCTGCCCCTTCCCATAATTTGTAAGCATACTTTTTAAATATTATTATGCACAAAATTGTTGACCCCCCTCCCAGAACAAAATAAATGGGCAACCCCTTAAAAATCAACACCCCCACCCAAAACAAGCCATAAATTATGGACAGTCCCTTAAAAAGACTTATATGAAAACCTGTCACCATAATGTGTAACCTTTCCCCCCAATCCCTGACCTGTGCTATACTGTACTGGTAAGTCCGACAAACTCTATAAATTCAGTAAAGGGTTCTTCTGCCATTGCAACTCAAACATCTCCTAATTTCCAAAATCGGAGAGCGGAAGGTCGGGGTTCAATCCCCGGCCTTGTGATAGTAAAAGATATTAAATATGGTACTTGATGGTCCCTGCCTGGCGCTCAGCATTAATGGGTAAAACAAGGACTGGTCGGCTTGTGTCTGAGTGGGTATTCATGATTAACTGTGGAATGGTATCTCAGTGAGCTAGCACTATAAAACCAGCATAAGTCTGGGCTAGTACAAGCAGCCGCACATACACACATCGTAATATGAGCAAAATATTCCTAATAAGTATGACGTTAAAAATCATTCCACCTGATGCTGGGCCACTGGCTGGTGTGTTGACCTCAAGCATGCATGTAGCTCTTCTTTATTCGTAAGCTTGACAAACTATACAGTTACAATAGTAACCTTACGAAAGACCCTGATGTTGTGTAAATGCATGTAAATATCAGCTCAGTTTGTACAGAATACAGTACCAAGTCGAAGCATATGATAATTCATAGTAAACACAGAATATGTCTGGTTTCAAATATATTTATTATAAAACAATATGAATAATATTCAACAATAAAATATTCTAACAATATCTGACATCTCATTCTGTTTATATTAACAAACAAAAACTGGCAAGGTAAATAGACAAAACTCGCACACAAAGGTCCTGTTACTCTAAAGGTTTGCTACTTGAGTCCAGAGAACCCTCAAGATATTCAACCATTCACAGAAGGAAGCCTGGAATTCATACCTAATTCTCAACAGTCTTTTACAGTGCTAACCTGTGAGTTGTAAACTGAGGTTCTAGTACTATTAGACTTGCCTAACTACACAAGCAAATCTAGGCTTAAGCTAGATCAAGCCAAAATTATGAGTCTTATGGAGTCTTGTTAGTGTTAACAGCACTTTATTTCATATGGCAACTCAAACTGGATGATTTAATTCAAACAGCAATAAAGACAAGGCCACAAACATTTGTTAACTAGTATCACATTTTGATCATTAAATTTTGTAAACATGTTCTACTGGGATTCCCTAATAATTTTCCTTCATTTATTTAAAAACAAGTACCTATATTATAAATAAAGATTCAAGTATGTATAATTATTTAGAACTCTTGCCTGAAGTTCATCAGCGGCAAAGCCTGACAATCAAAATCAGAAATACATTTTCTATGGTTCTTCACATTTCTAAAGATAAAAACATGAGAACAGATAAAAACATGAGAACAGAACAAATAAAGAAAAGAAAAATAGGATAGAATTCCCCAAAATATAATTGTTTTTTTGTGGCCTAAGAGATTGCTACTAATACTTGGCCCAACTGAGATACACGCAAGCTGCTGAATCTTTAATATACATCACTTCAGAGACCATAAATGGTCTCTAATGACTTCAAGCATCAAGATAATGGGTCGACTATATTGCCCACAGGAAGTAACAGGTTATCCAGCTGAAGGAATGGTAGAAGCACACATCACTAAGTACAAATAAATCACATCCGTAATGCTACAAAAATAATATAAAAACTCTAACTACAAACCTTGATCTTCGTTCATATTTATCTACTTCTGAGCTAGTGAGAATGAAGATCTGAACTGAAAAGGGTTATCTGGAAATTTAACATCCCTGAGAGAAGGATAATATCCTCTACAACTCTCCTAATCACACTCACAAGGCAAATAATCCATCACTATACAACACAGAAATTGCTCTTCTCAAAAATATCTTGTGGTTTCTTTGAATAGAATTTCTCCATCACTATGTAGTTTAACTTTTGGTTCAAATCATATAGAGTTTCTTTAGAGCATGAAACTAATATAAACAGCTACATCTATTACAAACACACATTCAGGCTGATAACACCACACCTCTCTACTACATTTGATTTGGTTTAACAATTCTTTGTTCAGTGCTCTTCCCATCAAATGTTTATTAAATTAGCGACATTGTGTATGATGTGTCACACATCACATTTCATGAAACTGAACACATAATCACTTGAGTGACATTTTGAACTGCTTTTAGCAGAATTCAAGCTCCCAAATCATGGCAGAGGGTGGGGAAGAGGAGCTCTTAAAGGGGACTTAATTTTGGGGAAAACATATCACATGAACAGCAGACCACTAAGAACAGTCCCCCCATTAAATGACCCACCACCCTTTACACACCATCAGCAAACCAGACAATAATCAGTCCAAGCTTCGATCATCTCCATTCAGCATGAGTGATTACAAGATGTATACACCAATATATATGTATACAGTAAGAGAATGTTTTGGCAGTAAGGTAGCATTTTGTCTGAAAGCATGATGACAATCTCAGCCAGCTTTGTCCGCTGGCTACAACAATCCAGTTCCAGCTGCTCTGACTAACTGGTGTCCCTGGCATCACCAGCCTTGGCAGTTTGTCTTAAAGAATAATCCAGATGACCAGTGGAAAGGTTGCTACTGAACGCTGGTCATAAACACATCGCTATGTTTGGTCTAGCCTTTCCACAGATTTGTAATAAAAATATAAGAGATCCAAAACGAGTGCCCATAACATTACCATCTTAATCATTATATTCATTTATGACTTACTTTACCAAGCCTCTTTTTATGTTTTTGGCCTGTTGCTGAAAATGAAACAAACTTAAGGCACACTAAAGAATGACTTCACACAAAAGACATTATCTGTCGTAACATTTAAGGAGGTAGTAAGGTTTTGGCAGTAGTGCCACAGGCAAAACATCTAAATGTTCATATTAATGGTAATTCAAACATCAAGTTAGAATCATTCATCGGTGGAAGATGTGCTTCCTGCTATTGCTTCATATGTGGAAAAGTGATAACATAATTATAAACAATATCATTCGAGAGTGAGGTAGAAGCCACATCGAACAGCGCTTCAGTTAAATACACATAGATCAAGGCTTGTCAGGAGCTGCTGCTCTGTGAGTGATAAATTCTGATGACATCCTCATATACAAATATACAATAAGAAAATAAATTGATCTTGTCCACTTTAGATAAAACTGATTGATCCAGGCTGGTTTTGAGGAGTTGATATGGTTGGGTCACAGTAAGATTGGTCATTTCTGGTCAAAACTGGTTTGGTCAAGTTAAGGTGAAACTGATCTTAATGCAGGCAACAATAGGGCTGCAATGTGGTCAAGCCAGAGATAGAGTGGAGTCAGAGATCGATTTTGACAACCATCTCTTCAATAAAATAAAAAAATAGAAAAAATAGAATGGTCTGATATGGATAAGATGAACCAGGGATAAACCCAGGCAGGTCACAAGGAGGTGCTTGATCAAGCCAGAGTCTGTGGGTGGTCTGTCCTGATGACTTCCTCTTCCTCGTTGAGATGGTTGTAGAGGGGGAACTCACAGCAGCACAGACACTTGAGGAAGGTGGGAAACACTCCGTACACTGGCGGGGGAATGGTATCAAGGGGCTCGTCCGCTTCTTGTAGGTTACATAGTCTTCATTCCTGAAAGAGTATTTCATACAATCATATCCAAACCATACACCTTGTTAACACTGACACATACAAAGCATTGATGCTCATGATGTTGGTCACTGGATTATCTGGTCCAGATGGCTGATAGTATAGCTGGAATACTGCTGCATGCTGAGTTAAACAACAAACACAAACAAACATACAAAGGAACATGGTAAAATGGTAAAGTTTGACACTGTGGCCTAAAATAGAAAACAGTGTGACAACAAACCAAATGACACTAATTAATGGGGACCCTGCTGAACCCTTTTTCAATGGTGTTCATTTAAATAGTCGTGATAAAACAATGTCCTAAAACCAAAAAGTTGGTGAAAACTCACTTGCGTATAACTGATTTTCCAACAGTCCTACACTCTACTGCTCCCCACTCAAATCTGTGATCATAATCGTTCTATAGTATTTGCTGAAGGAGTCAGGATACAGCCAAGAGTAAGTGTCACACAGCATCATTGGAAGAAATATTTCAACAGCGCTAAGTAAGTTGGAGAGGGGGACCTGCCATATAGCTGGAATATTTCTGAGTGCTGTGTTAAACAACATACCAACCCTGAGCTCGGATTTAGTGCTTTGTTACTTGCACTGGTGCAATCCAATATTACAAAGTGCAACCTAGTTATTAGTCAAACTTGCACCAGGTGCAAGTCAATTTTTGAGAAAATAAATCAACAATAAATCTAACAGCTCTTGTAAACAGGGATCAGCTGTGTCTCTGTGTTGCTATGGTTTCATGGGTACATCATAGAAATATGTTTATGTGCACCGAAACCTATGACGTTTTAACACACTACATTGCAACTGTAATTTGGCTGGTGCAACTAGGTTTTTTATCTTAGGTTGCACCTGGTGCAAGTAGGTTAACATCTCTTAAATTGAGCCCTGCAACCAACCAAGTAAGTTGGGCTAACCAAGCCAAATGGATGATTCACCTGCCGAGTAGCACTAGCAGTTAAATTGTTTCGTCCCAGTAACTACAAAGAGTGAGTGAGTGAGTGATTTGGGTTTTTACGCTGCTTTTAGCAACATTCTAGCAATATCACAGCAGGGGACACCAGAAATGGGCTTCACACACTGTGCCCATGTGGGGAATTGAACCCGGGTCTTCGGCGTGACGAGCGAACGTTTTAACCACTAGGCTACCCCACAGCCCCTAACTACAAAGAGAGATCTTGTAGTATGGAAAAAATGATTAAGAGAAACTGATGGTTAACTGAGGTTTGAACTTTTATCGGAATTAATATTAAGCAATTTATGAAACTTGAAGAACTAGGGACTGTAACGAGCAAGACAAATGTCTTCACGAAAACTACGAAACTACAGGTAAATCCCTTCACCCATACGGAAAATCAAACCTACATCTTCTCTGTGAAGCACCTGTGCTTTAACCACTAGGTTACCCTGACACCCACTGTTGACCACGACACAGAAGAACACATTATGTTCACACATGGAGTGAGTGAGTGAGTGAGTATGGTTTTATGTCGGCATTAGCAATATTTCAGCAAAATTACGACAGGGGACACTAGAAATGGGCTTCACACATTGTACCAATGTGGGAAATGGAACCCGGGTTTTTTGGCACTACGAGAGAACGCTTTACCACAAGGCTACCCAACTGCTCCGCACACATGGAGAGCTACTGACAATATTAAGAGCTTGTTCCAGGTAAATCTGTATGCCTTACTTCCTGTATCGCTCGTCCGACTTCTGTTCCAGGAGAGGAATACCGCTGAGGAAGAGTAGAATGGCCATAGTGAACACAGGACTGAGGACGGCCACCCACTGACCATCGACCAGGATACTGGTACTGATGAGGAACACGCCGATCCATAGGGTGATCTCACCAAAATAGTTTGGGTGTCGTGACACTTTCCATAATCCTGGAAGGAAATTAATCATTAAACCTCATGGTATCAAACAGCACCACATCTAATCTGCTTGGAGACGGTTGATAATATAATTGTAAGCCTTTCACTCACCCACTAATACCAGTACAATGCCCAGGCACATGCTTCATTAAAAAGACAAAGACATTACAAGGAGTTGTCTCCCCTTATACATCTGCTTTAGAGGATATTTGCCTGCTCTGGTCAAACAATACAATAATTAATATTTATCAATATTAATTCATTAATAGAGCAGCTACAGATAAAAAGTCATCTTTTAGCATGTGGATAGATAAGAAACTATTATTATTTGACAAGAATGCCAAATAATTTTTCAATACATATTTTCAATCAATGGATGAATTAAGTTTGGCATAATCATGATACAATTTCATTAAAATCAGATCTTTTCCCCCTCTACCACAAAACAAAGATCTGAGGATATCCCATTACAGATCATATCAGAATGACTATTACAGAATGTTCTTTAGTTCAGTCTTCAAATTTGAATCAAGAATTTTGTAATAAGTGTAGTATTGACTCAACGTCGCCAGTTACAAACTAGTGTCATTCAGCTCAATAAAGCTGCTTTCTGACTGGCTGATGTTGACTTCCTTTAAACGGTTGATCAATGCTCGTAGAATGTTGTTCTGTAACGGTACACCTTCAGATCTAGTTTTATGGTAGCAGGACAATGACTGATCTTAATGTGATGAATCATGATAAAACTAACTCCGACATAATCGTAATGATTAACACATTGATCGAACTGGCTGACTGACCGTCACCACTGTCTAACATCAACTGGAATATTGTAGAAGTTGTTCATATGAAAATCATATTTACTTCACTGGTCACACTTTTTAAAAAAATTAACAAGTTTGGAAATAAGACTGTTCATCCATGGATTCTAGTTGCATCGTTTTCAATATTTGATGAGCCATAGCTAAATGTTAAAGTAAACAAAACAGTATGACAACATTTACCCTTATCACACCATTTTCCTTTGTTGATCGGATCATTCCTGAAACCAAATTTCTGGAAATCGGCAAAAGTTTCTGAGAAAAGCCCTATTGCAAAGAACACAATGCCAACAATATCCTGAGGTGTGAGGTAGATGCTCTTGACTGCACTGGCTGGTGCATTGATGAAGATCACAGGTAGGCTCACAGTAAACACCCACACAGCCTGCAACAATACAAACATGCCTTAGGTTCTGTAGCTCACCTCTCTCTTAATACTTAGACTACATTCTTTAAGTAATCTGGGGTAAGGTTGACAGAGTGTCTTTAGTTTTATGCTGCTTTAACAATAATCCAGCAATATCACAGTAGGGAACACCAGAAACAGTCTTCAAACATTGTACCAATGTGGGGAATCGCATGAGGGAAAGCTTTAACCACTGTGCTACCCGACTGCCTGGGTAATGTTGAAACCAAAGGATCACTTTGAGAAAGAATGCTCTGGGTATCTCCAAGCCTACCTCATACTGAAAATGGGCACAAATGCAAATAACTTGATGGAAAAAATAAAGAAATATCAATATACATAAACACTTTAACTCTTTACTATTAAGGCAACACTTACAAACTTAACAAATATAACAAAATAGTTTATAGAAATCTGTTTTTGCATATTCTCAGACAAATTCTCAAACTTAACAAATGTATCACATCAAAGGCCAATTTGTGTAACAAAACATCTTTGAGATTTGGTGATATAGTGCTTACCTGAAATACCCAAAATCCAGCAAATTTCAAACAGTTTTCTCTTTTGTCATCAAAGCGTTTGTCTTCTCCAATCTTGATGATACGATACAGCAAATATCCTGAGAGCCGAAGACCCCAAACCACTACAAACACGGTGATGATAATCTGCCGTGTACTGTACGTCTGAAACACAAAAAACAGGAGAGACATCAGCAGAGTTCTGGATTGCTGTGTCTACAGCATTAGGATGTTATTCAAATAAGAATGGAGATATGGATTAGTTGTTAGGTAATTAGTACTTGTCAAAGAAGACAACAACACGATGACAACTAGTTAGGAGACAATACTAAACAGGTAGGGATATTTTTGCTTATGATTGATTAGGAATTAAGATGAACACCTCTTTTACATAAGACCATGAAGGTCCGGGTTAGAATTGATCTTCAGTAACCCATGCTTGTCGTACGAGGCGACTAACGGGATTGGGTGGTCAGGCTCGCTGACTGGGTTGACACATGTCATTGTATCCCAATTGCATAGATTGATGTTCTAACACATTGATCAAACTGGCTGACTGAACGTCACCACTGTCTAAAATCAACTGGAATATTGTAGAAGTTGTTCATATCAAAATCATATTTACTTCACTGGTCACACTTTTAATTTTTTTTAACTATTTTGGAAATAGACCGTTTATCCATGGATTCTAGTTGCATCGTTTTCAATATTTGATGAGCCATAGCTAACTGTTAAAGTAAACAAAACAGCATGACAACATTTACCCTTATCACACCATTTTCCTTTGTTGATGGGATCATTCCTGAAACCAAATTTCTGGAAATCGGCAAAAGTTTCTGAGAAAAGTCCTATTGCAAAGAACACAATGCCAACAATATCCTGAGGGGTGAGGTAGATGCTCTTGACCGCACTGGCTGGTGCGTTGATGAATATCACAGGGAGGCTCACAGTAAACACCCACACAGCCTGCAACAATACAAACATGCCTTAGGTTCTGTAGCTCACCTCTCTCAATACTTAGACTACATTCTTTAAGTGATCTGAGGTAAGGTTGAGCGAGTGTCTTTAGTTTTACGCCGCTTTTAGAATAATCCAGCAATATCACAGTAGGGAACACCAGAAACAGTCTTCAAACATTGTACCAATGTGGGGAATCGCATGAGGGAAAGCTTTAACCACTGTGCTACCCGACTGCCTGGGTAATGTTGAAACCAAAGGATCACTTTGAGAAAGAATGCGCTGGGTATCTCAAGGCCTACCTCATACTGAAAATGGGCACAAAATGCAAATAACTTGATGGAAAAAATAAAGAAATATACATATACATAAACACTTTAACTCTTTACTAAGGCAACACTTACAAAATGAACAAATATAACAAAATAGTTTATAGAAATCTGTTTTTGCATATTCTCAGACAAATTCTCAAACTTAACAAATGTATCCCACCAAAGGCCAATTTGTGTAACAAAACATGTTTGCACAGAATTATCTTTGAGATTTAGTGATATAGTGCTTACCTGAAATACCCAAAATCCAGCAAATTTCAGACAGTTTTCTCTTTTGTCATCAAAGCGTTTGTCTTCTCCAATCTTGATGATACGATACAGCAAATATCCTGAGAGCCGAAGACCCCAAACCACTACAAACACGGTGATGATAATCTGCCGAGTACTGTACGTCTGAAACACAAAAAGCAGGAGAGACATCAGCAGAGTTCTGACAGGATTGCTGCTGTGTCTACAGCATTAGGATGTTATTCAAATAAGAATGGAGATATGGATTAGTTGTTAGGTAATTAGTACTTGTCAAAGAAGACAACAACACGATGACAACTAGTTAGGAGACAATAGTAGACAGGTAGGGATATTTTTGCTTATGACTGATTAGGAATTAAGATGAACACCTCTTTTACATAAGACCATGAAGGTCCGGGTTAGAATTGATCTTCAGTAACCCATGCTTGTCGTACGAGGCGACTAACGGGATTGGGTGGTCAGGCTCGCTGACTGGGTTGACACATGTCATTGTATCCCAATTGCATAGATTGATGTTCATAGTGTTGATCCCTGGATTGTCTGGCCCAGACTCGATTATTTACAGACTGCCACCATATAGCTGGAATATTGCCGAGTGCAGAGTAAAACTAAACTCACTCACTCTTTTTACATAAGAATAACTGTAATACTGGTACTGTAGGGATCTTTTGTCAGAAGCATCGCAAAACCATAGTCACTCACTTTCTTCCTGTACTGTGCTTAAAATACAAATAGTTTTAACCCTTGCTGAACCAAACATTAACAGTATTGCAGTTAACATGTACTTAGTGGTGGATGCACCGGGGGATAGGTATCACGATCACTGATTATATCTGACATGAATTTATGTCATTATTAATTCTAATTCAGCTTAGTATGTAACACGACTTCTGATTGGTCAGTGCTATACATTTCTGACCGTATTATCATTTGCAGCGGGCAGCTCATTTCTAATAACTAGAGGGCGGTTTCATGATAATTCCGTCCATTTTAGCTATAACACTATAATTTATTCATCATTGTCAGATTTAGTCAGTGTGCACATAATAAATGTGTTGAAGTTTGAAAAGGAACTACTATTTCTGGCGATGGTGTAAGTTCAAGGAGTGATATGATTAACCTTGACCTAGAGGAACTTTGACCTGGGTCCCGTTCCTCAAAGCGATCGTAACCCTAAGACGATCGTAACTCCCATACTTTAACATAGACTTACGATAGTCGTAGTGCTACAATCGCATTGAGGAACGGGGCCCTGGTTTAATTAATGAATTTTTTTCACGATAAAACAACATAAAATGAGTTGAATTAGAACTCCGCTTACGTGTCGCCGATATAACTAAATTTGCGGCTATATAACCACCGGTATACGTCCCCAATTCGTCAAACACAGTACAGTTATCCCCTAATTATTATAAGCTTAATATCATCACGCATAACTGAAATTATATTTCCTTTCACAAATACAAGACACTGACAGTACAAAATGACGTCTGACAACATTACATTGGTTAAACATGTCATCACAGAGAAACAAACCTTGTAATGAGTCATATCTTTATCACTCAAGACGTTAGGTCACACAAAATATGAAACTACCAAATATGAGAGACAGTAGTCGCATGTTTTGTGGGACCTAATGTCTTGAACTAAAATGTGACTCATTACAACTATGATTTGGGTCATTTTGGATGAAAACTGTGTTAAATACGTAAGATTCCTTGGTCGCCATGATCATGTCTACCTCCCTTATCTAACACTGTTCTAAAATCTCTCTTCAACTCCTTCATGTCCAGCTCAAGGTATCCTAATCTCTATGACCAAGCATTTTATCAAATACTGTCTCGAATATTATGCATAACTTCGAAGTACCTGTCGGTCCCGACCATTCCCTGTTATAGTTGTCATCATTTGAATACGGTTACACGAATTCTGACAAAAATACACCACGATGAGTCGGTGAAGAAAAGTTGGTCCCATAAGATTCAAACAACAGCAATCTTGTATACATAAGCCGAAGTCAGTCAATGAGAAGTTGATTGGTGTAGCAAACTGATCCAATTAACAAACCAGCGTGGCTCACACCTTTCCGCCTTTGTCGGGTGAGTTCAAAAGGCAGATTAGTGATCTTACGGAAATCACTGTCTGTGCTAATCAGCCTGGAACTGATAAGGTGCCCCTATTAGTGATATGGAAATCATTGGATAAACAAATGCTTAGGCGGAGGAATTAGGACTGGATCATCTTTTTTTTCTACCCTCATAGACATACCTATGTCTCGAATACATCGATAAGTCAAATTTATCACTTGGTCCCCAGAGATTCGACTCATCGAGAGTTGACTGTAGTATTCTTCGCACATTAAAACAGTTTATTTTTGGTCATGGCAACTTGTTCTGTGTTTTGCTCAACATACCTCAGCAAGAAAAAATGTCAGAACAGCCAAAACTACAAAGTTCGTGCCACCAGCAAAGTCTGTCACTTTGTCAAATTTACATGTACATGCGATGAGGAAGAAGCTGAACTGCATAGCAACGGTAACTATGGCACATATTGCCAGGTTGTTTTCGTCCAATATCCACATTCTCTAAGAACCTGATGAATTCTGGAAAAATTAAAAAGGTTTTCATTAAAACGATGTATACAAACTCTAGTGATACATTCAGAAAGTTAAAATACTTCTTCTGTTGTTCATTGTTTCATTTTGACTGTTTTCCATTGTTTGTTTGCACGAACTGTATGTGCAATAAATACTAAAGCTACAGAATATCAAATCTGAAACTGGTAAAAGATTATCAACTAATGATAACGCAGTCAACCTGCAGTAAGCTTCAAAATCAGGGCTAATATACATGCCCCATCCACCAAGATTACACTCCCCAACTGAAAAACATCAGCACAGCATACACAGTCCACACCATTAAACTCTCAAGCAATCTTCAAAAAAGATTTCTGTTATATAACAATGAAAATTGCCTCAGTAGCTATATCAGTCAATTCATTATATTTTCACCTGATTATCCTTGTGGTTGTATATCCTACCACATAAATCTGAAGGTTTAATTAAATAATGAAATCATTGGCCACCAAACAACTGTCTCTCTATGCATGAATACATAACAGTATGATAGTAACAATGTTATTTATTTGAACCACACTCTTAGATTTCTGTGCTTTGGTTGGTTGTTTGGTTGTTTAACGCCGTACTCAGCAATATAACAGCTATATGATGACAGTCTGTAAATAATCGAGGATGGACCAGATAATCCAGTGATCAATGCAACTGGGATACGACGACAAGTTTCAACCAAGTCAGTGAGTCTGACCACATGATCCCGTTAGTCACCTCTTATGACAAGTTTGGATTAATGAAGATGAATTCTAACCCGGATCTACACGGGTCTGAGATTTCTGTGCTATGATTTTCTTACACTGTATTGATCTTTTCAAAGAGACAAAACAACAAAATACAAGAAATAATGAAGTCCCTGTTTCACGAGAATAATCCAGGTGTTAATAATAACATACTTACCTGTCAGAAGTCAGGTACACTCCACTAATGTGATAACACTTTTATAAATCCTCTTATATATGGAATCTGCTTACGTAACTGGTACATATAGAGGCCTCACTCACATGACAAACTTAGGTAAGCTCTCTTCTGTTGAAAGTAGGTCAAGCACATGGGTACACCTGCACTCAGATTTGGCTCAACAGCTCGTTACATATTGGGCCATTCATAACGTCAGTTTAATAATGTGACTCAGAAGCATATGACTTTGAAATAATACCATTTCCGCACTGGTGAGCACTAACCTGACACTGACCTCAAGGCCCACAATTAAAACATATAAAAACTTATATGATATACTGTCACATACGGCATAGGAATTATACAAATTAAGTCACTCATTAAAACCATACACAACAAATTATATTTGTCTGTTTTTTAATGAAGTGAAATTTGTTTACTTCAGATTTAGTGAAACAAAGATTGTTTTGAATCCATACACCCCTTCTATTTTTGCTGTATACATAAGAAAATATATGAAAGTTCTGTACATTTTCGGTCAAAGTAGGGGCCGAGTGCTTATAAACTTACTTACAGTTAGAGACTGGTGTAGAAGCCTAGTCAGGCCTGCTGACTTAAAACAGGGTGGGAAATACTAGGACCCCTACACCCACTTGTACAAATCTCACTATGTCAGTCTGACATTTATTGGTCAGTACTAAAATTTATATCCCTGTGAACCCATTAAAACCCAAACAGTCAATACAACAGGACCAAGCCAACAGCCAAATTAAATTGGTCAATAAAATATGTTTAGTTGTAAACACATACAAACGCATGTACGTGCGGCATGTCTGCATGCAGGCGCATATAATTACAAGCGAGTCAGGTAATTTCGTGCGTCCGGTAATTCAGCGCAGCTGCAACAGCGTACTTCTGTATCGAAGGTAAACATCGTCTGCTACCACATTTACGCTTAAAATCGAGACATTTCTACAAGGGACTGGCTTTTAATCACTAAATTAAGGTAAGTAAATAACAGTAATTGACAGATAAATTGACAGTTTTATGAAAATTCGTTTTCTTCAGACTTTTAAATCTTTTTCTATATTATTCATATTTGGATTTAATATGAAACACTCTTCCTTACGTTGATGAAGTGATTTTTTAAAATAATCTGGCCCTAATATCAGTTAATGAAATAAGCCAAAAACTCAGCTATACATCAGGGCTGGTAACTTCAAATTGTTACCAGTCCAAAATGGATTTAACCAGACCAAACACCCAAGATATAGTGAATTTACTCAAATTTACGATTATTTTACCAGACCATCGGGCTGGCTAACTGTAAATTTAGACTGTCCGTCAGAAATCTTGCCCATCTCGGGCGGTCGGACGGGACTTATTTCATACACTGCTAATATGCTTCCATACTTCGGATCTCCAGCTGGATGTTATGCGCATTAATTGCTGCGCAGAATTACCGGACAGCAAGCGATGTCGTCAGAACGCCGGTAGTATGGCATAATGTAGCCGAGAGCCAGGCATAATGTAACATTAGACTCTTAGATCTATAGTCGTCAATAAAACTTATATTTCATAGTACATATGATGCATACCTACATGTTTAGTCACGTAAACCACAACAAAAAAGATACGTTAGTTGCCGTGTTGAGATCGATGTGCTTAGGTGCGGAATTACCGAACGACATTGTAATAAATAAAGACAAATATTTGACAATTTGTACGGGTTTGCCCGTGTTGTATCAGATCGCGATACATTAACACTTCCTGACGTTGTCTTTATTGTTATAAAAAAACATTCCGTAAGTGCCCTCATAATTTTTTCCATCTCACTGACAGAAAGTGTTAGGGATGACTGAAGTGACAGCCTGCAGACCGCACGTTTCCAAGCACGTGATTCATAAATGCCCGTTATTTCACACGATCATCGATCAGTACAGCGGTGTTAGGAACATACTGCGCGAATCGCACGTCATTTGAACGAACAAAATATATAATGCTTGGAAATCCACGACTTGGGTATAACTTCAAAATTTTCATCAAAAATGAATGCATACCTCCAAAATGATTGAGAACGTCTATGCCTTGACAGTTGTTGACATGCTTACATAAATGGGCGGGGAGTATTTTCATCCGGGGCTTTCATTTTGAACTCTAGACACTGTCCTCCAATCTATAATGTAATATAAAATGGAGTCACATTAACCCTGTAAAGAGATTGGTGCATTGTTTAAAAATAACCGCATTTCTAATGCGCCTGACAGGAAGTAGGGAAAGCACATGTTCACGACCCCAGACCTGTTTACAACGGAAGTTAAAGCAACAAGAAACGACAAAACGCTACCCGTTGTTCAGTTATATTCACCATTGCCAGTATTAATGATGCTAACGATTAATCAGAAGTACTTTGCTTCGCAGGTAAACTATTGTCGTTAACCTTAGTACGCCGTCGCTGTCGTGACTGTGGTTTCAAATGCACGTGTGGGAACCACTACCCGAAATCAAAATCAAACACCGACGTACCCGTGAAGATCCGGGGTAGAATAGGTCTTCAGCAACCCATGCTTGCCACAAAAGGCGACTATGCTTGTCGTAAGAGGCGACTAACGGGATCGGGTTGACACATGTCATCGTATCCCAATTGCGTAGATCGATGCTCATGCTGTTGATCACTGGATTGTCTGTTCCAGGCTCGATTATTTACAGACTGCCGCCATATAGCTGGAATATTGCTGAGTGCGGCGTAAAACTAAACTCACTCACTCATTCAAACTCCGACGCTGGCTGTTGTTGACTTATTCGTGGATTGTTGCTTGTTCGTTTATTGATACGATGTTTTAGGACATGTTTTATTTTTAAACATGAGCATGATAATAACTCTACATGCGTAACTTCTTTAAGTGGCATTTTATCAATTTATCCCAGCGTATGTACTCTCACAAAAGATCACAGTACCAATTAAAGTTAATTGTTTATTCATAACCATCTGTCTTTTAAAAGTAGCATACAACTACAAAGATGGAAGGCGTTTCCTATTCTCGTGGTACTTACAGATATCGGCTGAAAAATTAACACAAACAATTCTTATCCTATGAATGCTTGTTTTTAAATGAAGGGCCTTCTCCTCTAACATCTACATCTATCAGCTGCTAGATCCATCAGGTGAATTACCACTCATGACCCCCGGTGATAAACAATGCCATCCGCCATTGACGAAACCAATCTTCTCCCATTCTCGCGGTATTACCAGGAATTAACGTTGTTGAGTGTATATAAGAGCAATCCTGCCGGAAAGGGCGGGAAAAAGTAATGATATGTCCAAGTTGGTATAAACTCCCCAATATTCGTGACACTGCAAGATTTTGATCACTCACAGACTTGGTCCACTTCCTAGTTACCAGTCGGTGATGTAAACAACCGGTAAGGGTCGTGCATCAGCGATTTCAGCAGAAAACATGTTTACACCGCGAGAATAGGAAACACGCAAGAATAGGAGACGGACCTATACTCTGTACAACAGTGGTACGTGTCTTGATTGTATTTGCTTGCCCTGTCACATTGAGTAGCCTTAGATTTATAACTTTCACGTGATATCAACTGTTGTGTGATGTAACATGATTTTGCTGACTGTCTTATGATTAATGACATGTGGTGAGATATTTGAGTATTAATTAAAATAAGACATATCTGTGCAATTATTGCAAAACGCATAGTCTAGAAAAGCACATACAAATGCCATCTTAATATTTAATGATTGTTCTTATTGGAGGACAGTTAAGATATTTACTCCTTGACCCATGTCCACGTGTCTATTTCCAGGATGCCTGACCTTGCATCTCTGAGATCAGTGCTTCCCACGACACCAGATGAGCTGCTTGTTACAATAACCAGTCCTGCCATTCTGGGAGAAGACTATGTTGACCTACTGAAGAAGACATGTGATTGTTTGTATGGGCCAGATGGTGCTAGTGTCCTGCAGCCCTGTGAGGTGTTGTTGGACATGGCCTGGGAGAAGCTGAACACCGGTTATTGGAAGGATGTGGACGTCAACTGGAGGTATGCCTACACTGTCATCTCACTGATGAAGGTGTACTGTCAGTGTTGGCTGCTAAATGAACAAAAAGGAGATGTTTCATTGGCCGATATCATGAGGTCATGTGACCTGGGTTTGTTGATGGGTGCCCCTATGCTGGATAACATCCTGGCGTATGTCTTCCCTGATTCAAACCATCTTCAACCCTCCAGGGAAACAACAGTGTGTAGATACAGTGCCTGAACATAAGAGGATGAAAGTTGCAGATGTGAGGATCGACAAAGATAAATCTGTAGCTCAATGTTCCCGTCCATCCTTACAAAAGTTTAAAGAAAGTTACATGGACAAACAGCAAGCTGTGATTGTTACTGATGCAATGGATTTCTGGCCATGTTTGAGTTTCAGAAAGTGGGATCTGGACTACATAAAACAGAAAGCTGGATACAGAACTGTTCCTATTGAGCTAGGGTCTAAGTACACAGAGGAGACTTGGTCACAGAGTTTAATGACAATAACAGAGTTCATTGAGCGCTATATCGAGAACCCTACACAGGAGACCAAGGGCTATCTAGCCCAGCATCAACTCTTTGATCAGATTCCTGAATTGCAGAAGGACATCAGTGTTCCAACCTACTGCTGTTTGGGGGACAAGGAAGATGTTGATACCAATGCATGGTTTGGGCCTGCAGGTACTGTGTCACCTTTGCACTATGACCCAAAGCATAACTTTCTGGCTCAAGTAGTGGGGTACAAGTACATACGACTGTACTCGGACCAGGTGACAGATCAGCTGTATCCTCACCCAGACAGACTCCTGGTGAACACATCCCAGGTAGATTTAGAGGAGCCAGATCATGTCAAGTTTCCACTGTTTGCCAAGGCTCCGTACGTGGAGTGTGTGTTGCGGCCGGGGGGAAATGTTGTACATTCCTCCAAAACATTGGCATTTTGTCAAGTCACTGTCTGTCAGCTTCTCGGTTAGTTTCTGGTGGGAGTGAATGAGTGAGTGACTTTACTTTTACACCGCTTTTAGCAATATTCTGGCAACATCACGGCAGGGAAACCAGAAATAGGCTACACACATTGTGCCCATGTGGGGAATCGAACCTGGGTCTTTGGCGTGACAAGCGAACGCCTTAACCAGTGGGTTACCCGCTGCCCCGTTTCTGGTGGGAATAAACATTAACAGTAGAGGGCATAATGTGTACGCAAAACTGTCCCTCGTTACGCATACAAGTGTCTACCTGAGAGGGTATTAGGTAACAATAAAATTTGTTCACAGATTTATATTAAAATTTAAAGTTCAATTTTTTGTTTTCACTTGGTAATATCCCCGGTATATGATGCCAGGGATAGAAATACTTTTTTTTCTAAGTGTGCCCAAGGGCACCAGACAAATATTTTAGGTGTGCCTTTCAGAAATTGAGTATGCCTACATGTTTTTAGAATAAATGACAATGATGATGATCATTTGAAATTTATTGTTAAATAAAGAAATGGGTTTATGAGCATTCAAATATGTATGGTATTATTTAATTTGGAAAAAAATAATTGTTTTGGGGATTAAATGACTAAATGTGAGTTATGTCTCTGAAAAATCAGGCGTGTCAAAAGGGCACAGAGAACATTTTTTAGCCGTGCCATTTCAATAATTACCGTGCCATGGCACACTAACATATGGGGTATTTCGAACCCTGGATGCGAGTAACTAAATAATCAGATCTGTATCAGTGATTGACTTCATGATGCTTGATGTATGTGGTTTGGATTTCACTGACACCCATGTGAGCATACCTGGTCACCTGATCCAGTTTCTTGTCTCTTACAACAAGCATGGAGACCGCCTCCGGGTCGTAGTGGTTAGAACGTCTGCCTGGATAGCGGAAGGTGGCGGGTTTGATCCCTGGCCGTGTCATTACAAAAGGCGTTGAAATATGGTACATGTTGGCCCCTGCCTGGCGCTCGGCATTAATGGGTACAACAAGGACTGGTCGGCTCGGAGTCAGTATAATGTGTCTCAGTGGGGCATTCATGCTTTACTGCGGCATGGTATCTCAGTGAGCTAGCACTATAAAACCAGCTTAAGACTGGGCTCGTACAAGCAGCCACACATACACACGCACGTCGTCATATGAGTGAAATATTCTTAACTACGACGTTACACCCCATTTCACCTCACCTCACTACAACAAACGTGGGTTGCTGGAGACCAATTATACCCATCATGTGGTCCAACAAAAGAACTATAGAATCAACAATATCCATGATGGATTTATTGCAACAAACCAACTTTGACATATATGAGCCTTGTTAAAATATATTTCTTGGTTTAAAGGGCCTGATACCTTTAGATTTACCCACATCCCAGATATTGTTTGAGTGTCTTAACAGTGAAACAAAAGAATGTTCCAAATCTCTTATCATTCACGCCTTTCCCAGTGAGAATTCCAAACGAACCAGGGCTGTATCAAGACATGCACAGTGACCAACATTTGGCCCCATGTCTGAAACAAATGTCAGTAAAAATTCAGAAATAGGAATGAAAAATTCCTCAATTATGTTTATATGGTCATATGTCATAGTATTGTTGTAGCTTGGTGATAACATGTTTACCACTGATAACAGGACTAGTGGTGAGAGCGAGTCTTCCAGGCTTAGTTTTACATTTTATATTATCGCCACAAAAAGGTGCAAAGTTGCTGATGGGGTGTTAAGCAGTATTCACTCACTCGCACATCTACATTATTGCATTGAATGCAGGGTAAAATAGCCACTAAAATTTCCAACATAATCACAACATAATAAATTCTCTTTTTACCAAATTTGCCTGACATGTTCAGATCGGACACGTTTGGAATCATAGATAAATCCCTGGTGGGAAGCCCTTGTCTCGGGTCCAGGTCTTTACATTTAGTCCCTGGTAGCATTCTCCAAAATACATGAAATATTACCATACATCCACTCAGTAATGATGTAATTTGGAACATGATGTGTATACAATCCTACCCAAGACACTCTCGTACATGGACATGAGGGAGTGAGTAAGGATGATGGATGGATTGGAGGGAGTCTGTGAAGAGGTTGTAGGAGGGTCGGAGGAAGTCTGTGAAGAGGTTGTAGGAGGGTCGGAGGAAGTCTGTGAAGAGGTTGTAGGAGGGTTGGAGGGAGTCTGTGAAAAGGAGGTATGAGGGTTGGAAGGAGTCTGTGAAGAGGTTGTAGGAGGGTTGGAGGGAGTCTGTGAAGAGGTTGTAGGAAAAAAAGTCATAGATTGGGTAGGAAAATAAGAATCACAGAAAATATGAGAGGGGAGAAAGAGAGACATAAAACACTTTTGGAGAGTCGTGAAAAATGGGGGATAATGTGTGTTTTTTATTTTGTCTTTTCAGGGCCATGGCAAAGGGTCAGGGAGGGTGTAACAAAATTCTGACAAGCATTTGTGGAGGTCATAGAACATTTTGAAAGGCATTAGGGGAGGGTCATACAAAACTATGACGGGCATTAGAGGAGGGTCATACAAAACTATGACAAGCATTAGAGGAGGGTCATACAAAACTATGACAGACATTAGGGGAGGGTCATACAATACTATGACAGGTATTAGGGGAGGGTCATACAAAACTATGACAGGCAATAGGGGAGGGTCATACAAAACTATGACAGGTATTAGGGGAGGGTCATACAAAACTATGACATGTATTAGGGGAGGGTCATACAAAACTATGACAGGCAATAGGGGAGGGTCATACAAAACTATGACAGGTATTAGGGGAGGGTCATACAAAACTATGACAGGTATCGGGAGGGTCATACAAAACTATGACAGGCAAAAGGGGAGGGTCATACAAAACTATGAGAGACAATAGGGGAGGGTCATACAAAACTGTAAGAGGCAATAGGGGAGGGTCATACAAAACTATGACAGGTATGGGGAGGGTCATACAAAACTATGACAGGTATCGGGAGGGTCATACAAAACTATGACAGACAATATGGGAGAGTCATACAAAACTTAGACATTAGGGAAGGGTGATACAAAACTATGACAGGGGAGGGTCATACAAAACTATAGGGAAGGGTCATACCAAACTATGAGAGACAATATGGGAGGGTCATACAATACTATAAGAGACAATATGGGAGGGTCATACAAAACTATGACAGGTATTAGGGAGGGTCATACAAAACTATGACAGGCAATAGGGGAGGGTCATACAATACTATGACAGGTATTAGGGAGGGTCATTCCAAACTATGAGAGACAATATGGGAGGGTCATACAAAATTATGAGAGACAATATGGGAGGGTCATACAAAACTATGACAGATATTAGGGAAGGGTGATACAAAACTATGACATGTATCGGGAGGGTTATACCAAACTATGAGAGACAATATGGGAGGGTCATACCAAACTATGAGAGACAATATGGGAGGGTCATACAAAACTATGACAGGTATTAGGGAGGGTCATACAATACTATGACATGTATTAGGGAGGGTCATTCCAAACTATGAGAGACAATATCAGAGGGTCATACAAAACTATGACAGGTATAAGGGAAGGGTCATTCCAAACTATGACAGGTATGGGGAGGGTCATACAAAACTATGACATGTATTAGGGAGGGTCATACAAAACTATGAGAGACAATAGGGCAGGGTCACACAAACTATGACAGGCAATAGGGAAGGGTCATACAAAACTATGACAGGTATGAGGGAGGGTCATACAAACCTATGACAGGCAATAGGGGAGGGTCATACAAAACTATGACAGGCAATAGGGGAGGGTCATACAAAACTATGACAGGTATGGGGAGGGTCATACAAAACTATGACAGGTATGGGGAGGGTCATACAACACTATGACATGTATTAGGGAGGGTCATACAAAACTATGACATGTATTAGGGAAAGTCATACAAAACTATGACAGGCAATAAGGGAGGGTCATACAAAACTATGATAGGTATTAGGGGAGAGTCATACAAAACTGAGAGACAATAGGGCAGGGTCACACAAACTATGACAGGCAATAGGGAAGGGTCATACAAAACTATGATAGGTATTAGGGGAGTGTCATACAAAACTATGACTGGCAAAAGGGGAGGGTCATACAAACCTATGACAGACATTAGGGAAGGGTCATACAAAGGTATGACAGACATTAGGGGAGGGTCATACAAAACTATTACAGGCAAAAGGGGAAGGTCATACAAACCTATGACAGACATTAGGGAAGGGTCATACAAAACTATGACAGGCATTAGGGAAGGGTCATTCAAAAGTATGACAGACATTAGGGGAGGGTCATACAAAACTATTACAGGCAAAAGGGGAGGGTCATACAAACCTATGACAGGCATTAGGGGAGGGTCATACAAAAGTATGACAGGCGTCAGGGGAAGGTCATACCAAACTATGAAAAGGATTAGAGAGAAGAGGTTCATTTTTAGTAAAATAGGGCACCAAACAGCACGGACTATGATACCTGTCTACAAAATGACCGGTCCCTCATACAAGAGAAACCTTAGAACCAGACCAGGAAGTGGACTGGTATTGTCACCAGTGTGCGTGAGGTCGTCAGACTCTTGTTTTCCATTGCCAGATAGATCGGTAACTTAATTACTCCATCCAAGCTGAATGAGTTTGAAATTGGTTTTGTGGGAATTTATGTATATTGTTTCAGGATGTACCTCGCGACATTCAAGATATATGACAGTTTGTGGATCTTGGCAAAGGTAGCAACGTCTGGCTCGGTCGGTGATGTCGAGGCGGTGGGGTAGCCTAGTGGTTAAAGAGTTCGCTCGTCACGCCGAACACCCGGGTTTGATTTCCCACAGGAGTACAGTGTATGGGTATGATCACGCATGCGTACCGTCACTGGTTTGCCTGAGCGAGATTCGATAACTTACAGGCAGTCGTGATATAGATTGAACAACCCTTATGCGGCGCCATTCACTCATTCACTTTACTTCACAGAGCTCTTGTGAAGGTCTGGGTTAGAATTGGTCTTCAGTAACCCATGCTTGTCGTAAGAGGCGACTAACGGGATCATGTGGTCAGGCTCGCTGACTTGGTTGACACATGCCATCGTATCCCAGTTGCGTAGGTTGGTGCTCATGCTGTTGGTCACTGGATTGTCTGGTCCAGGATCGATTATTTACAGACCGCCACCACATAGCTGGAATATTGCTGAGTGCAGCGTAAAACTAAACTCTCTCACTCATACAAAACTATGACAGGCATTTAGGGGAGGGTCATACAAAACTATGACAGGCATTAGGGGAGGGTCATACAAAACTATGACAGGCATTAGGGGAGGGTCATACAAAACTATGACAGGCATTAGGGAGGGTCATACAAAACTATGACAGGCATTAGGGGAGGGTCATACAAAAGTATGACAGGCATTAGGGAAGGGTCATACAAAACTATGACAGGCATTAGTGGACGGTCATACAAAATTATGACAGGCATTAGGGGAGGGTCATACAAAACTATGACAGACATTAGGGGAGGGTCATACAAAACTATGACAGGCATTAGTGGACGGTCATACAAAATTATGACAGGCATTAGGGAAGGGTCATACAAAACTATGACAGACATTAGGGGAGGGTCATACAAAACTATGACAGGCATTAGGGCAGAGGGCCTCTCACTGTTGCTGAAGTCAGAGCAGTCACCTTAGTGTTTGAAGCGTTCGTAAAATAGGTTGGTTTTCGAGCCAAATCCCTTCACAACTCACACTACAAATAATGCCAAAGTGTTTTCTTATATATGTGCCCTGTGCGTCACGTCAATCAAAGGAACTGTACTGTATCGATCATCAGTTCGCAAACTGATCTCGACAACCTATCTTCAATTCTCTCATCTCTACGACAATCAACAGGAGAGTATATGCATGCATACTACCTCATTTATTAAAGTTGAAGACAGTAATTCGTCAGCAGACAGAATTATCAAATCACAATAAATTCATCTTTAGGTAATACATTTATTTAAAAAACCGATCACATGTATAATGCATTTATCGTTTGAAATATAATGTACATGAGTCGTCTTGAAAAATGCCTTTCACTACAAAATCAATTCCAATCACCCAAGTGCCGGTCAACAGTTCTTCTTGATCCTTTCCCCCAAAATGATACCGACACTCTAATTTGTCAGTGTCACAGAACCGACACCCATTACAGTTCAGTACTTTAATTTGTATTCATGAATATTCATTACTGAATGGGAGTCAGCATATGTGACCTAAGTCATCACATCATGTGACCTAACTATGTTTATTACTTTGTAGAAAAACATACATTTTTACAAAATAATTCTCCCGACGACGAAGTTATTATATAATGTTGAAAGACTTGGTTCTAGAACATAGACATTTGGCGATAACCAGTTTTATGTTGACACAATCGGAATAAATTCTCGTCAATTTTTGGCTCCGTTTTCACCTCTTCACGTGAGGTACCCTTTAACCAAAACCAAAACCCCAATAGGTCATGTCAGGAGAACCGTGAGCGAACTTTAGCAGCACAGATGAAATGGAAGGATGCTTTTGTGTAGATGGCGCTCAGAAACGACCGGATTTTAAAACATAATGACGTAAACTTATAGCTTAACCGAAATGGCTGCTTAACTTCACGTTCGAGATGCATAAAGTTAACTGGTCTGATTGTTTTGCTCACTCGAAACGAGAACTTCAAACCTAGACGCAGATAATCTGATTTGAGAGTTCTCCTGATGATACTGGTTGGAGGGGCGGTTCAACCTTCACGTAGAGAGATGTCGGAGTAACTGATCGTGACGCTAACGCGATTGACGTTGAAAAGCGTTTAATTAATCACTGGAAGTCTCGTATACATATTTGTTATATATTGCGAAGTGGAATTAATACAGATCACTTATATATTCAAATTCATATCTTAGTAACTATTTCTTCACATCTGTTCTCTCCAGAAGGTTTACACCAAATGTCTAGTGCTTGCAATATCACTGCTTCATATCCATTTTATGTACCATTTAACCAGTTGCTGGGCAGGAGTAACGATGTATTCCTTGTCAATCGGAACGCATCGTCTGTTTTCATTTGAAATGGTGTGACTAGTGTGTTCCGAAAGAAGCCCCTCTACACAAACTGGCTGTCGATCCACGTCCTGAAGGCAGCCACTTCTGTGTAGAGTCCAGCCTGATTGGGCCTGGCGCATTCAAACCCACTGGAGACGATTCCGTACTGGACCCACTCGTTGTTATCCTGACAGATTAAAAGGCTGCCGGAGTCGCCCTGAAACAATGGAAGGATATACAAGCTATGACGAGGCGCTATGTACACGAACTCGACTGCCGAATGTTTGTAGGTTTGTTTTGTCTATTGCCACACCCGGCAATATTCTAGCTGTAAGGTGGCGTCCTGTAACTATAATGGAGTCTTGACCAGACAATCCAGTGACTGACGTCACGAACACCGACTTAAACAAGCGGGATATGATGACACGCATGAACAATATCAGTGAGGTGATGACAACTGATCTCGTTAGGGACCGTTCATTATTTAGGGGTGGGGTGTCATTCACATTGTACATGTTTCCCCATCAGACCATCATCACCTTAGCCATAAATTATGAACGGTCCCTTGTCTCCTCTTACAACAGACATACAGGGACCATTGTAACCCGGACCCTCGCGGGTTAGTACTCACTGTAAGGATGTTGTGATGTAACGTGGATATTATAGTAATAAACATAATATGTGTGTGCGTGCGTGCGTGCGTGCACTGCCTGTCTGCCTGTCTGTTTTCACTATTGTTCTTGTGAAAGTGTAGCCAACTGAGACAACCTACTCAGAAACAGTATGTTCAAACAGGCTTACCCGACATGCGTCCTCTCCGCCACTAACACCATTGGCAGCACAAATGATGTTGTTATCAACTGCAGAGGCGGTGGAGGTAAAGGTGGTACGGCAGTCTTCAGAGTCGTACAGCTCCAGGTCTACTTCTTGAAGAACGCTGGCAGAGACTCCATTGTCTGCAACACAACACGACGCCATGTATCTTCCTAACTTTAGGATTCTTGCTAAAGGGGACAAATAAATATATTAAACGAAAACCCACGCCGACAGAGGGATAAAGTGAAACATAACAGGAAAGTATCAGCATGTTTGCTTCCGCCATCAACCGTTCTAAGGCGCCCTAGATTCGTCGGTTCGAATCCTAGATTTGTAGGTACCATAGGACATTGTCCTGCACGACCTTTCATTCAGGACGACTCCGCCTGTGACATTCGTCGATGATACGCCATGAAGTAAGCAATCTCCGACAGAATTAGTAGGAAGTTCGATTCTCTAATTCCTCTAGTTCACGTGACGGTCATCTTCTTTGGGCATCCCAATGTGTAAATGTTGCTCGATGTCAAATTATTTGCCCAATTTCTATCTCGTTTTTCTCCAACTGGACATCGTGTTGTACGGGATCTAAACTGGATTTCTGTGGTCGACTGCAGTGTTGTTTCTCTGTACAACTGCTACCAAAGGTAAAGGTAACGGAATTAGAACTCACGGAATTAGAAATAAAATGGTTTGGGGCGCTGATTTCGTAGTTTTGAACACAACTAAAGTTTGCTAAATATTCTATGACTATCGTTTTTCACTTTTGTTAAATCATCCGAAATAGCATTCTCTTGAGTAACCACCCTGGAAAGATAATGCCGAAATAGATGAGTTTACAGGAGAGCAAATCGTGTCATTTTTACCACTTGAAATTTCATCAAAGTCAAAATGTACGTTTCTGATGTAAGCTATAGTATGCAAATGAGATGTACTCTCCATCGGTTCGCGTACGTAACATATTCTATGGAAAACGTCACATATCATTCATCCTTTATTTCTTTTATCCTAATTGATATGCAAACTAATTGATTTAAGGATTTTCTCAGTTCAGTTCATTTTTCATGCCTGTACTCTTGTTGAAAGGTTACTATTTTTACGAGTTCATTCAAAGCTTTGATTGTCAATTGCACAATCGCTATGGCAGCGCACGTGTAAATGCATCTTCCCGTCTAAACAGTGCTGCAGGTAGTAAGTTAGTAAGTTATGTTTCTAAATTTGTTGATAATATGCAATTTGTTGTTATTTTTACCTGTAAGATGGTATTTTGGATGATGATTAAAAGGCCTAGTTGAGAAAAACATACTTATTTTAATATTTGTTAAAACTACCTATTTTATTGAAGTAATAAACAAATAAACTAAATAACCAAACATTTTATTTCTATTTCCGTGAATACTTTAGAACATAGTCATACCCATACCATGTCCGTGAACTATATTAGCTCAGACAGACATACGAATATGAACACCTCCAATCAAGGCCTTAACTGATTCTTAGACACTGTTCTATGCAACTGGAGTTATGTACTCCTGGTCGCCCGATGAACCAATGTGAAGGTCGATGTCAGTAATCCCGTCATGCACACTTACAGGAAAGGGTTCCCCATCCAATCACAGTGCACGTCCTCCCAGTCTGCGTCACCTGAGACGAGGGCGCCATTTGAACAATTTGACGACATTTTGTTGTGATGACATCTTTCTTTAGTTTCAAGACAGCAACATCGAAAACTGCAACAGATAAAATACAAATCTTCATTAAATTGTATCCATTTCTTTGAGCGAGGGCAATCTTTAAACTTAATTGGCGGCGCGTACCGAAGATATAATCCCATTCTTGACACCAAGTATATATCTTTTGGGAGACATTTTCATAAACGTTTTAAGAGTGCTTACGAAATCTTAAGTCTGAGAAATATCACTCAACCTCTTAGAACTATTTTTTTCAGCGAGTAAAAAGTATTCTTAGAAAGCTGTAAGATGTCTATGAATACGGCCCAAAGTATACCACTCGGTGTTTTACTCGTCTTTTATACAAACATACTGGACCAAGTATCGTTGGACAAATACAAATGTATACTGTTTGCTCGAAGAGCAAAGGGACCCGTGAAGATCCAGGTTAGAATTGATCTTCAGTAACCCATGCTTGTCGTAAGAGGCGACTAACGGGATCATGTGGTCAGGCTCGCTGACTTGGTTGACACATGTGGACCATCGTATTCCAGTTGCGTATATCAATGCTCATGCTGCTGATCACTCGATTGTCTGGTCCATACTCGATTATTTACAGACCGCCGCCATATAGCTGGAATATTGCTGAGTGCGGCGTAAAACTACAACAATGACGGGTCAGGGTAGTTGTCCTTGTGACACCTCAGCAGTGACTTTCCTTAGATCTGAATTTTAATTGTCTATAGCTACTATCTGTGATCTATTATTAAGATAACTGAATCTCAGAATTAACATCTTCTCTCAGTTCGTCTCAAACACTTTGGCCATAGGTCATTCAAATTTGCAGCACCAACCCTATGGAACAGTCTTCCTACTCCCATAAAAAATGCTTCATCCTTAGAAGCATTCAAATCGGGACTCAAAGCCTTCCTCTTCAAAAAAGTCTACAACCTATAACTGCGAAATATTTTCATGGTCATTTTGACGAACTGTGATATCTTCCTCTTGAACTCTAGTGACTCTTTTTATATGTAGAGCTTTGAGCATGCTCTGGATGGACTATGGCTCATAAGAAATATCCATTTATTATTATTATTATTATTATTATTATTATTATTATAACTGGAAAACCAATCAAGTAACTTACCACGAATGTTTTGGTCAAATTTATGTGAAATTTTCTAAAATTGTGATGTTTTTTTTAGTGAGAGCGTTTAAAGAAAATCAAAAGTGTATGGGAGTTACGACATTCGAACTTCAACCACCGTTTTGTGCATGTAGCCCGTACCCGTTGACGAAGGTGATAGTAGCACTATGAGTTAAGATGCTAAGCCGTTGTGGAATGGCCGGCAGCAACATATTCCACGACACTAATGGCGAAACAGCAAGGTTACTCACACAGTGCGCCTCCCGCGTTAAAGTTGGGATGGATGACGAACTCCTCTACTTCCATGACCTCCATGTTGGGGTTGCGGGAGTTGTAGCTGGCACTGCCTATGGTGCTAGAACAATGCTTGCCCACCTCTACCGACAGAGCACTAGCTTGAAGGCCTCTGAAAAACAATCAGTTCTAAAGTGACTGAGTTAGGCTTACCGCCAGTTTGAGAAAGTACGTCTGTCATACCTAAATATTAACATTTTTTGGGTCAGGGGATGCAGGCCGTAATACCAGACGGCGGGTAATTGATCTGCTCTGGATAAGACAAATCACTGACTGATAGTACGAGCAGCGACCCCATCTCTGTGTATATGATGGGGTTCAGTTCTGGTACGTCTGACTGGTTGGGGAAGAACGCGCCCTGATCAGCTCAATGTCAGAACATCACTGGTTGGTTGGTTGGTTGTAATTCCAGCTAAGTGGCGGCTGTCTGTAAATAATCGAGTCTGGACCAGACAATCCAGTGATCAACAGTATGAGGACTAATCTACGCAAGTGGGATACGATGACATATGTCAACCAGGTCAGCGAGCTTGACCTGACCACCCGTTAGTCGCCTCTTACGACAAGCATGGGATGCTGAAGACCAATTCTTACCCGGATGTCCACGGGTACAGTCCAACAGTGAAAGCTGTACTTACACCACACAGTGAGCCGCAGTAAGGACTTTGTTGGGTCCAATCAGACTTCCCCCGCAGGAGGCGGCTCCGAACCGGCGCAGTCCGACAGTGAATGGGTACTTGCAGGGCGGGTCCACGTCGATTCCGCCGACTACCCGACTTGTCAAACAGGCTTCCTCTGGAACAGGAACAACAAACATAACCATCGAAGACATTTAGTACTACTGCTACTACTACTACTACTACTACTGCGACTGCTGCTACTACTACTACTGCGACTGCTGCTACTACTACTACTACTACTACTACTACTACTACTGCTGCTGCTACTACTTCACTGTTGCGACTGCTACTACTACTACTACTACTACTACTGCGACTGCTGCTGCTACTACTTTACTACTACTGCGACTGCTGCTGCTACTACTACTACTACTACTACTACTACTACTACTACTACTGCTGCTGCTACTACTACTACTGCGACTGCTACTACTACTACTACTACTACTGCGACTGCTGCTGCTACTACTACTACTACTACTACTGCTACTACTGCTTCACTACTACTTGCGACTGCTGCTACTACTACTACTGCGACTGCTGCTACTGCTTCTACTACTATACTGCTACTGCTGCTGCTACTACTACTACTACTACTGCTACTACTACTACTACTACGACTGCTGCTGCTACTACTACTACTGCGACTGCTGCTACTACTACTGCGACTGCTGCTACTACTACTACTGCTACTACTGCTACTACTACTGCGGCTGCTGCTACTACTACTACTACTACTGCGACTGCTGCTGCTACTACTACTGCTGACTGCTGCTGCTACTACTACTACTACTGCGGCTACTGCTGCTACTACTATTACTGCGACTGCTGCTGCTACTACTACTACTACTACTGCTGCTGCTGCTGCTACTACTGCTGCTGCGATTGTAACTCCTCCTCCTCCTCCTACTACTACTACTACTGCGACTGCTGCTTCTACTACTACTACTACTACTTCTACTACTACTACTGCGACTGCTGCTGCTACTACTACTACTACTGCGACTGCCACTACTACTGCGACTACTGCTACTACTACTACTGCGACTGCTACTTCTACTACTACTGCGACTGCTACTACTACTACTACTACTACTGCGACTGCTGCTACTACTATTACTGCGACTGCTGCTACTACTACTACTACTACTACTGCGACTGCTGCTACTACTGCTGCTGTTATTGTAACTCCTCCTCCTCCTACAACTACTACTACTACTACTGCGACTGCTGCTTCTACTACTACTACTACTGCGACTGCTACTACTACTACTACTGCGACTGCTACTACTACTACTACTACTACTGCGACTGCTACTACTACTACTACTGCGACTGCTGCTGCTACTACTACTACTACTGCGACTGCTACTACTACTACTTCTGCGACTGCTACTACTACTACTACTACTACTACTGCTGCTGTTATTGTAACTCCTCCTCCTCCTACAACTACTACTACTACTGCGACTGCTGCTTCTACTACTACTACTACTACTACTACTACCTCTACTACTACTACTGCGACTGCTGCTGCTACTTCTACTACTACTGCGACTGCTACTACTACTACTACTACTGCGACTGCTACTACTACTACTGCTGCTGTTATTGTAACTCCTCCTCCTCCTACAACTACTACTACTACTACTGCGACTGCTGCTTCTACTACTACTACTACTACTTCTACTACTACTACTGCGACTGCTGCTGCTACTACTACTACGGCGATCACTACACCACTGCGACTGCTGCTTCTACTACCACTCATGCGACTGCTACCACTACTACTACTGCTGCTGCTACTACTACTACTACTACATTGCGACTGCTACTACTACTACTGCGCGACTGCTGCTTCTACTACTACTACTCACTACTACTACTACTTCCACCAATTACCACTACTACTCTCTACTACTACTACTGCGACTGTTGCTGCTACTACTACTACTACTACTACTACTACTACTACTCACTGCGACCGCTGCTACTACTACTACTACTACTGCGACTGCTACTACTACTACTACTACTGCGACTACTGCTACTACTACTACTGCGACTGCTGCTACTACTACTACTACTGCGACTGCTGCTACTACTGCTGGTATTGTAACCCTCCTCCCTCCCACAACCACTACTACTACTCATACTACCATTGCGACTGCTGCTACTACTACTTTCTACTACTACTACTTACCACTACCACCGTGACTGCTGTCACTACTACTGCGACTGCTGCTACTACTGCTGGTATTGTAACTCCTCCTCCTACAACTACTATTACTACTACTACTCATACTACTACTGCGACTGCTGCTACTACTACTACTACTACTACTACTACTTCTACTACTACTACTGCGACTGCTGCTGCTACTACTACTACTACTACTGCGACGATTTACTACTACTACTACCACTGCGACTAATACTGCTACTTCTACCACCGCGACTGCTGCTACTACTACTACTGCTACTGCTGCTACTACTACTATTACTACTACTACTCATACTACTACTGCGACTACGCTGCTGCTTTCTACTTCTACTACTACTACTTCTACTACTACTACTGCGACTGCTGCTGCTACTACTACTACTACTGCGACTGCTACTACTACTACTACTACTGCGACTACTGCTACTACTACTACTGCGACTACTGCTACTACTACTACTGCGACTATTGTTACCACTACTAATTCACCGCGACTGCTGCTACTACTACTACTACTACTGCTGCTGCTACTACTACTACTACTGCGACTGCTACTACTACTACTACTGCGACTGCTGCTGCTACTACTACTACTACTGCGACTGCTACTACTACTACTACTACTGCGACTACTGCTACTACTACTACTGCGACTACTGCTACTACTACTACTGCGACTATTGCTACTACTACTGCGACTGCTGCTGCTACTACTACTACTACTGCTGCTACTACTACTACTACTGCGACTGCTACTACTACTACTACTGCGACTGCTGCTACTACTACTACTGCGACTGCTGCTACTACTACTACTACTGCTACTACTGCTACTACTACTACTGCGACTACTGCTACTACTACTACTGCGACTACTGCTACTACTACTGCGACTGCTGCTGCTACTACTACTACTACTGCTGCTGCTGCTACTACTACTACTACTGCGACTGCTACTACTACTACTACTGCGACTGCTGCTACTACTACTACTGCGACTGCTGCTACTACTACTACTACCGCGACCGCTGCTACTGCTGCTACTACTACTGCTGCTGCTGTTACTCCTACTCCCCTACTACTACTACTGTTACTATTACTGCTACTACCGCCACTACTTCATCTACAGGACCCTCCCTCAGTGAATCTGACAGTCATAATGTTTATGTCGTGTTTTGTGATTTGCTGTTCACTTCATCAACCACTGGTTTATCATCTCGAGATGGTTTCTTACCGGCGACGTAAAAAACTATCCTCACTGCCAGCACTACAGCATCTACAGCTACAATAATTTACTATTTCACCTTTTGTGGGTTCATATGCCCCACCCCCGTCCAACCCTTACCCCAGCCCGTCCAACCCCTACTCCACCCCGTCCAACCCCTACCCCACCCCGTCCAACCCCTAACCCAGCCCATCCATCACTTACGTTGGCAGATCTGTGCGTCTTCAGCGTTGCAAGCCTTCTCAAAGGTTAGTCCTGTGTCAGATCCGTCGCACGGTAGTCCGTTGACTGGTGGTGGGTTAGTGCACGTGCGTTGCCTGGTGACGTTTTGTCGTCCTCCTCCACATGGTGCTGTGCACTCAGTTACAGGGACATCGACCCAGGGCGACCACCCACCATTCTGAACCACTGAAGATGGCATTAAAACATTTATTCTCAACCACATTTTGTTACCATCACATCGGTACTCAGGTACTGACATAAGCTGTAAAAGGTAATGCAGTGTACCACTGATTTGTCGAACTTAAGGTTGTGTCGAAGTAAAATCTTGGTCCCTGCGTATTCTTATTTAGCCATCATCTTGCGGTTGTGTCGACTGAGTGTGTGAGTATGGGTTTACGCCGCTTTTAGCAATATTCCAGCAATATCACGGCGGAGGATACCAGAAATGGGCTTCACACATTGTACCCATGTGGGGAATCGAACCCGTGTCTTGGGGTTGACGAGCGAATGATTTCACCACTAGGCTACCCCACCGCGCCAGGTTGAAGCTGTTTTCTAAAAATAGAAAAATAACCTCTAAACCTTTGTATTTTGGAACATTATTTGTTTTCGTGAACATCTGGTGCTCTCATTGCTTTTCAGTGATCCATTCATGTAGTCATCATGGCTATTTTTAAATGTTTGGTCCAGTGGAATTGGTTTGGGCAGACCGTTTGTCCTCTTGTGTTGACATGGCGAAATTCGATCATTGATCAAACGTTTTATATGGTCCGTCGTTGTCAGAAAATGCACTTTGAATCAACTAGATATATCAAAAGACAAATGGAATATTGGAAATTTAACAAAAATCCCATTATTTCCACATAGAAAGACGTTAAAAGATTCTCATCTGGGTACCGGAAATGCCCATTCAGTTATCACTGCAAGAACTAATTCTTTCTTTCATTTCAATATTTTATCACTCCACCGATCCACAATACGATTCAGAAATTACATAAAAATATGTTACATCGAGCAACGAACTTTTTAAAGGACATGAAAACCGAAAACAAAATAAACAACAACAACAACAACAACCGTGAAAGGAGGAAAAAGTTACTGAGTATGATTTAACTCACCACTACATTCGGCTGTGTTACAGGTCAAGGTCGTATTCCGCTCGGCTTCACCGTCACAAAGAGCACCGCCATTAGCCGGGGCTGGACTGTTACATACCCGACGATCAGTTCTAATTTGGGTTCCGCCCCCACAGGACACCGAGCAAGTGCTGGTCGATGACGGACTCCATTCACTCCACATCCCATCAACTGACAACAAACAGATGATAATGAAACTTTGAAAATAATTCTTGTCAATATTATGCAAGTCAAGTCAAAATGGTTTATAGTACAGAAGGCCTCTGGCCCATATACAAGAGAGTATGTACACATCATACTTTTACACGCAGGAAGTAACACGTTCTTTAAACAGTTCATTTCTTTTAACGAGTGCATGTTTAACATATAGTGAAAGGTTTAGTATATGGGATTCGTTCTTAGTCGTTAAAATATATACGAAAACTTTCAATGGCGGCATCCCTATCAAATAATCTTTAATACATTTCTTTCGAAGGTCACTATAAAATGGACAGACGAACACAAAGTGAATTTCATTTTCTATTTCCATATCGCATAACTGACAGATTCGTTTCAATTTTACAATGGAATGTTTTCTTCCTTCATTTGCAAAAAGGTCTAACAAACCTTGCCGATATTTAATAAATGTTTCCTAAAAGTTTCTGTCGTATAAATAAATTTCTGGTTGAAGTAAGGTCTTGAAAGTTCTATAATAAGCATATCGTAAACTATTTTCTAAAGTGGAATGCCATTCCTGGTAAAACATATTAACAGACCGAGTTCTAAATTCTTTAAGAAACATGTCTACACTTCCAGCTGACTGACATTACCATATACAACCATAACCATGGGAAAATAGAAGATTCCTTATATGCGATACCCATGTAATTTTCCCAATGTTATCTAAATGTAAAAGCATGTTATAAGCTACTTTGGGGAGACGTTGCTCGTGCATATGAAGAAGTTAGAACCAATATTTTAAACATCTAATCTGGGAATTAATATATAATGGATATCTACCACATTCACCATATACCATGCAATTTGGTGTAGAGAATTTTTTTACATGCTAATAAGTGGACCTTCTCCAAACATTCATACCGCTTAAATCCCCATACTTCCGAGCCATATAATAAAAATGGTTGTATCTGGGTATCAAAGAGCTTAAAGAATATATTAGGTGACATGGTTCCAACTTTGTGGACAATAGACATTACACTTATTAAAGCTTTCTTTGCACGCAATGATAAATCTTTGGTACATTTTTTCAAGGTCATTGTGTGTGAAAACCAGATTCTTAAATATGAATAATGATCCATACATCGACTAACTGACCATCAAATAACCATCTTTCTTTCAGCGCTATTGGACCACCTTTCCTGAAGATCACAATTTTAGTTTTATCTAGATTCACTGACAATTTCCATTCTTTTATGTATGCATTTAGAATATTCATTGTCTTTGGAGACCGACCACAGTATCTGACACTAAAATGACATCCTCTGCAAAAAACTTCTATTAGGTCTGGAAACATTTGGATACCATGTTTACCATTTGAAGCTATTTCAATATAAAATTCATTAATGAAAAGTGAAAATAAGACAGGACTCAGAATACAGCCTTGTCCTAAACCCAAAGGACAGTCAAAGAAATCTGTTTCACCCTCACTGCTACGAACACATGACCTCACATTGCAATATATTGCTTTTATAATAGCAAACATTTCCCCCCGTAGTCCAGCATTCCGAAGACATTTCCATAGCTTAGAGCGGTCAACTGAATCAGAAGCCTTTTTGAAATCTACAAATGCTACAAACAACTGATTCTTTCGTCGTGACAAGTCTTTTGGATAAGTGCATAAAGAGTAAATATATGATCTGATGTGGAATAATTCTTTCTTAAGCCAGCTTGAAATTCAGGAATTTTATCGCGCATGTTCGCCCATTTAGAAATTCTATTATTTAGTATTGTTGTAAACACTTTTCCAAGAACGCTCATCAAAGAAATACCCCTGTAGTTGTCTGGGTCACTGCGGTCACCTTTTTTATGCAGAGGCATTATTGTAGATCATGACCAGCTGTTTGGGAAAATACGTTTTCCAAATAGCTTATTAAAGCATTTAAATAGAAAAGGCATAACTACAAACCTGGAATACTTCAACATTTCAATAATTATATCATCTGGGCCTGCTGCTTTTCCCATTTTTAGGTAACCTCTTACACAAAATATCTCGCTTTCAACAATGGGTGAATCTAGCACAAGTTCATCAACACCAGTATAGCATTCAGTAAAATCGTTTTGCTTGTCATCAATTTCCGTGTCTAATATTGTTTCATTTGAAAAAACCTTCTTAAGATGACTAAGCCACAGTGTTTTTGATATGTTATCTTTAGCAGGGGACCGATATTTGAGGGATCGTATTTCTTTCCAGAATGATGAATCGTTGTTCATAGAATTTAACAATTTGTCTTGTTTACGCCTACACAATTCAAATTTGAATTTCCGGCAAAAGTTCTTATATTTATTCTTACTTTCACAATATTTCTTTCGGTCAAGACCAGCACGAGTTTTTCTAAATCGTCATAGTGCCTTGCGGGCGTTCCGTCTTGCAGTTCTGCATTCAGCATTAAGTGAGGTCTTTTTATTTATGTTATGGTTTAATTCTTTTGTCATACAAGATGATGAATCCAGCATTATTTGAACACAATCATCAATTGAACACAATCATCAATTGTTATTATCAAGTTTATCGAAGAGTAGTTGTGTAACAGACGTTATACTTTCATGAAGCTTACTCAGATAATTGTCAGATAATTCGTCATTCCATATTAATTTCATTTTAGTGACGCCCTCAGGTGTTACCTTGTTAATTGTTTGATTCATATTGGGGAATCTACAAGTCAATTCTAGAGGTAAGATTCCAGACGATTTCCAATGTTCAGCATGTCAATATACTGAAAGCCATTAGAAACGCACTGATAGATTAGCATATGTCTTAGGTGCGTTTTGGCATCCAAGAATTTTTTAGAGAACGATGTGATAAGTGACCATTTAAGAAGAGAATGAAATGCGTTATAAAGTTGCACTGCGTTTATTGACCAAGGCAACGTGGGTTAAACAGAGACGGGGTCAAATCAAAGGTTCACACAGGTAAACAACAAGAAGGAAGACGACGTCGGTATCGCGTGTGTCCACCATTAGCATTAATAACAGCCACACACCTCCTCCTGAGAGAAAAGATGACCCTCCTGAAGAAATCCTGAGGGATCTGTTGCCATATCCTGCGGAGAGACGCTTCCAGCTAAAGCAAGTTGAGAGGTGGCGCCATATTGGCAAGTCTCCTCCCCATCTCATCCCAGACATGCTCGATGGGTGCCAAATCAGGGGACAGCGATGGCCATTGCATGGCATTGATGTTGTTCTGTCGCAAGAAGTCCATGGTATGCCTTGCGATATGGGGTCTGGCGTTATCTTGTTGCAGAGTGTGCAGACGTCGATGGGTCATCATGTGAGGGACAACGATAGGCCTTAAAACGTCCTGCGTGTACGTTTGGGCGGTAACACGGCCTCGAAAGACATGCAAGGGGGTCCTGTCAAACACGCTGATCCCGCCCCAAATCATCAAACTTCCTCCACCCCAGCGATTAGCCTCCAAAAGACAGCAATTGGCGTAACGCTCACCGCGTCTACGCCACACACGCAAACGTCCATCAGCGTGACTGAGGTGGAATCTGGATTCGTCGGTAAACAGGACTCCTGTCCACTCTCTGTGTGTCCATCTGCAATGATGTCTACACCAAGCGAGACGTGCCTGCCGATGTCTACGTGTCAGAATTGGACCAACATGAGGTCGACGTGCACGTAGCCCTCTCTCACGTAAACGACGTCTCACAGTTTGAGGACTGATTCTTCCCCTTCTCCCACGGATTGCTGAAGCTGTCCTTGCTGCTGGCTGGAACCGGTTCCTCAAATGGGTGACCTGGATGTAGTGGTCTTGATATGGGGTTGTGACGCGTGGTTGTCCCGGACGTTGCCGGTCACGGGTGCTGCCTATTTGTTGAAGACGCTGGGAGAGTCTAACAATTGTCGACATGTGACAGTTGAACTGTGCGGCCACTGCACGGGTGGATAATCCAGCATTAAGCAAACCGACTGCTCGCTCTCTCTGAACAGCCGATAATCGAGGCATCGTTCCAAATTCAGCAATGGAATTAAAGACCAAAAACCATGTGATTCTTACAGGAAAATTGTCACACTTTAACCCTGCTTGAATTTCGGATCAGTTGGGTCATCTGTCCATGCTCTACATGACAATTCGTGGTTATGTGATCATCATGTGTCACGTGACCGCACCTGCATGCATGCTGCCCTCACTTCGCATGCTTTTCAGTTGATTCATACAACAGTTTGGGTTCGAACAATTCACGTCAGTAAAACGTATATCATCAGAATGAGTGATGCGTTTCTAATGGCTTTCAGTATATAATCAAAGAAATCGGGAGAACATATAAAGTAATCATTAACGCTAGCACCTTGATTTCTCCCAGGGTATCTCCATACACTCTCCCATTGACAATGAACAGCTGGAATGTATACAACATATCTAACAGCAACTGGCCAAGCTGTTAATAATAGTATCATGAGATTTCCGATCTCCAACAGATATGTTTTCATCTTCAGGAAATACACAACTACTATGAACAACATCGTTTTGTAAATCATCGAGAGGATTATTCAATTCACCTGTACGAGCATTCATATCTCCACATACCACACTAATAGAATCCCTAAACTTCGACTGATTATCTAACAAAAACTCTTCAAGCTGTTCAATACTACAGTCTGAGCTCACGTGGTTATAATACGATAGGCCAGCTGGTGGTATGTATGTACATAGCAAGTTTACACTTTTATCAAGATTTAAGTAACACTTTTGATATGTTCAAGCACAGGAGGTTATGAACCTCTGATTCAATCATCTTATAAGATTTGCTTACTGATTGATGGACACGTACACACACACCACCTGAGAGCCTGCCGTAGTCAGATAACTTTATTGCTGGGCTGTAATAGATGTCATAATCAACTAACCAGTCGTTGCCAAATCCGCAGTCGACAAATGTTTCCACAAGACATATTATTTGAAATTGTTTTAAGTACGATATAAAAGTCATAATGTAGGCTATTGGCTTTAAAACACTCATACGCCAAACAATATTCTCCATATAACCAAGCTCCGACCAACGACAGAAAACCCTCTACATCGACCATATCAACTCCCCACCCAATATTAGCCTTAACCCACATTTCAGCTCCATACAGACAAACAAATATTCAGCCATATAGCCCCATTGAACAATACCTTTAATGCCATATTCAGTCATGCACCCGATGTAGCCCGCAATCAACCAAATCCCTCTGTCATATCAACTGGAACTCAATAAGCAACAAAACCCCGACGAACAATATCAAGCCGAACTCCCTTGTCATATCTCACGGTAACCCTCCTGTCCCACCAACCTTAATCCCAACCTCACAACGACAGACCCACCCAACAGCGGCGCTGTCTACCCTTACGTACTTGGACATCCTTGTTCGTTGCAGGTTCTGATGACGTCAAGTGTCGCCGATCCCACACAGTCCTGACCCCCAGATGACGGGGCGGGGTTGTTACACGAACGTGTCCTACGGAATACCATCTGTCCACCCCCACAGGTAGCATTGCAGGTCGACACGGCAACCTCGGCTCCCCACGGCCCCCAGTTACCATCATCTGGAACACACAGAGACAGAGTAACAATGTCACATGTACATTCAGGCTAATCTGCTGCTACAGCAGATCTCTATCTAAGACAAAACGTGTTGCCATACTGTGATATCTCGACATGGGCTCAATAGTCGTTACATCGGCCAATCATGTGTAGCCATTCAACAATCTGGCAGACCAAGGAAGCTTGATGTCATGACTATGTTGCATTGTAATGCTATTTTGAAAATATAATTCTCGGATCTGCAACAAGATACTCTTTCACGTATATTCACTACGCCCAAGCCAACAACCCAAAACCCCAAAAACAGGTCCTTGCCCCATGTCATCTCTCTACACAACATTAGGCCTCACCACCAACACAACACATTCAGCATTGACCTCAGCTCTTTAACCACTTCCACCCAACATTAGGCCTCACCACCAACACAACTCATTCAGCATTGACCTCAGCTCCTTAACCACTTCCACCCAACATTAGGCCTCACCACCAACACAACTCATTCAGCATTGACCTCAGCTCCTTAACCACTTCCACCCAACATTAGGCCTCAGCACCAACACAACTCATTCAGCATTGACCTCAGCTCCTTAACCACTTCCACCCAACATTAGTCCTCACCACCAACACAACTCATTCAGCATTGACCTCAGCCCCTTAACCACTTCCACGCAACATTAGGCCTCACCACCAACACAACTCATTCAGCATTGACCTCAGCTCCTTAACCACTTCTACCCAACATTAGGCCTCACCACCAACACAACTCATTCAGCATTGACCTCAGCTCTTTAACGACTTCCACCCAACATTAGGCCACACCACCAACACAACTCATTCAGCATTAACCTCAGCTCTTTAACCACTTCCACCCAACATTAGGCCTCACCACCAACACAACTCATTCAGCATTGACCTCAGCTCTTTAACCACTTCCACCCAACATTAGGCCTCACCACCAACACAACTCATTCAGCATTGACCTCAGCTCTTTAACCACTTCCACCCAACATTAGGCCTCACCACCAACACAACTCATTCAGCATTGACCTCAGCTCTTTAACCACTTCCACCCAACATTCCTCACCACCACAACTCATTCAGCATTGACCTCAGCACCAACCACTTCCACCCAACATTTCAGCATTGACATCAGCCCCTTAACCACTTCCCACCCAACATTAGGCCTCACCACCAACACAACTCATTCAGCATTGACATCAGCCCCTTAACAACTTCCACCCAACATTAGGCCTCACCACCAACACAACTCATTCAGCATTGACATCAGCCCCTTAACCACTTCCACCCAACATTAGGCCTCACCACCAACACAACTCATTCAGCATTGACATCAGCCCCTTAACAACTTCCACCCAACATTAGGCCTCACCACCAACACAACTCATTCAGCATTGAACTCAGCTCCTTAACCACTTCCACCCAACATTAGACCTAACCAACACAACTGATTCACCATTGACCCTTGTCGGTGTTATCACTCGTTTAGTATTAGCTCCTACCTACAAGATAGAATGTCTCGTCTCACCGTCCTTAAACCAACCCCACAACGACAGACCCACCCACCTGCGATGCTGTCTACCCTTACGTACTTGGACATCCTTGTTCGTTGCAGGTCCTGCTGACGTCAAGTGTCGCCGATCCCACACAGTCCTGACCCCCAGGTGACGGGGCGGGGTTGTTACATGAACGTGTCCTACGGAATATCATCTGTCCACCCCCACAGGTAGCATTGCAGGTCGACACGGCAACCTCGGCTCCCCACGGCCCCCAGTTACCATCATCTGGAACACACAGAGACAGAGTGACAATGTCACATGTACATTCAGGCTAATGTGCTGCTACAGCAGATCTCTATCTAAGACAAAACGTGTTGCCATACTGTGATATCTCGACATGGGCTCAATAGTCGTTACATCGGCCAATCATGTGTAGCCATTCAACAATCTGGCAGACCAAGGAAGCTTGATGTCATGACTATGTTGCATTGTAATGCTATTTTGAAAATATAATTCTCGGATCTGCAACAAGATACTCTTTCACGAGAAAACGTATATCCACTACGCCTAAGCCAACAACACAGCAACCAAAAAACAGGTCCTTGCCCCATGTCAACTCTCTACCCAACAATAGGCCTCACCACCAACACAACTCATTCAGCATTGACCTCAGCTCCTTAACAACCTCCACCCAACATTAGGCCTCACCACCAACACAACTCATTCAGCATTGACCTCAGCTCCTTATTTCCAGCATTGAACAGCACCAACACAACTCATTCAGCATGGACATCTTCCAACCACTTCCACCCAACATTAGCCACTCAACTCATTCAGCATTGACATCAGCCCCTTAACAGCATCCACCCAACATTAGGCCTCACCACCAACACAACACATTCAGCATTGACATCAGCCCCTTAACAACTTCCACCCAACATTAGGCCTCAGCACCAACACAACTCATTCAGCATTGAATTCAGTTCCTTAACAACTTCCACCCAACATTAGCCCTCAGCACCAACACAACTCATTCAGCATTGAACTCAGCTCCTTAACCACTTCCACCCAACATTAGACCTAACCAACACAACTGATTCACCATTGACCCTTGTCGGTGTTATCACTCGTTTAGTATTAGCTCCTACCTACAAGATAGAATGTCTCGTCTCACCGTCCTTAAACCAACCCCACAACGACAGCCCCACCCACCAGCGTTGCTGTCTACCCTTACGTACTTGGACATCCTTGTTCGTTACAGGTCCTGCTGACGTCAAGTGTCGCCGATCCCACACAGTCCTGACCCCCAGGTGACGGGGCGGGGTTGTTACATGAACGTGTCCTACGGAATATCATCTGTCCACCCCCACAGGTAGCATTGCAGGTCGACACGGCAACCTCGGCTCCCCACGGCCCCCAGTTACCATCATCTGGAACACACAGAGACAGTGTCAGAGTGTCACATGTACATTCAGGCTAATGTGCTGGGACAGCAGATCTCTAAGACAATACGTGTGACCATATACATACAGTGATATCTCAGTATCTGTATATCGAGGAGTCATGTGTACCCGGGGTGATGAGGTAGCCTAGTGGTTAAAGTGACCGCTCGTCACGCCGAAGATTCAGGGTCGATCCCCCACATGGGTACAAGGTGTGAAGCCCATTTTTTGGTGTTCCCTGCGTGCTGTTGCCGGAATGTATTACTAAAAGCGGCGTAAAACTAAACTCGGGTGGCCAAGTAGTCTACGGCGCCACCATTCGCAGTTCGCCTCCCGGTTTGCCTCGATTATGTTTCTAGGGTTTTCGGAACCATAGTGATAACTATCTGAGACCTGCATCGTCTCGGGCATGACGCCTTAATCTAACTGGTATACTTACAATGGTACTCACTGACCCTTTACGGTTCGGGTAAGAACTGGCCCGCAGTTACTTCTGTTTATCGTGTGAGGTGATCAATTGGATTAGGTAGGCTAGACTATTAACTGGTGTGGGTCCTAGTTGGCATATGTCATCGTTTCCCATTTGCGTAGATCGATACTCATGATCTCAATCACTGGATTGTCTTTCCCAGAGTCGATTATTAACAGACCGCATGATATGACTGGAGAAATGCTGGGTGCGGCGTTAAACAAAATACAAAACAAACAAACCAGGAAACAACACAAACTCAACAACAAATTATTTGTTTTGCCCAGACTTGAATATTTCCTGGTCGCCTTGACTACTACACGGAGCTTTAGGCAAAGTGGTGTAAACTTACTAATACAAGCTTGAGTATTGCAAGTGTCGGTCCTGGTGCCGGTTGCCTGTCCCTCGCAAGCCCTGCCTCCGTTTGCAGGGGTGGGGTTGTTACATTGCCGGCTCAACGAGAAGACCTCCGTACCCCCTCCGCACGTGGCTGTACACTCGGAAACCAGCGTCTCACTCCATGAGCTCCATCCCCCATCAACTGGCTCACCTTGAAATAAACATCATACAGAGATTATTAAAAGGACAGATCTGTAATAAGGATAGTTATCTGGACAAAATACAGCGAATGTACTATTGACTGGTTTATGACAAGTTTGGATCCACACACAAAACATATTTTTTCTCACAGCAAGATTCATATGTAACCATTGTTTATCCGAGTCACAATAAATCTGTATTTTAGACGATAAAATAGATCGAGTTTAACGTTGCTGGTAATGATGTCTGTGTTAAATCAATTTGGATTTCAGTTGACCTCGACCAGGATGTGGACCTCATGGTATAATTAATGAACTCAGCGTCGATGGTTCATTTACTTCTTACTAAATCTTTAAATTAAATGTGATGACAATATGGTTATCTCGAATATATTCTTTTATTGCATTTCACAACACGCCGGACAACTGTGTGAAAATAAACAGAACTACATAACTACACCAGGGTGTATGCTACATATATATCTGTTACATATGTGTTACACGTGTTGGTTAACTAAAGGATCAGATGATATATATCCAGCTTGTGCACGTGTTGGCTAACTAAAGTATCAGGTGATATATATCCAACTTGTGCACGTGTTGGCTAACTAAAGGATCAGGTGATATATATCCGACTTGTGCACGTGTTGGCTAACTAAAGGATCATGATATATATCCAACTTGTGCACATGTTGGCTAACTAAAGGATCAGGTGATATATATCCAACAGGGTGATATATATCCAACTTGTCAAGCACGTGTTGGCTAACTAAAGGATCAGGGTGATATATATCCAACTTGTGCACATGTTGGCTAACTAAATTGGCTATATATCTCTAAAGGATCAGGTGATATATATCCAACTTGTGCACGTGTTGGCTAACTAAAGGATCAGGTGATATATATCCAACTTGTGCACATGTTGGCTAACTAAAGGATCAGGTGATATATATCCAACTTGTGCACGTGTTGGCTAACTAAAGGATCAGGTGATATATATCCAACTTGCACGTGTTGGCTAACTAAATTATCAAGTGCACCAACTGTTGGCTAACTAAAGGATCAGGTGATATATATCCAACTTGTGCACGTGTTGCAACTAAAGGATCAGGTGTGTTGGCTAACTAAAGGATCAGGTGATATATATGTTGGCTAACTTGTGATTATATCAACATGTTGGCTAACTAAAGGATCAGGTGATATATATCAAACTTGTGTTGTTGGCTAACTAAATGATCAGTTATATATCTAACTAATGTTGGCTATAAAGGTGATATATATTCAACTTGTGCACGTGTTGGCTAACTAAAGGATCAGGTGATATATATCCAACTTGTGCACGTGTTGGTTAACAATAGGATTGTGGGATATATGTTCAAGGTCACTTTTCTACCCTTAATGCGGACGTACAGATGTTAGATACATCATTATTGCATACTCGCATGCAAAAAGCATTGAAAGTGTGGAGCAGAGCAAGCTGTAAACCAGTGTAAATGGGTCATATGTTCAAGATTCCGTCCTTCGAAATAATGACGAACATGAGAAGAAAATGACGTCAATGGTACATTCGAACGAACAATTTAATGCTGTGCTCAGAAAACCGGAATTCGCCCGCTTTGTCCAGTGCAATCAGCGCAAGTCGGATGCCGCGATCTGACGATGTATGATTCTTGTATGTGCAGGATAACGAGAGGATCGGTGCAATATGATAATATATGTCATTATGTTGAGCAGGTTTGCTATGATGGTAATACAACATATTGATGTAGGCATGTCAACATCACGATATGGTGTGTTATGACAATATATGCCTTCTGCATATGCAGGGTTACAAGACGATTGGTTACACATTATGCTTGTCTGTAATACACTATATCTCACTTGTACATGCAGGATTACTAGAGGGTAGGTTATAACACTATATCTTACTTGTACATGCAGGATTACTAGAGGGTAGGTTATAACACTATATCTTACTTGTACATGCAGGATTACTAGAGGGTAGGTTATAACACTATATCTTACTTGTACATGCAGGATTACAAGAGGGTTGGGTTATACACTATATCTTACTTGTACATGCAGGATTACAAGAGGGTGGGTTATACCCTATATGTTACTTGTACATGCAGGATTACAAGAGGGGGGGGTTATACACTATATCTTACTTGTACATGCAGGATTACAAGAGGGTGGGTTATCTTACTACACTATATCTTACTTGTACATGCAGGATTACAAGAGGGTGGGTTATACACTATATCTTACTTGTACATGCAGGATTACAAGAGGGTGGGTTATAACACTATATCTTACTTGAACATGCAGGATTACAAGAGGGTGGGTTATACACTATATCTTACTTGTACATGCAGGATTACAAGAGGGTGGGTTATAACACTATATCTTACTTGAACATGCAGGATTACAAGAGGGTGGGTTATACACTATATCTTACTTGAACATGCAGGATTACAAGAGGGTGGGTTATACACTATATCTTACTTGTACATGCAGGATTATAAGAGGGTGGGTTATACACTATATCTTACTTGAACATGCAGGATTACAAGAGGGTGGGTTATAACACTATATCTTACTTGAACATGCAGGATTATATCTTACTTGAACATGCAGGATTAGGGGGTCAAGAGGATTATAAGAGGGTGGGTTATACACTATATCTCTTGACTTACTAGAGGGGTGGGTTATACACTATCTTACTTGTACATGCAGGATTACAAGAGGTGGGTTATAACACTTATAACATGCAGGATTATATCACTTATCTTACTTGTACATGCAGGATTACAAGAGGGTGGGTTATACACTATATCTTACTCTTGAACATGCAGGATTATAAGGGGGTGGGTTATACACTATATCTTACTTGTACATGCAGGATTACAAGAGGGTGGGTTATATCACTATATCTGACTTGAACATGCAGGATTACAAGAGGATGGGTTATAACACTATATCTTACTTGAACATGCAGGATTACAAGAGGGTGGGTTATAACACTATATTTTACTTGTACATGCAGGATTACAAGAGGGTGGGTTATAACACTATATCTTACTTGTACATGCTGGTCTAGAGCAGGAGCGAGTAAATGGGCCTATTGCGTTGTCCCCATTACAATCAGCACCCCCATTTTGGGGGGCAGGATTGTTGCAGAACCTTGAACGGGTGTAAGTCTCCGTGCCGACTCCACACGACACGGTGCACGGATACCATACAGCATCCGACCATTCACCCCAGTTGCCATTGACAACCACCACTGAAAACCCAAACATCACGAGACACTTACAACCAGGACGGGTCCTTTGTTATAACAAGAACAATCCTTATAGGCCATGAGCCAGACAATGTTTCGGTACCACTCAGAGGGACCAAACACTTTCATGTTTTTTGAAGTTGTTATGGGCCCACGCCTCACGTGGCACACGAGGATCGGAGGTCACTGGGGCCCAGTAGTAGAAGCGGGCTTCGAATCCTTGGTGAGTCATACGATGCCTGAGTTTGAATATTTCACCACGTGTTTGAAACAAACTTATGTTTTATGTTTTTTTGAATGGTTTAAACCTCGTATATTTATTTATACCATCTAGCAGCGTTCTGCAGCCTGTGCGGTTCAAGAGAGTGGCGTCCTTCAGGCTAAATGTCATTGCATGTCCCTTGATTGGGAATTTAGGAGCTAAATGTTTGTTTTCGATAATTTTTTAAAGGCTTTTATTCACTTGGAGTTCAAAATGTAGGAGGAGGTTAACATACCCTGTATATTGATCGTAAAGCATGTTGTTTACCAGTATTTTATGCCAACAGACGCTATACAATATAGAACATATTTTTTTATGGATAACAACTTCTTTATTTCGTGAGTGCGACGTTTCGATACAGATTCTTGTACCGTTGTACCGTTGTCAAGATTCTTGTACCGTTGCTTGTACAAGAACTCGCACTCACGAAACGTCGCACTCACGAAATAAAGAAGTTGTTATCCGTAAAAAATTGTTGTATATTGTACTTCTCAACTTCTAAAATGCCACTCAAACAAGTAAGTCATTATACATTTTGACATCTTTATGACCACATTTACATTTTACCGTTATGTAATGTTGTGTACAATGGTGTAGTTTATCCTGTTAATACATGTGATGCGCACCAAAGCAATTGATAATTTAATATGTCTCTACCGCGGGCGAAATGACTTTCATTCAGTAAACCAATCTGTACTTTGTTAACAGTGAACCGCTATAGTTGCGCACTAGTGCTGGGACGGGTCCAAATTTTCTACCCGGGTGCCCCAACCCTTTTACCCTACCCTTACCGGATACCCGTTATGTTAATTCCTGACATCAAATTTGCAAGAAATGGCAGTATAATTTTCAACTCGGAGACTGTTTAATGAATTAGTCACATGAACATAACGGGTTCGGGTAGTGAGACTCATTACCCACCCGTCCCGGGTATCCGGGTTACCCGTCCCAGCCCTAATCGGCACAGTATTGTTCAAGAATATAGTTTCGATGAGAGGGCCAGGGAATGGTATCCATTGATATTGACAGAAAACTTCTCTTGGGATGTCTTTAGGGAGACTTAAAACTACTTGGGGACAAAACAGGTCGAGAAAAGAGATCTCTTTTCAAGTGAAATACTTGCAATGTCATGAGACTGAAAAATATGTAATCTTCCAAGTGTTTGATCTTGAACTTTAACTTGAAAATGGGAATCTTAACTCTCTTTAATTAATATCTGCAATGCTCAGAAATGATCATGGATTGAATGGCAGTGGAGGAAACATTGGAGGTGCGTTTGTTTTCGACTTAACGCAGCGCTTGACGCAAGGTATGCCCCACTCTGGACGAACACGTCCGTGGCATTTGACGCCCAGTGTGACCCATAACACAAAGCATGTCACTTGACGCAAAGACTGACACCTGAAGCAAAGCATGACGCATGGCTGTTGACGCAAAGCACGACGCTCGGTTCCAAGCATGAAAAAACATGATATTTGACAATATTCACCAATTGTTACCCCACATTCACCGTCACCCCACACTTACCGTCACCTCACGCTCACCGTTACCCCACATTCACCGTGACCCCACACTTACCGTCACCCCACGCTCACCATCACCGCACACCCACCGTCACCCCACACCCACTGTCACCCCACATTCACCGTCACCCCACACTCACCGTTACCCCACATTCACCGTCACCCCACACTCACCGTTACCCCACATTCACCGTCACCCCACATTCACCGTCACCCCACACTCACCGTTACCTCACACCCACCGTCACCCCACATTCACCGTCACCCCACACTTACCGTCACCCCACACTCACCGTCACCCCACATTCACCATCACCCCACATTCACCGCCACCCCACACCCACCGTCACCCAACATTCACCGTTACCTCACACCCACCGCCACCCCACACCCACCGTCAACCAACACTCACCGTCACCCCACACCCACTGTCACCCCACACCCACCGTCACCCCACACTCACCGTCACCCCACACTCACCGTCACCCCACATTCACCGCCACCCCACACCCACCGTCAACCAACACTCACCGTTACCTCACACCCACCGCCACCCCACACCCACCGTCAACCAACACTCACCGTCACCCAACACTCACCGTAACCTCACACCCACTGTCACCCAACACCAAACCCCTCAGTACAAGTATAGATAAGATGTGGAGAACGGCAGGACATTCAGAAGGCACCTACCTGGCGTCGATGCACAGTTACAGATGCCCACGACGGCGTTAGCCACGATGCTAATCTGGCACTCTTGGGCAGTCATGTCACGTACTATATCATCGCAAAAGTGTTGTTCCAGGATCGGACAAACTGAAACAGAAGAGATGCCGTAATATTGGTTGTCTTTGTCAACAGGTGAACCCCATACAGTGCTCCTACTTAGACACCCTCCTACGGGTTGTGTTAACATTGTAACCAGTCTGTCACTGACACGTTTCCTTCAAACATCTCCTGGTACCTCAACACACAAATATTTCCAATACGTTTGTATCAGCATATATCTGCTCTGAGACATTGTAGCTCAATCCTACAATTTGTAGCTCTATTCAAATGTATCTGATATATTTGATAGATATTTGAGTGTCATATTTAATCGATATTTGAGGGCTAGGTTTGATTGTAATTTGAGTGTTTTACTTGAACGATATTTGAGGGTAATAGTTAATGGGTATTTGAGAGCTATAATTGATCAATATCCAAGGGTTATATTTGAATGATATTTGAGGGTTACATTTGATCGATATTTGAGGGGTTTATTTCATCGATATTGGACGTTTTTTAAATGTCTATTTGATAGATATTTGAGTGTTATAATTGATCGATATTTGAGTGTTATATTTGATCGATATTTGAGGGTTAGGTTTGATTGTAGTTTGAGAGCAATATCTGGTCGATATTTGAGAGCTATATTTGATCGATATTCGAGGGCTATATTTGATTTATATTTGAGGGTTATATTTGAACGATATTTGAGGGTTATATTTCATCGATAATCGAAGGTAATATTTGATCGGTATTTCAGAGTTATATTTGATCGACATTTGAGGGTTGTATTTGATTGATATTTGAATGTACCTTGGAAACTATTTGACATCCCCACACTTTGAGCTTTCTTACTAGCTGTCGTGCCTTGATATAAATGGAATACTGATTTTTGAATTTTTGAGTTTTACCCACAGTATTACAAGGAATACAACTAATGGTTTTGTAAGGATGTTGTGGCAATGTGAATAACTCAACTCATCTTGTATAGACGAGTCCGACGCTTGTTATTGAGGTTTAACATACCTTGTAAGAACAAGAATAATTCGCAAGTTATTATTCGATACCACCTTGCACGTTATTATTCGATACCACCTTGCACGTTATTATTCGATACCACCTAGCCTCCCGGGATCTAACATTCATATTAACACCCTTGCTTAACAGTGACTTTACGGGTGTCGTTGTCTTTAACACGATATAAATGGACTTTACCCCAAGTCCTAGTATTTGACGGATGTGGTGCTTTAAGGGACTATGTTGTGATCGCATGAGTAATCGGAAAGTTTGCTGAGGGCGAGGCTCCCTACACAATAAGGGGGGAAGGTCTATATGCTCTAATGTATTAATCAAACAGTAAGGTCAGGAAGAGGCGCGCTGTGCTGAGTATGTATCTGTACTTCACGATAGGTTAGTATAGAACTAGACGATTGTAAAAATGTCCACAGGCTTCTCCTGAAAGGGGTTTACATTGGCTGGATATGTTACAGCTATACAAAGCATGAAATTAATGTCATCATATATACTATAATACTTCAAGTTTACTGCTGTCAGAATCCGGTTATGGTTTAGTATACACTGTGTGAGACATCGTGTATCTCTTTGGTATACTTGACAAGGAAACATACGATTTGCTACTTGTACTTGGTACACAAATATTATTAACATATTCTGTGTCAATAATTTCAGTTAATGTCGTGCTGAAATGAACAGAAAAGAATTGTCGAAAATAAAGAATTTAATTTTGATTAGAAATGTAATTTGAGTATACAATATTTACTGACTGGATCAACAAAACAAAATCACCAAAAACACGATTGCCTCGTTACGAATAGGAACATTCTGACAAAAGTCATGAGCAATTTGGGGGATATGTTTGGGCAGTGAAGGCTGTGTACGCAATTTTTAAAAATGTCCCCGTAAATCATGATTCCTACAACTGTTTGTGTGTAAATTCCCTAACTAATCACGAGACGTGGGATATTCATAATTCCTTATTTAAAGAGATGGTAAGAATTTTCCATTTGAGACAGTATTGTATGAATAAATATACATAATATGAAATCTCGTCTCGTTTTTTTCGAGATTTCGGGCCATATTGTCAATACAAACGTTAACATAAGAGTGAGTGAGTGAATATGGTTTTCGCTGCTTTTATCAATATTCCAATAATGTCACGGACACCAGAAACTTCACACATTGTACCCATATAGAGAATAGAACCTGGGTCTTCGGCGTGACGAACGAACGCTTTATCCACTAGTCTACTCCACCTTAAACATAAGACGATGTGCCGAAACCGATCCCGGTGAAGGCAAATTGGTAGTGGAAAATGTAGCAATGGATACTTGACAAATAACATTAGGTGATCGGATGATGGCACGTCGTAGCACCCGGTCAAAGGATCGGTAGGGGTAGCCTAGTGGTTAAAGCGTTCGCTCGTCACGCCGAAGACCCGGGTTCGATTCCCCACATATGTACAATATGTAAGCCCATTTCTGGTGTCCTCCGCCGTGATATTGCTGGAATATTGCTAAAAGCGGCGTAAAGCTAAATTCACTCATTCACCCCAACAAAGTTGGATGTTGCTGGAATTATCGATGGCTAGTTTACATGATACAGATTGGATTATTTACCGGATGTCGTGAACTGCTGAAATACTCGCCGCAAAGGAAAACAAGGCGGCAACCGAAAATAACATCCACCCATACAAAAATACCCATTACGCATTAGAGGTACACATTATTTTTTGGATACAAACGACAAAAGTACATCTTCGAGCAAAGAGTTTAGCGAATAGTCCAAAATCGAAAATATTTATTCAAACGTGTCTTATCGTTAAGGTCATTAAAGATGTGAGCATCTATCTCTATGGGTGTTTTTATAATGTTTAAATGTTCCTCAAGTCACCAGTGCATGTTAGCAAACACCCACTCACTACATGTTGTACAGCTCTTGTCAATGTTGTATTGATAATACAACATACACATGCCCTGGCATTGTACTTCTCTTGGGTACTGAAGCTCTCAGTCTTTACTGTGTTTGGAATATAACCAGTGAACGGTCTCTTGTGATCATTCCCACGCAGGGATGTGCTCTCAACAACAGCGGGTTTGTTAGCATAAACTCCGCATATATTTGTCTATGTTATAACGATGCGGACAAATAGGCGTCCTTATTCGCAAGGGAATCTTAAACTACGACACATTTCTTTCCGTTCGCTAACGCTCTGATGTTTTGACGCTTGTATTAAAGCCAAAGTCCGCTATGTTTCAGTCGTAATGATGCGATCTGTACATAGTAGAATCTGGCCCAAACAAACCAGTGGTTGATATTATGACCATCGTCCGATAGTGTTGGGGTACGTTGGAACGCCATCAGCCCGAATCTTGCCACCTATTCTAAGTGAGTGAGTGAGTTTGGTTTCACGCCGCTTTTAGCAAAATAATCGTAATATCACTGCGGGGGACACCAGAAATGGGCTTCATGTAACCCATGCGGGGAATCGAACCCGTGACTTCGGCGCGACGAGCGAAAGCTTTAACCACTAGGCTAGAAATCCCTGTCTTTATATTTCACCGCTATAGTTCTTGCCAATGAAATAAGTGTCGGTAGATTATTCCCTGACGTTGACGCTACATTCAGATATTTAGAGTGTTTGTCAGTCTGACGTTTTGAATGAACTTGGAGTATTTATGTTATTGAAGCCTTTCTATAAAAGCGTAGCATATCCATTTCATGGATAAACGGGGCGGTGGGGTAGCCTAGTGGTTAAACGTTCGCTTGTCATGCCGAAAACCCGGGTTCGATTCCCCATATGGGTACAATGTGTGAAACCCATGTGTAGTGTCCCCAGCAGTGACCTTGCTGGAATATTGCTAAAAGCGGCGTAAAACCATACTCACTTACTCATGGATAAACATACAATGTGCAAACTGAAGGAGATGAAAGAGGGAGTATGGTCGATGCCACTTATGGTGCTGACAGACCATGGTTTGTTATTTGAACTAATCTGAGATTCGAACCAGTGAATAATAAAAAATCGAGTATGGGAGATGTTTACAGAATAAGTTCAGAAGTACAAGAAAAGTAAGCACCGGTTTGTTTTGGAAAATTCTGAAACAAAAATTTAGAAATGTGACCATACACGTGCTTGTGGGTTTCACCATAGTAGTAACGCCCAAGACCTGCGTGACTCCGGCAGTTTCTCCCACATCAAATATACACGTCGTCATTAAACCTGAACAACGTTATGCATTAAGCGTAATTCATGCAGTCACAGTGAAAAATCACCATCGTGTATAGAAGGACGGCCAGGTCAGAAGTTCGCATTCAGATACATTTACTTTCAACATCATACCTTATATGTATTTTAAAATTAGCTTCCATTGCGTTATAACTTACAGGCGTACACCATTCCGAGTGAAAAGACTACATCATTACGCCCTTAATGCAAACGTAGAAATGAATATATGACAAAATAACAAAACGCCTACATATTGAGGCGAAACCCTTCACACATCCGCCGTTGTAATAACGCCATTGAAGCCAGTGAAGCGGGACAGTGAATCAGTACTTGAAGCCTGTCTCACACTTACAAGAGCCTGGGGGTGCACTGTCATATGTAGATGACATGGGTGGGACTACCCGTATCAGAATGACAATAATAGACCATTCGTTATAATTTAGAACAGGTGGAAGTTAGGAGGAAGTTCCTTTATGATGTTCGTGACATTAAACGTGACCAGTCGTCACGTCGCATGTGTGTCGACACCGTTTTGACAATGTTCTTTGTACATCTTGTAAACCATTCATGCACCTACACAGGACCCGGATGTCGCGAACCGGGACTGGCTTAAAATTGTCTCTGGTCGTGTTTTTATAGGGGTTTGATCATGAACACCAAGAAATATATTTATATTCCGTAAGAACAATGATGATAAATAGACGAGCCAGGATATGGAACACAGTTCCACGTCAACTATGGTCCAACTGCAATGCAAAGTTGCCCCCCTTTAGCACCCTAGAAACGCATGAATCTCCTATTATGTTTCAAGGTTAGGCACTGACCTACGTCATATTAAAATACTGGCGTTAAACCCAACTCATTATAACGTAAACATTGGGCATTTTTAGAATATGTCTATTAGCTGTGAGCCTTAAGAAAGTCCATTCAGTTTCCACAAGTGTCATTAATGTCACTTCTGTGATATTCGCGAATTTCTGAACAGAGGTATGTAACTATTAGCATGCATTTGGATTGCGACACAGTTGGTGCTTTTGTAATACCAACCTGATACAAATATCTTCATTAATTTTAAAAATAGTACCCAAGTACGATTAATTAAACAATTGCTGTAGAGACCTTGACCTGAAATGTATGACGGTCGCTATCTTTGTGACAACGCCACGTGTTCAGGCATTAGCGTTGTGTAAACGTTAACGCCGTTAGACTAGACTTAGGCGAAATGACAACCCCAGCATATTTGATTGATGTCCTTAAAGAAATATTTGTGTTCTTAGTCAAATATTATGCTGTGGGTCTAGCAAACACAAGCTTAACTTCACTGAATAGTAACCTAACTTTCTGCTAAATACAACGTTTAGATCTAGACTAGGTACCAGATCCGAAATCTATTTTATGTATACGCCTGACTGACTGAGTTTGGTTTTACGCCGCTTTTAGCAATATTCCAGCAACATCACGGCGGGGGACACCAGAAATGGGCTTCACACATTGTACCCATGTGGGGATTCGAGCCCGGGTCTTCGGTGTGACGAGCCAACGCTTTAACCACTAGGCTACCCCACCGCCCCTTTTATGTATACGATTGACATATGTACGTACGTACATATACGTAATGTTAGCGAAGGGCGATGTGGTGTTTAACGTACCATACTACGGTTATCTTCCGGTCTGCAACTTGTAGAGGGGAGGAAAACCCCAAGTAGGTAGTGGACGTTTCAGAAATGAAAATAAAAGCGACAAAAGCGTTTCCTTAATCTTGGTAGATCTTTGCACCCAAACAGAACTCCTTTAAGCCGGATAAACCAAGGATTTTAATCGGACTGAATATGGGACTGAAACCAGCTCAAAAGTGTCACCCAACATGATTTATTTAACTTAGAAATATATTTTCATGTACAAATGTTTCCATGCAATATCTTATGTATCAGGTTTTTACCACAGATCACTAAATAAGTTTGATCTTCGTATCTGTGAATGAATATTGCTTTACGCCGCAGAATGGTTTACATTGCCCAGCTATTCGTGGCGAATCCCATACAAACTTGCATGGAATATTGATGACAATCCTTTGAAGTTAAGCATTCAATGACATCGAACGTCGTTCCTTATCAACGTGAAAGATTATCGATAATAAATGCTATTAAGATATCATAGTAGAAAGTAGAAATCGTTGTAGAAAAACCCACCCCGTACCAAAACGAAAATAGAATTGTAATAGTTATTCAAACTAAAGAGCCCGAATTTCGGACACTGACATTGTCTTATATCAAACGTTGATTCTACGAGTAATAGCACATCAACCCATCCCAGTCACATATAATAGTTAGTACAATAGAACACCAGGTGTCGGGTATAGAGCCTCGAGTAGAGAATTCTTTACGGATTTACGGGACAGTAATGCATAATGAATACTAAGCAGGGCCTCTTTACAATAACTACACATTCCTCCGTCTTGCGCGACAATCCTCCAATTTACCTGTCCTTTACATCGTAACATATCTGAGACTGAAACGGATATCAAAGCAATTTTCAATTTGTTCAAGCGTTTGATGTTAAGACATGCATTGTGACAAACACCATCGTCCGTGCAAACAGAACTGACACAATTCTGGAAAAAATAACAATCGTATTGCGAAGGTTGTATTCTCTATCTAACACATTGGTATAAGGCTATGGAATTTGCATGTTGACCTACGTTCGTTAGTTGTACCAAGAGGTGCTGATCATGGGTTCGAATCCCAATTTCACTGTGAGAATAATACTTTGTGTGTCATCATCTTCACCGTGCCTGTTTGTTTATAAAAGAAATATATCTATACAGGTTTACATTTTCGGTTTTTCTCCAACATTATTCTGGATATACTGACATGCTTTTCAGTACAGCGTTATAATATCTGTCAATGTTCAGCCCCAGTGTTTGCACGTTTATTTAAGGTCTCGCCCCCAAATAGTCAAGATATATGACGGCAGTATGTAAAGAGACGTGTATGACAATCCCGTGATAGATTTTTGAGTATCGATCTACCCAATTTGGATTCCATGACATGCGTCAACAAAGCAAGCAAGTCTGACCATGCGACCCCGTTAGTCGCCTCTTACGAAAAGCATCAGTTGCTGAAGACCAGTTTCAACCCGGATCTTTACGGGTCCTTGTATACTGATAATTTTGCAGCCTTTCACAGACTGTACTTGAGGAGATACACACTACTACATGACACACTCTTGTGGATATATTTCTTATGATTATGGAAAGTTGTTTTCATAAATTATACTTTATGGTGTCCCCTAGATCTACAACGTGATACAGTTTTGTGCATGGTTTATAAGTACATATATTTAACTATAGAGGCGCAGAATATGTAATGTTAACGCCGGATAGTTTGAGTGACTAGGTTCGATAACCCGAAACAAAGTCCATTTGACAAAGACAAAATAGCGATTATAGGTAAAAGAATAAAAGAATCGATTGCCAAATCGATCTGTGGTGACACCAGGTTTTCATATAAACAAGTGCAACAATTATGAATCTTCTTATTGATGATTCTATTAAAAATAGATTTTGTATCATAACAAAATTTGCATAACCTTTAAAAGGTTTTTACCTTTACAATAGTCATTAACACACATGGTCATGAAAAAAACACAACTTACCTATGTTTAACATGAATGTTTCCTGGAACCGCCATGAAACGGAGACCTGTGATTGGACGGTTTCACAGGACTGAAAACGGAGATCAGGGAAGATTAACTGGAACCAACTTGGATAATATAAACTCCGTTTAGTTAAATCGAGTTGTCGCTGATTATTGGCTTGACTTTGTTGATGCTGTGTACGGTAGGTCCTGGCAAGGACGAGATGTACACACGCACATAGTACGCCGCATATGAGTGGTCCGGTCCGCATCTCTATTTCCGCATCGACTGCGCCCTGTAACAAGTTTCACCTTCTTTTAAGCTCGAGCTCTACTGTCCTAAACCATCGTACCCACTGACTCAGTGTGATGAGATATGGCGGGGTGGCTTGGATGCTTCTGTTTGCCCACAACGTCTTCAGATGACAATTAGTTTGATCCAGCGCTATTGAAAAATAGGGGTTCTCTACAGCCTTGCAAATACTGCTATGTTTGCAGTAGAACTGCTACAACGGAGATTAAATACTGCATATATCGCCGAAGTGTTGTCAGCAGTCATCTGAACATACAGACCTGGATATATGTAAAGATGGCATACAGAATGTGTTTAGTTGACAGAAGATGCATACAGGATATGTACTGGTGACTTAAAGGTCTACAGTTGACTACAGATGGACAAAGAATATGTGCAGTTTACTATAGAGGCACACAGAACATCTACAGTGTACTGCAGAGACACACATAATATCTACAGTTAACTGCAGGGACACACATAATATCTACAGTTGACTACAGACTGACACATAATATCTACAGTTTAGGACAGATGGACACAGAATATCTACAGTTGACTACAGAGGGACACATAATATCTACAGTTGACAATAGAGGGACACATAATATCTACAGTTGTACAGAGCAGAGACACACATAATATCTACAGTTTACTATAGAGACACACAGAATATCTACAGTGTACTGCAGAGACACACAGAATATCTACAGTTGACTATAGAGTGACACAGAATATCTACAGTTGACTATAGAGGGACACAGAATATCTACAGTTGACTACAGAGGGACACAGAATATCTACAGTTAACTGCAGAGACACACATAATATCTACAGTTAACTGCAGAGACACACATAATATCTACAGTTTACTATAGAGATAGCACACAGCATATCTACAGTGTACTGCAGAGACACACAGAATATATACAGTGTACTGCAGAGACACACATAAAATCTACAGATTATTATAGAGGCACACAGAATATCTACAGTTGACTACAGAGGGACACAGAATATCTACAGTTGACTACAGAGGGACACATAATATCTACAGTTGACTACAGAGGCACACAGAATATCTACAGTTGACTACAGAGGGACACAGAATATCTACAGTTGACTACAGAGGCACACAGAATATCTACAGTTGACTACAGAGGGACACAGAATATCTACAGTTGACTACAGAGGCACACAGAATATCTACAGTTGACTATAGAGGCACACAGAATATCTACAGTTGACTACAGAGGGACACAGAATATCTACAGTTGACTACAGAGGCATATAGAATGTCTACAGTTGACTACAGAGGGACACAGAATATCTACAGTTTAGTACAGAGGCACATAGAATGTCTACAGGTGATTACAGAAGCACTTTCAGTCTGTACACATACCTACAGAAGCATTGTCTATGAATGCACTTGACAACAAAAGCATCTCCTATAGGTATCATCGCTAATATCCGTGAAACGAAATCCAATGGGAGTTAAAAGTCAAAATAGGTGTTCGCGAACTCAGTTTGCTGGTACAAGACATGTACGTCTGAGTACAGACGCACTCGACTACACAATCATATTGGATATCCGCACAAAGATAAAGGCGACGAAATGGTTGATGACCATTTGGGATACACTATACATGTCATGGTTATCAAAAGGACTTATTTTATAACTGTCCAAAGTAATATGTCACTAAAATTATACAAACCCATCTTTGTAAACATGTGTATATAATGTATATGCAGTCATACCAGTCTTACGTCTGGTATAGAACTGATGGAGAATACAGATTTGGAATAAGGAAGTATATCCATGTGCATCTATACAAAAGGTAAAGCGCTGCCAACCAAAAGCATGTCATTAGTCATCAGAGTCATTATCCTATCGATTCGACAGCTTTTTGACATTAACAACTAGGTAGAAAATGCTGCGTCAGCCCGAAACATGGTCCATAACACCTTCAAATAATTGTGGGAAACTGTGAAGTTGGTGTCGTCAAACGAATATTGACAGATGTAAGTATTTATTGGTTACTGGGTTACATATAACAGCTGTATATAGCAAACATGTTGACTGGCACCTGCAGGTGACTGTTCTCGTCAGAGACACGTTGGTTGTCTATCAGCTTGTGATGCATTTAGTATGGTTAAAGGTGGGGTTTCACGTTGAGTTCTCTTACGTGCTGAATCATACAGTTAACTAATAGTCACAGAAATTGGAATCTCGTCGGGATAGACTGACTGACTGACTGAGTTTAGTTTTACGCCGCTTTTAGCAATATTCCAGCAATATCAGGCGGGGACACCAGAAATGGGCTAAACACATTGTGCCCATGTGGGGAATCGAACCCGGGTCTTCGGCGTGACGAGCCAACGCTTTAACCACTAGGCTACCCACCGCCCCTCATCGGGATAGAAATTTAATGTATCAAAAATGATTGGATTAAACATATATTGTCTGACATTGTGTGAAACCTACCAACGAACAAATTGTGATACATTAACAATTCTGTTCTAAAATTAACCAAGTTTACAAATCACTACAAAGGCATTACAATGGCAGTACAACATAGAGTGGCGGTACAAATACAAAGGGCTCGGTACAAATACAAAGGGCTGTATCATATAAAAGCTGTGATTATAGCAATGTAGACAGTGATGGAAATATTTACCTCGTTGCAACAGTGGTCAAGCTTTCAAAATAAGCCGAGGCTGAGTGTCCAGGCAGAAAAGTGATTTTCACAAATATTCTGGTAATGTGATGTGTAATGCGAGATGGACGAGTGAGTGAGCGAGTTTAGTTTTAAGCCGCACTCAGCAATATACCAGCTATATGGCGGCGGTCTGTAAATAATCGAGTCTGGACCAGACAATCCAGTGATCAACAGCATGAGCATCGATTTGCACAATTGGGAACCGATGACATCTGTCAACCAAGTCAGCGAATCTGACCACCCGATCCCGTTAGTCTCCTCTTACGACAAGCATGGGTTACTGAAGATCAATATTCTAACCCGGACCTTCACGGGTAGCGAGATGGATGAGTCAAAGCACGACCCTTGTGCAACTGTCCTGGAACTTCCCATAGTATTCTGGATTAGGCGATGCTTGAATGGCCCAAGTAGTTGTAGCACCTTGTCGTGCCTTCCAGAACAAGCACACCACTGCACCCTACTGAATGTACCCGTAAATATCCGGGTCAGAATTGGTCGTCAGTAACCCATGCTTGTCGTAAGAGGCGACTAACGGGATCGGGTGGTCAGACTCGCTGACTTGGTTGCCACATGTTATCGTATCTCAAATACATAGATCGATACACATGCTGTTGATCACTGGATTATCTGGTAAAGACTCGATTATTTACAGACCGCCGCCATATAGCTGGAATAGTGAGTGAGTGTGTTTAGTTTTACGCCGCACAATATTCCAGCTATATGGCGGCGGTCTGTAAATAATCGAGTCTGGACCACACAATCCAGTGATCAACAGCGTGACCATCGCGTTTGGGATACGATGACATGTGTCAATCAAGTCAGCGAGCCTGACCACCCGATCCCGTTAGTCGCCTCTTACGATAAGCATGGGTTACTGAAGATCAATTCTAACCCGGATCTTCACGGCTGAGTGCGGCGTTATACAACCAACCAACCCTACTGGATGTCAACAGAAACAATGTAATACACAATGCACCATACCAGTGCTCAAGGGTTGGAGTGGCAAACGTCTATGACGTTCGGGCTTTCCTTCTAGATTAAATTAACCCCACTTACTCACTCGTAACTGACAACAATATTTATTGAAGCATGAATGTACACCGGGAGTATGTTGTTAGAAACAAATACCTCGTGTATGTACATCCCAGTCTGCATGCCTTGAAGTAGACAGACGTTTAATCTTTTATCTATTGATACAAACAGAAACTCCATTTAAATACAAAAGGATGGCGACATGGTAGATTCAGATCCAGTGGAAACTCTACACCTAATACAGTAAGCGCTGGACAGGAAAACTGACACAGTTTAAGGACTGTGAGATAGACAAGCCTTGAAGATCGAGTTTGAACTAGTGGTGGTCCGATTAATTGAAATAATCGAAGATTGGTCGTAGTGACTAAACGACCAAGCAATCGATCATAATTTCTCATAATCGAACACAAACAATTCTGGAACACTTGTTTTCATTAACAATATTTTTCACATGGTTGGTTTTGTCTGTTACATTTCGTAAGCACTGCAAGCTCGTTTCAAGTCATGATTGAATTTATCTTAAAGATTCCAAGAAATTTATGTTCCCAACATACTAGTCATCCTTTAAAGATGTGAAATTTTGCCAAAAACCCTAAAAGAACTACATGTTTTTTTCCTTATTTTTATGTGCATTAACAAATTTCATAAATGACGCTAACCAATTATTTTCGATGATTGATCGGTAGTAATGAACCAATCATCAATTATGAGATTTGAACCAATTCCCAACACTAGTTTGAACTGACCTTCAGTAATCCAGTGACTGACATCATGAGCATCAATCTACGGAATCTGGATATGATGACATTTATGAACCAGCAAGTCTGACCACCTAATTCCTTTAGTCGATTCTTACGAAAACTAAAGGCTGATGACAAATTCGAACTTGGATCTACACGTGTCGGGTTTAAATAGTATTTACATAAAATCATGTAGTCTCGCTCCATATTATATTCAGTCATTTTTCTCCCATAATGTTATGGGTGAATATATGTCAAACCTTGATTTTTGAGATAGCATCTTGTGCTTGATGGTCTTTTAGAAGTTGGAAGGTAACAAAACAACGTATGGTATGGATTTACAACTTCTTCACAAGTGGCTTCCAGTTAATGTGTATCCAATCAAGGCATATCCTTTTCGTTGTGTAAGCCCTCTGTACATACCAATCTATAATACTGCAATACCAATCTATTGCATAACAAACCATTTAATCTCTTTGAAATCTGTACATCTCAACCGAAAACATATCACCAATTCTCCTTGATCTCTGTACATCTCAATCTTAATTTTCATCTCACTAGCTTCCTGTACATACTATATATTTTGCTTGTAAGTCATATTCTGTCATTCACCCGATGAAGGGGCAAGAAGTAGCCCAGAAACGTCGTGTTGTAATGAAGACGTTGTAAATCCATATCATACGTTGTTATGATAAGATGGCATCTTCTTAACAACAATACATTGTAGACGCAACCAAGAGCTCCACGTCCAGTGTCCAAATCATTAGGTCTTCTTGAGCCAGCAGCGAGCGAGACGGAGTTTTGTAACCTGAAATGATCCTACTGTGTCCGATGCTAAACACACATTTACGGACGTGATTTAGCGGGAACACACGTAGATCGTGACGAGACTATAATCCCTGAAAATACAGCACAATATGTTCCTAATAATGTATACAACAGCAAGTGTTTACTTTTCTTGGGGTGTTCAATGACAATCTTACGTGCGTGAGCAACTAATAATTCCACGAGATAGGAAAGTGGGAAGTCACGAAGTAATTCAAGTAGACTGGATTGTAAGCGAATGTCTATTATTCATAATGTCAACAGCTGCTACCTGTATGACGACATGTTGACAGTGGCGTAGGGATACATTGTACAGCGGTCACGCACGTTCGCCCAGACGAGTCGACCAAGTGTCATTCGCCCAGACGAGTCGAGATCTACTGGTCGAAAGTAAACACTGATTGCAACATTCCATGTTTGAACAAAAGACATTCAGCAAAGGAATTATACTGATGGTTTCACATGGAGATGACGAGTCACGGAATAAATACGAAGAACAGTTCTAAAATATTTACTTAATCCAGTTATTATATTTCAAGTTAGGTTGTCTGATTTGTTTAGATAACGTAACAGTATGTCTGTTATATGACGGTAACCTGTACCCTGTTCTAAAGAGCGATCGTAGCGCTTCGACTGTGGTAAGCCTATGTTCAAGCATGGGAGTTGTCTTAGCTCTACGGTGGAGGGTCGCCGAGGTGAGCGTGGAAGATCGGGGCGCGGGCCTTAGTGGAGCCGCCTCGATGAGCAGATCTTGTTGGTAGTGGCAAATACTCAAACATTATTTACAGGGACCCCTTGTACTACGAGTGTAATAAAAGAGTGAGTGAGTTTAGTTTTACGCCGCTTTTAGCAATATTCCAGCAATATCACGACACCAGAAATGGGCTTCACACATTGTACCCATGTGGAGAATCGAACCCGGGTCTTCGGCGTGAAGAGCGAACGCTTTAACGACTGGGCTACTTCACCACCTTGTTAATAATAAAGCATGGACCAGACCATAGAGCTATGGAGTAGAATACGGTTAAGATGGTCCACTTAAAGGGACCACAAATTTTAGTTAGGTCATAATACACATTTCGACTAAAATATACAGCAATTGGACGCGACAAGAAAACCAAAACAATTCGTTATATCCATCTGTTCGTCATAAGAGTAGTCGGTTTAGACGTAGTTCACTAAAATATGTTGCGAAATCTCTGGCTCTCGAGATACGCCGGAGCCCATTCAAAAGATCATTGGGTCTGCTCCTTCAACTCGCCCTTTTGACGTGGGAACATATCAACCAGAAAATGGGAATGTCCCTGTTTATATCCAGCACCGCCCCAGTGCTGTTCCCTAATACAAAACCCGTGAAGGACCGGGTTAGAATATTGATCTTCAGTAACCCATGCTTGTCGTTAGAGGAGTCTCAGTGGACGGGGTGGTCAGACTCACTGTCGTTCCAGGTGTATGTGTCACGATATCCCAGCTGCGTCTCCTTCCTGGTGTATGTGTCACGATATCCCAGCTGCGTCTCCTTCCTGGTGTATGTGTCACGATATCCCAGCTGCGTCTCCTTCCTGGTGTATGTGTCACGATATCCCAGCTGCGTCTCCTTCCTGGTGTATGTGTCACGATATCCCAGCTGCGTCTCCTTCCTGGTGTATGTGTCACGATATCCCAGCTGCGTCTCCTTCCAGGTGTATGTGTCACGATATCCCAGCTGCGTCTCCTTCCTGGTGTATGTGTCACGATATCCCAGCTGCGTCTCCTTCCAGGTGTATGTGTCACGATATCCCAGCTGCGTCTCCTTCCTGGTGTATGTGTCACGATATCCCAGCTGCGTCTCCTTCCTGGTGTATGTGTCACGATATCCCAGCTGCGTCTCCTTCCTGGTGTATGTGTCACGATATCCCAGCTGCGTCTCCTTCCTGGTGTATGTGTCACGATATCCCAGCTGCGTCTCCTTCCTGGTGTATGTGTCACGATATCCCAGCTGCGTCTCCTTCCTGGTGTATGTGTCACGATATCCCAGCTGCGTGTCCTTCCTGGTCCAATGCTTGTCGTAAAAGGCGACTAACGGGGTCAGGTGGTCAGGCTCGCTGACTTGGTTGACACTTGTCATCGTATCCCAATTGCATAGTTTAATGTTCATACTGTTGATCACTGGATTGTGTGGTCCAGACATATTTACAGACTGCCACCATATACCCGGCGGCGTTAAACAACAACAAACTAACAAACCACCCTTCCTGGTCCAGACTCCCTTATTTACATATGGACTGACTATTGCCGAGTGTGTCATTAAACAACAACAAACTAACAAACCAACCTTCCTGGTCCAGACTCCCTTATTTACATATGGACTGACTATTGCCGAGTGTGTCATTAAACAACAACAAACTAACAAACCAACCTTCCTGGTCCAGACTCCCTTATTTACATATGGACTGACTATTGCCGAGTGTGTCATTAAACAACAACAAACTAACAAACCAACCTTCCTGGTCCAGACTCCCTTATTTACATATGGACTGACTATTGCCGAGTGTGTCATTAAACAACAACAAACTAACAAACCAACCTTCCTGGTCCAGTCTCCCTTATTTACATATGGACTGACTATTGCCGAGTGTGTCATTAAACAACAACAAACTAACAAACCAACCTTCCTGGTCCAGACTCCCTATTTACATATGGACTGACTATTGCCGAGTGTGTCATTAAACAACAACAAACTAACAAACCAACCTTCCTGGTCCAGACTCCCTTATTTACATATGGACTGACTATTGCCGAGTGTGTCATTAAACAACAACAAACTAACAAACCAACCTTCCTGGTCCAGACTCCCTTATTTACATATGGACTGACTATTGCCGAGTGTGTCATTAAACAAAACAACAAACTAACAAACCAACCTTCCTGGTCCAGACTCCCTTATTTACATATGGACTGACTATTGCCGAGTGTGTCATTAAACAACAACAAACTAACAAACCAACCTTCCTGGTCCAGACTCCCTTATTTACATATGGACTGACTATTGCCGAGTGTGTCATTAAACAACAACAAACTAACAAACCAACCTTCCTGGTCCAGACTCCTTTATTTACATATGGACTGACTATTGCCGAGTGTGTCATTAAACAACAACAAACTAACAAACCAACCTTCCTGGTCCAGACTCCCTTATTTACATATGGACTGACTATTGCCGAGTGTGTCATTAAAACAACAACAAACTAACAAACCAACCTTCCTGGTCCAGACTCCCTTATTTACATATGGACTGACTATTGCCGAGTGTGTCATTAAACAACAACAAACTAACAAACCAACCTTCCTGGTCCAGACTCCCTTATTTACATATGGACTGACTATTGCCGAGTGTGTCATTAAACAACAACAAACTAACAAACCAACCTTCCTGGTCCAGACTCCCTTATTTACATATGGACTGACTATTGCCGAGTGTGTCATTAAACAACAACAAAAACTAACAAACCAACCTTCCTGGTCCAGACTCCCTTATTTACATATGGACTGACTATTGCCGAGTGTGTCATTAAACAACAACAAACTAACAAACCAACCTTCCTGGTCCAGACACCCTTATTTACATATGGACTGACTATTGCCGAGTGTGTCATTAAACAACAACAAACTAACAACCCAACCTTCCTGGTCCAGACACCCTTATTTACATATGGACTGACTATTGCCGAGTGTGTCATTAAACAACAACAAACTAACAAACCAACCTTCCTGGTCCAGACACCCTTATTTACATATGGACTGACTATTGCCGAGTGTGTCATTAAACAACAACAAACTAACAACCCAACCTTCCTGGTCCAGACACCCTTATTTACATATGGACTGACTATTGCCGAGTGTGTCATTAAACAACAACAAACTAACAACCCAACCTTCCTGGTCCAGACACCCTTATTTACATATGGACTGACTATTGCCGAGTGTGTCATTAAACAACAACAAACTAACAAACCAACCTTCCTGGTCCAGACACCCTTATTTACATATGGACTGACTATTGCCGAGTGTGTCATTAAACAACAACAAACTAACAAACCAACCTTCCTGGTCCAGACTCCCTTATTTACATATGGACTGACTATTGCCGAGTGTGTCATTAAACAACAACAAACTAACAAAAACCAACCTTCCTGGTCCAGACTCCCTTATTTACATATGGACTGACTATTGCCGAGTGTGTCATTAAACAACAACAAACTAACAACCCAACCTTCCTGGTCCAGACACCCTTATTTACATATGGACTGACTATTGCCGAGTGTGTCATTAAACAACAACAAACTAACAACCCAACCTTCCTGGTCCAGACACCCTTATTTACATATGGACTGACTATTGCCGAGTGTGTCATTAAACAACAACAAACTAACAACCCAACCTTCCTGGTCCAGACACCCTTATTTACATATGGACTGACTATTGCCGAGTGTGTCATTAAACAACAACAAACTAACAACCCAACCTTCCTGGTCCAGACTCCCTTATTTACATATGGACTGACTATTGCCGAGTGTGTCATTAAACAACAACAAACTAACAAACCAACCTTCCTGGTCCAGACTCCCTTATTTACATATGGACTGACTATTGCCGAGTGTGTCATTAAACAACAACAAACTAACAACCCAACCTTCCTGGTCCAGACTCCCTTATTTACATATGGACTGACTATTGCCGAGTGTGTCATTAAACAACAACAAACTAACAAACCAACCTTCCTGGTCCAGACTCCCTTATTTACATATGGACTGACTATTGCCGAGTGTGTCATCAAACAACAACAAACTAACAAACCACCCTTCCTGGTCCAGACTCCCTTATTTACATATGGACCGACTATTGCCGAGTGTGTCATTAAACAACAACAATTGCCGACAACAGGAGCTGTTTACTGGATCTGAAATACACTGTGACAAAAGTGAAACGCTCGAAGTCCTCATTTCTTATATTTGTACACAGAATTGTTGAAATGCAGATCCATTAAGGTTTGTATACTACCCATCAAAAGTTTAGACTCACTTAAAGCACTAACTATATGTTATGATGAGGTTACATCGAAGATGAATGTCTCAACTAACTTGGGGGAACCAACTGCAAACCTTATGCAGATGAAGTGCACGAGGATCAATCATCAGATTGCTGAAAAGCATGTGCAAATATCGTGCATGTGAACAACTGCGTTTTGGTGTAAAGTTTTGTTAAGAATTCACGAATGTTCACTGTGTTTCATCATTTATTGAACTCATGACAATAATCCTTCCAACGTTACGAATTTGTTTTACAATACATCAGTTCATGTGTAAACAGTACCTTTAAACAGTATGGAATATTTTGCAAAATCTAGTTTAGAACAGTTGACTGAAGTACGTGGCTATATTTACACTAGTGACTCTAACCATTTGATGGGTAGTATATTATAGGCCATGATATTATAGGCCACTGTCGAGCGATGACCTTTAATAATTATGCACACTTATCCGTTTCGTTCAAGCTTCTGTGCTTCAGAATAAACAGTAACGCGGCGCCCATCTAAAAGAAAAGAGGATGCACAATACCCAGTGTCACTCGTGGGTACCATGGCAACACGTGACAACACTGCACTATTCACTCACTAAACGGCATCATCAAACGTATGTTTGGATCGCTGGATTATTCGTCAAAATGCGGATAAGTATTACCCTCTTGAAAACGATGACATTGATACAGATAATAAATTAAAAACTAAAAGAAGATTCATATATTCGTTATTACTATGATTATTTAAAGAACTAAAAAGACTCGATTACCTGCCGAAACAGATTCATTTACAGTTGCAGATCAAGAAATATCAGACAGTTTGACCTGCCGGATTAGACTGGATGACATTTGGATGTATTGGATATTATGCGTACAGGTGGCGGCTGTATTGTCCCTGACATTTTAGGTGTCAACAGGTAGCTTACCTGAGCGCTTAAATTACAGGTAAAACATGTGTATTGAGAGGTCACTCAGTTCAAATTAGTCTACATACATGGGAATGTGGACTTATCGCCATGTGGATTGTCGGAATGTTATTGGTTTGTCAGGCCTCAGGAATGACAAGGACTGTTTTGCCACCTGCAGGTAAACTAGGTTTTAAACTTTATCCATCAGGTTACGTGATGAGATGGATGTTGCACTGAGTCGCTTCACTAACTTAAAGTGTCTTGATAACACTGTATAATCGCAGCCATTGTATAATCACCTACCTTATCTTCTGAAGAGTTTTCAATACTCAGTTCGTTTTGCATATCTTAGTCTAAAATATAACACAACGATGACAAAATCCACACTAAAAGTTTTGAAGACCGAGTCTGTTTTGAATAAATAAGTCTAAATATATCACATCAATGACAAAAATCACCCAGATTTTAGAACGAGTTTATTTGAATACTTAAGTGTATTATGCAGCATCAAGTCATAGGAAGAGTTCAGCAGAGTGAGTTTGTCTTGAATACATTAGTGTTAATATACCAAACCTATGAGAAATATAAAGACCGAGTTTCTTTTGAACACTTGTCAATATATATACTATTCACAGTTTGCTAAGGATTCACAAAAAATCGCAACTTTACTTAAACGGTGATTTATAATTTGAAATTGTGGCCATTTGAAACTGGATAAATAACGATATGGTAACACATCTTCAGGAAAACAGCCACTTTAAGCTGACCGTATGACTAGATACATGAGTAACCATAAAAATGGGTTTCATGGCACCAATCGACCATTTTGCAAATCAAGGAACGAGTCATTGACAAGTATACAACAGAGTGGCAATGGGCAATAGCAGGTATGGGATCCACAAGATGCAATGACATACTGAAACCTAGGCTCCATGCTTACAATAAGCTTAGATATTTAAACCAAATTTGGCCCCCACATCACAGTTTTCTGTTGAATCAATGATTTGATCTTTAGCAAATTGTGAATAGTATATCACATTAATATAAAAAACGAAGATTTTGGTAGACCTAATCCGTTTTAAACACTTAGCTCTAAATACACCTTATGGATGACAGACGAGATAGGACGGTATTGAATATCCAGTGACACTGTCTGTATTAATGCGACAACCTTTTGGCTGGAGAAATTATGTAGATTTAATGCTTCTAAAGACAATTCTTGAATCACACCACTTGTGTCAGAAGTAGAGTCATGTATAAATAAAGTGAAGCACGCCTGATATGTCCTCCTCTTGGCACTACCAGCTGACACGTGCCAACCAACAACCATAATCAAAACGAATCTGAGGTTTGAACTGATCAGCGGATCCTGGCATGACAAAGGGATATCACTCTTTATGTTTTTGTGGTTGTGTACATGTCTGATACAGTTTCTTAGGTACGCTCACCAGGTCAATGAAGTGTTTGAAGGGCGTTTTCTGGGTTGTCATTTTTTTGTTTTGAATGCGATTTGCAAACCTTGTAATTTATGACAGTATTTGCGAGCATATATGACAAAGTTAGGTTTAATTTCCGACGACTCTATTGTTATGATAACATTGTGTTTGATGAATTCCTGGTGTTGCTGGGTTTCCTTAGCCACTGAGTGACACACACGATGACGTTACCTGTGAGGTGTTGCATTACCTGTCCGCTCACTTGTCCTCGCTGACCATACACCAGTGAGAAGTGAGTGAGTGAGTTATTACTGTTTAGCAATATTCCAGCAATATCACGGCGTGGGGACACCAGAAATGGGCTTCGCACATTGTACCCATGTCGGGATTCGAACCTGGGCCTTCGGCGTGACCAGCGAACACTTTAACCATTAGGCTACCCCACGGCCCCTTCATAAAACAATAGCACAGTCCATAAATATTAAGTGCACCATATGAATCCCTAGCTCCCTTTACTTTATCCTTACCAGGTCAGCCGAACAGTACTGGATAGATACCAGCCACTACATGGACTTACAGAAAGGTGTCTTGGCAAGTAGACGTTGGGTTGACTGGGTACCGTCTTTGTTTATTCCCACACCAGTCTAATCAGGTGCCTCTCTTCGTTGGAGTTTCACCTTCAATACCCATCGTTACAAAGGAAAACGCCCATCTATTGTTTGCCAATTGAATAAGAGTGTTAGTCTCTTTCCCTATTTTTCTGTGTGCCCGGGGTAGAGGCAGTGTCGCCTGCCCTTTCCCGCCGGTGGCAACAGATCCCTGGCCTATCACGCGACATTCCTTCTCTGGGGTACCGGTGTGTTTATGAGGATGTTGCACCTATATGGATTCCAAGCACGTAGCTCGTTTTCAACGAATTCGGCGACAATGCACCTTGATGAGGACAAATGGGTTCTATGGAGGTCATGCAAGCGATGTTCGGGTCACTATTGTTTACACTGTGACACAGACCAGACAACATGGATAAGCTCACAATACTTTGACTGAGAACTGAAACTGTTTGAGGTCAACACACGACTGTCGCTCGTGTCGCGGTGTGAAGATTAAACCACGTAATAGAGTGTCGACACCGAATCCAGGCTGTAATTAAACAGGCTGTAATATATGACGTTCACAAAGGTTATGGTTATGATACAACAGTTGCTGTACAATAAAAGCAACTGTTTATGTATGGGTTGCACCATACAGAGTGGTAGAAGGCCTCGCAAGAGGAGAAGAGTTGGCAGTGCACTTTGTCTATCAACACCATCTCCTGACTTCAGACATACAGGTTGATGTCCACAAAGTTCGTTCCTCCAACGTAAAGTTTGTGACTCAGCTGGGGTTTACGCCACATTATATTATCCTTTTACAGATGAGAATAACCATCTGCAGCAAAGAGGTTTTGGTGATGCTCACATAGTCTGGCTGGTTAGGAAAGGTTTCCCAACTCTGCTGCCTTCTCTATTATCCAGAGAGATTATTGTGTTCCTGGCAACACTCATAGGTACTATTCCAATGTTACCTGATTGGTAGACACCATACCTGAGAACCGACGGAAATGAGAAATGATAGGGAGTCGGACTACTTGATGTATGCGATGCTAGTGTGACGTATCGTGAAGCGAAGTCCGTATATCTGGTTTTCCTGAATCTTGTCAATAGCAGTAGTGTACAGATAACATTACCACCGCTACTACTCACGATCAGTTCTACTACTACTTCTACTACTACTATTACTAGTAGCAGTAGTAATAATAGTAGTAGTAGTCGTAATAGTAATAGTAGTAGTCGTAATAGTAGTAGTAGTAGTAGTCGTAATAGTAGTAGTACTAGTGGTGGTGGTGGTGGTGGTTGTAGTGTTAGTAGTGGTAGTAGTAGTGTAGTAGTAGTAGTAGTAGTATCAGCAGTAATAGTAGTGGTAGTAGTAGTAGTAGTAGTAGTAGTAGTAGTAGTAGTAGTAGTAGTAGTAGTAGTAGTAGTAGTAGTAGTAGTAGTTTAAAGCTTACATACAACACACGACTTCCATGTAGCTTCATCAACATCAACCATTGTAACCATCCGATTCTATTACAAGCCTGGACACTCGGTAGCCAATCCCCACATGACTGACACAATACAGTGACTAATATGTTCATTCGCCTGGAGTCTGTTTGTGTTTAACGCCACACCCAGAACACTCAGGATGTGTGAGAGCGGCCTGAAAATAGGAAGTCAGAGACAATGTCACACGTTTAGTTTTACGCCGCACTCAGCAATATTCCAGCTATATGGCGGCGGTCTGTAAATAATCGAGTCTGGACCAGACAATCCAGTGATCAACAGCATGAGCATCGATCTGCGCAATTGGGAACCGATGACATGTGTCAACCAAGTCAGCGAGCCTGACCACCTGATCCCGTTAGTCGCCTCTTACGACAAGCATGGGACCAGGAAGGAGACACAGCTGGGATATCGTGACACATACACCAGGAAGGAGACGCAGCTGGGATATCGTGACACATACACCAGGAAGGAGACGCAGCTGGGATATCGTGACACTTACACCAGGAAGGAGACGCAGCTGGGATATCGTGACACTTACACCAGGAAGGAGACGCAGCTGGGATATCGTGACACTTACACCAGGAACGACAGTGAGCCTGACCACCCCGTCCACTGAGACTCCTCTAACGAGAAGCCTGTTTTGAGGAAGACTGGTCCTGGCCCGGACTTACACGGGAACGAATGGTTTTGCAGTTATATATACTTAGTTATTTCACAAGAGTCTGTGACGATTAGCCCAGTCAAGTCCAGAAACAATACCATCCCTATTACGTCGTAGCTGTAGTCAACGTGAGCAGCAATACCCCGACCCAAGGGGAAACAAGAAACCCTCCAAGCTGAATGTCTCAACCACCAAACAGGAGAACAGATGGATTAATTGCTAGCATAGAAAATGCACTTCAACAAATAGCGCAGAATGGCAACGAAGACTATCTCAGACAATAGATCATATCTAAGCTGTAGAAACCCACCAAGACACATCACAACCTCAAACCTGGTGAGACAGGAGCCATAGCAGACTTAAAACACGTTGAGATCATCATCATCATCATCATCGTCGTCGTCGTCGTCACCATCATCATCGTCGTCGTCGTCGTCGTCGTCGTCATCGTCGTCATCATCATCGTCGTCGTCATCATCATCACCACCACCACCATCATCATCGTCTTCTTCGTCGTCGTCGTCGTCATCATCATCATCACAGAAACCCACAGAAGGAAAGGTGCCGCTATCATGGATACGGGCGAATTCATGTAGCTAGTCAACAGATCCCTAGGGGACCCCGCCGCCTACAAAACTCGCACTCCCCTAAAAATCTCACAGCTAAATTAGAAAGAGAGTGAAAGAAGAGGTAAAGCCTCCGTGAACCCCACAGTAATAGAAAACATATATATGAATATATGTAAATGTATTCCACAAATTGAAACCTTTAAACTCGCAGCAACCCTATGGGTAACGGTTAAAATCCATAAAGATCCAGTCAAAGTCAGAATACTTGTGTGCTGCAGTGACTCAGTTTTCTTCGACATAGTCCAGCACCAACTACTAGTACCATTGGGAAAAGAAGACAGAACACTGAAAACAATGTTATATGAAAACAGTAAAGGCTCCACCCAGTCCACGCAAACCCTGGGATATGTGTGTGTGCGTACGTGCGTGTGTGTGTGTGTGCGTGTGTGTGAAATACAACTGTACCATGCAACTGTGGAGAAAAAAAATCATTGGAGAGACTTCACGTCCCACAGCTACCAGATTACGATAACACAAGACCTCTGTTAAAGGAAATCTGCCATGAAATCTGCTGTTTCGGAACATCTCATTAAACATCGTGACCACCATATTTCTTATCCACCAACCAGAATTCTCCATACCAACACCAATCATTGGACAATGAGGAAACGCCAAGAAAGCATCGAAATCCAAAGAAAGAAGCCTGCCTTCAACAGTGACCTAGACATCTACCTCCCCAGTGTATACTCCAAGTGCTGTACAGTCTGTAAGCTACATCCTGACTATACCATGCTATACTTGGAATCACTTTATCCTATCTACTTACTGATACCTCGTGTCTCATAGACCAACTGGCCGGGTGAAATATATATTTAGTTTGACCTGTCTGTATGTCCGTATGACAGTATTCTGTGTGACACGTTTATACAATATCTACTTACTTACTGTATAAAAGGCTTCAGACTGTTTTTCTTTCTTTTTTTAAATATATTTTGGTTTTTGGTTGTTGTTTTTGGTACTACACACGGCCTGTAAAGATTCATTCACATCCATTTATGAACCTAATGATACCTCGTGTCTCATAGGCCTACTGACCGGGTGGTATAATATTTTAATGTGTCCCGTTTGTATTTGTATGTTTATATTTTAATCTGTCCTGTTTGTATGTTTATATTTTAATTTGTCCTGTTTGTATGTTTATATTTTAATCTGTCCTGTTTTTATGTTTATATTTTAATGTGTCCTGTTTGTAATGTTTATATTTTAATCTGTCCTGTTTGTATGTTTAAAATTTAATCTGTCCTGTTTGTATGTTTATATTTTAATCTGTCCTGTTTTCATGTTTATATTTTAATTTGTCCTGTTTGTATTTGTATGTTTATATTTTAATTTGTCCTGTTTGTATATTTATATTTTAATTTGTCCTGTTTGTATGTTTATATTTTAATCTGTCCTGTTTGTATGTTTATATTTTAATGTGTCCTGTTTTATGTTTATATTTTAATTTGTCCTGTTTGTATTTGTATGTTTATATTTTAATTTGTCCTGTTTGTATGTTTATATTTTAATTTGTCCTGTTTGTATGTTTATATTTTAATTTGTCCTGTTTGTATGTTTATATGTATGTACACTGCGTGACACGCAAATAAAATATTTACTTACTTACTTACTATAATCATATCATCCACCGCTATGTGTTTGTTGATTGTCTAATTGCTTGTGTAGCAAGTCAGCTTTTTGGCATCACAACAACCTAATTAAAGACCCACCTGTTAATCTTAATGGCTTCTATTGTTATCTTTGTATCTTCGATGCAATGGTTAAACCAATTTTACTGTTGTCTTACCGGGAAGTAGACATTTGTTATAACAGTAAACATCATTTGATGTTGGGGGGCTGACTGTGCATGTTGTTTTAAGGGACTAACTTTCTGGGTTATACTATCATTAATAAAGTAAAATATTCTCTAAAGTCTGGTTTATGTTATGTATATCACTTCGTTGTACAATTTCTTTTATTTTCCATTTGCGAATTTAGTGTTACCCGTATGCTTATCATTACAGATTATGTCCATTGTTCTCCAAATGCAGTCAGCCTGAAAATCCCTGCGTGCCGCCCTTAAACTATTTTACTTTATGACATTTCAAATCTGGGTTATGAAACCTAAAAGCAATAGATAGTATTCAGTTATCCTTTCTAAGAAGACTACTCCCAATGAAAAAGGCCCCCTATGTTCATGCTATATTGCGAATCCGGGACAGGACTTTTATCTATCCCAGCCATAACAACGACGATTAACGTCTGGGGAAATCCTTGGAAAACGTACCAAGCTGTCATACACCTTTATTCTATTCTCTACAGAGGCTCAGTCCTCAACTCGACAACACATATAAGTGTCGTCTTGTGTACAACAAATCCTAAATCATTCGGAACTGTCCTGTGTATGGCAAACACAGAATATCATTTCTCCGACCTGGCTGAAAAGCATTATTTCACAAAAACTTAACGATATTAATCTACATCACTGGGAAGCGGATATTTCAAATGCATCAAAAGGACACACTTGCTATATGCTCATAAATAGCTTAAAAATAGAACATTATCTTTTTTTTGCATTTAACCAATAAATTCTGTTTATCTTTAAGACTTCCTGCCACTGCCTTCCAAGTGAGGGTGGGAGGCGCCATAATATTCAAGGTAGAAAACGTCATTGGTGAATGATACCAGTGTCCATTCTTTAAAGCTGAATGTGTAAAGTTTTACTCCACTTGACTCGATATGGTGAAATAAATGTCAAGCCCTCTTCCATGGTCTCTTGACACAAATTAAGTAAATAGTATTGTTATGAAATGTGGTAAATCCCTCAGCAAACCTTCCCCGCCATCGTGTGAGAATTGTTTCTGTAATGTGCATTTGTACCTCTCGTGATGAGTATAACGGCCTTTGCGAAATAACGTCCTGTTCTGTACGTTCATCCCACTTCCAAGCACTTCTTTGAGTGGCATTTTAGAAGTTAGGACTGACTGACTGAGTGAGTTTGGTTTTACGCCGCTTTTAGCAATATTCCAACAACATCACGGCGGGGGGACACCAGAAATGGGCTTCACACATTGTGCCCATGTGGGTATTCGAACCCGGGTCTTCGGCGTGACGAGCCAACGCTTTAACCATTAGGCTACCCCACCGCCCCAAGAAGTTAGGAAATACAATATTGAACAAGCTTTACGGATACCAACTTCTTATATTTCGTGAGTTATAAACGTTTTTTTTACGTTTCGCTATGAACGTCGCACTCACGAAACACTTCTTATCCATAAAGTTTGTTCAATATTTCACCTCCCAGAAATTGTTATCCATGAAAGGTGTCTTGGATTCACCGCAGTTAAGTTCCAGCTATCTCGAATGAGTCTTGCCCAGACGGACCAGTGATTGATATTATGAGCAAAACCTCTAAATTGCATGTCATCAAGCCAGACAAGCCTATCCATATATTTCATCCTTTACGTGAAACAGATTGCTGTTGACCGATTGTAACCTGGAATCCAAAAGTGGTTTCTGTAAAGGGGAGTGTTTGGTGTTGGCTCTCGGGTGACGCACGTCTACTTGAAACATACATGCTGGTAACCATGATGTACGTACTTGTGAAATGACTCAACCCAAGAACGTCCAAACTGTTAATAATGTTATGATTGGACAAACTGTCATATGAGGTTCCTTGTGTGAACATCAGCGTGTTTACATTGCAACGTCAAGTTGCGTTTTCAATGTTCAGCGCATCAAGCCCGCTGAAAACAAATAAAGCATTGAAGAAACATAATATACAGTATATTTTTTGTTGCATACTGATCACATCCGCACCTGAACATTTGAACATTTTCTTAGAAGCGGGACGAGCCTTACAGAATTTACACTAGAAATCCTGTACTTCAAAGAATTAGACAAGGAGAGCTTCTGCAAGGGGTCTTGTTTTGTTAGCAATGAGGATGTGATCGGCGTTAATTTACACGTTGTTTACACAGACACCGTTTGTCCTGAGGTTATTGACGCAGTAAACTGGTTAAGTGAAAGCATTACGCATATTCAACAGGAAGCTGGAAATGGTAGGTAGAATCCCCACAATTTCAAGAAAACAGGAAAACAACGAATGTTATTTGTCATCGTCTTGGTATGACTGTTGCAAGCATGATGTGCTCATCAGACCAAGGTGATGAATGGATGGGTGGATGGACGGTTGGGTGGATGGATGGATGGGTATATGTTGGGGTGGATGGGTGGGTGGGTGGTTGAGCGGCTGGGTGGATGGAGGATGGGTGGGTGGGTGGTCGGATGGATGCATGGATGGGTGTGTAGGTGGATGTGTGGGTGGGGATGGGGGGCTGTGGATGGGTGGATGGTGGATGGGTGGATGGTGAATGGGTGGGTGGATGGAAGCATGGATGTGTGTGTAGGTGGATGTGTGGGTGGGGGTGGGGGCTGTGGATGGGTGGATGGATGGATGGGTGGGTCGGTGTGTTGGTATGTGGACGGATGGATGGGTAGAAGAAACTAAGGGAGGAAGAATGGAAGTAAGGAAGGATGGATGATGGACATATTGCAACATAAAACACCTTTAATTACACTCACATATATCGCCTTCACCGTAACTGACTTGAACTGTTCCAGTGAATATACCTGAGTCATTAGTGAGTCAGTAAGTCAATGAGTTCAGTTTTACGCCGCTTTTAGCAATATTACAGCAATATCACGGCTGGAGACACCAGAAATGGGCTTCACACATTGTACCCATGTGGGGAATCGAATCGGAGTCTTCGGCGTGACGAGCGAACGCTTTAACCACGAGGCTACCCCATAGCCCCATTAGTGCATACTGAGCTCAGGACGAGACCTTGTGAACCTTGATGACTAGTCCACATACCAACAAAACAGCTGTCATGCGCATGACCTACATTTTTTCAACCACTTCTAAGTAAATTAATCCAGGTGCCGAGATTGTTGTGGTAATACAAACGACGTTTAACAGGTTAAGGGTGGTTGAGACCGTTATATAAAAAAACCTTTGTTCCGTGATCGTGTGGCTTCACGTCCGCTCGAGGTGTACTGGATAAGTGTTTGCAGAACTTTCTGCACGCCCAATGAGGTACAACTGGCTAAATGTCTCAAGGTTGTTCAACTCCTAACACAGCGAAAGTGACGCACTGTAGGTCATGTAATTAATGCGTCAAGAAATCATGCGAGCACGAGTACCAAAACAGAAGTGCGTCACTTGATGAATACGAGACACCCTACTTTACAGGGTCACTATCAGTACGTCCCGTTGTTGTCCAAGTCGCACATGGAGATTAGTAAGTGGTATACATATGTGAATTATATAATAGAGCAGAGGACATCCCTGCTGCTTACCATACCCTGCTCTATTTAAACAATTCACATTGACTGTAACACATACACGCACGCACGCACGCACGGACGCACGCACGGACACACACCCACACCCACACAGAGTGTCACTCTCACCGACACATTTAGTCACCAACATATACATACAGATGTAGAAGACACGCGCACACCGTGTCACTCTCTCAGAGGCATTTACTCACCAACATATACATACAGATATGGAACACACACACACACACACACACACACACACACACACACACACACACACACACACACACACACACACACACACACACACACACACACACACACACACACACACACACACACACACACACACACACACACACACACACACACACACACACACACACACACACACACACTGTCTCACTCACCGAGGCATGTAACTTTAGACCAATATGTCAGAGATTGAGTGGTACGCTGACATGTTAGACCCAGTCTTTGTCTCTCAGAGATACTGTTAAACTGGAAGAGTTAGGCAATGGGACATTATACTCAGTGTGTACCGTGTAAAAACTGTAACAACATGAGGAACTATTAACAGTTCAAGTGTATGAGTATTGCCAGAAGATGGCAAGCAGATAAACAATTGAACCTTTGATTCAGATGTCTGGGCACTAACCAGCGTGGTAACAGTTGCAATCCTGGAATCACCTGTTGAAAGGTAACTGTGCTGCATCACACAGTATGTTTCTTCACGCAACAGAAGGAAGTTGAAAAGCAGCATGGCAGTCACTGTCCTATGTAGTTGTCCTCATCTACCTCCAGCAGGTCAACGTTGATATCACTGCGAACAGAGACAGTAATTCTGGAAAATGGAAGCAAAATAATGATTTCTAATACACTGTTGGATGACGCACACATATATCAGCAAGGTGCATCCCCGGAATTGGACTTATCTCGTCCTTTTGTTAATGTCCTCAGCGGACAACATGAAATGTTAGACACCATGACAGTTCAGGTTGGATCCCAGAGTTTTAGTGAATCAATCAACAACTAACTGGGGTTACTGGACAGATGCCAGTTGTTGATTGGCGGAAGTTTGCAGGTAGGTGGAAACACATTGGAAACATTGAGTTTCCCCAGGTAAATTAAGATAGAGCATTCACAATGTAAGGTGAAACCACAAGGCATTCACAGTGAAGGATGACGTTGCTTTCACAGCGTAGGATGGTATTGCATTTACAACGTAGGCCGCTATCGCCTTAACAACGCAAGATGGTATTGCATGCATAGTGTAGGATAGTATTGCATTCACAGCGTAGGATGGTATTGCATTTACAGTGTAGGATAGTATTGCATTCACAGTGTAGGATGGTATCACATTCACAGTGTAGGATGGTATTGCATTGACAGTGCGTGATGGTATTGGACAGTGTAGACTGGTATTGCATTCACAGTGTAGGATGGTATTGCATTTACAGTGTAGGATGGTATCGCATTCACAGTGTAGGATGGTATTGCATTCACAGTGTAGGATGGTATTGCATTCACAGTGTAGGATGGTATTGCATTCACAGTGTAGGATGGTATTGCATTCACAGTGTAGGATGGTATTGCATTCACAGTGTAGGATGGTATTGCATTGCAGTGTAGGATGGTATTGCATGTGTAGGATGGTATTGCATTGTAGGATATTGCATGTAGGATGGTATTGCATAGTGTATTGGTATTTCACAGTGTAGGATGGTATTGCATTCACAGTGTAGGATGGTATTGCATTCACAGTGTAGGATGGTATTGTGTATGGTATTGCATTCATGAGGATGGTATTGCATTCACAGTGTAGGATGGTATTGCATTCACAGTGTTGGTATTGCACAGTGTAGGATGGTATTGCATTGAGTGTAGGATGGTATTGCATTCACAGTGTAGGATGGTATTGCATTCACAGTGTAGGATGGTATTGCATTCACAGTGTAGGATGGTATTGCATTCACAGTGTAGGATGGTATTGCATTCACGGTGTAGGATGGTATTGCATTCACAGTGTAGGATGGTATTGCATTCACAGTGTAGGATGGTATTGCATTCATGGTGTAGGATGGTATTGCATTCACAGTGTAGGATGGTATTGCATTCACAGTGTAGTAGGTATGGTATTGCATTCACAGTGTATGGATGGTATTGCATTCATTCAGTGTAGGATGGTATTGCATTCACAGTGTAGGATGGTATTGCATTCACAGTGTAGGATGGTATTGCATTCACAGTGTAGGATGGTATTGCATTCACAGTGTAGGATGGTATTGCATTCACAGTGTAGGATGGTATTGCATTCACAGTGTAGGATGGTATTGCATTCACAGTGTAGGATGGTATTGCATTCACAGTGTAGGATGGTATTGCATTCACAGTGTAGGATGGTATTGATTCACAGTGTAGGATGGTATTGCATTCACAGTGTAGGATGGTATTGCATTCACAGTGTAGGATGGTATTGCATTCACAGTGTAGGATGGTATTGCATTCACAGTGTAGGATGGTATTGCATTCACAGTGTAGGATGGTATTGCATTCACAGTGTAGGATGGTATTGCATTCATAGTGTAGGAACTATAGACAGTGCTACAATACATACCGCACTGATATGATCATTAACAGGTTTATTTTTGGAGTGGAATAAGATATATACACCTGGAACTTAATTAAGCACCCCCTGATATATTTCATGATAGTAGAGCAACTGTTAACCATCGTTAAACATGAATGATATCTCTGTATTACAACACATCTCTAGTAGTCTAAAAAGGTGTTTCAGTTCCTTTGCACTCGTCACAACGCATCCCTTGTGCACGTGAAGCATACAACCCACACTTTTCCAAAAATTCAGTTTCTCTGATATGCAATTTATGGGTATAAAAGCAGACAAATTTGTAACTGTCTCCATTAATAAATACTGAAATGGCGAGGAGATGACTTTCTGAAGCCCTCAGGTGGCAAATTGTAGGCATACATGCAACAGGCATGTCCTTCAAAGCTATTGGACGACAACTGGGCTTCAGTCACTCGGTCATCAGCCGACTTGTCCGAAACATCAGATGACAGGAGATGTGAGAGATCGTTCAAGGCCTGACAACCCAGGAAGACAACGGCCCGTGATGATCGCAGCCTGGCACGTCTGGTAAGGCGAGAACCCTTGCTACAAGTTCGGGTTTGAAGCGCCTGTGGTTACCCTACAGACAATTATCCACCAGAACCGTCAGAAATCGCCTGAGGGCACTTGGTATGAGGTTCAGAAGAGTCATCAAACGTCCTGCTCTGTCTGATCTCCTTAGAGACGACGTCTGGAGTGGTGTATGGCCCGTCGGCAGTGGAACCTGAGGACATGGAGGAGGGTCCACTGGTCAGATGAGAGCAGGTTCCTTCTCCATGTTACAGATGGTCGAATGGAGTGTGGGGCATAAAACACTGCTTACGTGCCCAGGAATATCCACCCTACTGTTTCCTCATGGTGGAGGATCGGTTATGATCTGGGTTTGTCTTTCACACTACTGTAAACTTCAAATGGTGACTGTCCGAGGACATCTTAATGGTCAGCAGTACATCCGGGATATTCTCCATCCAGTTGTCGTGCCTCACTTTGACAACCATCCGTTGGCTACTCACCCGATATTCATGGACGACAACGCCAGGCCGCATCGTTCACGTGCTGTGACCGCACATCCCCAGAATGAGGCTATCATGGCATTACCTTGGCCAGCAATGAGCCTCGATTTGAATCTTTGGAGCACATCTGGGACTTTCTTGGACGCCGTGTGAGGTTGAGAGAACCCCCTCTCCAGAATCTTGCACAGCTGGAAGCTGCTTTGTATGAAGAATGGCGGCAATTGCCACTTGATCGTATCAGAAGGTTTACCAGTAGCATGAGGAGAAGGATTCAAGCTGTCATCCAAGCACGTGGGGGATACACCCGATACTGATGCCAGACGCATCAGATGTTAGCATGTGACATTCCTTGTGCATCATTTCTTGTAATAGTCAGCCATTGACAATGCTACGACCATATTTGTTCAGTGACTATTTTCATCAAAAATCAATAGTGACCAAATCACATTGGTTACGCTATTAAAACAACACGAATTGGAATCATTGTCTTGTTTTTTCATTTGCCAATAGATCGTATGTTTCACAATAGCTAAGGTTCCACTGTCTTTGCAATAGTGAGAAAGTTACAGCAAGTTTTGTTTCTCATCATCCAGAAAATAGGGGGGGTGCTTAATTAAGTTCCAGGTGTATATATCAGTATCATGGATGTTTTCTGCAGAGGCCGACGTCACAACAGACAAGGAACCCTGAGAATATAGCAACTGTCATGATCACGTATGTCCCTCCACTCCTTGTGCAGCAGCTATATAAAGTTTGACCTACCTGCATGCAGTGCCTGCACTGACCAGACGCCGCACCAGGTACGTAGATTAGCACCTGGCACCAGAGAGTGCAGTTAATGCAGCGGGTCCATTGTTACCGGGTCCAAAACTGTTGTGCACATGGACACATTTAAAACATTGCACATTCCCCTGGTTGTGTTGTGGGTGGCTGTTAAAATGATATTTCTGATGGTTGTTCCCAGGTTGGACGTTTAGGTATTATGTTCTAATATGGTTGTGCGGAGTTGGTGTTTATTGACATGATGTCACGTGCTGCGTTTAGAGTTTACAGTATTCTAATGTCTTCACATGAAATTCGTTTTGTTAACACCAACTGGGATGTATTTATACCGTGGCTTACAATTTGTTCATGTGAAAGTAGCATATCTGACGTCTCATCATATCCTCATGAGTAGTTTCCGGCAGCATGGGCCATTGATTAGGTTTTGATTCACTGGTCAAGCTGATCAAGACTGAAACAAGCCGTGATATACTTACTGTAACGCAGTACCACTCCTCCAGCAACTGGAAGTAGCGCATGTGTGAGAACAATTTCTCCATGACTTTGTTTAACTTCCAAAACAAACATTGCGACTACTGCGACATCGACTATTCAGTCAACCTTTATGTATTACGTGTCACTGAAATCAAGAGAGGTGCACTTGGTTTCTTACAGCAGTGAAGAGAGGTGCATTTAACTTCTTACTGCAGTGAAGAGAGGTGCATTTGGTTTTTTTAATGCAGTCAAGAGAGGTGCACTTGGATTCTCACTGCAATCAAGAGAGGTGCACTTGGCTTCTTACTTCAGTCAAGAGAGGTGCACTTGGCTTGTCACTACAGTCAAGAGAGGTGCATTTGGCTTCTCATCCCAGTCAAGAGAAGAGCACTTGGCTTTTCACTCCAGTCAAGAGAGGTGCACTTGGCTTCTCACTCTCAGTCAAGAGAGATGGCTTCTCACTACAGTCAAGAGAGCTGCACTTCACTCGACCAGTCAAGAGAGGTGCACTTGGCTTCTCACTACAGTCAAGAGAGGTGCACTTGGCTTCTCACTCCAGTCAAGAGAGGTGCACTTGGCTTCTCACTACAGTCAAGAGAGGTGCACTTGGCTTCTCACTCCAGTCAAGAGAGGTTACACTTGACTTCTCACTCCAGTCAAGAGAGGTGCACTTGGCTTCTGACTCCAGTCATGAGAAGTGCACATGGCTTCTCCCTCTAGTCAAGAGAGGTGCACTTGGCTTCTCACTGCAGTCAAGAGAGGTGCACTTTGCTTCTCACTACAGTCAAGAGAGGTGCCATTGGATTCTCACTCCAGTCATGAAAAGTGCTCATGGCTTCTCACTCTAGTCAAGAGAGGTGCATTTGACTTCTCACTCCAGTCAAGAGAGGTGCACTTGGCTTCTCACTCCAGTAATGAGAAGTGCTCAAGGCTTCTCACTCTAGTCAAGAGAGGTGCACTTGGCTTCTGAATACAGTAAAGAGAGGTGCACTTGGCTTCTCACTCCAGTCAAGAGAGGTGCACTTTTCTTCTCACTACAGTCAAGAGAGGTGCACTTGGCTTCTCACTACAGTCAAGAGAGGTGCACTTGGCTTCTTACTACAGTCAAGAGAGGTGCACTTGGCTTCTCACTACAGTCAAGAGAGGTGCACTTGGCTTCTCACTACAGTCAAGAGAGGTGCACTTGGCTTCTCACTCCAGTCAAGAGAGGTGCACTTGGCTTCTGACTACAGTCAAGAGAGGTGCACTTGGCTTCTCACTACAGTCAAGAGAGGTGCACTTGGCTTCTCACTCCAGTCATGAGAAGTGCACTTGGCTTCTCACTCCAGTCATGATAGGTGCACTTGGCTTCTCAATACAGTCAAGAGAGGTGCACTTGGCTTCTCACTCCAGTCATGAGAGGTGCACAGTCAAGAGAGGTGCACTTGGCTTCTCACTACAGTCAAGAGAGGTGCACTTGGCTTCTCACTACAGTCAAGAGAGGTGCACTTGGCTTCTCACTCCAGTCAAGAGAGGTGCACTTGGCTTCTCACTACAGTCAAGAGAGGTGCACTTGGCTTCTCATTTTCTTTTCACAATTGGCTTCCTCTCCAGTCAAGAGAGGTGCACTTGGATTCACTACAGTCAAGAGAGGTGCACTTGGATTCTCACCCAGTCAAGAGAGGTGCACTTGGCTTCTCACTACAGTCCAGTCAAGAGAGGTGCACTTGGCTTCTCACTACAGTCAAGAGAGGTGCACTTGGCTTCTCACTACAGTCAAGAGAGGTGCACTTGGCTTCTCACTACAGTAAAGAGAGAGGTGCAATTTGGCTTCTCACTGGAGGTGCACTTGGCTTCTCACTCCAGTCAAGAGAGGTGCACTTGGCTTCTCACTCCAGTCAAGAGAGGTGCACTTGGCTTCTCATTACAGTCAAGAGAGGTGCACTTGGATTCTCACTACAGTCAAGAGAGGTGCACTTGGATTCTCACTCCAGTCAAGAGAGGTGCACTTGGCTTCTCACTACAGTCAAGAGAGATGCACTTGGCTTCTCACTCCAGTCAAGAGAGGTGTACTTGGCTTCTCACTCCAGTCAAGAGAGGTTTCTCACCAAGATCGAAAGATGACGTACTTGCTTTCCCAGTTCATTTGTTCGTTGCCTTTTTAATGCAGCCAAGACTTGGTTTAGCACTTCAGTCAAGAGATGAGATACGTGATTTTCCGTCACAGTCAAGAGATGAAAAGGTGCACTTGGTTTCTCACTAAAGAGATTATGTACATGTTTTTTGCAACAGTCGAGAGATAACGTACATGGTTTCTGCTACAGTCACGAGATAATGTACATTGTTATTCGCCACAGTCACGAGATAATGTACGTTGTTATTCGCCACAGTCACGAGATAATGGACTTGGTTTTTTCAGTACAGATAAGAAATGGTATACTTGGTATCTCTCCAAAGTCAAGAGATGATGTACGTGGTGTCTAATATATATGGGTTTATAATGGCGAGTTGAGGTACTTGGCTTCTTACTATGGTCAACAATTCATTCACGCGGTTTCAGGTAAGGATTACGTGTTCAAAACATTATCTGCACGGTTTGTAGTAAAACATTGTTGCTACTATGACCAAGAATGTATGTTTTTAGTCTTGTTCTATTATATATTATATATACAGAGATAATATGTGTTAAATGTTCTATACAACAACAACATTCTGAAAGTTTGTGAGGCCACTTGTGAGGTTTGTTTGTCTGTTTATCCAGCATCATGAGGGTGTTCCTTGTTCTCTGCATCCTGGCTGTGAGTCGAGCTGACCTCCTGCATGACATCCTCCAGAGGGAGAAGGACGCAGGTGTGTTACGCAGGGTAACATCTGTACATCTGACATAGAGTAAAACCCATATATCTAACATGAAGTAACACCTGTATATCTAACATAGAGTAACACCTGTACACCTGACACACAGTAACACCTGTACACCTGACATAGAGTAACACCTGTACACCTGACATAGAGTAACATCTGTACACCTGACATAGAGTAACATCTGTACACCTGACATAGAGTAACATCTGTACACCTGACATAGAGTAACACCTGTACACCTGACATAGAGTAACACCTGTACACCTGACATAGAGTAACATCTGTACACCTGACATAGAGTAACACCTGTACACCTGACATAGAGTAACACCTGTACACCTGACATAGAGTAACATCTGTACACCTGACGCAGTAACACCTGTACACCTGACATAGAGTATAGAGTTTCTGTACACCTGACATAGAGTAACATCTGTACACCTGACATAGAGTAACATCTGTACACCTGACACACAGTAACACCTGTACACCTGACATAGAGTAACATCTGTACACCTGACATGAAGAAATTTCTGTACATCTGACATAGAGACATTTCTGTACATCTGACTGACATCTGTATCTGAGTAGAGTAGCATCTGTACACCTGACATAGAGTAACATCTGTACACCTGACATAGAGTAACATCTGTACACCTGACATAGAGTAACATCTGTACACCTGACATAGAGTAACACCTGTACACCTGACATAGAGTAACACCTGTACACCTGACATAGAGTAACATCTGTACACCTGACATAGAGTAACACCTGTACACCTGACACACAGTAACACCTGTACACCTGACATAGAGTAACATCTGTACACCTGACATGAAGAAATTTCTGTACATCTGACATAGAGACATTTCTGTACATCTGACGTAGAGTAGCATCTGTACACCTGACATAGAGTAACATCTGTACACCTGACATAGAGTAACATCTGTACATCTGACATAGAGTAACATCTGTACATCTGACATAGAGTAACATCTGTACACCTGACATAGAAAAATTTCTGTACACCTGACATAGAGACATTTCTGTACATCTGACGTAGAGTAGCATCTGTACACCTGACATAGAGTAACATCTGTACACCTGACATAGAGTAACATCTGTACACCTGACACACAGTAACACCTGTACACCTGACATAGAGTAACATCTGTACACCTGACATGAAGAAATTTCTGTACATCTGACATAGAAACATTTCTGTACATCAGACATAGAGTAGCATCTGTACACCTGACATAGAGTAACATCTGTACACCTGACATAGAGTAACACCTGTACACCTGACACACAGTAACACCTGTACACCTGACATAGAGTAACATCTGTACACCTGACATGAAAGAAATTTCTGTACATCTGACATAGAGACATTTCTGTACATCTGACGTAGAGTAGCATCTGTACACCTGACAACGAGTAACATCTGTACACCTGACATAGAGTAACACCTGTACACCTGACATAGAGTAACACCTGTACACCTGACATAGAGTAACATCTGTACACCTGACATAGAGTAACATCTGTACACCTGACATAGAGTAACATCTGTACACCTGACATAGAGTAACATCTGTACATCTGACATAGAGTAACATCTGTACACCTGACATCTGTAACATCTGTACACCTGACATAGAGTAACATCTGTACACCTGACATAGAGTAACACCTGTACACCTGACATAGAGTAACATCTGTACACCTGACATAGAGTAACATCTGTACACCTGACATAGAGTAACATCTGTACACCTGACATAGAGTAACATCTGTACACCTGACATAGAGTAACATCTGTACATCTGACATGAGAGTAACATCCTGACATCTGAGAGAAGAGACATCTGTACATCTGACATAGAGTAGCATCTGTACACCTGACATAGAGTAACATCTGTACACCTGACATAGAGTAACATCTGTACATCTGACATAGAGTAACATCTGTACATCTGACATAGAGTAACATCTGTACACCTGACATAGAAAAATTTCTGTACACCTGACATAGAGTAACATCTGTACACCCTGACATAGAGTAACACATCTGTACACCTGACATGACATAGAGTAACATCTGTACACCTGACATAGAGTAACATCTGTACACCTGACATAGAGTAACATCTGTACATCTGACATAGAGTAACATCTGTACACCTGACATAGAGTAACATCTGTACATCTGACATAGAGTAGCATCTGTACACCTGACATAGAGTAACATCTGTACACCTGACATAGAGTAACATCTGTACACCTGACATAGAGTAACATCTGTACACCTGACATAGAGTAACATCTGTACATCTGACATAGAGTAACATCTGTACACCTGACATAGAGTAACATCTGTACACCTGACATAGAGTAACATCTGTACACCTGACATAGAGTAACACCTGTACACCTGACACACAGTAACACCTGTACATCTGACATAGAGTAACACCTGTACACCTGACATAGAGTAACACCTGTACACCTGACATAGAGTAACACCTGTACACCTGACATAGAGTAACATCTGTACACCTGACATAGAGTAACATAGAGTAACACCTGTACACCTGACATAGAGTAACATCTGTACACCTGACATAGAGTAGCATCTGTACACCTGACACACAGTAACACCTGTACACCTGACATAGAGTAACATCTGTACACCTGACATGAAGAAATTTCTGTACATCTGACATAGAGTAACATCTGTTACATCTGACGTAGAGTAGTAGCATCTGTACACCTGACATAGAGTAACATCTGTACACCTGACATAGAGTAACATCTGTACATCTGACATAGAGTAACATCTGTACATCTGACATAGAGTAACATCTGTACATCTGACATAGAGTAACATCTGTACACCTGACATAGAAAAATTTCTGTACACCTGACATAGAGTAACATCTGTACATCTGACATAGAGTAACATCTGTACACCTGACATAGAGTAACATCTGTACACCTGACATAGAGTAACATCTGTACACCTGACATAGAGTAACATCTGTACACCTGACATAGAGTAACATCTGTACATCTGACATAGAGTAACATCTGTACATCTGACATAGAGTAGCATCTGTACACCTGACATAGAGTAACATCTGTACACCTGACATGAAGAAATTTCTGTACATCTGACATCGAGACATTTCTGTACATCTGACGTAGAGTAGCATCTGTACACCTGACATAGAGTAACATCTGTACACCTGACATAGAGTAACATCTGTACATCTGACATAGAGTAACATCTGTACACCTGACATAGAGTAACATCTGTACACCTGACATAGAAAAATTTCTGTACACCTGACATAGAGTAACATCTGTACATCTGACATAGAGTAGCATCTGTACACCTGACATAGAGTAACATCTGTACACCTGACATAGAGTAGCATCTGTACACCTGACATAGAGTAACATCTGTACATCTGACATAGAGTAACATCTGTACATCTGACATAGAGTAGCATCTGTACATCTGACATAGAGTAGCATCTGTACATGTGACATAGAGTAACATCTGTACACCTGACATAGAGTAACATCTGTACACCTGACATAGAGTAACATCTGTACACCTGACATAGAGTAACATCTGTACATCTGACATAGAGTAACATCTGTACACCTGACATAGAGTAACATCTGTACACCTGACATAGAGTAACATCTGTACACCTGACACACAGTAACACCTGTACACCTGACATAGAGTAACATCTGTACATCTGACATAGAGTAACACCTGTACACCTGACATAGAGTAACACCTGTACACCTGACATAGAGTAACATCTGTACACCTGACATAGAGTAACATCTGTACACCTGACATAGAGTAACACCTGTACACCTGACATAGAGTAACATCTGTACACCTGACATAGAGTAGCATCTGTACACCTGACACACAGTAACACCTGTACACCTGACATAGAGTAACATCTGTACACCTGACATGAAGAAATTTCTGTACATCTGACATAGAGATATTTCTGTACATCTGACGTAGAGTAGCATCTGTACACCTGACATAGAGTAACATCTGTACACCTGACATAGAGTAACATCTGTACATCTGACATAGAGTAACATCTGTACATCTGACATAGAGTAACATCTGTACACCTGACATAGAAACATTTCTGTACACCTGACATAGAGTAGCATCTGTACACCTGACATAGAAAAATTTCTGTACACCTGACATAGAGTAACATCTGTACACCTGACATAGAGTAACATCTGTACACCTGACATAGAGTAACATCTGTACATCTGACATAGAGTAACATCTGTACACCTGACATAGAGTAGCATCTGTACATCTGACATAGAGTAGCATCTGTACACCTGACATAGAGTAACATCTGTACACCTGACATAGAGTAACATCTGTACATCTGACATAGAGTAGCATCTGTACACCTGACATAGAGTAACATCTGTACATCTGACATAGAGTAACATCTGTACACCTGACAGAAAAATTTCTGTACATCTGACATAGAGTAGCATCTGTACACCTGACATAGAGTAACATCTGTACATCTGACATAGAGTAACATCTGTACACCTGACATAGGGTAACATCTGTAAATCTGAACATTTGAGATAGAGTCACATCAGTACATCAGTCATAGAGTAACTTCTGAACATATGCCACATGGTAACACGTGTATGTCAAAAAGTAACACTTGTACATTTGTCATGCGTTAACATATGTACGGTTCATATAGCGTAATGCGGGGCGGTGGGGTAGCTTAGTGGTTACGCCGAAGATCCAGGTTCGATTTCCTACATAGGTACAATATGTGAAACCCATATCCGGTGTCCCCCGAGATGATATTGCTGGAATATTGATAAAAGCGACATAAAACCATTTTCACTCACTCACTCATAGCGTTATACAATTACATCTACTTCCAGCCAGCAACTCGAATCAGCTCGAGGCCATCGCCAACTCTATCCAGAAGAGGAATTTCCTGGACACGCTGAAAAATCCATATGACAAGATTGGTAAGAAAAAATTAAAAACAGGTTTTCTGGAACAAACCATGTACAGAAAAAGGATGTCGGGTTTTACTGACTGCTTGAAACACAACCAAATCAACTGAAGTTCCACCAACAACTTGTCTGATAACGGCCCTATGAGTGGGAGTCAAATAAATTCACACATGTAGATTATCGATGTATACTCAACCGCAAAAAGAAACGTCACATTTCAAACCAAATGCAAAATTTTGCTCTTACAATGTGGTGTTTGTATTATGATTGTACAGTTTTGTTAACATGGTTTTCAATCCAAATTGACAGTTTTCTGATGAAAAAAGCATATAGACCAAACGCTCCTAAAAAGACGTGGTAAAAGGTTCCGTATGACATTCGTCAAAATTGAAATGCACGTGCATATCGTGACAACCCTACCAATGAAAGCGAGACCCAAACTACCCTGACATCATTTTTGTTTTGACACAATCGCCATTCCACGACTTACGAGAGATCAGAGGAACCATGCCCCGAGACGATTGCAAGTTGGCCCGACTGCACTGATGGTAGCCAATCATTTTAATGTTCATGTTAGGACATTCTACCAACTCGAGGAGCGGTATCAGGCCACTAACGGCATCCAAGACCGTGTGGGCAACCTTCAGTAACATCACAACGTCAAGACCGACAGATTGAACGTACGCCAGACCAATGGAACTCACAAACGACCATTAGTGTCGATACTGTGCGTCGACGTTTGCGCGGAAGAAACCTCTGCTGTCACAGACCATATCGTGGTCCTGTCCTCACCGCTCATCACCGCCAACACCGACTGCAATGGGAAACTCAGTATCGAAATTGGCGTCATCGACAATGGAGAACTGTGCTTTTTTTCGGATGAAAGCCGATATTGTGTTTCAACTGCCGATGGCAGAGTGAGAGTATGGCGAGTGTATTGTTGAAAGAGACTCGTGGGGTGGTCAAAGCATCATGGTGTGGGGTGCTATCGGTCTGAACCAGAGAGATGGCCCATGAACCTCGGTCAAGGACGAGGAAATGGCGCTGTATTGACCAAGTCATAAGACCCCACGTTGTACCACATTTTGGACATTACAGAAATCACATCTTCTAGCAGCACATGCCCACACTGCCAGAACAATATTGGACTTCCTAAGCTAACAATAGCCTGCACTCAGTCCGCAATTAGGTTCAATAGAACCCCTTTGGGGCCAGATTCAGAGAAGACTGAATGACTTCAAACCAGGGCCGACAACTGCGCCTGGACTCGATCGGGCATTTCGCTGAGTAAGGACCCAAGTGCCTGTAGTCTTCATCAACCGGCTAAGACATTCCATATACAGACGATGCAACGCTTCCATCGATGCCCATGCAGGCCACACACGATACTGACTTTGGGGTATCTTAATGGTACCATTTTTGGTGATTTTGTTTGTGTTCTCTAAACCCTAAATGTTCTTCCCGAAAATGTGTTAACCATAATTGTCAAGTTTCAACTCAATCCTCCGTTTTGATTGTTAATTAGAGCGAATTAAAGTGTGTGTTTTAAGAAACCTTTATCGATGTGGCGTATCTTTTGCAGTTCAGTATATGTTTTGCCATGATGTCGAGTATTTATAATATTTGAATTTCCATACGGGAGAACAAACCACATTGAATTTTGTTTTTACTATTTCTGATTTCAGACTACGCACCCATCGCCCCAAGTAAGTTTATCTTTCCTGTCAACCACTCTCGCGAGCACCAGAAGAGCTTCATGTAAGATCCGAGAACACGTTTCACACGTTATAACCTTATACTAAAGCAAGGCTTGATTAGGAACATGATGAAAAATAATTAGGTTTTTCGGCAGGTTAAACCGACGGGCAAAAATTGTACCCTTTTGGGATACTTACCGATAACTATGCAAATATGAATGTTGAGAACGACTTCCGGTGTTTGCGTCAAATAGGACGTCATCCCTGTCTGTCGGCGTTTGAATCGGATTCAACTTTCAGCGATATAGAAGCATTACTGGACTGAATTCATAGTTATCGAAAATCAATTGCCCAGCTGTTGGATGTGGACCGTTATTTTGTATTGGTGCTAAAGTTGATAGAATATTAATATATTGTGCAGGGGATGGTCACTTTGTCTTATGATAGATACGCATCTGTCATGATGCTTTACCTACAAGGACATACTGACTGGTGTAAAAGGGATGCTGTGGTCGGAGGTTAAAAAGCTAATATTTAATGTTCCAGTTAACGGTAAGTCTATTTTCTCAGCGTCAATGTTTCGGTTTCCAGCTTACAGCTGATGACAATGTCCACATCTGGACACACACACAAGAACTACAAGAGTCTGAACCTCTGGACACACAGATACATTATGGTATTAACTACAAGAGTCTGAACCTCTGGATACAAATATACATTATGGTATTAACTACAAGAGTCTGAACCTCTGGATACACATATACATTATGGTATTGACATCAAACGTCTGAACCTTTGGACACACAGATACATTATGGTATGAACTACAAGAGTCTGAACATCTGGACACACAGATACATTATGGTATTAACTACAAGAGTCTGAACCTCTGGATACACATATACATTATGGTAATAACTACAAGAGTCTGAACCTCTGGACACACATATATATTATGGTATTAACTACAAGAGTCTGAACATCTGGACACACAGACACATTATGGTATTAACTACAAGAGTCTGAACCTCTGGACACACAGATACATTATGGTATTAACTACAAGAGTCTGAACCTCTGGACACACAGACACATTATGGTATTAACAACAGGAGTCTGAACCTCTGGACACACAGACACATTATGGTATTAACAACAAGAGTCTGAACCTCTGGACACACAGACACATTATGGTATTAAGTACAAGAGTCTGAACCTCTGGACAAACATAAACATTATGGTATTAACAACAGGAGTCTGAACCTCTGGACACACAGACACATTATGGTATTAACTACAAGTGTCTGAACCTCTGGACACACAGACACATTATGGTATTGACATCAAGCGTCTGAACCTCTGGACAGACAGACACATTAAGGTATTGACATCAAGCGTCTGAACCTCTGGATACACAGACACATTATGGTATTGACATCAAACGTCTGAACCTCTGGATACACAGACACATTATGGTATTAACTACAAGCGTCTGAACCTCTGGACAGACAGACACATTATGGTATTAACTACAAGAGTCTGAACCTCTGGACACACAGATACATTATGGTATTGACATCAAACGTCTGAACCTCTGGACACACAGACACATTATGGTATTGACATCAAACGTCTGACAATACAGACACATTATGGTATTAACAAGAGTCTGAACCTCTGGACACACAGACACATTATGGTATTGACATCAAACGTCTGAACCTCTGGACACACAGACACATTATGGTATTAACTACAAGAGTCTGAACCTCTGGACACACATACACATTATGGTATTGCCATTAAACGTCTGAACCTCTGGACACACAGACACATTATGGTATTAACTACAAGAGTCTGAACCTCTGGACACACAGACACATTATGGTATTAACAGTTACCTCTGGAGACACATTATGGTATTGACAACAAGAGTCTGAACATCTGGACACACAGACACATTATTGGTCTGAACCTCTGGACACACAGATACATGGTATTAACTACAAGAGTCTGAACCTCTGACATTATGGTAACATTAAACTTCTGAACCTCTGGACATACAGATACATTATGGTATTAACTACAAGAGTCTGAACCTCTGGACACACAGACACATTATGGTATTGACATCAAGAGTCTGAACCTCTGGATATACAGACACATTATGGTATTGACATCAAACGTCTGAACCTCTGGACACAGACACATTATGGTATTAACTACAAGAGTCTGAACCTCTGGACACACAGACACATTATGGTATTGACATCAAGAGTCTGAACCTCTGGACACACAGACACATTATGGTATTGACAACAATATAGTGAACCTCTGGACACACAGACACATTATGGTATTAACTACAAGAGTCTGAACCTCTGGACACACAGACACATTATGGTATTGACAACAATATAGTGAACCTCTGGACACACAGACACATTATGGTATTAACTACAAGAGCCTGAACCTCTGGACACACAGACACATTATGGTATTGACATCAAACGTCTGAACCTCTGGACACACAGACACATTATGGTATTAACTACAAGAGTCTGAACCTCTGGACACACAGACACATTATGGTATTAACTACATCAAGAGTCTGAACCTCTGGGCACACAGACACATTATGGTATTGACATTATGGTATTGACATGAAGCGTCTGAACCTCTGGACACACAGACACATTATGGTATTGACATCAAGGATCTGAACAAGAATCTGAAAATGCTTATTTCGTGTCCATTAACCAGCTTCTGACAGTATTGGTTTTGTTTTATTATAGATTTCCCGCCCATCTATCAAAGTAAGTACATACAAACGATATCTTCACAGTAAACGAAAATAAACCATGTTACTAATGGTTGAGAGTGGTCTGTGGGCGGATTCCAGTGGATGTTAAAGGGTTGCAATTTCTGCCATTTTCCCACACTGTTTGTCAAAAGGTGCAATGTATTACACTTGGAACATTTTTCCATAATGAATAATACTGCCACATAACACATATTATATACTGAACCACAAAAGAAACGTCACTTTTCAAAACCAAATGCAAATTTTTTTTCTTACAAGGTGGTGTTTTTATCATGATTACTCCGTTTTGTTAATATATTTTTCACTCCAAAGTGACAGATATTACCAACATCAGTGCGTAGTCTGATGAAAAGGCATCTCGACCAAACGCACCTAAAATGGCAGACGTGGTAAAAGGTTCCGTATGACATTCGTTAAAATGAAAATGCACGTGCATATTGTGACAACCCTACCAATGAAAGCGAGTCCAAAACTCGCCTGAAATAATTTTTGTTATGACACAATCCCCATGCCACGACCTATGAGAGGTCAGAGGAAACAACCCTCGGGACGATCGCAAGTTGGCCAGACTGCACGGAGGGTAGCCAATCATTTTATTGTTTATGTTAGGACAATCTACCAACGGCAGAAGCGGTATGAGGTCCCTAACGGCATCCATAACCGTCCACGCAGAGGACGACCTACAGTAACATCACAACGTCAAGACCGACAGATTGTGCGCCACCGTCTGCAGGATCGCTTTCCCAGAGTGACGGAAACAGCACGCTAGACCATTGGGACTCACAACAGACCCATTAGTGCCGATACAGAGCGTCGACGATTGCGCGGAGAAAACCTCTGCTGTCACCGACCATATCGTGGTGCTGTCCTCACCGCTCGTTACCGCCAACACCGACTGCAATGGGTAACTCAGTATCGAAATTGGCGTTATTGACAATGGAGAACTGTGCCTTTTTCTGATGAAAGCCGACATTGTGTTTCTACAGCCGATGGCAGAGTGAGAATATGGCAAAGGCCTGGGGAACTGTTTGAGTGCATTGTTGAAAGAGACTCGTGAGGTGGACCAAGCATTATGGTGTGGGGTGCAATCGGTCTGAACCAGATAGTTGACACCATGGTGTTTCAGAATCTTGGGCAAGGAAGAGGAAATGACGTGACAGCTGCTTGCTATATTGACCAAGTCATATCATAAGACCCCACGTTGTACCACATTTTTGATGTCACAGAAATCACATCTTCCAGTTAATTCATTCCATGTACAGACGATGCAACGAATTCATAGATGCCCATGGAGATCACACACGATACTGACTTTGGGGTATCTTAATGGTACTTTAAGAAACTATCTTAATGTGTGCTTTAAGAAACCTCTATCGGTGTGACGTTTCTTTTATGGCTCACTATATATAACAGGAGCATAGTCTATTTGGATTTTAGAAGTTCTGTATGAGACTTGCTCTGTCTTAGTGGATGTTACAGGTAATATCCTGAAACTAATTACCAAATATGCAGTATTTAGGTTAACCTACCCGCCGTGAGCCCACTCTGATCCCACACGGGTATGTACGTTAGACTAGCATAACCGGTATGTCAGCGTGCTTTATGCAGTGTCGTCTGTCATAGTGTAAACACTCAGTCAGTGGTTATGTGTTAACACTCAGTCAGTGTTGGTTTATATGTTAACACTCAGTCAGTGTTGTTTATGTGTTAACACTCAGTCAGTGTGGTTTATGTGTTAACACTCAGTGTGGTTTATAGTCAGTGTTGTTTATGTGTTAACACTCAGTCAGTGTTGTTTATGTGTTAACACTCAGTCAGTGTGGTTTATGTGTTAACACTCAGTCAGTGTGGTTTATGTGTTAACACTCAGTCAGTGTGGTTTATGTGTTAACACTCAGTCAGTGTGGTTTATGTGTTAACACTCAGTCAGTGTGGTTTATGTGTTAACAGTCAGTGTGGTTTATGTGTTAACACTCAGCCAGTGTGGTTTATGTGTTAATCAATAACCTGGCACTGTATATGTATAAAATATAATGTAGTCTGTTTTATGATTGATTATTATCATACAAATTAGAAAACTGTATATTACATTCTCTAGCCGGTCTGCCCGTTGTGGAAGAGATTGGAAAACGTAAGTATATTTACATTTCTATGAGTGGGAGAATACTTCTCAGCAGCGGAAATCCACCTACCTACGACATTCGACATAAATACATGTGCTCTAAATGTGATCATGCTCCACCCACTCTAAATGAGATCAGGTTCCACCCACTCTAAATGAGATCAGGTTCCACCCACTCTAAATGTGATCATGCTCCACCCACTCTAAATGTGATCATGTTTCACCCACTCTAAATGTGATCATGTTCCACCCACTCTCTAAATGTGATCATGTGATCAGATGCTCCACCTCTAAATGTGATCATGTTCCACCCACTCTAAATGTGATCATGTTCCACCTGCTCTAAAATGTGATCATGTTCCACCCACTCTAAAAATGTGATCATGTTCCACCCACTCTAAATGTGATCATGTTCCACCCACTCTAAATGTGATCATGCTCCACCCACTCTAAATGTGATCAAATGTCCCATCACCTGCTCTTAATGTGATCTTCCATCCACTCAAAAATGTGATCATGTTCCACCCACTCTAAATGTGATCATGTTCCACCCCTGCTCTAAATGTGATCATGTTCCGTCCGCTCTAAATGTGATCATGTTCCACCCACTCTAAATGTGATCAGGTTCCACCCACTCTAAATGTGATCATGTTCCACCCACTCTAAATGTGATCATGTTCCACCCACTCTAAATGTGATCATGCTCCACCCACTCTAAATGTGATCATGTTCCACCAGCTCTAAATGTGATCATGTTCCACCCACTCTAAATGTGATCATGTTCCACCCACTCTAAATGTGATCATGTTCCACCCACTCTAAATGTGATCATGTTCCACCCACTCTAAATGTGATCATGCTCCACCCACTCTAAATGTGATCATGCTCCATCCACTCTAAATGTGATCATGTTCCACCCACTCTAAATGTGATCATGTTCCACCCACTCTAAATGTGATCATGCTCCACCCACTCTAAATGTGATCATGTTCCACCCACTCTAAATGTGATCATGCTCCACCCACTCTAAATGTGATCATGCTCCACCCACTCTAAATGTGATCATGTTCCACCCACTCTAAATGTGATCATGTTCTTCACCCATGCTCTAAATGTGATCATGTTCCACCCACTCTAAATGTGATCATGTTCCACCCACTCTAAATGTGATCATGCTTCCACTCCACTCTAAATGTGATCATGTTCCACCCACTCTAAATGTGATCATGTTCCACCCACTCTAAATGTGATCATGTTCCACCCACTCTAAATGTGATCATGTTCCACCCACTCTAAATGTGATCATGTTCCACCCACTCTAAATGTGATCATGTTCCACCCACTCTAAATGTGATCATGTTCCACCCACTCTTAAATGTGTTTCCTAAATGTGATCATGCTCCACCCACTCTAAATGTGATCATGTGTTCCACCCACTCTAAATGTGATCATGCTCCACCCACTCTCCAAAATGTGATCATGTTCCACCCACTCTAAATGTGATCATGCTCCACCCACTCTAAATGTGATCATGCTCCACCCACTCTAAAAAATGTGATCATGTTCCACCCACTCTAAATGTGATCATGTTCAACCTGCACTCTAAATGTGTGATCATGTTCCACCCACTCTAAATGTGATCATGCTCTCCACCCACTCTAAATGTGTGATCATGTTCCACCCACTCTCTAAATGTGATCATGTTCCACCCACTCTAAATGTGATCATGCTCAACCCGCTCTACATGTGATTATGCTCCATCCACTCTAAATGTGATCATGCTCCACCCACTCTAAATGTGATTATGCTCCATCCACTCTAAATGTGATCAGGTTCCACCCACTCTAAATGTGATTATGCTCCATCCACTCTAAATGTGATCAGGTTCCACCCACTCTAAATGTGATCATGCTCCACCCACTCTAAATGTGATCATGCTCCACCCACTCTAAATGTGATCACGTTCCACCCACTCTAAATGTGATCATGTTCCACCCACTCTAAATGTGTGTTCCATCTTGCTCTAAATGTGATCATGTTCCACCCACTCTAAATGTGATCATGTTCCACCCACTCTAAATGTGATCATGTTCCACCCACTCTAAATGTGATCATGCTCCACCCACTCTAAATGTGATCATGCTCCATCCCACCTGCTCTAAATGTGATCATGTTCCACCCACTCTAAATGTGATCATGCTCCACCCACTCTAAATGTGATCATGTTCCACTCACTCTAAATGTGATCATGCTCCACCCACTCTAAATGTGATCATGTTCCACCTGCTCTAAGTGTGATCATGCTCCACCCACTCTAAATGTGATCATGCTCGACCCACTCTAAATGTGATCACGTTCCACCAACTATAAATGTTGAGCTTTTGCTAAACCGACCAAATGTGTGTGCGTCAAATGTAAAATCTATTTCATAGATATATTAACGAATATAGAAATGTACAAACTTTTCTAACTGGGGTGGGGTTGGGGTTGGGGGTGGGTTTTTGTTCTATTGAGAGTATTCAAACAAATTTAGAATATCACTTCTATGTTCAAAGTGAATTAAATCAGAGATAACTTACCAACGTTTGTTTCAGAGGTGCTACCAGATCCTGCAAGTGAGTTTTCTACATACGTAATCTTATGTGTGGTGATAATTCTGTATGTCTTTCTTCACAAATACTCTGTCTCATTCTTGTGTTCACACATTAAACACACAGGTGATGCCCGTCTTTGGTCGTAGCACCTGCGTGTCCCAATCTACGTATGATGCACCCGAAGGGTCACAATAATCTTGCATACTAACACAATATCATATGAAAATAAATTGATATATGGAGATAAGATATCATTGGGGTTGCGATACATTCCACCCACACAGCAACTTCATATGCCTCTCGACACACACACCAAACATTTGTTCACCTGCCGCATTCATTGATCTGTCACTTATACCACTACCACTATGTACACCACTACCTCACTACTACTACTATTACTACTACTACTACTACCATCACCACCACCACCACCAGTTACAATATATATCTATAAGTATCCCTACTTTCAGAGGTTGCCCCAAGCCTAATCAGTGCTGGGCTGACTGCTCTCATTGGAAGACGAGACGTGTAAGTATTAACCGTGGAAAGGATGTACGTTTACTTTTCCTAGTTCTGTAATTTTCATCATTGACATGGTTGTGTCTTAAAGACAAGTTGAGGAAGCATTCACTCAATTGCAAGGGCGGATATTTCCAAATCGTTGAATTCATTTTAAACGTAATCTGTGGAATTCTGGTACTTCAAAACGAACTACAATACTTGATGATAAAATAATTACACTCATTAAAACATTGTATATATTAAATCTACTATTGTTGAAAATACAATGTATGAACCACACAAAACAAGTAACCCTACTACATACAGGTTTATGTCCCATTCCAAATTTCAGAGATCGCAGAAGCTTCCTCGATGATCTAAAGAAAATCGCCGAAGGTAGGCATTCTTTATATCTGGACTTCCGTGTATGTTTCTACCATGGAGCAGTTTTCAGTATTACGCAGATAAATCCAGCCAACCAGAAATAATATAAAAACGTGTTGCACAGCATCTCTCAGTACAAGACATTTTCGATTAGGTGGGTATTGCTGATCTAGTTGGTTCTCCATATTTCCTGATCTGTTCATTTTACAGGTATTCTGAAGGAGGTTGAGGGTGAGTATACTGGATATATTTACTGTTGTGGATAAACTTAAGCTACACAGGATAGAAATCATAAAGAACTGTGCATATTTCATATAAACAGAACGTTCGTGGAATTGTAGTATCGCTACTCAGTGTCCTTAAATACTCAGTTAACAGTCCGAGTAAGACCAAATCTCAGGAGTATATGTTACGTATCACAATATTACAATACTTTGTGTGGTTTATAAGTACTCACCCTTATTTCCAGTTCTAGCGCCGAAAGTGATTGAGAGTGCTTTGCCCGGTCTTCTATCTGGTATTGGTAAACGTGAAATGTGAGTGATATAATAGCTGATGTATCTGCTTATGATACAGTTAGTATTGTCAAAAGTCTTTTCACTGAAATACATTTTCATATTCTTTTGACTTTGCCTTTATTCTGGTGAATATTTCGAATAATATTTTCATGACATTTCTTTCGCTTCGTTTCTTTGTGGTGAGAAAGGAATCATTCATCCCAGGGTGAATATTTGCACTGCCTGGATTATGTTTTAAACACTGACCTAAAAGCTGCGTTAACACAATTTAAAGAAGAAATAATTGCACTCATTATACCATTTCATGTATTATATCTTCTTGTCTAAGTTAAGCAATGTATGAGTCACGCGAAACTAGTTAACCTACAACTTACATGTTTATTTCCCATTCCAAATTTCAGCGAGCGCAGAAACATCCTCGATGAACTGAAACGAATGGGCGAAGGTACCCAATATGTGAAAAACAATTGAATTCTCATGAACTTGGACTTAGAATGTTTGGCTTTAGTGACCATGGTCAGAACTCACCTCAATATATCTAAACACCTACATATGTCAGATATACAGCTGGGAGGGTGTGCACTGTTCTTTTTTTGACGTTCGTGTATGTATCTTGCAATTATAAGTACTACTCAGAGAATCCCCTTCAAACAGAAATAATATATATGAATAAATATTACACAGTTTTGCTCAGTATAGATGTGTTCGCTGACTTAGGCAATGCTAATTTTGCTAAATGTAAATCCTTTGCTTCAATTTACAGATATTATTAAAGAGCTTAAGGGTGAGTATACTGCATTGTATCTGTTGAGGATATTGCTGAGGCTTCAATACCCATCATAAGACCTTACCTAAATATATGTACACATCTAAAAACACGTGAGATATGGATCTAGATTGCGTTCATAGTTATGTATTTTGCAATTATCAACACTACTGAGAAAATCCCGTTCAAACAGAAATGATATATGAAGAGCGTATGCTTGAAAAGGTTCTCTTGTTCTACGGGTCGTGAATCGTTTAACCTAAATGACATCTTTCATCTCTGGAACAATATCAATTTCCGTCATGTCTGCAAACTATTGATATCAATTCCTCTTCTCGTGTTTAGAGCTGTGTGAAAAGGGCCCGCCGATATGCCCATACCGAGAGTCGCCATCAGGTTTGTAACTTGCTGTCTTTTAAACATTCAATGAGTAAAGCATCTGAACGCAAGCGTTTAATGTTTTTTCACATGACCTGCCATGTCTTGTATGCCCTTAGATACCATGAAAGGGTTCAACTTCATTGGTGTCTCATCAGTGAGTGAGTGAGTGAGTTTAGTCTTACGCAGTCAGCAATATTCCAGCTATATGGCGGCGGTCTGTAAATAATCGAGTCTGGACCTAACAATCCAGTGATCAACAGCAAGAGCATCGATCTGCGCAATTGGGAACCGATGACATGTGTCAACCAAGCCAGTAAGCCTGACCACCCGATCCCGTTAGTCGCCTCTTACGACAAGCATGGGTTACTAAAGATCAATATTCTAACCCGGACTTTCACGGGTCGTCTCATCAGTCCATTGATTAGGTGGGTCTCTGTTCATTATCGTCACGATCAACGTCAAGAGGACATTTGTTTTTTGCTGGGTTTTATTTCAGGGTTGTTTCAAAATCCATGTTTAGTACATACGTTTCATTAACCGAGCTTCCAACCCATCCTGGAGTATTATAAAGACAATGCTAGAAGCAAGTGGATCTCCAACTTGCAGTACTACTTTTCTAGTAGAAAAACTAAATGATAATTTTTTCTCTCACCAGATTAGCCGACGAGCCTTCACTTTCTCGGCACACTCCAGACAAATTACAAAACAGAAGCTTTATGTTTTAAATCCAAGTGGAATATCATTTGACCAATATGTTTGACAAAATATTTTACAGTTACATGTGCAACACAATAATGCACAGGGTTTTGCATGACCAGCCGACTGAATCTTACTGACCGTTCTTGTGAAGTAACGGTAGAAGTGGTGTATTGGGCTAAGGAACGTTATTCCTGGAACCAGTACCCTCAACCACCAGAATCCCTTCCTCAACCGACAGGGACACAACACGTGGCAAGCAGGTTGCCTTATCCGGTCGCCTTTCTGAAACCAGCAATGGGGTGCTGGTGCCCTAACCGTCCAAACGGGGAAGAGCTATTAGCGTTACCCAACTCTCACCACGTCGAGGTAGCTCTTCACGAGTGTCACTACAATGGTGGCCGTCACCAGGATATTGACACGTCCATATGGTGTTTACCAAAGAATACACAATTAAGAGCCTGATCAAGATTACTGTTAGGAGCATGTATTACATTCTGTTCAGTATATATACTGAACAGCAAAAGAAACTTTTCAAAACTAAATGCAAAATTTTGTTTTTATAAGGTGGTGTTTTTATTATTTTATATTAACATGTTTTTCAATCCAAATTGAGAGTTATTACCAACATCAGTGTGTTTTCTGATGAAAAAGCATATCGACCAAACGTACCTAAAAGAAAGACGTGGTAAAATGTTCCTCATGACATTCGTAAAATTGAAAATGCATCGTGACAACCCTAGAAATGAACGCGAGTCCCAAACTCGCCTGAAATCGCCATATCACCACTTCCGAGAGATGAGAGGAACCAAGCCAGGTTGCAAGTTGACCAGGCTGCACGGAGGGTAGCCAATCATTTTAATGTTCATTTTAGGACAATCCACCTACTGCAGGAACGGTATCAGGTCACTAACGGCATCCAAGACCGTCCACGCAGTGGACGACCTGCAGTAACATCACAACATCAAGACCGACAGATTGTGCGCAACCATCTGCAGGGGCGCTTCACCAGAGCCACGGAAACTGCTCGCCAGACCATTGGGACTCACAAAAGACCCGATACAGTGCGTCGACGTTTGAGCAAAAGAAACGTCTGCTGCCACAGACCATATGGTGGTTCTGGCATCACCGCTCGTTACCACCAAAACCGACTGCAATGGGCAACTCAGCATCGAAATTGACGCTATCGAAAATGGAGAACTGTGCTTTTATCTGATGGAAGCCGATGTTGTGTTTCGACTGTCGATGGCTGAGTGAGGGTATGGCGAAGGCACGGGGAACGGTTTTCCAATGCGTGTTTGTTGAAAGAGACTCGTCGGGTGGTCCAAGCATCATGGTGTGGGGTGCAACCAGAGAGTTGGGCCCATAGTGTTCCAGAATCACGGTCCAGGAAGCAGAAATGGCGTGACAGCAGCTCGCTATACTGACCAAGTCATAACCTCGCTGTACCACATTTTTTGACGTTACAGAAATCACCAGCAAGACAACGCTCGTGCTTAAACACTCACTGTACCTAAGGTGATGCTGGTAACGCACGTTACCTGCCGCCATGTTGGGATGCTGCATTACCAGCATCGCCGTAGGTACAGTGACAATGCCAGAGCAACACTGGACTTCCTAAGACAACATGTCATTCAAACCCTACAATAGCCTGCACTCAGTCCGGATGGCCTGAAATCAGTCCGGATTTAAGTCCAAAAGAACACTTTTAGGGACGAGAGTCAAAGAAGACGGAATGACTTCGAACCAAGGCCGACAAATCCGGCTGGACTTGATCAGGCATTTCGCAGAGTACGGACCCAAGTGCCTATGGCCTTCATCGACCAGCTAATTCATTCCATGTACAGGCGACGCAACGCCGTCACCGATGCCCATGGAGGCTTTGAGCTATCTTAGTTGTACTATTTATGATGAATTTGTTTATGTAAACTTTAAATGTGATTCCCAAAAATGTGTCATAATTGTCAAGTTTGAACTCAATCCTCCGTTATGATTGTTAATTAGAGCGAATTAAAGTTTGTGGTTTAAGGAACATCTATCGGTGTGCGTTCATTTTGCGGTTCAGTATATAATTTTCTCTATTTTATCAGCACTTGCATGTGTCTTGTAATTATCAATACTACTGAGAGAATCAAACAGAAATGATGTATGAATACATACTACGCAGCTTTGTTCATTACAGACGTTTTTCAATGATGCAGGCAATGCTAATTTTGCTGAAAGTTAATCCTATACTTTGCTTTACAGATATTCTTAACGGCATTGACTGTGAGTAAACAGGTTTTTGTCTTTTGTTTATCATTCTAAGCTGACAGCTACAATAGTCACCAGGGTGTATGGTGTTTACGTTCCAAGGTTAGCATGTTGTGTCCTTAAATATACACTTAAGAGCCTGGTAAAGATTAACTCTCAGGAGCATATGTTACATTATAGTTCGTATTATCTATTTTTCTACATTTTATCAACATTTGCCCTTATTTCCCGTTCTAGTTCCAGTACCAATGCCCGCTCTTCTTTCTGGTATTGGCAAGCGTGGAATGTGAGTGGTGAAGCTTGAATATATAATCTTATGAATATAGTCGCGGTCGCAAAAAGTGTTTTCGTTGGAATACGTTTTTATGTTCCAATGAGACTAAACTTTTTCTTTATTCTCTGCATTAACAAATGTCTAGTTTTCTTAGAAGTTTTTGAGAAAATCTTTGTTTCCAAATGCTGATACTAGAATTTTAAAATAGGTGTTACATTATATAGTGAGGTATTCAATATGGGAGGCAACTCTTGTAGGCTTAACAATGAACCTTACTACGTCAAGAGTTATCTCCCATGGTGTAGCGGTCGGCTTCCTTTCCTGACTTGGCGGATTTGACTGCAGAAGAGAAAGAAGTAGAATGGGTGTGACATGTACAAAAGAGTTAGCTGGTAGACATTCCTCTGTCTACAGTATACATAATTTTAAGAATATTCTGTCAGGAGTTGGGACTGAGCACAAGACAGGGGCGGGGAGGCTTAAGAAGTTCCGTATTGCGGATGGCCGGCGACTTTGTCAGATTGTGAGTAGGGGAAAATTTAAAAGCGTTGAGAATATCAGAAATGAGATGATTAATCGAGGAGGTCCACAGGTATGTCATGAAACCCTTAGACAAGAATTACGAAGACTTAACTGGGTGAGAAAGCGTGGAAGTCACTCCCCATTGATGAAAGATTCACAAACAGAAAAACGTTTAAAGGTCACATAAACCCTTGGGGGTACAAATACATAAATCACTAACTGGCATCGTTATAAATGAAACCCCGTCATTAAAACTACTCATTTCGACCTTTAATTGACTTAAATCGACCTTTTTGACAACAGTGCACAATTCTCACCCGCGAACGAAATTTCAACCAATCAGAGCGGCGCGACTCTGTGACGTCATATGAGGAACAGCTTTGAGGGCCGATGCAGAATTCATCTACATTTTAGGGGGTAAATTATCGTGTTTACAGGCTTGTATAAACCTGAAATCGTGACAATTGTTGTGGAAAATGAAAGCTATATGTTCTCACAATCTACTGTCATTTAATTTTGTCTCCTGCTTTGCCTAGTTTCCGAGTTACAACTTGTTTTCATAGACGATTCTGTCAAAATCGATTGGTGTCGTTAGGCCCTATTTGTATAATGACTGATCCAAATTGATCCCATTTCTGTGTTGTTTTACCTCGATATTTAATCATGTCATGTAAAAATCTGTTTGTATTCTCAAAACAGTGTCGGCCCATAAGTTTTCACATGCAATACAGCAATTAATACTCCCTCGTTGTAACCCGTGTTAGGTGGTATAAACCTACACATGTTATTTGTCATCATTCACTTGATTGTAAGTTAATGAATTTATAACAGGTATAATTAGCGGTAACACACTTAGATTACCCGACAAAGGTTCCCATTTGGCATTTCTTGTGTCTGGAGTAAATATTCAACATTACAAACATCGATCAAAGGATTAACCGATAACACGCTGATTGATTAATTACTTTCATCTTACACAGCGGAATTGTCAAAAGGTAGTGTTTATGTATGTAGATTTACTAATCTATACTGAATACACTCTGTCGTGTCGGTGTCTGCGTAAAAACAACGTCCTTCTTTCAAAGGATTAACCGGCAATACATTGATTGATTGCCCATTATTGGCTAACTAAATTACTGTTTTTAAAGAAAGGCGGACATTATGCAATTAGTTGCCAGGTGTGCTATCTTGGGTGACCAATGAGACTATACACCAATACCTGAAAAGATTTATCACTTTTTCGTATATTAAACTGTTAAAAGACACACCATTTGGAACAGTTTTGTGGATATTGATGGATACATTCCTCGAACAAGGTAATGGCCTGATATTGTTCCTATAACTTTAATCTGTTTTAATTTTAACATTCGCATTTTGTTTTTATTCATTTGTCGTAGCATTCAACAGAATCATTGTTTTCGCCGTGAAGTCTAATGAGACAGACCACATGCACTAGGGTGTGTGTGTGAATTATGATTCACATTGGCAAACTATAAAATGTCTAGATATTACAGTTCTGTTATAAATTCACTATAAGTATCAGCAGATCGTCTGCTTTTTATTTAGTTTCAAAATGCATACAAGTGTGATAATAAACTAATTAGGATTATAAGACCAAATATAAAGACGCACATTGACTAGTATCTACATACTGGTGAGTGGACATTAACCATGTGAATGTAGCAAGAAATGTATCGCGCAGTATTGACTTCGACCCCCACGTCGCTTCCGTGGAAGAAATCGTTATGTTATAAGTTGTGTCATGCAAAATCCGTTTGGTTATGATTCCAATACATATTTAACAACGAGTAGAAAGTAGTCTTGATTTTCTAACTTGATGAAAACAAACTATAATCTCATTAATTCTAACAGATTTTTATTTTTACAAATGGCGGCGCCCTTGTCGGGAACATCCGCCAGTCTGAGGATAAATGGTATTTAGGTTTGTTTTCACCGAGTTGTTAAAATCAAAACTACTTTCTACTGGTAATAAAATATGTATTTTATTGATAAGCCAATAGGATTTTGCATGACATAGCGTATATCATAACAATTTCTCTCGTGGCAGCGAGGTGGGTGTCAATATAATACTACTTACAATATTATTGTTACTTCGACCACAACCTCACTTCCGAGGAGAAATCGTTATGTTACAAGTTGTGTCATAGAAAATCTTTATGGTCATCAATCATATGCATATTTTACTACAACTAGTAAGTAGTTTTGATTCTTTAACTTCCGTGAAGCGATCTGAACACAAGTAAGATATCGTTTCAGGCTTCCACAACGCTCGCTTCGCACTCACAAACATAACCCATTTAGCACGAACTGCGGGGTCCTGTGGAAATCTGTGCTTTGGGGACACCATCGCCCGACCCTAGGGAGCAATTGACGACAAAGCAACGATTCGGCATGTCGTCGTTGATGTCGAGAAATCATCAAAATGATGAGCATGCTACACATTTTCTATACAACTAACTGAAAATCGTTCCTCATATGACGTCACTGCAGTTCTCTGGCGACAGAGTTACGTAACCTGTCTGTGGTTTCGTTGGCGGTCGAGAGGGAAGCAGGCGACTTTTTGGCCACTTTTAATCGCTCGGTATTAATTAACCACAAGTTTTTAAAGAATAAATTTGGTGTTCCGCATAAGACTAACCTCACATCTTTCATATGTAATGGTTAAAAGAGTAACAAAAAACAAAGTTTAGTGGTTCTTTAATGGAGTCAAACACCCTTGTGTTAAGTCCAGTCATCGTGACATTGATGACATAAAAACTGACCCATTGACTGACTACCAGATTGTCATGTCAGATCAAATAATAGATGCTCTGTATATGAACTAGTCTTTCATATGTAATGGTTAAAAGAGTAACAAAAAACAAAGTTTAGTGGTTCTTTAAACTACATAGGACTCACAAAAATCAAGATTTCTTATCTGATGAAAGTTCTGTCTTGCTTTTTCCCGAACTATGTGAAAATTTGGACAAAAAATACCGTGAAACCTATCTACCGTGAATTCTATCTACCAACGCCCAAATCATAGCCCGAAATTTCACATGTAGGGTGGGATATCACCACGTGGAGTGACGCCGTTGTGTATTTTCACTGGAAAATTGATGAAGGAACGATATGTTGACATCTTAAATGATCACACCCTTCCAACGGCCCGAACATTGTATGTAGATAATTGGATTATCCATTATGATAACGACCCAACAGTGGTTGTCGGACGAAAAGGTTAAACTGGCCAAGCTACACCAGTTGTAGTGTAGTATTTGTACTCATGCTCAGTGTTGGTGATGACATATCCTCTGTGAAAGTGTTGTGCATGTTTGTTCACAGTGTGGAGGCGGGACTTCTGGGACATGTGAAGGATGAGATGCTGGGTGTGGTGGACAAGCTAAATAAGTCTGTGGAAGGGGCACAGAAGGTCAGTAGCAACATTAACACGTGGGTCCTGAGAGAATGTGACGTGACGTCACAACAGGACTGTGTGAGTAGCAACATTAACGCGTAGGTCCTGAGAGAATGTGACGTGACGTCACAACAGGACTGTGTGAGTAGCAACATTAACACGTGGGTCCTGAGAGAATCTGACGTGACGTCACAACAGGACTGTGTGAGTAGCAACATTAACACGTGGGTCCTGAGAGAATGTCACGTGACGTCACATCAGGACTGTGAGTAGCAACATTAACGCGTAGGTCCTGAGAAAATGTCATGTGACGTCACATCAGGACTGTGAGTAGCAACATTAACACGTGGGTCCTGAGAGAATGTCATGTGACGTCACATCAGGACTGTGAGTAGCAAAATTAACACGTGGGTCCTGAGAGAATGTCACGTGACGTCACAACAGGACTGTGTGAGTAGCAACATTAACACGTGGGTCCTGAGAGAATGTCACGTGACGTCACAACAGGACTGTGTGAGTAGCAACATTAACACGTGGGACCAGGAGAATGTCATCACGTGACGTCACAACAGGACTGTGAGTAGCAACATTAACACGTGGGTCCTGGAGAGAATGTCACGTGACGTCACATCAGGACTGTGTGAGTAGCAACATTAACACGTGGGTCCTGAGAGAATGTGACGTGACGTCACAACAGGACTGTGTGAGTAGCAACATTAACACGTGGGACCTGAGAGAATCTGACGTGACGTCACAACAGGACTGTGTGAGTAGCAACATTAACACGTGGGTCCTGAGAGAATGTCACGTGACGTCACATCAGGACTGTGAGTAGCAACATTAACGCGTAGGTCCTGAGAGAATGTCATGTGACGTCACATCAGGACTGTGAGTAGCAACATTAACACGTGGGTCCTGAGAGAATGTCATGTGACGTCACATCAGGACTGTGTGAGTAGCAAAATTAACACGTGGCTCCTGAGAGAATGTCACGTGACGTCACAACAGGACTGTGTGAGTAGCAACATTAACACGTGGGTCCTGAGAGAATGTCACGTGACGTCACAACAGGACTGTGTGAGTAGCAACATTAACACGTGGGTCCTGAGAGAATCTGACGTGACGTCACAACAGGACTGTGTGAGTAGCAACATTAACACGTGGGTGCTGAGAGAATGTCACGTGACGTCACAACAGGACTGTGAGTAGCAACATTAACGCGTAGGTCCTGAGAGAATGTCATGTGACGTCACATCGGGACTGTGAGTAGCAACATTAACACGTGGGTCCTGAGAGAATGTCATGTGACGTCGCATCAGGACTGTGTGAGTAGCAAAATTAACACGTGGCTCCTGAGAGAATGTGACGTGACGTCACAACAGGACTGTGTGAGTAGCAACATTAACACGTAGGTCCTGAGAGAATGTCACGTGACGTCACAACAGGACTGTGTGAGTAGCAAACATTAACACGTTGGTCCTGAGAGAATGTGACGTGACGTCACAACAGGACTGTGAGTAGCAACATTAACGCGTAGGTCCTGAGAGAATGTCATGTGACGTCACATCAGGACTGTGAGTAGCAACATTAACACGTGGGTCCTGAGAGAATGTCATGTGACGTCACATCAGGACTGTGTGAGTAGCAAAATTAACACGTGGCTCCTGAGAGAATGTCACGTGACGTCACAACAGGACTGTGTGAGTAGCAACATTAACACGTGGGTCCTGAGAGAATGTCACGTGACGTCACAACAGGACTGTGTGAGTAGCAACATTAACACGTTGGTCCTGAGAGAATGTCACGTGACGTCACAACAGGACTGTGTGAGTAGCAACATTAACACTAGGGTCCTGAGAGAATGTCACGTGACGTCACAACAGGACTGTGTGAGTAGCAACATTAACACGTGGGTCCTGAGAGAATGTCACGTGACGTCACAACAGGACTGTTTGACAGGAGTCATGGCTTCAACTTTCCAGGAGTCAACTTTTTCTTTATGGTGCGAAATATTCCAGCAGGTCCTGAATATTCATTCCATAAACACTTGTACAATCAAACATGGTTCTTTAATGAAGACAACGTGGTCCATCAATGAAGACATTGCACAGAATGTCATTTAATTCCTGTTTAAAAGTTGTCCCATTCCTTGGCTTATATTCAGTTTAGATCAGTTGTAAATCCTACAGCCACTGATGTACATATCCCTACATATGGAAACATCAAAACGTCTGTCACTTTTCACCAGACAATACTCGAGGATGGGCCATTTGTTCATATTCAAAACTCAAGTTTTCCAACCGGCTAAGTTTATCAGTGTGACGGATATCACGGTATAGAAATCTTAGTATCAGATGCAGTTGAATTTGTGAAAAGGTCACATGGACTTTGGAAAATATACACATCAACGTTTCTATAAATGCAATTAAGTCACAAACGGTCTCATGTTTCCGCGTTAAGATCGCCACGAACCTTGAGAGCAATTTGAAGACAGCTGCCCAGGGTCTGATCAGTGGCCAGGATATCAAAGCCCTCGCCCAGATGGTGCTGTCTACCCTGGAGGCGGATGTCAAGTCAATGATGGGTGCGTGCATAGGCAGACACGACTCTTACTTTAGTACATGTGAATACGAACTTATAACTAGATTATGTTCCATACATGTGTCAGTGTTTGAATAGTGCGATACTAACGTATGTTGCATTCACATGTATAACCCCACTGGGATATATATCCTTTACAGAGAACATGACAAGATGTGAACATTCTCTTGTCACACTGTAGCTAAGACCATACCCGACAACTCTGTTTTCTTCATTGTTTCAGACAAAGGCACATTTGACGTTGATATTGATGCGCTGATCAAGAATATTGTCCCCAACGCTGTTGCAAAGGTTAATATCATAATGGATTCCAATGAAGCCTTAGTAGGATTCCACTCAATGACGTTATATTTATTCATATATTTACACATGAAGCAGTGTTTAATCTAAATCACTCTCATTGGGTTTTACGTTTCATGATAGTGAACATAGTTACACATGAGATGCAGCTTCCAGCTTCAATATTGACATCGCATTGGGGATATTCATGACAGTTCTGTATGTTTTCAGCTCTTCTCCAAGCACAGCCGTCGTTACCTTCTCGGCGATATTATCAACGGATTGAAGGACACTCTGGGTGACGTTCTTAGTACAACATTCCTCAGAAACATTGAGTCAGCTGCAGCGCAATCTCTGAGCTCTGAATTGGGTAACCTAAAGGCTCTTTCCAAGACAGTAAGTTCTGTACAATCTTTGTAATCAGGGCCAGACAGAACGTTGTATAGAAACATTGTATTCAGTCATTCCTCTGAAGTACTGTGTTCACTGTCTCACTCACAATCCGTTCCTTACTGGATACCATGTTGTACTGAATGGTTCAGACAGTGGGTGTCCTGGAAGCGTTATATTCAGGGGGTTTCCAGGCCATTACATCTTGTACGTAAATAAAACATTATTAATAAGTGTTAACATCCTCCAAGTTCCACTTTTCGTTAGGCCACACCCCGGCAATAAGGTAACCAGGGTCAATAACCTACCATAAAATCCTTGTTTTGCGAAAATGGAATCTGGAATGGAATTAATTAAAGAATTTCTCTGACAATTAGTCAGAAACCTGAATGTCAATGTCATATACAACATCATATCTTAATTTTACAGCATACAAATATTGTGATTGTCATGTAAATGTTAATTACTATCTTTTGACATATCTTAAAAAAGGCATGACGAGGTGCTTGGTCTAATGTAACTGCACACTGTGATACGTATGTAACACCCGGTGTCTGTCCAGTTCCTGTCCCGCGCTGGACAGGCCACTGCACAGGTCGCTGCTGAGGCCGTCAAGTTCTTCCAGCCATTCCAGGCTCAACTCGGATCTCTCTTCACCCAGATCAAGAATGTAGCTGCCAAACTTACAGGTCACTAAATGTCAAGGAATGTCGAATAAAATAACATTATGAAACATTGCCTTCTTATTTGTTTCGGGAAACATGACTACAGAGACTCAAGTACAATCGGGACGGCAACATACACAGATGAAGAGTGACGCTCCAAGACCATTTACTCCCTCCTTCCACCTAGTAGCACCAACACCCTGCATACAGAATATATCTAACAACTTCTGTTCGAAAGTGAAACAGGCAGTGCTAGTTTATGGTTGAGCCAACCAACACCAGCAGAGACAAAATATATATCAATATCCAGTTGTCTTGGTAATTATGACAGATAAAACAGAACATTATTTTTGTTGTGATCACTTTTCCTGTTGTATGGAAATATTGTCTTAGTGATGCGCCCAGACATCTGAAGCATTGTTTTCATGGGGTTGCCAGGGCATTACATCTTGTACCTAATTGAAGATATGTGATTGTTTAGATCATCCAACTGTTATATTCGGCCGCTCGCATGCGGGTATGGTAGTACACTTTCAACTTCTGAAACATCTATAGTCAAATTCGTATGACATGATTGGGCAATTCTGGCTTTTTCCTGGCAGTTAGGATTGCGGATCTGTCTTGGTTCTACCCTTCCTGTGTTTCTTAGCAGCTAGGATTGTGTGATCCAACCCTGTTCCGCCCTCCTGCCTGTGTTTCTTAGCAGCTGGGATTGTGTGATCCGACCCTGTTGCGCCCTCCCCTGCCTGTGTTACTTTTAGCAGCTAGGATTGTGTGATCCTGACCCTGTTCCGCCCTCCCCTGCCTGTGTTTCTTAGCAGCTAGGATTGTGTGATCCGACCTTGTTCCGCCCTCCCTGCCTGTGTTTTTCTTAGCAGCAGCTAGGATTGTGTGATCCGACCTTGTTCCCTCCCTGCCCTGCCAGGGATTGTGTGATCCGAAGTTGTGTGCCCCTTGCCCTGTAACTTAGCAGCTAGGATTGTGTGATCCTGACCCTGTTCCGCCCCCTCCCTGCCTGTGTTACTTAGCAGCTAGGATTGTGTGATCCGACCCTGTTCCGCCCTCCCCTGCCTGTGTTTCTTAGCAGCTAGGGATTGTGTGATCCGACGTTCCCGCCCTCCCTGCCTGTGTTTCTTAGCAGCTAGGGATTGTGTGATCCGACCCTGTTCCGCCCCTCCCTGCCTGTGTTTCTTAGCAGCTAGGATTGTGTGATCCGACCCTGTTCCGCCCTCCTGCCTGTGTGTTTCTTAGCAGCTAGGATTGTGTGATCCGACCCTGTTCCGCCCTCCTGCCTGTGTTTCTTAGCAGCTAGGATTGTGTGATCCGAGCCCTGGTTCCGCCTGCCCTGCCTGTGTTTCTTAGCAGCTAGGATTGTGTGATCCGACGTGGTTCCGCCCTCCCTGCCTGTGTTTCTTAGCAGCTAGGATTGTGTGATCCGACCTTGTTCCGCCATCGCTATTTTTCTTAGGGTTATAGTTGTGTGATCTGGCATGACACATGAAACTCCTTTGGCAGGCCCTTTGGATGTGAACAAAACCTGTGACAAAATTTCCTCAGGGGACATGTGCGTCACATCGGAAACCCAATGGGACCTATTCCAGCTTTTGAAGAGCCCTTTACGTAATTATTAATATTTCGTTTATTATTTCATGTTTTTATTTCAACTCTTTTGAACGGGACTCTAATAATAGAATATCTGCAACAGAAACACCTCTCAGCAGGAGCATCACTAATTCTGTTGGTGCTTTACTAGGCAATCAGTACAGTCTTACTATTATATGTCATTCCACAAGGTTTCTAGAGGCTATTCCTTTCAGAAAATTTAAACTCCGATCATTGTCAAATGTTTGGTGGTACACTGGTACACTATGTTTGGATTTCCTAAGACCTTTCAGACAGACCATGGCTTCAATTTTATCTCGGATGTATTTGAGCTTGCTGAGCTTCCAGTAGGCATAACCCAGGTTAAGTCTAGCTGTAGAAAGGACTTACGTTCTTGAGACTGAGAAGGATAAGAATGAATGCTCATCTGTTGCTGTTTGCTATGCGTTCAGGAGTCCTCAGGTTTCAGTCCAATCTGTTCGTGAACCATTAAAGCTAAAGCGAAAATTATATGCAAGAATTCCAAGGTAATATTGCAGTACATTATGACAAGAAGTCTTCAGAGTAAAATATTCGTCCTGGCAATAAAGTGTTAGCATTTTGCCAATCCCTGGTCAACTATTACGTGCAAGGTACCATTGGCCATTTTACCCTCCCTGGTCAACTATTACGTGCAAGGTACCATGGGCCATATGTTATTGATAACAACGTCAGTGATACGAGCCTTGTTGTGCTAACAACAGGATATCATAAGAAGATACAACTTTGTCATGTCAAAATAATCAGAAAGCAGAACTTCAAAGCGCTCACACATAACACCTGTCATGAAAACCTCCACTGGCTGCCTGTTAAATCAAGAATTGACTTTAAAATATTGTGTTTTGTCTACAAATGCCTCAATGGCATAGGCCCAGAATACTTGAAGAACTTCTTACCCCGTACACTCCAGAAAGACAGCTCCGTTCTCAGAATCTGAACCTACTCTCTGTGCCTCGGTTCAAACTGCAAACTTTTGGAAGGAAATCCTTTGTCTGCTCTGCCCCTCTACTCTGGAACTCTCTCCTATCACCATTAAATCAGCAGTTGACTTTTATTCCTTCAAACGACTTCTCAAGACTCATCTGTTTTCACTGCATTATGACTAGCAACTAGTCCCTTATTGTATATATGTATATTATCCACTCACTTTGTTAGCGCTTTGAGCATGGGCCTTGTGCATGGAAAAGGCGCATTATAAGTTCACATTTTTATTATTATTATTATTATTATTATTATTATTAAGTATCCCGGAAGAAACGACAATGTACCCGATGAGTGTGTTGCCACTGTTGCTCCTCAAGAAATGTATAAGGTTATGCTACTGATAAGAGATTTGACTTTGTAATGTTTGGCAGTATTGCTGACTATGCTACCCTAATGTACACAGTTCAAAAATATTAGTTACTAGTACCTTAGATGTTTAGCTAGGTGATTTACCACCTGAGTGGGAGCCTCTAGTGTCAGAGTTAAATCAATAAATTTCCGGAAGTACCTGGTCCTAGAGATGTAGCTGACGCTGGTCCTACAGATGATGTGCCATGATAGAGATGTAGCTGACGCTTGTCCTAGAAATGTTGTGCCATGATAGAGATGTAGCTGCGCTGGTCCTAGAGATGATGTGCCATGATAGAGATGTAGCTGACGCTGGTCCTAGAGATGTTGTGCCATGATAGAGATGTAGCTGCGCTGGTCCTAGAGATGATGTGCCATGATAGAGATGTAGCTGACGCTGGTCCTACAGATGATGTGCCATGATAGAGATGTAGCTGACGCAGGTCCTAGAGATGATGTGCCATGATGACAGACGTGTAGCTGACGCTGGTCCTAGAGATGTTGTGCCATGATAGAGATGTAGCTGACGCGGGTCCTAGAGATGATGTGCCCATGTATCTGACGCAGGTCCTAGAGATGATGTGCCATGACAGACGTGTAGCTGACGCTGGTCCTAGAGATGATGTGCCATGATAGAAGTGTAGCTGCGTTGGTCCTAGAGCTGATGTGCCATGATAGAGATGTAACTGACGCTGGTCGAGATGACATTTGGTCAGGTCACTCGTGTGAACCCGGGGTAGAATGTGTCCACATCATCCCATTGCTGGTCTTAAGAGGGGACCACATTGGTCAACCTGTCTGCCGTGGGTTGTGCCCGTGTGTCGGTGGAGGAAGGGATTCTGGTGGTTGGGGCAAAGGAACCTGGAACCGTGTTCCATTTGTCCAACACACCACTTCGACCCTGACTTCACCTAGACGGGTGGTAGAATTGGCCGGTTCTATCAATCGGCTGGTCATGCCATTTCTGTTCACGGTAAATATTGTTGCACTCTCTTGATACTAGTGTGAAAATTATTGTGCAATTTAGACCTTTTTGAATGAATGATTTAATTAAATAATTCAAATACATTGCCTTGAGTCCTAAGCCAGAAGGCGGTGGCTCATTGACCAATCTAGTGATGCTGACCGTTGAATACTGTATGTTTCTTAATTGTTGTTATGGGCAGGACCAGCCTGACAATAAATTTAGTAAACAAATACAGCTATTCAAGTTAATTTTGCTTGAGTATAACATCCCTGTATCCCTGGTGTTTGCATTCTGGAGACCCGATGCAGCAGGGATACTTAACCATTTTGTCTTACATTATAAATCCCCAATCACCTGGTTCATCTAGAAATGACAAGAAGAGGCGCATAGAAAATGTTGATGGATCTTCCAGAACTTTTTTATTCCAATGCTGATTCCTGGGCTCGTTTCCTGGAAGTTGAGGTTGTTTATTTTCTTCCTATCAAATTAAACCCTGTTGCTCTTTCCAAGGCAGTATATGGGATTTGTGGGGAAGTAAAAAGGCCACCCGTCTCCGTAGCGGTTCACTTCGGGTGAATGTACACGAAGACAGCAATGTCTGTTATCCATCAAAACATTTGCCAATGTCCGTGCACAGAAGTTTAAATTCCTGTCGTGGCATTATCCGTGACATAGCTCGCTGTCTGTCCGACATGTCGGCAGACGATATTGCTGCAGAGCTTCACGATCAGGGTGTTACTGCTGTGAAACGTTTCACCGTTAAAAGGTAGGGTACCATTGTAAAAACAAATACTATTTGTTAACGTTTGACCGTACATCCATACCAGCATCAATCAGGGCAGGGTATTTTAACATCGGGGTGAACGTGTATATCCCCAGTCCACTGCGACGTTATAAATGACATGGGTCAAACTCTTGCTGTGGCTCTGCGGTATGCCATCGTTGTGGTGAGAGCCACAAGAACACGGACTGCGACAAAGAATGTATATGTGCTCATTGTCTCGGTCCCACAAATGCTGCCCTGTGTGGCAAAAGGAATCAAACATATTGAAACTAAAGTGTGAAAAGAATATATCTTACTTTGAAGCCAAAAGGCTATTTGCCAATGAAACATCAACTCCACTAAATATTTACTCAGCTGCAGTCATCCGCTCCGTGACAACATCCTCCGTTACATGCCAGACTGACTCGACATGGGTCAAGTCAGACAAACCCATTACTTCAGCTTCAGTCGTACCATAGGAATCCCGTGTCGCACAGTCTACATCTCGATCTCAGACTGACCATCAGCCGGAGACACCATCACAGACGTCCAACCAACAGCCTGACACTGTTCAGCTAGCGTCCCTTCGCCCTCCTGCCCCTTCAGAGGTTCCACTAGAGAAGCCCCGACGTGGTTTAAAGAACCCCACCTCCAGATATGGAGGTCTCTGCGTCCTCACAGGACAGGCGGAGGAATAGTTCCTCCACACATTCACGAGAGAGATCACCAATTGAGACTACACGACTCAGTTGTCTATTTTAATGCAATGGAATTGCAGAGGACTGAAAAATAACTTTTAATACAAGATCTTAAACCGTCAGCATTATGTCTTCAAGAGACTGAAAAATACTGATAACTTTAGTTTGAGACAGTACAGTGAATATCACTCATTTTCTCCCCCAGGAGATAAAGTGACATGAGGTGCTTCCATTTTGGTACGGCAGGGTATAATACATAGCCCTGTCCATATTAATACAAATATTCAAACTGTACCACCCTGCACATTGCATTGACACTATGCAGCTTATATATCCCTCCCTCTTCTGATATTCAACAGTCGAATCTTAAGACTCAGTGTGATCAGCTTCCGAAGCAATGCCTCATCATGGGCGAACTGAACGGTCACAACCCGCTTTGTGGAAGTGGTCATACTAATACTAAAGGCAAGATTTTTGATGAATTCTTTTCCCATAATACTTTATGTATTTTCAGCCACTTATTTACATCCAGCTACGAGAACATACTTCCCTTTATCTGTCACTCGCCGACTCCATCTTGTATAATGAATGTGAATGGATGGTCCATGATGACCTATGTGGGAGTGACCACTTCCCCACCATTCTCAAAACAATCAATCCTGTTGATGATCCACCTTTATCAAGGAGCAGCTTCGCCAGGGCTGATTGGTCATAATATAAGATACTATGTACTGCACACTTAAAACATTATGTTTTAGCAGAAAGCGAAGATCCTATACAGTTGTTTTCAGATATACTCAATGACATTGCTGACCAAACTAGACCCTACATCCTCTGCAATTCCACATATTCATAAACCATGATTTTCTGTAAACAGGCCAGAGAGAGTAGGAAGAAAGCTGAAAAATATTTTCGCCGACATCCCACAGTCCATAACTTAAAGGAACTATGTTTCCAAATCAAATTCCCGTGCACCGATTTCAAAGGTGTGGAACATGGTTCAAAGAATAAAAGGCAAAGTTTCTAAATCTACTGTTCACCATTTTAAAGACAGTGACAATTTTCTAACTGATAAAGCTGACAGTGCGAATCAACTTAGTGAAACCCACGCCAAGCATTCGCCGTCGTCAAATTATGTCCCTGAGTTTAACAAGTATCAGAAACAACAGGAGAAGAAAAGAATACATTATAAATCGGGTAATGGCGATTATAACGAATTATTTTCGTTACATGAGCTCCATACTGCCCTTGAGCAAGTTCATGGTACAGCAACAGGAGCTGATAACATTCACTATCAGCTCTTGAAGCATTTCCCTGATTCATGTCTCGAAATCCTTTCTGAAATGTGTGTGTGTGTGTGTGTGTGTGTGTGCGTGCGTGCGTGCGCGCGCGCGCGTGCACGTGCGTGCATGCATGTATATGTGGTGTGTATGTGTGTATGTGTGTATGTATATTTTATTAAAAGTGTCAGGTACATCCCGTTTGCATCCATCCACCAGAAAGCAGCTACCACTGGGTGCATGTCATGGAGTATAGACATCCCTTTCCCTGATGTTTTCTCGGAGTAGACCTATGTAAAGTAAACCATATTTGAAAAGATGTATTTGCACTTCCAACAAGGAAGTTTGCCAATCGCTGGAGGGTAAGAGGTGTGAAAGGGCCATGGTCATCAATAGAAGATGGGACCATCCTGAGTTTTGTAGTAATATGCTGTTGTTAATGTATTGACATTACAAAAGAACTGAAGCGAAACATCCTGCCTCAACTAGACATGGAAAGTGATGTGAATTTGGGTGAGTCATTTTCTTTAAGCTTGTGGTCGTCAAGACGGAGACGGTAATGTAACAATACAACAGACCCACAAACCTGCCACGTGGAACCAATGTCTAATGAGCTGCTATTGAGTGAGTGAGTGAATTCAGTTTTACGCCGCTTTTGCAATATTCCTTGACATAACCTTGATTCAATGTTTATACGCATACCGAAGAGCGCATGTTAATTGATTTCTTCAACCCTAAGAACGGTGGATGCCTTTAGATAGTGTTATTTGAAAATATACATGTACCTGATGGTTCTAGACTGATTGTAATACATTATTCCAGCAGTTGATTTTCCGTTTCCGGATTTCTAATGTATGGGTGGTATAATGGCAGAGATTGATTTTTGAATCCCATTTTGTTTTTTGTGCCTTGATTTTGAAACATGCCATGTAATACTTCATGTTCATGTCAACTGACTTATACTATTAAAAAAATACATGTGATCTAGTAAAGCCGAAAACGAAATCAATTTACCATTGCTCTAATTGAAATCCTACTTAATACTAAATATGTACATTCAGCTATTTACTTTAGTACTCAGAAACTGTGTGTACATATTATTTGTGCAACAATGACTTCTCTTCAATCCTTCAGTTTTTAGACAACTTATTGCGTACACTACAACGATTACAACTCCAATGTTGTCATCCATGTTTGGTGGTATAGTACTTATGCCTGTACACCTATACTGACATGTCAAATCGACAATCATGCTATATTGAGGTTAATCTTCTTGTTCAATTACAACTACAACACAGGCTCAACGTATGAGTGAGTGATTGGGTTTTAGTCCACCTTCAGCAGCATTTGTGTTTCATCATGTAGTGTACGTCGGGTTACTTCTGGAGAAAACCAAATTTACCATTGGTAAAACAATAGATAGATTTGTTGACAAACCAGGGATTATAATGACTTACAAACTGTTTTCGAACCAAGACACACAGGTAGTTTGTTGTCAATTTTAAATCATGAAGATAAAGCCTGAATAAGATTAACTCACGTCTTAGTATATGCAGTGAAAAAGCCCAGCAGTCCTAATGGGTACACAAAGAGTGAGTGAGTTTAGTTTTAAGCCGCAGTCGGCAGTATTCCAGCTATATGACGGCGGTATGTAAATAATCGAGCCTGGACCAGACAATCCAGTGATCAACAGCATGAGCATCGACCTGCGCAGTTGGGAACCGATGATGACACGTGCCAACCAAATCAGCGAGCCTGACCACCCGATCCTGTTAGTCGCCTCTTACGACAAGCATGGGTTACTGTAGACCAATTCTAACCCGGGTCTTCACGGGTAGATACACAAAGAATAATTGTGTCGATGAACGTTTGGATTAAATATATCTTACTCAGACTGAAATAGGCTGAGAAGAATTTACTCAACTTAGGAACACGGTATAATGTTAAAGTTACCGGCGAAGATAATGACCACGTGACCGTAGCTGGCCAATGAGGAAACACCATTTCTGATTTTTTAGTAAAGGATTGAATTAAAACAACGCAGTCCCATACAATTCCCAAGTTTGACATGTGTCATGTGTGTTCTTGTGTTCTGCTGGTGAACAATTGATTTGCCTTGGCATGTGTTCATAGCGGATGCCGCCGATTGGTCACCATTTCATCAGAACCGTGTAGTCATTGGTTATGGCCCGGGAAAGCGAAATCTGGACAAAACCTCCTGGATTTAGGTGTCGGTTTCGCAGGAACTGTCAAGCTACAGTGAACACTGAATTTAGCGTTCCCGGGACTCTCAATACACAAGAAAAACAAAGAAATGTGAGTCGTCGTCTGATACCGTAGTCATGGTAGACATTTAATACATGTTTGAGTATGACCGTGTGCAATTATCACATTATAGCTGACGCCAGTGTAGGTTACTGACGGTCTGGGATTGTATCTGTGTCATAAACTGACGTACAAAGAAAGTTCACATCTGGTGTTTTGCGAATATTTTCCCCTGCAGGCCACAATCAAGCATAGTGTAGGTTACTGACAATCAAGCATAGTGCCACAATCAAGCATAGTGTACGTGTTGTCATAAACGCTAGCCTGTCCACTTGGTTGGATTCCCCACACGGCACGATGTGTGAAACCCATTTCTGGTGTCCCCTGCCGTGATATTGCTAAAATATTGCTAAAAGTGCCATAATACCATATTCACTCACTCTGATATGACTGTCATAATGGACAAGCAAGTGTTTCAAGCTCTGGTTATGACCAAGGTATAGTTTAAGAATCAGGGGTCAACCTTCACTGGTATCTTTTGTGTATCCTAAATACCTGTTAATGTAGCCAATGGAATACTCACAAAAAACCATCTTGAGAGCAAACACAACAATATATAAGGTAAAGAACATTTAATCACACTCCGATATAAGCAGTTGACATTATCACAGTCAGTAATTAGCAGTATGATAACATAGGTGGACGGCCTGATAACAAAATATATCTATATACACAAACACACCAAACATTACAACATTGTTGTAATTTGGTTCATTTTGGGGACATCAGTTCCACTTATAAAAATATTTACAGAAAAAATTACTTCCTTAACCTTAACATGACCCAAAACAGAATACTACAAGCTGACAGCTGTAAGGAGTATACACAGTATGTCACATCTCAGCATCTGGCATGAATATGATGATGATTACAAGGTCATGATGAGGAAACCTTTACATGAATATCAATAGTAAGTTCATGGCAGCTTACACAATAGGACCTTTACATTGAACGTATCAGAAGTATATATGACGAGATGGAATATGCAACTGTGATATATTTTGGTAATCTTTGAATAGTGAAGAAATATACAGAATTATAAAAATATTTGGCATAACCTTGACACCTCACGTAGATATAAAACTCTTATTTCAGGAAACATAAAATGTCAATGGCAGATAGTTTCCCAGACCTGGTAATCTGCCAAAACGGATTCCCAAAACATTATTAATGATGTAATAAACACATGTTCAGAGAAAACTTCTTCATACAGTCAATTCTCATTACTCTGGAACCCATTTCGAGGTGATTCTATCAGAAGTGTCTGCATATACTTCCCAAAAGAAGTTAGAAAACACATAATTCTTTAATATTTTTGATAATCTCTAATGTTATGACAGATCAAATATAGTAGCATGAAGGAATCAGGTATTCTATGACATCTTTTCCGTTGTAAATATATACAATAGAAAAGAATTAATATATATACAATCGAGAAGAATTCCTTTGTCCAGAAATGTGCCAATCCAGTTTATCATGGTACAGTTAAGGAATCACTTTGAGGTGGTCAAATGCTTCCTAGAACTGGTGTTTGATATTGCTTGTTCCAGTCTACTATCCATGGTCCCTCTAACAAGGTTCTACTACACTTATACGTTGTACATGACAATGCATATGGTGTTTAAACATAAAACTAATTATCAGTCTATCAAGATGCTTTCCATACTACCCATAAATATGTACAATTTATATTTACAAAAATTCAGATCAAAAGCTACCTGAATCAAATCACCCCAAACAATTCGCTTATACGATTTCAGCTATCTGTAATTATGATAAACACAGTATTTGTAGACATTGTAATTAAAAGGAAATAAATGTTACTTGATTTAAAAATTAGACTTTCGAGCAGGTATACAATTCCTGAATGTTTTCTCTTAACCTTAATCACATAGATTTTGACAAGGTGGTCCCCCAATTAAAATGGTTTATGAATGAACCAAACAATGTGTTTTAACTTAACAATGACCACTGTGGACATATCTGTATAGAGCCAGTTTTGGTGTCATCCAGCAAGAATTTCAAGTAATAAAGTTAATTCTACTCCTACATACAAGTTAGTTTTATATAAAAACGACTTAAAACGTGTTCCTGATATGAAGATAGTTAACATATTTGAGATGATTTATAACAATACCATGGTTTAAAAGTCCCACTGCACAGCTGAGTGAATGTTTTGACAAGAAACGTATGCTCCTGGTTCCAATCTCTATATCAGTTTTAGTTACACATTGACAATATGCATGGACTAGACCATGCAATTTGGGAATATTCTCAAATATGTGTATTTCCTGAGGATTTCATTATCAGCAGTTTCCTAATAATTTCACCTTAATGCCATTGACATCTTCAAATATGAATATTAATTTCTATGTATAAAATATTTGACTTCAAGTACCTGAAGTACAAAATGTGTGAATTATATCTTTCTGTTATTGTCTTTGGACTCTGGCGAGTTCTACACCAATTCAGCTACTCGGAGCCACTACTTGTTCCATTGGAATGTATGACTGAGTTGGAACAAAGAATTTCTGGGAGGACTTGAGGGTGATGAGCACTGGTTCCTGGAAGCGGGCATCGAACTCGTCCAGTCTGTTTGGGAATGGGTTCATGTACAAGGTCTTCATTGGCAGGTTGATACTCGGCACAAACGTAGTTATCTCCCCTGTCACCAGTGGTCGACTGCGGCCACCAAGAGGGGGGCAGTGGAAATCTGAAGATTGTGCATAGCAAGTTGTTTCAGGTCATGCACAGTTAATGATGTGTCACTATAAGCAGGTGGTTAAATTATTCATGTTTAAGAAATAACTTCAAACCTTTTTCGTGTTTATGGAGGTATAACCCCTCATAACTGGTGTGTATTTACGGAAAGTGTGCACACCATTTTTCACGTTCAAATATGTTGAGGTCAATTCTCATAAATAAATAAGCCAGCAGTAAAAACTTCACACACACAGAAAACAGTCTTCTGCTGGATGGCTTGATCAAGATTTTCAGTTGATGAAAACAGAAATGCAAAAATTATTAATCCATAACACAAAAGATATGACTGTTCTGTGCTGCTTGAATCAATACTCCAAACATATTACCACAAAGATACCCTGGTACTTCACATAACAAGAGACATTCAAGCAAAATGGTGCCATTAATGTGATTCAAGTTTTGTGATATGTATTGAAATGGAAGAATCCATGGAATGTTTGACAGTTATTAATGTCTATGCATCTACAACATCCGTCCATTCATATATCCATTGGTCCATCCATCCATCCATCCAGCCAGCCAGCCAGCCACAATCACATACAAAGCCACATACATACATCCAGACTGACAGACAGACAGACAGACTGACAGACTGACAGACAGACAGACATCCAGACAGACAGACATCCAGACTGACAGACAGACAGACAGACATCCAGACAGAAAGATGTAGGCAGTTTGGTATATAAGTAAAGTAGAATGTAAATGTGGGCCACATACCAATGGTGAGGGGTTTATCTCTGCTCCTCCTACACACACTGGTGTGTGTCTCCCCGAGGCGGACCAGCGCTGCTTTACTGTGGGCAGAGCACATGTAGGACTGTCAGAAACATTCATTTATCATCACCTGTAGCTATGTGTGGAAGGTGCTATTTTAACATGATCAAATTTATGACTCTCCCTGGTATAGACACTGCCAGGGAAACACATCTCTATCCTGAGCGATAATGTGGTGTATACCACACTTTAGCCTTTGTGTCATTATCTCTATTGCACAGTGTTAATGATCTAAGTTTGGAAAACTTCTGAAAGTGACCCCTGACCCCTGATAATGCAATAAAGTCTCCGGAGGACAACCTATGGACTTGCTGAGTAAGAAGAACATGGGACCACTTCATAATGAACCAGTGAGTGAGTGAGTATGGTTTTACGCCGCGTGGGACACCAGATGTGGGCTTCACACATTTTACCCATGTGGGGAATCGAACCCGGGTCTTCGGCGTGACAAGCAAACGCTTTAACCACTAGGCTACCCCACCGCCCCCATAATGAACTAGAGACTCCTGAGGATGAACCAAGGACTAGTGAGGATGACCAAATTTCTACTGGACCACAGACTATTGATAGTATAAGGACACACTGATTATGACTCAACAGAAACTAGGAACTCCTAATACGATCACTTAGAGACACTTGATGATGAAAACAGGACAGAGGACTCTGTCGTGATGAATCAATGTCTAATGAGGACAAACTCAGGTTTCCTCTAACTGTCCAAATTAGTCCTCAGTATAACCGAGGACTGCATGCTAATGAACAAAGAGTGAGTGTGTATGGTTTTACGCCACTTTTAGCAATATTCCAGCAATATCACGGCAGGGGACACCAGAAATGGGCTTCACACATTGTACCCATGTGGGGAATCGAACCCGGTCTCTGGTGTGACGAGCCAACACTTTAACCACTATGCTACCCCACCGCCCCTCATGAACAAAGAAGCTCAAGAAGATGAATAACGGGTTTGCTGAGAATAAACCAAAGACTCATTCAGCATGAATGAAAGATTTCATGTGAATAAACACGGATTGTCATCATGAGACTTACTGTGGTAGTTTTGGCAGTACCAGCACTGTGTTTTTGGGAGGCCCAGGTTTATCTTGCTGGGGACCTTGTGGGCGAGACCTTCCTTTCTTCAGCGCCTCGATCTCCTTCTCCACCATCATCTCACAGAAGTAGCCGACAGCGTCGAGGTAACGTGACTGCCTCCACCACGGCCTGGTCTGGCATCTTGTCATAGGTTACTGAAACATACACTTTGTTTACTTGTTGTTGTCACACTCAGCAATGATCCAGCTATACAGCGGCGGCCTGTCTTGACCAGACAATCCAGTGACACTGAGGCTGACCACCCAATTCATGTGTTCACGTCTTACAACCAGCAAAGGCTGGTGGTGGCCGATTGCTGTCCAAACCCACTGTCCCAATAGGGGAAACACATTAAGCCAGGACAATAATGGAGCAAGGACACTCACATAAAGAAACATAGCTCGTTGTGCAGATCCTGATGTAGTCACCAAACATGAGTTATGAAATACATACCTACGTACTACTTTCAAAAATATATTTAAAGTAAATCTTAAATTTACATACAAGAATATATTTTAGAGTTTGACAATTCACAAACAATATCAATCTCACATAGGCACCATCCAGGTTAAATAGAAAAGGTGAATGAGTGAGTTTTAGTTTTATGCCACTTTTAGCAATATTCCAGAAATATCACGGCAGGGGGACAGCAGAAATGGGCTTCACACATAAATAGAAAAAGAAACCAAATATATGAAATTTATTCTATCATGAATATAAATGGGTTTTATGTGGCCTGTAATGTAATTTCTTGACTCAGAGCATATCATGAGCATAATTTTGAGAGTCATGCATGCGAGCCATATTTTGAGTCCCAAATGTTCAGTCAACAATATCATGATCACCAAAAATATGCAAACTTTTAAAATGTTCACATTTTAACCTTGAAGACAAATCAGAGTATCCTGTTCAACCTTTTGATGAAAATCACCTTAAAATCTGTACCGACATTCACAGCTAATGTTAACTTTCTATAAGGTTCAGTACCGACTCTTCAAGATTTGTTGTGTCAAACATTGGCCTTGAAAATATGACACTGAGATTACTTGATAAACTCTGAGTCAAATACACATACTCACTGATGTATGATAATCATCACATCATTTGTAGTGATAGTGTATCATTTGGCTCCTATCATCTAACACTCTCCGCCATACAGCTGGAATATTGCTGGGTGCAGCGTTAAACAACAAATCAGTCAATCTAACACTCAACTTACTTGTCATACTGCGTGATGCTGTGGGCACAAACTGTACCCCGTCTGGAAGTGTCGTGAGCGTGGTCTGGTCATCCGATACATCGCCACCCTGTCAATATATACCGGTGTAACATCATAGCTGCATCCACTTGCAACACAAACGCATACATGACGTAAACTGTAAATGGTAACTTCTCCAGAAAATGATAGATATGATGGTATTAGTAGTCGGTACACTGACCTTGGTGACTGAATTGTTTAATACATGTCCATCACCTATATACCTGTTGTAGGATGGAAATAAGCAATTGTGGAAACATAATTGTGGTTCATTGAAGGGATATTGTAAACCAAAAGTCATCGTGTTCTTTAATCTGATTGGTTGAAAAACATGATCGAATGGTATTTGATTCCCATAAATTGCAAGACTATCACTGCATATTGACACATACAAATATCGCATACAATTGTATTGTTGCGTCATCATCAGTGGTGACGTAATTCAAATCATATTGTGACGTAAAGTTGGAATGATGTCACAAATGAGCAGTTCCAGATGCTACCATGGGAGACAGCCGAAATGATGACACTTCACTGCTGTACCCGTACTCGATGTCAATGAGTGCAGATAGTAAAACCCATGTGGGCCTTTTGGTTTACTTTTGTGTTTTCAATGTCGATAAACATCATGTGTTGGCCAATTTTTGGGTATTATTGAGTATTTGAAGCACGGCTAATGCTGTCGGTTCCAAATGAAATCCTGTGCTTCAAATACTCGATAACACCTGGAATTGCCCAACACATGATGTTTATCTCCTAATTTCTCTGTAGAGGGTGGACACACTAAACCATGAGTGATATACATAGGTATGTGGTACATGGAAGGGATATAACTCTGTGGAGGGTGGACACATAAAACCATTGAGTGATATACATAGGTATGTGGTACATGGAAGGGATATAACTCTGTGGAGGGTGGACACACTAAACCATGAGTGAAACATAGGTATGTGGTACAAAGGGATATATTGCTGGTGGTGGTAAAATACAATACAATGTACTTACAGCACTGGATCCGAGTTTCCCCTGCTGTTTCTGTATCTGACCCCGTGTCATTTTCCCATGGACATTCTGGCCCTTCTTCATCCGGTCGATTGTATCCTCGATGTGAAGCTTGTAGGAGGTCATCCACCTGAATACAGGGAAACCTTCACATGGCAGCTCTAGAAAGTGTGAGTGACAGCCCGAGAAGTGTGCCAGTGCTTGTGAGTGTGTGTGACAGCCCGAGAAGTGTGTGTGTCAGCGCTTGTGAGTGTGTGTGACAGCGAAGTGTGTGTGTCAGGCGGCGAGTGTGTGACAGCCGAGAAGTGTGTGTGTGTCAGCGCTTGTGAGTGTGTGTGACAGCCCGAGAAGAGTGTGTGTCAGCGCTTGTGAGTGTGTGCATGGGTGTGTCAGTATCTGCATGAGTGCATGCATGCTTGCATCTTTTTCATATTCATCAACATTCCAGCAATGGGAGCCTGCCCGTAAATAATCGAGTCTGGACCAGAAAATCCACCAATGAGTAATCAACATCATGAGCAAAAATTCAACCCGTTTTGACATGTTCTATATGTTTTATGTGTTCTTTTCTTAAAGATTAATGAATACTTTGTGGGGCTTAGAAATAGAATTACAACATACATTGTACAAGACACCACTGCTGGTTATGTCAAGTGGTAACGGTCACCCACCTGTTGAGCCACTGCTGACACATTCTCAGAAGTGGTGAGCTCCATCTTGCGGTCACTGTCGTCCAGGTTCCAGATGTCCCAAGAGTCCAGCTCCTTCTGGAAGTTGCGATGAGGGTCCTGCAGACCACATCCAAACAGGGTGTCCATGATGCTGGACCTGTAACGTAGTCCATGTAGACGTGACCAGTCACTCACTCACTCAAGTACTGGACAGTGGACAGTGGGTAATGGGAATTGATGATGACGTCACACTGCTGTTGATACTGAGTCAGGACCCCATCACACGAAGTGATTTTAGCCTAAGGTGATTGTAAATCCCATACTATAACAAAGACTTACGATCATCATGGCACTTAGATCACTTTGTGGGATGGAGCCCAAGAGTTCACTGGCCACCTTATATGCATTTCAACAAGTAACACTGACACAACTGGGAGGTAAAGCCACTACGCTTTCAATGTAGAGCTGGGTATCCTGTAAACTGACCATGCTAAATCAATATGGAAATGAACCCACAGCAGCCTATAAATAATACAGATGTATACGATCAAGCAGTGTTTTTCTGCTTCACACAAACATCCACCCTAACCCAACTCCATCTCACATCTAGACTTACCTGGCGTCACGGTCTCCATCTAGGAACTGCACCATCATCTCCACCACAAAGTCGATGTCCTTGACTGCCAGAACCTGCAGACACCTGATACTGCTGAGGATGAAGGCCTTCTCGTCCTCCACAGCACAGGTGGGAGGCTTGCTGTGGTGGTTCAGGGCGGAGTAGATGGCCTTCTGGACCTGCACCGTGACAGCCCCTGTCAGACTCTCCTGGGTGAACAGAAGGGTCAGGGCCTCCACCACTGCTGTCTTGTGCTGGGTCTCGGCTATCCGGATCAGCTTCAAAACCATGTTCGCCAGAGTATCCGAGGTCCATGGTTTGGGCATAGTCTGTTGGATACACATCAGAATGATCAGATTTGTTCTTTTAGCACCTTACGGTAAAGCTGGTAGCATTGTGAGAAGTAAATCTGTCTGACTGAAGGAGTAGTTTAGAGTTACACTTTCAACAACATTTTAATCAAATCAGCCATCAGATTCATCATATCGATATGCTCAAGATAACATGCCTGATTGATATGTATTTTGGAGGTAAATAGGGTGAGTGAGTGAGTTTAGTTTTACACTGCACTCAGCAATATTCCAGCTATATGGCGGTGGTCTGTAAATAATCGAGTCTGGACCAGACAATCCAGTGATCAACAGCATGAGCATCAACCTGCAGAATTGGGAACCGATGACATGTGTCAACCAAGCCAGCAAGCCTGACCACCCGATCCCATTAGTCGCTCTTGCGACAAGCATGGGTTACTGACCCGGACCTTCACGGGTAGGAGGTAAATAGGGAGCACCAACTTGTTTTACACACCATGGAACATGACATCACGTTGAATTCAGAGGGACAAGGGGACATAATTCTGCATAGCTAAAATGGACACAATTTGTGGTCCAATTCCTATATATATAACAACAATTCCTATACGCTTGATTTAAACTGACATTGACTCAAGTCTGCAGCACCCACCCCATCCTCCTTACTACCCAGCCTGAAATCATTCTTATAGACATGGGAGGACTCCAGAACATGTATACCATCACAGTTTACAATATAAGCTGAACATATACCAAACAAAAGTAGTAAAGAATCACAAATACTTTTATAGATTTTCTTTCAAAATTATAAGCTTAGTCTTCACTACCCAAAAAAATAGCCCTTAAGGGATTCTTGATATCTAATGGTTTCCTTCAGTACATAAATCCAAATCATAACATAAGGTTCAAAATAGCGGTATAAAGTCACTGTAAAAAGGAGAATTGTCCTGACCCGAAAACACCATGCTATGGTCCACTGGTGTAAACAGAAAGGTACCTTGGTTAAATATCTGAAACACTGGCCTTGACCCCAACAGCCCAATACTTACTTTCTCGTTACAGTTGGGAAAGTACTTCTCGAACCACTCTGTACCGATGAACTGTTTGATGAAGTTTGGCAGTGGTGTAGGTGGGGGTGGTGGAGTAGGGGTGGGGATTTCTGGGGACGGAGACGGTGAGGGTAACGGCACTCTGGGCCTCGACACCAGCTTCCTGATTGGCTGGAGAGGTTTGAGTTCTCTCTTGGGTGGAGTCGGAAGTGGAGGTGATGTTGGCTGACCAGCGGACTCCGGACTCTCCCGGTCCTGGTAAGGTGATGCTGACTTCTGAGACAACACCTTCGGGGTGAAGACTTCCTCTTCCTCCTAGCAACAAATACAAGAATGTTGGTTGAATATAACCACACTCTAAATATATTAAGTCTAAAGTTTTGCCCAACCAAGTTTATCAAAAACAAAGGAAGTAATTTGTAGAATCATTCTTATTGTTTTATTTCAAAAACAGGGTGGTGGGGTAGCCTAGTGGCCGAAGACCTGGGTTCAATTCTCCACATGGGCACAATGTGTGAAACTCATTTCTGGTGTCACCCGCAGTGATATTGCTGGAATATTGCTAAAAGCGGCATAAAACTAAACTCACTCACTCACTATTTCAAAAAGTAGTTTATTGGGGAATTACTTGCCCCAAAATAATGATGATGATTATTTGCTGAATGTTGCTGATCACTCGATTGTCTGGTCTAGACTCAATTATTTAAGGACCGCCGCCGAATAGCTGTAATATTGCTGTGGTGTAAGACTAAACTCACTCACTCACTCACTCTGGAATATCCAAAAGTAGACAGTAGACAAGATGTCATCAGTTAAACAATGAAAGTATTGACAGTCGGACATTCATGTTTGTTTTTGCAGAAGTAACTTAGCATAATGATGATGCCACGAGGGTCGATCAAAAGTATGTAGTCTAACTATATTCTTGATGTCCAATGTTTGAAAAGCTTCCATCTATTTTGAAGGAATCGTTAGCAAACGGATATCCAAAATTTCACATGTGTGGGTAATGTGGTTAACCAGATATTTGTCATCACAACACATTGGGGTATAATATTTCTAACAAACTTGCAGAATATGAAAAACGATTTGTCTTTTGGTACCTCATGGATAATGGTATGCCCTCAGATAATGTCATATAAAATATGTTCAGTATAGTATTGGATGACTTCCCATCATGATCAATAGTCAAAGATTTGGATTGCCTGATTTATATTTTTAAGGACACCCCCAATTTAATCTTTCAAAAACATTGTGTCCAGATATTCAAGCTGGTACTGTTTACAATATATTGTGAGCTGACACTTGTGTGACCAATCAGTATTTCGTTTGAACCCTTGGCATCATGTATGAATAAGTGAAAACATTAGAATAAGCTATGCCCTTATGATTACATCATCTGAATGAGTAGTGTCTCCAAAACAAGCTCTTTCAGTCAACATGAAGGGGGGAGTCACTTTAACAAGCGATTGTAATTTCAAATTGCTTTTTGATGAACTTTAATATCTAAGTGTGATTCTAGGGGACTTCTATCAATCTCAATCACACAAAATATTTCTTGCACATTTTGTTTCCTGAAGGTTTTGATGCATTTATTATAGATTTTGCATTTTTTGAGGGTACCAAGATAAAAGGTCAAACAAAATGGGGATCATGAGACTGGAACATAGCAAACCCAAATTGCTTGAGCTTGACAGATAATATGTAAAAAAATCAAACATAAAAATAACTGCATTTGTATCGTTTTCTTGGTGATTCTATATACTTTTTTTATCGCCCCTCATAAGTACCTAGACACTTCACAAATAATCTTTATCAGGATCAGTGATCAATTCAGGTGTGACTCAACTGGGAATATTGTAACAGTTTGTGTATTTAGAATTATATGAGAACAATTATAAACTATGAGCAATTTCTGAAGTATGTTTGCAATATGAAAACACATTGTACCATGTGTGATCATGACAGGAAATTGTCTTCTGCCCTAGTTGAAAGGTTCTAAAAATGCCACGGCACAAGCAGGAAGTCTTAGTGTACCTGACACTGAAAAAAGTACTCCGATGTCAATAAAAGTGTGAGGTATTTAATGTAGACATGTGCTTACTGTTACAGGAAATTTCAATTGGAATTCGATTTGGAAAATGTCAGATGACATTTGAGCCTTAGTTCAGAAGAGTTTATCTTATTCAGTCATGTTCGATTATGACCAATGAAAATAATGCAAATGTAATAAACCTATTTAAAGTTAATTCCACAGAAGTCAATACCAAAGATGTATTATTGTTTCCTTATCCTTCAAACAACCCTAACAGCCTTATACTGATGTGAGCTTGTAGCTGACAAACAGCAAGTGTGGTACTCTAATCTCACTGACGATGGAAATAACTGATGGGCTAAGAGTGAGTGAGTGAGTTTGGTTTTACGCCGCTTTTAGCAATATTCCAGCAATATCATGGCGGGGAACACCAGAAATGGGTTTCACACATTGTACCCATGTGGGGAATCAAACCTGGGTCTTCTGTGTGATGAGGGAACGCTTTAACCACTAGGTTACCCCACCGCCCCCTGATGGCTATGAAGAATTATAGTTTATCTTCCTCAAGGGAACTAATGTCCTACATAAGCATCATAGATCTAGGAGTCTAGGTCATTAATTCCTGTTGGACAGAAAACAGTCTAAGTAAACTTAGGCTCAGTATTATTCGTTACACTGATATACTGAGTCTAACAAAACCTAGTAGAAGGTCGCATCAGCTAACCTTTTGGACTGACCAATCAGAACACAGCTTACCAAATCGTGAAAGTTAACATTCGCGCATACCGTTTGAACCTTTACCTCAAACACTCGAATGATTCCGAATGCTATTCACCACACAATCGCTTCCGAGTGATACACGCAATGAGTGAACAGTCTCTGAAAATAGCGGTTTTGTCAATATTCAAGGATGTCATCTTGCGGAAATATAAGCTAATAGTAACCATGTCATCAGAAACTCCTAAGCGTATATACTGCAGGTCAAATATCTGTGTTTTCTGCGGATTTTCGTTTGTTGATAAATCATTGTCACAGACCAGGGAAGAGAAAATCCAAAAAAAGTTTTGTAAGTCCCGCCGAACCCTAACAAGTAGTCGTTGTCTGATTGGTTAAATCCGTTCAGCCGTCTCGTGTTTGATTGGACGGTCATAGGTCGCTCAAAGGTTTGCTGACGCGACCTTCTACAACGTTTTGTTAGACTCAGTATAGCAGTGTAACGAATAAAACTGAGCCTAAGTTTACTTAGACTGGACAGAAAATACATCATTCCCAGTTCAGAGGTGATTATACTTTTTATTACACATAATCAAATTTACTGCAACTTTCTTCACATCGCACTCTTACCACCTTAAATGTTTATAACATCTGTGAGTCAAAATAACATAGCCCTTGACAACAGTAAACATGTGACCTTTTCACCTACTTACACCTGACACTTATACAAAAACAACCTGCAAACTGCCAGAAACATGCATTTCATTCATCAGTTTTATCGTGGAAACCATGGCAACAAGGTGTGTATAACATACCTCTGGGGTTGGTGGCCGTGCCATGATGTTCTTCATCTTTGACATGAGAGATGATGACTTGCCCTCAACCAGTTTGGGTATCTCTGGAGACTTGACCGATGTACGACGGGAACCTGCCTCGCCTGGTTGAGGACTGGTCGGCGTTTTCAGTCCATCCTCATCTTCATCATCATCATCACCCCAGTCAAACACTCTCACAGTATCGCCATCTTCACCAGTAGCAAATGTGACTGACCTCATAGCTCCCGAGGACGGTCTGTTGTCCTGGTGACACGAATGATTCATTCATTATCACATCTCAGATACTGTGATGCGAAGTTGCAATAGATATGTCAGCTCTGTAGGGGTAGACTTAAAATTTAAATTCTACTCAGGATATGTCAGTCTCAATAGGTACACATGTTGTTGTGATGATAACACATCACAATCTAATGCTATGTCACAGACTAAGGCTTATTCGTCTACAATTGGTTGAGCAGTAAACTGTATAATCACAGTTAAAATGTTTTAGAGCGCTCTCAAGACTCGCAGAGTTTGGAGGCAATCAGATTTAGTTGTGCAATCAGCGACGCTGTTTCCAAAAGTGATCATTCAAGTAAAGCCCGTCTCGTAATTCTCAGATACTTCGAAAACTAACGTTTCCTTTCCCCGTTGGGGGAATGCGCAAACGCTTCTTCTAGACAGAACTCAGTCATGTTATGGCTCGTCTCCATCTCCCTCAAGCTGACAACGACAAAGCTTGAAGCCATTAAAACGTCTTTGTGTGTAACATCAACACAAGTCCCCGCAGATGGGGATATTTGTGGCCCCCACATTTGCTTGTGCGAGGGTCAAGTTGAATCTAAGCTCGATGTAACACGGTTCTGATTGGATAGAAAGAGGGAGATAATTCGTGCTGCATCTTTTGCCGCTTAGGGATTTTACGTAGAACGGGAAATATGGCCGTGATTAGAACAGAGGTCTGGAAGGAAGATATGACAATGGTAACCCTGTGGGAAGAGAATGAGTCTAGATATATATATTTCAGTGGTTCCTGACTCTAAGTTTACAAAGTTTGTTTGATACGCCCTGAAGACATTCTTTCATTCAGAATATATAACAGTCCCAATTATTTCACCAAGCAGGGATCAGGGATGTAAAGTGCCAGTCAAGGTTGACTTCCTATCCCATCCATGCAACGGTTGTGCGCTGGCATGCTACTTCTTTCCATGATTACTACAGCTTAAAGCAATGAATAACTTTGGCTCTTTAATCCGGCAGCAACTTTGAACAGTACTACATGGGTAGGTTTACATCACCGCATGTCTGTTTAATGTGGGAGAAAAGCCAAAGAACTGCAAGTCTCAGATTTTAGCTATTTCTCGTGAAACCCACTGTAGGGTGGGTATGGTGTTGACAGACCTACAACATTATTGGCTGGAACCGTGATCGATCGAAACTCAAGATCACAGGGTTCAGACATGCCCAATGGATGCAATTGTTCCAGTGAATATTGAACAAACATTATCCGGGTTGAACCATTGATTTGAACTCAAGATCACAGGGTTCAGATTACGCTCTAATGGATGCAATTGTTCCGCAGTGAATATTGAAACAAACATTATCGGGTTGAAAACCATTGATTGGAAACTCAAGATCAGAAAGCAGGGTTCAGACAGGCTCTCAATGGATGCAACTGTTCCAGTGAATATTGAACAAATTAATTATCGGGTTGAACCATGATTTGAACTCAAGATCACAGGGTTCAGACATGCTCTATGGATGCAATTGTTCCAGGAATATTGAACGTGCAAACATTATCGGTTTTGAACCATGATTTGAACTCAAGATCAAGGGGGTTCAGATGTACTCAATTTATACCTCAATTGTTCCAGCGGAATATTGAACACAACGATATCGGGTTGAACCATGATTTGAACTCAAAGATCACAGGGTTCAGATAGGCTCAATGGATGCAATTGGTTCCGAAAGTGAATATTGAACAACATTATCGCTTGAACGCCAAATGATTTGAACTCTCAAGATCACAGGGTTCGTGACATGCTCCCATGGATGCAATTGTTCCAGTGGAATATTGAACAAAATGATTAATGGGTTGAACTTACGATTGGAACTCGATCACAGGTTCGTGTGACAGGCTCAATGGATGCAATTGTTCCAGTGAATATTGAACAAACATTATCGGTTGAACCATGATTAAAACCCAAGATCAGCAGGGTTCAGATGAAGCTCTCAATGGATGCAATTGTTAGAGCTTGAATATTTGAACAAAACATTATCGGTTGAAACCATGATTTGAACTCAAGATCACAGGGTTCTGGGCATTGCTCAATGGATGCAATTGTTCCAGTGAATATTGAACAAACATTATCGGGTTGAACCATGATTGGAACTCAAGATCACAGGGTTCAGATAGGCTCAATGGATGCAAATTGCGTTAGAGGAATATTGAACGGTAAATGATTATCGGTTGAACCATGATTTGAACCTCAAGATCACAGGGTTCTGGCATGCATACCAATGGATGCAATTGTTCCAGTGAATATTCGAACAAACATTATCGGCTTTGGAAATCCCATGATTTGAACTCAAGATCACAGGGTTCAGACAGGCTCAATGGATGCAATTCCAGTGAATATTGAACAACAAACATCATCGGGTTGAATCCATGATTGAACTCAAGATCACAGGGTTCATGACAGGCTCTCAATGGATGCAATTGTTCCAGTGAATATTGAACAAACATTATCGGGTTGAACCACGATTGGAAACCAAGATCACAGGGTTCTGGCATGCCTAATGGATGCACTTGTTCCGCGTGAATATTGAACACACACATTATCGGTGTTGAAACCATGATTGGAAACTCTAAGATCACAGGGTTCTGGCATGCCTAATGGATGCAATTGTTCCAGTGAATATTGAACAAATGATTATCGGGTTGAACCATGATTGGAACTCAAGATACAGTACAGGGTTCTGGCATGCTTCAATGGATGCAATTGTTCCAGTGAATATTGAACAAACATTATCGGGTTGAAACCCCATGATTTGAACACAAGATCACAGGGTTCTGGGTACGCCCAATGGATGCAATTTGTTCCAGTGAATATTGATCAAACATTATCGTGGTTTAACAAATCTAATTGAAATCAAGATCACAGGAGTTCTGGCATGCCTAATGGATGCAATTCTTCCAGTGAGTAGCAGTGTCTTAGATGACCACTCGCTGACCCCAGTAAACCTTTATATAATGCCACACATATATGCAAATACCTTTAAAGACAGTGCGTTGACTTTATAGATTATAATTTTTTTATTTTATTCAACATTGATAGATTGTATAGTTGCTAGTATATTTAAGATGCAAGTAAACCTGGTCTTCACATGTACAACACAGGTAGTAAACTGCTGCGCCATTAAGGACACCCACCTTCTTCAACTTGTTGATCTCTCAATCAAGCTGCCCGGCTGTGAGAGAGGGGTGCATATGTGCCCTGTCTTCCAGTTTAACCGGAGACGTGGCGGCCATTAAATGGTGCTTCACCATCACCGAAGTTGGGGATGAAGCCACTGCGGGTTGATGGGTAGGGCTGGCTCTGAGGCCCTTGGCTGGTGTTGGGGACGAGCAGGAAAACTCCAGCTGGCCCGGCTCTACACTCTTCTGGTAATCCTCTGTGGAAAGACAAACAGGACTGTCTGAGCTGAATGTTGTCGCCTTTGGTCTTTGTTTATTGTTTAGCACTGCACGCATGCACGCATTCGCATCGCTAATAATAATAATAATAACACACACACACATACATTCACATTATACATGTATACATTAGTGGTATGTCCATGACAGTCTGAACAAGATCATTATGTCATTGATATTATCAAAAACAATCCCTGATGTTAAAGTGATGACAAGCCGTCAACATGTCTGTCCTCATAATCCCTGAACTGCATTATTTTCCTACTGCCTAGCTCCTCCCTGCACTGCTTAAGCACTGCTATAGCTCGCCTCAATACCTTCTGTGAAGGTCCATCTGGTCCCATCCTAGTCTCCGATGACCGTGGTCCTCTGGGAAGGGCTGGTCATCGCCTCATAACCGAATGACAACGGGCAGTCCATATGATTTTCAGTGACAGATAACAGAGTTAAGGTCCACATTCAGCAATAATCCACGCATTTCATAGCAGCCAAAAATATATGTGCATCACAATACGTGGGGAATTGAAACCAGACCCCAGGGCAAAAATTAGTGAATGCCTTCACCACAATGTGCTACCCAACCGTCGCTGTTCTGGCTGGAGGGCTTTTGTACTGTGTTAATTTCAAACAATGCGCATATTTGTATTTGATTACACGATTTCCCTTTGGTTCCTGACAAGCTGATTTGAACGCTTTCTTGGGAACAAAGACAACAGGAGTGAACGAACTCATGCAATACTGAAGTTCTTTAGAAGGTGCAACTGGGCATCACTGGACCTTGATCTTGGGTTGGTCATAGAAACATCTCTTCATGTAGTTGAGGAAGGTCTGATTTCCAATTTCCTTTGGTGGTTATTATTTCCATCTTTTCCTTCAGCCTCACCATCACGGATACGCAGCAACTCCTTCACGAGCCTCAACTCCGTGGAAAACCGCTTTGGTGCACGGGTGAAACAACATTCATGGTGTTAGTGACAATGTGACAGTATTGGATGATGATGATGATGATGATGATGATGATGATGATGATGATGATGATGATGACGATTTGACATGATGATACTCATGACAACAAGGTTGAAAGTGTTTCACCTTTTGTGAAACCCCTGCCTATCTAAGTGGTACTGATTCCTCATCAGAATCATCCAGCAATTTTGTCAATTGATTAATGTTGCTTTAGATGGCAACATCTTGTTTGGATGTAAAATTAGTATGTATACATGTGTGTATGGATTATCTTCTGCCCTTGTCAAATCGTTCCAGCAAAATCAGTGCTGGGGATAGAAATGAGCTGTTTCAAACATTCATCCATGTTGGTAATCATAGCGATAATAATCCTGAATGCATTACCCACTAGGGTTTACTCCATCCCCAGATCGGTGTTATCATCCATTATGAAATCTAGGTGTGACACAAAACCTCCTTCTTCACCGGGTTCTCCTTCACCACTTCCTGTTCTTCCTCCGCTGACAGAAGGTCAACAAAATGCTCAAATCTGAAACGTATGAGAGCATCCTTTTCCACTGGAGACTGAATGAATGTGACAGGCCTGCTTGTGCTCGCTGTGGTAAACTAAAACAACAGTGGCACTGTAATTTTCACGAGTCTGCACAATGGCCTGGTGGTTGATTGCATGGTGTACAAACAACTGTGCAATGGGCTTTGTTAACCTGCCACTGCCCATCTGAGTAGTCACTTACAGTCAAATGGTGTACCGGGAAAAACCTATGGTACCGATTCTCCCCTGGAACCCCCTGTTAATCAGTCGGTAAAGTCCCATTTTACAAAACATCAGGAAACTAGCCAAAAAGGAAGAGGTAAAGAAATTTGTCATCCTTTGTTTTGAAAGCAAAGTGATGAGTGGAGTGAGTTGGTTTTACATAACGCTTTTCTTCAGCAATATTCAAGCAATATTCCAGCAATATCACTTAGGCAGGGATGCCAGAAATGGGCTTCACACATCAAAACCGAACCTTTAGCATAATGAGTCGGTAACGATATAACCACTGGGCTACCCCATTGCCCCAAAGAAAGAGATGAAAATTTGAAATGAATTGTTGGGTTGCCATGGTTATAAAAGACAACCTGCCATTTAACCTGAAAGAGTTGTTTCCCTTGAACAAGACTGCACTCAAATGATTAAACAAGGGAGAACATTCACTGACCATACCAACCTCCACCCACTATAGACAGGAGAAATGTGCAAGTCAGCAGCAAGTGCAATAACACAGAATGAGTGTCCTAGGGCCTCAAGACCACAATCTAATCCCAACAATGAACAGCAAGAACAACCATAACAGTGACCTACTTGAAGGAAGATTTGGAGTTTTTCAGTCTCTTGACATCCTGTTTGCTGAGCATGTTCAGGAGGTTGTCATCATAGGGGATCGGCTCCTCATTCGGCTCCACCTCGAACTTCATCGACACCATGCGGAACTTGTACGCTCGTGGTAGAACTTAAAACACATGATTATTAAAACAGTCAAATTATATTCATATAATCAAGCACGATCTTCAGAAAACATCTATGGGTGTTGTCTTTGCTCATCTTTATAGAATTCTGTTCACATGAAGATGATGATGCAAGAATGCAGCCAAGCCATTATGATATAATTATGAATCAGTACAGTGTATATTCAACAAATCTGGGAGTACAAATTCTGGCTTACTTTCATGATGGCATATAAGAAGTGATAGTCAAGCTGTTCTTTCATTAAAACAACTTTACCAAACAATATGGTTAAAGGTAAACTGAGGGCCGCTGACATGCTTAACGTAGCCGTCCTCCCTGGACATAGCTGACTTTACATCTCTCATGTGGTGATTTTGAAGAGATGATCCCCTGTTCCAAGCAATAGGTCTCCCTTATGGCTGCAGGAACCCTGATACTCAGCGGTGTTGTGTTCAGCCTCGCAACAACCTGTGGAATGAAACTGTAACTCTTAAACATGGTAAATTTAGTGAAGGAAATCGCTTAAAACATACTGCTTAAAAGAAGTTATTGGAACAAACAATTTTCTAGTGTGGAGCAGATATTTTTTGGCAAGCCTGGCTTGAGGTAGCTATTATTCCTCTCCTTGACTTGACTCCTGTGTATATAATGTGTTTCCTGCAGTATTGTACATCACTCGGCTTCATGGCGGTGTTATCAGCAACACAAAAATGTTGCTTTCATTATACTAAAGAAGTTGTATATTTCATAGAACTTGCCCCATTGTTACATCACTCAAAGAAGTTAAACAATTTTCTATATAAACTACAGATAATCTGCTATGAGAGACTGGCTGTAATCCAGTGAAGAAATTGAGCGTTATTTTACACCTTTTACTTCTTTTAGTAGCATAATACACATGTATGGAAAGGAATGAGAGACAGTTGTTGCCCCTGATCTCACCTGCTGATGGGCGTTGTGACCTCACATGATCAAAGTTTTGATTTCACCTCCTGATATGGGTTTTACCTCCCCTTAACCTTACCTGATGAAAGTTTGATCTCCCCTTGACCTTTCCCTGTGAGAGTTTTACCTCTCCCTTGACCTTCACCAAAGAGTTTTGACCTCACCCTAATCCTAACCTGGTAGTGCGAGTTTTTTACCTCAAACCTAAACCAAACATGGTGAGAGTTTGACCTCATCCTAAACCTAACTCCTGAGAGAGTTTTGACCTCATCCTAAACCTAACCTGGTGAGGAGTTTTGACCTCACCCTTACCCAACCTGGTGAGAGTTTTTGACCTCACCAGGTGAGGACCTGACCTCACCGGGTGAGAGTTTTGACCTCACCTAGGGTGAGAGAGTTTTGACCTTACCGGGTGAGAGTTTTGACCTCATCCTAAACCCTAACCTGGTGAGAGTTTGATCTCCCCTTGACCTTTCCTGTGAGAGTTTGATCTCCCCTTGACCTTTCCCTGTGAGAGTTTTTACCTCTCCCTTGACCTTCACCAAAGAGTTTTGACCTCACCCCTAAACCTAACCTGGTGAGGAGCCTTTGACGTCACCCTAAACCTAACCTGGTGAGGAGTTTTGATGTCACCCTAAACCTAACCTTGGTGAGGCTTTGACCTCATCCTAAACCTAACCTGGTGAGAGTTTTGGCGTCACCTTAAACCTAAACTGGTGATAGTTTGACATCACCCCCTAAACCTAACCTGGTGAGAGTTTTGATGTCACCTTAAACCTAACCTGGTGAGAGTTTTGACTTCTCACCTGGTGAGAGTATTGGTTTCATTCAGATCCGGACGGTGCCATCCATGCTGCTGGTAGCGAACAGTTTCATCCGGGGACAGGAGGTCATCCCTGTGATCAGGTCAAAGGTGGTCATCGTCTGGCTTGTGGTCAAACCGATCTAAATAAAGGCAAGAACAGTGATGTTATAGGGGCCCTGACATACCATGATTAGTGTTGATACAAGGACAGGGTACTAAGTGTTTGTTATATAGAACACAATACCAAACTCTGTTGATACAGAGATACATTACCATACTTAGTGTTAAATGAGAACATTATACCATGCTTTTGTGTTGTTCCTTTGTTTTGTTTGTTGACTTTACGCCCCCTCAGCAAAATTCCAGCTATATGGCGGTGATCCAGTGATCAACATCATGAGCATCGATCTATGCAATTGTGATACGCTGACATGTGTCATTACCAAGTTGCAAGCTTGACCCGCCCAATCGTTAGTTTCCTCTTCACGACAACATGGGTTGCTGAGGACCAATTCTAACCGGATCTTCACAATTAGCTTAGTGGTGTTGATCTAGGGTCCACAATACCATATTTAGTCTTGATACAGGAACATAATGCCATGCTTAATGTTGATACAAGGACACCATACGACACTTGATGTGATATATGGACATATTACTATACTTAGTGTCCTTGTATTGATACAATACTATACTTACTCACAGTTGATACAAGGACACCATACGACACTTGGTGTGATATATGGACATATTACTATACTTAGTGTCCTTATATTGATACAATACTATACTTACTGTTGATACAAGTACACCATACGACACTTGGTGTGATATATGGACATATTACTATACTTAGTGTCCTTATATTGATACAATACTATACTTACTGTTGATACAAGTACACCATACGACACTTGATGTGATATATGGACATATTACTATACTTAGTGTCCTTATATTGATACAATACTATACTTACTGTTAATACAAAGTACACCATACGACACTTGATGTGATATATGGACATATTGCTATACTTAGTGTCCTTATATTGATACAATACTATACTTACTGTTAATACAAGTACACCATACGACACTTGATGTGATATATGGACATATTACTATACTTAGTGTCCTTATATTGATACAATACTATACTTACTGTTGATACAAGTACACCATACGACACTTGATGTGATATATGGACATATTACTATACTTAGTGTCCTTATATTGATACAATACTATACTTACTGTTGATACAAGGACACCATATGACACTTGGTGTGATATATGGACATATTGCTATACTTAGTGTCCTGATATTGATACAATACTATACTTACTGTTGATACAAAGGACACCATACGACACTTGATGTGATATATGGACATATTACTATACTTAGTGTCCTTATTTTGATACAATACTATACTTACTGCTGATACAAGTACATGATATACGGATTGTTAATAATAGTTCATGACGTCCTAAGTTTGAAAAGGGGCACAATATTCTCAAATACATGTAATACCAGTTGCAAGAGAAAGGTTTATTAAGTAAAGGCAGTGTTTGGGTAACTACTGTTAGAGAAGATCCCTCAAGGGAGAATGTGCTGAAAACATGGTGAACATGGTGAGAACATTGTTTCCTGTAAACAAGAAATACTTTAGTTTCTGCTACTGAGTCCACATCATATTCAATGATCAGTGAGTGAAAGTGCACAATCCAGCAACTGAGCTGAGTCAGTGAACAGTGAGTGAATGGTGAATGAGTGAGTGAGTGTTTGAATTTTGCTGTCTGCAATGGTGAAAGTCATATTGGAGGATTATATGAACAAATCTACTGGGTGAAGGAATAACAACAATTACTCTGAAACAAAGTATTGTTTTGTCATAACAAATTACTTTTGAAACTGGGAAAGGCCATGACATATTTGGACAGGAATTTCAGGAATGTCAGTTTGTTACTTGTAAAGAAAGACACCAGATCTGGTGTTCTGTCTTTTTCCATTCCTCACATAAAGTCTTAGCAAAACTAAATCTGTTCTACTCCAAGAGGAAAACTGACATATTCAAAAGTCTTTAGATTGTGTAGAATCAAGTAGACATTATTCAGTTTTTGTATACCATTCTTTATCCTTTCTGACTTTGGTAAAAGAAATACATTTGATCCAACTTCTGGCAAAATAGTGGCACACACCAGCAACAAGTCAAAGATGAACAGGCATTAACCAGACATTGTCATCGTATGCAGCTACAATATACAGCAATAATGAATGTCGATAGAGAATGTATGATTATATATTCGCCAGGATTATCCCAGAGACTAGTCATGATGCCTGGGTCTGACTGTCAGATTTGAGGTAAGTGCTCATCAGGTCAAATCAACAACAGGATTAGTTAGACATTGCATCTCAACTCATGATCATGTGTGCACATCAAATATGTTAAAGGACAAATATCACTCTGTTAGTTATCAAACAATTCCTCACTGAAAGCATCCATTTTGTCCGAACTCGGTTGATGCAAAACTAGAGGGAACATAATAAATGGTATTATGTAAGGAAATCAGGAAAATAGAGAAAAGAAGACAAAAAAATCATGATAACATTTTCTGTGTGGCTAATTTATATAATTATGTGTGCAAGATGTACAAATGTACTACATGTACGGTACATTGTACAGACCAGATCAAAGAATAAGAAGGGTTGTAGGAGGCTAGAGCTGCAAGCGATTCTGTTCGATTCATCGAAATCGAATCTGACACCTTAGTTTCGATTTTCAATAACCATTATCACTATTTCGATTCGATATTTGAATACCTATTTAAATTATTTCCACACAGACAGAACATAATTTTGACTTAGCTTCGAGCATTTCGGCTGAAATAAGGTGAAACATGTCTGGATGTCCGCGTTGGGCTAATTATCTAATGAGACTTGTTGTTAGTAGACATCACTGCGTTGACAATGAATTTCAGCTAAAAGCCGACTTTGAGAGTTAACTGACATCTGATGATTTTACTTGTATGAAGAATCGAATAGAAAATATGAATGAATTGAGGTGTACAATATCGGAATTCGAATCAAATCAAGGTCTGGGTGAATCATTGCAGCAATAAAGGAGGCGATGACAATTTTTCTCAGAAATTTGTCCTGAACACGTTCTGTTGCTGGTTTCATGCAGAGGTAACATCAATAGTCAAAGGTCAGCGAATATCCAGTCTTGATTATCATTAAAAGGTAAAATAGTGGCAACAAAACATGAAGTGATGACAATATGGTCTCCATGACGAGGGTGATGAAGGCTCAAAGCATGGTGATGTACAAACAATGATGAACTTAGAGTAAGCAAACCAGTGGCAAATGATAATGAAAGGATTGATATTCTTACCAGAGTGGTATGCAGTCTGCAGTTATCGGTATCAGATATTATCACTAAGATATAGCATACTTTATACAGTGAAACCTTCTAATCTAAATTTCTAAATAATTCCAGCATGATCAATGTTAAAATACTGGGACATCATGAGGAGACTGAAACATTGCATATTTACAACAATAACAGAATCTCTGCAAGGAGATTTCCATAACATGGAGTAGAGAGATGAACAAGACTTCCATTCAAGACGTCCACAAATCAATCTAAAATTCATATACATAAATTGGCATAAAATACATAGTTTCACTCAAGAGATAAATTTTAAGAGCAACAAAGCTTTTGAAGGAAAGATTACATTAATGAAGGCCTTATTAATGAGATCCACAATAAATGACTTAAAGAGACAATGAGGCTCACATTAACAAGATCCTAACTAACAAAATCCAAAATAACAGGGTGGAGTCTTGGAGGTTGCAGAAATACAAGGAGGAGGCAAACCTAAGTGTTCCAGAGTGACAAGGTTGGGTAAAAGCCTGGAGCTCCACAATAACAGGGTTAAGCTGTGTACCTACATACACTGCAGTGTTCTCAGGGTATGTATTCTGGTGAAGACCCTACCTTTATCTTTAAGGTTATAGAGGACCGTGCTGAAGGTGGCGGTGGAGGGGTCCTGGAAGGCCACACACAGCCGGGTCTTGATGGTGGTCATGAAGGACGGTGTGTGGGCGCAGTAGAAGGACATGAGGGGGGTCAGCCTTCCTGGGCAAATGGGTACAGTCGCCACACCTTGATCACGTTATCTGCAACCCAGGAGTAATGTGGTTTAACAAAACACATCAGCCCTGAACAGTGTAGGAATTAGCATGAGGTTGTGGACCCATTCACATAACTCAAATGTAAACAAGAGTCATCAGAAGATGACAAATCCCACCAGCCCCCACAAATTTGAAAGAACAAATCATCTGACAGCCCCCACTAATTTGAAAGAACAAATCATCTGATGGTTACTTAAAGTCCAACTTCATTTTTTAGTCTAAGTCCAAATCGTTTCCATGGAAATCATGAAAAATATATATGCCAAAATCTGCAAATAGCAAAAGGCACCATTTCAAGAATCTGTTTGATATATCTGCCAAGTCATGTAGAAAAATATTGAACGGTTTTCAAGTTGTGCTCCAGAAACGAAGCCCACCCCTCCCTTTTGAGACTATGTTCAAAACGTTTCCATGGAAACCAAGAGAAATAAAAATGACAAAAATCTGTAAATAGCAAAAGGCACCACTTTTAAGGTTCTGTTTGATATATTTCTACCAACTTTAGTTGACAAATATTGAACTGTTTTTTGAGAATGTCTGGAAAGAAAATGATTACGGACAGACAGAGAATTTTGACAAAAGAAAACACATTAATTAAACATCCTCTGATGGAATTCCATTTTGATATATAAACATCATGGTACTCTGAATAACCATGCACTTCTACACTATCCACAACATAATAACAGTGTAACCCTTTTTATTTACACTCAGACCTGGCAGTTTAGCTTATTTTGGGGATACAGAAATTAGATATGCTGGTTGGAATGTTTTGCTCACTCACAACAAGAATTTAGAATCCTTGAAGCTGAAAGGTGTTAATTACAAATTTCACCAGATGTGACATTCTACTGAGGTGTTGTCAGATCTGCACACAGACATGTATCAGAGTACCAAATGCAACTTCAATGAGATTTAAACTGCCAGCTCAGGTTGACCTGTGCACCTACCCATGCCTGCTGATATGACCTGGTCGGCCCTGGAGTTAGCGATCATGTTGAGGACACCCTTGCTGCCATGTGCCTGTCACAGAAACATGTCCCACACTGTATTGTCATCATCTCACTGTGTTAGTGCAGGAAAGTATCAGGTTCACATAACCATATTTGATGTATCTACCACCCTGCTGAGACACCATGAATGGGTTGTGGGACATGCAATTTGTAATTAATCAAGATAAAAATCAGAAAAATACTAATATTGGTGAGGGACAATAATTTTAAGAAAAATAACAATTTAAATAAATTTATTAGTAAGAGTAGTCTAGAAATGTATTTGCCGATGATTGCTGAGTTGTATGTGGCCAGAAGATGATGCTGGACTGCTCCAGGAACAATGGAACATAGTGACATGTGATATGTGGCTAACACTCTGAAGACACAAGGGTGAGTGAGTTGTTGCAGGTGCTAAATACATCAAATGTATCCAAGAAAACATGGTCTGACCTATTTTGCATCTTTTCAATATTTTTCATGATCAGTATGCTGAAATGACCAAAATTAGTGACAGTTTTGAATTAAATACACTCCTCTCTTTTTGATAGGGCTTTCAGACATAAATAAAAATGACTTTCCTATCAAAAGGTGAATAGTATATCATAACAAAATTAAACACAAACACAAAACTGACAAACAATGGTCTGGCCAGAAGAAATGAAAGTAATACATCACAACCATGTCCTTCTTCCAGGCTGTAAACATAAAGAAGATGACATGAGAGATATATGTGTGTTACACAAGACACAAATCAGACTCACTTCCACCTTGAAGTCGACCGCTCCAGTCTCCCAGTTGAACACACAGATGTAGCCATCCTTCCGCCCTCCCAGCAGGAGGGTCCGGTTCCGGCTCTGCTTGGCAGGGGCTAGGTTTGCTATGCTACGAGTGGCCACGCCCTTCTTCATGAGCGCCCAGATATCATGTCTAGCCGTGGAGTCCACCACATACTCATACACCAGCAGATAGTTACACATATCTGCAGACCATCACAACACAGGACTCAGTATCAACAGATAGACTTCTTTACAACTAAAGCAAAAGTGGGCTAAAGGGTGTAGAGATCTACATACAAATACTCATATGATAAAAGGATAAAAATATTGACTTGATATTTCCCACAATGTTCACCACCACACAATACAGGAAAGCTATAAGTCAGTTAAACCTACAATACTTACATGGCATTCTGAACACATTTTACGATAGAAAAAGACAACATCACCAACGTCTTTTATTTCACTTCTTCCCCTCTCCCCACCATGAGATCCCAAAATGAATTCATAAGCCAAAAGCCATCATATCAGTGAACAATGGAGTATGGAGGGTTAGATCTTAGTCAGAATGCTAATACTGGATTGTTTGGTTGAACTGAGGTCCAGCAAATGATTGCAGAGGGACTGTATGTACTAATTTCAGTCCACAATTCACTTGTTATCTTATGCACGTCTTTTAACTACTGACACATCCTGACTAGTTTGTCTGTGGATTTGATATTTAAATCAATAAGGTGCAAATATGTCCATATGATACAATCTGGGGCTACTGTGTGCTCAGCAGTTTCATATCCCTGGAAAACTACAGACATTCTATTAAGTATCTTAGATCTACCTTGACTGTGTCATGTCACATATACCTCCTCCATCTACCCTCTACCCGGACCCTGTGATGATGCGGGTTAGAATCGATCTTCAGCAACCCATGCTTGTCATAAGAGCCAACTACTGGGATTGGGTGGTCAAGCTTGCTGACTTGGTTGACACATGTCATTGTATACCAGTTGCATAGATTGATGCCCATGCTGTTGATCACTGGATTGTCTGGTCCATCTCACGTGTGTGAGATGAGTTTTAAAGTAACAACATGTCAGCTTATCTTTGAAGAAAAGGCCAAAGAGTTTGTAGACAGTTACCACTTCAGTACAACAGGGCTGGCAAACCAAGTCAGTTTGAATCTGGGCTTCAAACCTATGATCAGTTCAACTGACGCATCCCAGTGACAATAATAATAATAATAATAATAATGATCATGAGAATATTCATAACGCACCTTTTCCAGGCTAGATATCCTGCTCAAAGCCCACAATCTGATCATTATCACCCTGGATAACCCAAGCTGCCTGCTAGGCGCTGAAAGGTTAATAGTTTCACAACTTATTTCACCGGGTACCCATTTTCTGCTGGGTGAACAGACAAACAAACAAACTCACTTGCCTAAGGTGAAACCACATGTATCACATGTGTTTCGTTGTGGGGCAGCACTGAAGCCCTAGAAACTCTCAGGAGGCTACCACACACAGTCACCCATACAAGGACTCTCCGAGTCCAATGTTGCTTAACTTCAACTGATTGTGACCTGAGCGCTATACACAGGACCACACACCACCAAGAAGTGACTTCCATATTGTAGCCATCTATGCCCCCACAATAAGCATGACCATGCACTACCTACTCCTGTTAATCAAGGGGCGGTGGGGTAGCCTAGTGGTTAAAGCGTTGGCTCGTCACGCCGAAGACCCGGGTTCGAATCCCCACATGGGTACAATGTGTGAAGCCCATTTCTGGTGTCCCCCGCCGTTATGTTGCTGGAATATTGCTAAAGGCGGCGTAAAACCAAACTCAGTCAGTCAGTCCAGTTAATCAATGGACTACACAATTATGGAACTGACACATACATACTTTCTATCAGTATTGTAGGTTTGTGTGATTTCATTACAATTCAATCTTTGTTTCAATGGTATAATTGTGACTGTCACAAGTGTTTTCCAGGGATATGTCTGAGCACAGGACACAGTGTCCCTCGACTGGTGAGGATGGGTCAACACATGAAGGTCATCCAAAACCGGAGCTCTGTAACAGAACTGTCATGTGACCTGAATTTACAGTAATAACTTCATTGAAACCTGACATCTTTCCCAGGCATTTTAAACTGAAACAACAACTGTTTGATCTGCTCCTTCGTTGTCCTATAATAATGGGAATAAGGACACGGAACACAAATATGGACATGAATGAGGAAAAGACAAATACCTCTACAAGCAATCTTCAACTCTACAGATACAAGTACTGCACAGCAAATAAACACAAACAGCACACTGTATAATGAGTACTTATTCACAACTTTGCAGGGGTATGGGTGATATTATAAGGGCTGGTGTTTGGGTGTTAGCTGTGGACATGCTTAGTGGGGTGAGTAACACGATGTTATCTGTCATCATAGGCACAAACATACAGCTGTATTATGGCGGTCCAAAGGTGCAAACCTGGATCTGACAAACCAATAGTTAATACCATGACTAACAATCAACATTAAAGATAATGAGGGAATCAAGTCTTACAAAAGTCCCATTTCGTTAGACGGATCATTGTTCCAAGGATTACCTGGTCTGTCCAGGAAACCCTTGGTTTGTTTCAAAGCTAAAAAATGGTAAGGAAATATTTGTCCCTTGTTTCTCATTAATTTTCTCTGCACTCGATATTTTTGCACTTCAAATTCTATAGATATACCAAGGTTGATCAAACTTATAGGGATCCAAGGGGCGGGTAACTCCCACCATACTTCAGTGGCATTGCCACATATATTAATATTACTTATGATCTTTCCTTGTACACTGCAAAACCATGCCCATCTGAACTCACAAAATACCTTAAAAACAAATAATCAAATAATGATCGATTCTAGTCTTCAGGAATAGGCTTAATTTTCATGGTTACTATACTAACTCTGTTTGATATACACAGCAGCCTTTACTCATAAAACCAGAAAACAAGATGCACTGAATTACTAATTCCAAGGGATGCACAATAGTAGATATGTTTGAATCATTATAACCAATTCTAATTCAGCCATCACAGGATGCATACAATACATTTTACTTTCTCGCTTTCCCTAAGTTTATTTTATACAATTTTCCATGTCTATAATATTATACACACAGACTGACAAGTTATTGTCGGGGTCAAAGTAAGGCATGCTTACAAAGATTATTTAGAGATTGGTCTTGCTAGCTGCTCACTTATTTGAGTTTATTATGTTGAATATGGTACATTATTGTTTTGTTGTTGTTGGCACTAGTGTTGGGAATTGGTTGAATTCTCACAATTGATGATTGCTGCATTACCAATGAACAATCATTGAAAAAAATTGGTTAGCGTCATGTTTTAGATTTTCCTACCAAGGTTGTTATTGTAGATATGTATAACATGATGCAACTTGCTACTTTAAAGTGATGAGTAATATATCATGAACATAAACTTTCTGGAGTCTTCAAGAAATATTCAGTCATGACTTTTCAGTTAGTGAAGTGAGTTTTCTACGAATTAAACAAGTTTTCAGGCCCTGACACCTTCGAAGATATGTTCCATCGTCAAGTGTTTCAAACACTAAAACAGCAGTTCCAAAATCGTTTGTGTTCGATTATGAGAAAATGTGATCAATTGCTTGGTCGTTTGGTCACTGCGACCAATCTTCGATTATTTCAATTAATCGGAACATCACTAGTTGGCACAGAGGTTTCCTTCTGAGACTCCTATTGGGACTCCTCACAAATGGCCTAGTTAAATCCCAATGTCTGTACAAGCAGTGTACTTAAATCACGCATGTGCTACTGACATATCTCTAGCTACAGTCTAGTACCAAACTAGTCCCTGTACATCTAGCTTCTACTGCTTGCACCTCGTCAATAGGACAGTGACTGGATCGTCTCAACACCTGTCTCAGTTACAAAACTCAGAAATAACTCATTGCATTGGATACAGAAGTGGCATGGCTGTTGGATGATGACAAGAGACAACTACAAATCAAACCATCATGCTGACTGGTCATTTATACATGGGTGGTCAGAGTCACTGGGAAGGGTTGGAGACGTCAAACAATACAACGTGGGGTTGGGGGGTCTGGTAGGCAGATCGAGTGGGGCTACACCAGCGTTTAAAATTCCCGCCTGCCCGACCGTCCGGAATGGTCTATTTTTATCTCGGACGGTCCAATTTCAAAAGTTGCCTGTCCGGTGGTTTGGTAGATATTTTTCTGGTCTTGATTGTGAGGCAGAAAATGCAACAGATTTCTAGTTTATAAACCAGGCCATGTACCTTAGCCTTAACGTTACAATACATGCAGTAAAGTATTCAGAAACTTGATTTTATTTTGTTTTCTTATTGTTGAAAACCGGACAGGCAAGTTTGTATCCGTACTGGTAATTTTTTAAAGTTACCAGTCCGGCTGTCTGGCTTGGAATTTTGGGAGTTTTCAACACTAGCTACACGGGTGTGCACCCCTCCTTGTTTCCCACACCTTACATGTTAACATACATGCTCTGCCAAGTCAATTTTGGAATTGGATATTTATATGTATATATTTGTTCAAAATACTCTATCGGCTATTGGGTTTAGGGGTCTGGGGTTGGGTGAGTGTCCATGACTGTGTTGGCAGCCATAAATATATGGAAGGGAGCTTGATGAAGTTTTGAAATTTTTGGAAAATCATTTTAATTATTCCTGATGTCATATTTCTTTTCCAACATAATACCCAGGAACCATTTCACACCCCACATCCTCGATTTGATACAATGCTCAATGAAAAAAGGGGTCTTAATAGTTAATATAAGTCGTAAAATTAAAAAAAGAATAATTTGCTACATTATTCATACAAATTATGTAATACAAAGCAACGCCTCCAAACTGCCATTCAAACTACCAAATGCAATACAGAGTTTTGTGAGTGAGACATGAGACGGACCCTGATTGGCTAGATTCCTATACACGCCTCCAGGCACACATGACTGCCCCCTGGTGTACACGTATGTGAACCTCAACTAGCACGGTGTCTGGACGCCATGAAGTGGTGCAACGTAACTCCCACCGCAAACATCATCACTTAGTGAAAACATCATGGTTATGTTCAAACGTCATGCAACAACACACGTTATTACTGGTTAACAAACACAATCATCAGCAAATTAGGATCTTACTGGCTTTAATAGTCATGTCTAATATTTACTTTGACCTTATAAAGTATTACTACTTTCATCTTCAAAAACATCACAATTTCACCATTTTTCTTTTTCACTTTGTGAAAGGAATCGAGCTGATGCTCTAACAGGTCTTACTGTATACATTTATTTCTATATATTTCACAGAAATTGCAAAATTGAACTTAGAAAAACAGAATTTTTGAAAGATCAGCCAGTATGCCTCCTTACATTACAAACACAAAACATATATTTGTGATATATCTGGCAACATACAAACCTTCAGAGGGTGTAATGATTTGTACATGTTCAATAGAACAGACATGAAAACCTGAGTAGAGCCTTTAATATCATCATCCAGTAGTTAAGGAGGTCAGTATTGGTACTGATGATATTATAATGATATTATAAGGTATAAAACAGTTTCTGTTAGTGACACAGATGTATCTCTGTAAAATGCTAACACGGGAAGTTGGACTTGGTTACTCAAATACTATTAAACCAAACATTTTGTGTAAATTCAAATTAAATCGAGGATATTATATGAGTGCCCATGTCATACTCTCTTTATGACACGGGTGCCTAGATGTTGGTATTTCCCGAGCGAGAGCGAGGGATATACCGATATTTAGGCACGAGTATCGTAAACATAGTATGATATGGGCACGAATATAATATTCTGTTTATTACCAAAGTTGTCAAATTGAGGAAAACAAACCCAAATCTACTTTGAAACAGGTGGCTACCCGCCATCGCCGCATGTAGAACGCAATGTCACAGAAGAAACATGATGTCATATCATTGTTCAGGACGTCACGTCACCATGACAAAGTGATATTTTGCCCCAGGGCATCGTATGAAAAATATGAACCCCGATATTTTCGCCTTCATAGGTAATAAAAGTATAAAAAGGCAAGTACGCTTGGAGTTGGCACTACTTTAGAGGTGTCTGTCTATGTTTAACTCATGGACAGGTCATTCCACCCTCTGTACATGTCTGTGAGTGTGCAGGTAACTGCATTGCAGCAGCGTCGTGCCGAGCCTCACCGTTAGGATTCTGACATTTCCATCGCGCGACCAGGCTGCAGGGGTTGGTGTTGGTGCGGCACTTGATGATGTCGCCATTACCAAGGACCGTGAACAGCATCTCTGTAACAGATGTCTAATAATAACATTCAGTAACTACAGAGTAATTGATTGATTGGGAGAGTGGGGAGAGAGAGAGCCAGGAAAGGAGGCCAGTATGGTTCTATCGTGCTATGACCCGTGAAGGTCCGGGCTAGAATGAACCTTCAGTAACCAATACTTGTCGTAAGAGGCGACTAACGGGATCGGGTGGTCAGGCTCGCTGGCTTGGTTGACACATGTCATCGGTTCCCAATTGCGCAGATCGATGCTCATGCTGTTGATCACTGGATTGTCTGGTCCAGACTTGATTATTTACAGACCGCTGCCATATAGTACATTGCTGAGTGTGGGGTAAAACTAAACACTCACTCACTCTATCGTGCTATTAGGCTGGAAAAAGGTTTGGGTTCTCCACTTACGAATCATCCATACATATTCCAACAAATTTCATTTAAATTTCCTCTGAAAAAAACAATCTGTTAATATTCCAGGCTTTGAACACAAGACCCTGAAATGCTGCAATACTTTGAATGACATGATCCACTAAATTATGCAGTTACCTCCCTTTCCGTATGCAGAGTTTTTATGTGTATTGCTATTTGCATGGTGATGGTTGGAGTTTGAGTGCTTGTTATGTCATTCACAAAGCTGGTCAGTGAAAATGTGGAACTTGCAATAAAGCTTGAACTTGATCGAATACATGATGGACAATTTCAGCAGAAATTTTCACTGTCTTCTAAACATTGTCTAATATGCACAGGTTCAATTTCAAGGGTGACAATGTTTTGTTACATATGCCAGAAATAGCTATCAGCTGTGCACAACCATTCGGTGATTCAGTTTTAATAACTTCTAATATCATGACTGAGAAGAATTTTCAATACAATGACAGGAAGATGTTGTATCTCTAATGACTAATGTTCATTTCAAGGCATCAAGAGCATGGTGATAATTGGAGTTTGTGTCATCTGCTGACATTTTCACACAATTTCACCAAATTTAATGTAAGCAATATTGGACGAAATTTTGAATTCATGTAATGGATTGAAATAGTAAGTCCAAATGCAAAAGGACTGACTGAGTTTGGTTTTACGCCACTTTTAGCAATATTCCAGCAACATCACGGCGGGGGGACACCAGAAATGGGCTTCACACATTGTGCCCATGTGGGGATTCGAACCCGGGTCTTTGGCGTGACGAGCCAACGCTTTAACCATTATGCTACCCCACCGCCCCAAATGCAAAAGAACACTCATAGTATGATATGTATACATCAGCAGGTATTTGTTGACATGCCATGTTGAGTTGTCATTTACAATACAACAAATCTTGGTGTTCCTATTTAGTGAGATACCTAGGTGCATCAAATTTGATGAGAAGAGATTAATCTATCAAAATTCTACTCAACAGGATCTACATTTACATTGGAAAGCCGTTACCCAGATTGATTCTGTGCAACTGTTAATTTGGTTACATTCTTGTTCGGGAGAATAAACAAAATAATCAATAAAAGCCTTCCACCTGCAGTATTTACCCACAATGCATTGCCTGAAGAACATTTTTTCCGTTTGTAATCTGTCACAGTGTCAAATTCCAAAACAGTTCATGAAGTGTGTTACAGACTGACGTAAGTCGACTCAAAATCACTCTCAAAACATGAGGCAATTTTGTCCTCTTATAGTTTAATACAACAGGACAATCTGAAGTAATCATCGCATTAAAGGTTGAAAAAAGACAACAGATTAGAAAAAGTCCTAATATAGTTATCAGTAACTTTGAGATGGTGGTCAGTGAAAGTTGTTTATTAAAACATAAATTCCATGAAAAAAGAAGCCCCAAACAACAAAACTAAACACTGCAATGTTCCAGTGTTGTAATGTTCACCTTGTTCTATGGCATAAGCAGAGTCCATGATGTTCTTGCCAGGATCCATCAGCATGGTGGTGATGACGTTGCCAGTAGGTGGCGACACGATACGGATACTGGAGTCTCGACACATCAGCACAGCTCGCATAACAAAGTTGGGATGTGTGGTCATCTTGATGTTCATCACTCGGTGACTGGGGAAAAATGATGCACTTTGAAGCATGGCAGACAGCCATTTACCTGACAACTGTGTCTATTAGATACAGGATGTGTGATATACCTGAAAACTGTGTCCATCCTGATGTAGGATGTGTTATTTACCTGTGTCCACCTGATGTAGGATGTGGGATTTACCTGTGTCCATCTGATGTAGGATGTGGGATTTACCTGTGTCCGTCTGATGTGGGATGAGGGATTTACCTGACAACTGTGTCCATTCTGATGTGGGATGTGTTATTTACCTGTGTCCATCTGATGTGGGATGTGTCATTTACCTGACAACTGTGTCCATCCTGATGTAGGATGTGTTATTTACCTGTGTCCATCTGATGTGGGATGTGTCATTTACCTGACAACTGTGTCCATCCTGATGTAGGATGTGTTATTTACCTGTGTCCATCTGATGTTGGATGTGTCATTTACCTGACAACTGTGTCCATCCTGATGTAGGATGTGTTATTTACCTGTGTCCATCTGATATGGGATGTGTCATTTACCTGACAACTGTGTCCATCCTGATGTAGGATGTGTTATTTACCTGTGTCCATCTGATGTGGGATTTACCTGACAACTGTGTCCATCCTGATGTAGGATGTATTATTTACCTGTGTCCATCTGATGTGGGATGTGTCATTTACCTGACAACTGTGTCCATCCTGATGTAGGATGTGTTATTTACCTGTGTCCATCTGATGTGGGATTTACCTGACAACTGTGTCCATCTTTATGTAGGATGTGTTATTTACCTGTTTCCATCTGATATAGAATGTGTGGTTTACATGACAACTGTGTCCATCTGATGTACGATGGGTGATTTGTCAGCCAGCCATGTGCATCTGATAATGGATGTGCAATTTATCCAACAACTATGCATCTGATATAGGATGTGTGATTTGTCCAACAGGCATGTGCAGCTGATGTAGAAAGTGTGGTTTGCTTGCCAGCCTTGTACATTTATTGTATGATAAATGATTTACCCGACAGCTGTGTGCATCTGATACAGATGTTGAATCCTCCACAGGTCGACCTTCTTTCCAGCGAATGTATGGAAAATGTCATATTGCATGCTTGTCCCCAGTCCCTCTGCTGGCTCACTCATGGCAATTCTGGAACACGAGGCTCAGTTATAACATGGACCAATTGATTGTATAACCACTGTACCAAAATATGGCTGAAGATTGTCCTCTGGGCACGTTCCACAAAGCGACCGTAGCGCTGAGATGATCGTAACTCCCATTCTTAACATATACTTATGATAATCTTAACGCTGAGATCATTTCATGGAACAGGGCCCTGGATTATAACAGTCAAGTATATGTACGTCTAACATGGTAAAGTATGGTACTAGAAAATCTATAATAACATCAAAAATAACAAAGAAGTAAAGAAGTCGATCCTGTCTTGACTGATATGACTGTTTTGAATTTTAGTTTATGGATAAGATCCTTTCCTTCTTTTAGCTGTGGCAGACCTAGTAATATTATAGCTAATGTTGGCAACTGTCATTGAGTATAGTAGATACTACTGGGATTGATATCAGGACCAACAATCCACATTGTTGATGCTGACATGCTGTCAGTCAATCAAGCCCAAATCATTATGTCGCCTCTTACAAGCATAGGATGCCATGGACCTATTCCAGTTCAGACTCTCTACAGGGAGCTACTTATAAGAATACAGTGGTCCACTGATGGAGTCAGTGCTTCATGTGTGATGCTACCACGCACCTGTCTACTTCATCACAGGTCTCCATGTTCCACACCCTGATGGTGCAGTCCAAGCTGGCGGAGATGATGGAGGGTCCATGGGGGTACACAGTAAGTTGGTTCACCAGGCGCCGCCGGTGGCCCACAAACACCATCACAACATGCCAGTCATTGTCCCAGATTTTGACTGAAACAAAGTGAACATCAACACATTCAACAGCTTGTCTCAGTGCTTAATACTTTCACCGGGCAGTAGGGTAGCCTAGTGGTTAAAGCGTTTGCCCGTCATGCTGAAGATCTGAGTTCGATTCCCCAAATGGGTACAATGTGTGAAGCCCATTTCTGGTGTCCCCCGCTGTGACATTGCTGGAATATTGCTAAAAGCTGCGGAAAAAATAACTCACTCACTCACTCACTAATACTTTCACCAACAAGTGTTCATATATTCGATATTAGTAGACACTTGGGTAAGATTCCATTTTATCATTCAAAAAATGTAATTTTTTAAGTAAAATTGATATTTTATACTTATCCTGACAAATGATCTTTTGCTATCTCCATTTCCCTTTCAAATGGTAGTGGAACACTTGAATCCCTTGAAGTTCCCGAAGCGGACGTATAAATACACTCAGCCACGAGTTACCTCCCTTTGCCCTTTCCCGCGCAAACCAGTCATGTGACGTCCCTTACTTGTCACTCTCTCCTTATTTTCCGCCCTTGCACTTGGATCTGCTGTGAAATCTCAAGTGTCTTCAACGGGGAGGTTGGGAGGGCTTGTTTGTCATGAGTCAGGATAAGTATAAAATATCAATTTTACTTAAAAAATTACATATTTTTCCTTATCCTGACTCATGATCTTTTGCTTATAGAATCCAACGGATAGGTGGTGGGTCAAGCCACTGGATTCAACAGTTGTCCTTAGATACGTCCTGTATCCCCCCCATGGGAACTGCGAAACGGCATTTCCGTGATCCTATTCTTCAAACTTCCGTTATAACTCGGGGGGGACCACTTCTTGCCTTACTTCAACCTCAGACAAGTTGAATCATGTTGATTCATGTGGCTACAGATAAACTAGTATTTTCCTATTACTAGATATCTTATAACAACCCATAGATTATGATAAGATCTTTATCATAAATGAGTTGCGACCCCTTCACGTACAGGTAAGATCTTTACCCGTACAGGATCTTTAATCACTCATGCTAGCCTGTCTTAGACTGTGCGCATGGACTTTCAAACTAATACTTTTCCTTAGTAAAAGTTATCAACAAGACAGCATGATAAAGGGTGAGATTTTCCAACTCAGCGCCTTTGAGGAACTGTTAGTTGCTGTGCTACAACGAGAGGCCCAAATTGGTGAATGCCTGAGACATCTTCAGTGGCTATGTCTCGGAGGTAGTGGTTGGCAAACACAGTGTCCAACTTCCAAAAGCAGCCCTCCATAATTGTCGGTATAGAGCAATTACCGTGCAGAGCTAGTGTTGACGCCAGTGCTCTGACTTCATGTGGGTTGGAAGTTCTAGGAGGTTCTAGTCCTGCTGCTTTATAGGCTCTCAATATAACGGCTCTCATCCAGAATGATATGGTCGTTCTTGAGACTTCTGCTGAAGTCTCCGTTGATAATGGGATGAATAGGCGCTTGAATTTTCATCTCCTCGTCTCAGTCTTTTGAAGATATATCTTCAGGGCTCTGACTGGGCACAAGGATAAGTCCTCTATATCCTGTGGGCTGAGGACTGTAGACAGCGCTGGTACGTGGAACTGTCTATCTGGTTGACCAGGTAGCTGGTTCTTGGCAATAAAGTCCCATCTAAGTCCTAGATGAACTGAATTATGTTGCCCTCTGTCGAATGTGGTTCGACCATAGTCCAGCGCATGTATTTCCAATATGCGAGCTGCAGTGGCTAACGCTAGCAGGAACAGCATCTTCTGTGTTAGCAGCTCGATCGTAATCTGATCTAGTGGTTCGTAGACATCACTGGTAAGATGACGCCGAATTACATTTAGACCCCAGGCTGGAGCTCTGAATTTGTTTTGCTGGTCTTCCAGCTTAAAAGATCTCAGCAGAGCAAGTAATTCTGGTACTTTCGTCAACTTGATGCCTGTTTTCATGGTAATCACTGTACTGATTACAGCGAGGTATGTAGATAGTGTCGAACCCTTCAGATGTCTGGTCTGTCTAAGATGACACAGATATTCCGCCACTTTAGTATGAGTGGCTATCATCGCTGTGAAGCCTTTCCGCCTTGCATAAGTCTCAAACTTCAGCCATTTGTCGTCGTATAGGTTACGAGTCGATCTGCCTAACGCTAGTGTTACTGCTTTGGCTGCCCTGGCAGAGTATCCTCTTTTCTTCAAGCACGTTTTGATACGGTCCACACGTGTAACTGGAACACTGTTGGGTTTCCGTGGACTTGCTTGGTGTGCGGATGTATTAGTAGGTTCGGCCAATCTGGTAACTTGATTACTGGGTTTCCGAGATCTTCTATTAGGTCTGGGAACCATGCTCTCGCTGGCCAATAGGGCGCGACCAAAGTCAGTTGTAGCGTCTTAGTCTGTTTGATCTTGAACAGTACTTTTGGCAGTAGTATCGGGGGGGGAAAAGCGTAGCCGTTTAATCCTTCCCACGACATGCTCAGTCCATCTGTTGCCCAGGCTTGAGGATCTGGAACCGGCGAGACAAGCGTCTGTAGTTGTTTGTTGAACCTCGTGGCAAACAGGTCTATGCAAGGGGATCCTATCTCCCTTATGTTCCAAAACGCTTCTGGATGGAGCATCCATTCCGTAGGTGACGGGTGTAGTGGTCTTGAGAGAGCGTCTGCCAGTACGTTCTTGGCTCCCGGTATGTGACACGCCTTTATCCAGATGTTTGCTGCCTGCGTGATCTGGAACAACTGGAATGTGAGCTGCAACAGGCTTGGAGACCTTGTGGATCCTTGCCGGTTTATGGAGAACGCCACTGTGGAGTTGTCCGTGTGGATCATCAGCATCTTGTTGTTCAGTAAGCTCGACCATAGTTGTAAGGCGTTGATCACTGCTTTCATCTCTAGCAGATTGATGTGAAGCTGCTGTTCCGTTTTTGACCACTTTCCCGACGCCACTTGATCGTTGAGATGCGCACCCCAGCCTTGTATCGAAGCATGTGTGTAGAGATGTGTGTCGAAGGCCGGCTCTTGTAAATAGGTCCCTCCGCAAACGTTTGACCTGCGTGTCCACCACAGTAGATACCTCTTGAGGTTTTCCGGCAGCAAGATAGGGTCGACGCTGTCTAGATGTTTTATCAGGAACCGTTGCAGTGCTCTTAGTTGTAACCTTCCTGTGCGAGTCAAGTCCTGCGCCGAGGTTAGTAGACCGAGTAGAACTTGCCATGATCGTAGTGTTAACGGAGAGACGACTGCTGGCGGGATCATGGTTTGTATCTTGACCCAACAATCTTCTGGGACGACAATACGATTCTGTGTTGTGATAAACCTTATCCCCAAAACTTGCAGATCTTGTTTTGGTTCCAACTCTGACTTCATTAGGTTCACCAGCCATCCTAGTTGAGTGAGCAACTTGATCGTGAAGTTCAGCTGTAGTCTGAGTTGACTGAATGGTGAACCTGAATTCCATCGTCCAAGTAGAAGGCATTGTGTAGACCTCGATGATGAAGGTATGCGACTATAGGCTTGGTTACTCGTGTGAATAGCCACGGAGCTGAAGATATTCCAAACGGTAGGATGTTCCATTAGAAGTGCTGCCCTCTGAATAGGAATCGTAGATACTTTCTTGATTCCGGATGTATGGGGATGTGTAGGTACGCATCCTGCAGGTCTATGTTGGCCATGTAATCTGCTGGACGGACGAGTAGTCTGCGTTGAGGTACGTGGATCATTCTGAACCTGTCTGGTTTCAGTAGATAGTCTTTGTTGAATTTGCGCATGTTGTAAATCAGTCTGAACTTCTCCTTGGAGTTCTTCTTGGGTACTAGAAAAATTGGGGAATAGAAGCCTGGAGTGAGATGATCCTGTTCTATTATCTCTACAGCCCCCTTCATCAGTAGTGAGTTGATGGCTTCTTGTAGTTTGTCTGCCTTCTCCTCTGCATAGTCGAAGACTGTTGGGCTGAGGGTTAGTGGAGGTGTGGCCTTGAGATGTACTCTGTATCCTTCTCGTAGTACTTGGGAGAAGTAGTCATCCTCTAGTATTCCCCAATTATTCCAGTACCTTTGTAGACGTCCACCCATTGTCGATGGTTTTACAGGAATGGCTGGGGGGGTGGAAGACTCCAGTCATTCCGAACCCTCATATTAACGTCTAGTTCCTCTGGATCCTCTGGGATTGTGGCTTCTCCCTGAGTTTACTCTGTAATTTCTATATGGGCGACAAAAAGATCCTTTGCCACCTCTGAAGCTGGAGTACTTCTTCTCCTTTGCCTTCTGTATGCCGGAATATCTGGACTTGCTGTTATACTTTTGTGAAGTATGACGGATGACGTTGGCCAGAGTATCTATGGATTTTATCATCATCACTTCTCTAGTCGTGCGTAGCTTCCTTAGCTGCATTGTCTATTTGTCCTCCAAAGATAGTAGGCGCCTCCCATGGAGCTCTCAGTAGCAGTTGGGTGAATCTGTCACTCCATGAACAGGATGCAAGTAGCCCTTGTCTGCGTAGTAAAGTGAGACCTGCAGATATAGATGCCAGATGGTCCGATAAAAAGTATTCGTCCTTCTTCTGAGTTATGAGCACGGAATATATCATTCTGTCCTCTTCCGAACTAGAGTTCTGGAATTTATTGATCAATGCTTCATTGATAGCTCTGGACCTGGCCAACCCGAAGAAAGATCTCCTTGTAGCAGTATCAAGTTGAGATAACTTTTTATCTTCTACTTTATATATCTTGTTCCGGGAGTCGTTGAATAACTTTATGTTATCATCCCATTCAGGCGCCTTTGTAAATGGATCCATATGATGTAGAGGGAATCTCTTAACATTAAATGATGGCAGATGCTGACTCTGATACTTGGATGCTTTCGCAAAAGCTGTGCAAATGTTGGAGGGTACCCTGGATATAGGTTCAATCGGAGGGATAGTGACGGAGTCAAAGTCGTCGTTACGCATCATATAAGTGTAGACTTCATCTTTATCCTTAGAAGGAGACTCAAAGTTCATCCCGTTGGCAATCCAAGCTGTAACCTCTGCGTCTGGGAAGACGAAGTCCGCTTGCTCATCCAGTGTCTCCTGATTATTAGAGCTAGGCCTCCGCGTATCATCCATCTGCGAACCTGTATCTATTGTTGAACCTTCATCATCCTTTCGTGAACCTCTGTCTGCAGATTCCTCCCTACGCGAACGTCTATCTTGAGAGTCCTCTCTTCGCGAATCTCTATCTTTAGATTCATCTCTTCGCGAACCTCTGTGATGTGAGCTTTCTCTTCGCGGACGTCTGTCTCTAGATGTATCCCTTCGCGAACGTCTTTGATGTGAGCCTTCTTTTCACGAACCTCTGTCTCGTGATGAGTGACTTCGCGAACGTCTGTGAGATCTTGATCTAGAGCGGCTAGGTGTAGGAGATGGATCCTTTGATGTTCTCGAACGTTGAGGGTTTGCAGATGTAGAATGATGAGTAGGCATCTCATGTCTTCTATCCTCCTCCAAGATGACAGAGTCGTCCGACTGTGGAGACCTTCGTAAAGGTGTATGCGTTTGCCAACATAGTCTTGAGACGTAGTTCTCTGAGGAGTAGGTTCGCGCAGGTCAGTAGGTTTGCGCAGGTCCTTAGGTTTGAGCACGGTGTCGGTAGATGAGAGGCTTCACAGAGCCTTCGCTTCTTCCTCAAACCTGCGTTCCATCATGGTCATCATCTGGTTGGTGAATTGTCTCACAAAGTTCTGCATTGGTTGAAGCTGCTGCGGTGAAGACGAAGCGTTCGCGAACGCTGATGAGTTGTGTGCCTCGACTTCACTGCGTTGAGAAGTAGGTGGTAGGTCGTCAAACAGCTGTCCTGCTGTGTGCGTTGCAGGAGACGATATAAAAGTTGTGGACGTCGATTGAGTCGCTGATCTCGTAGGCACTTTGGCTAGAAGTAGTGGTGGATCATCAAAAACGTCTACTTCATGTGGAGGTAATATCTCTTCATTGAAGGATTTCTGATGCGTTGACTTACTAGCCCGCGTAGATTTACCCTCTGATCTGGTAACAGATGCTTTCTTCTGTGATGTAGAAGAGGATGACGTCTTTTTCTTAGCTTGAGTCGGAGACAACTGCGTTGTAGCCTATCTTTTCTTAGCCCCCGTACCTGCAGACTGCCCCTGCAACGTACTCAACATAGCACCAGTATTATGAATCTCCGCAGTAGCAATCAACATACGGTTTGCAGGCTGATCTCCCATTTTATCAGCCGTGACTTTAGATGACTTCCTCACCCGACCATGGCACGTGTATAGATATAAGACAAATATTGATTAAATTGTAGATTTGATAAATCAACACAATAAGTACAGCACAAGCTGGAAGAACATTGCTTTATGCATGAGGGCATTGGGGGTGAGAATCAGCCAAGGATAACCTGTGCCTGCAAACACTGCAAGATTTCATGAAATGTAAACAAAGTTACATAACGATGAAATTATGACACAAATACAAATAATTTTTACAATTTTTTTTACATATAATACAAAGTAGTTATTGCCAAGTCCATACACAGCGTAATTTTGAAGAATAGGATCTAAATAAAAAGGATATAATGCCGTATATGGGACACCAGTGCTCGCCCAACCATCCACTTGGGTGAAAAGGGAGAGAGTGACAAGTAAGGCTGGTCGAATGACTGTTTGCACGGGAAAAGGGCAAAAGGGAGGTAACTCGTGGGTGAGTGTATTTTTACGTCTGCTTCGGGAAGTTCAAGGGATTCAAGTGTTTCCACTACCATTCGAAAAGAAAAGGGAGATAAGGAAAAGATCATGAGTCAGGATAAGGAAAAATAATTATTTGTAACTGAACATTATTTAGTATTTAGGGTTTAGTACTGATACAGTCCTGTTCCAATTACATACATACCAATACATAATGGATGTGATATTCATGCTGTCATGTCAAATGCAACAAATTGAGAGTGAAAGTTGTAACATGGTAAAGTGTCCAAAATAGCACAGTCTTACTTGAACCATCCTGTGCTCCAGTGACCAAATACTTGAGAGGATTGAAGAAAGTCATGGCAGTGATGGTCCGTCTGTGGAGTTCCTTGCGATGTTCCAGCATCTTGCCCTCATATAAGTTGTACACCTGAGGAGGTGGAAGATGACGGATAGTTTCATCAGCTCTGGGAGTTTTATCAATGCTAACAAGTTACAAGAACTGCAGGGAAGGGCAGGATAGGGCAGGGTAGGGCAGGGTATGGAAGGGTATGACAGGGTATGACTGGGAAGGGTATGGCAGGGTAGGGTAAGTTAGGGCAGGGTATGACAGGGTAGGGCAGAGAGGGCAGGATATGGAAGGGTAATGCAGGGTATGGCAGGGTATGGAAGTGTATGGTAGGGTATGACAGGAAAGGGCAGGGTATGGAAGGGTAGGGCAAGGATAGGTAAGAGTACTGCAGGGTATGCAATGGTATGACAGGGTAGGGCAGGGTATGACAAAGTATGGCACGGTGCGACAGGATAGGGCAGGGTGCGACAGGATAGGGCATGGTATGACAGTAGGGCAGGGTATGACAAGGTATGGCAGGGTGTGACAAGGTAGGGCATGGTGACAGGGTATGACAAGGTATGGCTGGGTGTGACAGAGTAGGGCAGGGTATGACAAGGTATGGCAGGGTGTGACAGAGTAGGGCAGGGTATGACAAGGTATGGTAGGGTATCACGAAGTCTCACCACTTGATCCATTCAATTGCTCATACAATATTCAAAGGCTTTGAGGGAATTATTCTAACCCTTGATTTTAATAACCATGTGGATATGACTTTGAACAATATATTCTATTTTTTAAATCAATATAAATATGATTCCGACTTTACCATTGAACTTTAATTTGAACATCTTTAAGAAAAAATTAAATTCCATGTATAAACTCACAAAAATATACTAAAATCACTGAAACAATTAATTCAAACACAACCAAAGCTCATTGAAATCTATTGGTTATCTTTCATAATACAAGAGAGTGGAAGCTAAATGAATGTATGATAAGCCAATACTGACCACAACACCTAGTCCACAGGAAAGGAAAGCTCTCTGAGTGTGACTGGCTGTTTCCTCCAAGACAATCATAGAAAACATGTTATCATCCCCAAAGTCTGTCCTGGTCGTCAATCGGGGGGATCAGATGCCGGGCTCCGTATCGGAATGACCAGCTCTGTACGTACAGGATGCAAATGATGATGTTACCATATGTGACCAAGTGTCTGGCTGTGTACAAGTGTATGTGACTGTATAATCAGTGTGTGCATGAGTATGTGTCATTGTTTGTGACTGTGCTTGGTTGTGTTTGACTGTTTGACTGTGTTTGACCATGTAAAGCTGTGTGACTGTATCACTGTGTGTGATCGTGTAAAGCTATGTTTAACTAAGTTTATCTTACCTTCATGTAAAATACTTTAATTTCATTGGTCAATGACGCTTTAACAAGTTTCCGTGTCACCCCTCCCAGGAGGGTGACAACTGGGAAAAATATTACCCGCTGCCATGGTAACCACCAAGCTCTCCGCCATGAAGCTGAAGTGCTAACAATCGTATGACGTCATGATATGACGCATGCCGTGCCCAGAGTTCCAGAACCGTTCGATCAGCTGTTTTTGTGTTCACTTTGTACAGATTTATTTTACCGACTTTCACTGCTTTATTTAAGCTATTTTATACATTGAGTGGTTTGCACACTCAACTTGAACAAAATTAACCATTTTTATAGCAGTTTTAAGCTTGTCAGAATATCTTTCACTGATTTTAAAAATCCAGTCGAGAGGCAGACGCCATTTTGTTTACATGTCATATAGTCCGTCGCGATCTTTAACATAAAATAATATGATGTTTTGTACATTTAACATGGCGGTAAGATAAATATGTTGTATGCTTCTCCCTCGGGTAATACGGTCTGATGTACGGCTTTTTGTAGCAGTGTCATGCCTCGCCTACCGGCTCGGGTGACTGACCTGCAGAAAGTGGGACCCCAGTGTCACCATCTCTCCTGTGTTCTGGTTGTAGGTTCCCAGCAGGATGTTCCCAGGGCATCGGGCCTGGGATATTATCTCAAAGTCCATGTCAAGCAGCTGAAAAAGACACAGATTATTCACTTGCAATTTTGTCTTGAAATAATCCTCAAACATCCTCCACAGATGATGCCACAAGCATTGTACAAACAAGGAAGACAAGAAAGATATCTGCTGTCATTCTAATATAGAAGTAATTAGGGCTATGTTATGCTGTTCAGGTTGAACGCAAATAATCAGAGGTTTTGTTATGGATGTGGATTAGGTAAACACTTCAAAACTAATTTTATTCATTCATTCCAGTGAAAAATAAATGTTATACCTTTTCAACAGAATAATTAAGCAGAAATTCTGCATATCAGGCTTTCTCTTTCACATATAACTGTTTTGTTAGACAAGAAAATGTGTGAAACACAGTGCGATGTCAAGTAATGATAAAAATACTAATGTCTCTGAAAGTTTATGCCTCCCTCTAGTTTTAATACTTCTCTGAACATATGTAATCATTTTTCTCTAGCACTCCATTTATGGGAAAATGATGAAGAGGGGAATAATTTACAAGGGAGATAATTCTGTGGATAGACAGCTTCTTCATTACAATGAATGTGACATTTGGTGTAGATACTACTTGCTTGCAAACAGTGTTAGTATCTACACTGACACATCTCAGACATTGTAATAGAGAAGTTGTATATCCCTAGAGATATCTCCTTGTAGAAGTTAGTTGACTGATTTGATGGTCATCTCACTTACATAGAGCATCTGGTCATCATGCAGCCAGCCCACGTACTGGTCAGTATGCGTGGAGTAGACCACTCTGTTCATTGGCTCCTCAGGGGTAACTGTTGTCTTCTTTCGTCCATCCTCCATAAAAATGTTAAATATTTTCCCATCTGTTGTCAGGTATTCCTGTGTTCAGAAAGACAGCCATTAAACTTGGAAGGCTAAGCATCATAATCATAATAATCATTAATGTGACTGATTGATCATACATCAACTTCTATAAACTTGCAGTTTTTACATTAACACATGATAATAGATTTTTTTTAGATTGCAGGCAAATATTTTCTCCAGTGGGTGTTCACGACACTGTGGTTTGGTCAGGTGGAGTACATTTATATTAGTGCTGGCTATGTAGACTGAATATCATAGTTCAGTAATTGATCAATAATCGATTGTAATCGTAAACCCCACCACAGAATTCATGTGGGCGATAACAGGACACAATCGTAACCTTCTGCAAACGGAACAGACACCGATTAATATTACAATCAAGACAAGGCCAAAAAAAATAAATATGTGTGTTTAGGGTAACATGAAATTATAAAACAGGGTCGGTAGGTAGGGTTGATCTTTTTTTCTTACATTTTTTTTTAAATGCACTCGCATATTTTTCATAAAATCACATATTTATTTTAGGCACCAGTTTCGAAAGAAAAGAGGGGAAACCAGTTTAAAATTTTAATAACTGAAGCAACAACACTTTCTAAATTCAACATTTATGAAAAACAAGATTAAGTGAGCACAGGTCACATATGGTTGCCCCCAACATTGGGGAGTACATACTGTTGAAATAGCAAAATGTTTCGCCATCTTTTAAAAAATAAATAAAAAAATTTAGGGTCGGGAAGTTTGTGATGGGGTCAGTCGGGAAACCGTAAGCACACATATTTGTATTTGGCCCAATCAAGGATACTTCCTGTTGAGATAAGCATGCGAGTATGTTGCTTACATTGCAGTTAACTGTATCAGTTGTTTATGTCTTGATATAACAAATTTAATAACAAGGCCAGACCAATATTTCTTGTTTTTCGGATTTTATCCTCAGAAAACCTAAAGGCAGGAGGGAAAAAAATATAAATAAAAATCACCAGTCAAAGTAATATTCCTTTTAAATACTAGAAGAGTTTTACTTTGGGCAATTTATGAAGTGTGTATAAGAGGAAGAAAAAAAAAGAAAAGAAATTGGGGGTAAGTTTACAATTTTGGCCGATAAAACATTAGGATTTTATTTTTTGAGCGGGGAAAATTTATTTATTTATTTTTTATTCTTGAAAAAATATGACTGAAGGATCCGTAAAACAAGAAATAAAATTAGTCCGGCCTAAGAAATGAACTTCTGAAAGTTCAATTTGATGTTTCATTCTATATGAATATCTATTAATCTCCCTAGCCAATCGATAAATTGCTGACACAAGTGAGACCGATCGAATGACCGATTATTCAATCAGTCGCTCTAGCACTACTCTATATGCTGATAAAGTACTGTAAAGCATACAGTATAGATTAATGAAACTCTCATGCTTTGTGAAACCTGTACTTTTCAGTACAATAAGTTAAAAAATACATACACTTGGTTTCACAAAACATTGAATGTGAGTGAGATATTTGTGCAACCTGCAATATATATGTCGCGGAATGCAAATATTTGCCTTTGCTCTGAGAATGATAGAGAACTTTTGCCAGTACTTTATCTGGATATAACTTGTACTGCCATGAGAGAAAATGGAAAGGTGAAGCAAAGTGCCAATGTATCAACGTATTGTCATAGAAGAAAAGGCAAGACAAAGCCAATCCCAATGTTTGTGCATCAGTACATTTATCCCAATAATTTGAATAAAGCACTGGAACTCATCTACTACATGTAATTTTCTGGATACACAACTATTCACAAACTCGTTGTCTTTAACATGTTTAAACCAATAATAGTGGTTGTATAAAGCAGAATATGTAGCTGAAGTTGGTGATCTTGTTTATGTCAGCCTCTTTTCATACTGGTTACAAGATCAAAAACTAAAGTATTACATTAATACTAGAAGTGATAGAAGTGAGTGAGTTTAGTTTTACGACACTTTTAGCAATATTTCAGCAACATTGTTGCTTGGGACATCAGAAATGGGCTTCAGACATTGTAGCCATGTAGGGCATCAAACCCGGGTCTTTGGTGTGAAGAGCGAACACTTTAACCACTAGGTTACCCCAACGCCCCACATTTACAGAAACCAATTCAACAAATTAACAATCAAACAAAGGTCTGCCAGTAAGACAATACTTTAAAAGACTTTCAACAGTAAACACTGATAAGGACTATTTATATATTTTTTTATTATAATCGAGGGTGTCTGAATGAAACATTTGTTTGTGTTTTTTTTCTCAGACATGAAAACTAAAATCCTATATTGCATGAAAATAAAATCTGGCAATATCTGACCTTCCTGGGGCTTACAAAGATGACATTTTGAAGAAGTTGTGTGTGGTTTAACTTCCGCTCATGATGAATTCCATGTGAAATGACAATATCACGAATGTCAGCATTAGCAACTGCCTCTACAGTGTGCTTGATAGAATTCCTCAACAGTGTCCAGTGATGTCGAGCTTTTCTCCTTTCCTCTGCATTGCGACGCTGAACAAGAATTTCAAGTGCTGAGATGTCTTTTGTATCACCTTGATCATCACTCCCAGCCGTCAGATCGTGGGGGTTCATGGTGGTGTTTCTCAGTTTGTGGACCTCCATCATTATGTCAATGGTTGGAGCTAACTCCAAACCAAAAGTAGTGGCTAAAATGTAAAGAACTTTGTTGAAATTGCAGGAGAAAACCATTTACATCAAATATTGATGTTTATTAGCCATATGTTTTAAGTGTGCAAATAGAAGTCTGTGCAAAGCACAAGCCTATCATATACATATACCCTGCAAGACACTTGACATTAGGCAACATTGAATCAATTGTCATGTTTCATGGAAACTTCAAAATTATCAGATATTTATTTTTAATATTTCATGATTTCAAAAGAAACAGCTTTGAAACTAGTGAAAGACCGAAGAAAATTTATTAGACTTGGGCCTCATACTAGTGGTTAAAATTGCAGACTGGTTACACTTTAGGGCTCGTTTGATATAATGATAAATAACATGTGGTTGAAACCAGACATCCAGTCAAAATATACTCTTCTTCCATAAGTCAAGAGCTAAAATATAAAATAATTAATTCCCCCTGCCAAATTGGTAAGGAAAACGTTCAACAAGACCCTTCCTCAGTATTCGATGATCAATGGTTGCTTAGCTTCTTTTTGGGATGTCTTGCTAGTTTAACATGGGTTAATGGCGCTTGTCCAGTACACAATGACACAAAACAAATGTTATCATAATAACTATAAATTGGTAATTAAATGAACAGGACTGATGAAATATGTCCCCGACTGATGTCACTCATGAGGTTGTCGCAAACGATTATGAATCTTCTATTTTTGACTCAAGGTTCTTTGTTGAGGTCCAATTAATTATTTATATGTATTACATTGATAGTCAATTTTTACATTCAATCATATTAAGCCATATGAAAACGCAAACAAATTGAGGATGTATAAGTGTAAATCTGGGCTAGAAATTGCACTGACCGATTACTTAATGTTAAAAATATCGTAAGGGCTAGTAGAATCTCACAAAATTCAGGGCAAGAGGAAAGCGTGATGGGATTGGGTACTGCTGTTGTCATCACTTTTTGAGCTAAAAAACAGTCTTGGTCATATATTTTCTGTCCCTGTAAATGCATAAAAACCTAATTAAACAAATAAATACTTATTGCTCAGTGAAGAAATCTTTACGAACATGACAATAACTTGTCTAGAATGGTTGCCTAGATCTACTTTGAGCTGATCCAATACTCACTTCACTTCAGCAACGGAACTTGTATGCTATGTGTAACTGTGGGTTAATAATCAATTTAATTATTCAAAAGGTCTATCATTTCTGGTTTTCCGATTAGGTTATGCTTTTTTACGTTCTAGCACACAACTACAAGTGACGATAAACAACAAAAATAACATAGCTGAGCAGGAATCAGCTGATTACTTTTAATGTTGTCATTGCTCGTGCTGCATTGACAAGTTGGTAAACAGGGGATATGTCATGGACGATTTAGAAAATCTATATTTTATAGCAGATTTGCATTTTCACGAATGACACTATTACAAACCAAATAATACAATGAAAAAATAAATATACCAGCGTGCACCTTTACACTGTCATTATTCCAATCGTGTTCCACTGGGTTTGATTATTTACACCGTCCGCCATGTTGTTATCTCCATGGATTCAACTCACGCGAGATTGAAGGGAGCTAACTCTTCCGGATCTAATTGCACACGACCAGCGTACCCTTCTCGCAGACGACCATGGATCGAAGCCCAATCATGTTGAGAAACAGCAACCATTTCCTCCACATACGTACATGTATTCAATATATTTGTCTCTTCGGACATTCCTACTCAATCGAATTCTAGCAGCATTTCCCCGAATGACTATTGTCTTTAATTGGCGTTATTCAGTTGATACAGTTTTTTGTTTGATAAACCTGCGTCATTCAGCATAATTTATGTAAAATGTCTTTCCTAGATTATCCCATTTCGGGACACCTTCACTCCTAGAATTCAGTACCACTTGGAAACACAGGCCCTCGTGTCTGCAAAGATTAAAGATTTAAACAACATACTGTTTTAGATGACCCCCTACTCGAAATGCTACACAGTATATGATTGTACTGTGAAGCATTTCGAGTCGGGGGTCATCACAATTTTTCATATTTTTCTTAACAACTTTAGTCCTCGCAAAGGCTCGAGGGCCTATGCTTGGAAATGGACACGTTTCAGAAACTTTCACGAGTCGGTTAGGAGTCAGGGCTATATATTTAAGTCCTTGTTAGTAAATCTTTGAAGGTCATTTAGAAGTGGAATGCATAAGAAAAGCAAGATTTATGGATGTCAACTTCTTTATTGTGAATAACACGACGTTTCGGAGTGTATGCTTACTCCCTCATCAGGCGCATTTCTTCTTTCCTTGTTAGTACTCTTTTTCCCCACATTATTTCTCTTCGAAAATCCACGATAACTGTGCACTTTAAAATTCAGTAACATCGGGGGCTTGCTCCGACGTTGTTATTGTACCGTTAGATGATGTGTTATTGTCCAGTATAAATATTGGTTTACAAATGGGATAGGTTTAGTTAGATAATATATCATTTCATGCAAGCACGAACGTGGCAATGATTATACCAAACTTGTCAATGTTTGGGGGAACAATACATAGAACACCCCCCAAAATATATAAATCAAATAAATGAATTAAGAAATAAATAACAAAGCATAACCGAATACTGATGTAGCAGTGGTGCTGATTTTGATATTAAAGCTTCTATATGCATGCAATGCAACCTCACCCTAGCTATAGTATAATGGTTATTACATATTGCCTAAAACTATTGAATATAATTTCCGCAATCGTAAGAAGTCTGTACTAATAGCAGAGTCCTTTGGACTTTGTTGATTGTTTGTAACCGTATCTGAACTGAGTTGGTTGATGCTCATGATGTCAGTCACTGGATCGTCTGGATTGGTTATAGACCGCCATCATATAGTTAGGATATTACTCGTTGCGACGTTAAAAACAAGAAATAATCAAACTGCACATTGAAAATTGAGTTGGCCATAGGTATGCGTTACAAATCCTTTATTCTTGTTTGTTCGGTATCGACCAGTAAGTGAGTGATGGGATGGGGTTGGTTGGTGCGTAGGGAAGTGAGTTGGTGTGCCTGGGGTACTGACGCTGATCATCTACCAGACTGGGGAAGGGTGGAAGGGGTTGAGATAAGGGAGAGAAATATAACACAGTCCTATCTCTTCAAATAGTATTTACAAATTTGGAGTGAATGAGTTGAGTTTTACGCCGCACTCAGCAATATTCCAGTTGTGTGGCGGCAGTTTGTAAATAATCGTGTCTGGACCAGACAATCCAGTGATCAACAGCATGAGCATCGATCTACGCAATTGGGGTACGATGACATGTGTCAACCAGGTCAGCGTGCCTGACCACCCGATCCCGTTAGTTGCCTCTTACGACAAGCATGGGTTACTGAAGACCGATTCTAACCCGGATCTTCTCGCGTCTATAAATTTGGACATAGATTGTACTTTGGGACTGGTCATTTAGCATAGCGGATAGGCTGGTGGTATGCGGGTGGGGTCTTGTTAAATCTTACATATGGCATGGTGTCAGAATAGATATTATTTAAAATATAGTACGGGATAACATAGCTTATTTCTCTCGTGTGGTGAGAACAATGTATTCGAACTGAACACCCCCTCACCCCTTTTGTCCTGTAAGTTTATCAAATGACCATTGAAACTCTTGAGAAAACGGGTGAAAATGGACTGTGCACCCCAACCCCACTTTCTCAAAAAGCCGTATCCGCCCGTGTGTGCCTTCAAACGTCTACATACATATACCTCGGTTGTCGAACTGGACACAGAAGCCAGTAAGTCTCCAGGTGACATATGTTACACGGCAGGTCACGTGGTTGTTGCTAATACATTGTGTTACATAATGTTACAACATCTGTTATGACATGTGTGACACAATTTACATTTTCCAGATTAGATAGTATGAAAATGAGGCGACTTGTTAAAGTCAGTAATGCTTGATTGATATGTTCGCAGGGATTCTTTTGATTACCCAATTTGATTTGACTCTGCTGCACACGAGAAGGGAATTGGTACGTCATGCTAACGATAAACGTTCGTTCATATTTCTGACATTGCATTTCGTTTTAAAGAAATAATGACAGAAAAAACATAGAGATATAAAGACTAACCTGTTTTATTATATAAAGGATACTGTCGGAATAAATTGATCAGATAAAGTTGGTTCGAAGATGATAAATATGTAAATAAGGTCACATGCCATCAACTAGTTTTAAGCTCCAAGTGTCGATGCAAAGTCTTAATGATCAATAAATTAGTATTTTATGTACCCAATAAGTTTAGATACGGAATTCAACATATGAAGGTTGTTCTGTAGACAAAGTTGGTTGTAAATCATTTCGAATGATAAGAGGCGCGGTTCACCCAAACATTGTAATTTCTAAAGAATGACATCATAGAATGACATAATTACCATTGTTTGGTAGCATAATACAATTTGCATTCCTGACATATGATATTTAACATGCTGAAGGTCACGCTGTTGAAATGTCTAATTATCTGCACATGTCCAAAACATATGGCATCATTTCCGATACTTGGTGACAGGGTTACAGATCTCGTTCACGAGGGACAGATACTCCTTAATATTCGAGAAGGGGAATTGTCTATATTGCGCATGCATTGAAGGAAAACGCGCACGATAAACAGTCAAACCTGGGACTTCACCGAAGCCAGGATATTGTTCCACTGGTGTCATGTGATCAGTTTCTGACGTCATGAACAATGCATTACAATTTTATTGTGAATTGTATCTGTAAATCACGAAGGCGAGATTGACAATATGAATGCGTCATTATAAAACTATGACGTCATAATTATAGACATGGTGTTTTTTGTGAAGTGAGACGCGAGACGCTGAAATGGCCACAAAGAAAGATGAAAAATGTAGTTACGTAATAATTTATGCGGTATATTTAAGTTTGACGACCAGCTCTAGTCGCATCAGGCGAAACTGACGTCAACCTGGCAGATGAATGTTGTTCCGTAATGGTCTTCAGCAACCAAAGCTTGTCGTAAGAGGCGACTAACGGTACGGGTGCACTAAGTTGGTCGATGCATGTCATCTGCGTGGATCGATCGTCAATTTGTCAATCACTATCTGGCCAAGACTCGATTACATATAGACGCCGTCTTATACTTGGAATACTCAGAAGCGCGGCGTCAGACAATGAGTGAGTGAGGTCTGACGTCACTTTAAACAGTAATTAATATATATCATGGGCATGGCGTGTGAGCAATGTCAACTACTATGGCACTGACAAAACATGGACAAGGATATGTGTGTGTGTGCGTGCACGTGCGTGCGTGCGTGTATTTTTACATTAAAACATGTTTTGATTTGCAAAGACGTATTGATCGATATACCAATGCAGTGTGCGTAATAGTTTCCAAATTTGGCTAGCCAATCGGTCTAGCTATGCCTGAAAGTTACTAGCCCACAGACTAGCTCACTAGTCCGAAATTTGAATGTAGACACGGGTTTCATCATTAAGCTGCTAATATGATGAACATTTTTATCAGGCCACTACTTTAAATGATTTAAAAGTGTATTATAACTCAACAAGTCGGAGAGTGTGATATATTTACAAAATGACCCCATGAAAATTCACTAGCCAGCCAGGCCAGTACTGGCCCGAATGGATGTTTACTAGCCACGGTCTAGCGGGCCACTGGCTATTTCGCACACTGTATCCATGGCGCAATGTATCGCGTTAGGCCCAAAACAGAAGGAAATATAGCTCAGCTTAACATTAACATATTGAATGTCAATTCGTTTCAATTCCTCCCTACACGTTCACGTGTCCCCGTGTGTCACCTGTGTATACCTGATTCACACCAAGGGCAGAATCAGCGATGCTGTCCACTTAGGTAGTTTCAAGTATTTCTAATACAAAAAGAAAAGATGTCTCCCAAACACTTCACGATATAGTCGGAATCGGATATATATACCTTATAACTGTAGAAAGAGGTTTAGTGGTAGTCTGCTCGTGACTAAAAGGGGAACTGTTTGGATTAGGATGTGAAACTACGGTCAATTATATAGAGTGTCCAAAAAACATAATTAGATTCGACTTCCAAACCAATCCGCTACCGACGGTAATGTATTTGATTCCATTATTCCGAACAGAGAGAGAGAGAGATTTTACGTCGCATCAGCTGTATTTCAGGCATATAGTGACGAGGAGAAAGTATAGTCCTTGATAGTACTTTGAATAGTTTTGTCGAAATACTAACACACTCCATTAAATCAGATAAAGACAGCGTGTTCTAACATGTGCAAACCAGGATACTGCTACTTTCAACTAAACAAACATTCTCTAAGAATGATAAGAAATCTCTGTCTAAAGCAGAATCTCTACTATTCAGTCTGCATAGCATGTTCATGTATCAACACTAATCTAGGTGCGACACAAATATCTTCAAGTCTGCACATGTATGACAGGAAGAACGCTTTCAAGTCTCCAGTGGCTATGTCAAGCAATATTCAAGCCGTTCCTGCATATAGTGTCTCCAGTTCACACTCCTGGGGTATAGGGGTGGTGGGGTAGCCTAGTGGTTAAAGTGTTGGCTCGTCACGCCGAAGACCCGGGTTCGAATCCCCACATGGGTACAATATGTGAAGCATATTTCTGGTGTCCCCCGCCGTGATGTTGCTGGAATATTGCTAAAAGCGGCGTAAAACCAAACTCAGTTAGTCAGTCTTGGGGTATAGATATACAACCGAGCAGGTTCTTTCACACAGCATTATAGACTCTTGCTTGAAAGTTGTTAAAACTTTAAAAAAAAGTCGGTGGACACGAGGAGGCCATTTCCAAATTTAACACACCAGTAACGAAAATGATACAATTCGATACAACTCCCTATGTTCACTTGAACGCTCTGATGTTTTTTTCAGGTGGAGGTTTGACTGACCTTGCCTTGTCTGGTCCACCACTATTGGATAGTGATTCGTGAACACATCCTCATGATATAGTCAGAATCGTAAAATGGCCCTTTGTTTAGATTTCGTATGACTGTGGAGGCTATCTTGTTGTTTTCTATGTAAGACTCAGTCACTGGTTTGTCTGGTCCAAACTGGATCATAAACATGTTACAGTGACACAGAAGGGCTGTTCTCACTGCGGCGTAAAACAACGTAAACCGACGATGATACTGATTAACTTTATTGCAAATATCATATACAAAGTTCTATGTACATGTAGCAGGTTAACTGTTCATCAGATGACGCGGCTTCTCATTTAGCCCCTGGAATAAGAAAGGTCATACTTAGTTGTTACAAGACAAGACAAGAGTGTAAATGAGAGTTTGCGATACTTGCTAAACCAACAAGATTAAACTATCGATCACATATTAACTAAAGACGATTGTTAAACTTTGGAGACACCAGCTTGATCTTCTATGACATTGCTACCGACCATATAATGTTTATATGTTTATATGCGACGACTTTGTCAATAGAAACCCACCAATGAGCGTACCTTCATCACTATCTCTGCTCTGATTTACTTCATGGTTCTGAGGGAAGTGGCTTGTCTGTGGTTAAGGCAGTTAAACCTATTGCCACACGTGCTACCCTTTATTGGTGTTCTATGAATCATGGTGTCTCGTGAAAGCACAGTTAAACCCAGTAGTCATTTAATTGATAAGCTGATCAAATGACATATGTATTTGTGAAATGTTCACGAAGCTGTTTTTTTCATAAACTTTGCCTACCTCTGTTGAGGTACTGCGAACAGAACTCTCTAAGTCTCTGGTCAATCTGGAAGTATCGCCCGATGAGGAACTCGTCTCTTGGCACCTTCTCCAGCTCAAAAGCAATGTCATCAGCGAGATGGTCCAATACCTGATCACAGCATGAAGAGTTGGCTGGAAAAAACCCCAGAAAAATATCCATTATTATCTTAAAGTAGGATGTATTGTCACCTTGAGAACATGTGTATCATCCTCGAAATGACACGTCCACTTATGTAAGACTGTACTTAAAGTTCTATTTTTACGAAGTAACTTACTAATTCCAAGAAATCCTCCAAGTCCACCCCCGAAGGCGCCGCCTGTCTGACTGTAGACAACGGTGAAGACGGCAGAGAGCAGCACTACGGCGACGATGAGGAGGTGCATGTTGCTGATGTTGAGGTTGATTGACGTTGTGGTTGGTCGCTGACTTTGTGGGGTTATATACTCACCAAGGTGAGGAACGTAATTGGCATATGTCACATGGTAGGTCACGTGGTTGTTGTCAATTTCGACTTTCAACAGGTGCTAAAGTGTGTGACACGTGCTTAAGATCTGCCAGATTAATAAATTAGAGGATTGATTGACATGAGAAAGTAATCCTTAATTTGATTGGTCTCATGGGTTGCGCTGTACATCCATTTGATTAAGGATATTGAAACCAAGGAATGATGAGGTGTATGGAACATTCTGTCAACTACTTTATGATCAGATATTGAGCAAAAATCGTGAATTATATTCACAGTAAGGCTGAGGTCTGTTACGAAATTCAGCTTCTGATTTTGTTGTGAAACCTGATTTTTAGTGAGAATTTTCACACTTTTGTTTTACTGATGAGTTAAATCTCTGTATATAAAGAACTCATTTGATTTGCCAAAATCCAAAAGAAATGACACTGATTTGGAAGTGAAAAGTAACTATTTAGGGCAAGCAAGCCAGGAAAAACTACCCACTTCCAACTACATCACTCACCCCCAAAACACCTGGTCCCATTACTGATTTTCTCTATTAGTAAATGCACCACTGATTTTCATTAATCATTGATAATTGAAACGACTTCTAGGAGCATTTTGTGCCATTTCGGAAGATGGGACTACAATAATGACATTTTTATGCATGACAGCTCTTTTTATTTCATGAGTGCGATAGCTATTCCATACAGATTGACATCTGTACAAGAATCTATATCAAAACGTCTCACTCACGAAATAATACACGCTGCTATCTATAATTTGTTAATTTTTTGTAACCACTTTTATATTTTACGCCCAGTAAGAAATGTGTTTCATACTTATTATTAAAGACGATAGATAATTATGTTTTCCTGACAATGACTCTCACATTGCCTACTTCCGATGAAGTTCCTGTTGCTTTTTTCCAAGATCTTTGTGAAGCATTCTGACAATGACTTTTCAAAATTGTTTAGTCACATTGGCATTGAGTGGCATTTGAGGGGTCTCCTCACTGCTCAATGCGTAAACAATTACACACTTTAACGTTATATCGGCTCCGCTTACGCGTCGCCGATATAACTAAATTTGCGGCTATATAACTACCGGTATACGTCCCCAATTCGTCAAACACAGTACAGTTATCCCTTAAGTGGCACAGAACGAAACAGAATGAATGTTGGGGTGATTCTGGCCAAGTTTGCTTAGTCTTGCATGCCATACTTCGACATGATTTGTGGTCCTGGCACCCACAGTGTGGAAGTGATTCCACACATGTCTACCGGGACCCTCAATCCACTGCAAAGTCACATAGTCTGCAAACTGGTTCACACATGGGTCATTCAGATAATTCACATTGTTCACAGCACTGAGCCACACATCGTCAATGTCCTCTGGTCTCATCAGTGGCAAAGCGGAAGCAATTCAAAGCACAGTTATAAACTTGTCAATCTCGCTTGTATTCTTATCAATATCCATATCCATGCAAATAAGCAAATGCCATTGTTGGCCTATTATTACAACTGAGTATGTTACATTTTTTAATTAAAGTGTTTACTGTGTTAAAAGTAAAAGTTTGATTGAAAATTTCGCTTGTATTCTTATCAATATCCATATTAGGCCCAACATTATTAAACGGATAAAAATATTGATGCAAAATGCTTCCTCCTGTGTAATCCAAAACGGTCATCTCTCCTCTTTCTTTCCTAATGATCGTGGCTGTAGACAAGGAGACCCAGTTTCTCCGTATCTATACATTCTGGTAGCTGAGATCCTCGGTATCATGATAAGGGATAATAAAGAAATCAATGGTATAAAACTGGATAATGAGGAATATAAATTAGCACAATATGCAGATGATACTCAATTATACTTAGACGGTTCTGAAGAAAGTTTGAAATTACAAACATTTTACAGCATGGACTTAAGATTAATGGGGAGAAAACTAAAGCTGTTTGGGTAGGCTCTAAAATTGGAAGCAAAGTAATACTGTGCCCAGAAAATAGTTTAGACTGGCAGGAAAATGACTTTAACATTCTTGGCATATATATCAATCCTAATTTGGATAATTTAAGGGTAATTAATACTAGAAAAAGACTAGAAACAATTAATAGAATTCTTGCAAGTTGGAAAAAGAGGAAACACTACAAGGGAAAATTACAGTTTTGAAAACATTAGCACTATCAACTTTAGTCCATATTTTTTCTGTTCTTCCATCTCCCCCAAAAGAATTCATTAATCAATTGAATGACATTATGCATAACTTCATGTGGGATGGTAAGAAGGATAAAATAAAGTGAACAACTTTATGTAGAAAATATGAAGAAGGTGGACTGAGAATGGCATTAGATCCTTTATAAAATCATTAAAGCGTCATGCCTAAGAAGACATTTGAATAAAACATCATCTCAAAATCCAAGAATATTTCCAATCAACAAGATATACTGAGTCAAAAAAGAAACTTCAAAAAATGTAATTTGAAAAATAATGAATAATTTTTCTCTGATGATACATCTATGTATCCGAAATGGGATCCCTATCTTTCGACTCTAGAAAAACGTTAGCAAAACCCACTCAAACCCATCCATTCGTAGTGCAAATGACGTTAGTGCCAAATCAGGTTTTGCACGTGCAGTCGATCACGTGATCTTCGCATCGACGTTTTCTTCATATTCACGTGTTTGCATTGGCCTCAAGAATTGAAAAAACACTTTTAAACCACAGTTCTAACGGTACTTGAAATGCCACGATTGTCAAATGTGCAACGTGAACGCGCCGTTGGCATGTTGCAAGCGGGAAGATCAGTTATTGACGTCGCAAGAGCAATGGGATGCTGCCGTCGTACTGTTTATGACTTGCGAGGTCGTCTACAACAAACTGGCACCACTTCTGATCGCCCAAGGTCGGGTTGTCCACGTGTGACGTCACGAGCAGAAGACCGTCAAATCGTCCTACGTCACCTACGTGACAGATTTCTGCCGGCTACACGAACCAGGGCTGAGATGTTTAGAGGTCGACTGTCCTCACAGACCATTCGAAATCGGTTGCGGGCTGCCAATCTCCATTCTCGACGTCCATATCGTGGGCCAATATTGACGCCGTTTCATCAACGTCAACGTCTGCTGTGAGCCCAACGTCACCTCCGATGGACCCAGAGAGACTGGAATCGAGTCGCCTTTAGCGATGAATCCAGGTTTACCCTCAGATTCGCGGACGGCAGGCATAGAGTATGGAGACGACGTCGTGAACGGTATGCCCAATGTTGTGTATAGGAAGTAGACAGATTCGGGGGCGGAAGTTGCATGGTGTGGGGTGCTTTCTGTGGGAACAACCGTTCCCGACTTCTGGTCATCCGTGGAAACCTCACAGCTGCTGCTTACCGCGACCAGGTGCTCACCCCTGAACTCGTTCCTTTCATGGCGGCTCAAGGCCCAGGTCTACAGTTCCAGCATGATAATGCTCGGCCGCATACCGCGATGTTGACACGAAATGTCCTTCAAAACGCTGGAATCAACGTCATGGACTGGCCATCGAGGTCCCCTGACCTTAATCCAATAGAGCACGTTTGGGATGCACTTGGGAGAAAGCTTCGTGGTCTTAGGAACCAACCTCAGAATTTGCAGGAACTTGGCGCTGCCTTGCAAGAGCAATGGCGCAGAATCTCCAACCACGTGTTCACAAGCATCAGGCAGTCGATGAGGAGACGGTGTTTGGCAGTGGTGAATGCGCGGGGTGGCCATACACGATATTGAACTGAGAAATCTCGCATTTTTATTCTTGTGACTTGACATTCTGTATACCCATGTTTTGGAACGGCGGTGTAGCCTAATGGAACTGATTATGGCACTGTCAGTGTATCGAGTACATCACACAGATCTCAGCAATTAAATAATAACAATTTAACCATCTTACCATCTCTTGTTCTTTTATAGTGCTCTGAAGAAAGAATGTGAAGTTTTAATATTTCTTCTTGGTGCACACATTGATAAACATCTAATGGTTGACAATCCATTTTGGAGTGAGGTTTTAGCTATAGTTTGGCATGAAATGCATGTGGACCCGTTTTTTTGTAAATATCTCTTCATCCAATGACCCAATCGATCTCAAACTGTGCAAGTGGGTGCTTTGTCAGACAACCTAATCACATTGTAAATCACCGATTTTATGCATTTGTATTAAAGAATCTGTCTATGTAACTGTCAACAAAATAAACAGCAGACCGCAGACTGCTTGCAGAGGGAGGGAGCCAATGACCTGTAAAAAAACGGGTCCACATGCATTTCATGCCAAACTATATATGGAGTAACTATCACAAACAACTATAGTTAATATTAATCAAGTAGAAGAAATATTGACTGAACCTTTGTGGGTGAATCACCAGTGTAGAAATAGTAATCTTTATATTAAAAATTCGTTCGATGGAGGTATTCACTTAATAGGAGACATTTGGGGAGAAAATGTTTTTTTGTCTTTCAATGAATTAAATTTTTTTATCGCATTAAAGGCACTGTTTTAGAGTAAAATAAACTTAAATCGAATATTCCAAAAACCTGGAAAACCACTCTTTCCTCTCATGCAATTAACACTCAAAAACCTCTCATTAAACTCAACTCTTCAAGATTTAAAGGTGGTAGGAATTATTATGACAAAATGATTGCTTGTAACACTCTCCCCAAGGTGTGTCATAAATGGCAGAAAGAACTCGACAGAAATATTTCATGGAATACTGTTTTTTACGAAATATAGAATTGTACCAAGGATGTGAAACTCTTAGAGTTTCAGTACAGATATTTTAATAGAGAAATTTACACTAGAAAAGAACTATTGCAAATGAGACTTATTGATAAAAATATTTGCTGGTATCAGACTTGATCATAGGTTACGACAATGTGACGACCACCTGCGTATTCGGAATGAACTCTAGATTTACTTGAACATTAGCCATGGTGATGAATGATAGTGACTAAGCATTTTCCTGTGTAATATATAGCTGACAACATGAATTTTAAACAGTGACATTAATTGAACATTGATAATTGGTGAGTTGATATCAGTCTGACAATCCATCAGCTTGGAATCTGTCCCTTGGCCATGAGTTAAGTTCAGCTAAATCATGGGACGATCCCTTTCCTTAAAACAACATCACTAATCCTAATCCTCTGCAGGCTGCCTGCACAGTGAGGATAAACCGAATTTGGAAGATGGTGTGGTGAACAACGGGGAAAGTTCTATTGAGATGTAGATCAGGAAACTACTAGAAGCCATCGCATCAAGAGACTCTAATCGGCCATAAACATAGACCAAGGTAGTCACATCTCCACTGCCGACCATCAACTCATCAGTAAGCAATCTTAATCCTGTTTATCTCGTGTCCATCACATCGTTGACTTAATTTCCCCTTAATCCCTCCAAACTTAATTGTGCTTATGGAAGCAATTATCTTGTATGTGTAAACATCCTTCACACTTTGTAAATCAACCGTATCGATTGTGTAAACATCAATGGACTTACTGTACAAACCCTACTCATGTATATATAAGCATTTCCAGTAGTATTGTACATCAATTGCTTGATAACATTGCTTACATTGATAATAAAGATGCTGTATATCCATAGGACCTTCCCCGTTGTACTTTGTCTGTCCATTGTTTTCTGCCAGTAATTCTTTATGTTGGTTTCTAACAATGTCTTTCATTTCTTAACATAAGCCTGCATGCCGCTTTCTAAAATGACCAGTCGTATTGGGTTTGGACATGAGGTTACTGTTTCAAACGTCCACCAAACGAGCGTAAGCTTATCGTTTAGTGGTTGTCGTCATCTGAAGATTGTTTCAATATCTCTGCACATTAGGGATCTGTAGCCTTCTTGTGAGTGTACCAGTTTATGTTCAATGTTCTCCGACAGACTGGAGCCCAAACTATTGAGTGTGTGTAATTAGGTGTAACCCGTGTTCTTGAATGTGACATTGCTGAGGTTACGTTCACTATCAGTGGGGGACTACTCTTCTTCGCTACAGTGTCCTCGTTTTCCCGAGGCAGAAACTATCATGTGGAATGTTACTGATGTTATGGAGTTGCCAGTATGAAGTGTGAGTTGGCTACATGCAGTAATGCATGTTATGAAGACATGTTATTTGCATTATTATGCGTCAGAGGAATATCTTATGTTGGATTGATTCGAAAGGACGTGTGTCACCATTTGCCTTCAAGACCCGTTGCAAACGTTCCATGTTGTACATTGTTTCAACGAGTGTGTTTTGGTTCTGATAGTCATCTGGAAGTGGATCTTTATCGAAAGTCTCTGTAGGTGATGCACATGACTGACACATTGAGTTTAGTTTTACGCCGTTCTGTAGAAATGTTTACATATCACTTGGGAGTCTTCGCGCCGTTCCGCATGTGGGTGAACTACGTCAATGCGTGACGTCATCTTTAATGTATGCGACAACGCCCTCCTCACGTCAAATGTAAATGACCTACCGCCCTCACAGGTTGGTTGTTGTTTTACGTGCTCCTGACCCCGTTGGCGCCCTACACGACTCCGCCCTCATGTTTTCGCCGAAATACAACATATTTTAAAGAACAAAAAACAAAACAAAAACAGGACCAAAATCGATCTCACAATGAACAGGCACAGACGTTATCGCGACGGGAATTTTTGGAATACATGACATTTGTCGCATCTCTCCAGTAAAAGTACCAGTGTTGTACATTTTGAATATTCAAAGGGAACCCCGGCTTTATCTGTATGTATACAGGGAATACGTATAATCAGGGAATATGCATAATCCCCGAATTTCAGGTAATATGTGTAATGTCTGATTCACTCAGGGAATATACATAATGCCTAAAATTTTCAGGAATTATACATATTCCCTGGTTTTAGGAGAGGTTTTTTAGACATATTCCTGAAACTGTTTGAAAGTTTAAATGCTTAACTTATCATTGTAGCACCTCCAGACGGAATTATTGAAATAAAATATTAACAAGAAACTTTTCACCCCCTTAACGGCAATGGTATACAAGTCACTTTCACTACAGTCCAGCACAACTCCAATAAGGTTTCTGGGATCTGATCGGCCCCTGTCAACGTGGGGAATTTGAACAGTTACATTGTCACCAATGTTTACTTTATGTCATCACACGCCTGCTACGTTTGACCATTCTCTCAGTCTGCTGCATCTGTGCTTCATTGGCTTGCTTTCTCTTAAGATGGATATCTTCCTGTCGAGTCTCAATTGTAGATTCAGATGGCGACTCACTTGATGCTGGTGTGGCAAAGTCGGTTTCTGGTGGAGGGTCTGTAGAAGTGTCGGACTCTTCACTTGATGTGGGATTAGATACTACAGAAAGAAGATCATCTTCACTTTGAAGCTTCTGGGTGATCTCATGTGGAGGGCTTGGTGAAGTTGGTCCTGTGCTTGCATCTTCACCAAGGAGTGCTGCAAAGGGAGAACATTTAATTCCACTGTGGAAACTAGAGTTTTTCTGAAACTGCACCAACTTAAGGCCGACTGTCCAATCAGTTGTATTGTTGTCACCTAACCATGCTACCAACATGTCCTTGATGTCACAATTGGCTCTCTCAACAGAGCCCTGGCTTTGTGGATGCCTAGGCTTGCCGTGAACTATTACAAGATCTGGCCACATTTGCTTCAGGTCGGCAATTACCTGGGCAGTAAACTCTGATCCGTTGTCACTCTGGAGAACGCAAGGAGCTCCAAACAAAAGGAAAATATCAAATAACTGGTAAGCAACCTCAGCAGCACGCTTGGACGTAAGGGCACGAGGGAACACAGAACTTAGTTAGGTGATCTTGATAAACCATGATGAACTTGAACTGTCCTTGGCTCATTGACCGCATGTCTATGAGATCAACTTGGCATCTGGAATTGAAGTTCTTGCTGACAATAGGCTTAACAATAGTCTCTTTCTCTTGCGTTAGCACTCCGCACACATGTTCTTGAAAAGGGGCGAGAGCATCTTGGGTCACATTAGCATATTACTTGGACACTTCTTTCACCATCTTGTCTCTCCCACCATGACCAGTCGCCAAATGGGCTCGCTTGATAACATCAAATGTCTCTTCTATGCTGACAAAGTAGACAGGAGCTTCATCAGGTTGTTGGCGTCTTCGTATCAACTTTTGTACATCCCCACACTGTATAATTCATACTTCTTCAGGGGTCTTCTTGGAAGTGTTAGTAGCATCAATAATTTCACTCAGTATTTTACCGTACTCTTCTATAGGGATCAGGACTCTCTTGTTCTCTTCATAGATCTTGTACAGGGACTGTGTAAAGTTCTCTTCAAGCTCCATTTTGCAAATGTGACTAACGTTGCAGAAAAAACCCTCTTTTATATCCTGGTTGATATTACTGTGATCAAATGTTGTTACAAGATTGTACTACTTCACCCGATTAATGGAATGAGATTAACACTTAAATATTTAAAACTACAAGCGCTACCCTTGTTGGAATTATTGAGATCACATACTCATCGAAAGTGAGTGGGAAATCCTGCACTACTTCATCCGAGATATTGTTACTACAATCATTAAGTTGTTTGATCTTAACAAGCTAAAAGTTATATTTTTACATTAAAGGTGCACACACAAAAACAACCCCAAAAACATCTAAACTTTCAAACAGTTTCAGGGAACATGTCTAAAAAAACTCTCCTAAAACCAGGGAATATGTATAATTCCTGAATCATTTAGGTATTATATATATGAGTGAATAAGACATTACACATATTCCCTGATTATGCATATTCCCTGTAACATATACACGGCTCTCAGACACAGACCACTGCTTTCTAACAAAGACCACGTTCGTCAACACTTCCTTCCTTTCACTGACAGTACGAGTAGAGTGTTTTGCGATAACCTGGTGTTATCACGGATTTATAATGATAACATTGAAAATAATCTCACTGTAATTACGTTTAGTCCCAATGGAATGTATTCAGTAGAACATCCACACCCGTTATTCTCTGTTGTCATTTTATACTATTCAGAAAGTAGAGGATATTCCGTTTTGGGATGATACTTTCGGAACCAAGATGAATGTATATGGATTTGGACGACGATTGTTCCATTCAGAAGGTGTTATGAATTTCGTGTAAACAGGCCAAGCAGTGTTTCATGATGTGCACGTGAACATAGTCTGTGTAAAATTCGAAATGTAAACTGAACTATATCAGGAAGTATAGCAAGATGTATTTGGTGTCTTTGGAAAGCTTGGAATCTCTAGTTTTCGAAAACCAAGGTTGCCAGACTTGTAATTCTTACTCAACATTTCATTTTGGGGCGTTTCCATGGTAACCATGCTATTCACAGATATAACACATGGTGCCATTTTGGCGCCGACATGGACGTCGTTTTGTATTTCAGGATGTCAAGAGCACACAGGGCCCGTATTGTTTCTGAGTACATCCAACGGGAGAACATAACCATCTTACCATGGCCAGTACTTAGTACAGACTAATCGACCATCGGTCATGTCTGCGATATCCTGGGGCACCTTGTTTTTGAATATCCTCCACATTTCAATTTTTTAGTAGCATATATAATATCCTGAACGTTACCTTAAACACGGCACATGTATGCTGAAACCTACACGGAAGTCGACAGTTGTCATTCATGCCTGTCAATATATCTTGATATTTAAATTTAGTTATTCAAACATTAAAAGTATTAAAATGCTCAAGAATAAACAAGAAAGAAACAATATCAATATTTGTATTCATTGTACATGTTATATTTGTTCCATGTGCAATCAATAATACATATTTCTAATTTTTTTACATTGTACATAGGTAGGTATATATTACAACATAGGTAATGGTGTGCTGTTGTGGCATAGAGATTGAAATATTTATGTATGTAGATTCTGTTTTATATATGTAGTTATATCTATGCCATCATATGATTATGCTACTTTTGGACGGATATGATGGTAGGATAACATATGTTTTATTATGATATTTATGTTTCAATAAGTAAGTGTATAATATACTTTTTGTGTATATTAACATTTATAGATGGACAATATGTGCAAGATGAGGTAGATGCCTTTACTCTTACCTGAGTGCCACACATTTGGGAGGCATATTTAATCTTTTATTGTACTTTTATAGAATTCTGATGTTTCTATCATTTACAAACTATTTAAACAAACAGTAATTTTTGGATAGTCTAACTCTAACCAAAGACGTTATACATATACATGTCTATGCTCTAACCAAGTCTAACGATTAAAATAACTTAGTGTAGTGTGTTTGTGTTTTCATCTGCACATGATATGATTTATGATAAATGTAAGCAATACAGTATTTCTTGAATATCCTGTAATTAACGATGACGTGCAGTATTTTAATATGTATGTGCTTTGACAATTTTACCTATTCCTAATTCCTATTGCTACAAGGTGAAAATGTCTTGTGATTCCTAAGTCACAACTCACACCCCAGCAGGCGTTGGTCTCATTCAACTATACAACCCTAATCCTGCTACAATATCAAATCATCCTCATGTTCCTGCGAAATGTGAAATGCTGGATTTCCTGGCATATTCACAGCTATTTTCCCTGTACACCAACTTGAATCTACATCTGTGGATAGCACAAAACTGGGTTGTCTTTTGCACTGACGTTTTATAGTTCACTGAAGTGTGAAACGTCGGGTAAGGCCTTATTTAAGAAGTCGGCATCTCAACCAGCACAATCGCCCTCCCCTCCTTACTGATCCGTTTCTTCAAACATTTGAATCGGAACTTCTGCTGGATTTAGCAGCACCAAAAGAGGAATGTGTTCAAGCATCAAGGATATCGATAGATGATAACAATCAATAAAGGCTTAAATAGCCAAATACGTCATTAACATATATGAAGTGGAAATAAGAGCCCAGTGAAACCACCAATCTCTTTGATTTGTAGATCTGTGTATTAAGATACAGAGTGCCAAAAATACCACTCTCCTCAAGACTGGGGATTTTGAGGCGGAGATTTGAAAGACCTCAAACGACTTTTACTGGATGAGGGTTACAATATTCAGGGCCTCGGTAAAGCTTCCAAAATGTTTTTTTGGTAGAAATATGGGAAATATTTCTAAATTTGACACATCCGTGACAAAATAATGTCCGATTTTCATTTTTGTGCCAAATGTTTCAAGGGAGACAACTGACTTGTGTCCCTACTTGTGAGGCAGGATTAGCTGATAGTTTTGCGAACCACTGGCATCATCGGTATTGGATGGTGATTCACATGCTCATGACATAGTCGGAATCATTCAACATGTAACAATACTGGTCGTTAATTGAATATATACCCCTTTCTTGTGTTATTATGCATTTCAGTTCAATTGAATTTTCAAACGCATTAGGGACATATTTTCAAATTCTTGTCTACCCCTGAGGGTATTCGGGGTTAGATTTCTTCCAAGAAATCAGTGGTTGTACTTGATGACTAAAAATGATCTTGTGATCTTGTGATCAGGTTCAATGACGTCCTTTCAGACTTATTGCAGTTTACAGTGCGCATGACCATTTGTTGAATGTAGCAAAATCGAACACACAGAAACACAATAGACGTTGATATTAGTATTTATTGTAGATCAATTACAGGCAGAATCCTTGCCCTGTGTAGCAGGCTACCTAGGTAACACCAAGCAGCTTCTCACGCTGTAATAGAGGAAAATATAATGTTGAGTGATTGAAGCATGGAGAGTGACAAATGTGATGTCACTATAACACTGCATAAACAACTAACCACAAAATGTGTTAGTGCTATTATGCAAGATGGATGAGACTATCCTCTTCAACTATATCTCCGCTGATTCAGTTCTAGGTCCTGGTGTAGTGGGTTATCTCTGGTTCCCCATATTACTACACATGTACCGCCATCTAGTGCTCTTCTGTGTACTATGGCTATTTGGGAAAAAATCGTTAACCCCCCCTGTCATTGTATAGAAAACGACACCAATGTAATGACAAGAAATTCGTGTTGTATGTTTGAAGCAAAAAATATGGAATTTGATTTGTCCAGAACCACCCTACACATTCACCTCGAACAAGATGTTCATTCAGCGCTGACAAAGTGGTAAAATGTCTAAGATCTACGTAATTACAGACTTTTTCAACATTTGTGACGTTGTTATTCCTGTGAGAATGTTATGGCATTTGGTTCAAATCCTTGTCCACAGCGATTAGTAATCTCTTGTTCCAAACCATACCCTTGCTGGCGTCTTTCACCAACGTGTTTAACTCAAAGACCGGCATCGCCTCTGGTTGTTCTCGGTATGGTGCCATGTCATCACGCCATTACAGACACATTTACGCTGCCGCGTGATGTATAGGGATAACTAAATGATATGGATGAATAGCTGAATGATGTCCCTTAATGTCCCTTCTCTGGTTGGAATACACCTGAGTCATGAAAAGTCAGAACATCAACACTATAGAGCACATATTTTCAGAAGTTTTGCCTACCTCTGTTGAGGTACTGCGAACAGAACTCTCTAAGTCTCTGGTCAATCTGGAAGTATCGCCCGATGAGGAACTCGTCTCTTGGCACCTTCTCAAACTCAAAAGCAATGTCATCAGCGAGATGGTCCAATACCTGATCACAGCATGAAGAGTTGGCTGGAAAAAAACCCAGGAAAATATCCATTATTATCTTAAAGTAGGATGTATTGTCACCTTGAGAACATGTGTATCATCCTCGAAATGACACGTCCACTTATGTAAGACTGTACTTAAAGTCTATTTTTTACGAAGTAACTTACTAATTCCAAGAAATCCTCCAAGTCCACCCCCGAAGGCGCCGCCTGTCTGACTGTAGACAACGGTGAAGACGGCAGAGAGCAGCACTACGGCGACGATGAGGAGGTGCATGTTGCTGATGTAGAGGCTGACTGACGTTGTGGTTGGTCGCTGACTTTGTAGGGTTATATACTCACCAAGGTTAGGAACGTAATTGGCATATGTCACATGGTAGGTCACGTGGTTGTTGTCAATTTCAACTTTCAACAGGTGCTAAAGTGTGTGACACGTGCTTTAGATCTTGCATATTAATAAATTAGAGGATTGATTGACATATTAAATCAGTTATCTATAATTTGCATAATTTCAAGATTAGTATTGTAGGGGTGATTCAATTTGACTACATGAGGGCGCATCCATTTGATGTGTATTCTGGGATTGGGAGGCGGGATGCTCTGAGATAAACAAACTAATGTTTAGCACTCAGTATTCACGAATATATCTATTTATTAGCACAATAAACGAGTCAACGAATCGATTCATTTTCCTCGTTAACACATCCTGTTTGACAAATGGATACCTTCCACTTTGTTTCAACACATTATCAATTTTTGGAAAATGTCTGAACAAACACTCAAATTTAGACAAATCTCTTCCACATGTACAACCCAACACGCCCACACATAGACATCCAAATGGATGCACTCAGAGAACTTTGAATTTGCTTTGACCATAAACATTTAAGGATTTAAGAGAGGTGTGGAATATGCCGTTATCTTCAACATAATAATGTATCAAGGTCATCATGTTATTTATACAGTAAGGAACATATCTGTTATTCAATTGCTGTATATTTGGCTGTTTAGGCGTAAGGTTTGAATATTACAACCAATAGTTACATAATGTTTACATATGTTTAATTCTAAGAACTGACTTTATGACGCAAATGCCACACGACCTGACATGAATTGGTCTTCAGTAACCCATGCTTGTCGTTGGAGGCGTCTAACGGGATCGGGTGATCAGGCTCGCTGACTTGGTTGACACATGCATCATATCCCGATTGCGTAAATCGATGCTCATGATGTTGATCATTGGATTGTCTGGTCCAGAATCGATTATTTACAGATTGTCGTCATATAGCTGGACTATTGCTGAGTGCGATGTAAAACTAAACTCACTCACTCACTCGCTCGCTCACTCAGAATGACTTTTCATATAACTTTCTGAAAATGGTCTTCACATTGTTTTCTGATAATGGCTTTTCTTATTGTACTTCGACATTGACCTTTGTACTGTTTTCTGACAATGACCATTCATTTCCCTTTCTGACAATGATGTTCCCAATTCTGTCTGATAATGACCTTCGTATTGCTTTCTGGCAATTGCCTGTTTTACTGAAACATAGAAAGCAATGGTGTAAATATCACAAAACAATGATCCAAAACGTTATCGACAAGGAACTGAATGTAAACGTCCCTTTTGGTTTCTAAGTACATTGTGTGAAGCCCATTCCTCTTATACCTCGCCCTGATTTTCTTTTGAGTAAGCGGCGTAAAACCACACTCACTCAATAAACCATAATCGGACAAGTTTAGCATGTCAATTTTCTTAGAAGTACATTAAACACAAATGGTTAATCCAGGCATGCGTATTAACACACGGTGAACTGAATTGTTTGGGTTCAGTCAGCAACAGCTGTCCGTGTAATGAACTGACAGGTGAACTCAATAATACCTGAACATAGCCTCCACGTGATATTGCAATTACACAAATATTTACCTGTGACCAACTACTGATTAATTTACATACCAGTGCATGGTTGGAGGTACACAAACAAAAGTATACAATTCAGCTGAACGGATATACGTCGATATAAGTCGGATTTACGTGTCATTTGAATTTTGTATCGAATGTTTTCATTCTCAGCTTTGTAAATATATAATCTTCAATTAGTTTATGTACCTTAAAACGAAACGCCCGCGAATTAAAAATGTGTTTGCAAAAATTCTCGGCACACAGCCGCAAATAACGGCAATTGTTGACTTCAGGCACATCACGTCGAGTGGTACCCAGTCTAATATTTTCTTCATAATGAAATATTTTTTTTATAATTTGATCGATATTTTTGTTCTTTGTTGAAAATAAAACACTGCAGTTTCCCATTTTCTAAAAATTAGTAACTTTCGGTTTAATTAACGATTGGATGAATAGGAATGATCATGTCAAGGGCGGTAAACAAACAGCTCCACATGCATCATGATACCGAAAAAATTGTGCCATCCTTTTGATAGATACAACTATTGTGGCTGGAATTAATTACATGATCTGATTAGGTAAATGGTTTTGTCTTTGTAACAAAATTATCATATTTATCGAGTTTAAAATGATTTTGTTTGATTAACCTTCAGACACTGTTATTTTTGACAGCCGTAGGTGACGCGTAAGGGCGTGGCCAAACTAGTGTTGGGAATTGGTTGAAATCTCACAATTGATGATTGCTTCATTACCAACGAACAATCATCGAAATAAATTGGTTAGTGTCATTTTTCAGATTTTCCTACCAAGGTTGTTATTGTAGATATGTATAACATGATGCAACTTGCTACTTTAAAGTGATGAGTAATATATCATGAACATAAACTTTCTGGAGTCTTCAAGAAATATTCAGTCATGACTTTTCAGTTAGTGAAGTGAGTTTTCTAAGAATTAAACAAGTTTTCAGGCCCTGACAATTTCGAAGATATGTTCCATCGTCAAGTGTTTCAAACACTAAAACAGCAGTTCCAAAATCGTTTGTGTTCGATTATGAGAAAATGTGATCGATTGCTTGGTCGTTTGGTCACTGCGACCAATCTTCGATTATTTCAATTAATCGGAACACCACTAGGCCAAACTCGCGGTTATTTTTAGGTGACAAGACACGAAGGATGTTTGAAAATACGCGTTCAAAAGCAGAATCTGAACTCATATACATTCAAAGAAAACGACTCACTACCTAAATAATGCAGATCATGACACATTATCACAATATTTGTAATTGCACCCACCCTTGATGAAACCGGAAGCACGTACGACATCGCACACATGGAGGCAAAATATGCACGAGTTGGAAAACGACCATTGATACATTTTCTACGATGGAGATATCATCTTGGTGGCCTGAAGGTACAGAGTTTCATCAACAGCAGTTACTACTTCTACTGTATCAACCAAACAAAAACATAATCCAACCATACCACTGTGTTTAAAACGAACATATTTCTTTAACTATGTTATTGACTCACACAACAAAATCTCCACACTTGTTCACTGTAGACTTATCGTTTTTAGTTTTTATGTATCAGTAAATGTGTCACAGGTCAATCGCTTGGTTGGTTTCTTTATTATTATTTGGCAATATTCCAGCAACATCACGGCGGGGGACACCAGAAATGGGCTTCACACATTGTACCCATGTGGGGATTCGAACCCGGGTCTTCGGCGTGACGAGCCAACGCTTTAACCATTAGGCTACCCCACCGCCCGGTTTCTTTAAAGGCCAATGCCCCTGAAACACTTCACTTCATGTGCAAATGGTGTGAGTGACGGGTGCTACCAAAAGTGTAGTACGTGCTTTCCATTTTCGCAAACACCCGGTGTCATAACTGAATTACAGTGATCTATTGATATATCTGCATTTTACCTTGTACGCCCCTTGAGTGAGTGAGTTGGGTTTTACGCCGCCTTTAACAAAATTCCAGCAATATCACGGCGGGATACGTCAGAAATGGGCTTCACACATTGTACCCATGTGGGGAATCGAACTCGGGACTTCGGCGTAACGAGCGAAGGCTTAAACCACTAGGCTACCCCATCGACCCTATACGCCTAGTATTTATTTGTTTTTAAAGGAAAATGACACTTGTTTCCTCGTTCAACGTGTTATGTTACGTTGGATTAAACGATGACCTTGGACATCTTCACAGCTCTCTTAAACGCACGCACGCACGCACGCACGCCAACGCACACACACACGCACACATAAACCGACACACTTCTCAAACCTAACGAATTAAGCATGCATTACAAAGTTCTATATATCAATGCCAATATAAATAGCCTTATGAATTTGGACATTGCCGACAGCTGCAACCTTTCCCTTGGGTGTTTCCGTGTTTTATAAAACAATACTGTGCTCAAATTCCTGTACTTGTGGCAACAAAGACTCATTGTACTGCTAGACATGCTAACCTTACGATGTGCCAACTTTTGTTTCGGTGGCGCAACCACGACAGTTATGTGGCTGCCACGTCGTCACCATTTGATATAATTATTTAAACTCTGTCGTAGACTGAATTCCGGTCAATCTGCGTGGAATCGACATATCGACACGGAACACGTAATGCAGCTGAGGGAATTCAACGCCTCTTCCGATATAGCATGCAGGCTCGTCACCTTCACAGGTGTTCTTCAGAAGGAGCAGGCACTGAACAAAGTGCAGATGGCCCACGTGACTTCTGGGTACATGGGTCCACTTGGACAGAACAATCTAGGTATCAACCGACCCTAGGCGCATACAATCCACTTTACAATCACCTTTCTATTGTCCAACTCCACTTGCACATCGATCCTAGCAGGATTGTAAGACGATTTGGATTTAAGATCGTAGCTAAGATCGAAATCTTCGACGGTGGAGGTACGGATTTCTTAAACTCGACTACTGTCTACCGCAAACCAAAATCTCTCTAAAAGATTAGTGAGTTGCATGAGAATAATTTAGTATAAGCACTGCTTGTTTTTGTTCCTCCTGTTGTTTTGTTCCTGGGACTGAGAGGTGATATGACATATTGTTGTGGTAACCATCTGGATTGTGCTTAAAGTACGGAAATATCACACAGACTCTTCCTCCCTCTCTCTCAATGAATTGCTGCCTGTGCGCTTTTATTGTTTGAAGAGTGTACGCCGACATATGTTTACTGATGTTTATCCTCGAACAATTGGTAAACTTGCGATGCTAAGAAACAGCGGCCATTAGACGTTTCTAACACATGGCATTATGTTATTATAATTCATTTCATTAACAAATTTTAGAAATAAAAGTGAAATTTCCCCCTGACTTGATCAATGTAACCTGTCATGCGCGACCTTCCAATGACAACTGTTGGTGACGCTACTGTATCCTATAAGTACCGAGGTAGCCAGTCCATGCAAGTATCGCCGAGCCTGTTGTAGAATGTGAAGGTAAGGGGGAAATATTTCAAACTGTAAGGTAGGGTTTTGCTGTGACTATCACGTCGACACAATATTCCTTTCACTTAAGTACTGTTTGAAAATGTTGAGACCATGGATAACCTGCAATAAGTTAAGATATACTGACTGACTGAGTTTGGTTTTACGCGGCTTTTAGCAATATTCCAGCAACATCACGGCTGGGAACACCAGAAATGGGCTTCACACATTGTACCCATGTAGGGATTCGAACCCGGGTCTTCGGCGTGACGAGCCAACACTTTAACCACTAGGCTACCAACGCCCCACTTAAGATATAAATATTGATAAGAAAATAACGCCCAAGGGAGAAACATTATTGTAATTGGACGCGCATGATGATGATTTGGAACAACAGATCTGGATGCATAGGTCGTAGAAACAGATGTTGACCTTGCTGTTAGGATTCACGTATTATCTGTAACTTGCACACTGGGTGAATAATTATTTTTTTTAAAACCGTTATGTTTTCAATTCGTTGAGTATTTCATAGTTCGAGACGCACTGCGTCGATATGTGATCATGTGATCATTTGGTCACGAGTTCTCCGTATCATCAGTAACAGTATCATCTTTTCAAACTGTTTTAGCGACTTATTTTACTGCAGGTGATTGTCGACTGTGTATGACAGTAGTCCTCCTTTAAGTGTAACAGTAGTGTCTGCCTGTGTGTGACAGCAGTCCCCCTTTAACCGTTACAGTAATGTCTACCTGTGTATGACAGTAGTCCCCCTTTAACCGTTACAGTCGAGTCTGGCTGTGTATGATTTCAGAGTCTTACGGACTGTTGTGAGGAGATTCTGATCTCCATCAAGACGTACGAAGACTGCAGCTGCCCGCTACTGACTGAGGCCAACCCGGAAGAGACTCGTCAGAATTTCTACCTCCGTATTTTCTACCGCGAGCTGTCTGTCTGGCTCAAATGGTACTGCTACCTGCATGGCGCTTACGTGCCCTTCGGCGACGGACTCCCCATTCTCCCGTACTACGGTGGGTGCTGCTGGTCGTTAGTTTAAATTTTAGACTCAACGTGTTACTTTATATTGAGAAAGGAATTTGGGTTAACTGTCAGTAATCTAGAGAAATCATATAGGAGTGTTTCGTTATTATGTATTAATTTATTCGACATTATGAGTTATATGTGCTTGTGTCGGGGAGGTTAATTGGGTCTTATGTGATGTAATAAGCAAGTGATGTTACGTACAAGCTTACGTTTATGACGTTTTATGAGACGCTGGGTGGAGGACCAATCAGATCGACAGAACATACAAACTATTATAATATAAACAAGATGTTTTATGGATTTAAGCTTCTGTATTCTGTCCCACTCAACGTTTCGGAATCATTACAGATCCCTTCATCAGATGAAGTCATCACCTGATGAAGAGATCTGTAATGATCCCGAAACGTTGTGTGGGAAAGAATAAAGAAGCGTAAATCCATAAAATATCTTGGTCGTCTATAACAACTTCAAAATGCCGCTGAAAGACATCACACGACATCAATATAATAATATGTTCCATACAAATATATTGCAAAAGGACTAATCCCTGGAAATAAATCTGAACGAATGTCTCTGTTCAAAGGTTCTAACATCGGTAAGTACCAGTAATCACTGTTGTGTGAATACCAATCGGTGTCGCAGTGTCGCAGGGCTGCAGTATGTTTCTTTATGAGAATCATGTCCCAAATTCGACACAAAACATGGCATTGCATATTATAATTTTCAGAAACTGTTTTCAGCAGCGATCTGTTATCGAATAAAGGTTTTTTTGTCAAAAAATATGACGTCACCCTTTGTCATCATGACGTCATAGCATTTCAAAGTAACGAGATGAAGCACATGGATATGGACAAACTATTCTTTTTTCTTATGTGCCTCAAGACTGTTGTTATTGGGTTTTCCGTGCATGGAATTATAACATTTGACTTCAGGCTGACTGTTTAGGTTCCAAATGTACAAATACACGACAAAATCGTAATTTCGGGGAGATGTGTCACTAACGCAGCTCTAGAGAAATACTGATAAAAGTCAGTTAATGTTTTTAGTTATGTTTTTCGTATAGGAGTTTGTTTCTAATGATAAACCGCGTCTGCGTGTTATCCCATAACAACAGAGACTTTTAACGAATATATATAATGATGCATAATTTTATCATTTCAGAGGATGATGAAGAATAAACAACGTCGGACATAACCACGTAAATGCATTTATGCAATAAACAAAGAAATATGTTTAAGCAGAATCAGTTTTTGTTATATTTACTTTTCTAAGATTCTTCGCTGAAAGATCAAAGGCGTCGACAGTACTTTACCAAGCTTTAAGTACACTTTTATTTGACGTCACACTGAATTGACGTCATTACGTCTTTACCGTCAAACCTCTCGTAAGAGTAAGTACTCTTGGTAACCGCCTTCACGATTCAGGTCAGTTGTCAGAATCCTACAGTCGTACATTATCCTGTAATAGTGTGATATCCTACAGTGCAACTCATTCCGTTAGCGTCATGTTTCGTGGTTTGCAGTGGTTTCAGTCGGCTATCATTACTGGTTGAAACATGTCCACACTTCCCCCATGCATTCGTAGATGGTCACGTGATTAGCCAGTTTGTTCCAGATGCACTGAATTGAACTTATATTGAGTGTAAAAATGCGACGTTCATATTGACTTTTGTGGTTCACGATAGTCGCATACCTAATTGACAAAAATAAAGAGATCAGCATCAGCGCCAGGAAATAACCAGCGTTATTACACATACGCGTCTAACATATTGTTCATAACGTCAACGATCAGCGTCATCACACATACACGTGTCATATACTGTTCACAACGCCAACATCAGGGCATAATCAACGTTATCACTCATACACGTGTCGCATATTGTTCAAAACGTCAACGTCAGTGAATAATCATGGTTATCACATATACACGTGTCATATATTGTTCACAACGTCAACGTCAGTGAATAATCAACGTTATCACTCATACACGTCTCATATATTGTTCACAACGTCAACGTCAGTGAATAATCATGGATATCACACATACAAGTGTCATATATTGTTCATAACGTCAACGTCAGGGAATAATCAACGTTATCACTCATGCACGTCCCATATATTGTTCACAACGTCAACGTCAGTGAATAATCATGGTTTTCACACATACAAGTGTCATATATTGTTCATAACGTCAACGTCAGGGAATAATCAGCGTTATCACACATACAAGTGTCATATATTGTTCACAACGTCAACGTCAGGGAATAATCAACGTTATCACCCATACACGTCCCATATATTGTTCACAACGTCAACGTCAGTGAAAAATCATAGTTATCACACATACAAGTGTCATATATTGTTCATAACGTCAACGCCAGGGAATAATCAGCGTTATCACACATACAAGTGTCATATATTGTTCATTACGTCCACGTCGGGGAATAGTCAGCGTTATCACACATACAAGTCATATATTGTTCATAACGCCAACGTCAGTGAACAAACAGCGTTATCACACATACAAGTGTCATAAATTGTTCACAACGTCAGCGTCAGTGAATAATCATGGTTATCACTCATACAAGTGTCATATATTGTTCACAACGCCAACGTCAGTGAACAAACAGCGTTATCACACATACAAGTGTCATATATTGTTCACAACGTCAACGTCAGTGAATAATCATGGTTATCACTCATACAAGTGTCATATATTGTTCATAATGTCAACGTCAGTGAATAATCATGGTTATCACTCATACAAGTGTCATATATTGTTCATTCCGCAACTCCACGGAATAATCAGTGTCGAATATCTACCGAAACATATTTCACAATACGTTAAAACAAATTCATTACACGAATGGAATAGCTAAATTTAAATCGTTCATGATCTACTTGATCGGGTAGTCAGACACGCTGACTTTGTTGACTCATGTCTTCGCGTTTAAAATATGTCATCGTATCCCAATGACGTAGATCGATGCTCGTGATGTTGATCACTGGATTGTCTGGCCCAGACTCGAATCGAGCGTCGCCATATAGCTGGTATAATGAGCGCGGCGTAAAACTAAACTCACTCACTAGTGGATACAGCGTCTACCCTGCGGTTCGATTCCAGGCTGCGTCATACCAAAAGACATCAACCTGTGGATCAGGTATTTGTTGTTACCCTTCCTGAGAACAAGAAAACAAGAACTCGGAGTATATCATGTCTGAGTGGGGAATCGATATGAAACCTCGGATACTTGGTGTGCAGTCGATAAGGAGTCTGGGTCTGGGTCTGGGTGTGGGTGTGGGTGTGGGTGTGGGTGTGGGTGTGGGTGTGGATGTGGGTGTGGGTGTGGGTCTGAGAGTGTGGGTTCGAATCCCGGACTCAACCCACAAAGATACTAGGATCTGTACTTTAATAAGTGTAATCCCAGATATAGCATGATATCATGCTAAGGGACCGTTCATAATTTATGGCTAGGGGGGTGATGATGGTTTTAAGGGGGGGCCACCCATTTTGTTCTGGTGAGGTTCAGCAATTTTGTACATAAAAATATTTAAAAATTATGCTTAAAAAATATTGGAAGGGGGGGCAATGATTTTGTACATAAATTTTAGGGGGGGTCATTCACATTGTACATGCTTCTCCATAAGAATCATCTCTCTCACACACACACACACACACACACACACACACACACACACACACACACACACACACACACACACACGGGCCATAAATTATGAACGGTCCCTAAATATGAAGCGACAAAGAACTATAATCCCAAGCATGTTTTTATTGTCAATGCAAACAGATTCAATTGATAATTCTTTGGTAGTTCTTTGTTTCCAAACATTAACAAGTCATTACCATAACAAGTTCATTGATTCTCTTCTCCGTGATTAATACCTGTGTCGTGAGTACGAGAGAGAGAGAGAGAGAGAGAGAGAGAGAGAGAGAGAGAGAGAGAGAGAGAGAGAGAGAGAGAGAGAGAGAGAGAGAGAGAGAGAGAGAGAGAGAGAGAGAGAGAGAGAGAGAGAGAGAGAGAGAGAGACACAGAGAGAGACACAGAGAGAGACACAGAGAGAGGACGGGGGTTGGGGGGATCGGAGAGAAACATCTTGCTGGATGTACTCGCTAACAATACGGGCCCTGTGTGTTCCTGTGTTGTTATCCTGAAGTACAAAACGACGCCCATGTTGGCGTATGCCTTCAGGATGTTGTCACGGTGGAAGTGTCCAGTAACAAATCTGTATAGCCTGGACGTCCAAAGTAAACCTTGATTCGTCAGAAAACAAATCGTTTGACCAAATGGTTCTGGGCACGTCATGACGTAATGTGATGGTCAGTCAGTCGTGGGAGAACACGTGGGCCTCGGACATGCAGGTTCCATCTGTCGTCCATCTGTATCTCTGTGCAGTTCGTCTTCATATTGGGAGGCATTTTGACCACGGTCGTTCTGTTGAAAAAGTCTTGTGCGCCGGTTGTTGCCGTTGGTGCAGTAGATCGACGTACAGTCAACTACTGTCATGAACGTTAATTGTCTGTCGATAGCATGAGTGTTACCTGAGGGACCGTTCATAATTTATGGCTAAAGCGGCCTTCACACGGCAAACTAAAGTTTGAAAACACGTGTTGTCAAACACGAGTTTTAGAGCGTTCCAACATTCCAACAACTCGCTACCAACACCAATTTCAAAGTTGTCAAACTGTTGTCGAGAAATAGGATCTGTCTCTGTTCTCACCACCTTTTCCATCAAACTTTTTGTCAAATTCGAGTTTGACGTGTGAACTCAAACTCGTGTTGTTCAGAAACAATCAATCGCCGTCAACGACATGGCTCTCAAATGACACGACATTTTGACAACATGTGGTTGACGTGTGAACACGCGAGTTTGACAACTTTAAACATTTACACTACACATAAGCATAATATTTAGATATGAATATGTACAAAATTGTTGACCACCCTACATCCCTAGAACAAAATGGGTGCCCCCTTTATATCATCATGACCCCAACTGCCCACCCCATAGCCATAAATTGTGAACAATTACTCACTGTGAAATGTTGAGAGTTCGTGTCACCAGGCAAGCCTAATCTATGATGGTATTAACAAACCACTGCAAAGCGGTACATTGGACTGTTTCTGTACTTCCTTAAGGCCAAACACCCAAATGTCATCTGCGTAACATGTACTCGGGGCTACTTTATTATCAACTATAGAAACAATTATTCAAATGTGATAGGTACATGGAAACAAACAAAGCAAGTGGGGCATTGTTTGAGCAGTAGGGCATGACATGCTTACCATTTAAAAAAAACACCTTCAGTGGTTCTTTCATGTAATCTTCGCAGTTGTTTCGCTCTTTACACTAACTGCAGTCTGTCTGCAGACTGGACCACATCGTGTAACGTGTATTTGAGTTTGTTGCATGTGGGGTACAACAGTTATCTATGCTAATGGCAATTTACAGATGACATTGCTATCAGTGTAACAACGTACAACGAATATATATGTTGACAAATAACACATGACCCCGAGCTCACAGCCAAATAGCGTACAGCAAGTATCTATGTTACTGAGGTGGTAAACTTGACTTGGAGTTTTCATATCTTTTAAAAAGAAATAATTTATAAAACTTAGTATACATTGAATACGCCAATATATACTCATGCCAATAATGGTTGTCACCCCTCCCACCCCAACCCCCACACCCCACACCCTCTCCAATAAAAACAAATTGAAGGGGTGACAATCATTATTGGCATGAGTACATGTATAAGCTGTGGAAAATATGTCGATATAGTTGTTAACGAAGCATAAAGTGTTTTTGTAGAGAATTAACTAATTTTGCGTTCATGATTAGAAGAAAATCCACGTTTCTGTAAGGTTAGTCTTATGCATTTAACTTGCAATGGCAAGAAATAGCAATCATTTGAAATATGACATATGGCATTATCTTATTATATTTCAATCTGGACTATAATTAACAATTTTCAGACTTAATAAGAGTACATACTCGGTACGTGATATAGTTGACAGCTGCTTGGAGAATCCTTGACCCCCAACTGCAATAGCAGCTGTTGGTGGCTCTACAATATCCTATAAGTACCGAGGTGGCAAGTTCATGCAAGTATCGCCATCGAGTGAGGTCTCCAAGCGTTACAGTCATGAAAGTCACACTCTTCTTCCTCGTCGTCTTCATCACCATCAACGTCTACATGGTCAACGCTGCCACGAACGAATGTCTCACTGACCCTATTGTAGAATGTGAAGGTAAGATGAAGAACATGGCTAATTATGTGATGACCAGTACTCCCAAATAGCAGTTCGGTTACAATGAGAAATACAAGGGTAACTGCGACTTCAAAATTAATGCATAGAATATGCATAGTGCTTCATAATGATTTGGATAGTGGGCACAAACGTCAGTATTGCTGTTAGGATTCAGCTGTTATCTTCAGTCTCTGCCCTGAGTGATGAACGGGAGATTTGGACATGTCTATACCTGGGATATATGTATTTCGTTGATTTCTGAGTTGGAATCCTCGTTTTATTCAGATAAACTGACCTGGTCGTTCAGAGGACTGGGAATGACTTTGCCCTTTGGCCATATTTGTGTACTATTTTCTCAGAAATCCTGCATAGATCAAATGCATGCTCTCATTAAATCATTTTTAACCACTTACTGCTACAGATAGTGTTGTTACAAAAACGTTTTTATGAAACCTTTGTTTATTTCTAAACTTCTTCAATTCCCGTAGGATTTAAAGGACGCTTTTCGCGCTTTGTATTTCTGAAGCCAAGCAACGTCACTATTTCGACATTTTGTAACCTTGGTTACAGTGAAAATTCATGGCGAACAGCTGATACTGCTAAGTCTTCGAGTCACAACCTCTCCACCCAATATATGATGTCCATGTTCATCTCCGGTTTCCACATTTTTCTATTATCGCGGACGTGGGTGGACAAGCGTCCAGCACGCCTGAAACCTATGACTATGGGTTCGAATCCCGATTATGTTTCTAGGTTTGTCTGCACCATACCCGTGCATGTGGGCTTCACCAACCTGATAAAATGTTGGGACATAGATCACTCTGGGCACTCCTCCGTTATATTGACACGCCCATACGTAACTGGAATATTGTTAAGACAGCTTAGACGAAGCTGACAAAACACATTATCATTTCATAAAGTCGAACTATTGTAAAACTTACTGAGCATACAATCAGACCTTGTAAACTCGTATGTCTCGAGTTATCCGTATGTCTCGAATTATCCGTATGTCTCGAATTATTCCTAGTCGATGTGAGATCGCGATCTTATTGGATCCTGTGATCAATGTTGGAACAACACAGTTGATTTGTTTTCAACGTAATGCCGCGATAATCTGAATAATGCATTGGAGTAGTTCTGAACTTAAAACGTGCTTGGGCGAAGGAAGTCGGCATCAGTGTTTGATGGCTGCTGAAAATGAAACAAACAATAATAGTTTTTCGAAGTAGTGATGTATTTGATACGGGTATCCGGATATCACATCATAGTCCCCCTTTAACCGTTACAGTAGTGTCTGCCTGTGTATGATTTCAGAGTGTCTTACGGATTGTTGTGAGGAGATTCTGATCTCCATCAAGACGTACGAAGACTGCAGCTGCCCGCTACTGACTGAGGCCAACCCGGAAGAGACTCGTCAGAATTTCTACCTCCGTATTTTCTACCGAGAACTGTCTGTCTGGCTCAAATGGTACTGCTACCTGCACGGCGCTTACGTGCCCTTCGGCGACGGACTCCCCATTCTTCCCTACTACGGTGGGTACTTTTGGTCGTTAGTTTAAATTTTCGACTCTGCGTTTGTCGTGAATGAAATTTCTATCACGATTTGAAACAACACATTTAATATGGCTATCCTTCGTTACCGTAGCTAGCAAAACCGGCTGATTTAATATTTCTTGATGAGTAGGCCTATCATGTTTGAAATGTGGACACGATATGACATGTCATACGGCGTTTGATGAAATCGATTTGACTTGTCATGGCAACTCATAACGCTACCCACTGTATTATCCCGCCACAACATACTGCAATGTGGGTCTGATAAATCAGCTGTCCCTTTCTGGTCTGTGTGACCCGTGAAGATCCGGGGTAGAATAGGTCTTCAGCAACCCATTCTTGTCATAAAAGGCGACTATGCTTGTCGTAAAAGGCGACTAACGGGATCGGGTGGTCAGGCTCGCTGACTTGGTTGACACATGTCATCGGTTCCCAATTGCGCAGATCGATGCTCATGCTGATGATCACTGGATTGTCTGGTCCAGACCGGATTATTTACAGACCGCCGCCATATAGCTGGAATATATAGCCATATAGCTGGAGTGCGGCGTAAAACTAAACTCACTCACTCACTCTGGTCCGTGTCTCACAGCTGTGGTTAGAAGGTTTCCCATGCGAGGAAACATTAGATAATTCCGGCATAATCACTCGTTTCTGAAATACATAAATGAGTGGAACATCAACATTTGACGGTCCCCACATGCTAATACACAGATACATAATTTAAGTGATATCTTTAAACATCTAACCTGAAAGTAGGTAACAAACTCCTGACGTGGATTTTCCCATGTCTTTGTTCCCGGGGGTCTGCTCATTGTTCTGTCCTGGAACAAAGTGCCTCTCAACAGTAATATATACGGAGTGACCATTATTTATTTTATATTTTATATAATATTGTATAATTCTATTTTTCAGAGGATGAAGAAAAGAAATAAACAACGTTGGAGGAAAGAACCATGTAACTGTATCTCTGGGAAAAAATAAAAATAAAATAGAACATTTTGTTGTTAAAATTTTACTTTTGACAAACATTCGTAGAAGTTCAGTTGGGATTGCAATAACGATTGTTATTACGAGGTTCAATTCTATCCCGTGTCACCAGAATGACCGTGATGTTAATATGATGGAATAAGGCAAATATTTTCTATTGACATTAGTTATAACGAAGAACATCGCACACAATCATACATTTCTGACCGGAGCGATGGTTAACTTATATGAGTGGCATTTTAGAAGTTAGGAAGTACAATATAGAACAAACTTTATGGATAACAAATTCTTTTATTTTGTTAGTGCGACATTTCGATACAGATTCTTGTACCGTTGTCAAGCAGGAATGGTTAACTGCTTGACAACGGTACAAGAGTCTGTATCGAAACGTCGCACTCACAAAATAATATAAGTTGTTATTCATTAAGTTTGTTCTATATCGGAACGATGTTTTTGCCACCTCAAGGCTTGGGGGTTAACAGGAAGTAAATCCATTAGACTTCCGAACTCCCTTTTCTCGAAAAAAAACTTTTGTCGATTGTAGGAAGTATCACATACCACTGCAGACGCCAATCCGTGTGGAATATCTACCAAAACAGATTAAGAAAAGCATAAAATAAAAAAAATGATCAAAATTACTGGAATGGCTCACTAAATTCAATTTTTTTGCTCTACTGGTTGCACCATCGACTTCCAAATTTTCATTAAAAAAGCAAATGCTAGTTTGGATGTGTGTAAAAATCATGTAAAGGTCATTGCTCAAAATGATCATGACCCAGCTGCAGTAATCGATACGAATGGATTAAAGGGGTACGTTCGCCAGTCTATCTGTATGTTCCCCAGGGACTTGAGATTGATAATACGACGTGCCGTTGAGATTGACATCCAGAGATCGAGGGAAAAAACAAAGCGCCTTTGAGCAGCTGAGCTGGATATCGGCGCTATACAAATGTTAGTATGTAAATGTATTTCAAATACAAAAAGCCTCATATGCAAATGCCTTTGACTGGAATTTTATGATTTAACCAAGGGGATCTTTGCTGTTACTCCCTGTAACAGATGAGAGAAGATGTCTTTTGTTTTAAGGTTGTTATGATTTGACCATAGCTAAGATACATCTTCATCATAATTTTGAATACGCCATGAACTTTGTGCGACTTATATGAAGAAGAAAGGGGACAGTCGTTGTTTTGTTTGTTGTTTAACGCCGCACTCAGAAATATTTTAGCTGTATGGCGGAGGTCTGTAAATAATCGCGTCTAAACCAGACAGTCCAGTGATCAACAAAATGAACATCGAACTACGCAACTGGGATACGATGACACGTGTCAGCCACGTCAGTAAGTCTGACTATCCGATCCCGTTAGTCACTTCTTACGACAAGTATGGGTTACTAAAGACAAATTCTAACCCGGATCTTCAGGGGTAGACACCCATAATATACAAACTGCTGTTATAATAATCGATAACAAATTCAACGTCTCAATCCTGATTCATGTTTCCAGTTTGTTGCGCTGGCTATGTTGCACATAGCCAGGGGAAAGCGATTAACATTTGATGAACTGAAGGTGTAGTAGATACTTGCTAGTTATTTTGAGGTTTTCTGCATAGTTCAGAGATGTGGCTATTATACGTTATGAGGTCGAAATTCACACCAAGAAACCAAAAGTAACGATTTTAAGAACAGGGCGACCTTTCACCCCAGGTATATTGCCTAAATTTGCCAAATTTAATACTTTATTTGTTTGCCTTCAAACAATCTAAATGTTGGAGGTCAAAGATGACTTTGGCTCTCTATCCGTGAGAGTAACACAGTGTGTTATCATTATCGTAATTGTACACTGAAAAATTCACCAAGTGGTAGCATATCATTTTAAAAGATTCTGAATACAACATGGCCTAAAATAGAGCCTTGCGGTACTCCTTTGATTATGCGCCAATCGGTTCAGTTTTTGTTACTGGGGTATCTGTACTGGAGCCTCTACGTAATTGGCAAGCCCGTATGTCTTCAATTTAAGCAAAACCAGGGTATGACAAAGGCTGTGAAAACTCTTTGACAGGTCTATAAGTATGACATACTGATGAGTGTCAAGTGTTTTCCGCCAATCCTCTACTAATCATAGCCAGTTCGTCCATGCTAACCCTGGCTAGAAGGCTACTTAGAATATACATTACCATTATAATGGTACTGAAGCTGTGGTTTTATGTCGATTTAATGAAATGAAAGAGGTACGACGCTAACATATCATCATTTTGTATATGTGTTTTGTTATTTCTTTAACAAAAGGAGGATGACTTGAGCATACTTGTATCTATATGGAAATGACGACGTGTTAAGAGAGTGATTGACTGCGTTACAGAAGGGTTGACTGATAAGAGAACTGCAGGTTTTTGACAATGGAGTGGGAATATTGTCCCGTGGCCTTTATAAATGATGATGTATATTTGTCATGAGTGATAGGACAGAAATTAAAGAAAGGTACAAAAAGACTAATGTTTCGACCTACTTGTCATGAATTGCTAGGATACGACTGTACATTTGAAGATGAGGTAGCATTGCTTATGTCCTTGGCAACATTGACACAGAAAACGTTGAAAATGTTTGACCTGTATCTGGTTTGATTTAACTGTATGATCTTTTTAAGCCCTTATCAGAGGTAAATAGTTTGATAAGACTTTTTGCGGCATTAACATTCTTCTAGGGCTCTGTAGAGGCAAAGTCCTATCTTGATGGATCCGGAATAAAATTTGTAAAGGGTACTTAAAGAATGTAGGCAAACGAATGCAAAGGTGACATTCAGCTATTGATAGTAACAACTCTAAATCATTATTTTATATTTTGTTTAACGTGATTTTGTTTGTTAACCATTTGATGGACAGCGAGTTTTCTCCAACGTCTAACACGATCCTTATGAAAGCACGAGTAATGAATTTAACTAGGCTTAGTTGATATGACTTAAGAACACAAAATTGCAAAATCGTTTGACTCTACTAATTTCAAAACACCTTTCCTTAAATAATAATGTAAAATAATGTGTAGCTCCATTATACCACGAAGTTGAGGCATATTAACAAAAATCAGGATTGGAACAAAAGAACTCTCACACAAGCGTCTGGTTCCTCATTTTGTACTTGAAGGTTTTTCATATAAAGCATGTGGATGTCCATTTGGGGCGGTGGGGTAGCCTAGTAGTTAAAGCGTTGGCTCGTCACGCCGAATCCCCACATGGGTACAATGTGTGAAGCCCATTTCTGGTGTCCCCCGCCGTGATGTTGCTGGAATATTGCTAAAAGCGGCGTAAAACCAATCTCAGTCAGTCAGTCAGTCCATTTGAATGCACGTGGATTAATCCCCACCAATATCTTACACATTGGCTAAAATAGATTAACAGATAATTATGACCAAACTAACCCATCGTGCTTTATCCCTGACTGACAGGACGTCTTTTGAAAAAAAAATACTTATATCGGACCTTTCCCGTACTTGCTAAAGAAGAACATCCGAATAGTTAACGATACCATGCACTCGGGGCTATTTCACTAAAACATACAGACACGATTACCATAAAGATTAACTTTAAAAGAGTAGAAAATGCTTTGAAAAGCATTTTTATGTGTATCTGTTCTGTTGCTTTCATAGTTAAATATAGAAAGTCAGTGCCAAAAATACCTAGTATACCTTCAGAACCAATGTCCGCTTGGTGTAAACTGAAAAATAGCTGTGGAACTGATAGGAACTGATCACTGAAAATCAGTGATTACATCCTCACAGGGCAAAGGGAAAGCATTAGACTAACATCTAGTCTCTGAAATGAACGGATTTTACAGAAACGACAGTTGAAACTGTGGAAATCTAGACTTGCCCCATAATCTAGACTTGCATGGGCTCTCTTGAACATATTTGTTTCTGGGCCTGTATGACAGACTAGGACAGCATGTGTCCAGCGCTACCGGTTCGACCCGCCATTCACACAATTTGCCCCAAATGAAGTATTTTTTGACTGACGCCGCACAGCTGTACTCCTCTCTTGCGATGGCGGCGGCGTCTATACAAACCTGATAAGCAAGTGATCGGTAGACCGGAATGGTTTTTGGACTTACGACAAGGAAAACTTTCCTCACTCGACTTTCTAAAATCTCTCTTTAGATTACATTTTTATGTTGGTTTTGTTCTTTGCTTTTCGAAGAATATACACTTTACGCCAAAAGAAACGTTACCCTCCTTCCTTAATGACGGCGGTACCTATCTTCAACTGGCGTTGTGATGCGTGGACGTCCACTTCTTGGTCGGTCTGCGGTGATCCCAGTCTGTCTCAAGCCCTGAAGAAGTCTTATAGCCGTGATACGGTGGCATCCGAGGGCGTTGGCAACAGCATTGTATGTCGACCCCATCTGCACCAACCCAATGGCTCTTTCTCTCCCTTCAGCTGTTAATCGTGGCATATTTCTCGTACTTGTGTATCAGATCATGTCTTCAAGGCTCTCTTTATACCCTATAGAATGATTCTACATGTGAAATGGATGTAAATACTGCTTGAATATTGCTGCGTTTTGGCGACTGATATTGCTATGTGTAAACAGAAAATGGAAAAATGTTACTTTGCAAGCTTGCAATGTTCCTAAACATTTTTTCACAATATCAAAGACACGTTTTACTTGTTTTCACTCATGCAAATCAGGAAAAAATGTCTTAAAAGAATTTTACACACTCTAATCAGTTGTTTCTTGATTTAATAGTTGAAAAATGGTGACTTTAAATGGTTTATCATTGTCCCAAAGCAGAATTTTATTTCAACCTTCTTTTGGACATCAAAATCACTATTATTGGTTTATTTCGGCATGGACGAATATAGGACAATTTAACTCTTCAAAAACTATCACCAAAATATGAATGCATTTGATAAGAAAAAATTGTGATTTGCATAAAGCTGTGTTGTTAAGCTTTCTTGTAAACTTAAACCTTCAAAAATATCTTTGATAATTTTTCAGTAATTCTTAAAGGTAGGAGGGTAACGTTTCTTTTGGCGTTTAGTGTATATTTGATCACGTCAAAGTCGGATTTTCACTTGCCATTCTTCGTCAGGAGCATCTGTTTTTTTCTATTGGTATACAGCATCAATATTTGTCCTTTGAAAGTGCACATCAAGGTTCCGTAATACTGTACACAATTTGTCATCAGCATTTGCGTGAACGCAATGAAAAGAGTGAGCGAGTCAATACGGTTTTGCACCGCTGTTAGCAATATTCCGGCAATATCACGGCGGGGGACGCCAGAAAAGGGCTTCACACTTCGTGGACAGGTGATTCCAGTGATGTGTTACATATAAGTCTTTGGTTTGTTTGTTTGTTTTAACGCCGCACTCAGCAATATTCCAGGTATATGGCGGAGGTCTGTAAATAATCCCGTTAGTCGCCTCTTACAAGCATGGGGCATGGGTTGTAGAAAGACAATTCTAAGCCGGTTCCTCACGGGTCATATAAGTCTTTTATAGCGTTAAAACATTTCTTGAAGACGGACACACATACACATACTTTATAATGACCAACCGAATGCATTTTATTTTTCTTCTGTTGTGATTTTTATGTGCTCCCCTGTGAAAACGACCTCAGTGTTACACACGTTTTGCTGTAGTATCATCAATTATATTGTTTTAAAACAGTGCTGCACTGTTTCGCAAGAAACGTTGGTTCAATAAAAGTGGAAATGATGGTAATTGTTGTTTTGCAGTTTTAACATTCCAGGGATAGACGCTAAACACTGAGATTTGGGAAGGGTAATATATTTTCCCTTTGAGGGTATACAATGTAGTTGTATTGGTCAACTAGTCTTTAGCTGTGAGACTGCCCTATCCCTGTACATATAGTTTGTTTCACTTTTGCATGTAAGCACTGTAAATAGGAGAGGGTTTCACTAAGTTGGCATAACTTGTACCCAATCCATTCTCTTGAATAAATATGTTTAAATCAAACTGCCCGCCCGGGATGAAGATGGCTTCTTATCCTGCTCCGTAGTATGCTCTTCCGCTCCTGCTAAATACAAACCGAAGTCAGTGCCCCTTCCTACCCCATCCAAAGTAGGAGAAACACAACACCCATATATATTGCTTTAACACTGCACTATGGTAGGTTTAGTTGCCATTGAGCCATTTGTATATACTGCATCTTAAGTCAAAAGAAACGTAAAGAGATGTCAAAAGTTACCAAGAAGCAGCTATATTGAATATAAATTATGAATATCAGCAATCAAATGTTAATTTTCTCTTATAAGTATTACCATACATAGTTACAATTATTTGATGCCTTGTGTATTTTACATATCGGAATGTTTTTTTCATGGCTGAATCATTTAATGAAATTACCACACCACAGGGTTTGAAACATGGGTCAACTGAAGTATGGCAAAAAGGAGTTAACATATTGGTTAAGGCAGATATTGGTCAAGCAGTGTTAAACAACAGAGAGAGTACTCGGGATATACAACTTCTTTTTTATTGATATTAGCGACGCTTCGGTGAAGCTACTAACAACGTCATCAAGAAAGTCATATAGAACTTCGTTATTATTAATATGAACGACTTGCTTGATAACGGTGTTAGCAGCTACAACGAAACGTTGACTTGCTTGATAACGGTGTTAGGAGCTACACCGAAACGTTGACTTGCTTGATAACGGTGTTAGCAGCTACACCGAAACGTTGACTTGCTTGATAACGGTATTAGTAGCTACACCGAAATGTTGAGTAGCTTGATAATGGTGTTAGTAGCTACACCGAAACGTTGACTTGCTTGATAACGGTGTTAGTAGCTACACCGAAACGTTGACTTGCTTGATAACGGTGTTAGTAGCTACACCGAAACGTTGACTTGCTTGATAACGGCATCAGTAGCTACACCGAAATGTTGAGTAGCTTGATAACGGTGTTAGTAGCTACACCGAAACGTTGACTTGCTTGATAACGGTGTTAGAAGCTACACCGAAACGTTGACTTGCTTGATAACGGTGTTAGTAGCTACACCGAAACGTTGACTTGCTTGATAACGGTGTTAGCAGCTACACCGAAACGTTGACTTTCTTGATAACGGTGTAAGCAGCTACACCGAAACGTTGACTTGCTTGATAACGGTGTTAGTAGCTACACCGAAACGTTGACTTGCTTGATAACGGTGTTAGTAGCTACACCGAAACGTTGACTTGCTTGATAACGTTGTTAGTAGCTACACCGAAACGTTGACTTGCTTGATAACGGCGTCAGTAGCTACACCGAAACGTTGACTTGCTTGATAACGGTGTTAGTAGCTACACCGAAAATGTTGACTTGCTTGATAACGGTGTTAGTAGCTACGCGGAAACGTTGACTTGCTTGATAACGGTGTTAGTAGCTACACCGAAATGTTGACTTGCTTGATAACGGTGTTAGTAGCTACGCGGAAACGTTGACTTGCTTGATAACGGTGTTAGATAACGGCGTCAGTAGCTACACCAAAACGTTAACTTGCTTGATAACGGTGTTAGTAGCTACACCGAAACGTTGACTTGCTTGATAACGGTGTTAGTAGCTACACCGAAACGTTGACTTGCTTGATAACGGTGTTAGTAGCTACACCGAAACGTTGACTTGCTTGATAACGTTGTTAGTAGCTACACCGAAACGTTGACTTGCTTGATAACGGCATCAGTAGCTACATCGAAATGTTGAGTAGCTTGATAACGGTGTTAGTAGCTACACCGAAACGTTGACTTGCTTGATAACGGTGTTAGTAGCTACACCGAAACGTTGACTTGCTTGACAACGGTGTGAGTAGCTACACCGAAACGTTGACTTGCTTGATAACGGAGTTAGTAGCTTCACCGAACGTTGACTAGCTTGATAACGGTGTTAGTAGCTACACCGAAACGTTGACTTGCTTGATAACGGCATCAGTAGCTACACCGAAACGTTGACTTGCTTGATAACGGTGTTAGGAGCTACACCGAAACGTTGACTTGCTTGATAACGGTGTTAGCAGCTACACCGAAACGTTGACTTGCTTGATAACGGTGTTAGTAGCTACGCGGAAACGTTGACTTGCTTGATAACGGTGTTAGGAGCTACACCGAAACGTTGACTTGCTTGATAACGGTGTTAGGAGCTACACCGAAACGTTGACTTGCTTGATAACGGTGTTAGCAGCTACACCGAAACGTTGACTTGCTTGATAACGGTGTTAGTAGCTACACCGAAACGTTGACTTGCTTGATAACGGTGTTAGTAGCTACACCGAAACGTTGACTTGCTTGATAACGGTGTTGGTAGCTACACCGAAATGTTGAGTTGCTGATAACGGTGTTAATAGCTACACCGAAATGTTGACTTGCTTGATAACGGTGTTAGTAGCTACGCGGAAACGTTGACTTGCTTGATAACGGCGTCAGTAGCTACACCGAAACGTTGACTTGCTTGATAACGGTGTTAGTAGCTACGCGGAAACGTTGACTTGCTTGATAACGGCGTCAGTAGCTACACCAAAACGTTAACTTGCTTGATAACGGTGTTAGTAGCTACACCGAAACGTCGCTCATATTACAAATAAAGAAGTTGTATATTCGCAGAACTCTCCCCGTTGTTCATAACACCAGCTTCTAAATGCCATTCAAAGAAGTTAACCAGTCCTAGCTTGGGTCATGATTTGGTCAGCACGGGGTCACCTGTGTGAAGTGTATTGAACTCGAACTATTGTAATAAAAGCAACAAAACTCTTCCGATGCACAGAAGACATTTCCTCAATGAGTAGATTGTTCCATTCCTACTTTATCACGCGTCTTATGGCGCTCTGTTGAGAGAGAGCACACCGAAGGCTGGAGATAGAAATGAGGGTGAGGTGTCTACTGGAAAGTTGCAAAGATCATTATATGATGTTTTGGCTTTGTTTTGTTTATTCTGTTGGTCCCAGGACTGTCCCACGATGGGGACTGACAGCTGTACGTTCTGCTGAGTGATCTTCTCCACAGTGCATGAGCACTTGCCACACACGGCATCGCATTCAGGAACGCGGTAGGTGAATTTCGCACAGGTGTAGAAAGGTCACACGTGACCTTGCGATTCTTGGTCTGTCGTGGGTTTGACCGCTTCAACGTGGCAACAATCTGGCGATGGTAATTTCTAGTGTAGTTAAACATGATTAATATGGACTTGTGATGCATCCAGCTGCGCCATATCAATTAGAACAACACTCTCTTGCTGGTCTGAATTTGAAAAAAAAAATAAACATGCTTCTGAGAACTGTGAAAATGGTCACTTGGTCGATGTTACTAACACATTTTGCATTTCTAACATTTTCTGTTGTCGCAGTTTAAGACAGGAGACACTAATGTTTACTTTTATAACACTGTTTTCCTTCAAAGATACGTACATGCATAACAACGATTAGCGCCCCAAATATTAAACGTATGTATGGATATAATATAAAGTGAATGTCCCTCCCTGTCAAGTTTGTACTAATATATGTATCTTTTGTCTCAAATCGCCTCCGTGGTGTAGTGGTTAAAGCGTCCGCCCGGAGAGCGGAAGGACCGCGTTATACCAAAAGACGTTAAAATATGGTACTTGTTGGTCCCTGCCTGGCGCTCTGCATTAATGGGTACAGCAAGGACTGGTCCGCTCGGAGTCAGTATAATGTGTCTGAGTGGGGTAGTCATGCTTCACTGCGGCATGGTATCTCAGTGGGCTAGCACTATAAAACCAGCTTCAGTCTGGGCTAGTACAAGCAGCCGCACATACACATACGCATGTACGTCGTCATATGAGCGAAATATTCTCAAGCACGACGATAAACCCAATTTCACCTCACCTCACCTCACCTCACCTCACCTCACCTCACCTCTTTTGTCTCATATCTATGACAAAGGGTGGTTTGGTAGCCAAGTGGTCAAAACTTTCGGTCGTCACGCCTAAGATCAGGGTTTGTTTCCCCGCGTGGACTGACTGACTGAGTTTTGGTTTTACGCTGCTTTTAGCAATATTCGAGCAACATCACGGCGGGGGACACCAGAAATGGGCTTCACACATTGTACCCATGTGGGGATTCGAACCCGGGTCTTCGGCGTGACGAGCCAACGCTTTAACCACTAGGCTACCCCACCGCCCTTCCCCATGTGGGGAGAATGTCTGAAGCCCATATCTTGTTTCCCCCCCCCCCCCCACTGTAATATTGCCAGGACATTGCATAAAACCATTTGCACTTAATACTTATGACAATAAACAATTATATCCACAGGTTCGACTTCACAATTGAAATATCAAAAGTGTGATACCCTGTGGTGATTTTCTAATTCCAAATATAATTTCCTTATTCCGGATTTAATAACATTACGTAACCGGCGCCCGGGATACCGAGCAGCAGCTCTAACGGGCTGTGGTCAGATGTCACCTTCCACTGAAGGCTAGCCCATATAGTATAAGTACACCTGTACTTCATGTCTCACAACCGTGTTCATCAGGTGAGGTAATTCTTAAGCTGCAGTCATGAAAGTCACACTCTTCTTCCTCGTCGTCTTCATCACCATCAACGTCTACATGGTCAACGCTGCCACGAACGAATGTCTCACTGACCCTATTGTAGAATGTGAAGGTAAGATGAAGAACATGGCTAATTATGTGATGACCAGTACTCCCAAATAATAGATCGGTTACATACAACGGTAACTGCAATTTAAAAATTAATGCATAGAATATGCATAGTGTTTCATAATGATTTGGATAGTGGGCACAAACGTCAGTATTGCTGTTAGGATTCAGCTGTTATCTTCAGTCTCTGCCCTGAGTCTGACCCTACTGACCCTATTGTAGAATGTGAAGGTAAGATGAAGAACATGGCTGATTCTGTGATGACCAATACTCCCAAATAATAGATCGGTTTTTACCATATATACGATTTATAAGTGAGAAGACGTACAAATGTAGCTTTAACCACATTTTCAAAATGAACGCCCCAGGGAGGAATATGCATAGCGTATTATAATAATTTTCCTAGTTGGCACAAACGTCAGCCTTGTTGCAATGTTGCAATGAGAGGTGAAAGGTCTGAGTGAGATTCGGACATGTCTGTATCTGGGATGTATGTATAGGTGAGGTGAAGAAAGGAATATAGCCTATGTTTATAACTATTACTCCTAAACAACATTTCTGTCTTTTACCATGAGCTTAATTACACTTTTTGAACCACGTGTTAACGATGCCCAAAGGCTTGTCAGCAACACCAACGACCACTATGAAGGTGAACCAAGCTAAACCAAGCCTTACCAAGCCTTTCAAAGCCTCACCACCTGACCTGGAACGTAGGAGTAGCCGAGTGGTTAAAGCGTTCGCTCGTCATGCCGATGACCCGGGTTCGAATGTGTAGAATGTTCGAATGTGTAGTGTATGCCTGTGTATGACAGAAGTCCCCCTTTAAGTGTTACTGTAGTGTCTGCCTTTGTGTGACAGAAGTCCCCCTTTAACTGTTACTGTAGTGTCTGCCTGTGTATGACAGACGTCCCCCTTTAACTGCTACAGTAGTGTCTGCCTTTGTGTGACAGAAGTCCCCCTTTAACTGTTACAGTAGTGTCTGCCTGTGTATGACAGTAGTCCCCCTTGAAGTGTTCTAGTAGTGTCTGCCTGTGTATGACAGAATTCCCCCTTTAACTGTTACAGTAGTGTCTGCCTGTGTATGACAGTAGTCCCCCTTGAAGTGTTACAGTAGTGTCTGCCTGTGTGACAGGAGTCCCCCTTGAGGTGTTCTAGTAGTGTCTGCCTGTGTATGGCAGAAGTCCCCCTTTAACTGCTACAGTAGTGTCTGCCTGTGTATGACAGTAGTCCCCCTTGAAGTGTTACAGTAGTGTCTGCCTGTGTATGACAGAAGTCCCCCTTGAAGTGTTCTAGTAGTGTCTGCCTGTGTATGACAGAAGTCCCCCTTGAAGTGTTCTAGTAGTGTCTGCCTGTGTATGACAGAAGTCCCCCTTGAAGTGTTCTAGTAGTGTCTGCCTGTGTATGACAGAAGTCCCCCTTTAACTGTTACTTAGTGTCTGCCTGTGTATGACAGAAGTCCCCCTTTAACTGTTACTTAGTGTCTGCCTGTGTATGACTGAATTCCCCCTTTAACTGCTACAGTAGTGTCTGCCTGTGTGTGACAGAAGTCCCCCTTTAAGTGTTATAGTAGTGTGTGCCTGTGTATGACAGAAGTCCCCCTTTAAGTGTTACAGTAGTGTCTGCCTGTGTGTGACAGTAGTCCCCCTTGAAGTGTTCTAGTAGTGTCTGCCTGTGTATGACAGAAGTCCCCCTTGAAGTGTTCTAGTAGTGTCTGCCTGTGTATGACAGAAGTCCCCCTTGAAGTGTTCTAGTAGTGTCTGCCTGTGTATGACAGAAGTCCCCCTTGAAGTGTTCTAGTAGTGTCTGCCTGTGTATGACAGAAGTCCCCCTTTAACTGTTACTTAGTGTCTGCCTGTGTATGACAGAAGTCCCCCTTTAACTGTTACTTAGTGTCTGCCTGTGTATGACAGAATTCCCCCTTTAACTGCTACAGTAGTGTCTGCCTGTGTGTGACAGAAGTCCCCCTTTAAGTGTTATAGTAGTGTGTGCCTGTGTATGACAGAAGTCCCCCTTGAAGTATTCTAGTAGTGTCTGCCTGTGTATGACAGTAGTCCCCCTTGAAGTGTTCTAGTAGTGTCTGCCTATGTGTGACAGTAGTCCCCCTTTAAGTGTTACAGTCGAGTCTACGTATGTATGACAGTAGTCCCCCTTTAAGTGTTACAGTCGAGTCTACGTGTGTATGACAGTAGTCCCCCTATAAGTGTTACAGTAGTGTCTGCCTGTGTATGATTTCAGAGTGTCTTACGGACTGTTGTGAGGAGATTCTGATCTCCATCAAGGCATACGAAGATTGCAGCTGCCCGCTACTGACTGAGGCCAACCCGGAAGAGAGTCGACAGAATTTCTACCTCCGTATTTTCTACCACGAGCTGTCTGTCTGGCTCAAATGGTACTGCTACCTGCACGGCGCTTACGTCCCCTTCGGCGACGGACTCCCCATTCTCCCGTACTACGGTTGGTACTGTTGGTCGTTAGTTCATGTTTTGGACTCAACGTGTATATTTACTCTATATTGAGCAAGCAGCTTGGGTTAACTGCCAATAATCCAGAGGGATCTTACACGCTTACGTCCCTTTTGGAGACGGTCTCCCCATTCTCCCGTCCTACGGTTTGTACTGCTGGTCGTTTGAAATCATGTTCCCCAATGTCTAGAGTGTAGTTATTGAATAATGGGGTTGATGATTAAAGTCGATAAAGGTAAATATCTTAGTTATCGACAGTTCCTACGGTCGTCACTGACAAAATACCGGTGTGGCATATGTGTCGATAATTCAATGAATTACACCATATGCATCGTTGGGATATAATGACGTTCATTACACAAATCAGTGAGCATTATCCCTTTAGTCGCTTCTTACGACAAGCCGCCTGGTTTGTGATCTGGATCTACTTAACGAGGGACGACATCCTCACAGTGTGTGTGCGTGCGTGCGTGTGCGTGTGTGTGTGTTTGCGTGCACAGATAGAAAATATGATTAATCTTTGATTTGAAGTAGTCATCTAGAAATGGTATTAATGGTAACAACTGTCGGAGGGAGCACTATTAAGATCTTAGCAACGGACATGTTCGTGTGTTAAACTTCGACTAACCTATATTATATAATCAACAAATGTGATTTTGAAACTTTGAGTTTCGTGGTAATCGAAAAAAGGTGGCAGAGGATCACTTTCGAATTATTGTTTGGCTTTTCTTGTAGTCGGCGTAAGAGGAAATAGTAATAAAGCTTTTAATAGTGTAGTAGTTTAGTGATACTTTTAATTGTGAAAAAATTATGCAGTTATTGGGAAGTCAGTTCTTCATAATTTGCGCTTCTTTGTAATAATGAAATATGGAGGAATGCATATATGCCCACAGCTCGCATATCTTCATATAAAACGCAAACAGTGTAAATAGTAAAGCCATGTATTTATCAATATTTCAACAATAGTGCTGTACATGTTGGGGTTTTTTCATTTCAGAGGACGAGGACGAGAAATAAACAACGTTCCTGATAAAATACGCAAGAGAAGGTTTTCGTGTCAAACATAATTGAACAGTTTCTGTAATATATTTTTCAATAAACGTTTGCGTCTAGTTCTAACTGTTAACTGTCTTTGTTTTACGGACATTACAAGTGTCCATCAATTTGGTCCTCATCATCAACGCAGATGGGCGTCCTGCCAATTTAGTAGCAAGCTTAATAGGATTAAGCAAATATTTTGGTATTAATTGAGGATTTGACCCGCTGAGGTTCATCAACGGCCCCTCCATAGTTTCATTCACAGTTTCAGATGTGACTATAACAACGGTCTGCCCAGTGTCACGGCAAATCGAGGCCCGTGGGTTAACCCGCCTGTCCTAAATCCATTAGAAAAATGGAGAGTTATCCCCAGTCTCGTATGGACACGTTTGTCGATTACAGAAAGACAGTCTAAATCTTCCCAGATTGAGAGGGAGTGTCTTATTTGCAAATACCCCCAGCAAAACGTGTCTTAAATGTGTAGGTAGTGACACATGGGCCTGACTCGACACTCCGCCACAACAAGAGGGGTAAACTGAAAGTCAAGAGATCAACCAAGACTCGAGAGGCTTTGTATCGAGAGATCTGAGGGATTTGGGCCTTCTTGCTGAACAGTGACGAGAGTCGTTGGATATTATGATGTCCCGTCACGTGACGACAAAGAACGTGGTCTCCGTGCGACGTAACACACGCCCGGGCGATATCCAAGTCGTTATTTAACTGACGTAGGACGCGCTGCCTGCACTTTATGATTAGAGTAAGACCTGGGATCAAATCTATATGTACGGCTTGTTGTGTCGGAGTGTGGGGCACGAAAATTAAATAGCAAATACCCGAGTTATTATTGTAATGTATTGCCTTCACCAACAGGAAAGGTTGATCTTCAACAAATCCACACCACCAATCCCTGCTACTGCGATATGTTTGGAAGACAGACAATTTATGATAAAAGTGCCGGAGTAAGTGTGTATGATTAATCCGAACAGGCTTTCCATTTTACAGACATTGCCTTGTATTAAACAAGCACGGACAATTTTAATGAATACATTTAAAATCCCTTAACAACACATGACTTTCATTACCACACAAACGAGTGAGTGAGTGCAGTTTTACGCCGCTTTTAGCAATATTCCAGCAATGTGGACTTCAATCATCGAACCCGTGTCTTCGGCATGACGGGCGAACGTTTTAACCATTAGGCTAGCCCGTCGCCCCTTCTACACAAACGAGCGATAGTTAAAAGACCGGGTGCTGTTTATGGTAAGCAAACTACCCGTTTAATGCGTACCCTTCAAAATGTATTAATTTATCTGCTTCTTTGCACTGGTGGTATTAATTACGCGAGTACTTGTTTCACAACAAAGGTAGAAACATTAATCCCATAGAAACATTGTCGGCATGACTAATCATTCAGAAGAAATGTACGAAGGCACGTTTATATGTTCATATAAGTCACATCCAGATTTCGACCTAAATATACATGTAATCATATGAGACTTTCTTTCAGCATTAGTATTTTTATGAAAAACGCGATTATTCGAGCGTACTTAAATCGGTTTATGTGTGTGTATGGTTGCAATGAATTTCATCACTGCGATCTCCGACATTTTAACATTCAAACATTAATCAACAGATTCATAATAATCATGGAGGAGTACTGGTCCCTCGTTGCCGGTGTTTCAGACGCGGAATGGGTGCTCGAAATATGTGACAATGTGTTCTCGGTTGGACACGACACGGTCCTTTGCTAAAAGCGATTAAGCCTTACTTATAACTATGTGTTTAAAACACTGTTTCTTCCCGAGTACGAAAATGCCATTGGTTAACGTACGATGCTTATAATAAAGAAAGTAATAACATGTTGTCATCATTGTTATTATGTTTATCATTGTTATTGCTGTTGCTATATGTTTATCTAAAATGCATGAGAACCTGCAACCTCCGTCAGGTAAATCGTTCCACCCAAAGTTGCACACTGTGATGTAAGAATAATACTCGTAACTCCCGCATATCGTAAAGTCGACACACAGCCGTACATCGTCTTGTCTGGGACTTGAGACGGTGTGACAGAACTCGTGTCTCACAATGGCGACTCACAACTGATAAAAGCGGTCGTAAAATACCCATCTGTAAAACTTGCATATACGCTGGATCTATCAGCTTGTACCTTAGATGTACGTTTGCAATCCCCTATGTATTCCACGAAACTATAAACCCCAAACGATGGCAGTATGCGAGAGATGATGACGCCATACATGCCTATGACTATGGGCAGCATGCATCGTCCTGATTGCCTGGTGTGAGGTGGCGTCGTGACTGAACCCACGGGTCAATAGTTGGACGAGCCAGCAGTCATTAGGTTAATTTCCAGAGAAGTGAATGAAATCTGTAAAATACAGCATTGTTAGCAGATTTATCAACAGTGCCTTCTGAATAGTGCCAGGTTTACTTCACAGTGACAAAAGTGATGAATCTCCCACAGGGTGTGAGAGTCTCATAAATGATACGAATGAAAAAAACTTTTCACATTCAAAATGAAATATTGAATTTAACCTTCTTTCTCATTTAAACCAATCGGTAGTCTTCGTGAAGGTTTGCCGATGGCTTCGGCTCATTACAAAGTTCGTAATGTCAATGCCTGTGATGTGATTTTCAATCAGGAACCAAGTCAACGAGTTAGTAGCAACGAACCAGAAACTTGGACTTTTCTGTTTTGCCACCAGAAGCGTATAAAACAGTTCACGCGTAACAGACAAACCTAGTTTAATCACATCACCTTTACATAGAGTCATGCAAGACTAACATACATGCAAATAGCGGCTGCACGAATTCCCATGTTTTACCAGCATATTTTCCCCATGAGTCCAACAATAAGTCACCTGCCTGTGGTTGTGTTGGAGTACGGGGTCCTCAAGACTAACAGCTAGTCTCTGAAATGACCATATTTTACAGAAAATAAAAGTTTTTAAATTAAAATAAAAAGGCAGCCCAGATACCCTCTTCATTTTAATCTAGACTTGCCACACATTCTAGACTTCCATGGGTTGTGTTGGGTATACATGTATTTGTTTCAGGGTATGTATAACAGCATAAGGGTCCTCCGAAATCTGGAAGAATGTATGAAAACTTCATGGAATATACCTTTAAACCGGAAAATATTACACATCTCATGTATTAGGTTCCATTCAAACCGATTTATTTTACTGCTTTAATTTTATTGTAGATTTCACATTTTATGACAACTTAATGTTTTAAAAACAAACTAATGCAAAAACAGGATACTGAGTGGGTTGGATAAGATGTGAAGGAACTAACAAATCATCCCTATACAGGAAATTAGTATGCAATTCGAGTGACGTGAAAGAGATAAAATGCAATTAATGTTTAATATAAATACTACTCTCGAAACAACCAGATCTTAGAACTACACTGTTTTTGAGGATTATTTGTCAACAACACAAATCTATCATTTGATAATGTGAATTGTATTTATATGTATATGATTTGCCGTCATTTAGCGAGAAGAGTACACAATTTTATCTTCATTAAACTGTATATCTCCTCATTGTCAAAATTTGATTGAACATTATATAATATCTGAAGCAATTGTTAAAATTGTCACTAAACCTCGTACACAAGACGGAGGTCTTCGGGCATGGCCATTATAGTATCTGCAATAAAATCGACGCTGAATTTAAATATTCTTTCTGTTCAAGAAAATGGTAAATAAGGTATGAGAACGTACTCCAATTATACGTCTCTTGTTGTTCTGTCTCAGAACCAACATCAGAAGTCTTCTGACAACCTCAACCTGCGACAGCCTCCCATCCAACGAGGAAATGTGCTAAATATTTTATAGTTTCCCCAACGGGAAGTGTCATTCAAACGGAAAAGAATTTGAATGAATTGGTTTGACAATTTTTCTATGATATTGACCAAACCTTCGTCTGTCAGACCACGACCTGCTAATATACTCGCAGGCAATTATGTTTCCGCGAGAGGTGGCGTTTAAGTGAGAGTCTGACATTTTGGCTCCCTGACAAAAAACGCAGGCCGTGATTGTCTCTCGAAATCGCGAATGGCTGTTTTCTCCATTGGAAGATCGATAATAAACATATTGTTCATCGTAACTTGACATTTGATGCGACCGAGATGGTCTCTCCGAGAAATTTCCTCGCTGTTTTTGTCTCAAAACCATATCATATTGCCCTAGCAACTAGGTTTCGTTGAGCATAAGGCAATTACACTGTACTGACAAAACAGTGATGGTGAGCAGAGACCAAATTTGGAATATCTTGGGCGCCTCTTTCTTGCCCTTTATTCAGTTAAAAGGTCCCGCGTTATTCCATTTGCATAATAAACATTCTACTACGAAAAAATGGTTTTATCAACTTCGAACAAATATGTTTATCATTCCTCTATGCTTCGAGAAAAACGTTTCTGTAAGTAAATAACATGGCTGACAGGTTGTAGGGAAACATTATTTGATCTCTAGCTGGGTGACAAAGACGGAGTGAAAGAAGAGGTTCCTGTCAGAATGTGAAGCGCGCTGTATTTTGGTAATTCGATCTATTTCGTGTAAAATATGCCATAACGATGCTTCCGTGTCACAGACAGAATAACCCTGCTGGCCGTTTACGAGAATCACTGATATCTGCATATCTGTAACATTACATTGTCATTAAATATTTTACAACTGGCCTCTTGGTATGAAAACAACACTTTGAAATTTTCTCGGGTGAAAATCATTACAAAGGATTTGAATCTTGACTTTTTACTAAGATCTGAAGAATATTTCAATAAAGGATACATTAGATCATGATATTATCTCCAGACAGATAACAAAATGACATTTCCAAGGAAACACCGTAGAACTAATGTTAGAATGTGCCGCGGTCAGATTGGTTGATGAAAGTCGTCGATGAGAAATATAGCCCCGGAATAATTATGGCGTTTGAATACTTTTCTTGTATTTTTTCATCGGCCGCCAAACGAGATAAAACGTTTTAGTGGACGTTCTATATGTTATACCGGAGAGGACAGGATACCAAAAATCAATTACGTTAAATTATCAAACCAGTATATGAAAATAAGAACTCTTCTTGATCAGGTAAAGCGCCTTGAAATTATTGTTGGTATCAAGTTATAAATGGTATACTTTAATGTGAACAGATATTTGCCCAATTTGTGTTCATGTCTCAAACGCATAGTAGACATGTTTAACTCTGGACAAGTTTACGTTTGCGTTGAGGTCCATGCTTGCCGTGTAAGGGAAGACCGTTTGATTGTTTGTCTGTTTGTCTCTCTGTGTGTGTGTGTGTGTGTGTGTGTGTGTGTGTGTGAGAGAGAGAGAGAGAGAGAGAGAGAGAGAGAGAGTGTGGGTGAATGAATCCAGTTATACGTTGCATCAGCTTTATTTCAGCCGTATAGCGACGAGGAGACAGTATGGTCCTTGATGTTGATAGTACTGTGTAAGCTTTTGTCGGAATACTAACACACTAAATTAAATTAGATGAAGACCGCCTGTTCTTGAGTCTGTGTGATATTTTAGTTGACTCCTAAACATCAACAGAAACAGATAAACATTCATCCGTACATAAGCACAATCCAGATGGTTACCGCAACAATGTGTAATATCAATGTGTCACAGTGACAGCACGAGGAACAAAACCAAGCTGTGCTTCTACTAGTTTATTCTCGTGCCACCTACACTGATCTTTTAAAAAAAAATAGAAACAAATATATGAAATGTACTTTTGGTATATTATTTCGGCTCAGTAGTAAATGGTTTCGCAAATAATGGGGGCTAAAAGTAGATTGGTCAAGTCAGATTAGTAATTACTCTAATCAGAGATTCAGACATGTGAAAATAGGGTTGCACACAACAGGTACAATTATCGCCCCTTTGCTTGGGCAGGTAATCTAATTTTTAATATACTAATCTGAAAAAGAAAGGTTACATTTTAATTAAAGTTCCAACATAAAAAACAGAATTATGAATTGGACAATCTATTCTTTACAAATCCACACAATCAACACAAGGGTAGGTTACCTTTAAATATATTCTCATAAAATCGATCGAAAATAATGCAAAGAAACCGGTTTTTGTGAAAAGAAAAACTAACTACCAAGTGTTTACATAAAACCAGTAGGATTCCAAGCCTGCAGCACCTATCTCTCTACAGAAACCTAAGTGCTTTGAGCGGCCGGTATAATGAGAGGTTAGTTTTTATTAGTCTCGAAGAAAATAACTGTACAGAACCATTGACAGACTTTCCGACAGATCACAAGACGCGCCAAACCTACAATTCCATGCAAAACGGAGTTACCTTCTACTCTAATGCTTCCTAATAACAACCTGAATCTAAATGCAAGTGATGTTTTGGCCTATTATCTCCTGGCGGAGGAACACACGGCGGTGAGGTGTCGCCATGGGCGGGGGCCGGAAGACACTCCGCGAGTGCTCCGTCGTCATTATCGCCGTGTTTTAAACGTCGTCATCGGTGACGGTGGCAGGTTGTTAAGATATGCGCTAATTTGTGAAATATCTTTGACAAGCTCTTTCTTTTAGCGACACAAGCCAGATTGGGAGCGCCAGGAAGGCAGGGTAGAGAATGTGGATCCGAATTGACTCGTGCGCTGATGAACAATTTATGCCACCGCTGACGCCAACCGTTCAGGACCAACTGCAAATTTGCGATTACAAACCCGGAGCCAATTTCTCACCAAACCGTCTACTGGTATTATCGGACGAAAGGGGTGATTTAAACACGCTTGGGCTTTAATAAAAGCTTTTGGGTCAGTTTCCATCGTATGTATACTCTTGTCTGGCTGTATGTAATGACTAAGTATTTCGCCTCTCACAGATGCGGTAGTCACAACCGTCAAATCAACTGGAATTCTTGTCTTGTATTTCTGTAATCGAACGCCTTTGACATAAGACTTGGTGGGAAGTTGTGCTTTTTGTGAGACTATTGTTTCCCTGTGAATATTGAGTTTAATCAGGTCAATACACTGTTGTATATAAATCATTCTTTTTAAGATCAACGTGTCGAGGAATGAACATATAGGTTCACAGGCAACATAAACGACAGATAGAATGAAGATGACAAATATTTCACATATATCCCTTCTATAATAATCATCAATAACTTGAACGTTTCTTCTGTTTAGTTAGATTTTCTGTCAGGTTACTCCACCACTTTAATTAAATACATCGGGGGTTTAGATCCGAGACCAGTCACTGACGCTGAAAATGCAATACCGATTATATACGATGTGAATGATTTCTTTTCAATTATGATTCATGGCGAATGTGCAAACTGAGTAGCAAAATACAAAATACCGGATACAGTTTTTGTATTGGTCATATGAACCACACATTTCTGATCCCAAAACGTCATTTTTTACTGTTACTTGTTAAAGTGAGTGTGAACAGCTGTTTATTATGATCGGCTAAATCAGACGAGGTTCACGTATTTCACGCTCGACAATATGCGCAGGAAACACACAGTTTCGAGGTTCAACCATTGTAAGCTTCGTTAGAAATTAACGAGATTTTATTACTTACTTTCAAAACACCTTTAAACTGTATGTCCATACACCATTTATTGGAAAGTTCAGCTGTGTTTTCATTCAACATACAATAGAAATATCCAAAAGACATGAGAAAGATTGGGGTGCATTAAAATTTCCATTTATTCATTAGAAAGTACGCCCTACCGTCCCTGAACTACATGTATAAACCTTTCCTTTCCGCCCATACTATCTGTAAAGAAAACGTCCAGTATGAAGAAGATATCCCATCTCAGTATGGCTCCTTTCCAGTTTGAAAACCATGCATTAAAAAGATACAACTATATTCGGATTCAGCATCAACCAGGTTGGTGCAGCAGTATTCGCATTAAACAGAGAGTAGCAGGTTTCAACTATGCTTTACATTGAGGTTAGACGTTGTTAAAGTATGTTTGCTTCAATATACAAACGCTGTTGAAATAGATTTACTTTGCTCTCACATTAACGCAGTGTAACTATGATGATTTTCAACTCTCTGTCACGTTCCTCAAACATATTAGGACTAAGCTATAGGTACTTCAAGACACATTAATGACGTTTCACTATATGTACTTCAAGACACATTAATGATGTTTCACTATATGTACTTCAAGACACATTAATGATGTTTCACTATTAGGTACTTCAAGACACATTAATGATGTTTAACTATAGGTACTTCAAGACACATTAATGATGTTTCATTATAGATACTTCAAGACACATTAATGATGTTTCACTATAGGTACTTCAAGACACATTAATGATGTTTCACTATAGATACTTCAAGACACATTAATGATGTTTCACTATCACACATTAATGATGTTTCACTTCAAGACACATTAATGATGTTTCACTATATGTACTTCAAGACACATTAATGATGTTTCACTATAGGTACTTCAAGACACATTAATGATGTTTCACTATAGGTACTTCAAGACACATTAATGATGTTTCACTATATTAGGTACTTCAAGACACATTAATGATGTTTAACTATAGGTACTTCAAGACACATTAATGATGTTTCATTATAGATACTTCAAGACACATTAATGATGTTTCACTATAGGTACTTCAAGACACATTAATGATGTTTCACTATAGATACTTCAAGACACATTAATGATGTTTCACTATAAGTACTTCAAGAACTTGTACAAGTCTTTTTAAGCATATATTAATCAGCACTTCCAACAAAATCAGTGTTCAAACACTAAAGAATGTGCCTCACAACAAAGGTTAAGCAACGTCTGAACACTATAGTATGAGCCTTGAGCACCACAAAATATCAACATGTAGGTGATACTACATTGGTAAGTAGGGCTGCGCAATATAGCCGGTTTACCGGTATTTACCGGTTCAGACATGAAAACGATACGTATTGCGATACGCTGATCGAAAACCGGTATTTTGACTTGCATTCGGAAAACTTCGTAACACTCGGAAATCTTCGGATATGTCCTTGTTTCATTTGTGCCAAATATTATTCACATTTGTATTTTATCATGATTAAAAGTTGTTATTAAAGCTTAATCAAGCCTAGTGATTTTGTTGTGTTTTTGCTCTATAAATCAAGAAGTAACTCGATTATAAGTAGTATTTGTTTAAAAATACTTCATGCAATATATTGCAATACATATCGCAATACATGCTTTCGCATCGCAATATATGGCAACATGAAAGTTCTCTGCAATACCCTCCCCTATTGGTAAGCCATATATACTGTGACGACAGAGCATGATTTTGCTATGAATCATGAAATAACTACGTACACACAATAGTAATGAGCCCCTATGTTCGTGAGACCCTTGGGCAACTGCCCAGCATGCCCATGCGTTGACACGGCCCTGTTTATATGTTTTAATAAATACAGTATGAATTTACAGTAAACAGATTGTCATTGTTCAAGCCTGTTTAATCATAATCCAAGACCAAAACATATCAAGAGACTTTCTAAATCTATTTTGATTATTTTTACTTTTTCAGCAACAAATTGTTGTACATGCCAGTATATATGCCTGCGTTTAATGTAATATGCATTTAATATACACGTTCTGTAACACATGCATGATGAAGCACCATTGATTGGTTTGAGAATAAATGACTTCACAAAAGATTCATGTTTATCATAGTTATTCTTAAATCAATCATACCTGATCTGCGGCCCCGTGTTATTGTGTGTACATATATATTTATATATTTGCTGTCGCGAAAAATCTCTTGACAGAACCTCTTTTGCATGGGTGTTTTTCTGAGGTGAAATGTCAGAAAAAACGTCAGAAGAAACGATTCACGCTTACATTTTTTAAAATTCCGTAGATATTGTGTTCTATTTATAAGGCGAGAGATCCAGTATATTCAACCGGAAAGCTTCCTCATTCAAAGATCAGAGAGAGGTTCAATGAATGTGATTAGACTCATATGTTAGATTCAACTTCAAGTGAAAACACACTTTGCAAACGCCGTTGTTTGTTGTATACATACATTCTTATAATGTGTCAGGCTGACACTTGTCAGTCGTTACTCCCTCTCGACCTACAGAGATGACAGTCACCAGATCATGGTGCCCCCGCCCCTAAAAAGACAGACATTTGTCAATGTTTGATCACGACGTCTTTGAAACCTCATTTTTACACATACTGTTTTCTCATGGACAAGTAGGACATGATAATTACCCAGTATATGGATATATCTTTTGATGTATGCGTTTATAGCATGTTTTTTAGCCAGATCGGTGTAAATGTCAAGACAATACAACTTCATTTGGCGATTCTCCGGCTTCAGTTTCAACCCAAGTGCACTTCCATCGATCACACCATGCGTACGTACTATTGAAACACTTGTTAGACAGGAATTGCTACATATCAGTGACGTCAGACTGACACTCAAGTATCTATTTTATTTTGAGTTTCGAAATATGACACGAACCTCTTGAACTTTAAAATTTGAGGTAATATCGCTGTAGATTTCCAATACTCTTAGTAGAAATCGAACCGAGTACTTCCAGCTAAATGACTGCTGTGTGAAGAACAACCAGAAAAGGCTTGACCTGGATCTACTGGATAATTATACAGCTTGTCGTAATCAAACCTGAGACTTTCAAAGGCTACTTTTATTCACCAATTATTCCTCTCAGGAGAAATGTTGAAGTATTATTTCACTGGTTAAATGTTATAACATAGTTAAACACAAATTTATTTGGATACATTGGAACCTTTTTTATGACAAACAACACAATCACCGACAATCTGTTCTGTAGCAAATGCATGGCTTTCATAAAAAACGGAGTATTTGGTTTCGCCGATTCAGACTAATGAAAACACATTGTAGAGGCTGAAACGATCACTATCAAAAACCCCTTAAGCATATTTATGTGTTAACGAACGGAGGTGCTATGTTTTGAGTAATATGAATCCTGATAGTGACGGAAGCAAGAGCCGCCAAATTGCAGCAGGGAGACATGTATCTACGGCTATTTGCAAGATAAGCGCGCAAATATCCCCTGGGAATCAACTTTGAATATTTGACGAAACGTACAAATTTGTTACACATTTTCCTAACAGATACACTCGCCCATGGGAGAGGAAAAACAGAGTGTTTTCCTTCTGCAGCCTTGTCCGCTCAAAACGCCATGATAACAAGTGATATATTGCGAACGGGAGAACTTCCGGTCCCGCGAGACTTTGCGAGATCCCGTTGCGTCCTCTCGCTGGCATCTTCCTGCTATCGGTAGAACGGAAGTTACTGAAGGTGTCATGAAATGCATCACTTGAAGATGATAATTCATTTCTAATTGTGCTAAATTGAGGAAACAGAGCCGTCCGCACCAGATAAAAGCGACTCTCAGAAGAGGTCGTTTCCCTTGGGATATTGGAAGTAAGGAAACATCACCTTATCGCCCTGAGTTCGGTCAAACTCAACTACGAAAGGCACAGGAGGGTCACATCACAAACCCTTTAATGGAATGCAATAGTGACAAAGGACATGATTAGACTCCTCTGAGTAAAGATTAAAGATTGATGACAAGGGTTGAACGAGATGGATGTGTTTGTGTGACAAAAATGTAGAAGCTGAAGTCTTTGATAGTCAAATCAATTTGCTGTCGGAATTACTCTTTTACTTGATGTCACTTAATTGTGTATTAGCACTGAGAGGCGGATTGCCTCCGTTATTTGTTATATAAATTACAGTATCAAGTGGATAAGCTAATGCTGTCTGGGGATTTGATCATAATGCATTGGTTCTTCTGAATGTTACCATCATCTAAACCATCACCCAGTAGTTTCAGTATCTGGTATGATTTGAGTGAGTGAGTGAGTTCAGTTTTACGCCGCTTTCAGCAATATTTCAGCAACATCACGGTGGGGGACACCAGAAATGGGCTTCACATTGTGCCCATGTGGGGGATCGAACCCGGGTTTTAGGGTTGAGGAGCGGATGCTTTATCCACTAGGCTACTCATCCTCCCCAAAACCATTTGAAAAACAAATGGTTTAGTAGACAAAAGTAATGTAACTAACACCAATTGTGTCTCAACACTGTAAGTAGAGAGATACTCAGAATAATTTAAAGATATGTTAGTATTTCTCAAAGAAATATAAACCTCCAACAAGGATGCAAAAGAATGAGTGTCGGCAGTCCCTCAGATCAGAAATCATGATCAAGATGCTCCACCCATAAAACATGTTCGGAGTTGGTTCTGGTGGACTTTTGCCGTCAACATTGATGATCAGTTGGCAGTCAGCACCACCAAAGATCACGAATGGTGATACACTCGGGACGTATGTAACTGACCAAACCATGCTGGGACGGCGAGTGGTCTGGCTACTAAGTATTGACCGCCGAGGGACCAATTCTGTGGAGAGGAGTCATTTGACAACACAGCCCACCCCCACCTCCAACCCCCGTGACGATAATAAGCGTCCATATCTCCCGAGTAATTACCAACGTCATTGATAGTTTATTTCCTGCCATTTATAGTACCGACCTTGAATTATTTTAGAAGACCATCACACTAATATTTCACCATGACTTATTAGATTATTGGAATAAAGTGTGCCAGATGCAGAACTTCCCTTATTTCTACATGTGAGCATTATTAAGACGTATCTTCAGGACAAACGTACAACATATAGCCACAAAATGGAAGAGTTTAAATAGAATCGATTGAATTACGTATTCTTACAAGCACAACAAATGGATGAGTGGATGAGTTTAGTTTTACGTCGCAAGCAATATATTAGCAATATTCCAGCAATATCACGGTGGGTGACATCAGAAATGGGCTTCACACATTGTACCCATGTGGGAAAGCAAACCCGGGTCTTCGATGTGACGAGTGAACGCTTTAACCACTAGGCTACGCCAACCGCCCAACACCATATGGGTCTACATAAATTATATTAACATCCATCCTAAAGAGGTATTATATGTCTGGCTAAGAATAAAGCCATGTTATGTAACGATAGAAACTATGTATGACACACTCTGTTATACCATGGCTGATACTGATAAACTATGTATGACACACTCTGTTATACCATGGCTGATACTGATAGACTATGTATGATACACTCTGTTATACCATGGCTGATACTGATAAACTATGTATGACACACTCTGTTATACCATGGCTGATACTGATAAACTATGTATGGCACACTCTGTTACACCATGGCCGATACTGATAAACCATGCATGACCCACTCTGATACACCATGGCCGCTCTTATACACCATGCATTATCCACTCTGATACACCATGACCAACTCTGATACGTCATGACCCACTCTGATACACCATTGCCACTCTGATAATCATGACCCACTCTGTTACACCGTGACTCGCTCTGATACACCATTACCCATTCCGATACACCATGACCCACTCTGATACACAATATGACCCACTCTTATACACCATGGCCACTCTTATACACCATGGCCACTCTTATACACCATGATCCACTATAATACACCATGACCCACTCTGATGCACCATGATCCACTATGATACACCATGACCCACTCTGATACACCATGACCCCTCTCATACACCATTACCCACTCTGATACACCATGACCCACTCTGATACACCATTACCCATTCCGATACACAATGATCCACTATGATACACCATGACCCACTCTGATACACCATGACCCCTCTCATACACCATGACCCACTCTGATACACCGTGGCCCCTCTCATACACCATTACCCATTCTGATACACCATGATCCACTATGATACACCATGATCCGCTCTGATAAAGCATGACCCACTCTGATACACCATGACCCACTCTGTTACACCGTGACCCGCTCTGATACACCATAATCCACTATGATACACCATGATCTAGTCTGATACACCATGACCCCTCTCCTACACCATGACCCACTTGATACACCATGACCATGATACACCATGCATGGCCCACTCTGATACACCATGTATGACCCACTCTGATACACCATGGCCCACTCTGATACAGATACATCCTGTTATGACCACTCTGATAACTATGTATGACCCACTCTGTTACACCATGGCTGATACTGATAAACCATGCATGACACACTCTGTTACACCATGGCTGATCCTGATAGACATGTATGACCCACTCTGTTATACCATGGCCACTACTGATACACCATGATGACACTACTCTGTTATACCATGCATTGATACTGATAAACATGCATGACCCACTCTGATACACCATATGACCGATACTGATAAACCATGATAACTGATACCCATGATGACACTCTGATATACCACCATGACCCACTCTGATACACCATGACCCACTCTGATACACCATGACCCACTCCACTGATACACTATGCCATGACCCACTCTGATACACCATGACCCACTCTGATAAACCATGACCCACTTCTGATACACCATGACCCACTCTGATACACCATTATAATTCTGATACACCATGATCCACTTACACCATGACCCACTCTCTACACCATGACCCACTCTGATACACCATGACCCACTCTGATACACCATGACCCACTCCGATACACCATGACCGACTCTGATACAACCCACTCTGATACAGCATGACTCACTCTGATACACATGACCCACTCTGATACACCATGACCCACTCTGATAGACCATGCATGACCCACTCTGATACACAATATGACCAACTCTGATACACCATGACCCAATCTGATACACCATGGCCACTCTGATACACCATGACCAACTCTTATACACCATGACCCACTCTGATACACCATGACCCACTCTGATACACCATGATCCACTCCGATACACCATGACCGACTCTGATACAACCCACTCTGATACAGCATGACTCACTCTGATACACATGACCCACTCTGATACACCATGACCCACTCTGATAGACCATGCATGACCCACTCTGATACACAATATGACCAACTCTGATACACCATGACCCAATCTGATACACCATGGCCACTCTGATACACAATATGACCAACTCTTATACACCATGACCCACTCTGATACACCATGACCCACTCTGATACAATGACCCACTCTGATACACAATATGACCCACTCTTATACACCATGGCCACTATTATACACAATGGCCACTCTGAAACACCATGACCCACTCTGATACACCATGACCATCTATGATACACCATGGCCACTCTTATACGCCATGACCCACTCTGAAAGACCATGCATGACCCACTCTGATACACAATATGACCAACTCTGATACACCATGACCCAATCTGATACACCATGACCCAACTCTGATACACCATGACCCACTCTTATACACCATGACCCACTCTTATACACAATGACCCGCTCTGATACACAATATGACCCACTCTTATACACCATGGCCACTCTTATACACCATGGCCACTCTTATACACCATGACCCACTCTGATACACCATGACCATCTATGATACACCATGGCCGCTCTTATACGCCATGACCCACTCTGAAAGACCATGCATGACCCACTCTGATACACAATATGACCAACTCTGATACACCATGACCCAATCTGATACACCATGACCTCTCTGATACACCATGACCCACTCTTATACACAATGACCCGCTCTGATACACAATATGACCCACTCTTATACACCATGGCCAGTCTTATACACCATGGCCACTCTTATACGCCATGACCCACTCTGATACACCATGACCAACTCTGATACACCATGGCCCACTCGGATGCCCCATGCATGACCCATTCTGATACACCATCGCCCACTCTGATATACCATGCATTATCCACTCTGATACACCATGACCAACTCTGATACACCATGACCCACTCTGATACACCATGACCAACTCTGATGCACCATGGCCCACTCTGATACACCATGCATGACCCATTCTGATACATCATGACCGACTCTGATACATCATGCATGACCCATTCTGATACACCATGACCCACTCTGATACACCATGACCAACTTTGATGCACCATGACCAACTCTGATACACCATGACCCACTCTGATACACCATGACCAACTCTGATGCACCATGGCCCACTCTGATACACCATGCATGACCCATTCTGATACATCATGACCGACTCTGATACACCATGCATGACCCATTCTGATACACCATGACCCACTCTGATACACCATGACCAACTTTGATGCACCATGACCAACTCTGATACACCATGGCCACTCTTATACACCGTGACCCACTCTGATACACCATGATCCTTTCTGATGCACCATGACCCATTCTGATACACCATGACCCACTCTGATGCACCATGACCAACTTTGATGCACCATTTCCAACTCTGATACACCATGGCCACTCTTATACACCATGACCAACTTTGATGCACCATGACCAACTCTGATACACCATGGCCACTCTTATACACCGTGACCCACTCTGATACACCATGATCCTTTCTGATGCACCATGACCCATTCTGATACACCATGACCCACTCTGATACACCATGCATGACCCATACTGATACATCATGACCGACTCTGATACATCATGCATGACCCATTCTGATTCACCATGGCTGACTGATACACCATGCATTATCTACTTTGATACACCATGGCCCGCTCTCATACACCATGACCCACTCTCATACACCGTGTATGACCCACTCTGAGACGCTGCTGCTTCCCCCAGCTCCACCTGTGTTTCCACACTGAAGGGCCTGCACCGACCTGACCCGGCACAGACTGACTGATGCGAGTGTTTTCAATGAAGGCACGCTTCTAATTTACACCTCAATGTTGACGATAAATATCACCTCACAGCATGCACATGTCTACCTTAATTTGATTACTGCATACTTTAACAGCACATTTAAGGGGATCTGAAAACTCGGTGTTATCAACCTTCCTGCTTTGTCCTATCTTCGTGGTGGCCCAGTTTCGTCCCTTTGGTGTGACAGAAACCTATGAAAGCAATATGAATCCCGGAGTGGTCCTGAATGATGCTTGGTTTGGTAGAAGCATCGTGTTGTTTAGGGCTATCCTTGCAACACACTGGCACCCCTTGATGTAACAGAAACACTACCGTGATCCAAACTCACTCGAACATTGGGTGTTGTATACTGCAATCATATATTGATTTGATTTTTCTGCTGTTTAAAGAAATAGTTTAAAATAACCTAATCAGGAGACTCAACTGTTTGTGAAACACATGCACATGTACAGAATATACTCACCATGGATAGCCTTTACATCGCGAACTCGGAAGATATGGGAGATAATCTTAAAACCAAGAATATAATTAAATCGACTCTCCTCTACCTAGAAGTATTTGAAAATCCCTGTTATAACCGAACATCTCGCCATCTGGATGTGTGTGTGTGTGTGTGTTTCAGATTGTGTCTGTGTGTTTCCGTGTGTGAGATAATTTTCTTTCTTGGGTGGGGTTATATTGACAGGTACGTGAGGTTTGGTTTAACATATGGTATCAGGATTACACATTTAGCATTTGTTATCATCACTTCCACATGCTTTTCATTTATCGACAACCAACACATACAAACAATTTGATCATGAAATGTTGCCAATAGTTTCATCGTGGTTAACAATGATGGTTTACAATGTGAGCAATACAGGTTTGGATGTAGGCTAAAAATAATAGATTTCGTAACGGTTTCCAATATAAGCAGGACTTGAATGAGATTCACACAAAACAGATTTCAACACGGCCAACGTTGATACGACAATTTTGATCATAATTGACAGCAAAGAGATTCCATAACTGTTTACAATGTAGGCATGATAATTAATTGTGATCATAACTGGCACTTAGTATGTCATCACTATTTACAATATAAACACTTACAGTTTCAGTTATGGTACATTACCACCCAGGCAGTTTTATCATCATTTTGGACATGAACTATTTCTGTTTTGACTCACATGGTAGTGTTAGGTATAAGCATGAGCTGTATATATTCTCAGAGTAGATTTACAAAAATCAGTACATAATTAATGTACCCACCATTTAACCGTTAATATATATAACCGTGGTTGATACAGATGTTCAACACTTCAATACAGACAGGATTTAACAACCGATAACATAAACACCCAGTGTCAACTCTAATGTCCGGTGATCCATTCATAATAGGGTTTTTTCATCAACATTTGGTTATTTTCTAGTTTAGGAACCTATTTTCTCAGAGTTTTCGAGACTAAGTGATTTCATGTGTTGACGATTTGAATTTAAATGTAAACATGGCAGTTGAAATAATAATGTTTACAAACAACAGCTTAAACCTGATTCCTTATGATGATGGAAATGGGTTTATACTTGCTATTATGCCACGCTTATAAGCACATGTGCTCACCACAACATTAATCGAAACTGACACAGAACAAGCACAACTATAGTACAGTCAAGTATATATGGATGACAACTTCTATTATTCTAGAGCTCGACGTTTCGATACAGGTTCTTGTATCGATTTCAAGTAAGAATGGTACAGGGAGAGAACAGGTGATATATTATACAACAGGACTAATTAACAAGGCTAAAAACACAACTATGGTGTAACGCGGACAGTTTTACAGTTTAATCACGGTTTTAGCACTAACATATTTAGTCAAGTTACGGTATTTTAGTTCTTTGTCGATGATGAAGCATTAATAGGTAGCATATTTTGAACCATAATTTATACAAATTATGTGAATTCTTGTTTTGAAACATAGTAACACGATTTCATCTGTATGTGTGTACATTTGCTGTTTGATTATGTTTCACAAGCTTGTCGGAACAGGGTTAAAAGTCATATTTTGGTTTACACATATATTGTTTGTGGTTCGCACATAACTACGAATATTACATGTTAAATGTTTAAAACAACAACAGAAAATAAATTACAGTTACTTATGGTGTGCACGCGACACACGTGAATTTACAAACATTCCATCTCCGACCGTCAGCGAGATAAAACTGTTCTGATTATCAACTGTATATTTATTCACCTTTGCGCCAGTTGGAATAGTTTTCGGCAAATAATCTGATTCTTCTTTTGCGTTGTTGCATGTTTTCAAAAATATGTGTAAAATATAAAAAAATTGCAAAGATGGGCATTTTAAATGCAGAGGTGAAAATAGACCTTACATTCTATATTACAAAGTTTCACATAAAAATGTTTTAACCCGTACACATGCATCATTGAGAACTGTTCTACATCAGTAATTGAGTATATTGTCATTTTTACATCTCTCGGTGCAGGCGAAAACCAAGGATTTGCTTCACATACAGTATTAGCACCGATTAAGGGGATCAAACCTGGTCCTTGACGTGCGAGCACTTTAAGCACCGGCGCCCCAACGATTCTTGCGAACCAGGAAACGCATAACGTACTTGGATAAATCATTTTCATGCATAACTTAACATTTGAAATATGATTACTGTTCATCCGATCCAATATTAAGTTGTTTAAACGCATTCACTGTTAACAATTTAAAATATAAATACACAGGTCAAATCAGACGAATTTGATATTGTTGGTATTCTCATAGTTTTAAGGTTATTTTAATTATAGTTTAAGAGTGCACAATATTTTCATAGATTTTTTAAAAGACAATAAATGATTGATAGCTTCCTCGCTATTTTCGAAATTACAATGAAGAAATGTGGTTTGTGAGGAGAATTTAATCAATTTGAAAAATGGAGCTTAGCTTTTTCAATTCTTTGTAACACGCGAGAGCAAACATCATTGTTTTGTCTTTTCGTTTAGTGACAGTTTGCAGAAGAATAAATTGCCCTGTTTCCAGTTATATAAACAATTTCGCTGTTAGAGAAAACAGGGTAGTGTTAAAATGGCTCTGCGACTTATCGTAGGACGGGAGTTCTCGTTACTTACAGAGGCTGGATTAAAAACGTTTGCATCCCCGACACTCCTCAGCCTAAAAAATATGGTGAGATTAAGAAATATTGTATTGCCTTCAACAATACACAATCTCCAACAAAGTGAAGCTTGTGGTTTTAGTCAACGTAATATGACCCCGCTTTGTGTCGATGCAGTCCACAGTGTCTCCTGGCCTCGCCATCAGCGTGAGTTAGGGACCCCGGGTCAGGGGGCAGATGATTAAATGCCTCTCTAGCCCCCCGAGTGTAACAAGACTAGCGGAAGCTGTTATGTGTTGAAAGAGACGGTATCGCGTCGACCAATTAAGTGATACCTAATCCGCGAGCAGAACACATAGACCCGCCTACAATATCTGAATGGCGACTTTACATTAGCCAATCGTAGCGTTCGTAACATGCAACGGAGGTGAAGCTCTTGCCAATAGACCCACTGAGAAAGGTTGCGTGCGATAGGCGATTGTGTGCTGATGATTAGTCTCAATTCTATTTTCTTGAGGTAATTTCCACGAGGCAGGACCATTTCACTTGAGAAGTCAACAACAGAGGATGAAAATTTGTGAAATAGGCGCATGAATCAGTAATCACAGAGAGCGGAGTTAGACGGATCACAGTACAGAAGTTAAGAATCTACTTCACCCTCCCAGGAACTCTTACTGTCATAGGATGGACGTACAAGCTGATGATGTTGTAGACAGATCACCTACTGTTGTGGGGGACTCTGACAGTGACGACATCGTCACGGTGACTCGAGAATCCTCTGTTCCGTCACCAAAGACCACCAACTTCAGTATCGCTGCTATTCTTGGGGGTCATTAACGACAAAAACTCAAAAGCCCGTCCAAGAGCCAGAAGAAGAAGAAGACGACGACATTGAAATAACAGTTGGTAAGAATATCTTTATACTTATTATTTCTTTTAAATAACACATATCAGCTCTAAAAATATGTATACCGTATGATAATTACGACCCGTCCGTGTATTCGAGATGGTAGGAGAAAATGGCCCCGCACACAATATCACCAGAAACTACAAAACAGTTAGACATTAAGTCTATCTCCTTGTGTTGTCTAACTGTTCATCTGTTAGTAATAAGAAAACACAAATATTTCAAAATACACACTCCATATTTTTTACAATCGTGAACAAATGTCAAGAGACTATACATCACCCTCAAAAAGACCCAAAGAAATGAAAATTGTACATTTAGCATCTTAAGGTCTGATATATTATGTCGGATAAGTGGTATACGACTCTCGACACAATACTCGGAGCCCCCTTACAACTGTATACAGTCTGTCAATGGGCGACGTTGGTGGGCTTTCGTGATCCTTGTTAAAAATACCCCATGCCTAACATTTGTGGGGTTTACGTAGTCAGTTAGAATACCTCCAATTTTTCTCAGGCTCCAAGAATTCTCAAATTGTCTCTGCAATATCTCAGCGTCCATGGGCTCCAGCCTGAGCGTTGGACGTTTTTTCTGTAGGAGTATACACACCCTGAACCTTGTCTCTCTGATAAGAGTTGTTTCCAGGCGCTGTCTAGGCGTGTCCAAGGCACTGTGGTGTTAAAATCTAAACCTTCGTAATTCGACTTATTTACTGTGGAATACATAATAATCATTAGACACCATGGTCATGCTTAACGGTGTGATATGTTATATTAAACGTCAGCGCCGAAGATTGATCAGTATCGAATAATTATTGTTGTGTTATATAATAAGTCAACGAAACAACCCATTTGTGTTTGACAAACGAACATTTAGATCCATGTTTAATATAACTTCGTGAAGTTGTTACACAGATACGGATATTCCTCCTCGGTTTGAATAGAACACTTATTAATTTACTAGTAAAATCATCCGGAAGAATTATTGACAGTGACATGTCTATATTAGATGATGCTGTTTCTATGTCACATACCGTTTCATATTATTGTTCTAATTATAAACGCCACACGTGCATGCATTTTCATGTTAGAGTTTAATTGATATACATATTAGAAGGAAAGTTCATGTATCAGAAAGAGATTTTCAGTCATATCAATGTAGCAATTTAAACTTTATTTCACGTATTAAGAAAATGCATTCCGTCAGAATGATCCACTAACGGCTACAGTAATAGAAGTGTGTTTTTCGTTAATTTCCACATGGCCTGACAGTGTGCTAAAATATAACAACTTGAGACATTTATCTGTTTTTACAGCAACCGTTTGAATTGTTTAGAGTAGTGTATGAGAGATAGATTGGAAGTACTAATACAAAGATGTATTTCACACTTAGCACAGAAAGTATACATTCATCAATACCGCCCAATTGTCTACTCGACCAAACATAATTTCGGAAGCAAATATAGTAAAATTCAAACTGTGATAGTCTGACATAGTTACTTAATCTTAATAAATGTAATATCACAACAACTGAAAATCCCATTCTCATTACTCCCATACAATTAAAACAGCTGGTGTTCGAAAACATGTGTTAACATATGTCCTTGAGTTGTCAACTCGGCAACCTTAAATTTAGTATGAAGATACAATACTGTTAAGTTATTTTGTTCATAATTATGATAAGTAAATATTATTTATGTGAAAAAATATAATGCGATAAAAAAATGAAATATTGGTTCGTTTTCACATGTTATGACAGGTTTCCAAAACATATCAATACCATATATAATCCCGATAAATGAGCAATAATACCAAACCTCTGCTGATTATTAAGTAGTAGTATTTTGAAAGGAAAATCGTCAGTATTTAAATACTCTTCCCTCAATAAAAAATGTAACTTAAACAATGTCAGCTGTTGAAATACTTCAATGTTTCAAAATTCATATTTGAACATATAATCGCCGGTCACAATGAACAGATTAGAGTGAATGAACATGTTCTGCGAATACACGCCATGAATGGAACAGTGTATGCCAGTGAGCGACTTGCAACCTACACCATGATAAGCCTGTAGATATCTGTACATACGTCTGACAGATAACTGCGTTAAGTCACCCTGAAGTGCCACCAACCACCCACTCAGCCCAATCTTGATGAGAATTCTTCAGGGGTTACATTGAAATATTTTTAATCATTACAGATTTTCCGTCGAAAATCGAGGATATTATCAAATTTTGTTTAACTCGATTACTAATAACTACCTCGTTATCTTAATTACGGTACAACTTGTTTATCGTTAACTTAACGCTCACATGTTTTAAGATTGACAATCGAGTGTAAATATTTTTGTAAACTTCAAATCTTACAGCTAATTAAGACGAAAATGGCATGTTCACCAAGGTTGAAGGTTGTTGCTATTTTGTAAACTTAATTTGCACAAAAATATCTCTCCCGTATATTACCATGTCGATAAAAAACACATGATATAATATATTGAGTGGGAGAAAGATAATATTTCGTATATATCACTACAGAAATTAGTTACAATCATGATTGAATCTTAAACGTCCTTGAAACATGATTCGTTAAGAATGATTTTCATATTTATCGTAAACATATTTGCTCATCATAATATATCCGAAAAACCATATATCTCACTTGTATAGATTTCTGTCAAACCCTTTAACCGATATACCGTTTTATTGCTCCTATAAATGTCGTTCTTTCTATACATCGATCAAAATATTTGCGCATGAATGAACGATATTCATATGTATGAACATTACAGACCTGTATAACGTTTCACTACCCAAATATTCTCAGTTTTATCAATAAATATATAAGGATATCATTTTATGGCGTGTGCTTTTTTGTTGAGATGTGGAATCATGCAATATCAGGATTGTATTTCGTAGAGGAAAAACGTACCATTGTCATTAAAGATAAGTTAGACACTTATCATTTTACGAATATTTTTCCTTTAAATGTTTCAGAATCGGCTGATGATGAGAGAGTTGAAACACCGGAAGTTAGCAAAATCGCAGAGGACACACTAAAAGTGGTTGGAGAGCTAGACTGCGTGGAGTGTCGCCTTGAGACGAAGGAATTATGGGACAAATTCCACGATCTTGGAACTGAAATGATTATTACGAAAACTGGCAGGTAGATACACAGTTTTTGACCATTCAAACTAACATAGGCTATATCAATGACGCAAAGTTTCGTTATCAATACTTGATGAATTTCAAATCGATTACGTTCAGCAGTGACGTCGTATTGAATTATTCAATGTAGTACTGTAATATCATATTTCTTATCAAAGGCGTCAGAATTATTTGAATTTTACTCGGAATAAACGTTTACTGGTATGAACGTCTACCCGTTGACGTCCGAAAATATAAGCGATAAAACGCTATTGTCATCTACAGAAAATGTGAAAGTGTCTAGTATGAGATTCAAGGTGAATTTAGATCAATAAACGGCTGTATATTCGTAGGGCGAAATATGGTGCCCTGAAACTTGAATATTAGAAACTTTAGTTTGAGTGAATTCTTGTAAACGGCTTAACAGATACGAATTTGTTAACGAATTAACGAGTTAACGAATACGAGTCAGACTCATGCCTTTTACTGTGGGTGGCAGTTTATAAGTCACAATCCGATACCACGAGGCATGTTGGTGTAGGTTGGTCAGATTCATTGCATTCACCGACTGTATTGCTGTGGAATACACCCAGAGAGCCCAAGTCCAGCGGGAGATTGTATTGTAACTCTGCTACCGGAGATTTCAGTAACACGAGGATCGATCGGCCAGTACAGTGGTTCGCCACTGATGGTCCAACACAGCTCGCTTTGTCAGTCGCTATTTGAACAATAGACGAAGCATTTAGTGACAATGGTGGTATATAGGGGGACAATAATCACGATGACCACGCTCAACAAATGACCACAACACACCCATAAACAGTCGTATGTGCTAATTTGTGATGATCTTGACTTGTAGCAACATTTTAACGCGGTCAAATTATCCCTTGTCGGGGATCATAAATTGCCCGGTTATGTCAACCCCATGATATCATTACGGAGGAGGATTTAGGCGGAGACTGAACGCAGGTGATGGCGAAACTGTTTTCCAATTACAACCGGATAATTACCGGTCAACGACTATTTGTTGGGAGTTGTGTCTGTTGTGGCGATTCACGGGAAATTCGGTCTTTGTCGTGATCAGTAATTAAACGCATGCTCACATTTCGCGAGTCAATCTTAAATAAATCAGACTATAAAAGTCCCATAAAATCTTGTGTGAATGCTCAAAGACTACCTCCATTCTCTGCTACAACATTGACGGGACCCCTGCGGCGAAAATGGGAGGACCTCGCTCCCTCACTTTCAATGGCAGCCTGATTGTGCAATGACATTAGAAACAAGGTTTATGGTCTAAATGTGTCTGTTTATTGTCTCAAATAACTATCATTGGTTAAAATGATCGTCTGGTAGGGTAAAATGGTGATTATTCAATCTATAGGGTCTGACATATTTTGAAGTCAATTGAAATGTACTTATCTATACCGAAGCTTGTGTTTGCTATGTAATTAATGCATGCTCGCTTGCAATATGCATTCAACATCACGTGGCGTTTAGAAAACAATTAGCCCATTTATCATGTTATGTGATCTTGTTCATGGGGACGTGGCGCTCCTTTGTAAAAATGTTAACAATTTCAGTCGTTCCACAGTCCGTTTTTAGGGTGATGTAATTTATAGTTTTCGTCCTCCCACGAACGACACGAACACCTATATTGAGAACATCACGTATTTAAGCACACCATGTGCTTAAACAGCATGTTCCCTTAGGGCATGGACAAGGGTGTTTGTAGTTCTGTATTCCTGAGCGAGAAGGCTCTCGTAGTAGGCAAGAGGCTCGTGTGTCCGCCCGTGGTACGGGTTCGATTCCAAATATGGTCATGTTACGGAGAGATCACTTACAATATCCACAGCTTCCTCACCATTGTGAATTTATGATCAGGCCATCCCTACTTCTCTGTCACAATCAAAGATTTCCTAATTTTCACGATTGTCTCAAGGCAATTATATCTTCATATTAGATGTGGTAAGTGACGGTTATGTTGGTATAAGATACTAAGTGGTACCATAACTATGACGAATCGGACTTAACTTGAATATGAAAAGAATTCATACAATACAAATACTAATTTTGTGTGCATTAACAGTCGGGTTCCTTTTAGCAACAATTAAAACTTAATTTAAATTACTATGGAATTAAAATGTTTTGGCAATTTTTTGACAGCACGAAGATATATCGGTAACCTCTATGAATTATACCATTCTTGCTGGTGAGATGTTTATACATTGTTGCATGTTTACGTTACGTCAACCGTTTATGACCCCTCCTCGAGACCACCCAATCCCCAACACCACGCACCTTATATTCCCATGGACATACATATTCTTGTTTGGATTGCAACAACCAAATACCCCTTCAAAATCTGTCGTAGCTTCTTTTATAAAGAGGTAACGAGGGACTCTGTTGAACCCGCAATGGGCGCCAGTGGTCGCCTGCAGGTGCGTGGTGGTAAATTAATCTGGTAGGGTGGGCATGCGTTATTGTTTCTCATAACTTTATTTTCACTCTTTTTGTTTATTTACTATGTATAAATTCTGAATAATGGCCGTTACTGTATTTGTCAAAACTTCTACCATACTTCATCATTACACCTTGTGTGCGGCCAATAAAGATACTGTATGTATTCTTATTCCTGGCAGTAGTACAGTTATTCAGTTGATCTTGGAAAGAACAGTCAGTGTTACATTCACATGCCCATGTAGAAATATATACCAGTTTTTTAAGCGAATGTCATTTATTTCGTAAAAACATGATACACCAGTTCATATCTTATCTTTGTAGACATGACCAAGAGTCTCTCGAATTTGTTACTGCACATTATAATATCCACTCACATTTTGCCAAAGTTACGAAATACTAAACTAGTAAGAATGTACCCACATTATAGAGAGAGAGATAATGTTTATTTGAGTCTCACTTTCTGTACATTGTCATAAAATGCATGCGTTTTGTACAAAAGTTAATAGTACAGAAACCACCCATTAGGTTATGGGAGACGATATTAAATCAACACATCGAACATGTAAAATGGTTTTCGTTGTTGTCGTTTCCAAACTAAATACTCACCTATGTATGTAATACAACTCTCCGGCTTTCTCCCATAACAACAAACCTTGAGAATTGTAATGGATTACCAGGCAAGGTGTACCAGCTTTGGAAATCAATAAAAGAACGCTTTGATTATATCGATAAGAGGAAGCCTTGAAATATTTGTTCTAAGATTCCTTTTTAGAACATTATTACTTATGACACACATGCCCTGATGTTTGATGAAGCATTTGCAATTTACTTCTGCATCCATGAAGCTTTTTGAGATAAATATGATACAAATACTTGTAACAGTTCAATAGACGATTGGTTAAAAAGATAAACGCCACATAGATAGAGGATGTTATCAGTGGATGAAACGTTCCGGACTTATTTATAATATTCGCCCGTGTTTGTTTCTACTGTATATAATTCACGACATCCAGCTCTGCGTGTACCCAAGTCTTTTGTTATCTTCTAAAGAACGATGTGGACAATAAACTATCTGAGGGAAAGTTCAAAACTTTTCAACTCCGCGGATAGGTAATGTGAGCTTTAATTAAAGATTTCTTCCTGTAAGTGTTATAGAAGACTATATAATTGGACTTGGCCAATCGGGGCAGAATAAACAATATCATTTTCATTCAAATGTTCTGAAGATATCGCTAAATAGGGGACACTCCCATGATAATAGATTAGTCAATTAGTTTCTTGTCTCTTTGATAAAAGTTTTTATTTCTCTCATTTTCTCCGTTTCCTTCATCCCCCTATCGGAGAAATATCACAACCACTATCATCACCGAATCCTTTAATCCAATTAAAGCATTATCTCGTTGCACGACTGTTATACGGGGGCTCGCGCTGCCTTCATCTCGCTAGTACTTATGTTATTGGCAATTTTGTATCATGTAATTAAGCGTGGAAGCCAGAACGCGATCTCTACTCCGTTTGTCAATGTGAGGATTTAATGTCTCTCTATACGGATAATTTACGCGTTCACTACGTTGGGAGAAAATTAAGAGTTATTTTGAACTAGCCTTTATCGGGGTTAAAAAGAAGTAATTTGTCACGATGCCTTTGTTTTTTTAAATACATTCATTATTCGGTACTCGTTTGATGTATGCCTTTTGCTCGAGCAGATCGCGACGGAATATAAACCCGGTAATAGGGTTGTCAACTTAAGATAAAATGCGCTACTGCATTTCGCAAAACACTATCAGAAAATAACATTGGTGCGTTGCAGTGACGACATCGCCTTCATCAAATTACTAACTATATTACCCCGTATGTCCTCGCGGTGGTTGACGAAGTCAAACACGCAAACTTCCTCTTCATCATTGAAACAGGTTGACTTTCCCCTCCTCTTATGCTCTGCACTGGCCATCAGTTCAGGCTAGATTTAATAGGGTTGTTAGTTCGAACGATCTCGGGTTAACGGATACTTGACTTGGGCTTAATTCTCTGGCCCTTAGAACAAAGAAGGCATAATTATATTTAGACATACATCAGCGGAGGCCGTCCCTGTCGTCGTCTGACCGAATGTTCGAATATTGTACGTGAGTTCAATTTCCACGAGAGGAGATTTGATGGATTAAACCACGACACGTAAAAAGAAACTCGATTCAGGAATTTTGATTTGGATAAAAAAGAAAAGAACATAAAAAATATACCAGCAGTGTATGTTTTCTTCGCTTGATGGAGATGGATTTGAAAGAAGAACATTTTTTGGTTTTTCTTTTGAAAGTATTATTGAATGAGTTAATGCTTGCGTGCTAGGAACAATGGTTAATTAAGTTAACTTTTCTCAAATCATTTACATCGGAAAGTTTTTCGGCTAGTTTGTCAGTTCATTTATGAATAAGTCTCGAGTGAAATGTAGTTCTTAGTCTCTACTCACTCACTCACTCTACTGACTCGTGATGAATCACATGTAAAGAAACGAACTGACATGCGGGCACTTGCAATTTCGTGCTCTGTCGGAGCGACAGGGTAGCACAGAGGTTACAGCGCTCGACCGTTGCGGGGAACCGGGTTTGATTCTCAACATGTGCTGTGACGTAACGAGAATGTTGAGCAAACTAATTTTGGGATCATGCATATTTTAAAGGATATTTGTTATGAAATTATATGGTCAGTCTTCACTAAATTTATGTATTACCCAAATTATTTATGACCACTAACGTTGTAGCGACGTGAAACGTTTCTTTTTTCAAATATACAAAACGTCAAACGTTAACGTTATGAGGAAAATACACTCTCCCTTTCCTCCCTTCTCTCTCTCTCTCTCTCTCTCTCTCTCTCTCTCTCTCTCTCTCTCTCTCTCTCTCTCTCTCTCACACACACACACACACACTCACAGCATGTTTTACCACCTTCATTACCTCTCACAAACCACGAGGAATAATCCCCCCGTCTTTAGCCAAATCCGGGCACAACGTTAGAGGCTTTGAAAATGTATTTTTACCAATATCAATACAAGTACAAAACGCCACGAAAGCCAAATGTTTTGTAAGGGATCAGCTCTAACACTGCCCTATCTTACCACACCCGTGTTTTTGTCCCCCTCGTATTCCAGCGACCCACCCCCTGTCGCACCAAGACATAATTTGGCTCAATCCCAAACACGGGTACTGAACATATTTGACAAGAGGCAGCGTCACAAGTGAAACGTTTCTCCTCCAGTGTCTAATTATGTGATACAAACGTTTCATTCCCTATTATCAACGCAGTCTGTCGAGCTTTCCGCGTCCATAAGTAATCTGACACGTCTTCACAGCCAACTGAGCTGTTGCGCACTGGCAAAATTAACCTTCGACCTGGCAGGTATAAATTCCGCGTTCAATGTCGGCACAGCCATTTTACGTACTTATTCACACATGGAGGTCATACACGAGGTGGCAATGAATACTTAATCATTCGTTAAAGGCGATGCTTGTTTCCTAACTTATATTTTCTGTTCTGCCTTCCGTGAGACCGTAATGGTCACGCAGTCTTGATGCCACTGGAATGACACTAGGCACTCAATAATGTGTCCCTGAACGTGTCGCTCCCCGTAAGATTCTCATTTGGTATCAATGTTGGAAAAACATTACGTTTAACATGTGACACAGGCACTGGTGTCACCGAGTACGTGACACTCCCGGAGGCATTGCTGTGACAACAGAGAAGCATTACGTTGGAGTGTCCATTTCATGCTCTCTTTATGAGGTATGACCGACATGAAGTCCAGGGAGGGGTATTAGCGAACACCTGGTGTCATTACTGATTTCCAACGATCTTCATAATGTTTACTACCATTTTGCTTTTACACCCAATCTGTTTGCAGATAATCGATGCTGATTAATCCCGGTTTAAAGTTATGGAATGACTAATCTCCGATACTGCATTGTTTTCCGTTGCCTTTCTATTTAAAACATGACATGTTGTTTAGAATTTAAATTGTTCATGGTATTGTTTACTTAGTTGACGAACTCATTTAAGGATAATCATTATCCTAATGTCATAAAAAACTGGCACCAACACGTTTTATTATTCCATGCCAATATCTTCCACCATCTCATGAGTCTGTTCCTCATTAACTGAACGTAATACAATGAATCTATGTTTCACACGGCGAGTGACAGTATCGACCCTAAGACCAATTTGAGTGTGTGTTTCTGTGCGAGCGGCTAGCCCTGGTACATCTCACTTAACACGCTCGCATGTAGCCCTGTAGCCGGAGACATGCCTCAGTGACGACAGGTGCCACGTTGAAAACACACCTTGCAAATTGTAAATCGATTCAGAGAGACAACACCGGGCCCTTTCTTGAAAACCAACACGTGCGCTCTCTGAAAAAAGAGATTTAGAAAATTGTCCCGATTAAACCTTGACCGTAGTATAAAGTTACCGCTGTGGTAATCACGGGTGTTTTGAAAGCCCGGGTGGCATAGTATGTAACGGGGATCGAAACAATACTGACTTCAGGTTTAAAACTGCCATTGTTTGGAGGACTTCATGACAAGAGTTTAGTCAGCCGACCGGGGCTGACTTTCGTTTTGTGTGTGACAGATAAGTTGTGAAAGATCGACAAGGGAAGATATACCTCGTTTGACACTGTCTTTTCATCTAAATGAGAAAACCTAAACGCCTTGTTGGACTTTCCCACTGCGGTAATGATAACCATCTCATCGCATGCTCCTGGCCTGGCAATTCTATATACGTGGGGGCTAGTTCGGTAATCTAGCATACCTTTTCTCTTTTCATAAAGACAGGAAATCGTCATCAATTATGCTACAAGACGTGATACCCAACACAGTCATTGGTATCATAATTTTACTGATAATCGACTCTGATTTGTCGCTCTGAAAGGAAAAAGTGTCATGTTTGTTTCCATGGAGGTGTGTGTTACGACCTGTTAACTCCAAACTGTCGTAAGTGTCGAGGTCACGGCTGGTGGCTTACAAGCATATGTTCCTGGTGTGTTCTTGGTGTGTTCTTCTGGGTCTTGGATGTATTGATATGTTAATTATGTAACCATTTTACCTTGCATTTTATGCATGTAATCTCACTGCTGAGACTAATCATTGCATCGCTCAAATGGGGTGTGAAAACTGATGTTATGTTTTTTGGGTTTCTTAAGACGAACTCAATGAAGGCAAGACTGACTATTCCTTGTTCTTGACGTTGACTATATATAATTCATTCTGTTTTTGCGAGGATGTGTAAGGTAAATTATTAAACACATCTGTAGTGACTGAAAAGTAGTATAAGAAAGTATAAATCCATAGTTGATCATATCCACATTGGAAACAGACAAGAAATGGTTTCTACCTCGTGGTGTATTTGATTCGGGCATCAAAGTTGTATTTTAAAGCTTATGTTTGCAGCGTTTGACAAATGTTTTTACCCTGGAAAAATGTGCCTAACGTTTTGCACTTGGCTTGGCTTGTTTGCATACGTTTGTTACGGATGCCATTGGTGGGGCAGTATACCAGGACACCTGGTGTCAACACGATTTGATAGCGATATATAAACACGTTGTTTTGATGTAGTCAGAATCAGGCAACGGTCTCTGCTTTCATACGAACAAGGAAGAGATTTGTGTCGCTTGTATGGGGTCATGGTCAAGACTGGGTCTGGTCTACTGGTAAGATATGATCATATTGAACACTGACATCACTGTCACAAAGTCAGTTCATCACCACATATCCATGTAACAATATCAAACTTTTTTTTTTACAGACGCATGTTCCCGACCTTGCGTGTCTCCTTCACTGGCCTTGAACCTGAACAACGCTACATTGTCGTCATGGATGTCGTGCCAGTGGACAACAAGCGCTACCGGTACGCCTATCACAGGTCGTCGTGGCTTGTGGCGGGGAAGGCAGACCCCCCTCTGCCTGCTCGTTTCAATGTCCACCCGGACTCTCCATTCACAGGGGACCAGCTCATGAAGCAGACAGTGTCCTTCGAGAAACTAAAACTGACCAATAATATTCTGGACAAGAGTGGTCATGTGAGTATATACATTTCATACCGTCAGTATGCACACATGCAATTGCTTCTAGGAAGATATTACGTGACGAAAGAGCATTGATATCAGATATTCTTTAAAACTAGTTTTATGTATGTCTATGAACTACATGTATGGCTTATGTGACGAACTACATAAATAATTAATAAACACACCTAAAGTGACTGGACGTTGTTGTATAAAAAATATAAACCCATGGTTGATGCTATCCAAATATGAAACAGACAATGAGTGGCTTCTCTCTGGTGATGTATTAGATTCGGGCATCATGGTTGCTATTTTTTGCAGCGTTTCGACAAAAGTTTCATTCTCGTAACGTTTGGATAAGGTTTTGTAGACTTCTGGTCAACACAAACAATACCTCAAGATAGTTTCCCATGATGAATTACGTCGAATATACAATAAGGTTGTACAAGAAAACTGAATGCTTCATCAGAACAATGCTTTCATTCATATAACTGGATATGAAAATGAAATGTCCCGATTTCGCCTTGCAAAAGTCCGATTTCATCCACAAAAGTAGGAACGGCCTAGACCTTACTGCACCTATCGGCAAGAATACGAATTACATCCCAGTAGACTTCACCTCACTGAAAAGAAATTTACTGACTGGAAAATAATGATCAGCAATCTGAAGTAATATAATTTGAAGTTTATAGTATGTAATCAAATTCATATAACATGCTATAAGGTATCCATCAAACACCATTTAATTACAAGATAGAATACATGAAAAACTGAAAATTTAGTTCAAACCGCTATATATGCATTGAAGTTTACCATGGCGAACTTGATGACTCTTTATGTCAATGCAAATTTTTCAAATGGAATTTTTAAACTCAATTATAAAAGTATATTACTGGAATTTTAATTCAAAGTAATATGAGGGATACTTTAGCTATTTTAAAACATGTTAAAACCTCATATATGTTTACGATATGTATGCAGCTGATTGATAGCCAGTGCTAGAGTGACAATCAAAATCGCTTCGAATCTAATGCTTGCTGTTGCTTATACGTCAACAGGGTGACTATAAATAATGGAACTTCTTTTATCCGAATATGGTTCTAACAGGAAAGAGATTGAAAGCTGAAACACAATGACGCCTCTCAATCTCTTACAAACGTAATGGAAGCTCGTTAATTAAAACGTTTTATTACTTGGGATAAGTACAAACAAGGGAAGAACTGAGTATCGTATACTTTAAAACTGTTAATTGTTCCGAGGGTCCATCAATGGGGACATTCTGGTTAAAAAAAACACTTGTCCGTAAAAAGGTTTTCCCCATAAGAAAATGACAAACCTGGTAGCCTGGGTAGGCCCCTAAATAACCCGGATGTCATGTTGACACTTGTCGAGTGAAATCTGTAATCAGATAAACTGAATGCATGGCATTCCTGAAGGACACGTTAAGTACCCTGGTTTTAGGAAGATGAGTTAAAGAGGCTGGTGTTTAGGCCAACAGTGATGGAGTCGACGGTGTTCCTGGTTGCAGAAGGCGTCGTATCTCCACCAGCATGTGTCAGCGGTAATGTAGGGGCTTTGTATGCAACACAAACACTCCACAACAACTGTTTATTTACCGCGTATCTCATTTCATGAATTTATGTTAGGTCGCGCTATTGCCGCTTGGGGATGCATAGATCACTTCCCTGCCCCACGGAAAGGGTTCTGATAACCCGTGTGTTCCAATGACATGGTGTCGACACACTCGTTTCCCCTCTTCAAGAAGAAAAATAAACATGTCAGTCGTTTTTTGGCTGGTTTAAAACCTGATGTCAAACGCTAAGTTGACACTTATCGGCGTGAGATGTGAGAGTTGAAATGTTGATTTCAAATGGGAGTGACTTTAGATTGCAAGCCATGGGGAATTAACAACTAGACAGTTTTATTACATTTTTGGCGATTTGGTCTTTGGGAAAATTGAAGCTGATGACAAGGTCGTTTACAAAATATGACTAAGCGACTGATAAGAAACACATGTACAGGATATATATGTAAATCGAGGTATTTGTTTCCTTGATGTATATGTCAGTAAATACCATTGTGAGCTTTGTAATATGTAACGCTGATCTGTGATGTATAATGTGGGAAATCGAACAGAAATCGACAACCGTCCCAGCTGTTCAAAATGTTGACAGATCGATTTGACACAACTTTCAATAATGTTTCAGTCACTATTAGTGACTGTGTCTGGTGTGGGGTCGAAATATTACTTCAGACGTTCATCACTTTGGTGTAATCCACAAAGCAAGGGTTTTGTGCTGACACACCTATTATCACAATCAGGGGATTCGAATATGCCACCCACGGATCCGGCTACATCTAAGGGACGTAATTCTGTACAGAGACATGTTACCTTAGACGAACGTACCACCTGCGTGCCCTGAAAAACAAACGGTGAATGATATATTGTTATCATTGATTCAATTCCCTCATTCCTTCCTTCACCAGGATGTTCTGTATTGTAGGTGATCCTGAACTCAATGCACAAGTACCAGCCCCGCATCCATCTGCTGAAGAAGACGGATGATACCCAGCTTCCTCTCTCTAGCCTTGACATGCAGAAGGTCAAGTCCTTCATTTTCAAGGAAACCGTTTTCATTGGCGTCACAGCGTACCAGAATCAGTTGGTAAGTTTACCTGTTTTCAAAAATATGTTTAACATTCTGATCAGATATATAGTAGGTAGGCATAGTGAATCATACATAAACCCGCAGACTTAGTCAAATATATACCTGGGTGCCGTTAAACAAAGCTATCTTAGCGCTAGGGTGACTAACTCCATACCTTAACATAGAATTGAGGTAGTCTTAGCGCTAAGGTTGTTTTGTACAACGGTACCCAGTCTGATACAGCGTTTGTATAATATTCAATGTATACCAGTTACATACAGCGTTAGTCAGATATACATAAGTTATACAGAAATTGGCCATATATATATATATATACCATTTAGATAATGCGTTAGTCAGATATATACCATATACATGTACTTCGCTTGTCACTGACAGATATAACCAGTTAGATTCAGTGTAAGTCAGATATATACCACATACTTCGCTTGTCACTGACAGATATAACCAGTTAGATTCAGTGTTAGTCAGATATATACCCGAAATATACAGTGGGTATGCTTCCAGTAAAGACTACGTAACGATTGCTTCACATATTCATAGTGTATATCATGTTTCAGAAAAATGTTGATATTCGATGAACTTTGTGTATTATAATTGTATCTGATTATATCTAAACAGATAAAATGGAGTATTAATATAAATAAATTGTTTAGCCCTTTAGAATGTGATTTTAATGAATTTCATCATCCACTTGCACGAATTAGATTTACAGTGTATACACATGCCCATGTGCAATGTTTCCCTCTAAAGTGATCGTATTCTATTTTCAGATAACAAAGTTAAAGATTGATAGTAATCCCTTCGCTAAAGGCTTCCGTGACTCTACACGACTCACAGATTTTGACAGGTAATTCAATCTCCTGTTGACTTTTCTAGTAACACCACGTATAGAATCCAGATGCAGCTACTCGCTCCACACTCTGATTGCACAAAAGCTGTAATGATAGCTTCGGTGTAAAAAAGGTGTGGATAGTGGCTATCATGGAAACCTAAAAAGATTGTTGAAAATTCGTCTCAGAATATAATCATTTTCAAGATACTTTGTCCAGTTGAATCTATTGATAGAATTTGTTGTCAAAAAGTATTATTGCTGCATTGTCCTCCTCAGGTTTTGGAAACATCCTTATCACTGATTTCTAGTTATCCATTTTTACTTTTATGGCTATTTTGGCTTTAACCCCGATTTGAATCTGTTTAAGCAGAGAATCGCGACTGGTTATTTTGGCGTAGACGTTTTAGATTAGAATGGAGTTTTAGTTATAAGTGAACACCTTCCTACATTGCCATCGCGATGCAATTTGATGTAAATTGAAACGGCGGATAGGAACTGCTGCATTGTTTTGAAACAGTGGAAAATAAGTGTTGCATTGTTTTGAAATAGCGGATAGTAATTGCTGCGTTGTTGTGAAACAGCGGATAGTAATTGCTGTATTGTTGTGAAACAGTGGATAAAAATTGTTGCATTGTTTTGAAACGGTGGAAAATAATTGTTGCATTGTTTTGAAATAGCGGATAGTAATTGTTGCATTGTTGTGAAACAGTGGATAGTAACTGCTGTATGGTTGTGAAACAGCGGATAGAAATTGTTGCATTGTTTTGAAACAGTGGAAAATTATTGTTGCATTGTTTTGAAATAGCGGATAGTAATTGTTGCATTGTTTTGAAATAGCGGATAGTAATTGTTGCATTGTTTTGAAACAGCGGATAGTAATTGCTGCATTGTTTTGAAAAAGCGGATAGAAATTGTTGCATTGTTGTGAAACAGCGGATAGTAATAGCTGCATTGGTGTTGAAACAGCAGAAAATAATTGTTGCGTTGTAACATATGTTATATTTGGGATTACACTTTCTTAGTAAAGTACAGATTCTAGTACTTTTGTTGGGCTGAGTCCCATCCGGGATTCAAACCCACACCCTCAGAGTCAGGCATCTAATCGACAGCAGACAAAGTCAGACGCCTAGACCGCTCAGCCACCGCGGCTTCCACAAAAATGGAAGTAGGACAACTGGTAGTCTAGACTGCGGACTTTGTGTACCCCTCTGATAAGTGTTAATGGCCGAAAGCTATGAAATACACAATGTGTGGGTTCGAATCCCGGATGGGACTCAACCCAACAAAGGTACTAGAATCTCTACTTTACTAAGAAAGTGTAATCCCAAATATAACATATGTTACATTTGACCACTTTCTAAATGGCATTGTGTATTTCATAATTGTTGCATTGTTTTGAAACAGTGGATAGTAATCGTTGCATTGTTTTGAAACAGTGGATAATACTTGCTGAATTGTTTTCTCCAGGGAAACTATGGAACACCTCCTCCAGAACCACTCGTATGCGAGATCCCCCCTGAAGGCCTTCACACCTGGCGAGATGCTGGAGGAACACTACAAACAGGCGGGTCAAGGTGAGCTAGTTACTACTTTTGTTAATTGTTTGACTCTACACGTATGAATATTGGAGTTGTGTGACGGTGGCCTCTAAATAATCCAGTCTGCTCCAGACAATCCGGTGACTGACATAAAGAGTATCTGTCTGCGCAACTTGGATACAATGACATGCAAAAAAACCCACAGCTAAGCGAGTCTGACCACCCAAACCATTCAGGGGTCTTACGAGCATACTGTGGTGAAGGCTAGTTCTAAACCGGATCGTATTTATTCCTATGAACATACGTTACTATATACCTGTATGTACAGAGGCGTCGCGGAAGGATTCGTCCCTCAGGGATTTTAAATTGCTAAAGTTAGGCATTCGCTGTACAAAGTTGCATCCCATCGTGAAGCCAGGATCCTATGACAGTGGGTTTCATTTCACAAGTTGCCCTGATTAAGGTCTATGGTTTGTCAGTACCGTATCCATGTTGGCTGATTTCACCAGAGTGAAACCACTCACACGATCAGTTCTTTGTCTCCTCCCTCATTAGACGACACAACTCCCAAACCATCTCCGGTAATGCTGTATTCGGTACGCCAGAGAGATGGGATACCATCCTTTCAATACTTTGCAGACAATACGAATCATAATTTTTTGGACGAGTCGCAGAGCGAAGCATGTAGGGTTGGCTGGCGCGTTTAATATACAGTTCTATTCCTAATTTGATCCAATATGTGACATCGTTGTTGGTCTTCCCCACTAGAATTAGCCTGGTAAATCGGGGACAATGCTCGTTACTATTGATTTGGTATCTGGCAGTAGTACAGCAGACCAAACTAGCTGGAACTGTGTTGACGTTAATCATCAGTGTTGTCTATCAAATCCGCTAATTGCACATCCTCTCAAACCTGTCATCCACAAGAGATGTTTTACTGGGATGAAAACAATTAATGATACAGACAAACGTCATCAAAACCCTGGACTTTCGTTAACACCCCCGACCCTGTCAGTTATAAAAAAACAGAAATCGTGAATAAGAAATAAGCTTTTCCATTTCAATTACACATGTTTCACCGTATCTGACATTTAAAAATATAAAAAATACAAAAATAAGTTTGCAATCAACGTGTCGATTAATTTAAATCTTCTTCTTCTGTAATAGAACACTGTAGGATATTATTTCCGGTTTGAGTAACTTCCAAAATGTGAAAGATGATGACTATATAAAAACGAAAAGAGAATCGTCGATTAAGCCATGTTGACGTTTAGATAGCAAGAAATGAAACACAGAAGGTTACATAATATCAAAAGAATTCATCTTGAAGTCTTTATTTGAATTGTGAAATACAGAAAATATGAAAAACGTCTGCCTCAGCCGAGGACATATCGTCGGCTCAGACATTGGCAGGCGCTACATGACGTTTTCCGTTGGAAAAACCAGAGGGGGGTTTCATTTCTTCGTAGGATGACAAATTAAAGAAGTGGAAGTGTCAGAATGTGTTGAAAAAACACGCAGTTGGATATCTCTTATGTATGAATGTTGTTGATAGGTTCCCGGTCGGTTATTTCAGGACTGTATTGCTGTAACTACCGTTCGAACGACAATGTTACAGTGTATGGCCTTAGCGTACATACGTCAGTGTTACAGTACATGTACCGATCGTACGTACGGCAGTGTTTCAATATGGACTGATCGTACGTACGGCAGTGTTTCAACATGGACTGATCGTACGTACGGCAGTGTTTCAATATGGACTGATCGTACGTACGGCAGTATTTCAATATGGACTGATCGTACGTACGGCAATGTTTCAATATGGACCGATCGTACGTACGGCAGTGTTTCAATATGGACCGATCGTACGTACGGCAGTATTTCAATATGGACCGATCGTACGTACGGCAGTATTTCAACATGGACCGATCGTACGTACAGCAGTGTTCCAATATGGACTGATCGTACGTACGCCAATGCTACAGAACATGGACCTAAGTTACTTCAGTCATGTAGATGAAGCGAACATGCTTGCGTTCGTCGAAGTGACCTTGAAGTCATGACCTTTCAAACCTCCACACTTAACAGGCTCTACGTTAAAGCAGGGGACCTGTTTTGTGACCTCTGAACTTCTGAACCAAGACGTTGTAGCAAAATATATACCCAGAAAATAAAAATGCAAATGCAAATGGAGAACCCAGACCAATGATGAATTTCAGGCGGTGAGGCAATCTGACCATGCTCAGTAATCCCAGGCTTCATATAGACTTCTTTTCTAAGATTTTCTAGGGTCTGTTAGCCATTAGAGCAGGTTTAGTCTGTCTCACAGTCCCGGAACCACATTATATTGTTTTCTTTCCAGCCCAGCCCTCCCAGCAATGCTAAAGCATTAAATGTAGCAAATCATTTGATTTCCTCGGGTTAAGGTTGAATCTCCCATCTCACTGGGGCTCTTGTCCAATTTACATGGGATCATTTGTTACTATCAAAATTATATATACTCAGAGACTAAACGTTAGTGTAAAGCAGTATAAACGACAGTGTTAACTCCGGACTGGGTAAACAGAATGCACGACAGACGGGATAGTCAACTAAAGCGTCCTTGTGAAAAACTGTAATCTTAAAATGTGTAACTGATCTCTTAATGCACCAATAAAGACTGGCAAACTGACAGTTGACACGGTTTCAAACATGGTAGGGGACACCAAGATTTGTTAATGACAAGACCTCCAATACCATTACTGCAAATAAACTAACTGTTTTTATCTTATTTCAGAACCACCCAGCATGCCCGTCAATATGATATCACCATGGAGAATATCTATGTCAGCACTCAGTGCCTATCACGCATCAGCCAATGAAAAGCCCCCGTGCAATCTCTATGGTAACATGTTCAACCATCCATATTTAAATCTACGTAATGACATCCAATCAGCAGCGACTCTCAACGAGATGTTGATACGTAGCGCCATCTACAAGAAGAGCCTCCAATCAACGTCAATTGCTAGTCTATATGGCCACGCCCATCGGTTTCACCCGTACCTACAGCCAGAGAGTAATGGCAAGGAAGATTCCTGAAGGGAGCGGATGGAGGGAGCCTAATGGGGATGGTGCAATGTTAACATTTTATGACAATGAGAGATGTGCAATGTGTTTGGACCGACTGTGATTAAGAGATAATTTGTGTTGTTGACTTTATCCTAATGAATGGGACGAACAGGCTGTTGGCCAGGCAGAGATTCTTCTGGAAAGAGATTAAACGAACCGATACAGTGAATATGTTCTTGCAGATGTTAAATCTCGTCTTAAGATTTAGAGTCTGCAAATATGCCATTCGTATCATCTTAAACTCTTTCGACACTAGACTCTTGGAGTCCACAATACTGGCTGTGAAGTATGAACATTGTACCCTGAGTAGCTGTGAAGTCATTCTAGAAGCTGAGGATGGGGCGTCAGTTGGATGCTCATGAAGCTTAGCCTTCACCATCACCTGTCTCTCCAAGCATCACTATGTGTCAGTCTTGTACAGTGACGTCATTGCCCTATGTGTTACCATGGTGACCTGTGCCTTAGGTGCCGGTTCTCTGATCTCACATTGCCATGTTCATCACTAGCGCCATCAACACAACACCCTGTTCCAGGTGAGTTCAGATGATGTAATGTAGTTTCATATGTAAAGGTTCAGCACGGAGCTCATATGAAAATTGATATTTGAAATTAATTGAGGTGACGACACTTGTTTTCATGTTCAGAAATTCTAGTACGTTTATGATTACTCCACACAGATCCATTCTTATGGTGTAGAACGTTTAATAAAAACTTTATGCTATGGACGAACAGTTTGAGACGAAAAGAACAGTTTGAGACGAAAATATCGCAAACATATATTATAGATGCAAACAAAATGTAAAACGTAAACACTAAAGAATAGCCTCGGTTATCTGCCGAACCAAATTAGATTGGGTGAAAGGCAAAATAGCCGTGAAAATGATGTGAGATCCTCTGCTGATAATTAGACAAAAACGTTATTGGTTGGAAGATATTTTGATGCGTATAAAAATAACGACACAGAATAGTTCATGATCATTTTGAATAGTATGACACGGTAATATATTAGTGTTACTTTACAGTGATGCCATAGTGCTATTGTGACCTGAAGACTTAACTCTGACAATTTGTTTTCAGACAGATCCATCGAGTTCATGGGTAGACAGGCGCGTTGTGCCTCCGAAGTCCAGATGAGACGCTAAGCTCCTTTCACCCCTTCGCTCACCTGCAAAGCTCATTGAAATAAGGCTCTAGGTGTCGCAACATGTACATGTGGTACAGAGGAGTTCTGTGATGGCAGCCATGGGTTGCAGTCACGCATATTTCAAGTGCACTGACAGAAGAAATCCGCGAGATTTAAAACTTTATGAAGTCTATTAAACTATTGTATATATACGTATATTGTGTAAAGGATTTTATTAAAACTCTATGTTATGTTGTTGCTTAATTATGAACATTCCGCTTTTGTTTTAATTAAAGATGTCAGTCTCTCTTTCAGTATTTTGTTGACTTTATAAGGAACACACAGAAGAAGGAGTGGAGATATTGATGCATTAAACAATGAGTGAGTGGGTTGGCAAATGGAAACATCTTGACGTTGACCAAACCGAACAGGAGAACTGTCTTTAAAGAATGGACACATTTCTTTTACACGACAAAATACCCTTAAATTGATTCCAAACCATTCAACCGTATTTCATTCAAATTTAAAAAAAAAATAAGCTAAACGTAACCGAATCGTCTCTTGAATTACGGAAGAATTAAGAATTATGTATTATTCATGTATGTTCTTTGACAAGACTTTCAAATTGAATTAGAATCTAAGTATATAAATTGTACTAAGTACGAATTTGTTTAAAATTATTTCCAATTGGTTGTAGGAGTTAAGTATTAACTCTATCATTAGGAACGTTACCTACCTTTAACCTATAAGGAACCTAATCTGGAACATGTTTTCAGAAAGCTGGACAGCATGCTAGATGGAATGACACAGCAATACTCGACTCGACTTACTCATGTGACAGCAACTCTTTGTTAGCAAACCATTCGGATGATACGGAGTGGATTACGATTGTGAAATGATATATATTGCATACGGTGATGAACAATACCTCATCAAGTCATGCCAACTGTCTACTCCAATAGGTTGCGCCTTTGAGAAGCATTCAGCTCCAGCGGCACCTTCTTGGATGACAAACATCGTGTAATGTAACGCATGTGGCATGTTGCAACGATGTATTACGCTATCAGGACTATACAAAACACACGCATTAAAAGTTTATATTTAACATGATATCAAACAGGTGGAATGAGCTGGATTCGAATAAACTGCAAACATATCGTATGATCAACAGCGTTGTGTTGATAGCGTTACGAGATACTGACAAGGTGAAATGCTTAGTGAGTGACACATTGATTGACGCACATTGCACGCGTGCCATTTCGTTTTAATTATAAATGCTTCAACACATACGCTATTGCAATGTTAACTTTCGAATTTGAAAGATTAGACATGCCTCCACGTTGTGTGGTCGTCATACCTCCATACTTTTCATACTGTGCCACACTCATTCCTCCATAACTTTCACCCATATATCCTATAGTTCGAGAACTTTAAAAGCATCATTTGAATGGTACACTGCTTAGTAACATACATCATTTGAAAATGGGAAAGGAACCAGTTTTATTAAGAAGTACTGACTTACCAAACATTTGTTTGGAGATAGAATATCATAGAGTTGGAGGATATAGGTTGAATGACGAACCCGGTGCTGGTTAGTTTTCCGTGATTCAGAAGGGCTGTATATGACAGCACTACTATAGATATTCCATGTAGAGCGTTTGAATAACGAACCCGGTGCTAACACGTTATTCGTTATTCGAAAGACGAATAACGAAACACGAACCCTCTGGAAATATGGTAGGCTATATTTATCTTACATTTGATAGAATTGATGGTCACACATTTAATAACGAACCCAGTACTGGTTAGTGTTTCGTTATTCAGAAGTTCTGAATAATTAAACACCTCATGCTCATTTGGTGCAACTGTGAATGGAACCCAGCTTCAGTGTATATATATGACACTACTATAGACACTACTATAGATATTCCATGTAGAGCGTTTGAATAACGAACCCGCTGCTAGCACGTTATTCGTTATTGAAAGACGAATAACGAAACACGAAGGCTGCTCCACACTTATTCCTCCATAACTTTCACATTGTAATATTGTCATACCTCCATAATTTTCATACTGAGCCACACTAGTTCCTCCATAACTTTCACATCGTAATATTGTCATACCTCCATAATTTTCATACTGAGCCACACTCATTCCTCCATAACTTTCACATTGTAATATTGTCATACCTCCATAATTTTCATACTGTGCCACACTTATTCTTCCATAACTTTCACATTGTAATATTGTCATGCCTCCATAATTTTCATACTGTGCAACACTTATTCTTCCATAACTTTCACATTGTAATATTGTCATGCCTCCATAATTTTCATACTGTGCCACACGTATTCGTCCATAACTTTCACATTGTAATATTGTCATGCCTCCATAATTTTCATACTGAGCCACACTAGTTCCTCCATAACTTTCACATCGTAATATTGTCATACCTCCATAATTTTCATACTGTGCCACACTTATTCTTCCATAACTTTCACATTGTAATATTGTCATACCTCCATAATTTTCATACTGTGCCACACTTATTCTTCCATAACTTTCACATTGTAATATTGTCATGCCTCCATAATTTACATACTGAGCCACACTCATTCCTCCATAACTTTCACATTGTAATATTGTCATGCCTCCATAATTTTCGTACTGAGCCACACTCATTCCTCCATAACTTTCACATCGTAATATTGTCATGCCTCCAATATTTTCACAGTGTTACAGTTATACCTCCATTATTTTCACATTGTGTTATAGTCATTTCCATGATTTTCACATTGTGTTATAGTCATACCTCCATATTTTTCACATTGTTTTAAACAGTCATGCCTTCAATAATTTAACATTGTGTTATAGTCATTCCTGCACAATGTCCACACTGTGGCATAGTCACACCTCCTTAACTTTCTCAAGTTGTTATTCATAGGCGTCCACGTATCGTTGTCGCCCTTACTGAGTGCCTTTGTGCTGGTACAACTACCCCTGTTTGGAGCACCTACAATAACGGTTAACCGACACATTTCTTCACTGCATTTCCAGATCTAACTGTGCACATACTACAACTGTTATGCTTTCAGAGGGGAGAGAACAAGGTTTGACTAAAACTATGTTTTACTGTATATATAAAAAAAACATCTAGCAAACACAAACACATATAATTTCTTCAACGTGTAGTGATATAGTTTCAGTTAACATTAAGAAAACAGCAAAAATGATTAAAAAACCCACAAACATTCACAATTATCACCGCATGGTTCTCCGAGAATGATTTTTGTCAAGACAAGAAGAAGATGCTGATTCAAGATTCAACTCCACAGCTCCTGCCAAGACGACAAAGCCCCTGGAGACGACGTTCTGCCATTGGCGTGCTGATTTGTCACATCACAACACCTTATGCCATTACAATTAGGTAGCTGGGACAAAAACACGGGCTGACGACTCGAAATATCGTTTTTGACATGCTGTTACATCATTTAGTTGTGATGTCGACATCAACTTGACGATTTAATCTCATTATACTTGGCATAACGACAAAATTTCTATGCTAACTGCTAGTGCTGTGCCTGCATACAGCAGGTTGAGTGGGTCTCTACATTCACAGGAAGGTCGTCAGACCAGCACTAGCAATCTAACACAATTATTTATGCATATCAGCTTTTAATAATTATGAATCATAGAAATAAAAAAGTCAGAAGCGAGATTGCAGGGTGGGCGTGTTGACGTCATATTACTGTATGATTGCCAGACTACAACGCGTGCGAGAACAATTGGTAACATCATCTAGTTTTTATGCAGGTCATGATGTAGGGAAGAGCTTCTCCTTGCAATATGCGTGAAAGAGAACTTATGGTAACAACATACGGGTAACACAGCGCATAATGTGGGTACGATCGTCCATTTGTAATGTACGCCAAAGAGAACTGATGGTGTCAACACCAAAGTCAACACATACGGTTCTTCGATACTGGTATATTCGCGAACGAGTAAAATAATCGAGGTCAATACAGCTCATTACGTGAGGAAAAACGCATCTTCGATGCTAATATATTCGGGAACGAGTAAACTGATCGAGGTCAATACAGATCATTACGTGAGGAAGAACGCTTCTTCGATGCTGGTATATTCGCGAACGACTAAATGATCCAGGTCCATACAGCTCGTTTCTTGAGAAGAACGTTTCTTTGATACTGGTATATTCGTGAACGAGTAAAATGATTCAGGTCCATACAGCTCGTTTCTTGAGAAGGACGTTTCTTTGATACTGGTATATTCGTGAACGAGTAAAATGATCCAGGTCCATACAGCTCGTTTCTTGAGAAGAACTTTCTTTGATACTGGTATATTCGTGAACGAGTAAAATGTACAGCTCATTACGTGAGGAAGAACGCTTCTTCGATGCTGGTATATTCGCGAACGAGTAAAATGATCGAGGTCAATACAGCTCGTTTCGTGATGAAGAAGGTTTCTTTGATACTGGTATATTCGCAAACGGGTGAAAACACCAAGGTTTATAATGCTGATATTGTACAGAAGCGGCAAACTTCAAGAAATATATGAAACATAACTATGCTGAAAGCACTGTCCAGTGCTAGAATAACAGTATTTGTTGATCACATAGTCAGGATACTATGTGTTCAGGAAAAAGATTCCAATTTAATGAAAAACCTGGGACTTGTGGAAGCTACCGGTAGAACGGGACATGCTTATCCTGTTCATGAACACCCGGTGTCGTTAATTTACACTGGTCCATTCATATCCTTTTCATTGCTAGTTTTCCTTTCTCTCATCCCGGGAAAGGCTTTACCTGAGAAATATGCATTGAGGAGAGCGTGCAGTAAAACATCAAGGTTCCTAAGTTTATTCTATGTTTTGTGTATGCGCTACATATCATGCCAGCTTTAACGATGAATCAGAATGACCTGTAGAAGTTCCGTTTAAGACTGTGAAATAAATCTTATATTTGTATGACACATGACAGTACGTGGGGATTACATCGTCTAGCTTTATTGATTCTCAGCTGGGATTTTGTTTTTGCTGGCTATATCGACAGTTGGCTATATCATGTATTAACACTTTGTACATATGACCATTCTAAGAAAGGATCAGCAATCCCTTCTGTGGAACCCAGCTGACATAAATTCTATCAATAGTGCCATCTCCCACTTTCAGTGATACGACACTGAAGGTTACTTTTCACAGGTCATGCATCGAAGAAAGTCTCATCACATATCATCGACCTCTCTCTTAAATAGTAAGACATTTCAACATTATAATATAATCAAACAACTGTTTCCCAAAAATCTAGATATGCAGGTGTGGTACGAGAAAGATCTTTAATGTACATAACCTGTGTATGACCATATGCAATAACTTTATCACATAACCGCAGCTGCACGTTCGTCACCAGAAAACGGACGGTTGGTTGGTCTAGTGGTTAAGGCGTTTGCTCATCACGGCGAAGGTTCTGTTCCTACATGGCTACAAATAAAGAAACTCTCTATCCATAAAAAGCGTTCCTCTTCAAGTAAGTTATCGTTTCTAAGTCCAGACATTGAAAACGTTGTTCAATTACCTGAAGACTCTTACAGTACAATATGTGGGCGTTCCCTGGTTCCCAGACTTACAGAGTCGTAAGGATGCAGCTAATGAGAATATGGATTTAATTTCAGCTAAAACTGCTGTAGGCTTACGTTGAGATTATAGCCAGTGAGGACTATATTACAAGTAGTGCATATCACAGTATGTTAACACAATGCTTACGGTACCAAAGAAGATTGCCTCTTTATTCCAACGGTGATGAAATTCACGAATGTATAAAATGCATTTAAATAGTCAATGTTTGCAATTACATATATTTATCCGGATTCCAACTCTCTTTCTGGTATTGAAGGCAAAACGCGCTAAAGAAGACGCGGAGGGATTGAGAGTGGTTTTACATCCCGCATCTAATTAGCGGAGGAGGGTAGACCCAGCAACCACCTTCCAAGCGATGGTAATAGAATTCAAAATATTGAAAAAAAATAAGAACTAAAATATTTCAGATATTCTGGAAATAGGAGAGCCCTCCTTAAATTTAATAACATTTATTTTAGAACTTCAGATAATTTTAGCGATTTACCGAGACAGGAAAAATATATACTGACGAGTTGCCTAGACTTCATAAGACAATTGCCCCTGTATTTTGAAGATTTTGGCATTCCATGCTTAGATTCCATCTAATTTTGTTCATGACATGTAACCTGCTGTGTCAAAATTGAATTTGTTTCTCCCTTTATCGCTGTTTCTGCATTCCTGTTGCTAAATGGATCATTCTATGTAGGACGATAGGCGACCACTGACAAGCCCACTATTCACGGCCTTGATAAAGCTGGCGCTGGTTTAACACAAAGGGTCTTTGCAAGAGAGAATTGTTACGTGGACTCAGGATCGTATCTGCTGTGACACTTGAATTATTAACAAGTCTCTAGACGTGGGCATGGCCCCACTGTAAGATTGTCTTATTTTTACATTTTTATGCAATAAATGAAATGTCTATTTATAACAGATGTATGTGTTCATTGGAAGAACCTATGACATTACCCTGTAGGTTTAATAAGGGAGTTCACACTAGTGTCAAGTTATAAAGAGAAGAAGTAGATAATCCACACCCACATTTCCCCATGTGAACGTGAGTACTGATAGGTGATACTGACTACAATATCCATATGGTATTTGCTTCCTGAATAAATTGTTCATGATATCCTGACACAGTGATACCGACTTAGATAGAAACCATCATATTATTCCATGTCTTTTACCCTTAGGTCCTCCGCTAGTTTTTATCTTTTGTCCCTTGTCCCCCCGTTCCTAGTCGTCGACCGTCAGTGGTCTGCCAGTTTGAATGTGTTTCTCCTGTGCTGTCCTTGTCTGGCTTTCCAATGATCTCCAACTTGTCACCTGGCTGCCATGGGGTCTCCTGCTTGTCACCGTGTTACCCTGCGACCCCCTGCTTGTCACCATGTTATCCTGTGACCTCATGCTTGTCACCACGTTATCCTGTGACCTCCTGCTTGTCACCATGTTATCCTGTGACCTCCTGCTTGTCACCATGTTATCCTGTGACCTCCTGCTTGTCACCATGTTATCCTGTGACCTCCTGCTTGTCACCATGTTATCCTGTGACCTCCTGCTTGTCACCACGTTATCCTGTGATTCCTGCTTGTCACCATGTTATCCTGTGACCTCCTGCTTGTCACCATGTTATCCTGTGACCTCCTGCTTGTCGCCATGTTATCCTGTGACCTCCTGCTTGTCACCATCTTACCCTGTGACCTCTCGCAGGTCATTTAGCTGTCCTGTGACCTCCATCCTGTCATGTCTCTAACTTGCTCGTATTCGTTGTGGTGTCAAATCTTGTTGCGTATCTTATTGTTCACCTCTGCATACCACAGGAGTGTCCTATTGTCCCTCAGCTGACCCTTGATTGTCCTGTGGATGCAAGTTGTAGCTTGGTTGTCCTGTGGATGCAAGTTGTAGCTTGGTTGTCCTGTGGATGCAAGTTGTAGCTTGGTTGTCCTGTGGATGCAAGTTGTAGCTTGGTTGTCCTGTGGATGCAAGTTGTAGCTTGGTTGTCCTGTGGTTGTAGCTTGGTTGTCCAGTTTGTAGTGCAAGTTGTAGTTGTCCTGTGGATGCAAGTTGTAGCTTGGTTGTCCTGTGGATGCAAGTTGTAGCTTGGTTGTCCTGTGGATGCAAGTTGTAGCTTGGTTGTCCTGTGGATGCAAGTTGTAGCTTGGTTGTCCTGTGGATGCAAGTTGTAGCTTGGTTGTCCTGTGGATGCAAGTTGTAGTTTGGTTGTAGCTTGTAGCTTGGATGCAAGTTGTCCTGTGGATTGTCCTGGACGTGGAGTTGTAGCTTGGTTGTCCTGTGGGTGCAAGTTGTAGTTTGGTTGTCCTGTGGACGCAAGTTGTAGCTTGGTTGTCCTGTGGAAACCACTGGAAAACAAATAAAAATGTCACCTGAAGAGCTTAAGAAATCAATGCATGAAATGCAGGACGTCGTTAAGGGAACACCTATTTAAATTTGATTGAGGGAATTAATGCAAGACGTTGGCATCACCAATTATGCTACTCTCTCGCGGATGTGTTTTTATGCATGTGAATCGGGTTGTCTTCTCCTATTGAGAAAAAAACCACAAGGGATTCTGATCAAGACGTTTAGGTATATCGGTGATCTGGTATAGTTCAATAATGGTCTAAAAGCCAATCCGATGAGACAGGATACATTCATTCTCTCGCAAACACTGAGTATCACCACCATTTGGTTCTGGTTCATAAACACATGCACATGGCAAAGCCGGGACTGCACAATGGTCCCTGCATACAGCAGACATTTCTTACGATTATGGAAAAGAATAGTGGTTTTATTTACACAGATACCCCTCGATCTCTGTAACACCTAAATATTTTGACAACTGTAGCACACCTGATTTACGACAATGACCCGCGACTTGACCTAAACGTTCGAGCAAATACTCCACGACTTAACATCTGTAGATCTGACAGTCACAGTTAAATCTGTTTGACATGAGGAATTTGGCGTAATAAATCTTGCACCTTTGGTGGTTTCTAACGATAAACCTTTAACCATAAAATATGAATCATGTAAAAATAAAAATCTAGAAACTATTTGAACATTGTGTTTCTAATTACTATATTTGAAATTAAACTTTTTGTTTGACATAATGCTAAAATTGTATATAAATCGGAAATTTGCGTCATTTTGAGTAATTTTATCAATGCCAATTGCACAATGAATACTGAGACACGACTCATGATAAATCCACTATGAGATGTCCCTCTGATTATAACAATGATTGCGTCTTATAAATATGAGGTTAATAATTACATTCAAATTACAAGCTTCAGTATTAAAGAATCAACATTCCTCCAAACTGTGTAGGGAAATCAGGCAAGCTTTAGCATCGTTTCATGACTAGAAGAATTCAAACGGAGTCACCCGACGGTTGTTTCCATGCTAAATAGGCCACATAGCGGTTGATGTGGCAGCGTCGTGATCTAAGACTGCCGTATAACATATCATCATCCTCTGTTTCTGACGAGAAATTATCGCTTAATGTCACTTCCCAATATCAGCCCATTCTTTGGCAATTTAAAGGGTAATTTTTGGATGAAAGAATTCTAATATTTGCAATAACTGTATTTGGCGTTGTGTAGCGCTACTGGTTAGAAGTTTCTAATTGGTCTACTGGCGCCGTTCTGTCCGCAATGTTTTTCTTCTTCTGAATAAACAATTAGATATGAATATTTTTGTCATGTCTAAGGACATTACAGTGGAAAATATTGTTTTAAAAATTCAACATTGTGTGCGCATAAAAAAGTCTGTCACACCGCTATTTATTTGCTAACTGATATATTCTACTATTCGGTCTCAAGGGATTGTTTTTATCTTGCGTACTGAACATTTAGATGTTTACCTTCTTTCTGCATACGACAGAAGCTGGTAAAATCAAAGCTGATTTACAAAACGACTTCGGAATAGCTGACTTTCTTCAAAAGAGCAGAGTCGATTGACCATACTGGCACCTCTTCGCATGTCTTCTAAAAGTGCATGAAGATGTTGTTGGCCGTGTTATTCAATGTTTCCATGGATCAAACACCTGGTTAAAATCGTTTCTCCTCATGACAACGACTACAATTTATTTCAAAACATCTCGTCTCCAGTCCTTTCATACCTGTGTTTTTGTACACGTGCCACAAAACAATCTTCACGCTCTCACTCATTCATTCACACACTCACTCACTTATCGTGAGAATCAGTACACGAACAAGATATAGTTGTTTATATTATGAATTAAATAGCTGTAACTTTGGTGATTTATATTGTTTTCGGACAAGAAAAGCATGCTCGCGCTATCGTCCACTGGTTTCACGGAGCCAGACCGATTACCCAGGCTGCCACCCTGTACTTACAAAGGTCGGACATCACTTGACATTAATATCGTATATCAGTGAGTCAGTGAGTGAGTTTAGTTTTACGCCGCTTGTAGCAATATTCCAGTAACATCACGCCGGGGGACAGAAGAAATGGGCTTCACTAGTATCCATGTGGGGAATCGAAAAAGGGTCTTCGGCGTGACAAGCGAATAGGGCTGCGCAATATAACCGGTTTACCGGTATTTACCGGTTCAGACATGAAAACGATACGTATTGCGATACGCTGATCGAAAACCGGTATTTTGACATGCATTCGGAAAACTTCGTAACACTCGGAAATCTTCGGATATTTCCGTTTTTTTTAATTGTTCTTTTCCCTGTTTCATTAGTGCCAAATGTTACTTAAATTTTTATTTTGTCATGATTAAAAGTTTTTATAAAAGATTAATCAATCATAGTGATTTTGTTGTGTTTTTGCTTTATAATCAAGCATTAACTCGATTACAAGTAGTTTTTGTTAAAAAAATAATCCTTGCAATATATTGCAATACATATCGCAATATATGTTTCCGCATCGCAATATATCGCAATATGAAAATTCTCTGCAATACCCACCCCTACGAGCGAACACTGTAATCATTAGGCTACCCCATCGCCCCAGCATATCAGTACCCTCCCGTGTATGATGTCGTATGTTATAGTGACGCTGGACGATAGTGTTCATACTTCAGCCGGGGTGGGGGGAAACCAGAGATTGGGGCATCGAACCCGGGACTTCTGACAGTCAACGTGTTAACCGATGTGCTACACACTCGAGTGTACAGACTATTTTCTTACCTATTCAGTGAAGTTATACATTAAATAATATATACATCATATTTTCACTTGCATCGCTTTTAGTACATAGTTCAAACATAATCTTATTACTGAAGATCATATTCAGCATAATAGGTATTTCAATACTTGAATAGACCGACTGTAGTGGAATTAATTTATATATTAATAAATTAAGTTGTATTGCAATCCTATGATACTGAATTTAGTCTTATACTGACATTTCGTTTTCAATTATTTTCTAGAAATGTCTTTACTCATATTGGTTTCAGTCGATAGACAATATTAGCAGATGACTATAAATTCTATTTTCGAAAGTGTATTTTCTCTACAGTAATTATGTTTTACAGAAATTATTTCAAATGAGATTTGCACTAAATTTAATATACATTGCGGTCAACAGAAAAGATACACTTGAAAAAAGGATTTTAGAAAAATAATAAAAAGTGTGTCAAACTTTACTGTGATAACAACAGTCCCTTGAACACTGTACCCTTATGGTCCAAAATATAACATTATGATAAGTGAATCAAATACATCACCATCCAAATACACTTGTACCACTTTAGCCTGTTTAGCCACCTTCATATGGATGAAGTCTTCCTTTAGCCAGATAGTGAAACAGTGAGGTTAGTTTTACGCCGCACTCAGCAATATCCCAGCTATATGGCGGGATAGTGAAAGATATAGTTTTTATCTCAATGAGGACTTCTTTCCCCATACTATATCTTTCTATAGATGTTGTTATAACTGATTCTTGTTTCAGTATCTACTTTATGCTAGTCTTGCTTACAAATGTTTTCACTGAAATTTACTTTCACGGGTGTTGAACAATGTATTTCTGTAGTATGTTTTACCTGATTTTGTTCAAAATATAAAGTTTAAAATGTAAAGCTACGACATGTTTTTTTATGTAAAGTTTTATCAGTTTCAAATATTATGTTTTACTGAAATTATTTCAATTTAGATATGACTTTTACTGTTATGTCCTTCAATGAAGATATCATGTTTTATCGAATTCTGTATTCATTTGAGATTTTCATTTGACTTTAAAAGAGATTAAATTCACTTGATGTTGCTGCAACCAGAGGATCTATTTATACTTATATTGATTCCAATAGAGTGTTCATTTGTGCTGTAATTGATGTGTATTTATTGTAATAACAATTCTTTCAACAGAAATATGTATTATATCTAAACTTGTACTGACTTGTAATATCCTACAATGACTGCTTAACCGATGGATAATAATTTCATTATCGATATTTATATCAATAAGAGTTCTTTTTTTATCATTCAAAGTGGTTTCTCCAGAGATTATAATTCACTGATATCACTGACAAGGGATAAATGTTCTAACTGAACTTGATTACGATATATGTTTTATTTTAGGAAATATTGCAGTTAATAGATTCTAATTTCCAAGATCTTCCTTGAAAAAGACATTTTAATCTTAAAACGTGCTATTTATATAGATTTGATTTGCTCTGGCCATTCAACGGAATATGAAGTTATAAAATAGTCCAGTGACGCGTTACATATAGAACAACCAATGCGCTTATTCAGTTACACAAGAGAGTTAACCTGCCAGTTTGCTATAATGATATTAAAATCTAAATATAATTCAGTATTGCGGCTATAACTGAGAGTGTTAGTTTAAATGTATTATTTTGTAATTTTGAGTTGAAAATAGAATCAGGGGACTCAAAGCAGTTGTTAACAATGATTTAACTGTGTTTGTAGAAGCTCATGGAGATATTCCTTATTATTTCTGTAACTGAATTATACGTTTGGTCTTTGGAGAAGCCAGTCGTGATCATGAGGAAAACGGAACATCTGAGATTGTTTCCATATTAAAAAGGTTAATTTCACTTGATGATGTTTGCTGTAGACGTCGTATACCGTAACCTACACAAACCGACCACAAGCAATAATGTAACTGTGAATTGTGGGTGTATTTTATTAGTTGCCGCTTCAGGTTTGGACGGATAGTATATTTGTTTCTGTGACAGAGGAGCGAGTACAACCATCCCTGCTTTGAAGTGATTATCAAGTAATAGTTACTAAGAGGATCTGCAATATCGTAATGTCTACCTCCGAATTATCCACGAAGAACAACCCCTGACTCCGCGCATACACCCCACGATGCATGCAACTTTTTTCTTTTCTTTTTTCTGGGGGGTTGAGGTTGGGGGGTAGAGTCGTGGAAATCGTTTTTATTGACAAAAAATTGCATACATTGATATTGATATTAATTTCCTCCTTCTGGAAATATCAATTATCTAAATGGTTGTTTTAAATATTGGAACACACACGTTGATATGCCGAACACTGCCAAACAATACGTACATTATGATATTGAAGTCGCCATATCTTCTCCATCAGCCGAATACAGATGTTGTGAAACTATTGAGATATATCCTATAGATGTATCACACTAACGAATGGAGATAATCAGACATATTTCACATCAGCAGCCATTACTACACAGGTATCACACGACGCTGGTTGTGTACAGAGCTGGGGTAGAGAGGCGATATCCCTTTAGACATCCGCCCCACGCGGTGTAATATAACCACATTGTATACAATCTCAGCTCTATGCTCCTCGCGCTTTTCTCCTCATACAGCGGTGATAGCAAAACCATGCATTACTTTCTGTTGATTTATTTTCTTTAAATCAAAGACGATTTCTGTCTCCTTATCGCAAGATCACCACGATATAAAGTGCTGTCTATGGGGCAAATTATCTCCCCTTGTTTTCTTTTACTCATTTGCTTGGACTATGGTTCCTTGTAAGCTCTCGCAGAGTGCCTCGTCGCCGTGATGTCTGTTACCACAAAAGTGTTTACAAAATAAGTCCCGGCACCATCATCGCCACTCGTCCGCAGACAACTTTCTAAACATTTGGCTTTGTATTATAGGCAAAAAGTCACTTTATCATTATAAACCATCATTAAAAGCTTGATAAGTGACTCTAAACATGTGAAGTTGATATCTTCAGCGCCCGTGGAGTTGATGGCAGGGGTTGGTAATTTACGACGGAACACCCTTCCGGAAAATGCCGGAAAGTACCGAGGCCACCCAAATCGAGGCTCTGACGGATGACAGAGAGCGCTTCACACGTTGAATCTGGGGTCGGTCTAAATTTGATACCACAACTAACACAGGTAGTAACTCATCGCATTCACGCAATCCGTATTCCGTATCACCATAATCCGCATTTCGTATCAGCGGGAAAACAAAAACTTGGGACTGCATGTTGAGGGGAGGTAATCTATATCCTACGATATCGATGTGAAGAGATCTCTCACTTGGGTACGGCACTGTGCTGGCGACAAGATGGAACACGGTAGCCGGGTTTAGAGAAAGGGGTAGACGGGAGAGAATGATTTAACTGGAAATAAAACCTCGAATGATATTCATCTGTATTATGGAATGTTTCTCGCATTTCGCTTATAATGTTTTTCTTAATAAAGCGTGTAAACATTATTCATGGCCAGCCGCCATAGTATCTGCATCATAAAGTCGGGGGCCAAGAATATATTCCCTGACGAAAATCATGAAACAAAAAACTAATGTATTCAAGGAACAACACGTTTATGTCTTGTATGACGAAAATGTTACAAAACCTACGCAAGTATCGTTTTGATTGTACATAAATAAGACTAGATTAAAACTAGACTGACACCACAAAAATATAAGAAATTTTACGAATAAAATATTTGTACATACGACAAATATATTTACACCATCCGAGCGAGGTCTTTCGAATTCCCACTCATACTATATAGTTTGTGAAACCGTATGTAAAAATAATGTATGTTCATCTCTGTATGTTGACATTTATTTGAAACATTTAAGAACTCGTCATACTGGTAACAGAAACATGCCAGAATAAAAATGCACTATGTACACTCTTGTTTTATTAAATATATAGCCTCGTTATCTTGAAAATTATGAAGGAAACGTAATCATATTGAGAACTATTTACATTCCCGATGTTAGTTCCTTGTATAGGAACATCATTTGTGCACATCGTCATCAAATCTTATCATTTGAACAACTATGTTTAAGCTGCTGATGTTAAAAAAGATTATTTTAATTTTTTAACAAGAAATTGAAATAATATTTTAGATAGTGTATGTAATATGCCTTATTTCTTCACTGTCGGTGAAATCATGTTTGTACATACAAGGCATTATGTGATGAACACAAACTGGATCAATGATCAGTTCCTCAAACACAATCTGGGAATATATTTAGGAGTGGAACACCTGCAACGCACGCTGAGCAAGATGGCGGTCCACGTGTTAGCCTCGACTCCACAGCTCACATTTACGAGTTTAAACATGGGACGTCTTAATCACTTTACTGCCAAATACACGATGGTTTTAATTTAACAAATTCTTGCAGGAGACTTAAGTTCGGAGGAATCTCTAAGATCACGTTGATTGGCTTTAATTTCGCGAGATTTAACGAGAAGATAAAAGGGAGAGTATTTTATATGGATTAATAGTCGGTTGTAGAGACGGGCGAGGTGTTAGCGGAACATCTGCACGTGTTTCGTTTTAGATCTATTAGCAATAACTTGAAACAACGACAAGGCCGCCCGTTTGTGGTACTATAAGCAATGATTTATTTACATTTTATGAATACATCACTTGCTGATTATATTTTGGAAAAGTGAAGAGGGGACGCCTGGGAGAATGTGATTGTTTTTCTCACAAAGGAAACTTACTCATATTGTCCCTTTTTTTTTCATGTTGAAAGGAAACTATTCATGTCAGCGTTTTCGTCTGTTTAACTGATTTTTAATTATATTCATGATTGTGATAAATTAATGTTTTATTTCAATCATATAATTGCTATCACTATTTTGCCTTTTTCGCCCAATGAATCTGTTTGGGGGAAATATTTGACAGTCCTTAGGCTTGCGTTGACGGTATATTTAGTTATACATTTGTCTCAGTGGGACAAGAGTGTCCGTAGTCCTTGATAGATCGTGGGTCGAGTTTCGAAATCGATCGGTGAGGCAAACAACATTTGACAGAACTGTGGATGCTGCTGACGACAATCGGTATAAAACAAATACATAGCCTTATAGTTAGTTTAATTTCGTGTTCCGGAACTTCACGAAAACTTTATCGTCTTTGTACTGCGTTGAATATTTTGTTTTAATGATTGCTGCAATGCAGTGACGCCGAGCTTATAGACGGAGACATATAGCACATTGTTTAGCAAAAGTAAATGTCCGAACACCTTAAGCATTGTTAGAAATTAAATTGGTGTGAGAGATATGTATCATATCCCTAGTTCCCCATCTGTGCCACAAGTGTTCCTCTATAGGATGGAGCAGCTTGTGTATCGAATAAAAGTCACAGTGAAATTGAACGTTTGTTTCTAAATCAACAATAAACTACTTTAAACATAAATTCATGAGAAAAACACAATTGTGTGTTTGTCTATATGGAGAGAGAGAGAGAGAGAGAGAGAGAGAGAGAGAGAGAGAGAGAGAGAGAGAGAGAGAGAGAGAGAGAGAGAGAGAGAGTTTCCCTTTTAACGTTAACGTTGACATTTTGTAAATTTGAAAAAAAGAAACGTTGTTTCACGTCACTACAACGTTAGTGGTCATAAATAATTTGGGTAATACATAAATTTAGTGAAGACTGACCATATAATTTGAGAGAGAGAGAGAGATTACACTTATGGTCATGAATATACATACACATGAACATACACCGTGAGGTGAGCACTGTGAAAAAAACTCTAGTTACTTTAAAGGTTGAATATACAATTGATTATAACTGTATCTAATGATAGGAGACAGTCTGACATGCTACAGTGTAGGATTATCAATATCGTCAGACTCAATCGTGACATATATCCATGTACATTTCCTTCCGTGTGTATTAAAACAACAATAACGACCCCACAAGTACCGCATGTTTCCAATTTTCAAACATCTTCAGTTCTTGATGTCTGTATCATCATAGCTAAGCCAGACAATAAACAGTGTACAGTTGGTACAATTTGATCTACGATCGTATCACGTTATACAGACGTTTGTTGCTATTCATGTGTTATCACCCCCGCTGTCTTAGATTGTGTGATATTTTATAGTTTTGATGAGAGGAATATGGTTGATATATATAGGTAAAGCGATACAAGTGTTAACTGATTTTTACAGAAGTAAATATTTATTTCCTTAATATTCACCAGCTCGTGTGATGTCGTTGAAACTGCAGAACAGCAATATATCAATCAAAGATAAGACTATAGATATCATTCCATCCTTCGAGCTTCGGGTGCAGATAGCTTGAAAACAGTGTCTAACAACAGTACACTCCCATAATTATGACTTGTCAACATCACACGAAAAAGGTTAAAATATATTTAATTATCCGTAAAATAACAGTCAAAATACAAAGCAGTTTCAAAAGATATATTTAGTTACAGGTATGTTATATCCTTTATAGAAAATAAACCCAACATATTGTATATAATTAAGGTAATACCTTATGTATATTTAAAACAAGTAACCTTGTAAAATAAGGTTCGAAGCAGGATCACAGAAATGCTTTGTTCAGTATTATTTACGCATTGAGGGGGGAGGGGGGAGTTATTAACCTTTGTAAAATGTATTTGTCCTAAGATATTACATGATGCAACCATAAAGGAGATTTTGTTGTATCTATGAGATTTTGGTTTTCGCCTTTGACTTAAACGATTTTATGTCAAAATAACAAGTATGTGCATGAATACATTTACATAATCAGTATATATACGTTAACGTATATAGTTTAAATGCAAACGGGAGATTTCCTAACAATTTATATTATTTTCCGTAATGGAATTGCATCCGTACACAGTATGGCTGTTCATTGCCCGGTTTAAAATACTATTACTTTTGATTACCATGATATAATAGAAGATATAAATAAGAAGAACTATGAAAATGTATACTGGATTTTGTCACGTTGTGTTATTAAAATTCCAGTGGCTATGATTTACTTGGATTTATGTACGTGAATCCACATCAATAGATTTAAAATACATAGCAATTGATATAATAATTCTATATTCTGATGTATTTAATGAATAAATATAGTTAGGGGTATATTCACGACGGAAATGCTCAAAACGCTTTCAAGTAAATCCAAAATATTTTACCAGAAGGTTGTAAAGCGACCAGATGTTATGAATAATGTTGCTTGAACGCACGAGTGGCATTTTAAAATGATGATAACGTTTCACTAGAAAATTGTAGTGCACCATTCCGAGAATAATAGCGCAATGAAGACAACGCTGAACTATAGTTAAATAACATAAAGGGGCATTAAAATGTAAATATTCATATAGTAGATATCGGAGCGATGAAACGTGCATATTCTTGAAGTAACTCCCTTGAACGTTTATGGTATTTTTTCAATAAAACAATCCGAGATTCGCCTTAAACATTCAGTAACTAAAACTAGTCCAGGTCTAACGTTTGTATCGCCTGAACGTAAGCATTCAACTATCAAATCGGGAAAATCACGCAAACTTCTTACTATTCCCTGATATATTACCACAAAGCACATTCCCAGCATATCTGAAGACGTTTTGTTATAAAGCAGTTTAATGGAGGTCTATAAAACCAATACAGTCGATACTGAGGTGACACGCAAGTTGCTCCATGGACGGATCCCCTCTGCTCTTTGTGTAGAACGAGGATAAGGGCACATGCAGTGGTTTAGTCGTGTCACTGAACAATTTGAATTGTCAAAGTTTGCTTGATAAATGATTGTTTGACAGTTAACAGCTCCGGCCGTCATTGTAGACGGAGCAGCTAAAGTTTCCCCTCTCACACAGATGATGCGCCGTGTGCCATAACACCCTAAAACAGGCTTCGCGCACCTCGAGACCACCCGCAATAGTTACAGCGTTTCTACTGCAGACCTTAGTGGTGTTTTTAACTGCGTGACAGGTTTAATTGGCTCTAAATATCTACAATTCATCACTCTAAGACTTTATTTAGTGGGTTTAATGTTTATGTTGGATTGAAATGACGCAGTTAATATCAATGCTTGATTTTTATTCACGCTGAGTTTACATTTAACATGGCATCAGTCCATTTTATTGGATCTTGACGCAATAAACTGTTAATATTGGCTATGATGAATACTTCTAGATTCACATCTAATTCATATTTCTCAATAAGGTTTATCGATTAATTAGATACACAATGAAATTAAAAATACTCTGTAAAATAAATTGTGTTTATTTATATTATCGTGTCACTTTGAATATTTGTACTTGTTAAAAGACAAATTTAAAATTATAATTGTGACTTTAACAGCGAAGTATATAATTCTTAACACTGTAACTTTTACATAAACATACTCATAACAAAGCATAGTTAAATGTTAGTATACTCCGAACAATATTCATGTATATGGTGATAAAATCACATTATGTTACATCAAGGTTTTATATCCTCTAGTCATTCCATACAAACTCCACGTATTTTTAAATACAATTTTTATTTTTATATGTCAGTGCCTCGCTACATTTGCTAAGAACGCACCAATGTAACTGTAGCGTTTTTTCTGAGCTAAATGTTACTCACGGAAAATTTTCGTTTGACAAATTCAACTGTTTCCCGCAAGATCAAAGCGCCGGCTTGATGAAGAGTAGGCATGTCTGGCGCGTGTATGAACTAAATGTATACATAGATATAAACAAGTGTTAAAATATACTTATCTCTTTTAAACACTTGAAAATGTTTTAACACATGCACAAAATCAAACCTACGTTATTTAGGATTTTTTGTACAGCGAAACATTTCCATTGTAACTTTCACGGATGTTGAAAAAGCATGGCAAACTTTGTATTCTGACAGGGTTGAATATTGGTATAATATTATACTTTTATCAACATACAGTGGAATGTCATAGTTATTTTAGAAAGTATTTCTATATCGCCTCTAATATATTTAAAGGATATTTTAAAAAAATCTTTACAGAGCCTTATACAAACTGAAATATGTAATAGCAAAAAGCAAACTGGATTATGCATCGATGAAATGATTTTTGGACTTTCATAAAATATATTATGAATATCATTTATTCAACCTTTCACATAATGAGCCTACCGCTAACTGGCAAAAAACGTTATTTGAAGATCCGTTTACGATAAGATATCTTTTTCAGGACACCAGTATTTTAGTGCTAAAATAATTTTCAAACAAGAGCCTGCAGTAAACCTGTCACAATTTTATGCTAATTTGTGGCGTTGAAATGGCTGCAGTTGATCTTAACTTCAACATCTAAACTCCAATATGATGAATATTCCTAATATGAGACGTTATCGCGCTATTACGAAAAGAAATGTATGAATATATTGCTGGGAACTTAAGGACGTTTTATTCCAAATACACGGAGTACCCCCTGGTAATGAAAGCTGGAATATTCCACTAAGTTCCACAACGGTGATGCGGCCTATCAAATGAATTGTAATTCCAGACAGATAAAATTAAGTGTGCATCAGATGATTTCGTGACTAACCAAAACCATTGTCTCTGGGATTTCGTCTCTTATCAACTTGACAAAGCCGTATAAATGTGTAGGCAATCTTTGGGTGATTTGCTGAATAAACTAGCCATTCTCTCTCAAATTCGGCCTTTTATCGTGCTCGGAAACACAGGCAATATCGTCCGCCCATTCCTCAAGAGTGTCCGGTCTTCGAGACGCCACATACAAATTGACCTGGGAGGTCCGATAACGTGGACCTAGACTTGCTAGGGATTGTCTATGTGAACATTTCCCCAGTAGCTGACGACAGTAATGGTATATACGATTTTAAATGGAGGACATGTAACATGTAACACTGTAACCATGTTACAATACTGTTATAGCTTGAAGTTTCCGTTTTTTGATTAACTTGACGACGTGGCTGTCTCCATTTCTACGTAAACTTAGCCTCAGTATTATTCGTTACTCTGCTATACAGTATATAGCAGTGTAACGAATAATACTGAGGCTAAGTTTACTTAGACTGTGTCTGTCTCTCAATATTCATAAATCAAGTTGGGTTTTTTTTAATTGATCTATCGTTTCTATACCATTATTCTATCTATCTTTGATATGCATTAAATGATATCTAATTAAACATAGTATATATTCAAATTTGCCCAAACATGTGTCGTTTCGTCGGGTACGTTGCTTGTGTAAACTAACTGCGTATATACCATCGGTTTCGACCTTCGTAGCTTTTTGTGATTTTAAGTAATTTTAAAAATGATTCAGATGTGTATACTTTAATGGTATTCCTGTGAATATTAATCTCAAATCAAATCAATACAGACCCTCCTGTAGATAAAACGATGAATTTAATAATGTCAAAACTTCTTAATCATTACATATTAACCAATTTCTCATTGTCAGACTCTAAGTTTAATTATGATGTAAATAACCATGTTTCCTCTGTTATTGATGTATGTCTACAAGTTTTCATTGTTTCGTTTTTCCTTTGTACAGGTAAAATAATACTTATGTGTCACATCTTTTTTTATTTTACAGCGGTCTAAGGCACCGCAAATCTCAGAGTTGCGTCCCTTTGGCACACGTTGCGATGGTAGGTTCGTGGGTCCTGATTATGTATGATGACTTCATACCCAAAGTTGTAAAATGCTGAGACATGCATAAATATGGGATTTCCTCTCACAACTGGAATATTTTTCAATTACATTACAAAATAAACTTTAAAATAATCACATGAAGCCATGGCAAAATAGCAAAAAATGTTATACTGAGTATTTTCATAATGTACCGTAAATGTATTTAACGTCTTCATGTACATCAGTGTACACACACACATGTACATACTACGCTAGCCTTCCTCCAGGTCTGTACATAATGATAAGTGTATGGTAAGTGGACAATAAGGACGCCAGGCAACTTGCTCTTAGTAGCTATTTAATTATTATATTTTTATTTAAACTAATAATTATTTCCTTAGAAATGTGTACAAGTGGAATAGACTGGATTACCTGATATTATCAAATGGTAGGTGTGGGTATTGCAGAGAATTTTCATATTGCGATATATTGCGATACAAAAGCATATATTGCGATATGTATTGCAATATATTGCAAGAAGTTTTTTAAACCAAAAAAGTACTTATAACCGAGTTAATGCTTGATTTATAAAGCAAAAACACAACAAAATCACTATGCTTGATTAAGCTTAATAAAAACTTTCAATCATGACAAAATAAAAATGTGAGTAATATTTGGCACAAATGAAACTAGGAAACCAACAAAACGGAAATATCCGAAGATTTCCGAGTGTTACGAAGTTTTCCGAATGCATGTCAAAATACCGGTTTTCGATCAGCGTATCGCAATACGTATCGTTTTCATGTCTGAACCGGTAAATACCGGTAAACCGGTTATATTGCGCAGCCCTATCAAATGGACTATTAAAACATGTGTAACACTGTAGGTACGTATTTGATATAAGTAAATAGTGTATTTAGTCTGTAATCAAGTCGATATCACACATAACGGAGTTCAGGTGTACTAACCAACCCGCCCCACACAAAAGTGATCTGAGATCAGCGACGGGTCTTGCAGCTAGGCAGCTTGGCCTGCAGTAGACATTAAGTAGATTACGGCACATACCAAGGTGATGTCGCAGTTGTAGAAGCTTCCTCGCGACACGCTGCTTATCGCGGCGCCGTCAGCTGCAATTACACACTCGACGTCGGACACTTTTACAACCTCTACGACGTCAGACGAAGCGCGAGCACAGCATGCCACCTTGCACGGCCGTCCAGGAAGTAACTCAATACAGACTGGGTACACGGTTCCCGCTTATCCCTCCTAGCCCGTGGCTAGTAAAAATCCAGTCAGACCAGTAAATCTGACTGGCTAGTGAATTTTCATAGGGTCATTTTGCAAATATATCACTCTCTCCGACTTGTTAATGTATAATAAACTTTTAAATCATGCAAGATTATGGCCTGATAAAAATGTTCATCATATTAGCAGCTTCATGATGAAACCCGTGTAATGCCGACATATCTTATTCTCATCTACATGTACTTTTGTAATCTATTTGCTTAGTTTCTACATTCACATTTAGGGCTAGTGAATTATTTTGTGGGCTACTTACTTTCAGGCATAGCTAGCCCGACTGGCTACCAAAATTTGGAAACTATTTCGCAAACTGCTCCTTGGTTCAAACTTTATTTTTACAACTTGCAAATGAGACCATAGATGGCCACAGGAATGAACCACGATTACGTTTTTAAAAGTCAATTGTAGTTTGTATTGAAATCTTTAAAGAATTGAATACTTTGCTAACTTTATTCTGTATTGCTTTCATCTCATTTTTCTGATTCCTTTTGTTTTACTTTTTAATTGTTTGAATTAAATTAAGTTACTAATTTATATGATTTATACATTCGTCTTTCAAAATGATAAACTGCAAAAATTAAATGTAACTCTTAAACATTTCTTTGGCTGAAAACATAATTAAACTTCAGGATCAATTTAAGTTTTGCCTTGACAAAATATTAAAACATAAAATTGAACTGACCTCCAAATGCCTGTCAGTTGCCATTGGAACCTTCATTGTTATCATATTGAAAAATTAAAATCCATGCGATATTTTTCATGCCATATCTTTTCACAAAGATTTAAACTCATCGTTCATCATCATGTCCAGCCATCTCCACGCTTGTACTGCATGACCTAGGGATACAAAAATCTGTTTGAGAGACGACTGTGACTAAAGTGATTTGTTATCCCTCGAGTTTCGGTAACTTGTTAATATTTGTTCCCTGGAATGGAGTGAACTGAAAGACCGACAGCCCTCCTTCCTCAGAGGCCAGGAAGATCCCATCACCTCTTTACGTTCACAACTTGGAGCCATTCTTGAAATTTGTCAAATCATAAAAAATATTATTTTATTTGTTGAGCGTACAACGCTCATTGAACGGGCAATGAAATGCTCACCATTGTACTTCAGGGAGCAATATAACATCAGTTCAACGAGGCTCCGTGGAATCGCACAGGCTCCGCTTCAAAGATGAATATTGTTCCGTTTGTTTGGAGGATGATGAATTATCTATTGTTAACAAATAAACACAATTTCATGATAATCCACAGAGAAGGTTACAGAGTATAAAGACATTCTGCTTGACTCAAATTGCTTTAAATCCAAGATTTACCAAAAGATCGTATAAAAAATCACTCGCGTTGAAACATAGTCTTCGAAATCAAACGAGTAATTAACCCAGATCAATGAATCTGATGTTCAAAATCAAATTATATTGGTAGAAGTTTCTCAAAACGAAATTAACAGTTCTACGAACGCAATCGGCTTGCAAGGGGCTACAAATAAGGTGACTCTGATTTGCAGACTGAACGGGCAGATGTTCGTTATTGGTACAATACATGCATCTTTCAATCGCATCAGGAAACACATAAACATAAACTAAATGTAAATGTGATATATTAAAAGGCGTATACTTGTACACTGAAGAACATTATTATCGGTAGTGTGAGTGCAGAGCATGCATATGACTGGTGCATTTCGCGAATATTTTATTTAATTTCATCTGCTATGCCGCCAGTGGAGCCATCGTGTCTGCTGCCCGCGAAATAAAGACACATTCTCTCATACTCAAAGAAGTCTCTGTGTGTCAGTCTGCTGATATGGAACAAATTCATTCTGAGATGAAAGAAATATGTTGTTAAGCAGAATACAGTATTTGATTAATGATTCAATAAAGCGAAGAATACACATAATCAACAGATTTCAAATTCTGGTTTTACAGACTACGGAAAACATGGAAAAAATAAATAACTTTCCATAAACATTATCAAGGAAAATCAAAACTTCAAAGAGGGTTTTTGATTAGAAAATAAGAGTCAAATGTTATGCATATATTATACTAAAATATGAGAGAGAGACAGACAGACAAAGACAGACAGAGACAGACAGATAGAGACACAGACAAAGAGAGACAGATAGAGACACAGACAGAGACAGACAGAATGAGAGACACAGTGAAAGAGAGACAGACAGACACAGAGAGAGAAAGAGACAGAGAGTTGACATACTTTAATGCAGTGTGTCAGTTTTGTAATCTGGTGTCGTGGTGCGAAAGAAGCTCTTGACCAGTTGAGACTTTAATGTTACCACACATGTTCCTATAATCCCCGAACTATGCCAACAATGGCGGATACATAACTCAAAACCTTTAATGCGGCAATTTCACAGAATGCCAAGCGATTGAGACGAAATCCAGAATCACCACTAAGCATTCGGGTCAAACCGTTTACAGTTAGACCAATCTTGGAACCGCCGGGCCATAGAACTGTATGTAGGGTAGGGGCATCGTGGGATGGCGTGACGGTGGGCCACTACACAGCTCTCCCCTGTAAAGGTGTGCTCTCAGCGCCAAGTAGCTGCCAGTACTAAATCTTGTCTGGCACCTACAAGGTTCTGGACACGAAACTTTAATGCATTTAGTATGGAAGCCCACTAAGACCATACACATAGCATGTGCAAGTCCATATATGGCCTTATCCACGTTGACATCTTCATCCACGACGACGTCAACGCATTTCCATATGGGCATGGACAGCGACATCGGTATCCTCATCTGTATATGCATCCACACCCCAAAATCATATTCCTGTCGAACAAACCCTCCATCTCCAGTCCAAATCGCGGAGTGCATCAATATGAAGCACTTCGAAGTGTAGAGTTGCGTGCCTTTGGATGTTCAAGGATCCTGTGGTCCTTTTTTCGAATCCGAGGATGTAATCATGATTGTATTCTTTGCAGCATCACACCCGTGCTCGTAAGTATTTTGTAAAACATAGAAACTTGTAAACATCTTGCACTGTTCCGGACTTTTAATTTGAGACGCTGTGATGTAACCGAACGCGCTGTGAGCGTTCTTGTTGAAAAAGTCACCTAAAACAACAAGACAATATTGCTCTATATGTACAAATTACACATTAACATCTTTAAAAAGACACGTGTAGAAGATACAAAACATATCTATTTACAAATAGTTTGGGACACTTTACATTTTACTTCGTCGCTGTATTCATATAAAAATGAAGAATTAAAACAATACGAAACGAATATTTTAAATAATTGAGGATGCTCCCATGATGACGTCACCAGTGGTCAATTCATGTAATGACCACAGCCATTTTTCCCCTTATGGGTGAGTGAGTTTAGTTTTACGCCGCATTCAGCAGTATTGCAGCTATATGGCGGCGGTCTGTAAATAATCGAGTCTTGACCAGACAATTCAGTGATCAACAGTCAGGTGCGTAGCAAGCCAATTTTTCGTGTAAGCCCGACAGTTTGCAAGCTGTGTATTTAGACAGTATTGACGTCTTGCACAACATTCATACCCCAAAAATCATGTGTGAGCCCGGGATTTTGTTTATAATGGTAGCTACGCCCCTGACAGCATGAGCATCGATCTACGCAGTTGGGAACCGATGACATGTGCCAACCAAGTCGGGGTGCCTGACCACCCGATCCCGTTAGTCGCGTCTTACGTTTGCCCCTTATGCAATGTGAAAGTTTTCTAAAGGCTGGTTCTTTTCTTGCGTTAATGTTTTATGTAAGAAGGCGAAATTATTCATACAGAATCCCCTATATTAGGGGATTGCTATACTAAGTAGCGTAAAGGTTTGGTCTTCACGCTGGTTTAGTTCCCCAAATGGTTACAATACGTGAAGGGTATTGTTGTTTTCCCCCACCGTCAGTTTGCTTGAAAGCATAAAGTAGCTTAAACTGAATCACCAGTAGCTATATATACACAGTCAGTCGTCTAATGCATTATTATATAGGAATAAAGATGAATAGAGTACGTGATATATCCTTCGATATACATATAAACATGGAAATAAGAGCGTTCAAAGAATCCAATCGACCGTAAAATGATAAATCAGAAACTGCTGCGAAATATTCACGTTTCAGGCAGCGGTTGAAAAATCCGGAATGATGTCCCGACTGGGTGCCCGTACAGCGGAGTTAAGTACTTAGATTGAAAGGCAATGATTTGGCGACTGGATAGGTTGTGTGTAGCATGCGATCTCCCAATGCCGCACGTACATCGAGTGTTTGTGAAGAGGGGGGGATAAGGGTTTATCAGCGTCAAGTAGTCAATTGTGTTAAACAGTCTGCTTGCCACGTCCTGTCTGTCGACTGCGACATTGCGGGCACGGAAAAGGCTAAACTCTCTGATTTGGACCTCGTTTGAACTTAAAGGCTGAATGAGGGGGCCGCGCCAATTAGAGACCCGGGGTTCTTCTCAATGAAAGTTACGTGTTTGGATTTAAATACGGTTTTATTCAGAATACAGATGTGCAAATAGTTGTAGCATTAATGATGTATGGCTTTTAAATTCAAATATTGGATTTGTAATATTTTGACATGAAGAAAACGCGTTTACTAGGTATCAGCACTATATGGTAGTGATTTTTAAGCACAAAAATATTCTCCATGATTTTTTGTCGGTTTTGTTGAAAACATTAGCAAATACCACCGTTTGATAAGAACCTGGCTAATCTACAACCATTCGCATCAAGAATGCCATGAATATGAATTCCAAACAACGCCAGTCAAATGACAGACGTTTGAACAGAATAATGCAACATCAAGAACACAGGTTTAAAAAAAGAACTATTCTTACTTTATCGTTTGTTGGCATCAAGGTGTGAGTGAGTGAGTTCTGTTTTATGCCGCCTTTAGCAGTATTCCAGCAATATCACGGCTGGGGACACCAGAAATGGGTTTAATAAACTGTGCCCATGTGGGGAATCGAACCCGTGCCTTCGAACCCGGGCCAACACCTTTCTTAGTTGCTGTGCATATTCAGTGTATATAGTATAACTACATGAAATGAGGTAAAGGGAACTAGTAGTGAGATAATATCAGCAGAGAATCCAAACCTCATCCTCTTGTTCTCAGTTCTGGTGTCCCATCCTTATCTTCTTTTCACTTCGAACACCAGATCATCATTCTATCCTTAGCTTTGGTATAGCATCATAATCTCTGTCTTACTTCTGGCGTACCATCCTAATCATCCTTCTTTCTATCCTCGAATTCTCATCCCTCTCTTTCTCTCCTCCCATCACCACCCCTTCTTTCTACCCTCCATCCTTACTCTTCTTTCTACCCTCCATCCTTACCCTTCATTCTACCCTCCATCCTTACTCTTCTTTCTACCCTCAATCCTTATCCTTCTTTCTACCCTCCATCCTTACCCTTCTTTCTACCCTACATCCTTACCCTTCTTTCTACCCTCCATCCTTTCTTTCTACCCTCCATCCTTACCCTTCTTTCTTACCCCTCCATCCTTACCCTTCTTTCTACCCTCCATCCCCTTCATCTTTCTTTCTACCCTCCATCCTCTACCCTTCTTTCTACCTCTCCTTACTCTTCCTTCTTTTCTACCCTTCATCCTTACCCTTCTTTCTACCCTCTATCCTTACTCTTCTTTCTACCCGTCCATCCATCCTCCCTTCTTTCTACCTCCATCCTTACCCTTCTTTCTACCCTCCATCCTTACTTTTCTTTCTACCCTCCATCCTTACCTTTCTTTCTACCCTCCATCCTTACTCTTCTTTCTACCCTCCATCCTTACCCTTCCTTCTGCCCTCCATCCTTACTCTTCTTTCTACCCTCCATCCTGACACTTCTTTCTTCCCTCCCATCCTCATCCTTCTTTCTTCCCTCCCATCTTCGTCCTTCTTTTTTCCCTCCCATCTTCGTCCTTCTTTCTTCCTCCCATCCTCATCCTTTCTTCTTCCCTCCATCCTCATCCTTCTTTCCTCCCTCCCATCCTTCTCATCCTTCTTTCTTCCCTCCCATCTTCATCTTTCTTTCTTCCTCCCATCCTCATCCTTCTTTTCTTCCTTCCATCCTCATCCTTTTTTCTTCCCTCCCATCTTCATCCTTCTTTCTTCCCTCCCATCTTCATCCTTCTTTCTTCCTCCCATCCTCATCCTTCTTTATTCCCTCCCATCCTCATCCTTTTTCTTCCCTCCCATCTTCATCCTTCTTTTCCCCATCCATCCTCATCATCTTTTCTTCTTTTCCCCTCCATCCTCATCCTTCTTCTTTCTTCCCTCCCATCCTCATCCTTCTTTCTTCCTCCCATCTTCATCCTTCTTTCCTTCCCCCATCTTCATCCTTCTTTCTTCCTCCCATCCTCATCCTTCTTTATTCCCTCCCATCCTCATCCATCTTTCCTCCCTCCATCTTCATCCTTTTTTCCCTCCCATCTTCATCCTTCTTTCATTCCCTTCCATCTTCATCCTTCTTTCTTCCTCCCATCCTTCATCCTTCTTTGATTCCCTCCCATCCTCATCCTTCTTTCCTCTCCATCTTCATCCTTCTTCATTTTTCCCTCCATCTTCATCCTTCTTTCCATTCCTTTCTTCTTCTTCATCTTCATCTTTCTTCCCTCCCATCCTCATCCTTCTTTATTCCCTCCCATCTTCATCCTTCTTTCTTCCGTCCCATGTTCATCCTTCTTTCTTCCCTCCCATCCTCATCCTTCTTTCTTCCTCCTCATCCTCATCCTTCTTTCAATTTCCCTCCATCCCTCACCATCCTCATCCTTTCTTTCCTCCCTCTTCTTCATCCTTTCTTCCCTCCATCCTCATCCTTCTTTCTGTCCGATCTTCATCCTTCTTTCTTCCCTCCATCTTCATCCTTTCTTCCCTCCAATCCTCATCCTTCTTTCTGTCCGATCTTCATCCTTCTTTCTATCACATCCTTTCTTTATTCCTCCAATCCTCATCCTTCTTTATTCCTTCCTCCCATCCTCATCCTCCTTTTTCTTTTCCTCCCTCCCATCCTTCATCCTTCTTTCTTCCTCTTCCCATCCTCTCTTCTTTCCTTCCCTCCCATCTTTATCTCCTCATCCTGCTTTCTTTCCTCCCTCCCATCTTCATCCTTTTCTTCCTCCCATCCTCATCCTTCTTTCTGTCCGATTTTCATCCTTCTTTCTTCCCTCCCATCTTCCTCCTTCATCCTTTCTTCCTCCCATCTTCTTTCTGTCCGATCTTCATCCTTTCTTCCCTCCCATCTTCATCCTTTCTTCCCTCCCATCTTCATCCTTCTTTCTGTCCGATCTTCATCCATCTTTCTTCCCTCCCATCCTCATCCTTCTTTCTATCACATCGTTCTTTCTTTCCTCCAATCCTCATCCTTCATTTCCCCCTCAATCCTCATCCTTCTTTCTATAATGCCACCCCCACCCCTTCTGGTTGGTAGTATTCCATCCTCCCATCCCCTTCTCAGCTGTACCAACACACACTCATCTCCTTTTTAGGTCCAGCATTCCATTTTAGATGCTCCCTTTCTAATTTCCAGCTCCCCACTCGTATACCCGCCCGGGCCTGGACTGATGACTCAACTGTCAATTCATAGAATCACTCTATTTAACCTCATATATAACTTTACTTCGGGGACTGTATGTCATTTAACTCAAAACACTGACCTCATCTTTTTGTAAAGCAACCTACTATAACGATGTTCTGTATCATTCTACTTGCCACGACCGAAATATATTACTGTCACTGTTCTAATAACAATGCAATAAAATCACAAAATGACACATTTTAAATGTCATCCTACAATCATTTATATTACCCTAATAGACGATATAACAAAATTCTTATTGCTGCGCGTCGGAAGCAAGAAATGCAAGAAAGCCAATCGAATATGTCAGAAACTCGAAATCTTGACATTATCTAAAATAATGGTTTATGAAGTAGAAAGGAACACAGCGACATTTCAAATCGTTAAATAAAGATAAATTCTATCAAGCATTAGATTACTTTTTCTTGTCATTAACATTTTTTTTTGCAACAACGAGGAAATCGTTTGTCGTTAATTTTGTCCACAGTGATACGCCGCCGCCAGTGCGACAGGATGCTAAACATAAATCACATTTTATTGTCCGTCAATCTGTAGATAATTGAAATATCCTCACCTAGCGCAATATAATTAAACAATCAGCAACAAAGAAGAGACACCATGTATCTGAAGCGCAATCTATTATATATAATTAGCCTAGGGTCTGTGCCCTCCACTGAAAGCCAGCTCGAGCTATCAGCTATGAACATATTCTGATAATAACGCCATTTATTGACGACGGCCATCCGACGGGTTACAGCCTTATAATTTGAAGCAAATGGTTTGTCAGATAAGTAAACATTAGTTGTATTCTGGGCGACATCTTACAAGACGTTTATTGGTAATAAATGACAAGGAAGGAGTTTAACGCTTGGAAAGACATAACGCGTTGTTCCTTCGCTGGCTACATGGCCTGGAATGAACGATAAACTCCTTGCGATATGACCCTCGGCGTGAAATGCATATTAGGGCTGTACTTACATTGGTCTCTTTAATGACATCATTTCTGTTTGTGGAGGTTTCGGGTTGTACAGATGTGACAGGGTGACATTTTATATGTCACATTTGCACAAGAAGCAGAACTATTGGGATGCTGAAGGAAGTGATTGAAAGACATGTGGATAAACAATTCTCGTGTGTTGTCTTTATTGTCCAGCGTTGTGGGAATATACTGACGTTCTGGCATGTGTGCGGAATAGTGGGAATTATCACAACAGTATTTATTGAATAACATTCTGACTGGCTCATCAACTTTAGTTCAGTTTTGAAAGATTTGTGATTATGATGTACTAGCTTCGGAGGTCCTGAAATTCTTATTCTCATTCTACTCCAGAACATTTGATATACTGAAACTACTGAATAGATTTAATGAAATAATCATAATGATGCCAATATTTGGGGTTGTTTTATCAAATGTTTATTGTAATTTGACGGACAATTACTTTATTCATAACTAAAATGTTAACTACAATGTAAGGTTCAATCTGTAAAGAACGATCTCGTGAAATGTTAATATTTCAACACTCTATAATGACAACCTATCTATATAAAGCATAAATATCGACAAAAGATGACAGCAATGTTTACCAGTGTGTTAGTATACATGGGAACCACCTTTGTTTAAGACCTCCACATTCTAGGTCGATATGGTAAAAATAGTCAATATTTTAATTATCGAACATATGAAGAATAGGCTCGGGATAGCGGGGATTCCTGGCTTGTCGTAAAGGGAAAACTGTGTGCCTTTCAAGAGAATGGGAGTATTTTTCTTAAATAAAATTATAGAGTCCGATGCCTTACTGACAAGAAACATGCCTTGTAATGTAGGAATAGAAATCACGTGACACTTTCTCGAACCAAGTGTCCAAAGCATACAGTTTGTTACTTCTATTCAGTTTTCAAAAATGATGTATGTCATAGTATCCCACTTGCGCAGATGCTCATGATGTCAATCACTGGAATGTCTGGTAGGACCACCGTCATATAATAGCTGTAATATTGCTGAGTGTGGCGTTAAACAACACACAGACAAGAAAGAAATGAACCCCTGTTTAGTTTGGAAAAGATAGGCGAGTTCCTAAAATCATTAACAAAAATGCTGATGTCCAACCACTTTGACCGAATTAAATGGTTGACTCAGTCTAAGTGTCATGATTGATTCCGTATCACTGCTTCCGCCGCACTTCACAAGCTCCACTCATACATAAACTTGAACTCGAATATCAAGCGATTCCATTAACTACTGTCTAACCTTCACGCATCGACCAACAGATGTTGGAAAGTAACCATTCAAACCGGTGTCGAAGTTGAAGTGACAAACGTAAATATTTCGAGTTGTCCGAGATTCGGTTCGACACATCCGCCGCCAAATGACGGCTAAACAAGAAATACGTCGGGCCAAGCTTTCACTTCGAAATAACAGTAGTTCAACACATTAAAATTCGTCACAACAGGGTCTGATTTCATTACCAAATACGTTTACTGTGTTTAAATAGACACTGTACATATAAACGTATTCTTACAACAGAAGAAGAACATCCCTCAAGCTACAAAATGTGTATATAGGTTCACAGAATTGGGAACCGATGACATGTGTCAACCAAGTCAGCGAGCCTGACCACCCGATCCCGTTAGTCGCCTCTTACGACAAGCATGGGTTACTGATACCAATTCTAACCCGGGTCTTCACGGGTATATACTCTACGTACTTTCGTTATACTGGTACTAATCTAAACGAAAAGTGATAATATGTGAAAACATTGAGTTGCACAAGTCTCTAAGGTAATTAATAGTCTCAATGATAATTACTAATAAAAATAAATAACAAAGACTGGCGTCCACTAGTCTAAACTTGCCTCATTAAAGGATGGAATTCAGTACAGCCTACATCCATGAAAACCTAGTTGTGATTCTATTTATCATAATATACATGTACTGATTTCTAGCCTTGGAGCAAGGCTAGTGAAAACACTGGCTCGTCACGCCCGGGTGATTACATGGAACTATTTTATCATAATGGTGTCCCCGCCGTGATACTGCTGGAATTTCTAAAAGCGTAAACTAAACTCAGTCAGTGGGTCAGTCTTTCCAGTCGATCTACATTTTGTGCTGAAAAATAACATTTAAAAAAATTTAATTTAAAACAATAGGAATAAAACATCCTATCTAACCCCTATCAAACACTCAAATCAAGCGTTCGTAATAAATGTCCTCTTAAAAGCGATGATGGCGTTTAAAGATAATAGTGTCTATCTTTTCATAATTTCACGACAGTATAAAATACATGCAGTTTATCGGCTCAGATGTTAGAAAGAGCAAAAACGATTCCGCATGGCATACAAATCGTAATAAAGAATGTTTTAGTGTACAAGTGGCAGGTATCAAATGACAAGTGATAAACGTATCTTTTAGTTTCCAGACCACCAAGACGTCGCTGCCAACAGGTTCCAGAGAAGCCATGAATATATTCTACACCTTTTCAGCAAATTTACGAACATCCAACCATCTTCCACCCCCGGGGTCCTGTCAAGGTAGCTTGGTACACGCAGGTGAAAAGGCCGCGGGATAAGACCCCAATACCCACCCTACGGACTGTCAACACGCCCCACGAATTAGGCCCCCTGGTGCCCCGCAGCACTGACGCAGAACCATGGCCCGACCCCTCGGGATGCTGGCGCCGCTTCTTACAGCGATGCCAGCAAGCGTGAAGTTGACGATATGGGAACCGCGAGATAAAAAATGTGTGTCAGAGTATTACCGAGTCCGTTTTTCACCCTAACTAGTGGCTATCACATTAATCACAATTCAGATGAAGTTTAGGCAACCTTGCAGGTTATTTTCAGGCCAACCTGGTCTGTCGACGGTTATATTTGTCCGTTATTTTATAACAGTAAATTAACAGTTGGAATTAACGACGTTCTGAACAGTATCGTACATCGTATCTCAGAATGAGTGAGTGAGTGAGTGAGTGAGGTAGGTTTAAAGCTGCTTTTCAACAACTTTTCGGTAAAGACACAATATCAACCTCAGGTGTCAGGAACGACCAAGATGACTTAGACCGTGAACGACGTGGTACTGACAGGATAAGAAGAAGAGAAAATCTTGGGTTCGAACCAGAGATCATGTGATCCGTAGAGAGACGAGAGGGCAATACAGCATACAGGTAACTTGCATCAATTTTTACACCTTTGATGAACAGAAAAATTGAATTATGCGAGAACACAAAAAACAACCCCAAACAAACAAGTAAACGGGAACCGACAACCAGTCTTTAATCAGTAGGTATTGAATGTAAGCCGTGTATTGTGCGCCCATCACACGGTATAGGAATAGGGGTAGGAGTGAAGACAGTTTAGTTCAAAGGACGGACCCACCGTTTCATCACATCTTTATGTCACTGAATATCTTCAACGTCCTGGAATGGAAAGTGGAGGCTGCACATGCTAGAGTCAATTCAGAACGATTTTGGTGGATTCGGCGTCGCCTTGCCAGGGACTGTCTGAATCACAGCTATAGGATCCGTATTCGTTATCTGTTTTCCACCCCCTTCTCCACTCCCCAACAACCCGACTCATGCTAGCATGATAAGCTACAACTGCACGTTCTGGGACGTCCACATCTCTTCTACACCCAATCAATCGTTCAGGATCTTCAGTCCCCTGATAAAACCACCTTCACAAATTTCATATCCCTTCCACCTCCAACCGCCTTGTCAATACCACCAAGGATGATCCCATGTTTTCTGCTTCCCTCAACCTACCCTGCCAATAGATCACCAAGGACGATCACATCTCTTCTACCGCCTCCACCGCCAATATATCACCAACGACGATCACATCTCTTCTACCGCCTCCAACCCACCCTGCCAATATATCACCAAGGACGATCACATCTCTTCTACCGCCACCAACCCACTCTGCCAATACATCACCAAGGACGATCACATCTCTTCTACCGCCACCAACCAACTCTGCCAATATATCACCAAGGACGATCACATCTCTTCTACCGCCTCCAACCCACCCTGCCAATATATCACCAAGGACGATCACCAAGGACGATCATCTCTTCTACCGCCTCCAAACAACCCACCCTGCCAATACATATCACCAAGGACGATCACCACGATCTCTTCTACCGCCACCAACCCACCCTGCCAATATATCACCAAAGGACGATCACATCTCTTCTACCGCCAACAACCCACCCTGCCAATATATCACCAAGGACGATCACATCTCTTCTACCGCCAACAACCCACCATCTGCCAACCTGCCCTGCCAATATATCACCAACCAATATATCACCAAGGACGATCACATCTCTTCTACCGCCACCAACCCACTCTGCCAATACATCACCAAGGACGATCACATCTCTTCTACCGCCACCAACCCACCCTGCCAATATATCACCAAGGACGATCACATCTCTTCTACCGCCACCAACCCACCCTGCCAATACATCACCAAGGACGATCACATCTCTTCTACCCAACAACCCACCCTGTCAATATATCACCAAGGACGATCACATCTCTTCTACCGCCACCAACCCACCCTGCCAATATATCACCAAGGACGATCACATCTCTTCTACCGCCACCAACCCACCCTGCCAATATATCACCAAGGACGATCACATCTCTTCTACCGCCACCAACCCACCCTGCCAATACATCACCAAGGACGATCACATCTCTTCTACCGCCACCAACCCACCCTGCCAATATATCACCAAGGACGATCACATCTCTTCTACCGCCACCAACCCACCCTGCCAATATCTCTTTACATCACCAAGGACGATCACATCTCTTCTACCGCCAACCCACCCTGCCAATATATCACCGGACGATCGTCTCTTCTACCGCCATGCCACCACAAATTGGGCATTCACCACCTACAGAGGTGTTGCCCTTCCACGTTGCCAGGTTTACCACATGAGTTCATCAAGCAATTAATCCACATTAAAACCTTCGAGTCAATGCACCCTTGGTCTGACCCCATTCTCATGGCAACTGGTGCAAAATTCTGGATTTTATTCCCTTCAGTCTTTTATTGCACGTGCGTGGTGTGAAGGCGAGAGTCCGTTTATTCTCCGGTTATTGGGCACGGGTGCATCTGGCCACATACCGAGATTTAAAGTTGGCCCTTTACAGAAGCTGTGTGGCCTAGAGAGCAGGTAATGTTGAGAGGGAAGCTGAAGGACTTAGGTAGCTCGAGTGAGCATTAAACTCAGACAATTAGTCTTGACATTAAAACTGCATCTGGTCCAAACCTGAGTATACATTGTAGTGTTAAACCGCTGCATGCTGGTATGTTGACGAGTGTCCCTATCTCCTCATCTTGAGCCTAGTGTGTTTAGTAAGCCAATCCCTGTGTGTGGCTCCTGTTTACATTGCTATGTTTAATGATTACTTACAACGCATGACAGGCCTAGAATTGACATTTATATTGCTTTCAAGAGAGGATGCAGTATGGCGGCTAAGTAAATTGACAATACCAGCAACGTTTACTGCAGAGAACCTTTAACTTGTATATCACGATGTCTTCGCGGAACCAATAAACCTGTGGCTGCATTCAGCGAGAATACCATTAGATTCACTTTCCGATGAAGGAGGATTTTTGACATATTCATGACACGATTACGAACATTTGCAAAGGCGGCACTTCCCCTGTTATAAATAAAGCATTTAAAACAACAACTCCCCTTGTCACTTAGCATTAATTTGCCGAGTCTGTTCACTGCAATTGTTTATCTTAATGAACCCAAGGAAGTTAACACGTACCGTTTAGGACTCAAACTGACAACCCACACAGTTGTGTACTTACAATGATAATATAACATACGCTTGTTTCAGATAATAGGCTACACTCGACTTCATCTGTGAATGTACACACATACATGATAAACAATAAGAGATGGCACATAGCGTTAAGCATGCCAGTCGATATATAATCTACATTATGTTGCGTTTCTGAGCAGTCATACTCCGTTGAAACGGAATCAGATTCATATTTTTTTTAATATGAAAAGGTTTTAATATAAAGCGATACAGCTAGATATTAACCAGTCTCTATTTCCCTACGAAGGGATTCCATTTGGCGTAAAGAGAAAAGAAGCGATGACGTGTATATGGATGGGTCAATGTAAATCAGTAATGGCATCAATTGTTTGGGTGAAAGTTCATATCCTTGTAACTTCACAGTATAATACAGGTTGTCGTCGCCGGAACTCACAAAAACCAGGGTTGAATTCATTGGAGTATCATAGCATAACCCGTGAAGATCCGGGTTAGAATATTGATCTTCAGTAACCCATGCTTGTCGTAAGAGGCGACTAACGGGATCGGGTGGTCAGGCTCGCTGACTTGGTTGACACATGTCATCGTATCCCAATTGCGTAGATCGATGTTCATGCAGTTGATCACTGAATTGTCTGGTCCAGACTCGATTATTTACAGACCGTCGCCATATAGCTGTAATATTACTGAGTGCGGCGTTAAACAACAAACCAAACCAAATCAAAGTATAAATCTGTCTTCCATAACAATTCGGTTATCCACCTTAAGTTGTGGCCAAAAGCACCTTGAATGTTTCAAAATTCAAATATTTTATATATATATTTCTTGACGTCTACATTGCCATGAGAACAAACACATTACTTTCAAAGAATGTTGATCAGTAGCATGTAGCTAAAACAAGCTAGACCAAACCAAATCAAAGTATAAATCTGTCTTCCATAACAATTCGGTTATCCACCTTAAGTTGTGGCCAAAAGCACCTTGAATGTTTCAAAATTCAAATATTTTATATATATATTTCTTGACGTCTACATTGCCATGAGAACAAACACATTACTTTCAAAGGATGTTGATCAGTAGCATGTAGCTAAAACAAGCTAGAAAATAAGTGATGACAAAACTGATTATTGAATTAATTTTCCAGTAGAAAAACATTTTCTTCCTTAACGTCCGATGTTGTGTTTAATAAAGGGGTTCATTCACCTATTGAGCTGTCTGGCACATGTTGGTTCTGGAACCAATATGTCATTACGGAAACTCTCACTTTGTATGTCTGACATTCTTACTGATCTTCAATTGAGATGGTTCCCTTATTATTGCATTTTTTACATAAAAAATCGCGATTGTATCACTATAAGTGACAGGCGCCAAAATACGAAGGCGATGGCATTTTTACTGAAATCATCTTTTCTTTACGTATCAAATTTTTAGATATTATCATCAACAAACACTGTAAACAAGCCGTTACTCAAGCTTTGTACATCAATGTTGCTTTATTTCATCATATTACCGAAAGCTCGTCAGTATTCTGACACGCGCTCGTCTCATATCGAGTGTGAGGGAATGTATTCATTGTAACGCTGAAGTAGAAGAATGCCTTATCATTAGTTTTTCTCAATGTACGACTGTTTGTATGTTGGGCTATTTCTAATTTAGTCGTGATCCTGTCACCGGCTTATCGTGGCCAGCGATAGGACGTGATGTACACTGGAATCCCGCCAGAAGTCAGAATCTCTCGACAGGGAGTCCCCGAAACTGAAAACGTTCAATCTCTCATCAAATTTATAACATTGATTTCGCCCATGAGATAACGAATATTGTTTGAGACCTCATCTGTCAGTGTCCGAGATTGTTCGCATGTGCGTCTCGTGGAAGGTCGCCAACGGTGCCAAAACATCCCGATAACCGTTTTCACGCGCTCACAATATATTTCTCTTCTCCAGTCTTCCATAAAACGACTTTTGTTTCTTGGCTTGCATTGGCACTTGCGCTTTCATGACATCAATTTCCTGTAATGGACTAGGGTTAATCGGGAAAGGGTATTTTTGCCGTAAAATCAGCCCCCCATTTCATCTGCTACCACTGCCATTGTCTCGCCTCCGCAGTATCGCCTCTGTTCGCCATTAATGCTGGCTTGATAGGAAAACCATTTCAGGGCATGATGGGATGCGAGATAGTGCGAGACCTCGATGAGACAGCGGCGCCATAGTCGCTAAATCTCGTTGAGATCTCGTGATAACCCGGCTCCTTCGAACGGGATGGATCACGTTGCGAGCGCTGACAGCATAACAGATAATTAATTTATAAAATTTCACGTTATCTGATTGTATATCTTACACAGACAAGGATGCAGTCTTAGACGTGTGCTTGTGGACAAGACCAAAATTAAGCTTATTTTCTCGCCCTCTTCCGATCATTCGTAAAATAAATTGGCGCAGGATTAATAAGACTTAAATAGTTAACCACTTTGTGAATACAAGGGGTCCCTGCCGTTTATCTAGCATCAATCTGCACATATTAGCACAAAGGGTCACCAAAATGGCAGACGCATGAACGTTCTTGGGGACTATAAAATAGGACAGAGTCGATGAAAATGTAATCAAGTCCAGCATCCCTGTGGTTTCATATAACATCAACATGCTGATGAGGCTGTTAGCGATTGGAAGATGTCCATCATGTTTAAACATTATTCAGATTATACTAATAACCATAAATATAAAGTGGTATATTACTCTCAAGAAATGTTCGTTGGTCACGTTCGTCGCGAGGAAGGCAATGATCTACAAACGTTCTGTTATGGCCAATTCATGTTTATTGTAGCAATTTGGGCTTTTCATACACTATTTGGATGCTGCAATAATTTCGGCAACGTGTCTTGAAACAATAAAGAAAGCATTTGTTCTGGACCTCATTCTCAGCGCTCGATTACCTCAACGAAGACCTTCCCAATTGGAGCAACACGAAAATTCGACTCGTTGCTCACTCTTTAATTCTTGCTCACGCCAAGCATACAATTCGATAGTTGCTGATGCTGTTATCTCTATCGCGGACAAGCTTCAGGTTCGTCGTACACGTACGTATTATGTACGAATTCCATCAGCTCACCAAAAACCTACAGGTTTTGTCACATACGTGTTTGTCGACTCGGTGATTCTTTCACGGGGCGGCCACAACGAGGAAGACATCCCTGCTCCTTGACGCTATAACACGGTTCGAAGCGGGTATATGGGAAGCATGGGTGGCCCAGTTGTCGAAGGCGCTGCAATTGTCTGAGGAGAGTTCGAATTCCGTACACGTTCCTATTACATTTCTTGTTTTGACGGCGCCATACAGGATCCGTGGTGGTGTTGCCAGTGTGGTCAAACTGATGAATATATCTGAAATAATGTGTCAAGCGGCGTTAAACCAAACCTATCCACATCAAACCCAAGTTTCCTACTTTTAACCAAACTGGCCTACCTTTAACCAAATTTACCTACTCTAAGCCAAACCTATCCACTTTAAACCAAACTTACCCACTTTAAACCAAACTTACCCAGAAGTAATACTGTAACACTATCTATTTAAATCGAATAACGATCCAATATGTCTTCCTTCACATAAATATTTGAAGCATTTCGCAAAAGCATTCACAAAATCACGTAATAATTTGAAACGTTTTCTTGGCGTGAAAACCCTGTGGATCTTATGGTTTCTCTCTGACAGAATTATATTGCCATAAATATTCACACAGAAAGATTTCTGGGAACACACTTTTACAACACGTTCTCCACACACCAAAGTTCTGAGTATATTTTGCTGACATCAGACATGGGTTGTCACAAACAATTCTGTAGTGTTTCAGTGACTGGTTTTAGCCTTGTAATATAATGTCTTGATAACGGAAGTAAGGTTCTGGTGTGGAATTACAATCACCTGAACTATTTCTCCTGTGGAGGTGAACACCAGGTGTTAGCGCCCTGACTACATAGTGGAGAGCGAGGGTAGGGTCCTCGGAATACATTCCTTCTTTTGTGACAGAGGTTTACAGAATTACCTGCGATCCACGGGGATTATCCGTTCCCAGTGAGTTATTTCGAAAGTACATGTCCTGGTTATAGGCTGTTATTTCACAAACTTCAAGTAGCTGAGCAGCATATTCTATATATGCCCATGGCCTGTTCTGTGAAAACCGAACAAAAAGTGGGTTAAGTCAGTCCATTCTTTGAACGATGGCCTCTCTGAATGTGTCGTTGTGAATGAGTGAAAAGATCATAGAATAAGATCGTACAAATAATTTATTTATCAAAACCACAGAAAACATTATATATTTATACTTACATTGCGTGTGGAATGTTAACTAAACTACCAAGCTAAAGAAGTACCCCCTGGTCGCAACAAAATCTGCTTCACACTGTTGTGCAAACCTGCCACGCCCTTGTGACGTCATGTTGTGCACGTCACCTGTTGTTTGTTTGTTTAACACCATGCACTCAGCAATATTCCAGTTATATGGCAACGGTCTGAAATAATCGAGTTTCGACCAAACAATCCAGTGATCAACAGCATGAATATCGATCTACCCAATTAATAAGTTAGTTATTGATGTAACGACATGGTCGTTAGTAGTACATCTCCGTCGAATAAACACTTATCGCTTTCTTCATTTTAGCCATCATCAAACATCGGTGTATTTCTTCGTTTGCCGGATAGTTTATGTTTAACTTAGACCATGTGACGGGAGATGATGTATCAATCATATTAAGCATCGATCAAAGAGAGAAAGACATATAAAATACCAAAACCTTAAAAATTATTCAGCATTCACCATGAAAACATCATATTTATTGTACCCTAACGATATAACGAGCGTATCGAAATAGTCGTTCCATATAATACAAGTCAATATGAATCTTACGAAATATACACAGACCAAAGACTATCAAAACTTTATGATATTTTTAAATATGCAATAAATATGACATCATCACCAGTACCATTGCATCTCTTTCGCGTAGACTGGGTTCTATATTTGTATGTGCGAAAAGCAGTTCCGATTTCAAAAGCATCTAAAATATATAAATTAATTTCCATTATTATGAATTGATTTTTCTCATTTAAAAGCGCAAATTGCTTTTATATGTATATATATCACAGAACCTCGCCGGGTCTCGACGTGTGAAGGGCGCGGCCCCCTCTCCATGTCTACGCTCGGCAGATAGTTCTGGCACCAGCATGAAAGCCCTCCACATCGTGATAGTATTATACAATCATGGCCAAAAGAGAAGTTTGATGGGCCGTGAAGAAGTCATATATCTCTCTTGGCTGCAGTAAGATGGTAATTCTGAATTCCGGCCAATAGGCAGCCATGGGAGGATGTTCTCGCTAACGAAATTATTCTTTTATTGCCGCAACGAAGCTCTTCGACTGCCATTGCAGCAGCCATTGGACAGTAATCACATTACCGCCAAGTGTTTGCAATCACTACAGAGGCACGTTACCGTTACCAGCACGTGTAGTCTATCAGGACAATTTGTGATCAATTATGAAATAATAAACGTCTGTGTCCACTACTACATCAAAGGACTCCCCGTGGGGTAGAGGAGAGGGTTCGGTTACATTGCCAGACGACCCGGGGGTGGCGAAGGCTGTCCGGTGGGTTCGGATTGTGTGAGTGAGAAAATTGTCCTATTGTTGGTCACTTTTCCTTTTGATGCTTTATAATAAATTGTTTAGATGGTAAACAATTCCAGGAAACTTGAAACGAGTTATGAACCAAACTTCTTCATGATAATGATTAAACTGTTTGACTTGCAATTAAGAAGTTGGCGAGTAACAGTAATGCAAGATATTTAATGGATGTCATTTTTCAAATTCTATCATAATGCGATATTTTGGTAAAGATCCTTCCACTGGAACGGCATAATGGTCTACACAGAAGGGTCGCAGCTTAACACAATAAAGTTTCCAACCATTAAATATCTTGCCTTTAGCACAATGATTACTAAGTTTTTCACTTAACCTCATTGACAATTTACGAAAAGAAATCCTTTTGAATCGTCAGTAAGTAAACATTCGCTTTTCGATCAAAACATAAGTGTAGCCCTATTGTTAGCATCGAAGTTAATAAAGTGGGACCCCGAACTTCAGTTTGAATTTGTTATGACGTGCTGATATATTTGAAAATTTTGGCACTGTCCAGGAAGCAGAAAACATTGTATTTTCGGCGGGATAAATATATATGAATACGTATTGTTGCAGATATTGATGTTTCATTATACATGTTACCGTTGCTGCTTAGGCGGAGTTTGATGCTTAACGTATAGGTTAACACTTTTAGCACTTTCGGTTTCGTTTGTTTAAATGTAGACAGTTCTGATAATGTGAAATGACATCATTCTAGAGTACATTTTATGTTAAAATGTTTCAGGCCAGAATGACTAACGTGCACTAATAAAATAAACACAGGCTGCACTGAAGTTCAGTGAACCTTGTAATTAATTTATTATTATGATAATTGGCTATTCGCGCGAACAATAGGGTTAATAAGCTCTGATGAACGACTCCATTTTGTGTCGTTATAACAGCTTTGTCCATATGTGTCTCTGTTTATGGACATCGACTCTGTTGTATGGACATCCACTTTGTTGTGGCGTGTGTGCCTATACGTGTGTGTGTGTGTGTGTGTGCGTATTCGAGTGCGTGAGCCTTTATCACTTTGTATTGAAACTAAGATAAGAAACAGAATTGAGATCACATTATTGTATGAATATATACATTTATATACTAGAAGACAAACATCTTTACTGACAAAATAAAAGAGGGAACAGCTTAAAAAGGCCTTTGTTTGGAATAAAATTGTTAAGCCAAACCAAATATTATTCGGCCAAATTGTGAACACAATAGATACTGACTGTTTCCTTCAGTTACTTCACCTGAAGGAGTAAGAATATGCTCCTAGTCTCCCCAAAATAAAGAATTTGACATCCATAAATCTACGCCTTTAAGTGACTTATTCGTTTGAGATTTTCCCCGACACAGCTGTGAAACACGTACCTGCAATTTTCTCTATGTTTAGTTATTTTTTACCATGAATATTTCGCCGACAGTGACTATCCTATAGTTAACATACCTAGGTTAAGCTGCGTTCATCTGGCTTGAGCTGAGAAGGCGAATACGAACATTGATGAAATTAAAGCACCATCGACATGGATATAATTATAGAGGCGCGTAGTTAGGAGAGGTAAGGGGGTAAGTCGTTGGTACTCCGGTGACGGGTAATTTCGGGGGTAATTTATTAAAGCAATAAACGTATACATGACGTTATTGCCCGCAGGGAGAAGCGATCGCCTTGAGGGTACCACAAATTAGAGACAGGGTGTAAAATTGGCAACTCTGAGTGGTTGTATTTAATTGAGTGTTTCCCCAAAGATCATTGTGGCAACGCCACACTCGGACCAAAGTGAAGCATCTTCTCCTTAATTTGGTAATTTTCTAGCTTCTTGTTTTAAGTGTCAAATGACTACGAGCCGTCTTGTTAACACACGTGTGTGTATTCCTTACCCACAATCCACGTGCCACGGCTTCCGCGCTGTAAGAAGGAAGGGCAAGTAACTCCTGAACATTTGGTAGAGGCGGAACCCCGTCAGGACGGAAAGCAAGATGATCGATCAAAGAAGGGGAACTATCTAATTGTGATCTTTAATCATCAACCACAAAACATCTTTCCGCATCAAAACAGTTTAAGCTGCAGCCGGTCCGGCTTTCAATAGACACAGGGCAAGTTTGACACCTATTACCCGCGCTTACGGCGGCGTGATGCATCTTGCGGCCCCGCGTTTATAATTGCCTGGCCACAATTGTTTTACAGATGTCGGGTGGTTGGTCGTGTAATGGTGGCCGGATGAATAAAGAAAGTTTGTAAACCAGAGCGTAAAACAAGCTCGCTTGTATCTGGCACACACAAAGAGGGGAGGTTGGGATGAGAGGGGGCCGGTTCAATTGTCACCAGGACGTTGGCAGGGGGGTATGCCAGATGGGGGAAGAGCGTGGTCCCGGCGTGCGTCTATGGAGACCCGCAATAGACATATCACTGTCAGGCCAAGATTAGCTGCACACTGATTTGGGGCCAGGACTTCTAGTTAAAAGGATTACTCTAGAAGTACAGATCTCTGTTATCACGAATCATCTTAAAAAAACATGAGAGTCCGAGACGAACTGGGCGACATGAAAGGCAAATTGCAAATTGTAGTTGTCTTTACAGCGTAGATGTACATTGTAATTGGCTCGGACTGCCAATATTCGCGACAATGTTATCAGGGAAATCGGACGGCCAACCCTGATGAATATTCAATAACATTTATTGTGACCAACAAATACAATCAAAGAGTAACTGGCCGCCATTGTCTCAGCTATGAACAGTTGGGTTGTCGAACGACACCACTTTCATTTGCAAAACGTAAAAGCATAGGCACTTGAACAAGAATGACCTTATCATTAAACAAAAGCTGTTTCCTCTGAATATAACTCCTGTCACAAGATGTGTTGTGATAACATACATTAGATAAATCTCAGATTATTTGTTCTGGTTTATCTCTTAACCAGAAAGATCCATATCTTCACACAAAAGTCGCTATATGGCGGAAATAATGCCGATGCGATCTTAAATTTCAACTCACTTTTTCACACAAATGTCCATTTTGTCAAGAACCGAAGACAAGGAGCAATTATTGAATATTTTCGCGAGCGACGTCTTTGATTTATCATAGAATGTTTTAATGTTTCCATGTTCACCTTCCTCACCTTAGTTATAGCATTTCACTGAATTATTTTTGATAGAAATTATATTGACTGTTTGTCATACTTGTTTGCATTACATCTTGAAGCTACTGAAATACAGGGTGTTATAAATGCATGTATACTCACTCCGTCTCTTGTACAGAAAATAAGATTTCGTTAACATGGAACCTATGGGCCCGTGGACAATGCGTCAAGCTTTCCGACAATAAGGAAACTTTATTTATTTATTTATTCATATATTTATTTATTTGAACGTAGTAATAGAAGTAGTAGCAGTACTGTTAGTAGTGTTGGTTGAGTTAGTGAGTGAGTGAGTATGGTTTAACGCCGTTTTTAGCAATATTCCAGCAATATCACGGCGGGGAACACCAGAAATGGGTTTCACACATTGTACCCATGTGGGGAATCGAACCCGGGTCTTCGGCGTGACGAGCCAACGCTTTAACCACTAGGCTAACCCACCGCCCCAGTTGAGTTAGTAGTAGTAGTAGTAGTAGCAGCAGCCGTAGTAGTAATAATAATAATAGTAGTAGTAGTAGTAGCCGTAGTAGTAATAATAATAATAGTAGTAGTAGTAGTAGTAGTAGTAGTGGTGGTGGTGGTGGTGGTGGTGGTAGTAGTAGTAGTAATCGTGGAAGTAGAAGACGTAGTACTAGACGTTGACGTTGTAGTTGTAATTCAATTTCTCGCTTGGTCATAACGGGACATCAATTAAACGTCAAGTCTCCTCTATTTTGTCTCATCGATTTGTGAACGTTAAGTGAACAGGCGAGGAAGCATAGCCGTCTAAATGGCCGTGATCCAGGGTCATATTAAGACTGAAACAATCATTCTGATTAGGCCTTGGCGGATAAATTTCACTTTTTATAGTTTATCTAGCCCTCTCGTATTCTGACATGCGATATCCCCTTGCAGACCGGCAAATCCCATGCCGAAAATCACTTTCCAAATGATCGTGATAACATAGTAATTAGTTTTTAATGTTTTACACGTTCAGCTTGGCTATTAGTCGATTTATTTATCTAAGTTTTTGTCAGTGACCATTCGATAGCTTGGTCTTTGGGGAATTCCGAACACGACCCTTAAGAGCCAGCCCTACCCATCTGTAATCCTTTCCATTTACAATTCTCACATGCCTGTCAAAACGATTTCCTTATAAATTCTGATGAAGATAACGAGTCATTTTTTTCCTCCCCAATCATCACACTATCTATTGCACGTAACGACAGTCAGCGTTCGGCGTTGCACAGGGGAAACATTTCCTCCGCATCTTCTGTTGCAAATACCTCACCCCTCCGACCTCTGACGACACGGGGGTCAGACCATATCCCTCCGCGGACCAACAACGAGGAAAACACGAGAGAAAAAGCTGTGTAATTTGATTTGTAGGGACTGGTAAAAGGTCCAGATATCCCTTTTATTGCAAAATCGAAGGCATCACACCTGCTACTAAAATATCGCTCTAAACGCGATAATTCAATAACCAAACCGCCTTTCCCTGAAGTGTTTCTTCCTAATTTATCAGAAATGGCGCATCGCTCAGTCCCCTTGTCGTAATACACGCGGGAAATTATCAAACAATGTGCAAATATTTAAAATGAGGCCGTATTGGGACAACTCCAGCCGAATATGATCAATTTATAAATTTGATTTGCATGCTTCAGGGCCGTTCGTCGATTACTGAGCGAGACTAAGTGCGTTATGTCCCTATTAGCGAGGCAAGGTATGAGTTGATTGGTAAAGTTACCCTCAGCACTTATTAAATTTGCGGATGAACATTAAACATCAAACGCCATAATGTTCAAATTACGACCACATGCCCAATCGTAGTCATTAGACGGGCAGTACTCCTGTAGCGGCAACTCGCGTTACATCGGTAGACTCGCGAAGCCATAATCACCCTGCCAGCTTTACCCAAGCTAATTCGTTAAACGCGCCGAAATTCGCCGACATAGTGATTGTTTCTGACGGGTAGAATAAAACAATGGAACACAATTGTCGTCGGTGTTGTAAGCGCCAATTAACCCGCCATCTTGGGCCGTTGAATGATCTAATGCTCATCCACCGACCTGTCACCAGATGGGTAAATGCTATGTTGGGCAAGAAATATAAACAAGACTTCATCATTCAACCCTGATGACGAATTTTTCAAGTATTTTCACTTGGACATCTGTATTTACCTCCAATAGAACTTGTCACCGAGGCTATGGTTAACAAATCAAACCATCGCCAGCTTCCAAGGGAGGTAATTACCACATCACGTTCGGTGTTGCGACCCGCGTGCTGAAATGCCTACAGCGATAAATGGTTTTGTTACATGACTGTTTTGGTACATGGTTGGTGGTGTGAGGCGTTGGCAGCGAAATGTGCCGAACTTCAATAATTAGATTACAATATTTTTTACAAAACAACTAAGATGAATACTCCAGGCTATTTCTCTGTTCAACCTTTCATTAACGAGAATCTCGCGGGGTGTTTATGTATTTTAATAATATAATGACATATTAACTTATTTTTTGTCGCATACTTGGTAAACAGCTGTTTTGAATACACAGTGGTCTGTATGTTTAATTTGGGTTACACGTTCTCAGTAAAGTACAGATTCTAGTGCTTTTGGGGGTGAGATCTTTTCGGGACTTGTGGGCAAGCGATTAGGTGCCTCACTCCGAGAGTGTGGGGTCGAATCCCGGATGGAACTCAATCCCCAGAAGTGCTAGACTATGTTCTTTACTTAGAGAGTAGTGTTATCCCATATGTAACATATGGAACATCTGTTTTATTTATAAAACATTTTCTCTGAAACTCACAGACAGTGTTCTCTGAAACTCACAGACAGTGAATGGATCTGGCGTGCCGTCGTATCATATATGTATCATATATATCACAGGCTCATCCGGGGGAAATATAGTACTAGACACCGCAGTTCGTCTAGAAATCTGTAATATTGGGTTCGAATCCAAGATTGTCCACGATCATGTTTCTCTGGTTTGTGACTACAAACCCGTGCGTGTGAGTTTCTCCATCGTTTAGTCAACCACCTTGATCACTTCTAGCTTTCTTCCCGTGCATGCACGTGTGTGTGCGCGCATGCGGTCGTGCGTGTGGATGGACTAATGTCGGATTTATAGCGCATGCGCACTGAGATACCATGCCACGGTTTAACAAGGACGCTAAGCTGGTTCCCGTCTCCCTTTGAACGCGCCACCTTGCATATATTGGATATGCGAGACGGGGCCCAGCTTAACAAGGACGCCCTCACTCCAGCACAGTATACTAACTCAAAGGCGACCAGATTTTGTTGCCCCTTTAAGGGCATGTTTACACAAAAATGAACGTTTTCAGAATAAAAATATTATCTCGTACTTTCATGGCCCAAACAGTACAGTTTTCACAAATAACTATTTACTTTATGCAATATATCCATTCGTTTTTCGCACATTTACCTTGAGTCCTGTTTCCAAAACAAACAGACCATGGCTTATGCCCCTTGAAGTATGACGTCACTGGTGCCAATTGATAAGCAAATGACGTCACAGACCCCTTTCACGTGGTGTAGGTACATGTGTCTTGTTCTTGTGTCTCGATGGCAGCCTAGTGTTTTAACACTCATGGTTAGCTGATTTGCATACCGCTCAATGCCGTACAGTGATGACGTGGCGGTTTCAAAACACATACAATGTACAGAATGTACTGCAACGTTCTTATTTATGTGTACGGTGTAACTAAATCGTACAATATTCAGCTTGAGTCGATTGTCTTTGTGACAGTGTCTTTTCGCAGTTTTGAATTTTGAGGGACATTCCATTTTCTGTGAAAGTTTCAAACCATTTATTGTATGGAGGGCAAAATTACTAAAAATCACATCGTAAATTTTGCCATTTTGACACATTGCTGAACCACAATTCTTATCGTTATTTTAGTTTATGTTTTTAAATCTTAAAATCGAAAATATACTTAGAGAGTAATTTAAAAAACAACTACAACAAAAGAATATTAGTGATCAAGGGGATTGACCCAGGTTCAATTCCCCACATTGGTATAATGTGTGAAGCCTATTTCTGGTGTCCCCCGCCGTGAAATTGATGGAATATTGCTAAAAGCCGCGTAACACTAAACTCACTCACTCACTCTGTTTATCAAATCACCAATAATCATTCTGAGCCGTCGTCGATGACCCTAAAACCGCTTGAAATATTTTGAAAAATTCACAAACACGAACGCCGAAGTGAACTTTCCTCAGAGTGTTTTATATATTCACGTGACACATATGTCGGTTATGTTACGTCACGTATTATTCAAACTCAACCTCCTTGCATAAATCGCCGAACTCCTCGTACGTTTCACAATAAACTTACAAATGGTTTTTGTCACCAGTTCCACATGACTCGGTGAAATCAAGCGAAATAAATCAGGCGTGAAAACGAACGCCCTGCTCGTAACTCAGTACTTGTTTGAAACGTAAACAAATTTTCAGATTTTACAGATGTATCATTTTGTCATGTCGTAAGAGATGCTCATTAGGTTTACAATATGCAGGGGAAGAAGTATCGTAGCAAAAATTACTAAAATGAAAATAGATGTATTTAAATGATTCAACACACTAACGTCAAGCGTGACTCCATGACTGACGCAAACTCAGGCACAACATTAACTTAGTTACAACCTCCCTTAGTTTCAACGAAACTATAAAACAATTACAACAACACGCAGACTGTGAGAATGTTTATGAATACCTACATGTCACATTTATACATGCCTTTACGGTAACTGAATCAATCATAGTTTCCTTCCTAATATCCCAATGTGTGAAGCCCATTACTGGTGCCCCCCGCCGTGATATTGCTGGAATATTGCTAAAAGCGGCGTAAAACTAAACTCACTCACTCACTCACTCCTAATATCCAGCGTACTCTGCTCGATGAACACGGCCTCTTGTGAAAGTCGCTTACCGGTAGTGATGTCATACGTACCACTACATTGTCTTACAGAGTTTGGTATTTTCGTTGAGGCGAGGTTTATGAATGAAAATACACACGCTCAGTCTATCCTGCTGCTTACAGTTTCAATATACAATGCACTTTTCGTATGTTTACATAATTTTACACGCGATTAATTTCAATATTGATATATTTTGCCTTGGCACCGGACAGGAGACCAGTCTGAATCCATTGGCAACAATTACGTCATAATGTAAGGGGGGTAACTCAGGCCTGTTCAGCTCGGAAAACCAACATTTCAACTCTTATATTGAGGTTTCTATTCTCAGTGTGAGAAAAATGAGTGTACATTTTAAACATTGATATGAACTAAGTCTAAAATCAGTTTGGTTTCTCATAACAAAAAAACCGTGGTTGTTTATGCACACTTCCCCGCCAATGCACAGCACGAAACAGGGTTACAAAAATACCATCTTTAAACGTCTTAGCTGGTACTACCGAAATGGTAGACCACAAAGTTGACCTCCACATAACAAGTGTACATTGGGCAATAGACAGTCGCAATAAGGGTTCCATATGGTATTTTATGAAGATAAAAAGCTCCCGTGATTTAATTTAGCAGTAACTCTTCTGACAGCGATAATAATCGAGTGTGGACACACGCTAGTGAGTGAGTGAGTATGGTTTTGCAGCTTTTAGCAATATTCCAGCAACATCACGACAGGGGACACCAGAAATGGGCTTCATACATTGTACCCATGTGGGGAATCGAACCCGGATCTTCCGCGTGACGAACACATGCTAACACTGAACGCCAACATTGTGAAGTTATCCGGTATATGCCTTGTTTGTGACTGGTTTCATGACATAGAGTGTGGCTGATGTTGTGAGTAGATCGTCAATATCTATTATGGGATCACCGAATATTCACCTGTAAGAAAGAGTGAATATGGCGTTACGCCACTTTTAGAATATAACACCAATACCACATCGGGGGACACCAGAAATGGGCTTTACACATTGTACCAACGTGAAAAATCAACTCCGGGTCTTCGGTATGACAAACGAACGATCTATCACCACCGCCCCTTGTCTAGAAGAAAACGCGTCGCTTTATACAATCATGCATTATTTTTATAAAACAACAACCTCAACTGAATGATAATAATTGTACCTATATTAAGTTAAACGAGAAACAAACTCAAAGAGCAGGATATATCATATACCCAACCAACGGATCAGATTTGAATTAATTTTTATAAGTTGCGGTTCAAATGGGAGTATATTTGTCCAAGTCAAGCTGAAAAAAACAACAACTTTTATCCCCACAAAGGTCCAATGGTAGCATTCCAATTGAAGGGGTTTCAAAACATATTGTGGGTATGCCCAATGCTTCTAAAGCATGATCGAATTAATTTGTTAGTGACACTTCCCTCATGCCCGACGGTCATGTAAAACGCATTCTGTTATTTTTCACGTTCGCATAAGCTTCTTTATAATATATTCTCTATGCAACGGACACACAGAAAAGGCACCCAATTCGTCGGTTATCTCAAACACGATGACTAAATGTAGGCAGCATTTTGGAACTGAACTGTTATAGAGGCCAGATCAGGCATCATATGTGTGAAGATCAAGCAAGGTTGCTGTCACCATTGCACTGTGCATCCTCCTGTCCTTGTGTACTGAGAATCTTGATGCTTCATCATATATCGTACTGAACATATTTATTTAATGACCGCGATTGTTTTGGCATCCAACATATCGTTTAATTCGTCTTGGAATCCTAGTCTTAAAATTTCTTCAGTCATTCCAACGTCCACAACAGGTACAGTAAGACAGGGATTTGCACACAAAAAAGACCACGTGCTCATAAACCTAGGGCCAAATCTTTGATTGATGTGTCACTTTTTGTAAAAAAGGGACACTAAAGTTTAACATTGAAAATTGGCATTCATGTACCAGATAAACATTTAATGGCGCTAAGTTCCTCCGATAGGGCGTCCAGAATACCACGTATAGATATAACAGGGTTTACATCCGGCGTAACAAAAGTGATTGGCACCCTCATATATTGTATGGAACTTATTTCTACAATGTACCGTCATTTATATTGAAGATGTACCCTTTTGCACCCTTTTTGATTCCACAACGTTAGACGTATATAATATTGTGTAGCGTTGTCCACCCAGCGTTGCCAGATTGGATTGTGGCGACACCCGAACTCGTTGTAACGTGTTCAAAATCATTACAAGAGTGGCAAGTGTTTAGGCAAACACCTGGCAAGTGAGAAACACTTCACACGTAATTCACCACCCCAAGATTGTTAACTATGTTAAACTGTTATTGCTTTATAATTGCTGGCAACAAAGACAAACAAAACATGTTTACTTCAAACCATATCGATCAGCCTTCACAGTGTAATTCAACCATTTAAACTTGTCAACGAGTTGAAACCGTTTTGAAAACATTTAGGTTTTCTTTTAAGCTTTGTCATTTGAGACGTCTCAATCACGGCCGAGCAAATCATTAGAAAACGCCGGCCCCACTTACAAAGAGAGTATTCCATAGAAGCTCTGAAAATACTGCCCACTTACACGCAATAGGTGGGCAACGCTGAAAACAGCTCTTCCTAGACACGCACATGGAACACTGCAGGGTTTGGGAGGAAATGTGACAAATGGGAGAACCGATCAAATTCGGTGGGTGCTCGTCGATCGTGTTAGGGCGATTGTTTCCACGCTGCAGTGCTTTTCAACACAGCAAGTTGGTTACACTAATACTGGGTTTGACCCCAGACTACACCGGGCGTAAACTGACACCAAACAAAGGTGATCCCGTGAGGCAATTTGTCCAGGTGGCTGGGACGAGGATCTGCAAATCTACATATGGACTTTCAGTTGTTTGTCTGAGGATAATCGCTTCTCCCGGAACATTTTGTCGTATGGCGTGACCCCCTTGCTCTCTGAACCTACCTCACACGGTGACAGGGTATAGCTTCTACCCGACACAAAGACAGCCATTGAGAGATAGCCTTCGATACTAGCGTGATACCGTGAAGGGCTGGGATGGACAGGTTTCCTTCATAAATCTTCTGCACATGGAGATTCCTTACATGTGTCAGTTTAACTTCGCCGCAAGGTGGGGCTGGTTTTGATTTCAGAAGGAGGCTCGGAGTTAATACAAACTCGGCACGGAAATCCTTCTGAGGTAATGGGAGGTCCGGGTCGCTTGTATCTCATTTTAAGAGAATAAAAATCGTCTTTAAGCACCCGAGGAAGACTTAACATATCGTCATGTTGTTTGTTCACCTGGAATTAAAATGTTGTGCAAATGACACACTGTAACTACACCGACATTTATTATCCCCATTGTTGTTTCGGCGATTTTAAAACCAAGTGCAAGCAGGGGATGTTTACTACACGAGTAAGTGAGTGAGTGAGTTAATATTTAATGTCACATCGGCAACATTTCAGCCATATCGTGACGAGAACATATTTGACATTGAAATGGAATATATGAAAATTATAAAAACCTGTCGACGAAGGACAGTGAAACGCCTAGAATATCACATTTACAACTAAAACTAGTGTGGAAAATTAAAACTGATAGCAAAATTTGGACAATACACTATATAAACAGGCTATAGAACGCCAACAACTGAAGGTAGATCACCATACCAGGAACCATGGGGACTTACAGTACTAGACGTGGACACTACACGAGTAAAGAAAATGATAGACGTTGACCTGTGTAGTGAAGCCGACACACGTCATGCTGTCAGTAAACCAACAACCATGGCTCAAACTCGATCATAGAATTTTGAGGGGAGCAGCGAATTGTGGCACTGAAGGCAACGTGGCCCCTTTGGGGATACAAACACGCAACTAACAGGTTATAGAAATTATTTACGTAATAACTTACAACACTATTACACAACCGGGCCATCCCAGACAGAACTAAAGCTTCTTTTTTTATTTTTTTTTATTTTTGAATCTCCATACATCCAGGAACTAAAACTAATGTACATGAAGATAGTACAGTTGACATATTAGAACAGGTTCCAACGTCACACATACTGAAATTGCCGATAAATGTTAAATAAATATGTGAAGGTAGACTGATACGTTTTGATAATTACATACACGGAATAATGTAACAGTGAATTTGTCATTGTGGACATTTAATGATGTTACAGAGGTATATTCACAAAACCTGTGTCTATTTAGTACATGTTTCCCTTTGACAACTCAATACTATAAGCAGTGGTCTGTGGGAAATGGGCAAACCATCAAGGACTCAGGATTGACAACGGAGTTTGTGTAAAAGTGAACTACATGTATTTTTTCTCATCATACAGACCTTAAACAAATATATCCAAGACCAATGCAGGCCTGTGCTAATTTAGAATACCGCATCAATGAAAAATGTCTCAGAGCTCCTTCATCTTATATTTATATTTTCAAAGAAAATGTAGGAACTGGTTGTCCTGCATGCTTCCTTTCAGAGGGAGGTGGGGGGATGTGAGGTAGCCTTGTGGTTAAAGCGTTTACTCGTCACGCCGGAGGCATCATCTATTATCGATTATCGATTTGGTAACCACGTGTTCTCCAGTAATCGACAGTAGTTCCCAGTCCGTTTTATGCAACCTCTGGCTCGTGGGCGGTGGGGTAGCCTAGTGGTTAAAGCGTTCGCTCGTCACGCCAAAGACCCGGGTTCGAATCCCCACATGGGTACAATGAATGAAGCCCATTTCTGGTGTCCCCTGCCGTGATGTTGCTGGAATATTGCTAAAGGCGGCGTAAAACCAAATTCACTCACCACTCCTTTCAGAGATTTGAAGTTAGTCTGTGGTGATTTGTAAATAGTAAAGCCTGTAACGTGGAACTAGCAATAGTACAAGATATGAAACAATACTATCGAAAAATGATTAAATACAATCTGATTTTCATATTCCGGGTTTGAACAAGCCTCTGTACCTCATGCTTGTCTTAAGTGCCGACTAACATGTGGATCTGGTGGTAAGGTTATATTGATCGTGTGGCTAGGTTCTGTGTCTGAATGCGTAACACTGTAACCGATAACATGCTCCAATTGCTCATTTGGCGGGCCCAGACTATTAAAGACACACTGTCTTTAAATAGCTGGAATATTGTTGATAGCGGCGTCAAACATCATTCACTCACTAAGTCACTGAAGACCATCGGAATAAACACTTCCAGTCTGAAATGCAGGTTCTGATTACCAATGCTCCTGTCTCAGCACCATCAGATGCACCACCATCCCAATCAGTGCACGACTTTGCATGCATAAGAGAAAGCAATTCTCATGAGAGTCTTCTAATACAAGTCATGAAGAATTACTGTTTTCAACTTTACTCAAGTGATAACATCTCCGCTTTAGCGTTCCGAGCCTCCTAGACAATTGCCCCATCCCAGTGGCACCAACATTGTGGTGTGCAGGAGATAAAGAATCTCCCCGAGCAGGAACCGCGCAAAGCGAAGATAAGCACACAGTTCAATGGCGTCAGAGTGGGTCTGTCTCTCAGCGCGCATCTCAAATCACCACTTCAACGTTTACTTTGTCCTTCCATGTATCAAAGCTAGATTCGCCTCAACAAGGGTTCCATGTCTTGCATATAACTTCAGTTTGTTGTGATTTTCCGTAGTTTGGAAACAAAAGTCATGACGATATGGCTCTTGGGCAAGATGATTCTGATGATACAGTGTTATAGAAGCCACATTCACAGCAGTGAAACGATAACTGGAGATTGCCGCCGCTAACACGAGACATGTAATGTCTCATATACTCTGGTGGTCCGTTAAGCACTCACTACGAGGCAATAATTCCTTGGAATTGAGACTTGTTATTTTACAGGGATTATTTGACAAATTATGGTTAACTTTATCAAGTATGCCTTGTTTTTAAGAATTCTTGGAACGCGGGATATTATATAATTTTTTTTCGTTTAGTTTTCGATGGCGTTTCTCACGCACACTGGTAGCGGATGAATGCTAATCCATTATCAACTGTGCTGTTTATGAGAGAAGCGGGTCTAGTTGCGACTTAAGATACTGTGTAAGCACTTGAAAAAAGTTAATGATTTAAACTTTGACCAATTTTATTCCGAGACGTAAACTGCTTTATAACACACATCCAAACTGCTACTGAAGCCGGCACATTTCCCTGTGGAATTTTGAATACATGCGATAGTTTTGAAAGTTTCAGACACAGAGTAACTCTGTAAATTTGTTTAAAACATTTAGCATACGTGAGTGAGTAAGATTTTATGCCGCTTTTCGCACCATTAAGAGCACCGTCAGTAGGCAACCACGAACAGCATGAATAGGCTTCACACATTGTACCAGGAGGGGAAACAAAACCCATGTCTTCGACACGTGGCGAACGCTGCAAGTAATACACCATCAACACCATCAAAATTTACTTTTGATTAATTACACTATCTGTAGTTTGTTATAGGCATATCGGGGGCAGTGGGGTAGCCTAGTGGTTAAAGCGTCCGACTGCCCAGGTTCGATCCACCCCCACCCCACCCCCCACGGGTACAATTTGTGAAGCCCATTTCTGGTGTCCCCCGCCGTGATATTGCTGGAACATTGCTAAAAGCGGCGTAAAACCAAACTCATTCACTCACTATAGGCATATCGAGGAAAATATACAGCAAGAAGCCGAGACAACCCTTCTCCCCCCTTCAGACCCACCAAAACAAAACCAACAACAAAAAATAACAAACAAAACGCACGCATGCACGCACGCACACACACACACCAACCAAACCAAAACAATTCTTTATAACCGTGTCCGGTACATACACTGTATTATATGTTTGTTAACGTCATTCAATGCAACCTATTGAATGCATTTGACATTATTTTGTCAGGAGAATTCATATTTTTTGGCTACAGATGAAAAACCAGATTGATCAGATCGAGTCGGGATCAAACAATCGGCTCGGCTTCAAAGAGATGGGGTTGTTTGCCCCTAAAAGTGTTTTTGACGCTTTTACAATGCCGTGCCATACCTGATCTGTTCAGAGCAAACATTATTGTGTCGTCACAATTATTGTTTTAGGTGCGCCCTGCTTGTAGCTCTGTCAAAAAAGGCAGACACATATTCCAAAGACTAAAATAGAAGGGAATAAACAAAGCATAGACTGTGTCACAGTCCCTGAACAACATTACTGCCTAGCCCTCCCTGCAATGCTAATCCCTAAATGAAGTTAGTCTAGATTTCCTCAGGTTCCGGTTCTTGAATCTCACATCTCACTAAATGGGCTTATTTGTTACTATCAACATTATAAATATTCAGAGACTAAGCGAGCGTTTCTTACTTTGAAAACATCAGCCATCGTGCGCACGCAGAGGTCAAGGTCACCAGACAGCTGACCCTAAAAATATTCTACGAACATTTTATTGACGCGCCGATACGCTTCATCGCTGAAGGATTGCGAAATATGACCCAATTCAACACCCTTAGCTCTCGAGAACACTTATCACTTTGTTACTTCCAACGACATAAATATTGTTTTAACATTCTCTGAATTATCGCTACACAATCGCACAAGTTTTTTCCTTCAAGAGGCTACAGTAACCAGGGAAACATAAACAGGCGAGTTCCACTTGTATGGAATAAAATAAATGAGGAAAATATGAAACTTGTCCCTGGTCTTATCACAGTTCGTCACATATACAAACCCGTGTTACCAGTGTGCTTGTAGATGTAAATACCGTTAAGACGCTTAACGTCATAATAACAGCGCTTGGAGGACTAACATGCATATAAGTAAGGTGCCAATAGATCCCCCACTGTGAAAAACCAAACTTGCCATAACAAACTATTTTGATGACACTTTAATGAACTTCTTGTTTTTGTAAAAGGGTATGGAGCTGAGAAAAGGTTTTCTGTTAATAAGTATTCAGCGGAGATATAAGTGATTTAAGACGTCAACTTTTATTAATGAGTGTTGGCCAGACGAGATCTCAGCGGCTGATTCTAAGACAGAACGTCACATTATTTGGGAATAATGTTTATTTGGACATAGGCCACGTGCTGTGATAACAGTGGCAGACACGAATCAAGTGACGCCTTAGCTGAAAAAAACCACTAAATGTATCATTTATCAGTCTTACACTAAAATCTGTATTTCTGATAGTTATTAAATTACCATTTTGAAATACTCGTGAACGACAGTAAATGTATGGTGATTGAGTGAGCTGAAAATAATGCTTCTGTAATATTCAGCACAGTATTTGACAACCTAAGCCGTCATTAGAAGTGACAGGTGTCTAAGATGTTTACCACTCAGGAGAAACCGAAGGACATAGTACTCAAATAGCAAACATCATAATCGGCATGATTCGAACTCAAGACCATAGACAATTTGACAAGAAAAAGGGAGGTAACTCTACACAGCGATTTCCGGTACCTCAGGCGAAGAGCATTAGTACAACGGTCTAAAGCTTAAAACATCTATTTAAAACATCTAAACATCTATTTAAAATATCTAAACATCTATTTAAAACATCTAAACATCTAGATAACACTTACATCTATATGAGTTACATTTGCATCTACGTAGATGATACCAAAATGTACGTATATGATATTATAATTTTTATCTACTTAAGAGTAGGCATCATCTATTATCGAGTTATCGATTTGGTAACCACGTGTTCTCCAGTAATCGACAGTAGTTCCCAGTCTGTTTTATGCAACCTCTGGCTCGTGGGCGGTGGGGTAGCCTTGTGGTTAAAGCGTTCGCTCGTCATGCCGACGGCCCGGGTTCGATTCCTCACATGGGTCTACTCCCATTTGTGAGAACTCCCAGTTTTGAGACTCCCAGTTATGAGACAGTGGAGTAGGTAATTAACAACGAAAACACACCATACTCCCCTGTCTGATAGAATGGATTCACCCTAGCTAATTACTGATTTGCTATGTAACTGAATCTTGTGGAGGTTACTTAATGAAACTTTATAAGATAAATTGATTAACATACTCATGTAAATGTCATTAATAATTAAACACTTTAAGTAAGTAACTTCGTGATCAAAGAGAAATTAATTTACCTACTCAGATTTACTCCGTCTCCGAAACTACAAGCTATAGTTTAAGAAATAACTCTGAAATACAAGAAATTTCCAGTCGAACTGCCATCATGCCAAACCCTTTCTACCCGAAACAATAAATTTATAGAATGCCCTGCCAAATTCCAAAGAGTCATGCAGTCTCAAAGAATTTTAAAACCTAATTACAAAAACCGAAAAAAGATTTATATTGATCTAATTATGGCCCTTGTTTTTGTCAAATCGTTCACTGCCGCCTCAGGCTCGGATCTAGCGACCCAATCGCCGATAAGTATAACAGACATTTAATAAACAGTGCACGTTGCTCTTGTGGATATCAACTACCCGTTATAACCTGGATAATATTTTGAACGGAAACAAAGAATTTACTCCTTGTGTAAACCAGAATATATTTGAATCCGTCCGTGATTATATCATCAAGACACAGCGCTTCAAATTTTCTCAGGGAAATGCTTAAATTAACTCAACAACTTTCTCGTGATTGATTTATATTCCTAAAATAGCTTGTTAGACACACACAACTGTAAGTCTCTAATTATGACTACTTAGAGAATAGTTGCATTTGATGTAATCTGTATATATTTATATGTATTTAAAAATATATTTATGCAATAGTCAATATCGATGACGTCACATCCTCCATTTCGTTTTATATTTTATGTTGCATGGGAGCGGTGTTAACATAAGCAGTAATACTTCACCAATCCCAATTCATTTTCATAAATAATAATAAAATATGTTCAAACTAAAATTACTTTCAAACTTCATAATAATCAATAAATATGTGTTATTCTTCTGAAAATCTATTTCATTAGTCAACTCATCAATGGACTATGCCTCCTGTGGGTACTGGGCTGGGCTGATCCCACTTTCATTGTAGGGATGTGGAAACACCACCTATGTGCACTGAACCAATAATTAATGTGTCTCACAAATGGGAGTTCTCACAAATGGGAGGTCACCCTCACATGGGTACAATGTGTGAGGCCCATTTATGGTGTCCACCGCCGTGAAATTGCTGGAATATTGCTAAAAGCGGCGTAAAACCAAACTCATCTGTAACGTAGAAGTAAAAGAATCATCATTTTAATAGAAGTAAAGTATCATCTACGTAGAAGTAAAAAAGACATCATCTACGAATAACCTGGTGCCAGAAGTAAAATGTATCATCTACGTTATAAGTAAAGTATCATCTACGTAGAAGTAAAGTATCATCTACGTAGAAGTTTCTGTATCATCTACGTAGAATTACCCGCTAAGTATCATCTACGTAGAAGCTGTATCGCTATCATCTACGTCAGAATATGAATGTATCATCTACGTAGAAGTAAAGTATCATCATCTACGTTAGACTGCTTTATTTAAAGTATCATCTACGTTTGAACATAAAGTATCATCTACGTAGAAGTAAAGTATCATCTACGTAGAAGTAAAAGTATCATCTACGTAGAAGTAAAGTATCATCATCTACGTAGAAGTAAAATTATCATCTACGTAGAAGTAAAATCATCATCTACGTAGAAGTAAAGTATCATCTACGTAGAAATAAAGTATCCCTCTACTCGCGGAGAAGTAAAGTAAGGCGTAAAGTCATCATCTACGTAGAAGTAAAGTATCATCTACGTAGAAGTAAAGTATCATCTACGTAGAAGTAAAGTATCATCTACGTAGAAGAAAGTATCATCTACGTAGAAGTAAAGTATCATCTACGTAGAAGTAAAGTATCATCTACGTAGAAGTAAAGTATCATCTACGTAGAAGTAAAGTATCATCATCTACGTAGAAGTAAAGTATCATCTACGTAGAAGTAAAGTATCATCTACGTAGAAGTAAAGTATCATCTACGTAGAAGTAAAGTATATCATCTACGTAGAAGTAAAATATCATCATCTACGTAGAAGTAAAGTATCATCTACGTAGAAGTAAAGTATCATCTACGTAGAAGTAAAGTATCATCTACGTAGAAGTAAAGTATCATCTACGTAGAAGTAATCATCATCTACGTAGAAGTAAAGTATCATCTACGTAGAAGTAAAGTATCATCTACGTAGAAGTAAAGTATCATCTACGTAGAAGTAAAGTATCATCATCTACGTAGAAGTAAAGTATCATCTACGTAGAAGTAAAGTATCATCTACGTAGAAGTAAAGTATCATCTACGTAGAAGTAAAGTATCATCTACGTAGAAGTAAAGTATCATCTACGTAGAAGTAAAGTATCATCTACGTAGAAGTAAAGTATCATCATCTACGTAGAAGTAAAGTATCATCAACTACGTAGAAATAAAGTATCATCTACGTAGAAGTAAAGTATCATCTACGTAGAAGTAAACGTATCATCTATCATACGTAGAAAAAAGTATCATCTACGTAGAAGTAAAGTATCATCTACGTAGAAGTAAAGTATCATCTACGTAGAAGTAAAGTATCATCTACGTAGAAGTAAAGTATCATCTACGTAGAAGTAAAGTATCATCTACGTAGAAGTAAAGTATCATCTACGTTGATGTAAGTATCATCTACGTAGAAGTAAAGTATCATCTACGTAGAAGTAAAGTATCATCTACGTAGAAGTGAAGTATCATCTACGTAGAAAGTATCATCATCTACGTAGAAGTAAAGTATCATCTACGTAGAAGTAAAGTATCATCTACGTAGAAGTAAAGTATCATCATCTACGTAGAAGTAAAGTATCATCATCTACGTAGAAGTAAAGTATCATCTACGTAGAAGTAAAGTATCATCTACGTAGAAGTAAAGTATCATCTACGTAGAAGTAAAGTATCATCTACGTAGAAGTAAAGTATCATCTACGTAGAAGTAAATCATCTACGTAGAAGTAAAGCATCATCATCGTACGTAGATGTAAAGTATCATCTACGTACGTAGAAGTAAAGTATCATCTCTACGTAGAAGTAAAGTATCATCTACGTAGTAAGTATCATCTACGTAGAAAGTATCATCTACGTAGAAGTAAAGTATCATCTACGTAGAAGTAAAGTATCATCTACGTAGAAGTAAAGTATCATCTACGTTGATGTAAGTATCATCTACGTAGAAGTAAAGTATCATCTACGTAGAAGTAAAGTATCATCTACGTAGAAGTAAAGTATCATCTACGTAAGTAAAGTATCATCTACGTAGAAGTAAAGTATCATCTACGTAGAAGTAAAGTATCATCTACGTAGAAGTAAAGTATCATCTACGTAGAAGTAAAGTATCATCTACGTAGAAGTAAAGTATCATCTACGTAGAAGTAAAGTATCATCTACGTAGAAGTAAAGTATCATCTACGTAGAAGTAAAGTATCATCTACGTAGAAGTAAAGTATCATCTACGTAGAAGTAAAGTATCATCTACGTAGAAGTAAAGTATCATCTACGTAGAAGTAAAGTATCATCTACGTAGAAGTAAAGTATCATCTACGTAGAAGTAGAATCATCTACGTAGAAGTAAAGTATCATCTACGTAGAAGTAAAGTATCATCTACGTTGATGTAAGTATCATCTACGTAGAAGTAAAGTATCATCTACGTAGAAGTAAAGTATCATCTACGTAGAAGTAAAGTATCATCTACGTTGATGTAAGTATCATCTACGTAGAAGTAAAGTATCATCTACGTAGAAGTAAAGTATCATCTACGTAAGTATCATCTACGTAGAAGTAAAGTATCATGTACGTTGATGTAAGTATCATCTACGTAGATTGTAAAACAAGTTTGACTATGGCCCTAACACGCTTCCATAGACGACTGGATTGCCCAGTCGTAGTTCAGTATAAACTACATTTTATATACTTTTGGTTTAATTTACACTTTTTCTTGTTGCAAATATTATATACTGCCCCATTTCAGTCATAGTTCCCAACAGTGCTAATTGTTTTAGCAACCCTGCCCTGCTTCCCTGCGCCACGCCCTTACAACAAATGACAAGTCTCGTAACACCGGTCGCTTTTGACGGATACCATTTGTCACAGAGATTCGCTTCTGTACACAGAGAAACATATTCTGTGACCCATGTATCCCATGAAGCCGTAGGGTACTTGTGGCAATATAAACTATGTTTATTTGTGTACACTTCATAATTCTTGTTCATCTGTGTAAACAATGCCGACCTTGGACCAGATATTTCACAGTCGTGTTGATGATGAGCGTTGTTTCATGTTCCAAATTAGAAAATAACTAGGTAGTTTACATGTACATCGTCGTGTCTGCTGTAACATGATGTTCAGGGTCAGATTGGTTCATCAATATGTGAGAAGATGGTACATCAGGTGATACCAAGCCCTTAGCATGACAGAAGATGGTCCATCAGGTGATACCAAGCCCTTAGCATGACAGAAGATGGTCCATCAGGTAATACCAAGCCCTTAGCATGACAGAAGATGGTCCATCAGGTGATACCAAGCCCTTAGCATGACAGAAGATGGTCCATCAGGTGATACCAAGCCCTTAGCATGACAGAAGATGGTCCATCAGGTGATACCAAGCCCTTAGCATGACAGAATAGGGTCCATCAGGTGATACCAAGCCCTTAGCATGACAGAAGATGGTCCATCAGGTGATACCAAGCCCTTAGCATGACAGGAATGGGTCCATCAGGTGATACCAAGCCCTTAGCATGACAGAAGATGGTCCATCAGGTATACCCAGCCCTTAGCATGACAGAAGATGGTCCATCAGGTGATACCAAGCCCTTTAGCATGATACCAAGATGGAAGATGGTCCATCAGGTGATACAGAAGCCCTTAGCATGACAGAAGATGGTCCATCAGGTGAATACCCTTAGCATGACAGAAGATGGTCCATCAGGTGATACCAAGCCCCTTAGCATGGTGAAACCAAGCCCTTAGCATGATGGTCCATCAGGTTACCAAGCCCTTAGCATGACAGAAGATGGTCCATCAGGTGAATCCAAGCCCTTAGCATGACAGAAGATGGTCCATCAGGTGATACCAAGCCCTTAGCATGACAGAAGATGGTCCATCAGGTGATACCAAGCCCTTAGCATGACAGAAGATGGTCCATCAGGTGATACCAAGCCCTTAGCATGCATGACAGAAGATTAGCATCCATCAGGTGATACAAGCCCTTAGCATGACAGAAGATGGTCCATCAGGTGAATCCAAGCCCTTAGCATGACAGAATAGGGTCCATCAGGTGATACCAAGCCCTTAGCATGACAGAAGATGGTCCATCAGGTGATACCAAGCCCTTAGCATGACAGAATATGGTCCATCAGGTGATACCAAGCCCTTAGCATGACAGAAGATGGTCCATCAGGTGAAACCAAGCCCTTAGCATGACAGAAGATGGTCCATCAGGTGATATCAAGCACCTTAGCATGACAGAAGATGGTCCATCAGGTGATACCAAGCCCTTAGCATGAAGAATATCGGTCCATCAGGTGATACCAAGCCCTTAGCATGACAGAAGACGGTCCATCAGGTGATACCAAGCCCTTAGCATGACAGAAGATGGTCCATCAGGTGATACCAAGCCCTTAGCATGACAGAAGATGGTCCATCAGGTGATACCAAGCCCTTAGCATGACAGAAGATGGTCCATCAGGTGATACCAAGCCCTTAGCATGACAGAAGACGGTCCATCAGGTGATACCAAGCCCTTAGCATGACAGAAGATGGTCCATCAGGTGATACCAAGCCCTTAGCATGACAGAAGATGGTCCATCAGGTGATACCAAGCCCTTAGCATGACAGAAGATGGTCCATCAGGTGATACCAAGCCCTTAGCATGACAGAAGACGGTCCATCAGGTGATACCAAGCCCTTAGCATGACAGAAGACGGTCCATCAGGTGATACCAAGCCCTTAGCATGACAGAAGACGGTCCATCAGGTGATACCATAGAACATAGCAAGTCATTAATATGACACATGATGGGGTGATACCATAGAAATAGCAAGTCATTAATATGACACATGTTGGGGGGGGGGGATGTACGTTGGAGATTAAAGGTTCTTAGAATGAGAGAGAGAGAGAAAAAAATATGAATTGTAGAAGATAACAAGTATTCAGTATGTATAGCAGCATTACGTGGAATGTGGTACAACGATTAGCACGTGGAATGTGCTACTCGGAACAGTACGTGGAATGTGGTACAAGGAACAATACGTGGAATGTGTTGTTAGGAACAGGATGTGGAAGGTGGTACAAGGAACAGTACGTGGAATGTGGTACAAGGAACAGTACGTGGAATGTGATACTAGGAACAGTACGTGGAATGTGGTGCTGGGAACAGTACGTGGAGTGTGGTACTACGAATGATACATGGAATGTGGTACTACTGATATCGTTTGGAATGTGGAACTAGGAATAGTACGTGGCAATTGGTACTACGAATAGCACGTGGAATGTGGGACAAGAACGGCACGTGGAATCTTGTATGAGGAACAGTGCTTGGAATGTGGTTCTAGGAACAGTACGAAGAATTTTGTACAGGAACATGGTGCAGGACCCGTACGTAGAATGTGCTATGTGGAATAGTGCTTGGAATGTGGTACACCACCCGGACGTGGAACGTGGTTTTAGGAACAGTACGTGATTGTTATGGGGAATAATACTTTGAACGTGACAACCACTCATACTGTACTGAGTCATTGACCGACTGTATTACAACCCGCGTGATCGGCGCTGCTGATTTGTAACAGTTAATGGCTGAAATGGCTAAAAAGTAGGATCTTATGGTGTGTGTAATCAAGTCCCTAAATACAACAAAACCAGATGCCGACAAAATGACACCCGATTTTCTTTTCATCAACATGGCGATCCTCTAATCTGGTGTTGTGATCTTCTTCCTCACTTATCTCACGCTAAATGTACATTTCAAGCCTTTGTTAACTCAAACTTAATTTGTTTTGACAATTGGCGCAGTCCAATAGCTGTCAATCGGACTACAGAGCATCTTACGGCAAACTACGGGTCCACTTGATGCGATAAGTTGTCTAATCCGTCTTGTCACTGGCAGAGACAGGCCGATGTGACAGGGATCTCAAACGCTCAAGCACACTCGCCTAATTTTCCTATCTCTTCCGCAAGTCAACCTCGTTCCACTACACCGGGCGAGAAAGTGCTACACTGAGGGGCGTATTGGATTACGGATCCGGGTCTGTGTTTACCAGACAAACCATCACATCTAAGGAGGACATTCTTGGAATAACGATTTTAAAGATAAACTCGCCTTCACAAAAAGGAATTATGATATTTTTGTAGAATGAAGTAATTTAAGTAAGCCTTAACTCGAATGTTTATCGATCCGATGAGATCAAGCGAATAGGTCACAAAAAGGATACGTGTTAACTCGGATATACATATTTTCATAATATTCATGTTTTTCACAAAGTGAGAAGAGAAATCCATATTCAGTGATATTTAATGAACCTGTAACATATTTATACACGGCATTTATCAATACGTCAATGAACTGAAGTCGAAAAGAAAGTATACACTAGAAAAGAGGGTTCGACCAAAACATTAGGTACGCTGTCAAAACATTAAGACGCTTTTATAGTCGCCAAACTTAAGGTCCGAGACACAACTATCACACGTGTATAAAATACATCATCATTGAATAAGCATCTCTTGTTTGTTTACTTTTAGTCACCATTTCATTCTTTCTCCCGTTTGTGAGATGCTGTTGATTTTGGATATCATGCATTCTTTTTGAAAACCCTAGTTGAGCGTTCACCATGACTCTAACACATTTTTTTATCGTTATCTCATCAATTTATGTGGTTTAGTAACTATGGTAACATGTTGCAGATAAGACAGGGATAATACACGAGGCCAAGGACCATGAAATCTATTTCTTATGGTTTTCAGTTCCTGTATTGAACAAGCAGTGTGAGCAATACCTTCTCTCTGTATATATCCTCTATCAAATGTCACTAACTGACATGGGTGACGCACCGTGTCATGCGTTTTTATTCCATTTTTGTAAGTCACCGGTTTTTTTATTCCCAATAAAGGGTGATAAATTTGCGTCACGTATTTCTCTGCGACACAGACAGGTGTGACCTTGACAGGCTCTTGATTCAGTCTATTTGAAAGAGTCTATACTGATGCCAATGCTTGTTATAGAAGTCTCATCAACGATTCAGTTGTTCCTGCATCCAACAGCTGATAAAAAAACCTTTTAGGCGAGAAGGAAATTTAAATGAAGGTAAACAAGATACACATATTTTCTTCCTGGTAGATACATGTAAACATGTTAGTGTATAACATATTTCTTTCATAAATAGTCTAGGTCCTTATTGAGTCCAGGCTGTCTGTGTTTGAGACTCTTATCCTTGACATCTCGTCCAGCTTTATGTGAATCAGATGTAATAGGGAGTAATCATGAGCTGTGGACATGAGTCCCGTTCGACGACGTTTTGGTCATACTAGGTGTTAAAGTGTGGCGACTATCTGATAGTAAAAGGGTCACGATAATCGTACGATCACTGGGACCCGTTCCCCGAATGCTAACACTGTCGTAAGTCTATGTTAAGTATATGAATCGCAATCCTTTCGCGGCGACCATCTTAAAGAATCGGAGCTTCCATCTTCGAACGATCACTTGGTCCGTTCCACGAAGCCATCTTCTGACAAACGCTTCCATCGCTTTGACCGTTGAATAAACTTCACAATTTATACTCAGTTGAACTCTGTAAAGTACCTTGCGTATCACAAACCTGATGATTTTATTCCCATTTAAAGCTTTCAATATAATATAAATTGTGCAGTTATTCAACGGTCAAAGCGATGTAAGCGTTTGTCAGAACGAAACCGAGCCGAGCCGAGCCATGCCGCCATTTTGTTTCGATTTACTGACACACCTTTCTTATATCTTATATATATTGGTCATGCTTATAAATATATCAGAGTCGGGCGCCTATGAAAATAAGGTATTGTTTCGCAGCAACCGCTGATTGTCAGATTCTCGACGTAAGTCTGAGAACACGCAGGGGACCTTTGCATTGGTAAAGAAGAATTGAGTTAGCCATTGAAGCAGGAATACCCGTAGTTGACGACACGGCATCATTATTGATGAGCAGTGATATATCTGTTCCCTGACCTCACACATTCACGCCACAATTTGAAGGGCAGAGTGAACCCTGGAATATCTCCACGAGTGCCTGGAGAGTTCAGTCCAACTCGCCCCTTGTCGAGACGATCCTCTATTACACAGCTGGGTGCGTTGAGAAAACGACTTGAACTGTTTCAATGATGTTATCGTCACAGAACCACGTTTATCTTAGTTGTGTCATCAGAAAATCGTGAAAAATTTTCTGCCTCGGTGCCTGTCGATAAAAGCTCAATTTATTTCGCCACTTCTTAGGACTTTTGGGCCTTGTACGGATTAAAAACGCCAAGCTTGGATCCGGACAGAACACCTTGCTTGCGACAAGTGCCAAGAACAATTCCATTATCTGTGGTTAATCAAACAAGATTGTGGCCACTTCCAAAGCAAATCTGCTTCTAAATTGACACAACATTCATTCTTGAAAAGGAGCCGAGAATTGATAGCTGAAAAAATCCACTATACATATTTATCGGATGGCGATATTCCGCCAGTGCTGATTGTGGTACATGCTCGGTGGGGTATGTTACACAAAATTAGCTATTAATATGTACCGCGAAAAAAACATCGTTAAGAATCGATTGACAAACTCAGTTGATGCGGCGGAGAGTTTTACCGTTCATCGTGTTTTGTTTTATCCCAAATGAACACCCTATGATCTGATCATACTTTTATGTTATTCTGTGGTGGTTATTATTATTCTTGTTGCTATTGTTATTATTATTGTTATTAACGATTTGTTGTGCTTATGCACAAGGGACCCTGGTGAGGCCGGGTAGGTGAGTGAGTGAGTGAATCCGGACATAGGGTTTCGTTGTTTGTGCATATGAGCACATGGGTTTACTAATATATAATTTTAATCTGCATTTAATTGTTAAATATAGAATATTTATTTCAGTTTATTATCATGACATAACAAACAATATAATGGGGGATATCAATCCGGCGAATGTCCATTGTGAGGCGCGATGGAGACAACTGAGACCGTGACGTCACGCTGGGTTTGATACTGGTGTTTAATTCATTGATTAGCGAAACAGGATAGTTTGAGCTCAATTAATGGATTGTGAATTTCACTCATATTTCACCACTGTCGGAAATCCCTTTTTCGCCCAACACAGAAACATAATTCAGGTTTCATGAACTAATAAGTTAATGCTCACAAACGGTTTTATAGAAAAATAGACGATATTTCATCGCCTTGTTCCGTAAAAGGAAATATGAATTGTTTTAATTTGAATATTTGCTTCGATGGGATATGAAATACGTCATCTTCTGAAGTATATAAGATTGTTAACATTAGTTTGCTATATTTTGAACGATGTTGTGGTCTGGTGAGTAGTAGAGGATTGCATACTGATGTTTTTTTTCTGTATTTGATCATTCAGATTGTGTTTGACATTGGATGATGATTGATTTGTGTTTGATTGTTTCAATCTGCTGTTTATCAGATGATTTCTATTGAGGATAAAAAATATTTCTCTTGTGTATATAGATGATTTGTATTGTATACAATTTTATCGTGTGATATCTCAAAAGTACAGTATAATACTCTCCGCTGATTGTCTTTCCTTCAGGGACCCCGTCCATCACAATGACAGTCTTATTTATCGTTATATACATATCGTGACTGATAGCTTTTGGTACCTTTTTCTGAGTGCGTGAGTTGAGTTTTACGCCGCTTTGTACCGATGTGGGGAATCGAACCCGGGCCTTCGGCTTGACGAGCAAACGCTTTAACCATGGGACTACCCCACCACCCCTACCCTTTTTCTGAAGGCACATTCCTCACGTTTGCCCATTTTCCAAAGGTCGCTCACGACGTTTATTTTCCAGACATGTCACAGCGAAACAGTTCGTCCTGTGTACTCCGTCTTTATGTCACCATGTAATGTTCACAACAGGAGATATAACAACTGAAGAATTAGTTCTTGACAGGGCTCAGAACTTACAAGTCGAGACCCGTGAAATAATGCTGACTTCGCCGTTAAACAAACACATCATATTAAAATATTTCTAGTCATTTAATACCAATATACGAATCAGTTAATACCCTAAAATCAAACAACTTTGTAACCTGATTATCGGATGAAAAGGATTCTACTGACCGTAAAGTCTATAACCTGACCGTATAAACCTATGATATAATATATAAGGTCCATGAATCTAAATCAAGTTTTCGCCATAACACAGCCTCCTTCCTGAGACACTCCACAAGGGTCACCCTGATCTTCAAATGAAAGAAACGCTTGTTAAAATATCGGCTAAAAGCCAAAGTGTTAAAACAGTGTGTTTCTCCTCAGGATTGCATCGTGTAAGTCTTTTTTCATTTGTAATATCGTGCTTACTGTGAGATAGATACCAGGGCCCTTGTTAACCTTTGATTTAACTGTCTGATGTAATTCCCTATTTTGACTCACATGGAAAGGTAAGTAATAAAGTTTCTTGGTAGACATGTGGAGGAAATGTTCAAATTTGACGTTTCGGTACCAAAATTATGTCATTACCTAACTTGACTTGTACGATGCTTTCCCGATTTTTTCAGATGAACATTTGACTAGACTTTGCATGCGTTTGTGAAAGGTGTCACCAGCTTAAGCTGCGTTAAGCTTTTCGCGAACACCTAGTATCATTAGTATTGGATATTGAATCATAAACACATGTCTCTGATGTAATCGACCCTGTTTCCATTTGTCCACGTAGAATTGGGGCGGTGAGGTAGCCTAGTGGTTACAGCGTTCGCTCGTCACGCCGAAGACCCGGGTTCGATTCCCCACATGGGTACAATGTGAGAAGCCCATTTCTGGTGTCCCCCGCAGTGATATTGCTGGGGTATGGCTAAGAGCGGCGTAAAAATAAACTCACTCACCACATAGAATTACAGCGATATATCGAGCGTGGCTTCATATGCAGGTAAAATCTGTTGGCCATAACCATAAGTGAAAATCAGGGCCTAGAGTTTCGAAGCTGTCTTAGCGCTACGATAGTCGTACGTTAATGTTAATGTATGGCACTTACGACTATCTTAGCGCTAAGAGAGCTTCGAAAATCTAGGCCCAGGTATTGTAAACCAAAAAGTCACTTTGTTCGTTAATCTGATTGGTTGAAAACATTTTCGAGTGGTATTCAATTCTCGGAAATTGCAAGACCATTCGCTGCGTATTAATACGTACAAACATCAAATTATATTGTGACGTAAAGTCCGAATGACGTCACAAATGAGCAGTTCCAGATGCTACCATGGGAGACAGTCGAAACGGCCGGCTGATGACACTTCACTGCTGTATCCGTACTCGATGTCAATGAGTGCAGACACAAAATACGTGTGTGGACCTTTTGGTTTACTTTTGTGTTTATAATGTCGATAACCATCATGTGTTGGCACGGGAATATTCATTTGAAACCTCCGGCTAATGCCGTCGGTTCCAAATGAATTCCCGTGCTTCACTCAATAACACCCGGAAATTGGCCAACACATGATGTTTATTTATCTCCTAAATGTATACAATAAACAAAGTGTTTCATCCATCGTCTTGTGCCAGTCAGGTATAAAAGAACAGAGTCAGTGTTAAATAAATACTGATAAGGCTAACTGATGATGAAACGCCTCACCCAACTATGTACATACACTATTCCATTGTTAGCAGCTGATTTCACCAAGTGGACATTTTGGCATAAATATTGGCATTATAAGCAGGGAACTGGAACATTTGTTCTGAAGACGGTTGGCAGTGGTATTATAGACAGTTTGGCGTTTTTGCCAGGGAATTGCAATGTTATGGCATTATAATCAGGTTGCACTGTCTATAGGACTGCCATAGCAGATATGTCGTGTGGTATTGGAAACGGTTTTGTTGCTTGTATTTAAAGCAATAGGATTTATTAATCCCTTTTACATTGAAAAGAAGAAAGAAAAGGCGGCATAACGTGTTTACAAGGATATGATTGTAAGAAAAGCGTTTCGTCGCTTTAATTGACCTTATTACCATGGAACCATCTATGGATGACGTCTTCAGTATGGGTACACGTGTCTGCAAAAACTCACATTTAAATTCGCCGCCACGTTTTACTTTTGTCAGAGACGAGAACAGACCAGGAAGAAGGAATCGGATGTGCGAAGCTTCAAAGAGGTGTGTATAATTATAAGCAATGGAGGTGCTTTGCGCCATGGCAGCAACGATAAACAACTTGTAAGTAGTAGTTAGGACAAGATAATCACACATCAGTACATATGTCCAGTGTCAAACCACCGACGATATGACAATTCGTCAATTCAGCTGACAATATACAAATATTTGATAAGTACGATGTCATTTACTTGCCAAATTAGCCACGTTAAAGGTACCCTAAAACAATGGTGGTATTAGCGATGGAAGAACAGACTACTCACTCTTAATGCATGGTGTGGTCCCAGATAACGACTTGTCGTTAGGGGAGTGGCATACATGCTGCCATCTTAAAATCTTCTGATCTGACTCGAGAAAATTTTCATATTCGCTCATATTTCGTTTATTCCACGTTCACTGTGTGTCCGGCAAAGGGAAAGTGGTAATTTAACTGCAGTGAAAAATACCATACTAGGATAATATCACCAAATTGAAGCTTTGCTTGCTTTCGTTGGCGCCAGACTTGGCTGGGATATTGGTAATGGGCCACAATAACATGAGAATTATTCCCCAAATTACACCGTGCTATGGGTGAAGTGACAGTTGCATGCTTCTAGTAGGGTGGCGTGCGTCAGTGCAGGACGGGACTTATCAACACGAATACCAACATCGACATGATCCGTAGGGGAGGGTGGGGTGGGGGGAGAGGGGCTGTGTGTGCTCGTAAAGGCGGCACGGGGGTCGGGAGGGTCCCGAGGTGTCCGAGTCCGGATGCACGTGAGGAAACAACCACAAAATTGTATTTATTAAATACATTATCCACTCTCATTCTCAGGAATAAATCCACTTCATTTCTTAATGTACTCCAAGTGCCATCTGTACAGAGAGCGCGATGGGAGACGCTGAATCAATCATGAGAACGAGAGGTAGCGAATTCCGATATTAATCTCATGGTAAATCTGGAAGAAAAATGTGCCTCGTTGTTACGTTTTTGCACTTGAAGATATTATTTAGATATCTGATATTTAGACCACCAAATCACCAATATTGTGGATAATGCAATGCTTTCGCTGCTCCGTATAGAATCTGGTGATTACAAAAATTACGCTGGAGGAACGACTGTTTGATAGGTACGGTAATAAATAGGTTTTATGTTTCCAGTCTATGCTGATTGAAAAGCTATCACAAAAGGGCGATCAAGAAGAATTTAAAATCCATCAGACTTGGGGAATAAATGCCTTTCTGTGACCTAGTCCCACTCTCAATTAGCTTATTAGCAAGATATTAGACTTTCAGTAAGCAAGAAATTACTGGTTTCGCGTTGGGTGCTGAGGAAAGGTATATTTTGTGCATTTATTCTTCTAAAAGCTTCTATTTCTTGTCAGGCCACCCTAATGCTCCAATCTGTCACAATTTGGCGAAAACCAGAAATGTGGAAATATGTCGTGATATGTGGTAATACCAGAAGTGTTCATGCAAATGGCTAGAGTTGGGCTTATTAGCACAATGACAGGGCTACCACGCACCACGCGAGAATGTGTGTGTGTGTGTGTGTGTCTGTGTGTGTTAGAGAGAGGGAGAGAGAGAGGGAGAGAAAGTGTGTGTGGGGGGGAGAGGGAGAAAGAGAGAGAGAGAGAGAGTGTGTGTGTGTGTGTGTGTGTGTGTGTGTGTGTGTGTGAGAGTGGGGGGAAGAAAGAGAGTGTTGGGAGAGAGGATGTGTGTGGGGGAGAGGGACAAGAGAAAGAAAGAGTGTGTGTGAGAGAGAGTAAGTAAATGGGGGAGAGGGAGAGAGAGAAAGAAAGAGAGAGAGATGGGGGTGGGGGTTTACGGTGGGAGTTGCAGGGAGATGATGTTACCTAAGCTGTTGAAAACCTTTGATATACATCCAGTGCACATTTTATGTATTTAAATTCTTTCCTATATATTCATCCTGCTCTGTATCAACATCTTTTACGACTACGCACACCGAATATGGTGTATATAATATCCCGGTTTGTATTTATGAACTTTTAAGTGCTTCTGTAAATCACGACAATGGAAGACAAAAGTTATGTCCAGAAGTTATCATTACTGAGAACCAGTGACTAAGGAGAAGTAAAACTAACCCTGGGTATCCCATCAAATTACTACTGTCTATTGAAGATCGCAGCTGATCGTTGTTCATTGCATAGATTGGTGCTATTTTGTCACTTGAAACAAAATAAGTCGATTCCTATGTGATATAGAATATTCAGCCCGTATTTCATCTGAATCAGTCTCGACTGCGTATTGCGACTTTAAGCCGCGAAGTTTGTGATAGGAACCTCGAGAGATGAGCGTTAGCCCACAAAACAGTGGTGATAAGGTGTATTTTAACAGAACTCTGGAGACTGTCCTTGTTGGGCCTTAAATCCCATAAAACGATAACGTGAACTGAAGAAAACGTGACACTGTTTTGTAACATCATTGTACACGAGATGTACTGGGATTTGTTTTCTTTTCATGTTAACTCTTTTGAGCCATACGTACAGAATATCTCGACTGTTGAGTGAGTGAGGCAACACTGCAAACTAACATATTTTATGTCAATCATGTTTTCTTCATTTCATTTTTATATCAAAACTATTACCTGTTATTCGTCATAGCCGGATGTTGTGGAGTCAAACTATCACTGGTTTGTCTGGTCAAGACTGGATAATTTCCATCTTAGCCTAGTGGTTATAGCTTTCGCCGTGAAACAGCTTGAAATTGGTAAAATCGGGACTGAAACCTTACTCACTCACTCACTCACACTGGCGACAGGGAATGTTAATGAAAGACTTATTCAACAATAACTCAGCTTTATAACACACATTATCGTAACAAAGTTGTTTGTATTGTCTACGAGGTTGTAACCAAGCCGATTATGTAACATGTTACATGTAACATGGTCCATAGATCAAATGTGCTGATCTGACTTACATGTACACACAACACTGACACAAAGCTGCCTCACACCATACGTAACATTAACCGCTGGCAAAAAAGAACTGTACACTTTAAAAATAGATTTTACCAACAAAATACAAACATTCGCAGAAAAAAGTACTGTCAAAAATAGTAAAAGTATGTTTTCACACTTGGCTGAAAACAGTTGCCGAAACACTGCAAACTTTAAGGTCCAAAACACTGTAACGGTACCCGCACATCACCAGCTATCACCATTCTTTATTTGTTTCATTTTGAGTCATTATCAGTCATTGATATATACTTTAATTTTCCCGGCAGTTTATCACATTGTGCATAGCTGTCTATACCATACATTGTAAAAGACTGCTGGTGTATTAGGTCTTTGAATGGCAGTGAGAAGCGATACATATGAGGAAGAGATTTTATGGATGTCAACTTTTTTATTATGAGAAACACAACGTTTCGGAGAATATGAAGGAGTAAGGACATACTCCGAAACGTTATGTTCCTCATAATACAAAAGTTGACATCCATAAAATCTTTCTTCCTGTTGATGTTTTACTCGTAAAAAGATACACTGTGAAACAATTGCTCATGTACCATTCGTAAACAATGACAATATAACACAGCTGACTGTATGAAACTGAACAAAACACATATAAGCATAATGAAATTTGGAACTCGGATTTTGGGTACAAAGAGGATAGTTCTAAGATCTTCCAAAATTTGATTGTTTTTTGCAAGATTATTTTGTCATCTAAGTCTGTTATGGCAATTGGTGCATCTCCATCAAACGACCACGACGGTCTTGTCCGCTAGCTCGGGACTTAAATCTACTATCAAACAAGTTTATCACCACAGTAACAATGATTAGGTCTTGTGTCGATATGACGTGTGCGGTGTTGTAAAAATAAATAATTGAGGACAATCAGTTTAGGACTGCGAATCGCACTTCTTGGGGATTTGAATTTGATTTTATGATATTGTTTGCAGTAATTCAAATTGATACTAATGTGTGACTTTCTAATTAATATGCATTGTGTCCATTCTGAGACCCGCAACAAGAAAGGGTGTGTTCTATGAAGAGAAGGAGGCGATGTCAGGAACGATAAATATGAATAAAAACGGCACCCCATTCATTAATTTTCATCTTTTTATCAGAAGCTAAATGAATTTTCCTTGCCTCAAATCACCAAGTCCATGAAAGATATTGAAAATGTTAATGCTCCGATTATCTTCAATTGCTATCAAATCGTTTTAAATGTTTGTGGGGACAACTGATCAAGTCTCGCGGGAATCGTGATTACCACTGGCGAAGCGTGAGTCACAGGACGAGTTGGGCTACTTAGCACACTAAACCAAAAGTGAAAATTTCGCCAGCAGTTTGAAGCACTGTAATTAACATAGGGCCATTTACCCGTCCCTGACCAAACCTGACACGCCCGCGAAGGCTGGCCAAACCGAGATCTCTCCATTTTGTGTTCTAACTGGTGAATTCATCACCCTTGACCTCAAAGTTTGGCGAGAAATAAAAGCACAGGCTCGTTTATTTTGCCTTGTGCATCACGAAGGGAGACTGCTAACGTGATTAACTGATTAGGATGGCGGATCGGAGAACGCCTAATTCTTAAATGGCTGTCGCTTTGAATTTCACGTCAAGTGTTTCCAAACAATATCAAAGCCGCTTGGCCACTTCGGGAAGCTCTCAAAATAGTTAGTGTGTCGCTCGTACTCATCTCCTAATTTCGAGTCGATATTTTTGTGTAATTAGGAAATAAAACCCATTGGAAAATCACAGAAAGGCCGTGAAGACCATCGCACCGCAGACGACACAAGTGAGCAGACGATATCCGGTCACGCGCTATTACATCACACGCGATGACGTTTGGCGGCTGACAGAAAGCAGACGACCCAGCTTCTACACACTTGCCCTTGGTATATGATGACGATCTTATTTACGCTGACTTAGATCAACTTTTAGTCGGACTGGTCTCGAGCAGTCGTGTTGGGTAACTGGGAAGCGAAATCATGGCGCCGGGGACCACTTTGCCCACAAGTTGGAGTGAAACTAACCTCGATCTTGCCAGATTCGAATTCCGCAGTGATAAGTTCTCCTACACCACTATACCGAGACTAGACGTCGATGGCAGAAAGCAATACCTGGCCATTTAGCCGTGTTTTGATGCCATAGGTCTAAACAGTTCCTCGTGTTTTGCCCTAATTTGATTGAAGAACCTCTGCGATCCACAACGTCGCCAAAGTCGGGAAGTAATGAGCCCTTGTTGTCAATTTCGGTGTAAACTGATGCCGCACCTAAACATTTGGTCACTCGAATCGAAACAATTTTCCAATCGTCTGCGAGCCATTCTTGCAGTCTTGCCTTGATAACGTGGCGCCAAGATTCAGAAGGTGCTGGCGTTTCGCTGAACCCAAACATTACATCACAGCCACTTTCATTGGTGCAGAAACGAAACATACGTCAAAAGCGCTAGACGCCATCTTGTTGCAATAAATGTCTATGTATATTAGCTTGAGTAAAATAGTATTTGAACTACCCTATGTTGCCGACATTGCTCATGTGACGTTCTCAAGGCATCACCGCAGATTTGTAATTCATCATGGAAAAACGATATTCACTCCTGTGTTGAATTCGTTTTTTGATATCTGGTCTTAAATTGTACCTTTTGCTTAAAAATAATCTTTTTGAATTATTATTCTTTTTCTCACGGTCAATCCTTATTCTTTTTCTCTCGGACAATCCTTTCTCCTTTTTCTTTCGGACAATCCTTTATTCTTTTTTTCACTTTATCCTTCTTCTTTTTTCTCGGACAATCCTTTATTCTTTTTCTCACGGACAATCCTTTATTCTTTTTCTCACGGACAATCCTTTATTCTTTTTCTCTAGGAATTTTAAAGGACATGCATTGAAAGTGAAACATAGACACTAACGAACGATCTACCTTGTAAAAACTATAAACATATAATGTTTTGCTGTTTCTTCACGGAACAAACAGAAATAAAATGACGTTACTTTGAATCCTTGATGTACTGAACACTACAAATATGTTACCTGAGCACTATGTATATGCATACCTGCACTATTACTTCACAAAATGTGTAGTGAGTTTTTCTTCTTAAGAAATGCTATCACAAAGGTTCTCTTGTTCCGATACATTTATATTCAATGTGGGGCGGTGATTTGTCGTGTTTCTGTATTGTATACGCACGGCTGAGTACGCGTAGAAACACCTGAAGCGATGAGGTAGTTTATACGTTATTCAGTACAGCTTAATGAGGCATCTATATCGGGTTTGGAGAAAGACAGCCTGAGGGCGTCATATCGTGTTAAGCGTTTGTGTACTTTATGTGATCAGCTCTTCCGCCATGAGAGCAAACAATATAAACATTTGCCAGACAGAAACAAACAAACAAACATACAAACAAATAGAAACCCCAGGGATCATGAATCCAATCGAGCAAGTAGAGTTTAACTTCGTTGTGTCCAACTGTGTTCCAGTTATATATAAGTGTGTGTCAGGTTAATGTGGGAGGGAGACCCGAAGTATTGCATATCTCGGACGTTTAACACTTTGATGACACCCTGAGCATGGGTTTAGTGCTGATAAACCCAGAAACACAATCGGGGCGAACCGGATTCGAACCTACTTCGATTACAGGATTCTGCTGTGTACAGGGGACACAACTCTTCACAGTTAATTGACGACCTGGACGACTTGGCTACTAGTGTCCCCAAACCCTCTTGAGACTGGAGTGAGTGAGTGAGTTTAGTTTTACGCCACACTCAGCAATATTCCAGCCATATGGCGGCGGTCTGTAAAGAATCGAGTCTGGACCAGACAGTCCAGTGATCAACAGCATGAGCATCGATCTGCGCAATTGGGATACGAAGACATGTGTCAACCAAGCCAGTGAGCCTGACCACCCGATCCCGTTAGTCGCCTCTTACGACAAGCATGGGTTGCTGAAGATCAATATTCTAACCCGGATCTTCACGGGTTCTTGAGATTGGATGGAACTTAGGCTTTGTTCGATCGGCGGTAGGAAACTTCAAAGTGAAACCCACTTTGACGGCAAATCTTTGTTTTGTAGTATGTATCAATCAAGCAGATATTTCATGCAATGAGAAATCAGTTACAATGTTCCATTTCACACAAGACACATATAGCCAGAACTGGAAATTTGTACTAGGGTGTGGATGACAGTCCCTTTAAAACAAAACCCTTGGTATTGCCCCAGTCGTCTGTGAAGCAGCACTTCTCTGTGTAGATTTGCTTCCCTTCGGGTCGCCAGGATCCGATGAACGTGGGTTCGAATCCAAGTTCCCCCTTTTGATGTTTCGAGGTGTATCTGATCCATAACTTTACTCGTAAGCTGAACCAAAGTGATAAGCTAAAAAACGCCTAGGACCTCCAATCATGTAGGCTTTTTCCAACACCCAGCTGACATCCCCTGATATGAGGGAAAAACTCTTCAAAGTGCGTTTATGAGCGTAAAAATCTTCAAAGCGGCGTTAAACCAAACACATTCACGTAAAACACTCTAATATTAGTCCTAGCGTGTCTCAAAACGTGCTGAGTTCGAAATATGACACATATCTATGATGGGTCTGAATATCTTTGCATGGTCTGTCAAGATCTACTGTACTATCTGATTTGCACTGACTTGTTATAGGTTTTGGTTTAAGACAATTGGCATGGAGCCACTGATAAGCCCCTGAAGTGTACAGAGAATCGTTTGTCGTCATGTGTGATCGCATGAGATAAAACCTGTTAGTTTAGATCGTGTTTAATGAAATTCCTGCGGTAATTAGATCTGGCGTAAAATAATAATTCAAAAGACACATTCCTTGAATCAGTCTGAGGTGTGTACAGTGGATCATTGTGGGCCTACTGCTGGCAGATAGTGGAGATGATACACACAGACACGGGTTTAATAGTCGGCAGAACATATCCTGCATAGATCTCGGTATGTTACATACCATTCCAGTAACTAAGGACACAGACAACAATGACCACAGTTCTTAAATGATGATAGATAAGGTTCGATATTATTCAATGACATCCCGCTAAAAGTGGAAGCCTGCTTATAAAACCTTACTGTAAAAGTGTTTGGAATAAGCGTGTTTTTAACTGATTACTGTTTAGGGTAAATCTGGGTTTTTTAAAGATTACTGTTTAGAATAATTGTGCTTTCAACTGATTACTGTTTAGGATAAGTTTGTTAGGAGATGCACTACCGCGTGACTCGGGTTCGTAAACCAGGAATATTTAAATCCGGGAGTTTAAAATTTAAAGAGTATCGTCCGTATTGATGGGATTTCGTTGTATTTATCATTTAATTGTTTGGTTTGACTTAATTGTACTATAAATGACATTTACAGAAAGATAGATAATATTTTAGCATGAATTTATCAGGGTATACAATACAAGGGACCAAAATAGTAGCATGTTTCATTAATATCTGTAGAATTACCAACGTTAATTATTCACGTACTCTCTGTGAATAATTCATGCTGTATTTACGATGCTGCTGGGTCGTCCAACGGTCAATGTTTACAAAATCTTGGAAGTCTTACACATGGTCACTGATGGAACGAGCCCCTGTACGTAAATTAAAACTTCTGAGTCACATCATGTGAAAAACTGTATTATTACAAGTAGGCACGTGATACTTGTAACAAAGTAGGGCTTATTCGGTCTGTGATTGTCTTGAAAAGATTATAATTCTGTGAAGATGCACGTGTGTTTTTCTTATAGACTGGGGCCTCCCCGACAGAAATGCGAGAAATTGGTTTTTGTTACCTCATAGGATGGGTTTTCTAACACTTAAAAAACATTTGTTATTATCTATCGAATTACATAAACGACTATAAAACATCCTTCTAACTTATAAAAGATATATGTACCATATACATATGCCATCATTCAAGAATTTAAAATATCTGTGGGACCAGCACTCCTCATTACTGCCCGAGAAGTCACTGCCGTACGGACGTGTAATGTCCGAAAACCTATGATTCGACGATATATGGGGAATGATTTTACATTTGACGGTGTTTTGTTTTCGATCTTTCGGTCTGCAAATGGCTGGGCCGTATTAACCACTCCTTCATAATTTAATATACGCCACAACTTTATATACGCCACAACTTTACATACGCCACAACTTTATATACGCCACAACTTTATATACGCCACAACTTTATATACGCCACAACTTTACATACGCCACAACTTTACATACTCTACATACGCCACAACTTTACATACGCCACAACTTTATATACGCCACAACTTTATATACGCCACAACTTTATACATACGCCACAACTTTATATACGCCACAACTTTACATACGCCACAACTTTACATACGCCACAACTTTATATACGCCACAACTTTATATACGCCACAACTTTATATACGCCACAACTTTATATACGCCACGAGATCTTAGAGTTATTCCCCGAGTCGTCGAGTGAGTGAGTAGGTTTAATACCGCTTTAAACATTACTTCAGTGACATAACAATGTGTCAGTTTCATTTTACTGAATCTCCGAGCTGTAAATGGAGAGTAGCGTCTTAACTTCTTTTTATCGCGTCTTTAAATGGAAGTATGTGTAGAGCATTTAGCAGACTGTTTTCACAGATATTTTCATACAATATGTAGTTGTTTTTATTTTGTCAAAGTTAATGCTTTCTCCTGGCCATCAATCTATTTTAAACCTGAATTTCCACCCGTTCAAATAAAATATAAAGATTTCTTAAACTTTAGATGAAATAACCATATGTGAGCACATATTTTTAACAGACTCCTGGTTCTCAATAGTGAAGAGTACATAGTAACTGTGAAACCAGATGACACTGTGGTATGTTCGTGAAGACAGATAGCGCTAAGTTACAAATAGCCGTTGTAAAGTCGCATAAGCCTGACAAACTCACACTGTAATTACTTCAGGAAGCAATGTATCATGAAAGAGGTTAAAATGACGATTTTGCCAAAGTCCGTGACGTTCCCCACAAGACGGCTCTCGTCTACATGTTGCAAGACCCCGTCATTATAACAGAGTGACTTACCTGTCTGATAATGTTATCGGCGCTTTGATCTGGCTATCAGCGCTTTGATCTAGCCCTGGTCAGCACGCACCTGTGATCGCCAGTAGGAACATGGCATTCTTTGCTTCACCGTTTTTCCCCTCGACCTGACACAGAATGTACCCGGTTAGAGTTACTAGCTATACAGGGTACCCAACCCAACGCTAGGTTATAGACCAGGAACGCTGTTGTAACTTAAGTGTTTATCAACAGTAATCATATTCATAATTATAATACGGTTCCATAATTCCTGAAACGAACACTACAATTGACAGAATGCAGACCTCTAGAATGAATAAGATTTTTAATAATAGCATATTTAAACATAATATGCGTGTACAGGTGTAATTGTGAAGGAGATGTAATGGCGTTTCGATATCAATATATTATATATACTCGGAGACGTTGAAACTTTACAATATCTGCATCCTTGGTCAGGAACATGCCTCGTTTGAACACAGAAATATACCTGCAGACACATACCCCTGGCAGGATGAACATTCGTTGCTGCTTAGTATAAAAAGACTTTGGAAATATGAAATAGTTTTGTACTAAACAACATTTTATACTCTACAGCAACATGACGTTTACTTCTCATTTGTTTAAACATATGCTATATTTTCAATTTATAATATCGATAGCGATATCATACACAATAATTAACTGTGTAATTATAGCACTCTAAGAATACTTCTAAATGTTGTATTTTTCAAACGTGATTTAGAACTTTGTAAACATTAAATAAAATGTTTTTCATTATGCACAAATGCTGATAGGTATCTGAAACTTGGAAAACCAACCAGAAAGTTTGAGCATATTTTCGGCACAAGTGTACATTTCACATTAGGTAGGGGACACGTAGTTGTAAATTCAGTGCTAACCCCAGTTTTCCTTGAACCAATGTATTTTAACACTAAATTACATAGCTACAGGTTACCTTTTTTACACTCTGTTGTAGGAATGACTGATGTTTATATGCTCTTAAACAACAGACCTTTCCATTTTTGTCCTCAGTTAAATATTTTCTTTGTTTGTTCAGCAATATTCCAGCAATGTGGCAGCGGTCGGTAAATAATCCAATCTGGACCAGACAATCCAGTGATCAATAGCATGAACATCAATCTACGCAATTAGGATACGACATGACATGTGTCAACCAAGTCAGCGAGCATGACCACCCGATCCCGTTTCTCGCTTCTTGCGACAAGCATGGGTTGCTGAAAACCAATTTCAACCCGGATCTTTACGGGTCCAACACATTAATAATTTGAATATTTTATGCATTTATCATCATAATTGTTTCACTGAAACAGCTGTGCAATTATTTCTCTTGACATTATATGCGTTCAGAATGACATTGCTGGTTTAATAACAAAATGCAACCGATCAATACTAATATAACGAGGGTTGTGGGGGTAGCCTAGTGGTTAAAGCGTTCGCTCGTCAAGCCGAAGACCCGGGTTCGATTCCCCACAATGCGTGAAGCCCATTTCTGTGTCCCCGCCGTGATATTGGTGGAATATTGCTAAAAGCGGCGTAAAACTAAACTCACTCATTCACTCACTAACATAAAGGCAAAGCATATTATGTAGACATTTGCCCACAATATCCGTGATATATCTGACTAACCGTAGAGCATTTAGAAAACACTTCTCATTTCCACCGTATATGAACAACTTTCTGACATGGCGGATGTCTATAACAGACATTCACAGTATGATATAATTGTTTAGAATGCAGGAGTAATACGTTTTAGGACCACCCAACATCCTCCCAATAACGAACAAAGCTGTTGGATATACTCAATAGATGATGTGCTTTCTGCAATAGTCTAGCAATATCACAGCAGGGAACACCAGAAATTGGCTTCACAAATTGTACACATGAAGGGAATCGATCCTGGGTCTTAGGCGTGACCAGCGACCACTTAGACCTCTGGGCCACCCCACTGGTTTAAACTGTTCAGACACTGTTTGATGTGTAAATCGCGTCAGACAATGCTGGCAGGTAATTGGAATAGGTTACGGTGCATGATGACATATTAATGGGGCTTTACATAAAAAAATGTATTATATACTTGTATGTTGTATGAGCCCATATGAAACGTCAAGGCCAGACATTAACCAGGCTCGATTATCCGCCATTACAGATTTAATTGGGCGTTGAAGGCAAACTGGCTGTGAAAAGTTTATGAATGGATTATTGAAAAAATAGAAAAATATGTGTATCTTAGGCAATGTTAGACAAAAGCGAAATTAAGAAATAGCATACAAATAAAAGATAGCATACATTTATGATCCTTATAGCAATGTATGCTATCATATTAGAAACAGTATATATTTAAAATTGTGCGTGAGAAACATTTATATGATAGCAACTGCAACTTTGTATAATTCATCACTACAATATTTCGCCCTACATGACAACGTATTATCAAATGTTGACACAAACAAGTTAGAGGAGCATTTACAAATAAATATTACACTGAATATTATTAATGAAATTAGGTTGGAAATTCGTTGTTTCAAACACTCCGTCCAGCTGAATATACAGCTGAATAAAAACCTGCTATATTAACAATGCTGCTGGTTTTAGTATGACCCATCTTTCTGGTGTGAGTGTTAATGCTAATTTAATTGTCCGGCTAATAATCATAGTGAACGTTTGATTACAAAACAAAATGCGAAAGTGTTGACTCGATTTGTTTACAAACAACATCGTACAGCTGTAATACTGCTGAAACAAATATATACTCATGATATGGTCACAATTGTACAATCGACTCTGCTTTTAGAAGAGATTTTTACGGATGTGGAAAACAGTTTTGTGGCTTCTATTGATAACACTGACGCTAAACTGTCATTACATAGGTACATAAACCATTGTAGCCGCTTAATTTAAGTGTGATTCAGCAGAGAGATGTTTAGATTCGTGTGTTTTAAATATAATCATTAAACTTAACATTGTATTCATCACCTTGATTAACATAAGATACGTTGTACACTTGATACGGTTACGCGGTGACGTTCTGGGGGATGATGGTTATAGTGGAAGTTTTAAAGTGTTCCAAAATCGACGCAGTGACAAAAACTGATGTCGGATACAGGTCACGACTTTGACATGTACTATATCTTACCGTGGTCTTTTAAAGTGAATATTGACTTGCTTTATATGTATTTATGACAGTTGCCGCCGGTTTAGCAGGATCCGACACGTTTTCGCGAACAGCTAGTGTCATCTCTATTTCATAGTGATTCCTCAAATTGATATAAGCGACAAAACCCTTTCTGCATCCATAAAAGTAGAGTCGATTGTGAGCATGTGTTTATGGATCAACACAAGTGTATGGCACAGTACCATACAATGTACTCCGCTTTTGGCAGAGATTTCTTATGGCTATGGAAAGGATGTTGTCGCTTTCTCTGTACTGTATAGAGCATTATCATATTGAGGGGAACGTTTTTCATCACTACACTTTCTGAGTTCTTTTCTCTTCTTAATGTGCGAGTGTTTTTGGTTGTGTTTTATTGTTGTTGTTTTGTTGTTGTTTTGTTTTGTTTTTGTTTGTTTTGTTTTTTTGTTGTTTTGTTGTTGTTGTTAATTTGTTTTTCTCAGTCACTGTAAGAATAAAGCCAAATAACTAAATAGTAGAACATACTAAAGTCATTTGTTATATTGAATATTCAAGACAAAAACGTCATTTTTGCGTAATTATTCATTTAAGTGACGTCATACAAAGCCTGCATTTCGAGTTCATATTCTAGTTAATAGTACACTTGAGTTTCCTTGCATTTAAATCCATCACCATGGCAATGAGGAAAAACGTTGTCTTCATCATATTTCACCATCTCCCAGCATTTTGAAATTTATTACATTTATGAACTTGCAAATGGAGACACAAATATATTTCACCATCTCCATCTGCTTATTCGTAAACAGGGAAAGTGAAAATAGCAGTATATTTCTGCATGTGTAATTACCACACCGAGGTAGGTCATTTAACTACCGTCATCTACTCGGTTGCTGATGGAGAGCCATGATAATGATATACTTCATCGTTAGTCATTAGTTTAGTACAAGATTAGATACCTCTGACAAATATTGATTTAACCTGCCTATCAATTTGATCAGCTTGGTCACCATCCCCTATTGTTAGTTCGAGGCTATCAATAGTGAAACAATATATCGATACAACCCACATACGGGTAATTACAGTGGGTTTTTCATGTTTCATATTCCAAAGTAGTGAAACTGAAACAAATAAGACAATCACGGTTAAAAGCATTTACCTCTATCTAATTACCCCAAGATGCAATGCACACCCTGTTCATACCGGTCAGTTCGTATTTCACAAAGGTTGATTTTAATAATGCTGTATACTTCAGGAATTTGTGTAGGTGTCTGCAAAGAAGGAATGGGTGAATGTTTAATTGATTTAGACATGTGTCTCCTCCCTAAAGAATCGCAAGTTTTAGATACAGAATCCTGATTATTCGCGGATACACGTGGGATAGATGTTCTATTACAAACAACATCATGCAACATTGCATCGTTGTGTTTTTTTAAGGAAACAAAGGTTCAATCAAACTGAGGATATGAAACAGTGATATACTCCCAGTCGGGTGAAGGAAACATTGCTGGACCATTTACACTGGTGAAATAAATGGACGTGATTTATGCACTAGTAGCGATTCCAAATGTGAAATTGACAGCTAAAATGAATTTATAGCAAATAGAAAAATAATATAAAGGATAATAACTAATCATTTTACATTGCAGAAAATTCCTGGAACAAAACTAACCGTTTTTAGAAAATTACATCGAGATGATTGTATTACAATAGCTTTTGTTTGATGATCAATTTGTCTTGATTTCCACGCTCAACGCGGCCGAGGTTGCAGGGGGGTATTGAGTTTTCGCGAACAGATGGAGGGTGGTTTCAGACTAGTGTTGGGAGATCTCACTGATCTGTTTCAAATCAAACAGCCAGTTTTAAAGACCACAAACCTCCCCCGTCTCCTCCCCAGGGTTGCCTGGGGTAGTTACAACTACACTAAGTGTTGAAAATCTTGCTGTTCTGTCCGCCAATTAATAGCTACCCAATACAACTGTTTGCTTTCAGGCCCTCCCTCAAGTGCTTTATGGTTGGCGAAGGGATTGGCCGGGCGAACCAATCACAACGAGGCTTACTTAAGCTGTCGGTGCCATACTTGACAGGATAACAGTAGGAGATATACATGGTTCGATTTTACAGTTCCGAGTGTATTCCGAATGCCATTGGGAGTGCACATTTTGGCACCTTCATTACCACTGTGGGACGAATTGTCAGTGTCTTGTCTGAAGAGACGAACCTCGCGTTTGAACAGCTTGCCTTTTGCGTTGTCAGACACAAGTGTCGTCTGCTAGACGAAACCCGACTCCTCATGCTCTGCAGTCTGATTGTAAAAAGCACGACCGTGTGAGAATGAGTGTCTCAGAAAATCCACGGACACCTGAAAGTATGGACAGACAGAAAGATGCGCTGCCGCATTCTCCCCCAAGTGTTAAGCCACAACTATCGTCTAAAGCCACGGCGTTTTCTATAGCAGCTATCATCGGCTCCACGGAAGCAGACGACACTGATAAAGTTATTCCTGAAAGCAAGGTTCAAATTTCACCATTAGGTACGTTTATTAATTTCACTTTCCGTTCTCTTAAATTATGCGTTACAGTCCCTCTCAACATTACTACCATATATGTGCATTAAAAACAAACCGCCAAAAATGAACCATCTAACATGTATATAAAATGGCGAGTGCTTAGATTATCAGGTTGATAGATCTAAGTATATACAAACATGTTATGGCCATGTTTATATTTTTTAGGTGAAAACGAACAACATTTACAGTCATAAGTCAAGTGTATAGTTTTGAGACTATGTACCAAATAAATAACCAATTTTAATTCATCAATTCCAGGAAAGAAAAATCGCACAAAAAATATTATTCTAATACAAAATTGTGTGGCTGATTTTCTCATGTTGTTGTTTAGTATTATCTATCAATAAGATATGTTGATGTCCTGTTTCAATGTTAAGCGTTGTAATGCATATTCGTGGATTTTACTATTCAGATACTATACACACAACAACTAATGCACGCACGATTCATTATATCGTCAGCAATTCATTTTACATGCATGTCAAAACCAAACACGCCAAGAATAAATATCAAAAGAAAGTATTAAATACATTTAATATATGTATCTATTTCCTACACAATCCCAACTTTTAGTCTATATTTACACAAGGCAATATTCTGCGAGTGTTAGGAATTAGCGTAAAATGAAACGCATTTCCTTGAAGGCAAATATTATGATTGTCTCACTTGCCAAATTTGTTATACATGGCGTCGGATGATACAGTCGGCGGATTGTTAACCCGCTGCCAAGCTCGTGTTTCAAGTTTCTTTTCATTTTTTGGCTTGTTTTAAACCCCAGTTTTTTCTCTCCTTATCACACCCCTGCTGTTTACCGAAGTGTATCGGTCGTAATGGGTGTTTGGAGAATGGTTTGGTATATTTTTAAAGAAAGCTGTGTAACGATATTATCCTTTCAAAATAGAAACGATAGAATATATAGAAAAGGAGATACTTTAAAGTAATGTTATCACTGCACGAGGTGCAGCCGGTTGGATAGCACAGGCTTACTGAATTGCCAGGTGATTGCCAGGTCCTCACTGATTGTCGCTGACCCATTCATAAATATTTTACAACTATTTCACCTTGAACGCACAATGCCATCTTCTACGGCGGAAAATTGAGACTGGTTATTTTCTGGCTTTGACATTCAATATTTAATTTATGATTACATATCGCAAATACGTTTCTAACAAGCTAATAAAACAGGATATGTTTTGATGAAAATTGAAATATGTTACGATCTTGTAAAATTGCATACCGAATCAGTGTTTAGAAAAATAGGCGCTTTTAACTGTTAATGCATTAAGATGAAATACCATCAATACTGGTGTATAACATGTTTCATCTAATTCATCTCAGTACTAACATACATACATTAACAACTTGCCTCTGATTATATTGCACAGTTTTTAAATGACTGTGCTCACACTATATTCGGAAAAGACAACCGGGATGTCTTTTATAAAGAAATAATATCAAGAGATTATACAATTATAAAGATTACTTTCTGATTTCTTTATTGAATACAAATCGTGATATATTCTGCCCAGTTAATTCCAGCATTTTTTTTATAATTATTGCTGTAAAATATAATGTCTTATGTACAAAAATGTTTTCCCCCGAACACTTCACTGACGGCTTTAAGATATTTATAGCAATAAAACATATATACACATGCTTCGCTACAAATTCCTCACAACGAAAAACGAATGGAAGGGTTAGGGAGTAAGCTTCTTGAAGTCAAGACTGATGGAAGATAAAAGTATTTATTCATGGAACTTAAAGTTATCATTATGAGTTTGGTTGTAAACATGTAGCCGTAAACACACTTTCCATAAACGTCATGGTTTATTCAAGTAATTACGTGACATGAAAATAGATAAAAATGTAATGATATTACCATAGTGGTAAAATATTTCCTTCTTGATAATATACCAACCAAATGTAATTATAACATTCCAACCTAAGAAATGAAAAACATCTCTTTTTATTTCACATGATCCTTTTAATAAATCCGTTCTAAAATATACATTTTGTATCATATTATAATTTGATATGATATAGTTTGTCAGTATCATAAGATATCTCTGCGGGATATTCCCATTTCTGTCCTCCACCTTGTTTCTCCATAGCAACTACAGGAATGAGAATGACGATGCAGTGGTCAGTTCCTAAACAATAGTAATGTAGTGGTTGATACCCTCAATACCCCCATCGTTGTCAAGTCAAGATGAGATTAAGGCGTGCAGTTCTGCACTTTGACTGGACATATGAATTTCATGAAACCCAAACCTGGATTATAGCTAAGTCTAGCAAGCTCAGTTCCAAATATATAATCAGAGGAAAATTTGAGGAGAGCATGATATTTTCAGATAAGAAATTCGTCGACTCTCTGTTAATCTGAAAAGTTTTGTGCTTCCCGGGAGGAAGGTGACTTACAAACGCCAAGCTTAAGTTAAGTAACCCCACACACATTTGTGGACTTCATATTGTTTAAGAATCCTTGGATTTGGTCTTAGAAAAAAGGTTTAAAAAGGCTTGAACAATTGTGTGGTAAAAAGGGTGTTCACGTTATTTGCAAACAGTAACGTTTAAGCAAACATGGTGCACCCCATCGTATGTACATCATTGTTTCTGCGCATAGTAAGTTATATGTCTGTATAGAAGAATGTGAGGATGTTTCTGTGCACATAAATGTGTGTTACAGTCATGTATTAGGCTAATGCTTAGTCTCTGAATATATATAATTTTGATAGTAACAAACAAACCCATTTAAATTGAAAAGGAGCCCCAGGGAGACCAGAGATTCAGAACCTGAGGAAATCTAGACTTGCTTTATTTAGGGCTTTAGCACTGCAGAGAGAGCTTGGCAGTTGGGAAAATAATGTGGTTCAGGGACTGTGAGACAGACTAGTCATGTGTATACGGTTGTATTTACTGCATGTATGCCTGTGTGTGTAAGAGAGAGTATTTAATTGCCTCTATGCAATTGATTTGATGAGTCTTTGTAAATATGATCCTGTATGTGTCTATATATGTTTGTGCATGTGTCTGCGTGCATGTGTGTGTGTTTGTGTGTATGTTTGTGCATGTCTGTGTATATTTGAGCATGTGTCTGTATGTTTGTGCATGTCTGTGTATATTTGAGCATGTGTCTGCATGTTTGTGCATGTGTGTGTATGTTTGTGCATGTCTGTGTATATTTGAGCATGTGTCTGTATGTTTGTGCATGTCTGTGTATATTTGAGCATGTGTCTGTATGTTTGTGCATGTCTGTGTATATTTGAGCATGTGTCTGCATGTTTGTGCATGTCTGTGTATATTTGAGCATGTGTCTGTATGTTTGTGCATGTCTGTGTATATTTGTCTGCATGTTTGTGCATGTGTGTGTCTGTATGTTTGTGCATGTCTGTGTATATTTGAGCATGTGTCTGTACGTTTGTTTCTGTGTGCATGTCTGTGCATGTCTGTGTATATTTGAGCATGTGTCTGTATGTTTGTGCATGTCTGTGTATATTTGAGCATGTGTCTGTATGTTTGTGCATGTCTGTGTATATTTGAGCATGTGTCTGTATATTTGTGTGTCTGTCTGTGTATATTTGAGCATGTGTCTGTATGTTTGTGCATGTCTGTGTATATTTGAGCATGTGTCTGTATGTTTGTGCATGTCTGTGTATATTTGAGCATGTGTCTGTATGTTTGTGCATGTGTGTTTGTGCGTGTGTCTGTATGTTTGTGCATGTGTGTGTGTTTGTGCGTGTGTCTGTTTGTGCATGTATCTCTGTATAGGTTTGTCCATGTATCTCTGTATAGGTTTGTGCATGTATTTCTGTATGTGTTTGTAAATGTGTCTGCATGTATGTTTGTGCATGCATCTGTGTATAGAATTGTGCATGTGTCGGGGCGGTGGGGTAGCCTAATGGTTAAAGCGTTGGCTCGTCACGCCGAAGACCCGGGTTCGAATCCCCACATGGGCACAATGTGTGAAGCCCATTTCTGGTGTCCCCCGCCGTGATGTTGCTGGAATATTGCTAAAAGCGGCGTAAAACCAAACTCAGTCAGTCAGTCAGTCAGTGCATGTGTCTTTCTGTACATGTGTCTGTATACATGTTTGTGCATGTGTCTGTGTATATGTTTGCGCATGTCACAGTGTATATGATTATACACGTGCTCCTGTATGTGTCTCAGTACATATGATTGTCTACATGTGTCTCTGTGATGCAATATATCTATGCATATATAACATGTCCATCTCTAGGTCCAGAACGTCTGGTCGAGTCCAACGATGTTCGAGCATCTCCTCCGCCGGACATCAAGGTCATCAAGAAGGAGAAGGTGGAGAAGACCACCATGACATCTACCGGCAGCAAGGAACTTGAGAACGTCCACTGTAGACTGGAGACCAAGGAACTCTGGGACAAGTTCCACGAACTCGGCACTGAGATGATAATCACAAAGAGCGGAAGGTAGGCAACTGTTCTACAACTTCTTTGAGGGCCATTTAAACGTTGGAGCACAAAGGAAGGATAACAAAGGAAGGATAACAATATGTGGTTGAAATCACTTGCTTGAAAATGGTGTTAGAACCTACCCCGAAACGTCGCTGTCACTGTAATACAGTTGTTCATCCTTATATTGTTATTCTTCCTCGCTGTTCTAAGGTCGCTAACCTTAACTAGTCAACGTCACATGCACACACACCCGACCAGATACACTATAAAAATGAACCTACAACTTTATGGATGACAAGTTCTTGTTTATTGGACAGAGCAGCCGTTTCGATGTAAAACGGTTTTTCATTTTTGACTCACCATCTTCTAGAATGCCGATCAATCAACACATATACGATAGTCACAAAATACGGAATACTGCTCAAAACAAAGTCAGCAATGAAGTATGGGTGAGTGAGTTGGCGTTTATGTCGATTTTAGCTTATTCCAAACATATCACGCATGTGGTTGCAAAGATGGATCATCAGACTGACTGAATGATATCACCGATGGATCATCAGAAGAAAAAACAGTATATCAAGATATTTTGAAGATATATAGTCAGCGTTGCAAATGTGAGTTGTATGAAAAGTAGAAATATCAAGACTTAATCGGTTCACGAATGAAATCATTCAAAGATGTTGAGAATTACGGGGATAAAATGTTGGAAGAAAATATGTCACATATTGTGGTTTTCGAATAGATGGAATATCCCATGTAATGAACAGAATCTGATGTTTGTACGAATGATAATGGTAAAATATCCATTTTATTACTTTAAAAAGTATTCTGAAGCCAGAGCGTCTTTCTGTACAGAGAACCGTTTGATCGTTCACATATGCGCACACTGCAAGGCCCCATCCCTCGCTGAAAGAGTCACTGTCACTGTCAGTGAGTGAGTGATGAATGATAAATTACTCACCTTTGTGAAATATGAACAAAATGGCACACGAACAGAATATCACCATTAAATCAGATATTTATTTGACAATATACATTTTTCCTTCAAATAGCCACTTTACTGTTTGTTAACTGTTGAAAACTCAGTCGTAATTCCTCACTATCGTTTGTCAGTTATATCTTCGCCGGACAATACCTAACAACAAGAACAATATGTACACCATGTCTATCCCGGCTGTAAGCCGGCATCAGTAACACCGTGAACGCGGTAATCCCGAGCGACAATGGTGAAGGCGTTGTCACGGTGTAGTTTTCTCGGATTGTGGGTTAACAGAACGTTTAGCCCTCTCTGAATGTATCTCGTGTTTGAATCCTCACATTAAACTCTCGGATGACCAATAAATTATGACCGTGCTTGAGGTGATCCGGTGCATTTATGCAGACAAGATATTCGCTTGGAATCCTTATACGGGGATGAGATTTTGGAGAATTAAGCATCCCCAATTTGCGTCATTCTAAGTTTCACAGATCCTGGGTTAACTGGCGCTGGGACATTTACACTGGTAGTTGACATTACGGGTGAAACATCATAGTTTAATTGACCATTTTATTGTTAAGTGTGTACAGAAGAACAGAAGAGTATCCTTGAATGGGGCACATCATCGCCTTTTGTGTTAAAAAGAAATCCGAACTTTTTCACCCTCATAATCTCCCTACGACATCTTGCATTTAATGCTGACAGATTATGGGATGGTTAAATTGTGAAATACAATATGGCGTGTTTATCTCAGGAAGAGTACTTGTTACCGATGAATGGTCACTAGGATCTATGCGATGACCTGCTCGAGGCACTGGTCACTTTATGCCCTGGCAGTAAATCAGCTGACCACAGCTCGTCACTGAGTAGCCATCTTTATATGGGCCATTTTGGATTAATTCTTGTTAGCCCTCCCAAAGAGTACTCAGCAAGTACTATATGCATGTGTCGATGTTTACCAGTGATGGAGCTTCCACAGAGGATGGGGAGTAGGGGAAAAGGAGGGTGGGGATGAGGAAAGGAAATGGGGATGAGGAAAAAAGAAGGGGAAATACTCATTGGGGTGGTGATCTACATGCGAGAGAGAGAGAGAGAGAGAGAGAGAGAGAGAGAGAGAGAGAGAGAGAGAGAGAGAGAGAGAGAGAGAGAGAGAGAGAGAGAGAGAGAGAGAGAGAGAGAGAGAGAGAGAGAGAGAGAGAGAGAGAGAGAGTATCATTTGGCATTACCATTGTGGAACTATTATGTAGACTCGGAATATTTGCAATGCTGTCTATGCGAGGTGTAGTGGTTACTGCTTTCTACCTCATCAGCAGGACTCAGAGATTTCTAGGATTAAATAGATATTTAGATTAAATAAACAAAGTTGTTCACTTACGCGTATTTGCAATAATGAGACACTGTATTGACATATACACAGCATATTGAAACGCCACCAGAGAAACACAATCTCCCTCAGAAGATGAAAATCAGCATATTTATATCAGCGCAGGAAACAGTGACCCATTATGTTCCAATTCCTCTCAACTAACCAGTTGTGTGCCAATAAAAAAGTTTATTTTCCCTGACTTATATATAAACTCTCGCCTCCACACAGTAACAAAGACACAATGGTCCTGTAAACAGACACGTTATGTACAGTCATATCAGCTGGGGAATACTTGACACGGCGAGTACAGTAGATCCCTGTACGGCTCTACAACTAACAGGCAAAAAGTTGCCTCCAGACAAATTGATGTCCTAATCTATATCGGCTTGATAATATTACGAGAACGGCTGGCGACGTGTACATAATTACGACTTCCCCGACACGACTTTATGCCATGCTAGAATTTCCCAGCAATGTGGATGCTATCAAATAGTGTGATATTACCGAAGCTAAATAAACACAGCATCTATGGAATTTTGATGACGAAATAATGCGGAATATTAACAGTTTAATTACGTTTGTAAACAAATTACCGCTCACAGCGTTTGTATATTTATTCGCACGCCGCGTTATCGAATCGACCATCAAGTGGCGAATCCCGCTGAGCTTCTAACCAGCAAATGATAGCCCAGGCACATTGTGAAGCGGGGCCTCTGGGGACAACACTTACTGACTTTCGATCTAATGACTGAATTAGTCTTGAGCTGAACAAATTGAAACAATCGTCCACTTGAGAAAGTCTGCACAGCCGATGCCTGGCAAGGACTGCGCATAAAGACAATAACTGACCCAAGCTGTTGGGGTCGGGCATATTTAACCGGACTTTCCCTCCCGGCGATCTGGACGGAGGAGAGGTTTGGGGGTCGGGGTTTGTCCCCTGGGGTCATTGACAATAGTTTAAGGGGTGTCTGTCTAACTAGCCCCTGTTAACGACTATTTTCTCACTCTAACCTGTCTTTGTCCACGATGACAGGTAATTTTCCTGATGGTCTAACTCGGTGGTACTGGAGTGACACACATTGACGTGTGTTGTGTGTCACCGATGACGTGTGTTAGTCTAAGCTCCCAGCAGGGACATCATTTGGATGTAAGCTTTCAAAACAAACACCAATTTTCACCCCGGTTAAACGGCAGAGCAAACGACGAAGGGTTTCACAGCGTGTTAGTATCTGAAACGTGTGAAGAGAAAACAAATAGAAAATGAAACCATTGAACTAACAGATAACGTGTGCGACCCCATGTGTCGTCGTTGTCCTGAAGCCTTTGTTGCAACGTCATCAACGGTAACAAATGAACGGAGTTAAAAGCGTAATTAACCCAAGCTACGGTCATGGATTAGCCGTTTGGCGAAAGACTGTTTAGGCTTGAACGAGGGTCAAAATCATGGGGCGCTATATAATAGTGGTGGTGGTAACACTGGCATCATCATACTTGTGATAAATGTCCCTCCCAGATATCGGGAGTCTTAAGGACCTTTAACACGTGAAACATAAACAAATCTCTTAAGTTAATTCCAAGATGGTACATGTTGCCTAAAGCAAGGCAGAGGCAAGGCCCATTAGTTTAGAACTGTGATCGAGAAGGTCTTGGAATAGACGTGTAATTTTCCTGAGATCTGGCGCGGAGAAGGCGCGGATGTGATAGCACTAACTATAGCTTTCACCAGCGCTGATTTAAAAATTGCGAGTTTCTGCTCACTTTAATCCATTAGTCGTCACGAGAATTGCGTTAAATGATATGTAAATTTCAGTGAATAACAGCCCTCTATAGTCATTACGTTGTCGTGCAGAGGCGACGTCTGACTACAACTGGAACTCTGCCTTGCTCACATGTCGTTAATTCTTTGACCATAATAATATTAATAACTGATGATAATACAGTACTTTTAATTAGAAATGAAACAATGGCTCGGTTAAAGCGTGGTCGGGAAACAGGCACTCTTGGGGAGAGGTTAGTGAAGTGTGATATGGTATTACGTGCTCTGAAAACAAGTCCAACTACAATTAAAATTCATTTGAAAAAATAACACCCAATTTTGTCTTTTTCGATCTGAACAAAAAGTTTCAAGTTGATTACTCATTTCATCGATTGGAGAGGTTGATTTCAGTTTCGTTTTGCTCAATTACACCGTGTCTTTCCATTTTTTCCATTGTTTGAATTTTCTTAACGGACTCCGAGTTCACACGTTTAATGCCTGCAAAAATGTTTTAAACCACAGTTAAACGGCATGAAGAGTTTAGCGGGGGCATCTGGAGAGAAAAATTGTTTCCGGTAACTCAAAACTCTTTGTTTGATTCTTCACTGCATTTTATTTCCGCCGTCAAACAGTGATTATTGTCAGAATATATCATCTGAGAATTACGTTCATAACACAGTGACACATGACTAATCCGGATTGGTTAATCTGGAAACTCTACTTTCGGTTTGGAGCCTCTGAATGGTAAATCCATTGTTCCGTAAACGTATTTCATTAAACAGGAACATTGCAACTGTGGATGTTTTAATGAATCAGTTCGAATTAACAGGGTTCCATCGTCTTGATTAGCGGGGTTATATTGTAAATAAAATAATTGGGAAGATACTGGTTAAATGTTTGTAATAGTTTTACAATTACATAAACAGAAACATAGAATTATCAATGTCAACTCACTCAAAACTCGTCGCCATGTTCAGTATACGTAGTCTGTCTCACAGTCCTTGAACCTTATTATTTCCACTACAACCTAGCCCTGCCTGCAATGCTAAAGCCCTAAATGAAGCAAGTCTAGATTTCCTCAGGTTCAATCTCTGGTCTCCTTGGGGCTCTTTTCAGTTTAAATGGGCTTGTTTGTTACAATCAAAATTATATATATTCAGAGACTGAGCGTTAACAATGTTCAGTTGAACGTCGTGTTAAACGGCATCCGATCACTAACAGAATGTATGTATTTCACTGAACAGGCTATCTTGCAAGGATGATTTGTGATCTGTATCATTTAATTTCTTCAGTTGCTGGATCCTTTCACTCTGACTCAATATTGGAACAAGAATTTTTATATTAAATCTTTAAAGGGTTAGTAAACTTGTATATCTCGTGTGAAAGGTAATTATCTTAATCGTGAAATGAAAACAAACTTTAACGAATGGTCGTTTGTTAGCCTTTGTACAACTCCATGATAGCAGGGTGGGTGATAGCGGGCTTGGATGACAATTACCCCGTTTATCAACAAAGATGCAGGGTAAAGGGAGCCAGGACAATCTTAATGTGAAGAGTCACACAACATTATCTCCAGCCCACGAGGAGGCAACAGAGACATTATCATGTTTTCCTGAGGACTCGCTTCATTAGGTGACGAATCTATGTTTTCCCATAGACAATCAGTCGTAGGTTATCACTATCTGTATTTCTTTCAAACCCACGTCCGAGAGTAGTTAACAGCCTTCGTTAAATTCCCGTGAAGTCGTAAAGAGGAGACATCCAGGAGAGCAGACGACAACTAGTCGCCATTTTGTCACCTAAGTGGAAGCACGCGCGTTTGAGCATGCGTAGCAAGACATTAGCATGTGTAAACCCAACAGGCCTCTACGATGACCTGCCCTGTCATTAATTAACATCCATATCTCTGGTCGTTAACGACGAAGAAGGGTAGATCCTCGGTCATAATGCCTCAAGATGGCGCCATGGTTTGGACTTCAGTAGGGGTCATGAAGCCATAACTCACCCCGTGGGCAATGTGTTTGGGATGTGGGTAGAGGTTCCCTAGGGGAGACGAGGCAGGGAAAGGCCACCACTGGGTCCATTTAGCCCACCATTACAGCAAGACGCCTTTAATCTGAGGAGGATAGCGACGAGTAATTGTTTGACGCCATTTAATTAAAAGGTATCAGAATTCAGAGAGTTGTAGGAAGATTCGTGATATAGACTAGGGTAACGAAGGAGGAAAGGTTAAGCGAGAGATGAGGGTTGAGTAGGGACTGGGGGCTGTCCCAGATATACTTAATCTGCTAGAAGGACCATCCAACGTACGTCTTCAGGTTCACGCTGGTCTGTCTCACAGTCCCTGAACCACATTACTTTCCCTACAGTCTAGCCCTCCCTGCAATGCTAAAGCTCTAAATGAAGCAAGTCTAGGGTCTCCCTGGGGCTCTTTTTCAATTTAAATAGTTTTTTTTTGTTACAATCAAAATTATATATATTTAGAGACTAAGCGTTTGTCTAGGTTCACGCTTACCTTCCTTGTCTTCTCCAGAGATAGCGACAGTGCTACAACAGGGTTACAACAGAGTCGCAGCTGTATATGGTCTACATTGATCGTCTAACATCCCTGATATATACGTAGCTGTGTGACATGGGCATCTACCCCCTATTTATGTTTGAAATATTACGAACGCGGGTAAGACGTTAGGCAATGCGTAACAGTTCACTTGTGTAACAGTGTATTAACACAGGAATCGCTAACCAGAAAGATAGAAAGCTAAACGTATATCTCAGGCATACCATTTCAGCAACGCTTTTAGAAAGCTTATTTGCATTCATTTATTCCATTACTGATTACTTATTACTGATCAAGAGACAAAGGTTAGGCGTAACTGATTAAAATATTTCGAAATCCTCACTGTCGCAAAGTCAAATTGCATCATGTACGTTACCTAAAATACGTTATTATCATCATCATTATACTATAGTAAATATGTTGTGGAACTACTCAAAATCAATAGTTAGTTTGTCGTGGAGCTACCAAACGTAACGTACAGGACACCCAGATCTTTCAAAATACAAAAGTAAACTGTAAACTGGAATTTCTCAAAGAATGTTCAGGAACGTAGTTAATCTGTCTTGGAATTACTCAAAGAAAGATAAGGAACACCCGAATCTTCCACGTCATAAACGTCATGTGAAAGAACCGGGTGATCCTTAACTTCTTTTGAGCAGCATATGTCAGCCTAACAGCTTCAGATGGCTCTGATGGTGGAGTCACTAAGTACAATATGTCGACCTACATCGGAATTCGGCAACGGTCAAAAATTACCACATTGACTCTAGCCAATAAAAACAGAGACATAATCTAATTTTATATTATGTTTTCGAATGGAGTGCTGTTGAATAAGTTGTACACATACAGTTAGTAACATATGACTGCAGTGACGTTTCCCGGCACAGAGAGTTGCGAGCCGAAGCGAGAACCTTGACGCACCCATGATGGTGGAGAGGGGTCCGACGCTATCTTATCTCCTAGGCTATACACCGTTCACCACATGGTAACCCTAACGATATATCCTATGATTGTGTACACAAGTGAAATGTTCCATGTCAGATCATCGTATTAAAGTGTCGACTGTGCAGCCTACCCCCACCTCAACTCCCCCTCCACTCTGTCTGACACCGACATGCATTAACCGCCTCGTTGCTCTACTAATTTGATTGTCGTAGACATTAAACAGCAACTTGTGGAGTATATATAGTTTCCGTTTTCCTCGGCGAACAAGTGTACAGGGTTGTGGAGGCATGGTCATATTCATGGCAATGAACAGTTTAGAACGTTCCATAGTTATCTAGATGGGCGGTGGGGTAGCTTACTGGTTAAAGCTTTCGCTCGTCACGCCGAAGGCCCCACATGGGTGCAATATGTGAAGCCTTTGTTTGGTGTCCCCAAACTGTATGGTGCTTAAAGCGGCATAAAATTTAACTCACTCACTCATAGTTATGAAGTTAATTGATAAAATGAAAAGGTTAGTAGGAACAGAATAAATAAATGGAACCACACGTATTGTTTTCTCCGCTTTCAGAGAGATCACATTCTCCCCTCGTGTGCACCATTGTAAATTAAACACTTAATGTGAATATCGGTACAGTGGTGCAACGGTTTTACTGCTGCTGCATGACATGTCAGCTTGGTGTGAGACGAGCTGATTCCGACGTTTACCACTCAGGTCGAATCTTTAATCTGAACAGACAATAATAGTTCTCTAGAAAACCAAAGGGAAGTAACTCTGCACAGCAAACTCCACCCCCCCCCCCCTATACGATTGCGCAACCCTTGTTAAATGGGGAGCAGATCTTAGGTTTCAACCCCCTAACATCAGCACTTGATTCCATCCTCCCCATTCATATCCACACAGCCAGACGTCACACTACGTTCCACCTCACCTTGCCTTTAACCTCACCCCAACCTCACAATACGAGTCTGTCTAGGTCGAACCTCACTTTATCCAACCAACCTCATCCATGTCCCTGTCGTAAGGCATCCTTTTAGTCAGTCTCACAGTCCCTGAACCACATTATTTTCCCTACTGCCTTGCCCTCCCTGCAATGCTAAAGTCCTAAATGAAGCAAGTCTAGATTTCCTCAGGTTCTGGTTCCTGAATCTCCAATATCACTATGGCTCCTTTTCCATTTAAATGGATTTATTTGTTACTATCAAAATTATATTTACATTGACTAAGCGTTTGGTTAGGCATCTTTTGTCCACACTACAGACCTAACCACATCCACTGCATTCCATATCTAACACTTCTTCCCAGCGTTTGACCTTAACCCTTGCACCGCCCCACCCATCACCGCCGCACCCTCCCGGGCTTTGTTGCAACCACTCTGGTCTCACCTCGCCCTTCCTATCACGCCCCATCCTTTGTGAGACTGATATACCGTGTATGTAATGACAGCATCAGCTGAGTGTAGACAGGATGTTTGGATGTCAGGCTGCTTGAGGTTATCTGTTTATGAAGAGCTCAATGTACAGATAAGGTTAACATCATTTAGACAGCTTTTTAACGATAGATATACACATAAACACACGCCGTTTAAAACGTCCGATGACAGGTCCTTGATTCCGCTCGTGAGGAATGATTAGTCTGGAAAATGGGGGAAATTCAGTATTTTTTTCCAAATATAAAATCACTGGTTTGTTTATGTTGCTCCGTTAAAAACTACACCCGAAATCATGACCATTTAACACGTGTCCCGGTTGTAAATTCTCAGATCTGATTCAGCCAAGACGATAGCTGTGGTAGTTTTGTCTTCCGCACACTGAATATTCGCATATGTAATTTGATAATTCAAGAGATGTTATCAATTTTTAATCTTCGACCTGCCAAACCATATACACATCCAAGATAACATTATTCCACGAAGAAAGGGTGATAATGGTGGTGTAGCGTGTTTTCAATGAGCTGGCACGTAGTTTCAATTTCTAATTTAATTTTAAAGATACAGTATAAATTCACCAAGAGGAAAGATTTAGCGGGTGGAGTCCCAGGGGTCAGAGTCATGTTAGATGGATGATGTCGTTCTCGGGGTCTGGGGCAGGGGAAGGCGTTTATCAGAGACCTTATACCCCTCAGAACAGACAACAGCCTGCCCAGGGACAGGTGAGGGGGAATTCGATCTACCCCCTGGCTTATGCGAACCATACCTTAACGCTGGGGTCTGGTTTAGCTGAGATTACCGAATGTGCGAACCCTGATCCTATGTCAAATCTTTTCCCTCATATTAACGGGTAGAGTCAAAGACGGCACTCGATGCTGGCAAACTGGCTGGCTTTGCGCGGTGTGTTATTATGAAATACGTGTTATTTAAATGATATTAGACTCGAGCACAAGGTGAAATAGGCATACGCACCTCTTCTACCTGGTAAACTTGCATTTAACCCTGGCTGATAACATCGGTGACAATTAAGCACCAACCATGGTTCTTGCACCTGTGAAGACCGGCCGGAAAATTGCTCAGTTTTGAAGTTGGTTGAAGGCTTAGATTGGGCAAATAATGATATGTTTCAACATCTACACCTTGAAATTCGACCTCCGACTAATTTTTACCCGTCGAAGCGGTGCAAAAAATACGAGCGTCATTAGACAGTGGTAGACCGTAAATCTTCAGGCTTGAAAGCCAGCCTACACGCAAGGCCAGTATACGATCCTTGTGAACGGACAGGGTTTCAAAAGCCACCCTTGCCTAACCCTACTTTCCACGGATGGGGCTGCGCGGAGTCGAGGCTATTAATCTTAGTTTATTACGCTTCTCGTTGACGACTTTCGACGAGCCAGCAGCGTGGTTGGGAGCGAGCCGAACCAATGATTCCGCAATTAAAGTTTAATTTTCAGATGATTACAGTAAATAATTGGACGACGCATATCTGCGGGTATTAGACGTATAGTGTTACATCAGTGATTCCTTTAAAAATCGCGATAGTTCTACCGTTTCTTTTTATGTTTCCTGCTCAATTTTGTTTTCAATACGGGTAGGCTGAAGCACCGAAACAACCCCTGGTAATTTCCTATTGATCCTGACCGAGTAAATAGATCGACGGCTTTATTTTCTTGATGGTGAACATTAGCAAAATTTGAACGACGTGATTCCGCGAACTGCATAAAACAGGGGTCAAGTCTTCCAATAGGGGTGTTGTAGTTATCACGTGACCAGATACTTGATTGTAATAGGAGAGTGACTATTAAAGCATCATCATTGATGGTCTGATACAGGGTGATCAGATCTGCGTGCTGCTTTTGTGAGACACGCACGTGAATCGCTGTAGAAGTCATTATAGCAGAACAGGTTACATCACGGCTTACGATGTCGCATCTCTGTACTTGAACACGGGGACGAGGTTCCTCCAAGTTGAGTCATGTATTGTTAACATGCTTAAAGGGAATAAATCTACCGTCGGCTAGTTCACCAACTGCGTAGACAAAACGGGGGAAAACTAATTTCAGACTATTACATCTTCAGATGAATTGTAATAAATCGCAGGCAAAGGAAAATATACATACACCTATGTTCAATAGTTGCTAAAGGGAAACAAACGTGAAATGGTGATAGAATTGATAGGGGTATGATATTTGTGTTTATTGTCATACGCTTGCAGTGTTTTGGCGATTGTGTTCTGCCTGGTAACATTTTAACAACTTAAAATGTATTTTTGTTCAAATTCAAGAGTTTTCTTTTTCTCGGTGGTGTCTCTATAATTTTTGTGAGAAAAACGCCTTCAGAGAATAGTTCGTTGTTGGTACGTGACAACATAAGAGTGAATGAGTGAGTGTGATATTTCAGCTATATCTTGGATGGTCACAAGAAAAATGGGCTCAAAGCTCCCCTTGTGAGTTACTCAACCACCCCCGAGGCTTTAACCAGTAAACAAACAAACAAACAAACACACACACACTCACTCACTCACTCACTCACTCACTCACTCACTCACTCACTCACACTCACACACACACACACACACACACACTCACTTCACTCCTCCAACTCCGAACCTTGAACTGTTTTATGTTAATATATTTTTTCATGTAATTATACTTCCAAAAATCTAATTAAAACCTCTCGGGACATAAATTACGTTGATTTTCAGGAATATGATTTGCTTCTGAACAATCTTTAAGCGTTAATCCAGCTAACAAAAACTCGACAGCTGAAAACTTGATGTAAGTAGATCTAGCTAACGGAGTTTTTCTCTTTTCCCATGATGCTTCAGTGGTGGCATGGTTTGCGATTATTGGGTTTTCCGGCACTGGAAGCTGATGGTATAAATCTCTCTGGCAGTTCTTGCCGAAATAGCATCGTACCCCATAAGCCGCATAGTCATAGGGTCGCATTTGGGAAGTCCCTGCAAACAAACCGATAATGGATGTATTATCCGGAGAATATAGAATTTTATCAGCAATCTTATATCAATTTGAGGGTCGCGTCTTTGTCGAGTGTAAAAATCAATATCAAAGTGTAAATTGCTGTGCCTACTTGTGCCATCGTCCCTCCCGGACCGTCCAACGTGGCTGCCCTGATGGGGCCACGTCTCCATGACGACTTCGCCGACCGTTCTCCTTTGGAAGCTGTTGATGTTGGTGTGTAATCGTACTTTTATCACTCTCATTCGTTATCCTTTTATTATGATATGACAAAGACCATTATGATTTCACCGGTCCGACATGGCTGTAACGCGCGCGGCTGCCCTTTCCATTGCCATAAATTGACTACAACTGAATTAAAATCAGAACTTGCCGCCCATGGCTCGCTTATCACTACATCGCTGACGAGGATCAATCTAAAATGCGGAATTTGTTCCGTCAACACGGAAACGAACAAGGATGCTTCAAACGCCAAAGATGTAATGACCGAAAGATGTGCCGATTACAGGCAGAATAGATCGATTTCAAACCTCATTTGCTGTCAGTTGTCGGCGAACTTCCCAGTGTGTTTCTGTATGAACTTCCCTAACTTCACGTCCCGAGACACAAACGTACAGTTCAGAAAGAAATGCTCGGACGTACGATGTCACAGCGTGTCAGAACCACCGATATTCAATATTACTACTAATTTTGAACCACTTCTGCAATGCTTTTAAATGTAGACTTAACAGATTACATAAAATCATTTTGAATAAAAACACACGACAAACGTCTCAATACAGCTACATTCAATCAAATGGCATTCATATTTCCTCTGATAAACAAGTTGTTACATTATTTTAAATTAACTGTGGTCCTCATGAAGCACATATTGTCTAAACGTGATACGTTAAAATAATTATATACACTGTTTTAGATTTCATTTCTAATTTTCTGTGGGATAAGTCCATACTTTTATCCGTTGCCTACCCAAAGTCACATTAATATATCGATGAAGATAGTTAAGTATAGAAAGAAACTGTATCTCTTTGTAACATATATTTTAGAAGAACAAGATAAAAGCATTACCATATTGTGAACACATATATGAGATCATTTCGACGTGTTAGCGTTCGGCTTGAAACAAACCATTTAGAAGTGGCTATAATTCACACGTTGTTACGTCCGGCAGCAACATCGCACATCATACGTTTCGGTAGGATAAATCTACCGAGAGTTGTATATGTATTTTAAATCGTTCCATGGTTTTGAAATACATTTCTCAGAGCGGCGACAGGCGGTAAATAAAGCTCTGATATAATGTATCTCTAAAACATCATATATCACAGCAGGTTGTAATATCCATTATGTATCGCAGTATGGACTTTTACCCACACTTGTCTGCGAGATGATCTTTGATTACTTGATTAAGATCTGTTAAGTGCATTGAGAAATATGTATCACCCATTCTGGGAAGTTTTACCCTGCGGGGCGGTAGATCTCGGCGTCAACGTGCCAGATGATTTAGTCTATCTAACACATTGTTTATCTGGGAAGAGGGTGGAACGAAATCATGTTGGGCTGGGGAGATCTGTATTAACCCCCTCCGCTATGTAGGGGTGTGCCTCGTGGCAAGATACTTGGAATTATTTATTGGGTTTTTGATATCGTAATATGAACTTGATTTTCAATCTCGGGGTGATTATTTTCGGGCTCTCTTTTCGCAGTAAACACCGAGTGCAACATTTTGATTGATAGATGGTTGTGGATATATGCTGTTAGGATTTTTCTGGAGATTTGAATGATTTTTTGTTGCAAACTGATTTATCTGTTTGACAGGGAAAAGATATTTAAGTATGATTCAGAGAATAATTTGACAATACGAACTTGGAAAAGGTGAAAAATGCAAGAAAATTACAGTGATATTATCTCCTTGAACGACATTTCAGAATCGATGGTACATTATTATAGAAACTACTACCGCATATTTAACACTAGATACAAACCAGAATTGTAAATGGTATTTATTAATACCATTCAATAACAAAAACCAATATTTTATGAAATTTCTGGAATAAATACATTTCAAAGATAATTTGTAGCTTTCAGGGTTTTGGTTTAAGATAAAAAAAATAAATCAATGCAGAGAAATTAATCAATAGATGGCGTGTCATCGTTGATATTCAGTGGCTGATGTGGAACCGACAACCTATGGTACATTACACCTCTACAAACCTATTGTATAGGACATGAATGTTACACATTCTAAAACCAGCAACTTGTGTTTGACAAATGAACGGTTTGTCGGAACGATTACGCCTCTGCATTTTGTAAAATAAAGTCTTCCGGCAGAAAATATGTTCACTAGGTATTTTAATAGCGTTATCACATAGTATAAACCCTTTATGAAATACGCGTCTATTTTAACAGGTTCAACTCATTGCATGTGTTGCCCTCTCCACGTAGATTCGGCATGGGGCATGATATAGGACTTTAATTAATATTATTGTTTTTATCATTATTGGTTACATTTGGTTTTATTTTATTCCTTAGCAATTTGTAATCAGTCCTAGTGGGTGAATATGTATAACATTATCTTATTGTAAATGTGTTGTCTGTTCCAGACGCATGTTCCCGACGTTGCGGGTGTCGTTCACTGGTCTAGAGCTGGAGACGAAGTACATGGTGTTGATGGACATCGTCCCAGTGGACAACAAGCGCTATCGATACGCCTATCACCGGTCATCTTGGCTAGTGGCGGGGAAGGCTGACCCCCCTCTCCCCACCAGGTTTTACGTCCATCCTGACTCCCCGTTCACTGGCGACCAGCTGCAGAAGCAGACGGTCTCGTTTGAAAAGCTGAAACTCACAAATAACATGCTGGATAAGAACGGGCATGTAGGTGTAAGCGTGAATTAAACCTAATCTATTTGTGATTGTGATTTCACTTACAACATGCAGTCGTGTTGTTTAATCTATTAACAGAAAATAATAGTAATGACTTTTGTTTATTATTTTTTTTCGTTTTTCTTACTTTGCTAACAACAATGTAACAATGATTTTCATTTTTTTTATTTTCTTTATTGAACACAGCATAAACTATAGCAACACGTGACAGTTTCTTTATAAGAACAGTTCACATTTCCCGGAGATCAAACCAATATATAGAAATGCTGTTTTCTACTAAACATTTGCTCATATAAATTATATTACTTTTGGTTGGGTAATGTTATGTTTCAAGGCTACGACGTTTCATTGAACAAAACTGGGTAGCTTTAAAAACTGAAATACTTATTTGTCACACACACACACACACACACACACACACACACACACATTTTATCTGTTGCAATTAATGAAGATATATACTGCGTAAAAAGGATTCTATTAGGATAAGAATATTTTAACGCATTGATTTTTTAGTTTAGTGATTAATTTTGATATGTGTTTATTTAATTTTCAATATTCAATTATTAACTATTCCCACATGGACAGAATCATTTAATAAGGTAATAAGCCAATGATCGAATATAATCAAATATTTTCAAAATATATTTTCAGATTATCTTAAACTCGATGCACAAGTATCAGCCCCGTATCCATATAGTGAAGAAGCGGGATGCCACACCCAATCAGCCTTCCCTCACAAGTCTCGACGCCGAGGAGTTCAGGACTTTTGTGTTTCCTGAGTGCGTTTTTATTGCAGTCACGGCCTATCAGAACCAGCTGGTGAGTTGTCCTTACGTTGCCTAGTAACGAAACATAATGGTAAAATTGTAAATATATCAATTTTTATTGATTTACCCATTACATTGAAAATTGTGGATAGAAAAATATAAGATAATTGATATCGTGCACATCCTTTCTAAAATACAACGAAACCTTGTTAAACCGGACAGTACTATTCCAGAAATATTCCAGATGGAGAAATTGTAACGATTAGAGTGGGCGTAGGAATGATTAGCTTTGTATTCACAGACGTTCGATCAATATTCGTCCGAAAGGCAGGGTGTCCGGACAGTCAAGGTTTCACTGTATATTGAGAATTATTAAGCAAATATATCACCATTTTATAACTGATTCCTGGGGGAGATTGTTATTTCAAATTAGAGTGAATCATATCTGAATAAAGAATGTATTTGTTACCGATGTCAATTTGATAACATATAATATATTACCTTGACTTTTTATACGTTTCAGATCACAAAACTGAAGATCGACAGTAACCCATTTGCCAAAGGATTTCGAGACTCGACTCGGCTGACAGAATTTGAAAGGTAAACTCGTTGTGTATTGTATCTAACACAAACTCACATTTATATATAATACGTTCATACACTGCTAGAAGCTTGCAGTCGTTTATATTCCTCTTTCAGAGATCAACATTATTTTTACTGAGACCGGAGTAACTGTATATCCCATCCTTGTGTCACTGTCCGCCCTACTCGTGGAAGAACGCCGTACCTATACTATACGCAGTAACTGATTTAGTTGTATTGTCCAACAATTACCACCGACTCTCGGCATCACGATTTGTGTCCATAACTCCTATTCATGTGAAATAACATACCGCACACATTTGCACATTTTGACAGGAGGGGTGTTTAGTTAAAACCGATCCTATATTTTTTCACGCAAAATGTTATTATGCAAAATATTGGCGAAATGGCGAAATGGTGAAATTGTGATAAACACACGAATCCGGCGTCGCTTGGCAATTGTGTCGGATGTGATTTGACATTGACGGGAGGTGATAATCTACAGACAGCTTGTCTGCTTTTAAACAAGACACGATAAGTGACGGTAATAAGAGTCATCTGGTCTTTATCTATATACTTACTATTAGGAATTACAGCATGGAGCCGTTCTGTAACTAACGCCAAGATACAGGATGAGCGATATGAGAAGCGATAAGGGCGGACGCCACATTGGAAATGCAAATAGTGAGATGAAGACGGTGTTTGAAAGTGAATGTGAAAGTGGGGGATTTGCGATCTTTCTTCCGAATTGTTATTTTCTTGTCAAGATTATGTTCACTGGCGACATGCTTGTAATTTATTTCTCTTCACAAATACACACCGCGGACAATTGGGAATATTTTATATAAAAAAACTATATATGAAATGGATGTCCGTGATGTTTGTAGAAGGAACGCTAGTCCGGAAAATGGAACTGCTTGATGTTTATATTGCTTCGAATTTTGATATATAATTTATGAGACCAGCTTTGACAGAAGACTTATTGTAACATACTGAAAAAAGCTTCACGAGAATACGTTTCGACTGAAGTGAGAACATATGTTTGTATCAGCGCTATTACTATGGGCAAGCTGTCTTGCTTGTGGAGTCCTGGAGACAGCTGTTCTACCATATATTTATGAATCGGTAATAACAGATCTATAAAAGCCTCATTTTGAAATATTAGGATATCTTTTTTATATATGCTTGTCCTTTTCTCTCCAGTCTAGTTCATGCAATAATAATTGTATGTATTCTTCTACACATACTTTGACGATTAATGACGCTAATTTGTGGTTGCACGAATCTGCTTTTTTGATGTGTATTGAGTTAAAATTTAATGTGGCATTGGTAATCTTTCAGGCGTAGTGTGACTGCAATCTGGATTTATATATTACAACACAACTTAAGATGCAAATTGAACTAAAACAATATTTTTTTTACATTCCGAAAAACCTGTGGTAGTCAGTTTCAGAACTGTAATATATTCACGGTCGTTTAGAAATAAGACATAAGGGAATTGATTAAAGGAAATGCGCAATCTGTACACAAAAGTATAATTTGTATATTTCTAGAGGACTGTTTGATCTGGGAGTTTTTAAATAACAAGATAATTCTGTCTAGTGAGTGGGTGGCTAAAAGTGAGTGGATTTTAGCAATATCCCAGTAATATCTCGGCCGGGAGGCACCAGAAATGGTCTTTACGCATTGTACCCGAATGGGGAATAGAACCCGGTCTTCGGCGTGACGAGCGAACGCCTTAACCACTAGGCTACCCCAGCGCCCTAATTTCATTTGATAGAGATCGTAACAGGACTGTCTGACTGAACGGTAAACCCTGTTGGAGTGAGTGAGTCAGTTCGGCTCTCACCGTTTTCAGCAATATTCTTTCAAAAACACACAAATTGTGTGTTTGGAATCGAACTCGGGACCGCTGCAAACACACCACTATAGTCATTTCCACGGAAACGCTCTGTCATGGGCATATTGTATATATCTGTTCCTTCTTCCAGTCCTATTTTCCGAGAGAGCATGGAAAGCCTCCTCCACAACCACACTTACGCCCGCTCCCCCATCCGTTCATACACCGACGCCGAGCTCGAGGAGGTGATGCTCAAACAGCGGGAATACCTCCTAGCCAAGGGTAAGTCTCTAAACCTTCATACTTACTCCCCCGCCCAGCTCTGTCGATGATAAGGTCCTAAATGAACCAAGATTTTCTTCAAGTTCAATCTCCCATCTAAATGGTTATCCTTTTCAATTGAAATGGAATTAATTGATTCTATCAAAATTATATATTTTCACAGATTAAGCGTAAGTCTGTTGCACCACTGGGTTGCATTTATATCGTCATTGAATATATACACCTGATAAAAGCCTAGAACAGCTTCTTCTCCATTGTCGCATATCTAAACTCCCTTAACACACAAAAAAACAGTGTGGGGTATTCTGTGAGAACACAAGTACTGTTTCACACCAGGTAATATAAGCGCCTAGAAGAGAGGAAATTTTAAAGAAAATGGAGCTTGAATATTTTGAGGAATATCTTTTCGAAGTAAGACTGGGTACTTAATGTTATAACTGTATCCCCCAAAATATCCATCTGTTCTGTTCATCATAAAAATGAAGGGTGTTAACTCGCTTCAACGTCTCTACTACGCTGTCTACTACTATGTCTGCACAGCGATAACGATATTTCTTGCACAATTGTTGATTTCTGTGTGAATTACATCCGTTTGTAATTCCACGTACCATGTGATGTGTGTAAAAATAGAACATAAAACTATTACAGTCATGTTCATGGTAATGACGGTATTATTCGGAGACATCACACCCGACGTTGCCTTGAGGTGGTGAGGTGAAATTGGGTTTAACGTTGTGCTTGAGAATATTTCGCTCATATGACGACGTGCATGCGTGTGTATGTGTATGTGCGGCTGCTTGTACTAGCCAAGACTGAAGCTGGTTTTTATAGTGCTAGCCCACTGAGATACCGTGCCGCAGTGAAGCATGAATACCCCACTCAGACACATTATACTGACTCCGAGCCGACCAGTCCTTGTTGTACCCATTAATGCCGAGCGCCAGACAGGGACCAACAAGTACCATATTTAACGTCTTTTGGTATGACGCGATCGGGGATCGAACCCGCGACCTTCCGCTCTCCGGGCGGACGCTCTAACCACGACGTTGCCTTGAACCGTAATATTACACAGCATTGTTAAGGTAGGATTGTATATAGGTTGGGCCAAGTATACAATAATCTATATAACATGATGAAAACATTGTCGAATATAAGGGAAAATATGTATAAATCAGTTAAGTCATACCCACAAAAATACATACATACCTAAGTGATGTAACACGACAAATTAGCACAGACAATTATACGCTTAATTACATTAGAATATGTATATGAAATAAAATATATATCATATTGTAAAACAATTTTATATGGATGCATTATAAAAATTCATATTTTCAACACAAACTGAAGAACATACTACATCATATGTAGACTCCTTACATAAGGTACCACATGGGTACAATTTGTGAAGCCCATTTCTGGTGTCCCCCGCCGTGATGTTGCTGGAATATTGCTAAAAGCGGCGTAAAACCAAACTCAGTCAGTCAGTCAGTTACATAAGGTAAGGAAAAATGCGTAGTGATTTTATAGGTTCTTCGCGTACTATTTTAGGATACAAAGAAAAATGACGATACATTTGTCCAGTAATGTAAGTTCATAAACGGTGTAAAGGCAAATATGAACATATAGCACTCGGGCATTATTGTGAAGAATGATCACTTGAACAATAGTGTTATAGTGTAGCGTTGATGATACTGACAATCAGCTGTCAAATGTTCGGTGAAGGTTTGGCTCCCAGACCAACACTCCCGTGACGTTAATGCACGTATTGCATGTGTTTTGCCTTTCATGTGAGCTGTCCGAATAAGCAGAGGTTACCAGCTCCCCACCCACCACTAAGTCTAGGTAGCCTCCCTTGACCCTTATAAACACGATGTTCTTGATAGTTCGGGGCTCGGTCTTGTATCAACTAGGATACGGTTGATATTTCACATTGGGTAATCTTCTAATAGCTTCTTGTTGACCATTGCCTCCTCAAACCATATAAAACAGCCGTTGTTCTTTTGAGTAAGATCTAAATTTAAACAGTTGCATATTTCTAATGACATTATTACCGCGTTTAACCTTCCATTGAATGATAATGTGTGATCAAACATTAGTAGTATTGTTCTAAGCTTTGCTATCAATGTTGGCTTTGTGGTGATCACCAAATTGTTTCTGTAAGCCTTTTGATACGGCGTGGTGTGCGAGTGCGCACCCAGCCACATGAATACTAACATAGCCTGATAAGAAATGAAATACAAAATAACAGGGGGCAAAGAAATGATCCTTGGCCCATACCTTACGAACTATTAGAATCAGTTCTGTCAGTAGTTTTGATGGCAGGGGGAGATAAAGCAACACCTGTACGTATGTCCTCCTGGTGGTCTCGCGAGAGGTCACGTGGACTGACCCTTGTCGTAAAGGGGACTGGTTGTCGTTAAGTAGGTCTCATCCGTTTGTCATCTTGGTCAAAAGCAACACACTAGCGGTTATATTAAATGTATTCCTTGCGTGATGCCGACGCCCTCGGTTGTAATCGTAAACGAGGAGCAAGATATTTGAATGCTTGTCTAAGAAATAGCTAGGTTCTTTTACAAAGGACGCGTTAAGACTAAGGGAATTCCCTGTGTGCTACACGCGATATACTCTCAGATAGCACAGCTCGATGACAAGGCCATATCTGCCATCATTTGGCTCATTTGCCAGCTCCATTATCACTAATTCATAGTGTACTATTGAGTTACTCCACAAGTCCCTCATCTCGGTGTAACAAAGGATTACAAATGACATGTGACAAACGCAGCCGAACTAATTCTTTTTATCCAAGCATTTATGTGTCACTCACAGAAGCGGTGTATCAGTTTTGTTTTTATATACCAGGCTATGAATTGTCTTTGTTTTCCGAATCTTCCACATACTTACCTTGCATGACCATTGACGAGTAGAATGTTCTCTCAGTGTCCCCTGCCCAGGTAAGGAGGCCGATCCGACTCTCATTCACAGTATTGGAATCCAGTGCCTAATAAAGACACCATTGTTCTATAAAGCGTGAGACAATGACATTTGATGTTGGGCTGTTGGGCAGGGGATACAACTGGTTGTGTAACCTACCTGTTCAGGTGTAGTCAGGTGTTGGGCGGACTTCTTCAGTCGGTCCGGCACGCAATACGGAAGCAGTCAGTGTTCTGGATAGTCTTTGAAGTTTAATGGTGTCTAGATCATGTTTAAGTATTAAGTTGATAACGATCAAACACATTTATCAAAACACCCATTCCGTAAATATGATACAGACTGTGGTTTCTTTCTTGCGACCATCTTAATATTAGCATTTTTATTGTGTTTGTATTTGTCAGAATCACACTGGAAAATATTAACCAATCAAAACATGAGAAAATCTGAAACATTCTCCCCGATTGTGATAGTTTGCTCGGTGTTCGCCTTACTTTGGGCATGCTTCATATTTGAGACGAATTAAACAATATTCTTGTTAGCCATTCAGAAGTTGAAAATACAAAAGGAAATGAACCTTATTATATATAACAACTTCTAAGTTTAGTGACGACGTTTCAGGGCGTCTTTATTCCCTTTCCAAAACGTAGAAGTTGTTGTGAAGGACCTAAAGGATCCCTGACAAAGATTAAGGGAGTTGTTATCCATAAAATGTTTTGTGACTTAACACGTCTTTAATAATCTTCCTTCGAATGTTACGAATGTTTGTTTCTAATATCCACATACCGGAAACACTAATCTAGTGCAAAAACGATAATTGATTTGAATATCTTTTCTAAACAGTGCTTCAATAATATGTTTTATGATCGAGTGGGTAATGAGACACGATAATAATAGTTTTAACAGGTTATCCGTTTAAACCGCGACATAACTGAAATGATGTATGCGTTAAACTCCCGCAAGCACCTAGTGCCATACAAGCGACACGTTGTAAACATAAACTGCCGGAAAAACGGAAGTATACACGACAAACCTAAGGTTCAAACCACAAACATGATATCCGTATGGAACAACTGTTTCTTGTTTATTTAAATGCAGCCATTTTCATTTCAGACGGCAGAACACATTCAACATTCAACACATTAGAAAGTTGTAATTCTTAATCACTGTGAAATAGATGCAATTTTCTGTCAAATATAACGATGCTGGTTGTATTTTCACATACCAATAACAAAATCTTTACTTTTTAGATGACCCGTCGTCTATGGACAAGAACGGCGTGTTCCCGTCCCCTACCTGGTCAATTTGGCGTCCTATTTGCTCCACTATGATGAACTCGTCCTTCTACACAGCCAGTCGGCCGTTTTATACATTCTATGGAGGCTTTCTTGGACTTGCAAACTCGAACGCACCGTTTCCATCAGTAGCGTTCCATCCGGGTCTCACGGGCGTGAACGGGTATCCTCCTCCTGTGAGGGAGATGACCCAACCCAGTGCATCTGTGGTCCCCTCGGAACACTCACCCAGCCCTCACCATCACCTGGGCATGTACAACCGATACCACCCATACATGTCCCCTGATAAACTTAAAAGCCCTGACTCAACTATGGTGGATGGTTGTCACCCCTGATGACCTTCACATTGTGACTGCAAAGCTCCACACACCGATATGTTACACTTCCGGTCGTCATCGAAAATTCGGAGACGGCTTCAATCGGGGACATGTCTTTCATCTATAATGGCTGTTATGTGCAGAAATTGACCACAGATTATACGGGGGAAGATGTTATGAGTGTTTTGTGTTGATTTTGTTATCAGTAATATAAAAAGCCAGAAAATATACTCTGCTCACAACTGTGAACACAACGCGAGAACTGGTACCTTAGTTTATTATTGACAATTTGTTGATTATTGAAATATTTATGGAATTGACAAGTAAAATTATTAATATTTTCCTTATTCTATTTGTGAATTATTCACCTATTGATTTGAGAGAACGCAGATATAAACGATTAGTTAACGATGAGGGCGGTATGATAGCATTGTGGTCTAAGTGTTCGCTAATCGCTCGGAAGGAGCGGGTTCCACGTGGGTACGTGATATGATATAACTAGAATATTTCTGGAAGCAACGAAAACCAAACTCACTAAGCAGTTAACTATGAACACGTGATCGATGCACAAAGTAACCAGAATGCTGTGATTTCATTCCAAATCAACAAGAAAGCAAACATAGCTACGGGAAAAGACAAATGTTTATGATTGTTGTACAGTCACATATCACTTGTAAATATTTCATAAAGTTTGTAAATGTCTTCCATGTACATGCATGTATACGAGATTCTGTACCACTCTCCTCGCTGTACAAAGTGTGTTCATATCAAGAACTTGTGTTTGTATGTTATGTGATATATTTCTGAATCAGCTGTTCTGTAAATAAAGAAATTGACCATGATTCGAGTATGCTTTTATTGTATTTGTGTGTCGTATATTTGCAGGTATGAGTGAGTGAGTCTGGTTCAGTTCCCCTTTGTAGCGTTTGAATCACCGTGTATCGCCTTTTGTCAAAGTTTGTGAGTTGAATTGAACGTCACATGGGCTTTGTGTCAGCCATATGGTGATGAGAACAAGATATTGTATATATGCGCTCGGTGTCAGTGGACTGTCTGACTGAGTATGGTTTTACGCCGCTTTTAGCAATATTCCAGCAATATCACGGCGGGGGACATCAGAAATGGGCTTCACGGATTGTACCCATGTGGGAAATCGAATTCCAGCCTTCGGTGTCAGTGGAACATTTACCACTTACTTTTATGAAAATGATAATCGTGACGTCTTTCAGTGGCATTTAGAAGTTGTACATTGACCTGATGAAGGGACCTGGAATGGTCTCGAAACGTCGTGAGAGAAATTAAAAAAGAAGTTTAATCCATAAAAATATCTTGGACATCGATAATCGTGACGTGGGTTTCCAAGGGTACGTACCAAGTGTACTTTATTGCCTGTTAAAGTACTGTCGGCGCCTTGATCTTTTAGCGAAACATCTTAGAATATGGCGTTAAAGCACTCGGACGCAAGCACCCTATCGTGCTTTAACTATAATAGTTCAGGGCGAAAGTGTGCTTTATTACACTATACGTGGTGACAGGGCGAACTGTATTTCTTAAAATAACCATCACATAACCAATTCCCATCCACTGACTTAGCCATATGAAATTGAAATAAAAGAAACGAATGAGATCGCCTTATTTGTTTTACTTTTAGATCTATGAATAAAGGTTCAGTGAGAGAAAAAAACTCCACAAGGCTGTATGACAAAAGGGATAATTTGAACTTTCCGATAGACAACTTCCCTTCCATGTCGAGCAATATTCCAACAGCTCCAGCCTTTGGTGTTTACATTGAGGTACAATCGAGGATGTTCTTTTAACCAAGATATCACAGAGCTTCACGCGACTCTTGCTCAGAAGTTGTCCGACCAAGGTTACAACATTCAAGGCCTCAGTAAAGTTTTCAAATGGGTTTATGGTTGACATGTGGAGAAGATTTCAAGATCTGATGCATAAGTGATGTCCGATGCAATTCCCTATTTTGACTTGTACCATATGTTTTCAGGTGAACAATTGACAAGCCTTTGCATATGTTTATGACGTTGCCACCAGTGGGGCAGGATACTCTCACCTTTTTGAGAACATCTGGTATCATCACTATTTGATAGTGATTAATGGACACATGCTTTGTCACCGTATATCATGATGTCAATCATTTGATTGTCTGGTTCAGACTCGATTGACTAACACATTAACATACAGCTGTAATATTGTTTAGAGTGGCGTCATTATACAAACACATGCTCTAAATGTAGCAGGAATTGTACAGGCGACTCGACTTAGCAGAGACATCTTATGGATGTGAAAAGGGTCTGGGTACTTTTACACAGCTGAGACGCATGGAATTATATCATTTACTTACACTACGGAGGCTCATGGACAATGATAATTTACTTACACTACGGAGGCTCACGTAGACTGATAATTTACTTACACTACGGAGGCTCACGTAGACTGATAATTTACTTACACTACCGAGGCTCACGGAGACTGATAATTTACTTACACTACGGAGGCTCATGAACACTGAGAATTTACTTACACCACGGAGGCACATAGACACTAATAATTTACTTCTACCACGGAGGCACATACGCACTAATAATTTACTTACACAACGGAGGCACATAGACACTAATAATTTACTTACACCACGGAGGTACATAGACACTAATAATTTACTTACACCACGGAGGCTCATAGAAGCTGATACTTTACTTACACCACGGAGGCTCATAGACACTAATAATTTACTTACACCACGGAGGCTCAAAGAAGCTGATAACTTACTTACACCACGGCGCCTCATAGACACTAATAATTTACTTACACCACAGAGGCTCATAGAAGCTGATAATTTACTTACACCAGGGAGGCACATAGACACTGATAATTTACTTGAATTGTGCACACAATCTATCTACGATTTTTCAGTATGTCCTGTGAATCAGTTAGGAATACAACAACAACAACAACAACATATATTTGGCTAGAACGTCGTGGTCTATCTTGCTGATTAGAACTTGCGTTATTGTAACCAAGCAATACATTACATCGTGTTAGAATATGTTCAGTACTAAAGTACAAGCTAAAGCCAAAAGCAATGATAACGATTAATTGTAATCACTAACATGCGATGGGAAAAATCAAATCATGTACAACACTTTTGTGAAACCTGCTGTCTCACGTCTCACGTTTCCTTCACTGCGCACAGATAAACCATAAATCCGAAATTTGAATCGGCAATTCTACATGTAGAATATATTATCTAGCACTATAATAGGATGCGGCGATCGTCTTGGCGTTCATACAATTTAGTATGAACTACACCACTAGTCTTTCAGGGACGGTGGGTAGCCTGGTGGTGAAAGCGTTCGCGCATCACGCCGAAGTGAGTGAGTTTAGTTTTACGCCGCACTCAGCAATAGTCCAGTTAGATGGCGGCGGTCAGTAAATAATCGAGTCTGGACCACACAATCCAGTGATCAACATCATGAACATCGATCTGCGCAATTGGGATACGATGACAAGTGTCAACCCAGTCGGCGAGCCTGAAAATCCGATCCCGTTAGTCGCCTCTTACAACAAGCATGGGTTGCGGAAGACCCATTCTAACCCGGATCTCCACGGGTATGTGGCCAGTGTCAGCGGAGCTACAGGTATGTTATATCTCATATCTTTTGACGATACTTTCAGCGAGTCTCTGCTGCTGTATATGCGTATTATTTAATGCCCTCTCACATACTATACAGCTTAGTTAAAGAAATAGAGGATATTATATGAGTGCCCATGTCATATTATGTTTACGACACGAGTGTCGTAAACATAGTATGATATGGGCACGAAATGATATTCTGTTTATTACCGAAGCCGTCAAATTGAGGAAAATATAAATCCAAAACTACTTTCAAACATAGGCTGGCTACCTGCCGTCGCAGCATGTAGAACGCAACGTCACAGCAGAAACGTGACGTCATAGCATTGTTCATGACGTCTCGTCACCATGACAAAGTGATATTTTGCCCTATACTAGGGCATCGTATGAAAAATATGAACCCCGATATTTTCGCCCTCGTAGGTAATAATTATTAAGAAATACAGTTCGCGCTACCACCATGTATAGTGTAATAAAGCACACTTTCGCCCTGAACTATTATACTATTATAGTTAAAGTACGAGGTCGCATGCGTCCGAGTGCTTTACGCTATAATAGTTCAGGGCGAAAGTGTGTTTTATTACACTATACATGGTGGTAGAGCGAACTGTATTTCTTTTCTAAGATGCCAAATTTAATACTTTCTAAGGATAATTACGATTAATCTAAGGCAGAAAACAAACGACAGTGTCGGTGACCTAAATTAAGAATCCTCGCACATGGCTAACTGGCGCACTGTTCTACTGATGTGTCTGCCCAACCCCCCACCCCCACCCCACGTTAGACGAATGTTACCAGAAAAAACCAAATGATAACAGTTTCCTGGCGGTTTACGTTCGGATTAAATATCTTCTCTCTAAATTATTTTAATTACATCTGTGATTAATGTTAACCTAGACTAAACAATTAACGTTAACCATATGGGGCAATATGAACGTCGCATTTCAAATATCAACGTACGTTTAGATCAGTACATCCAGATGAATCTGAGTAGTCCAGCGACATTCCACGATTGCATTGTGGGAATGTAAACATTGCGAACGTTACCGTGTCGTTGAACATTTGTGAGTCGAATTAAGACATTTTAACCGTCGGAAAACATAAACGTAATGAATCCACCAGTAATGTTAGCTGCGTGAAGCAACTGCAAACCAAGAAACGGGATGCAACGGAGTAGTTTACTGTTGGAGGCTGTACCAGGCGATGACAACTGACATGCATCGTGACGTCGCTTATATTGTGACGTAATGCAAAAAGTGTTCGATTACGAGGGGGCAGGCTAGAATGGCGCAGTGACGCCAATGCATTGTGACGTAATGCAAAAAGTGCACATGATCGTCTAATAAAGTACTGTCGGCGCCTTTGATCTTTCACCGAAGCATCTTAGAATGAAGAATATTACATTTTATTATGTAAGCATATTTTTCCGGCTACCTGATTGGTCTAGAGTCGGTCACGTGACCGTCGACGGAAAAGCATATTGACTCCAACCCAGGTCCGACCAAAAGTCATATTGACTTGAGTTACTATGACGTCAAGCTGTGACGTCATTCTATTGTTTACATGTCACAGTATTGTTGACATAACGTTATTGCTTTGTAGTGAAAATAAAATTACTTTTCTTGACTAAATGGACATGTTTTGGTTTTTTAGAAGCTTTTTTCGGTAATTACATAATAAAACAATTGTGGACTGGTGAATTCGGTCAATACCTGTTTTTATGGACCTGCGAAAAGCAATATTGACCTCGGACTTCGTCCTCGGTCAATACTGCTTTTTGCGGGTCCATAAATAGAGAATACTACACGAGGTCTCATTACATACGAATTATACGAAACGAGTGTCCTTCCTGTGGTATCTGACCTAGCGAAAGCGAGGTCAGATAACATAGGAAGGTCACGAGTTTCGTATAATTCGTATGTAATGAGACCGAGTGTGGTATTTTATTTATTACCCACGTCTTACATGCATTAAACTGACAAAATAGCGTATTTTTGTTAATATTTTGGTTTCAAACCGAAACCGGTTTCATAAAGGGGTTGCGGAAGAGTTTTGTACTGTAGTACAATATTTGCATGACGTCACACCAAAATGACGTCACTGCCTTGGTAACCGACGTCACGATGCAAGTCAGCTGTCATCGCCTCGAACAGCCTCCTATAGTAAACTACTCCGTAGCACCTCGTTTCTTGGTTTGCAGTTGCTTCATTCGGCTAACATCACTGGTGGAAACATTGCGTTTATGTTTTTCGACGGATATAATGTCTCAGTTCGACTCACAATTAAACAGCGACACGGCAACGTTCTCGATGCTTACATTCCCACAATGCATTTAAGTTGTAGAATGAATGAATTCACGTGTTTGTTATGAATGAAAATATAGTTACGTCAGAATGTGACCTAATTGAGAGGTCATCGGTTATCCAATCAAACCGTTAGAATCTCAGGTCAAGTCGTTACGACACAGGTCAACGCGATACGACACACGTGTGACGTACGAGATTAGTATGCAACTACCCATACGTTGACCACGTGGGTAATAAAAACAGGTATTGACCGCGTGTTCCTGTGCTCAAAGCTCAGGTCACAAATCGGTGAAGTCGAGCTCGGAGAGTCCGTGGATGGGTGACCTTGTTTGGCAGCTTGACTCCTGAGAGTTTCTAGGACTTGAGTCCTACCCTACAACGAAGCACATGTGACACATGTGGTCTCACCTTAGGCAAGTGAGTTTGTTCAAAATTATCTCTGTTCACCCAGCAGGAAAATGGGTACCCGGTGGAAAAAGTCATATGACTATAACCTTCTAGCGCCTAACAGGCAGCTTGGGTTATCCGGGGTAATAATGTGCTGTGCCTTGATTGTTAGCGCTATGAGCATACCTAGTGTGGAGTTTGACACATTATTATTATTATCACCAGTCTATAATTATTGTATAATATTATAACGTTCCCTCCATACTGTAACAAACCGTTCCACTCCCCCTCCCCGATGGCCACAAACAAGATTTAGCTCACTTTTCAGATGCACGGTAAGGAGTTCCCTCGTGCTTGCTATTGCATACGTAATACACCCCCAAAAAAAAAAATATTAAAATTAAAAAAAAAATTAAAAAATAATAATAAATAAAAAATAAAATAAAATAAAATAATAAATAAATAAATAAATATAAAAAATAAATAAAAATAAATAAAGAAAGAAAGAAAAGATAAAATAAATAGATAAAGAAAAACAAATGGTTTCAGAAGGCATTATGTGAATAAGTGAGCAGCTTCCATCTGACCATGGTTCGCAAGGCGAATCATCATATCTTATCGCATGTTGAGATCAGCTGAAATCATACATTACACCAAAATCGATACAGTCCTGATTAGAATTCGGCGCAAATTACCCTGGTTCACCATACGAATATAGATCTCTCACACGGGAACGAATCACCACGCAACGCCGAGACCATCAATTACGTTTACGGCCTACAAACATCGACATGTACTAGAGAAGCCAGCAGGTTTAACGAGCTTACATCTAACGATATGCTTCACTTTGCGCAAATCTGGAAAATGACTACCGAGTTATGAGATGGGAGCTCGACAATCTATGGTTAATTCGTAGCTGGACCCGTTAGCTGGACCCGTTAGCCACCCTCCGTTTTCTCAGCCTATTGCCAACATCATCGATATAATAAAATAACAATTTTAAACTAGTCAGCTGTGTAATCGAGTTGTCGCTCCAACGGCCGCGGTGATTTATAGCGGGCAGTGGACAGAAACCACTGGTAAGGAAGCATGGCGAGAAACGAACACCAGAGAGAGGACAGTGGTCGCCCCAATAGTTCCACGCCTGCTGTAATCAGGGTGATGAATGGCAGGGAGTCGCGGTTACCTCTTGACCAAGCTGTGAAGTCAGCTCGCGACATGAAATTGTCCGCTTGTGCATTAAACCGATGTCATAACGCGTTGATCCGCCATATTGGCTTTGTGGTTTCGGGAATTCCCGTCATCCATCAAATTGTCTGGACTTCCGCTTGTGCGATTCGCACCGTGTAGAGTCTGTCCTTCCATATTCAAAGCTTCAATGCACTTAACCTTTTTTGTCGTCAATATGATCGGTCATAACTCCAACGTTATTTGGGAACTTGTGAAGTTTTTATCGCGATAAAATTGTGTTGTGGGATCGGTGGAACGATAAACCAACTTGGCCTCGAAATTTCGGGGGTCATATTTTTCTTCACTGGGAAACAACCCAATTTTCTGTCACACTAATTCTGTTTTCCTTGCATGGTTACTCTTGGTTTAGTGTTAGAACGACGGAAACCAATATTACATGAAATTTGAACGATCTAGGATAACCACACCAGCCATTTTGACAATGAGATTTGACATTAATTTCACATTGTGTCAAATCATATGATAATGAAGTACAGTCAAAATTTCAGTGAAATTGTATTATATGAGCATTTACTGCATCGTGGTAGCGTTATCTCATATAGCACTCCCTCTACTGAGATGGCTAGTTAATTTAATGCACTCCTCCACAACGTTTTCAATCAAGCAGTAAAATAAATCATGTTTTTCTTTTAAATAAAAAAACGGGTAAACTATCACATATCATTATTATGTTTTGGATCATTTGTGACAATTTCATTTTACTGTTTAAACAAGCTGAAAATACGTATTACAGAACCTAGATACATATTTTATAAATGTTAATGATATTTATTTACATTATATCGAATTCAAATGAAATATAAATAATTTCGATCATTTTCAAAGTTCATCAATAATTACAGGAGTTTTACTGCGATCTCCTCCTAACGTTGTTAGAGAGCTTAACGTTTGCCATTTTCCTAACGTCAAATTGTATTAATCTGTCTCGCGTTTGCCACAGTCATATTAAAGAGGAAACGCAAGCGAATATAATATGTGCTTAATTTCCAAGGGCAGGCCTTATATTAAATACAACTGCAATCGTGATGATATAAAGCTGGTATTCCAATACTCCCATAGGGCCAAAGTCCATTTTAATTATCAACATAGCTCTCCCATTGTCTCATGTGTGAGCGCTTTTGGAGATATTGATAACCATAGATGGATATAAAACGTCTGCAGGCGTTTGCACTTTGTGCCTATGGGAAATTCATATAAAATGGTTACAAAACCATATCTCAGTAACGTGTGGACATACTAACACTTTGATAACTTCATTAGATTTTGGATAACTGATGATCTCATTGATGGACGGCGTCCTGGGCATATATGTGAACAACCCGACGCCCGGCCGTCGTTGTAGGTGTGTGCCTTGTACTTATAACACTAAAATGACCCAGTGCTGTGGACATTTAGTTTAATTACATGAAAATGTTTTTCCCAAATGTGATGCAAGTTTAGGATAATGTAAATACTTCTGTTTGATAGTGTTACTATGTATACACTGTATATACATTTAACGCCATCTGCAGCCACGAGGTGTCACGGTGTCCGGTATCACTGGACGCTCGGACACCTGCTAACGGTAAGTAATGTCTAGACGATCGAAAAACATTTCAACTTCTCAAAATTGCTGGGTAAACGCCCACAGAGATGTATTTGGACAGTGTTTATGCGTGTGGTCATTTGGGAGACCGTTGATGTTATTTTTCCTACAATTTGGTCTATAGTTACAGATAGGAGGATTCCGTACCACAGAGGGCAACATTAATATGTGAGTGAGTAAGATTTTACGCCGCTTTAGCAAAATTCCACTAATATCACAGAGGCGGACACCTGAAATGGAATACCCACATTGTACCTATGTCCGGATTCAAACCCGGGCCTTAGTAGTAACGAGCAGTGCTTTAATCACTAGGCTACCGGACACCATATTAACAAGTATAGACTGAACATTCGTGTATGGGTCACGTGGCTGGACATTCCCGAGTACGACGTCGACGTTAAACAGTTAAGACGAAATCATGCGTATTAATGCGGCGAATGGACCTTAAGTTTCTATTTGGCAGGTATAAGAAATATTGCTATTTTGCAAATACGAAATGATCGAATTGCCTGAGAAACATGCTTATCCTGGTATTAGCGAATAGGTGAATGGTGTTCAAACGAAGAATCGAACATGTTCCAACGCCATCTTGTCGGACTAGTAAATAATCGCGTTTGACCAGACAAGTGACAGAAAGCGTGAACTACCATCCACGACATCGGGGTAAGATGACAAGCAAACATCCAAGTTGCAATGCAAGACCAAACAATGCCAATAGCAGTAGCTGATAAACAAATTTAGGCATTGGGGACAGGTGATATCACCGACTTCCCACGTCGATGTCGTAATGAGAACTAGGCTATATCAGTCGTATGACAACAGAAGCGATAAAACCAGTTCCATAATTTTCACTGCACGATTCCGACTATATCATAAGCATGTGTGTATGAATCACTATTAAAATTATACCTGGTGCATATCCTGTCCATTGTGTTCAAACACATGCAAAGGAAAGTCAACTGTTCTTCACAAAACCGGGAAAATATGTCAAAATAGGAATTCGCACAAGACACCAATTTTGCCACTGATGTGTCAAATTGTAAAGTGAGTGAGTGAGTTAATATTTAGCGTCACACTGGCAATATTCCAGCCATATCGTGACGGGAACAATTTAATTTATATCGATATTACAATCAATAAATTCAGAACGTAAACACATCGAAGGACAGTACAAATACAAAAGTATCACAGCTCTTAATTTGAAACTAGTAAGCTATAAATAAATCACTACAGACAACAGTGCAATATAAAAACGGGCTACTGACCACCAGCAACTGAAGACTGATTACCGTACTAGGGACCATGGGGACTTACAGTACCTTTGCTACCTACATGGACCCTAGCTGGATTTATATGAACTCTTCAGCAGCTGGCCATTGTAGTCACATTTAGCCAAACGTAAAATGACAAAAATACTACATTTAAAAAATCTGGGAAATTTAAATTGCCTTTAAATGTTTTGGAACTTACGTAACCCCTAGGGGGGACAATAATTTGACAATACTTTAAGCCGTCAAATTTTAAAGGAAAAATGCCATAGACGGGTATTATCAAAATGTTTCAAGTGTTAATCTAGAAATTTACCATTACACAACTTTCATCGAGTATGTATCTGAACCTGTTTAAAGTTAAACATTTCAAGAACTAACATTAAGCTGTCAGTCTGTGAAAGGCATTTCAGCTTTTGTTAACAAGCCGTGGACAGAGGAATTACCCTATCGGGTGACAATTCCCACTTGAAATATCACACATGGTCTTCTCTATGGCCGCACGTGCTTCCCGCAGCTTGAGATACTTCAATAAATATTTCTCCCTATCTATGACAACACAAGCACCAAGTGCCATATGTGCTGCTTACCAATTCCTTGACATTTCCGGCTTCTAAACACACATTTCTTTGTTTACTTGCTTATTCACAAGTTGGTTCCAGTACCACCATTCCTACAATGAAGACAGAAAGTGTGGTGTGAAGAGTTTAGATGGTTATATAAACTACACTGTTGCTGGCTCCTTACAGTGTAATCCCCTATATAACCGCTATGACTGCATTATAATATGTGTTTACGTCTCCGAGTGATCCTGGGATCCCGACCGTCAGTATGTGCTGGACGTTTTAAAGCGCGGATGCCCTTATAGACAAACGTACATTAGGCAAATTGAGGGGCCTCGAGAATGTCAATACAATCAGCACAAGACGGACGAAATCTTGTTGAATGCTGATATACAGAATAAATATTTCCTTAACTTGTGAAATAATAATGGCGCGGACTCACCTGTGAGTTAAAAGCTGTCCAATTTAAAACATTTTCCAATTATGTCTAATTGAATCAGGCGGTTATGGGTGGTCTGTCTGAAATATTGATCGTACTTTTGGTTGTCCTGTCGACGATACTCTTACGATGGGTAAATTTCATATAAAAAAACCCCACCCCTGGTGTTTATAAGTCATCCATTTGGATAATGTGTAATATTCTATGCAAACGGGTAGTGGTGCTTCAGGTGACTGTTATTTTTGCCTGAACCATTCCCGATGCATTAAAGTTTAGATCAACTCACTTCCAATAACATTTTCATTTGTTAAAGTTATTTATGATAGAAGATATATTAACATGTAAATACACTGTCCCTTTTCCCAGTCTCTAAATAACAGGTTAAATTCTTAATTAACATAATGCTTGAAAGTGACATTCTTCACCTTCTGATAAATTAGTCCTGGACCCCACTTCGTGTCTGTTGACCTTCCACCTCTGTAACTACCGCCCTGCTCTAGACTTGTGGTCACTCTAGCTGCTGACCAAATGAAGAGAGTTCAGGTTGAAGAGTTACACAATGAAATCTATGAATCAAAACTTTGAGGTCTTGACCAGTTCTCTGACCCATTGTTTGACGCTCTACCTCCAAATCCATCATTGGCACCGTTCATTGAATACAATACATCATGCTCGTTATTTTCCAAATTTCGCAGCCATTCCCAAGATGTTATGTTCTGGACTCAATCTAGCTGACTAGTCGTTTGATTGATCGTCGATACAGAGGTACTGGCCACTTCACATTCAACCGCACTGCCATTGTTGTCTCACGGTTTCATGGGCATTACCCTCGATTGTAAAGCGCCAACTGTGATATGAAACAGTTGCATTGAAGGGTCCTCGCGTTGGCTTTTGGTAGAAGGCAGCTTGGGTCCCTTTGGGGGTTGCACCAACGCCACAGAACTGCTTGTTTGGGTATAAGCGACCATTCCTCCCGCCCCATTTCATCAATTGTTATGGGATATCAGAGCGAGGATCAAGCGCGGCGCTTACCGTTTCTCGGAAAATGGATTAGAAGCGACGTGGTCCCTCTAACGGATTCACTATCTCTGAGTGTCATCAATATCCATCAAATCTAAAACAGGCCACTCCAAACTCCACTTTATTAAAGGGGATGTAAACGTTACGCTCGCACCGATCGTGCCCTTAGGAAGACCTACGGCTGGGCACGGGGCTTGGAAAGTCGGCAGAAAAACGGCTCGCAACAGCGCGACTCTGATGTTCCTCGATGTGAAGTTATAGGATTATCGACAGGCAGGCATGGGCGAAAGTCCGAGCGTGTTAGATAAGAGTCATGTCCTTAAAGTCATGCATGTAGATTTGCCCTAATTGACTGTCTTCTCCAACAGCATTGTGGCCGCTACCACTGAGCTTGCGACACTCACGTCTTTGGTTCTCCTGTTCGTAATCCACCAGGCTCAAATAGTCCTGTTATCCTACTCGCCTTGCAGTCAAGGGCCTTAGCTGAGGATCCTTTGCCTGATTACCTTGATTAATTACCCAGTCTCTTTAGGCCTTGGATCAGAACGCTGATCAAATCTCAGCACCGAAAGCATCTCCGTGCTCGCTCAACATTTTGCAAGGCAACACTTCGTCCCTTTTATTTGTTGTTTAAACTGAAACCAATTAAGCGAGAGGAATGTCCAGACAAGATGATCCAAAACAGGTTCAAAGGATTACTGGAAGTTGGTTCAACCAGAGGGAGAGGAGTTGGAAAATATTGAAATTATCTTGAATTTCATATCCCGGTCGATACTCGCTGTTTGCATGTCCTAATGGCAACAGATTACACGCTGCTACGCCTTCAAACATTTTGAGCTGGGTAATTTATGTTCTTGGTAGACCCTGGACTTCTTCTACATTCGTGAAACTCTTAGATTTACAACTTAATGATGCCCAGCATCACAGTTAAGATGCTGACAAATCTAAAAAACATAAATGGGCTAACTGGGAATCGAACCCATTCTTTCATCCGAAGGGAGGCAACTCTGCAAGATAATTGCGATGCCTTTGACGACTTTGATAACTGGGCCCCATCCCATAATTTTAGATGAAATGGGACTCGAATGGATACAATGTGTGCTCCGATTGTTCGCATGGTATCCAGACGAAGTAATTATTTCCATACCAGAGTAAAACAGTAAATAATGCTGACTGCAGTGGAAGTAAATATTCACTCACTCACTCACCTCGTGATACGTTAGACGTTGCTCCCTGATTCAAGCTTCGTTTGGCAGATAGAAACGTAACATTTACAATATCTGATTTTCTTCGCCACAATTGATTTTTCCGTCCTTTTTTCGACACATGCAATTATATTTTCTGACCACAAATGATACAATTTGTTGTCGCTTTCAAACTTCATTTAAAATTCCCACTTTCATCTGGCAATTCATTTAACTCGTCCGAAAATTAAACAAAAAAAGTGTTGTTTTTTGCATCGCCTGAAGCTGTTTGCGGTGAATCACAAAGAATTTAATGGAATAACGAGGAAAATTAGCCCAGAATTTTCTTGCACGCGTTAGACATTTGAAAGTGAATTACCCAGTAAAACGATAGGCCTCCTCCATTCTTTTAGACCTTTCCTTTTATTCGAGCCACGAGTACGCAGAGTGGAGTTGGTAGGCAACGTTGCCTCGCTCGTCACCATCGGCACCACACCGTGGTGAGGTGAGGTGAAATTGGGTTTAACGTTGTGCTTGAGAATATTTCGCTCATATGATGACGTGCATGCGTGTGTATGTGTATGTGCGGCTGCTTGTACTAGCCCAGACTGAAGCTGGTTTTATAGTGCTAGCTCACTGAGATACCATGCCGCAGTGAAGCATGAATACCCCACTCAGACACATTATACTGACTCCGAGCCGACCAGTCCTTGTTGTACCCATTAATGCCGAGCGCCAGGCAGGGACCAACAAGTACCATATTTTAACGTCTTTTGGTATGACGCGGTCGGGGATCGAACCCGCGACCTCCACACCGTAGTAAATATACAGCAGCTCATTCTCAGGGTCCACGTAATCTGGAAGTCAAGATTGCTGAGCGCCAGTGAATATTGTCCAACGACGTAGCCATTAACCACGGCGTACTTTAAATAATTAAATCTAGATCGAGCAAACCATGGACTTAAAATGAGCAATGATCGAGGTCATAGGTGATGGACAAGGAATTGAACGGATCGGGTGAGTGAGTTTAGTTTTACCCCGCAGTCAGCAATATTCCAGCTAGATGGCGGCGGTCTGTACATAATCGAGTCTGGACCAGACAATCCAGTGATTGACATCATGAACATCGCTCTACGCAAGTGGGATACGATGATATGTATCAACCAAGTCAGCGAGCCTGACCACCCTATCCCGTTAGTCACCTCTTACGACAAGCATGGGTTACTGAAGATCAATTCTAATCCGGATCTTCACGGGTCGGACTGAACGGATCGGGTGATAAGACTGGGTGACTTGCTTCATACTTGGTTCATACCAGGAGGCGTTAGACGTTACCAGTAATATCAGTCACTGGCGTTTCTGGTCTAGGCTCGACATCTTAATGGACCAAGCATAGCCTACTTAGGTGTCGATATTTATATTAGCGTTCACCCTAAAGCCTTACTCTCCATATTTTCGTCCCATTTGCCAAATGTTTGAAACGCCGCGCTGAGGGAACGCTGAAATGGAGCATGTCGTACTGGTTATCCACTGAGACCAACGAAAACCGGAATGACGCAGACAGACCAAGGGACATAATCGATGCAATCTAGGATTCAAACTGACTACAAACAGGCTACAGACACGGAGTGACTGGGTTTAGTTTAAACGCCACGTGTCAGTTACATCATGGCATCGCCTTGTGAGAAGAATGACCGAAATGATGCACGTCTTGATAATAAAGGTATAAACATAGGACGCATCTGAGATATAAAGCCACGACAATAGATTTCTGGACCTCCTATGGAATTCCCTTAACAACTTACTGTAACCTCCATATGTGCATGCATGAAGTCGTTCTCCAAACAGTGCCATTAAAATACAGCTTGCATACGAAAGTGAGTGAATGAGTGCGCATGCATCATTAAGAAATACCTGTGTCGACGGACCGACAACAATGGCCTCAATACACTGAAACGATACCCTGCTCTTTAGTCTTACAGTCACACAGAACAGGCGCTACACACTTAATATTCTACAGTTATGTAAAGACTATCCTACCAACAATACAGTGAGTTTGTTTATAAGGAACATTTACTGATATCCTAGCAACATCACAGCGACGGACTCCAGAAATGGACTTCACACTTGTACCCATGTGGGAAAACGATCCCGGGGTCTTCGGCTTGACTGGAGGAAGATTTAACCACTTGCTTTAAACTCGCCCCATACTCAACTAGAATGTTCAGCTTTTTCGTACTGTAAAATGTATGTTGTATGTTCATGCCGAAGTGGGGCGGTGGGGTAGCCTAGCGGGTAAAGCTTGTCACGCCGAAGTCCCGGGTTCGATTCCCCACATGGGTAAAATGTGTGAAGCCCATTTCTGGTGTCCCCCGCCGTGATATTGCTGGAATATTGCTAAAAGCGGCGTAAAATCAAACTCCCTCACTCACTCATGCCGAAGTCATCGGTATTCCTGTAACATAAAGCATCCTGTAAATAGTCTCGGCTAGAAAATTATTTGGGAACTGCGCCTAACGATGTCGGAGTGCGTAGACTCATATACAGAGTGAGTGAGTGTGTTGAATTTTACGCCGCTTTTAGCAATATTCCAGCAATATCACGACGGGGGACACCAGATATGGGCTTCAAACATTGTACTCAAGTGGGGAATCGAACGTGACGAGCGAAAGCTTTAACCACTAGGCTACCCCATCGCCCCAATATTCAGAGCCTGACCACCCAATCCACAAACACATGATGTAACCTGACCCGGAGAACCAACGCTTAAGTAATCAGTACTGAAAAAGCGTATTACTAAGTTATTAGTAAGTAATTCTTGTGTCATACATCAAGGTGCAGATTCCGATGTGCAGTTAAGCAGCATACTTCACCGCCATACAAATGTACAGAACAGTTCTAAGCGATCGCGTGAGGCAACGGGAAGAAGTATCTCTGTGATAGATAGAGATAGGTTGCCTGTGTGTTAAATGAACAACCCCATGCAAGTATTAAAGTACAAGCATGGCTGGAGGCATAGTGTAGAGAACAAAACAAACCATGTTCACAAAATATAAACCATTTATGTTTCCTGAAAGTAAATCTTGGGGTCGACATCAGTAAGTATCGTTAATGTGAAAAGTGCGAAGTTGATGAAGAAAGGCTGTTATCCGTGTCTTTGAGAGTGGAATCCCGTCTCCCCCTCCTGACAGCCTGACACCTCCGTCTACCCTCGGGCGGGGGGTTCCTCTTCATCTCACTCAGGTGCCGCAAGCTGGGGGAATGTGTTAGCCGAACTTCAAAGCCAACTCAAGGAGAAACTTTTGTCAGCTGAAGACAAAGGCCTCATTGAGATGAAACTGCAACCCTTCCTGGTGCGCTAGATCCGGGTCCTGGGCAATGATAGCACGGACTGCACGTGTGTCACGTGACATTTGCTACACTGTTGAGCGGGATGAGATTTGCAGTAAGGAAATCTGTGACCTTTTCAACGGCATTCCTTCCTCTTACTAGTCATGGGCCGGATTCTACATTCCCACTTCTGACCATGGTCCATCGAGTGGCCTGATCAGCTGACTTGACGTAACTTTGCGTTTTCAAGTTTTACTGAAAGTAGAGTGGGTGAGTTTAGTTTTACGCCGTTTTTAGCCATATTCCAGCGGCGGGGCACACCATAAATAGTGAGTGAATGAGTTTATGTTTTACGCCGCTTTTAGCAATATTCCAGCAATATCACGGCGGGGACATCAGAAATAGGCTTCACAAAATTGTACCCATGTGGGGAATCAAACCCGGGTCTTCGGCGTGACGAGCGAACGCTTTAACTACCAGGCTACCCCACCGCCCCTATTGAAAAGAGACGTTGCTACTGCATGATGAGATATTTTAAGGTGGGGGAGGTCATCCTCGATGAATACTTTGGTTCTTTTGGTAAATATTTACTGCTTGTTTCATCTTACCACAATTGCATGTTTTATTACCATCTACAAACCACGAACGTGTATATTACTTGTACCAATCCATCACCCACACCGGAAATGATTTATATAATGATCCTTAAATAATAATAAATGTGCATTTATAATGCGCGCAATCCAGACAGATATGCCTGCTCAAGGCGCTACAAGGGGATTGTATAAAGATAAAAGTCAGGGAGTGTTGAGTGGAGTTAAATGTCACTATGATACTTGGAGAACATATGGGTCTTTAGTCTTGATTTGAATTTCTCAAAGGTTGGACACAGTTTCAACTCTGATGGAAGTGAGTTCCAGAGGATAGGGGCAGTGCTGGAGAAGGATCTGGAGCCAAATGTCTTCAGTCAATATTTAGGAACTTGGAGGAGATTTTGGTCACTTGATCGGAGTTTACGTGCTGGAGTGTGTGGAGTCAAGAGTTCAGATACATAGTCAGGGCTGGTGTTGTGGAGGCATCGATAGATGATACATAGATGATCCTTCCTTAAAATATGTATAATGTCTAATAATTTCGAAATTTCCAAGTAGGTAAACATTTCTAGTAGGATTCAAACAAGACCAGGAAGTATTGGAATGGGTTCCACACAGTGCACATTCGTGTGTACGCGATTGGCGTTACGACCGAACGCCTAAACCACGAGGCGACCACAAGAGCAGAGATTCTGAAAAGGGCCCCGGTTCAGTGATATTGTTTCCCAAGGTTTATGATACAGTGCCACCAGCGTTATTCTAATTCTCACGTGTATACCTAACTGTCCCATGGGAAATTAGCAGTATAAGTTCTTTGATAGCAGATCTTGTATACAATTCAGAAGAAGCTGATACCAAACTTGAGAGAGAGACGATTCCTTTTGGCGTGAAGTGTACGGAGCGTACACTGTACCAAGCTTAAAACACAGACAATTGTCTGTTACAAACAGGTTGAACGACAGGTATTGACAGGTAGACTGTTTCAACTCGGACAACCTTTGGCTCATGGGTATCCAGATGTGTTTGTGGGTATACTCAGAGCCAATATACACACGCAAGTAGAGAAAAATAGGTTATTTTTAATCAGTTAATAAGGTATTACGTATGTTTTTTAATTTTCGACGTTCCATGTACTCAGTAGTGGTCTAATTAGTAAGCAATTCAATCAACAAGTAGACGTCGTAAATCACTACAGAGACCAAGGAGGACGTGTTACAGATTATAGAAAGCCAAATGTTTTCCCATAAATTTCCATACTAACGTTATATGTTATTAAAACGTAACAGGGACATGTCAAGTCAATACATGTGCATATATGCACAGTATGGTCTTAGGGGAGTAGTAAAAACAGAATTTTTGGCTAGGTTAACCAATTCCTTTTCCTAGTACAGGAAGCGGAACACACCAACCCCAATTCCGCACGAAATGTCACCTACTTGAAAATATCTGCACACATTCAGCATAAGGCATCGTGTTAAAAAAGACAGCACAAGATATCTTACACAATGGCATCCAATCACAGTTGTCATATGGCTACACCCGGAACTGAAGGTTCACGGAGCAACATATGCTTATTTAGTGCAGTAGAACCTGTAAGGGAAACCAGTATATGTTGTATAGCTAACTCTGACAAACAAATACCCAAGTCGTGGATGAATTCAGAAACGAATATAATTTCTAATATGTTGTTAAATGAAAACTACTTTTCAGTAATTTATGAACATATCCTTCCTTCTTATTCAGCTCGTTTACATACTTCTGTGTCCAATGATGGTGTTCCCTTCTCTTTAAAGTAAGATGGGACGATTAAAACGGGTGTCTATTGACTTGTAAGTATAAATCCACTGAAAGCTCCATTGGAAACCTTTGAAAGAATATGGTATCATTCCGGTAGAAAATGATCAAGAATAACCTAGAAAACGTTTTAATTCCTGACACTTAAGTGACGCTGATGCGCAAAGGTCTGGTCTTTGTCATGACGTCTAATTCGTGACCTCTTTGAAATTGGGTAACGTGAAATTAGAGCATCCCCTTACTGCCAGACCTGCCTTATTATCAGCTGAGATAACCTTCACTTACATAACCAAAGTCAAATGCATGTACCAAGTCGAAATCATTAAACACGCCAAGCCAAACGGGTCGATCTATGTTGACAATTTCCGTCAAGTTCACTACTGTGAAATATGCTTATTATGTATATCAACAAATTATGTAAAACGAAGCTCGCTTAGCTCAAACCGAGGAAATTGTGGGTGACATTATCTTGAGTAGCTTCACAACCACCTTCTCACGGCAATATGATGTGATACTCCTCAAGACCACACGCACCGGGTGCTTACTTTTCACGAGGAGCTGTCTTCAGTGCACGTGCAGTGCGTGCAACGTGTCATACAGCTAATACTGTGTGGTTCTCCTTCACGTGCTGCACGCGCTTGTGTTCTCTGTTGGCGGTTTCTCTGAAAAGTGTCTTGAACTGGTCACATGAAACAATGTTCATTGATACTGACGAATTCGCCGCGTACGTGAGGTCCACGAACCTGAAATGTATGTTTTAAAATGTGTACATTCTAAAAGAGATTTAACAGTCACCCCACCGTCACGCCATCTTTCTTATACTACAAGGCCGCTGGTTTCATGTCCCAAAGATGTTGAAAGTTGGTACGCCATTACACCTCACTTCTTCTACAGCGCTTAATCAACGACAATTTCAGAGTATATATTCAACAATTATTCTATTCTATTTGAACTCTAAAAACATTAAACTGTTGGTTCTGTTGGATAAGAAGCTAACGTCAGCTCCCCACCAAAACGATTTTTAGGTGTTTTGGTGTCATGAACTGCTGTTGTCTATGCTTGAAATGTATGCCTTTTGGGGTGTTTTTTTCAACCAAATAATGGAGGAAAACCAAATTCTATGATATGATACCAAGTTCTATGAAAACCACTTGCTTGATAACAGTGTACCTACAGCGAAACGTAGCACGTCACACGTCGCGCGTATTGCAATAAAGAAGTTGACTATCCATAGAACTTGGTTTTCCTTCATCTTTACAACTTCTAAATGCTTCTCCAGGAAACCAAATTATGCTTGATTCAGTTTAAAGTAAGACTGGACATGTATGTTTTTAGATTAAAATTATTTTGGGGATGTATGTCCATTACTTTATAATACTATTCTGCTGATCACATTTTTCTCATGTCATGTTTACATAGTTTTAGAAAGCGGATCACACAGACAGCTTCAGCTACTGGTTTCCTTGTTTTCAACAATTCATGTTAATCTATAAAAGTCGCAGGATTACAATTTTCAATTGTTCACCAATTCTGAAGCCTATTTTAATAAATGTTGATGAGGAAAGTTCCAGCTGATCTTCATTCATGATTGTGCATGGTAAGAGTATTTTCTTATCACGCCAGGGCATACAATTCCGCTGGTGCGTCGAGATATAAAGTTAAATTATTATTACACATCTGAATACAATTAAGGGCGGGCAGGAGATGCGAAAAACAAATAAGCTGAATGTTGATGGAAGAATACGCCAACTACACAGCCCTGAAACATGTCAAAGCACTTGAACCTTCAGCAAACACCGGATCCTTTCCGTAATGAAGTGGATTTGCCCCTTGTCACGCCGTAAGTGCCGAGGTATTTACACGAGGTCAAATGACAGCACCTTGGGCGACATAATACGCCTTAGATGAGCTGCTGGTATTGTCCATTTGGTGTCCGCCTCTTGTAAGATCGATGAGTGGACAGAGGAATTAAGTGCCTTACAATCGCCGTATACGTCGTTGCGATGACAGTGAATCGTCTCCTTCGACAGCTGGGTAGAAAGAACGGACGATCATCGCTGGTGATAGACCGTCTAGCTCATTGACAGCGGACGAACCAGCAACAAACCCACGTCAATATTTCAGGCAAAATTTAATTCCAATTTTCCGCACCTTTGGGTAGCAATTCTACACATGACAATTCTGTAATGAATCTGTCAGGGAAATGAGACGAACTGGCTGATAGCAAGTTAAGAACTGACTTAGGTTAAGGAAAGGCCTGGTTTCCGTGCGGTTATCACTGCAAGGGGAGAATGGGGTTGTGGGCACCGGTTGGTTCTTGCTGGTGCAAGGACAGCAAGTCGATGATGTCACTCGTGGGCCAAATTGTTGAATGATATGCATCATCAACGTAGAGAATTACACAGCCTCCGTCTGTGGTGATAACAATGTTGTTGTCTTCACACAGTGATGAATGTTCCTTTCAAATAAGGAGGTTTCTCTTTGTCGGCGTCAGAAGCTGGCTGTGCATCAGCGAGAATACGCAGAACGGCTTTCATAATTGGTATTAATTTGTAAACGATATTATCAAGTGACACAAGCTATTGGAAGCTGGTGTTTAATGAGCTTTACGGCATTGTCTACATTTCTGCAGCAATATTTTCATGTGAATGATTTCGTTTTTAAGGACAGGAAAGTTCAAACAACCCTCGTCTTGTCGATCTCCGACGATGAACAATTCACCATGTGTACATTAAGAGGAAATAATGCATTAATAATCATGATAATTCATGTAGTGACAATGATGATAATATATTACAGGTAATAATGATAATAGGTAATATTGTGATTTCATGTACAACTTTACACACGTATATATGTATTATTTTCCCAAAACATTTTGTCAGTTCCTTAGCGTGAATATTGTCGTATCAGCCTCACGAACAAAGAGAGCAGGAAGTCAGGATTCACTGCAACAAGTAATAAGGGAATTGTTTAGAAGCTAAAGTGCACCTGCACTGCACTGTCTTCTATATAACAAATTATGTAGGTAACAATGGCCACATAACATTTATAACTCACATGTAAGTGTAAGGGTTTTTTATTTACTTGCTCTTTTGAGATTCGAGGTCAGCAGAGGTCAAGTCTACATCATGAATGTCGTAACAGCCGGCGAAAATTAGGGTCATGGCGTTTTTGGTTTAGTTGATTTTACGTCGTCGTTCGCCTATGAAGTAGAATGTTGATTATGGCATCAACCATTGGTTTGATTCACTGAGTAGTGATGGAATACTTTTCATACTTTATGGGAAAGCTGATATACTTTGTGAATATTCACATGTGAATATAATGGGTTTTTTTAGTTTACTTCCTCTGTTGAGATTCGGGGTCAGCATAGGTCACCTGTAGATCATGTTTGTCCTAACAGCCGGCTAAAATTGGGGTCATGGGGTCAGGCTTGATGAGAGTATGTCGTTGTCCCCTATGATGTAGAACGTTGATTATGGCACCTGATTCGCTGAGTAGTCGAAGACACTGATACGTACTTGAACCTTTTTCTTATATCCAAAGCTGCTTGCCCTTCTTTCATACTTTTTGTAAAAGCTCATATACTGAGTATATTTGAGTCACAGAAGAAACCCTCACCTTGCAAAGGCAGTGTATAACGTTTTGAGAATTACTCAGACCGGTAAATGAGTAGAGTATTTATCATTGAATCAATTGTATATTTGATTGCGAGCAGAGCGAAGCTTGATCCATGTGACAACCATCGACGTATATGTACGATGGGCAATCAAAAAGTGTTGAGCCTAAACTACCTCTGATATGTGCATGATAAAAATAACTGTATGATATTGAAGAATGGTATATATAATTCACATAAACGTAATATTGACATGCACATGTGAATGATATAAACCATTCTTCAATATCATACAGTCATTTTTATCATGCACGTATGAAAAGTATTTTAGGCTCAAAACTTCTGATTGCCCCTCGTATATTCATTACCGTTATATTCTGTTATAGTTCACACACACTCGTTAGACAGGGTTTTATTCAAGGGATATTTGAGGAGCTATTAGATATTAATTATCCTATATTTATTGCCCTTTCTTCTGTATTTGGTATAATTCAGACCCGCATTTTACCATATTGGTTGTCCGATCTTTGACATGTCTCATTAAGAACTGACTGACTTACATTATGTTAATGAATGGGCATGAATGTCTACAAGATTTTTGTATTTTCAGTCATTCTTAAATGAGTCAGAATTGATATGAGAAGCATCTGATCTCCAAAATCTGATTACAGACACATTTTATCTTAAAATAAACCAACAAGACCCGTCTAATCACGACCCTCCTGTGAAATGGACGTTTGATTGACGTCTATGGGCGAAGGTTAGTTTAGGATACATATTTCATTGCCAAGTCATATTTCTTTATCGCAACTAAATCACCAAAATTACTGCCTTCAACAGTCATGATCAATTTCACAGTAGACAACCGCCAATACAAAACATTTCGCCTTTCCTTGTACCTTCACCAATGTGACACCGCCACTTCCAGCAATCGCAACATGAAACCAGCAATCTCGAACCTCTTCTGCCAACTTGATTGTTAATCAAAGGGCGAAAAGTGGCCAACTGACCAGCTGGAAGTTCCAACCCTTTGGTCAGGCGAGCCACCAGCAATGTTCCTGTGATAATGGCCACAATTAAGATGATAGTGTTTAATCATCAACCGTTCTGCTAACGTAGAAGCATGGAAGACAATAGCAAGATGGTGGCAGGCACGCGCCTCTGATAGGGGTTATGTATATTTGCCATTGTCCAGCTCGGACGGCAAGTTGTCGGTGATGGCGAGCAGTGGGCACGAGACAGAGGCACGTGCATTGTGGACATTCCTCAAATGGATTGTTATTTGTAGCTTTGTTGTCGTGTGCCGGTGATAGGGCAAATGGACGTGTCTGTGTGGTCTGAGAGGAACGGTCTTCAAAGTTGAGCACTTAGTTGAAAGATAGACGTATCTACGTGTAGATAGGACGGTCTGTGATGTTCGTAGCCTATTGTTAGGGGGAAGAAAATAGATTCTCAAATCTACGGAAAGCTGGTCTATTAACGAAGACGTGTGACTTGCTATCCGATAACAATTTTATTTGATCACCCCTTAACTTAGGGATTCAGAGTACATATAGATATAAACGCTGCAGATTAACCAGACCCTTCATAAATTACACGTATTATAGTTCCTACTTGCAATGATCTCTATACGATGGTGCCAATAGCTGAAGGGGTGGTGTAAATCAAGATAGGGTCCATGCAGGAAGCAAATGTACTGTAAGTCCCCATGGTTCCTAGTATGGTGATCTACCTTCAGTTGTTGGCTATCTATGGCCCGTGTTTTATATTGTACTGTCTTCTTCAATTAAAATGTTTTAGAATTACATTCTAGTTTTATATTCATATCTGTGATACTCTAGGATTTTTACTGTCTATCGTCGACAGATTTTACTCTTTCTAATGTTGACATTTATATTGTATAAATTGTTTTCGTCACGATAGGGCTGAGATATTGCCGATGTGACGTTAAATACTAACTCACTCACTCACTCACTCACTCTATACGATGGCATTTACATTGCTTCATAATCGGAAGGATGATTCATATGACATAATATGAATGCAGCACTTATGGAGTGAACGTTTCCTATTGATCGGTTATACCTACGTGGGTTGTCAGTCAAGACGTGACGAGGTAATTTCACGACGATATCGTATCGGCCACAGTCGCTTTACTCATGACTTTCTGCTCAAAAGGATGGAGATGGACCTCCCATGTGTGTCTCTTGCGATGAAGTGTTTACCATCAAGTATTTTGCGCTTGACTGTGTGGACTTTTCAAATGCAAGGGATTCTCATTACGAAGCGATAAATCTGAAAGGTCTGTTTTCCCGCATGAGTGGTCATCTCATTGTGAACTACTCGAGAGAGATTGATCTGTATCATAAATTGTAACTATGCAATGTGAATGATGGATTGGTTGTTTATAATTATGTTCTATGACTGAGTAATAATGTAATGGATAAATATGTTTCTGAAAACCCCCAACTCATTTAAGCTTAGTACTTTAAATGTCCATGAATGCAGACTTGGTCTCGTCGCTATATGGCTGAGATAATGACGATGCGACGTACAGTCCAACCCAACTCAACTCAGCCCAACTCAACTCAACCCAACTCAACTCAACTCAACTCAACTCAACCCTGACCAAACATACACATCAAAATATGGTATGGCTGTTTTCACATATTACTGATACAATGTTAAGACGAGAACTAAAGAGGAGGTCGTTAATAGGGAAATAATGATAAAATAATAATAATACCTTCAAAATATGAATTTGTAACCGTTTCATCGTGTGACTGGTATGCCCCGAATGTTTGAACAACAAACAAACAAAACAAGTGCGTATATTGCTCTGTATATTACGTCGTGGTTTCCACCTGGTGATGAAGCTGGTGTAAAGAGGGCACGGGTTGGATGGTTGGTTGGTTGGTTGGCTGGTTGGTTGGTTGTTTGTTTAAGGCTGTGCTCAGCAATATTCCAGCTAGATGGCGGCGGTCTGTAAATAATCGAGTCTAGACCAGTGATCAACAGCATGAGCATCGATCTACGCAATTGGGAAATGATGATACGGGTGAGCTAAGTCAGCGAGCCTGATTTTCTCAAGTCAGTTACCATCTACACACAGTGCAGTTTCTTTGCTCTATTTTTTCTGTAAAAATGTCAGTTCAAAGTTAAGATTTTACTCCTCGGTGAGTTGAGAATGACCTTGACCGTAGCAATGGTTTTCTCTGGTTTAAAGATACAAAGAGTCGTGCCCTTCACAAGGGGCCTATTGTTAGAATGTAATTTTTATGATAATGTAAATGTAAGATTGTATACATGTATTTAAAGTTGAACTGAATGCTTAAATCATATCTAATTGGCGTACTCTAGAACCGCACTTAGTTCGAGTTTGTTTCAATTGGCAAAGTCTCCCAAACTGGTTTTGTTGCCACTTTACGCAGTGCGCAGTCTATGAGGCGTAAAGCAGAACCAAGCATTCAGGACACCAATCAATGCCATTACACCCTCGCGCATGTCTCTTCGACAAACATACCTTAATAACTCTTCTGTTCAGACGTGAGTTATCTCCCCTGCCTACGTTGCATTTCCCGATGGTGTGCATTGCGAGAGCGAGATCTCAGGGAGACTTGGCTGTATCACATATCGACAAGTCATGCCCCAAAAAATGCTACTTGAAGTCTGATTATTTGCTGAGATTTCGCATCTAGACGATGTTTGCAGGGGCTAATTCTGTCGGAGACGTGGCGTCTTGTTGGCGTGGATTGCTCAGTGCCGTCATGGGTTGAGGACGTTTCTCGATTACAGACATTATAACGGCGAGACGCCAATTACGTGAGGCACGTTAGGCAAGACAGGGAAACAGCTTTGTTTCAAGTGCATAATGTAATTGTTTGGGTCTGTGCCCAGCGCAATGTTTTATATCATTTTTTTTATTATAGGATATTTATATAGCGCACATATCCACGCAACTAGTGCATGCTCAAGGCACTGAAAATCATCATGTTCTTAGTATACGAGGGGCGGCGGGTTAGCCTAGTGGTTAAAGCGTTCGCTCGTTACGTCAAAGACCGGGTTCTATTCCCCACATGGTACAATGTGAAGCCCATTCCTGGTGTCCCCGCCGTGATATTGCAGGAATATTGCTAAAAGCGGCGTAAAACCTGAACTCACTCACTTTTAGTATATGTTGAACTACTTTCAAAAACACCCTTTACCTTTGCTTTAATGTGACAAATCATATATATATATGTGAATATCTGCAATACGGCTGAGAGGGATATTTACTCTCTTACTCTGGCATAAACAACTTCATCCGATTTACAGGTAGATTTGTTAAATATGAAAGTACTAATATAAAACATTCTTAATCTAAAAAATAATCTTAAGAGTGAAATGCCACAGGTGTTTGATGAATCGCTGGCTTTCTCTAAATGATTCACTGATGCTTTGAAACACATACACTCAATAACTTCACTTCTCCAATCTAGTTTTAAACAACATGACATGTCTACTTCATAAAGTCATATCAATACAAAAACTGATGCCAAACTCTTATAATTATTATAAACACTTTATAAGCTACAATCGTTTCTATGACGGAATAAGAATGTCGGTTTCAGTTCTAATATCAATCAACACTTTACGTTGTCATTTTATTAATGTTTACGTCGCAAAGTTATTTTCAAGTTTGAAAATTTATATAGTTTCTAATTCGGTTGTATTTTGAATGAAAACTTCCCTGAAACAAATATTTAAACGAGACAAGTGACTAAATTTGTTTTAAGTCAACTAATTTTGTCAGTATCAAAGTAGTGCCCATCCGGTATTAACTAAGTGTAAAACCTTTTCTTTGTGGCTATCTGTGTCTCAATTACACTTTCATAATCCAACAGCGGATAAAGCAGACTTCCTAGTCTAATCTGATCGACAAATTAATACTCAATTCAAAACAGATTTACGTCTTAAGTTAATAGAACTTTCAAAGGCATTTTAAAATAAAATATGAGCATGTATGCTTTATCTGGCTCTGAAATACTCGTATGTCTGAGCCTGGTGTCGTTAGATCTGTCAATCTATCAAAGCGTATTATACGAGAATTGATAACATGGTGTTTTCATTTGAAACTTTGATAACGAGATGACGCGTCGGCTCCAGGAGTAAAATAACCAGATATTTGAAAATTGTTTTAGTGTACTAAAATACGTACGCGGGAGTTAAAATGTTTATATTTTCGCTTTGTTATGAAAAGAAAGCGCCTTGTTAATGCAGAGTTACTTCCGAAGATTCTGTTAACATGTGAAGCCGAGATTCTGTTTCCCTCGCTGTGATAATCCTTGAATGTTGACAACATAGGTTTGTGTTCTACAATCCTTGACTACCAAGGTCGTGATCAAGGTATAACCGATGTTAACCTTGGTTGACACAATGTACCATGTTAACTAATTTACGTCATACTTCGGTTGACCAAAGCATGGCATACCGCTTTAACACAGTAATTGGTTGGTTGGTTTGTTGTTTAACGCCGCACTCAGCAATATTCCAGCAATATTACGGCGGTTAACTCTGTAGTGGTACTGTGGTAACAGCCTCCAAGTGACATCATCGATAAAGCTAATTAGTTTCAGTTATTGATTGAATCGTTAGTATTTATAAATACATTTTAATTAGTTTGATTAACATAGGCTTTGATATTATATGTATATTCTGATATGTATTAGAGAAATTAGATTTTCGGTTGTCAATACAGAAACTTTTGAATGTATAACTTGATGATTTGACCCTTCTGTTATAAAGCTTTTCATGTTAATGTACTTTAACAAGTTGTGTGTTATTGCAATGCAGTTGGCTGTTGTTTTTCGTTACATCTAAAATTTAATATGTGCGGGTATTTCGGATACTGTCAAAAGAGCCGCCATATAGCTGGAATATTGCTGAGTGCGGCGTAAAACTCACTCACTCACTGTCAAAAGAAAGTACACAGCTCATATAGATAGATTGTCAAATAGTTTGTTTAAATGCCCACAGAAACTAGAATTGAAGGAACGGGGAAACGTTTAGAAATCGCTATACAATTATACGTGGTTATACAGCTGGGAATTAGACTTAAAGTATCTAAATACATGACATTATGAATGTATATTTACACTACATGAACAGATAAGACCAGAATATGTGCAAATGCTGACTTTAGAGGGTTTAAAGGAGCTGTTTTCTACTTATACACGTTTTGGTTTTACACAAGCTGAATGTGTTAGCTGATGGAGATGAAGAAGGGAACATATGGTAAATATATCATCTTGAGCGGTGGACCTGCTCATGGGGAGTTTTCATGAAAGTTTGAAAAATCCGCTCATGAACCCGATCTTGTGAGGGGATAAAAACTTCAACGTTTAAGAAAGAACTAAACTCTTGTCTGCTAACTTTCATGCTAATAGTTAAAAGTTTCCGTACCATTAAATTTAACATTTCCAGTAGGATTCCTCCTTGTCTTTTAAAGGGATGAACAATAACGTGTACAGATAAACCGTTTTATTGTTGTTGACGATATTCAAATTATAATGTGAAAATCAACTTAATTAATCACAAGCTTATGGGATCCATTTCTCGAGTACATACTGATAGCAGTACATTTCACAATCTATATAAACTCATGCCAATAATGGTTGTCACCACCTTCAATTTTTTAATTGGAGGGTTGGGGAGGGAGGGGTGACAACCTTTATTGGCATGAGTATATGTAAGAGTCAGTTATGACAAAAACGAATTTATTTTTCTTTTGAGCACATGCCACTATAGTGGTACCAAACAAAAAAATGTATATTTTAAATATAGTGTTATTCTATATTCATAGAAATAAGGTGAGTCATACTGTGATATTGCTTAATACAGAGGCTTTTAAAAAGATACTAGCATATGTATTGACATTTCTTCTCAGGAATAGACATTGTTCTTCTTTATTGTATGTCAAATATTTAATTTTGTTCATGTATTGCTAGGCAGAAAACGCAATAATGGATACTTTTCTTAAAAAAATATTAATATCGGACGCAAAGTATTTAATATTCAAATGTTTGTAACTCGTCAAATTAGGCTAACCTATGGGTATTGATTATATCGATGTTTGCTGTGAGATAGAGGTTGTAAGGCTGGAAGAGAGCATGTCAGACAGACAAACACAGAACAAGGCGGGGACTGTTTCCTTTTTACACAACACATGTCCCTATAAATCGTGTATGCCATGATTAAAATTGTTGAATAAAACAGCTTGATAATTGTAGCAATTTACATTTTGTTAAAGAATATCGCTTTCTAACCCGCGGACACAATCCTGCGGGGTTTTAATCTCAAAAGTCAATTAAACTCTGATCATAGTCGCTGCAGCAGAGTTACGACGGTAGGGGCTATTTGCATAACAATATAAAGACTGATACAAAATAATCTTAAGGACGGGAACCACCCTAGGCCTGACCTGTATTCGTTGTATCAAGTTCGCCTTGTGTAATATTTATTACATTTGTTGAAAAAAATGTAGAGGAAACTCACATGTGTATTTTTAATTTATGTTTGTAAATAATAAACGTTGTGTTGCGTAATTTATTAGTTTCACCGGAACATGGAGTATTTTATGATGAGCTGTTTCGACGGGAAGACTGACAACCTAAACAAATCTTCATTTGAGACTAGCAGACAGTCGAAAATCAAAATAAATCGACTTTAATATGTGGTCAGAGATATAATCTGAGAGATAATTTCAAAAGTCTGAAAGCAACGGTCCAGATCATTCTATATTTTTTCGTCTCATGTGGTGCATGTTTTAACGGATAACATGTCCCAACTGGGAAGGAAATACTGTGTCGTATTTAAACCTGTAATGAAAATCATTTAAATAATAGCCTATCGATATAAATATATCAATGAATATTTAAAAGCGAATTCAAGTGTAACATCATGATGTCATAACAATTAAAATAGAGAATATTTTCATGTTGAAAACAGCAGGAAAAATACATCTTCGAGCGTCCTTCTTGTGAGGGGTGGATTCCATCCTTAACTTTGCCTGGTGTTTACCAGATGTATTTAAGTCAATGGCATCCCAACCCATGATACAGAAACACGCCGTCCAGTATACGCTTCGCTGATTTCGTATAATTCTGCGGTTTTATGAAAATTTTGCGGCTTAGCGCTATGATTTTTGATGAATAAAAGCAATCGCTTAGCCATTAGGCGTGAAAAAGATTCTCGCCAATCGGCAAGTTATATCTTTTACAGATGACCTTGTGGTTTGACCTTGAACGTCACAGCGACGTATCACGCTCCTATCTGTGGAGGCGGCCATTTTGGCGGTTTCGCGACTAAGACAAGGATTAGCGCATAACACCCCTTAATCCAACCTCAATTTCCTGACGCAATGATGAAGATGATAAATGACAATTACAAAATAGTTTTAAAAGATGAAAAAGCCTAATTCAATGCATTGGTGGTTAAAGTGAAATTTGCAGACAGATTAATTAGGGCATTCCCGTATTGGCGCACAAACCTCACACCCAGAGCAACGGACGAGCGCATTGTAATTAAACTTTTACATTTTTTATCGCGATGAAAATTTCACGGTATCTGTGATTAAAAAGTTGAGGGAGGAAAGTTAATTAAAGCCGGTTTAGCAGAGCCCCCTTAATTACATACAAGATAAACCGTCTTCCCGGTTAATTGTACGGCAAATATAATATGATATTTGAATATAGAATGAACATTATGAAGCGATGATTATGTCACCCTGCACTCACTGAGAGCCGCATCTGCAAGAATCATGTTACAAGATTGATGGTATTGCAACCTCTATTGTATTACAATATCGTTTTACAAGATGCCAATTTATGACAGAAATTTGAATTCAAATTATTCTATAACCCCAACTTGGTGGTTTTCTTGTGAAAAATGCATACGCTTATTTCAAAATCTCTTTAATCGGCATCAACAGCAATATAAAGGCAATATTTTATAAGTTATATCTCTGCCCGTACACAACGTTTACACTCTAGATCCTAATAACGGTCACTATATCATGCACATGTCCGAATCGCTAATAATGTTCTATTACAAGTCATTTTATAGCAACTAGTAATATGAGGTTGGTTCAGTATTCATATAAATCAGAACGTCCAACAAAGCGAATATTTTACTAACAAATTCTAACCTGGGTTGTGTAGTACCGCTCACATTGTGTTTCCAATAAAAATCATGAATTTGTAATGCACCCGCAAGATTAATGGCGTGTTACATGAACCCGTTAAGATTCAGGTGAGCTGATCATACCCAAAGACGAACAATAAACTTACTTTTATTGACACCAGCTGAGTAGAAACTTGACTTCTATTAGTCTGTCCCCAGCATCTGTAAAGACACGGGACACAGTAGCAAGGTGGAGAGGGTTGGGTATAAAACCGCTTTGAATAGTATCCCATTATTATCAGGACGTGTGAGACGCCTAAAGGGTGCAGGGTTTTGACGTTTACCCTTTTGCTGAAACCCACAAGCAGTGCTGGCAAACATAGAACCAGTATTTGATTGAAAATGGCATTCGAACCATAATAATAGGATTATGTTACACCAAAGGGACGGAACTCTACACACAGATATGTGAGGGACGTAACTTTGCTGAACAGTTTTCAGCATATTGGGCTAAACGTGCCCCGGCAGAAACACATACCAGTTTTTTATCAGTATTATAAAAATATATTAATTACGAATTTCTTATCTTCAAGCAGGGAATTATTCTTTATTTTGCTGCAGGTACCTGGTGAAATAATTTCGCAGCAAAATCTAGTTCCCCTGCTCTGAGTGCGTGAGTGAGTTTAGTTTTCGCCGCACTCAGCTATATTCCAGTTATATGGCGGCGGTCTGTAAATAATCGAGTCTGGACCAGACAATCCAGTGATCACCCCGCTGCTCTGAAGGAAAGGTGCATGTGCGCTGGACGGCTCGAAACTGAAGACATTAATTCTATCGGGACGTCATGCTAATTCGTGAAAGTTTCACGGTTGTTCTCTGAATATGGCATGGTCACCTGACGTAGAAGTTAATCAAATTTATACAACCGATTCCAACCTAGCGACAGTGTATGGGAGGCGTTGAATATAACGTCATAGTCTTGTTCTGACGTCATATGAACTATTAAGAGCATTTGATAAGAGTGCGTGTTCACAATTCTGATAATTAATAAACATTGTACAAGGGAAACGTAAGTAATGCTGTGATGATTATCAAGTTATACAATCCCAGGATAATATTTAATTTGGACGTATTTGAGTTCATAACTTTCCGCTTTTCACAGTAATCTCTCTGTTACAGGTTTGACAACAAAATTGGCCGTCATATATTCTATTCATGTGAAGAATCGAACTCGATGTGGACTGTCAATGATGTAATCACAGGGCTACCCTACAATCCACCCTAATGTGTATACAAGCATGGTCATCTCCTAAACAAATGGGACGGTGAGGTAGCCTAGTGGTTAAAGCGTTCGTTCGTCACGCCGAAGACCCGGGTTCGATTCCCCAGGGGACAAAGTGTGAAGCCCATTTCTGTTGTCCCCCGCTGTGATATTGCTGGAATATTGCTAAAAGCGGCGTGAAACTAAACTCACTTTCACCTAACAGGTTCTCGAGAAAAGTCGCAGTTTCTCATTTTTGCATCAAGCTCCGCTTTCGCATCTGCAATACATTAGGAATTTTGAGCGTCCATCTAGATTTTACAATTATATTTTCTATGGTCTGTCTGAAATGATATTATTGTCTCTTTGTCACTTTTTGTGTCTAGCAAAATAAATGTTTTGGCGACGAACAGAATATCGCTCAACAAATTAACATGGACATGTGTGCTTTGGGGTCGTGTGACAGTGTATGCATTTAATATCAAACTTCTTCACAATCTCAGAGTTATCGGAATGAAAACAATATAAAAGCTCAACGACAAACAATTCTGTGTAAATCTGTCATTACATTTGGGGCGTGAACGTCATAAATATTTCATCAGAGTTAAAAACTAAACAAATGTGTTTGTCAACTTCCTCGGGCGTATCCCGTATCAGTTTAATGTACACTTCCGCCTTAGCTTTTATCCACGAAGGACATGTTCAGTGTAGAGTTTGAATATCAGTAAATGAAGGGCCTGATATTAGGACATCAACATAAAGCTCCTTTTATATATGTATATTTCACAAATAATAACCAATGCAATCTGGCTTAGCATAATGTCGAGCTGAACACAATCATTGCTTTTTCTCTGTGTCGTGGAATAAGTGAGACCAGTTTGAGCTACAAAATGATTTTGAAGGGGCGGTGGAGTAGCATAGTGGTTAAAGCGTCCGCTCGTCACGCCGAAAGCCCGGGGTCGATTCCCCACATGGACAGAATGTGTGAAGCCCGCGATATTGCTGGGATGTTTAATAAAAGCGGCGTAAAACCGGACTCACACTCGAATACATTTGACACAAAAATATTTGGTTGTTGTGTGGGCGAGTAGGGAGTGGGTGACACAGCATCAGCAATTTTTCACCCACGTAGTGGCAATTAATTGTACACTTATAACCAACATTCACAGTGAAAGTGTTAGACAAGTAACCACACAGGCACAATGAGAAAGCATTATGTTACTAGATAAGCAACAATGAGCATAATAAAAGCATGATGTACACGTCCACTATCTGTCATACATGTCTGAAAATAAATGTGAAAAGCACTTTAAAACTGCCCCATGATACCCTGATTTGGGTATGTTAATCTGTTCGATTTCACACGGAGGATGCCAAGTTTTACACAAATTTACTTCTTACATAATTTAGGAGATCATTAAGTGGCCTCCAAACTTTTTCTAACTGTAAATAGAGATCGAGCAGTAAAGGACGAGCCGAGGCCGAGTACCGTTATTGTGATAGTCTCGCGGCGATAAAAATGCTGAAAGAAAGTCTGCCGAGCACCCGTGTGAATCAAATAATCGATGACAGTGTCCGGCCGACAGTCCGTCCACGGCTGCATTGGACATGGCTCGGCGTGAATGAGGGCTGATCAACGGGAGGTAACTCTTGTAAGCTACACATTGAAAACAAAGTCAACAAACCGTACATAAAAGGAGCCAAGAGCGCGCCATGTAGTTTGCAGATACGCTTTTATTGATAATCTTTTAAAATGGTTTGCATTAATTGATCCTAAATAAAGTAGGTGCAGATCATGGTATTTAACCAGTGTGTGTGATGCAATAGAACGAATGCATGGCTATACATGTGCCGTTGAGATTGATATCCAATGATCTAGGGGAAAATACCAGCGCCTTGAGCATGCACTAGTGCGTGGATATGTGCGCTATATAAATATCCTATAAAAATATTTTTAAAATATTTTAAAAATACGGTGGTATGTGTATCTCGTGCATCGTTTATCGCCACATTTAACAATATTCCACCTTTAAATAATTGATTCGTGACCAGACAATCCAGTGATCGATATTATGAGCATCGTGGTGCGATTACACCCAATCCACAAAGTCACGTAGCCTGACCATCCAATCCATTAAGGTGCCTCTTACGACCTGTATAGAAGGCGGTTTTACCCTCCGGACACAAACCTTTGTCATATCGGAAGCAGTATCACAGAAACGCTACTAACACGTTCCAGCAACATGAGTGAGTGAGTTTGGTTTTACGCCCCTTTTAGCAATATTCCAGCAATATCTCAGCGGGGGACAACAGAAATGGGCTTCACACTTTGTGCCCTGGGGAGTCGAACCCGGGCCTTCGGCGTGACGAACGAACGCTTCAACCACAAGGCTACTCCACCGCCCCCTGTGACATGAAGGTACACATATAGCGGGCTAGTGTGCGAGCTACGTTAACGCCCATTTGACCGTGTATATCACGCTGTGAGCTTAATGACGCAGACCTAAGACGCTAACCACAAAGCTGAAACCAACGATCAACGATATGGTGTTGATAGAACGATAATCAAGGTCGCGTGAAGTTCGGACCCAAGAATAGCTTAACCTGAAACAACGCTTCTTCCATTGGTACTCGCAGTGAAAACGACTGGCTGGCTGAGTATGGTTTTACGCCGTTTTTAGCAATATTCCAGCAAACGACTGTCTGGCTGGGGTTTTACGCCGTTTTTAGCAATATTCCAGCAATATCACGGCGGGGGACACCAGAAATGGGCTTCACAAGTTGTACCAATGTGGGGAATCGAACCCGGGCCTTCGGCTACCCCACCGCCCCCAATGAAAACGAACAAAATGCGATTGATTTTTTCCATTTGTTTTATTACTCGTAAATACTATTACCATTACAACAATACGAAAAAAATACACTACAGTCAACATATCTGATAACGGAGTTTCTGTTGTATCACACGTCAGAGGCAATTCAGTCAACAACAGTTGTCCCGACATCAACATACTAGTAATACCTCACACACAGGCACAGCTTAGACTTAGACATGCACGTCCTTCACCTTCAGATATAACGAATCTACATACCGGGAAGGTCACGATTAATCGAAATATCAACACATCGCGATACTTACCACCACAATACAGTCACACCGATACCAAACACGATTGTGTCAAATCAGAAAGTGTTTAAATTCCAGGGTCTATTTACCTGTTGGAGGATGTCAAGTGTATGGTAAGTACACTGGAACCGTCTGGTTAGTACCGCGAATCAGCGCCTTGTAAGTACTGTAAAACTGTTCTGTAAGTACCGCGAAACAAGCAGTGTCTTTTAAGTGCTGGGAAATAAACAGTGTCTTGTAAGTAATGTGAAACACGCAGTGTCATGTAAGTACCATGAAACAAAGTATCTTCAAAATATCGTTGTGTACCCTGTAGTACGTATCGTGTGATATGTCAAATACTAGTGATTCTGAATTTTGTAGAAAAGCATATTTTATCAATTAAAGTTTTGTGAAACTTATCAAAGTCATGAGGAAGTCGATACTCTGGCAAGTTATACAGATCATGTTGTAAGTATCGTCGGACAAATCGTATCGTGTGGCAAGTACCGCGATGCATATTGTCTTCGATAATTGTGACACCCTTTGCTAAAATAACGAGTGTTGAACTATTTCAGAAGTTTCGTTATGTTTCACATTAAACATATTCTGTCACAGTCTCCATAACAACAGAACAGACCCTTCTGTGGAACAGAGGACAACTAGCTACTTCGGCCGCGTCAAGTCAGACTTCCGGCTGATGTTGTAGCACAGGAACCTCTGTAGAAACAACGGGATAGGCAGATTGTAAGTGTTCTCCAGAGGGATTGCCAGTTTAGTGAACCACTGTCTTAATCGGCGGACAGACAGGACAAACAGACAACACGGACTTGAGGCTTGAGTCTGTAGGCGACACAGAAGGGCAAGATCAGCTGACAGTGCAAACGGGGGCTTCTTACGACTTTCCGGAACGGGGCGTGTAGTAAGAGGGGAATCGGGGGGCAAGAAGGTAAGGTTCGAGGGTCAGATCACACCCATGAAGGATGAGAAACTCAGCGATATTGAAGTGACCTTGATCAAGGGCAAGAAATAGTGACGTCCGGCCTGAGGATGTTTGTGAATCTATGTCCGCCCCTGATGCTAGAAGAAGCTTTGTTGTGTCCAACTGACCTATTGCTACTGCTATGTGAAGAGCATTCTGTCCCCATCTGTCGAACACATGCATGTCAGCGCCTAGATCCAGAAGAGTGGACACCATGGACCGGTCGTATCTCGCCACGGCTTCGTGGAGGGGAAACTGACGGGCTCTGTTGGCTTGATTCACCGGACATCCGCCTTTAACAAGTATTCGAGCAAATTCGGTTCTTTTTTCTCCTTTGAAAGACATGAGTGCGTGCAGGGTTGTTTCCCCATTCCTGCGCGAAACCGTCACGTCCAGACCCTTCTCTGGACATTCAGTGAGGAGGAAGGTGGCGACATCTTCTGATTCACATAACAGTGCTGTAAACAGAGGGCTGGGTCCACTGTCGTCACGGAGGTTGATGTTAGCTCCATGATCCACGAGCACTCGGGCCAGCTGGTAGTAGTTGTATTTAGCTGCAAGGCCAAGAGGGGTGTTTCTCTGGTTTCCAAAGGAACCTGTAACGTTTGGGTCAGCACCGTAATTCAGCAATACTTTAGCTATGTTGTGATAGTTGTACCGTGACGCCAGCACCAGGGGTGTCTGTGAGTAATAGTTGACCGCATCTACTGAGGCACCTTCTTGGACTAGAATCTTCACAATCTCCAGATTATTCTGTTCTACTGCAATATGGAGACAAGTCTCACCGGAAAACAACGCCCGCAGATCGATGGCGGGACACGCATAGTGGTCAGGAGGTATGGGTCTCCTCGCGTTGCCATGGATCCTCTGGTAGTTGCAGATGATGCTGAGGGCATGTTCATCCCGATGGAGGACCGCAACGTGGAGGGGGGTGAACCCTGCCTTGTTGTATACACCTAGAACACAGCCATGTCGAAGCAGCAGTTTAGTGATGTCATAGAAACGAGAGAAAATGGCGACATGGAGCGGGCTGTTCCCATCAGAGTCCTTACAATTGATGTCATAGCCAGCGTTCAACAAAGACTCAACCGCAGAAGGAATGCCAGTCTCAACTGACATGCATAAAGGTGATCTCATTGAATCGGGATACCCTCCTCCAATGTCAGCCATGCTAGAAAAGGGTCGCCTGTCTCTGTCTCTTGTCCTGTGCGAGAGAGCAAAGTCTAGGTTTATTGGGAGACTGTGAGCTGCTGGTTCTTCTGAAGGGATGGAGCCCGCCCTCGTGCAGTCTTGATGCTTCTCAAGCGGTAACCAATCAGAGGCGGCCTCAAGTTCCTGATGACGTAATGTGTCAAGGCCGGAACGACGTTTTATCTTCAGGTAAACCTTCTCCTTTGCACCACGGCTCAGGATCCGGAATTCCTCATCGGGCAACCAATCTTCGTCACCCTGGCAACGAGAAAAAGTACCAGTCAGCTAAGTACTACAATCAGTCGTCTTGCCACAATCTATATACATAAATAATGACTGTAATTTGACTTGCTATATAATACAACAAATCTGAGCAGATTGTTCATACAACTGACTGACTGAGTTTGGTTTTACGCCGCTTTTAGCAATATTCCAGCAACATCACGGCGGGGAACACCAGAAATGGGCTTCACACATTGTGCCCATGTGGGGATTCGAACCCGGGTCTTCGGCGTGACGAGCCAACGCTTTAACCATTAGGCTACCCCACCGCCCCTTGTTCATACAAAACCCACCTCTATATACACATACTGTTTCATGTATTATCTTGAGTTGCCGCAATTAAATGTATCAGTATGTAATTCCTTCCGAAGATATGAATATATAGAAGTGCACATTTTAATGATGTTCATATTAACTGATGGAACTGAAACGTTAATTTATAACATTTGTAGATTTATTTTCCCTTTAGTACCAAAATACAAACATGGTAATATATTGCTTGCATTGAACAACTATGATACTACTGTGAATGTGTATGAATTCAGACTTGATCTCGTCACTATATGGCTGGAATAAAGCCGATGTGACGTAAAACCAAACTCAACTCAATTCAACTGCATTACTGTAATTGAAAAACTGCAGATATACACTCAAACGTGCTGATTGGGTTGATTTTAGCATGCACATCTCATAAAGTATGTTATTGCGTAGTACTAGTAGTCACATAATACTGGCTGGCAAAACAACCATGAAATACTGGAATGACTAATTCACTAAGCATGCACGGCAGTTAAAGGTCGGAACTTTCTGACTGAAGGAAACAATTCCATTGACACCGGGTCATGATCATAATAACAACACGTAGCAATTCTTGAAATGTACAAACGTACATACCATATTGCGCCGCCAGACATCCTTCCTAGTTGTCCTGGAAGTATGTCAGGAGGAGTGGAGACGAAAGCCTTTCCATTTCATCAGTGACTTGAATAACAGGTGCGCAGTCCATATTCCATAGTGCTAGAGCTGTCAAAACACCTGCCACGCCCAACCTCACCCCGTTGACCAGAAACTCGGACCTAGTGCTACGCTGATCACATGTCTTCACTGGACTACAGGCAGATACTGATAATGTACACGTGTCTGCCCTAGACTATGCTATCCTTATCCCTATAGCCCGGAAACAACTCTAGGCCAAGACCGGTGTCATGGCAGATAGTTGCCCAGCTGTCATAGAAAGGGAAGTAACTGCGTGAAGACTTGTAGTAACCAGCTCGAATCGCCCCAACATACAGGTGATGTGTCAGTAGCGGAACAAGCCGAGTGGAGCCGAGTGACTTTGACCGTGCATCGAAGCGAAAAGGCCGTCGCATGTATTCTGATTGTTTTCAGTGTGCTGAATGCATTGTGTGATAGGAAGTTATTCTATTATTAGTTACAAAACCGATCTGCATCAAACCCCGCATTTTGACATTTATAACAAAAACATACAAACAATCCCATTTTAATAGTTACACACAGAATATTTATTGTATGAGATGAATAAGTGAATATGCTTTTACGCGGCTTTTAGCAATATTCAATTAATATCACGGCGGGGGACACCAGGAATGGGCTTCACACATTGTACCCATGTGGGGAATCGAACCCGGGTCTCCGGCATGACGAGCGGACGCTTTAACCACTAGGCTACCCCACCTCCCCTATTGTATGAGGAATTCAAATCCAATTTGCTAGAAATAACATCATATTGAACATTTAGTGGAAAATAACGTTCAATGGGACATAGCATTCAAATAGCATTCAACGGGACACACTTTTCAACAAAACATTACATTCGATGGAGCATAATACGGGAACACAACATAACACGTAAAATAACATTCAACGAACATAACAATCGCCGATAAAAGAATCAATGATGATAACCTATTTATAGCTTTCGTTATTTCGGTTTTCTGTTAAATAGGTTTTCGTGTTATGACTAGACGGATATATGAAAACGACATATCTAATGTAACTGTTAATTATTCATGGACAACTTCTAAACATGAACTTCTAAAACAACTCTCTAGACTCCGAAACGTTTTTCTCATTTAAGATGAAAATACCTTCGTAAGATAAACCATGTGTAGTGTTTGTATTGGGCGTATAGTCTCGTATATTCTTCCTTGTAATCTTAACTACATTGTCTAGGGCCTACTGTATTCAGTACACACACACTGAAGAGCTCTTAAAACAGTAAATATGGTGATACTACCGTCGACCATGCGACCTCTTCCCTCCCGACTGAATCTACCTGGGTTGCATGGTACGCAGGTGTGACCAGGGGAGACAACTCGTCATGCTGACACTATAAAGACCCGGTACACTGGCAATCCGGAGAAAGTAGGATAGGTTAAAGGGTTGTTAAAACCCGCTGGAAGTTTTCGCACCGACCTCTGTCATTTGTAAGTATCTTTTTCAATGTTGAATTTTCTCGCAGTTTTGTACCTGAAGGGTTATTTAATGAATTTGCGTTCACTGACTTAACCAGGCTGCCGGTTGAAAGAAAGAACACACCTTTGTTAGGTGGTAGGTCAAATTGAAACAAAAAGGGAGAGTTATGTCATAGAGGTGTGATTGAACCGGGATCCGTAGTGATTTGGACTTTAGATTTGCAGTTTTGCAATGTTTCAGCGACTGTTTCAGCCAAGTAGTTTTCATAGCGTTTGTAACGATTTGGTCACGTCCAATCTTTAAGTGTAAACTTTCTTTTGCCCCGAGGTTTTCGAAATGATTCGAGCCAACCGTTATCATTGCTTAACACGCCTTTGTATATATTTATTTTTAATTTTCGTATCACCCTACCCTGTTGGGTCAGTCAGATTAGCATATTACTTTTAAAACAAACAAATAAAACAAAACAGTTTTAAATACAAAACTATAACGTATATGTAAAATACACTTCTATGTCAGTATGCATGTAGAATGCATACTGGGTGTTTCAAAGTGTACGCTCATGGTGGTCCAGCCTTGACTTTCGTGTTAAACAACACTCACTTACTCATTCTTTGTGAAAACATGCGCCCCATAACTGTGTCATGATCCGTGGATTTGTGTTGATGATCCATTTTGATCCATTATGCTCGCGTGTTAATGACTGTCACACGGTAGACAAGACGGCCTACGATACGTCGCTATCGCCTACGTTGACATCGTGCTGTAACTGAAATACTATGAACAGCCTTCGCGGTTTTGTGGCTTTTGGGACACTCGGATCAGACTCTTTCACGACAGATTCAGTTGTGACAGATGTGATCGTCAGCAGACAAAGAGACATGTCAAGTGGTAGGTGTGTTGGTTTCATTACCTTCTGTATCAGTCCACAGGCAAGTCTATTTTGTCTGTACTTGACTTTCGACCCGGACTAATGACCATTAATGCCACCATGGATGTGTATCAGGACACGTGAACTCGAGGTCTGTTCTACGATCAATTACTTCCCTTTGTTTACATGTATTCAGAGACAAGGGCGTTTGATTTAATTGTAAAAAAAACAAAAACAACAACAACGACTTCCGTGGCAAGGAAAACATGTTGTCGACAGTATAAACGTTGTCCACGTTGTCGGAATACAAAGACGTGTGTACAACAGACAGACAGACAGACAGACACGTAGGGTTTTTTTTGTTTTACAAACTGAGGGTCATTTGGCCTGGACTTAAACTGTTACCGTTAAGGAATATACTGTCACGGGAATCTACACAAATGACACTTTTTGAATCTGAGAATAAACCATAGTTTAAAAACTAAACACTTGAAAAGAAACTATTTACGTTTTAAGAGTTAATAGTACTTATTAACTTATTAACATTTCTGGTTTAAAGTCAGTAATCAAGACCGAGAGCCGAAATACTTGTTACACTTAAGTAAGATGTGGAAGTAAGTGTCACTTCTGTCAAAACAGATACACATATTTTTAACATCAATAATGTTAGATTAGGGCTGGTTTTGAAATACTACAGCTGGGATACTGTTCTAACCCTGATAGCAATGTTCGTTGGGCCAACATTGGCCAACGTAGGCCCAATGATGGCCAATGTTGGTCCAACATTGGCCCAACGGACATTGCTATCTGGAAAGCGGCGTCAAACTCAATTCCGCCAACCACACACTCTTTGGCCGCGGCGTGATGAGGCTGAAATACTGTTCAAATCCTACTCACAGAATACTGGAAGGCAGGCTCAAAGTTGCATATCATATTATTTTTGGTTTTTGTGTCAGTCGACGGATATCTAAGAATTTTCAAAGTGGGCTATAGGGAAACATGACATTGTATTCTGTATGTGCAATCCACAGTCTGAGGCAGGCAAACGTTCTAATATTTCACTCTCCTTTTTCTAACATTTTCAAGTATTTTTCATTTCCCTGAACCAGGACGTTGTCATAGTTTCACATAATTCAAGATGAAGGCAACGTCGCTCTGTGATGTGCCAGTTTAACCAGGTGCGGTGAACTGTGTTTAACGTCCACTCAAAAAACGCACACATGTAGCTTTCGTGAAACATGCGTTTTAAGATATAAGACTGTCCAAACTCGCCAGTGTCTCAAATAAGTATAACGGTAAATGTAAACAGCGAGAACAAACGGGTACAGCACCGGTACCGCAGTCGAATGTTCACGGTAGTCTAATGATCCCAGACTTTATTTACCTGGGACAATATTTGCATAGTCACCGGCATGTGGAGGGTTCTCACACGATTTTGTGTCAACACCGTGGTAGACTTCCATCTTTTCACGTGATTTGCTTTCTTCTTCATACAAAGGTCACACACGTCAAGCTGTCCAGAGGCCAACAGCAACCGCGAAGTGTACCGGTAACTCTCGTTGTTTGACTTTAAGGGAGTTACTCATGTTTTAAGTAATGAGTATTGATCCGAAATCAATAGTGTTTGACTCGTACAGATCGATCGAACGATCCTAATGGAGCTGCGATATTTCTTTGATGGTCTACCCCTACCTTATTTGTAGCATCTGTATCATGCAATACGTGATTGAAAAGTCATTCACGTTTGCCATGCTATAGGTTCATAAATGAACCTATGTTGGAGTGGAACCCGTCGCGACGGACGAACGCTGTTACGATCCACTGTCCCAGTGTTTTTATTGAAAGCAAATTAAAAGATTAAAAGATTATAGCTGTTACAAAATCACGTTCGCGACGATTGAGATATCTCAGTAATTCAGATTAGTTGTGAATGTTTGTCGGCATCGCTAACATTTATTGTAGGCTGTGACAAAGTCCATAGTGTTTTTCACCCAGCCCTTTGTTTCGCCCGTTACTCGCGAAAGCCGCGTGGTACAATACCTGTACAATACCTGGACGACAGGGCCTTGCCTCCCGGAATGGGTGGGTTCACAACTACATGCGACAGGTTGGACTTAATGATGTGCCAGCATCGCCTGTAGGGGTGTTACTGTGTGTGCTGGACTTTACCTTGCACGACACCTGTACAGCTGGTTAGACAGGTGAGACATGTATTTTTCTTCTTTAATTGTCGTTTGGATAAATATTGGGGATCTGTGGTTGAATGGGTCTAAACTTACACGTCGCATTGCAATACTTCAGCCACCTAACGCCGAGGTAGGTTTAAGTATTAACTTGGGTCTTGTAGATGTGTTTACGGTTGGAAGTAAAAGCTTTCCGCTACCACAATACTGCTACTATATATTCTCTACAGGTACAAGGTTCTCGTATTGACAGTCGTCATTCATATTTCCAAGATTTTTACACACAAATACACACAATACCCAAATTAGTACTTATCAGCACGACTATACACATATGTATCAAATCATCACGACCCGTTTAGACACATATTACATCATCACGACCATATATACACATATATCGCATCATCACGACCATATACACATATATCACATCATCACGACCATATACACATATATATCACATCATCACGACCATATACACATATATATCACATCATCACGACCATATACACATATATATCAAATCATCACGACCATATACACATATATATCACATCATCACGACCATATACATATATATCAAATCATCACGACCATATACACATATATATCACATCATCACGACCATATACACATATATGTCACATCATCACGACCATATACACATATATATATCACATCATCACGACCATATACACATATATATCAAATCATCACGACCATATACACATATATATCACATCATCACGACCATATACATATATATCACATCATCACGACCATATACACATATATCACATCATCACGACCATATACACATATATATCACATCATCACGACCATATACACATATATATCACATCATCACGACCATATACACATATATATCAAATCATCACGACCATATACATATATATCACATCATCACGACCATATACATATATATCAAATTATCACGACCATTTACATATATATCACATCATCACGACCATATACACATATATCACATCATCACGACCATATACACATATATCACATCATCACGACCATATACACATATATATCACATCATCACGACCATATACACATATATATCAAATTATCACGACCATTTACATATATATCACATCACCACGACCATATACACATATATATCAAATTATCACGACCATTTACATATATATCACATCATCACGACCATATACACATATATCACATCATCACGACCATATACACATATATATCACATCATCACGACCATATACACATATATATCACATCACCACGACCATATACACATATATATCAAATTATCACGACCATATACACATATATATCACATCACCACGACCATATACACATATATATCAAATTATCACGACCATTTACATATATATCACATCATCACGACCATATACACATATATCACATCATCACGACCATATACACATATATATCACATCATCACGACCATATACACATATATATCACATCACCACGACCATATACACATATATATCAAATTATCACGACCATTTACATATATATCACATCACCACGACCATATACACATATATATCAAATTATCACGACCATTTACATATATATCACATCATCACGACCATATACACATATATCACATCATCACGACCATATACACATATATATCACATCATCACGACCATATACACATATAGCGCATCATCACGACCATATATACACATATATATCAAATCATAACGACCATACACACATATATCACATCGTTACGACCATATACATATATATCAAATTATCACGACCATATACACATATATATCACATCGTCACGACCATATACACATATATATCACATCATCACGACCATATACACATATATATCACATCACCACGACCATATACACATATATATCAAATTATCACGACCATTTACATATATATCACATCATCACGACCATATACACATATATATCACATCATCACGACCATATACACATATATATCACATCATCACGACCATATACACATATATATCAAATTATCACGACCATTTACATATATATCACATCATCACGACCATATACACATATACACATATATCACATCATCACGACCATATACACATATATATCACATCATCACGACCATATACACATATAGCGCATCATCACGACCATATATACACATATATATCAAATCATAACGACCATACACACATATATCACATCGTTACGACCATATACATATATATCAAATTATCACGACCATATACACATATATATCACATCGTCACGACCATATACACATATATATCACATCATCACGACCATATACATATATATCACATCATCACGACCATATACGCATATATCACATCGTCACGGCCATATACATATATATATATATATCACATCATCACAACCATATACACATATATATCACATCATCACGACCATATACACATATATATCACATCATCACGACCATACACACATATATCACATCGTCACGACCATATACATATATATATATCACATCATCACGACCATATACACATATATATCACATCGTCACGACCATATACACATATATCACATCGTCACGACCACATGCATATATATCACATCGTCACGACCATATACATATATATCAAATTATCACGACCATATACACATATATCACATCATCACGACCATATACACATATATCACATCGTCACGACCACATGCATATATATCACATCATCACGACCGTATACACAATGTGACATATATATCAAATCATCACGACCATACACACATATAGCACATCGTCATGACCATATACATATATATCACATCGTCACGACCGTATACACATATATATCAAATTGTCACGACCATATACACATATATCACATCATCACGACCATATACACATATATATATCACATCATCACGACCATATACACATATATATCACATCGTCACGACCGTATACACATATATATCAAATTATCACGACCATACACACATATGTCACATCGTCACGACCGTATACACATATATATATCAAATTATCACGACCATTTACACATATATCACATCATCACGACGATATACATATATATCACATCATCACGACCATATACACATATATCACTTCATCACGACCTTATACACATATATCACATCATCACGACCATATACACATACCGGTATATGACGACCGTATAGACATATATATCACATCATCACGACCATATACACATTTATTATATAGGTAGTATTTTTCCTGTACCACGATTGGTCAAAATACCGTCACATGATTGACTACAAAACACGATATTGACTTGAGTTTTCTGATAAATTATGATATTGACTTGGGTTACTAAAAATAGACAAGGAAACCCGTATGAAGGGGCTTACCCCGCTTTTCAGCCAATCAGATCACTCGGATAGATGGCACAGTGTGTGCATTAAAAGTTTATGTTAAAACCCGTGTCTCTTTCATTATATAATAAAACAATTATAGACTCTTGTAGAGGTCGATATCGGTTTTTATTGACCTGAGAAAAACAATATCGGCCTCGCAAGCTCGGTCGATATTGTTTTACTCAGGTCAATATAAACCGATATCGACCTCTACAAGAGTCTATAATTGTATAATATTACATACATCACGACCGTATACACATATATCACGACCATATACACATAAATCGCTTATTGCATGTAACCTATATAGGTATAGGAAGCTAGTACAGAAGTTAAACCAGCATCCGCACACATTCTACTCTGAATAGGATGAGACCGGATATATCGAATGGTCTGTTATAACGAACTGAAGGCGTTTCCCTTTCAGATAAAAATTGTCCATGAGTATAAATGTATAAATACATTTTCTGCGTGTTGTAAATTATATAAAGCATTGTAAATTACATCCTATGTTGGTATAAAGCATAATATTCTCGTGGACTGACAGGAGGATAAAACGGGCATTGCAGCCAATATGACTATCATGTCAAAAACATGGACAAGGAAGCATGCGATAAATAGAGCTTACTTTCAAACTGAACAAAGACCGACTGACCAATGACCAGTATGTACCAGTCTTCCTACAGTATAGGCGTTACTGCGTCATCCGTCCTCTGACCACCCCCGGGGTGACACGTGGACGATAATCTCCTCCACCGATGTACGACTACTTCGACTGGATGAGTTTGGGAGTGTTGAACAAGTATCATGTACGTCATAATCCACCGGTGTATTTGTTTGGGGCTTTACATCTCTCTTGTCTTAGTTCACAACATATATCACGCTTGTAGTTAAAGGTCGAAGGTCGTTTCTAGTACGACTGTGTTTTTTATTAGCCAAGATTTTCTTTGAAAAAATGTTTCATGAATTCGCCGAAAAACATTTCATATTCCGCCGACCTCATGTAAGTACAAGTTTCAAATGAATCATATAAAATAACATTATTAAAACCTGTTGAAAAATAATGTTAAACACTACAAAGCACCAATGGAACAAAAGATTCTCCATTTCCCCACTCCCACGTATTTTTCTTTCTATTTCTATCTTTTTAAATAATTTGAGGAAATAGTAAATATTTATTCATTAAGACTTTTAAAAATATTTCTTTTCTGCCTGCCTACCTGAATGATTGGGCTTGAAATCCATGAACCGAAAAAAACTTTTGTTTGTTGGTTTGTTTTTGCATAATTTCTCGCGTTGCAGTTAACTCTGCTCTTCGCATTATGTACAAAAGAGGGAATTCGAACCAGGCTATAACACGGAACGTGTGATCACGCTAAGACCTTTGCCCCACCTTTAACGTAGCATTTGAAAGGTAATGGTTGTATTTGTTCTGTTAGTTTCAGCCCATCAGTAGTATGTCGACAAGGACGTCACTGATGATGGCGCGGTTCAGCTTCAGCATCGTCATCCTCATGTGTTGCCACGTACATGAAGGTAAGCTGTGAACCTCCACATCCCCTTGACAACAAACACTAACAGCTGACAAAAACATTTTGCTCTTCTCGCAGGCATTACACTGGCATGTAATCCATTGTGAAAGAGAAAGTCGGTATTGTGATTGTCATGACGAACTAGTGATCTTTGAAATACAAATTTCGTTCTCTTTGTTCGACCAGGATCCGGTGATCCAGGGTTGAAATTTAAAATTCGACCAGATAACGATACTTGGTCTGTCAGCACCTTACCGAAGTGATAAATGTCATCTTGCTTCACTTTCGGATGTAAAAAAGTGTATTTACACGAGGGACTTATAACTTTTCGGTAATAATGTTTTAAGGGTCTCGCCAACTACTGATATCCTAATATCCAACTACCTCATAAGCAATGCTGCTCATCGCCAAGCAATACAATCATACACCGCATATACGTGCCTTTATGTCTTTTTGAGAGTATCTTTCCTTCACCAGTGGGGTGAACCAATCAACTTCTAGCGCTTGTTGACATGTTGATATGAAGCATGTTTACGCAATACAGGGTGATCTGCATGATTGTAAAGGCCTCTCACTGTATCGTACATTGTGGTGGAGGGTGATGGCTGTCAGCTTGCTCTAGAGTTGCTCTAAGATATATAGATCCCTTCTCTGAAATACTACAGCGTCGCCATCGCTATTTTAAAATGGAAGATGTGAGCTGGTCTGTAATGAGTTTAACGTGGCAATTACGGATATTATGAGCGAGTGAGTTGAGTTTTACGCCGCTTTGAGCAATATTCCAGCAATATCACGACGGGGGACACCGGAAATAGGCTTTACACATTTTACCCATGTGGGGAATCGAACCCGGGTCTTCATTATGACGAGCGAACTCTTTAACCACTAGGCTACCACACCTCCCTATTTTACGGGTTTGGATGGCTAATGGTTAAGATTAGCTGTTCTGTACAGTACGTCAGTGACATCACGGGGAGGCATCTAAAATTGGAGGGAGACCGGAAGTGACAAAGATCAAACGTTACCTACATTGCTGAACCGCGAACAAGGGTGTGGTGGTGACAAGCCATGGATCATGGTTATTCTGGGATTCGACCTAACAAGAAGCAGATTTCGAAACTGTCAAACAAATATCCCTTCTAAACAATGTTCCATTCGTACATAATAGGTGACTGCGGTGCTTTTAGGGAGTTTGTGAGAGTTTTTGGCCGCTTTTAGCAATATTCCAGCAATATCACTTTAACTACTAGGCTACCCTACCGCCCCGTTGCTTTTAAGAAGGTTATCATTATTCATTCCTGGATAAGCTATTCCTAACCCAGGGGCGGTAGGTTAGCCTAGCGATTAAAGCGTTCGCATCTCGCGCTGAAGACCCGGGTTCTATTCCCCACATGGGTACAATGTGTGAAGCCCATTTCTGGTGATATTGCTGGAATATTGCTAAAAGCGGCGTAAAACTAAACTCACTCACTATTCCTAACCTCATTGCTTGTGCTCTGCTTGCTTACAGCACCTGCTGCTGTGCTTACCAATGTTGACAGCCGCTGTAACGTTGACAACGGTATCGTGGCTGACATGAACAACTGCGGCAACTTCCTCGTGTGCCTTCAGGGTAGAGCTCGGCGGGTGATCACGTGCTCTAAGGGACTACTGTACGACACCAAACTGCGCATGTGCAATCACAAACACAACGTGGACTGTGGACGACGTCCGCCCAACGCCGACGGTAAACCCAAAGCTTAGCCAACACATGGGTCGGAACACTAACGCTGACTTAGCTCATTGGTCTATACACATGCATGGCACATCATTGGGTTTAAAAAGGCTTTATTCATGCTCATCAATGCTTTCAGGAACTGTTGTTCATCAGTTTCGTTAATAAATCATATTATTATATTACATTTAAAGAAGTTTAAGATTCCTTCATATTACTCCAGTTACTCTGACAGATAAACTATGGCAATGTAAGATAAGATGCTCTTTCACTTTTTCAACTGGTAATTGTACAAGCAGTGTATGAAACAAGTCAGAAACCCAGCCAGACATCAGGGCTGGTAACTTCAAAATGTTACGAGCTCAAAATGGATTTAACCAGAACAGACACCAAGATATGATGAATTCACTCAGATGTATGGGACATAATTTTAATTTTTTTACCAGACTATCGGCTTGCTGTAAAATAAGACCGTCCGTCAGAAATCTCGGGCGGTCGGACGGGCCTTCTTTCATACACTGGTACAAGCGATAGCTGCAGTGTCCTGAAACGGGGACACAATAGTCATTCACTTACAGTAAAACTCGGAACCAACGACTATTTGTCGAGTTGTGTTGTTCGACTAAAGCAGTGACAATATGACAACATAATGAAAAGTGCTGATAAAGATTCTGTCGGTCCATATACATAGGTCGCCCTAAATGATATATCGAGAGAAATGGGTTCGAGTTGACCAGGGTTTACTGAAACTGTGACATTGCACCAACATTAATGAGTGCTCCAGTCAGTGAGTGATACTTGATATACAGAGACACCCTTCAATCTGGACCGTACGTGTTTAGTGACACTGTGATCGTACTTCCGGGGAGATACTTTTATTGAACAAGGACAACGTACAGAAAACGATAACGTTGGTTTTTAACATGACTCGTCTCTGACTCGTCCACCATGAGAGTATTTATGCCTCAGTATATTGTATTTCACGACATCAAAAGTCTGAGTCACGTGTTACCCATCATATCATGTTTCCTAACATGGCCGCAGTGAATTCGGCATCTATTACATACTTATAATAATCATGAATCAAGGCATAACAGCAAATCTATTTCATATCGAACCAACTGCCCTTCATGTCACAGGGGGTGGTGGGGTAGCCTAGTGGTTGAAGCGTTGGCTCGTCACGCCGAAGACCCGGGTTCGATTCCCCACATGGGCACAATGTGTTAAGCCCATTTCTGGTGTCCCCCGCCGTGATATTGCTGGAATATTGCTAAAAGCGGCGTAAAACTAAACTCAGTCAGTCAGTCATATCGAACCAACTGCCCTTCATGTCACAGGGGGTGGTGGGGTAGCCTAGTGGTTGAAGCGTTGGCTCGTCACGCCGAAGACCCGGGTTCGATTCCCCACATGGGCACAATGTGTTAAGCCCATTTCTGGTGTCCCCCGCCGTGATATTGCTGGAATATTGCTAAAAGCGGCGTAAAACTAAACTCAGTCAGTCAGTCATATCGAACCAACTGCCCTTCATGTTTACCTTGTTTGAAGAAGCAAGAAATCTTATCAATAAAATAATCAACTGTGATAACGCCCAGATACTTGAAATACCGGTTGAAGGAATCATTGTACAGAGCAAAGCCCTTTAATATAACTCAACGTAGATTTAAGTGTCTTTCGAAAAGTGGGGTCTCTGGAATAGTACGGATGTACTGTATACACTAAAGATATGATATGTCCTAAGCCCAAGCCAGGGATTGTTTTCTTTATTAGCATTATACACTGGCAGCCAAAAGAAAGTATACACTATGTTTAGTGCTGGCTAAATAGCACAAACAAGAAATGATTATACGATGGTGAAGTATTCAATACGGCTATGCTAGTTGTAATACCGTAAGTTTACAATGTTTTCGCAACTGTTTCCTTCCTCGTAAAGTTTGGTATAGACCATTCTTAATGAGGCCTCATGAATATTCATATCTGTACCAAAACGAGGCTAAATGGGGCAAGGACACAATTGCATAATGGCGACAAATCTCAATGTGTACTTCCTGGTTTCAAATTTCCCTTGAACGGTACATTACGAAACTGTCCAGTAGTTCAGGGAAATCGCAGAGAAATGGGAAAGGGCTACACAAATGTTTCTGTAGCATATCCACAGATTGAAGGGTGAATAATTACCGTACATCACGACACATCACGATAAGTCATATGACCTAGATATCTAGGTAACGTTTACCATGTTGCGCAGCATTCATGAAGGGAAGCTACTCTAAAGTCACAATAGTGGAAATATTACCAAGGGAAGTCAATTACGTTTACTTTATGAACATATGAACAAAGCAAAAGACTAAACGTATTTCCTGACCTGGATTCAAATCATCCACTTCCACATGGGAGTAGTGTTGTTAATCCTTGAGCTGGATAATCGAAATTATAAGTAATATGTAGATCAAGATAGCTCTCCTCGAGTGGATCTGGACCAAACACATTTTTTGTATTATTCAGGTGATGAAATTATTTGTTTAGTATTTTTTCTGTTTAAAATGTTTTGTCCTATCGACTCTGTTTTATAGATATAGGGTATTTATTCACGCATTTATTTTCAGTTGTACAGGACTAGTGGTGATGGCGATGTGCGCGTAGCTGCATGTTACAATCGCAGAGGAAAAACGAATCGCCACATCATCATGTAGAAACTATTTATTTCAATCAACATGAGTGGGACCAGAGACCATATCTATTATATGGTCTCTGGTCGGACACAATGTGCAAGACAAAACTGGATGATTTTTTTCAAGTTCTTTCTTGACTGATTTGGAGGTGAATAATTATTTTACCTAAATGGACAAGTGGTACCTGCATGGGGAATATTTGAACCAATTTTCAATACTGTGTTACTATACCATAAAATTGATTTATTGTAGATCAGGTGTATTTATTCTGTACCACTGTAACTGAAGACATTTTAAGGAGAACATATTATCAGATTAACATAACAGGATTCACACTACAGCAAACAATTAACCCAAATAAATAACGAACACCTGGAGTGCAGTTAATAAAAATTTATTTTGAAATGGTGTCTTAAAAGTCCAATAACAATAGACACATTCACAATAGCTTCCAACTGTAATACTGATGAATAACAATACAATTTTCAGAGGATGCAAATTGAAAATATATTGGGTGCAATATTTATGTTGATAGAAGTATCCTTTTAGATTAGTCTGACATGAATGGCAACAATTACAGCTGGATCAATTCATAATTTATCATAGTTTTCTCCCCTTACACATTATCATAATCTCTTACCTATGAATGATGTTTTTTTCTGATTCCCAACTAACTCTTTTCAAACAGGATGAAATAAATTCTTTTTCATCAATCATTAATTAAACAGCAGCAAATGAGTTACATCTACAACTATGCCATTATGAAAGACCTTTCTATTATTCAGTTAAATCCATCAATGTGTATGTATTACAGCTGTCTCTTTTTTCATCCATCATTTACACAACACAAAAGCACCAAACAATTTCATTTACATTCATGTCTGTCAATTTTTGTGCTGTTTGGGCAAGGTACTTCACAAAACCTGGGAAGATATTCAACAAATGAAAAAGTTCCAGCTAATCAGTGCCAATGTTTGAAATGATGGAATACTGTAAAATGTTCAATCAATTTTTATCATCATACATGAATTTACAAACTCCAAACTTTTCAAGTTCAAGTTTTCTGTTCAATTTTTCTATTTTGTCAACCTTTTCCTTGAGTTGCCTCTCCTGTTCATGTAAGTTTTGCTGGAGTTGTTCTATGTAGGACTGGGGTCAGTGGCTGCTGTATCACTCTCTGCTTCACTGTAATATAAGCATTGTAAAGCATCAGTATTATCTCTTCGACCACACAAACAATAAATATATCTCTGGAATTACAAATATACATCAAGGAATAGAGGCTAACATCATTTCATATTTTAGACAGTATGGGCAATCAATATTTTTATATGTAAATAACATAGCATATAGGTCAAAGTTCAGTTGTATTAAATTCTTTAAAACCATGTCAGTTGGCAAAATTAACTTAATACGATCTGACATTCTTACTGTATCTGAGATGGTGACTGTGGTAGATTCCTTATGGGAGGTTCATGAGCTGGTGACATGCTCTCTGACTCTTAATTAGCAGCATCTGAAATGGATATTTAAACACTAAATATATTTCAGTTGGTGTAATTAGATTGTCCAGTAATATGTCCTGTATCCCTGAAGTACTGGTCAGTATGCAGTAATTTTGAAAGTAGATACATATTTAAGATTTTTTTAACAGCATGTGTATGTCCTGCATATATATGTACTTGAAATGTTACTTTGATTTGCAGCCAATCTAATTTCACTGATACAGAATATTTGCAAATAAAATTCCCTTGCCATCATGACAAGAGTGTCTGCACATGTCCATATGTTTAATTTTTTTTAATATATTGGACCGATCATAATTTATGACTAGGGGGGTGATGATGATTTTAGGTGCGGTGTTTGTGGGGGTTGGGGTGTCTCCCAGTTTGTTTTGGGAGGCAGGGGGAGGGGCAAATTGTGTACATATGAACTAGGGGGTGATCACTGATTTTGAACATGACAATGTGTGTGTGTGGTGTGGTGGGGGGGGGGGTGGGGTTTGGATGTGTCTCTGTGTGTGTGACATTCACATTGTACATGTGCCCCTAATATTAAAACCATGCATAGTGAACAGTTTGTACATTACACGGCAGATCTAGACTATGCCATGTGCCGTAATTATTTTGTACTTACTATGAATCATTTTCCAGGATCTCTCCGTATTTTCGTCAACCACTGCCTTCTTCTGATCTTATTCTTGGGAATATGGTGAAAAGATACCGTAAAATCCTTACGGGCATCACTCCAACGCAAAGGCACACAGCAGTAATCTTTCCTTTTCGAGGTCGCCATTTTCAAGGTTGGGTCAACCTATGTAAGCCTCGCTTTCGATTTGACCTCGAGGTCATGCATATTGGCTAAGAATGGTCTATAGCAACCGTTAGAAAACTTCCTGCTAATGGCGGCTGGGAGAGATAGCCGATTCAGGTGGGATCACGTGACCATCAGCAACTAGCGTTATTTCTTTTATTTATTTGTCAACTTTTAATTTTAATGATATGAATTCGGGTTTTATCATCCAAAACTGTGTTCCACAGGAGATATCGCTTGTGTGAGATCAAACGATATCTCCTAGGAGATATCATTTTGACAGTAGATTTTGTACAATGCCCTAACAATGCTATGACGTCATGTACTTGATGACGTCACAATGCTATGACATCGCTGCACTGCAAGTCTAATGGCAGTACCATGTTCAGAGATGTACATTTTTCATTGAAAATTAATGAAGAGTGATTTTGGATGATAAATAGAATCTCACCCTCGTGTCTTCTGATATCAAATATATCAACACTCGTTGATAAAAGTAAAAATATCCTCGGCAAGCCTCGGATATTTGTAACTTTATCAACTCGTGTTGATATAATTGATATCAGAAGACACTTGGGTGAGATTCTCTATATATTCTATTTCGAAAATAAATATGATCAACTACTGACAGAAATGAATAAAGAAGTGCTCACAGGGAAAGCAATTATGAAATAATTCGTGTACTCTAAAGCCAACTGCATATGTCAGTGGCGAGTACACATCATGGCCAGGTATTGTTCCATTCTGCATATTCAAGGAAGATCGCCTCCGTGATCTAGTGGATAGTGCGTCTGACCGGAGAACGGAACTATGATTGCTGGTTCGATTCCCTACCACGTCATACCAAAGGTCGTTAACACTAGTACTTGATATTACCCTGCCTGGCCTTCGAAATTAAGGGGTAAAACAAGGATTGGTCGGCTCGGGGTCCATGTCCAACTGCGGCAAGGCATCTTAGTAGGTTGGCGCACTACCGCACAACGCACACGCACACGCACGCGTACGCACACACGCACACATACAGGAACAAAGGCCGGATATTGGCACTTTACTTACCTGGAACTACGGGTAGCTCGAAATTACGAAGTGCCCCTGTACTGTACTCTACTGTGACGTTAAAGCATGTTTGCAGTTCCCTTGTTAGGTAGAAATGATTTGGTTGTTTGCGTTCAGACACCAATAAACAGCGTATATATTTTCCAGATTCGAATCGAGATGATTGACGATTCAGGGATGTTCGTGACAGCCATTAACGGCGTGAGAGCCGACCCCGAAGACCTCACGGCGTGGCTGGCTTTTGACAGATTCAACCGACGGCTTACTATCAGTAAGTAACATCCGAGTAGTAGTAGTAGTAGTAGTAGTAGTAGTAGTAGTAGTAACACAGCCCAAACAAAGGTATGAGTAGTGGACGATGGGGTAGCCTTGTGGTTAAAGCGTTCGCTCGTCACGCCAAAGATCCGGGTTCGATTCCCCACATGGGTACAATGTGTGAAGCCCATTGATATTGCTGGAATATTGCTAAAGAGCGAGTAAGTCTAAACTCACTCACCCACTTGGTAGGGAGCATAAAGGGGACAGATGGTTGAAATGGCAGTAGCAGGTAGTTGCAGAGTGTTCTTCTGTGTCCCAGATCTGATGAATGTGTCTTCTGTTACAGTCATGATATGATGAATGTTATCCTATGTACCACAACATATCCATGCCGATATTCTATGCCTAATCATTTCATTGCAGGGTATGGTAAATGTTCTTTTATGTTCCATACACTGTTGGTGAATGTTCTCCCATGTTCCATACACTGTTTGATGAATGTTCTCCTATGTTCCATACACAGTTTGATGAATGTTCTCCTATGTTCCATACACTGTTTGATGAATGTTCTCCCATGTTCCATACACTGTTTGATGAATGTTCTCCCATGTTCCATACACTGTTTGATGAATGTTCTCCCATGTTCCATACACTGTTTGATGAATGTTCTCCCATGTTCCATACACTGTTTGATGAATGTTCTCCTATGTTCCATACACAGTTTGATGAATGTTCTCCCATGTTCCATACACTGTTTGATGAATGTTCTCCTATGTTCCATACACTGTTTGATGAATGTTCTCCTATGTTCCATACACTGTTTGATGAATGTTCTCCCATGTTCCATACACTGTTTGATGAATGTTCTCCTATGTTCCATACATTCTGTTTGATGAATGTTCTCCCATGTTCCATACACTGTTTGATGAATGTTCTCCGATGTTCCATACACTGTTTGATGAATGTTCTCCCATGTTCCATACACTGTTTGATGAATGTTCTCCTATGTTCCATACATTGTTTGATGAATGTTCTCCCATGTTCCATACACTGTTTGATGAATGTTCTCCCATGTTCCATACACTGTTTGATGAATGTTCTCCCATGTTCCATACACTGTTTGATGAATGTTCTCCCATGTTCCATACACTGTTTGATGAATGTTCTCCCATGTTCCATACACTGTTTGATGAATGTTCTCCAATGTTCCATACACTGTTTGATGAATGTTCTCCCATGTTCCATACACTGTTTGATGAATGTTCTCCTATGTTCCATACACTGTTTGATGAATGTTCTCCTATGTTCCATACATTGTTTGATGAATGTTCTCCCATGTTCCATACACTGTTTGATGAATGTTCTCCCATGTTCCATACACTGTTTGATGAATGTTCTCCCATGTTCCAGGCATCAGGGACTATGTTCCCGAGGATATGGAGACTATTCTGTTCCGGTTCTACTCCTTCGCAGACTCGGGAGACTGTAGCGGCCGAGACTGCCGCACCCCACGATCAAGACTTGTCAACAACAACGGGTAGCACCACCCGAGCCACGACACAGCGGTTTGATGTTTTGATTGAAAATGGGATTCTTTAAAGATATATGTGTGTATATATATTAACAGAACCAGTGAATTATGTGTCAGTACGCTAGCGTTGAAAGCTCTATGGTCATACTGACAGTGCCAGTACAAATTACCGTTTTACTGGTTGGGTCACATGATTGAGTTTGAATCACGTTGTAATCAGGTGGAAGAGCGAGGGTCACGTCGCTGGATCTCATCGTCTTGCTTTGTCATGTGGGTGGAGCTGAGTAACCTAGAGGAATGAAGATGGATAACAGGGTTTGGGTCACATGGTAGGGTTTAAAACATGGGTTGGGTCACATGTCAGATATTTGATGTCCGACTTTAATCCACTGGTAGGGGTTAAATAACGAAGATTTAAGCCACATGGCATATGTTGGATAACACGGCTTGGGTCATATGACGTTAGTTTGATAAGAAAGTTTGGGTCAAATGGAAGGGCTTGAAAACAGGGGTCGGGCCACATGGTAGATTTTGATAACAAGGGTTGGTCACATGGCACATTTTGGATAACAGGCTTTGGGTCACATGGCAGACTTTTGATAACAGGCTTTGGGTTACACGGCAGATGTTGGATAACGGGCTTTGGGTCACATGGCAGCTGTTCAAAAACAGGCTTTGGGTTATACGGCAAATGTTGGATAACAGGGTTTGGTAACATAGAGATGTTGGATAACAGGGTTTGGGTAACAAGGCAGATATTGGATATTATTATTCTGATCTGTTGTTAGGGGTTGGATTGACGACAGAAATTAGATCGCGCGGTAGGGTATCAGCTAGATGACAGGTTAGATGTGAGTGACTGTAGTGAATTGCCCATGCTTGAACCTAGCCAGGCGTTAATGGTTTACTCTGTAACTGATAATGCGATAATAAGCGAATTATATATGTCGATTCTATTTCCGCCTTCTAGTGACTTAGGGGTCAGTGTGCTATCGATCCATGATCAGTGGGAGGTGTTTGATGGGTACCAGGAAGTATAAGTGTTTGATCACTGACGTAGGTATCTGTAAAGTGTTTGTTATCAAAAAGATCCATGTCCTTAGGTGTCCATTACAACTGTATCTTCAGACCTGGAAATGTACAGGCTTGGATAGATAAGTAGATCTAGTAGCAGACAGTGAAGCATTCATCACAAAATCTCTAGTGCATGCTACCACCATCTTCAGATCTACGTACATTCAACCAACAAATATACACTAAATATCATCGATTAAATATGGCTGTCCTGTTTGAACACTGGGAACACTAAAGCCAACATTCTGTATGTTGTGCTCATGTAGGCCATCGTTTCAAGCCTGACATGTCAACACTAAGCTAATCACTACACTTCACATTCCAGCTTAATTGTTTCTGCTGGACTGTAACTGTGCGATCATTTACTCCACGGTAAGAATGGACAACATGTTGATATAGGCAAATATATAACTCTGAAAATCATGATTTAGCCGAAGGCTGGTCCTCACTACAGGCGATTATTTTCTAAAACGTGCAAATCAGGTGATAGCTTGAATGTTCTACCCTATTCTCATAATTTTTAGGCGTTGATACGAGGATTTACGGTAGCGTGCACTGGTCGATATAGAAATTAATGTATCATTCACCGTTAGTAACAGAAACAGGGTGAATTGCTTCCTTTTCATACTTTCATAATAAACGTGGTTATAATAACAGTTTAAACTGATTACTTTATAAATGTGTTAATGCAAAAAAAGTGTGCAATCCGCCCATTTTATCGTAAACTGATGTAATAGTTTAGTTGATGTGAGAGTATGCTGGTACACCATCCCTTCATCGGTACCCTCACAGATCCTCGGTGTGGTATGCAGCTATAACCCCTGCAGCTGCAGCTGTGTGGAGGTCGGCTTTTGTAATGTTATACATGTATATGAATATACTCGATAACGTCTACTTCATGGTGTTCGTGTTATGTATTACCTGATGACCAGAGTGAAGTCTTTTGCCTTTGTATACACATCGCTGCCTATCATAACGTGTCGTGTGTGACTGCACCCGTCGTTGTTGAGTGGGTTAGCATAGAGGTTAAGGTATTCGCTCACCACACTTAACCACCGAGTTCGATTCTCTCCCAGCTGTAAAATGTCTAACATAATGCTGACTTGGCAACGAGGAAGGTTCAACAGAAGGGAGGTAATTCAAGTGTACAGATGTTTTGAGTTTTCCATCAAATCACAATCCTGTCTTAAATGTAAACCGAATTCCCACTTTGGATAATTAAATAAATATTCACTATCGTAACTTGTATAATGAAAAGTGGGTTTTTCTTCAAATAATCATATCCATTAGTGGTCAGTCATTCTTCTTTGGTAATAGGGGCGATTGGGTAGCCTAGTGGTTAAGGCGTTCGCTCGTCACGCCGAAGACCCGGGTTCGATTCCCCACATGGGTACAATGTGTGAAGCCCATTTCTGGTGTCCACCGCCGTGATATTGCTGGAATATTGCTAAAAGCGGCGTAAAACTAAACTCACTTACTCACTCTTTGGTAATATTCACTAGACTTATATGTCCCTCCTTGTCAATATGAAGTGGAGAATGTGTTATGTCCAAAACGATTCGCCAATCCATTACGTCAAATCGGTGTTCGCTCCGATTATATTTCCAGGTCTTAAAGCACCACCCCGTGTTGTTAGAAGCGGTGTTAGACCAACGTCACTACAACGGCAGTGATTGGATGAAGTTTCAAGGAAGTCATACATGATGGAATTGGTTCAAGTTCTGATGGTAATGGAATCTGAGCCAAACAGACCGGTGATGGAGAGTATGAGTAACTGCCACATCATCAGGTCACAATGACCTGATCTGGCAGTTAATAGCGTGTGAAGTACTGCCGCTTATTCTTCTGTTCGGGAAAATGAAAACAAACTCACAGTGAAACTTTATTACGCCTCACGTCATTGTGCCCACAATCCATGCATATCCATAACACGTACCTTCACTGATTCCTCAACTCTCAACACAGTCGAATCTCGCTGTGTCAAATGCAACCGTCTCGACATGTTATACAACTCCCAGTACCAAGGCTCCCACATTCACGATTTATACATTCAGAATACCCCTCGAACTCAACCCGGTTATCTCCCCTTGGTCCATTCTCCGAGGAAATAACAGATTTGGCTGCAAAAATACTACATCGCCAGGGAATCACATTGCGTCAGCTGTCAGTGTAAACCTGTGATAAAATACTCTCACTCCGAAATTCACGACAGTATGAGTTACGATTGGAGAATAAGAGAAATTCTGCAGATTCAACCATTTCGATTACCGTGAATATTGCTCTTGTATGACCCCAACAGTCCAGTTAACAAGAACAATCTATTTATGTCTTTTATTCTGACGCAGTAAGGGAATCGACCCTCCATCCCTCCGCTCTCATTGCAATCGCTTTATCCACTGTACCACCAGAAGATCCAACGAAAAAATCGTACAATTAGATGATAATAAATATATATTAAATGTTCTTTCTAGCCAAACTCACTACCAAATATTCCCGCTTGACCTAATTCCGTTCTCCCAAACTACCCCCACAAGAGGAACGTATTGTATGGTCCTTTCTTTACAGACCCGTGGAGGTCCGGGTTAGAATGAACCTCCAGTAACCCATGCTTGTCGTAAGAGGCGACTAACGGGATCGGGTGGTCAGGTTCGCTGACTTGGTTGACACATGTCATCGGTTCCCAATTACGATCGATGCTCATGCTGTTGATCACTGGATTGTCTGGTCCAGATTCGATTATTTACAGACCGCCGCCATATAGCTGGAATATTGCTGAGTGCGGCGTAAAACTAAACTCACTCACTCACTCCTTTCTTTACAATAACATACATTATGTACGTATTCCTGCAAAATATTCATAGTTCGTGTGAATCACATCTTCATCAGTTAACATGAACAAATGTTGTGATTGGTTCGTTTGAAAAATATATTTAGATGAAAATCTGACTAATTGATCGTGGCCTACAGGTGTCCTAAATACAATTATATATCGATAAGGCCTTACCTTTACAAAACAAACTACTTCAAACAGATGCTATTCTCATTATCTCTTTGTTTCGTCTTGTGATATTATGTATTCCACACTGTGCCTGTTGATAGTAAACGGAATCAGTCAGCAGCACCTTTGTATCGAAGGATCGACTTTCACACTGCTTTGTTTTACTGTCTAACGCCGCACTCAGCTAAATGTCAGCTATATGGCGGCCGTTATTAAATAATCGGGTTTGGACCAGACAGTCCAGTGATCAACAGTATGACCATCTATCGACGCATTTGGGATACGATGACATGACTCAACCCAGTCAGCGAGCCTGACCAACCGATCCCGTTAGTTGCCTCTTACGACTAGCATGGGTTGATGTAGACCAATTCAAACTTTCAGATTTTGGGGCATAATGGATGTGACCCTCTTGTTTTGTAATAATTCTTTCCAAGTCGTCATGTAAATTACGGATTGTGGCGAACCTATTTATAAGTTATTAAAAGTTACTGGTCATCTGTGTAACGGAACATGGATGTTAAAGGCTCAATTCCAGGTCGTTAAATACATAGGTGGCATCGGTTTTATTATAGTGCCAAACAGTTGATCGTGTGGCAAGAGCAATGTTCAATCAATGGAAACTGGCATTCCCAGACGCTGACGTCCAGCATGCTTGTTGTGTCAAACAGTTTGACGTTGTGTTGAAATCTTCCTACTATTGGAAAAAAACTGACACATTCACATTGGTAGCAAATATGGTAGCTCGTTGTCAACCAGTTTGATCGCACGTTCAGAACAATGCCCCATTGTCGGAATCACAGAAGAAGCAGATGTCTAGTAAAGGATGCCTATTGTGTCATCCCGTTTGATCGTGTGTTCAAATCAATGTCTTTTCATTGGAAACAACTGACATCATTCACAGAAGCAGATGTCTAGTAAAGGATTCCCCTGTGTCATCCCGTTTGATCGTGTGTTCAAATCAATGTCCCATCATTGGCAACAACGTTCTGATCAGAATAAAATTATCCGTAGCAAGCGGAGATATGATGGCGTGTGTGGTTTGTGCGCGCCACGGTCTGCGTGGAGACTGGATCAGCTTGCTCTGAGATCTGTCTGACTGTGATCTCTACCGTTAGGGACCTCGAACGGCTTGTCTTCTTTTGGACAGGGAACAGGGTCGGTTGGTCTCTGCTCGAAAAAGTCGATGACTACAGTTTCGGACGCCATCTGAAATTCATTACAATGATCACAATTATTCATTACAATGATCACAATTATTCATTACAATTATCATTACAATGATCACAATTATTCATTATTACAATTGTCAATTGTTATGTTTGTTTATTGTTTAACACCGCACTCAGCAATATTCCAGCTATTTGGCAGCGGTCTGTAAATAATCGAGTCTGGACCAGTGATCAAGTGACCAGTGACATCCAGTGATCAACACCAGGAGCATCGATCTACACAATTGGGATAAGATGATATGTTTCAACCAAGTCAGCAAGTCTGACCAACCGATCCCGTTAGTCGCCTCTTACGACAAGCATGGGTCGCTGAAGATCAGTTCTGACCCGGATCTTCACGGGTTAATATTTCAGAGAAACAAAGATAGTTTTATCAACTGGATCTGTAACACACTGACAAGAATGGATAAGGGAAACACTTATGACGTTGAACAACAAACGCATCAAGTTACCTCTGGACTGGCTTTGAGCAATTCCTTCACAAAGTTATGTAGCTCCAATTCCCGGGCCTCCGCCAGGCCCCGCGTATACCGTCTGTACCAGCGTTTACCTGGCAAATAAATACATGAGTGAGTGAGTTTAGGTTTACACCGCTTTTAGCAACATTCCAGCAATATCACGGCGGGGGACGCCAGAAATGGGCTTCAAACATTGTACCCATGTGGGGAATCGAATCCGGGTCTTCGGCGTGACGGGCGAACGCTTTAACCACAAGGCTACCCCACCGCCCCGTAAATAAAATTAATGAAGACAACACACTGACTTCACTGGAGTAATGGAAAGTCAGCTAATTTCAAACAGACTGTGCGGCTATTAGTTCAGTGGAGCAATGATCTCTGACGACCCACAGACCTTAAACTGCACAAAGCCGAGTATTTACCTTCTCTATTGTGCGACCTTGGAAGCCAAGTACGTTCCTGTACATTTAGTCTTGGTGTCTGTTCGAGATATTCGTTGTAGTAGGTCAAGAATATTTCAAGATTCGTAAAACGGTATTACCGGATGTGTGTACCAGGCTGACATAGGTTAACGGTAAACGACTGCCACTCTCCAGTTATCCAGTATATTATATTACCTGTATGTTGTAACATGTATCCTGCTCTCTTTGCATTCCTTAAATTCACGGTGGTATATACAGCCACCCAATTACGTTACTCTCTTGAGGGAGTAAGTCGTTACAGGGTTCGATATTACAGAGATGAAGGTTGCGACCTCCATTGCGAAAAGAAAATTAAGCGGCGCATGGGTCCAGGGTATTTAGCAAGACGGACTGTAGACAGACTGCATGTGATAATACATGTGAATCTGTAAATGTGTGATGACGCATATATGTACGTTCACCACCGTATTATATACGTAGTAATAATATCCCATTTTTCAAATATATGGTTCCTTAAAACTGAAAAGTCAGAACCCACAAACAGACAGCCTGTGAATGTATTTTTGTTGACTTACTTAAGATAAGAATTTACCTCAGTGGGGCGGGGTTTTCATATTTTACATGTGTACACGATGGGAATATTGAAATCAATCGTTAAATTATGGAACCCTAGAAGGGACATTGTTGCGTTGTCGCCCTCACGAAAGCAAGCTTAAAGTGGCAAAATTAGCCAAAGCGCGACAACGCAACATATTCATTATGTCGCGTTGTCGCGCATTTTAAGGCTTTTTTACACATCTAGATGGGTCGTCAGAGCCACAATACCACATAGTGGCCTTGAATATTGTCGCTCTGTCACCCTTTGGATGAATAAAAAAAATATTATTCAAAGCGCGACAATGCGACATAGCGGCAATGTGACTAACGGCCAAAATGTCCATTCCAGGATTCCATATATAATAGATGAAGGTGATGTTCCGTTAAGGCGTTGGATTCATCGTAGGTACCAACATAAGACAGGAAGTAAAATGAGCCATATACACTGGCACACGACTCAGAAATATATAGTATGACCAGAAATTATTGAGAATTTTAGGAATATGTTTAATTGGATTTCTAGTATAAACAACCTTGACCAGCTATCAAGTACTTGGTTTCATTCAAGAAAGACAACTCCGTTAATCCTTTTTCATTAGTTTGTGAAGAGTTATCCCCCCTTTGTTTACTTGCTAGCAGACGACATTTTCAGTGATCCTCAGTATGGATGATGTAGAGAAGAGGAAGTTGATTTTAGAGTATTATAACAAGGACATCAGATCAGCTAAAGTGATTTCAAGCAGAACAGGCATCCCTTTGTCCACTGTTTATCGTGTTTTGAAAAATATTGCAAATGGATATGGCATTGAGCACCAGGGAGGCGCAGGTAGGCCCAGAAAATTGACTGTCGGTGACAGGAGGCAGCTTGGTATTCTTGTTTCTAAAAACAAACGAAGGAGTTTAGAAAACTTAAGGCTGGATATGATTGATAGAGGAACTGTGGCTGTCTGTAAGGAGACAATTAGAACTGAGCTGCATGCAATGGGTTGGCAGAAAAGTCGAGGAATTCCATCACCGATCATGAAACCTGAACAAAAGGAGCGAAGGTTGAACTGGTGCTTACAGCATAGAAATTTTAACTGGGACAATGTGATTTTCTCAGATGAAAGTTCTGTGTGGCTGTTTCCTAATACACTGAAATTCTGGACCAAACAAACTGAAAAACCTTTGTATCAGCGCCCAAAGTACAGTCCGAAATTTAACGTGTGGGGTGGCATATCTGTCTTAGGGGCAACGCCCCTCTGTGTATTTGAAGGCAATATGAACAGTGAGCGGTACACATATATTCTAGAGGGACATTTACTTCCATCTGCTCACGTGTTCTATGGACATTTTTCGGATTTTCCAGCAGGACAATGACCCAAAATATCGTTCAAAGCCTGATTTCGGACCCAAAATATGACATTATTAGATTGGCCAAGCTATAGCCCTGACCTAAATCCAATAGAAAATGTTTGGGGACTTATGAAGGAAAGTGTCAATAAGAAAAATCTGACATATATTGCTGAAATGAAAGAAGAGGTGGTCCGATAGTGGGACAGCATGGACCACGACTTTCTAACTTCTTTGATCAGTAGTATGCCCCGCCGCATTGAAGCCTGCATTGCTGCCCATGGTGACTTGACAAATACTAACTGTTCACCTGTCTTTGAATCTGGTGTTATGTTCTGCTAATATTCACATTTAATACGTGAGTAATGAGTGAAAAAATTAAAAAATTACAATCTTTAAATTCTCAACAATTTCTGGTTGTACTGTATTTCGTTTCTGTTGCTAAGGAAACAGAATTTTCTATAACCGCAAAGGCCCTGTCAAACGTCAAACGAGGCTGATTAAATTCGATTTTTGAAATATGTCTCAGATATATTTTCTCTGCTCACTGATCGGCACCATAGCTCAACGGTTTAAGGCATTACGATGGGCGTAGCAGAACAAAAACGTCACTAAGCAGGACAAGGATCCACCGATGGTGGGTTCGAATCCCAGTTTCGCCCTTACCACGATCCTGGGTTTGTGGACGCCACACATCGTAGTTGTGTGTTTCTCATGAAATGATTAGCGTCAACAGTTCAAATCATTGTGGGTTTGACAACACTGAATCTTACACTAGATACCTGAAATACTGATCAAAGCGACCTGAATCACCCTCTCATTTCCCCCATACTGTTCAGTGTTTACACACGTAGATGAGAAGTAAGTCAACGCAGTGTGTCCCCACCTGACTTGGGCTCGTTTGTATTCCTGAAAATGTCAAAAACATTCCATGTGGTGGCTCTGTGCTAAAGGCCATTGACATACCTCGCTTACCCCCGGGGAAACGAAACTAGGGCAATTGTGAGGGTCGGGATACGGTAATAACCAGAATAACATGCCTATGACATCGTTTACTCTTGAACTCAATTTTTTCGATATGTCGGGCATTATATATATTATTATATACATAGAGAAACATGTTTTCGTGAGGTTTTTTCATGCACGGGAAACAACGTATATTCCCAACTTGTGTTGGACCCAGAACACAACAGTAAGCTAGCATTTAAAATATTTGTTGTTATCAAGTTAAATCCACCAATATTTATTACACAACATTATAAATAATCTGATTGTTTGAGGGTCCAACTAAGTCTGACGCAGAAACATCGCCAGTGCATGGGCAGCGTTTACTGAGACATTTTTATACCAAAACTTTACTTTTTCTTACTTCTAAACCAAGTAAATGAAAAAACAATATGGCCAGAATTCTATTAATGCCTCGTTCTTCTCTTATCACAGAATTGAAGCCGGTTATTCAATCAGCTTGGACTGTAGTTAATGGTCGTAAAGGAACGGTATTCTTGCCAAGGAGGTCAGACTCCAGCAATTCATGCCACATCTCGCGGGAGCGAGTAAACAATAACGCCGAGATAAAAGATGAAACAGCATGGTTCACGGGCCAAATGGCAAATATCAAGATGGCGGCCGCGGTTACAGTTGTCTCCCCTGGGTGCTATATCTTTCGCCGTTTCATCGCTGTGCAAAGAGTGACTAGACGCTAGTTATTTGTGATATGAACCATGCTTGATTTTAAGAATAGAAAATCGTGACTGGATTCACGAATGAACAAAGAAAGCATTTGAGGATGCGCGGTGCTTGTCTTCGTATTATTGAGTCGTGTGTTATATTTCACAAGACGAAACTTGTCACATAAATCAAATATCATTATTTCGCACTACTGTCCTAAATGTATTATAGCCAGACTAACATCTAGTCTCTGAAATGAACATATTTTGCATAAAAAAACTGTTAACAAACACTAATCGTAAAATATAATGAAAAGGGGGCCAAATAAAAAAAATTCATTTTCCTGAAACTGTGGAAATCTAGACTTGCCACATATTCTAGACTTGCATTGGCTTTCATGGATATATTTGTTCCAGGGTCAGTATTACAGAATACATTAAAAATTAACCACTGTTTGTAGTTTTCTTGGAGGTATTGTTACACTATTGCGCCCCGTGTATTGGGTTTCTTGAAAGTTGAAGTTGAAATAAAGGAAACAAGTGAGACCGCCTCGCGTGTTTCATATTTAGAATATGCATAAAGACTGAGTAGGACAGAAATCTCTCAGCAAGGCTGTAGGACAAAAGAGGTTATTTCAACTTTCCAGAAGTCAACTTCCCTTTCATGTCGAGCAATATTCCAGCAGCTCCAGCATTTGGTGTTTACATTTCACAACGTTTGAGGTACAGTCGAGCATGCTCGTTTCATCAAGATTTCAAAGAGCTTCACACGACTCAAAAGTTACAACAGGTTACACCATTCAAGGCCTCAGTAAAGCTTTCAAAAAGTCTATGTGGCTACAGACATGTGGAGGACATTTCCAAAAATTGTCTGATGCAATCCCCAATTTTGACTTTTGACCGTTCGTTCCCGAATTATTTCAGGTGACTAGCCTTTACGTGCGTTTATGACGGTTGCCACCGGAGGGTCAGGATATGCTACCCTCTCCTCGAACACCAGGTATCATCACTATTTGATAGTGATTCATAAACACATGCTCTGTCGTCGTATATCATGAGGGCGGTGGGGTAGCCTAGTGGTTAAAACGTTCGCTCGTCACGCCGAAGACCCGGGTTCTATTCCCCACTTGGGTACAATGTGTGAAGCCCATTTCTGGTGTCCCCCGCCGTGACATTGCTGGAATATTGCTAAAAGCGGCGTAAAACCATACTCACTCACTCATTCGTATATCATGATGTCAGTCATTGGATTATCTGGTCCAGATGCGATTGTTTACAGACCGATGTCATACACCTATACAAACAGACACATAGTCCAATATAGTCGGAATTGTACAATCGACTAGATGTGGAAAGTGTTTTGTCGTTTTATTTACACGAATTTGTTGAATTTTCTTTTTAGAATAAGTCTGTTTAATTGGTGTTTCTGGGGTATCTGGGTATCCTCAAGTGTGTAACAGCTCATATACCCTCAACAGCAATATATGTGTCTTATTATCAACAAGCGAGATGTAGCACCTTGTAATGCATTATTCACGCCATAGACTAGAGGCCATGTGTGGTGCCTGCATCCGATCAGTAAATACAGACCTATTAAAATACAGGTGAGCAAGCTGAGGAAGATACACTGGGTAACTATGTTGAGTGCAGATATTCTCTTGAGTTTCGCAGTCCTCCATGCTAAGCAAACAACTCAAAAGGAATTGGGTCGTGTTCTATATATTTTGCGTAATACGCAAGACGGCACCTTATCCTCTGCTGACGATGCCCCGAATCTAATTGTGATGTTGCCTCAAGGAATCCTACAATCTCACTCACTCATTCATTTCTGACATGGACACGTGTACAGCAGTGTGTTGTGGTTAAATACATCGTACAACATAGCTGCCTTACTCACTCACTCACTCACTCCAGCCATGGACACGTGTACAACAGTGTGTTGTGGTTATAGACACCGTACAACATAACTGCCTTACCCACTCACTCCAGCCATGGACACGTGTACAACAGTGTGTTGTGGTTAAATACACCGTACAACATAACTGCCTTACTCACTCCAGCCATGGACACATGTACAACAGTGTGTTGTGGTTATAGACACCGTACAACATAACTGCCTTACTCACTCACTCCAGCCATGGACACATGTACAACAGTGTGTTGTGGTTATAGACACCGTACAACATAACTGCCTTACTCACTCACTCACTCCAGCCATGGACACATGTACAACAGTGTGTTGTGGTTATAGACACCGTACAACATAACTGCCTTACTCACTCACTCCAGCCGTGGACACGTGTACAACAGTGTGTTGTGGTTATAGACATCGTACAACATAACTGCCTTACTCACTCACTCACTCCTGCCATGGACACGTGTACAACAGTGTGTTGTGGTTATAGACACCGTACAACATTACTGCCTTACTCACTCACTCCAGCCATGGACACGTGTACAACAGTGTGTTGTGGTTATAGACACCGTACAACATAACTGTCTTACTCACTCACTCCAGCCATGGACACGTGTACAACAGTGTGTTGTGGTTAAATACACCGTACAACATAACTGCCTTACTCACTCACTCACCCCAGCCATGGACACGTGTACAACAGTGTGTTGTGGTTATAGACACCGTACAACATAACTGCCTTACTCACTCACTCCAGCCATGGACACGTGTACAACAGTGTGTTGTGGTTATAGACACCGTACAACATAACTGTCTTACTCACTCACTCCAGCCATGGACACGTGTACAACAGTGTGTTGTGGTTAAATACACCGTACAACATAACTGCCTTACTCACTCACTCACTCCAGTCATGGACACGTGTACAACAGTGTGTTGTGGTTAAATACACCGTACAACATAACTGTCTTACTCACTCACTCCAGCCATGGACACGTGTACAACAGTGTGTTGTGGTTAAATACACAGTACAACCTAACTCGATCACCACTTACGAATACAGGCCATGTAAAGAAAGTAGCAATGGCTGTCACACATCTGTGCATGGCACATATCAACATCGGATGAAACAAACATTCAATCATCCAGGTATTCTGTTTATCATAGTCGAGCTATCTCCTCATAGCTGATATCGGGGTCCAGTGTTATGTCAACCTGTCAACGCGTGGCACATGAGTCACTGACAGCTAGCAAATGTATCCACTGAGGTGATGAACGGGGCCAAAGGTGTTATTCCCTATCGGGTCAAAGGTGATGAACAACGTCCGCATCATGGACCAGTGCGATGTCCTGCAGCCAGGGCGTGAGGAGAAATCTGGAGCTGAAAGACGTGGAGTCCAAGTTCTGCATACTCAAGTATCCACCGTGTTATGTCACAATTCCACAGTTACTACACTGGGTCCCTTAACCATGGAACTTTTGTTTCGGTTTGACGTCACAACTTCAGTTTATCTAATAAAACACATTTCCTTTTGCTCGTGTGTCTGATTTTACTAGACAGAGGCTTAGCGACGGTATCACAAAAATGAGGAAACCGTGGAGTTTGAGACAACAGCGTCGACATGACACCAGAGTCTACACCTGACCGCAGTGTCAGCATGACACCACAATGACACCATAAAATCAGCCACTATCTAGACCGGAGTGTCGTCATCGGACAACAGTGTCAGCATAAGACCACAGTGACACTATTAGACCACAGCCTCGCCACTATCTAGACGGCAGTGTCGTCATCGGACAACAGTGTCCACGTGAGACCACAGTGACACCATAAGACCAGCCACTATCTAGACCGCAGTGTCGTCATCGGACAACAGTGTCAGTAGGAGACCACAGTGTCACCATAAGACCAGCCGCTATCTAGACCGCAGTGTCGTCATCGGACAACACTGTCAGCATGAGACCACAGTGACACTATTAGACCACAGACTCGCCACTATCTAGACCGCAGTGTCGTTATCGGACCACAGTGTCAGCATGAGACCACAGTGACCGCAGTGTTAACATGAGACCACAGTGTCGATATAAGACATCACTGTTGACATGGGACCACAGTGTCGATATAACACATCACTGTTGATATGAACTCTGCCAGGTCCACTTAGTGACATCGTCTCTACACATAAATGGAGTTAAAGGGCTTCTGTTGTGAACAATCTTAACAAAAACTCATTAACTGACAAAACAGAGCACACTTGTAGATGTGTTGAAGTACATGTTCAGAAAAGGCACGAACAAGTGACTCTGAACACGCAAATGAGTAAAAACGAAACAAAGCCTGAGTCACGACTCAAAGTACGGGAGAATACAGGAAGGCAATTCTTCATAGGAAAGCGTGACTTCCAGGTTCACCTAACAGACTTGTGTTATTGTCCTTGACCGAGTATATCAACACATACTGCCCATATGTAACCCCACGTGCTTACAGCGTTACAAGGTTCGCCCCTCCGTACACATATACACACTACAGGTGTTACGTGAGAGTCACTGAAGCACTACAGGTGGTCGTAACTCCACGTACAACATTCTGTATAACGGTAGTAGAAAGTGGCAGATCGCTATTCTAGGAATGTCATACACACAATGTAACCTGTTATTTGTGTCCTTGATCACTGCATCTGAGAACTTCTTTGAGGGTCATTTAGAAGTTGGAGTACTAAGTAACTGTAAGATATATGGATGAACAACTTTATAAGATTACCAGCAACGTTTCGGTGTCGGTTCTATCAATAGCTTGATAACGGCGTTAGAACCTACACCGAAACGTCGCTCCTATTGCAGTAAAGAAGCTGTTCTTCATCTATTTATCTTATCTTTACTCAGAGAATCTGAAGTAGACTTTAAGTGCATTGGAGCTTAATGGTTCATGTAATGATACTTGCCATGCAATAGACGTATGTATAACGCAATACAGATATTATAGACAGCAGTGTGTATAATTCATATTTTTATACCTACATATGTTTGAAATAGATCTTTACGTGACTTGATGAAACTGACGATATATGTTTCTCTGGACCCTCCAAGTAAGTGAGTGAGTTTAGTTTTACGCCGCTTTCAGCAATATTCAAGCAATATCCCGGCGGAGGACACCAGAAATGGGCTTCACACGTTGTACCCATGAGGGGAATCGAACCCTGGTCTTCGTCGTGGCGAGCGAACGATTCAACCACTAGGCTACCGCACCGCCCCTCTGGACCCTCCAAACCTTAGAGTAATTGATTTCCCTTGCTGTTCCAACAATCAGGTGATGGGCGCCTCCTGACAGAAACCTACAAAAGCAGATACGATGCAAGATGCTCTGGCATGAACATTTTGGACACTTTCTTATGTGGATGAACCGATATCTAATTGTCGAGCCTGATACTCCAAGAGGGTATAGTTCTAAAGTGGTTCAAGTGAGGCAGGAGATGCATGTCCTCTGTTTCATACAAACTCTCTAGCTTCGCTAAGCATTGCGTCAAGGGCCGAGCTAAATCTGGGATGATGTCCGGATATCTACTTCTGAGAATCGACTCGTGCCAGAACAAACACAATCAAGTGCTGAAGAAACTACCTTTGAAACTTGGCTAAAGACTGTCGGTAACGAGTTTGGAATAATTATTAGCAATCTCAATGAGCACACATCGTGTGCATGTGTTAAGTGTGTCGAGATAAGTGACTAGAATGCGGTTAAAATTACATACGGGATGTCATTGTCACGTTCAACTTGCTAGCCGGAATTTCTACACTCCCGAGCTAAAGAAAGTATTCCTCCGTGTCAGATTGTGGATGAAAATGAAACAGTTTTTTGAGTGAGCGAGTTTGGTTTTACGCCGTTTTTAGCAATATTCCAGCAATATCACGGCGGGGAACACCAGAAATGGGCTGCACAAATTGTACCCATGTGGGAAATCGAACCCGGGTCTTCGGCGTGACCAGCAAACGCTTTAACCACTAGGCTACTGAAATGAACCTGGGCCCTTATTCTCGAAACGTTCGTAGCCCTAAGAATTCTTAACTTTGATCGTAGCCAATGTGTTAAGAAGTTCGTAGCGTTATTAATAATGAATGTGCTCGGGGATATTTTAATTATATACCAGGGGCTGTTTAAGACAGACAAACAGTGACAGTGATTGTCTGTACGTCGGCAAGACAAGCATCAACATCTGGGAATCTCTCCTAGCTGCGATGACATCTTCATTTGAGACATATCTTAGTATACACGTCCATGATGATTTAACCTCGGCCGCAAATGCATGTGATTGTGAACTGCGACTTTAGAGCACACACACACACACACACACACACACACCCCTCAACAGTAAAGCTGGGCTATCCCCCGTCTTATGGTACCTATTGTCGAGCCCAGACATACCAGTTAGTACCATTTGTGGAACTCTCTTTCAAATTATTAAATATATGCAACCATAACAAATACAGATTGAATGCGAGAATAATATATGAGGGCTGCCATGTTATGACAATCCAAACTCCTCGCAGACGACTCGTAATATAACTGAAATACAGCCAAATTCAGAGCTAAATCCAAATTGCCATATGTTATATTCGTTATACATCTCTAACAACCAAACATACTTCGCTGATGTGAGTCTCATTTGCTCAAATACCCCAAAGCGTACATGTAAGGAATGAATAGTGAACATACACATGCTCCCTTTCATAACCATACGCATGGGCAATAGCAGGGGTGGAAATAACTTTAAAATTGCTAGTGTACTCCGGTACATTTAGCACATGTAAAATCACTTGCCCTGATAAATTTTCCACTATACCGGCCGTTTTCTTGTTGATTTTTTAAATAAACAACATCATTAATATTGGAAAGTCAAATGGACACCGGTACAGTGTGATATACAAATTTGCTTGCCCGACAGAAAAAAACGCTGGACTCGGGCGTCGGGCAATGGGTTATTTCCACCCCTGAATAGATTCCTGACTTCGATCACTCTCGCACGAACTAAACCCACTCAGCATAAAACAATGTCAACAAAGAAGGAGGTCAGGACCTCCTGCTGTTTTCCAGCTCATTCTCCTGTCATGTTTATACCTGGGGTCATATCGTTGTTAGACGTTCAGATACCTATCTATACACACATGCTCATTCAATATGAATGAATTTGCCGTCTGTGTAACGCTTACAAGAGGGAATCAGTCCGCTTGCTTTCACTGACATAGTTTAGTGTATTTAGCAAGGGCGACACGGTTTGATGGTTCCAGGTCTCCAACACATAACACACACATACCCGTGTATACTTATACCTGAACAGCAATTTGCTCTCCGGGTGTGGGTTGACCTGGATAGGACTCATAATCAACGTTGCCATCGGATACAGCAACATTCCATGATCAAATCACTGAATGAGATAGTAGGCGTTGACGTGACGACCATCAATATGACAGCCATATCTCTCGGTACACAAACGTTTTACACATTATGCGACTGGGAAATCGAACCTGGGTGTATCCGTGACGGTAAACGCCTTACCTCAGTGCTACCCAACTGCCCTTCTGCCTATGCGTAGACAGTGAATACCGTTTCTAATATCATGTATAAATAAAACGATACTAGCATAGGTTTTATTGAAAAGTAGATGTATTATCTTTGAGGACGTCAATTGAATCATTTATGATCAATGCTAAGATTTTTTATAAATCATTAACCATAATATTATTTACGAAAATTGATAATAATTTATGTAAATTGTAGAAAAGGGGAAGTAATCATATTTACACAAACCTTCCTCAAAGCATCACTGAATACATGTCTTCACCGTAGATTATAAATTCAGAATCCCTATGTACTACACTGCATGACCCGCAACAGAATGTCAGTGGCAAATTTAAACATGTACGGTAACTAATAACGCTGTGTTTTGACAAGAGGCAAGATATATTTCACGGATATTAAAGTTAACGGAGAATGTCCCACGTGACTGAAACTTTCTGCACCGAGGCGGGTACTTGCCACGTCGCTGTTTCAACAGTGTTTACTGTTTGACCTCGTCTGAACAACCGGCACTTGTTGGAAACCGATCCAGGTCATACGCACACCGCATCTCGGGGATCATTAGAACCTAGATACACATTAATATACATGTATTTCCTCACATAGCGACAGGGGGTCAGGATATATTGTCGTGGCTACAAGTCGTGACGTAATTTCTATGTGTAACACTCAAAACTGAATGTTGATATACGGATCACCTTAAATAAATACAAATGAATCAACTCCTGTGTAACACGTAAACACGACCACCATCAAAACAGTGACAGATTGTATACCAAAACATAGATACGCAGTTACATTAAAAAGGCAACTTTCGGAATTGATGAAGTAATAACTATATACTTTGTGTATTTCGTTTCTTACTGAAGTTTCCTAGAGTAATAATCTAATGTTACCTTCTAGTCGAGGAAGTGGTAGAACGTCGTCGTCAGGTGCGTCCTTTGATCGAAACTGTGACACAAGGAGTTTATAGAACCTGAGGAAGTCTTTGTAAGTTCTCTTGATATGAGAAGTCCTACCATCAGACCAGAACACCTCAACCACGAACACATATTCCATACTCAATCGTCCCATCTTCTTCTCGGCAAATCCTGTGACTGCAGCGAAAGCTACAAATAAATTAGCGCATGTGAGCGAGTCCCACACACTCGAAGCCATTCTCAACACTTCTAAGCCGGCTGAGACATTTATAAACTTTCATTTCTTTGTCGACTTCATTGTAAGGAGGGAAATAATTACACCGTTTTACGCTCCCCGTCCGCCATGTTGGTCGAGCAGACGACAGCGCTCGCTCTCTTCACATCTCAATACAGCGAGATCTGTTATCAGGTTCGGCTATCAAGGCAGTCCACAGTGGGCCGTAAACAACGCAAACCACCGATCCTTTCAAATTATGGCTGGTTATTAAGATACTGTCATTGAAATCATCAGCCACGCAGCTGGGTGATTTTCTTTTGTGTTAGCACTGTGGAAACCGATCATCCATTAAAACACAAGAAAGACTAAAACACAATCATCCCAAGATTGTTGAAAACTTCGAGTAGCGAGTTATCGTCTGCACACCACTGGCTGCACCGCGCCCATCGCTACTGTATGCGTGGATAAAATAAACAACATCTGCAACAACACACACAATGAATCTGCCGAAACCGCTGAAACAGAGGTCTCGGAATGATCGCGCCTGGCTGCATGACCGACAGGCTCAGATAGAACTTCTCACACTTTCATAAAGAGATCATATTTCAAGGTTGCAGCAGATTGGCTAGGGCTTCAAGTACATCAGTTTTCTTCATTTTTCGTGTAACTATGGTGAAACAGTCTCTTCATCTTCTCAATTTACGCTTCCGATTCCAATTATTTCAAAACGATTATCTTCAAAAAGACCCATCGCTATCATCCGGTGTCTTGATGGATATAAATCTGGGCCGAATTAACGTTTATTTATTGGTCTGAAAAGGTAGCAGCAATGGTTTATTTCCCTAAAGAGGAAGGTACCTGATTTTACAATTAACACCTGCTTGGCGAAGTCAGACAGCTATTCCGACATGCTGAGTCGTTTATGTCGAACACAGGTTTGAAGGTAAAACAAATTCCGTGATCTGAAGCACACCCTGTAAAAGTGGTGAGGGTTTAGGCCGCTGTTAGCAATATTTCAGGCATATTAGAATGTACAAGCTGGGAATCGAAAAGGGCATTTGACGTTCATGAAAATGTGGTGTTACGTCCGTTCAGTAATACTTCAAGCACTTAACGTCAGTCCGCGCAAGGCAGATTTGCACAAGTCTCTAAGGAAAAAATTAATAGTTTAGATGATAATATCTAAAAAATAATAAATAACTGTACTGTCCGCTTACCTAGACTCGCCTCTTCGAAGGATAGAATTACTATACACCCATGGGCTCAGCATTCAGTACAGCCTTGGAGCAAGGCTAGACACAAGGCTGTACTGTGGAAAGTTAATCCCAGTCGCAACCATGTGTCGAACCAACGCTTTATCCACTAGGCTAACTCCTACCACCTACATCGATGCTCAGGCTCTGAAAACTTCTATTACACTCAAGTCGTTTCTTATGATTACGATCTACAGACAGGTTTTCAGGGCTGAAATACAATTACTGTAGTTCGTGCATGTCTCAGTCAGTATACAAGACAACTATCCTAATAATGACGTCATCACCAGTGTGAATCTTCATTATTATAATTAGGTTATACCAGATTTGACCTCTGCTAAGATGAAACCAAATTGTGCTCAACTATATTCACAACACGATACCTTAGTGTAACGATTTCGTAACCGCCGTATGTAACATCGACGTGCGTTAGTCGACGCGTTGACAACGCTGTTTCCCCTGGACCTGATTTCTCCAAAGAAAAGTTTACTCAAATTTCTAACTCAGTTTGACAATTTGAAACAGCTGAGTTTCTAACTCAGTTGCATTTCTAAGACCAAAAAGCAACAACGTCTCAAGTAAAGTATCTACCAAACTCAGATTGCCTATTAAGTTTAAGTTCAATATCAATTTCACTATATTATGGCAAATAGATTTTCCAGTGTTTGCTCAAATTTCAGCCAAAACTCTAACTTGATCAAACTTCAGAATTAAGATTGTTTCGAGAAATCGGGGCCTGGGGCTCCTTTCACGAAGCAACCTTTACTAAGGTTAACCTTAACTCCCATTCTTTAACATTGCACTAAGGTTACCTTAGTGACTTACGATCAGCTTAGTGCTTTGTGAAAGGAGGCCCTGGTCTCTAACCTTTTCTACCGATGTACGCGCCGTAGTAAGAAACATTGATCGTGTCTTGACCAGTTTACCAGAGGTTGACAATATGAGCAACTTCTAACGTGTTCGGGTTCCATGACATGCTATCAACCCAGGCCAGTTACTGACCATCCCATCCATTGAAGTCAAGGTAAGCGGACGAGGCCCGGGGCCGGTGGGGTAGCCATGTGGTTAAACCGCCCGCTCGTCACGTTGTGGGTACAATGTGTGAAGCCCATTTCGGGTGTCCCCAGCCATGATATGGCTGAAATGTAGCTAAAGGCGGCTTAAAGTAATACTCGCTTGCTGGCTCATTCTAGCCCCGTCCCTAAGGCGATATTACCAGCTGAGTAACACAGGACCTCGGTCAATCATCATCAAGTATCTGCTCCATGAAGCGTGTTGCAATGCAATTTTATATGTGAATCTGTTCATGTAGACATACAAGACAAATGCTTTGCTTTACTAGTACGGCGCCATGCCCTGGAACCTAAACTAAAGAAACTAAATGTAATAATTTTTATAGATCCACATATCGATAAACCTCAGGTCAAGGCTTAAAATGAACTTCAGAATATGTAGTTATGTCTAATCCAAGGGGTGTTATGTAACATCCTGGGAATTTTATCTTCACATTACTGTTAAAAACACCTATTCTATGATACGACCCCATTCACATCGCAGGACATTTCACTGAGGATTCTCAACTCGCTGCTACTTTGTCTTATGAACAATGGTGAAATATTTTGAAGTCCTTCTTTCGAAGCATGAATAATATTTCATCTTACTTGATTATCAGCCCCGTGAAGATCCGGGTTCGAATTGGTCTTAAGTAACCCATGCTTGTCGAAAGAGGCGACTAACGGGATTGGGTGGTCAGGCTCGATGACTTGGTTGTCATCGCATCCAAACTGTGTAGGTGGATGTTCATGACGTGTTTCACTGGATTGTCTGGTCCAGACTCGATTATTTACAAACCGCCGGCATATAGCTTGTATATTGCTGAGTGAGTCTTCTGAGGTATTTACAAACATGCGTGCATTCATATTCAAAATAAAACATTCAAAATACGTGCAAAAGAAGCCGCTTCGACCAAAAAGTTACGATTTCGTCCTCATATTTGAGCATATTATTCCACTGCAAACAAATATGTTCAGGAAAGCATTGATTTTTTAAACTTGCATGGTGGGAGGAATAATTTGATAAAGGTATTCAGTCCCAAATCGGCCGATTTCGTTTTATGATGTTATCAACATCTGGCCTATTGTTTGAAGACACAAGGAGATCTTGAGAAGAATCGCTCTAATCTTGATGACAGTATCAACAATGTTGGTGCTGTAGTGGATGTCTTGGTACAAGAGAACACCTTAACAAAGTTTATGAAGGCGGATATTATGGTAAGTTCCATTTTTATAATATGACTTTTAACATAACTGTCCTAGGAACTATTTTTTATCCTTTTCTTAGTTCGTTTTCATTTTTTTATGATATTGTAGGAGAAAGAGGAAGTTACATTTTATGATCGTATCAAAGCCTTATTAGATACCCTTCCCAGGCGAGAAGATTTCAAGGGTAAAACAGGATGATACAGTCCACGAAGGGGTAGGATCTTGACTTTGGCAATCCCAAAATACTGATCCAAAGATGTGAAATTTCTGGTGATGATTTGAGGGTAACCAACATGGTACTGACCATACTTGTTCATCCAAGGATACAATGAAGTGAAATCAAAATAGAGAATGTCTTCACCAATCCCTGTCTCATGAAAGAATTTGGAGGCATTGGTTCGTCCACCAAAAAATTAATCTCTCAGATCTTAACGTTCCTGAAGATTTAAAGTGGACACATACGTTTTCAGTTTAGGTTTGGTTTTGACTTGATGTCAAACTCCCAAATTCATAATGCTTCTGTTTGATGGCTGCATTTCTCTTCGTTGTTAAGGCATACAACTCACTGACAGACTGCTTGGTGTGAGGCAGTACTGTTTTGTCTCGGTCATGAGGATATAGCACATAGGACAACCAAGGTAGAGACAACCGTCAAATTGGTAGACAGTGTTGCTGTCATGACAGCCCACATCTACTTTATACTTGGTCCCTGGGATCTGATATCCCCCTTCATTCAAAGCGTGTTGAATGTGATTGCCTTGGGAGTGGATGAACCATTCCAGCCACTGCATGGAGATCAGACTGCAATGATCTTTGGCGTATCCATCTCCAGGTACCTTGGCAATGAGACTTGGAAGGGTCTCTTTTTCATGAACAACAACCCCTGCATTCTGTAGACTCGCCAGGTTTGACTTCCACCCATTGCTGTCCTTTTCCCTCTTTCAAAGAAGGCCAAGGAGTAATTTCACATGGATGTGGTCTGTCAAAAACTGCTGTGATCTGCTGTGTTTTAGGGTCCTTGACAAGATAGGTCGTCTCTGTGACAGACAATAATAATTGTCGGAAGTTCATGAGAGCTTACCTCAAATTTGGACGTCTGACCAACAACAGTCTTCCATTTCTTGAGCAAAGTCAAAGAGTTTGTTCTTTAGGTCTGCATGCCATTGCAGGAAATCATTCCTGCCTTGTGTAGACATGCTGTTCACTCCATAGAAAGAAGCATCAGGATAAAGTCCTACATACTGTTGGTTGACAGAGGTGTTAAAATAACGAGGGAAATAGCCTCTCTTCAACTCTTGCAGATCAAACATCTTTGGAAGGTTGGCCAATTTGGTATTGAAATGGACATGAGTTTAGACCCATTGTACTCAATGTTGTCAGGAATACTCCTGGTTTGAATCAGATAATCCAAAAGGAAACAAGTCAGCATTACCCTTGAAATTATGGGCAAAGAACGAAAAGTTTTTGTGACCTTTAGTGAAAAGCCAGACACAAAAGTGTGAGGCTGTGTTCTCGCCTTTGAACTTGACTTCTTGGTGACCATAAGTGTCTGGACCAGGAGCCGTCTTGAAACATTTATATTTCTTATGCCATTCAGAACAATGATGACAGGAACTAAAGCTGTTGCACCTGGCCCCAGGATTCAAAAGTTCAGACTGTGTACTTTATGTTATTTTAGTAGATATTTAAAATAAAGGTCACAAGGGTGGGCAAATGACTCATTGTTCTAGTACAGTCATACCTCATTCTGTTTCTTCACATCAACAGGGTTACTTGTCCCAACCCATCAAAACATCTAGATGTACTGGGGAAAATGCAGTTGGGTCTACACCTATTTTCAACACGATACACTGCATATACCTGATGGTTGGATGTATCTGCTCAAGATATTTTGTGGAAATATACTAAGTGTGATTGTGCTGGTGGATTTCCTAATGGTGACATGAGGTAAGTTGTTTCAAATCCCTATTCCATTCCCTCAGGTGATGTTAGTAAGGTTGCAAAAATGTGAAGGCAAACTTACCTTAATCATCTCATAAAGATATCAAAACATAATCCTATTAATCACAAAGTATAATCCAATGGATGTTAAGTAATCCAATGAGAAATACACACGCAGGTATGAGAATGGGAGTATATCCACTACTTGTAGTCACTTCAGAGGCTGATGTGTGAATGAGTGAGTGAGTGAGTATGGTTTTACACCGCTTTTAGCAATATTCCAGCAATATCACGAGGGGAGAAACAAAAATGGCTTCACACATTGTACCCATGAGGGGAATTGAACCCGGACCTTCAGCGTAACAAGCGAACACTTTAACCACTAGGTTACCCCAACACGCCAAGGTGAGAATGAATTTCCAAACACTGTTTCGGTCTATAAATTTTGTCTGAATTTATAAATAACCTGTAGGGAAAACCATATTCTAAAAGTAGAACATGACTCCCATCTAAAAATAGGCTGTTTATATGGGTAAGGTCTAAGAATAGACTCATTTGTTCATCAAACAATAGGCTTGGTGTTGATGACGTCATAATATAAAATGGCCGATTTGGGACTTAATACCTCATCTTACAACAGCTTTTGCTTCGAAAATTGTAGAGGCAACATTGGTCCACATGTCACTGGTTGCATGTCAGTTGTGATAATCAACTCAGCAATATTCCAGCTATGTGGCGGTGGTCTGTAAATAATCGAGTCTAGACCAGACAATCCAGTGATCAACAGCATGAGAATCGTTCTTTGTAATTGGGATACGATGACATGTGTCAACCAAGTCAGCGAGCCTGACCACCTGATCCAATACTAATCCGGGATCTTCACTGGTCGATTCTTTACTGTTCCTATGTGTAGTATATGTTGAGTTTGAGCAATCTGAATCATTGAATAAGCGTTATTTGTAGCAGTGGCGCTGTACCAGTACCTTGCAGATACACGATCATTGTGTGCTGTCCACATTAATAGCCACGTGCTTGAGTATCATGCTCCCAAGAGCACAAAAACAGCGAATTGTTTGCAGTACGTTAACATGAAACTATGAATCTCAATCTCTCAAGTCGAGGTGGTGTCTGCAGGAATATATATTCAATATTCATTATTTTATTACATGATTAAATCATTTCACTGCATTATTTCTGAAGCAGTTATATTTTTCGTTAGTATATAAACTGAAAGCCATTAAAAACGCACTTGATATTTGTTGTCCTAGAACTTACAAAGGTTCTATTGAAGATTTGGTTCCTGCGATACAGAGGATGTAGGGGTAAAAGGCTGTTATTCTGTCCCAGAGCATTCCTCACATATGAACTTCGATCCTTAAAACTGAACCTTTGACATTTCTCTTAAACACAACCACATTCAAGAAACACGTTGTGCACGTGCATTACCTGCACCCAGGCCCATGAAAAGCACAAGGAATTGTGAAACTCAATCACTTTGAGAAAATGCCACGCTTGACACAAGACGAAAGGAATCAGGCTATCAGTATGGTCAGTCAAGGTGCTTCAGATGTGAAGAATGCCAGGCACTTTAATGTGCATCCATCCACTGTTGATCGACTCAGACAACGCTTTTGGGCCACCGGAAGTGTTGCTGATCGTCCTCGACCTGGTGCAATACCTGTGACGACAGCTCGACAGGAACGCAGTATATCTGAGTTTCACACTTGCGAAATCGGTTAAAAACAGCTGCTGATACGGCAAGAAGGACAACTGGGCCAAGACAACGTCATGTCAGCGCCCAAACAGTGCGAAGACACCTTGCTGCCTTCAACATCCCATGTCGTCACCCGTACCGTGGTCCAACCTTATTGCATCGCCAATAACATGACTTGGCAACAGGCCATGGCGAGATACCATTTCTTTAGATGAATCCAGATTTAACGTATCAATTTGCAAATGGATGTCAACGGATTTATCGACGTCGAGGAGAAAGACTTGCGCCAAACTGTGTGCATGAACATGATCGTTTTGGAGGGGGTGATGCCATGATCTGGTGTGCTATCAATGCCAACTTCCGATACCAGATGTTAGTGGTTAACGGCAATCCGAATGCTCAACGTTATGTGGACAATATCCTTCGTCCGGCTGTTTTCACAATGACGGATCAACATGGCGGTCGTAACCAGTTTGTGTTTCAGCATGATAATGCACGTCCCCATGCAGCCAGGGTAACAAGGGACTTTTTGAATAATAAGAATGTTCGTGTGATGGACTGGCCTTCATTGTCCCCAGACATGAACCCAATCGAGCATCTGTGGGATGAACTTGGGAGTTCGAATCAACTTGCACCAAGGACAGTTGCTGAATTGACATAGGCCCTTCAACATCACTGGCAGACCATCCCACAGCTGTTCCTGAGATATGTGTGTCTTTCAATGCCCCGGAGACTGCAAGCATGTCTTGTAGCTTACGGTGGACACACACGATATTGACTGGAAGTGACCCCTCCTTTGTTTGTTGTTGCGTCACTGATGTTGTTGTTGATTGGACATTTTCAGATGAAATTATTCACAGATGTTTACTTAAAACATACCTGCCAGTTACATTTATATGTGTTGATATTTGTGTGAGTAAAAAAAGTATGAATATCAAATTGCGTTTTTAATGGCTTTCGCTATATGCTCAAACCAGAGACCATATAATATATGTACATAATTTATTGACAACAAATCACATCACACTTTGCTTATTCTGTTGCTTCATTTGTTTCTTTTTTAGTTGCATTTCCTTTTTCCTCAGTTTCTTTTCCTGTTTGGTCAGTTTCTCCTTCCTCTGGCCTGTCGACGGCACACTGAAGTCTATCACCGCCTCATACCCAGGCTCCATGTGAAACTGGACATCCTCCAACTCACGACCTTCACAGTACTCCTGATACACAGAGCTCATCTTGACAAGGTCATGGGCTGCTTCTAATGTCAAGGCCTCCAGTTGTTGCCTGGCAACGAAAACCTGGCTTGACTCCTGGCCATTAATCTGCAAGGGAGACAATCAGTAAGATATGAATGTAGCAACCATACAATTTTATGTGATGAAGCTCACAGATGATAACTGCTCTCTTGAAACCCATGAGTATAGTGCTACAATATTTAAACGCACAATGTCACGCTTTTTCGATAATATTTTGGTCTATGATATATATATATATTGGGGCATATGCACTCACTTTAGCTTCCTATTGATACAATAAAAACTTATTATCCCTTACGATGTGCTTGAATCCATAATTGAAACTTCGAGGCGAACAGCTTCCAAACAGATAACACTTGCCATATACGGAATGTAAACAATTGCTCTGTACATAGAAAATATTGTAATCTTAATACGTAATTCTTTTTCGGAATAAATTATATGGTGGCTTCACTGGGGGCTGATAGTTAGTATTAATGAGAGAAATGCAATATTGATTTTTTGAGAAGTGTGAAGTGATAGTGTGCCTTTAAGATCCAACCATCAAGCAATGACCTTCTGCTAGTGCAGGTAACCCTAGAAGCAAAACCTAAATAGTTCAGAGTGCAGATGTTAAGATTGTAAGAGACGAGATATTTTAAGTCACAATCAATTCTAATTTCTTTTCCTTGAGTACTAAGACATGTTCCTCAACTTGATCTTAGCGCTGTGACTATGCTAACACTGCTTGCCCAGACAGTGATGCTTCCATGGCCTACTAGTCTAGAACAGCTCCACCCACCTTGATGACAAGGGGCAGAGGGTAATCCTGGTCCACGTCGGGCCACGCCTGCTCCAACACACCCTTGTCCTTCAACAAACAGACGTGTATTAAGTCAAGTATGTCAAGGATGAATTAGAACTTCATTGGCTCAATGGCTTCTTCTGAGATGTTACGGATGAATGGCAGCATCAGCTGGACAACCAACATGAGGCCATGAGGTGAGCTCACTTAACTTTCAGCAGTGAATGAAATAAGGCCCATCCGACCGTCCAAGACGGGCCTGATTTCTGATGGACGGTCTAAATTTACAGCTAGCCAACCCAATGGTCTGGTAAAAAGTTTAGATGTTCCATACATCTGAGTAAATTCACCATATCTTTGTGTCTGGTCTGGTTAAATCCATTTTGGGCTGGTAACATTTTGAAGATACCAGCCCTGATGTCTGGCTGGGTTTTTGAATTGCTTTCAGCCAGGTGAGCAATAAATAGGGAAAAAATTGTGTCAGTGGATGGTGGTAAGGCTTTTGAAAATGTGCACACTTGTAACTCCAGCCATGACTTCCATACACCTGTTATAGTTGGGCTTGTCATGGTTTGAGTGTAACATTACATATCTAACATTTGGATTACCTACCCAGAGGTAGTGATGACAGTGTTTGTTGGGTATACTCGCTAGCCCCGCCCACATCTCGGACGCCAGGTGGGGTGCCAGAGGTGCCATCATCACCACCAGGTCACACAGACCACGCTCAAACTGGACGCTGTGTCGCATCAGGGTGGGCTGGGTTTTCTGAGGAAGTTCAATGCAGAGATGTAACATGATTTCCTTTCTGTCTAAAACATTAAAATCATGCAAAAGTTTACACGAAAGACTTCAAATGCCTAATTTGTTGTGGCCGACAATTTAACCTTCTGGAATAGCAGATGATATGAGATGAAGTATTGGATATGAAAATATTTCATATGATGAAGTATTTCATATGATGTGAAGTATTTGATATGAGAAGTATTTCATATGATGTGAAGTATTTGATATGAGAAGTATTTCATATGATGTGAAGTATTTGATATGAGGATTATGGTACCATATGATAAAACATTTGTTATGAGATAAAGCATATTAAATGAGTTGACACAATTGATACGGCATACGTGATTAAGCTTTTGAGTTTGCATGAACTATATAATTAAAATATTTATACCTGATACAGCACTTAATGTGATTAAGCATTTGATTTCAAAAGAGATGACATGATTTGAGATTCGTGTTACACATTAATTGATTGGTAACCTATTCTCTTGTTAGATATGTTTTTCAACCTTTACTTGCACAGTTAATGTTGCATTTAAGAATCCAAGATGTGACACCACATGTTTGTTTGTTGTTTAACGCTGCACTCAGCAATATTCCAGCTAAATGATGATGGTCTAAACAATCGAGTCTGGACCAGGATATTCAGTGATCAACATCATGATGACATGTCTGAAACAAGTCAGCGAGCCTGACCACACGATCCCGTTAGTTGCCTCTTACGACAAGCAGGGGTTACTGAAGATCAATTCTCCCCCGGATCTTCACGGGTCTGAGCAGATATGAGCTGAAACATGACCCCACAGATAGGCCAGGGCTGCCTACTCTTTTTGGGGTATAGAGAGACATGGATGTTTGGATATTAGAAAAGGTGCGACATTTCAGTGTTTTAATCAGAACTTTATAATAGTTAGGGTTACATGGAGCAAAACAGAGCATCAGAAAACTGTTATTGTGGAGGTACTGACTTTGAGGGCATTAGTCAGGCCCTGAAGACGAGATATTGCAGCATTCAGAAGAAAGGTCTTCCCCATATGGAAGCTGACCTGAAACAAAGTGTTAGAGTAACTGTTATAGAACACTGAGGAAGTTACAGCTGTATCAAAGGTGTGTGTGTGTGTGTGTGTGTGTGTGTGTGTGTAAGTGTTGAATAATTAAGTCTTGATTTGATGAGCCAGTACAATGTGAGCAATAATCTACACAGTCAACGTACAACGTACCATGAAATCTGTCATACAGCCTGACCAGTCAGATCCACTGTGACATCTAATGACCAGTAATGGGTTTTGGGAACTTATTCTAACCCACTGAATGAGAGGAATGTGATGGTGGTGCTGTTGTCAGATAAAGAGGAGAAGTCTGACGTAGCTACCTGTAAGACTGGTGACACTGTTGTGATGAAGTATATGTCTTATCTCTTCTGGATGCTTTTACTTTACATGCCAATGACCTTTGTTTTGATTCACCAAGTGGGTAAAATGTTATGACGCCATTTCTGATTTCACTCGCCATGATATTTGCTGGAATGTTGCAAATCCACATTCATTGACTCATTATTCTCACTTCTACTGACACCCATATTTGACAAAGTGAATGTGCGTCAAGTCTTATACCATTTTAGGGTTTTCCCTTTATCTTTCCTTCATGTAAAATATTTTTTACCTCCCAAGAGGGTGACAACTGGAAAAAATATTACCCGCTGCCACGGTAACGGCCAAACTCTCTGCTGAGAAGCTGTATCGCTAACAATCATATGACGTCATAATATGACGCATGCAGAGTTGAAAACCATTCGATTAGCTGTTTTTGAGTTCACTATATACGCCTTTTTGTAGCAGTGTCATCCCTCGCCTACCGGCTCAGGTGACACTGCTACAAAGAGGCATACATCAGACCATATTACACTCGAGAGAAGCATAAAACTCATTGTGTTATTACACCACGCACACCCAAAAAGGCTTGACATATTGTGATCATGTGGGAAATTAAACCTATGCAATCAGCAGGATGGGCTGATGCTTGGAACTAACCACCCATCAGAGCAACTGCCAAAGACAGGAAGACTTTGGGTCTCAAAGTCTCTTCTGAAGGAGAAATATGGTACTTAATCCATATCACTTTACCTCTTTCAGGAAGTAATTCCTGTTCTCAAACATAAACGTGTTCACTTTATCGATGTCCTCTTGTGACGGTTTATTGGAGTTATCTCCCCTGCACTGTTCTATCAGGTCAGCTACAAGGGCCCACATTCTGCCCTGCCAGTGGAGGATTCCCTTGAACTCTGGGGACAAGACAACACGCTATGAAGCAGGCTTACCACAACAAAAGTTGGGCAGCAAGTACTGGGGTTTATCTTGACCTACTCAGATATTATGCCCAAAGCCTTCAACAAATATATGAAAAACAGTAACATAATTATGTAATTTTTATGATAAAATTGATATTTCATACTTATCCTGACTCATACTTATTGCATATCTCCCTTTCCCTCCGAAGGTTGAGTGGAAACCTCCCAACTGTCCCCTTTCACCACTAACTGGCTTCCCTGTAAGCCTAGTAGGGGCAGATTTCGGAGAGAGTGACAATATGGCCGCCGGTCACATGGGACGTAATGGTGGGAAGGAGGCAGAGAGGCCCTGTTGGGGTGAGTAGGTTTTTGACTATTCTTGGGAACATAAGGACAGAGGTTTCCACTCAACCTTCGGAGGGAAAGGGACATAAGCAATAAAAGATCTCACTGAATGTTGCACCACTGATCTTGAACTTTAAATAAGTCATGCCTCCTTAATAATAACAATGAACTGAAGAAACAAGTATCTCAGAAGTTCAAACATTTCTGAATTCATCCTAGAGTACCATGGTACTTGTGACCTTGTACCTTCGTTGGACCACTTCCTGTTTGACTGTGGGGCAACGTTGGACAGGATACACAGGCGGGTGGAGTCAATCCCGAACTCAGACATCACTTCCTGTAACAACAGCTTACTTTAAATACTGACAGATGAGATTTTTTAAAATTCTTTCCGATTTGCTGCTGCTCCAACAAATAATCTCAAAAACACTGTATTGTTATTCACCTCATAAGAACATTTGTGCACAAAACTCCCAGACCATGTTCAAAAAAAACATAGAAAGGTGTTCTAAAAACAAAATCTAAATGGCCTTTTAAAAATTTTCTATGTCTTTTAGATCTGTGGTACTAACAGATATTTTGAACCCCATTTTGTTAAAATCAAGACATGTAAAAAATCAGAAACAAAATCTGGCCTTATGACCCTTACATAATTCTTCAAATATCAAGATGTGTCTGAAAATGAAGATATTCTCTGGACAAGGTAAGATTAGGCCCATATCATCTGGTAGTTTAAAAAACATTCACTGATTGCTATATGAAATAAAGGTCTGAACAACTGATATAAACCACTCAAAAGAGGGCACACAACACCCAATCCTTTACTTTCACTGCAGTTAGTCCGTCATAACCAAATATCCTCAGCAAGTTTATGTTATTTGGAACTTTTATCAGCTCATCTCGATACATTTCATCCATAAACCCACTCAGGTGTAATTCTCCATGTATCATGACACGTCAGTGTGGGGGAGGAAGTCAAATGTTTAGCAGGTTGTACATGCTTACCACTTCTGGGAAATCCAGATTGATGTTGACGACCAAAGACAAAAGATTTGAGTTAACACACAACTTGTCACAATGTTGTATTTCAAATGCCCTCAAAACAGATACAGACATCTATACAATGGAAATACTTACAGGGTTCCCTGCAGAGTATTTACTGCACTGAACATTTCAAGCAGAAAGACGTGATCAATTACCATTCAAGGGAGATAACCTAAACACATTTAACATCTCACTTGAACGCTCATGCAACTATCACCACATCGATATATGGTTGAGTGTTGTACTGAAGTAAGTGGAGATTCAACAGTTTGCTACCTAACTTTACTCTCAACATTTCTGCTATATGATCCTGATTGTTGACAAAATTTAAGGCACTCAGCAATATTTCTGCTACATGACAGTTTTCAGTGATTGTTGACAACTTTATCACCACACTCAGCATAATATTTCTGCTACATGACAGTGATCAGTGATTGTTGACAATTTATCACCACACTCAGCAATATTTCTGCTATATGACAGTGATCAGTGATTGTTGACAATTTATCACCAAACTCAACAATATTTCTGCTATATGACGGTATCAAGTGATTGTTGACAATTTTCAAACACTCAGCAATATTTCTGCTTTTACATGACAGTGATCACTGATTGTTGACAATTTATCACCACACTCAGCAATATTTTGAGTGTTGTACATGACAGTGATCAGAGATTCAACAATTTATCACCACACTCAGCAATATTTCTGCTATATGACAGTGATCAGTGATTGTTGACAATTTATCACCACACTCAGCAATATTTCTGCTATTTGACAGTGATCAGTGATTGTTGACAGTTTATCACCACACTCAGCAATATTTCTGCTATTTGACAGTGATCAGTGATTGTTGACAATTTATCACCACACTCAGCAATATTTCTGCTATTTGACAGTGATCAGTGATTGTTGACAATTTATCACCACACTCTGCTAGCAATATTTCTGCTACATGACAGTGATCAGTGATTGTTGACAATTTATCACCACACTCAGCAATATTTCTGCTACATGACAGTGATCAGTGATTGTTGACAATTTATCACCACACTCAGCAATATTTCTGCTATTTGACAGTGATCAGTGATTGTTGACAATTTATCACCACACTCAGCAATATTTCTGCTATTTGACAGTGATCAGTGATTGTTGACAATTTATCACCACACTCAGCAATATTTCTGCTATTTGACAGTGATCAGTGATTGTTGACAATTTATCACCACACTCAGCAATATTTCTGCTACATGACAGTGATCAGTGATTGTTGACAATTTATCACCACACTCAGCAATATTCTGCTACATGACAGTGATCAGTGATTGTTGACAATTTATCACCACACTCAGCAATATTTCTGCTACATGACAGTGATCAGTGATTGTTGACAATTTATCACCACACTCAGCAATATTTCTGCTACATGACAGTGATCAGTGATTGTTGACAATTTATCACCACTCAGCAATATTCCAGCTACATGACAGTGAATTGCCCGACAATTTATCATCAGGGCAGCAATATTCCAGTTTCATCACTCTCGTTGAGTGCTAAGATAGTTTCAAGCTCTCTTAGTGCTAAGATAGTCATACATTAACATTAACTTAACTTACAACTATCTTAAGCCAAGAGAGCTTCGAAAATCTAGGCCCTGTTCTGGACCTGACAGGCCAATGGAGGATTCGGGCAACGTCCCATGCTGTTGATGACCGATGGCCCGCAGTCAACCAAGTCACGGAGTCTGACCACCAGATGAAGTCAGCAACGAACAAGCTTAGCTTTCTGGCGACCAAGTCTACACCGATAGAGATCCACAGGGTTCAAGGTCATCTTTATTTGTGGCTGTAGTTTCAGAAGTAACACGAGGAAAGGTTTTAGACCCGATTTTCTCCTGCCATGATCTCACCTGAGGGTCGACCCCATTGTGCTTGGACTTGCTCATCTTCTCCCAGTCGACCACCACCTGGTTCCCGGTCTCCTTCTCCACCGGCTTGCTGCCTGTAGAGGACACGACAATACATAACTGTAGTGCAGCCTCAGTACATCACTGTATTCACTGTTCCTCCATCACCCATGTATACATATTTTGTTGCAAAATGCCGCACTCAGTTAACCCCATGGCTACCAAACCACCCGATGCCTATGTTCATACATGCCAATGCAGACCCACCTAGTGGCTGGTGGATGGTGTATACAAACCTGTGCAGTACTGAGTGAGTGAGTGAGTTTAGTTTTACGCCGCTTTTAGCAATATTCCAGCAATATCATGGCGGGGAGACACCAGAAACGGGCTTCACACATTGTGCTCATCATGTGGGGAATCGAACCCTCGATCTTCAGCGTGACGAAAATCAAACGCTTTAACCACTAGGCTACCCCCAAATTAGAGTGGTTGGCATCTGCCCCTGTGCAGTACTGACTATGAATGTTCTTTAATTCAAGGACTTCTTGAGGGATTTTCAAAAATTGCGTTACTACTAATATCTCCACTGTCTATTCTTCATGTAGCCTGATACCGTATACATTTTCATGACAAACAAGGCTGTGAATTACCTGAGAAGTCTACGTCCTTCGGCTGTATATACCGGCCAGTGCCCTTGACCCTGAAGGTCTGTCCCATCACCATACCCTGGGTCAGCAGGTTGATGAAGGGTTCACGCTGAGGCACAAGGTCAAGGCTGTGCAGGAAGTGGTTGAAGAATCGAGCAAAGTACAGATGTAGGACAGCTGCAAGAACACAGATATATTCACACATATTCATTAAAGAAATGTTCATTATTTAATTGAAATATTCCAAGAACTCTCAGCCACATAAACCTTACAAATATTTCTGAAAATTAAAGCCATGTATTACTTATAAACAGATGCTTCAGGTTTTACAGGGTGTCAACATGGTTGGTTGTATTGGGTATTCCAGAAAACTGACTGACTGACTGAGTTTGGTTTTATGCCGCTTTTAGCAATATTCCAGCAACATCACGGCGGGGGACACAAGAAATGGGCTTCACACATTGTGCCCATGTGGGGATTCGAACCCGGGTCTTCGGCGTGACGAGCCAACGCTTTAGCCATTAGGCTACCCCACCGCCCCTTATTCCAGAAAAAGACAGGAGACTTATATTTTTACTGAAAAGACGACTTCAGGTGATACAATGTTCCTGGACCCACAATCAGGTGGTCAGGCTCGCTGACTTGGTTGACACATGTCATCGGTTCCCAATTGCTCAGATCGATGCTCGTGCTGTTGATCACTGGATTGTCTGATCCAGACTTGATTATTTATAGACCGCCGCCATATAGATGGAATGTTGCTGAGTGCGGCATAAAACTAAACTCACTCACTCACTCATTTCTGGACCCACAACACATTTTTTTTTTAATGAAAAATTACACTCTTCTACTCACCATGTTCCTTGCCTCCAATGTAGAGGTCGACTGGCATGTAGTGATGTGCCAAGTCTTGTCTAAACGGCTCCTTTGTGTTGTGGTAGTCAAGGAAACGCACAAAGTACCAGGAAGAGTCCACAAATGTATCCATTGTGTCCGTTTCACGTCGGGCAGGGCCTCCACACCTAGTGACCACAAGTCTCTTATAATTTAACTTATAACTCTGAGGCAAACTTTATTTAGGCATAGAGTTTTGTCACTTACAAAAAATGAACGGCTTTCAGAAACGCAACCATCTTACCTAAAAAACACCTTGCATCCAAACAAAACACGTACTTACTTTGGGCAGTTAACACTTCCCCATTCTTCATCACTTGCGAGAGGCGACGCCCCCCTGCCGGTCAGCTGAGTGATCACTGGGAGCTCCACAGGAAGGTCAGACTTGGGAACTGGTACTGCCTGGAATAAGGAGGGATAGTACAATATATCAGTAACTATAACCTGACTCTCTACAGGGATCACCATCATCATGATCATCATAAAGCGTCCAGTATGTTTTTTCTCTATCATCCCCAACCTACAACTGGATATCATTATTAGTATGGGGGTAGTAGACTCATAACAGCTGGACAATCTTATTACATGGGGGTGTTGTAGTCTCACCTTACAGCTGGAACAATGATTATCATATGGGGGTGTTGTAGTAGACTCACCTTACAGGTGGAACAGTATTATTAGTATGGGGTGTTGTAGTAGACTCACCTTACAGTTGGGACAGTGTATTATTGGTATGGGGGTGTTGTAGTAGACTCACCTTACAGCTGGGACAGTGTATTATTGGTATGGGGGTGTTGTAGTAGACTCACCTTACAGCTGGGACAGTGTATTATTGGTATGGGGGTGTTGTAGTAGACTCACCTTACAGCTGGACAGTGTATTATTGGTATGGGGGTGTTGTAGTAGACTCACCTTACAGCTGGGACAGTGTATTATTGGTATGGGGGTGTTGTAGTAGACTCACCTTACAGCTGGGACAGTGTATTATTGGTATGGGGTGTGTTGTAGTAGACTCACCTTACAGCTGGGACAGTGTATTATTGGTATGGGGGTGTTGTAGTACTCACCTTACAGCTGGAACAGTGTATTATTGGTATGGGGTGTGTTGTAGTAGACTCACCTTACAGCTGGGACAGTGTATTATTGGTATGGGGGTGTTGTAGTACTCACCTTACAGCTGGGACAGTGTATTATTGGTATGGGGTGTGTTGTAGTAGACTCACCTTACAGCTGGGACAGTGTATTATTGGTATGGGGGTGTTGTAGTACTCACCTTACAGCTGGAACAGTGTATTATTGGTATGGGGTGTGTTGTAGTAGACTCACCTTACAGCTGGGACAGTGTATTATTGGTATGGGGGTGTTGTAGACTCACTCACCTTACAGCTGGCTGGACAGTGTATTATTGGTATGGGGGTGTTGTAGTAGACTCACCTTACAGCTGGGACAGTGTATTATTGGTATGGGGGTGTTGTAGTAGACTCACCTTACAGCTGGGACAGTGTATTATTGGTATGGGGGTGTTGTAGTAGACTCACCTTACAGCTGGAACAGTGTATTATTGGTATGGGGGTGTTGTAGTAGACTCACCTTACAGCTGGAACAGTGTATTATTGGTATGGGGGTGTTGTAGTAGACTCACCTTACAGCTGGGATACAGTGTATTATTGGTATGGGGGTGTTGTAGTAGACTCACCTTACAGCTGGGACAGTGTATTATTGGTATGGGGGTGTTGTAGTAGACTCACCTTACAGCTGGGACAGTGTATTATTGGTATGGGGGTTCCCCAGTACCTCTGTCGTGAGATGAGCCAGTCCCTCAAACGTGAGCTGACAGCATGGCCACCAACACCAAGCGTCTACACCAGCAACAAAACAAATTAGGTGAAAATACTGAATACCATATTTATACAAAACATACAAGCATTGGAATTAACTGTCAAAATAAATTTTGAATTAAAGACACAATTTGGGAACAAATAGACAAGAAATGAATGCAATCTGCATGCATTTATGCCTGACTTTAATCTTTCAATGGTACATTTGTCATTATAACTTTAAACTAAAGTAAGTGTAGTAGGGAAGATATATTTTTAATGCGACATGATTTATATATCTGAAGATCATACATCGCAGTATTTACTTCCCCCTCCAATATAGAATCCAGCACGCTTGAGTACCATCATGCACGTATGGACCAAACAGGACATAGCTGTTTCCATGATACAGTTTAGTATTGCAGACCATCTTGAAACCAATCACCCACTCTCACCCCATCACAAACATGATCTTACCTTGGCATGCTCCATAATGGCCTTTCTTGCTTCACCAGCCGTCAGACCTGAAAACTTTAACAAAATCAAAGTCAGACTTGGATGAGGATTTATAAAATATGACAGAGATGCATCTTATGGACTATTTGTTTGTGGACACATTCAGCAGTATGTCACATTTATGACAATGTATCGTAAATAATAGTGTCTGGAGACTGTTATTAGGGTATGTTGGCAGACTATCAGCTAAAGTCATTGGATGTGATGACCTGATCCATTACATCACTTCTCGCTGCCACCACAGGTTGCTGGGGACCCATACCTGTCAGTGAGTGAGGCCATAGTAATGTGTGACACTGCTTATAGGTTGCTGGGGACCCATGGTTAAAGCATTGTCTTTCCCAGTTCGAGTCCCCACATGGCCATGTGTGAAGTATTTCTGGTGTCCCCCATTGATGTTGCTGGAATGCTACACTGCTTATATAGCAATGTTCCAGAAGTATCATGGCAGGGGACACGTGAAATGTGAAAACCTGGGGCTTCAACATGTCCACCGAAAGGATGGACCATGTGCTCTAGGCCTCTGTTAAGTATTTGAATTCATGGAATTTAGATTTTAGGTAACTTCTTTGAGTGGCATTTAGAAGCTGGTGTGATGAACAACAGGAAGAGTTCTATGGATATACAACTTCTGTAATATAATATGAGCACTTGCATGATAACAGTGTTGTAGCTACACTGAAACGTTGCTCATATTAATAATAAAGAAGTGGTAGATCCGTAGAACTCTCCCCGTTGTTCAAGACATTAGATAGTTACGTTACATACGTCAATGTGTTAACTCTACACATACCTCCTGTGAGTTGACAATAGTTCCTTGTGTATCATCAGACACAGGCGTCCACTCAAACCCCAGGCTGCCAGCTACTTGCTGGTCCACCTCACTCTTACTGGGAATACCTGGTGGAGTGAGTGAGGGAGGGAGTTATAAATAGTATGTCAGACATATCACGGGATGTCAACATAATGTGGGAGGAAGCAGAGACTCTTTCCACAAACCCATATTGGCACTGAGGTGACGATCGCAAACATGACAACTTAATGTGGCGGGAAAGTGATCACAAGCCATTGTTGAGCACATGACTTTATAAGGGTTATTTTTCTTTATAGGATCACCCAGATGTGTCACTGTACGCATCCCTCACCTATATGTGTATCGTTGAACTCATTGTACTGTACAGGATCACCCAGGTGTGTCACTGTACGCATCCCTCACCTATATGTGTATCGTTGAACTCATTGTACTGTACAGGATCACCCAGATGTGTGTCACTGTACGCATCCCTCACCTATATGTGTAGATGTGTGTCGTCCCTCACCTATGTGTATCGTTGAACTCATTGTACTGTACAGGATCACCCAGATGTGTGTCACTGTACGCATCCCTCACCTATATGTGTATCGTTGAACTCATTGTACTGTACAGGATCACCCAGATGTGTGTCACTGTACGCATCCCTCACCTATATGTGTATCGTTGAACTCATCGTACTGTACAGCGTCTGAGACAACAACGGGAAGCTCCTCGCCAGTCAGTGGGTGGACTGCGCGAAGTCTTGTAACTATGGTAACACCTGGAAAAGATATGGATTTATTGGAAATCATTACATTTTTTAACAGAAATAAGTTACATATTTCATTCAAAGTGAGCGAAAATTGATTTACAAAGTGGTAAGCAACAAAACAGTCGCATGAGTGAGTGAGTGAGTTAGTTGGGTTTTACTCAGCTTGTAGCAATATTCCAGCAATATTACGGTGGGGGACGCCACAAATGGGCTTCACACATTGTACCCATGTGAGGAATCGAACCTGGGCCTTTGGTGTGACGAGCGAACGCTTTAACCATCAGGCTACCCCACCACCCCTACAGATGCATGATGCATGCTCAAGGGAAAATATTTGGTCCCTGGGAACAACTAATGGTCATACCTGATCACATAGTCAACACAGGTCGTGATTATCTGTCAAACATCCAGCAGAAATACTCACTCTCATCCTTTGGGTTTCCATGTTCCTGTAAATGAACAATACATTATATGTCACACACTTAGATCTTCCAGGACATTGTCAGTTTACAGTATCTACTAGATATGACCTGATGAGCGAATATTGTTTTATACCTTCAACAAAATGCCAGCAATATTGTTGAACAAAACCCATGTGTGGAATTGAACCCAGTTCTCCATTGTGACAGACTAACTCTTTGCTCAGAAATATCAAGAAGAGATAAAGGTTGTATTCTCTGACAACAAATCATGTGTTTTATATTTACCATAGCAGCCTCAAACAATTTTCTCTCACTATCCTGAAAATCATTGCATGAGGACAATGGCACGGCACCTTTACAAATTTCAGTATCTACTGTCACATATCTCCCATCTACACACCCCATCACCTGCTAGTCAGCATACCTGGCAGTACTGTGGGCTGTTGAACCTGTGTTCTGGGGAGAGACAGATGTGGGATGCTCCGTACACCAGCTCGGGGCTGTCTGTGAACACAGACAGGGGCTCGGGGAGCTCCTCCCCTTCAAGCTGTGACAGAAGGTCAAGGTCATATATCAGAACAATGGCAAACTTATAACGAAGGGCATCCATTTTTATGTGTTATGTTTAATGGATTAGAACTATTTAATTGTATATAATTTCATGATATAAGCCTGCTTATTCAACATTTTCATAAGCTTCATTTCTTTTTGAATATTCATTAATAAACTAAAACCATAACATTTGCATGTTTGTGAATGTGAGAGCAGTTATATAGAATATAACCCGCTTCTGACCTTGAGTTTGAAGTCAAAGCGACAGCCATTGCACTCTCCGATCCAGTGTCTCTGGAGCTGGACCACATCCTTCCACAGGACCTTGTTGACTTCCTCCAGGCCGTCCCATAGACTCTACACAAATACGGATAACACTGCCCCATAGACTCTACACAAACACAGACAACACTGCCCCATAGACTCTACACCCTATAGACTCTACACAAAAACACAGACAACATTCCCCTATAGACTCTACATAAACACAGATAACACTGCCCCATAGACTCTACACAAACACAGACAACACTGCCCCATAGACTCTACACAAAACACAGACAACATTCCCCTATAGACTCTACACAAACACAGACAACATTCCCCTATAGACTCTACACCAACACAGACAACACTGCCCCATAGACTCTACACAAACACAGACAACACTGCCCCATAGACTCTACACAAACACAGACAACACTGCCCCATAGACTCTACACAAACACAGACAACATTCCCCCTATAGACTCTACATAAACACAGACAACACTGCCCCATAGACTCTACACAAACACAGACAACACTGCCCCATAGGACTCTACACAAACACAGACAACATTCCCCTATAGACTCTACACAAACACAGACAACATTCCCCTATAGACTCTACATAAACACAGACAACACTGCCCCATAGACTCTACACGATAACACTGCCCCATACACTCTACACACACATTGATAACACTGCCCCATAGACTCTACACAAACACGGATAACACTGCCCCATAGACTCTACACAAACATGGATAACACTGCCCCATAGACTCTACACAAACACAGATAACACCATCACATAGACTCTACACAACAAAACAATGATAACATCATCCCAAAGACTCTACAACATACAGTGACCTGCATATAAAGGTGCATGAGGACAGCGCAACAGGTGTTCTGGCGTTATCACTTAAGGCACCTGCCACAGGTTTGACAAACTACACCTGTAGGTCTAACCAGAGACCATCTCTATTACTAGTATATGGTCTCTGGTCTAAACAGTACTTCACCACAAGAAGAGAACAGTTAAAACCATAACACCAACGTAGCTTCTAGCATTGAGGCATGGCAACAAGTGTTACAAAGATTCCACAAATAATGTTAGCATACCCTTATCAATGTATATGGATTAACAAGGTGTGCTGTAATTTTTCAAAAACATTTTTAATGACAAGCTACTAAAACTGTGGCAACAGAGGTTGTACATAGATATACCATCACTTGTAAACAGCAGTTTGCTTCCACTGTACATTTATTTCATAAGCAAGGACAAATCCTTTTCGGGATTAACTTTACAAAGGTCCACCCAAAAAGATTTTTCACATTCTTGATCATGAGGAATGTAATGAAAAGTTCTGAAGTTCTGAAAACACGTCGGCAGTGATTTCCTGGTGTACCTGAGCATATGCCGTCGTGCGGATGTACCACTGTCGGAGGTATCGCTTCTCCACCTTCGCTCCAGATCGCCATGAAATCCCTGCATCACTGATCTGCTCATCTGCCAGCACAGTCTGGTCCACGGGGTCCCAGTTAACTTCAGCCTTGACACATACGAGAGGAATTATAAAGACATCAAATGACTTTGGTTTTTTTATCAAAATGTTCTAGCCACATCACGGCGGGGGACACCAGAATACAGTCATTTAGGCTCAGCAGGTTCAGAAAATTAATCCTTTGGGATCAGAAGCTTCCGACAAAGTATTGCTTAGACTTAGGAGGATCACGGCTGATGAGGACACGAGCAACATACGGAAGTTTCTTGATAATAGTTGGATAATGTTCTGTAGCTTCAATCAGCTCAATTGCAGCAGACTGTATTTGAGACAAATTGAATAAAACGGTTTAAAATTTTCATTTTAATCATTACAAATGAGGTTTGGTCATTGTGGCATCTTACATCTTTCTGATAAACCAGTCCAGCTTCAAACATCTTCAGGAACAAGTACTGTGTCCAGCGGTAATACTGGGGATGGCAAGTTGCCAACTCCTAGAAAATAATAAAGCCACTTTAAAAGAGACTGCATTCCTTGGCCTTGTGCCACAAAGCAGTCTTAGCACTTTGACTGTCCTAATGCCATATACATGGAGTGAGTGAGTGAGTGAGTGAGTGAGTGAGTGAGTGAGTGAGTGAGTGAGTGTGTGTGTGTGAGTGAGTGAGTGAGTGAGTGAGTTGGGTTTCACACCACTTTTCGCAATATTTCAGCAAAATCATGGTGGGGGACACCAGAAATGGGCTTCACACATTGTACCCATGTGGGGAATCAAACTTCAGCATGACAAGCGAACGCTTTAACCACTTGGCTACCCCACCGCCCCGTGAGTTAGTCTTAGAACATAAATCACTTTGTGGACAGGTCCTGAGACAAAATCAGAGTAAAGGATCATGTGAAGTGAGCTAGTTGGGTCCAGTCCACTTTGAGGTGTATTTCAGTCATATCATGGCGTGTCAACTCAACATGGGCACAGTGGAAGGAAACCTCAAGTGATGATGATAACGGACATTTGACCCCAAAACACTGGTATGTTGTTGGCAAAACAGGTGACCCACATCCAAAGTGTGACTAAATATATAGATGGAGATTGCACACTGGTAGAGAATCTGAAGCAACATTACCCGCTCCCATCTGAAGCAACATTACCCGCTCCCAGTCGAAACTGCATCCCAGTTCATCCAGCTGTTTCTTGGTGCTTTCAATATTGCTGAAACGAAAACACGACTTGATCAGATATTTGAAAAATATGACAATCAAGGATTGCCCAATTAAGTGCCACTTCTCGACAATATTCCTTCAGCCCTCCTTGAAATAATGAGATAATCAGTTCCTAAATAATGATCACATTCATAAAGATATTTCACCGCAACATGCTTAACGAATCTAAGATCGTTAATGAAGCTTGAGCTGATAGCACTTCTGTTCAATATTTGGTAAATTTGTGTCTCTATGTTGATGGCCAAATAAACAAGAGTTGTCTACCCTTACCCATAGGTCCACACATCCGGCCTTTCCCCTCTTTCTATGGCAGCATTTTCAGCAGGCAGGCCAAACGCATCCCACCCCATAGGGTGGATCACCTGAAGAAGTGGACAGGCAAAACATGCGACAATCAATCAACAAATGGTATGCAGACTTGGCTGGGGCTTGAAAATCCTTTGAAAGACATTCCAGATTTGTCATAGCATATTTGGACCCGTGAAGGTCCGAGTTAGAATATTGATCTTCAGTAACCAATGCTTGTCGTAAGAGGCGACTAACGGGATCGGGTGGTCAGGCTCGCTGACTTGGTTGACACATCATCTGTTCCCAATTGGCCAGATTGATGCTCATGCTGTTGATCACTGGATTGTCTGGTCCAGACTTGATTATTTACAGACTGCTGCCATATACAATGTACCTCTAATAATGCTGAATGCAGCGTAAAACTAAACTCACTCACTCACTCATGGCATATTTGGCACTGACTTCACGTGGCCTTTCCTATGTTTACATTTTGACTCAATATCAGCAGATCCTGTTTCAGAAAGGGATACAACTCTCATTAAGTCATGTTGGACAAATTGGACTGCCAGGTCCCTGGTTATTATGTTTGCATATAGGTCATCTCTTGATTTATCAGTACGGCTCTTGGTATTAACACATTCAAAAGGTACACCACATTATATTACTGTTGGGTGTCATAAAATCCAACTCACTCATTCACAACAAAATAGTACATGATGTATGATATACATGTATTTAATATGAAAAGTTAGTATAAATAAACAAAAACTGCTTGTTTACAGAGGTGACTAGGGTTAAGTCATGACAATCAGATGTTAATAATGGAATGTGAGTCTCCCACCTACCTCCTTGCCTGTGAGCCTGTGGTATCTGGCCATGACGTCGCTGATGGTGTACACTCGGACATGACCCATGTGCAGCTTACCACTTGGGTACGGGAACATAGACAGGACATACTGCTTTGGTCGATCAGTCTGATAAAGAAAATAAATTTTTGAATGCAAGACCATGAATATAAACATATTTCATTATGACAAAATGTAATGCTTACTCACCTTGTTCACATATGAAAACTTTCAAAATTTCTAAAATTGACACTCACACCAACCCTATTAATGGTTAACAGAAATCCAAATAAGTTTTTAGCAAATAGAAGTCTAAACAGTTGCACCTGCTTTTTTATTAAAAAATGCACACAGGACACATTGAAACTTGAAGGTGTTTGTCAGCTGAAGCATAATTCTGACAGGAGTCAGGAACTAGTGTCAAATATGCCTTGCCTCTGTGTCATATGAATAACTCACCTTTATATGATCTTGTTTCAAATGTTTTGATGAATTTTGTTGGTTCAGTATTGGATGCCAGTGTGACTCCACAGCTTGACGGACATCTAGATTGAATGCTTTTTCCTGCCGAGTAATGAATATCAGTATGTATACAATATACTTGTAACCTCTGCATGTAAACGTGATAGTTGTCATGCTGAGATACCCTCACTGTAGACAATATACACTGCTTGAAGTCAAAAGTTTGTTATGTTGGGAAATATGAAGAATAGATATTTATTACCCTTAAGATAAATTTTTCAAATTCTAATTGGTCGATAGTCAAAGCATACCAAACCATGTAGGTGGATTGCCAGGGTGTACGAACCGTACACCCCGTCAAAGCTGTCATGTGACACACTACACAGATTGTATGAATGACCTTGACCTTAGATGGAATGTGGCTGCCAAACAGCTGATAGCTTCGAAATTTTAGAGTTGGCGTATACAATTATGAGTATAAACAGAGTAATAAAATTGTTGCCATAATTTCTTATTTGTTGGTGTCAATAAATATATCAAAAATAAAATGTTTCTGTATTTCACGTGTCATTTAACATAACCTCAAATTCAATAATTTTTATCATAAACTAAGCCATCCCGAGTTATCTCCCTTTATGACCGTTCAGGAAAACTCAAGGCGAAAGGTTTTGTATCTCATTCTGCCGATGATTGAATGTTGTTGTTTAAAGATAAGCTAAATAAAAGATCTTAAAGGTAATAAATTCGCAAACAAGGTCTGATTTTAATGGATGTAAAGTATTTGGTCATACTGACAATGACAATCAGTGACAATAGGTTGTAATATCAATAGATACCCACCCATTGTCCGGTTTTACTGAAGATGCTGCGACAAGAGTTACTATAGTTGATCTTTAATCTCAAATATTTCAAAGTACTCCATGTCAGTGTCTTTGAAGACATCATCTTGTTTTCCTAAATATATGAAAGAAATAAACAAGTCAGTGGGGTTGTAGCACACGTATATATAAACACACACTCACACTTAACATATTTTGTGGTATTTTACCATTGTTGTACATCAATCTGTATAAGACAAATAACTGAAAAGTTACCTAACCACTACTATTGACCTATGATTCAAAAACAGACATACTCATCACCTACCACTCATCATCATTTTGTTTATGTTATTTCTGATATATTCTGTGTTCAAAGTGCAAATTACTATGCAAACATGGCCTTTTTTCAGTCCATGGAGAAAGCTTGTGTCAATTTCTGTTGGAATGCTCCATGAGGGAATAAGAATAGATGTAAACAGGACTCTCTCATGAACTACATCAGTTTTCACTATCCTCTTAACACCATGCACTATGTTTTCATGTGCACCTCTTCAGCTATACAAATGAATTGCTCTATCTCCTGTATCACATTCAGATATTTTCCTCATTCTAAAAATAAGACATTAATGCATCTAGCATTTTGTTATTTGCTTTGAATTTAAAACAATATTCCAAAATTTTGATCTTGCCCATGGCATTCTGTATTATGTGGTACAATGGATTTTACTACATATTCAAGTGGCACCAACAGTCAATTGTCTAAATATTTTTGTGGTTTCTTTTTCCATAAAAGCGAATGTATGTTCGCAACATATTTTTGTGTTTTCGAGCATAGATAAAAAAAAGTGGGTACAGTTCACTCGGTCATGACATGCTCAGCCCTGAGCGATGTCTGAAACACAGATAAGGTTGGTGACAGTCTGATGGATGGTGGTATGCCGCTCCACATGATGATTGTTCCAGGGAGGAAGCTTTGTAGGAAGAGTTCTGATTTCCCTCTTATTTGTGCAATGTTGTTATTAGATGATCCTCTTGTACGGGAGTCAACTCCGTGAATGTACTTATGTAGGTCGGTAACGATGATGTTATTTATAACCTTGTAAAAAAAGGTGGCTCTGGCCCTAGCTCTCCTGAGTTGAAGGGTTTCCCATCCAAGGTGTTGTAACATTGAAGTGACACATCCTTGATCATAATCTGTGTAGTTGTTGCACACAAATCTGGCTGCTTGCCTCTGTACCCTCTCCAACGTATTTACATGAAGCTGTTGATAAGGGTCACAAACTGTGGAGGCAAATTCCATGATAGGACGGGCTAGGGTGGTATAGGCAAGCTCTAAGGTTGCGCCTCAGGAAACCTACAGTTCTTGTGGTGCTCTGGATATACGTCTTCCAAATGTTGACACCCAGGTATTTTGCGGTATCGACGGTTTGAATCCGTGAAGGTTGTAAGAGTGACGTAATATCTTCCGTTTCTTGGAGATGTGCATGGTTACGCATTTGGATGGATTAAAAGCCATTTGCCATCAACTTTCCCACGTCTGAAGGTTATCCAGGTCCTGCTGCAGTTTGAGACTGTCTGAAGGATTACGTATGTGTCTAAATATGATACAATCGTCAGTGAAAAGTCGTACTTCAGAGTCCACTGAATTAGGTAAGTCATTGATGTAGATCAGAAAGAGTAGAGGGCCAATGACTGTGCCCTGTGGTACACCAGATAGTAAGTCAGCTTCAGAGGATGACATCCCATTGAGAACAACTGTTTGTTTCCTGTTCTTCAAGAAGTCTTTGATCCATAGCAGTATGTTGTTATGGATGCCGTAGTGATGTAACTTAAGTAGTAGCCATTGATGCAGAACTTTATCTAAGGCTTTTGAGAAGTCAAGCAGTACTTATTTGAGTTAAGTTCTTATTTGGTGTTATCAAAATATCAAACAATATTTAATTTTGCTCTCAAAAGTTTCTGACAAATATTTCTATATTCTAATGATAATGAGAAAATGCCCAAGAAGTCACCATCACTTGAGCTACAAGTGAGTCCGGTAATTCTGCACAACTGTAATAGCGTACTTCCGTATCGAAGGTAAACATCGTCTGCTACCACATTTACACTTGAAGTCGGGACATTTCTACAAGGGACTGCTGGCTTTGAATCACTAAAGGTAAGTAAATAACAGTAATTGACAGATAAATTGACAGTTTTATGAAACTTCGTTTTCTTCAGACTTTTAAACCTTTTTCTTCATTATTCCTAATTCATATGAAACACTCTTCCTTACATTGATGAAGCGATTTTTGAAAATAATCTGGCCCTAATACGCTTCCATACTTCGGATCTCCAGCTGGATGTTATACACATCAGTTGCTGCGAAGAAGTACCGGACAGCAAGCGATGTCGACAGAGCACCAGTAAGGTTAACCGTATGGCATAATGCAACGTTAGAATCTTATAGTCGTCAATAAAACTGATATTTCTAGGTAAAGATGATACATACCACAGGGGTGGAAATAACCCATTGCCCGACGCCCGAGTCCAGTGGTTTTTTTCTGTCGGGCAAGCAAATTTGTATATCACACTGTACTGGTGTCCAGTTGACTTTCCAATATTAATTATGTTGTTTATTTAAAAATCAACAAGAAAACGGCCGGTATAGTGGAAAAATTATCAGGGCAAGTGATTTTACATGTGCCACTGTACCAGTGTACACTAGCAATTTTAAAGTTATTTCCACCCCTGATACCATGTTGAGTCACGTAAACCACAAAAAATAAGAGACGTTAGTTGCCGTGTTGCGATCGATGTGCTTAGGAGCGCGGAATTACCGGACGGCATTGTATATCAAGGTGTCCGCTATACTGATAGGTCCATGGTGATAACTGGTTGCTTAGATGCTTGGCTGTAATTGCTTCCTAAGAGTATGAAGCTACTGCAGTCTTAAATTGAATTTGCATTATATTTGGAAAGGACCTCTAGCTTTTTAGGTCATTGAACGGATGTCATTAAATCAATGTCAATTCAATAAATTTCATACACTTTAGCAAACAAAATTTCACCGAATCTCGACAACCCCCGTCCGGTAAAATTCAATCTTGGTCTTATTTTCTATTTTCATGATGCAAATATTACAGCACATTTACTACACACCTACAAAACGCAGGAATAGACAGGGGCTTCATCAAATAAGGACGACAGTTACATGACAGATACAAAACGACGTGATGAAATATCAATCTGTAAAGTCTGCATGCCGAACAACATGGGCGCCGCCATTTTGGTTAGTGCTAAAGTGGGGCGTGGAGTACGTGGATAAGGTATGAGTTGATGTTGTTTTTGCCATGCCTCAAATAATTTTAGTCGCCAATTTCACCAGACTCGATTTTCTCAAGTAAATGGAGTCATTAAATAAACTCTGGTCCATATTTCAAGTTAGAATTAAGATGTTCTTCCAACAGTGTTCCATTGCATAGTTCAAGTTTTGTAATGATGCAAACTAGGCTCCATCTATTGATTCAATAAAGCAAACTTAAAAACAACGCGTTACAACCCGCTAAGAGTGAATAAAAACATTCATAGGTATCGGAAATCGCTGTCCGGAGCTTCAAACTCTACGGCTTGCTCCGTTTAAACGGAACAGAACCAGACTAACTGTTCCCGCGAAAGGTCAAGATCATCGACTGAACAGGAAGTGATGGACAAGACGTAATTGACAGATGATGTAGTAATGTAAACATCATCTCTCCGTGGTGTCAGCTGCTGAGATCACCATAACATTTCAGTGTTTGTTCACAGAATTGTGCGTCGCTGTCAGTTTTCTAAAAGCTTGATAATCAGTTTGTGTAGACGTTCGTGGCTTCTAAATACATTTTACTGTTAGGCTTCAAAATGATCTACGTGTATTGATAAAAGATCACAGGCTCTCATGGGATGCTGTTATTATTCATAATTTGCTAAAATATTTTTAAAAATCAACATTTCAGATACGCTCCCCTAATTAGACCTTTGTACAATGTGTGATATATATAGAATGTGGCCACCCAAATCACATGATGCATCATTTTGGATTTTACTGCAGTAGCATTGCTAATTTGTGGTTACACATATCTTTGTCCAAATATTCCATTAAGTGTATTTTGTAAGTGCTGAATATATGTGCTTTAACATATTTACTTTATGGAGTTTCTATGGACCTGCAATTTGCAAATGTCATTAAATTTACATTTACTTTTTGACTATTCCAGTACTTTATCTGGATATAGGACAGAGGAACACTGACGTAACAGTTCCAATATGTGGTACCTGGTGGCTGCAGATAACCCAGGTAGGTTATGCTGAATGAGTTGTAATTTATTGCAGTAATGATTTATGTATTGTGAAATACCGAAATATAGTGAATCACTCTTTCATGTGTAATTTTGTTATAAACCTGAAGAACAATTGTCCAGATGACTTGGTCTGAAATGGAATGATACATTGGACTTGCCTGAAGAGTCACAGGAAATTTTGTATGCATATTCATCCAACCCCCTTATCACTTATTGTATTTGATTCCCAACACCCTGGTCTTTTGAAGTGGGAGCTCAACAGCTCCATCCTGGAAGGTGTCCAAGTCACATGTTGCAGAATAGTTCAGAACATGGTTCATTTCTTCCAGATCTGAAGTATGTGTTGCTGGTTGGCAGAGAGTACTCCGTAGGACGTAAAGACTGTGATATTCTCCTGACAACTGATCCCACAGTCAGCAGAAAACATTCTGTACTGCAACTGACTCATGCAGAATCTAACCTGGTAATTCAAAGACTTTGTTTCAACAATTATGATAAGGATATTGTTCTTCATTCAGAGTATTGACCTTTATGGGATAGGCCATCATAGGGTCTATTTTTATGAGTTTTATGAAAATAATGTCAGCTTGCATAATTATTTACTTGGAACATTTGTAACCTTTCATACTAAATTTATGTTTTACTCTATATATTTGACAAATCAGTGTCAATATATTTGCAGAAGAATTACACGAACAGTGTGTTATGTTTTTAAGTTCATCTTCCTTGACAGATAAAATACCTCTTATGATACATGATAATTCCAGATTATTTTGGGCTGAAGATTTAGGAAATGGTTAAACATTTGCACATTAAGTATTTCCGTCATTTGTAAACATGGAGCATTATTTTAAAAAACAAGTAGTAATATAATGGGGGTTCTATTACAGGGTACCTTATAGGCTTATTTCGACGTAATTCCGCTCCCAGCGCCTAGTGTAAAATAGTTATTTTCGAGCAGAGACATCATTCGATGTACAGCCGAGCTCGCCAGCCTAGACCCTCATCTCATTTTCGCTAGGGCTACCCATTTTTTCAGCAACTACAAATCAACTACTGACTAGACCTGCCGAGTGGAGTTTCCTTTATTCGGGGTCTCGCTCGGAAATTCCCAACGCGTCTAGGTCTAGTCAGTAGTTTATGCGCGTGTGTCCGTATGCGTAAGTCGTGACGCTGTCAATGGCGATCCACTGTTTGGTATCCAGGGGTGACAAGGAGGTTTTATTCAGGGTGATTCAATAGATGTTGTGTTTGTCGCTTCTCAACGCATTCATTCAGTGTTTGAACTTTTTATTCTTGAATAGAGCTTGTTTGAAGAGGGCGTGTTTGATGTGTTGTTTCACAACATATTTCTTGACCACTTTCGCCTTTCGGATCTCACCGTTGTCGGCTTTCAGGATGGAATACATCTTGGGTCTCAATCTGACGTATTCGGCGATGGGTGTGCCTGCGCATTCATCCTTCATCTTGCCGAGGACCTTTTTATTGGTCGTGCTGTGTAGGGTGTGGTCTTGGGGGTAATCGCTGGTGTCGTACAGGTGCATGTGTTTCGCCATGTCCTCGTACACGTCCTCGGTACGTATATTCAACAACAAGGAATCGGTGTCCGTGTACAGCAGCTCGCATCGATCGCCGTACTGTTGTTTGAGTCGGTTGTAGTAGAAATTGTACATGAGATGTTTGGTTAAGTCGAGGATGCTCATCCCCACGTAGACGGGCCTGTTGAGCTCGATGTGGCTTTTGTTCATGTGCAGCCCTGCCAAGTCGTTATCGAATAGCTTGCTTCGGTTGAATGCCGGGCTTGCGATCAGTTTTCTGAGTTTTTCCTCCTGGTGCAATAGCACAAATTTTACGTTGACACGTTTCCTCAAGTTTTCCATGGTTTTGCCGAATACCGAAAACTTGAGTTTGTAGATGTTTTTCTCGAAGTCGCTCGTGGCTCGTTTTCTCAATTCGGTGTTCAACCGAATGTACGATTCCATCCATGGTTTTTGATGAAATTTGAGAACTCGGTGTATTTTGGTCAGCTTCATACCCAGCGACAGGTACAGCTGTAGGTTGCGATAGTGCACGACGAACTTGGTCTTGTTCATCAAGTTCGGGACGAGTTTTTCCACCTGAGCCAGTGTGTTCTCACCCAACAAGTCTCGCTGATAATCGGACATCCAGTCTGGATCGACCATCAATCGTTCGGGACCCAGCGGATAACTGTTGTGCGATTCGTGCAATGCTTCGGGGTACTCCAAATCCACTTCAAACAGGTAGCTTATCTCGAAGTTGTCGGGGATGGCCATAATGTTCTTCGGATTATAACGCTCGCTATTAACCGATTTGAACCCGCCCGTAGGCAAATACTGACTCATAGCCTAGCCGTACAGGTTGTTGGCATCGAGATAGATATGATTGGCGGGCTTGTTTGAATCGTAGTTTTTCACCTACGGGTTGTTGGCTTTCGCGTACCGTTTTGAGACCATGGAAATCCTGCCGCGCATGCCTTTCTCGACGAACAGGTGCATGTCGTAATCTGTGAACAATTCCAGTTTGACGCCCGTTTTCTTTAGCAGTGCATCCCGAGAGAGACCGGGGCTGGTGTAGTACCACGCGGGGTCGAGTTGATGCTGTTTCAAACACGTTTTTCTGAACATCTCGAACACGACGGGCAGCAGGAGCACGTCCGTTTTCAAGTTGTCTGTTTTCTTCCAGGGATGGCGCGACAGTGTTCACCTGTTTGATGAGAGCTTCGAAGTCGGCGTAGATGACGTAGGGCACGGGCATTTGATGTTTGTGGTTGATGAATTTTAAGATGTTTTATTTTCTCGAGGCATATCAATTCTGATCCCCGTCTCTCCCATGCCTCGGCAATCCTCCCAGTGCGATTCTAATAAATCAGCGCTAGAATACCCATGCAGGCACCATTCGCAGAAATGTTTCTTTCTGGCGTGTTTGGATTGGTCATACAACGATCGGCTCAGACTTTTATCGCTAACCCTTAAAATAAAGGCGGTGATTGTTTACCGGTGGCGGTAATAGCCGCCGCGTATCCAGCGACCCTTCATCGATCGAGGAATTCAGCCTCGACTTTACGGGTATAGACATGCCTACCCCAATCTCCCAAATCGCTCGAGTGGAAAAACAAAACCCTGAGTGAGTGATAAAACCGTGCGCAGAATCAATTTATTTCTTGTTGAAAAAGACGGCCAGTACCACTACGCAGCCATTAAAAGTCTGAGCCGATTGTTGTATGACCAATCCAAACACGCCAAGACGCGATTACCTCTCCTCAACCGATTTTACAGCGGCTTAACCGACTCCACCATCTTCAAGGACGATTACGACCACGCCCAGAATGTGTGGGAGAAACTGGGCTGTCGACATTTAGGCGATTATCATGATCTCTACTTGAAAACGGACATGCTGCTGCTGGCCGACGTGTTCGAGATGTTCAGAAAAACGTGTTTGAAACAGTATCAACTCGACCCCGCGTGGTACTACACCAGCCCCAGTCTCTCGTGGGAGGCGCTGCTAAAGAAAACGGGCATCAAACTGGAATTGTTCACGGATTACGACATGCACCTGTTCATCGAGAAAGGCATGCGCGGCGGGATTTCCATGGTCTCCAAACGGTACACTAAAGCCAACGACCAATACGTGAAAAACTATGATTCAAACAAGCCTGCCAATCATCTCCTCTATCTCGACGCCAACAACCTGTATGGCTAGGCTATGAGTCAGTATTTGCCTACGGGCAGATTCCAGTGGGTTAATAGCGAGCATTTTAATCCGAAGAACATTATGGCCATCTCCAACAACTTCGAGAGTGGATTTGGAGTACCCCGAAGCATTACACGAATCGCACAACAGTTATCTGCTGGCTCCCGAACAATTGATGGTCGATCGAGACTGGATGTCCGATTATCAGCGAGACTTGTTGGGTGAGAACACACTGGCTCAGGTGGAAAAACTCGTCCCGAATTTGATGAACAAAACCAAGTACGTCGTGCACTATCGCAACCTACAGCTGTACCTGTCGCTGGGTATGAAGCTGACCAAAATACACCGAGTGCTCTAATTTGATCAAAAACCCTAGATGGAACCGTACATTCGGTTGAACACTGAATTGAAAAAACAAGTCACGAGCAGCTCTGCACCAACGCGACCTTGAACCCTGATCGCTCATGCTATGAGCGGTCAAACCTCTGCACCAGCCCCCTCCCCGTCGCTGACTTGACTCGCAAAAGTTTCTTCCGATACCCGACTCGAACTCGCGTCGCTGGATTACAAGTCCTACCCTCTACCATCACACCACAGGGACTGCCAATCAGTCAGTGTTCGGAACTTTGGGTCTAGGCTGGCGAGCTCGGCGGCACATCAAAGGATGGCTCTGGCACAACCATTGCTATTTTTACTTGAGGCTGGGAGGCTTAGTTCCCCCCAAAATAGCCTATAAGAGGAAGTGGTCCAGAACCATCATTATATAACTTCTAAACAATTGTAAATGATAAGTGGTCACTTTCATTTCCCGAGACAATACATATGCTTTAAAATGGGGAAAAAAACAAGTAAGTTGATAGTTTATGTTCAATCCCTTGATCTGAACAAGAGTTGACTGTTTGTGTTGTGCAGAGTCATCCCCAGAAGTCTGCGCTGGTCACCCTGAAGGACATGTCCAAGTTCGGGACTTGGGTGAACAAGAAGCGCGTGTCAGGAGAAACGCTTATCAAAGATGGAGATGAGGTGGCATTTGGCTCTCCCAAGTCGGTCTTCCTGTGAGTTGGTACCGATATCAATACCTCCTCATTTTGTGTGAAAAGGGGAGTCCCATCAATGAACATTACGACAATTAAGCAGCAATAACACGTGTATTGAGAGACATACTTTGAACTGTGTTTACATAAGATTGTTCATGTTTCATGTTGTCCAGCTATTCACAAGGTTGTGTTCGTCTGGCACAGTTTGTTATCAGGCTAATAGTGTCCTGGAGTCACATTTCTCTCTGTTGGTCATGAATTGATGCATAGCTTACATCTTTTTTATGTCCTTGCAGTGAACGTGCCAATGTGTAAATCACTGCAAATGAAACATGTCCTTGATAAATACATTTTGAGAACAAGTCTAAACTTTACAACCTTATAAGAGAAAGACTGCTTTGAGCCAAAACTTGCTAAAATGGAACAAAAATGTAATCTGAAATTAAACCATTTGAGTAGCGTATGGTACACAGATCTTTTTTTTTGGTTTTTGTCTGAGGGAAGATATTGTCTTACAGTGTTGTGAACGAGCCCTTCATCATTACAACCTCCTGCTTGGATGTACCATCAAAGAAATCTGCGAAAGCAGTAGTACGAACGTTTGGTGGCCATGTTGTGAGCGAGTGGACAAAGAACTGTTCTCTTCTAGTGATGAACAGCATCAGCGTCACCATAAAGGTTGGTAGTCCGCCCTGTGTGGTGCAATATATAAATATATACCAGGTATACTACACCTTTGATTAGGATATATTTTATCCCAAGTTAAAACATAACATGTTAAGTGCATATTTGAATATATCTGACATAATATTGAGTGGTTTAATTAAATTTGTGGGGCAGTGGGGTAGCTTATTGGTTAAAGCGTGGGCACGTCATCCCGAAAACCCTGGTTCGATTTCCCACATTGGTACAATGTGTGAAGCCCATTTCTGATGTCCCCCGCTGGGATAACGCTGAAATATTTCTAAAACCGGCGTAAAACCATACTCAATTTGCCTCCCAAATCAGATTGTGTGTTGTTTAACTATGCACTCTGCAATATTTCAGCTATAGATGTATTACAGCAGCATGTAAATAATCAAGTCTTGGGCCAAACAGACAAGAGATACATGTTACATATAGCGGGCAATCTGTATGGAATACATACATACCTACAAACCAGCTTTCAAGCCACAATCGTCATGGAAGTGTACAGTAATCATTATTTGAGTAATGATAGTATCTGATTAATTATAGTACATCGTCATATAATTAGTTTGTGTGGGACCACAATGCATCTAGGTAAACTTTGCATATTACATATTATTCTTCTAGGAGAGTGTGGAGAGATGATCAAATTGTAAAAAAATTAGCTTGGTCCACATGTGAAAAGGCAATAAATTTGCATAGTTTATAGTATCTTTTGATCTCAGTTTTGATCTGATTAAAGTTTGGTTTGACATCTTTTCTGCTCATAGTCTAAATATTCTCCTTTACAATTATTGGTTGCCTGGTACATGTTCTATCTGGAATGTTACTAAGAGTTCCAAAGTGTAACTTTGTTAGAGTAAATCAGGTTTGTGCAGGCAGCTTAAAACAAAAAGCTAAGATTTGAATTTTGACAGAGGTACACTCATGGTGATGTTCATTGTTTGTTGTCTATTACGCTAAGGCCGGCACAAGTATCTTTAATTTAGTGAACAAAGTTGTTTCCAGAAACTCCCAAGAAAACCCACTCCGACCCCATTCAAGTTTAAAAAGCTGTCTGAGCATCTGTCATCGAACTCTTTGTCCAGTGTCATGGATTGACCACTGGTTTTGTATATCAAGATATCAGTTACTGATTCAAGCACAGGGGAATATTCTGTACTCAATTTATTTAATAACCCATCAATTTCTAATACAGGGTCTAAAATAAGCCAGATGTGTTATCAGCAGAGACCCACGATACACTGCTCTATTTCCAGGTGATTTGTGCCATGATTACCCAGAGGTCCATAGTGCTTCCGTTGTATCTGGAAAAGCTTCTGAATCACCTGAAAGGAGAAGGGGAGAAGCCTGACCCAGATGTGTAGGTTGACAGATGGAGATGTTCTCTTCTGTATCACTTTTACAATTTAAGGGGAAAATCTGATGATCATAAGATATTGATACCCCTATGACTCTTACTACCTGAGGTTGGTGGGGTAGCCCAGTGGATAAAGCATTTGCTCATCATGCCTGGGTTCAGTTCCCCACATGGGTACAATGTGTGAAATCCATTTCTGGTGTCCCCTGCTATGATATTGCTGGAATATTGCTAAAAGCCACATAAAACCCAACTCACTCACTTAGTACCTGATGATTTTGATCAGTAGAATGGAATTTGTTTGAATCATACAGGTGTTGCAGTTGTGATGCAGAGTTGCCTCCTTGAAATATTTGATCAGGCTCGAATCACAGAATTGCCCAGATTATGTTTTCAGGCTTGTCACAGCAAACCTGCTCTTGTGGGTTTCACCAAGATGGTAAAACTCTAAGACTTGGAGAACTTAAGGCTTTACCCCATTTCCAAAGCTGAAAGTCTTTTATATGTTATTGAAAAAGTTTTAAAAGGGCACTGAGGCCCACACGCTCCCATTCGACAAGTGATCTTGTAAGAATATTGTGGAAAGTCTATTTACACAGATCTATCTCTCTAGCATTTTCTTTTGCCTTCCATTACACTAAACCATCTGTACTCTCGTGACCAGATATCTACCCACTGTGTCTGAGACCCAAGTCAACCCAGAGGAAGTGTCTTTTAAACCCAACCCAAACAGGGCCTCAGTATTTAAAGGGATGAAGTTCATATTTCTAAGTCAAAGACAGGTGAGACAGACATATAGCTATTCAGTTACAAAGATATTTATAGAGTATGCCTTGTGCAAACTAAGGTTCACTTTTCTTGAAAATATGTTATGCACATCAAGAAGAGGGTAGGAGATGGCAAGAGGCTGGGAGGGATGTCTGAATGGAAAATGAAGCTTGTTGAAAATAGAAACACTTGTGAAAATCTGAAAGAAACAAAATGGTTTGGTGCAAGTGTTTCCATGTTTTGTATAAGTGCTTGAGCCTCTCTGTGGTCCATCTGTTTAAAATATGTAAAGAGTAAGTGATTAATATTTGTGGTTAAGTACAGCTATGTTAAATAGTATTTAAAGAAAACAGGGTAAAACTAGAAAATATCAATCAAAATGGATATTGTGTGGTTTTATGTTTCCATGTGGTTTTATGTTTCCATGTGGTTTTCTGTTTTCATCCCTAATTTGTATATCAATCATTCCTTCTGTTCAGTATATTTGTGCAAAGCTGAAATTTCAACCTCATTAACTTCTTGCATTTGAAGGCTATAATTCCGACCCAGTTCTTTCACTTTTGCTGCAAATTGGGACCAAACAAAACCATAGGAAATGTCAGCATGGTGAAATGTTTATCTCGTATGATTCTGAAGTAGTTTCGTGTCTGTAGTTCAAGAAGATGAACCTGGCAGTGGAGTTGGCGGGGGGAATGCCGATACTGATGGAGGAGGGAAGTGACGACAATGACGACCGAGTCCTGGTAGAGACTGGAACCGTCGTCATGAACTGTGGCACTGAAGATCTAAAGACTCTAACACCAGCTGGGCAGGAGTGGGTCGCGCACGTCAACAAGTACCTGAAACGGTGAGGGAGCAGAGAGTTATTTAGTTGCATCATTGACATCAGGACTCATATAATATGGTAGATGTTTGTCATAACCCATATTATATGAGGATTGTTTTTAATGGTTTAAACTCAAGATGTATGTTGCAGGAAGAAGAAGAATGTGATCCAGGACGCGGAGGTTGGGTACGCTGTGCTGTACTGCTCCACAGACAAGCACTGTAACCCTGATATAGACAAAGGTATGTCCTTCAACATGGAGGCTGGCTCTATAGACAAACACTGTAACTCAGAATGTGGTATGAGTTTCATCTCAAACTTGCTCGAAAGTGCACTCAGCAGTATTCCAGCTATATTGCAGCGGACTGTACATAATCAAGTCTGGACCAGACAATCCAGTGATCAACAGCATGAGCATCAATCTATGCAATTGGGATATGATGACATGTGTCAACCAATTCAGCGAGCCTGACCACCCGATCCCGTTAGTCGCCACTTACAACAAGCATGGGTTACTGAAGATCTATTCTAACTCAGATCTTCATGGGTGTTGCTTGAATGAGCCTGTCAATATCACAAATATTGCAAATCTAGCAACATCAAATCAAGGATATGCATCTTTTAAATCTTGAAGATTGTCTTTGACATGTTAATAACACGACAGAGAGATAGTGATTTTTGTAGATGTTTCTTTTATTGACATAACCACAGAAACGTTGCCTGCCATTCTGGAGTCTCAGTGTGTTTTGTGTAATTTGTAACTTCTCTGTTGTTGAAGGACAACGGTTTGTGTACTTGATGATTGTCGACTCTTAGGAGAGAATAATATGCATTCACCACACTATGGTCTAACCGATACATGCTGTTCATTGTCCCAACAACAACACAGAAGGGGCGGTGGGGTAGCCTAATGGTTAAAGCGTTGGTTCGTCTCGCCAAAGACCCGGGTTCATATCCCCACATGGGTACAATGTGTGAAGCGCATTTCAGGTGTCCCCTGCCGTGATGTTGCTGAAATATTGCTAAAAGCGGCGTAAAACTAAACTCAGTCAGTCAGAGATTGAACTACCTGATTTTACAAGCCTCTATATACCCCCATGTAGCAGTGACCCCTACCAAACAATATCCTCCCAGCAAGTAACATATCAGTTTCATTCCAATTCACTCTGTTCAACTGAATATGAACTACATATCCAGGTTAGCTACAGTACAGTGCCATCATGTTGTGAAACATTTTGTTTGAAAGGTTCATGTATATTTCTTCCAGCCCAGCAGCTGTTTCAGAACGTTCCGTCCCAGTCTCTGTCTCAGTCGGTAGCGGAACACATGATGCCAGATGTCCTTGTGGCCAACACAGAGACCTCTCCAGGGTACAGCCAGCTTGTAGACAAATCTCATCTACCTAAAGATAACAACGTATAATCATCAAGCACTGTTGTTTCAGTAGAATATATTATATATCTGGTTTAAGACCAAAATTCAAATGCATGTTTTTCTGGCATGTCACAGAGCATTTCTTAATGGAGGCTTTACTGCTTCTGTTTTGCAACAGAAATGCATTGCTGTTTGGTTCTCTTTCATTTGCAGACTTTGCTTGTAAGAGCTGACAAAAATGTATCAGATGGTTAAGTATATGATCAGGTTGATTGCGTGTCAGGGCAGTGTGCTTTGCAGAGTTGTATCCCTTGGACTCATGGGTTTGAATCCTGATACACACTGGATTTCAAGGTTTATCAGAGCAATTCCTGTGCCCATGGGTTTAACCGAAGTGGTTAGATGTCTTAAGACCTGAATTGCTTCAAGCATTCCTCCTCCGTCAAGCTGCAATGCTGTAATATAGCATAAATACTGTTTAAAGCAACAATAAATCCAAGACTCACTCACTCAGGTTTGTAGTGAAAATCTTTTGTAAGACTTGGTGACTTTAATTGGTATTTCATATTTTTTACATTATGTGAATAGTAAAATAACTGAGATACAGATTTTTATCCCCCTGCTGCACGTTTAGAGCAAGCAGGGGATATGGTATTAGGCTCCATCCATCGTACGTACATACAAATTGGAATATCTTAAGAACCGTTGACTAGATTCTTTTCATATTTGGTACCTAGGTTCATCACAGTATGCAAAAGGTCTCAGTCAGGTTTGGTGACCTTGACCTTCATTTCAAGGTACAAGGGGACTTTAGCGTTTTGCCATTGTCAGCGAGATATCTCAAGAACCGTTCTCTGGATGTTCTTCATATTTGAAACCAGGCTTCATCTAGGAAAGACGCAGGTTGACTGGTCATGCTTGACATTTAACTTCATCTTAATGTACAACCTTCACTTTCTCTACTTTTATTCCCCCGCAACTTCGTTGTTGCGGGGGATATAGAAATGAGTTCCGTCTGTCCGTCCGTCCGTATATCCGTCACACTTTGTCCGAAGCATATCTCCTAAACTATTCATGATAGCTTAACCAAACTTGGTACACATGTCAACCATGATCCCTAGAGGTGTCTTTTGGGGGTTAGACCCAGATATGAATTTTATTTTTTGCTGTTTTCAATGAAACGTGACTTATGCTGTGACTATAAAGATGTCATCTTGTCCGGAGCAGATCTCCTAAATTATACACGCTAGCTTCATCAAACTTGGTACACATATCAAGCATGATCCCTAGATGTGCCTTTGGGGGTTACACCCAGATATGAATTTTATTTTTTGTGGTTTCCATGGAAACATGACTTAGGCTGTGACTATGAGGATGTCATCTTGTTGCATTTCCATGCCAACAAGTTAAGCTTCAACTGAATTTGATGGTAGTGCACCTTTCTGGAGCAGATCTTAAAACTTTCAATACTCCCCTTCCACTTTGCTGTATACACTCCAAAACATTTGACATAATCATTGCTAGTAGACATATTCTATAAGATTATTTTGCCCTTGTGGAGGATATTGATGACTTTGTCTTCTTGTTTGTTTTGATAATTTGCGGCAGGGAATTATGTCACCTTAGTGACAATGCTTGTTATGAATTGTGATTCTCTCTTATCTTTTGCAGGAGGAGACGAGGTAAGGATAGAGAATTTACAGGTGACAAGTCTGTGGTTGATGAGAGCATCCTACATGAACAGGTGTGTACTGTAATGTTTACACCTTGAAAGAAACCCATGATTGTAGTCCATGTCAGTCAGTGGTTTGTCTAGTGCAGACTTGATTATGTACAGTTTGATATCGTTAAGCTTAACTGTTGGAATGTTTAGCTTTACACGAACTAACAAATTACAGTGCAGAGCTCCAGATAAGATTTAACTCATGTGGGTACTATACCCACTGTATTTTTTTGGAGTAGGTACTATGAATGTTGAGTGGGTATTTCATTTTAAGTTACCCACTGCTTTCAAATATGTGCATATTTCAGTCATTTTACTCACCTAAGTATTATGTCGTTGAGTAAGTTTACTATGCAGGTATGTTTTGCCTTACGTCATATCTAATCAACTTAAATATAATGGAAATGACTTCATAAAAAATCACTCATCTTATACTGACTAGGGCTTCAACGAGTCCATTTTGTGGACTCGAGTACTTTCGAGGGGATAAGACTCGACTCGGACCCGAAAGTACTCGAAATTCATACCTTTCAAGCAAACGATAGCGTAAATTGCATGACGGTTCCGATCACACAAGTGAACACTTACTTCTTTCCGACTTCATATCGCCATGTGACTAACATTTCCTATTGGTCAGAATCAATATTTGATGTTTACTTGACAAATGTTTTGTTCTTCGTGACTTCTTGTACTGCCTGCAGAACGCAGTGATATACTGCACATGCGGCATTTTGGTTATTTTGCTCTTTTCTCTATCCAGATCAAGATATGCCCATACATATGATTTTTTATCTTCTCGATTATTTACAGACCGCGCCATATAGCTGGAATATTGCTGAGTGCGCGCGTAAAACTCAACTCACTCACTCACTCTCCATGTCTATCAATTGTCAAGATAGTTACCTAATCATTTTAAGAAGTGAAATCTCAAACGATGTATAATAATTACTCTCATCTGCAGATTTGTAACAACTAATACCATACAGCCACACCCAGTGAGGAGTAAGCTATTTAATCTAGGTGTTAATAAAAACATTATCAGATGGATTAAAAAATTCAGGGTACATAGCACTCAGTATGTCAGTGTCAGTGGCTATCAATCTTCTTTGCTCTCAACCTCTACTGGAGATCCACATGGCTGTGTTCCTTCATCCAGTACTCTTCATTTTGTATACCAATGACTTTTACTTGTCAATTTATGACTTGTTCACTGTGAAATTTGCAGATGACGCCACTGTTACTGGCCTAATTTCTGATTCTGAACATTATTATCGCCAAGACATTGACAAAACCATAATGACAGTTTTTATCAAACCTTTATTCAAAGTGTGTTGACCTACAATTTTCTATGTTGGTATGGGGATGTGTCTCATCGCAACAAAACCAAACTTTTCAAAATTGTTAATACTGCTTGCAAAATTTCTGGAGTGTCTTTTGAGTATATTCCCTTTATCTATGAGCGCCAGATTGTCAAAAGGCAGCTAAAATTAGATTTGATAGTTGATATATTTGATCTCACCATTTTGAACTACTTCCTTCTGGACGCTGCTGTCGATTACCTTCCAAAACAAACAGAGCTAGACAGTCTTTCATACCATCAAGTATTCGTGAATACAACAAATATTTTGAATCACACCATCATGTGATTAGAACTAGAATTATTCAGCCTCTTTACCTATGTGGTTAATTGAATTATATCATGTCAGATTTATTTGTAAATAGCATCTCGCTTTGAGCATGTTATTGTGTAGATTTTTGTGAACTGTGTATATATTCATTTTGAGACTGTTTGGATGTATAAGAATTTCCTCCGGGATAATAAAGTTATATCTTATCTTAATATTAGACGTTAACGGCCGCTCGTGCTTAGCACATGGCAGACAGTCTGTCAACGCCAAATAATTCGAAGTTATCTCCCTTTTCGAGTCCTCGAAGTCCTTGAAAATGGACTCGAGTCCAGCTGAACTCCGACTCGTCCCTCGAAAGTACTTCTCGAAACCGCGGAAGCCCTAATACTGACAGTACAAGACTTGTCCTATACTAACAGTACAACTTGATAGCAATCGATGTCTTTTTCATAATGCAAGCTATTATTATAAATATATTCCGCACGCATTTGTTTTAAACTTTTTGCGTATATAACATTTTAAATGTGTAATTGGTACGCAACAATTATTTTTCAATGCGTAACTGGAAATATTCTATGCGTATTTTACCTGGATACGCAGCCTATCTGGGCCTCTGACAGTGACTGTTTTAAAAAATGTTGAGAAAGTACAAATTGATATGGTCTGTAATTGTGATGTCTCACTATATATAAATGACCAAGGGACTGTTTGACATGGTACAAAGTAATGTATTTTAACACCAGTTCACAATGTGTCAAGTTACCATGGTTACAAGTATAGTGTTATACGTTCCAGGCTGTGAAGATGAAGCAGGAGGTAGTCGGGCAGCGAACAGCGGCCACACCCACCAAGAGGAAGAGGTCGGTCGGTCCTGTAAAACATTTGTGTCTCGAGGATCATTAGATGTTAATCTAACAGACTACTTAGAACTAATTCTACATTAATACATGATCACTGGAACCTTCTGCATGACAAAAGTTTTACCAGTGTCTGTGATATGTAAAGCTAGGGGCCTGGATGGCTAATTAGGCTATAGTGCCACAACTTGATGTGCAGAGTTGTCCCCTTACTCGTGGCAGAAACCTGTGATGATGGGGAAGAAATGCCAGTTCACCCTGATGATAGGTCTAGTTTGTCAGCATGACACAAGTGGTAGTGGTTTTCACATATTTGGTAAATGTGTAAGACCTGCATAACTTGAGATTCTTTCAGCCTGAAATGCTGTGGTACAACTGAATGCTGCTCTAAGCCAAACTCACTCACTCACTCACACAAAGAAACCCACGCTCCTCCCACCAGTATTGATGGGATAGCCTTGTGGGCGAAGCATATGCTTGTGTTTTTTAAAATCTAAGGGTTCAATGCTCCACCTGCTTTGATATTCTGGACATGATCTTTAAAGCCTTAACCCATAATCACTCTACTCTCATTATCAGAACTTATTGGTGTGATACTTTCAGGACAGGAGAAGTGAGGGAGGATGAAACAACACAAGCACAAGAATCGAAGAGAATCAAACAGGAAGTGGTGACACCTGCGAAGTCAGAGACACAAAGAAGGTCAAGGTCAGAAGTGTCTCCAGACCGAGATGTCAAGGCAGCCAGACAACCAAAACAGGGCATCTCTCCAGAACAGGAATCGGTCGCCAAGAGCAGAGGAAGAAGAAGCCCGTCACCAGCTGCTGTGAAGAATCCGCCATCAAGAAGCCGTTCTCCATCACCATCTCCGAAGTCGTAGATCAGCGAGAGGGAAGAACGTATCCCCAGCTAAGGAGGTGGTAGTGAAGGAAGAGAATACGTTGCCATCAAATTCGGGTACAGGTTCTAGTAGAGGAAGAGGAAAAAAGTCTGTGTCTCCCCAACCAACAAAATCCCAGAGAGTTAAAGATGAACTGTTTGAAGAACTTGATGATGATTTTGACATCAGTGTAAAAACACCTGCATGGATTTCAGGGAGAAAATCGCAACCTTCTCATGTTTTGAGCGATGAAGACGTTGAGGAGGTTCAATCAGTTTCAAGTAAGACATTCAAAAAGATTAAGAAAGAAAATGAAACTGAAGAGTCAAAAGACTTACCAAAAACCTCTCCATCTTCTAAAACTAACAAGCGTGTCCTGCTTGATGACAGTGATGAAGATGAACTTGGTCTGTGGCAGGGAAGGCAGCGGGGTCAGAAGCAGACGTCAAATGATGACTCTGATGGCTTTTCGGATATTTCGTCTTCCAAACACAAGAAACACAAATCAGATACTAGTGGAACAAGAGGGAGTAATGAAGAGGATAATTTGTTTGATGATATTCCATCAACAAGAACAAATACAGTCCGGTCAGGAACAGACAGAAAAGAGAGGGTGGCTGGACAATCAGGGAAGGGGGCAAGACAGAAGTCCCCCTCCCCGACTCCCTCCAGTCGCACCAAAAGGGAAAAGAAAGATGACATCGAGGAGGAGATTTTGACTGAGCCAACCCAGGTCAATTTTGAGTCCAGACGACAGAACAGAAATGTCACATCCAGAGTGGATGTTGTGGAAGTACCAGAGGAAGAGCCAGACACAATTGTAGAGGTGGGTATCTTCAGATTTACATGATGTGGATTGGGTATAGGTTATGTGAGTTCAGGTGAAGGTTGGTTAATGGCCCATTTATTTATTTATCTTTTTTATTATTGCACTAATATATAAAAATATTGCCCCTGTTTGTGCATACCTGTGAAGGTCAGGGTTAGAATTGATCTTCAGTAATCCAAGCCTGTCGTAAGAGCCGATCGGGTGGTCAGGCGTACTGACTTGGTTGACACATGTCATCAAATCCCAGTTGCGCAGATCGATGCTCATGCTGTTGATCACTGGATTGTCTGGTGAAGACTTGATCATTTACAGACTGCCGCCACTTAGTTGGAATCTTGCTGAGTGTGGGGTAAATAGAGAATCTCACCCAAGTGTCTACTGATATCAAATATATGACCTCAGGTTCATAAAGTTACAAATATCCAAGGCTTGTCGAGGATATTTTTACTTTTATCAACGAGTGTTGATATTTATCATAAAAAATCACTCTTCATTAGTTTTCAATGAAAAATGTACATCAGGTGCCAGGATCGAGCCCACCTATGACCGGGTGTAAAAACCTTGGACTCAACTTTGTGTAGACTCTTTCAGTGTTGTCACAACCCCTAGTGTACAGTACTCAACCCTGTGCACTTAAAAGAACCCACGAATTCGTTGGTATATGACCAGATGGTGGCCACATGAATACGTGTAAACCCCTAGTTGCGGGTACAGCAACGTGCAGTAAAACATGGACAAAGTACGGTGACTATGTGTCCCAGTCCACCCAGCTATGAATGGGTACCTCGTAAGGATGGGAAAGCCGCAGTAACTTGGTGCTCCTTGTGGCAGCAAGAGTTGTATGATCCCCAGGGAGCTGAGATTGATAATACCATGTGCCGTTGAGATTGACATCCAATGATCAAGGGAAAAAATACCAGCGCCTTGAGCATGCACTAGTGTGTGCATATGTGCTCTATATAAATATCCAATAATAAATAATCTGTGAACACAGTACTGCCATAAGACTTGCAGTGCAGCGATGTCATAGCACTGTGACATCATCAAATTTATGACATCATACTATTGTCAGAGCATTGTACAAAATCTACTTGATCTTACATAAGGAATATCTCCTGTGGAACACAGTTTGGGATGATAAAACTAAACTCACTCCCTCACCTGTTTGTGCATCTGCTCTGGTCCTGGGTGCGAGCATTTCACCGTGAGCGTCCCCTAAAGTCCCCATGAAATGAATTTGTATATTTCTGTGGCGTAAACAAACGACACTGCACTGAAGCCTTACAAATGTCAGGCCAGTCTGACCACTGTCGTCATGGGAACACAACCAGGCGAGTCGGTGTAACACATTTGTACAACAATATTGCAACGTCATGGTTAAGAATAGGGACAGCCATGAAGTGAACAATGTTCTGAAGCAAAGGATACAAATATGTTTGATTTCACTGCGCATATTTGGTGGGGGATTCTAAAGGCAGGCCGCGTGTTATTCAAGACCACTGACAGATTTTACATAGGTTATAGCCTCGTCACGCCTTGTTTATTCTGACTGACAAAGTTCAGGCACATATTAAAAGCTCTGACACAATTGACATTTTTAAAGTCCAGACTTAAAACCTGTTCTCAGTATATTACTTATAATCTCGGCTGTAAATATTATCGTGTAAATTATCTGTACACAGCGCTTTGAGCATGCCCAAGGGTGTAGAATAGACGCACTATAAATATGCATTTATTATTATTATATTATGCTTGATACCCAGCGTTCTCACGCACTTGCACCTGAAACCAAGGTGCTCACTACCCTAATATTTTGCTCGTCTTTTTCTCCACGTTTACACTTGGTTGGAAAAATACCGACGAAGGCCCGGATTAGAATATTGAATATAGAACAAGTTTTATGGATAACAACTTCTTTATTTCGTGAGTGCGACGTTTCGATACAGATTCTTGTACCATTGTCAAGCAAGACAATAGGGACAGCCGTGACAACGGTACAAGGATCTGTATCGAAACGTCGCACTCACGAAATAAAGAAGTTGTTATCCATAAAAACTTGTTCTATATTGTACGTCTCAACTTCTAAAATGCCACTCAAACAAGTTAGAATATTGAACTTCAATAACCCATGCTTGTCGTAAGAGGCCACTAACGGGATCAGGGGGGTCAGGCTTGCTGACTTGGTTGACACATGTCATCGGTTCCCAACTGCGCAGATCGATCCTCATGCTGTATATCACTGGATTGTCTGGTCCAGACTCGATTAATCATAGCTAAGATACATAGCGTTCACTAACATGAATGCTTTCGTGTTAGTGAACGCTATGCATCTTAGCTAGATTATTTACAGACTGCCGCCATATAGTTGGAATATTGCTGAGTGCGGGGTAAATAGAGAATCTCACCCAAGTGTCTACTGATATCAAATATATGACCTCAGGTTCATAAAGTTACAAATATCCAAGGCTTGTGTCGAGGGATATTTTTGACTTTATCAACGAGTGTTGATATTTATCATAAAAAATCACTCTTCATTAGTTTTCAATGAAAAATGTACATCAGGTGCCAGGATCGAGCCCACCTATGACCGGGTGTAAAAACCTTGGACTCAACTTTGTGTAGACTCTTTCAGTGTTGTCACAACCCCTAGTGTACAGTACTCAACCCTGTGCACTTAAAAGAACCCACGAATTCGTTGGTATATGACCAGATGGTGGCCACATGAATACGTGTAAACCCCTAGTTGCGGGTACAGCAACGTGCAGTAAAACATGGACAAAGTACGGTGACTATGTGTCCCAGTCCACCCAGCTATGAATGGGTACCTCGTAAGGATGGGAAAGCCGCAGTAACTTGGTGCGCCTTGTGGCAGCAAGAGTTGTATGATCCCCAGGGAGCTGAGATTGATAATACCATGTGCCGTTGAGATTGACATCCAATGATCAAGGGAAAAAATACCAGCGCCTTGAGCATGCAACAGTGTGTGCATATGTGCGCTATATAAATATCCAATAATAAATAATCTGTGAACACAGTACTGCCATAAGACTTGCAGTGCAGCGATGTCATAGCACTGTGACATCATCAAATTTATGACATCATACTATTGTCAGAGCATTGTACAAAATCTACTTGATCTTACATAAGGAATATCTCCTGTGGAACACAGTTTGGGATGATAAAACTAAACTCACTCCCTCACCTGTTTGTGCATCTGCTCTGGTCCTGGGTACAGTTGAAGGAAGCGATCTTAGGGCTGAGATGATTGTAACTCTCATGCCTTTACATAGATGTACAGCTGTCTAAGAACTAATGTTCTTCTTACAACAGCACCCTGATATCACAGGGACTTGCATCAAGGTATATGTTGTCACTGACAAGGTCTTGCCACTGTATGAAAAGAAAAAAAAAGGAGGGGGGTGACGAGCGCAACACACCAAGTTTTTTTCAGGACAAATTCCCCAATTGTATCTCTATAATACTATGCATGCATTTCAAGCCAGTGAGACCCATATCTGTATGCACAATACATTAATTTAAACAAGAAATTTGGTTAGTGCTATATGTTGAGCACAGAGTCTGGTTTGGAATTGAAATTACTATCTTCCGAGTTTCCAAAGACCCTAGCTCTCAAAAAATGGCTTTGATTTTTTTTTATCTGTGTGTCAGATGCAGAATTTGTTTTTGTAAATCAGTTAAAATGTTTTCAAAACATTCCATGTGATATGGAGCAGTGCCATAGAAGTGGATGTTTATGACAATAAATAATTTGAGAAAGTCAATGAATTATATATTGAAACTTCCACCAATTGACTTTGATAAATATTTCCTTATCATACCAAACAGTGTAGACATATTTTCAACCATTGAATATCCCTTCTGGAATCCTGTTTGATTTTCACTGGTAATGTTATTGTTTGCCGACCATTTATGAAGTCGTTTATTGAAAATATTCATTAATACTTTCCCAGGTGCGAGTATTAATGATATGCCTCTGAAGTTAATAGGGGAGTACCGATACCCTCTTGTGAAACTCACATATGATGGCTGTGCACTATTTTTCACAAAATGAAGAAGTTGTTATCCATAAATTTGTCAGTATTGTACTTCCAATAAATGCCCCTCAAAGATGTGAACATTTTGCACGAGTTTCCAGAGTTAAGTATTTGTTTAAATACATAAATACTGGAGCTATCACTAAATGGACTCTTGAAGTGATTCAGGTCAAAAGCCATCACACGCTGGAGCTATATTCTGTTACAGGTTGCCATTGTTTCGTATTGTCTCTATCAGTGGGTGTTGGGTTATGTCAATATTTACCGGATCAGGCTAATGTGGATTACATATCATGCTCTCATACATCACTTGTAACTTTATCTTCTGTCAAGGAAGTGAGTTATCTTGTTAGCAAACGTAATGATAATTCTATTTGTTACTGCTTTTCTTGACATATAATAATAAGAGGAAGGCTTCCTTTTGAGAAAATGCTGATTTTGTTATCTCATACATAATCAATTCTTTAATCAATAACTGTTCATGATTTTCTGTCTTGCTATGACATGTTGATATGAATATGCCTCACTATAACTTTCTGAATAATTAATTCATTTTCTTATAATTTTAACTTGAATTAAGAATGTAAATTTCTGTCTCTATGTAATGGCGTTCTGAACAATCAAGAGGGTATGGGTAAAAGAATATGAAGCATGTGCATTACAGGTGTGTTTTCAAACAACCTGTCAAATTTGGTCTGCTTTATCTTAAAATTCCCAATAGTTGTTCAATTGTAGTTTTTTAAACCCTGAAAAAATCTCTTTGTCAGAAAGTTGGCAGGTGTACACATGCTTGATCTATGCAAGAATTAACTTGGCGACCAGGTCAAGATATTGTCAGTGTAGGAAAGATGTAGAAAATCTTGATCTATGCAAGAATTAACTTGGCGACCAGGTCAAGATATTGTCAGTGTAGGAAAGATGTAGAAAATCTAGCCTGTCCACAGGACTGGCAGGTCAAATTTTTTACCAGTCCTGCCAAAATCTAGCCTGTCCTCCAAATATAAATAAAACACCTTCGGCAGTAAATATTCAAAAAGGTTATAATCATTATATATGTCATTGGTTTGCTAAAATTGACCCGACATGAGGACGGACTAGATATTTTTTTAACCCGTCCTCCACAAAATTCACCCGTCTCGGACGTTGGGACGGGCTATCTTTCCTACACTGATATTGTGTTATGAAATTTAGTATGTAAAGGATGTAACTGCATGTAAGGTAGAAACGGGTTGTAGGTGTGAAACAGGGAATGAATTGTATCCAGTATTGTTTGAAACATTGTTGTGTTGATGGGAAATATTGGGAAAAGTGTTTTGTTGTACATTTTAATGAAGACATATTGTGTTGATGGCTCTCATCCAAGTTGTCTTGTCAGCATGTAATAATGTTATGTTAGTCCCTGTTACAGTACTACAAGAGTCCATTACTTCATGTTCATTGTTGCAGACAAGGGACAGTAGCAGGAAGGATCACCATGACAACAGGACAGTACCTAGAGGGTTCCTAACAACCAGGCTGCCCATCAAGGTAGTGCCCAAATTCTTCTTCTCGTCTCAGGGGCTGTGGGGTAGCCTAGTGGTAAAAGCGTTCGCTTCGTCACACCAAAGACCCGGGTTCGATTCCCTACATGGGCACAGTGTGAGAAGCCCATTTCTGGTGTCCTCCGTCGTGTTATTGCTGGAATATTGCTAGAAGCTGCATAAAACCCAACTCACTCACTCACTCTTCTAGTCTCACCCACAGTGGGATAGCCTAATGGTTAGAGCATTCTCTCATCATGCCGAAGACTTTGGGTTCAAATGAACCCATGGAGGCACAAGTGTACAATGTGTGGTGTGCCCTTCAAGGTCTGTGATATTGCTAAACACCAAGCTGGCGTAAAACCATACTCAAACACTCAAAATCTGCAGTAAACATTTGTCTGATTGAAAACCGGTATTTTGACTAGGCATTCTGGAGAACTTCATAACACTCAGATATCTTCGGATATTTCCTTTCTTCACACCGGAAGTCAAGTTCATTTTGAAGTTATGTTCTTAATTTTTGTTCAAATGTTTCGCAATGTTTTGGATCTGAATGTTCTAAATATTTACTCATTAATGACCAGTGATATGTCCTGACCAGGTCAAGTTGCTGACTAAAATCACAGGGCATTTTTTTTAGAGTGGAGAAACTAGTTCAAACTAGTTATCACTGTGTTGATGTTAAATTGTTCTTTTCCTTGTTTCATTTGTGCCAAATATTATTTACAGTTGTATTTTCTCATGATTAAAAGATTTTATTAAAGCTTAATAAAGCATACGTTTTTTTGTGTGTTTTTGCTTTATAAATCAAACATTAACTCAATTATAAGTAGTTCTTTGTTGGAAAAACTTCTTGCAATATATTGTAATACATATCGCAGTATATGCTTTCACACTGCAATATATATCGCAATATGAAAATTCTCTGCAATACCCACCCCTAATAATATCCCATGTCAGACATGAGCACTAACCTCTAGTTATCTTTTCACTATGGTTACAGGAGCAGACGGTGAAGAGACAAGACTTCATCAAAGAGGAAAATATTCCCACTGCTGTCATGGTCACAGAATTTGCTAGTTTGGTTGCCAGGCAACCTAAACCTCCAGTCAAAAGGTCAGGGAGAAAGGATATACCTGATGGTTACACAGAATGGAATGGCAAACTTGTGAAGAACTTCAAAAGGTTTAGGAAGGTAATGACATATATGATATGAAGTGAGCCCAGGGATTATATTTCCTAGCACGTTATTATGCATAAATCCCAGGGTGCATGGTACATCTTGATCTTAGTGCTGCAACAATAGTAAACAGTATAGCTACTTGTCGTGTTCACTTGTCCGAAATATGTCAAGCTTGTCAAGATATTACCAGCTAAGCAGATTATGTCCATGAGAATTGCTGACCTGAACAGCTTGTTAGTCGTTTATGTGCCTTATCGGGGGACAGCAGGAGACGGCAGACAGTGGAAGAGCATGGACAGACCAGCAGAAAGGCAAGCCGGTTGCAAGGAGGGACGGGCACTGAACCCCTGATCCAATCCATCTACTGCCCAAGCGTCAGTTTGACTTAGACGCCTTCCCCTGATAGCCTCTGTTGGACTCTGTAAACTGTGTGCAAACTGTTCACCATGCCTCACAAAGTTACGTGAATAAAAACACCCATTCTTTGTCTGCCACTGGGCTTCACGTTGTTTCAAGAGCACCGGAGATGTAGTGTTACAAAAGATATGTTAAAGTAAGGGAGTTCTGATCACCTTAGCACTAAGATCGCATTGTGGCGCTTGATCTTGACTGTGCTGAACATGCCTCTCATATTGGCTCACTGAATTGTCCAGACCAGTGAAAAGAAAGATGCTGTTTCACATCAACAGATTCAGCCATTATAGTGTGGTTGCTTAGCAGCACTGTGACTAATGTCGACAAGCTTCTTTTTCAGTCCAGTCATGCAGGAGCCAACTTTCTACCTCGCATCATCGGTGGCAGCGACCTGGTGGAACACGCTGGAAGTCAGCGCCGAGAGTTGGACGACTGGTTTAGAGATGCACTACAGGTATGTGCCATTGTTTGAAGGGCAACCAGTGTTCCAGTTTGGGTGTTCCTTTGTCTTTGATGTGTCTGAAATCTGTGATGATGTGATCACGATGATCATCCCTGTTTGTGGGTTTCACTGAAGGTATATACATCTGGGACCTGCACTACTCCAGGCTTCCCTCCCACATGAAGCAGACACGCCATAACTGATACACTGTCCAGTGTGGTGTTAACCTTGCTCATCATTACAATGTTATAAACTTTGTCAGCATTTAAGCCTGGCATTTGAGGTTGAGTCAGCACTTAATTTAGGAACAAATTGTCTGCAATGCTGTTGAATAAACATATTACAGTTTATTTTCTTTTTCATAATGAATATTGAGATAACGTAGAAAAAGTTCATTTATAACTGGGTTAATAGATGTTAAACATTATACTTCAGTATGTTCATTATATTTGGCGGTACTAAGTAGAGAATGTAAGAATGAATCTGTTTCAAAGCACAGCTGAGTCTTCCTGTTATGTCACTTCCTATCATGATTCAGCTCAGTCGTTGTTTCATCATGCATTTTGAGACAAGGTCACCAATATTCATCTGTAACTAGGACGTTAAATGACAACCACTATACATGAGTATGTTCACTATGTACCCAGTATGTGGAGGTACAGTGTAACAGTTGTGACAACTCAGCTGATACAAATACCGAATGTTGGATATCCACGGACCTACCTGCCTTTGTGTTAACATATCCGTTTCTATCAGAACAAATATTGATTGATTTTACCTAAGGTGGCTGCACTGTCCCATGGTAATAGTCTTTCCATAGAGACAGGTCCACAGGGGTGGAAATAACCCATTGCCCGACACCCGAGTCCAGTGGTTTTTTCTGTCGGGCAAGCAAATTTGTATATCACACTGTACCGGTGTCCAGTTGACTTTCCAATATTAATTATGTTGTTTATTTAAAAAACCACAAGAAAACGGCCAGTATAATGGAAAAATTATCAGGGCAAGTGATGTTACATGTGCCACTGTACCGGAGTACACTAGCAATTTTAAAGTTATTTCCACCCCTGGTCCAGTTCCTAACCCGTCCAACTGGTCAGTATTAACCTGATTAAGTGGGTGATCAGTCAGATGATGAGACAAGTCTTGGGACTGTGGGTGAAGCAACTGCTTCCACATATGTAGATATATTTGAACCATAATTTTGAAGCAGCCAAATACAAGAGAGGATAGCTAAATTTGTCATAACTTGTGGGTCAGAGGTCTTGGAAAAATGACTCACCCAGGATTGATTTCAACAGTCATGTCACGTGGACTCAACCATCATGGTGACAACACAAGATGTTGAGCATGACTCATTTCCTGAAATTGTATTTTATGATGTATTTAGATTTTGTTTCCATATTCACAGGCCGAGAGTCAGGAGAATGAACGAGAGCGAGAAGCTCAAGACCTCTTTAAGTGAGTACAGAAGTTAGTCTCTTGTTTAACACAGCACTGGATGGTGGTTGTCTTTGATTAATCCTGGGCCAGACGATCCTGTGATTGACATCATGAACATCGATCCACAAAACAGGGCTCAGATGACATGTAATCAATAAAGACACTGAGAGTGATTGTCTTTAGTCGCTTCTCACAACAAGCATTGGTTGTAAGGAACTGATATTCTTGTCATTAATCCCCATGGATTGACTCTGGTGTGGGTCCTGGTTGTTCATAAAGTGTATTGGTTGGTCAACATGGAGACTAAGTTGAAAGTGTGTAATGATACTGTCAGTGTGAGATGGTACTCATGATATCTCTCACTAGTTCCTCTGGTCCAGGCTTGCTTATTTACAGGACTCATTAATAATCAACAAACAATAAAACATATCCCAAAGTGCTGTGGGAAAAAGAAGTTACTAGATTTATTACCCTCACTTGAAGAAAGTTGTTCAGCAACAATATGTCAACATCCTATGTTTTTACTGACTTGGCTGACGCTGCTGACCTTGACATGGTAATCCTTCTCTGCAGTCAACCTTGTTAGTACCTCTTTAAGTTAAATGATGCAATGCAAATGCAGGGGTTCAAAATTGTTTTTAAAAGCCACTTGCCACAGGGCAAGTGACTTTAAGAAAGTAACTTGTCCTGACTAATTTTCCACTTGCCCTGGTTTTATGACATAATTATGCTGATGTAATTATGAAAGAAGAAATCAACATGGTATTTGATGTTAATGTTTACTGGACTATTTATTGAAAAGTGATAAATAGCAAAGAAAGATAACTCTACTTTGTTATCATTGCGAAATGTAATAGCTACATTTTGAGCAGATATGAAATTAAATCCAAGTTTATTTGCAGTTTGAATCCATAAGTGGAAATTATCTAGTAGCCCACGGACAAGTAAGATACCATTATTTGATTGCCCGAAATGAAAACTGACTTGTCCCGGGCGTCAGGCGATGGGATTTTTGAACCCCTGAAATGTAAAGTGACTTTTGACTTGTCAACAATTAAAACTGATTTACAAATTATTGCTTAGTAGTGTATAACAAAAGTAAAAATAATCTGTTTGTTCTGCGTCCAACCTACCATGAGGTTCAAATGGATCGCGTGTAGTCCATGTTGAGTGATACCGTGCATTCATGAAGCGGACATTAACAAGCTGTTGTTTCTGTATCCCCTCAGTTGTTCATTGCTGATTGGCTGTCAGTATTCAGACGAGGGGTAGACCCATTAGAAAAGTTTGTAGAATGGTATAGGGGCGGTGGGGTAGCCTTGTGGTTAAAGCGTTGGCCGAAGACCCGGGTTCGAATCCCCACATGGGTACAATGTGTGAAGCCCATTTCTGGTGTCCCCCGCCGTGATGTTGCTGGAATATTGCTAAAAGCGGCGTAAAACCAAACTCAGTCAGTCAGTTGAATGGTTTAGCTGTAAATCCTTCAAGGCAAGGCATTTCTGAACTACAGATCATGAAATATATTTTTCAGACGAGATATCTGTATCTTCAGACATCACTTATCTGCATATACATATATATTGCATATGTATGTATATTGATTGTTTCACAAATAGGCATTAAAATTCATGGAACCAGCGCCATCTTATTTCCTTAAAAGAATGTCATGTTTTCATTTCCATGAATCTGGTGTGTATGTTCAGGGCTGCAATGTCTTCAGTGTCTGACAACAAGATCACACACACATTGTACATGAGATGTCGGTGAATATATAACATTCTATTTATGATTTCAGCTGGGAGCCCACAAGTCGCAACAAGAGGTCACGATAACGGAGAAAAAACAGAAATATGTTGTTAATTGTAATGTTATATACATGTAGATATTCAATAAAATGTGCTCTCATCACTCTTATTACTCGTTTAAATCTCATTTGTGAATTACGGCTTGAAAGGCCATGGTGGATTCCAGTTTAATAGCCCCTGGAGATGCCAGCTTTTGGAGGATTATGTCCTAATAACAGGTGAATCTGGCTTAAAAGACGCTGGGGAATATTAGCTTAATAGCCCTTGGAGATGCCAGCTTTATAGCTTTTTGAGGATTTTGTCATTATTGCTCTTGGGGGATTCCTGAATAATAGCTCCAAGGTGATTCTGGGTAATAGACTCTTGGTGATTCCACCTTAACTCCTAGGAAATTTCAGCTTAGTAGCTCCTGGTGAATTTGGATTCGAGCTGAATAGCTCATGGGGAATCCAGCTTAACACTAATAACAGCCTCTGGGGGATTCTGGCTTAACAGATCCAGGATTACATTCCCTCAGCTTGAGTAAGTCACAGGGGATTCCAGTCTACTAGTAGCTCTTAGTAGGGATTCTAGTCTACTAGGACATGGGGGATTCTGGCTTAGTAGCTCACAGGGGATTCTAGTCTACTAGGACATGGGGGATTCTGGCTTAGTAGCTCACAGGGGATTCTAGTCTACTAGGACATGGGGGATTCTGGCTTAGTAGCTCACAGGGGATTCTAGACTACTAGGACATGGGGGATTCTGGCTTAGTAGCTCACAGGGGATTCTAGTCTACTAGGACATGGGGGATTCTGGCTTAACAGCTACTGGTAGATTCCAGGTTATTAGCCCTGATGGATTGGGTGGCCAGCCTAAGCTTGTCATGGTGCCTCCACAACATGGATCATTGCTTATAATTTGTAACTATTAGTAGACACTGTTATATAACAAGAATACTGCCGAGTGTCGCTTTAAACTTAATTCAAGGAAGTTATTTTGTTGTGTAAACAAATCAATGCAAGGAAAAGTTCTATTTCCTCCTGTATATCGTGTTATCATTCATTGTTAACGGTAACACGCATACCCACACATAGACCCCCAACCCCCAATACACACTTGTGGGAACTCTTGGTTTGAATGGGACAAGGTCATGCAGACTCGAAAGTTGATTGGTTGGTCAGTCTCCGCAACATAACAAACTGTGTGTCAGCATGTTTGCAACAAGCCAGACAGACGGACAGTTTTATTCATATATTCAAGGCCATGGCCCATACTACAGTATGCTGTAACAAGGGTGTACATTGCCGGTACCTTACCAGTGTTGTCAAATGATAATCTGAGAAGCTGTCGTAAAATTACAACAGATATGTTATACCAAATTATCAAAGTATATTTCAGCTCATTAGCTAAAAATCTAATCATAAGTTGATGTAGTTCTTATCTTAGGGACTTTTTATAAAAACTTTGCTAAACTTAACAATTCATTTTGGTCACTACTCGACATGATTCTAACAAAAGTGTCTATAGAATGGTTATTTCTTTTGCTTGGATGAAACATTCTATTCTTACAACACATGCTCACAACATGGAACGTTCATCAACTGGTGGTTTGTGTGCCTTAGATCTAAATACCCTGTTGTCAGAAGCTTTAAACTGCAAACGCACCAAGCAATACATTTTTTACAAATTATATTTTGCTTTCCCTACTGTTATGGAATACTTGAAAGATATGGTATTTTTGCCCAAAACAGCTTTTAAATGAATTTAAACCGTGAAGATCCGGGTTAGAATTGGTCTTCAGTAACCCATGCTTGTCTTAAGAGGCGACTAAGGGAATCGGGTGGTCAGACTCGCTGACTTGGTTGGCACATGTCATCGTATCCCAATTACGTTGAACGATGCTCATGACGTTGATCACTGGATTGTCTGGTCCAGACTTGATTATTTACAGACCGCTGCCATATAACTGGAATATTGCTGAGAGGCGTAAATCTAAACTCACTCTCTTTAAATGTATTTAACCAACATTTTTTTTATATAGTTAATTACAGTATCTTATGCTTGTTGTGTGAGAGGACTAAAATGAATCAGATGGTCTGGCTTTGTGTCTTTAACTGTCATATGCAGATGGCATGGACCTACATCATAATGATGATGCACATAATTTACAGGATGTTGTGATGTATGGGGAAAATTGCAGACTGCATTGTTAAAAATATACTGTTATATACTGAACAATAAAAGAAACTTCACATGTGTTACTTTATGTTCCAAACACACCGATATAGAACTAAGAGTGTGCTAGTGGATAATCTGGTTTATGGACGTAATGCGCATACACGAAAACAGGATTAAGCATTTAGGCAGCGCTTGGTGCACCCTCTAGTCAACAGTAGCATGTGACGTTGCAGTTGTAAAACGATCATGCAAATAATGTAGCCAAATTTGATTGTTCTCAGCATGTGACATGACATTTACATCTGGTTTTAACAGAAATTAGTATATAAAGACCACTATATGAAGGTGTCACTGCCTTAAACTACAAATCTATTTTGTACTCTAATAAATCATTGTATTTTCTGATATTAATTACTTCAATTTTGTAATGATTTTTGTTGGTGTAAAAAAAACTAATTTTGAAAATAAATCTCTAGAGTCTATATGTCAGGGGAGCATCCTCCCGTCTCCACAGAAACATTTTTCCCAGAGGAGCATTTCCCCCCACTGCAGTAACCGTTGGACTTCATGATTTATGTGGAACACACATACTCCATAAAAAATATTCTTGTTTCTCATCACTTTTTCAAAACAAATATTGGTCAGCGGGCAGATTTTATTTTTACATTTTATTTCATTTTATGTCCAAAAACCTCTGATTTCTGTGGAAATGTACACCTTTTGGATGTAGGTCCACCTTTTCTCCGATAGAAAGTCAAAACTTAGAAGCGTAAAAAAATCATGCACCTTTTGATAGTCAAGGCTGCATTTCTCTAGTGTAAAAAATATTTTAAAAACTTCGGGTCGGGTCCAATTTTTGGGTCGGGCGGTAATGAGAAACAAGTAGATCTAGGGCCCTAATTCTGAACAAGTTCTCAATACTTTTGCTTCAATGAATATCTTACTATACTTTAACTCTGATGACTGGAATCATAAGGTATACACTTGGTGTGTGGAAAAGTTTAAACAGATGGGAAGGCTTGAGAAAGCGGTACACGATGTTGAAGCGGCGTACTGCAGTACAGCATTCTTCATTCACTCTCAGAGAAACCAGCTAGACCGACAAGCTTCAACGCGGTGACCGCCCCTAATGATTTACGCCTCACGTTCCTAACGTGTTTGACCTATTTCATAAAGATATGAAAGATACGACTTTGTAAGTTTCCAGGAGCAATGATAACTCAGTCCTGTAATATATTATATAAATATTATGTAACCACACAACAGTACGTCCCATCACATGAAGAACACGAGTGTTGACGTCTATTTTTAGCCAACCACACACCATTTTTCTTATCCAATCATATTTGTGCTATATAGGGCACCTAGTTTCGTCCAATAAATGTTGTCGTAACAAACAGAGGCTTCAGTTATGGCGGCTGTTGGAAAGATGGGCAGCCGAAGTACTCTTCTGCTTGTGATAATATGCCAATTAACGACGTTATTAGATGCTAAATATCCGGTTGTACTAGGTACGTATTGCGTGTTTTACTGATGAGTTGTTATTTCATATATGTACGAAATTTCGAACACTTGGATACAGACCCGTTTGAAACCGGGCAAAATAACAAAAACTCGCCAAGCCAACTCATGAAGTCATGTCATGATCAATGACGTGAAACGTGGTGTTTCACTGACTGGATCATCAGATGTACCTTAATGGGAAAAAATAACGGAACATGTATGAAAGTACATACGATTGTGCGCAACGTCATCTCGTCTCGATCTGTTTTTTTGTCATGTTGGTAGTGATGTATGTGGTCAAACCGTGTGTACAATGTCGTGTGTCCTGTATGATATGTGGGCGTTAGTAATGCACTGGTAAGGGTAGGTTAGCCTCACAACACCCTAAGACTTCACAATCATTAGTATATGACACACCCCTTAACCAATTTGATGGGACATCATGGGGTAAGTATATCGCAAGTATATTCCTACATAACAGTAAATATGCTTTTTAGTGAGTTTAGTTTTACTCCGCACTCAGCAATATTCCAGCTACAGCGGATGGCCATATTATTACGTACAAACATGGCAGACCGATTGTTGACGACAAATTTACGTTGGAGTTCAAAGTGTCATAACTCGTTAAATATAAACATTCTTACCTCAATATTTTGTGATGTGTCCGTTGTTCCTTCTTAATTTCAACATCCGCCTTGGAATCGATGAATAAAGATTTCTGATGATATCGAGGGGAATATTTTCCCAGATGTCCCGCACTTCGCGTTCCAAGTCGGCAGCCGACTGAATGTTTCTTCGGCGTCCCTGAAGTCTATTCTTCAGGTAGAGCCAACAGTTCTCAATAATATTTGCGTCTGGACTCTGTGCAGGCCACAACATTCCAGTAATGTCATTTTGTCGCTTGTAATCTTGAATGACACGGGCCCGATGTATATGGACGTTATCATCTTTGAAGATGTAGTGGTTTCCCGGAAAATGTCTGGCTGTAACAGGCCAAATCATATCATCGATGTTTTCTGTGTATTCCTGAGCCTTTATGTGCCATGAACAACACAAATGGTACCAACACCATGCCAGGTGATACAACCCCACACCATCAAACTGACGTGTGGCTGTCATCCCGGACGAAGACATTGCGGGAGGCATTCTTCACCGGGCTGTCTCTAAACAAAAACACGATTGTTTTCCCCAGTGATAATTTTACACTCGTCAGAGAAGATTACTCGATTCCAGTAATTTTTCACTGTACGATATCGTTGCCCCCTTGCCCAGGCCAAACAATTTCTGACATTATAGTCACGAATTCGGATTTTCTTTCTAACAACACGTCTGTGAAATTTATTTTCATATAATCGTCTCCTTACAGTCCTCACCGATACACATGTAGCCCTATTGTTGTTCAAATTCTAGGTTATTTCACCCAAAGGTGAAATGCTATTGTCTCTGACCAACCTCAAAAGTTGTTGATTGTCCCGAGGAGTCAGTTTTCTCATACGGCCTGTTCTGAGAGCATTCTCGACTGATCCATGTTGATTACACCGCTTTACCACCGAATATACGCTGCTTCGAGGCATTCCAAAGAATCTTGCAATGTTAGAACATTTTCTGCCACTTTGAAACTTTTTTGACAATTAATTTCTTAAGTGACTCCGACAAATCAGCCGATTTCCCCATTGTTGCCGGAAATAACCAGAATATGTAGCAGACGACAAGTGGATTAAAAATAGTCACGTGACAGACACATGACATCATGGTCGATCATGTGACAAAATATTAAGACGATACTCGGTGTCATGTTTGAGTAGCAGTATTTTAAAAACGGGCATCACTATACACAATATCAACGCTGTTACAATTGTACGTAATAATATGGCCACGCGCTGTATATGGCGGCGGTCTGTAAATAATCGAGTCTGGACCAGACAATCCAGTGATCAACAGCATGAGCATCGATCTGCCCAATTGGGAACCGATGACATGTGTCAACTAAGTCAGCGAGCCTGACCATCCGATCCCATTAGTCGCCTCTTACGACAAGCATGGGTTACTGAAGACCAATTCTAACCCGGACCTTCACGGGGTCCTATATGCTTTTTTTAGATTTGTGTGGGGAAATAACTGCATGATTGACGGTGCTGATCACTAGGTTGTAGATTTGAAATTGATAAAGATAATAGAGTGGAAGTGAAACATTTAGTGAAAGCTTCGGATGTCGGCAACACAAGGGAAATAGAAATAATTGGACAAAGTCGTACAGGGATCTTCATTTATTGTTATTGCAGTCTGTATACTTAGTGCAGCTAGTAGCATAGTGTAAGACAGGGTTTCTTGTCCAGTGGTCCCAAGAATGCCAGAACTAATCACAATCCAGAAGGGCACTTTCATTATTTGTAAGTCTGCATCCTGATCACATGTATAGCCCAGTTTAAGTCAAACTCAAACATTGCCAACTTACCACAGTCCACATGGAAAACCAAAGTAACAGATGCCAACAAATTGCAAAATTGGCTTTATAACTTTAGATTATACAACTGAGTAGCTATTATTACTTATTCAATAAATAATTATCAATAATAGCGTCCCATTTAGTTGCACATATGAAGAAATATAATTTATGTTTGAGCTTTTGGATTCATTAAGACTTCTTTGATCTCTGCTTTTTTCACATTTATTAAATATTAGAACTGCACAAAACTAAGAAACTTCAATAAGCAATTGATCCGTTTGAACAAACCTGTTCTCATGGTGAAGATAGAAGATCAAATTCCCACCTACAGTCTGTTTGAGTCAGAAACGGACTGATGAATTGCAAATTTTATCATTGTACAAAATTGCCAAGGTGTTAGAGAAAGGATGGAGACGGCACAGGCTAATGAATCAATAACTTGGTGGGCACTTGTGCACGTGCTTCTCTAACACCTGGTTGTCCCTTTCTCTGCACTCCTCCCTCGTAACAAATAGTGAACTGTGTCAAAATTTTAATGATAGTTTCTTAAAGAACTTTTTTGGTGGAGTCCGGAAAATTTTCAAATATAAGAAAGCTGTTGGGTATTAGTAAATGATAAACGTGTACTATTTATATTTATGTGGCAATTTTGTACAATGATAAAATTTGCAATTCATTGGTCCGTTTCTGACTCAAACGGACTGTAATGCAAACTAAAGACCATAAAAATTAATGATGTAATTTGTGTTTCTACTAATTATGACCTGTGATGTTCCTGGTTAGAATTTATCTTCAGAAACCTTTGTCATGAGAGGCATCTAAAGGGGTCAGGTTGTCATGCCTGTCTACTTGATTGATGCTTGACATGGTATCCCATTCATACTGATTCACCGCCATCATATTGCTGGAATATTGCTAATTGCGGTCGTTAACAACAAACCAACCAACATCGTACTGATTCATGCTCATAATGCCATGCTCTGGATTATCTGATCAAGACTTATCTATTTACAGTCAAAGCTGGGGTATTGCTTCGTGCAGAGCTAAACAAATGAACAAAATATTTTTGTTACAGTTCCTGGTGATGGTGGCAGTCAGTTTTTGGCCAAGCTGAACAAGACAACTGGACCACATGAATTCTGTCGACAGAAGACAACCGAGTACTTTAACTTATGGCTCAACTTGGAGGAGCTGGCCCCTTATGTTATAGATTGCTTTGTAGATAATATGAAGTGAGTAGATTTTTCCATGTCATTTTTTGTACAAATAATTCACTACTATGACAATATTCTTATGTAATTCCTTTAAGTAATCTTTCATTTTTTTCATAATGTTGTTTTTTCTAATTGAATGTTTTTGCTTAACTTCAAGAATCGGTATTGTTTCCACCAAAAGTCCTTTTCCCAAACACCTGCTTGAATATGGATATTATCAAAACAGTTAACTGAAGTATTTCAATTGTCCAGGGTATATTTCCACCCAATTGTGATAATTACACTGGCTTCATTTCCTACCATGGTTTTGAGCTGGAGGTAAATGACACAACACTAATGATAACCATCCAATCAAATAGCTTTTAAGGTCTGAAATATTTAAGTGTTATGTGTGATGACTAATATTCTATGCAGGCAAACCAAGTTTTGTTATATATGTTTCTTTGTTGATTCCCAAGTAGGAACTAAAAAGTCAACCAGGAATTGGTCTGTAAATGAATATAATATAATATAATACAAAAAGCCGTGAATATAGCAATGAAAACATTGATGGTAATATTCACCTCTGCAAACATTAATCCAACTTTATTTTAAAGATATCTGCAGATCTAGTCGAAAGTTTTACAGTTAGTTTTTTGTTACCTGTGTTTGGGCTAGTTGAGGTCACATTCTGCTTGACCGCCTCCGTGGTGTAGTGGTTAGAGCGCCCGCCCGGAGTGCGGAAGGTCGCAGGTTTGATCCCCGACTGCATCATACCAAAAGACGCTAAAATATGGTACTTGTTGGTCCCTCTGCCTGGCAGCTCGGCATTAATGGGTACAACAAGGACTGGTCGGCTCAGAGTCAGTATAATGTGTCTGAGTAGGGTATTCATACTTCACTGCAGCATGGTATCTCAGTGGGCTAGCACTATAAAACCAGCTTCAGTCTGGGCTAGTACAAGCAGCCGCACACAACACACGCATGCACGTCGTCATATGAGCGAAATATTCTCAAGCACGACGTTAAACCAAATTCCACCACCACCACCACATTCTGCTTGATAGTTCAAACCTTCAGGATGCAGTGTCAGTAATAGGATGATTGATGACCGCATGCACAGTACCCTTTGATCTGTTTTTCATGTTTGGCCTCCTTGTTTCCCCTATCCTGATGCATGTTTCAAATCTCAGTCATATTTAGTTTCAATGTGTGTACTTTGGTTGATGTATTTCCAAGCAGATTTGTAGGTAAAGCAGTTTTAGGAGGCAAATAACATTTGAAATATCGTGTGTAAATCCTCGAAGCATGTTTAGTGGTGAGATTTGATGACTTAATTATTTATGTGTTACTGAAAAATAGCTGGAATCTGGTTGAGTTTCTCTACAAGTAACAACCAAACATTTCACTATCCTTAACCTTAATTCAAAGCTTTTTATCAAGTTTCAAATGTCTTCAGTAAACTGATGCAGCCTTGGGTAAAAATACATAATGGTTCATGTCTCATCTTGACCATAAAAAGTTATAGGAAAGATTTTTAGCTAAATTTCTCAAAGGTTCGTGTAAACAGTTGATTGGAAAACCGAAAACACAGGGGTGGAAATAACCTGTTGCCCGACACCCCAGTCCACTGGGTTTTTTCTGTCGGGCAAGCAAATTTGTATATCACGCTGTACCAGTGTCCAGTTGACTTTCCAATGTTAATTATATTATTTATTTAAAAAATCAACAATAAAATCGGGCAGTATAGTGGAAAATTATCAGGGCAAGTGATTTTATATGTGCCACTGTACTGGAGTACACTAGCAATTTTTACGTTATTTCCACCCCTGAAACACACAATTGTTTGGGACTTTTTTCTTTTGTTTTGTTCTGGAAGAACTTCCGTAACTGTTATCATGCAGTCTGCACATATCCTTCAGTCCCTCCTTAACCCACTTGATGTATATTTTGATTTGTCTGTTGTGTCCCTGCCAACTAACCCTTGCCAGGTTAGGCTACATAAAAAATATATTTTTGTTTCTCATCACTTTTTCAAAAAAATATGGGTCAGGTGGGCAGATTATATTTTTACATTTTATTTCATTTTATGTCCCAAACCCCTTGATTTGTGTGGAAATTTACACCTTTTCTCTGATAGAAAATCAAAACTTAGAAATGTGAAAAATTCATGCATATTCAACGAGTAAAAGTTGCATTTTGTCTAGTGTAAAAAAATTTAAAATATCTTAGGGTCGGGTCAAATTTTTAGGTCAGGCGGTAATGAGAAACAAGACTATTTTTATATATGGCCTTATGCTGGCTTACAACAGTCAGCATGTGTTGTTTGTGTTCACCACCCACAGTGACTTGTTTCTCTCTCTGCTGCAGACTTCATTATAATGCAACTACACATACAACAAGCAATACTCCTGGTGTGGACATCGTTATCCCTGGTTTTGGGAACACGTCTAGTGTAGAATGGCTTGACGCTGATTATTTTTTGCACATCTCATCCAGTAAGTTCGTGCTACATAACCTTTTTGTATCTAACCCAGGGCTGCATGTGGGTTTAGTCAAAACTTCATCTGTGAACAGTGTTTCCATGCGGGAGAGATTTGTATTTTGACATGTTTGTTGAAGTGATGCAAATGAATTTAAGTGTCATCGACCTTTTTCATTTTCTTGTCACAATCAGTCTTTGGAAATAGAGTGTCAACAAATCCATATTGAATTATGAAAATAAATCCAATTACGCTGTCTAGTAATCAAACATGTTTTTTGCACATTGAAAAATGTTCATATTAATTGCCACAAAATCTGTGTCCCTCGGTAAAAAATACTACTTCCGTTACCTTATTCAAAGCAACCACAATCATATTATTGCAGCCACTCACACCTCGAATGAAGTGTAGTTGACAGTAATTATAATAATGCCTCGTGTAGATTGTTTGTTAATACATACCGACATCCATTACCTCAGTGATATATATTAATTACAGGTGATCAGGTCTAGTAATCTAGCATTGCTCCGGACATGATGAAACATTCAACTGAGTAGACAACAGCTGAATATGTCTAGGGAATCATCTTTACTTGCTCAGAGGTTGATATTTGACCAGAAGTCTGCTGCAAATGTCATTCACATTACCCAAACTGGTAGCAAACATTTTGGGATTTCCCAGTAATTGCCAAGTTCGTGACTTTGTATGATTACCCTGTTTTTCAATGGTAACAGGAGCAATAGTGAATGAGCAAACTAGTAAGAGCCTTCAAAAAGGTTTTAACATCGAACTTTTTTAACTGAATATGATCTCAAAATGTCATGTTTAAATATCAATACCTCTGAATTTAAGAAATTAGGACCTTTAAAAAATCCCAATTTAGAACAAAACGTAAAGTTTTCTGAATTAGGCCAACAAGGGTGCTTAGTTTGAATCCAAGGTAAATCCCTGTTTTCTGAGGATTGTTTGTCAGCATATTCATTTCACGTCACCTCATGTCTGGATACTCAGGGGGTGATGGGGTAGCCTAGTGGTTAAAGTGTTTACTCATCACGCTGAAGACATGGGTTCGATTCCCCACATGGATACAGTGTGTGAAGCCCATATCTGGTGTCCCCAGTTGTGGTATTTCTGGAATATTGCATAAAGCTGTGTAAAACCATACTTGCTCACACAATTGATACTCAGACAAAAAATTATTACTGACAGAATAAAGTTTGACCGGTAATAAAATTTGCCTGAAATTCAGATGCGTGAGACCTTTGGATCTGCACAAACACAGTAGTCCAACAAATATGAAAGCACAACAATATTAATGCCTTACGGAAAACAACTAGGGATTCGATGTACCTGTACCTGTATATAAATGATATGCATTGTGCATGTTTTGATGTGAATATTCTCAGTCAATAAAATCAATTCCAATTCAAGTAAGGATAGTGTATGTGTCCTTGTTGTATTCAGCCATTGTTTAAATTAACAATCTATGACGGACAATTTCCTCATGATTGTTCTATCAACTTCCTGGTATCTGATATTTCATACAGCATGACCTATCACAATTATCAAAAGAGTCATCATTATTGTGGTCTTCAGGAGTAAGAAGGAAGTATTTGTTATCCGTTGATTCTCCAGTTAAAGTGCAGTGAAACCATGGTTAAATTGTTTTCATTTAATTGATGAAAATTCAGTCTCTCCTGAAGTGAAACACTGTTCAAAGATTAAGTTTGTTCTTCTGTTAGAGCGCAATTCTGTGAACTCAAGATGAAAATTGTTTTCTCGCAGGCTTCTCTATGATAATACAACGCGTAAAACCAGAAACCAAGTTGGGGTAGACATTGTCATCCCCGGATTTGGCAACACTTCATCTGTTGAATGGTTAGACTCCAGTCAGCTCTCAGCTAGTAAGTTCATAAGGGTTCACCATTACATAGAGTTTGTATACTGAAGAATTTTGTATGGACAGCAAACAGTGGCCACATTGTTATCTCCAAGGTTGCTCTTATCTAGAGTCAAACCTCATAACATTCTTATTATCACAATTATCTAAAGACATTTTCCATGCTAACAATCTCTTGATGTTCATATTCGATCACAGCAGGAAATATATTTACAAGTATGATGTACAGTGAGTTAAAAATATCATTTAGTTGATTTTAGTGTAAGGGTTTACAATAGGTTGTTTGTAGTCGACTGTTTGGCACGAAGGCATTCTTCTTCTCAAACTCTGTTACCTACAGTAACAACTGCCCGTGTCACAAATGTAGGTCGTATTCCATGAGTGAGAGAAGCCACATGCTTACATGCATCAGGAATGATAAGGGTGTTTACATCATACAGCGTGTGGTAACACAGGGCTTTATCTTGACCTGCCCAGTGGCCAGTAATTGACCACAAATGTCTATTTTTAGCCCTGTCACGCGTATCTCCTTTCCATAAGTGTTACTGATTAATGCTTATATCTCATGTCCATTGAATCTGCAATCATGATGAAGGGATTGTACCCAAAATAATGATAGCAAGGCTAGGTGTTATCATGGACAGAACATGTACTATAGATATGTGCAGCCTTGGGGTAATATTCATTGTTTTATTGAGACTATCAAGTAAAATGTTTATTTTTCCTTATCCTGACTCATGCTCTTTTGCTTGTCTTCTTCTTCTTGCGAACATAGTGGAACACTTGTATCTCCTTATTTGAAGCTCCCTTCAAAATAAAATCACTAATTGGTACTCACCACGAGTTGCTCCCCTTTGCTTCCCCTGGCGGGAAAGGTGTCGCCACCCTCTGGCCATGTGCTTCACTCTCTCCTTCTTCGCCCAGTGAGCAGGATGTGAGAGCGCCTTGTGTCTCCTTACACACCATATCCTTTGATAATCTCTTAGTTTTTACCTCTCATAGGTTACTATAGAGGTATAGCTAGTATCCTTTACTATTTGTATTGATTAATTATCATTATTTCTACTGTTTATTCCGCGTGTATTAAGTGATTGTTCAGCTAACTTCGTTGATGAAAATCTGTCACGATTTGTAGATTACGTTTTTCTGCCTCCGATCCACATGTAATATGCCCTAGTTGTTCTATGCGTGTGCGTTTAATTCCGCGTTGCAGTTACTGCATTAATTTATCTCATTCTGCATTTAATAAATATCATCTTTTCGCGTCTTAAGGCGTGCTGCAGATAGATCCACGCAAACAAAGGGCAAAACATGGCAGAGAGTCAGATATTCCATCCAGTCAGCTGCTAGCGATCGACCCTCTCCCGTCTGGTGTTCTGCTAGAGACCCCTGCGGCAGAGGCGTGGGGCGCAGATCCGTTACCTCGAAGAAACGACCGGCCTCCCAGACATCCCGTCATTGCAGACCAAGTCTAAGAGGGCCTCATCGTCCGTCTCCAGCGCCAGATTGAGGACACCCAGGGCAGCGCCAGAACTTCAAAGGGAAATCTGAAGACAGCAAGAACTTTCTCAGCGAGATCGTTCCAGCAGCAGAATTGGGCCTCTCACGATGATCAGCCGATAATCATCCCGACTTCACGGCAGAAGAAGCGACCCGTGTCAGCGACTGTGACTTCTGCAGAGATCACCATGCAGCCTGATGCCTCTACACCGGCGTCAGGCGTCATTGATGTGAACCCCATCGAAAAGAGCGCCCGACGACTTCGTCTAGATCATCCCAGAAGACATGATCGCGGCAGATTATGAACATCATGGAGGACCACTACAAACTGCGCCAAGCAGTGAACCGCGAAGGCTCCAAGCGTGAACAGCACCCCAGAGGCACCCCGTCAGCGTAGCAGCCAAAGGCGATGTCACCTTCGCGAAGAAGTCCCGCACCACCTTGATGAAGGACCTAGATGTACAGCCTTGGCGAAGGCCTTCAGCGAAGCGGAGAGATCATCACCATCTTCGATTTCATCTCTAGATATGGACTCAGACCATCAGACATCACGGAAGCCTTCGAAGGTCATATCATCGATCCCCGGACGGACGCAAATGAAGCTTCGAAGGCATTCGCGAAGGACATATGATTCCAGATCTTCATCATCTAGAAGAACATCGAAGGACTGCTGCAGAGCTTGGCGAAGCTATCAACATTCACCTCACAAGTCTCGAGAAGATCATCCCATAGGCGATCTCCGCCGTTCATCACCAGGTCGATCACCTGTCAGATCTCCACATAGAAGCGGCGCAAGTCAACTAGATAAGCCACAAACCTCTTCAGATATACAGACAGCTACCGCGCGGTCCCGAAGAGCATCTACAATTTGTTAATGATGATGGTTTTGAGGATGATGGAGGAATCATATTTTCTGATGCAGAGATCACGGTATTGGATGGTCAATAACCTAGATCTCACATCACCATCTAAAAGTGGCAATACAGGCGCAGGCGTATTTGATGAAGGAAGATGATCCAGATGCAATCACTCTACCCCGATCGACCCGATTAGCGGCAGTGCCACAGAATCTAGATGCAGCTTTCCAGAAGCTCTGAAAGTTCAGATACCACATCTGCCCAACTTTCAAGCCAAAGAAGTTCTCCACGCATAACATGGACTCCTTCTACAAGGCCCAGGACATCGATGAGAACTATAAGATCATCAGCGATGTAAAGAACAAGATTTACAAGATGGATGATGCAGTTGGCTCATATAGAAACCATGACGAGGCGTTATGTTCTTTGGGTTAAATAGATCTAGGGGCGATCAATGAGACTCTTATTACTAGATTCGGGATTCCACGACGGAAGATGATAGAATGATTTATTCTGCCTTACTTATGCAAAGATCAGCAGTTTTTAGCGGATCATCTTACATCTGTTTCAGCAGCACTGACCTTAGCTTCGTCGTCAAGGCCTCCTCGCTTCCTGTAATTGGGGAGAACTTTACAGCCCACTTTATACAGCCCGTGGTCGACAACATCCATCTTTGACGGAGAAATCGACAAACTTCGCCAAGGAAGTCTCTAAGGATTCCAGGGAAGTCCTTATGATTAGATCGATGGACACACTAGCCAGCGTCATTAGTCAGACTTCACAAAGATACTCAGGCAGATCTAAGTTCACGGGCCTACAAAGAGCAAGAGACAGGAAGATAGCCAGCTCTAGAGGTAAAGATTCTTTTAATTAGCCCATATGGCAACTATAGAGGAGGATCAGGAAGAGGCAGGACACCCAGAGGTTCCACTTAATTATAGGCGGCTGAAACACAGGTTGAACGACTGGAGTCTTCCACCCTCAGCCGTTCCAGTACAAGCCAGCTCAAGTGGGTGGGCGCCTCCAACTACACTGGGAAAACTGGGGAATATTGCAAGACCCTTCGTCTCCAACATTCTTCAACAGATTTATTATCCTCTACAGGCCAAGCCTCCGCTGACAATCAAACCCCAAGTTCGGTTACAAAGCAACAACTACCAAAATAAGATAAGAGGCTGTTTCATCACTCCTATCCAAACAGGCCATAGAAGTAATAGATCAAGCAAGCGTCGAACCAGGTTTCTACTCCCCAGTTTTCCTAGTTCCCAAGAAAAACTCCGCGGAGAAATACAGACTCATCTACAACATGAGCTTTTTCAACAAGAACTATCTCGCCAAACCACGAGTTTACATGATACATTTACCTCAGTTACGCCAGATGATTAGTCCTATGGACTACATGGGCAGCATAGATCTACAGGATGCCTACCTGCATCCCCATTCATCCCGTTCCAGGAAATACCTACGATTTACTCTAGAAGGGCTACATTACCAGTGGAAAGTACTCCCATTGAATATCATCAGCCCCTGGCTATTCACGAGATAACGAAACCGATTATCAAATTTCTACATCGTCAAGGGCTCGCGTAGTCGTTTTTACCTCGACTGACCCGGGATACAAGTAGATCAAGATCCACTGCGTCTCAAACTACAGTTAAATTACATCATAAAGCTACTAACACAACTAGGGTTGGTTAGTAAACTTCACAAAAGTCGGACCTAGTACCATCGCCAAGACCTGCAGTTCCTAGGTATTCGATTCATCACAAATCGCAACCGTATTTTGGTACCAGAAGACCGTTGGCTCAAGATACAGCAGACCATTCCACCAGCTCTACTCTCTCCGTTACCACTGGCGACAATGGCAGAGCCTACTAGGTCTTCTCATCAGCCCAAGACATGACTGTCACAGGCAGATTACAGTTCGTCCCCTACAGGTCCTCATCAAGCGCACATCTCAGCGATGTACAACCATTCAGTCTACCCGAAACATCTCAGACCGCATCTACTATGGTGGACCAAGAAATCGAATGTCTGCGAAGGGATTTGTTTAGCAGAGCAGGAATACAAAACCCATCTGTATGTAGGCGGCGTCACTCCAAGGTTGGGGAGCTCATCTCACCAACCACGATATCAGGGTTATGGAATCAGCAAGAATGCAAACTCCATATAAACAGTCTAGAAATGAAAGCTGTAATCAGCGCCATTCTACATTGGAGCACATTTCTACAAAATCTTGGCGCCTAATGATCCATACAGACAATTCGACAGTGGCGTTCTACATAAACAAGCAAGGCTCAACGAGATCGATGAACCTTTTGAACCTAAGCTTTCAACTGTTCGATTTAATACAAGATCTAAATCTACATGTCAGAGCAGTGCACATTCCCCGAGCCAGAAATATACTAGCAGGCGGCTCTCTCTGCGGCCTCATCTACCATCACCGACAGAGTGGATGATCAACAGGGAAATTTTGCACAGATAATCAAGCAATTAGGAGCCGCTAATAGACCTATTAAGCCCGCGTTGATTCAACAATCAGCTACCGACATTAGTGTCACCAGTCCCAGACCCCCAAGCTTGGGCAACGGACGCCTAAGTCTATCATGGGAAGGCCTCAATGCGTCTCGCGTTTCAGCGCATAGCAATGATACCTCAAGTATTACAGAAAATCAGACAAACACAGAGCCTACAACTCACTTTGGTCGCGCCTACTGGCCGTGCCAGAACGTGGTTTCCATACTAATTCAAGAAATGGGTCAACCAACACTGGAGCTACCCAAGCCATAAACCTGTTAATTCATCCTCACACCAAACAAGTGCACGGAAACCCAGCAATGTTCCAACTACACGTATGGACTGTATACAAATGTGTTTAAACAAGAGAGGATATTCTGCCAGGCGGCAAAAGCAGTCATGCTTGCCTTTACGTTACTCAACTCGTGGCACTTGTACGACGACAAGTGGCACAGTTTCAAAAATTATGCAACAAAGAAAGGGTTTACAGCAAGAGAGGCTTCACAACCTCAAGTGGCAGACTATTTGTGTTACCTACGCCAAAACAAACATTTAAAAGGTTCAACGATTTCAACATATCTTGCGGCGCTTAGTTCTGTAATCACCATGAGAACGGGTGTCAAATTGACAAGATCTCCAGAGTTACTGGCCTTACTACGAGCTTTCCGATTGGAGGACCAAAAGCGGAAGTTCCACGCCCCAGCTTGGGATCTGAATGTAGTGTTACAACACCTCACGAGTGAGGTCTATGAACCTTGGAATCGACAAACTTTGAATTTCTCTCACAGAAAACACTGTTTCTGCTATCGCTAGCCACAGCAGCAAGAATGTCTGAAATTCACACTCTGGATTACGAGAGGATACAGTTTGATGACAATCATAACACAAGCACCTCGGGATTAAGATGGGATTTTATCGCAAAAATCAACTGCCAGGTCAACCAGACAGATTATTCCACATCCGGCTATCCTCTATTCTCGGATCAGAAGATACACAAGACCTATCACTGTGTCCGGTAAGAGCGCTCAAAGTTTATTTTCGACGATCCAAAACAAGGAGAAGATTTCTCAAACGTTTATTCATCCCTTATCGCCTACTGAATCAAACAGAAGTGTCACGGACCACAATATCTATTTGGATAAGGACTGTCATTCTCCGTGCCTACAAGGCAGCGAGCTTGGACCCACCAACAGCATCAAATCCACATGAGATCAGGGCACTGGCCTCTACCCCTCGCCCTACGGTAACTGTTCCTTGAACACGATTATGGAAGGATGCTATTGGAAATCTAACATGGTATTTGCTAATCACTACCTGGAGAGACATCACTACAGAAGATGTCTCTGGCATTCACCATTTGGGACCACTGGTCCTCGCTCAGCAACTGACAGTCCCTCAGTGGCGTTAAAATATTATCCTCACAAGATTAATATGTATTTTATACATACTCATCTAGCTTATAACTCTACGGAGTTTTAGGGCTATGTATATATGTTCAGCTTAAGTATTCAACCTTAAGCATATACTTTGGTATAGTCAATTTCAGTGCCTCTATCAGAGTCACCTATATATATATATATAATTTATATGTATTGTTCAATATATTCATAATGTAATTCCCTTTAATGGCTTTATATAACCTATGGTTTTCTTTATACAGGAAACATCCTAAATCTAAGCCTTCATGAAGTTCCGTAGGGATATTACAGTATATCTATACAAAATCACTAATTATAAATCCAAAGTATTCTGTTACCCACCTCCGTTCCGTGTAGGATGCTACAAGCAAAGAGCATGAGTCAGGATAAGGAAAATATGTAATTTTTAGAGTAAAATTGATATTTTATACTTATCCTGACTCATGAAGTTATCCCATCCTCCCCACATAACACTTTGGATTTCCCTGTAAATTCAAGTGTTGGGCTCGCTAAATCAGGAGAGAGTGGAGCACATGGCCAGAGGGTGGCGACACCTTTCCCGCCAGGGGAAGCAAAGGGGAGCAACTCGTGGTGAGTACCAATTAGTGATTTTATTTTGAAGGGAGCTTCAAATAAGGAGATACAAGTGTTCCACTATGTTCGCAAGAAGAAGAAGACAAGCAAAAGAGCATGAGTCAGGATAAGTATAAAATATCAATTTTACTCTAAAAATTACATTTTTGACGTTTCTGTTTTCAGTGACATTTTTCAGAGATTATGAATCTTTTACTAGATATATTGTTTTGCTGGAAACAGTTTTCTTTTTATTTGATGATAAACTTGACACATTTTGTAGATGTACAGCTAAACACATGTTTGTACCTTAAGTTAAGTAAAGACTGGAAACCAAAGTATCTTGTATTCAGCTATTGGAAACACAAAATATAATTGCTGGAACTGAATCATAATGAACATTGTATATACTAATGAGAAGTCCAAAACAATTGTTACCAGCTTGTGACCGAAACAGAATATGATTTGTCAGAAAGGTAACAGCAGTGACAAGTAAACATTAATTGACTCAAGTGTGAATGGTGTCATTCTAGCATCTTACTTCGCCCCGATCGTGGAGGCCCTGGTGAAATGGGGATACAAGCGAGGAGAGAGTGTCCGCGGAGCTCCATATGACTTCAGGAAGGCGCCAAGTAAGTACTGTTTCAGTTCATGATGTACTGATGGGAATAAGCATGGGAATACTGTGTGATGAATCACAGTCAGGACTAGATGATGCAGTAGGTCAGTGCTCAATGGAGACACCCAGTCTCATTAAAACCAGATCTTCATGCTCCCATCCACTACACAAAACAGTAGCAAGCACTAAGAATTTTATAAGATTGTTAGTACACGAGAAACACATTTGAGACTTGCCTTACTAACAAATGAAGTGTGTTTCCACTATTTACTGATCACAGTAAAAGCTGAAAAAAGCAACTATTCATGTGTTCCCTTTTTCATTTCATCAAAATATGTACTCAAAAATTAAATATTGATTTATTGTTTCCTTGTACCCACTAGCCTGAAACTTTAGGTCTGTGACAGTATGTTATGTGTCTGATGGACAAACCTGAATAGTCACAACCCAGGAGTTCATATGCTGCCACACATCCAAAGTTAAAGTATAGTTGGGTTAAAGGTTCTGGTCTCGGCAACACATGGTTTTAATATTTTAAAAACCTCAAGTTTCCACAAATACAAATAATAGTATCTGTCTTTACACTAATATTATAGTGATGTTTTAGGAAGCTGGGTTGTAATTATGCAACTATTACCAGCTAAAATTTCATGGGGGAAACGTATTTGCCGGAGTTGAGATTTTTGCGTCTGATCTGTATGAGAACACAGCCTGCACTGATTCAGGCATGCGCAGTAGCAATCTCATGGAAGCCTGACTGTCACGTGATTAGCTGATAGAACCTGCAATGAAATGCCATGACCATAAGAACATTGTGAAGTCCTTCAAATTCCAACTGGTAACTTCCAAGTAAAAGCTGTTATTTGATTTCCTGAAATATTTATAAAATGGAATTTCACTGAAATCTCTGATTAACTGAGACATGACATTACTGTGTTATTCATGTATGTGTAAATGTTAGTGTCATTATATTAAGGTTAAACACCTTGCGATTAGAAAGCAATACTGTGTACAGGGATCCAGATATTCAGCAGTCACAGGGTCTATACCCCAGTACAGTGTTCGCAGTAAGAAATAGCCCCAAGAATCTTGCGTGTGCATGCAATACAGGTGTATGCCTAAGCCAGAAAGCGGCGAGGTCTTCAGAGGGGTGCGGGGTCCCCCCCCATAAAATTTTGAAATTTAGACGTCATTTCGTTGCATTTTAGAGTATGTTGTCATCATTTGCATGTCAAATTATCTGAGAAAATTTTGTTTTGTTGTTTCCTTTTTGCAAAATACGTTTTTCGGTTACTTGTTCCCAGAACACAGAATGCTTTACGTGCAGAAGACGCAGGTAGAAAATATCATGCATGAAATGTAGATTTATTTGCGTGAAACATGCAGTTTTGGGCGTTAACACGAACACTGCAGTACCTCCTGTGTGTTATAAGAGCAGACTAGAACAGGGATCATGTGTCTTCAGCTGACTCTGTGTGATTGTACCTTGATCACTGGTGAGCCTAGCCAAAGTCAGATTATTTCGATAAGATTATTAGATGAAATAGAAACATATTTCTGAGGTTATAATTTTGTCAATATTTTTTTTCAGATGAATTTGACCTGTTCTACAATAATCTGACATCTTTGATTGAGGACACGTTTGTGAGAAACAACAACACTAAGGTGGTCCTGATAGCCCACAGCATGGGTAACCCCACTACCCTGTACTTCCTCAACCACAGGCCCCAAGTCTGGAAGGACAAGTATATCCATAGCTTCATCACCATCTCAGGGGGTGTGGGGAGGAGCTGTCAAACCACTCCGACTCTTCTCTGCTGGTAGGTAACTTGCTTGCTTGCCTTGCTGTCATGATGGGATTCTGGGACAGAATAGCTATCCGGGACAGATATATTTACGTTTTTGTACTTGTCTAGAGGTCAAGTGGAAACCATCTTAACTTGTCCTTAAAGTTTGTCGCGAAATGTGTTAACTTCTGTCGGTTTGCTGAGTTGAGTTTGGAGAACTGGTAGAGAACTATTGTAGTGAATGTAACGGCTATAAAATGTCCGAGTCTATGCTGGGATTCAAACCTTGAACCTTCTGATCCAAAGCTGGACGCCCTGCCCACATGACCAAAGAGATTAACCCTGTCAGCAAGCTGACATGGTACGGATGTCATCTGTAGGATGACTTCATGCCATGCATCTAGTCAGTGAGTCATGATTTCTACATGTTCTGATCACAGTTTAATAGTAGATTTCTTGTTGTGGAATGTTATTCCATTCTTCAAGCAAGGCAGTTTCAAGTACACAGATGTTCTGAGCCTGATTCTGACATCGTCTCACACATCTGTCCAAAGAGTCCCACAAATGTTCAATTGGATTCATGTCTGGACTTTTGGTTTGCCAAGACATGACATCCATGTGGTTAGCCTGGAGAATCTTTTGTGTGGTACATGCAGTGTGACTTGTGGCATGCTGAAATGTCGTGTTGGCGTTATTGTTAACGGAGAACATGCTGAGCCAGAATCTTGTCCCTTTAGTGCATCACCCTTAGATTTCCACCAACAGAAACAAGAGCTTTGCAATGACCGTGTTAAATTCCAATCCAAACCATTACAGATCTAGCACATCCAAAGCAATCTCTCTCAGCAACATGTGCGTCAGCTTAAGAGTTCATCCCTCTGTCTGTACACCTGATGTACGGGTTCAATTCGCCACATGGGTACAGTGTGTGAAGCCCATTTCTGGTGTCCCCCGCAATGATATTGCTGGAATATTGCTAAAAGAGGCATAAAACCCAACTCACTCTGAGATGATCAGTGGTTACTCCAGTTGCACTGTAATGCTCCCTCAGATGTTGTGTCGAAAGTGAGGATGCACCAAGATGTAATGCAAGCTTTACTATGCCTGTGTGCAACATTTGATGGTTCTGTCGTGAGCATTATTGGGGATTGTTGTTTTATAGGTAATCGTGGGAAAACGAATGTGTTTATAGTGTTTTCATTTAAGATCAAACAACTGCAGTCCATGACAACCAGTCACCCTAACATGCATGCATGACATGTTACTTGGGTTATGAATGTCTTCAGGTTGTAAATGTTTGATAATACTCAATTAACTGTGTGGGTTTGAAACAAGAACATGCCTAGTCTTATCTTGCTAAAGTAAGTTGTTACTGAAACTAAAATAGAAATATGGTTCAGTGAAATCATTTTAAAAATGAGACTTATCTTATCTCCATAATAACAGGGGTGGAAATAACTTTAAAATTGCTAGTGTACTCCGGTACAGTGGCACATGTAAAATCACTTGCCCTGATAATTTGTCCACTATACCGTTTAAATAAACAACATAATTAACATTGGAAAGTCAACTGGACACCGGTACAGTGTGATATACAAATTTGCTTGCCCGACAGAAAAAAACACTGGACTGGGACGTCGGGCAATGGGTTATTTCCACCCCTGAATAATATGTTTGTTTGTTTGTTTATTTAACGTCTGAGTCAGCAATATTAAGGCTATATGGTGGCCGATCCAGGTAGTCACCTCTTACTACAAGCATTGGTTGCTGAAGACCAATTCTAGCCTGGATCTAATTCTATATGTGTAACCTTACATGTACATGTATGTGACATCATAATGTGTTATCCTAGTCTGGTAGTTTAAAAAATACTTGAAAAGGTTCATTTAATTTCAGGTGACAACTTGAATGTTCCCTTTGTTGAGGGTATCAATGTTAGAGAAGAGCAACGGTCCATGCCAAGTTCCGCCTTCCTTATGCCATCAGAGAATTTCTGGTCAGCAAATGAGGTACTGGTCTCCCAGCCCAAGAGAAACTACACAGTCAAAGACTACAAGGCATTTTTCACAGATCTCGGCATTCCAAATGCATACCTCATGCATCAGGACACAGAGAAACTTGTAAAAGACCTCACTCCTCCAGGGGTAGAAATCCACTGTCTTCATGGAATCAATATGCCCACGCCATTGCAATTTCAATTTGGAGAAGGAATGTGGCCTGACACACAGCCTAAAGTGATTACCGGGAATGGGGACGGCACCGTGAACATCCGAAGCTTGCTTGGATGTCTCTCTTGGCAAGGCAAACAGAAACAGAAGGTTTACCACAAAACATTTCCCAAGGCAGAGCACACAGAAATTCTTTCCAATAAGGATGTTTTAGCTTACATTAAAACAGTTGTAAATAGCTAATGCATGAAAATGTTAACAGATTTTTTAAATAGGAAATGAAAGATTGTTTGGGTGATGAAATTAGGATTGGTCAGATTTTATTTAAAATAACAAAGTATCTCGGTCTGATTTGATCAGAATTCCTTGTAACATGATTCATAATTTATAAGATGTATATATGTGTTTGAATACCTGCAAATCAAGGGAAGCTTTTGATGTTAAATTTTGTTTTTAACTCTCATATGACACTTTAAGTTGAAAATACCTGATCAGTAAATATGGACAGTTTTGTAAATGACAGGAATTTTATGGTTAGTTTGTTGCAATCCTCAGGGCTAAATGCATTACTGTATACACAGTGACCTAATCAGAGCCGAAAATGATATTCATGTAGGATTCAGTATTTGTCAGGAACTCTGATTCTTGCATTTGATAGTAGACTAGTCACACTGAACCGTCAGGGATGAACGGATCTTATTGTCTGCCCTAGATGTGTTTATCTGAAGCATGATCATCATACAGATGTAGCTGATCTATTTCCGACTCGTCCTGATGTGACGAGGGAAAATGTCAGTACATAATCACAGTCATTCCATGAGCAACTCAACAATGCATAATGTCTCACTGATTCCTGGGATGTCGTGGTGCATTGTCATATTGACATATCGATAATTTGTTTCATATGTTGATGCAGTACCAGTACAAATTGATGAATGTTAGCTATAAATTTATAATTCACTGTCACTGAAAAGTTTACGTTAATGATAACCATAGTTAAGATAGACAGTCGGAAGGCAGACTGTACAGCAGTCGGAAGGCAGACATTACAGCAGTCGGAAGGCAGACAGTACAGCAGTCGGAAGGCAGACATTACAGCAGTCGGAAGGCAGACAGTACAGCAGTCGGAAGGCAGACTACAGCAGTCGGAAGGCAGACAGTACAGCAGTCGGAAGGCAGACAGTACAGCAGTCGTAAGGCAGACAGTACAGCAGTCGGAAGGCAGACAGTAGCTGTACATCATGGGTTCCTCTATATTATCAATTTCAGGGCTACATGGGCATTTTTTGTTTCACCACATAAAGAAAAATATATCATATTATTTATTAATATATCTCATGGGAACAGTTTGCTAATGAATGTTCCATTAAGCGGGACCTCTAACTGTACCATGTGGAGTATGTTTTGCCTGTATTTATTTTGATACTGTTTGACACATTTTGTCTTTGTTTGGGATGTTTAGTTTCATGTTGAAATTGATTTTGAAAATTCAGGTTTGGTTTTAGTTTGACCAAACTGACTTTGAAATAGTGTAACTGTTCAAATGAAAATACCTTTTAGTTTTATGCCAGTATTGGTATCTTGTCTAATCGGTTTCTAAGCTAATTCAAAACATCAGTGTTCAGGTAGATGTTATGCACAAAAAATGATTTTGATGAAATTTCTGAATAACCTTGAACCATAGAAACGTTCATAAATTGTCTGTGTCAAGGTGATGTGTTTACCAAAGAGAGGATTGTGGAAGCAGCGCAATAAGGAATGTCAATGCAACGTTACCAGCTGGTACAATGGGAGGATATCAAACACAGGGTTCCACTCCAACTTTGGTGTTTACCTGTTTCAATTCATGTATCACTTATGGCAATGGGAATGATAAGAGGCAGATGTTTCCTTCATGTGTTCATGGTGAATTCATTATTAATAAATTTGAGAGATATTTCAAGAATGGTAAGATTCCTACAAATTCAAATCTAAAATGTTTAGACACATCTAATGATGAAGTTAAGGTGGCCCTGCATGGATTAATAGATTGAAATATTGTCAGTCTAGGAAGAAACCGATGATGGGGAAATTGTCTACCTTGGCAAGAAGTTTCGGTTATTTTGCAGTAACTAGAAGTATGACTTGTGTGTCATTATTACTGATCTTTATTTTAACAGTGAGGACTTTCTAAAAATTGTTGAGATAAATTTTCAATTGATCGATACTATATGTATACAAAAGCCTGTAGCACCGAATTGAAAGTTAATTAGAAATGACTTTGTAACTTCAATGTTTTTCAGTTGATTTATTACTTTGCACTGAGTATGGGATTAGGTTTTTTCCACTCCAGTTTTTGCAGACATGTTTAATGACCATGTAATGATCAACCTTGTCACTTTGCACATAATAGCCGTATTATAGATTCAATTTTATCATGGACACTACATAACATGGGTATATGTTGTAGTTTTAAATTATGTATCAGTTCGAAAGAAAGAACTTGAGTTTTACATCCTTCGGGTCTATGCTTTTCCTGTACATGATGTCTGAATGAATTCAATTAATCTCAGTAAGTGCGTGTGTCTTTAAGTTCATTTTGCAGAAATATATGTGAACTGATCTCGTGGACACTTCAAGGTTCATGTGCATCTTTTCCTAACTTTGTACACCGACATACATCATGCTTCTGTACCACATACTCATTCATCATGTGTAACTCTTTGTATAAAGTGACAGTGGATGTGTACATAGGAATATCCTCATTTCATTCTGGTGCTTGCTGTCTGGCATGTCCCCTGTGGGTATTACGGGTTACAATGGGAGCCTGGAAATCTCTGGTGGTCGTGATAGGCAGCCAAATGGTCAGGCTCCGTGACTTGTTGATCGTGTATCACAGTGCTCTGACGCTGTGGATTGTCTTGTCCAGACTTAATTATTTACAGACTGCTATAGTTTTGCTTGAATATTGCTGTGTACAGAATTGAACAGCAGTCGATCCTGCAGGTATTATTTTAGCTGGCCTCAGTTGTATCATTGGGCTAGTATCAAGATATTGGTTGAGGGTTTTGATCCATTTTATTATGATGACAAAATTCCCTCACCTATTTGCCTTTTGTCATCAGCAATGTAAAATAGTGTTCAGTGTATTATCATTGACAAGTGTAAAGTAGACAGTTCCTTCCCAGCCATGTGGTAGGGATCAGCTCAGTTGTCATGTCCTCTGACACACGATATGTGTCTTATCCCTTGACAGAGGTAAAAGGTCAATCTTCTGTTACAATAGCCACCACTATGTCTGTCAAATGCTTTGTTGTATCTCAGGAAAGGTGTATATATGAACCTGATAGGGGATCCACCCCGTTGTGACATGTCACTTGATCTTTACCTAAGTAATCTCTGCTTAACATGAAGTATGTCCAGTCATTCCTCTGTCACAGTCTTTCAACACCACTGATGCTGATTTGAATTAGCATGCTTATGCTGAGTCATACCATCATCATTGCCACTGAAGGCTATGGAGTAATTCTTTAGGCAGTGATTAAGATGTCTTTGAATTTTGGCTTGACCAATATGCAGAGGTAGTTGGAGCACTGATCAGGTGATGGAAGTTGTGAGAACTGAGACCTATAACATGTGTAAGGTAGTGTGACAGATGAAGTCTGTAGCTGTACATGCTCAAGGGCTATACCATGTTTGCTTACATTTCCTTGGTCAGTGTAGTTATACCTTGTTCATATTGGTTCACTAAATTATTGTTCAAGGTATTTTTACATTGAGATATGTAAATATGATGTGTCTGCATTGTGATGTCATGTGCTTGCTTCTACCAACAACTGGCTTCATGATATAGGGTAAGGAGTATAGACTGGTGCAGAGAAATATGATGTTAAGGCGCTTGATTTATGATTTAGGCACATGATTCATAATGACTCTCATTTGAGAGAGACTTCCTTGTTCATCAATTTTACAGTCTGATTCATTGATTCAGTGATGGTTTTAATTCAGTGAATTCAGCTGCAGATATGATCAACGGTAAGTTGAACATGTCAAAATATGACACATTTCCCGTATCCTGCTGGTCCTCTATTGTCACAATAGCTGTGGCAATCACCACCGTCAGATTATTAAAATACTCACCTGTGCCATATATACATTAGTTATGTATTCATGTAGCATTCCCCTTCAACTGTTTATTGAAAACGGATCAATGTTGATGTAACAGCCTGTATAAAATATCAGTTAACATGCTCAGAAGAAAGTACAATAACACTGCTAACATTGAGGAAACATTCTGTTGTGGAATGGTATATTTTATATGCTATTGCATGTCTTCCATTATGTTTCAAGAATAACGTGCCATATCATTTCTTTAATTTGATTAACATTTGTCTGATAAACGTCTCCATTACTGATCTTGTAGTACAACTGTTGACTAATTGCCTGTGTATCAACCACAAATAGGAAGTCCTATGTAATCAATTACTTGAGTTTGTTGTAGAGCTGGCTAAAATGATCGATAATTGGAGAAATACCAGCGATAACAAAATTATTAATGATTATCATAATTTATCAATGTGAAATTGTGTTACATAACTTTACTTTTATGATAGAAAAAGGTTTATTTTTCACACAAAACATACACATTTAGGACTTTTATCATGATCTGCTTCCAAATTATGTTCTGGACGCTGTTTTGTAAAATAATCCATGCAAAACATGTCACCACTCACCCGTAATGTGAAATATGTAAATTTCTTTCAGATGTTTTGTGGCATTTTGCACACATTCTTTCCATTATTTATGGATAATCAATTGATAGTTTGTAAACAGTTATTGATCTTTATGATCCATATTGATAGCCAGCCCTAGTTTGTTGGGATCAATACAGAGTGTGCTTGTTACCTGACCTCATTGACATACTGTTGGTCCTCACAGCAGTTTAAATTCGCTTCCCATAAATTGTTTCAATAACTACCAGTGTTTAATATCTGCTGAGAACCACTATATTTTAATCAAAGTTGAAAATCAGAGAAGTGAGTTTTCAACAGATGTCTTAAGGAACCAGATGGATTGACAACAGAATAGTGATGTGATGCTGACAAATATATTTCCCAGATTGGTTACACTGGACAATAACTTTCATAATCTCTGGAGACGTGTTGATTAGTTGACATATTGATTAAAGTAATATGTCATGATTGTGTAGCAGACTGTACATGTACAGATCCTGACCATATGATGATTGTGTAGCAGACTGTACATGTACAGATTCTGACCATATGATGATTGTGTAGCAGACTGTACATGTACAGATTCTGACCATATGATGATTGTGTAGCAGACTGTACATGTACAGATTCTGACCATATGATGATTGTGTAGCAGACTGTACATGTACAGATTCTGACCATATGATGATTGTGTAGCAGACTGTACATGTACAGATTCTGACCATATGATGATTTCAGTGTCTTGCAAATGTCCATTTTTAAATTTGTTAAAAAATGAGGAGAAAGTAATGTTTTTGTATTTCTGTCTCAGTAATATTCATCCTATGTTTTAATGTTATTTCATGTTTGTGTTACATTTTAAGTGTGAATAGCTGATTGATAATCACATTTCCATGGTATGGAATGAAGTGTCTCGTGGTGACATGCTTCTGTTTCCATTATACATAGGTCTTTACTGGAGACAGTATGGTTGTGAGGTTTCATAGACCTTATTGTACCATAATAAGACAACTCGGTCAAATGCTGATGGAAGCCAGTGTCTATGTTTACATTATCAGTATATACAATTGTTGGATTGAGCCCATTTCACTGGTGAAAATATTCAGCATCTTAAAAGATTGAAGGGGTTGAATTGTGGTTCTCTCAAAAAGGGCAGTACTTCCTTTTCTCTACCATATTTTTAGAATTTAGGGTATGTTCATCTGTACTACAGGAAGAACTAGAGGTCATACCTCAGTTGTTGCAGAGTAATTTGGTTAAAGATAAATTTTACACTGTTTTGACTCACTATACAGGGAGATGGAGGTTATTTAATGACACCCACACCAGTGTATTTTTATTAGCTTGTTGAATTACGGTTCCCCATTCTTGACCGAATCATCATATTTTAATGGCTTCGTTGTGTTTCGTAAAATTTGTAAATATGAGTTTTAGTGTAAATTTAAATAAATGATTGATTTTGAAGCTGAGTTGCATTGTGTTTGTGTCTGTGTGTGTCCAGTACAGGGACTGACTGAGTTTGGTTTTACGCCGCTTTTAGCAATATTCCAGCAACATCACGGCAGGGGACACCAGAAATGGGCTTCACACATTGTACCCATGTGGGATTTCGAACCCTGGTCTTCGGAGTGTCCAGTACAGGGAACAAGTGTGGAAAATACATCCATAGTATTGGAGTGAGTAAGTTCAGTTTTACGTCCCTTTCAGTAATATTCCAGCAATATCAGGAGGGGGACACCAGAAATGGACTTCACACACATTGTACCTATGAGGGGAATCGAACCTTGATTACATGCACAACGAGCCAACACTTTAACCAGTAGGCCACCCCACCTCCCCCGCAGTTTTGGGGGGTTTACAGTGCATCATATGGGGTGAGAAAGTATGGATATTTGCAGGGGTGGATGAATTGGTGGAGTGAACATTAATCGGTGGTGCGTTTTTATCGCAACATAAGCTATGCCCATTCTGTTTTCTGCCAGTCAGGTTTCAGAAGCATCTGGTAGGCTTAGCCTTATTTGTGTTGTTTTTCGGTTGATACAGGCACATGTAAATGTTTGGTTCTTACAATTTATTCATTACAAAGAGAAATGTTCAGTCCTATTTATGGCTTTTTTTAAAAGAAAAAAGCACACGGGCACATATCTGACCAATTACTTTGTCACTTATGCTGTATAAATCCTGTCGATTAGGCCAAGGACAGAAGGATATATATATATATGAACAATTGAAATAAGTGAGCTAGATTGATATCAAGTATTTTGAAGAAGGTCGAACCAAGCATAGGTTTTCATACGGGCCAAAGGGAAGCAACTCTGAACAGCAAACTGAAACGGCATCAGTACCTGTACTCACCACACAGACCACACGCCAACTGTCCTCTTAATTCTCCATATGCTGACTGTCGAGCAGCGGATTCATTTGATTTTTTTCTACTTCTTACATGTGACAACAACACCAGAACTACGTAAAACATCTGAATAGTCGTAGCTACCATTATAGACAAAAAAGCCCGGGCTTACACATAATTGTTGCCAAAAAGGTTGGGCAGGTCCTCAATACTATATAAATATTAAGCTTTCCAACCTATTAGGCTTACACAAAAAAATTGTCTTGCTTCGCGCCTGTCTCCTTTCAGTAGGCCAGGGTGCCGTTGTACAAAACATCTTAGCGCTAAGACTACCTAAGTCTATGTTAAGGTATGGAAGTTACCTTAGGGCAAAGATCGCTTTGTACAACGGCACCAAGCACCTTCTGACGTTACTATATAGCTTCCTCGGTAGCAGTTCTCTGGAACACCTGTCGATTAGGATATCATCTTCTTCGTCCCATTTTAAGACGGTACTAAAATCAATCTGTTAGCAAAATAGTGTAAAATGAACATCGAATCCGAAAATATACTGTTTACAGACCCGCCAAAATCCGTAACACAGAATCAATGGGGGAAAAATCTGAAAGACTGAATACAATAAGTTATAATGTAAGGCCGACCAGATTTGACTTCATAAACACGTGCATAGTACTGCAAACCACTTACAAGGTTCAGAAATATTCTTTTTAACTGAATTGCTACACAGTAAAAAGTGTTGCACCCCTATCTTTTTCCGGGGTATGATGTTTTTGGCATAACTGAACGATAACAGAATGAGAATTAGAACCTGGATGGTGCATACACCAACAAAACAGTCTTGTGCCTATAAAATGAACTGAAATGGGGTATCCCCTGACCTCATGGTATGTAAGGATCTTGCCCTTAAGTATTGCGTTCAAATTCAAGGAAAACGAGACGTTTTAAGTATGGTAAAAAATGAAAATTTAATGTCGAAACAAAACTTCTCTTAGGCTGAAACTGACATACAGAGAGTGGACAAACACAAACAGTCAATATCGTGAACTTCCGCCCAGTACTTGGATAACAGCTTCCAGTCTTCGTCTTATACCCTCACCAGACGTCGAAATCGCTCTATGGGCAGCTGCTGCCACTCTTCGTGCAATGCTGCTTCCAGTTCCCGCACGTTCTGTGGAGGAGGATCCCTGCGTTGTATCAGACGGCCCAAAATGTCCCATATGTGTTCCAGGGGATTGAGATCTGGACTCATTGCTGGCCATGGGAGGTGAGTCAGTGCATTGTTCTGGATGACCTGGGTCACAGCTCGTGAACGATGTGGCCGAACATTATCATCCATGAATATTGGCCTGGTTGCAAATGGATGATTGTTAAAATGGGGCACAACAACTGGATCAAGCACTTCCTGAATGTAGCGATCGCCCGTTAAAGTGCCTAGGATGGTCACTAGATCCAGCTTACAGTCAAATGAGAAGCAACCCCATACCATAACCGATCCACCTCCATATGGTACCGTTGGCATGATGTTCCTAGGTGCATAAGCTGTACCCGGACGCCTCCAAACTCTGACTCTGCCATCCACAACATGCACAAGAAATCTGCTCTCGTCTGACCAGTGGACTCTTCTCCAAGACCTCAAGTTCCACCCTTGTCTCTGTCTACACCAGGCTAGACGTAATCTCTTGTGGTTCTCTGTGAGTTGGAGGCGCTTGATGACTCTTCTGGACCTCAATCCAGCAGCCTTGAGTCGATTTCTCACTGTTTGGCGGCTGATCTGACGATGAGGAAGCCATTGGCGTTTGAGGATTGCACTTGAAGCAAAGGGTTGCTGCCTTACAAGCCTGACTATGGTTATACGTGGTCTGCCTGAAGGTCTGCGATTCTTTACATCATTAGTCTTCGCATGTTTTCTCTCCAGGCGGCTTATTGTGAAGTAATGACGCACGGTTCTTCTGCCAATCTCCTTGAAGGACACACCTGCCCTATGGAGTCCAATAATCTGCCACTTGACTGCATCTGCTATTCTCGCACCCGGCATGCTGCGTTACAATGGATTAAACGGCCAGAAAAACATTTTTTATAGGCGAGATTCATCACATGAGCATACTGCAATTTGCAAAAATCATGAAGAATGATATTCACGTGCAGGTTGCTACGTTTTAGAGATCGTTTTCACTACGAAAACATAATGACTTCAACACCAAATCCTATCAGAATGGTTATCATCAACAACCTATTCGGGTGTTTTGGATATGCCAACGTCACCAGAGTTTTAATATGGGGGTGCAACACTTTTTTTACTGTGTATTTATGCAAGGTTTGGCCAGTTATGAATCATATCGGAATCTTGTTAATTATTTTCAAGGTTTTGGGCGATATTGTAAAGGTGGAAAAAGGATACTGTTACCCTTGCAATATGACGTCATTGGTACCAAACTAATAAACGAATGACGTCGTTAGACCTCATATTATAAGACCCATTTAACGTGGTGCAGGTGTGTGGTTCTTGTGTCTCGACGCGCAGGCTACTGTTTTAATCCACTTGTTGCCTGGCCGTCAGCTGGCTATGTGTACCAGTCAGTTCCACACTGTGATAGCGATTCGGCATGTCTTCGTTGATGTCGAGAAATCATCAAAATGACGAGCTTGCTACACACTTTCTATACTGACTAGTGAAATGTTAGATTGTTAATATAACTTAACTGCAGGAAACCTGTTAAACTGAATCAGCACCAACACAGGAAATGACTCCTCATCTACAGTCCGTTTGAGTCAGAAACGGACCGATGAATTGCAAATTTTATCATTGTACAAAATTGCCACATAAATATAAATAGTACACATGTTCATCATTTACTAATACCCAACAGCTTTCTTATATTTGAAAATTTTCCGGACTCCACCCAAAAAGTTGTTTAAGAAACTATCATCATTGAAAACGCAAAAGTTGTTATCTGTCGCGGCGGGGTGAAACCGAAGAAACGGAACAGCCACTATCTCGTCGTGCACGGGATACACATGCCTCATGAAAAATGAAGTTGAATGCTGACGTGAAACAGTTGATGATTAAAGTGTACGATTTTTTCCGTGCTGAAGCCGAAAGGGGCAAACCATTTTATGCCATTAATAAATTCCGTAAGCGGGCAGCAAAAGCTTTAGGAGTATCAGCAAGGGTACTGACAAATGTTCTGGAACACAAACATTGTGAGGGTGATGCGAAGCAGGTAGGGGTCGTGTCAAAATCACACAAATTAAAACATTTTGACAACTTTCAAAAGAACCTTGTAAGGCAGTCTATCAACAAGCTCTATTCTGAAAACAAATACATGTCGCTGAAAATTTTTAAAAAGCATTTTAAGCAAGAACACAACCTCAGAGTATCAAAGTACACACTCTGGCGACTCTTACACTCTTTCGGGTATCGTTATAAGAAAATTTCGGGGGAGAATAGGTCAGTACTCTGTGAACGCCCTGATATCGTTCGCTTGAGGAATAATTTTCTCAGGGTTATAAAGAAGAAGCGCGAGGAAGGGTTCGAGCCAGTGTACTTGGACGAGACCTGGGTCAATGCCTCGCACACTGCCAGCAGTCAGTGGGTACCCGATGGGGGTGATAAGGGGTCACGTAGAAAGCTGCCTCTAGGGAAAGGAGAGAGACTAATCATTCTCCATGCTTGTTGCTCCTTCCTCATATGACGTCACTGCAGTGCTCTGGCGACAGAGTTACGTAACCTGTCTGTGGTTTCGTTGGCGGGCGAGAGTGAAGCAGGCGACTTTTTGGCAACTTTTAATCGCTCGGTATTAATTAACCACAAGTCCCTCCTCTTCAACCTTCGCTTTGATGTCGAAACCACATCCACGTCACGAAGATAAACGCACTTCGCAGTTTTGAATCATGTTTGAAATTCTGTTCTAAGATATCATCCGCTCATTGTGGGCAGGGGAAATGTATTGGAAATTACAAACAACGCAAACCTCGCCAGTTATGACACATTACTAAATCACCATTCACAGCGTTTTGGACAATTTATGTCTTAATTTCAATGTCGAATTTAACTGGGAGAATTGAAGATTTTTGTGATCACCGGTATTTTTGTTGTTGTTTGATTGAATCACCAATGGTTATTCTGAAACATCGTCGACTCTGGCCTTTTAGTTCGGCCAACAAAGGCCTTATTATGCAAAACATTTCAGCACTTATAATGAGAATTATACCTTCATTGTAAGAAAAATGAGTGTATATATAATTTCAAGCATATCTATCAGTAAGTTCAAAAATTCCATTTTGTTTGACATAAGAAAAACGTGAGTTTTTTAGTGTACACTTCCCCTTTAAATAGCACTCACGACACGCTAATCCAGGTGGTGAAAAAATACTGGTTACTTTGCGGTTGTAGGAAATCCGTGTGTGTACGATTGCTGCGTCAAAATATGGAATACTACTTACGTTCAACCACTTTAACCTCCTGGATGCGAGAGGGACATATATGTCCTTCCTCTTCAACCCTCACGTTGAAATCCAATAAATGGCTTATTCTTGGAAATTCTTGATACTAACCACTATCATCTTAGACAAAGCTTAAGTGCTGAAAATGACCTTTTCATATTGAGGTGAGGTGAAATTGGGTTTATCGTCGTTCTTGAGAATATGTCGCTCATATGACGACGTGCATGCGTGTGTATGTGTATGTGCGGCTGCTTGTACTAGCCCAGTCTGAAGCTGGTTTTATAGTGCTAGTCCACTGAGATACCATGCCGCAGTGAAGCATGAATACCCCACTCAGACACATTATACCGACTCCGAGCCGACCAGTCCTTGTTGTACCCATTAATGCCGAGCGCCAGGCAGGGACCAACAAGTACCATATTTTAACGTCTTTTGGTATGACGCGGTCGGGGATCGAACCCGCGACCTTCCGCTCTCCGGGCGGACGCTCTAACCACTACACCACGGAGGTGGTTTTCATATTGAGTGTATAACGTTATATATAAGTACACAAGCCCATATACGTATGTCGTTCAGGTATCAGGTGGTATTTCGTCCGCTCACACTTTCCGTAAAGATGCGAAATACAAACATTGTCGCACAGTGCTTTTAGCTGGTAAATTTACTATTTTTTAACCCACAACAAAATTTTAGACAACACTTAGCAGTGTCTATTCTTCAAACCGCCTAAGTATTTGTGCTTGGGTAATTTTATAGGCGTAGATAGATCTAATGCCGCGCAATTGGAATTGTCGTGCAACGTTCACTTTTCAGATCTTATTAAAATGTGCGCCAGTAAAATTCCTCGGCATCCAGGGGGTAAGATCGCAATCTCCTACCCAGAGCTCCATGCGGCAAGCCAGCACAGTACCTCTGCCACAGGCCAGAAAGATGTGACGATTCGTCCATTCAATATAATGTACATATTTCTAAACTCTTTTATTTTTGACGAGTGTAAACATCTAATTAAACATCTTTGATAGAATGGTTTAGTTTCACTGAGAAAATATCCTAAAACATGAAACACTATTTCGATTTGCGTAGCGATCCTTTGTTTACATAGGTTGTACGGCTCCACGTGCTGTCATCGAAGCCGACAGAGAGCAAACGATGCAACCAGTTTGATATCTAAATATGTACTGTCATAAATGTTACTGTCGCAGTTGTAGAAGAATATATATGTAACAATGTAAAACATTGTAAAGAGCGCGCCGAAAAGCTTGCGTAAGACCAGTCTCTTCTTATTATGAATATGCGCGTTTGTTTACAAACAAGAGAAAAGTCCGGTCACGTGATATGCAAATTATCCTGTTGCAGTGATGTAATGCTAAGTCATCACTGCGCCGGAGTGTGGTAAGATCGCTATTAGATCTGTGACGTCAAAACATTATGACGTCACTCCTTTGTGACGGTCATTGCAATGAAGTCGCCTGTGGCAACTCTGAAGCCGTTTCAGTCTGTCGTTTGACAGTCAAGTTGCAATGATATCTTATGCGAGGAAAGGGTATACATTATGATTTAAACATGACAAAAGCCAATGGTTTGAAGAATATTATGTTTATGAAGATGAACGACAAGAGATATAAAGGAGCCGAAGCAAAGCCAGAACGACATGGTGGAAGAGCCGTTGCCAAAATTCCAAAACCGAAACCCATAAATGAGACAGAAGGGTATCGGATCATAACTGATCTGTTCAGACGAAAAGATGCCAAGGCCATTGTGAAAATGGGATCCTCGGTTGACGTGGTGAGTTTCATTTAGCAACACCTTTACAATTGTCAAAGACATAGGAGTTTACTTCAGAGTTACATAATAGTTATTTTTGCCTCAAATAACTGGTGACATTAATTTATCTGCAAATTTGCAATATGTAAAAAATGCGCGTAAATTTCATGTTCAAAACCAGGGGAAACTAGCTTGCTTGTATCCCTAAAACGGTGAGGATATTATAAGTTGCAGCCAAATCTGGGGCCTCGAACACTTCAAACCTCAGTAATTTTAACGAAGCGGTTGAAAAACACAGAAATCTCGTCTCGCTAAAAATACAGAGGTTTGCGGCGTCGGGCGTCTGGTTTCGTGTCTCGTCACCCTAACGCTATCCCTAAACCTTACCCTTACCCTAACCCTAACCCTAAACCTTACCCTAACCCTAAACCTTACCCTTACCCTAAACCTTACGCTTACCTTAACCCTAAACCTTACCCTAACCCTATAACCAGGGATAATCTACGTCTTCTATTCTCCCTGCCCTAACCAAAAGTAAACTCGCTTGCTTTCAAAGATGGCGGAAGGTATCCGGTAATCTGTAATCTTGCCCCGGTATTATCTTAGCAGCTTCGTGGTAAATGGAATAGGGTTGGCTCTTAGGATATTTTGTCACAGATGTTTACCTGGATGTGTACAGTCGTCAGTCGTCAGAACGTATGAATGAATGAATGAATGAATGAATGTCTTTATTTCCTCCAGATAGGTCCGAAGATCCTCAAAACATCATGGTTATATAATTAATATATATCTAACAGAATACTCAACAAACATACATACACACACATATATATATACATGTACATGCATAGAATATGGGAACATTTCCCCAAATATATACAGGTTATTTACAGTCAGGTATTGGCTAGATTATTACCACAGGTGATTGAGGATATCTTTTAGTTTATACAAATACTTTGAGAATTCTATAATAGTAACATGCCACGTTATTGCATCAATATCATTGTTATTGGCCCCAAGAAAGAATGCCAGCATGTCGTGCTCTTCCATCATCTCTATTTTGATATACATGTCAATGTCAAGATTATCTATTAGAGTTGAGAAAAATACATCTCTCTCTGAAAGTAGATATCCACAGTTTAGGATAACATGGTGATAGTAATCATTAGCGAAGGTATTACATTACATTCTTTTGATAGTTTTCTTCCGGATCCAATCCTTATTACATATTGCAATTCTTCTCTCAGTTCTGGGTATAACAATGCCATGCTGTATAACACATGAGGTGAAAGTGCTGTATGGATTTTGGAATATCACGACAAGTCAGCTCTGCATGATAGTTTATATTATCATACTTCTTCCTCGTGGTTGCTTATTTCATTTACTACAATCTTTCTCTACGTATGTTTCGCCGGGATTCTCCTGCAGATGTAGTGAAATACATAATGAAGTAAGTTATATTTCTTAGCTGTTGAAAGCAGTACTCCACATAAACTGTCTAAGTTCTTGGTATGAGAATAATAGAGAGAGGTAGATGCACAAAAGATTGTTTTACAGATTGGGACACATGATAAGTTACAGAGACGCCCAAGCAGCTGTAGTCTGCATTTATCTATATAGCCAACCATGCTCCAGAGTCCTAGATCTGCAATGGTGGCATCAAGAAGAGAGCGTTTATCAAAACCTTGTACAATCCTGGCAAAGTAGCGCTGAGTGCTTTCAGTTACTTCAAGGTCTTTACCATGGAAAGTGAGTAGTAATTCACAGCCATAAAAACTCGTTGTTAATGTCATTCTTTTCCATATCTTAATACTTGAATATTGATGTAAATTCCTACTGTTTAGACCAACAGAGAGGAGGGAATTAACAGTGCGCCTTGCTTTAGTACAGCTCTCATCAATATATAGTTTAAAAGAAAGATTACTTTGGAGAAGAACACCCGCGTACTTTACACTATCAGACAGGGGTATGTCATGATCTCCAAGGTGATAAGCATGCATACGCATTTTTTGCTTCTCTTTTCAAACACCACAATGTTACTTTTTGATGCATTATAGGTTAATCGCTATTTGGATGCGTAATTAACAACTGTGTCTAAAGCTAGTTGTAGACATTTAGGGCTGTAACTAATAAGTGTAGTATCATCAGCAAGTAATACACATTGCAATCTAACGTTATATATACATATTCCAGTGTCTACCTGCCGGAGCTCAGTTATGAGGTCATTTATGTACACGAGAAATAACCAAGCTGAGATAACTCTACCCTGACCGATGTCTTGTTTAACAGCAAAAGTATCAGACTGTTCACCCTTGAACGCACGCATACATGGAAGTGTAGCAGTGACGTAACAGAAACCACATTTTACCTCTTAAGTTTAACGAAGAGACCCGATTGCCATATTCGGTCAATGGCCTTCTCGTTATCTAGGAATGCTGTGTAGATACATGACCCCCTATTAAGATAGGTTTGCACACATTCAATAACGGTAAATAGCGACATGACAGCGCCATGTTCTTTCCTAAATCCAAATTGTAGCACATCGGGAAAATTGCAAGCATTTTGGGAGGTCCACCTTTCTAGTAAAAAAGTTTACTTAAACAAGATGTAAGCGTAATACCTCTATAATTGGCCGGGTTTGATTTATCCTTTTTACCCTTGTAGAAGGGTATAATCACCCCGTGTCTATACGCAGCAGGTGTGTACTGAAGTCTGAGAATAGCATTGTATAATAGTGCTAACTTCCCTACCAAAAGCTCACCACCAAACATCACATGCTCATTATAAATTTTGTCAGGTCCAGGCGATTTGTTTCTACTCAGTTTCTGTACATATCTTGTGATTTCGTGAACGGATATGTCTGCACAGAGTATAATATCAACACATGAATTAGTTTCATTGCTGGAGGCTAATTTGACAATTTCACGGTCAATTCGATGTTTGAAATCTTGATCAAATTGGTCAGAATCGTACGGTTTTGCTAAATCCGCAGAGTATCTACCCCAGAGCTGACAGATGTCAGTGGGAGATGTGGCACTGAAGTTATCATACGCAAGTTTATCAACTCCGAATTTGTGCCTACGTAGCTTTCGCACAGACTTATAAATCGTATTCACATCGGTCTCCTAGGTAGTTTCTAGGTCCGAGTACAGATTCTTAGCATAGGCCCGCTTTGACTGTCTATGGCGACATCGGAATTCTCGCTTGGCCTGCTTATACGATGTATATGAATCGAAATTATCCCCCCTTGTCTTATCCTCGCACAACCATCGCCTCATATCAACGCGCATGTTAAAATGTTCGTTATGCAGCCCATCCTGCTTCCAGTAAGGTTTTAAACGCACTTTAAAATTACCTACTGGTAGAGACTGACTACTGGCTTTAATCATACATTCGCTTATAACTGTACTGAATGATTCAATAGCATCACCTGTATGAATTGATGAACAAATCTCTGCATTGTTAAGCAGGTTATCGAGACCGTTCTTCCATGAAGAGATCTCAATGCTGGAAGCTTTGTCCCATTTAACAAAATGAGCTTCTTTAACCTTTGCCTTTGTATTACCATTTATTTGTATGGTAGCTACGCATGGAAAGTGATCAGATGTATCATAATTAGTGAATACTACTTTACTTGATGTGACATTATTAAGTAAATGTGAGGGAATCATGATGTCATCAATGAGAGATGTGTTCATGTTATCCTTGCTTCTGAAAGTATGTGAACTGGTATATTGAATAACATTCACTAAGTAACGAGTACTAACAAAGTGAGACAGAAGTTAGTAACGTGGTCACATAAATCGCTTACATATATCCGAGTTGAGATCGCCAAGCATACTTGTGTCGCCCTGAACACACAGCTCATCATATAAGTCACAAAATTCGTCGAGTGCCGTGCTATACGTAGAGTGAAGGGCATTGGTGGATGGAAGCCGACATGCAATCACATACATGTCGGCGGAATTTGGGTGAGTTAACTTAACAACAATACAACAGTTGGCAGACGAACGTACACACTGTGCTTTCCATTTAGAATTAGTGTTCTGCAGTAGAGCAGTACCACCAGAACCTCTTGTGCAGGTAGTTACATCATCACATATGTAGGACAGAAGTCTACAGCATTTCAGATCTTTCAGACATTGAATATTGCTTGTTTTTGACCAGTGTTCTTGTACAGCAATGACGTCGACATAGTCCGGTAAAACAGAGTTGATTTTGTGGGTCTGGTGCATCACACCACGCACATTCCAGGTCAACACACTTAGCGCGACCATCACACACACCAGAGTTAGTATGTACAGATCCATGTTATTAGTAGATGTTGTCTCTGTATTGTTGGTGCTTCTGATCATTTTGACGATACCATGGCACATAGTCCCGACACACAATGTCCTCAGGCCAGAAGTATTCGTCATTGATCATGACGTCATAATCATTTAGTGGCAGGTTAACTTGTACAGTTTATGTTTCAGATTTATCGAAGTGGGTCCGTTTCTTAACGAGGCGGACATACGTTACACGGACGTGACGTTCTTGGGCATAATGGGATATGACGCTCTTCAGTTCCTCAAAGGACTTGTCTGCCTTGATGTTAGACAGAACAATCCGCTTCGTTCGAATATGCGACACACCCTGGGTAGGGAGGTGCAAAGCGGAGTTAGATTTATTCCACTCATCCTGTCTTCCTGTCTCTTCCAGCTGGGGATGTCTCCACTCGCCCTGGCTGCCAGTGTGGGTCACAAGGACGCCGTTGTCTGCCTCCTCACAGCCAACGACAACGTCAACCGTCAGTCACCGGTATGTCCTACGCCCCGAAAACACAATTAATGACGCTGAAGGGGTCGTTGTCGGCACGGGGACTAGAGATGTTTACCCCATGTATGTTTCTGTACATAAAAACGTATCAGGGGAACGTATCTGTAGTCCCCGTGCCGACAACGACCCATTCAGCATTAATGACAGCCCCACCGGAGCAACTTCTCTTGAGGACGGTCTCTGTCGTAGGTCACGCGTCACTAAGACAAGTAACCAGTTTTGTGTAACAGCGTGGATGTAGATCCTTGATTTGCATTTTAGAAGATGCTATTTGATGAACATAAAGAATTTTCTGGATTTCATCTTCTTGTTCATTAGTTTTACCTGATGATGGGACCGGAACAGGCCCCGAAACGTTGTATCAAAGAATAAAAAGAAGATGAAATCCAGAAAATTCTTTATGTTCAGCGTGGATGTAGCTCTGTCGGTTAGCTGACGGGCTAACAATCCGAAGGTCACGGGTTCCGGTTACACAATTTGAAACGTCTAACTGTAAAACAAACTGTTCTCATGCATATCCCTTGTTTTGGGTAACTTGGAATTCAAGTTAATGCCCTCACTACTACGTTCGCCAATTACGTCACTGGGGCCGGAAACCGTTTTGACCTGTCGTTTTACATTTCATGAAATTTGGATATGTCTTGAAAGAATTTATGGGCGAGATTTCTATACATATGTTGGTCTTATTTACTGTGTGATAAAACCTTACTTGTCTCAAGAGGCCAAAACGCTATCAGTTAGCGCTGAGGTGACCGTAACTCCCACACCTTGAAATGTGAGTGAGTGAGTGAGTTAAGATTTAAAGTCATATCGGCAGTATTTCAGCCATATCGTGACTAGTTCTAAATTCATAATACATACATATAATATATACAACCCTGTCAACGAAGGACAGTAAAACCACTAGATTATCACAGATTGAGTGAAAACTAGCTAGCATATATATTTAAAAGTAGAAAATTATTTCTGGACAATACAATGTAAAACTGGGCTATAGATCGCCAACAACTAAAGGTAGATCACCATACTAGGGACCATGGGGACTTACAGTGCCTTTGCTACCTGCATGGACCCTAGTTGGATTTACACCATCCCTTCAGCCGCTGGCGATTGTAGGACAAGTTTAGCCGAAATTTAAAGGAACAAATATACTACGTTGAAAAATCGGGTAAGCCAAAATTTAACTTTGAAAGTTTTGGGACTTACGTACCCTCTGAGGAGGACAATAATTTTACGATACTTCAACCCCTTCGAGGATACAGCCACTAACAATCGCAGTTGCAAATTTATACTACCATGTTTAAAATACCATTTATCTATTTACAAATCATTTAACAAATCTAATTCTTTTAAAAATGCAATAATTAAATGAGAACTTACATTACTAAAAAGATCCTTCATAGTTTGTGATTTGAAATAGATATCCCTTGTGATGGAATATTCAACACAGTCAAGCAGGGCATGCTTGACCGTGATTCTTTCATCACAAGGGATACAAAACGGAGGATCCTCACCTTTCAATAGGTCTTCAATGAGTCCATGGAATGTACTAAGAACAGTCTTAGTACTAAGGTTGTTCCATACAACGGCACCCTGATCCCAGTGCCTCGATGCATGCTCATGATGTCGATTACTGGACGACATATTGAGCAGTGCAGTGTAAATAACAAACAAACAAACAAACAAGTGGAAATATGAGCTGGGGTTCGGGAAAGATCCATATGACAAGAATGTTCCGCCATGATCCCTTGTTTCAGGATGGGAATTATCCTCTCATTCAAGCGGTGCGAGGAAAGTTCATGGAAATCACAGAGCTGCTCCTGAAGAAAGGGGCGTTAGTGACGCTACAAAATTACGTAAGTTACATCACACAAGTTTCATTTTCTTTCGCCTTTGTTAAACTATTGCGAAATGTTCAAAAGTTTACTAAATTTTCTCCTCTACAGAATGCTCAACTTAAAAAAGGCCTAGAGCACACGAATCTTAATTCGACCACAGCCTTCTAGTTGTCTAGCACACTCTCCTTCCTTCATTTATACACTCGTGAAGGTCCGGGCTAGAACTGATCTTCAGTAACCCATGCTTGTCCTAAGAGGCGACTTGGTTGATACATGTCATCGTATCCCAGTTGCGTAGGTCGATGCTCATGCTGTTGATCACTGGATTGTCTGGTCAAGACAACCCCCCGCCATATGCAGAGATTATTACACGAGCAAGTGTGTCGTACGACTTATACGAAACTTTGTGTGAAATTTTGTATTACACAATTTTGCTTGCTAGCGTAATAATTTCTTTATTATCCATTTTATTCATGCACATTTGTGCAGTAAAACACGGTAAGCAAGTGTGACTGCCTTGTTCATTGACGTCATGTTCAATTGTTTAATGACGTCACAGGCTAAAGTGATATGTGCACTAGTGCACATATAGAGAATACTACACGAGGTCTCATTACATACGAATTATACGAAACGAGTGTCCTTCCTATGGTATCTGACCGAGCGAAAGCGAGGTCAGATAACATAGGGAGGTCACGAGTTTCGTATAATTCGTATGTAATGAGACCGAGTGTGGTAGTTTATTTATTACCCACTTCTTACATGCATTACATTGACAAAATAGCGTATTTTTGTTATTTTTTGGTTTCAAACCGAAACCGGTTTCATAAAGAGGTTGCGGAAGAGTTTTGTACTGTAGTACAATATTTGCATGACGTAACACTGTAATGACGTCACTGCCTTGGTAACCGACGTCACGATGCATGTCAGTTATTAACGAGCGACATGGTCGGTTTTTTAGCTGTTTCGGCCTACCTTTAGAATACAGCACCACAAACTTTAAAAATACGTCATAATACCCTTTAACGTAATGTAATGTGATTTTGTTCGAAAGCACGTTCTCGAAACAATGCCCTATGACGCCTGCATGGCAACACGGTTGTCTGGCTCAGCGAGTGCGTATAAGCTCCGCTCACTGGTGTTTCATCTCTACGAGCTATGTCATTGCATAAGCCCAACGATGTTGAGAGTTTCCAGTAGTTGTATACCGGCGGATGCGCAATATTTTGCAAGCACCAGTTTGAAATATTTTTCTTTTTTCACTAATACGCTCATATTTATTTGTATTACGGGCTGCTGAGGTGTTATGTTTTGTGTATTTTGTATTTTGTAATTTTTTTAATTTACATATATATTTTTGTCATTCAGTAATTTGCACCATTACATAGAAAAGTGTTTTATTAGTATTTTATTTTTCGACGCGGTAATAATGCATTACACTAGACACGTCAGTCGTGTTTGTGCCGGTTCGGTCAATGCATTCTATTTATTAGGATTAATTCAAGGGATTGGGGTTAGGGCTAGGGCTAGGGCTAGGGCTAGGGCTAGGGCTAGGGCTAGGACTAGGACTAGGTTTAGGGTTAGGGTTAGGGGTTTAGGGTTAGGGGTTGGGGTTAGGGTTGGGGACCTAATGCAATATAGTAGGTACATGTCCGGTGGTTCGGTCAATGCATTCTATTTATTAGGATTATTTCAAGGGGTTAGGGTTAGGGTTAGGGTTAGGGCTGAGGGTTTAGGGTTAGGGTTAGGTAGGGTTAGGGACCTAATCCAATATAGCAGGTACATGTCCGGTGTAATACGTGAGTACCATTTGTTGTTTTTCCTTTTTGCATTTTAATACTTTTTTTTCACACAAAAACGGGAAACCAAAAACGTCGAAAGTACATTATGAAATGGGTTAATGTAGAAATTTTGGGCTAATGGAAATTGGTCTGGAATTTGCACTCAAGCCTCTTTCACACGCAACATAAATTTTGTAAAGTAATGATTCGAAGGCTAACTCACCGGAGTGCCGTCACTACACATGCTCATGTCTCCCTCGTTCCTTAGTGCGATCCACATTATCCTTACAGTGTTCCCTACATCACTTTTCTGTCACAAAATCACCGATTTATATAAAAGCGCGTCATTCATGCATGCACCGTGAAATCTACGTCTGACGCCTGACGTCAACAACCCTTTCCAGTTTGAGGCATATCGGCTCATTCCACGCCACACGTTAATTTGTAGATTACGGAATGGGACGAGTGTGCCAAATGGCATCGGATCCATTCGGCAATTGTCCGGAGAATAAAATCACGAGACACCAAGTCTACCCGTAGCATTCGTAATTGTCCGTGACCTATTCGACTCTTTCCGTTCATTTCCGTGACGTCACAGGAATGACTCGATAAATTTGCACATTGTGCAACAGTGTGGACGTAGCTCAGTCGGTTAGCTGTCGAGCTAACAATCCGAAGGTCGCGGGTTCGCGTCCGACGGGTTCTCACAAACTGGTTGCTTGTCTTAATGACACGTGACCTACGGCAGAGATCGTCCTCACGAGAAGTTGTGGTGCTGTATTCTAAATTATTCCATCGAGAAATGTATGCATATGACAAAACGTCCGTCCCACTTCTGACCAGTAAGCATTTAGAGAATAACCAACGAGGTACAAGTGATTAAGGGATATATGCCCGAGTTGAAATAATGTTCGCAGTGCCGAAATAATATTATTTTCCTGTTCCTTTGCTGAAAAGCGAAGTGCACGCGATTAAAAAGTTACAGAAACGGTACTAAAATATTCAACAAAAGACTTTCTTTGAAACATGAATTAATTTTTGAAATGGACTGACTGAGTTTAGTTTTACGCCGCTTTTAGCAATATTCCAGCAATATCACGGCGGGGGACACCGGAAATTTTTGAAATGGAAGTGGATTTGCCTTGTATATCACATATATACGCTTGTAAGAGAAACAATCGTTGAAAACACCAAAGGAAACCATGGTAACCAGACAGAAACTAGTGTATGAGTGATTAACTCATTTCATATTCTCATGTACAAATTCACAAATGTGTTCGGAAAGTGAGTGTGTCTTTCTTTCTTCTTAAACCAGGAAGGCGACAACGCTTTTATGATTTCCATAGTAACGGGAGACGCCAATATCATCAACAAGGTGTGGCCTTACAGAGGTCACCTTGACATTAACCAGGCTAACAAAGTGAGTATCGTTGTCATTGTGTAAATGGCGTCCTTGTTTTCTCAAGAGGCTAGAGACTAGCTGTCTTTATATAGGTTATTATAATGTAGAACGTATAAAAAATATGTGTTACAATTGCTCCCCATCGCTCTAGAAGATATATAATGACCCGAGACTCGTTCTGTAGCATCAGTATGAGACACATGCGAATGTAATATTTTCACCAGTTCGTCGTTCTTTTGAGCTCCGCTGTAGAAAAAAAAGGCTACTGATCACGATCCCGCCTCATTCTCCTACCCAGAGTTCCATGCGACCAGCATAGTACCTCTGCCACAGGCCAGAGAAATGTGACGATTCCTCACATCTTGCATAGTCCATTCAATATATTGTATAAATTTCTTAGCGCTTTCACTTTTGACGAGTCTTCACATCTACTTGGTATTCTCTGACAGAATGGTTTACTTTCACTGAGAAAATATGCAAAAACATGTCACACTACAGGGGCGGATACAGCTTTTTTAGAAAGGAGGGGTGCATACACTATTGAGAAAAGGGAGGGTGCACATTTCATTTTCACCCGTGTTTCAATTAGGGGATAACTGTACTGTGTTTAACGAATTGGGGACGTATACCGGTAGTTATATAGCCGCAAATTTAGTTATACCGGCGACGCGTACTGTGTTTGACTAATTGGGGACGTAAGAGAGCGTCGCCGATATAACTAAATTTGCGGCTAAATAACCACCGGTATACGTCCCCAATTCGTCAAACACAGTACAGTTATCCCCATTCTAATTCAACTCGTTTTACGCTGTTTTTTCGTGAAAGAAATTCATTATTTAAACCAGGTCAAAGTTCCTCTAGGTCAAAGGTTAATCATATCACTCCTTGAACTTACACCATCGCCAGAAAAAGTAGTTCCCTTTTCAAACTACACACGTTTATTATGTGCACACCGTCTAAATCTGAAAATGATGAATAGATCATAGTATTATACATAAAATAGACGGAATTATGATGAAACCGCCCTCTAGTTACAGAAATGAGCGGCCCGTTGATTCCTCAACTACGGGCCATTATCAGTTCTGTTGTCAAATGACGTCACTGTAGGTGACGTCACGCTCCATAATGACGTCATAATCTTGTTTCATGATCTAACAGTGTTGGGACAACAGCCCGTTGCTAGTAAGTTGTTTGAACTTAAAATTAAATTTATGATGCTGTTTTGTCTTTTGTGACACAAATTCCACTCATTTTAACTGGATAGGGGAGTTAATTGACCAATGGCTTCTGAAAATGCCCTGAAAAACAACGTTACCCCAAATGCGTAGGAATACTTTCTAAGGTTTTGGTGAATCGGTTTTCAAATTGCGACCGTATATGCTGATTATACGGTCGGAAATTATAGCATTGACCAATCAGAACTCGTGTTTCATACTAAGTTGAATTGGAATGGTCATTTAATAAACTTTCAGGACAAAGGGTGGTGGGGGTGGGATGGGGTTATTCGCAAATCGAAATAGTGCATAGGCGAATCCAGAAGGGGGGTGCAGGGGTGTAGGGGTGCGCTCCCCTTCGGGGTCCGCCTATGCACTATTTCGATTTGCGTAGCGATCCTTCGTTTACATAGGTTATGCGGTTCCACGTGCTGTCATAGAAGCTTCATGCAGAGCAAGCGATGGAGTAACTTTGACTGACTGTTGCAATTGTAGAAGGATATCTATATAACAATGTAAAACAATATAAAAGCGCATCGGAAAAGCATGCATAAGGTCACTCTCTTCTGATTTACGTATATGTGCGTTTGTTTACAAACAAGAGAAAAGTCCGGTCACATGATATGCAAATTAGCCTGTGGCAGTGATTCTATGCGAAGTCATCAGAGCGCCGGAGTGTGGATCCAGTTGTCGATTGATGAAAACGTTCTTTAGCTCTTGGTAGTGTGACGTCATTCCGACTTTACGTCACAATTTAATTCGAATGACGTCACCACTGCTGACGACGCAACAGTACAATATGTGCGATATTTGCACAGGTACATATATGAACTATATATTTCAAGACAAAATCGATAGTTTCACGAATGTAGCCGAGATGAACATGGCGATTAACGATGGTCTGACTCATTTTGTTATTTCACTGCCTACTCAAACAGTAAAGATAGTTGGCTATTTCTGTCAAATAACGTGTTCATTTCAAAAGTAATATTTTTGTGCGTTTCGTAGTCAGGAGTGTTTTCTCTGGGTTATCAGAAGTGCTGAAATCAGTACTCAAACACTGGACTCTATCCACGCAGCTTCATTCAATCGCGTAACTGACACTTCATGGTTCGGTTTAAATTTGTCATGAATGAAGGTGAGCAATCAATGTTTCCCATTCTTAAATTAAATTAAATTCTTAATCGACATTTCTAAGCATAAAATCAAGTGTCAATATTTTCCATAAACATAGTTCTGAAAAGAGTATATATTTGATATGGACGTACGTGATGGATTGATGATGTTCGTGTTGTTAACGTCATTGCCGTCACTGTTACAGTATGGGACCACAGCGCTGCACCTGGCGACGGAGAAGAAGTGGGAGGGCTGTGTTGAGTTCCTGCTGTTGAACGGAGCCGATGTCAACAGCCGCAACGCTGTGCGTAACGTCATTATCTCCATCAATACACGTTATCGTCTTGCGATGGACATTTAGCAATCTTTTGATTATTACCATCACACTTTAGATTCCGTGTAGAATTGCAGTTGAAAATATATGCTTGTCGCATTAAGCCATTGATATAGATTTTTCGATTCGATCCCCTATAATGAGTCAACCATGTTACGACCAAATCAAAATTTGAATCTGTTGCTTTAATACTAGTATCGAAAAGATTATGTCGAAAACATCTCGCAGTGTACTGGGAATGGTATGGTTTGTGTTCAGAATGGCTGCACTGCCCTCTTCATCGCCGTCGTCACGGGCGACCTGAAGCTGACGGAGAAGCTGGTTGCACAGGGTACAGACATCCTAATCGAGGACAATGTGAGTAGCTGCTGCTGTTGCTGCTACTGTTGTTACTACCCTCATCCTTAGTACTGTGATACGTTACCAAGCCTCAACGTGTTTCGCAGAAATGTGTTAACTCGTTTCGAAGATGCTTTAATGCAGATCCACCTCTTGTTGCTGTTGGGTTGCAAGCCACAGAATCAGTTAATGGCCAAAGTAACAGGCGTGGGCCGTGAGATCCTGCTCAATACATCGTTAAACTCACGTCACCCACTCACGACAGAGTGTATAGTCGTGTATGGGAGGGGACCTGGATGTTGTTTATCATGTCAATGCATTTTGTTTAACCTCAAGGCACTGACGAACAGGTAACAACAGTAGTTTGGTGATTGTTTTCGCGGTTTTGTGCCAACAGGATGGCTTCTCCGCCATATGTCGCGGCATCGAGGCGGAGAAGGAAGACATCGTCAAGTACCTGATGACCAAACTCAGCAACTCCCAGAAAGAGTTCTACGCCAAGGTAGGTCCAAAGCGACAAATGTTCGACAAGAGGCGATGGAAGTGAAGTGTCTCGGATTGGGGCAGTGCTGCTTTCAGATTAGAATGTATCCTTAGTAATATATCATGGATTGGATGGTCAGGTTCAGCGACTTGGCAATTTACGTTTCTGAAACGGCATGGAAAGTTCTTGATAAATTAGTCTCTGATTATATCAATATTGCAATTTGCTTTTCTGAAACGGCATGGAGAGTTCATGATGAATTAGTCTCTGATTACATCAATATTGCAATTTGCTTTTCTGAAACGGCATGGAAAGTTCATGATAAATTAGTCTCTGATTATATCAATATTGCAATTTGCTTTTCTGAAACGGCATGGAAAGTTCATGATAAAATTAGTCTCTGATTATATCGATATTATATCATACATGTGAGAGTGAGTGAGTTCAGTTTTACGCCTCTTTTAACAATATTCCAGCTATATCACGGCGGGGGACACCAGAAATGGTCTTCACACATTGTACCCATGTGGGGAATCGAACCCGGTCTTCGGCGTGACGAACGAACGCTTTAACCACTAGGCTACCCCACCGCCCGAATACTTCCTTGAAGAACAACAAAACAAGAAATATATACAGACTTAATAGACAATCAAACCGGCAAAGCTTTCATTGGGCCTGTACACAAATCTGACTTGTTGATGATGTGTTTTTATGGATACCAATAGATCTATATCGGTTTATGTATTGGGTAGCATATTGTTACCCAAATAATTTGTGTTTTATCAAGTGGGTGTTTTCTGACCACAAACATGATTTCCCATGTACATATTATGCGGAACGTCTGTAACCTAACACATTTACTCATTCCATATCTTCTCAATGTTGTTCAGGGCCGCCTAGACAAGCTGCGATCGCTGACGATTGAAGAATTAGATAGTCACTGCAATGAGGAACATGATGCCTTCTTCGAAACACTGTTCACATTGTTCCAGTCTGATATATTCAAGGACACTCTCTATAAGATCAAGGCCATCCCCAACGTCTTGCACGCCTCTCGCCAATACACGGGGAGGCTGACATCATGTCCACCATCTTCTTTCTCTGCAGCATGCTGATGACCGACTTTGGTACCATCATAGATGAACGGTTCACCCTGCAATTCATCAGGACACAGGGACACGACCTCGTCATGAAGACCATCAAGCAGAACCCTTACATCGAGAAGCTTGAACAGAGACAGGAGAACGAGACGGACACCATAGCTGGCTTGTTGCTGCCTCTGATATGCATGCATGGTATTGAGGAAGGGAGGGAATGGCTGCAGAGGAATCTCAGCAACCTGCATCTGGTAAAGATGACGGATTACCTCCGATCCGGATCAACGCTTGAGAGCTTTTTCAACTGCGTCAAATGTCCGCCTAGGTTCAAGAAGGCCTGGACTTCGTACCTTGAGTTCTTCGACAGCATGATGCTGGACAGGAGGGTGGAGAACCAGACCCATCTGTTGATGAACGAAGAGAAGGACAAACAGAAGGCTCAGAAGAAGAGGGACAGGAAGAGACTGAGGAGGCAGAAACAGCGAGAGGCGAAGGAGGTGAATGTCAATAAGAATGCCAATGGAAAACACTCCGACGAGGAGGTCAGCAAAGCTGTAGGAGCGGAGAAAGCCTCAAAGAGGACAGACGAAAACGTTAGGTACGACCAGCATGTGCTTATGCCCGACTGGAATGTGTGTATCGAGACCGTGAGGGAAAGTGATGGCAATGTCATCCAGACAAGACATGACCCGATGCAGTTCAGATACAACTACGTTGAACCGACACATACTAAGAAGTCCAATGGCTACCACATGCATCAGGCGGCGCCGCCTTTGAGGACCAACAAGAACGATAAAACTGAGTGGCAGAAAGTTGAGAACAGACGAGTAGCAGCTGCAAAGACAACAGCCAACAAAAAGGCCCAGAGAGACCAGAATGTTCAACACTTAAGGAAACCAAAGAAGCAACAAAATAAAGCCAATGATGCTGCTAAACCGACAGTAGCAAAGCCAGCAAAACGAGTCATGGGCAATGTGTGTTGGGCTGATGTTGCTAAGGGTAAAGTTACGTCACAGCACCTGCAGGAACAACAGGAAACCCTGCGGCAGACTGAACAATATCGGCTGAAACAGGAACAAATTGAAGAACGCCAAAAGCACCTGCAGTGTGTTGAACAACAATGCAGAGACATGGGCGCTCGTCGTAAGGAGGTTTTCACGTATGAAGACGATTTCCCTAACCTACCAGAAGAGGAAGAAACAGATGTTTCAGGAGCTCAATCGACTTCAACGGTGTCTTTCCTTGGGGAGGAACAAATCGATCTGATTCCCGATCCAGCAGTGGATTTGGACACCATTGGTAATGTACCCGTTAATCAAGCTTATTTAGATGATAACTCTATAAATCCGTACATCCAGATGCACCAACTTCAACAGCAGCAGCAACAACAATATCCACAACATTTCCCACCTCCACCGCCCCAGTTCATATCTCCATATCAGGTGATGGGTCAAATGCCAGTGCCAACTCAAACGTGGATGTGTAGGTATGGACTGAATCCTGCTTCACGACCACCTCCAGGATTCCAGCCCCGCTTGATGCATCCACAAATGCGGCCACGGGTGCCCCAGATGCACCAGCAGTACGGCTTTGGAGTCAACTTTGCTCAAGGACCAGTATTCCCTGCACCGCAGATGACAATGGCTAACATTGCACAGTCTCTGCTGCAACCTTATCTCATTGAAGACAAAGTGGACGGAAAGAATTGCCATGGTGTGGAAGTAGAGCAGAATCCTGGGGAATGTCAGCTTCAAGAGAATGAGGAGATTGACTCTGACAAGAATGTGACTGCAGAGGACTTTTTGACAGTGAGTCCTGTCTACCACAATGTATCTCCCAATGTTACGGAGAATATCTGGACAACAGAACAGCCAGATATCTGCTTTCTGGCAACACCTGAAAGACTCAATGAGACTGGAACACCTGGCTCTAGGCCAAGCACCCCGAACAAAGACACAACGACTTGCAGTAATGAAGAGGTCGTCATGCCAGATCCAGACAAGCAAAGGGAACAGCAAAATCTTCTTCCAGACAAGTCTCCTGAAGCATGCCAAAGTCATGGGTTTCTGGAGCAAGGGAGCCAGCAGGGACTGAGTGAGGAGGACTTCGGCAAAATAATCGCACACATTGCAAGATGCTTAGCTACATCTAAATCCGAATCTGTCCTCTTTCCAGAGACTCTGAGAGATGAATCAGATACGTCTTCTGCAGCAGGATCTCTGGCAGCCACGGCCTTTCCTCAGAACCAGGAGGTGTTCCCCGGATTCCATGACATGAAGAGTTCGGTGGCTGGAAACGAGAGTCTGAATCCATTTCTGCTTGAGAACATGGCAAAGGAACAGGTGAAACGTCAGTACAGGACAATAGCTGGGAAGCCAATGCTTGAAAACTCAGTCTACTTCCACGACTTTGACTACTACGCTTCTCTCTATGGATTAACAACAGAGGAGTTGCGAGTCAACGCCGCACAGTATGCCAGCGTTAATAAAATTCCCGTCGATGATGTCATCAAGAGCAATGCTGGCCAAGGGGATGGTATCATCAACCCCGAAGAAGGCATGGCGACTCTAATGAATAACGCTACAAAAGGGGATGAGGTGAGCAGTCACGTGATTGAGCAGCACACGACCTGTATCAGCCTGGAGAAGCATGACCCGGAGGAGGTGGTCCCCGAGGTACAGTGGACGGCCCAGAGCCGCAGGTGGAAGGATAAACTAGCTGAGCTTATCGATCTACCCTACACCATGAGGAAGCAGATGGGAAGGATAGTCATACCACTCAATACCGACGACTTCAAGATTAGCAAGTCGTGAGTAGCTGTTGTATTTTGACAGTTAGACGTATGGACGATAGTCATAACATTAAGGTTGCTTTGTGGAACGAGACCAGTGAAATTGCTAATTTGGGGACAGAGAGCACAAAAATATGACAGTATCTCAACTTTGACAATTTCTCATTATGCATTTTTATGTTCATGCGATAAAAAAGTGAAACAAAAAATTATCATGCCTAGGTTTTTTCTTAACAACTTTCTATACTTTTCTAGTTAGGCGTGAGGGTTCTTTTTGTGGAAATTTGCTGAAAAGGAATTTTGATATGATTCTAACCATGCCAAACAGTCCTAACACGGTAATATGATATTCACTACCAACTGATCATGGCAAAACTGGATGTGTTCAAGGGTTGAAAGCGTGGTGCTGGGCTTCCTGACGGACGGGTGTGAGGTGGGTGTGAGGATCCTGGAAGCTGAGAGGGAGGTGGTGGACAAAGACCTCATCAAGAAACTCGCCGCTTCTGACACCAAGTACAACTTCCTGCTCAGATACAAGGTTTGAGCAACAAACATTAGATCACTTATTCTATTGCCTAGGCGACGCCCTGTAAAAATCGTCCTGATGATATGTCAAATAGCATGTTTATCTCATAGAGTGAACTGAAAAACCTGATATTTTCTTGACTGTAATACTTTCAGCCCATAACAAATAGAATGTTTGCGTTTATTATCAAATGAAACATCGTCATGTCATTTTGACAACATCACAGTCCCAAAAACATTTTATTTATATATTTCTCTGTCGTGTTACTGTATATCAATACTAAGCACATAAGTAGCAGAAATGTCTGGGGAAAAGCATTTCTTACTTCATGGTGAGTGACGTCACAGTATGATGACGTCAGTGCTTAGTAATCTTCGTGTTTTTCGCTCGCCCCCAGAAATACAAATGTACGGACACACAGACACCCTGGCGGGATCAGGTTGGCGGAGGTTGGGAGTCAGCACTACCTGGCCACCGAGCTGTGCGACTACAGCCTGGAGGAATACATCGCCATCACCCGTCTTGACCACAACCATGACCCGCTGGCCGCAAACAGACTCGCCTGGCAACTCCTCAAGGGCATCCGATACCTCCACGACGACATCGGCATTGTCCACGGCAACCTCAGGGTGAGTGACTGATGACAGGGTGAGTAAATAAGTTTCATACCAGTAACATCATATCTGTATCAAACGGTTCGTTGACCGTCGGGTCAAACTAAACCACACAATCATTGATTTGTGGCATCAACACGAATCATTAACAAGGAGTATTCGAAATCTTACTTTCGTTATAGGCATATTTCAATCAGTTTTATCACGTGAAACGTCTTCCTTAACGACTTTCAGCCAGACAACATCTACGTAGACAGCGAGGGCAAGCTGAGGGTGGGCGGTTACGGCATCATCAAGAGGGACAAGTTCGGCCACTTCTATACACGCCCAACAGGTGAGACATCAGTTAACACCTCCAACAGGTGAGACGTGATGATCAGTTAACACACCCAACAGGTGAGACGTGATCATCAGTTAACACCTCCGGCAGATGAGACTTGATCATCAGTTAACACATCCGACAGGTGAGACGTGATCATCAGTTAACACATCCGACAGGTGAGACGTGATCATCAGTAAACATATCTGACAGGTGAGACGTGATCATCAGTTAAGATATCAAACAGGTGAGACGTGATCATCAGATAACACATCCAACAGGTGAGACTTGATCATCAGTGAACACATCCGACGGGTGAAAGGTGATCATCAGTTAACATATCTGACAGGTGAGACGTGATCATCAGTTAAGACATCAAACGGGTGAGACGTGATCATCAGGTAACACATCCAACAGGTGAGACTTGATCATCAGTTAACACATCCGACAGGTGAAAGGTGATCATCAGTTAACACATCCAACAGGTGAGACTTGATCATCAGATAACACATCCAACAGGTGAGACTTGATCATCAGATAACACATCCAACAGGTGAAAGGTGATCATCAGTTAACACATCCAACAGGTGAGACTTGATCATCAGTTAACACATCCAACAGGTGAGACTTGATCATCAGATAACACATCCAACAGGTGAGACTTGATCATCAGTTAACACATCCGACAGGTGAAAGGTGATCATCAGTTAACACATCCAACAGGTGAGACTTGATCATCAGTTAACACATCCAACAGGTGAGAATTGATCATCAGATAACACATCCAACAGGTGAGACTCGATCATCAGATAACATCCAACAGGTGAGACTTGATCATCAGATAACACATCCAACAGGTGCAACATTTTTCACCGTTCTCATCCGTGCTCATCAGATAGAATGTTCAGTTAGACATGACCATCATATGACACCAGTTTATTTAACTGATCTACTGCCCGAAAAAGTATCACAGTTAAGTGACCATAGATTAAGAAACAGTAATAACATTCAAACTATAAGATGTCGTAGTGATTTGTATAGCAACTCGTTTTTACCTGATACAATACGACAATGGGATGATTTGCCTGAGAATATATACGATATTGAAACCATAGGCCAATTCAAAAATGCATTCCAATCATCAAAACCACCCAATTTGAATATATTTGATAAAAACTTTGGTACACGTTTCTGCCAAATTATCCCCTCACGCCTCAGACTTGGGTGCAGTAATTTGAAAGCGCACATGTTTGAACGGCACATTTCAGTTGATCCATTCTGTTCCTGTGGTCACCCCTATGAGGATACTTTACATTACTCCTTTACTTGTCCTAATTATTCTAACATCAGACATCGCATGTATTTTTACGAACATGGATATAATTTACATTCTGTCCTAAATGGTAATCCAAACAAAAATGTACTTGTAAATTCTTTCATACTACAATCTGTCCATACTTTTATAATATAATCGCATAGGTTTGATAAATGATTAATAATGTTTAATACGCAGGTTGCTTGCTTTCCTATCATGCTGCATATTATTTAATATTTGTTTTATTCATGTATCAATGAAATGGAGAGGTATTCAAATAAGCCATTACGGCTTGTTTACCAATCCTAGTTCAATTTATTTTGAATAAAATATGTTTACACTACATGACCATCAGTTAACAAAAGTGATTATCAGGTCTGTCGAGATTATCGGATCACATTCTCGGCAGGTGGGAATCGCTCATCAGCTAGTATGCCAAACAGGTAGGACGTGATCATCAGTTAACATGCTCAACGACTGAGACTTGCTCATCAGTTAACATGTGCGACAAGTCATCACATATCATCATCATCATCATCTGTTACGATTCTCATCAAGGGGGGACGTGGTCGTCAGTAAACATGGCACAAAGGTGATCATCAGGTCTGCCTCGCGTTGCGGCAGCAGTAGAAATTCACTCACTCATGCATCATCTACTTGCAGGGACAAACCTGTGTTGGCAAGCAACCGAGACCTTTGCTGAGGATGACAACTCCATGCCAACAACACGGTCGGACGTACAGGTCGTCGGCATGATCCTCTACTACATCCTCACCGGCGGACGACATCCCTACGGCAGCAACAACTTTGAGATTGAGCTGAACTTATGCCAGAACTGTACGGAGCTCGCCTTCATCAGCGAAGAGGCTAACGACTTGATAAATGACATGCTGTTCTCTGATGTCTCGGCTAGGCCGTCCGTTGACACCTGTCTCAGGTAGGAACAGACATCATTAACATACTGGGATGGTGGGGTGGCGTTCGCTGGTCAAGCCGAAGACCCGGGTTCGATTCCCCAAGTGGATACATTGTGTGAAGTCCATTTCTGGTGTCCCCCGCCGTGATATTTCTGGACTATTGCTGAAAGCGACGTAAAACCATTCTCACTCACTCACTCACTTATCACATGTATGATAATAATTGACAGTCAAATCGTTGGCTATCAATATTGGCCCTTTGTAATCTGATACAAATATTGATTCTGACTGAAAGAATATTCACAACGATTTCACAAAAGAATTCTTAGTTTTCAAGACAGTCCACCTAAATGGTCCACCAGGGGCTCTTTTTACGAAGCAACCTTTACTAAGGTTAACCTTAACTCCCATTCTTTAACATTGCACTAAGGTTACCTAAGTGACTTACGATCACCTTAGTGTTTTGTGAAAGGACGCCCAGTTCCACAAAGCGATCGTACAGTCACGAGAGACGTAAGCCCGTTTCTAAGATATCAGACTTGCGACTGCCCTTCAGCAAAGGCGGTATTCATAAAGATACTTAAAATTTCGAAGCATACGTTTTTGAAATCTTCGTGAACACAAACCAGCTGATTGCATGAACAATAGAACGCCTTATACCAAAGATCGCCCTTGCTGCTGACAAATAAATCAAAGAATATAATCAGGTCAAATCCTGGATTAGAACCTACGATCATAGGGTCCTGTCGCGTGTAAGACGCAAATGCATCAGCACAGTGTACATCGGCTCCGACGACCAGACATCTTTACCTTCCTTATGATCTATAGGCATTTTACGATCTTTGTCGGAAATAATGATATTTATAATAATAAATAAACAGTCGCATATTTGTGAGAGTGTTTTGTCCATGGTCCAGGCATCCATTCTTCTGGTCAGAAGAGAAGCGGTTCCGGATGGTGTTGATCGCTGGCTCGGATGTGCTGAAGGAGATGAAGACAGGGTCAGACATCTTGTTTACACTTCTCACTGATATTTGCACTCAGGACTTCCAAACTTTGTCATGGCGCCTTTAAAACGATCACAGGGGCTTGTAACGCTAAAACTGCCATCAAGGTATATACTGTCACTGACGGGGTCTTAGTACTATATAAAAGGATCCTGGTGGCAGTGTTTAGCATTACAAGCCCCTGTGAAAAAGATCACAGTGGCGGACAGTCCTGCGATAAGTTACACTTGTTTGAGTTACGTCATGAAGCTGTTCCCTGCATGACCTCGGGTATCCTTGGTAAAATAGGTTACAGTTATACCATTCCTGTCAATCAGAATGGCACATCCACAGTTGTGATCGGTGAAACCCTTTCTTACAGTCAGAGGGATATAACATGTGGCTTTGGCAATCCTCAGAACACAAATCAGTCAAGAGCGTCTCGCACGAATGGTGACAATTTAATGTGACTATTGCCCAGTTAGACATCAAAAGGTATTGAATGAAACTCAAAAGTGATGACGTAACTTAAACAACGAAACATCTTATAATATACATTTATTGTTCGCTAAGTTCTGTATAATCTGTATTCATAAACGACCGTCATGTCAAACTAATTCTATACTGCAATATCTAGCGTTACACGATTCACTGTCAAATCTTTCAATATCTCAGTGAAATGTTACCTAGTAACGGATGAACAGATGAGACAGAGAGGTGAACCCGTCACTGTATTTTATAATCTCCTTCCAGAATTGCCCTGACTGGCTCGGGAAGCACCACCATGACCGACTTCCTGAATGTGTCAGAATACCTGGTGATCAGCGATGGTTGGGTGAGTGCCTGAACGTGTCAGAATACATGGTGATCAGCGATGGCTGGGTGAGTGCCTGAACGTGTCAGAATACCTGGTGATCAGCGATGGTTGGGTGAGTGCCTGTCACAATACCTGGTGACGTAGCTGCGTGAGTGATGGAATACATGGTGATCAGCGATGGCTGGGTGAGTGCCCGTCACGTGTACTGCGACAGTTTAGGACAAATGTTTCGTCCCAATGTACAGGGACATATAAATAAACTGTAAAATATATTTTCAGCGAAAGTTCTCGTTGCTTCGGTTAATTTCTTGTTGCTTAGAGCATTTTATTGTTCATTCAACATTCTTTAAAAACCTGAGGTAACGTGAAAATACTGGAAGCAACGAATAAATCCTAGAAATTTCAAAATTTGACAAAAACTTGAAGCAAAGAGAAAATATTCGAAGCAACGAGAACTTTCGCTGAAAAAAATATTTTATGCTACAAAAGTGGCAACATTGTGCTTTCGTGATGACATGCATCTCGCATTCATGAAGTTGCCGACGTCAAAGGCTGTCCCACGGGCTCTAATGTGCCACGTTTTGTATATAGCAAAAGTTATGTAGGGTGTGAATGCACCTTCAAAACATCATCCATGCCGCACACAGCAGACAAATTGTCTGATCCAAATTGCGGCAGCCTTTGCAACAGAGCCGTAGAGCAGTGCTGCCCTGTTTGGTCTATTGCTGTCTTGGTTATATGGAAGTGTGCGTTTGGCTCTATGGCGTTCTCATAGTCTCCTAAATCGTATGCTGTACGAGTGAACTGCAGGCTCCCAAAATCCCCGTGTGAGTTTACACCAAAATAAACCTGCACCTGCTCAATTTAAAATGTATTCCCCTAGTAGTTTCATAGCAAACACATACAGAATCAAAAGTAACAGATGTTTTGGCGTGAAATAGATTAATATTTTTCATATTCACATTCCATAATCACCACGGCTTATGTCCTTTGCAATATGACATCTTTGATGTCAGTTTATGAGCGAATGACGTCACTTGGCATATTAAGGTGATAAACATTAGGTGTATTGAGATTTGCAGGTGTTCTTGTCGATGCCCCAAATTTATGGCAGGCACTGCATGCGAAAATAGGACGGACAATTTACCAATCAGAATATAACACATGTTCCCATTTCGTTTACAAAATGCTTATTAGTTTTGCCAGGTGGCTGCTGATTAAATGTAAATGTACACTCACACCTTTGATATTTGTTCATGCTGTCAATCACGATTGTGTCTTGTCTAAACTCGGTACGTCAGACAAGCAGCTCGTATATTAGCATTTAACAACAATCCAACTAGCACACACACCCTTTCACGTTGTATGTTTTTGAATCAGAATAAAACAGGTATTGATATTAGGTAATGTATTTCAAGTCAGATCAGGAATAACGGAATAGACTAATAGTTAAAGCGTTTACTTGTCACGCCATAAAAAATCGATTTGGATTCGATTTTTCTTCAAAACGGCTCAATGTTTAAAGCCCATTTTGATGTTGCCTGTCGTGATTGTGGGGGAATATTGCTGATATCAGTATCATATTGCTATTATAGCCTAAGACTCTCACTCACTCTCTGCAGATCAACGTCATCGACAGCGCCGTCCTGAAGGAGATGCGAGCGTTCCGTCAGTACAAGAACACCCTGGCTGAGATGGTGCTATTTATCTACAACTGTTGTTTGCATTTTGACAAGATGTGAGCAAATTCTCCTTCTGTAGTAAAATATATGTGAACACTTTTCTGTTATAGAGTTCCGTATATATAGATGTTTTATGTGTGTTTAACGGACAATAACTTTAAGAATTTGAATCAGAGAAACACCTTAGTTTTGAAACCTTTTCATTTACTTTGACAGCAGGTTTAGAGTACATCAGTTCAGTCAAAACATACGTGTTTGAAATTTTTGTGAACACAAACCAGTTGAATGTACCAACAATAGAGCGCGTTAAACCCACGATCACTCTAATGTTGTTGACAAATCAAGGAATAAAATCAGGACAAATCCTGGATTCGAACCCCGACCACAGGATCCAGTGAGGCGCACATGCATCAGCACTGTGTGTCGCCTTAGACGACCAGTCCATCATTACCTTCCCATTGATCTTTACACATTTCATTATCTGTAATTTATTCACTCCCATATGGGGGATCTCTCCTTGTTGATGATCAGATAGTCAATAGTTCCAATGGCGGAGTAATGTTGACTAATGCATTGTTGCCAAGTGTCGTAACGGTAATACTAGTGAATGCCAGGTTCGAAGAAACGTTAGCTTTAGACCTACTTACTCTCACATTGGTGTATGGACTTCTATATCCCGAAGGGCAAAAGTAAGGACGTCGACACTATTGACGTCGTGTACGATGGTAAAGATCAATACAAGAATATGTACTCATTTCGATTCCCATTCCCTGAATTGACAAAAAATGTTATTTTCATGAGGCAACAAACAGATCTTATATAGAGCATCAATACATTTTATAACGTTTGTTTATTCACAGGTCACATGGTGCCCGAGACGTACTTGATGACCCCTGTCGATACTTCCTGGCGCGGTTCCCTCCCTTGTTTATGGCTGTGTACAAAGCCATTAAGGCCTCCGACAGAACAGATCGCACTTGCTATAGACCATTCTTCTAGAATCTTCTTTCACTAATAATGTATGTATAGATATTTTGAGAAATTTTATAATCCCGATAAAAACATTAGACAGATTCTTGACCTTCTATAGGCTCGTTTATTTTAGAGAAAAAATACTATACAATTACATATACACGATATACACTAATACGTTTAAATAGGTTTTATATATATTTTCAATGTGCATTATTATAATGCTTGTAATAACGTCTTTCAATTTCTTGATAGGATGTAGGTATTTTTATATATATTTAGTCCATTGGTTTTACATTAGGCGCATTTGGTACCTTTGTTTACACCCGTCCATTGCTAAATGAATATCGTTTGTTGATTTATGTCGATGTTTGTTGCAATATTATATTTGACACTCGTGAATAAAGGATACACTGTTATAATAACTTTTGTTGAGCTTTGTTGTAAGTATAATGGTAAACCTACAACGAAGGGATAAAATCAGGCCGAGAGCCCTGATCCACAGGCGAACATTTAGATAGCTTTTGAGGTCAATACAGTAACTACGGTTGGGATGTCTGTAAAACAACGATAGTTATGTGACATATTGCCGTCCCGTGACTCGCGAGGAGCTACGTCCGGATATAACACTGTCGTGTACATCTGGTGTACGAAGTGAGAGGAAATGGATCCTAAACGCAGTTACGACACAAACGTGTGTAACGCCGGTTTCAACGCTATATAGGCCTGTCGGTTTTGATACGGGAGGTGATTCCGACGTTTACCACCAGCACTGTTTTGTAATGAAACTGAATTTTAACCGACTATGGTTCGCAGGGGACGAAAACAGCCATTAATCCACCAGACAATCCAGTGATCAATAGCAAGAGCATTGATCTACGCAATTGGGATACTATGACATGTGTCAACCAAGACAGCGAGCCTGACCACAGAATGCCATTAATCGACAAGCATGGGTTACTGAAGACATATTCTTACCCGGATCTTCACGGGTTCGGAGAGGCAACTCTTCACAGCAAATCGCGAGGCAACCACATTTTATATACTCGTGGCTACAGATTTACAGAACAAAGACAAGGACCTTCAAATGCAGTGTTTATTATATACATAAGCTACACATAGTTTACGGTTTAGTATATTCAGGGTATATACAATTATTGAAGCACTTGCGATGTTAAAGTTTATACATGGTTCAACACACGGTGGATGGGTACACCGGCGGGCATGGGAATCCTGGGAATGGAGACATCATGGCGGGTGTAGAGACCGGATAGTGGAACTGGGGCATCATGGGAGATAAGTAGTTGAATCCCGGGGAAGACGACATCATGGCGGACATGCGTTGTGAGTTGAGGTGCTGTGTCTCTGGGGTTCTACATTTCCGGCGAGCTCGCTTGTTCTGGAACCAAACCTGCAAAAGACAGAACGTCACAATTATGATTGTCATGCGCATTGCTGTGGCAACGGTCAACGGGGGACACGGCACAATACAATTACAATCCATTCTGATGATGATTATTTGGAGATTTAACGTGCGCTGTTTGCATACGGACCATTTGGAAGTGATGATCGAAAGCGGGGATTTACCGAAAGTGCGATAATACAACCATAATAGTTTAAATGTAATGTTTACCTTAATTCTCTTGCTTGGGATCCCAGTTTCGGTGGACAATTGTTCAATGACGTCATAATCCGGATACTTGCTCTCGAGAAAAACCTGTTCCATTGCGCGCACCTGTTTCTGTGTGTAGCAGGTTCGTCCACCCGCTGTTTTGCGCGTCTTCTTTGTTGACGGTGTCACAGGGGAGGTGTCTGGGCTTGGGCTGCACACGTCACCACTTGAGGAACTGTCTGTGGGACTAACCCTTCCGGTGCAGGTCGGACTGACACGAGGGGCGACATTTTCGGGATCTGTAACACAAGACATATGTACATTACATACTCTCTAACCATTACATACTCTCTAACCAGGTATCAAACAACTGACAGGTTTCAGAGGCATTTGACTTTATTAGTATTACAGAAGCGTGTATTGCTTACCGTGGCAGTTGTTGAGATGTCCCTCAGGTATCTGTGATGTGGCTGGGGGAATGAACATGGGGTAGGCAGGCGGAAACACCCCTGACATGGGGTACATAGGGTACGAGTTATTTACTGTCTGGGGTAGTGAGATTCCCTGATGTGCGTTGTTCATTGGGTTTGCCAGACCCTGGTATATGATAAAGTTGGAGCAGGTTTCACTTCCAGTAACAGCTGTTGACATGCCTTGCGCTGTAGTTACATCGGGTAGGGTTTCTCTGCCGTCTGCTGGAGACCTCGTGGTGTTGTCTGCTGGTGACCTTGTGGTGTCGTCTGCTGGTGACCTTGTGTGGTGTCGTCTGCTGGTGACCTTGTGGTGTCGTCTGCCTGGTGACCTTGTCTCTGCTGGTGACCTTGTGGTGTCGTCTGCTGGTGACCTGGTGTCGTCAGACCTGGTGGTGTCGTCTGCTGAAATGGCTGTGGTGTTCCTTCATGGCGTACTCTTTGTCGTTTTGTATACAAGGTACTGTTCTTCATCACTTGAACGATCAAGGTCGATGAGGAGAGCGTCACTGTCACTATCAGTCGACCCGACACTCTCATCCGGCGAATATTTATCTGGCTTCATGATGTCGACGATGCTGAAGGGCGTAAATGTCCTCGGCTTCTTCATGGTCGAGGATGTGGAAGGCTGCAGGTTCGTGCTGACTGGTGAAGCGCTCTCGGGGATGAAACACGACAGCGGAGTTCCAAAGGAGGTTTTCTGTAACGACAATAAACTGTATATGATGACGGGATAATTACTACCGTCAAGGCATTGACAAAACCGTAATGACAGTTTTTTATCAAACCTTTATTCAAAGTGTGTTGACCTACAATTTTCTATGTTGGTATGGGGGTCTGTCTCATTGCAACAAAAACAAGCTTTTCAAAATTGTTAATACTGCTTGCAAAATGTCTGGGGTGTCTTTCAAGTATATTCCCTTTATCTATGAGCGCCAGATTGTCACAAAGGCAACTTAAATTAGATTTGATAGTTGACATATTTGATCTCACCATTTTGAACTACTTCCTTCTGGACGCTGCTGTGGATTACCTTCCCTCAAAACAGAGCTCGACAGTCTTTCATGCCATCAAGTATTCGTGAATCCAACAAATATTTTGAATCACCATCACGTGATTACAACTACCAAGCATGGGTTACTGAAGACATTAGATTCTTACCCGGATCTCTCACGGGTTCGGAGAGGCAACTCTTCACAGCAAATCGCGAGGCAACCACATTTTATATACTCGTGGCTACAGATTTACAGAACAAAGACAAGGACCTTCAAATGCAGTGTTTATTATATACATAAGCTACACATAGTTTACGGTTTAGTATATTCAGGGTATATACAATTATTGAAGCACTTGCGATGTTAAAGTTTATACATGGTTCAACACACGGTGGATGGGTACACCGGCGGGCATGGGAATCCTGGGAATGGAGACATCATGGCGGGTGTAGAGACCGGATAGTGGAACTGGGGCATCATGGGAGATAAGTAGTTGAATCCCGGGGAAGACGACATCATGGCGGACATGCGTTGTGAGTTGAGGTGCTGTGTCTCTGGGGTTCTACATTTCCGGCGAGCTCGCTTGTTCTGGAACCAAACCTGCAAAAAACAGAACGTCACAATTATGATTGTCATGCGCATAGCTGTGGCAACAGACAACGGGGACACGGCACAATACAATTACAATCCATTCTGATGATGATTATTTGGAGATTTAACGTGCGCTGTTTGCATACGGACCATTTAGTGATGATCGAAAGCGGGGGATTTACCGAAAGTGCGATAATACAACCATAATAGTTTAAATGTAATGTTTACCTTAATTCTCTTGCTTGGGATCCCAGTTTCGGTGGACAATTGTTCAATGACGTCATAATCCGGATACTTGCTCTCCGAGAAAACCTGTTCCATTGCGCGCACCTGTTTCTGTGTGTAGCAGGTTCGTCCACCCGCTGTTTTGCGCGTCTTCTTTGTTGACGGTGTCACTGGGGAGGTGTCTGGGCTTGGGCTGCACACGTCACCACTGGAGGAACTGTCTGTGGGACTAACCCTTCCGGTGCAGGTCGGACTGACACGAGGGGCGACATTTTCGGGATCTGTAACACAAGACATATGTACATTACATACTCTCTAACCATTACATACTCTCTAACCAGGTATCAAACAACTGACAGGTTTCAGAGGCATTTGACTTTATTAGTATTACAAAAGGTGTATTGCTTACCGTGGCAGTTGTTGAGATGTCCCTCAGGTATCTGTGATGTGGCTGGGGGAATGAACATGGGGTAGGCAGGCGGAAACACCCCTGACATGGGGTACATAGGGTACGAGTTATTTACTGTCTGGGGTAGTGAGATTCCCTGATGTGCGTTGTTCATTGGGTTTGCCAGACCCTGGTATATGATAAAGTTGGAGCAGGTTTCACTTCCAGTAACAGCTGTTGACATGCCTTGCGCTGTAGTTACATCGGGTAGGGTTTCTCTGCCGTCTGCTGGAGACCTCGTGGTGTTGTCTGCTGGTGACCTTGTGGTGTCGTCTGCTGGTGACCTTGTGGTGTCGTCTGCTGGTGACCTTGTGGTGTCGTCTGCTGGTGACCTTGTGGTGTCGTCTGCTGGTGACCTTGTGGTGTCGTCTGCTGGTGACCTTGTGGTGTCGTCTGCTGGTGACCTTGTGGTGTCGTCTGCTGGTGACCTTGTGGTGTCGTCTGCTGGTGACCTGGTGGTGTCGTCTGCTGGTGACCTGGTGGTGTCGTCTGCTGATCTAATTTTGTCGTTTTGTACAAGGTACTGTTCTTCATCACTTGAACGATCAAGGTCGATGAGGAGAGCGTCACTGTCACTATCAGTCGACCCGACACTCTCATCCGGCGAATATTTATCTGGCTTCATGATGTCGACGATGCTGAAGGGCGTAAATGTCCTCGGCTTCTTCATGGTCGAGGATGTGGAAGGCTGCAGGTTCGTGCCGACTGGTGAAGCGCTCTCGGGGATGAAACACGACAGCGGAGTTCCAAAGGAGGTTTTCTGTAACGACAATAAACTGTATATGATGACGGGATAAGGACTACCGCACAGATTAATTAGACCTTCTGCTCCAGTATACTGAGTAAATGTTGGCAATGTGGAACAAAATGATTCAAATTCACGATCTGACAAAAAAGCCCAAGCACAGGTTTGTTTATATACATATTAGACATTACAAACATATATTGCAATCTCAGGTAAATAACAATTAATAGTTTCAAACGTTATTTCCAGAAGAAAACGGTACTTACGTTGGAGTCCATGTTGTATAAAGGTAAGGCAATGTAGTGGTATCTCTATTGGTGAAGACAACGTGGCACTGTTGTTGATGAAGTTATTGCCGGACACGACATCTATATATACTTCACAAGTGTGACACCTGGGACTCACCTGCCCTGCCCTATCAAGGTGAGGGGCAATCAGCGTTAATCCGACTGAGCTATCTCTGTGTGATTACTTTCATTAGGCCATTGTTTTAGGTTTGAATGTGTTGGGCTTGGACAGCAAGACTGATTGTGACGCACGACTCACCCAGGCTGTTCTGATTGGTTAATCCTTGTTGTAAAGACCAATCAATCTGACCCATCTTGCCCTTTGTGGGCAATGAGTTCAGGTTGACACCAACGAGTAGTAACTGAGTTTCCCAAATCGTTTAATGAAGATTAACAATCAACACAAGAGATTACAGATTCCAAGATTCAAATAGATAGGATTACGAGATCATCATCACCACATGTCTTTTAAATATTCTCACAACATACACATAAGTACTGTTTGCGTATCCAAATCATTACAGGACTTAAACGATAAATATTGATACAAGAACATAAATGCGACCTATACACAGCAGAGGTCTCCTACATGTGTCGAAATTATTCAAATGGTTGCTAAAACTAAATTAATGATGGGGTGAATACTAAGTCTATCTTTTAGGGGGGACGGGTGGTCACACAGCCTGTTTCTGCAGCAAACGAGAGGCTACCATATATGATTTTACGTAAAATGTAAAGATACTTTCGTTCAAGTTAAAACAAAGATCCTCCTTGAATTGACTGTTGACTGTATGGTTTCAGTTTATTACCAAAGGTGTTTGTTGATGTATTTCTATATCTGATTCTGCCATTTCATGTATTTTGTGGAAGCCGCGGTAGCTGAGTCGGTTAGGCGGCTGACCTCACGTGGTGGCGATTGGGTATCTGACACTGAGGGTGTGGGTTCGAATCCCAGATGCGACTCACCCACTCAAAAGTACTAGAATTTGTATTTTATAGAGAAAGTGTCATCCCATATATAACATTTGGCATCACCGTTATTCTTTTTCTTACTTATCCATGCACTGTCTTTTTGTGCCATCGAATTGCCCCCTATTTGGTTTAAACATATTTTTATTCAAATTAAATTGAATAGGGATTGGTGAACAAGCTGTAAGCTTATAGGAACACCTCTCCCTTACAAAAACAAATAATAATTACATAGTTTGGCTGTTAGTTATGTATACGCTGTACATTGCCCCCCTATTTATTAATGAGTTTGACCGAAATGCTGTCGAGAGATGCCATGAGTGAGTAGGTGAGTTAAGATTTAAAGTAACATCGGCAGTATTTCAGCCATATCGTGACTAAATCAAGTTATTGATTCATAATAATTAAAAGTAAATTTATCAACACCTGTCAACGAAGGACAGTAAAACAACAAGACTATCACATATATAAATTTTAAACTAGTAATTAAATCTAAAACACTTTAACTATAGAGGACGATACAATATAAAAACGGACTGAAGACCGCCAACAACTGAAGGTAGATCACCATACTAGGGACCATGGGGACTTACACAGTACTTTAGCTACATGCATGGACCCTATATATATCACTTCATTTTCACCCGTTTTCAATGGTCATTTAATAAACTTTCAGGACAAAAGTGGGGGTGCGCACCCCTGCACCCCCTCTCTGGATCCGCCTATGAACAACTAGTAACAATACATCATTCATGCACTTTCAAATCGTAATTGTCCATGAAGGACTTCAATGTCGTTTACGCGGATAGGAAAGCAGGGTCAGCGAAATACTTTGGACAAGTCAAAAGATTGATTACACAACAGTCTCGTTTCCTGTTGACTGGGTTCCGTCCTATTGCGCAACTTAGTACAATAACCAGTCCAGAATTTTGAGACTAATTGATTCAACTGGATACATAAATATTAATCAGTATTATTTGATACATCTAAGCACTTGTATATTGCAACACTACACTCCTTCTAATCCTTGCAGACACGTCGTGCAGCGTGCTTTGTCATGCAACGTGCTCTGACAAACAGAAATCTGGAAATCTCAAAACGAGGCTCTGCCGCTAGAAAAAATTGGCGGTCTGGTACGGACTTGATATTATATCAGTTACAAAACTACTCTGAATAAGCGCAAACAACACATATCAGGTGTAACCAGTGAGACAGGTGACTTGTGAATCATTTTACGACCTCATCAAAGGGGCTGTCTGTGACGTCTTAGTTAATGTCATGCTGCCTACACCTCGCCATAAAATATAGAAATACGATGTTATTAAAGTTTAAAATTAAAATTAACTTGTAAGTACCATTTTCTTATGAAACAAGGAATTGCAATTCAGTGTAACCATAGTTGTTTGTGGTGTCTCTTTTCACTTTCACACGAGAAAATTCGGATCGGCTGAAAAGTAGGTCATTGTCTGAATAGGTTAATGAGACTCATGTTTCGGTTTGAATGTCCGAAAGAGCTATGATTTCGTTCAGTTCTGGATAATGATCGTGTTACCGCCATTGACACTTGAAACCTTTAATGTCGGACAAATGTTTTATTTTGTTTGTTGCTTAACGCTGCACTCAGCAATATTCCAGCTATATGACGTCGGTCTGTAATTAATGGAGTCCAAACCAGACAATCCAGTGTTAAGCATCATGTGTATTGATCTACGCATTTGGGATGCGATGGCGTGAACGAGCCTGACGACATGCTTGGGTTGCTGAAGATCAGTTCTAACCCGGATTTTCACAGGTGGGTACAAGCAGTAAGGGATATGCAACCCATGTCACCCGTTGATCACGAATAAAGAGGTTCATGGTAAACGGGAACCTGTTCTAACGTATTCCCAAAGAAGGTAATAGACAACCATCACTCATCAATAAATTGTCACTCCCATGGAAAAGATTCAGCGCGAATATGAGGGCAGTCCAAGGCTGAAAGTATTCTCTCGTTAAGTAGTATTCTCGGGTTCGACTCCACACTTGATCTCAGAGCGTGGAGCCGACTTCTGTTGTCGTAAAATTTCAATTCTTCACTTACTCTGCTATACACTGTGTATAGAGTGTATAGTCCATCACATCATGTTTACACAATGATGTTATACATATTCCATGATGGGTCACTGACGGGGTTAAGGGTCAAGGCGAGCAGTTCACAACTGACCACGCCCATGGACGGAGCCCTTGAGTTGAAGGCGTTGCAAGAAGCCTTTCTGAAACACATGTTGGCACAGTCGAGTTTCCCGATGTTTTCATGACTAGCGATAATATAGTCAGGCCCTCTGGCTCCTGTGCTCTGACGGCTGAACACGACAGGTGACTCTGGAATATGAAAATATAAATTTGTAAAGCTTTAAAATATAATCGTTGGAAATGTGGAGGATATTTCCCGATGCTACGCATTTGTGACCAGAAGCATGACCAATGTATTTCAATATTTTAATTTACCATTAATTTATTTTAATGTTCTCGTGTTTTCAGGTAAACAATTACCTTGTCTTTGCATGAGATTTTGTCTTGTGCCACCGGTAAGGAAGGTGTCCCCTTTTCGTAAACCTGGTATCGTCACTACTTTATAGTGATTTATTAACACATGTTCATGACATAGTCGGACCTGTAAAATCGACTTCTCTTTCTTATGAATATGAAAACTGGTTTTATGATTGATATTTACCTCCACATGTGTTGTGCAAAGATGTTCCTCTCACCACAACTTCGCACAACGTTAAAGCCTTATTTCCGGGACTGTATTTGACGATTCTGACGTAACGTCCAATAGCGTTGAGGGCACAGGTCAAGTCTACCGTCATACCGCTGCCTACTGTGCCTTCATGCCAGTAACAGAGTTGGAGGCCAGAGTTGTTGCTGGTCATCGGATCAGAAGTATGGACCTCCACCGTGAAGTTGGTTAATCTGTCGTCTGCGTGGAAGAAGACGAGGTAATAATTTAGCTTCAAGCCTCAGATGCACACTCCTGTTCAACGTCAGGCAAATGCTTCATATTGAACAGCACCTTCACAGACAAGGAAGGAACACCCAATCCAAGAAGTGCTCACTGGAACGGAACATAAATTCCAAACGCCAAAGACACGAACGATGTCATTTCAAACAATTGCCTTTGATCACCTTGGATCGGATTACACCAGGTCCGACGATACCAGGTCGGATTACATTGCTTTGGATGTTGGATATGATGTAACCGAATGAAAAGATAAATGTTTTCTTTAGAAAATATATAATTTTGGGATTTATTAGTTTGGGAAGATTTGAAATATACATATTTTAGTATAAATAAATTTATAATAAATAGTATTTGACATAATATTCCATTCAGTGCAACAGTAATAAATGAGTAGTTTTATCGGGCTGTTTGAAATGCATTTTAATATGACATTTACCCTCATGTTCTAAAAAACCCAAATACGATGGATTTGAAAGTGTAACTACCAAAGAATATTGTTTACAAATGTATTAACGAGGCTTCACTGTATAACCGAGTTTCTGTGACTTACAGCAACAATCTCCCCTATTGGTGATGGAGACAGTTAGGCCTGAAAACATCTCCTGCAGATCGACCTGCCACCAGTCTAGCGACGGCCCCGGAACGATCGCTACGTGGGCACAACTTCCTCCAAAGTTGTCAGTGTTGTTGTTGCCATCAACAGCCAGATCAGATGTCCTTGTTTCCTGTACTGAGCTCTGCTCTGTGGGCATATTCAGTGCAATGTTCGACAGATCCAAACCTGGACACACAGAACATGTCTGATAAATTACATTTAACTACTGTCTAGGAATCAGTTTATAGTCGTCTATCCTGCCGACTGGTATATGTAAAGAATAGAAGAATTAAATATATTTTCCTCCCAAGAAATTCCTTCAATGACAGTAAATGATACGCAGGTGAACAGATACGGTACTGTTATTACGGATGCAGTGGATTTAGGTGTAATTGATTATTATGAATACGCAACGTCATTTAGAAAGTGGTCAAATGTGACACTTGTTATATACTGAGTCAAAAAAGAAACTTCACATTCTTTCTTCAGGGCACTATAAAAGAACAAGAGATGGTAAGATGGTTAAATTGTTATGATTTCATTGCTGAGATCTGTGTGATGTACACGATACACTGACAGTGCCATAATCAGTTCCATTAGGCTACACCGCCGTTCCAAAACATGGGTATACAGAATGTCAAGTCACAAGAATAAAAAATGCGAAATTTCTCAGTTCAATAGCGTGTATGGCCGCCCCGCGCATTCACCACTGCCAAACACCGTCTCCTCATCGACTGCCTGATGCTTGTGAACACGTGGTTGGGGATTCTGCGCCATTGCTCGTGCAAGGCAGCGCCAAGTTTCTGCAAATTCTGAGGTTGGTTCCTAAGACCACGAAGCCTTCTCCCAAGTGCATCCCAAATGTGCTCTATTGGATTAAGGTCAGGGGACCTCGATGGCCAGTCCATGACGTTGATTCCAGCGTTTTGAAGGAAATTTCGTGTCAACATCGCGGTATGCGGCCGAGCATTATCATGCTGGAACTGTAGACCTGGGCCATGAGCCGCCATGAAAATAACGAGTTCAGGGGGTGAGCACCTGGTCGCGGTAAGCAGCAGCTGTGAGGTATCCACGGATGACCAGAAGTCGGGAACGGTTGTTCCCACAGAAAGCACCCCACACCATGCAACTTCCGCCCCCGAATCTGTCGACTTCCTGCACACAACATTGGGCATACCGTTCACGACGTCGTCTCCAGACTCTATGCCTGTCGTCCGCGAATCTGAGGGTAAACCTGGATTCATCGCTAAAGACGACTCGATTCCGGTCTCTCTGGGTCCATCGGAGGTGACGTTGGGCCCACAGCAGACGTTGACGTTGATGAAACGGCGTCAATATTGGCCCACGATATGGACGTCGAGAATGGAGCTTGGCAGCCCGCAACCGATTTCGAATGGTCTGTGAGGACAGTCGACCTCTAAACATCTCAGCCTTGGTTCGTGTAGCCGGCAGAAATCTGTCACGTAGGTGACGTAGGACGATTTGACGGTCTTCTGCTCGTGACGTCACACGTGGACGACCCGACCTTGGGCGATCAGAAGTGGTGCCAGTTTGTTGTAGACGACCTCGCAAGTCATACACAGTACGACGGCTGCATCCCATTGCTCTTGCGACGTCAATAACTGATCTTCCCGCTTGCAACATGCCAACGACACGTTCACGTTGCACATTTGACAATCGTGGCATTTCAAGTACCGTTAGAACTGTGGTTTCAAAGTTATTTTTCAATTCTTGAGGCCAATGCAAACACGTGCATATGACGAAAACTTCGATGCGAAGATCACGTGATCGACTGCACGTGCAAAACCAGATTTGGCACTAACGTCATTTGCACGACGAATGGATGGGTTTGAGTGGGTTTTGCTAACGTTTTTCTAGAGTCGAAAGATAGGGATCCCATTTCGGATACATAGATGTATCATCAGAGAAAAAATTATTCATTATTTTTCAAATTACATCTTGTGAAGTTTCTTTTTTTGACTCAGTATATTTGCGATTACGCTTTCTTTGTAAAGTACAGATTCTAGTACTTTCGTTGGGTTGAGTCCCATCCGGGATTCGAACCCACACCCTCAGAGTCAGGCACCTAATCGCCAGCTTTGTGGAAGCCGCGGTGGCTGAGTGGGTTTGTGCGCTGGCGATTAAGTGCCTAGGTCTGATGAATATATTCGTTTTACCGCACACGCTTTCTATGAATGATACAAAGGTTTGTGGTTTTGAAAACAATATTATTCGTTTTGTTAGATGACAACATTTACTATTTGAATGGTTCATTTGGTTACCGAACTCGTAACAGATACGTCGGCATGGAAGATGACTTCGTTTTCAAAAATATTATAAAATTAACATTTGTCAGAAAACATTGCATGGAATGTGAAGAACATCCCCAGAACGAAACGTTTTGACACGTGGTCTAAAATATAGGTTTGTTTTCTTCAAAATACACATTGCCTTTTCTTTCTTTGAAAAAATGACAGGTACGTTACTTTCTGCTGCAAATGTTAAATTTTGTGTTAGTATGAAAAGGAAATCTTAAAGATCACTTTTGAAATTCAGTAAAAGTAGATTGGAGCATAATAGTGAAGAATGAATGTCTAACTCTGATCAAACAACGATTGGGCATGAGACGTTGCTTAGGAAAAGCAAATTAATAAAGTTCTTCTTTAACCCTCATGTCCGCCTTCTCAGAATAACGATATATAAATTGAAACATGCAATGGATGTGAAAAAGGAATTAGAACCTAAAATGTGAAAGAGATCCAAACCTGTCACGCACAGCAGTGTCGGTACCAATACATACACCAGGGCGTTAGTCATCCTCCTCCTGTATGGAATACCTCACGGTTTTGCAGTCCAAATCTTGAGGGTATTTGTCAATAATGCTGTAGTGTGTTAGCATATCACTATTGAACTTCGATATCACTAATATTTGAAACTATCCACAACGTTATATGTATAGATGGTTTGCAAACACCACCGATAGCGTAACATTACTAAAAATTTATTTGTATATTCTACCGAAGGACAAATAGCAGCCTTCATGAGGATCCATTGTCGGATATCTGTGGAAACTATTTGGCCAAACTAGGCCCTGACCAAGTGCGTGAGTATGGATTACGTCGCATTTAGCAATATTCCAGCAATATCACCACGGGGAACACCAGAAATGGACTTACCCATCGAACCCGGGTAACGAGCGAACGCTTTAACCATTAGGCTACTTCATCTGCAGTGTTGTAGGAAGTTTCCATAAGATGAGACGTCATAAGCTGATGATAAAAAGGACAAAATTACGTCCACAGTCATAAGAAAGGTCTGCTTTTATCTTTGTGATGCTGGAAATATCCACCTGTGATGACTGTTTGTCACAGTTTCATTATAGGAATAAAACTATTTTAAACAAGTTAAAAAATTCAGAGTTACAATTCAATTTGGTTGAGTGACTGAATACTTAACGCCACACTGGCAATATTTCAGCCATATCGTGATGAGAACAAATTTAACATTGATAAAAAATGCATTTATACCATAGAAACCTGTCGTCAATGGATTGTAAAGGAACAAGAATGTCACAGATAGTATTGAAACTTGAAATTGAAAACTGGAAATTGAAACATGTAACATTAAAATAATAGCACTATCCAGGACAATACGATATAAAAATAGGCTATAGATCGCCAGCACCTAAAGGTAGATCAACCTACAAGGCACCATGTCAATGCCAATTATTTGGTTTATATGTATAATTAATCAACATGATTCCATCTAAAGCAATTTGTCTATTAAATATTTATCGCCAGGTTCCTAACAACATTCACATTCGTCAATGGCAAAAGCATATCATATTTGTTACGCGGAGGTTATGGTATAACTTTAGCAGGTATGTACTTCTCACGAGAGTGTTGTATACCGGACACAAGAGATACAAAATGTAGCCTTCACTACACAGAGTGCACAGCCCAATATTTATAGGAATATATATTAAAATAACTGCTTGTTTCTATTTTGATACCACGAAAATTGCTTCATGGCTACGCGGAATTTTGCAATTGGTCATTGTTTGATTCATAATTCCGTTTCAAAGGTACCTTTAAAGAAAGTATGCTTTCTAGTTTTGGAACTGTTGAAAAGAGAGGAGTGCCGACCTGTTCAAATGAACATTTATATTAAGGAAGGATAACAACATATGGATGAACAATTTCTTTATTGCTGTGAGAGCGACGTTTCGGTGTAGGTTCTAACACCGTTATCAAGCAAGTGATGAACAGCATAAGGATGAAGGGGCATATATATACAAGTTAGAGCAGATGTTTGTACAGTGGGGATTAGGAAGCCAGACACAAAGACAACACAAGGTCAAGGCAACGGTCATTATGGACACAGCCCATTTCAACAGCCTGACCGACACCATCCTCCAAGACCAGACGACCCACAAGAGACTAAAGAAGGGCCCTACCAACACACTACGAAAAGAGCACAAGGCATTACTCAAGAAACTCCTCAACAACAACGAAATCGGCCCCACCCTCCACACAAAGCTCATCACCCCTCATCCCAAGCCACCATATGCGCGTGCCACCATAAAAATTCACAAGGACCCTGTGAAAGCCCGTCTTTTGGTCTGTAGACCGGACACAATCCACTACAATATAGCTCAATATCTATCCCGCCTCCTCTCACCACTCGGAAAAACTGCTAAATCGTTCATCCCAGATTCATCCACTTTCTGTAAGAAGATCCATGACATCCACCAACCACCTATTTTCGTCGTTTACCTGTTCACCAATTTTCCGTGTGACGAAGCCATTGAAATCCTAAGACACCGCATAGATGAAATCCGCCCACCCCTAGAAACCAGTCTAACAACTGACAGTATCATCCCCACTATCACCATAAATCACTGAAGTCTTCATGAATAGTCTACCATTGTTCAATTTTCAATATTAGGTGTGTCAACTTCAGGTGTCAAAACGCATGCACGCTGATTTTCTGTAAGCCGTGGCATGACGTAGGCGCAGTTACGGTTGAAATTAACGTGCTGTCCACAACATTCAGAGGGTGGGGAATAATCAACCGTATGCGCACTTCAAGTGTCACAAAGAATAAAAGAAGCGAATAACTGTATTGTGCACACTGTGCATGTGCCAAGCACGATTCGTGACATCCAATTTCATGCAAAGTATATTAAACAGATCAAAAGCTTTTGCAAAAATCCACAAATAAAGCAAAAAAAGCATTTGAAGTTATAGCCTAACTCCAAATCATCCTCGATAATCTCCAGGGTATACGTTACGATCAATCTCCACTATACCCTGGATGCATCCAAGGCTTGGCCCGATACTTTTATTACCTCCCTTTGGTGGCTCCGCATTCTCACAGTAGCCAATCAGCTAAGCCGCCGTTACAACCGAGCTTGCCAGTGTGAACAAAGATAGCGGTCGCAGTCGCGAAGGTTTGTTCGCAGTGCCACTCAGACTTTTTGGGAAATAATACAGACAAATTGACAGATCTGAAACTTCAAAACAATATATGAAACAACTCCTTCTACAGCTTTCAGAGTACCTCTACATCAATTGTGTTGCCAAGTTTAAACTGTTGGATAATTTAAGAAACGAAAGTGAGTTGTGATTGGTACGCTCAACTTCCCAGCGTAGACACCTGATTTGATAAAAAGCAGCCAAGGGAGGTAATAAAATCATCGGGACAAGCCCTGGATGCATCCAGGGTATAGTGGTGATTGATCGTAACGTATACCCTGGAGATTATCGAGGATGAACTCCAAATCGGTTCGTTCTCAAACATTCATTTCAACGCAGAATGTAACGAAAACATCAGATCAACTCTGGAAAATAGTTTCACAACATTTGTCTCAAAAACAGAAAAGTTACTTAACAAACCGTCATCATTTTGTTTTGATTTTCTATGTAAAGTTTTACGAGGGTAAAGTAACAGTAAACTGGAACAGCTTAAAGACTACAGATGTTGAGGCGCTAATAGCACGTCATGATGTCTTAGACTTCAGTCTTTCACCTCAGAAGCCAGTGGTCAGTCGACCAGTAGCCATTACCCAGAATGGCAGTTATCTTACTAAAGCTTGATGGATGGAAATTTACTTTGAATGGTTTTGGAATTAGTACCCTCTAACAACCTTTGAGGATACAACCACTAACACTCTCGGCTGCTAATCTACCAATTATAACTCATCTATTTACAGAAAAAGTTTTCAATCAATTATATTTCGTTAGCAAAACCCATTTCTTGCATAATGAACTCTTCAAATCTGGACTGACAGCCAAAGCAAAAGTAACCAATAGTTGGTTTTATGTCATGGTATATATTTATACCTACTCTTTTGCATTAGATGACGGATGTAAGATCCATTCACCGTTTCATAATCGTAGCATGGGATGAGAAGTGGTATCACAGATTTGTCCAGTGACAAAAAGAAATAACAACATAGCTGAGTAACCAACAGGACACGCTAAGTATTGGCCAGTAGCAAGATCATTATGCAATCCAAGTCCTTCGATTGCAAGTGGATGTTCCATGGCGAGGCGTATTTTTATTGCCTTAAGACATGAGTCTGAAAACCGTTTATATTTGGAGGGTTTATTGATATGTAAGCTCTCTTAATATGTCGGTTGCCTCTGCTGTTATCTGGAAATCGAGAAGATATTTTTTTGGATCCAATGACGGTTGCACAAGAAACTCTGCCTGTCACCAACTTCAGATCAATTTGATTTGTATGTATAATGATCACTTCTTATTTAATTACATTCTTGTTCCTACTGTTTCAGAACTCTTAAATGTGGACAATGTGAGGTCTACTTGTTGGTTTCACAAACTGCGATGGTGGAGAAGAGAACTGGCGAAAGGGCGATATATTTTCGAGCTCAATGCTAGCAGCAGGAATGAAAGGTGTAATTCCAAGGGGCAGAATAAGAGAAAACAATTTTTAAACGAATTCCCATGAAGCGGATAAACTACGCAGAGGCATGAAGGATTTGATCAGTTGGAATCTGTTTTGTAGCACATTGCAAAAATGTAATGCGGCGTTGTTCCCAAGGTCATGTAAATCATTTAAAATGCCATGCTTACAGGTTAGATTGTATCGTTTGCTTTCTCCAGATCAAAGGAAATTTGATACTGCGTGTTGTTTAGTTACTATAGCATTTTCAAAGGATTCCAGTCGTACACAATGATCAATAGTACTTCGATTTTCCGAAAAAACACTGATTATTTGTAGCTAGGCCATTTGTTTCAAGATAATAAATTAATATACCATTCGTTCGATGGTTTTACAGATACAGCTTGTTAAATATTGTGTTCTGTAAGTGGATGGATCTGCATGATTCCGGCTTTGGTGTATGGATATTAATGGTGTTATGCCATAAAAGAAAAAAATCCACATTTGATAAAATCTAAATCTAAAAGGGTTTATGAGGCAAATGCTTCAAGGGCTGATAGTGATTCTTATCAGCCCCTGCGTTTGTATCATGAGCTTGGTCAAGGACAGAACGTAGGCCATGTTATGAAACTAATTCATTATTATCTTCACCATTGTCTGAGTTGAACTATATTCTTTTCTTCTCCTGTTGTGCTTCTGATACTTAGGGACATAGTTTGATCATAGAGAATGATTGATTGATTGATTGATTGATTGATTGTTGCTTAACGCCGCACACAGCAATATTCAAGGCGGCCATGGAGAATGCTTGGCTTGAGTTTCACTAAGAATATGTGCAATGGCAGCTTTAGCAGTGAATATATTGTCACAATCCTTCAGATGGTGAACAGCAAAATTTTCAACCTTTTCCATTGTATCATGTTCCCCATCTTTGCCATCGGTGTACCAGAACTCAATCTAGAAACTTAATTCCGTTCTGTTTAAATGTGCCTCGAGACTTCGCATTTGAAATGTTACCTTTATCTACTTTAGGATGTCGGCGAAAATGTTTTTTCTTTCGCTTTCTTCCTACACATTCTGGCCTGTATGCAATCATCATTAAACAATGGCGTAAGAATATGTTGAGTTGCAGAGGAGTTTGGTATTGTTTGGTCAGCAATGCCATTCTGTAAATGCGAAAACAACTGTGTAGGATCTGTTCGTGAAAAAGTTATGTTTTAAGTGTTCAGTTGATAGTGTCTTGTATAATGACCAATCAGCTTTGGTGAAATTCCTTCTTGATTAAGGTGGATAGTCACCAGGGTTGATAGGGTTGCGAAAGGTGTGGAATCGATCACTCCCACATATCATCATTAATATACACAGATTAGTCTCTGAAATATATTCCTCAAGGATCTTCCCCATGGACGAGAATATCTACCCGGTGATTTTCTTGTGTGTTGTGTTATTGTATGCATGAAAACCCATGTCTTACCGTTTCGATGAATCGTCAGCATGTAAAAGTGTGGTTGTTATATCTTCAGTTTGTTGACCAGTGACACACGGACAATACACATTGGTCGCCCTATAAAGTAATTTATGGTTGAACGATTCCGACTATATCACAAACATGTGTTTATGAATCAATGTAACATAGTAATGATACCAGGTGTTCGCGAAAAAGGTGAGCGTATCCTGCACTATTTGTTTTCACCCATTACAAACACACGCAAAGGCAAAGTAATTGTCAACCTGAAAAATGTACTCCTCATTTCCACCATAAAACGATGTAAACTTGATCGACCAACCTTTGAGCAAGAGTTGTATGGCACCGTGTACAATCGATGCTCTGTTGTATAATGACGACTAACACATAAATTAGCTGATTACATATTGCTCAACATAAAGGGACAGATGATCATTGGATCTACTATAGAAATGATGGGAAAAGAACCAATATATTGCCACACATTCCCTTACTTACATCGGCAGGGCTTGTTAAGACTACTACTATTGTTATGTCAATATCATATATGTCTATTGTTCATCGTCCATACCACACCCACACATAACGCTGTTTATTGAGCGTATATGTTTATTTGCAAAGGGAACTTGTAGGCCATCGGCCCATGGTACATTGATCATCTGTCCACAGTTAGTCATACATAATACGGTAAGTGCAACACGTTTCATAGTTGTAACTTAAGTAAACATACATCGTTGATAACAGAGTTCAGTTTGCGGCACATTTCATGATTTCAACATGAGTATTGGCCCATAGTACATATATCATTGGTCCATAGAGTTTCGAAGTTTGCTTGCACGTAGTACAAACATTGCAACACGTCTCATGATTTCAACATTGATATTGGACAATAGGATGTTAAATTTATGAATTGTAGGGTTTACGAAATACTTATGTGGTATAAACTGATTTCTAAGGTTACTGTAAGCGCTACATACAAGTAGAAAATGAAATTCATTTTCGACCTTACCATTATTACAGAGTTTACAAACCCTTTGATTTCTTGGAATATTATGATACCTCACCATTTCGATGTTTAAAGATACCTTCGAGTACCCCATATACACATATAATTTCTCAGTGGTAATGGGTCAAGTTATTACATATTAACCAATATTTGTGCCTGACACGTGGCATTATATATATACCCCAAAATATTTGGGAAGAATTGGTAATGGAATATATTTGGTATATAGTCTTCTTGCAGGTCAGACAGAAGAGCTTTGAGCGAGACACAGTGCAACTATTCGAGACACTAAAGACTTCACATTACCCTAACGGAATACTCTCTATCTTTGATACATTCATTATACATAGTAAATATTTGTGTACATTAAATTCTGAACATGACATAAGCCAGTTGGGATATGCACAATGGTAAAACTAGTGCAGCAATATCCGTTGTGACAAGGAAATTTGTTATTGGTTATCTTGTGATTACCAATTTTTGTTTTTAACTTCCTTTTTTATTGCTAAAGGCGGTGTTTGACCTTACTCTCCAACATTGCTATGGGCTGTTTTAGTTATGTTGTACTTGCTGTGGTGCCCTTCATGGTGTAAAGGACCCGTGAAGATCCGGGTTAGAATATTGATCTTCGGTAACCCATGCTTGTCGTAAGAGGCGACTAACGGGATCGGGTGTCAGGCTTGGTTGACACATGTTATCGCTTCCCAACTGCGCAGATCGATGCTCATGCTGATGATCACTAGATTGTATTGTCCAGACTCGATTATTTACAGACCGCCGCCATACAGCTGGAATATTGCTGAGTGCGGCGTAAAACTAAACTCACTCACTCACTCATGGTGTAACATCAGTATAACTTTTTGACATGGTACAACGATTGAAGTATTGTCGAAGCCACGTTATAATGTTCACTAACTCACTTTCTCATATATATTATGATTAACTAATTTTGTTAAAAAAGGTCGTTCTAGTGCGCATTCATTTACTGTAATGCCCTTGATTATATCGGTAGGGCAAAATACTCCTTCTCAGTGAAAGTTGTATGGGTAAATCGTACTCGGATGTGAAAATATTATCTGATAAAACGTGTCTCTTTTAACACCACTTAGGTCTGACAAGTGAGTATTCCAAGTCCCATATTGTCTTTCTACTGTTTTTTTTATAAATCGATACTCAGGCAGAACGAGAATATTTGTATCTGAAAAAACAGAGGTCGTAATACTGTTATTGATTGCTGATTGTATTTTGTTCGAGTATGCCTTTTTGCAAAAACAGTGATGTATTATGATATATCATTTTAGAACATTATGCTATTAAATGGAGACTCAATTCAATGAAGAGTAATTTGTTCTCTGGGAACACACACACACACACGCCAAAACGCAACATGGTCCCAATAACAAGCATCTGTCACGAAACTTCGTACGAATCGTGCATTTTTCAAAACGTGGAAAACGTAATTGTGGGACATTTGTCCAAAATGCACGTGCATGATTGTAGCGTAAATACCGATATTGGACGGAGCAAACATGTAGTAACCCCCCACCAAAAAAACCCAAACAAACAAACAACAACAAAAAGAAAAAGAAAAAAGTTGACTTTGCCAAGAGTTACACAAGCGCAGCGAGATAGGGCGATCGTTATGGCCAATATGGGGTATTCACAACGTCAGCTTGCAAAAATATTCAACTGCAGCCAGGCCAAATTGATAAACCGCTGCCATCAAACAGGTAAGACCCAAGTTCGGCCGGAGACCGCGACATCCGTCAGTTCAGTCATCCAAGGAATTTATTAGAGTTAACATTACCTTATGTAACGGAGACAGTAGGTAACAATTGTATATTCTTTAGTATGGTAATCTACCTTCAGTTGTTGGTGATCAATAGCCCGATTATGTTTTGTTGTTTTGAAATGATTTAACATTTTACACTGAACTCAAACTGGTTTTAATCGATTTGTGATATTCTAGTCGTTATACTGTCCTTCGCTGACAGGTTTTTAAATAAGTATACATATGTTTATTCTTAGTATAACATTACTTATTGTCGTCACAATATGGCTGAAATATTGCCGATGTGACGTTAAATATTAAAGGGCCACTGATGCAGAGCGATTCTTGTTTCGTGCCAACGTGTTAATTGCCGCGATCGGCTGCCGGGTGGGCAGTGTCTGCTCTCGACCGTGACAGACACCGGGACTGGGCATCTGACCATCTCGGCAGACTTGTCATTCGAGCCGTCGCGACGAGGAACCCCCTTTCTGTTATCTGAACGCTGATTGGTTCGTTACACCCTTATCTACCCAGACCACAAACAAGGACGACAGTCAACATGGCCAGTTTACAGGACATCGTATGCAACTGCAAAAATATGTGTACCCGTATCGAAAAGAGGATCGTGTCCGTGTCGTGCCGCCGGGAAACCGTGCACGAGTTTGTGTTCTTGTGGATGCATGGTGCCATGCATCAACAAGCCAGAATGCAAGCCTCCGAAGCCGAAGATGATCGACGTGGACTTCGCCGATCGCGTACGTTATATGTTTTACTTGCATATATTTTAATATTTATATATATATTTGTCTTCACTAAATGATTACGCAAGATTATGCACACACACAAATTTGATCTTCGTATAATCTCACCAAAACGTAAAGCATTATGTCAGTTGAAGATTAGAAATTCGTTGACCACGACAAAATAGTATTTGAATGATCTTTTTTTGCTTTTACTATAAAATATAGTTTCTGAATATTTGTTTTACAAAAACTTCCTTGCAACGGTTGATTGCTACAGTATTACACTAGCTGACAATCTCAGCAGATTCTCAGCATGGTTTATGTAAATATAGTTTCTTATGAAAGCATGTTATTATTTTATCTTTCTCACAAATGATTTCAGGACATGGATGGTGACATTGATCACACCCCTCTTCTGCCAAAACCCAACCAAAAGAGGAAGAGGAAGGCTGCAGCTGATACTCAGGTGCGCAGAAGGCTCGAGGTCGACCAAGTTCAAGTGCAGGTAATGTTTTTGAAATAAATGTTCATTCTCATTTCATCTTTGCTAATTAGTAATATTTAAGTATATTGTTATTATTAGCTTTTATCTCAACAAACAAAATGTGAACAGTGGTGAAGCAGCGCCCCTTTGTGTTGCACTTATCAGGATAAGCTAAGAAATTACTAATTCACACATGTTCACAGAATGACAGCACAGATAAGGAGCTGGGATCTGCACCAACAAGACTTACAACATGCTGTCCAAGTTCACCCAAAGGCCCATCAACACACCATCAGGCAGTCAAGGTATGGTTTTTTAGCATTGACTTGCATATGAAGTATCGTTTGTCTAAAATATGTGTTAAAATAAAATGGATTCTGGAACTCTTGTTTTGGTTTTAAGCTTGACTCTAATTCTATATCTCTATGTATGTTCAGGAATTTGCTGCTTCATTAGATGTCACGGAACTGCGGACTATTGTGACAGAACTGCTGTTTCGGGATCAGGGGGCGTTTGAAGACTATCGTCTGGGATACAGGCCATGGGACGTTACAGGCCATACAGGCAGCCACAGCCTGACGACCTACCAAGATGGTGCAGGTGTGGCAACTGTAGGCCCATGCCATCAGCGCAAGAGGACAAGTGCTGCTGGCAGACTGGCTCGTCCCAGTGTGTAGTGGATGGGCCAAACTTTTACACTGTAATTTCACCTGCAGTGCTTGATATCGCCATGGCACACTACAACGACTTCTTCGTCCACGATCAAGAACGGAACAATACAGCCTACAGACACCAAGCCTACAGACAATTTACGTTACAAAGGTTTGGACGTTTAGGTCATGGAAACAGACGTGTAGTTCCTTCATGTGTGGTTTTGGCTATACGTAGGAGGTTTCCAGATCCCAGAGGTATCTACATAGGCAATAAAGCAATGTAAATAAATCATTTTGTATATTTTTTTTGTTTTGTATATATTTTGTATGTATATATTCTTTGTTTTGTATATATTTTGTATGTATATATTGTATGTTTTGTATATATATTTATTGTCGTGTGTTTTATGAATTGAATCTTAATGAAATATTAATATTATGAAAGTTGTTGATTTATATCTTAATCCTTGATTGAAGTGAAACCAATTGTTGTAACCAGCTCACGATATCTAACCAGACCAAACACACACAAAGAACACAAAGTGGAGCTTTACCTGACTGATTGGCAAATAACAGAATGTGACACACCTGTGTGTATTCATGTCACACATAACTCATAAATCTACATACCTCAAGAGCAATTACAAACAAAGTGAGTCTAAGGTAATAAATCTACATACCTCATTATGAGCAATTACAAACAAAGTGAATCTAAAGTCATAAATCTACATACCTCATTATGAGCAATTACAAACAAAGTGAATCTAAAGTCATAAATCTACATACCTCAAGAGCAATTACAAACAAAGTGAATCATAAATCTACATACCTCAAGAGCAATTACAAACAAAGTGAATCTCAGGTCATAAATCTACATACCTCAAGAGCAATTACAAACAAAGTGAATCTCAGGTCATAAATCTACATACCTCAAGAGCAATTACAAACAAAGTGAATCTAAAGTCATAAATCTACATACCTCATGAGCAATTACAAACAAAGTGAATCTAAAGTCATAAATCTACATACCTCAAGAGCAATTACAAACAAAGTGAATCTAAGGTCATAAATCTACATACCTCATTATGAGCAATTACAAACAAAGTGAATCTAAAGTCATAAATCTACATACCTCATTATGAGCAATTACAAACAAAGTGAATCTAAAGTCATAAATCTACATACCTCATTATGAGCAATTACAAACAAAGTGAATCTAAGGTCATAAATCTACATACCGTATTATGAGCAATTACAAACAAAGTGAATCTCAGGTCATAAATCTACATACCTCATTATGAGCAATTACAAACAAAGTGAATCTAAAGTCATAAATCTACATACCTCAAGAGCAATTACAAACAAAGTGAATCTCAGGTCATAAATCTACATACCTCATTATGAGCAATTACAAACAAAGTGAATCTAAGGTCATAAATCTACATACCTCATTATGAGCAATTACAAACAAAGTGAATCTCAGGTCATAAATCTACATACCTCATTATGAGCAATTACAAACAAAGTGAATCTAAGGTCATAAATCTACATACCTCAAGAGCAATTACAAACAAAGTGAATCTAAGGTCATAAATCTACATACCTCATTATGAGCAATTACAAACAAAGTGAATCTCAGGTCATAAATCTACATACCTCATTATGAGCAATTACAAACAAAGTGAATCTCAGGTCATAAATCTACATACCTCATTATGAGCAATTACAAACAAAGTGAATCTAAAGGTCATAAATCTACATACCTCATGAGCAATTACAAACAAAGTGAATCTAAAGTCATAAATCTACATACCTCAAGAGCAATTACAAACAAAGTGAATCTAAAGTCATAAATCTACATACCTCAAGAGCAATAACAAACAAAGTGAATCTAAGGTCATAAATCTAGGCACACCTGTGTGTAATTCATTAGGTATGTTACATACACCACATCACATTTATGGGTGTACTGTCACAACATGTATGTGAGGATAATAATTACACAAGAGTTGAGCAATTACTAACAAAGTGAATCTAAGGTCATAAATCTACATACCTCATTATGAGCAATTACTAACAAAGTGAGTCTTAGGTCATAAATCTAGACACACCTGTGTGTAATTCATTAGGTATGTTACATATACCACATCACATTTATGGGTGAACTGTCACAACATGTATGTGACGATAATAAATACACAAGAATACACAGTTATACCGGTAATGATATATATATTTAGAATGTATATTCCACAATAGGACTCAACACATAGGAAATAACAAATGATTGCTGGGATTTAGAGCCAATATGGACAATCGTTATCATAATTACAAAATGTAAGGTAGATGGTCCAAAGACAATAGTTTAAATATCTATCTGGGCGTGGAACTGAATGCAGTCTAAACTCTTTCACTTCTTGAATCGCGTCAGACACTGATTTACAAGTTCTGCCATTGGGGGACAGGGTCTCTTTGCAATTGTTGACGATATACGCCTGGGATCGTCATCGGCCATTGGTGTTTTCCTTTTCAGGCCTCCAGTCTGCTCATTTTGTCTTTGCTGGAAGGCCAGCATCTGTAGGTCCCATCTGTATGAGTAGTTCTTCTCGACTTTGGCAGTCCTTGGTCTCCAGCGCTGGGTTCTTTTACTGTACACACCTGAGGATCCACAATGTAATAATAATAAAAGTAAGGTAATATGTTAGCAACATTGGTCAATGTCTAATACATTTCATGGCAAAAACCTGGTACCCTCTATTTCTGTAACAGGGAGAATAGAAATTCCCCTGCCATATATGAATATATAAGTAAGTTTGTATGATAAGTAGTCTCTCTTAGTAGCATGCTTACATTGTTTCACCGTCACTGGTTCTCTGGTCTGGTCGATGGAGATGGTGGTTATGATCAATTGCAACGATTATATTTCAAAACAAACAGCCACATTATCCCTTTTACCTTAAAACGAGGAAGCTTGGAGACGTATAAAAACAGTCGTACTTATATATAAACATATCCGTTTTGTTATTGTAACTCTCGTGTAACCAAAATATCAAATAAATTCATTTCTATTCCATCATCCTAACCAAGAAGTAATATTTTTGAAATCTACAAACTGAATGTAACACACGCGACAATATAAATAAACATTGTAGCAACGTCTACGTACCAGATGTTCCGGGAGTGTCAACATGACCACAAACTGGAGTGCTGAAATCATGTCCAGGCGGGAAAGGAAGCTGCGGTGTTCCCGATGTTGATATTGACCAAGTTGCTTCATGATCATCTGTAGCCTTTGTTTGAACACTGAATAAATACCATAACGTATAAACACAATAAGCATACGTCGGGACTATATGCGACCAGGTATAGAAAGGAATCTACTTTGTTTACACAATTTACTACACCGTAAAATCATAACGCAATCAAGCTACAGGAAACAGCAAATAACAAGTTGTACATCTTTTATTTATCTCTTATGTGATGAATATTAGGAAAAACTTACTTGCTGCAGTCGCAGAATTTGTCGTGGACATCGAGCAGATGTCTAATGATATCGCTCTTGCTTGACCCAGTGTTTTCCCGCAAGCTGTTGAATCGGTCATAGTGCACTCCTAAGCAGATTCGAGACTGGTTCCTCCTCTTCCCTTCTTCCTGTATTCTTCGTTTTTTATGATTCTGTCTTTCGACCCATAGCCAGAGCGAAAGTAAATCCAGTTCGCCGAGTGCCAGGCTTTGTTTATAAACAGGGAGTTACCCGCGCTAGGTGGCGCTGCTCTATTGTTTATAAACTGGGAGTTACCCACGCTAGGTGGCGCTGCTCTTTCACGAAATATGTGCGTTCACGACTGTGCCGCAGCAGAGGTCACGAACTAGTCAAGAATTCTGGGATATCATCCGGGCGCTCATGGGAGAAAAACAATAACAAGAGCAACAACCAGTCCACGGAAATTGCTCTGTATCAGTGGCCGTTCAACTCACTCAAAGTTTTTCAGATGTCGCCAGACATGTCTAAAACAAATGATCCTATTTTATCCGCTCTAAATGCGTTCGTAACAAATCATAGAGACAATATACAGACATAAGTTGTTGTTTCATTTCTTTGAAAATTTTATTTGATCGCCTTACATTACAAACCACTATTCGACAAGATTGATGAAATGTATTTGGGAATTCAAGAGTTGGTTAATCATCGACTGAGTCCATCTTTGCTCCTAGGTAAGGAAGTAAAGAAAGCTTTAAACATGATTCAGAAACGCCTTAATCTGGAATATCAGTTGTTTCACGTTGCTCATAAGGATCCAAATTAGTATTATAGTTAACGTGCTGTTCACTGTTCTCGGACTGGAGAGGCAATTTTGTTTTCGCATATTGTCCCTATTCAAACTCCTTCCACTCTCCTCGATGTACATGTATATCGAATCAATCCATTCGGCTTACCTATAATTCAGTCTGGTACGCATGTCACGCAGGTTATGAATTTACCTGATTAATTGGCTGTTTCAGAAGCGAAAGATCAGTATATTGAATTTTCTACCAGAAATTTTCAAAAATGCTTCGTTGAACACGAAAAACACTGTCAAATATTTCATAGTCCCAAGCCAGACACGGTTCTCATGTGCGCATTTGCTTTGTTTAATCAAGACGCACCAGAAATTAAATCCTTGTGTGATGTTAAATACAGATCAAATGGGCTTTGTTCGATGGCTCTCGAAATCAAACCAGGCCTTATTCTTTCCAGTGGCATAAAACCTATATTATATTAACTTGCAATGGTCGCATTGAGAAGCGTCCAGCTTGTCAGATTCGTATATTTAAAATTCCTTGTCACTTTGCGCTGAAACTGATGAATTCGACATAGACATAAGCATTCATAATTGTCAGAAAAAGACAACTTCAACGTTATACCAACGTCATCTTTTACTCTTTTCGGATTATTTTTCAATTCGTCCGCATTCAAACCTTTCAAAACTTTTACAAATTATGCTTTTAAAATTCCACATTTATGACTTGATAATAAAGTGACAAGAAATTTCAAGTTGATTTACACCTTACTTCCCAGCGTATGAAAGAGCGTATAATAATTTATAATTGATGGTGGTTGGAAACATTCCATGTTTGCCGTGAGATTATGGTCTCACTATTCTATTTCCCCCCGTGAGTTGACATTATCAGTTAGAAATCCTCTGATTAATTTTTATATTCCACAGGAATGCTATTCTTACAACTTACGTTTTGATTTATCCTCTTTGCAAATTCCTACCCATCACAGTCTACACATTTCTGTGAAGATTTATATCAGCTGGTTAAAAGCTTTTCTTCCTATTGTACAAAGTAATTATTCTGGGATGCCGGTAGGTACAGACTATACATTACACTATTCTCCAGTTGCTTCTCCTTAATATTACTTTTTATTTTTTTTATTTATTTTTTTCAGCATAGTAGGTACATTCAGATGGGTATGAACAGTTGAACAAAGTTCAAGTTCCTGGCACAATGTTTATAAAGGTGAGTAGCTGTGGCAGTGTGCCAATACTATATAAAATCGGATGTAGGTTATCTTATTGGATTTGTACAGGCAAGTTCAAGAACGGCACAATGTTTGCCAAAGAAAGTGAGTGAGTGAGTTAAAATTTAACGTCACATCGGCAAAATCTCAGCCATATCGTAACGAGAACAATTTAATTTATATCATTTAGGCAACAATAAATTGAGAACATAAAAACCTGTCAGCGAGGTACAGTAAAACTACTAGAATATCACAGCTCTTAATTTAAACCTAACACGCTATCATAAAAATATATCACTATACACAACAACACAATATAAAAATAGGCTATTGATCGCCAACAACTGAAGGTAGATCACCATACCAGGGTCCATGGGGACTTACAGTGCCTTTGCTACCTGCATGGATCCTAGCTTGATTTACACCATCCCTTCAGCCATTGGCGTTCACGCTGAGATTTAGCCATACATTAAAATGACAAAAATACTACGATTAAAAACCTGGTAGACTTAAATTTACTTGAAATATTTTGGGACTTACGTACCCTCTCAGGAGGACAATAATTTTACAGTACTTTAACCCCCTTTGAGGCTACAGCCACTAATCTAAACTACCAATCATTAAAATACATCTATCTACAGAACATATTATTCACAAATCATCTATTAAATCTATTTCTTTTAAAAAGCCAATAATTAAATGAAAATTAACAGTGTTAAAAAGATCCTTAACTGTTTTTCACATTGAAATACTTATCCCTTATGATGGAGAATTTTTAACACAGTCAAGCAGGCCAAGGAAAACTTTATGGCTGTATGCCAATAATACATGAAGTCAGATATAATCATTGTTTGCGATACAAAGTTCAAGAAAGGCACAGTGTATACAAAACAAATCTCACGCCAATAGTATATTAAGTCGTATACAACTTATGTAATTAGACAAAAAATAAAGGTTGGCACAGTGTTTTCTAAAAACGGAAGTCACTCAATGGCTATAAGCCAATAACATAGCAGAAGGTCAATAGTACACTCAATCGGATGTAATCTGTCTGACTAGAGTTGTACAAGCATGTAAGAAAATACATAGATTAAGAGAGTGGCACAATGTTTGCAAAGAGAGAGTCACTCCATGGCTATAAGCAAATAAGGTATCAAATCAGGTGTGATTTATCCAGCTAGTGTTATCTAGGCATATTTGGCCCACCAAAGTTCAAGAGTGGCTCAGTGTTAGCAAAGGGAAGACAGCCTATAGCTGCAATTGCCGTAATATACAATAATCAGACATAATTTACCTGATTAAGATTGTACAGGTGTGTTTGAACTACAAAGTTCAAAGCTTGTGCGTTGTTTGCACAGGGAAGTGAATGTGTCTGAAAGCCAATAATATACAACATCTATATGTAATTCATCTATTTAAAGTTTAATTTTTTTTGTGAGTGGAGACTATTTCTTTTCAAAGGCATTATATTTGTTGTTTTTACAGGCAAAAATCTTTCGATGGCATAAACTTGTCTGAAGTTATTTATAACCTTATCAATTGATGGGGTGTTGCCCTTATACTGAATAGAAATATACACCTTTTGCTCAGTAAGAAAACGTGAGCTAAGTCTTCCCTGTCAGTTTTACAAAAAGAGTAAATATCACCGTTTACTAGGTTCATAAACTTTCATTCCTTGCTAGTATAGACTGTCGGTGTAGAAATTTGACTTGAAATTCTAAACGTTTTACGTCTTTTGTACAACACCTGTATTGGAGAAATATATTTTCCAGTTTGGAGAAGTAAGGTTAAAGTTTTCCGTCCATTTTGACACACTGTGGGGCACATATTACAGGTAATAATATTTTCCAGGCTTCAGCAAGTCGAGTAAACTGTTTCCAATAATCAGGTCGGATGTTATAATATAAGTTTGCTGGTAAATGCACTGTTTCCACTTTGGAGGGATACTGCATAGCAGTCTGTGATAATCCAAGAATGTTCCCCGGATATCATATACGTTTTTCAGTTCATTGAAAGTCATTAGGCCTCTTGTGTTACAGACATCTTTAACACAATGCAGCCCTTTATGGTACCAGTTTTTTATAAGGAGGGTTTTATCTTTGAACTGATGATTCCACCAAAGGGGTTGAGATAAGATATAATTGATATTATCTGGGTATTCTTTCTCGATTCTTAGATAGTTTGACCAAGCATCCAAAACACTTCTCCAATAAGGATTTTTACAATTATTTCGGATATTGATATATGCTCCCAAAGAAGATATTTCAGATAAAGGAAATTGGCTTGGGTTCTTGAAGTTGGGATTTTGGTAGCATTTTCTTAAGTGAGAAAGTTTCAACGCTTGAATAAAAGAGTCAACATCAATCATTCTTAGACCGCCTTCATCATATTTCCTGATCATATTAATCATTTCTATTCTGTCCCTTTTTCCATTCCATAAAAATGTAAAAAAGAATATTTGTTTTAATTCTTCAGGGGGAGGAGGCAGGGCTAAAATATATGTACCGAGGTAGATAGGGGCTAAAGATTTAATAACTGTAATTTAAAAGTCAGTGATCTATGCTTCCATGTTGCGAGGATTTTTTTTATGGTTCCGATTCTCTTTCTTCTATTCATGACCCAGAGGTAAATTAGCATTAAGGGTAATGCCAAGAACTTCAAAGTTGTCTGTGTGCCAATCGAGAGCTAAGTCTTCACAGCATTTGATATTATTACCAGCCATAGAGCCTATCAAGATAGCTTTTGTGTTTTCAATATTTATTTTGAGGCATTTCATAAACGTTTCAATAGTGTTTTTTAGGCTTGATTCAGATCCGTCAAGAAAATGTTGAGTATCATCTGCAAACTGTCCTAAATCATATTCTTGCCCATTCAAAGCAATACCTTTAATGTCCTTGTTTTGCCTAATCACACAGCCCAAAATTTCAGCCACAAATAAGAAAAGGTAAGGGGATATGGGGTCGCCTTGTCTACAGCCACGTTCATTAAAGAATGGTGAAGATAAATGGCCATTTTGTATGACATAAGAGTTAGCATTACCCGGTAGGATTTTCTAAATTTTGTTCCAAAGCCAAATGTTTTGCCACTGTTCTTTCTTTCCTTAATTTCAAACATAATATCATAGAGTATCCTAGTGTTGTCACTAATACATCTACCAGGTATAAATCCCGTTTGTTTTTGATGAATGATTAGTGATAGAACTTTCCTAATCCTTATATTATATCCTTAATATTACTTGCTAGAATCACGTTTCATCAGTGTTTCAATGTATTCCCTCAATCCCTCACATATTTATATATATTGTTCGTTCTTGTCTTTTACACCACATTTACTGAATGTTGTATCTTAAGTGGTTAATCTCTCGTCGACGATTACCAATCACGTCCATGTATGCTATTACTTAAGTACATCTATCTCTTTCTGTCATTTCCATATTATGAATATGCCAAGTATGAATTTGATAATGGGTCATCCTATGTTTCGATATCGTCAGATAGCATCGAACTTTGTCTTCATAAGCTTATAGTATTTTGATACATACCTCCATAGCATTGTGTCCAGAAAAGATCGGTGTACTCCATGGTGACATATGTCTCCATACCTTAATCTCCTGTTTACATTCACTTTATGCCACAAATATATTTTGTTTTGGCTTTTCACTTTTTCTCAAGTGTTGCACGTTTTGTTGGGACAGAAGTCAAGTACTTCCCTCACTGTCCTCGGACCCCGCCACCATCAATCATCTGACTCCACATTTCATTTGATGACAACCACTATACTCCGGGCACAGCCCTTGTAGCCGCCATACGCCACAAGACAGTATGATTCATTGTGCCGCCACCTACCTCTGACAACATCGTACACCGAATCTGTTGATTTTCGGGCACACAGCGTGTTTGCCCATGACATTCTACCCATTCTTCTCCTCTTACCACAAGGGTCCATCCCAAGATCATACTGTGGAATCTTGCAAGGCTGTGTGTTACGCCACTGACATTTCATTGTGGAGCTCGGTACCTACACCTGACTGATCATGATATGTCTTTTCCTGACCAAGATAGTGCAAGTGAATTCATTTGGGGACCGATGACAAGTGAACTTTTGTGAATGATCAGACAATATGTAGTCATGCGAAGTGACATTTAATCACCTTTATTACTTTTATGAACTTTAACGGACAAGGGTCTTGTTGTGTTGTGTACATGCTTTGTGGTAACATAGGAACCATTTTCGTCCCCCTTTTCTAAGTAAGTAAGTGTACCTGTGGCATGTTTGCCAGTTTCGCGTTTTGCACAAGACTTCTTTCAAATTGATCAACACATCCCATTCGAGTTACGTGCTCCTGTATTGCTTCGTGTGTAGATTTCGTTGTATTTCTCTACATCGCCTCCATGTTCTCATGTTTTCTTATTGCGAGCTGTGGGCAGCTCTTGTCCACAGGCGGAGGATGTTATAAGGTTAAAAATGCATCTCTTATAAAACAAAATATCAGAAACCCATTATTGAGAATTGCGGTTATTTCGTAATAGAACTCATGCTATCGCTGCTTGGTAATAAATCAAGGGATATAGGACATAATAATTGGGAGTAGCAGAACCTAAAAGACTCTTACAGTATTAATTAACGGGGAATCACCGATGGGTAGTTTAGAGTTATTCTCCGATCACGAGGTACGACATAGGACCATGGAATGATGTAAGTTTAAACGAATCAGAAAGATTGTATCTGGACATGTGACAAGGGCCGGGCAGGCTCGAAAATCTTAAAAAGATACAGTCACCACTAGCGGTTTTCCAGGTGGCAAAAGTACCTTGTAGGCTTTTCACCTTCTTCATACCTAAGAGATCTAGTTCTAAAGTCAAGATCTCTCATATGCTCTTGTTTAATACTTTTAGGTTTCAATTTGTCTGATTATAATTCAGCAAGGAGATCTTCATTGACTGCTTGAAAGTGTTTCCTTATTTCATCTTCCTTTTCTTTAATTTTGTTTTCCAATTCTAGAGTAGCAGTATCTTTTTTTTCTTTTATGACAGGGTGCGCAAAGGGATGGTTTTGCCTCTGACTTTCATGAGGAAAGTCTCGAAAAATAGTGGATCACTGACAGTAAGTCCTAAGTTTTGATCCTCAGTCTCAATCATGTCTTCTAAGCTATAACTATTCTTAGCATATTCTGACTTAGTTTCTAGAAGAGTTTTGTTTTACAATATCAGTGTAGTCATCAATTCTCAGAAGAAATGTGTTGAATTTCCAGTAACCCTTTCCTCTGTTCTTACTCAAAGAATTAGATAGGGTTAGAGTAATAACCGAGTGGTCCGATTTGCATCCCGGATGAATATCTGCTGAAACTGTAAGATTAGCTAAGTCTCTAGAAACTAGAAAGAAGTCAAGTCTTGACTGTTGTCTAGATTTTGTTTTTCACCATGTATATTTTCTATTTTAAAGATTAAGTTTAGAAGATGTCTACTAAGGCATTTTTTCAATTTCATTAATTACTTCTTTACGTGCTTTAGGAATATTAATATTTTTGTAATGTTCAAGATCAATTGATGGGTTTAACACCAAGTTCCAATCCCACAGAAACTAAGGAGTCGATTTCAAAATCATCAATATCAGCAAATATAGTTTTGTAGAAGCTGCTGTTATCAGAATTCGGACCATATAAATTAACAAGAGTGAGTTTTGTACCATCAGTGGTTATGTCAGCTATAATAAAATTACTCTGATCATCTTTGTTAAATTTATGGATATTAATCTCAATGTTATTATCAAATAAAATAGCTACTCCTCTGGCGTTAGACTTAAACGATGCAATAATGCTCTTGAGACCCAACTCATTCCTCATAGTAGATTCTAGATCTTGAGAGATATGAATGTCTTGAAGGCAAATACAACTTTCGTTTTCTCCCAATATGCATAACTTCCTTTCTGCAAGGGCTCTAAAGTTAAGAGAAACTATCTTAATATTATTACTCATTGAACATGTACCAAAAAGTTGCATGTACCCAAAGGGGGACATTGATAGAACTAGAATGCAATATTGTTGGCTGTTAGGCTTGCCAAACCATCTACCCAAACAAGCAAATAAATATTCACGACCTTTATCATACTAATGGGATTGCAATTGGTCGGAATGGCCAAGATAATCAATGATTTGTCTCCAAGTAGGAGGAACCAGGCCGATGTGAAAAGCCACTGACGGCTGAGCCTCAAAAGAAATATGTTTGTTCTAGAACACTGAAGATGGTTGTAGGCATACCATCTGCACAAAAAGCGAATACGTTTGCATGATCAAAATCATACCATCAAAATATGAAATCTGTCAAAACAGCAAAAGATGATTATCTACCCCGTCTCCGACTAGGAGAAAACAGGTCAATGTGAAATGTTACTGGCAGCCGAGCAGCAAACGAAACTGTTCTAAAGGAGCTAAAAATGATTGTAGGCTGTTTAGCTAACAATACCATTAGCACAGAAAAGTGAATAAATATGCATTGCCTATATCATACAATCAAATGTGAAATCAGTCAAGACAGCTAAGATAATCAACGATCAGTCTCCGAGTAGGAGAAAACCAGCTCAATGTGAGGTATCATGGAAGGCTGAGCAACAAAAGAAAATACGTTTGTTCTGGAACGCTAAATATCACACAGTTGTGGTCTGTTTGACTTACTATACCCTTTGCACAAAAAGTGAATAGGTTTGCCTGCTCTGTATCATACAATCGAAAGTGAAGTCAGTCAATACCGCAAAGATGATCATCCATCAGTCTCCGAATAGGAGAAATCAGATCAATGTGGAGTTTTACTGGCGGCTGAACAGCAAAAGAAAACGTTTGTTCCAAAGGAGCTGGAGATAATTAAAGGCTATTTAGCTAACCATACCAGCTACACACCAAAAAATAATAAATAAATAAATATGCTTGACCAATATCATACAATCGACAGTGAAAGTCAGTCACTACAGCAAAGATGGTTAACGATCAGTCGCTAGTGATAGTGAAAACGATGATCAGCCTCGCTCATCACGATCGACTAGTATCTACATAGTGGTGAGTGGACGTTAACCACGTGAATGTAGCAAGAAATGTATCGCACAATATTGCCACCTTGCTTCCGTGGAAGAAATCGCTATGTTATGCAAAGTTGTGTCATGCAAAATCCTTTTGGTCATGATTCAAATACATATTTAACTACGAGTAGAAAGTAGCTTTGATTTTCTGACTTGATGAAAACAAAACATAATCTCATATCTCATTTATTCTCGAACAGACTTTAGCCCGTGACGTACGATTTTTATAAAAGGCGGCGTCCTGTCCCGAACACCCGACAGTCTGAGAATAAATAATCTCTAGGTTTGTTTTCACCGAGTTACAAAACCAAAACTACTTTGTACTGGTAGTAAAATATGTATTTGATCGATGGTCCATAGGATTTTGCATGACATAGCTTTAACATAACAATTTCTCTCTTGGAAGCGAGGTGGCTGTCAATATAATACTACATGTACTTACAATATTATTGTCACTTCGACCACAACCTCGCTTACGAGGAAGAAATCGTTATATTACAAGTTGTGTCATGCAAAATCCTTTTGGTCATCAATCATATACATATTTTACTAAAACTGGTAAGTAGTGTTGGGAATTGGTTAAAAACTCAAAATTGAAGATTGGTTCATTACAACCGATCAATCATCGAAAAATAATTGGTTAGTTTCATTTATCAAATTTTCCTGGTAATGTTTGTTGCACCAGAAATAAAGAAAAAAAACATGTAGTTCTTTGGAATTTATTTGCAAACTGAACAAAATGCATTTGCAAATATTTACATTTTTAAAGGATGACTGGTATGTTTGGAACATAGATTTCCTGGAGTCTTCAATAAATTCAATCCTGATTTGGAACAGGCTGGTAGTGCTTATGAAATGTAAATGTAATGACACAGACAAAACCAGCCTTGTGAAAAATCTTGTTAAAGCAAACATGTGTTCGATTATGAGAAAACATGATCGATTTAGTCATTCCATTAACGGGACCACCACTACTGGTAAGGTAGTTTTGATTTGTTTTACTCGATGAAAACGTCGAGAAATCAACAAAATGACGAGCTTATTACACACTTTATATACAACTGACTGAAAATCCTTCCTCACTTAACGTCACTTCCGGTTCGCTGTAGTGCGCTGGCGACAGAGTCACGTAACCTCTCTGTGGTTTCGTTGGCGGGCGAGACGGCTTTTTGGCAACTTTTAATCGCTCAGTATTAATTTACCATAAGTTTTTAAAGAATGAATTTGGTGTTCCGCTGAAGACTAACCACAAGTCTTTCATATGTAATGGTTAAAAGCTTGAAAAAACCCCAAAGTTTATTCGTTCTTTAAGTGATATTTTGCGTTTTTTGTACTCCCAGATTTGTAATTAATTGAGTAAATGTTAGTTTCATTGCGTAAAATAAGCAAATACGCGCCTTATCTGGAGCTCTGCCTTAAACAGTGAATACTAATTATGACTTCCTAAAACATGTTTACAAAAAGCTGTTTGATACACCTTTGGAGGGTGCTAAATGATAGATTCTTGCCAGTTAAGCTCTATCTCCACTGAGTATTATGTGATGATGACATTTGATTAAATATTGGATTAAGTTATGATAAGGGGTAAAACAACAAACAGTGCTGTGGTTTTGGGAGAGTGTATACCATGCTTGCACACTTAGCCTTCTCGCATTCCTGAAATTGTATATACTCTAGAATTCTCGGATTCTCAAAATTGTGCATTCTCTCGCATTCTCGCATTTCTGAAATTGTATACACTCTTGCATCCTCGAAATTGTACATTCTTTAGCATTTTTGTAATTGTACATTCTCTCACATTCTCATGATTTCTGATGTAACTCTCTTCAGGAGGAATAAAGAAAAAATACTCTTCATTTGAAACGTGGCAACGTAGGTAATGGTGGTTCAGTCAAGTTACAAGGGGGAGGAGTTATTGAGCATCTTGTGGAAAATCAGGCCTACACTTATCTTGGAATGCAAGTTCGAGACAAGCTCCAGAATATTTCAGGACAAACTTCGGGCCGAGAACAAATCTCGCTTAAAAAAAACCCGGAGCTCAGAGCTAAATGCTTGAAACAAGGTCAAAGCCACCAATACTTTTGCTGTGCCAGTCCTTTCCTATTCCTTTGTAGTAGTTGATTGGACAAAACAAGACATCCAGAGTCTTGACCGTCTGACCAGAAGGATCATGTCTGATAACAGAGCCCACCACCCTCGTTCCTCTCTTAACCGTTTATACATGCCAATCAATTCTGGAGGTCGGGGTTTGATTAATATGGAGGCTCTTCATGATAGAATTTTATTGTGTACTTTTGCACATATTTATTTATCGGATGATCCTCTATTGATGCATGTGAAGCTACATGATGAAAGCAAGGAATTCCACAGCTATTTTAAGCGTGCCAAGGTTGTTGGGACAGAATCTGAGATTTGAGGTTGATTTTGTTGATGGCGATGTACTTCTGGACGGTACAGTGATGGGAGTAAACCAGGTGAAGTCCTTCATCAAGTCCCAGAGTCGATCTTTTGTGGAGAAGCTTTCTGAGAAGCCATTGCATCGTGTGTACATGCAGTGTGTTGAACAGAATAGCAATCCCACCGACTCCTTCGCCTGGATGTAGTCGGCTGGTCTTAAATGTGAAACTGAGGGCTTCCTTTTTGCCGCTCAGGACCAGTCACTTCCCACTCGTAATCGCCAAAATGTGATTCTTAAAGAAAATATCAATATGAAATGTCGACTTTGCAATGAATTCACAGAGACTGTCCAACATCTTGTCAGTGGATGCCCTTCTTTGGCACAAACAGCATATCTTAAACGAAATGATGACATGGCTCGTTGCTTTTGCTACCGTCTCCGCTATGCCCGTGGCTTTGACACCGTGGTCCATCCATGGTACGACCCTGAACATGTCCAGGGCGTCATGGAAAATGATGCTTTCACACTTCTGTGGAACAGGCCCATATACAAACCTGATCTTGACCTTTTTGATAAAGCCAATGACTTTATTCATATCATTGAATTTTCTGTCCCTTTTGACAGGAATGTGATTGACAAGATTCAGGAAAAGCATGATAAATATGCGGACCTCGCCTTTGAAATGTCTCGCTTGCATCCCAAGTACACTGTCGTCAGGCTCCCCGTTGTTCTTGGTGCCCTTGGGTTGGTACCTCCTGATCTTTTGGCGTAGATCAGGAGAGTGCCCGGGTTCTCCACCGGGAGCACAGCCCTTCTGACACTCTGGGTAATGCAGAAGGCTGCAGTGTTGGGGAGCCTTCATATTCTCCGGAAAGTTCTTGGTGGGTTCGACTAGGCATTGTTTCCTGGGAGAAGTCCCATTCGCTGTCTGGGCTGAGTGTAGAGGAGGCGAGGTCCCTGAGCTGATGATGAGCCTTACCAGCCTGACTGTGCCAGGATCACCCGAACCCTCTCTGCTGCATACTATCTTTAATCTGTTAAACATAATAATAAAAGGACTATTAAGTATTTGTGCAGGCAACTGCATCTGGAGGAGCACAGACTGCTTCGCGAATGTTGCATAATGCTCAAATCCCTGGACGACTCTGTGTGCACCACATCTGCTACTCGTACTAATAGCATTTTGTTTTGACTTGGATTTGGATATGTGTAGCTAATACAAGATATCTGTCTGTCAGTCTATTTGTTATGAATCAAAGAGCGAACTTTGCCCATTATGCATAATGATAGCGAACATGTATATATGATATGACGATTTTGTCAGGCCCCAAAGACCTTAGTTAAACCCTACACTACGAAGAGATGGCACCTTGTTACATTAGACTAGGATGTATCTTGAAACTGCTTGTTGCTATTTGAACGTAACTGTTATCACTATGTCTATGCGGATAGGTAGTTATAACGTTAGACTTGTATTTGTATGTATATTAATGCTGCACATGCTGAAACTAATATCAATCACGCATTTGATCTGAAGGGCATTCAGAAGTGGAATGCACCTGATGAAGGAGCGACCATACAGTCCTAAACGTCGTGTTATTCACAATAAAGTTGACATTCTGATCAGCTATTAGTTATAACTTTCTAAGCTAGTTTTAATTCAAATTGTGATATTCTAGTTGTTTTACTGTCCTTCGTCGGCAGGTTTTTATAATATCTATATATATTTTATTTTAATGTCAAATGTTCTCGTCACGATATGGCTGAAGTATTGCCGATGTGACGTTAAATAATAACTCACTCACTTTTCCTGATCAAATATGTACATATTCAAACCAGTGGCATCGCTCATATCGATCCGCTGGTAAATCCTTTAGTTCCTGTTAAAACACCGTTGAGTTTCCATAATTCAAAAGCTTTAACAGGCAAGTGTTGGCAGACAGACGCTACAATCCCTGCCTCCGTAAGCAGTTCGCATAACTTGTGAAAAATCGTATTTTCACTTCGTGAAAGAACAACGTGCAATATACAATGATCGGTTTCTTGGCATTTGCACTGATGTTGCCAGAGTTGGTATCATCTCGTTCACACGGCATACAACTGTGTATGGATGTCTGTGTTAAGTCCAAAAGGTGCATGTTATTCCTAAACGACATTAGGAGTTTTGCCTGTCACAGAGCAAACCATGATCAGGAAGACAACGGAAGAACTTCCTCCGTAAGTGTTCAGTAATCTTTCTTCTCAATCGAAAGAGTTTTGGTTTTATGATGGCTCGTGATAGTTCTATGAAAATCGCGTTTCTCCTAACCCATTCTTCCGGAAACATACTGGACGTTTCTGTTCAGACATTCCTAAAGAAGAACCGTTCTATGAGATATCTAATTTCCGAAATTATTTCAGTCATAATATATCATATACGGTATTGTCATTTCCCAAAAAGTTTTCGATATCGATATGTGACTGAGTATGGTTTTACGCCGCTTTTAGCAATATTACAGCAATAGCACGGCGAGGGACACCAATAATAGGCTTCACACAATGTACCCATGTGGGGAATCGAACCCGGGTGTTTGGCGCGACGAGCGAACGCTTTTACCGTTGTTCTACCCCACTGCCCCGATAATATGACGTTATGATATTTATGACAGTTGAACGTTATAACACTCTTAAAGGTCTTAGCAAGGATGTCAGACAGTTTTATGACAGAAACATGGATGACTAATACTGTCCCCTAGTTTAACTTTGCCACAGTCGGGTTCGGAACCGCACACCTTTCGTAAACATCAGGAATCAACACTTACTGAGATCACTTCATATAAGCAATGGTTATAACGTAATCAAAAACGTACCGTGCTTTCTTACGCTAATGCACATTCGAAATAAATTATAACTTTCCACTTTTTTAATCGTAGAATACCTGTCTATTTAATATATGGCTAGATTTGCTAAATTGCTAACGGCTGAAGGGATGGTGTAAATCCAGCTAGGGTCCATGCAGAAAGCAAATGTACTGTAAGTCCCCATGGTCCCTAGTATGGTGATCTACCTTCAGTTGTTGACAATCTTTAGTCTGTTTTTATATTGTATCGTCATGTGTAGTTAAAATATTTTAAATTTAATTACTACTTCTAAATTTATGCTTGTGATAATCTAGTTGTTTTACTGTCCTTCATTGACAGAATTTTATAATTTACTTGAAATTGTTAATATACTTATAACTTGATCTTGTCACGATATAGCTGAAATACTGCCGATGTGACTTTAAATCTTAACTCACTCTTACGATAATGCTTTCATTTTGCCAAATTAAATTGATCAAACACGTCACAATTTAATTCTGGACTCACAAAAGTCCAGAAACTCTCCGCACTGTCGGCACTTTCTGACAAGGGATTTGACGAAACTAAACATGCAGTTGTTATGAATATATGCCAAGGATGAAAAAATGAAAAAAAATAATTTCGAAATCTTTAAATTTAAACTCGCTCGCTTATGGGCCGGCCCATGGGCGAACAGTGGCCCATGGGCGAGAATGTTTAAGTTTGCTCAGAATTCATGTTTTGGAGGTTGTAAATGAATGAGTGTATATTTATAAGCATCATGACACAAATTTCAACTCATTTTGACTTAATTCGGCTAACTTAGAACGATATTAAAAAAAAATCTCGCCCATGGGTGAAAAATATGTTGGCCCGTGGGCGGGTATATTTACTTTTACTCAAAATACATGTTTTTCCATGTTTTGGAGGTTGTAAATGAATGAGTGTATACTTATGAGTATCATGAAACAAAATTCAACAAAAATTCAGACTTAATTCAGCAAATCTAGAGTGATATTAAAAAATCTCGCCCATGGGCGAAAATATGTTGGCTCATGGGCGAGAATGTTTAATTTCGCTCAGAATTCATGTTTAGGAGGTTATAAATGAATGAGTGTATGTTTATAAACATCATGACACAAATTTCAACTCATTTTGACTTAATTCGACTAACTTATAACGATATTATAGAATCTCGCCCATGGGCGAAAAATATGTTGGCCCAAGGGCGAGAATATTTACTTTTACTCAAAATACATGTTTTTCCCACATTCTCACGATCACTCAACCATACCCATTGCCGGTTGAGCCAAACCATTTTCAACTCTTGTTTTCGACTAAACAACCTTCTGAAAGCATACAAGCTTAGGAACATTAAACTCACCCCAGTCACCTCCCACCTCCTCACACGGACACTGGTCTAACAAACGTCACAAAAATAACAACAAACAAAAATCAACAAAAAGTACTGGTAATGGATTACATACAACAACACTGGCCAGACTGGACACACATCTACACAGACGGATCACACAACCCGGATAACCACACAGTAGCCTTCGCAATACACACAACACAACCAGACATAACTACAACATCGGCGCGCATCCCAAACAATCTTTCTATATATACCGCAGAAAAAACGGCAATATATCAAGCCTTCAAAATGGCAGAAATAACTAATCGCAACAAACTCCTAATCATCACGGACTCGCTCAGTGCAATACAATCTATTAGAAATACAAATTACACAAACAGACCAAATCTACTACATCGAATACTGCACTCAACCAGCACACTAACAAATAAAAACAAGTGTAGAAGTGAGCACAGCTCACATACCCCCGCTTCCCACTTTGGGAGCTCACAAGACTTTCTCCTTGACTCTACTAAACTTTATATACATGTTAGATAATAGTTTTGCCATGTACTGATTACAGTAATAATTTATGGAAACATTATTTTTTAGTGTTTTCCGTGGAAACCTGACATACAATTGAACTTGTTGATCACAATGAAGTGGATGTAGATGAGGATTGTTATTTTTTAGCACATGGCATATCTGTGGGTCATGATTAACTTGTGTATTAAGTTTGGTGAACCTAGCATGTATAGTTTCGATGATATGCTGTGGCCAGGTAACCATCAAACACATTTTGCACCAAGTCGTGTTTCCATAGAAACAACAACAGAACAAATTCTGAAAAAACTTTAAACTGGCAAAAGGCACATCAATGGGTAATGATTAACATGTGTGTGAAGTTTGGTGAACCTAGCATGTAAACTGAAAGAGATATGCTCCGGACAAAACCATCAAACACATTTGGCACTAAGTCGTGTTTCCATTGAAACAGCAAAAATAAAATTCTGAAAAAAACTTTAAACTGGCAAAAGGCACATCAATGGGTAATGATTAACATGTGTGTGAAGTGTGGTGAACCTAGCATGTAAACTGAAAGAGATATGCTCCGGACAAAACCATCAAACACATTTGGCACTAAGTCGTGTTTCCATTGAAACAGCAAAAAATAAAATTCTGAAAAAACTTTAAACTGGCAAAAGGCACACATCAATGGGTAATGATTAACATGTGTGTGAAGTGTGGTGAACCTAGCATGTAAACTGAAAGAGATATGCTCCGGACAAAACCATCAACCACATTTGGCACTAAGTCGTGTTTCCATGAAAAGCAGCCCCTGAAAAAACCATCAACCACATTTGGCCCCAAAAAAAACAAAACCATTTCTGAAAACACTTTAAAATAGCAAAAGGCACGTCAATGGGTAATGATTAACATGTGTGTGAAGTTTGGTGAACCTAGCATGTAAACTTTAAGAGATATGCTCCGGACAAAACATCACACACATTTAGCACTAAGTCGTGTTTCCATGGAAACAGCAAAAAAACCAAAATTCTGAAAAAAAATTAAAATAGCAAAAGGCACATCAATGGGTAATGATTAACATCCGTGTGAAGTCTGGTGAACCTAGCATGTAAACTTTAAGAGATATGCTCCGGACAAAGTTTCGGGATGGATGGACGGACGGACAGACGGACGGAATGAACGTTACTTCGTAGCGAGGGTATAATAAACAAATCAATATAGCATGAGTACCCTCACACAATGGGATCATGCGCAACGAAAACGCAGACAAAGCAGCCAAACAAGCAACAAAAAACTCACGCATCAACTACCCACTAACATACAGCAAACAAGAGTATAAATCCATTGTGAAAAAACTAATAATACGGGAAAACTTCAAACAACTACATACTTCCCCTGCCACGTGGACATATAAAACAATCAGCAAACAAATCTCCTCAGTTAATCTCTTCAGCAACTCACGTCAGATACAGTCTACACTAAATAGACTATATGTAGGCATCACAAAATTAAACTATCGCCACTCAAATGGGCTCTGCAGCACATTTTAAGTCTCACAAACGATACAACACTTATTCTTCACATGCACACTCTACGTACCATATAGAATTCAGTACATCAACACACTCGACACAAAAAACATTCACAGTCTTCTACACCCCACACCCCTCCACAAATACAAAAAGCAATCAGATCACAAAAACAAACCTTATAAAACTACTCTAACCCACCCTAATTAGCAACACATGCATATTCCCAAACGTCCAAAACCTACCCACAGCAATCGCCCCCACCCCCTCCAGGCAACAGGTCAAATTGCTAACCTATTTTCATAGCCGCTTTATTGTCTAATTATCCTAATTCCCTCTCAGCACTACCAACAAAGTGCAAAAAGCAAAACGGCCTAAGGGCAGCAGCAACACCAACCCCACTGCCCCATGCTAGCAAACAACCTCATCCCACTTCTTCCCCCTGCCCCATAAAACCTTACCATTTTGGGGGTCGTTATCCTTTAACCACTCCTATATAACTATGTCTTATAGCCCGGGAAAGCCACTTTTAAGAAAACAAGAGTTGAAAATGGTTTGGCTCAACCGGCAATGGGTATGGTTGAGTGATCGTGCGAATGTGGGTCTCCCGGCAATGCGCTATTAGCTAATCCATGTTACCGTAAATAAAGAAGATTTTTTAATATCGCTCTAAATTAGCCGAATTAAGTCAAAAGGAATGATGCTTATAAACATACGCTCATTCATTTACAACTTTCAAAACTTGGAAAAACATGTATTTTGAGTATAAGTAAATATTCTCGCCCTTGGGCCAACATATTTTTCGCCCATGGGCGAGATTTTTTAATATCGCCCTAAGTTAGTCGATTTAAGTCAAAATGAGTTGTATATTGTGCCATGATGCTTATAAACATACACTCATTCATTTACAACCTACAAAACATGAATTCTGAGCAAACTTAAATATTCTCGCCCATGGGCGAACGAGTTTAAATCTAAAGTTTTCGCAAAAATCATTTTTCATTTTTTCATCCTTGGCATGTACTCATAATAACTGCATGTTTAATTTGGTCAAATCCCTTGTCAGAAAGTGCCCACAGTGCGGAGAGTTTCTGGACTTTTGTGAGTCCAGAATTAAATTGTTCATGTTCATGTTCATGTCATTAGATCATTAAGATGTCTTAGAACTGTTTGGGCCCATGGCTTCCCACAACAGAACTGTTGTAACTAAACTGCAAATTGTCACACTGCATAACCTAAAGGTTCAGAATAAGGGAATCTTGTTAACATGTTTGGGACGACACGACTGCTTAAAAGCAGTGTTTGTAAATAGTATCTGCAGTAGAGTTTGCATTTGATGTTTGTCTTTTCTATATGTTAATAATTTGAAAACATTTTAGTTATGGTAAAATATATTCAAATAAAACAATGTGCATTCTTTTTCATTTCTTGCAACAATAGTATTCCAGTCATAATCTGGCAACTGGCACACAAATGAAGTGTACTAAGATCTGCGGTTCGGCGTTGGAATGCTCCTCAACGGAGGCGCAAGTAAACAAGGGGCAGATAGCGCTAGATGCATCGTGCACAGGTCAGTTTGGAATCGATGAGCCAACTCCCAATTTGAATTTAAAACAAACCATATTCAAATTACAACCCAATATCAATATGCCCAAAAAAGGTGTAAATGAAAAGAGGAATCGATGTCAGTTAAACAAAACAAGACATTCATCCCAGGAAGTGGTGCATGATCAGAAATTTACATCTGAAGATAACACCCTCTCTTGTTTGTTTTTACAATGAAAACAAGTACCACTATAAAAGAGAATGCGTTGTTTGGGTACACATATTTCCCACAATAACAGACAGTGAATTCATAGGTTAAATAACTCGAATTCCAGATAACTCGTAGAAGGCAATGCAAATCTGTTTTTCGATTGCATGCCACCCTGCCCAATAGTGTGGACCTGTGAGTGAGTGAGTTTAGTTTTACGCTGCACTCAGCAATATTCCAGCTGTATGGCTGCGGTCTATAAATAATCGAGTCTGGACCAGACAATCCAGTGATCAATAGCATAAGCATCGATCTGCACAAGTGGGAACCGATGACATGTGTCAACCAAGCCACCCGATCCCGTTAGTCGCCTCTTACGACAAGCATGGGTTGCTGAAGGTTCAGTATAATCCGGACCTTTATGGGTGTGTGTAAAGGAAGTTGACCTGCATCTTAAATTGTAACTGTGTAATGTAAATAACAAATTGCGTGCTTTCAATTTAGTGCATTTTCTGTTTTTAAATGACAATAAAATGAATATGAAAGTTTTTGAACTAAAACTCCTTTGGATTTTGTACTCGAAATGTTTATTACTGCAGACTTGTTCTTGTCACTATTGGCTGGAAAAATGCCGATGTGACGTAAAGACCAACTCAACTCCACCCAACATTCACTAGAGAAATTTCCAAAGTAATTATGTATATAAATTATCAGTAAGCGTTGTATTTTCTATTTTCAGTCTGTGTATTTGTGAATTTTCTTATATGATATATGAATATGGACACCTGCTTAAATCCTTCACACAACCTGCTTACGTAGCTATTGCACGATTCATCATGTTAGGTCATAAAATTTATATACAATAGCTTTCCGTTTTGGAAGGTCGACTGGGCTATGTGACGTTAAAAGTGGGGAAGACAATGATTACTGTCAAGAGGTATGCTGTAAAGAAGACGTGGTGGAAAGCTTTGGAACATTGTCGTTCTGATGGTGGACTACTTGTCAACTTGAACACACGCCAAAAGAACCGAGTGCTTCGTAATAAATATACAATCCCTGGTAGGTATATAGTTCATTTCGCCACGACAACATGCTCTATAAATTAAGTGAGTGAGTGAGTGAGTGAGTGAGTGAGTGAGTGAGTGAGTGAGTGAGTGAGTGAGTGAGTGAGTGAGTGAGTGAGTGAGTGAGTGAGTGAGTGAGTGAGTGAGTGAGTGAGTGAGTGAGTGAGTGAGTGAGTGAGTGAGTGAGTGAGTGAGTGAGTGAGTGAGTGAGTGAGTGAGTGAGTGAGTGAGTGAGTGAGTGAGTGAGTGAGTGAGTGAGTGAGTGAGTGAGTGAGTGAGTGAGTGAGTGAGTGAGTGAGTGAGTGAGTGCTCCTCCGAGTGCTGTGGGCGGACAAGTCGCAGTGCATGTGCGTGTGCGTGTGTCGCTCTCGGCTTGGTGTACCGGTAGGTGGCTGGCTGGCTGGCTACATTAAGCAGAAAAATAGGCATGCAAGACAGATCAAAAATCATGTCGAGAAACTATCATCACACGGTGGGTGATGTGTAACGGACTGTGTCGTGAGGTACGATCATCAACTCCTCTCTGACGAATGCTCTCGGCGGTCCGTCTTTCAAGTAGTACAAATTCGTTTCGCCATCATTGATGTTGACAAGGTCTACGTTGTACGTTATCATGGACCATATCGGATCGGTGGCGTGTTTTCTGCTGTCTCCCTCGTATTCTCCCAGCTGGTACAAGTACCTAACGCTGACCCAGTCCGGTAATGTTTTCTCTTTTTTATCGTGATGTTCTGCTGCCGCTGACGATTCGACAGATGTTATTTTGATGGCTTCGACGGGTCTCTTGCCCACGAGTCTGGTGACTTTGTCATTGAGCGGTAAGCGTACGACCGATTCCATGTTTCTGTTTCCGGGATCCATTAAATCCTGTGAGCATTGGGGCGAGCACAGGCGTTCGGCTAGGGTGCGACTGAATCTCTCAACGATGCCTTGGTTACGGTGAGCTCCCGCTATACCTCGTCTCACTTGGACTTTGTCTTTTGGCCAGCAGCTGTGACATGGCTGCCATGAACTCGCGTCCGGGGTCGACTTGCAATACGGTAGGTCATCTCAAGTGACTGTGTTTGTATATGCATTCAAAGGCTTTGGGGACTTCGTTCGAATCTTTCGTTGTCAACGGTTCGGCTTCCTTGTAGCAACTGGCGACGTCAACCACAGTCAGGGCGTACTTGTAGGTTTTGCGCCTCACCCTGTAGTGAGGGAGAAACAGGAGGTCAGCTTGGTGGACGCGATTCGGCGTTGAAATGTCGAATTTTCTTCTCGGGATGTATCGAGGTGCCGGCAGGTAGACTTGCCACATGGCTTGTTTTTTAAGCCAGGCTTTGGCTTTCTCTTCCGAGACTCGTGCGGCTTTGGCGAGTTTCAGGATGGCGTTCGCGCTTTTCCAGTACCCTCACGGGCTGTAATAAATTTTCTCCATGATATATGTGTCAATTATTCGATACGCGTTTGTGCCCGTATGCGTAAGTGGTGACTTCGTCGATGGCGATCCATCGTTTCGTGTCCATGGGAGACAGCAAGGTCTTGTTGATTCTCATTCCGTATATCCTGTGTCCGTCGCTTCTCAGCATGTTCATTTGGTGTTTGAACGTTTTATTCTTGAACAAGGCTTCCTTGAATCTGGCGTGCTTGATGTGTTTTTTCACCACGTGTTTTTTCACGACTTTCGCCTTTCGGATTTCATCATCAGCTTTCTTGATGGAATACATCTTGGGTCTCAAGCCCACGCATTCGTCATTCACCTTGCCGAGCACTTTTATGCTGACTTGGCTGTGCATAGGGTGATCTTTCGGGTAGTCGCTGATGTCGTACAAGTGCATGTGTTTCTTCATGTCCCCGTACACGTCCTCGGTGTGAATTTCCATCCTCAGGGAATCCGTGTCCGTGTACAGCACTTCGCACCTGTCGCCGTACTGATTTTTCAGCTCGTTGTAGTAGAAATCGTACATCAAGTATTTGGATAAGTCGAGGATGCTCATCCCCACGTAAACAGGCCAGTTGAGTTTGATGTGGTTTTGTTCATGTGCAGCGCTGCCAAGTCGTCGTCGAATATCTTGCTTCGGTTGAATGCAGTGCTGGCTATAAGTTTCCTGAGTTTTTCTTCCACGCTGGATCTGACTAATTTCACGTTAACACGTTTTCTCAAATTCTCCATCATCTTGCCGAACACAGAGTTGTTCATGAGCTTGTACAAGTTTTTTTTTAAGTCGCTTGTGGCTTGTTTTCGCAGATTCGTGTTCAACCAAATGTAAGGTTCCATCCATGGACTTTGATCGAACTGGAGCATCCTGTGTATTTTCGTGAGTTTCATTCCCAGCGACAAGTACAGCTGCAGATTGCGATAGTGAACGACGTATTTAGACTTGTTCATCAAGTTCGGCACGAGTTTTTCGACGTTAGCCAGCTTGTTGTTTCCCAGCAAGTTTCGTTGATATTCGGACATCCAGTCCGGGTTCACCGTCAATCGTTTGGGAGCTAGTGGATAGCTGTTCGTGTAGTTCTGCGGGATAGTCCAAGTCCAAGTCCAAGTCCACTTCGAGCATGTAGCCTTTTCGAATCCAATACGATGCTATTCACGTCAATCATCTCAGGTGAGAAGACCCATTCGAATCCTGCGATGGGGAGATACTGACTCATGGCCCAGCCAAACAGGTTGCTGGCGTCGAGATAGAGTATGTGTTTGGTCGGTTTGGCAGGATCGTGACCTGGAACATACTTGTTGTTGGCTTTGGCGTATCGTTTGGAGGTCATGGAAATCCAGCCTCGCAAGCCTTTTTCCATGAACAGGTGCATGTCGTAATCCGTCAGTAGTTTCAGCTCCACGCCGGTCTTTTTCAACAAGGCATCCCAAGAGAGACCGGGGGAGTAGAAATACCAAGCAGGGTCAAGGCCGTACTGTTTAGAGCACGTTTTTCTGAATATCTCGAACACACCTGCCAGAAGCAACACGTCCGTTTCCAAGTACAGGTCGTGGTAATCGACCAAGTTCTTGCAGCCCAGTTTGTCCCACAATTGTCTCGAGAGATATTGGAATCGGTCAAGTTGCTGTAAAAGTGGTTGATGGGAGGTAATCACGTCTTGTTGAACTTAGACCAATCGTCCATGTACTCGTGGGGGTAGACGCCCTTCCTCAGCAGCAGGGGGCGAGTCTCGGCATCGGTGTATTGATTGGTGATGTCAAAGTCGTCCGGGTCATTGGCATTCACCAGACTGTCTAGAGACGACAGCAGGAACTGAACGCTATCGATGAATCTTAGACCGTCTAACGAGAAGAACGAGATGTATTTTTCCATGTTGTTGGGGATGCACATTATGTTGCCTGGACCTTTGCGATGGCCTGCATGATCAGGCCGCGAAGATTGTGAAACACGACAGGGATTTTGATGGTCTTGAGATCGATTTTGAGCTTCAAGTTGCACGCGTTGTGAGCAGCACCTCTGTACTTGCCGGTTATGTGGCAGTGATCTCTCACGACATCCCCGTTCAGGGGTTCGTCGCACACGTGGCAATTCTTAGCTTCCTTATGAGAACGCCAGTCATCTTGGGTAATACGGATGAGATGATGGTGTACAACTGTTTCCTGAAGATTTTCTCTTCGGTTTGCAAACACGTGAGAAATCGTTTGGCCGCGTTGGGACCTCGGTAGGCGACGGGAGCGTTTGTTTCCCCGTCGGATCGAACAACCACGTAACCGAACCTGCAGGCCTTGTGTTCTTGCGTTTTATGCGTGAAACATTTTTCCGGGGACGACAGCGCGACATTGTCGACGGTCTTGATGAGGGCTTCAAAGTCGGCGTAGATGACGTATGGCACGGGCATTTGATGTTTGTGGTTGAAGAATTTTAGCGTGTTTCTCTTTTCGTCGGGCATGTCTATTCGGATGGCCGTCTCTCCCACACCTCGGCAATCCTCCCGGTGGGATTCCAGCAGGTCGGCTCACGTGAAGCCGTGCAGGCACCTTCCGCAGAAGTGTTTCTTTTCCTTATGCTTCGATTGATCGTACAACAGTCTGTTGAAATATTTGATCCACATGTAGTGATACTTGTCGCCTTGCTGCAACATGAATATATTGATCTTCTTGTGGTGTTCGTTTGTGAGGGAGCTGATCCTGTGCACGATCGTTTTATTCTGTTCGCGTCCGAAGATATTGATGGCTATGGTGACCTGGGAGATGGGGTGGGTTCGTCTATGCCGTCCCAGTTGATCCCATCGTCTTTGGGATAGCTCGAAAGCCTGTCTGAATGTGCTTTGACCGCAAACTTCGCGGATCTGATCGCAACACTCATGCAATCATTTTCATGCCGAGCAATTTCAGCAGCAGAGGTTTCCTCAAACGGGAATAACAGATCACTCCGCGTTTTTTGGCAATCCTTTTCAGTTCTCGAACGGTAATCATCGTTGCTATATAAATGTGTGAAAAACTTTTTCTAAATGAAAAATAATTATATTCAGATGCGAAATCAAGATTTTTATTTTGAGCAGTCGGTTGCGTTCGTCTCTTTTTGTCAAGTACATGAGATGGCCTCGTACCACGTCCGCTCCCTAGGCTTTGCAACGACGATAATGGCATTTCACGCCCATGCCGCACACTTCGCACATGTAATTCACGAAATCCTTTCATATAGACATCATGTGTTTGCCGCAATATTCGGTGGTGCATTTCTTGCCGCAGGTTTCGGTTTTTCCTAGCAGCACGTACTTGCAGGTATACGGTGCGCGTCTTCCCATCATTATATATATACACATAAATATATTTTAGTCTAAGTGTTTGGCGATCAACACAATCGACGCTAGACAAAGCGCCAGGAAAATCAGTTCCCGGTCTTTCTGTTCTGTGGAAGGTGTGTAAAACTGTGAGAGGGTGGGTTCGTTGCCGAGAGGTTCGAGTCGTTTGCCAGTGAGCGGGTAGTATTATCGCATGGAGTCGTCCACATTCTTGAACGTTTGAATGGCGTGGTTTTCGCATGAGAGTTGGTCGTTGATGAACTGTCATTCTCTGCATGTGTTTTTAGTATTATCGCGTACTCATCTTTGAATGCGGGTTTTCGCATGCGAGTTGGAGTTTCTCCAGGGCCAAATCGTGACGTTTACGTTCCGCATCCATTTCGGCCGCGTTTGACGTTCGTAATTTGGAAAAGAGATAATTGCTGCCTGAAAATGCGAGGGCCTTGACTAATGCACCACCGACCATCATGTCGATCGTAGCCATTTCTTTTTTAAATATATTATTACTATATTATATTACTTCAAAATATATTCCGGTATAATTCCTTGTTTCACGAGAATGTCCATGGTGGCCATCACCATCCCTATGTCCAACATGCCCATGTCCTGCACGTTGAAATCGAGTTTGATCGTAGGATGTTTCAGAACCATTTTCGTTAAGCGAGCGTAACCTACGGTTAGTCCGGCGACCATGGTGGCGTGATATGAATCGTTGACGAATGTTTTTCCTTCAGAGGACATCGTGTGTATATATAAAATATATATATATATACTTTTTATAACATAACATGCACATTTATTTCTAATTGTGAGTGCGTCGTCTGCTGCTGTTGTGTTGGTGTTGGTGGTTGCTTGTTAGTATTATATAGCAGCATAACGACGACGACCATGCTTAATCCCGTTGCTGCCATGGCGGCAACAATCCACGGAGTATTAATAATTTTGTGGTGCTTGGCTAAACCACCTTTTCTACCGGCGACGACTTTTTTAGGATTCTTGGTGGTGACTTGTCGTATCGGTGTCGTCGTTGCTTCCTCCGTTGGTGTTGGCGTTTTCTCCTCCGGGTGTGCATCCATGTTGTATGTTATTATGATTATTTTTTTTTTTCTTCTTTTAATTGACAATGCTTTGCCGTGATGATTGCCGCGGTCATCGGAGCTAAAAACATGCCGTATCTGTGGTACAGCACGCAGCTGACGGCGCTCAAAGCGTGGTCGATGAACGGATCTTTCTCGAGATCTTCCGACAGGTAAAGTCAACGTTCCGGGGGACTGTGAAGGAAGTACAACGCTACGCCGGCGTAGACTTGCGTTATGACAGACCCTATGGTTTTCGTAAGTTTTGTTTGGCTTTGCTGCTGACCGCGAGCGTCACCAGTCTCTCTTGTTTGTCATTTTTATTATTATTATCATCGTCATCCAACATTTGCTTGAGCAGTTCGTCGCACTCCATCTTATAATGTAATAAGCGATTTTTAAGTTTAATAAAATATAATGCGATGGTAATGTTGCACGCGAAAGCATCGTTTTCCTTGAGTTATGCTTGAATTTGCTTTAAGTTTAATAAAATATAATGCGATGCACGCGAAACACAGCGAGATGAAAGTCAATGTTGCACACAACGATAGTTTCGAACATCGTTTTTCCTTGAGTTATGCTTGAATTTGCTTGAATTTTGCTAGAATATTGCTTTTAACCTAGCAGACTTTATACGCCACGGGTTGGTCGGTTTTCAACAAGAGTTTGGTGTGTTTTGTTTCGGCGAGCTGTTTCTTCACTTGTTCTCGTTTATGTTTGGTCGGGATCAAGTTGTTTTGTCGCAAGCAGTCCTCGAACGAATACCTGTCCTTGCAGTGAAACAGGGCGACCTATCGCGTCTCTTCCCGTAAATCTTTCAGCACCGAGTTGAATTTCTGCATCAAAACCCAAATGCTATGCTTCGTGTGTCGGCCCGAGAATGCCAGTTACGACATCGCTTCTCGTTTTGGCACCCATGAAGGGCCACCTCCTCGTGGTGGGTGCTGGGTCACGCTAAGCGCCCTTCACCCCCGTTGTGGACCCGGGGGGATATTAGGTCCACCAACCTGTTTGCCGTGGGTTGCGCCCCTGTGTCGGTGGAGGACGGGAGGCTGGTGGTTGAGGGCACTGGTTCCAGGAACAGTGTTCCGTTGCCCAACACACCACTTCGCCCCTTACTTCACCTAGACGGGTGGTTGAATGGGCCCGGTTCAACCAATCGGCTGGTCATGTCGAGCCCTGTGCATTACTTGTATTTGCACAAATTATATTCTTAAACTATATGGTGGACTTTAGGTCTCGGCTTTATTAGTTTATAAAACATCACTTGATTTTGAACTATGACTTTTCAATTTGCCTGGGAGTCTAAATGCCCAGAAGGCGATGGCTCATGGGCCAATCTGGTAGGATCTATCTTTTTAAGATCTTATCCTGCTTGAGTATACCCTCCTAGTATCCTTGGTGCCGTCTGCTGGAGGCCCACAGACATGAGGCATCGTCCTTGTTGACACTCCATGGTGGGTGAGGAGCTAGGAGGGTGAATCATATACAATACAACCATGGCACCCCCACTGAAAAAACGCTCGTATGAATCTGATGATTCAGTATCTTCTGAGGACGAACATTCTGCTGTTCACACAAATCCTGATCATTGGTCTCGATTTTTGGTCATGTCGGCACCAGATGATGGTCCACTTAAATTGAATCCTTTTGCCATTGCAAAGGGCATAGAAGGATTAGCTGGCGACGTAAAGAAGTCAAGAAGCTACGTTCGGGATCTCTACTGATTGAGTGTAAAAGAAAATTCAATCACAAATCCTCCTTTCGACCAAATCATTAGCTAATGTTCCTGTGGAGGTTTCACCTCACAGGACACTCAACAGTAGTAAAGGCATTGTCCGTGATGTCCGGTCGTTGCCTTTCAGATATGGATGAGGCTGACATTATTTCAGAGTTACGTCCACAGGGGTGACTGCTGTTAAAGCGGTTTACTTCAAAAGAGATAATGAAACCATAAAGACCAATGCGTATCTATTTACATTCGGTCTTCCGTCAGCCCGATTCATTGAAAGCTGGATATTGTTACTTAAGGGTTGATGCTTACATCCCAAATCCCCTCTTGGTGCTACCGATGTCAGAAGTATGGCCATGGTTCTAATTCATGCCATGACCCAGCTGCTTGTCATCGATGTGGTGGCAACTGTGAAGATAGCAGACTCTGTGATAAACCTCCTGCGTTGTTGTAAAGCTGCTCTGGGAGTCATCCTCGTCGTCAAAAGCATGCCCTACATGGGAGCTCAATCAAAATTTCGAAAATGAAACATGACCGTAATGTTACTTTTTTTTGAAGCGAGGAAACTTGTTCTGGCTCTTGAAAAACCAGGCCCAACTTATCGCGGCTGCTACTTCTGCCTTTAACACCAATTTCTCGACCCGGTTTCATGTCAGTCAGTAGGTTGCCAAACCCGAATACACATGGATTGAATCATCTAATCAATCTTGGCTAAACCTCGTCAACAATCATCTAGTTCTTCGTCACAAACGGAAGATCTATCTACAGTTGTCTCACTGTCGTCAGTGGTTCCAGCAGTGGAACCAAAATCGGTACCAAAACCATCACCTGTTCGAGAAATCGAGCTAAAAACAAATTGATCACTCTATTCATTCAGATCGTATACCAAAGGGTCAGCGTGACCCTGTCGTCTTCAAAATCGTTATCACACCTTGGAGGACATGGATGTCTCTCCTCTCTACCACGAACAGAAGTAAGTCGCCTAGAAAAGGGAAAATAGATCCCCTGTACATCCACCCATTACATGAATGGTCCTAGTTCACTCCTTCAGTGGAATTGCAGAGGTCTCAGGTCAATTTAAATGATTTACACTTATTAATACAGGATTATACGCCGTCAGCAATATGTCTCCAGGAGACATACCTTAAAAAACTGATAACTTTGATTTACGTCAGTACAGTACCTACCATTCATTCTCCCCTCCAGGGACTAAAGCTACTGGTGGATCTTCTGTTTTCATGCGGCAGGGTGTTCTCCACAGCCCGGTTTTAATTCATACAAATCTTCAGGCTGTTGCAGTTCGAATAACTATGCACATTGTTTTTACTTTGTGCTCTCTTTACATTCCTCCAACATCGTTGCTTCAACTAACTGATCTTCAAGCGCTCTACGACCAGCTTCCCAAGCCCTGCATCATTATGGGCGATCTAAATGGTCATAACCCACTCTGGGGCAGTATGCATACAAGCAATAAAGGAAGGTTACTTGAAGATTTCATTTCAAACAACGATTTATGCATTTTATAACGATGGCTCACACACTTATCTCCATCCTGGTACTGGTACTTATTCTAATCTTGACTTGTCCATCACTGACTCAAATCTCCTAAATGAATTTGATTGGTCCGTCCATGACGACCTTTGTGGAAAGCGACCACTTTCCTACAGTTCTAAAACCAGTAGCCCCATCTGATGTTCCTCCATCAACCAGATGGAATTTCAAAAGGCTAACTGGCCTTTATATGCAACTCTGTGTGCTGACGAACTTAAACCTGAACTTTTCATTGATGTTACTGATGCTATAAAGAGTTTCTCTGATAAACTGAATAACATAGCGGATGTGTGCATCCCCAAGTCCTCTGCAATTCCACACATTAGAAAACCATGGTTCACCGATGACTGCAAACAAGCTAGGAAGGCAAGGGAAAAGGCAGAACATTACTTCCATAAAGCCATCCCATGGTTCATAATTTGAACAAGTTTAAGATTTTAAATGCTAAAACGCGGTACTTTTAAGCAAAGTAAGCGTCACTCTTGGCGTGAAACTATGTGCTCGAAGATAAATTGGCACAAGACGCCAATATCAAAGGTGTGGAATATGATACAGAAGATCAAAGGTAAGGGCTCTAAATCTAACATTCACCATTTGACAGATGGGGAACCAATTATTGACTAATAAATCAGATATTGCAAATAAACTTGGTGAGACGTTGGCCAAACATTCTTCCTCGTCCAATTATGTACCTGAATTCCCAAAATATCAAACAGCAAGAAAAGAAAGCTATTAATTTCAATTCAGATAATGGGAAGATTACAATGAAACCTTTTCCATTCACGAGCTTCATACTGCTCTTGACCAGGCTCATGATACAGCTTCGGGCTGATAGCGTACATTATCAACTCCTTAAGCACTTACCAGACTCATGTTTAGAGACGCTCTTATCTATTTTTGATGATATTTGGACATCTGGACAATTTCCTTCATCCTGGCGCGATGCTATAATTGTGCCCATCCCTAAACCTGGACGTGATCATACTGATCCTTCCAACTATAGGCCAATTTCCCCTAACTAGCTGCGTTTGCAAAACCATGGAACGGATGATAAATAATCGACTTGTTTGGTACTTGGAAACAAACAACCTTATAACAGATATACAATGTGGTTTCCGTAAGAACAGAAGTACTGTCGATCACCTAGTGCGTTTGGAATCATTTGTTAAAAATGCTCTTATTAACAAGCAACCGCACGCTGTGTCTATCTTTTGATCTTGAAAAAGCATATGATACCACGTGGAAATATGGCATTTTAAAAGATTTACATGGCCGGATTACGAGGCCGTTTGCCTCAATTTATAGCTAACTTTTTAAAGACAGACAGTTTCAAGTCCGAGTGGCATCTACCCTGTCTGGTCATTACAATCAGGATCAGGGGTGTCCCACAAGGCAGTATTTTGTCTGTCACATTGTTTAGTATCAAGATCAACAGTTTATCAAGGTTTTAAATGATTCGATCGATGGATCACTTTTTGTGGATGATTTTAACATTTCTTTGTCAGTGGTAAAAATATGCATACTATTGAGCGGCAATTGCAGTTATGTTTAAACAAAATAAATAAATGGTGTCTTGAAAACGGCTTTAAATTTTCTAAATCCAAAACAAATTGTATACATTTCTGCCGTAAATACAAACCGCATAAAGACCCTGAACTATCTCTAAATAGCACGTCCATCAAAGTTGTTAAGGAGGCCAAGTTCTTGGGTTTAATTTTTGACTGACTTAACGTTTCTGCCACATATTAAATCCCTTAAAACTAAATGCCTGAAGGCACTTGACTTGTTGAAAGTAGTTTCTAACACAAAGTGGGGAGGGATCAAGCTACCCTCCTCCACCTATATCGATCATTGGTCCATTTCGAACTTGATTATGGCTCCATCATTATATGGTGGAGCCTGCAAAAGCAATCTAAAACTACTTGATTCTGTCCACCACCAAGGTCTAAGGCTATGTCTTGGATCTTTTAGAACTTCTCCTGTGGACAGTCTCTATGTCGAAGCAGACGAGCCTTCTCTAGCCCACCGACGTATAAAATTATCTTTACAATATCTTACAAAACTATATTCTAACGAATCCAATCCTGCATTTCAGTGTATCTTTAATCCTCTTTATGAGGATTTGTACAACTCAGAAATCTTCTCTTGTTCCTCCACTGGGGCTTAGAATGAAGCCATTCATTACTGCTGCGGCATTGAGCTGGGAAATATATAGCTCCTCTCGTCTTCTTTCTTCTCCTCCTTGGCAATTGGTTAGGCCACTAGTTGACCTAACTCTGACTAAGTTTAAAAATCAGAAACAAACGAATTACAGTATAGACAAGAATTTAGTCAATTAAGAAATAAATATAATACATACAAATCCTTCTTTACAGATGGGTCCAAGGATGGTGGCGGTGGCATGTGCCACTGTCATTGAATCCGAACAATATCTTCTAGAATACCGGATAACAGCTCTATATTTACAGCAGAAGCAACCGCCATCTTAACAGCTCTTAAATATGTTAATAAACACCGTGAAATATAAACAATATATCATCTTTTTCAGATTCTCTTTCGTGTCTTCAGGCTATAAAAATCTTTCTTGCAAACATCCACTTTCATTAGAAATTATTGAATTGTATAATGAGCTTGCTACTGGCCAATGCGACATCGTCTTTGTTGGTTACCCAGCCACGTTGGCATTTCTGGGAACACGATGGCTGATATTGCTGCTAAGGCTGCACTCAACAAATCTGTGACACCACTTCTGCTCCCATACTCTGATTACAAAGCTTGCATTCGATCTTACATCCGTGATCTGATGCAAAGAAGTCGGACACCCAAGTAGGTATCAATAAATTACATGCAATAAAACCCTATATCGGTTACACTTACTTGGGTTGTCAGTCAGATTTGAAGAGGTCATCATCATATCTGACGATGTCGGATTGGCCCACCTAGATATACGCATGAGTACCTATTAAAAGGTGAGGATCCTCCGTTTTGTATCCTTGTGATGAACGAATCACAGTCAAGCATGTCTTGCTTGACTGTGTTGAATATTCCATCACAAGGGATATTTATTTTAAAGTAAAAACTATGAAGGATCTTTTTAGTCATATAAGTTCTCATTTAATTATTGCCTTTTTAAAAAAATTAGACTTGCTAACTGATTTGTAAATAGATATATATTTTATTATTGGTAGTTTAAATTAATAACTGATATTGTTAGTGGCTGTACCCTCAAAGGGGGTTGAAGTAGCGTAAAATTATTGTCCTCCTGAGAGGGTACGTAAGTCCCAAAACATTTAGTCAATTTAAGTGTACCAGGTTTTTAATCGTAGAATATTTGTACTTTTAATTTATGGCTAGGTTTCTCTTCTGTCGCCAATGGCTGAAGGGATGGTGTAAATCCAGCTAGGGTCCATGCAGGAAGCAAATGTACTGTAAGTCCCCATGGTCCCTAGTATGGTGATCTACCTTTAGTTGTTGGCGCTCAATAGCCTGTTTTTATATTGTATCGTCTTGTATAGTTCAAATGTTTTAAACTTGCTTTAGTCACGATATGGCTGAAATATTGCCGATGTGACTTAAAATCTTAACTCACTCACTCACTCACTTCTCGTTTTTTAACCATCTCCATGTTGGCGCTGCAGTTGTCCAGGATGAACAGCGTCGATTCTCCTTTCAGTTTGGTGTGGTAAGCGCGCAAACAGTCCTGTAGACGAATTCCAGGATCGATTTTGTGCACGTCATCAATAAATGGCTTGCGCACGAATCTTCCATTGTCTATATTGAGCTGCGCGTCCATAACCACGTACAAATATAAATTTAACTTGCAGGCCAGATTTTGAGCTTTTTGGTGATATGGATGGTGATCCCCCTCGCTGCTGTTGTCGATGCGATGTCAGCTGCCGTGTAGTCTGTCGTCGTACGTGGATTGCATGTCCAGCCACAGCGCGTAATGTTTATCCATGTAGTCAACGAGCGTCACGTAGGGCAAACCCAGTTCTTTGCCGACGTCGTTGACTTCAGAAGAGTGTCGCTTGATGGCCGGTAGTTTTTTTTATCTCGTCCCACTGCTGATGAGCTAGCATGCCTTTCGCTGCACAGCTGTTTGAGCACACCTCGACGGTCACTTCCACTTTCGTGATTTCAGGATTCCAAGTGAGTTTGCTGTTTCTTCGAAACGGCTTGTATTCCGCCACGGGAATGATCAAAATGCCTTTCATTGATCGAGCCGGCCCATTCAGGTTGATGTTCCACAACGTGTTGCTCTTGTCCTTGACGATCGTCCGGTGCTGAAGCACCGCGATCGTACAGGATGGACAGCTTTCCCGACTACTGGTGACGAATCTGCCGTGCCAGTTCCGTGCTTGTGACCATGTCAAATTCCACAGAGATTCGACGACGTAGCTGGCCTCGGTGCCGTCTGGCGTGAATATAACTTTGCCGTAGTCGTTGAACGTGAGTTCGTAATCCAGCCTGTCGCCCAGCGCAGCCTGGTAAAACGGCATGTGCCCCTCGAGCAGCTCGAAGTCGAGCGGTATGCAAAACCGATTCCTGTATGCCTCGGCGACGGCTTTTTATCCTGCCGTTATATTGCCGAGCTGGTCTTGCATGAAACCGTATCCGACACGGATTTCGTTCGATACGTCGTTTTTCCGACAAAGTCCTTGATACGCGATGTCATCGCGTTCGTTCGAGGTTCTCCAGAGGTCCGCGTAACAGTTAAACATGTCGCTGTCGTCGATGCTTAGCACCTCGTTCCGCTGATTTTGATGATGGTATTCTTGAAGATAGCACGACCCAGGTTGTTCACGATCCTGCGTTTGTTGGTCGCTGGACTCCAACGTGATGTGAAAAGCCAGTCGAGCCATGCCGAGGACGATGACATCATTCGCGCCCAGGTTGGGGAATGGAACCAGCAGCGTTTGGTTTTGATGGATCGTGCTCGGACTGTTGGTGATCGTCACCGTCTGACGCACGGCTTTGACACCCAGGGGCTCTCTCGATCTTCGGAAAGGATCTAGCTTTCATCCGCATTGCAACATTGTTTATATTGAAACTATGTATATTATAAGTTTAATATAAAAAATGGCTGACGATATTCCCATGGACGATTTCGACGTACACCAGCTGAATGACAATGATGCAGCAGCAGCCATGGAAAACTCATTCATGGGCGACACAGTGGGCAAAAGAGCTTTTAAAGTGCCAGGCCGTGGACAATTATTACGATGCCCTAAAGCGCGATAATATTACGTCGAACCATTCGGTCGTGCCTATCCGAAGTTTAAAATCGACAACGAAGGGACGCTGCGATCGAAAGCTCATCCAGAGGTTGATCTCATGAACAAACACACGAGAAAAACGCTCGCCCTGTCGACGCTAGCCATTCGCCGTGGCGGTAGTCTTGGGCAGCATCATTAACTGGTTGTTAGGCTTCTTGTCAAAAACGGTCACGTGGCTCGGTCAAAACCTGTGGGCTTTCAACCTGTACGTCGCAGCTAAGGAATTTTTAACCAAATGAGGCACAGTCCAACTGCGATCTCGCCGACCACCAGCGCCGTTTTCCGATCGACGTGCGCTGATTGTTTGCCTGCACGTAGCGGGGGCAGCTGCTGCTGCTGTTGTTGGAGTGGTGGTGCTACTTCTACTTCCGGTGTCGGTGCCACGATGCCCATTTCGTACTGCAACACGACTCGACTCATGTTTATTGACGTCCTGGTTCAAACCCAACTTTTGATCGCCGGTGTCGATGACGATTTCATTGTTGTAGCCCACCACTCTGTTCACCCTCAGTCGCATGTCGCTTGGAGCCATGTACAGCCTCGCGCTGAACACGTAGTCGACTTTTGACTGGGCGTATTCTAGCGCGTTTTGATAGCTTCGATGGCACTCGATAGATCGACCAGTCTAGCAATGGCATCCTCGACGTTAGCCACAAACTGTTTCTGCGCATCGTAAGCCATCCCTTCCACGACCCATGATGCGGAACGCATCTGCAACTGAAGCACCCAGCTAGGCCCACACGTACGTTTGAATCTAATCGTTCGACTCAGACACTCGTTCGTCTTGACGTAATGATACGACTTGTAACCCCAATCTTGCACCAGCTGTTTGCTGGCTTCCACGAGATACATGTTGTGAACGATGGGAATGCCCAAACCGTGGTTCGGATCCGGCAAACGCCAATCGACCATCTTCGGATCTGGTTCGAATTCACCAAGCGTGTTTGTACGCACGTCGATCGTATGGATTGTTTACGGCATTCCATGCCTTGTCCTGCGAATACGTCAGGATATGTCTGATCTGGTAGTACATGTGAAGCGAGAATACAGACCGACTCAGTTCATCACGCGAAGAGTGTAGTTCAACGTCATGCCACACCTGGTCGTCGGGCACCACACGGCGAAACTGAATTGATTCTTCAAGAACTGCATCAAGTTGTGGAACCAAGTGTGGGTAGCACTTATATTATCACTTTTAGAATAAAAGCAATCCCGGTTTGTACGTATTTCAATTGTTATACATTTGTATGCATATCTCCTTTTTCAATATGTACGTGACGCTTCCGGGAATCACGAGCGGTGAGTCCATTCAACTGCTGCATGCGATCGATAACACGTCCAGTTAGCTCGAAGACACCCTCTGCGACATCACCTACTACCGCGATGGACCAACATCAGCGGCATAAACAACAGGCTGTTCATCAATAACGTCTGCAACCACATCACGGATGGCTACTACAGCGTGTGCTCGCTCATCAAAGAAATCTTCAAACCCATGGGGCCGAACTTAAAATGAACGACTAGAACGGCATGGTCATACTAGCCAACAACGGAAAAAACGACTTGAGACTCGGCAGTCGGCAGTTGGCTAAAATGCTTGGGATTACGTCGAACGACATACAATCGGAAACCACCGTGACCGGCACGAAATCACCAGATCTTGTTCCGTGTTATTGCAAACTGTGCATTCATCTCTATCAGCTGACCACGACTGACAACGTTCAAGGAGTGCGACCTTCCACACTGCTGAGAGCCGTGCCGGTGAAAACAGAAAGTACAAAGACGGCAGAACCGAATCGTTTTAAATACAAGAAATGAATCCGAGGCAACATCACGGAATTGAAAATATTGATTTTAGACGTTAAACACAATCCAATAAGTATAGGATATCTCAGCGCAACCCTTCACATACGACAACAACGGAGTCTCATGGTCCAGGAACACTCGTTTGAAAATGCACCAACATAGCGATCTCCGACCTCGGGGACACTCGCCGATTCGACGAACATGGAGTCGACGACAAACTGTACACTTTGCAACTGAAAAACAGCATTTACAAATACTCGGGCCGCCGAACTGCCGCTGGTAACACGTCACAATTTAATTCTGGACTCACAAAAGTCCAGAAACTCTCCGCACTGTGGGCACTTTCTGACAAGGGATTTGACCAAATTAAACATGCAGTTGTTATGAACATATGCCAAGGATGAAAAAATGAAAAAAATTTTTTCGAAAACTTTAAATTTAAACTCGCTCGCCCATGGGCCTGCCCATGGGCGAACAGTGGCCCATGGGCCGGCCCATGGGCGAGAATGTTTAATTTCGATCAGAATTCATGTTTTGGAGGTTGTAAATGAATGAGTGTATGTTTATAAGCATCATGTCACAAATTTCAACTCATATTGACTTAAATCGATTAAATTAGAGCGATATTAAAAAATCTCGCCCATGGGCGAAAAATATGTTGGCCCATGGGCGAGAATGTTTAATTTCGATCAGAATTCATGTTTTGGAGGTTATAAATGAATGAATGTATGTTTATAAGCATCATGACACAAATTTCAACTCATTTTGACTTAATTCGACTAACTTAGAGCGATATTAAAAATCTCGCCCATGGGCGAAAATATGTTGGCCCATGGGCGAGAATATTTCCTTTTACTCAAAATACATGTTTTTCCATGTTTTGAAGGTTGTAAATGAATGAGTGTATGTTTATAAGCATCATGTCACAAATTTCAACTCATTTTGACTTAAATCGACTAACTTAGAACGATATTAAAAAATCTCGCCCATGGGCGAAAAACATTTTAGCCCATGGGCGAGAATGTTTAATTTCGCTCAAAATTCATGTTTTGGAGGTTGTAAATGAATGAGTGTATGTTTATAAGCATCATGACACAAATTTCAACTCATTTTGACTTAATTCGACTAACTTAGAGCGATATTAACAAATCTCGCCCATGGGCGAAACATATGTTGGCCCATGGGCGAGAATATTTACTTTTACTCAAAATACATGTTTTCCCATGTTTTGGATGTTGTAAATGAATGAGTGTATGTTTATAAGCATCATGTCACAAATTTCAACTCATTTTGACTTAATTCGACTAACTTAGAACAATATTTAGAAATCTCGCCCATGGGCAAAAGATATGTTGGCCCATGGGCGAGAATATTGACTTTTACTCAAAATACATGTTTTTCCATGTTTTGGATTTTGTAAATGAATGCGTGTATACTTATGGGTATCATGAAACAAATTTCAACTCATTTTGACTTAATTCGACTAACTTAGGGCGATATTAAAAATCTCGCCCATGGGCGAAAAATATGTTGGCCCATGGGCGAGAATGTAGCATTTCGATCAGAATTCATGTTTTGGAGGTTGTAAATGAATGGGTGTATGTTTATAAGCATCATGACACAAATTTCAACTCATTTTGACTTAATTCGACTAACTTAGAGCGATATTAAAATCTCGCCCATGGGCGAAACATATGTTGGCCCATGGGCGAGAATATTTACTTTACTCAAAATACATGTTTTCCCATGTTTTGGATGTTGTAAATGAATGAGTGTATGTTTATAAGCATCATGACACAAATTTCAACTCATTTTGACTTAATTCGACTAACTTTAGGGCGATATTACAAAATCTCTCCCCCATGGGCGAAAAACATTTTGGCCCATGGGCGAGAATATTTCCTTTTACTCAAAATACATGTTTTTCCATGTTTTGGATGTTGTAAATGAATGAGTGTATGTTTATAAGCATCATGTCACAAATTTCAACTCCTTTTGACTTAATTCGACTAACTTAGGGCGATATTAAAAAATCTCGCCCATGGGCGAAAATATGTTGGCCCATGGGCGAGAATGTTTAATTTCGATCAGAATTCATGTTTTGGAGGTTATAAATGAATGAGTGTATATTTATAAGCATCATGTCACAAATTTCAACTCATTTTGACTTAATTTGACTAACTTAGAGCGATATTAAAAAATCTCGCCCATGGGCGAAAAACATTTTGGCCCATGGGCGAGAATATTTCCTTTTACTCAAAATACATGTTTTCCATGTTTTGAAGGTTGTAAATGAATGAGTGTATGTTTATAAGCATCATGTCACAAATTTCAACTCCTTTTGACTTAATTCGACTAACTTAGAGCGATATTAAAATCTCGCCCATGGGCGAAAATATGTTGGCCCATGGGCGAGAATGTTTAATTTCGATCAGAATTCATGTTTTGGAGGTTATAAATGAATGAGTGTATATTTATAAGCATCATGACACAAATTTCAACTCATTTTGACTTAATTTGACTTAATCCATTTTCAACTCTTGTTCTCTTAAAAGTGGCTTTCTATCAGCACATCCCAATCCGACCATCTGTCATTAATTCCCCGCATGAGCTATCAGTTGCATTGAAAGCTCTCGCCTATTGTTTCGTTACTTAATTGTTTCACGGATAGGTATGTACAGCAAGGAGAGTTCTATATGATATCATTTGCTTGATAACGGTGTTAGTAGCTACACCGAAACGTCGCTCATATCATATTAAAGAAGGTGTATATCCATAGAACTCTCCTTGTGGTTCATCACACCACCTTCTAAATGCCACTTAAACATGTGATAGGTATGTAGTCACTCCAAATTCACCATATGTGCGTGACTGTCCTCTCCGACGTCCGCGCCCACCTCTCAACCTAGCAATCTCGATCCACTTTCTGCTCACTATCAAGCCATCTATAACTTCCCCTCTCTCTCCTACCACCTGTCTTCTCAGAGGTCCGCGCGCCTCTCTTTTCCTTCATTATTTCACACCAACTCTACCTGCCAACAACTACTGTCTCCTCCGAGGTCCGCGCGCCTCCAGCCACCACCGACTCCCGCCGCCTCTCAGCACCAACCATAACAAACTCCACGGTCAAGGCTTCCCATAGCCCCTCAATTACTACACTCGCTCAGCCTGCCTTGCCCCCCTCAATGCTCCCATACCACCCCTTCACCCCACCCACCCTAGAAGGACTTACATGGTCCCTTCATACGGTGGCGGTTGGGCACAAATTTAGCCATCACTTAAAAACACAAGTATCCTACTATTATAAACCTGGTATATCTAAATTTACTTCAAATGTTGTGAGACTTACGTGCCCTCTCAAGAAGACAAAACTGTGAAACCCGTGAAGGTCCGGGTTAGAATTGGCCTTCAATAACCCATGCTTATCGTAAGAGGTGACCAACGGGATCGGGTGGTCAGGCTCGCTGGCTTGGTTGACACGTGTCATCGGTTCCCGGTCGTGCCGAACCCGTGAAGATCCGGGTTAGAATTGATCTTCAGTAACCCATGCTTGTCGTAAGAGGCGACTAACGAGATCGGGTGGTCAGGCTCGCTGGCTTGGTTGACACGTGTCATCGGTTCCCGGTTGCGCCGAACCCGTGAAGATCCGGGTTAGAATTGATCTTCAGTAACCCATGCTTGTCGTACGAGGCGACTAACGGGATCGGGTGGTCAGGCTTGCTGACTTGGTTGACACATGTCATCGGTTCCCAATTGCGCTGATCGATGCTCATGCTGTTGATCACTGGATTGTCTGGTCCAGGCTCGATTATTTACAGACCGCTGCCATATAGTTGGAATATTGCTGAGTGCAGCCTAAAACTAAACTCACTCATCCAACTGCTCAAATCGATGCTCAATTTGTTGATCACTGGATCGTCTGGTCCAGACTCGAATATTTACAGACAGCCGCCATATAGCTGGAATATTGCTGAGTGCAGCCTAAAACTAAACTCACTCGCTCACTCACTCCAAACTGTGAAAATTAAGAACACCTCTAGCTACCAACAATGTCAACAAGAACATAATGGAGTCCCTACATCAATACATCTTCAAGACTAAACGAATTGATAAATTATTCTAGACCAATATCTGTACACAAATAATTAAATGTAACTGCAAGTTCAAGGTTCATAAGCACGTCCATTGCACATTTACCCTACCTCATGTGATAATATCTATCTCTGATTGATTCACGTGACCTTGAACAAATGGTGGACGGAAAAAGTCATAGGAAAAAGTCATTGAAGAAAGGACATAGAAAAATAACTATCATAAAACATCATGTTCTCCAGTTATTTACTGTGTTTATACTATTTCACTTTCAAGTTAATTATTCCTTTAGTGTGACGCTGTAAGCAATTGGATCTTATCAAAACAGTAGAAATGAACAGATTATTATTGTGGGATTGTGGGATTAAAAGTCACAAGTCACATGATTGTTTGTTTAACTAGCTTTGAGCTTGACGATATCACACCGATTAATGAACTCATGGGATTATCAGTTAATGCTTTTACTCAAATGGCTTCCTTCTAGCAGCTAATATACGACCCCCTGGCCGTAAGACTGTGATCAACCTCTTCACGGCATTGGCTGGAACATTCGGTTAAATAAAATATGCAAGGACAACTGACTGATGTAGTGCTGTTGCAGATGAAAGTGTTATGATGACTTTTTTTGTTGATGTCATGTATTTTACTTGAATGATAACATTAATTTTATATGTTAGGTTCAAATGTGGTAGTGCTGTTGATGATAATATTGTTATGACTTGTTAAATAAATACATTATCAATACTGACCTTTTTGAGTTTATGACTATTTCGCTATGACTTTTTTTCCTACCCAAATCTTTTACTTTTTTCCATGACTTTTTTCTACAACCAAACAAATTACAATGTATGCCTGGTGCACGGTTGTGCACTGCTTGGGTGGTGTTGTACAAATCATCAGGCAGAATAAATCATTTATATCCGCCCCATGGAAAAAACGGTATCTTCCCATAAGATAGACCTCCCAAAAGACAGACCGCTTAAAACAGCACATTTTATGGTTGGTTGCATAAGGCTTAATGAAGCTGTACCCTTGAAAATATGCATCCACGGCAGTCAGTGAACCGTGAAGCAGTGGTTCAAATCGACTAGTCAGTACCATGTTAGTGAAATATATGACTGAATTTCATGCTATATTTACATGAAGAGATTTAAGATATTTTTGCCTAAGGTTATGTATTTATATGGTTTTATAAAAATCTTTCTATGATGTATATTTTGACCCTCTAGATAACAGCGTCTCATAAGCCTGTTAAGGCTGGATGTATGTAAATCATTATGCGTTTATTTTATATGTATTTTATATCTTGTTTACATACATGGGACACTTTAATAAACTATGTCTATCTGTCTGTCTGTCTTTAAACATTCGTCAAGATAAATTCTGTTCACTATTGTGATAACGTGCGTCCCGTTTTATCCACCTAGCCGAAGGCGTCAATGACAGTTGCTACTACTTATGATAGGAATTAATCTGACGTTTTTGTGTATCCAGTTCTTGTGTATTCTGTTATATTATACATGTGCCGGTGAGGTATTAATAAAAGCAATGTTTTGCTTGTTTACCAAACCAGATTCACTGAGAATATAAATATGTTTAAACCATATGTTCAAAACTGAAATACAATATGAACATGCACACAATAGCAAAATTGAAAGGCACATCTTGCCAAACAAGGTTTTCAAGAGAATATACACATAAATGTGCACGTCTTGAGAAAGGTCAAAGTTCCTATTCCTATCTCAGTAAACAGGGTTGTTCAATCACACATATAAACACATCAATTTTGCATGACAAATAAGTTAATGCACAAAGAGAATTTAACACCATTTCGACACCTTATAATACAATCAATTCGAGATTTCCTTAGAATGTACGATATTTGGCTGCGCGATAAGCGCAGTCAGTCTTTAAAAACACCCTCACGAGCACCTGTACATCTCACACCTAGCCCAGGGTGATCAACGGATTGTATATATTTGGAAAGCAAAATACACTTGAAAGTCGTGGCTGTTTAACTCCAATACACAAGACCAACGGATGGGACACAACGGCGCAAATTGTCGCAGGCGCTTTGCGGAAATTACGTAACTGAACGCGGAGATACACTAAACGTCATCGTTCCGCTCCGTGACCTCGTCTTTGCGAGCTACACTGTAATAATCAACTGAGGTGAAACTCAGAATGATGAAATTGGAAATGAGGAAGAAACCAGCTAAATCAACATGTGGATGACAACACAATAACTTGAAAATCGCTCATGAATTCGTATGACAATGCAATATCTGTTGAGACCATGATAATTTGAACAACAGAGAAAGTTATATGGATATACAACTTCTTTATTATAATGTAAGCGGCGTTTCGGCGGTGTACCCCAACAGGCAGCAGGGGTTACCTGGGATAAGAGGACACACATGAATGAGTGTGCAGGGCAGGTTGTTCCGTGTGTAATATGGTCCAGGGTATTTTGGCTGCCCATAAAATTGACGCTGTGACTTCATTCATTCATTTATTTCAATATACATATCATCATCATCATCATCAATCTCATCAACAGTATTATGAAATACAACCATTAGGCAATATAGCACTACCATCATGATACAAACATACATTATTACAAAATATCACATTATACACAATATCACAAGCATACATCATTATTCATAGTCCCACAAGGTGAGACACACCGTAAGCAAGTGGAGTCTCGACACCATCTTGCAGCAGTCTATCTAGCCGTTCTTCAAGCTGGCGATATTTGTTTTCTTAGGTTTCACACAACCACCACCCTGGAACTGCATCAACGTTATTTCTGTGAAGTTCCTTATCAGATGATATGTCAAGCGAGATAAGTGATGTGTTCAGTTTAAACATAACACCAATCATTAATTTAATCACTCACTCGTGTTGAGTGTCAGTTCAGGTGAACTCTGTTCACGAGCTCAGCGCAGTGGTAGGTGAACCGTAATCCCATAAACCCAGTGAGGCATGAAGTCCCACATAGCCTAATGAACGGTACCTACCTAATTGAATAATTTTTAGGCCTCGTGGGACGACACTAAAAGTGTATCACCTGTTGTTTCAAAGAGATTAGCATGGTTCAGTGACTTGAAACCTTTGAAAAATATCTGCTGGCAAACTGGGGACACCCGTTTCGGCGTAGCTGCTAAAACCGTTATCAAGCAAGTGATGTCTACTGGGTAGACCCGTAAAGTTAGACCAGAGACCATATAATAGATCTATTATATGGTCTCTGGATTAGGCTGCTGAGTCGAGGTAAAAATCCTTGGATGTTTGATGTTGTGATGACGGTGTTGTTTTAAGGGAATAGGACACTAGCTTTCTACCAAATGTAAAATGTGTGTTAAATCCAGCTCACCCAGGAAACGAAATAAGACACGTGTGTACCAGAATGTGAGGTGAATTTGTAAGTTATGGCAAAATGCACAATTAGACTCCAAAGTTTTCCCTACATTTCGTGGTGGAAAGATACCTTTGTGTAAATGGTTATATGTTCATAGTGAAAGAGGAAAAGGGAAGAATGGATCTCGTGCAAATGCATGCAGAAAGACTGCATACGGATCAACACTCTCAACTGTCTTAACGACATAGTTTCTAAAATGCCAAGAGACCACAACCACGGACCTGTACATAACGAAGTCAAGGTAAATCTTTTCGACTGTAGCAAAATATTGACAATTTTAAAAGGTGAAAAGCAAACTCAATCTTGAAGATATATTGTGTATTCCTCATTGCTAATGTAAAAGACTACATATTAATACTATGGATATTTTTAATGTATAGTTTAAACATGTTTTCTTCAAGTAATCATGACAAGGATTGGCAAACAAACATAAACATGCATGTCAAAGCCGCTCCAGAACAATAATACAATTACATAGATAGTGATGTACACTGTGTACAAAACATAATCAGTTAGACGTCCGATCAGTTAGACGTCCCAGACACGTCAAATCAACAAAAGTTATGGTTGGTTGCACTCAGGTACACTGCACTGTTAACTTTATTGGGTAATGGATTGATCAAAGTTATGTGCTTAAGAATATATTAAGCGATCTAATTAATAGGGGCTGTAATGATGCATCAAACTATCGATGAATTGCAATTATTCCGAAAGCAATTAATCGATGGTAGAAATGAAAAACTATCGATGCATCGATAGTATGTGTGACTATCGATAGTTTAGTGATGGTTATTTATTCTTATTAATATATGTGTTGTTTTTGGTTTTTAATTGTTTAGATGCAAACTTGCAGCTTCATTTAGTTTATGTTTTAACTGTTTACTCGATCTTGGTTTCCAAGTTTCTTGTCCAGTTATTCATAGGGAGACAGAGAAGCCCAACAACCCGTCGTATCCACCTCTGTACCTCTGGGGAGTAACTCAGTTAGTTACATGGTAAAATCTATAATCCTGTTTTTGATCAAAGTGAACATTATGAGACTTTACAAACTGTGAGAAGCAGAAGTCAATAAACATTAGTATTTTGATCAAAGTATTTCTGCACAAAAAGTAACAAACTCATAATTAGTGTTAAAATATACCACTAACCACTAATATAGAAAACATCTCTCGTTAGTCTATGGGATAGGTCTATTACGTCAGTGGGTAAAACTAGGTTTGTAATCACAGTCACGCCTGATTGATCCAAAGTTGTCTGATAATTGGCGTGTCGGACAAATGGGATATCTAACTTATGAGAGCAAAAGCATACATGGAATTGGAGACCCCCTTCTTCATCTCGGTTAAATGTGTGTTTAGCAATAATAAATCCTCAATAAAAACCCAACTTGCAACATATATACAGGATGTACAGGAGGACTGCAGCAGTCACAATGGATTGACATGAGAGTGACGATGAGGGGGCTATCGGGATAGGTTTGTATGTTGAGGTACAATATCTTCTGATAAGTTTTTCATTACTATCAATTCATCCCGCTAATATGATAACATTCATGATAGCAGCACTCCATGTCAGCTCGTTAAACAACACAATAAAATACAATTGTTATAATAGACTCCTCGGCGGGCTGGCCGTTAAAACACCAAAATAACCAAATAAATGAAATATAAATCATCAAGAATCTGCGCCTCAGGTAAAGAAGTATTAGAGTGCAAAAGTGAGAAGCTTGTAAATGGTGTAATCTTACTCTGCTAAATAAATCAGAATGGTATCAGTGTTAGCATTGCCATATTGTTTGTAGTTTGCATGTTTGTTATGTGGAATTGCTTCATGTTTCTGTTCAAATGAGGGGTTTGTGGGACGGGGGTGGGAGTGTACTCCCCCTAAAACCTCGGGCGAAGAATGGCCAGGCGGGCAGGAATTACAAATGGTGGTCACAAAATATTAAAAACAAGAAATTGCCCGAACCTGGAGTGAGTACACCTCACCAAGTGTGGGGTTGCCCACGATAGAATTTATTCGGCGGTGAATATGACATGACATACCGAGTGTCACGTAAGAATAAAAACACGGATCTTTGATGCTTTTTCCTGTGTGAGAAGGTTTGACAAGACCTTTGAGCTCCTGAGTGGTGACGATGTGTGACGTCCGAGGGTGAAAGTGACAGTGTATTGACTTCTTTCCTTAATTACCCAGTTGGGAAACCCTAATTAACCTTTATTTGTTCTGGAAGCAGCATAGACTGTTTATTTTTATTTGGGAAGTGGTTGATGGTAAATGTCAATAGGTTTGGTAGAAGGCATATTTCAATACGAGTTAAAGCTATATGCAACACTGTTTATGTTACCAAAATTACAAATTAAAGTAATATTTCATATTCAACAATTTCTTAATTTTGACTGTTCCGAAGTGTATGTTTTGATAATATCTGTTTCATTTACACGCATACCATTGACGAGCCACATTTCCAATTGCACTGAGTTATTTCGCATGTTGTACGTTAACAAATTAATAAATAAGCTACTGTACTTTGGGACTTATTTTGCTGTGATTTCTGTTCTGTTTTATGAATCAATGTGTCGTTGAAGCAGTATGTCAGACCAATTGCCTTGGTGTTGTTCTGTGACCATATCACGCATAAAATGATGGAACTCTAGATCATTCGCAGATTGTTGCGGCTGGCATTTTTGACATTTTCAGTCATCGCTCGATCCTGAACTTTGGGTCACTAGTGTTATGCCATGGTGGTAAAGCTATGCTTTTCAGTGCTTCTATATTCTCAAATCATCTGCTTTACAATATCATGTAGTTAGATGGCACGAACATGGCATTAGCACAATGTTTTAGGAGTGCCTAGTGACTGTTGATGATTATGAGTTTAACGTCGGCTTCTGGCTTGTGGCCAATAACGTCGACGGGGTGAGTGTGAGCTAAAGTAATAAATTATATGTTTATAATAAAGGGATAAGCCACCATACCCCATAGAAATGTAGTGATGGAGATTGACACAGAATCGGTGGGGTTAACGCATCGACCCATTTTATATTATGATGAATTATCATATTACTAAACATATTAATTACTTAGCTCCACCTACTGTCGACATTGACAACTACAACCGAAAATAACTCATGTCATCATCATGTAATCACTAGGCACTAAGCACGATAGAAGCTGTCATGAGCTAGACCATCTAACTTTATGATATTAATAAGTAGATGTTGAAGCTATAAGCAACGCCAGTTTTGCACCATGTTTGCATAACTGACAGTTCGAGAATCAGTGTTGGAAACTGTATGACTAATACTGCTGCAATGATACATTGATTCAGAAATCACGGCATGATAAGACCCAGTACAGTATCTTATTTATTAATTTGTTAACGTACAACATGCGAGATAATAACTCAGTGCAAATGGAAATGTGGTCGTATCCGTCAATAACGTATGCGATGCACGAACATATATTATCAAAAAACATACGTCGGAACAGTCAAAATTAAGAATGTGTTGAATATGAAATATTACTTTTTAATTGTAATTCTTGTAACATAAACAGTATTGTGAGGCTTTAACTGTATTCAGAAATATGTCTTCAATCAATCCTATTGACATTTGCCAATAACCACTTCCAAATAAAATAAATAGTCCACGCTGCTTCAGAACAAATAAAGGTCAATTAGGGAGCCCCAACTGGGTAACTAAAGGAAAGAAGTCAATACACTGTCACTTCCTGCCTCGGACGTCACACGTCACCACTCAGGAGCTAAAAGGCCTTGCCTTTCAAACCCCTCCTCACAAAGGAAAAAAAGCATCAAAACTGTGTTTTATTCTACGTGACATTCGATATGTCGTCATAGTATTCATTGTTGAATAAATTCTATCGTGGGCAACCCCACACTTACGTGAGGTGTACCTACCCAGTTTCGCGTTTCGGAATTTTAATATTTTGTGATCAATTACTTTGTAATTCCCATCTGCCGTCACGGCTATTCTTCGCCAGAGGTTGGGGAGTGAGTTTATTATAATAATTGTATTTTTATTATGTTGTATTTAACGAGCTGGACATGGAGTGCTGTTATCATGAATATTTATCATATATTAGTGGGATGCATTGATAGTAATGAAAACTTAAAAGAAGATATTGTTACCTCAACATACAAACCTATCCCGATAGCTCTCATCGTCACTCTCATGTCAATCCCATTGTGACAGCTGCAGTCCTCCTGTACATCCTGTATATATAAGCAAGTTGGGTTTTATTTAGAAGTTTTATTAATGCTAAACACACATTTAACCGAGAGATGAAGAAGGGGTCTCCAGTTCCATGTATGCTTTTGCTCTCATAAGTTAGACATCCCATTTGTCAGACACGCCAATTATCAGACAACTTTGGATCAATCAGGCGTGACTGTGATTTAAAACCTAGTTTACCCACTGACGTAATAGACCTATCCCATAGACTAACGAGATGTTTTCATATTAGTGGTTAGTGGTATATTTTAACACTAATTATGAGTTTGTTACTTTTGTGCGAAATACTTTGATCGAAATACTAATGTTTATTGACTTCGGCTTCTCACAGTTTGTGTTCATAATGTTCGCTTGGATCAAAACAGGATTATAGGATTTCCCATGTAACTAATTGAGTTACTCCCAGAGGTACAGAGGTGGATGCGACGGGTTGTTGGGCTTCCTCTGCTCCCCTATGAATAACTGACAAGAAACTTGAAACCAAGATCGAGTAAACAGTTAAAAACATAAACTAAATGAAGCTGCAAGTTTTGCACCTAGAAAAAACAATTAAAAATAAAAAACAACACATATATTTAATAAGAATAAATAACCATCTCTTAACTATCGATAGTCACACATACTATCGATGCATCGATAGATTTTCATTTCTGCAACCATCGATTAATTGCTTTCGGAATAATTGCAATTCATCCATAGTTTGATGCATCATTACAGCCCTATTAATTAGATCGCTTAATATATTCTTAAGCACATAACTTTGGATCAATCCATTACCCAATAAAGTTAACAGTGCAGTGTACCTGAGTGCAAACTAACCATAACTTGTGTTGATTTGACGTGTCTGGGACGTCTAACTGATCGGACGTCTAACTGATTATGTTTTTGCACACAGTGTGTACATCACTATCTATGTAATTGTATTATTGTTCTGAGCGGCTTTGACATGCATGTTTATGTTTGTTTTGCCAATCCGTCATGATTACTTGAAGAAAACATGTTTAAACTATACATTAAAATATCCATAGTATTAATATGTAGTCTTTACATTAGGCAATGAGGAATACACAATATATTCAAGATTGAGTTTGCTTTACCTTTTAAAATTGTCAATATTTTGCTACAGTCGAAAGATTTACCTTGACTTCGTTAGGTACAGGTCCGTGGTTGTGGTCTCTTGGCATTTTAGAAACTATGTCGTTAAAAGGAACAGTTGAGAGTGTTGATCCGTATGCAGTCTCTGCATGCACATTTGCCACGAGATCCATTCTTCCTTTTCCTCTTTTTCACTATGAACATATAACCATTTACACAAAGGTATCTTCCACCAACGAAATGTAGGGAAAACTTTGGAGTCTAATTGTGCATTTGTCTTACACGTGTCTTATTTCGTTTCTGGGTGAGCTGATTTAACACACATTTTACATTTGGTAGAAAGCTAGTGTCCTATTCCTTTAAAACAACACCGTCATCACAACATCAAACATCTAAAGTTTTTACCTCGACCCAAAGGTCTAACCAGAGACCATATAATAGATCTATTATATGGTCTCTGGTCTTAAGAACTTTCTGGGTGTACCCAGTAGACATCAACTTGCTTGATAACGGTTTTAGCAGCTACGCCGAAACGGGGTGTCCCCAGTTTGCCAGCAGATATTTTTCAAAGTACTTCAAGTCACTGAACCATGCTAATCTCTTTGAAACAACAGGTGATACACTTTTTAGTGTCGTCCCACGAGGCCTAAAATTATTCAATTAGGTAGGTACCGTTCATTAGGCTATGTGGGACTTCATGCCTCACTGGGTTTATGGGATTACGGTTCACCCACCACTGCTGAGCTCGTGAACAGAGTTCACCTGAACTGACACTAACACGAGTGAGTGATTAAATTAATGATTGGTGTTATGTTTTAAACTGAACACATCACTTATCTCGTTGACATATCAAACCTGATAAGAACTTACAGAAATAACATTGATGATGCAGTTCCCGGGTGGTCAGTTGTGTGAAACCTAAGAAAACAAATATCGCCAGCTTGAAGAAGAACGGCTAGGATAGACTGCTGCAAGATGGTGTCGAGACTCCACTTGCTTACGGTGTGTGTCTCACCTTGTGGGACTATGAATAATGATGTATGCTTGTGATATTGTGTATAATGTGATATTTTGTAACAATGTATGTTTGTATCAAGGATGGTAGTGCTAATATTGCCTATAATGGTTGTATTTCCTCATAATACCTGTTGATGAGATTGATGATGATGATGATATGTATATTGAAATAAATGAATGAATGAAGTCACAGCGTCAATTTTATGGGCAGCCAAAATACCCTGGACCATATTACACACGGAACAACCTGCCCTGCACACTCATTCATGTGTGTCCTCTTATCCCAGGTAACCCCTGCTGCCTGTTGGGGGTACACCGCCGAAACGCCGCTTCCATTATAATAAAGAAGTTGTATATCCATATAACTTTCTCTGTTGTTCAAATTATCATGATCTCAACAGATATTGCATTGTCATACGAATTCATGAGCGATTTTCAAGTTATTGTGTTGTCATCCACATGTTGATTTAGCTGGTTTCTTCCTCATTTCCCAATTTCATCATTCTGAGTTTCACCTCAGTTGATTATTACAGTGTAGCTCGCAAAGACGAGGTAGTCACGGAGCGGAACGATGACGTTTGGTGTATCTCCGCGTTCAGTTACGTAATTTCCGCAAAGCGCCTGCGACAATTTGCGCCGTTGTGTCCCATCCGTTGGCCTTGTGTATTGGAGTTAAACAGCCACGACTTTCAAGTGCGTAATCTCTGTTTCTTCCAAATATATACAATCCGTTGATCACCCTGGGCTAGGTGTGAGATGTACAGGTGCTCGTGAGGGTGTTTTTAAAGACTGACTGCGCTTATCGCGCAGCCAAATATCGTACATTCTAAAGGAAATCTCGAATTGATTGTATTATAAGGTGTCGAAATGGTGTTAAATTCTCTTTGTGCATTAACTATTTGTCATGCAAAATTGATGTGTTTATATGTGTGATTGAACAACCCTTTTACTGAGATAGGAATAGGAACTTTGACCTTTCAAGACGTGCATTTATGTATATTCTCTTGAAAACCTTGTTTGGCAAGATGTGCCTTTCAATTTTGCTATTGTGTGCATGTTCATATTGTATTTCAATTTTTTGAACATATGGTTTAAACATATTTATATTCTCAGTGAATCTGGTTTGGTAAAACAAGCAAAACATTGCTTTTATTAATAACCTCACCGGCAACATGTATAATATAACAGAATACACAAGAACTGATACACAAAACGTCAGATTAATTCCTATCATAAGTAGTAGCAAACTGTCATTGACGCTTCTGGCTAGGTGGATAAACGTTATCACAATAGTGAACAGAATTTATCTTGACGAATGTTTGAAGACAGACAGACAGATAGACATAGTTTATTAAAGTGTCCTGCTACAAACAAGATATAAAAATACATATAAAATAAACGCATAATGGATTTACATACATCCAGCCTTAACAGGCTTATGAGACGCTGTTTATCTAGAGGGTCAAAATATACATCATAGAAAAGATTTTTATAAAACCATATAAATACATAACCCTTAGGCAAAATATCTTAAATCTCTCTTCATAAAATATATAGTACGAAATTCAGTCATATATTTCCCACTAACATGGTACTGACTAGTCGATTTGAACCACTGCTTCACGGTCTGAATTGACCGCCGTGGATGCATATTTTCAAGGTACAAGCTTCATTAAGCCCTATGCAACCAACCATAAAATGGTGCTTTGATTTGAAGTGGTCTGTCTTTTGGGAGGTCTATCTTATGGGGAAGATACCGTTTTTTCTTCTCCATGGGGCGGGATATAAATGGATTTGTGCTACCTGATGAAGTGTATTTATTTTACCCAAGCAGTGCACAAACTGAGCACCAGGCATACATTGTAATTTGTTTGGTTTGTAGAAAAAGTCATGGTAAAGTAAAAGATTAGATCAGAAAAAGTCATGGCAGTGAAATAGTCATAAACTCAAAAAAGGTCAGTATTGATAATGTATTTATACAACAAGTCATAACAATATTATCATCAACAGCTGCTACCACATTTGAACCTAACATATAAAATTAATGCTATCATTCGAGTAAAATACATGACATCAACAAAAAGTCATCATAACATCTCTTTCATCTGCAACAGCACACTACGCTAAAGTCAGTTGTCCTGCATATATTTTATTTGAACTGAATGTTCCAGCCAATGCCGTGAAGAGGTTGGATCACAGTCTTACGGCCAGGGGGTCGTATATTAGCTGCTAGAAGGAAGCCATTTGAGTAAAAGCATTAACTCGATAATCCATGAGTTCATTAATCGGTGTGTGGATATCGTCAAGCTCGCAAAGCTAGTTAAACAAGAATCATGTCACTTGTGACTTTAATAACTCCACCAATCCTCACAATAATAATCTGTTCATTTCTACCGTTTTGATAAGATCCAAATGCTTACAGCGTCACACTAAAGGAATAATTAACTTGAAAGTGAAGTAGTATAAACACAGTAAAGAACTGGAGAACATGATGTTTTATGATAGTTATTTTTTTCTATGTCCTTTCTTCAATGACTTTTTTCCTATGACTTTTTTCCGTCCACCATTTGTTCAAGGTCAGTGAATCAATCAGGAGATACATATTATCACATGAGGTAGGGTAAATGTACAATGGACGTGCTTATGAACCCTGAACTTGCAGTTACATTTAATTATTTGTGTACAGATATTGGTTACTAGAATAATTTATCAATTCGTTTAGTCTTGAAGATGTATTGATGTAGGGACTCCATTATGTTCTTGTTGACATTGTTGGTAGCTAGAGGTGTTCTTAATTTTCACAGTTTGGAGTGAGTGAGCGAGTGAGTTTAGTTTTAGGCTGCACTCAGCAATATTCCAGCTATATATGGCGGCTGTCTGCCAAATATTCGAGTCTGGACCAGACGATCCAGTGATCAACAAATTGAGCATCGATTTGAGCAGTTGGATGAGTGAGTTTAGTTTAGGCTGCACTCAGCAATATTCCAACTATATGGCAGCGGTCTGTAAATAATCGAGCCTGGACCAGACAATCCAGTGATCAACAGCATGAGCATCGATCAGCGCAATTGGGAACCGATGACATGTGTCAACCAAGTCAGCAAGCCTGACCACCGATCCCGTTAGTCGCTTCTGCAAATTACGACAAGCATGGGTTACTGAAGATCAATTCTACCCGGATCTTCACGGGTTCGGCGCAACTCAGAACCGATGACACGTGTCAACCAAGCCAGCGAGCCTGACCACCCGATCCCGTTGGTCACCTCTTACGATAAGCATGGGTTATTGAAGGCCAATTCTAACCCGGACCTTCACGGGTTTCACAGTTTTTGTCTTCTTGAGAGGGCACGTAAGTCTCACAACATTTGAAGTAAATTTAGATATACCAGGTTTATAATAGTAGGATACTTGTGTTTTTAAGTGATGGCTAAATTTGTGCCCAACCGCCACCGTATGAAGGGACCATGTAAGTCCTTCCTAGGGTGGGTGGGGTGAAAGGCAGTATGGGGAGCATTGAGGGGGCAAGGCAGGCTGGAGCGAGTGTAGTAATTGAGGGGCTATGGGAAGCCTTGACCGTGGAGTTTGTTATGGTTGGTGCTGAAAGGAGGCGGCGGGAGTCAGTGGTGGCTGGAGGCGCGCGGACCTCGGAGGAGACAGTAGTTGTTGGCAGGTAGAGTTGGTGTGAAATAATGAAGGAAAAGAGAGGCGCGCGGACCTCTGAGAAGACAGGTGGTAGGAGAGAGAGGGGAAGTTATAGATGGCTTGATAGTGAGCAGAAAGTGGATCGAGATTGCTAGGTTGAGAGGTGGTCGCGGACGTCGGAGAGGACAGTCACGCACATATGGTGAATTTGGAGTGACTACATACCTATCACATGTTTAAGTGGCATTTAGAAGGTGGTGTGATGAACCACAAGGAGAGTTCTATGGATATACACGTTCTTTAATATGATATGAGCGACGTTTCGGTGTAGCTACTAACACCGTTGTCAAGCAAATGATATCATATAGAACTCTCCTTGCTGTACATACCTATCCGTGAAACAATTAAGTAACGAAACAATAGGCGAGAGCTTTCAATGCAACTGATAGCTCATGCGGGGAATTAATGACAGATGGTCGGATTGGGATGTGCTGATAGAAAGCCACTTTTAAGAGAACAAGAGTTGAAAATGGATTAAGTCAAATTAAGTCAAAATGAGTTGAAATTTGTGTCATGATGCTTATAAATATACACTCATTCATTTACAACCTCCAAAACATGAATTCTGATCGAAATTAAACATTCTCGCCCATGGGCTAACATATTTTCGCCCATGGGCGAGATTTTTAATATCGCTTCTAGTTAAGTCGAATTAAGTCAAAATGAGTTGAAATTTGTGACATGATGCTTATAAACATACACTCATTCATTTACAAACTTCAAAACATGGAAAAACATGTATTTTGAGTAAAAGGAAATATTCTCGCCCATGGGCCAAAATGTTTTTCGCCCATGGGCGAGATTTTTTAATATCGCTCTAAGTTAGTCGAATTAAGTCAAAATGAGTTGAAATTTGTGACATGATGCTTATAAATATACACTCATTCATTTATAACCTCCAAAACATGGGAATTTTGATCGAAATTAAACATTCTCGCCCATGGGCCAACATATTTTCGCCCATGGGCGAGATTTTTTAATATCGCTCTAAGTTAGTCGAATTAAGTCAAAAGGAGTTGAAATTTGTGACATGATGCTTATAAACATACACTCATTCATTTACAACATCCAAAACATGGAAAAACATGTATTTTGAGTAAAAGGAAATATTCTCGCCCATGGGCCAAAATGTTTTTCGCCCATGGGCGAGATTTTGTAATATCGCCCCAAGTTAGTCGAATTAAGTCAAAATGAGTTGAAATTTGTGTCATGATGCTTATAAACATACACTCATTCATTTACAACATCCAAAACATGGGAAACCATGTATTTTGAGTAAAAATAAATATTCTCGCCCATGGGCCAACATATGTTTCGCCCATGGGCGAGATTTGTTAATATCGCTCTAAGTTAGTCGAATTAAGTCAAAATGAGTTGAAATTTGTGACATGATGCTTATAAACATACACTCATTCATTTACAACATCCAAAACCATGGGAAAACATGTATTTTGAGTAAAGTAAATATTCTCGCCCATGGGCCCAACATATGTTTCGGCCCATGGGCGATTTTTTATATCGCTCTAAGTTTGTCGAATTAAGTCAAAATGAGTTGAAATTTGTGTCATGATGCTTATAAACATACACTCATTCATTTACAACATCCAAAACATGAATTCTGATCGAAATTAAACATTCTCGCCCATGGGCCAACATATTTTCGCCCATGGGCGAGATGTTTTAATACCGCTCTAAGTAAGTCGAATTAAGTCAAAAGGAGTTGAAATTTGTGACATGATGCTTATAAACATACACTCATTCATTTACAACATCCAAAACATGGAAAAACATGTATTTTGAGTAAAAGGAAATATTCTCGCCCATGGGCCAAAATGTTTTTCGCCCATGGGCGAGATTTTGTAATATCGCCCCAAGTTAGTCGAATTAAGTCAAAATGAGTTGAAATTTGTGTCATGATGCTTATAAACATACACTCATTCATTTACAACATCCAAAACATGGGAAAACATGTATTTTGAGTAAAAGTAAATATTCTCGCCCATGGGCCAACATATGTTTCGCCCATGGGCGAGATTTTTTTATATCGCTCTAAGTTTGTCGAATTAAGTCAAAATGAGTTGAAATTTGTGTCATGATGCTTATAAACATACACTCATTCATTTACAACATCCAAAACATGGAAAACATGTATTTTGAGTAAAAGTAAATATTCTCGCCCATGGGCCAACATATGTTTCTGGCCCATGGGCGAGATTTTTATATCGCTCTAAGTTAGCTCGAATTAAGTCAAAATGAGTTGAAATTTGTGTCATGATGCTTATAAACATACACCTCATTTATTTACAACCTCCAAACATGAATTTTGAGCGAAATTAAACATTCTCACCAGGGGCCCAAATGTTTTTCGCCCATGGGCGAGATTTTTAATATCGTTCTAAGTTAGTCGATTTAAGTCAAAATGAGTTGAAATTTGTGACATGATGCTTATAAACATACACTCATTCATTTACAGCCTTCAAAACATGGAAAAACATGTATTTTGAGTAAAAGGAAATATTCTCGCCCATGGGCCAACATATTTTTCGCCCATGGGCGAGATTTTTTAATATCGCTCTAAGTTAGTCGATTTAAGTCAATATGAGTTGAAATTTGTGACATGATGCTTATAAACATACACTCATTCATTTACAACCTCCAAAATATGAATTCTGATCGAAATGAAACATTCTCGCCCATGGGCCGGCCCATGAGTTACTGTTCGCCCATGGGCAGGCCCATGGGCGAGCGAGTTGAAATTTAAAGTTTTCGAAAAAATTTTTTTTCATTTTTTCATCCTTGGCATATGTTCATAACAACTGCATGTTTAATTTGGTCAACTCCCTTGTCAGAAAGTGCCCACAGTGCGGAGAGTTTCTGGACTTTTGTGAGTCCAGAATTAAATTGTGACGTGTTATGTCAAATCGATGCGTAAGTATGGTATTATTGTGAGAAGGCGTTTTTTCTGCAGTTGCCATGAGTTACCCCAAATCTAAAAACACAACCTGACGCACATCATATTTAATGATTAATTATCGGTCCAGGAAGTGAAAATCTAAAACCCTAGAAACACTCATCTTACATGGAGCACAGACTCATGTTGAATTGTTTATACGGCGTTTTGTGGCTTCCATCTAATTTTCGAGTATAATCGATATGATTATTTGCCTAATCATATCCTCTGGGATACACAGTATATGGATGGATCACAGAACGAGCCTGGCTAAGACATACCAGTATTGATATCATGAGCATCCCACGCCATCCGCGATCCATCAACCACGTTACATATACTCATCATGCGTCTCACTTATCATGCGACTGACTATCAACGCCCTCAAAGATAGTAGTCAAGCGTCTAATAGAACAAATATCATGGTCTAAACGATCTAACCTGCCTTGTATCACTATTCTGCACTTTTCACCAAAGCTTCAAGTATATCATTAAACTTGCAATTTTCTTTGTCAGCCTTTTCGGCCATGTCGGCGGACGTAGCACCAGACAAGAACAACCTTCGTTGACTAGAGATTCCCTACAAGGTAAGGGGAGGTAACTCTGCATGACTGCACTGAGTGAATGAGTTAAAATTTAACGTCACCTTGGCAATATTTAGCCATAGCATCCGTACTGAAATCCGCACTAGGCTGTTTTGGAGTGAGTGAGTGAGTGAGTTAGAATTTAACGTCACATCGGCGATATTTCAGCCATATAGTGACGAGAAATGTTTTACATAAACAATCAATTAAAGTTGCTAAATAATCAGTCATCGAAGGACTGTAAAATAACTAGAGTATCACAGATGGAGTCTAAAACTAGCATGAACATGTAAAACTAATTTATTTACGAAGACAATACAATATAAAAACGGGCTATAGATCGCCAACAACTGAAGGTAGATCACCAAATTAGGGACCATGGGGACTTACATTACTTTTGCTACCTGCATGGACCCTAGCTGGAGGGCTGTTTTGGAACCCGTCTGACAAAGAGCCTCCACTGAAGGTATACGTAGGAATTGTAATTAATCAAAAGCATTGTGGAGGGCAAGGAAAGTTGGGTCTTTCCAACAAAAGGCACGACAGATGAAAATGTTTTGTTTCCTATGGTTCCCTAGCTGGGGGCTGTATATAAATTCCCCAAACAGCACACAGGTCAGCAGTTTAATGAATCAACATGGAATTCTCATCAAATAACATGGTGGCATTCGTATATGTGTTGTTACTTTCTGCCACTCAGACTTTCTGTCAGTCTTGTGTTACAGCCGGTAACACTGTACAAATTTTATTTGGCCAGGCATAGTTTCTGGTATCTTTGAAATGGTTATGACAACTTCATTGGTGTCAGAGCAAAATACCATATCGGCCAAGATATCGGGAACATTATGACTTGTGTAATCATTTCAGTCACTCACTGGTATTGGAAACCATGTATTTATGTCATTGTGGATGGAAATGATTGGATGTACTGTTGAGACATCCATGTAAATTTTCAAATTTAAAAGGCTTTGACAGGAAATGTCTTCAGGTACACATGGGTATATTTAGCACCAACATGATTTTTGACAATTTCGAGGAAAACCGGAAAAGGTCTTACAGCTCCCTATAGCCAGGGAGACACGTCGAAGACGAATACTTACTACTGAAAAGAATATTTAACACGTGTGTGACTTGACCGTCAATCTATGTCCGTCTGGGTCATGACCAGTAAACACTTCACACTCAAGTATGACATTTGCGAAGTTTGACATGTCCATAATTAATAAAGCGCGATGTTTTGAACAAGATAATTGTACAGAGCGTACATGTGACATTTGACAGTCTCCTAAATTGCAAGGACATGGCCAAAGGCATGTCTCATTAGCGTTTCAACACCATAAACCGTTCTGTCAACATTACTTTCAATTGAAAAAGTAACTTTGTTACGACGTAAATTGTAATTTACGTCGTAACAAACCTTCGAGAAATAAATATGCTGACTGTTTTCACCAGGTCACGTTTGCCCAGCTGAGAACATGTAAAGTCTCAATATCGAATATGGAACGTAAACGTTAATGTCCCACAATTAGCTGTGCAGTGTTGAGTTCCTTGCTCACGCTGGGGTTTGAAGCTCCGTTTGGCCTAACTATACTTCTATGTCGGTTGGATATAGTTTATACAATGTTCAAAGGGCCGTTTAAACACATGAAAGCGAATTGGTGCCACAGTCTAAAGAGGTTATCATCTACGTGGAAGGTATGTTTTCATGTATGTGTATCTTTATCTGTGTTCTTACATGATTTCTATGAGCTTATACATATGTAAGTTTAAAACAGGTAAGGAATGGGTGGCCATTTAACACTCATTCTCAACGAAACTGTACAATTTAGAGATGATAGTAAAGAAAAACAAAACTACATCAGTCCAAGAAATATGTTTATTTTCCAGAACTACAACTTGTGAACGAAGATTTTATACTTTTTCAACACTCGGTGAACAGTATTAAACTTGTAGCACTACTTTGAAGTAGGGTACCCGTAAATACCCACGTAATTTACGTTCATGGGTAACAAGAAGTATCAACATAAACCAATAGAAAATGAACTCTTTTGTTCTTGTTTTGATTCAAAAATCGAATAAGGAAATAATTTATTCATATGAAAAACCAAAGGAATGTGTACTCAGTAATGCGTATTTCACACTGTTGAGGCCACATGATACCTATTCAGAATCCAGAAATGACGGAACCACACATACCACATTTACATTACATATTAGATTTAAACCAGAAACTTCAAAACAAAACGTTCCTTTTACGAAAACGCCACGGAATCACAAAATGGGAATGACGTTGTTTTGGCTTTGGCTGTTAAACATCTTTACCATCTTACATTTCCACAGCGTGACGTATATTACAGACTTACCCAAACATTATCCTCTTTAATCAACCTTATGTTGCAACAACATAAATCATTGATCATGTTTGTCTAACATTCTCTCTTGAGTTAGATTAATTGATGATGAAATTAATATGGATTAAAGGCCGGAGAAATGAAAACTTATAATATGGTCTCCAAACAACCTCAGAGTGTCTAAGTAAATTACAGATATATTCTGTCTTCTTTGTATATCTGAGGGAACATGACAATTAAAAGGTAAGATTATTCAACTGTAACAAACAAGAGATGTAACAATTAACAGAACATGAAACTGGAACCTCTAACAGTAACATCTGTGAACAATAAAGATCCGTAACGTAAGTTACTTATTTGCATTGTGTGCACTGGTGGAGAGCATCAGCATCATTTGGGCACAACTTGAACATTCTGCGGCTTTTGCCTGTTGGAGCTGGATCTTCCTCCGGTATATAGAGAATGCTGGTTCGATCCACCCATATTTCATCAGCACTTTTGGCCATTTGTAGGTGTGTGTTGCCTTTGATGTTTTGCTCCATGAAGGTGATGTGCACTTCATTGTCCTCGCCATCAATGTCAAGCACTTTGCCGATGTAAGGTTTTCCTTCATACAGAGCACACACAAAGGCATCAACGTTGATGGTTGTACTAAGAGAGGTACTTCTGTATCAACAATGACACCTTCGTTCTCAGTGGTAGTTGTCTCAGGAATAGGATGTGGATCAGATTCCTGGTCTTCATGATGTGTGCTCTCCTGCTGCTTCTTACCAACCTTGTTGATGTTTTGAATATTCCATGCACACACTGGACTGATTTTGAATCCTCCCATGTCGAAGCACTCTGAACACGTGCATGTCATCTCCCGTGACATCAACTGACCTTCAGGCACACCAGTGACACTTGAGATGGAATGGATTTTCATAGTTCCCTTTACAGGGTTGACAAGTTTCTGGCGTGCTTGAATTTCAACAGCTGCTTGATCAAACTCATCCTTCTCAATGTAGAAGTAGGAGATCTGGCTTGGTGTAGAACTTGCCCATCGGTAGAATTCAAATGCACTTTGAATGTTATACTTTTGTGTTTTAACAGCAGTGTCCGCCATTCGTTTCGCTGCACCACCAATGCCATCACAGGCACCCCTTGCCGTGGCCACTCTCAAAATATTGCCACGACCCTCTACATCCAAATAGACTCTGGTGACGGGCAATGATGTCAAACGCACTCCTGTTTCGGTATTGAGACGTAGGCGAATCAGTCCAGTAATGGATATGCTCAACATCAGGGCAAAAGGTCTTCACGTCTGTAATGATCCTTTTGATAATAGCAAACACCATTGGGAAATTGTGATGGAGCACGGCGAGAGACATACACTGTACTTCTGTGCTTGGAGTTCTCCGGTGGCAGCACGGAAATAGATAACAGCAGGATGTAACGTTACCATTTCCTGATTCCAGTACGCCGACTGAATCTCCATCCATACTCTGGCAGCTATAATTTTCAGCAAAGTCCATTTGTACCAATACATGCCTATGACTGAGGTTACTCTTCATGTCCTTGAACGCAGCATACTGGTTCTTCACACGTTTGATATGTTCTGTAACATCTGCGAACTGTTCATTCATCTTTGTAACAAAGTCCGCCTTAGACATCTGCACCTCAACAACCTTCATTCTCTGTTTACCGTCCTCTGTTGTCACCCTTCTCCATTCCTTGAAGTTCACAGCGCCATCTCCACCCTCAATGCCATCTAACACAGCTCCTATTCCATGCTCACAGTGTGTTTCTACAAATTTATCAGGACTGGTAATGGTAGTCAAATTTAAAAGTTTCAGTGTTTTTAACTTCAGTGCAAAATTCTGGTGTTTTATACAAAGACATGTGACACGGGCGGCAAAGTTCACTAAAGCCACATGTTTTGGTCGCATCCTACAGAATGAGGCCAAGGACAGCTTGACTTCCGGATATTCTGCCTGAAATTTTAGGTGGAGGTTTCTGAGATAATCGCTGAGGATATACTTTTGGACTTTTTGTCCTTTCACCTCTCCCTTCACAGCATCTGCCTTTCCAGGCATGAGACGTGAGTTGTCCTCTCTCTCTAGAAAATATGTTACCTTGTTCCCGAAGCTGCTGTGCAACCACATTACATTTTCGTTTCAGATTCAGTATTTTAGAATTGGAGCTCACCAGACGCTTTCGCGAGATAGTGCTGACCTTGGACAGCGCTGTTGTCAACCTGTACTTCTTAATGATTTTACCCGATGCAACCCGAGCAATAAGGTTTCTTGTTCCTGACGAATTGATTCTGTTTGCGGCAGCTATCTCTTCAGACAGGCATGCTCCCAAAATAAGCTTTCGGGTGTTGGACTCTTCACTGGACTGACGCCAGCATTTCTCATCTCAGAGTCTACAGCTTTACCAGGACTTGCTGTATTGGCAGTTATTTTCATCCTTTTCTGGAGACGTTCATACCGCTTCTCAACCCTCTTCACACGTCGCTTTAGATACATGTTTGAATGTGTCAGGCTTTTCAATTTCCTATTGGCCTTAGATGTAGCTCGACTGACGCGTTTTCTTGTCCTGGATGCACCCAATGACCCCAGGGAGGTCTTGGGAAGTTTCACGATCAGGGGTGCCGTACTGGACGTACTGGATACGCCGTTCTCATCACAATTTCCAGCCACCATGTTATCAGACCCTCTAGAATGCGGCTGATTGTCTTCGTCCATTCTAGCAAGAATTGCCTTCACTTTGTTTCTATATTTCTGTACATTTCTTTTGTTTCTTTCTCTTCGTTTTGTTTTTCTGTTCTTGTCCAGTGAACTAGTCGGAACAAAATATTTCTTGACGCGTTTTGTTTCTTTTGTTTTCCACTCATCTCCCAGCTCTGCCTTTTCTCTCCCTGTAGTCTCTTTGCCGCTCTGCCTGTGTTTTGGCCATACTAACTGCAATAAAACACGTTAAAAACCGTAAATGTGTGTTTCTAATATAGTCTATTGAAGAAAGAGGCAGCTAAGAAAGCTAAGTATGCAGTTGTTGGTAGTACAAAGGACATAATTTATGTTGTAATTTACGTTGTAATTTACGCTGTAACTTACGTTCTTGTTAAATCCAAAGACTGAATTATGATTAAGCGACAAAGATTACAAAAACAGTAAATCTTTGCATCAGATATGTAATCAATAGAGAAATGAACATTTTTCTGTAAACATGGCCGAGACAGTCGTGTCACATTGAGATATCTACAAGCAACAATCACACAATGAGACATTGGGATAAAACATTTGTTTACTTTTGGATTCATACTGATTTAGTGTGAGTTAAAATGCAATCTGTAAAGTTGACAAAGCGTACACTTCAATTTCATCAACATGTTAAATTGTTTTATCACCTTAAGTAACGATTCCGTAAGAAATATTCCTGTGAAATATACGTAACAGTTTTAGTAATTTACGTTATGGTGAAAAAGTTGCATGGACGACAATGGAAACCATAGAATCAGTACTGTTTCATATTAGTACGTCTGCTGAATTCGTGAAGTGTCAGAAAATATCAAAAACACATATAGGTACAAATAAGAAGTGGTAAAATGCGAGGACTCATTCATACATACCGTCCACCAATGATGTTTGCCATGAAAAACTTGATTCTTCATTGAACAACGCTCCCTGCTCGCATGCAGAAATTCAACGGGTGCTAACACGTGACTTTAGGTGCCTTTGGGGGGTTCCCATTTAACGTCATGGACAAATATAACTGTCAATTAAACGTAAATTACAAAACGTAAATTACATTCGGTTTATCTTAAGTGATCATCCGGGTTCTGCGGTTCTGTTTCTGCTTTAATGTTGTATTAAACTGTAGAGGGTAATGTCGTTTCAAAGTAACCAATGGTCCCATAATGCTATGCAGCAACTCTACAATATAATCACCGTCACGTATGATTAACGTTCTTAAAAAATCGGTCATAAAATCGAACATTACTGGTCTGTATTCAACTAACATGTATCTTTCGTTGACAATAAATGCTTGTTATCTATACTAGAACATTTCAGGTCCTAAATAACACATAATTTGGTATTGTATCAGTTTCGAGCTATTAGCTACCGGTAATACAATCTGACATAACGTAAATTACACGGGTGGTGTACACAATTGTTAATTGGTTATATTGAAATTGTGTATGTTTGATAATGCGTGTTTAATGTTTCATGTCATAAACAGTACCTGACTGCTTTCAAAACAAACCTACATTCGAGTCGTGGTAGCGGTTGTCCTCTTAGTAGGCAGCTTTTATTGACGAATACGTCACTTACCGACACCAGAAAAAACGTACCCCCCTACCTATGTATGTCAATCCATACTAAACATTGTTTAAATTACTGGTTAACTTTCTTGATACTTATGTGTCCCATACTTTACTTGTTATTATTAATGTATTTTAAGATACGAAAGTGCTTTTGTTTTAATGAATCGCATCTTGCAAACTCGTCGACGGCAAATGTGCACTTTAATTGAGAATGAGTGTTAAGTAATTTCCCTTTGTTACCAATGGAATTGTTGAACTGAACACTAACTGCAAGCAATCAACGAGTGATCTAAGACACTTTCATTAATCACTGTACCAATTACCTCAATCAGTAACTGGTTGTCAACAAAATCACGTTCTGCCCCCCAACCCCTATCACACACACACACACACACACACACACATAGCTTAAATTATAATTTTAATCGAATGGTTAGTGTAAGTGTGGACATTCAAGCAACAAATGTTATAAGAGTGAGTGAGTGAGCTTGGTTTTACGCCGCTTTTAGCAATATTCCAGCAATATCACGGCGGGGGACACCAGAAATGGGTTTCACACATTGCACCCATGTGGGGAATCGAACCCGGGTCTTCGGCGTGACGAGTGAACGCTTTAACCACTAGGCTACCCCACCGCCCCAAATGTTATAAGAGTGTGGTTTTGTTGATGTTCTGCTTCCGGAAGCATCGATCTTTGTCTTCTGCCTTCGTTTTTCTCCAGAAATGTAAAATGGATATATAAGTGGTGGTTTCTGAGATGTTCGACAAACAACTTTAAGGACTGCTTTAGATTTACGCTCATCTGTCTATCTGCTAACAACGTCCACTCACCTCGTCAACAAATATACAATCAGTATATGGACAAGAATCACGATTGCAGACACTTTTATACAGGAGTCTGTAATAGTTTGTTTTTATAATCACCTGTGTAGTGCTGGTCCTATGTGCAACGTTAAGCACAGTTATGTTTCTTTCTAATCACAATTTTTTCTTCTAGAAACCCATCTATCCAGAAACTCTCCCCACTGTGGCCATTTTTTTGCAAAGGATTTGACAAGAATTCAAGATATTATTATCATGGATAAATACTAAATATAGATAAATGAAACAAACAAACAATCGAAAACGCCTTTAACCACCTCGTCCATTGGTGAAGAGTGGGCAAAATAAACTGGCCCTTGGGCGTGCGCAAAGTATTTTCACCCAACATTCAATTCAGTTAAAGTTAATTCGTCTCATTAGTAGCATTACTGTAAATGTACGCTTGGTCTAAACACATGTTTTGGAGGTTGCAAATGGATACATAATATTTACGATAATTACAGATTGACAGGTGGTGTAGGGTTCTCCATGCATGATTCGTCTCGGGAGCGGCCATATCATCGTTAGTTTGCAGCTTCTTAAAAGAAATTGTTCTGTGTGGTCAGTATGTGACATAAATTGCTTGTTTGTCCTTAAATGTGATTATCAAGGGTGGAAATCAAAGACACTCTCCTGGAGTACCGAAAAACGAATGCCCCTTGTGTGATACATATTTCCTCTCCTAATGGTTGAAACTATCATTAGGCAATATTTTATGCCCACCCATTGCACCAGTACCGACCACCAGCATCTTTGATGATGTCAATACTTTCAGGGTATCTTGCAGAAGCTGATGTATCGCAAGTCCTCATAATCCCAGCGACGTGGCGTAGCTTTGATAACCAGTGGCTCATAGTACGTGTTTTAAACTGCTGGAAATTAAATAATCACTTAAACATGTGCAGGTGTTACATTAACCCTTGTCTCCTGTTCCTGACACTTCTTCCCCTGCATATGGGTTCGACGTCTATTATTGCCATTTTCTGGACAAATTTCCGTGTTGAAATATCACTAACTTTGAGTATAAATATCACTCATTAACGGAGTCATAATAGGCTACATAAATCTTTTACTGTGAACACACACACGATAACCTGATGACATATGGCCAGAAATATGTTTTTCTGTGTTTGTTATAAACAAAGGTCCCAAATCCTTTACACAATCAAACAATTCTCTTAAGAGCAAGGTCATTTGGAAATTGCATTTACTGCCCGTGGGCTGTCGTATATTTTGCCTGCAAAGGATAATTTAGCCATCGATAAATCTAGCTTAGTGTGGGATTTCTTATGTGTATACATTAAAACGGATGTTATTACGGGAAAGATGTTTTCATGAAATAATGAATTACCATGGGAAATCAAGAAAAGCTTTAGACACAATCACTTAGCAGGATGCGAGGCAAATCTTCTTGGAAGAAAAAACGAACTGAAAGGGTAAAGAGACTTTTGGGCATATTAAGATGTTTTATTACCCGATTAGGCACAGTAAAAGGTAATCGCGAAACTGGAAATACGTGAAACCCAGTGAAAGTTATGGTGTTTTTGGAGACTGACTAGCCTAAACGTCAGTCTGTCTGCAGCTAGAAAGTTTCAATTGGAAC